>NC_135481.1:105125033-107625033 GCF_052094955.1 Ictidomys tridecemlineatus
ATGTACATAAGGTAATAATTTCTGATTCATTCTAGTATCCTTCCTACCTTCAAACCCCTTCCCTCCCTTCACTCCCATCTGCCAAATGCAAAGTACCTCTTTTTTTTCCCCAGCTCTCCCACATATTGTGAATTAGCATCTGCATATCAGAGAAACCATTCTGCTTTTTTTTTTTTTTTGGAACTGGTTTATTTCCCTTAGCATGGTATTTTTAATGAATTCTTACCTATTTTAAATAAATCTGATCATTCCAAAAACTATCTTGATATGAAAATCTTGATTTTCTTTTTCTGATCTCTTTTCTATGACTAATCTTTCATGAACAAGAGAAACAAAATTTAATTATTTGTCCTCGGGCACATCTAGATCATAAAAGAAATAGTGACATATAATCAAGAATGCTTGGAGACCTGTTTTGAAAAATTACATTACAAATAATTCTAGTAAAATATAGATATTTCTGCCAGGCAAGGTGGCTCATGCCTGTAATCTCAGGGGCCCTGGGGACTGAGCTAGGAGGATCTTGAGTTCAAATCTAGCCTCAGCAAAAGCAAGGTGCTAAAAGCAACTCATTGAAACCCTTCTTTAAATAAAACACAAAATAGGGCTGGGAATGTGTCTAAGTGGTCAAATGCCTCTCTGAGTTCAATCCCCAGTACCAAAAATATACGTGTGTGTGTGTGTGTGTGTGTGTGTAGATAGATAGATACAGATATAGATATATAGATATTTCTGATAAAATATAAGATGCATGTGACTTAGTTTATCATGGCATAATTATGAAAGTGAATTTGTAAAACTCAGAATACCCGTAAAATAAAAAGTTTCATATTATTATACATTAAAAGAAGAGAATGTAGATCATAAGTTATAATCAAGTAGTTGTTTTCTTCTCACAATAAACAATACAAAGAAGATACAAATGACAAGTCCTAAGAATTTTAAGATTAAATTCCAAGAGGAAGTAGCTTTTAGTAAATAAAATGAAATTAAAATGTCTGAGATCACTATTACAGTGTTTTCTTATTGTTTCATTATTAATATCAAATCAAGTATCATTTAGCAAAACAACATATTCTCAAATAATTATATCTGATACACATATATTTTGTACTGAAATAGGCAATTTTGAAAAAACTATATTAAATCATGATTTCTATGAATAGCAATAAAAATATTTTCAAGCAATGATATTTTGAGATGCTTTATGTTTTCATGCTTTGATTAATTGATTCATAGACTCAACAAACATTAGCACCAACTGTGAGGCAGGTGTTACTTGCTATGGTGTTTAAAGATGAAAGAATAACTGGTCTCTGAAAACGTTCAGTTTATCAGTTTGATGGGGAAGTAGATATTTACATTATTCTTTTGACATTTATGAATTCTATGCCCTAGAACTTCTCTTACCATTTAAATATTCACAAATATATTTCCTATGAAAAAAAATGATATACATTTTGAAGAAATAATTTAGCTACTTTTATGAAAAGAAGTAATATTGTAAATATTATTCTAAGCTTCATTTTAGTTTAAGAAAAATAGATTTTACTTTTTCTTTATTTATTTTCAACCATCAAATATCAGCTAGATATAGCTTTGAAAAATTTCCTATAGAATTTAATTTTATATTGCAGGTCAAAAGAAAATTCATAAAATAATGCTCAACTGAATGACAGACAAAGCTGACCTGCTTTCTTTCTCAGCAGTTACACATCATAAACAATATTTTTCTATTCTAAAAAAAAAAATAATCTACTTTTTTTCTGTGCGTAATGGTTTCATATTCGAACTCATTAGTTTGGGAAGTGATGCATACTTGTCAACATTGTTTTAAAAATATCCAGAACACAAAGGTGAGAACATTGACAGACAAAGGACTGCAAGAAAAATAGGCTTTCAGAGAGTCGTGACGTGTGCCACAGAGGAGAGCAAGCTTCTTGGTGAAGCAAAAAGAGGGGTGCAGAAGTTTAATTTTATGGAGCAGACATAGATGACTGAAGTATGAAGGCAATCAAAGCACAGTTAACTTTGCCAGGCAGGGTGGCGCACGCCTTTAATCCCAGCAGTTCTAGAGGCTGAGGCAGGAGGAAATAGAGTTTAAAGCCAGCTTCAGCAACTTAGTGTGACTCTAAGGGACTCTGAAAGACCCTGTCTCAAAAATAAAAAAAACAAAACAAAAAAAACAAATAAAAACAAAGTTTCAATCATCCGTGGGTTCATCTCTGGTTAAAAATAATAAAAAAATAACAACAAAAACAAACAGTGGTGAGTTGTTTCCTTTCCTTCTTTAAGATATTTATTGCTGTCACTGATCAGTTATATATTTCAGCATAACATCAAGTCATGTAAATTTTTTTGTTCTTTTAATTGGGACTTACTCAGGGACACTGATTTAGAAAAGTAACTGCTTTGATATTGATTTTCCACATTCATAAAAATGCTCTAGAAATCCCAGGGTGAATTTTATGTTCTTAAAAGCTTTGGATATTTCTGCATTTACCTCTATTATAATTCCTAGATTAACTGATGCCTTTTTTCAGTTTCTTTTCTTTGTAACTTATAATTGTTGAAGATTTCTTGTCTTCATTTTCTGGTTTTTGATGCTTATGTATAGAATTATTATTTGAATATTGATCTTATCTTTAATTTTGAACAATTTGTTAATTTTGCAGTTATTATCTTTAAGATTTCTCTTTATTTCTAACTACTACACTGTTATTTCCCTCCCTCTCTCTTTCTGTTCTTTCTCTTTTTCTCCTTCTCTCTCTTCACTTTTCTCTCTCTTTTCTCATTTGTGTCTAGCTTCTGTTTTATTGTGTACTGGATGAGTCCTCCAGTGTAATGCTAAGTCAAAGCAGTGGTAGTAGGCACATTGCCTTTTTTGTTAACACTGAGGTGGGGGGAACACTTTATAGTTTTCTTGTGTGTGTGTGTGTGTGTGTGTGTGTGTGCATTTGGTGTTGGAGACTGAATGTTGGGTCTCATGCATGCTTGGTAAGAACTTTACCACTGAACTGCCCTCCCAGCCCTATTTGTACATTTTTCATAAAGATTTCTCATCTGGGAAATGGAGTTTTCTATTAGGTTTCTAAAGTGGATATAAAATTAATGGACTTTATATCAAATTCCTTCCACAAACCACTTAGATTAAAACATGAGTTTTAATCTCTTTTTTCATTCTTTTAATTCCGAAGTTTGATTGAGAAGGATTTTCAATACTAAAGCTTCCATTCATTTCTGACAGAAACTTCCTAATTACGATTTGTTTTCACGATATTTATAAAGGAGATAGTAATTGCAACACTGATTAAAATGAGAGCACTGCTGCCTTGGAATTTATAAATAAAAACATTAAAATCTATGAAAAACTGAAATTAAAAATATTTCACTTGTTGAACACAAGCAAGTAAACATGTGTGGTTATCTTTCTGGCTATGCTGCTTTCTTCATTTTAGTTAGCCATGGGGATGTGATTAGGAAGTTCTTTGAAATAGCTTTTGTTTTCTCTTTAGGTACCAGGGATTCAACTCAGGGGCACTCAACCACTGAGCCACATCCCCAGCTTTATTTTGTATTTTATTTAGGGACAAGGTCTCAGTGAGTTGCTTAGCACTGTGCTTTTGCTGAGGCTGGCTTTGAATTTGCAATCGTCCTTCCTCAGCCACTGGGATTACTTGCGTGCACCACCCGGCCTGGCTTGGAAATAGATTTTAAGTGGGTTTCTATCTGTATATTTCTATCATGTAAGCTCTACTGATGAAAGTTTACCAGAATTAAACATTTAGCCCACAGTTTTTGCCTTGAGTTTACCAACCTCTTCCCTTTTACCAATAGGGTGGTCCATCAGCTTCAGTGGCTTTTTTACTTGGTTCATGTTTTCATTTTTTTGAAGCTGATTTAGTAGGATTAAGAATTAATATGCATAAAGTGCTAGAGTCTGTACCTATCATGTACAGTAATTGCTCAATATATACTTATTAATTTGATACTGTTGAAGGTGATTTGACCTGTGTAAAGAGGGACTGCAATATGATGAAAAGAGAGAGGATTTGAAGTACAACATTAGCACCTAATTAAAAAATGAGTAGAGGTACTGTCCTGGTTTTTGCATGCAGAATGATTTATTTTAGAGAAAGCATGAAGTATCATTAGAAAGTACATCGAAAAGATATTGGTGGCTTGGAATACAAAAACAAAGTTAGCACCAAATACATAGAAAGCAATAGATTTGGAATATTTTTGAGAAACAAGATTACATAGTCAGAAGATTTATACTAATCCTAGATTTAAAATTTGAATAAGAAAACACATTTCCTTTTTTTGGTGGAAGGAGCAGGAAAATCAATATTTCTGTTTTAATAAGGTTAGATTTGTAATAATGTCAGTAAAAGTTTTAAAAGATCAGTTGAGCATCTGTATATCCAATCATGAACAAAGAATTACATTTTGTAATGTCTCTAGAGATAGTGTTTAAATCATGGGACTTTAATACGTCGGAAAAATGTGGATAAAATTTTGAGTTTGCTCACTCCAATGTTGAGAGTTCAAACAACACAGAGAAGATTTAGGAAAGAAGGGTAAAGAAATCCAGTCATCTGATATACAGGTTGAAAAACTTAATCCACTACAATTGTCATAAGAAACGATGTTCAACTGCAAAATGCTGCACTGGAGATAAGAATAAAGAAGGCAGGAAGGTGACCATGGCCACTGGAAGGGGGACACACTGCTGATGGCTAACATAGTAAGGGAAAGGATGATCTACTGATTTATGAACAGCAGGCAGAACCTCCAAACATTCTGAGTAAGAAAGGGCAGGCACAGAAGATTGTACATTGTATGGCTACAGATATTTTAAACATCCTAGAAAATATTAACCTAGAAAAGGCAAAACCATAGAAACAGAAAATCATTGCTGGAGGCTGGCTGTGCAGCAGAGATCAACTGCAAAGTGGCAGCAGAACACTTTGTTTTTTATGGAATTATTCTAGTATACAGTTATGTTGAAGCTTGCATTACTACATAAATTCACTGAAGACCTTTGTGTTCTACATTTTCAGTGAATTTCTTACCCTGTGAAAATAAAATCATACCCTCAGGATATAGTTTAATATATATGAATGAACAAGAGAATGGCTGACTAGAATTTCATTGTATGAATATATCAGATTTTGTTAATTCATTCACTGGTTGATAAACATTTGGATTTCCTCCAGGTTTTTGTATTACAGATAAAACCACTGTATGATATGAAAATATATAACATTCTAAGAAAATGTCAGGTGTTTTCAAAGTAGTTGCAATTTTGCAATATAAATAGATGATACTAGTTTGTTGTCCACTATATCCATTCTTTTAAGTGTGTAATATCATCTAATTGGGATTTTAACTTAAATGATTATTTTATTTACTAGTGATGACAGATACCTTTTCTTATAGTTATCTGCCATCTGCATGGAGTTTCTGCTCAAATTATTATTGTATGTTTGAGAATTTTTTTGTAAATTTTGAGTTTTGAGATTTTTCAAATACACTTTGAACCGAATTCATTTATTAGACAAATAATCTGAAAATGTTTTCTGCAGTCTGTACCTTGTAATGTTTTTATCAGTATCTTTTGAAGATAAAAAAATCTTTATAATTTAGAAAGATTACTTAC
This sequence comes from Ictidomys tridecemlineatus, assembly GCF_052094955.1. NCBI lineage: Eukaryota > Metazoa > Chordata > Mammalia > Rodentia > Sciuridae > Ictidomys > Ictidomys tridecemlineatus. The sequence continues at coordinate 105,130,696 of NC_135481.1, forward strand.
ATCATGTTCATTACATAGAACCTTTTGGATTTAGTGTGATTGGCTTTATGGCCAGAAAATGGTTTCTTCCTTGAGTACTTGAAAAGAATGGGAGTCCCGATGATATGGGGTAGAATGTTTTATAAATGTGAATTAGATCAATTTGATTGATAGTGGTGCTTAGGGTTTTATATCCTTGCTGATTTTCTGTCTACTTATTATATCAATTATATAGAGAAGTAGTGAAATTTCAGAAAATTATTTGAGATTTTTCAAGACTTTTCAGTTCTAACTTTTTTTGTAGCTATATTATTAGGTGAGCTGATAAATCAACTTTATATATCATAATATTTTTTCTCTTAAATATATTTTATATTAGTATAGTAGTTCAATGTTTATTAGCATAATACTTTAAATTTCTTTGGACTAGTCACATGAACTCTCTCTATTGTACCTTTACCTATTTTTGTCATTATGCTTAAATACATTTTTTTTAGGAATCTGTTATGGTTTGAATTAAATTTTCAAAAAATATAAAGTCCTAAACACTGGTACCTATGAATATGAACAAATTGTACATAAAGTTTTTGCTAATATAATTAGCATAATAAGTTAGATGAAGTCATACTAGAATAGGAAAAGCCCTAATCCCTTGATTGCTGACTTTATAAAAAAAAAACAAATTTGGACACAGGGACCTGTACATAAAGGGGAGAACTAGAGTAATTCCTCTACAGGTTCAGGAACAATAAAATATTCTTGAAGGCATCAGAAACCTGAGAAGTCACGGGAGTGTCTCTTACTCCGCTGACATTTTGATTTTGGACTTAAGTCTTCAAAATTATAAAATGACAAATTTCTGCTTTTTTAAGCTCTCCAGTTTGTGTTATTTCGTAATCATCATCCTAGGAATCTCTTGCCTTTTATCCAATATAATGTAGATTGCATGTATATCAGTTAATGAAAGGACTTTAATATTTGTCAATCTTCAAGTGGTAAATTATCTCCTATCTATCTTTATATTGAATTATTATTGTTTATGATTTTTTATAATTTTATCAGTTTTGAATGATATTTTACTGTGCCTAGAATTCTAGATTGTTTTTCTTTTCCTTTCAATTCTTTAAAAATGTTCCTTCATTAACTTCTTGCTTGAATATTTTTTTCTAATGAAAAACTGTTGCTTTCCTTGTGTATGAATATAATGTATCCTTTCTCTGGGTACTTTTTAGATTTCCTTTTTATCATGTGTTATGACTTACAGTGGGAACAGGTCCCAGTTTGGTTTTCTCCATATTTCTTTATCTCAGTATTTATTAAGCTTTGTGGGTAAATTACCTGATTTCCGTAGAAGACAAGGAGTTCATTTGCCATAACCTGCAGCATTTTCTCATAAAGGAACCTCAGAGGAAGAGGAATGAAAGATATTTTATATAGTATGTCTATGGAGAAGATAATATAGTCTCAGAAAGTGAGAAAACAAGAATATTCATCCATTGCAAGAAATTTGTTCATTTAAACTACTTAACCCTTTGTTCACTAAACTTCAGGAATCCTGGATTTCTTCTGTCTCCAAATTATCTTGAATATTTCTTCATCATAGCTTAAATTTTACTTCTTCAAATAAGGTTTGTCTCTACTTCTAATCTGAATATGAACTGTTATTAATTTTAATATTTCTCTAATATTGATTTAAAGTACATATAAATATTTATATATACGTCTACTTTATGTCTGTTTTTTTGGCTAAACTGTTAACTCCATTAGGTCAAGACTCTGACAATTTCAGATACAATATGTAGCGGAGCATCTAGTCCAAAGATGGAATCATACAAAGATATATAAAGTTTTGAGGAACAAATACAAATTTTCTAACTTTTTCTCAAAAAGCAAAAAAGAAAAGAAGTTGCTATAAAATTTTTTAAAATAGAAAACCATATACACATATATGAAATTGTGATCATGAAATTGAATATATTTAGAAAGTTACCAGTTATATTTTAGAGATTGTCCTTTCAGTGAATTTGGAAATAACATCCTTTGAAAATACGAAATGGTATTCCTACATTGTTTATTTAGAAATTCAATTTTGGTTAATGCTTTTCAGAATTCTATGTCATGCAAAATGTCAATATATATTTTCTAGTGCAACAAATAATTTTCCTATCAAAAACTTGCATGAAACTACAGTGAAACACTTTTCTTTATTGATGGGGTTCTACAAATAGTTAATGTATGTTGTGAGTCATCAAATAGGATGGAATTAAATGCAATATACTCCATTCTTTTTTATATATTTTTTATTTATATATGAAAGCAGAAATCATTACAATTCTTACTGAACATATAGAGTACTATTTTTCATATCTCTGGTGGTATATTCACACCAATTCCTCTCTTCATACTTTGGATAATAATGATCATCATATTCCACCATCATTAATTACCCCATGCCGCCTCCCTTCCCCTCCAACCCCGTTCCCTATCTAGAGTTCATCTATTCCTCCCATGCTCCCACTCCCTATCCTACTATGAATCAGATTTCTTATATCAAATAAAACATTCAGCATTTGATTTTTTGGGGGATTAGCTAACTTCACTTAGGATTATCTTCTCTAACTCCATCCATTTACCTGCAAATGCCATGATTTTATTCTCTTTTATTGCTGAGTAATATTCCATTGTGTATAGATGCCACATTTTTTTTTTATCCATTCATCTACTGAAGGGCATCTAGGTTGGTTCCACAGTTTAGCTATTATGAATTGTGCTGCTATAAACATTGATGTGGCTGTGTCCCTGGAGTATGGTGTTTTTAAGTCCTTTGGGTATAAACCAAGGAGAGGGATAGCTAGGTCAAATTGTGGTTCCATTCCCAATTTTCCAAGAAATCTCCATACTGCTTTTTATATTGGCTGCACCAATTTGCAGTCCCACCAACAGTGTGAGTGTACCTCCCCCCCCCTCATACACACACACATCCTCACCAACACTTATTGTTGTTTGTATACATAATAGCTTCCATTCTGACTGGAACAACATTAAATCTTAGATTGGGTTTGATTTGCATTTCTCTAACTGGTAGTGATGATGATCCTTTTTCATGTATTTGTTGATTGATTGTGCATCATCTTCTGAGAAGTGTCTCTTCAGTTCCTTGGCCCATTTATTGATTATTTGTGTTCTTGGTGTTTAGCTTTTTGAGTTCTTTATATACCCTAGAGATTAGTTCTGTATCTGATGTGTGAAGGGTAAAGATTTGCTATTATACTCTATTCTTGTTCAGTTGCTAAACTCATTTCATTGACCATGTGTGTTCTGCTTAGTAATTATTATTGGTTTTGATATTCTAGAAAACAATAACAGCATGGTAATTATCATGGTGTTGTTATTTAAAATGACTCAAATTGTTAGTCATTACCTTGTTAAATTTTCTTCTACTTTCTCTTTTCCTGTATCTATTTTAAAATATTATTCCACCTATAATCTAAACAACATCCCTGAAAGTATTTCTAGGCTTAATTGGAACATTTAAATAAATATTTTTGTTGGACATTAAATTTCTACTCTCAATTTAGTTTAGAAAGTTTTAAGTTAGTATCTGTACTAAATCAAGTATGGATCAAATTAATGTAATAAATAAACTACTGATTCAAAATTTCCAACAATCAAATATAATCAAACATATCCCCCCACTCTGGCCTCAAATTTCTCAACTCAGGTGATCCTCCTGCCTCAGCCTCCACTTTAGCTGGGTCTACAGATACACGCCCCAATGCCCCACTCAACAAAGTAATTTTTAATCAGTTATCTTTACCCAGTTTTATTTGGCATTTCAAGTTCCAGAACTCAAATTGATGTGTAAGAAAATTAACAGCTTAGGGAAAGCGTATAATTGTTCTATTTTAGCTCATTAACTAGTAAACAAGATTGATGTGTGTGCAACAAATTCACTGAAGTTTCTGTTGAAAATGCAAATTTTATAGGTTCCTGACAGTGATAATTATAATAAATGTAGTTGAATTTCTGCTTTGTTTTTTTTTTATTTTTGTTTATTTTAGACTCCATCCTCTTTGGCTATTGAAGCTATTGCAAACGTGCTTTGGTTTCTTATTAAGCTGGTGTGTTACATATCAATCACCTCTTAATATTGTGTAGTCCACTCTTCTAACAAAACTTTAACCTGATGACTGACTGTTTTGTGATAAATGCAATAGAGAAAAGAGTCAGACATTACCTAGGATCTTAATCTAGGAATTTACAAGAGTGCTTAGGTCCAGTTATAGACTCCACAGCTTTACATATTTGATCACTTAGCTATGTTTCCCTGAATCTCTCACTTTTAACCATACAAGAATTCCTTTGTCATTACATGTATGGATTTTGTGGAATGAATGTAGACTTATTTTGTTGGAATCTAGCACAATAATAATATTGAAACATTTAGGGTCATTTGAATAAGCCTTTAGTCTAATATCTCTTGGCAAAAATACTATTAAGCAGAAAAGAAGCAATCTCTGGAGGATCTTCCATTTGATGCTTTTAAAATGACACTGGAAATTATTTGAGAGCTAAAGAGTAAGGTACTGCACAGATAAACATTGGGCTGGATGAAAAAACTGCATTTTCTAAGACAAATAGTATAATATTTAGAGTTCTTGTCCTATTTATTTTTAAGTTTATTAAATGTATAAATATGTATTATGTAAAGTTATTTTATTTATATATTTATTTTATGTATTCATTTTGAGGCTATATTCTTCGACATTAAAACAATTGGGCTGATGTTGGGGCTCAATGATAGGGTGCTTATCTAACATTTGTGAGGCACTGGGTTCAATTCTAAGCACCACATAAATAAAACAAAGTTACACTGATAATAATGATGATGATTATGATGATGATGATGATGATAATAATAATAATAATAATAATAATAATAATAAAATTTAGAATTGCCAATGGTAGAATTGTTCTTATCTCTTTTGAATATTAGCATATGATGAGTAGTTTTGGCCAATAAATGTGAGTAGAATGATGTGTGACTTCAGATCACAAGTTCTAAAAGGCAGCATATAATTTTCTATGCTCTTCCTACCTCTAGTAATAAAAGAAGCAAGTTGTGAGATACACCCTCCTTCCAAGTGTCTCACTTAGTGATTATCAGGAGCCAACTGAAACTAACAGAATACAGAGCATCAATAGGAAATGTGATTTTTCTTTGATGTCATTGAACTCTTAGAATACACTCTTGGAATACATAGTAATCTCAAGTCTCCAGCTACTCCATTTTTTTTTCTTGGTGGTTCTGAGTATTGAACCCAGGGCCTTGTGCATGCGAGGCAAACACTCTACCAACTGAGCTATGTCCCCAGCTCCAGCTACTCCATTTTTACTAGGTTGCTATGACTATATTTTTCCAAACTTCAATTATTCTGTTATTTTAGGTATGTCTTCAGCAAAGTCCATTAAGGTAGGACACAAAAGAAGACTCAGCCTCACATATTTTGTAGCAACTTGTTATCAGGCTATACTGTCATTGTGGATAGGTAATGATATATAATTCATCTTACATTATGCTTATTAAATAATCTTTTGCCTATTCTTTAATTCTTTATCTCTGCTTTTCTGATTTCTTTAGACTAATCACATGTATTTACCAATCTATTTTCTCTTCTAACATTTAGGAATTTAATTATTCCGTTAAAAGTATTTCATAGTTGCTGTAATTACTTATAAATATCCAATATCAAATTTTCAGTGGATAATCCTGTTTATAATTTTATCTTATTTCCAGAAAACACAAAGATATTAAAAATGTAAGTTCCATTGTTTCCTCTTAATTAATGATCTATTGTGTTTCTCATGTGACATGCACACATACAGAGCCAGACACTCTGATTTTTATTAAGTTCATTTTGATTATGTACATTTTTACTTCTTTTGTTCCTTATTTTCTCTTTTCTTTGACTTCCTATATGGACTCGTTTCTCTTCTGTCTCAAGAAGGTTCTTTAGAGTTCAGTTTGCCATGAGTTTACTTTAGTAACTTTTCAAGAATATGTGTCTGTATATGTGTGTGTGCCATATATATGTATGAAAATGACTTTGTTTGCACTTCATTGGGAAGAATAATTTTCTGGTGTTGGCAATGATTTTCCTTCAACTGATAGAATGTGTCCATTCAGTAAGTTCTGGTCTTCCATTTGTTAAGAAATCACTTACCAGTGTGAACATGGTTTCACCGAAGACACTCCCTCTTTCCTTCTATTACTTTTATGAAATTCTTCTTGTGCTTCCCTTTCCCTCCTTGGAATTATTTTAATTTCTTCAATCTAGGCTAATTTCTTCAGTCTATGTGTTCTGTTGGCAACACTCTCTCATCCAATATTATTCTGTTTCATTTTTTGTGCTAAAATTACACTAACATTTGACCTCATCATTATATCATATACATCATTCATATTCTCTTCCCTTTATTGCATACATTCTTAAATTTATGCCATATTCTATACAATTATTTTTTATGTATTTTCTACTTAACTAGTTCTCTTTTTCAATATACCTAATATTCAGTTAAATTCACTTCTTTATAGTATCATTCTCTTGTTATGGAATTTTATTTTGTCATATCTGCTATTCCACCCTAGTAATTTCTAATTATCTAATTATCTAATTTCTTTGCTCAACTTTACTTTTTTTTAATTGAACTAATAATCATAGTTGTCCTATAAGCTGGTGTCTAATATTCCCCAAATATCTGTACACATAATACTTCTATTTTATATACTGATTCTTAATCATTGTATCTTGTATTCTACTATCTTCCTTCTCATTGCATAGTGGGAAAACTAATTGAACATATTATAGAAAGTCTAGGTTCTCAATACTGTAATCTATATGAGATATGTATTTACTTTTCTCAGCAATTCAATTACAATCATTCAAATACTTTCTTTATCTAAATCTAGACTCTTCCTTCTCTACACCTCCAAGATTATCTGAAACCAGATTTCAAGTTCATTTAAAGGCTGTTTTATTTACCTTTGACTCTTTCATTTGGATTTTGCCCTTGAGAATCACAGCTTTATTGGAAGTTATTTAGTGGGTACTTGACTTTGAATGTGCCTTTGTTCTGTGACGCTGTCAAAGTCAGTTCAGCTTTAAATCTTTTATTTTTTTTTTTAATCATCAATGTCTTAAGGACGAAAGGCATTCTTGGTGATAGTGTTATTTCTCTGAGTTCTGATCAGTTTTATGAATACTCCTTGATTTAGGAAGGAGGTTTTTTTTTTCCTGATAAAGCCATCATAAGTTGAAACTATCATGCATTGAAAGTGTAAAGTTTAATGCCCTTAAATTCCCATACACTGTAGCTCAGCCTTGCAACACAGTGCACTGCAGAGTGCCATTTGTTTACCCTCATGATCCTCTGCCTGCAACCCATGTGGCTGGCTGTCACAGCTGGTTTCCTAGGGCATGCTGCTGATAGGAAGGAAAAGAGAAAAACTCAAGACTTCCAACTACAATTTCTACTGAATGTGCCTCACTTTCTCCTCATTGTAAAGTCAAGCAACCTGAAACGTTAAAAGTATTTGGAACCATATTTATTGTGACATTAAAAGTCAGGGAACTCCCTGTGCCTCAGTGTCTTGTTAGTATTCACATACTTTTAAGATGATTATATACATTGTTTAGATGCTTTGCCTATTGTTAGCAAGACAAATGCTATGAACTCCTTGTTACATAATTATTATTACCAAAAGTTCAACTTTTTACTCATGATATTTACTGACTTTTTTAATCTAGTGAACTTTATTTTAGCTGCATTAGATTTGTTGAAGAAAACAGAAATGTAAGGAACATTTGTCTATTACATTGAGATTTTTGTAAGGTGGGGAAAATGGAAATTGTTTAGGTTTTCAGGAAGATGTCAAAAGATGAGGATCATTGCTTCAAGATTCTTCAGGATCCTTTTGTAGGGGTGAATATTACATTAGGTTTTGTATTCACCACTTTCTTTTCTTACTTACTAAAATGAAATATCTTAAGGTGTAGAGTTTTAAAGCAAAGGGATTTATTTGACTAAGTTCTGGAGTTTCAAAGGTTTGGAATCAGCACTGGTTTGACTCTGGTGATGATCTCATGGCCGATGGCCTCCTGGCTAGAACCTGTGTGAGAGGGTATGGTGAGACAAGAAGCCAGACCCCCAGGAAGGGTCAGTCTCACTCATTTTTAATGACTCCTAGTGAGAACTCACCAGGGTCCTGCAAAAACTCCATTAATATCTTCCCAGGGAAATCATGCTCAATTGCATAATTACATAATTACTTCTTTCAGGTTATCAGGCAGGTGCCACTATTTCCTTTTTTTTTTTTTTTTTTTGTTATGCTGGGGATTGAGCCCAGATGCACTACCCGCAAGCCACACCACTAGCCCTTTTTATTTTTATTTTGAGATACAGTCTAATTTACTGAGACTGGCCTCAAACTCATGGTTTCTCCTGCCTCAGTCTCCCAAAGAGCTGAGATTACAGTCATTCACCACCACACCCTGGTTCAGATAGCACTTCTTAAAAGTTCCATGCCATGTCCACCACATGAGGAACAAGCTCTCAACACAGGGGCTCTTGGGGGACCATAGCAAGTGATTTGGAAGGCCATGATTCTTAGTGCTTTATCAGAGATAGTTTTAAGTCTTTGGAGACTGCACAGCATTCCCCACATATTGTGTTTCCAGGAATTGTTTGTAATTTCTCCCTATTTATTCCATGCCCAACTTGTATTCTTAAGAATAAAAAAAAAAACTAAAAAGGTGATTTTTCCACATATAAATATTTGAGAAATGTATTATAAAGCAAAGAATTTTAGAAGTTAGAAACTTGAATCACAAGATTGTTCTTGGAATAATTGAAATCTGATGATTCTAAATATTGAGGACATTAGAGATTATTAGCAGAAGAAAAGAAGCAGGGAGCAATATGAAATTTAAAAAGTCTTTATTCCCATAAAGACAGCTTTATTTTACAAATCCATATAGGTAAAGAGGTAGGGTGACAAAACTACAGTTTTCATGATAGTTTTGATCTTATCGAAAAATGGTGATGTCAATATGAAAATATAATTATCTAGCTTAAAATTATTAATGTGACTTGATTTTAACATTATACTTGGAAACATTTAAGGGAACAAAGGAGGGTCATCAAAGGCAGAATTTGAATTTTTTAAAGATCTAAAATAAACTTAAATCACTGATTATAAACTTTTAAAATTAATGGCTGACCTGGAGCTTTTGCAGAGACATAGACACATCTGTCAATCTCTTTCAATCCTCCCCATACGCCCAATCTTTGCATCATAACTGAGAGATCTTTTCTGATTAACATGCAGAACAGAGAGTTGAAATTCAAATAATCTCTATTTTAAGATAGTTGGAACTCTGATGAAGAAAAATGAACAAAAGTGAAAACCAAAACTTGAACTTTTCCAGTTCTGCTTTACAAGAAAAGCATGTGGATTTATGAATGCAATTTGGAGAAACCATTTGATATGTATGGAATGATAAAGAATCAGACTACAACTCCATAATTGTTCCTCCTATGATTGTGCAGTTCTCAACTTGAACAACCATATATGAAATTTTATGACATTTTTGGTTACAGGAAATTTTTTTTAAAACCCACCAGGATTAACCATTTTGTGTGGGGTTACATCCTTCATTGTAATGATTTGGTAGCCTGAATAATTTATACAATAGAATCAAAACAAATTGCTTTCATAATAAGTTGGTAAGTAGATTTGGAAAATGTATAAATCTTTATTTTTTAATAAAATATAGCTGTCTCAGGAACAAAAATAGCTTATTATGATAACTGTCCAATAACTTTGCAACTTGTACTGTGAATGTTGAATTCCTCTCTGTCTCTTTTGTACTGGTGATTAAACCCAAGGATAATTTACCACTGAGCTACACCTCCAGGCCTTTTTATTTATTTATTTATTTATTTAGAGACTATGTCTCATTAAATTGCTGAGTGTCTCCCTAAGTTACCCATGCTGTCCCCCAACTTGTCATCTCACAGCCCCAGCCTCCTGATTTCCTGGACTGCAGGCATTCATCACTGTGCCCTATGTGAGCATTGAATATTGATACCACTTGATCCAGATAACTTTTTTGGGAAATGTGGACCTCTTATTTAATGTAAGAAAGGAAAATAAGGACTCAAAGATGACTCAAAGTGTGCTATTTATTGAGAATTATATGAACATATTTTCAAGTAAGTTCTTCAAATTTTTCAAACCCACAAATTTATGTTATAAACCTGGAATTAATTTCAAAATTTTTTGTAAGCAGGTAATTTGATTTATATATCAGAATAATTAGGATGCGTTTGTCTTAATTATTGAATGACAGGTAAAATGCTATGTATATTTGTGATGTGCAACATGATATTTTGAAGTGTGTATGTATTGTGGAATTGCTAATAAGCTAATTAATGTGTGTATTCACATGCTTATTAGTTTTTTTTCTGATAAGAACATTTTGAATCTATTCTTAGTGATTTTAAAGAACATATTACATTATTTTTAGCTATAGTCACCATATTATACACTAGATGTTTTGTACTTAGTACTGCTATGTTACCATAATTTTATTTAATTTGTATACACTTTCTATATGTTTGATCATATAATCTCGTAACAATGACAGTTGAATTTATTCCTTTTAAATTTAGATGGTTGTTGTTTCTCTTCCCTAATTGCTTTCTCTAGGAAATCCAGTAGTGTGTTGAAGTGGTGAGAGTGGACTTCCTGTGTCATTTCTGGTAGTACAAGAGAAGCTTTCACATTTTTACCAATGAATAAAATATTAGCTGGAGCTGGTCATGGATAGCCTTCACTGGATGGAGGTATATTTCTTCTCCACCTAATTTACTGAGAGATTTTATCATTAATGGTGATTCAATGTTGCCAAGTTCTTTTTCTGTACCTGTTGATATAATCAAATGGCATTTGTCCTTCATTCTGTTAATGGGAGGAAGCAGGCCACACTTACAAAGTAAAATAAATGGAACCCTATTTGTATCCTTCAGATAAAATCCCCTTGGTCATGGTGAGTGATGTCTAATGTATTGTTAAATTCACTATACTCTCATTCTGAAGACCGCCGAAACTGTGTTCATCAGGGATGTTGTGTTAGTCAGATTCATTCACTATAAAGGAGCGTCTGAGATGACACACAAAGAACAAAGTGTCTTTTGGATCTAAGTTTTTGAAGTTTCAGTCTATAATTGATTGCCTCCTTCAGTTTTTGGCTTGTGGTGAGACAGCTCATCATGGCAGGCCGGTGCTGCAAAGCAAAACCACTGACATCATGCCCAGGAAGCACACAAGAGAGAGAAGAGGACCAGGGCTCCACAATCCCTCCAGGAGCATTCTCCAAGGACTTACTGAGCTCCTCTTAGGCCACACTCTTTCAAGTTTCCATCAGCTTCCAATAGCACCACCTTAGGTCCTTTCCAAACTGCATCAGATAGTGGCCTAAAATTTTCTTTGCTTGTACTATCCTTGTCTGGCACTGATATCAGAATAATGCTGGCCTTATAAGATGAATTCGAAAATACTTTCTATTTTATTTCTAGTTTTGATCTCTTTACTACTGCTTTTCTTTTTCTCATTTCCTTCCTCTGTTAATTTTCAGATTTTGTTTGTTTGTTTTTATTTTCTAGTTCCTTGAAGTTGTAGCCAGAGTCCTGAGCAACAGGCTCAACTTTGGGGGTCCCTTATGAATCAGATTCAGCCACTCATCCCAGAAACCAATTGGAAAAAGTAATAGTGAAAATAGTAAAGGAACTTACTCAATAAACTGTATCAGGAAGTCAAAAGTCATTAAGCATCCTCAGTCCTTTTTTAGGGGAACTGAGTAGCTAATCAGTCATGAGCAAGTGGCCTGGTTATATCAGGATTGATCAGGCCAGGCCTTGTCATGATAAGAAACTTTCTGTTGCCCTGGAGAGGGGAGTCATTGCAATTTTTGTCACAGGATGTTTATGCATCAACCTATTGGTTTCTGGAACCCAAGGCAACTAACTGTAGGAAAGACTGACTCAAAGCAAAAGACAGATGCAAAATGGGGGCAGGAATGCTAGGTTTTTATCTTGCTTTTAGTTACCAATCAAGCATCTGGAGGTATCTGCAGGCCCAAGTGAAGGTGCTTTTAACAAAAACAGTCTCTAAGTCCTTGTTGCAAGGCATAACATTAAGTTGTTCATTAAAATTTTTCTTGACACAGCTATTCATTGCCATAAACTTTGCTCATAAAAATACTTTCACTGTATATCACATTTTCTTTTTAGCTTAATATTTACTGTATTCGCCTGTCATGAGCTCATTGTTTAATTTCTATGTATTTGCAAATTTGATGAAAATCTTCCTGGTACTAATTTTTAGTTTTGATTTTTAATTTTTGGTTTAGAAAAGATATTTGATATCATTTCAATCATATTAAGTTATTTAAGGTTCTTTATGTGGCCTAATATATGATCTATCCTGACAATGTTCTTTATTGTTAGTAAAGAACATATATTCTGCTATTGGATGGAATGGGGTGTGTGTGTGTGTGTGTGTGTGTGTGTGTGTGTGTGTGTGTGTGTGTGTGTGAGTGTGTATGTTTGTGTGTGTGGTTTATTTTGTTCAAAGTATTATTTCAGTCTATTGTTTTCTTATTGATTTTTCTGTTTAGATGGTCACTCTGTTGTTAAAAGTGAAGTAATTAATTCTCCTACTATTTTATAACAGTTTTCTTCTCCATTATGATCTATTAATGTTTGCTTTATATGTTAAGGTACCACAATGTAAGCTGAATATATATGAAAATTTTTTCATATTCTCTTGATTATTTGACTCGGTTATCATTATATAATTGCCTTCTTTATCTCTTTTTGAGTTTTTTTAATTTAAAACTTACTTTATCTGATGTAAGTATAGTTACTTCTGATCTTTCTTTTGGTTTCCATTTTTCTGAAGTATCTTTTCTCCTCTCCCTTCACTTTTAATTTTGTGTGTCTTTAAGGAAAAGAATTGAAGGCAATCTCTTTCAAGTTGCTTATTGGTGGGTATTTTTTAATGCATTCATATATTCTATTTTACTCTATGTCTTTTGATTGAAAAAATCAATTCATTTACATTGCATGTAATTTCTGATAGGTAAGGACTTATAAATGCCACTTTGAGGATTATTTTCTGTTTTTCCTTTTTTTAATCTTTGTTCCTTTTCTCTTCATTCTTCCTGCTTTCCTTTGCGATTAAATGACTTTTAAATGATGTTTTGATGCCTTACTTTTGTTCTTTTGCATATCTATCATTATTTTGCTTTATGTTTATTATAATACAAGCTACACATAGCAAAATATATTAAACTGATGTGTAACTTTGATTGCATAAGAAAACACATTTATTCCACCCTACCCACCCCCTTTTGATTTTGAATGTCATAATTTACATTTTTGTATTGTGTATCACTTAAATAATTGTATGTATTTTTACTTTCAAACGTTTTGAGTTACAACTCTGGTACTAGTGATACAAGTGATTCATGAAGCACCTTTACAGTATTACTGTTTTCCCAATTTGACTGTATTGTTATGTCTACAAGTAATTGTAACCACTTATCTCATTTTCAGGGTACTAATTGTCGTCCTTGTTTTTCATCTGAACGCTATAGAATTGCTTGCAAGCCAAGTCTAGTGGTGACAGACTTCTTCACCTTATCATTGTCTAGTGAATTGTTCATTTGTTTGTTTTGTATGTGTTTCTCTCCTTTTATGGTAGATAGCTTTGTTGGATAAAGGATTCTTCCTTGGGAGTTGCATGCTTGTTTCTTTTAATTCTCTCTCCCCTGTCTAGTAAGGTTTCTGTTCAGAATCCACTGGTGGACTTCCTGGAACTTCCTTACCTGTCTTAGAGATATTGTCTCTTCTTGCTTTCAGGATCCTCCCTCTGTCCTTGACTTTTTGACAGTTTGACTATAGGCCTTGTAATCTTGTTTGGATTGATGATGTTGATCTTCCCCAACCTGGTGTTGGGTGAGCTTGGAGCCTGTATCTTTAGAGGCCGGCCTGGAGGCTGGGTGCACAAGTGTCAGCCTGATGATGAGGGCTGCAGGGGAAGGTGTGGTGCTCAAGAAGTCCTGAAAACTGGGCTGTGACAGACAGCAAGTGATGGGGTGCATTCTGAAACCTGGGGTTTGAGTCTATTTGGTGGTGGGTCAAGCCTGGAGACTGGGACTGCAGATTCCAATCTAGGGCTGGGACCAGCCTAAAAGCTCAGTCTGTGGGTACTGGCTTAGGATCTGGGACCATGGGAGTCATCCTAGCCCTGGATTCTGCTGTGGTGTGTTGGTGTTAGAATCCAAGACAAATGGACTTTACTTTCCCCAAAGGAAGGGTATCTGTCTCTAAGCTGTGCCATTTGGGGTTTTTGGAGGGGTTCCATGGCAAGGATAAGACTCCTTCTCTTGTGCAATGCATCTTTTCTTCCTTTTGTGCTATACTTTCATACTAGAATCTCTCTCTCCTGGTTTTCTTAGCTCTTGTGAAAGAATCTTTACACAGAATAATTGTTAATATTGATATTTGTGTGGTGAGGAAAGCATTGGAGAGGCATATTCTACATTTTCTTTTGGGAATCCTCACAGCATTTGTATATCCAGCCAAGGAGTATGAGAATGATCATTCCATCACACTTAAGAGCATAGTGACATTTATAAATAATTTTAAGTCCTTGGGTCACAAAATAGACGAGATTCAACTTCAGCAAATATTAATATTCCATTCTCAAGCATGGTACTGTTCTAATCATTGGGTATATATTGAAAAATGAAAACCAATGTTCTATCTATAAATGATGTTTTGTTTTAGTTGCAAACAAAAATTATTATAACAACTAAGAGGGATACTTTCTCCAGTGTCTTTTTTTTTCTTTCTTTCCATAAACTGGATAGAAGACAATCCCAAGGCTCTATGTGGTGACAATCCCACAGCTTGTTTCTACAAGAACGATCATAGTCTCTCAATCAATGCATGAAGGGAAACTGCCCGGAAGCAAACTCTTCCCATCTTGACAACTATATGTTTGAGAAATACATTTCCATTGCATTAGTGCTACTAAATTCAGCTTCCATTCATTCCAGGAAGCTAACAATGAATTTTCCTTTGCCAATATCATTATTCCAGTATAAATTTATGTGAAAATTTGGCACTATTTTATATTCCCAATGAAAAAGTTCTGGTTTGAATAATTCTAAACCATTAAATGTAAAGCTATATAACGTGAAAACTGACATCATGTACACATTTTGTTTCCCCTCTTACCACCTCCATATGAGCTTTCATGGGGATGCATTCAGCAATGTTGTATTATTTACTACTGACTTAAAAGGAACTGACACAGTTTTCACACTGAAATATTATTGTCATTAAAAAATTTGTAGAATTAATCTACTGGTATTGTGTGAACAATTCAATAAAGCAAAAGTAAGTTTGAGAATCAAATGTTCTGAGAAGCAGAACAAATTTCTGAGAAGTAATTTTGCTCTATTTTCAATCATTGTAAATATTTGACATTTTTTTAACTTAACAGGTTTCTTTTTTTTTCATTTATAGAGCAAAAAAGTATTATTTTCAACATTATTTTCCTGCCCTTAGCTCATATGTAAATATATGTTATTATATTATATATATATTAAGTATGTGTGTATAAGAAAATGTCTCAAATTTATACTTTCAATGGATCTGGAGTTTTTATGAAATCCCTTTCTCAGCATGAATACTATGCATATGCTGGATATAAATGAATATCAGAGGTTACAAGGGGTGGGTGGGGCTGATGGAAGATAAAAACAACATTAGGCTATTTTATAATTGTATACTTTCTCTTTTCATGAAATGCTTAACTTCCCTCCATAAATAAATTGCAGAAATAAGAAAAGAGAAAATGTTAAAATATATTAGATTTGTAAAGTTTTAATATTACTTGGAGTAAAAATTATGAGTGTAGATAAAAATGATTCAGACCTTCTGTCTCTTCATTTGTAGTGAGTGTTTGAAAATTTCACCAAAATAGCTTGGACTCATATATCCTCCTTCAGACTTTTATTTTTCTATCATCCATGTGTCTTTCCCTATATATTCTTCAGACCCACATATTTTTAAAGCTTGAGTAAATACTGGACTCCCCTTTGGGAAATAAAAGGTTAGTAATTTGAATTTTCAGTAGCACTATACCAGTCCTGGTTCCAGAAATTCTATCAAGGTGGGGGAATTATCAAAAGAACAGTTTGCTAACAATGTCATCCTGAACAAATGACTCAGAAACAAAGATATAAGAAAAAAATGGATTCTAAGACTGAGCTCAGAAAACACTCCTTTGAAATGAGCTTAGAATGTCTCAACAGAGTCTGAAAGTTTCTCCAAACAAACAAAAAACATTTCCTAAGTTACTGCCAGGCAGCTTTTCTTTAATTTTTCAGGATAGAGGATCCCCACAATTTGTGTTCATTTCTTAAAATTTTATTATTATAATCTTAAACAATAGATATGCACAATGATTAAGGAAAGCAATGATCAAAAATTTGTAATTACAAATCATGTCTGGTAAGAGTTCTATTCCTCATGACATACACACTTGATACTGTATAATAGATTTAGTTCATTTGGATTGAAATATAAAGATGCTATTTTTAACCTGAAAATAGTGATTTGTTTATACTTTTTAAAAAAGTGGTGACATTGGTTGTATTGAGCTGGCAACTGAAAAAACATGAAATTCAATGTAGGCCCTCGGTAATGAGAGGGAAAAGGTAAGAAATGTAGGCAGGTGCCAGGAGGGGAGGAGATGCTCCAAGGACCAAGGAGAGCAAAGAATATCCAAGTAAACTTACCTCCATTCACTTCTTCACTAGACAGCCACTAGTGATAAATGACTTTTCTTATTCCAATTTGATCAAATCCAAAAAGAACATTTGATTTAACAGGCCTTGTTCTTTAATTATTTGTGTATCCTAGAAGGTCTGGCCAACCTTATATCTCTGAGTTTTCTTTATTCCTCCACCAAAATAAAATATCTTTTAGCAAAATAATTCTTTTTTTTTCATAAACTACTTGATTTATCTGAATCTCAGGGGTAAAATGAGTAAATAAATTTAATAATAATATGTATCTTAAAAGCTATTATAGAGATTGAGAGAATAATTTAAAGTACATGAATATGAATAATACCAGAAACCAAATAAATGCTACTTATTATTATTTCTATTATTGTTATGCTCATCAAAAGATTATATGTATACATGTGTATGTTTATATGTATGTATGTCTATATATGTGTGTAAATATGTGTTTATACATATACACCTATATAATTGTCATAAATTTAAAAGAAAAGCTTGAATAAAATTTTTAAAATTCCTAAAATATAGTTTAAATGCTAGTTCAATATAGTATAAATGATTTGTAAAGAGGAATGACTGATTCATTTTGATACACACAATTTGAACAGACCAATATCAATGGATGAAATTGAAGAAGCCATCAAAAGACTACCAACCAAGAAAAGCCCAGGACCGGATGGGTATACAGTGGAGTTTTACAAAACCATTAAAGAAGAATTAATACCAATACTTTTCAAGTTATTTCAGAAAATAGAAAAAGAGGGAGCTCTTCCAAATTCATTCTATGAGGCCAACATCACCCTGATTCCGAAACCAGACAAAGACACCTCAAAGAAAGAAAACTACAGACCAATATCTCTAATGAACCTTGATGCAAAAATCCTCAATAAAATTCTGGCGAATCGAATACAAAAACACATCAAAAAAATTGTGCACCATGATCAAGTAGGATTCATCCCTGGTATGCAAGGCTGGTTCAATATACGGAAATCAATAAATGTTATTCACCACATCAATAGACTTAAAGATAAGAACCATATGATCATCTCGATAGATGCAGAGAAAGCATTCGACAAAGTACAGCATCCCTTTATGTTTAAAACACTTGAAAAACTAGGGATAACAGGAACGTACGTTGACATTGTAAAAGCTATCTATGCTAAGCCTCAGGCTAGCATCATTCTGAATGGACAAAAGTTGAAGGCATTCCCTCTAAAATCTGGAACAAGACAGGGATGCCCTCTATCACCACTTCTATTCAATATAGTTCTCGAAACACTGGCCAGAGCAATTAGACAGACGAAAGAAATTAAAGGCATAAAAATAGGAAAAGAAGAACTTAAATTATCACTATTTGCAGATGACATGATTCTATACTTAGAAGACCCAAAAGGGTCTACAAAGAAACTACTAGAACTAATAAATGAATTCAGCAAAGTGGCAGGATATAAAATCAACACGCATAAATCAAAGGCATTTCTGTTTATCAGCGACAAAACTTCTGAAACGGAAATGAGGAAAAACACTCCATTCACAATATCCTCCAAAAAAATAAAATACTTGGGAATCAACCTAACAAAAGAGGTGAAAGATTTATACAATGAAAACTACAGAACCCTAAAAAGAGAAGTAGAAGAAGATCTTAGAAGATGGAAAAATATACCCTGTTCATGGATAGGCAGAACTAACATTATCAAAATGGCGATATTACCAAAAGTTCTCTATAGGTTTAATGCAATGCCAATCAAAATCCCAATGGCATTTCTTGCAGAAATAGATAAAGCAATCATGAAATTCATATGGAAAAATAAAAGACCCAGAATAGCAAAAGCAATTCTAAGCAGGAAGTTGAATCAGGCGGTATAGCAATACCAGATTTCAAACTATATTACAGAGCAATAGTGACAAAAACAGCATGGTACTGGTACCAAAACAGGCGAGTGGACCAATGGTATAGAATAGAGGACACAGAGATTAATCCACAAAGTTATAACTATCTTATATTTGATAAAGGGGCTAAAAGCATGCAATGGAGGAAGGATAGCATCTTCAACAAATGGTGTTGGGAAAACTGGAAATCCATATGCAAAAAAATGAAACTGAATCCCTTCCTCTCGCCATGCACAAAAGTTAACTCTAAATGGATCAAGGAGCTAGATATCAAATCAGAGACTCTGCATCTGATAGAAGAAAAAGTTGGCTCCGATCTACATATTGTGGGGTCGGGCTCCAAATTCCTTAATAGGACACCCATAGCACAAGAGTTAATAACAAGAATCAACAAATGGGACTTAAACTAAAAAGTTTTTTCTCAGCAAGAGAAACAATAAGAGAGGTAAGTAGGGAGCCTACATCCTGGGAACCAATTTTTACTCCTCACACTTCAGATAGAGCCCTAATATCCAGAGTATACAAAGAACTCAAAAAATTAGACAATAAGATAACAAATAACCAATCAACAAATGGGTCAAGGATCTGAACAGACACTTCTCAGAGGAGGACATACAATCAATCAACAAGTACATGAAAAAATGCTCACCATCTCTAGCAGTCAGAGAAATGCAAATCAAAACCACCCTAAGATACCATCTCACTCCAGTAAGATTGGCAGCCACTATGAAGTCAAACAACAACAAGTGCTGGCGAGGATGTGGAGAAAAGGGTACTCTTGTACATTGCTGGTGGGACTGCAAATTGGTGCGGCCAATTTGGAAAGCAGTTTGGAGATTCCTGGGAAAGCTGGGAATGGAACCACCATTTGACACTGCTATTGCCCTTCTCGGACTATTCCCTGAAGACCTTAAAAGAGCATGCTACAGGGATGCTGCCATATCGATGTTCATAGCAGCACAATTCACAATAGCTAGACTGTGGAACCAACCCAGATGCCCTTCAATAGATGAATGGATAAAAAAAATGTGGCATCTATACACAATGGAGTACTATGCAGCAATAAAAAACGACAAAATCATAGAATTTGCAGGGAAATGGATGGCACTAGAGCAGATTATGCTTAGTGAAGCTAGTCAATCCCTAAAAAACAAATACCAAATGTCTTCTTTGATATAATGACAGCAACTATGAACAGAGCAAGGAGGAAGAGCAGGAAGAAAATACTAACATTAAACAGAGTCATGAGATGGGAGGGAAAGGAAAAGTAAAGGGAAATTGTATGGAAATGAAGGGAGACCCTAATTGCTATACAAAATTACATATAAGAGGTTGTGAGGGGAATGGGAAAATAAACAAGGAGAGTAATGTATTACAGTAGATGGGGTAGAGAGAGAAGATGGGAGGGGAGGGGAGGGGGGATAGTAGGGGATAGGAAAGGTAGCAGAATACAACAATTACTAATTGGGCATTATGTAAAATTGTGGATGTGTAACCGACGTGATTCTGCAATCTGCATTTGGGGTAAAATTGGGAGTTCATAACCCACTTCAATCTAATGTATGAAATATGATATGTCAAGAGCTTTGTAATGTTTTGAACAACCAATAAAAAAAATAAAAAATTAAAAAAAAATGGAAAAAGCTCAGGGTGAAGGTGGATTCTAAAAATGGAGAGTGTGGGAGTGAAGGTATGAAAGATGTAATTTTCCAGTTCTGACTGAGCCCTGCCTGGCCTTACCTGCAGTCAGACTCTAGAATCTTTCATTAACAAATACTCCAGCAAAATGTACAATGGTTGTAGTTAATTCTAGGCAAAAAAAAAAAAAAGAAAAAGAAAAATGAAAAAAAAAGACAAGTTTTCCTTAAGCCTTTAGAATTCAATATTGTTATTCAAAATTTTCAAAAGCTTTAGTTATTAAGTAATTCTGTGTTGGCTGTAATACTCTAGCTTTTTTCTACCTGTATCTGTATGAACAATAGAAGCCCTGAAAATCACAATATTTTGAAAAGGAAATGGAATGAGTGAATCTAAAAACATATTTGGGAGGTAGAGTATTGGTAACACAGAATGATTATGATGAAATGTGTTATTAATTTTAAAATAGTTTCTTAAGGAAAAAAGCTGTCTTAGAGATACAGGAAGTTCTTTGAAAGGCCTGGCTCTAAAATGAAAGAAAAATAAGTGAATATCTGAGCAAAAAAATCTTTAATGAAATGTCACATAATAAGAAGAATTGACTGGAAAATATAGAAGCAATTAAGGAGATACAAGAAATGAAATATTCATTGACATATACTAGACAATGGTCATAAAGTTACCCTATCTGAAATTTAGAGTAGTTATATGCAAGAATAATTGCTAATCTATAAGACTGCCATTGAGATTTATCATCTCTCAGTCAGAGTATTGGCATAACTTTCTTAAGAAAACTTAATATAAACTTGAGGGGAAAGAAGAGTATTGGATTTTCTGACAACTAAGTGATGATTTACATTGTTTTAAGACTCTCCAGTTCTGTGTAAAATGGTTATGCTCGGGAATAAAAGAAGAAAAATATGAAAAAAATTCAGATATTATCTATGGTAATATAAATATCATACTCTTTCTATCTATGCTGTTTTTGTAAATGAGTCTTTCTTCCTCTTCCCTCTATATGTACTCGTGAAAAGCAGATCCCCCATATCAAGCCTTAGTTCTTCCAATATTTAAGCTTTGGAAGTTTGTGTTCTCTAACTTCTAAAATAAGTATTAAAATGCATAGCCCAGAGAGGTATCATAGGAATTAAATGTCATTATGGTTTATATTTATTATTATTATTAGTAGTAGTAGTAATAGTAGTAGTAGTAATAGTAGTACCAGGGATGCTTAACCAAGTTGGGGATGTGGCTCAGTAGTTAAGCATCCCTGGTAACACTATATATATATATATATATATATATATATATATATAGAGAGAGAGAGAGAGAGAGAGAGAGAGAGCCTTGCTAAGTTGCTGAGGCTGTCTTTGAACTTGCCTCATCCTCTTGAGCTCCTGGGATTTAAAAGTATGTACAACTGCTAAATGAATTCTTAATGACACATTATTATAGCACTACTTTCCAAGTCCTTTTATCTAAAAACTCTCAAAAAATAATATAATTATATTCTCTTTTTATTTTTTGCGTATATGTTACATGATAAATCCTAAGTTTTTTAGAACTGATTTTTTGTCTTTTATTTATCTATTGTGATTCATAGGGCTTGTGAGCTGGTTCGTTTATTGACTTCGGGAAGAAATTCTACTTTTCTGCATATATCATTCTTTCAGCCTCTTATTAAAAATTTTATTAAGTGTTATGATACTGTGTCTTGTCAAATTCCAGTGGAGACAAATCCACTTAATGATTATGTAAGGAAAGGTGCTTTGTCATTAATTCTTCTTTACCACTAATAAAAAGGTACAACATTTGGTGAAATTACATTTTAAGCTACAGATTTAATCCAGAAGAATCTGTTTTCTAATCAGTAGGACAGAAGACTGCAAAGGTTGCATTCTATTGCCCTCTAGAAAAGTAACTGGTTGATGTACTCAAACCAGCAATTATGTTCTAAAATTCATTTATGGAATGCCTACAAATATTTATACTTTCAAATACTTTTCAAAGGACTGTTAGCATGTTATCATTCACCCATTAATTAATAAGTTCAATAAAATAATATAGATTCTATTTCTATCAATGTCATCAGTGTTTCACTTTTGAAAAGTTTATTTTAGCTGTGAAATTGGCCCAGTGATAGGCCAGGTACAAATTCAGGGGTTTCTTATATTTTTTTCCTAGTGCTAGAGGTAACAATGAAAAAATGTCCTAAATTCCAAGGTTGATGTTCATTTTTGGTCAAACTTGATAGAGATAATGAAACTTGAAGAAGGAAAACACAATTTTGGAGAAATAAATTATAAGAATTGTAAAAGATATTACTAAGATGCCTATAATATTTTTTTGGTATCTTCATGTAGAGTTGCTTTATTTTTTATTTCTTCACTTTTCTATTAACATCTCTATAATTATCTTGCCCAATTTATTTTAGCAGCTAAATTTTATTTATTTCCCACAAATCTATTGCTATTCATAGCAACTACAACTCTTGATTCACACTCATATTTCATCAAATTATTTTAAAAGTTTTACTTGTATAAACATATTTGGCAATAAACATAATTGACATTGTTCTCATTTGATTAAAGTTTAAAAAAATATAATTAATTTTAACCAACACATAAAACATAAAAATGTATATATTAATGGAATAAAATATGATGTTGTTTTGTTTTGATGCATGTATACTTTGTAATGTTGATATCAGATTAAATATCATCTGTCTCCTCAAACATTTGTCATTTCATGATGATATAAACTTTCAAAATCTTTTCTTTTAGCTTTTAAAAATATATAGCATGTTACTATTATGTACAGTCACCCTACAATGCAATAGCACCCCAGAACTTCTGGCTCTGATCTAACTGTAACTCTGTGCCCACAGAATCTTTTTTATTGGTTTGTTTGTTTTTAAATTTTGGTTGAAACCCAGACAGGACCTAATAAAGTATAAAATAGAAGATTAATATGATATTTATGTTTGCACTATAGTAACTCACACAATTAATATTAGATAGTGACAAAATTTTTTATGCCCAAAGAAATTTCATATGCTGTCAAAGAGGTGAAAAAAATGTGTGAAACTAAAACATTTCATTTTATATTTTTAAATTAATAAAAAAGACAAAAATATGAACAAAGATTATAAAAAATGTAAAATATAGTTTCAAAGATTTTCTAGAATCCAACATTTACTTCCTTTCTTCTTTCATTTATGTTTCTTTGTTTCTTGTGTGTTTGTGTGTATGTGTGTGTGTGTGTGTGTGTGTGTGTGTGTGTGTGTATGGTGCAGTTCTGGTGATTGAATTCATAGCATCACACATGCTGGGTGAGCACTCTACAAAGCTGTATCCCAAGCCCTGCATCCTAGGTAATGGCAGTCTGGATTCCTAGAATCCAAAAAAACATATTTTACCAGTTGTATTATTTCACCATCATAGAGATGATGAACTTTTCCTAAATGTATCCCAAGTAAAGAAGACTGAGTAGTTAAAATCCTTCAAAAATTATTCTGATTTGGGTAGTATCCTTAATTTATGGCTCTAGTTGAGATGAAGAAATAAAACATCCATGATCATTCTGGAAAATATGATTCCAATATTCCTTGATAATTTATTCTTCTCTTTAAATAGATTCATTAATTACTTATAAATGGACTTATAACCTACAGTAGCAAATGTGTGGAAGAAAGCCCTGGCATAAAAGCAGATTTTGCTCCCACTGAAAAAAGAATATCTGCATTATCTGATCAGGCATTCTTTACTTCAAGACAAAAGAAAAAGAAATTGTTTGAGTAGTCCATACATGAATATACTTAGTGAGCCAATACTACTATATAGGAAACATTGTAGACTGTAATTCTACTAGAAGCAAAGCCATCCAGGTGTTCTGCATTTCTGTGAGCATTCTGTTTCAATCTCATTTACAATAATAGCAAGGAAAGATTAACTAATTAAATTGTACTCCTTGTCTTCTGTTCTACTTCCTCCATCTGGCCTCTCACATTATTTAAAATATAGTCTATGCACAAATTCAAGATAAAGTAATTCTTGTGGCTTTCAGGATTGATATAATATTGTAATAACACATTAACCTTAGAACAGAGTTTATTTTTAGATAAAGTTCCACGTTGCCTTGAATTACTTTCCATAACGAACATTTACTTCCATCTTTACTAAAAACATTCATGGTTTGAGCATATTTAAAGTAAGAAAATTCTAGTATAAGACAGAAATTACTATCTGATTAACTACCTCAATATTGTATATCCAACAATTAAATATATATTCACATTTAGCAGTTATCGAGAGTTTTTTTTAATTTGTAAAAATATTAGAAAAACATCTAATTGCTTTTCTAAGGATATTTAGATATTAAACTCCCCAAGGCAATTGACTAGTTAATTTCCTAATGTCTGTTTTAAAGAGTCATTAATGTCATTCTTTATATCAGCCACTGAAATATAGGAAAATTCTCATCTTAAAGTCTGTCAAGTTGAACTTCAGTTCTATTGACAAATATGTAATTAGGTATAATAAATTATGTTTACCACAAACAAAAACTATCTATAAAATCAAAATCATAATAAATTTTTGAGGTCACTATTGATTAGAAAATAAGCTTTACTGGGTCTTTGTAAGATACAAGTTAAATATAATGATTTATATCTGAAGTTCTCATTTATTTTGAAAGAATAAGATCTACTGAAAAACGTCCCATTCATTTATTTTACTAATAATTAAAAAAGTGGGGTGTGTGTGTGTGTGTGTGTGTTTGTGTGGTTTTGAGGGAAAATAAACAATTATGAAATAAACAATTTTAGTTATCTTGTAATTACAAATCTTCTGGGATCAATGCAACATATGCTTTAGAAAAGCAATTCAATAGGACTATAAATAAAACCACTTCGACATTCATCGAGCTATTCAACAAAATAATTAAATACATAGTATTGTCAGACATTGTTCATTCTTTAAATAAATTCACAAAAATAAGTGTTTATTAAATAAATAGGTACTGAATATAAGTTACTGCTTGATACTGGAAGAAACAGGAAGTACCTTAAAAAGATGACAGAATAGCAGAAATGCTGCCTGATCACACATGAAATTATAGACATATAAAGACTCATAATGAGCTTCTGTCGTGGGAGCATGAGGCAACACTGTGGTCAGAAAAGATCTCTATGGTAGGGAGACTCTGACCCTCTAAGTTGTACAGCACTTGGGATAAATTCAACCAAAGAAAACAGAGCTCCATATTTTAGAGACAGAACAGAGTAAGTGTATTTGTACAGTAACTACTATTGTTTTAATTTTTTGGTAGTGCAGTGAACATGGAATAGGCAAGCAAGAAGGGTCTAGAGAGAAATGAGACCAAATTGTTAGGAAATCCTGATGATTACACTTATGTACTAGGACTTAATCTCACATTTTTATAAATTGTTAATCAGATAGTAATATGGCCATATTCACATCACAAAGCCCTCTCCCCTAAAATGATGGAGAATGAATTAAATGGCTGTATGAAAAGACATATTAGAAGGGCATTAAAATATGTGCAAGAAATTATTATAGAGTAAAAGCAACATGGACAGGGTAGAAGTGGAGATACAGTTACACACAAAAATGAGAAGACTTGGTTATTTGCTCAGTGTGGACGATAAGAGAGAAAAAGGAGGTAAGGATTGTGCTCAGATGTCTAGGATTGATAACAGAGAGGAAGACTATATTATTGGAAATACTCAGTGCAATTGACGGAAGGTAAGCTCACTTTTACAGGTGTTGACTTTGAGATATCTGTATGACAATTCATTTGAAATGAGCTGGAAAAAATGGATATATTGTGAGGTAGGTTAAAGAAAATTCTGGGCAAGAGAGTGATTTTGGAGATAACAACCTATAATATTAGTAATTGAAACCATGGAAATGAATTAAATTGAACAGATATAGTTTGTAGCATAGGAAAAAAAGGAGGTTTAAGACAGACCTGATAAATATTATGAATTAATCATGCATAAGAAAGAATGAGATAGTATAAAGTGATAAAGAAAGCCTATGTAGCATGGTGTCATGGAAGTCAAATAAAAATTTTCAAGGGGGGCGTTAAAAGGATAAAATGTTGCCAAAGTATATAACTATACAGGAAGGTGTACTGTGGCTTATAATAAGAGAAGTTTAGTGTATGGAGATGTCAAAACAAAAATTGTACTAGATTTAGCAGTGAGTAGGAAGATTAAAAAAATCTGAATAATATGACTTAAAAATGGCCATTTAAAGCAGAAAGCAGTATTATTTTATTGAGTGACAATACACAGTAACAAAGCAAATCTATACATGTATCTATGTGCATGTATGTAGGCATTTATGTATATTAAAAATGAGAAAAATAAGTGTGCATGAATATAGTTTTGAAGAATGAAATAGAGAAACCAAGAACACATGTGTGAAGTGGAATAATTGATATTTGAACTTGTCTCTAAAGAAAATAGAAAACAGTACAATCCTGAAGGAAGGTAATTCTTAGTATCCTAAACACGATGTGATTTATTGGATTTCAGCACATAAAGAAATAAGAAAATGTGTGTCTTAGACATACCATTCTATTCCCCTTGTGGATATGAATTGTAATAGAGCTAGCCTTGAAGCAGGGAAGTCAAATGGCTATAATGCAACAATTCATTCAACAAGTGATTGAAAAATGAACAGAACTGGCCATAACAAAAGTAGGAGGAATAAAATAGGTGTTTTTTTGATGTCAAAAATCTGACGCTGTGAAACTACTAGAAAGAACACATAGGGGAAATGTTTCAGGATCATGAAATGGGCAAGGATTTTTGAACGAGATCCCAAAAGCACAGAAAACAAACCAAAAATAAACAAATGGGATTCCATCAGTCCAAAACAAAAAGCTTCTGTACAAACAAGAAAAAAAAAAACAGAGTGAAGATTATTTCCAGAGAATGGTAGTACCTTTGCAAATTATTCATCTGATCAGAGTTTTATATACATAATATATAAAGAGTTCCAAAAACCCAATAGCAAAAAAATAAAAATGAAAAATACTAAAATGAAAAATAGGCAAAACACCCAATTACCCAATTACAATTTTCTCAAAATAAGGCTCACAAATCATCAAAAGGAATATGAAAGAATTCTAAACTCAGCAATCAAGGAAAAGCAATTCAAACCCACAATAAGATATTACCACGCACCGAAAAGAATGACTATTTCCAAAAAGACCAAAGATGGCAAGTGCTGGTAAGCACAGGGAGAAAAGGAGACCCTTGCCCACTGCTAATGGGAATGCAGATTAGTATGTTCAGTGTGGAAAACAGTATGGGGTTTCCTCAAAATATTTAAATGAGAACTGCCATATCTCTGGCAATCCCACTGCTGGGTATGCATCCAAAGGGTATGAAACCATTGTATTAAGGAGACATCTGCATTCCAATGCTCACTGCAGCACTATTCACAATAGATGAGAGATGGAAACAACCTATGTGTCCATCAACTGAGGAATAGACAAAGAGAAAGTGGCACATATGCACAATGGAATACTATTCAACCATAAAAGGAATCAAATACTGAACATCTGCAGCAACATGGATAGAACTGGAGAGCATCATATTAAGTAAAATAATCCAGGTGCAGAAAGACATGTATTGTTTGATTGCACTTTTCAAATTGAATTTTAAGAAAATTGTTTAAAATTCAAGTAAATAAATAGCATAATTAGGTCTGTGTGTACATACAATGTTCTTCTAGGATCTCAATCTATTTAACACCTTGTTTTGGTAAATATGATAAGTCTTCACAAATTAGTCAACTACTTAGAATGAACCCCACATAAGACAAGATTCCTATATTTGTTTGCTTGTTTGTTTTTAATTAAAATATCTGGAGAGTTTGATACCTAATGGGAACTTTGTAAACACTCCTCAAACCTTGTCCAGTGAGTAGTGGGACTAGATCTCTTCCTCACATTATTTACTCTGTGTTGTGCCTAAGCTACCAATGCTATGATGAAAATTCTTGAAAAACACAGATTTTTAGAAGCTTTTGCATTAACTTAAGAAAACAGTGAAGAAATATAAGATAAAAAGAATTATATCATCTGAGCACTCAGAGAAAATGACATGCTCTATATATCCAGGACAGGGAAACCTAAGTATTTACACTGTGAGAGTACCATCATCATCTTTAAGAATCTTGCAATTTATCACAGCCCTGGGGACAGGGGTCCCAACTGGATTTCCTAAAAATGATTGGAACTGCCCTAATAAAGAAATTTAGACCATAAACTAAAAAAAAAAAAAATCTTATTTGGAAATAAGTCAGCAAGAATAAAGACAAAAACAATTTACTGAAACACCCATTCTCTAATAGTCGCAGTGACTTATGTTTATCTCTTTGATAATTTATAATTATAATAATGTGAGAAAACATAACAAACTGTCATAGTTAAATTTTCCTCAGTCAACTTTTCAATATTCAAGATTATCCTCTGAATTTGCCAAGGTCTGGAAAATACTGTAACATCTGTGTGTGTGTGTGTGTGTGTGTGTGTGTGTGTGTGTGTGTGTGTGTATACATGCTTCCGTGTTAACCTCAAGATGTAGGTGACAATCCAATATTTTCATATAATAATGTGTGTTCATGCTTCAGGATGTCTCTGGAGTAGAGTCTGCATTCCTTCATATGACTTGTGTATGCATGACTTAAAAGGTATCCTCAAATGCTTCCCTGACCAAATTTCTAAAACAGTGTTTCTTGTTGAGCCGTATCTCCTCTGTATGCTCTTTGTCTTCTGTTATGGTTTTTTATAGAAGTTTGCCTTGTTTGACTTTTTCTACCATACATTTATCTGTTGGTAAAACTAGGGTATAAAATTCTTGAGGGATGGGCACTTTGTCTTATGTTTATCAATTTCTAGATGCTCAATTAATACTTGTTGAAAGAATAAATGAAAGCCCGACTTTCTGCCCTAACTTGTTTTTCAAAACCAGTTTTCATAATAATTCTGTAATTAGTATAAAATTTTATAATTACAAAAGTATAAAGTACTTCTATGATTATTATATAATTGGCAAAAAGGGAAGATTTTATAACCCAAGATCGAAAAGCAACCTAAGGTGCCTAATCAAAGTTCATTTCTCCTAGATGAGAATTCAGCATTCAGATATTTAGACTAAAATTTTTCACTCCTGCCATCCTGTTCTTCCCTGGTACTAATAAGATCCTTCAAATACTGGGTTGAGTATGTGGTCCTACCCAGTCTTGTTAATGTTCCTTGTGATTATCAGGAGACTCTTGAGGATCGAGCCTAGGAATTATGTATCATTGAATGGGAGAGTATAGTATAGCATTGGACACATGAAGTGTGATAGACAAATGGCATCTGAACATTTGTTGCTTCTCTGGCTGCTTTGTGAAACTGTAGACAATACCAATGAGCCATCACTAATTGAGGACATATGTACCAAGCACACAAATGCTTTGAAGTGGGTTATGTTATTTCATGCTCACAACAACTCTCCTAGACATTGGTCTAGTTCAATACTGATCACATGATTTCATATTTATAAAAACCCTACAAGAGTGAAAATATCTTCATCTGTAAGCTAGAAAGATCTGCTCCGGAAAACTTCTTGACATTAGCAAGAAAAATTAAATGTACACTTATCCCTAGGTAGACATAAGAATATTGATATCACAACAGTTAGCAATGGACCCCCAAATGGAAACAAATGAAATGTACATTACTGACATAAAAGAAAAAATAATCTTGTGATCTATGTCTTTAATGAAAGAGTATATCTTAGTAAGAATAAATTGGTTGCAACTGCATGCTCCAAGGATATCTCACAGAGTTGATGCTGAGCTACAGAGAGCAGACACAAATATATACCTTATGAGCCTACTCAACACACAAAATAGGAAACTAATCTTGGTTGTTATCTGCCAGGCGACCAGCGCTGACTTCATTAAAGGTTCAATTCATGAGTAAATGCTGGTAAGTTCTAAATTAAAGAGACAAGACTCTAATTACCTTAAATACTAGCTCCTGGATGGCTTCTCCTAGTTTCCGCCTCCAGCCACCTAATGCGGTAGTGAGGTTTACAGAAAGTATTAGCGAGAGAGAGAGAGAGAGAGAGAGAGAGAGAGAGAGAGAGAGAGAGGGAGGGAGGGAGGGAGGGAGGGAGAGAGAGAGAGAGAGAGAGAGAGAGAGAGAGAGAGATTTATTAGGGAGCAAAAAATTCCAGGGAAAATCCCATCCAATGAAGGTTAAGGGGGGGCAGCATCCCAAGGTCAGGGGCTACGATTGGGTCTTTGGGGCAGTGGCCAGACACGCCTCTGCAAAGACAAGCCCTTGGACCTGGAGAAGGGTGGGGAAGGCTCTGACACAGCTGTGTCTAAGCGCCTCTCACCCAGCCAGGGAGGTAACTCAAATCACGTGTGAGGACGGCCTCCCACATTGTTAGAAGTTAGCATAGCAGTTACTCATGGATATTGTAGTGACCTGAATGGACTATGGAATGTTTAGGGGCTGTAATATTAAAGTATTTAATTAAACTGGGAGTTATGTTTCCAAATCCTATTCTTATATGATAACTCATTCATATTAGTCAAATGAGGACTTTGGACCAAGCATTAGCCAAGTATTTGTTCTTAAAAGGTTACCAGAATTAGATTTTATGATTGACAGAAATGTTGAACCCTATGAATCTAAACTATCTTATCTTTCATGGACTCTGCTTCCTGCTCATCTTTCTCATCTTGCTAGCCCTGAAAATGGTCAAAGACATAAGGTCCACAACCAGACACTCAGCTACAGATTGTGGGATGGCAGTTGCTTTTAAGCACCAGTATTTCATAAATCTCTTTATAAGGTCCCCACTCATAACTTCACTTTGGCAAGTGTTTTGGAACTTTGATTCCATAGCTAGCTCAAAGTTATCAGTTTTCACCAGTGGCTCAGTCAGGTTGGCTAGAAATTCCTTCCACAATCCTCTCACTCTTCATTCCACACATTCACTTTCCCAATTCTTCCCACATATTGTGAAAATATAACTTCATAATAAATTCTCACTTTGGATATTTCTTACATGTAGTCTACTTCATGTAGAACCTTGACTGATGAATTGGTAAAGTTATATTTTTTGACCTGGATGTTTGTTTCAAAAATTTTTTTATTTTTTTCTTTTATGCCAATAATGTACAATTTTTGATGCAATGCCACATCCACTTCTGAAATAATTTATTTAAGCTTACATTTTTTAATTTTATACATTTCCAATTATATTTTATACTTTTTAAAAATGCTTACTTATAAAACTGCTTCAAGAAATGAGAAAAGCATTAATTTCATATCACATCAAATTAATGTTTATTCTCAGGACAGATATGTACACACTGTCCTTCCATGAAGACAATGTTGTTGATCTTTCTATCTGTGAAAGTTATGTATCATTTACCAAAATTTGTAAAGTGAGAAGCTGTTGTGTGGTTTGTATGGTTTTGTTTGATGTGGCTATCTCAAACCTCTTTCAACACCATGTTCAGTAAGTGTCCTTTAATTTAAAAAGTTATTTTACTTGTCAATACTAGATACTTTGAGAAATCAACTGCATTAAGAGATTACCATATGAAAGAAAATATTGAACTAACTGGGCATGAGATACAATTCAGGAATTCCAGAATCTTCATTCAGCAATTTACCTAACACCAAGGAACTTTGAAGATGAAGCAAGATGTATCTTTGGAGCAGCAGTTTTTGAACAAAGAAAACTATCAGAGTGGACAGCTTTTTTTGGTGAACCTGTGGGAGGCTGAATAGTGGTTCTCTAAAATATCCAAGTCCTAATCCTTAAAGCCTGCAAATGATAACTTACAAAGCAAAAGGGATTTGGCAGATGTGATTAAGGATCTTGAACTCAGGAGATTTTACTGAATTATAAGACTAGACTTACATGCAATGGTAATTGTTCTTATAAGAAGGAGGCAAAAGAGATTTGACAGGCAGAGAGGAAAACAAAAAAAAGTGAGGGGGTGATGAAAGCAAGAGGAGAATACATGATATCACATGGGGCCATGAGCCAATTTATGACATCAGCCTCCAGAGCTGCAGAAACCAAGGAAATGAAATCTCACCTAGAGTCTCCTGGGGGTGGGGGTGGGGGTGGTGCAACCCTTCTGATAGCATGAGGTTGGCTTAGAAAAACTCCATTTCAGACTTCTGGACTTGAGTAAGTTAGAAAATAAATTTGCAGAACGTCCTCAACTTTCCAGACCTTCAGTAAGATTTATTTCCCTGGATCTTTGCTCTGCTCCCAGGTTTTCCAGTTTCTGACTTGATTTTGTCTTATTTATTCAGTTAATTCAATATTTAAGATGATCGTCTATTTGTACTTATTCACACTGTATTTTCATCAGAATAACCAGTCAGATCAGTCTGTAAAATTTGGACGCAGGCCACTCTTGTGAAATACTGTGATCATGGCCTCTTACAAGAAAGTGTGAACTGCATGTAAGACTGTGTTGTTTTACCATGGTCAGTTCCCAAGAAAGGCCTGTTCTACTCTGTCACTGAGATCATGAATGTTATGTCTCATCAGGTTGTTTATGTATGCCTGCTACCTTGTGACTTGCTGTACCATTTTGAACACCTACTGAATACCAGTAGTGCTATGTATAGTGAATATCTGCTTTCAATCTAGGAAACCTGTCTTCTGTAGTTGATATCAATTACACAGGTGGTGTAACTGATATGAATATGACTGTACCCTCCCTATCAAATACCTGGACAACCAGGCTCAGTAGATCTCTGGGTGGGACATACAATGTGGCCACACGTACTTGCTGGAGGAATTAAACTCACTCCATGCTTCTCCACCCCTCAGCCTTAGATGCTCTCATCTACCTTCCATGGGACTTGTCCCATTTCTGCCCTTGCTGATTTCCTCTGTATCTTTTCATTATATAAACTGCCACTGTGAATATAAAAATGTCCGAGTCTTATAAATTCCTCTAACAAATTATTGAGGTCCAAAATATACTGAAGGACCCATGATACAGCCAATTTCCCTATATTCAGAAACTTATAAAAGCTTATACCAGGAGGAGATGGGTCAACCCTGGAATTTTCTTGCATCTTAAGCTTATATTTTGTTCTCATTTTCACTCTATGATTTTGCTGGAGTTATTGCTTTCAGATACTTTCCCTTGGGGGAGGTAATTTAAAATAAAATAATATGGTCTGTAAATGCACCGGTAAATAAATAACTGTTTAAAGGATATGTGTAATTGAATGAGGGCTCCATTCTTAAATACTCTGCTATCGGCCAAATTATCTTTCCCAGTTCATATAGAATGTGATTGTATTTTGAAATAGTGAATCTCAAGAGGCAACTAAGTTTTAATGAGGCAATTAGAATGGCTTTTAATATGACATGACTCGTCTCCTAATAATAAGAGAAGACTGAGATAAACACAGAGAAAAGACCATGTGAGGACATCGTAAAAAGATGGTAATTTACAAACCATAGAGAAAGTGCTCATAGGAAACCAACCCTGTTGGTCATGAACTTCTAGCACGCAGAATTATGAGGAAATGAATTTCAATTGTTTAAGCCACGCTTTCTGTACTATTTTGCTATGCCAGACAAGCAAACTCACAGACTAGCAAACTCACAGCCTTCAAGCTGTGGAACCACTTATTCATGTTCAGGATAAATTATGAAGTACTTCATAATTTATAAATGTACTCAGTACTCAATTATCAATTTGATAATATTAAATGCATCAAAATTAAAGTATTTTCTTACTGCTTTATGGGAGAAAAAAAAAAAAACAGTGACATACCTCCTCTAGGTATTCTTGGAACCAAAATTACTCATATCAGTAAATCCCATCCCTTAGGTCATAGACCAGTGCCTAAATACTGAGCACATATTTTTATATCAAACAACAATTTTAGGCTGAATAAATAATGTCAATATACACCAATACATTCAAATGTATGTCAAAGATATTGTGATTATCAAGTTATAAAATCACCTACAAGTATTTATAAATGCAATATAGTGCTTTTTCACTGATACATTAATTCTAAGAGAAAAGCTGTCCTGTAGGAAGAAATTCATGTGTTTTTCATATGAAAGACAATTGCATGTTCATATTGGATATATAGAATCTTTATAAGGATAACTTATTCATTCGTAAACAAAGCTGAAAAATATGTATCCTTTTCTGTGGACAACTAACATAGTTCGTGACATATTATGAAATTTCAGCATCACTATTTATTTTTTCTGAGGAAAAAAGAAACTAAGAAATTTTTTATTGTTTTTTCACAATAAAAAAATGTTTTCACAATAAAAAATTGTTTTGTCACAAAGACTTCAAATAGGCTAATACCTATGTCATTAAATCTAGCAAAGGTAATAGAGTTTAGTGGTGATATGAAGTTAGTTTAAATGTTTTCAAATTCGAAAGAACTTCAAATTCTTTTGAACTCCTTGTGTAATTTGGAGTTTAAAGTCTGTATCTTAATTTTCATGCCTATAGGTCCCCTCATGGGAACTACTGTGAGATTTGAAGAAGAAAATGGGGCTGGGGATGTGGCTCAAGTGGTAGCGTGCTCACCTGGCATGAGTGCAGCCCGGGTTCGATCCCCAGCACCACATACCAACAAAAATACTGTGTCCACCAAAAACTAAAAAATAAATATTAAAAGTTCTCTCTCTTAAAAAAAAAAAGAAAAGAAAAGAAATGAGCAATGACTGCTCTATTACATTTTAGTATTAGGCTAACTTTTTGTATAGACCTTGCTCCATAGCCAGGGCCTACCTTGTCATCTCCCTTCACTGTAAAGAAGCACTGCTACTGAGAATGTTCTTGAGTTTTAGTAAAGAAACAGTGATAGTTTCCCAGCAGGAAGAAAATCAACTTGAACTCTGCTAATTTCCCTAAAACTAACTAATTGGATTTCTAGCTACAGGATATCTTCCTTCTCTGGTATACTTCAATGATTTTTGTGAAATTCCTAATTTCTCACTAAACCTAAAAGCCTTTATGAAGTCAAAACACGACAACTAAAAAGCATTTTGGCATTGATCTGCATATGTCTTTATTCCCACAATGCCTTGAGATCATGTCCTTTTTGAAAACACAAGTGGTAAATATCAAAGGGAAAGACTTAATGTGTATGAATGTCTTTTAAAAATTACTATCTTTCCCATTTTTAAATGGGCCATTACACTGCTGGAGTGCACATAATGTCACCAGGTTAACTGTTTAATTAATGGGTGGACGTACACAATTGTATATTTCAAAGGTGGGCAGGCTTGTGCATCTTCGAATAACTTAATGTGGAACAATATGGAAATCAGCCCTTTACAAAAACTACCAGGAAATGTATAACCCAATTCATCAAATAAAGAATATTTTCTTATTAATTCTCTTACTGAGACTGAGCAGGGTATTTCACAACACTTAATGATCATGCACTTATTAATTTCTTTCATTTTACATTGGAACATTTGAAATTTACTCTTAGCAATTCTAAAATGTTCAATATACTGTTATTATCTGTAGATACCATGCTGTGAAATGAATCTCAAAAATGTACTCCTTTTGTCTAACTAAAATTTTCTACCCTCTGAGAATTTTCTGATTATCCTTCCACCCCCAGCTTCTGGTAACAACCTTATTTTACTCTTTATTTTTTTGAGTTCAATTCCTTGAGAGTCTACATATGAAGATCTTGAGGTAGTTATCTTTTTGTGCCTGACTCATTTTACTTAACATAATATCCTCCAGTTTCATCCATGTTAAAAATTTACAATTATACCTCTGTAAGGCTAAATAGCAGCCTCTCATGTGTGATATTCACGTATCACACATTCTCTCTATTCGCTTGTGAATGTACACTTAGGTTGATTCTGAATCTTAACTATTGTGAAGAAAGTTGCAATAAATGTGGAAGTGTAGATGATTCATCAATATAGCAATTTTATTTCCTATGGATATTTCCTAGAATTACAATTGCTGGATTATTTGGTGTGTGTGTGTGTGTGTGTGTGTGTGTGTGTGTGTGTGTGTTTTCCAAGAATTGCTACATAGGTTTCATATGGTGTAACAATTTTTATCAAGAGTGTACAGTGTTCTATTTTCTCTAGATGCAAAATGTTTACTATTATTTGGTATCTCCTGTATTAATGCAAGAATGTTCAGAGGTGAAATGATTGGATCCTGAGAGATATAACCTAATCAGTTCATCCAAGTTTGAATGATAAGCGGGTAACCATACTCAGGTAGGTTGTGGCTGGAGGAGGTAAGTCACTGGGATCATGTCCTGGAAGATTTCATTTTCCCTATCGCCTCTCTCCCCTTTCTTTCTCCTCCCTCCCTCTTCCCCCCTTTCCTATCTATCATAAATGGAATAGTGCTTCACCACCACATCCTGAGGTTTTGCCTAACTTTGGACCCAGAGCAATAGACTTGGCTGCCATGAGCTAAACTTTGGAAACAATGAGCCAAAATAAACTTTATCTTCTGTGAATTGCTTGTCAGGTGATTTGGTCATAGCAACACTAAACTAACTAACACATACATGGATATCAGGAAAGGGGTTGTTGATGCAACTCACTTGATCATGTGGCTAAGAAATATTTGGAGCTGCATTGTGGGAGGAGTTTGGAAATCTTTGGAGATGGAGGCTGGCAAAGCCTTAGCCTGTGTAAGCAGAAATTTATGGGTAATTCTGTTGGGAGCTCAGAAGACCATAATGCCAATAGAAATGCAGACTGTGCTCATAAGTTATCAAAAGGGAATGAAAACTGTACTAGTAATTGGATTAGAGGCCGCTCATGTTACATTCTAGTAAAGGAATTGGCTGCATTTTACCATGTCCTGAGACTTTGTGTGATACTGACTTGAAAAATGATAGACTAATTAATGAAGTGGAGGAAATTTCAATTGCATCACTACTTTTAGTTAGTAGCATCCAAAATTTTAGTTTTGGTTGAATTTTTCATCACTGTGACCGAAGTACCTCACTAAATTATGTTAGAAGATAAAAAGGTTATTTGAGGCTCATGGTTTCAGATGTCTCAGTTCATAAAGAGTCAACCCCATTTCTCTGGGCCCAGGGTTGAGCTAGCACATTGTGGGGGTGGGGCCCAACAGAGGAAGGCTCTTCAGCTCAAGATGAGGTTTTGAAGCAAATAATGAGAACAAGAAGGAAGGACTTTAGGGAAGATGCATCTGCCAGGGTATACTCTCAGTGATCAGCCTACTCCAACCTCATCCCACCTTCCCATAATTATCACCAATCAGCCCATTCAAACTGACATGGAGCAATTAGGTTACAGCTCTCATAATCTTATCATTCACCTCTGAATATTTCTGAATTGACAGGAGCTTTAGGATTATACCTCACATCTGAATCATAACACTCCACCCTATCTCCCAAAAGGTGTCTTATAGTACCAAATGCACTTAATTCATCTCTAAGTATCTTCTATTTTTAAGTTTTAGCATTCCCCAAAAGTCCAGTAAAAGCTCAAAGTCTCATCTGAAATTCAAGACAAAAGTTTGACTGTAAGCCCCTCTAAAAAATAAAATACAAGTTACATATATCCAATATACAGTGGCACAGAGTGCATATTTCTATTCCAACAGGAAGAAATAGGAGCATAGAAAGAAGACATGAGGCCAAAGCAAGACCAAAACCCTAACCAAGAAAACAGACCACTTATCCCCACTTGTAATCTCTCCTACAACATCTAGGACACATACCTGGGAGATGTTATTTTTGAAGAAATTATACAGTCCTATCCCTGGTTGCAAGACAAATGGGCTCTCTTTTAACCGCTCTCTGTAGCCAGAAGCTTTTCTCAGCGGACCCTCCCTGTTACTGGCATCTCTTAATGTTTGGGGTCTTTATTCCAAATTCATAGATTCATGCATCAGACTCTGTAGGAAAATCTGCAGGGACTTTGAACCTGTTACATTTTGCCTGGCCTCCCAGACTTTTTTTTTTTTTTTTAAACTCTTGGTGGATGCATCTTTGAACTCTTAACTTTAAAGTCTTGCATTTCCAAAGAACTAGAATAATGTGGATGATGCCAATGTTTTTTTCCAGCTTAGGCAGCAGCTGGGTCCCCTGATACCACAGTTGCTTTGTCCTCTCATTGTCTATATGACTCAGCAGAGAGGAACAACTTCCTAGGGCCCCTGTGCTAACAAAGTAGTCCCATGATTCTTTTCAAATGAATTTTTATTTCTGTACTGTGGAGCCTGTAGTGGGTGTGGTCTTTCCCATTGCTGAGATGCTCTCATGGAATCTTTCCTGTTGTAATTGTGCAAAGTACTTAGCATCTCTTTATGGGCTCTAATCTCTTCAACAAGCACAACTTCTTTGGTCATAGCTTTACATGCACACTTTTCTGGCCAAACTACAAGTTTTAAAATTCATTTATTGTGCATTCTGCTCTAGATTATTGCAGTTAGGTTGAGAACCCACTGATTGAATGCTTTGCTGCTTTGAAATTTCCTGCACCAGATTAATTAGTCTATCATTTAGAAATTCAGACTCAAATAAAGTTTCAGGACATGGGCAAAATGTAGACAAGTTTTTGGCCACACTATTACATGAGTGATCTCTAGTCCAATTCCCCAAAGAGTCCTTGTTTCTCTCTGAAACTTTATAAAACTTCATGAGCAAAGTCCAAATTCTTATTGGTATTCTGAACTTGTATTTTCTCCCACCAGTATCACCTATTAAGCTCTGCTTACAACATCCTAAAGATTTTTCAATTTGAGTCTGTAAATTTCAAAATTCCTATCACACACCATCTCTAAATGCTCCTGAGCCTCATGGTCATGTTAGTCATAGAAACAACCTCAATTCTCAGTAAAAAATTCTGTTTTAGTTAGCATTTTTATTACTAGAACTAACAAGAACAATTTATATGAGAGAATATTTGTTGGAGGTTCACAATTTCAGAAGTCTCAGTCCATACTC
The DNA here is from genome assembly GCF_052094955.1 of Ictidomys tridecemlineatus. Lineage (NCBI taxonomy): Eukaryota > Metazoa > Chordata > Mammalia > Rodentia > Sciuridae > Ictidomys > Ictidomys tridecemlineatus. The sequence goes on from NC_135481.1 coordinate 105,170,181, forward strand.
CATTGGTCTAGGTCAAAGGGAGAAAAGACCCTGTGAACATAAACTACTGGCTGAAGACAGGAGTCAGAGAGAGAAAGAGAGAGGGGAGGGCATAGGCAAGATAGGAAAGATGAATTATTCAAGGGCATAATCTCAATGAATCACCTCTTTCTGCCACACCACACATGTCTAAATTTACCAGTTTATTCAAAGAAGGGTATATTAATTAGTTTGCACCTCTCATAATCTAATAATTTCACTGCTAAATATCCTAGCACCACACGAGCTTTTGGGGAACCCTCATATTCAAGCCATAATGAGGCCAATGCGTATTGGATATATGTAAATTTATAACTTGCTTTTGATTTTTATAGATGCTCATAGCCAAGAGTATGCCTTAAGTCGCAGAAGACATAATTGAACTTGGACTTAGGGTAAAGCTGAAACTTTTAAGACTATGAGGGCCCTTGGAAATGGACTATTGAACTTTGAATTGTGAGATGGACATCAGCTTTTGGGGGCCAGAGCAGCTTGTTATATTTTAGATGGAAGGCAATACCCAAAAGCTCTTGTGCTAATACAAGAGGAAAAATTATTAGATTATGAGAGCCATAATTTAATCAGTAGATTAATTCAGTGGATAAATGCATAATTTGAATGGATTACTGCGTGGTAACTGTAGGCAGGTAGAACATGACTGGAGGAAGTTAGTTCACTGGGGGGGGGTCTGCCTTTGGCTATATATTTTATCTCTGTGTCCATTACACTTTTTCTGTTTCCTGCCATCAGCTGAGCAGCTGTCCTCTTCCTTGCAGATATTTTACCTTGTGTTGGACCCAGGGGAATGGAGTCTGATGATGAAGAATTGAGAGCTCTGAAACCACGAACCCATAAATTAACTTCACTCCTCTAAGCTGTTCTTGTTAGGTATTTGAGTCATAGCAACAGAAACTTAATTAACACATGTCATTCAGAGCTGGAATGGTATTTGACATTTGAAGGTCGTTAGTCTCACTTCAAGTTTCTTTAAAGGAAGAGACATATTCACAAGGTATCATGATATATAGTAGGCCATGTGCTTAGTAGGAAATGAAGGAAGGGCAAAACATTACAAAGAGAAGAGTGTTTTACTATAATTCCAGGGATTGTATTGCCTTCAAATTACTTTTTTCAAATCCCAAGAATGTCATTGATAAAACTACTTCAACTCTGTTCGCTGAAGCCAGATATGACCTGAGGTTAGACCTTGATCTTTGTATGAAATGTTTTAAAATTCAACAATTCTGACTCCTGCTGAAAGAACAAAACATTTCTGAGCATCATAATTATGGTTGGTTTTATCCAGTGCCTTTGGAGTGGGCTGTGAATATATTCATCATATTTATGTGTCCCACAGCTCTTGGTCTGAAGTTTAGTTGAGGTTTGCATTTGCAACTAGAATTAATTTCCCCATTCTACTCTCTGACAGCAATTTTGGAGTACTGTAAATCCCAAGACATGTTCATCAACTATAAATAATTACTAATAAATGACAAGCAAATATTTTATTTTGTGTCTTTAATTAGTTATTTTGAAGTAATATATTTTCTAGAGTGTAGTATGATAAAAACAAATAGTTTTAAATCATTTTAAATTGATTTTTTATTTTTTTGTTTCCAATGAAAATCATGAATAAGAATTGAAAAATTATGGTATACAGAACAACTAAATAGATGTTTCCAAGAATGATGCCATTTTAATTGAAAACAAGAAATCTCAACCTGCACTCAATTTCAGCTTGCCACCATAAAACTACATCTCTCAAGATTTCAGCATTTTTCTAATTTAATATTACATTTCACTTTTTTATTCAAGCAATCAGAATCTTGTTTTGCAAACAAACCATTTATTACTTGGTATGTGACTATTTATTACTTCTCAGTTATGTTTTGCAGTCATGTTAATAGAAACAGCAGTTAACAGATCATTTATCTAGCAATCTGGGAATGAATTATAATACCATTAAAAGTATAGTGACAGATGCACAATTAATGGTTTCCAAAAGTATGTTAGTAAATCTGTGCTAGAAAGAGAAACAAATCTACTACTATACTTGTATTTGATATCTGTGTTTTCCCAAAGGACATCTGCCAAGCAATCAGGAAGAGAATGGAGATGACAGGAAAAAAGTTTAAGTGGGCCAATTTTTCCATCTTTCATGGAAATATGTCAATGTTCAAGTTTAATTTTTTAAAAAACCCAACAACTAGAGGCATAGTTATAGTGTTGAGGGCGTGTTGATGAGTAGTCACAGAACTTGGTTTTACAATAGTTAAATAAAAAGGGAAGGAACAGAGGAGAGAGGCAGGGGTAAACAATGTGGAAAAACTTGAAGCTGATTCCTCATTTTATTCCTGAAGAAATCACTTTACTGAAACCTCCTCAGTCTCTCCTTTGTAAACAGAGCAGAATAACTGCTTTGAAGTACAATATTTGGAATTAAATACTGAAGAGTTATAAAGTATCTAGTATAGATTGTAGCATATATTAGGGGGTGACATACTGGTTAATATTTTCATTATCATTAGTGTTCTCTTAATTGTAAGATTTGTCCTCCAAATGTCCTCATCGATTATGTAGCTATATTCATAAACTTTTCTGAATTTTACTACTTATATAATATAAATTATTTATAAGGGATTCTTTAAATGCATTTTTGATTGTCTGGAATACCTATAGAAAAGTTATGATTGATATGTATTTAGGCGAGTTTGATGGCCAGACAATTATAACAGATTACAGCAGATGACATCACTGTCCCCAAGATCTATATTTCTTGTAGTTACCCTCAATCAACTAATCTCTCTTAACATCATGCCTTAAGATTTGCTTTTTGAGTGAACCTACACTCCAGAGTGTTTTAAATATGGTTTCACAAATTTTTTGATCAATATCATAAAAGAAATTATATACAATCTCAAACATGAGTTTAATGGTTAATGAAGAAGTACAGATTGCTTGAAGTAATTTTCATTCATTTATGTACCCATCTATTTATTCAGTAACATTTATTAAGCACTGAATATGTTTTGTATACTGTGCCATGAATGGTTCTTCTACTCACGCCTGCTTTTATTTTTCCTACACAACTTAAATGCACAAAATAAATAGGCAAACTCTAGATAGGGCAGAGGGATGGAAGAAAAAGGGAGGAAGCATGGGGTTAGAAATGATGGTGGAATGTGATGATTATTATTATTCAAAGTACCTGTATGAAGACATGAATTGGTGTGAATATACTTTGTACACAACAAGAGATATGAAAAAACGTGTTCTATATGTGTAATAAGAATGGTAATGCATTCTGCTGTCATATATAAATAACAAATTAATTTTAAAAATTCAAAATAATATAATGTAGCAATGTGTACTAACAACCATAATAAAAGAAAGAAAAGTAGTAGTAGATCAATGTAATAAAGAGAATCCATTATGAATGAGTATCAACAACATTTTTGAGATGATACCTGAGCAGAGAAAAAAACAATTAAATGATGATGTGTATCAAGTAGATTAAGCCAATACTTTGGTGATATAAACCTTTTATGCAGAGAGAAATGCACATACCAAAGCCTAAAAAGAAGCCACTGAAAGTATTTCAGTTATAGCTAACAGATCAGTAGGACAAAAGCTAAGTTACACAAGAAGATTGTGATAGAAGATGAATTTGGAGAGATAGCTAAGGACCAAATCTTGTAGGACAGGGACTTTGGATTTTGTTATAATTATAGAAGGAATCTTTTGAGGAGGAAGTAATATATTGATTGGCTGCCATATAAATGACATGATGGTATTATAGCACAGGCACTGAAAATAGGAAACGTTGGGGGAAATGTCCAACAGTTAGAAAGAGGGGTAGGAAGTAGAGTTGGCTATTGTTTGAAGGAAAAACTGAATGGTTTTACTGAAAGAATGGATCAAGGTCATGAGAGAAAGGAAGGACTTAAGATAATTCTTCAGTGTCATCTTAAGCAATTAGAGCAGTAATGTTTTTTCTAAAATTAAAAACATTAATAGGAATTTCAATTTTGAGGAATAGGAGTCATAACATTTCTGGAGGTATTAAGTTCATAAGCCCACGAAAACAGCCTAGGGGAGAGATTCAATAAGCAAAAGGATATGTGTGTTTCAATATCAGAGGAAAAGATGGAGCAAGAGATGTGTAAATAATATTCAGTAGCATCAATATTCATTAAAATCTAAGAAACATTCTAGGTAGATAAAGAAGAAAAGGCATGCTAAGAAAAATGAGGTTACTAAAAATTTCTAAAAGGGAGGGAAGTCAAAGCAAATAAAATGACCAAAGAATAATCACTGAAAGCCAGAGGTGTATCATACCAAAATACAGTTAAGACAGTGTTTTAAGAAAGATCAGGAATTGCCTTTGATACATTGGAGCACAGAGATTCACTTTGAGAAGATATGAGGTATGTCCCTTGTGTTTTTTAAGTTGTAAGCCCATGTTGGCTTTGACAATAATAATATCAGTAGAGTAGTGGAAATAAAACTATTATAAAGTTTCTTCAAGCTAGAGCAATAAGAAGATAAAGACAAGTATAGAAAGTTCTTTATGTTCACACAGAGAATTTCAGGAAATTGGGTTCACTCTGAAGGAGAACATGATCAAAGAAAAGTTTTATTTATTTTTGCAGAGACTTGGTGTAAAATGTCTACATTCTGTTGTTAATGTAGCAGTCAAGAGGAAATCTTATGATTCTTGAACATATTAATAATTGTGCTTAAAATCTCTAGAACAGGTGAGAGGGATGAAGTCCATTTGCACATATAGGGTCTGCCTTTGAGTAGAACCATGGACTGCATCTCGTTATTGAAAAGATTAGGCATATGTGATTGTATGATTAGTCAGGTTAAAAGTGGGAAAGTTATTTTGTGATTGCGATCTTCTGAGTGAGAAAAAAAAATCATGGTCATCCAATTACATCAGATAGGTTAAATGGTTAGTTAGTCTCTAGCAGATAATTTTAAGGACCTGGTTTGAGTTGTCTTTCGAGCTAGGGATTTGAGTTACCCACCTAGACTCACTGAAACACTTTAGGGAAAAAAAAAGTTTCAATGGCATTTTAACACATGTGGTAAAAGTGATTTTACTTTACCCTCAAGTCTACATCTTTCTTAATTCCATCTTGAGTAAGGACAGACTTTAAGAATAAATATTCCTTATAGTGATGATATTAGGACACTAAATATTTGCAGAATCAACTTTATTTTTCTAAATGCTTTGCTCCAAAACATAGATTTAAATAACCTTCTTCATATAATTTCATGGGTCCACACACTCTTGAGATCCAATACAGAATTCCCAGAATGGAGCCAGGGATGACATTTTTTTTTTCCTTCCAGTGGCAGAATATTTCCTAGGTGGGTTTGAACCACTCGAGCAAAAGAAGAGAAACAAGGAAGAGACTCTCCTGGGCAGAGATGTAATCATTTCACTATTGCTGAACCAGAAAGTGGAATGTGGCATGACCAGAGTCATGTTCAGGTGATAGGGAAGAATGGGCTAATCAGAGAGCTAGTGTTTATTCCAGGAATAAAGTGAAAAGGAATGGAAATGGAAGATTTTTAAAGTGGTGTGTGTGTGTGTGTTTTAGTGTGTCTGTGTGTGTGTGTGTGTGATGATTTTAATTATAAGGCGTCCCTCAGTTACTTCATAGAAATAATATTGAGAGAGTAAGAATTAAAAATGAGTGAAGATAAAATTCAAGAGCTTTTGCAGTAGTTTTGGGGAGAGTTCTTAAAGATACAGGCTAGAAAATTGGTCACCACAATGTCTTATTCAAGTACCAACTTGGGAGACATTTAGAAGATTCAACTAGAAAACATTTATGTTAGATAATAATGATGTAGAGAGTTACCAAGAAGAATGACTTCAAAATTTCTAGTAAAAAAAAAAACGGTTTAATGAAGAAAAACTAAAATAGAACAGAGAATAGAAAGATCGTGATGAAGGGAAAGTATTGAGTTTCTTTTCCACCATCTGAAATTGAAGTTCCTGAGTGGCTCGGGAGCAAGATTAGATATTCAAGGTCAGAGCTTAGTGGGAATTCCTGGACCTAAGGCACAGTAACAACTTGAAACAACAAGACTGGATGGATTGCTCAGTTAGAGTGTATAAAATAATGGCAACTTTGGTACACAGAGCCCTGCAAAACACTATCCAAACGTCCTCCGATACCAAGTTGGCCATAAAATTTAAATATAGTTGTAATTGACAGAATGGCAAAACCCACCACAAAAGCTTTCAAAAATCAATTCAATTCAGTAAGGTGAAAAATAATTTCAGGTATGAAAATCAACTACAGAATATTTGTTCAGTGTCACTATTATTAGGAAGAAAGTAATGAACTTAAAATTACTGATCAAAATGATATATATAATCAAAGACAGTTTGTCTAAAATAAAGGGATTATACCAATTTTGTCTTTCTTTAACACTGCTTGATGTTCTTCAGAAATGATTGAGGGCACAACCCGAGGCATTCATCTCATATATATTTTTTTGATTAAACCACCTTAAGAGGGTTATAAGGTGACTATTACAATGGCAATAAAATATGCATAAGACTTTATCATATTCCCAAAAGGTAGAATAGCGCACTGAGACAGTTCACTGGAGATGAATTATTCGTGTAAAAAGTTGAATATGAATGACATGCAAAATGCAGTCTGGAAGAAAAAAAAATGTCTGTCTATTCTATTAGACCACTGGTGTATGTCCTTCAAGGTCTTTTCTTCACAATGCCAGGATTGTTTCTTCATGTGTTACCCTTTCTCTTCCATGTTCTTTTCATATTTCAGCTCCCACCAAAGAAATTATGAGTATTTCTTCACATGTGTGTGTGTGTGCATGTGTGTGTGTGTGTGTGTGTGTGTGTGTGTGTGTGTGTTTCCTGACTTCCTCGTTTATGAAGCTTTCAGGACAAGGTCAGACTTACTGCTCCTCAGCTAACTTAGCCGCTCATTCCCCTGTCTGACACTACAGACGTGCTAGCTTCTTTCCACTGCCTTTATTTTGGATATGTCCTTCCTCATTTTCTTTACAAAGTTTTCCTAACTTCTCTTTCTATATTTTTTACTTATTAAGCATGCACCAAACATCCAGAGCACGGCTGCACACGTGCGTTAATGAGACATTGTTCTAGTCCTTGAGAAGCTCATAGTTTAGGGGGTGAAACAAATAAGGACCTTCGCTATGTGAGTGGATTCTGTGTGCATTTGTGCAAGGCTTCATCCTAAATGCTTTGCCTCTTACTATTGTAGTCATATAAACTCGCCTTCAAGATAGGACACTTTCGAGAAGGAAATACCCCTGATCATGATAACTGAAGGAAGGGGAGATAAACCAAGACACAGCCCAGAGTTGTTCCCTCTACTTATGACACCTCTTCTGCGCTGCTGCCAAAATACAGCAAAATATTGGCACTCCAAAATACAGCCCTGGTGACTTCACGTTTTGTCTAGAAAGTATTTGACAGCTTTGCCTCCTTACTATTTAAACCCAGATATATATATATATATATATATATATATATATATATATATATATATATGTCTGAAATATATGTCAGTAGAATGCATTGCAATTCTTATTACACATATAGAATACAATTTTTCATATCTCTGGTTGTATACACAGTATATTCACACCATTTCCTCTCTTCATACATGTACTTTGGATAATAATGATCATCACATTTCACCATCATTAATAACCCCATGCACCTTCCCTTCCCTTCCAACCCCTCTGCCCTATCTAGAGTTCTTCTATTCCTCCCATGCTCCTGCTCCCTATCCCACTATGAATCAGCCTCCTTATATCAAAGAAAACATTTGGCATTTGTTTTTTTTGGAGATTGGCTAACTTCACTTAGGATTATCTTCTCCAACGCCATCCATTTACCTGCAAATGCCATGATTTTATTCTCTTTTATTGCTGAGTAATATTCCATTGTGTATATATGCCACATTTTTTTAATCCATTTATCTACTGAAGGGCATCTAGGTTGGTTTCAGAGTTTAGCTATTGTGAATTGTGCTGCTATAAACATTGATGTGGCTGTGTTCCTGTAGTATGTTGTTTTTAAGTCCTTTGGGTATAGACCGAGGAGAGGGATAGCTGGGACAAATGGTAGTTCCATTCTCACTTTTCCAAGAAATCTCCATACTGCTTTCCATATTGGCTGCACCAATTTGCAGTCCCACCAGCAATGTATGAGTGTGCCTTTTCCCCACATCCTTGCCAACACTTATTGTTGTTTGTCTTCATAATAGCTGCCAACCTGACTGGGATGAGATGAAACCTTAGAGTGGCTTTGATTTGCATTTCTCTAATTGCTAGTGATGATGAACATTTTTTCGTATATTTGTTGATTGATTGTATATCACCTTCTGAGAAATGTCTCTTCAGATCCTTGGCCCATTTATTGATTGGTGTACTTGTTTTTTGGTTAAACCTAGACTCTTAACAACAGGTTTAAAGTGAAGTACTGGGCATTTCACTCACTTCTTCTCTGCCTCTATGTCACACAGAAATTGTTACAATCATAAAAAAAGAATGGATAGTGAATTATAGGTCAGAATAACAGAAATCACAGCTCTGAATCAGCAATAGGCCTCAGAAGAAATACATAGATGCTTCTACACATATTAATGTAAATCTTGTCAGTAGCCAAATGACATGTCAGGAAATAAACAAACAAGTCAGTTCTGCATTCAGGAATATGAACATTTATAAATATGAACCAAATACCAGCACATAAATTAAAAAGTAAGAAACAAGATGTATGGAAGACCCTTGAGTATTAACAAAACACATTTCTGGGACCAAAAAGAAACTAAACTGGGATTTTTTTAGAGAGAGAGAGAGAGAGAGAGAGAGAGAGAGAGAGAGAGAGAGAAATTTTTTAAGATTTATCTTTCAGGTTTGGGTAGACACAACATCTTTATTTTATCTTTATGTGGTGCTGAGGATGGAACCCAGTGCCCCGCGCATGCCAGGAGAGCAGGTTACCGCTTTAGCCACATCCCCAGCCCAAAACTGGGATTTTTAAAAAGATAAAAAAATATACAGTTATGAAAAAGGAAGAATATAAATACAAAAAAAAAGATTGAAACAAATATGATCTCTTGCCTCTTTCCAATATTCTAAGCCTACAAAAGGTATAAAAATTTTTAAAAGAAGGGTTAGGAAGCAAAGTCCAAGGAAATCATAACAGTAATCATATATATGACTACAGATATATCTGTGTATCTCTATGTACATAGGTTATACATGTTTGTATTCATGCTATTTGTATCCCAGTACTCAAAACTGGTCCTCTGTGTTGCTTCACTTTTCAAAGCTGATAACACACATAGGATAATTTTGTGATCGCTAAGCCACAGCGCTGTAGAAGGTTGCTAGAATTTCATATTGTTGCAATGTTTTAACAATAATGTAAAATGTACTTGTTATAAAACTTGTAAATCTAAATCTGTCCGCGATATCTAAGACATTCATAAGCCTATGGAATTCATACCTCCGTCAAGATACAGTCTTCAGACTCCCCTTCCCTCCCTCCTTCTAGAAGTTTTTTCCCTTCTCTGATCCTGTCAAGGAAACTGCTTTTCTGACTTTTTAACCATAGATTAGCTTTTATTTTACCGGCTTGAGAATTTCTTATAAATTTAAACATAGCTTTTCTACTCTGTGTTCTCCGTTTGCTCTCAACAATAGCTCTGGAATCATGGATATTGTTAGATGTATTAGTCCTTTGTTGCTTTTTTGGTACACAGTAATATTCCTTGCCAATATCCTTTGTATGTTTGCTCAGTGGTAGATATTTACATTATTTCTCGTTTTTGTTATAAACTGCATATGCATTGTTGTTCATGACCTTGTATGTGTCTATGTATTTAATTATTTTGGTAGTTGTGAGTCTACATAGATTAGAATTATGGCATCATGCCCTAAATACACCTTTTCTGCTAGCTACTGGGAAGCACAGATCCATTTTATCTCTGTATAAATTTGCCTATTATGTATATTTTTTTGTAAATGGAATCCTACAGAATGTTGCTGTTTATTTCTGCCATCTTTCACTAAGCCTAATGTTTTAGAAGTACATTTACTTTACAGTATATATCAGCTTGATGTTTCTTTTTATGGCTGAATATTACATTTCTTATATATGACAATTTGTATATTCACCATCCACTGATGAACATTTGAGTTTTCTCCACATTTTAACTATTGTGAATGTTGCTGCTATAAATGTGCACATGCATCAGTTTGTTGGAGTAACATTTTCAATTTCTTAGATACACATATAAGACTGTAAATGTTTAGTTAAATGGTGATACTTTGTTTAAATTTTTGAGAACCCACCAAAATATTATTCTCAGGGACTATAAAATTTTATATTCCCACTAGCAATGTATAAGAATTTCAATTTTTCTACATTCTTCCACTACTTAATATTTTCCATCTTCAAATACTTATTACAGCCATCAAGTTGATATGAAGTGATATTCCTTGCTCTTGATTTTTATTTTCCTAATGATTAATTGTATCATACATCTTTTCATGTGCTTTTGGAGTATTAATATAATGTTTTGAGAACTCTCAAATCATCTTCCCTTTGTTTGATTGCATTGTCTTTTGTAAATATGTTATAGACATTTTTATATACTAAACTCTCATTAGTGATATAGTTTGCAAATATTATCTTTCATGGTATAAATTATCTTTAGTCTTTCCCCATAATGTCTGTTGATGCATAAAAGCTTTTGATTTCATGTCTGTTTTTTTATTTTATTGATTATGATTTAGTGTCATTGTGATTAATTTTCTATTGCCAAATCCTATAAATTCACATCTTTTTTCTGAATTCTTTTGAAATAATCATTGTGTTTTACTTGTTTTCCATCTCATAAATTGTAAATTAGGGTTCTAACTTCATTATTTTGCATATGAATATCCAGGTGTTCCACTATCATTTACTGAAAAGACTATTCTATAACCATTGAGTGATCTTGGTATCCTTCTTGAAAATTCATTGCCTGTATATGTAAATGTTTATTCATGAACTTTGGATCCTACTTCATTAGTCTATATTACATTATAATGCTAGTACTAAACTGTGTTTACTATGAGAGATTTGCAGTAGTAAGTTTTGAAATTTGAAAGTGTGAAAGTATGCATCTTGCTGGGTTTCTGTTTTCGTGACTAAAAGGCTCAGGGGTCACTCCAGTTAAACTGGGCTAATTGGGCTGCACAAAATAACCACACAAGAGACACAAATACCTTTTTGTTTGGGATCGCTGTGACGGCTCCTCTGACCTTAAGGGTCCACAGGAAGAGAGAGAGCAAGAGCAGGCACTGACCCCTTTTATTGAGGAGAAACTATTTAAATGAGGCAAGGGGTCAGGTTTCAGGGGACTGAGTCTATCTTCATGATGTCCACTGTCAGCAGGTTGACTGACACCTGGGTAGGCCACACCCAAGGGCACAGTAAGAGAAGGGGACTCACACAGGGCACTTCCATGGAAGATTCTATCCTAAACAGGACAAGGGGTTATATTACAAAGCAACTGGTGAGCATAGGCTGTATGCTATGGATTGTATCAAGGCACTCTCATGCACAAGACACTGACCCTTGTACCCAAGAAGGGTAAGGAAAGCTCTGCTACATTTCTGGGACTGAGTGCCACATCACTCAGCCTGGGAATGTGACTCAGTCACGTGTAAGGTTGGTCTCCCACAGCATCTTCTAGATTTCTTTTGCAATATTGGTTTACCTATTTGGCCTTTTTAAATTTCATGTGAATTTGAGGAAGAGTTTTTCCATTAGATAAAAAAAGAGTTTGGAAATTTGGTAGAGATAGTATAGCATCTGTACAATGCTTTGTGTAGTATTGCTATCTTAACAAGTGATGTCTCCCTATCCCTTAATACAGGGTATCCTTCAATTTATCTAGGTTTTATTTAATTTTTTTTCCAGCAATATTTTATAATTTTCAGTATATCACTCATTTTTATTTCTTCTCTTTTAAGTTCCATGAACTTCTTTATCATTGATCTCTGCAGTTTCATGCCAATTACCTGCTTTCTCTGCCTCTCATGCATTTGGGTTAAAACTATTTCTCTTCCCAGTCTTCCTTTACCAAGAAATATTTTCTCTAGTATAATATCTAAATATTTTATATGTGATTACATGTTTACTTGTATCCCTCCAAAAAATTAATAAAAAGTACAAAAGAATACATAATTTATTTAAAAGTCCAAGTGCAACAATATTTGAAGTGCAGTTTTCATTTGATATTTTACAAGACCACAATTCATAGATGATCTAATGAATTTTCAAAACTTAACACAATAATTATATGGTTAAATTTCTGTCTTGCCCCCTGCAAAGTATTTTCATAAATTAGTTATCACTCATTATACAGTGAAAGTTTATTTTACTTTGATTTTATATCACTTAAAAAATATTTTTGCATTTCATGCAGTGTCCATTCTTACATTGGAAACGTAGCACCACATCATGTTTTATTCTTTTTTTTTTTTTCAAACACATTGATTCAGGCAGCAGAACTTTAGGGTTTGAGGATTATACAGTGAGAGACAGAGACTTTTGGGTGGAAGCAATCTAACACACTACTGAATTTCATTTATAATTTTAAAATTTCAATGAAAATTTTATAAATATCCCTCTTCTCTCATGACAGGCTCTCTTACATCACTCTGCTAAGGCTAATAATAATAATTTCAAGTAAAGAAATTCACAGCAGAAAATTACACAGGACTTCTTGGTATAAAAAATTTCAAGTAATAGAAGTATTACATATTTGCATAACTGGTTTATATCAAAGGGATGCAGGAAATGATATTAAATTCTGTCAATTAGCTGACATATAAATATTATAAACATGAAAGTCATTATAATAATATCTGAATTGTCTGAGGTATTTTGGCATGAAAAAAAAATCATATGATGGAGGAAGAATGAAATAGTTAATTTTATTCACATTAAGCTTTATGTCTTTATTGTAAGTCAGATATTGCTTATTCTGATATATGACATTTTATTTATTAGTTGTACATATTGATCTAATTAAGTAGACTTAGTGAAAATAGTAATTTTAGGATTTTTAATTATTTTGCATAATACTGAAATTTATATTTGTTTATGTAATCTTTTTTTCTACTTAACTTTTGTGTAAAATATTTTCATAAAACAATTAATGAATCATAGAATTTAAAAATCTTGTGATCATTAAATTAATTACTCTTTCTATCCATACAAACCTTTTTGTAATGATAATAAGTACAACTCTCGTCATCAAAATTTTCATGACTTTAAATTCCAGGTAAATAAAATAATATCTCAATTTTGTTTAAAAATATGTTTCATGTTTCAGTGTATTTATTGACTATTTCAATTAGATGACTCAATAACTTCTGTTTCATTCCTCAAATAAAGTAACTTTTTAAAAGTTTTTGAATATTTTATTCAGAAATATATTAATATGATTAAGAACCTAAGAAATTTTACCCCACTAATTATTACATTGTTTGCAAGTTTAATGTCAATCATTCCAATTTTTATGGAAGTATTACAATCACAAATTATAATAAGTAAAACCATAAATTGTTTGACTCTACCCAATTATATAAGTATCTTCTTTTCTCAGTGTATGTTTCCTTTCCTTTTAGGTTAGATATCTACTATTCACTTATTTATGATTATTTTCTCAGAATACTTCTTTGTTATTTATGTGTTCTTTGTTAATATAAAGATGCTTTATATTTAAAGACAGTGTCAAAAATTTGCATTGTATTCTTTGCCATAATATTTATTACTCCTCAAAAACAATTATAATTCTTCACCTATATCATTCATATTTTAAATTCCACTAGTTTTCACACTCAAGTTTTTAATTTTTTGATGTTTTATTAGAAATTATTAAACTAGTATTTTTTTATTCCTAACTACAAGATAAGCTAAATGAAGACATTTTAGTCAAGTTTGTGTCCAGTAGTATGTATTTGTGTACATGTGTGTATACCTGTGATCATTCTCTTCAGAATGTTCTACCTTGGTAGTAAATTAATGTAAAAAAATGTCAATATTTTAAAAATGTGTTTTAAATCACCATGTACCAAAAATCAGTTTGAAAATGCAAGTTGGGTGATGATATTACTTTTGGTATAGTACCCTGGACAGCACTCACACCTACTTAGTCAGTCTTCTTCCTACAAGTATCTATAATCGTTTGCCTTACTTTAAAAAACAGGAGAAATATTGACTCAAACTGCAACCACAATTATCTCCAAAAGTCCAATGACGTATAGTGCAAGTCGCAATTTCTTGACTTCTTCATGACTCTCAGTATGCTACTGATGCTGTCAACATTTCCATTTCAAAGGTAAACCCATTATCATGATGAGTCAGAAGACATATTAAACAACATTAATTTGAACAAAAAAATCATACTAAATGATAAAATACTTTACTATAAGTAATCTTGAGTGTCCTCTCTCAAATTCAAGCATAAAACTTTTATTTAAACAAATTCTCAATATTCATGTATTTGTCAGGTTAATAATAATTTTGCATTTCTAAAACATAATACTTGAGGCAGCTAACTTATGAAGGAAAGATTTATTTAGCTCAAAGTTTAGGAGGTTCAAATTTTAAGATTGTACAACTCCATGGATTTGGCCTCTTTTGAGATTGATGGTAGTGTCATATTATGGCAGAAACACATGTAGAAAGCAGTTAATCTCAAATGAAAAAGTAGAGAGAGCTGTGTGAGAATTGTCTTCTTCCTTTAACAACAACCCTATTGCAGAACTACTAAGTGGTGGCAGGAGACTACTCTGATCCCTTTGGAGGAAAAGTTCCCAATTTACCTAATGCTCCCCATTAAAAAAATTTCAAGAGCAGGTCCTCTTAAATAATTTTATAACATATCCTTAAAAAAATTGAAAATAGCATGAATATATACCTGATATTCTTCAATATATTGTTTATACCCCTGAAAATTTTTAAATATTATAAATGTATAATAATAATAGTTCCAAATTTTAAAGAATATAATAATATGAAAAGACTATGAATGATGAAAAAATCTTTATTTGCTGTAGTTAGTTATTCATGATATATTATTATGTAAATAAGAAGTATACAGACAGTTGATATAAGTGAACAATTTTTCTAATACATATATGCACCTATAAAAAAATCTGCAATTTTTTATAGATGCATATAAATTCATTTTTATCATTTTATTGTGCCTGAGTTATGGTAAGTTAAATTATATTCTCTTGCAGATTTATACTAATTTTTATCTATCATAAACACACATATGTTTAAAAAATATGTAGCTAACAGTACTTATTTTCTCTCAACTGCCGCTGAATAGACTAGTGTTTTTCATTATGTAACATAATGGGGCTTTCACAATGGAAGCATTCAAGAAGCTAAAGGACATGCTACTAGTATATAATGGTTGAGGATAGAAAATTAAATATTAAAATGTTTAGAATTTAAGCTAAAGATGCATTAATGCACAATTTTAGCTTAGGTGGAGTTCTAGGAGTGTGACCTTCATTCTAAGTAATGTCCTTTGACAATTCACAGCTACAGGTCACCAGGAACCTGTAGTGTAATAAAGAAATGCATTTCTGGGGAGTTTCTAGTAGACATTCAATTTTTCATTCGAATCCTTCTGCCTTCAATTAGCCATAGGGTTAGAAATTAGCCTGCGAGTAATTGCACTTGTAATGGGTTCATTAAGTATTAACTTCATTACCTTTTCCCTAAAATAAAGGGACTTCTCTCCAAGTGTATGTGCTATTACTTCATCATGAGACCAATTATTTTCAGCCTCAATGTGGTAAGTGTGAAGATTGTGAGGTCAAAATTTTAAATGTGTAAAGGGCAAACTCTAAGAATATGCCTATTCCAGTTATCCATGGATGCACATTATAAACTTTCCAACTATAGAGCCTTAAGTAACACCCATTTATTAATTTGTATGCTTACATGCCTCAGGAATTCACCAGGTCTCAACTGCCCAGTTCTTCTCCACCACATGGTGCTGGCATCAGTTCCTGGCTCCAGGCAATACCTAGCTAATTAACATGCTGATCATGCTTACTTGCATTTATGTGACACCTTGGAACAGACTGATCAACAGTGGCATTGCCTGGGACATCAATCAAAACACCATTGAAAGGTAAATAGGGAGCCTAAATCATGGGAACAAATTTTTACTCCTCACACTTCAGATAGAGCCCTAATATCCAGAGTATACAAAGAACTCAAAAAATTAAACAATAAGATAACAAATAACCCAATCAACAAATGGGCCAAGGACCTGAACAGACACTTCTCAGTGGAGGACATACAATCAATCAACAAGTACATGAAAAAATGCTCACCATCTCTAGCAGTCAGAGAAATGCAAATCAAAACTACCCTAAGATACCATCTCACTCCACTAAGATTGGCAGCCATTATGAAGTCAAAAAACAACAAGTGCTGGTGAGGATGTGGGGAAAAGGGTACTCTTGTACATTGCTGGTGGGACTGCAAATTGGTGCAGCCAATTTGGAAAGCAGTATGGAGATTCCTGGGAAAGCTGGGAATGGAACCACCATTTGACCCAGCTATTGCCCTTCTCTGACTATTCCCTGAAGACCTTAAAAGAGCGTACTACAGGGATACTGCCACATGGATGTTCATAGCAGCACAATTCACAATAGCCAGACTGTGGAACCAACCCAGATGCCCTTCAATAGATGAATGGATAAAAAAAATGTGGCATTTATACACCATGGAGTATTACACAGCACTAAAAAATGACAAAATCATGGAATTTGCAGGGAAATGGATGGTACTAGAGCAGATTATGCTTAGTGAAGCTAGCCAATCCCTAAAAAACAAATACCAAATGTCTTCTTTGATATAATGAGAGCAACTAAGAACAGAGCAGGGAGGAAGAGCAGGAAGAAAACATTAACATTAAACAGAGACATGAGGTGGGAGGGAAAGGGAGAGAAAAGGGAAATTGCATGGAAATGGAGGGAGACCCTCATTGTTATACAAAATCACATATAAGAGGTTGTGAGGGGAATGGGAAAATAAACAAGGAGAGAAATGAATTACAGTAGATGGGGTAGAGAGAGAAGATGGGAGGGGAGGGGAGGGGGGATAGTAGAGGATAGGAAAGGTAGCAGAATACAACAGTTACTAATAGGGCATTATGTAAAAAATGTGGATGTGTGACCGATGTGATTCTGCAATCTGTATTTGGGGTAAAAATGGGAGTTCATAACCCACTTGAATCTAATGTATGAAATATGATATGTCAAGAGCTTTGTAATGTTTTGAACAACCAATAAAAAAAGATTATACTATTAAAAAAAACACCATTGTGATGGTTTAAGATTAGTGGGAATTCCTACTCTGAGCTTCATAACATCAAGATGTGATATTCCAAAGGACAAGGCAGGAACTGAACATTGTTTGACTTCAGTTTGAAAGTGACTTGTATAACTTTGGGGTATATGCTTTTGGTTGAATTAGTTCCAAGATCCACCCTCACCCCACACCTCAGAGGAGAGAGGAGAGAAGAACGTTAAAGGATTTGTAGTCATGTCTTAAAACTTGCATAAAAGCCTAAGGAGAAAAGGGAAAAGCAATCGTGGAAGCAGCTCTTTTTAGGTAAGCACTAAATGAGGAAGTAAAGCTTACAGACCACAGATTAAGTGCCAGGATTGAAAATAACAATCTAGTTACAAATATGCTCTGAGATCTTTAAACAAAGTTAGGTAGAGGAACAACAAACTAAAGGGAAACTGTCGGATATTAATCAACTATTTTGTCAGTTATTTTGTTGCTGTGACTAAAGGACCTGATCAGAACAATTGAGGAGGAGAAAAGGGTTATTTTAGGGCTTACAGTTTCAGAGGTCTGAGTCCACAGAGGCTTCATTCCTTGGGGCTCAAAGTGAGGCTGAACATCACATCATGACAGAGTGTGTGGCAGAGGGAAGCTGCTCACATCATGATGATTAAAAAGCAGGAGAGGTCTCCACTTGCCAGATACAAATATATACCCCCAAACCATGCCCCCAATTCCCACCTCGTCCAGCCACACCCTACCACTTCAGTTACCACTCAATTAAACTCTATCAGGGGATTAATACACTGATTTGTTTAAGACTCTCATAACCCAATAATTTCCTATTGTTTAAAATGTCAAGAGGATTCTTTAAATTTTTTAATATTTTATTATACATGAGAGCTACGATTTACAGGTAGGACTCTGTTCCAGCCACTGCAATAAGTACGAATTCATTATCACATTTAATTCTTGACAGAGTACAAAAGAGGTACTATTGTTATCTCCAGTCCATAGTTCAGAAACTGATCTTTGAAGAGTTTAAGCAATATATCAGCAATCAAAGGACTTGTTAATAGAAATAACCACAGACACCAAGGTGATTGGATTCCAAAACATATTGTTTTAACTGCTATATTTTAATATCTTTAATTTCTTTAAAGTATGAATTTAAATGAATATATCTTCATGTACAACTTTTTCTTTGGTTCACAAATATAATTGCTGAAGTCTTAGAGAGAAGTTATCTTCAGTAATATATATTCTTGAACTTTTGTGGGGTAAAAGCTATTTTCAAATATAATGAAATGAGAAGAGGTATGTCAAATTTATAGAAATATAAAGTCACATTATTTTCTGTTTTTATTCATGTCAATGATTACCAAGAATTTTTATAACTTAGCAACATTTTTAAAATGTTGACTCATACAAACTTGGATATGAAAGGAAATATAGAGGCAATCTAGTCCAGTGTACTAATTTTACATTCTTTGTACAGACAAAAAGTCATGAAAAACCATCAAAAGATTATCCTTGATAGAGTGATTCAGAACATTGAAGTTCATGAGAAACTAACTTTTCCCAATTTACCTATCCCCTTAAATTTTCTAAAATACTTATAACTTTTTATGTTTTCAGTTTTTGTTCTCAAACACAATATTTATCAGTATCTACCAAAAATGATGCTGACGAGAGCTGTTATTTTCTGAGGACTCTGATAATTTCTCTATCTGCATTCCTTAATAAATCCTGAAAACACTTTGATTGAAAAATAAAAAACAAATATGTTCTTATTGTGAATTGCGCTTAAGATATGAGACACATTCAGAAGTAATTTGAACCACGCTTTGCAGATCTAGATGATTTTCCTGAAGAAAGGACAATGAAATTGGGCTTGAAATAGCATAACTGCAATCTCTCTTCTGAAATTGTTGAAATTAATCAAGACTGAGAGATTTTCCATAATAAACATAGTCTGATAATGTTTTGTTTTTATAGCTCAGTAGAAATCGGAACCAATGGGCAAATGAAAAAACATGTGAAAAAAAAAAAGGTTTTAAGTTTCCAATTGCAGTATTTTGCAAATTTCAACTCCATATTGCTATACATGAATATTAACATATCTATATTTACTTATTAAATAATGATAATAAAAGAAATATAGTATAACTTTCTCAACACACCATTCTGGTCTCTTCCTGGATGAGTAGCTAGTGTTTTTTTCTTCCATGCAGGGATTCCATCCTAACCATATGGGACCACAAATTTTCTAATTCATTAAATTTATTGAGCCATTCTGAAGACTTTGCTCAACCTGAGCTATCAGTCCAGAAGACCCTTAAGTGTGATTGCCTGTCAGAGTCTTTCTTCTCTTTCAAACTTATTTTCAAAATATTTTCCAGATACAAATTCAAGACTTAAAGGAAACACTGAAATCCATTTTGCATTCTAGAGTTTGGTCTCCAAACCTTCTCTTGTAAATCCTCCTTTACCAGAATTACCTCTTTCTTTCCACACTCACACTGCCACTTAGCAGATACCTTGGTTGACTTCAGACCCATTGAGGGCAGGTGCAGAGAGTTGGCTTCATCTTTTTTCCTGTGGTGTGACTTATCACTATGCTTTGCTCATATTAGAGTCCGCGAAATTCTACCTTGAGGATAAAAAAAAAGAAGAAATAAAAAATCAAAGAAGGAGAAAAAAGAAAGTATAAACACTAGAAGAATGATAGAAAGAAGACTTTGGACTCAGGATATAAGGTGTGGCAAAATCATAATTTATAGAAGTGCCCCCAACTGGGCATCTTAAAGCTTTCTGAGTGTAAGAACCAGGAGGACATGCAGATAACAAATGATTCTGATTCATTCATTTGCAAACTGCTTCTCATTTCACCAAATTTGTCAGTGATATCAAAGGCACTGGGTAGACATTCAGTGACAAAGAGATGAATGGTGAAACAGTAGAGGTGAGGTGTTTTCAGAATTTTAAGCAGTGGTAAGCATTTTAAGAATCTAAAGTGAGGTTACATAATCTGAGAATGCTCCAAAGAGGAATTTGGGGAATTTGTATTGTTTTGTTTATGGTGTTGGAGACTGAAACTAGGGCCACATATGCATGCTAATCACATACCCAACCTCAAAGCTGAACTCCCATCTCCCGAACTAAGCAATATTAATTCAAGGAAAGCAGAGTTTAAGATTCAATTAATCTGGCCAGCTCTGACCAATGGCGGGTTCCTGGATTGTCTTTTTCTTTTATGGAAAATGCTGATGTAAGACTTGAACTAAGTCACAACAAGCTGAAATATCGGTCAAAATTTATAACTGGCTTTCATGACTCTAGCAAGAGATTAGGGATTAGACTGACACTGTGATTAACCTCTCTCCTGGAGCAACCAAAAGCAGATAGAAGTAAAAAGAAAGAAGGATGTGAGCATAAGGAACACAGAAGACTTGATCTTTGTGGCCTGGTAACCAGGCTCATTCATTAGCCATCTTACAAGAGTGTTGCTCAGAAGGAGGAGTCCAGAAACAGAGGGGTATGGTCTGACTGGTGTCTTATTTTTATATTTTTTCTAACTGATTTTATTTAAGTTTTTTTCTTTAAATTTTTTTTTGTTAAGTAATCACATATGGTATAGATCATAAATTTACTAATCTATATCTAATTCTGACTCCAAAGCTAAATTTTTCTTCTCTACTTTAAGTAATTTAGATGCAGAACAATTAGACTGAGGAAAAGTCTTAATATCTTTTTTTTATTCACATTATGTTTCTAATTTATCACTGATAGGGCAGTCCAAACAAGGAAAAAAAAAAAAAGACTTAAAGGAAGCACTGAAATCCATCTTGCATTCTAGAGTTTGCTTTTGTTCTTCTAGAGCAAGAACAAAACAAAACATTTGTGTAGAGTTTTTCGTGCATGGAAGTGGTGAATGTGCTTTTGTGGATACATTTACAAGTGTTGGTCCATTCTTCTCCCTAGGTAGGACCTTTGCATTTTAATTGCTTATTTCAAAACAAAGTAAATGAATGATTGGCTCTTGAGCAAGATCAAATATGTTGGGGCATCTGCAGTCTTTTCTTGAAGTCTGGAATTATTTTATGAACAAGGCACATTTCTTCTGGGGTTGAAATCCATAAAATAAATGGACGACAACCTCAATGATCAAGTTGATTTTCTCCTGATGGCATCATCTTTGATTTTTGGCAGTGACCTATTCAGGTGGCAATAAGCACCAGGAATAGCCTAAAATGTAAGCACCATGCCTGTCACGTGGCCCAGATGTTGAGTAATAGTAGCTCCAATTCAGAAAGAAAAATCCGCAGGGTAGCCAAAAACGCTTTAAGGGAGAAGAAAAAAAAAATTGTTATGGCAGCATTGTTGGCACTTTAAATGGCACTTTAAACTTTGATAACCATTTTCTTTCCTATGATGATGGAGAATTGTCTAGGGTTTAGGTCAGACTCAGTCAGAATGACCTTGAAGTGATAAATGTTCTGAGATGGAGGATGTTTCAAAATGGCATTGCATGTGTCAAGTTCTTTCTAGTAGTTTCCCACAAAAAGTATTTTAGAGTGTTAAGAGAAGAAGAACATAAAATAGAGAATTAAATACAGTGATAAAGTAAGTGTCTTTCCTCAGTAAATGGATAAAATTTTTAGAGTAAAATACATGGAAAAGAATGAAGAAATAGTTTAGTTAGTCATAAAGTTAACATTATTACTTCATTCATTTATTTGCTCAACTAACCTTCATTGAATAATAAACTATGTTCAAACAAAGTACAAAGATTGCGGGGATTTAGGCTAATAGAAAAAAAAAGTAATGGGACAATTTTAAAGCAATGTATGTAAGGAATTTCAGACCCTCTCTGTCAAGGGAGCTAACAGGTAGGAATAGAAGAAGCTTTTCAATCGTTCCCCTTTATAAAATGTTGAAGGTTGAGGTTTTAGCTCAGTGGTAAAGCCCTTGCCTAGTCTGTGCGAGTCCCTGGGTTTCATCCCCAGCACTGCTAAATGAGTAAGTAAATAAATAAGTGCAGTAAAATCTATAGAAATATTATCTCTTCAAACTTTTACCAATGACATATTAAAATTCTACTGTTCTTAATTATTCTTTATTATTATTTTCATGGTGTAATGTTGTAGTTTTTTAAATAAAATTAGTTTTGTTCTTTTGGCGTTAGCAGCACAGGGGCCTGTGGGACAGCAACTTATGCTTTTTGGAACTCCTTCAGATCAGTGGCAGAGTACCACCTAGCTTTTCTAGACAGAATCCTATTTGCATATGGCCAGCAGCAGGTTAGAGGGTGATAACAGCCATCAGAGGGTTCACATGGGTTTTCTAAGCCAGACCCAGGGAGCTTCTATGCTACACCATCGTGAAATGAACAATCAAATTTGGCCTGCGGGGATGGTCCTCTCCTATTGCCACCTAAAGTTTAATTTTCAGGACAGATTGCAAAATTTACAGACATTTCTTTAAAAAAAATAATGCATTTTGATTTTTATGGTGTAATCTAGTACTTCTGCCCAGCCCGTCTCTTTTAGTATGCCTCAGAGATTTAGTTTAAAGGGGGGTGACTGGGCAACACTCTATTGCAGCTTTTTATGGAATTCTTATTTTGCCTATTCTGTTCTGTGGCTGTGGTGGTAGGATGTTGTCTGTGCTAAATTCCCAACCTTGGTTTTGTTACTTACAGAATAACTTCTAGTCTTTTAAAATAAAATAATTATGATATTGAAACAGCATTTACTTGTTAATGGTCTTGTTTTCCTGAATTCCAAATGTTAGGGAGTTTCTCTACTTTAGAATATCCCAGAGTATCTTAAACATGTCAAAGGTTAATTATTTTGGTTAAAATAAGCCCTCTTTTGTATGAAGGCAGACTATCTCAATACAGAGATTGCTTAAAGACTGTACGGTGATTTCATGGACAATGAGGAGGTTTTAGAAAACAAGTCTAAACACAGGCTGAAAGAATCGATGGTTATTTTTAAACACTTACGTTTAAGTAGTAACTTAAAATTGTGGTTAAAAAAAAAAGAAGAAAAAAGAGCTTCTTATGTGAGAACCTAGAACTATAACCATTGTTAAGAAAGCTGTAGACCAAAGAATAAAGATTGACTTCTGAGCTGTAAACTAGAACTAAGAAAATTTTCAAATCGTTTCCTTAAATGATGTGTCTACCTTGCTTCTGGTAAAATAAATCTTGTTTTAGTGCAATTAAAATGACACAAATGTAATTTACTTTTCTGACATTTATATGTTTGTTTTCTTTCCTCATTTAACTTTACAGGAATCATAAAACTGAATTAGTTAGAGAACCACTTGTGTTTAAAAATGTTTTCTATATAATTGGTGTATATTTTACTGATATGAGATCACCATTAGTAATAACACTAGTAGATGTATGGCAGCATTTATATCTAAATGGTATGTAATTAACAAAGTATAATCAGATGTTCATGAAATTTTGCAATGAAAAAATTTTGCACAACTATGATTAGACTTCTCAGAAATATATCTGAGAGATAGGATTAGAGCTTTCTCTAAAAACTATCTCAAGGAGATAGTAATGATGAAAGCATTTCAAACAAATCGAACAAATTATGCAATTTTATTAAAAGTGTATTAAATAAACCTTTATTAATGACATTAGTTAACTGGTTACTCTACATTGAAATATAAAATATGATTTTTAAATATGTTAACTTATCATTTTTCAAAATTCTTTAAATATCTAAATGCATTTTATTCTGATCACAATGAGTTAGACAGAGCCCAAAATTGTAATCCATTTTTACAAATGGGGTAATTTAATATGTGAGAGATAACTAAATCACAATATGTCAAGGTCAGAGCTATAAAAAGATTCAGGGATTTACACTATAAAAATGTAGCAATGGTGGACCACTAACCAGAGAACAAAGTTACAAATAAGTTTATTTATTAAATTTTTTTTAAATGTATGGCATATTTAATAAATATATATGTCACTGTTCAAAGAACAAAGGAACTTATTGATAACATCCTCCAGAGGAAAATTGCTAATCAGATTTAGATTTATTGCATCAAATCACCCAGTCTAGTCTAAACTTATCACTCCAAAAAATATCTATTGGAAAACTTTAATATGGGGACCATTTCTAAATATTAAAAACATGGAAATGAAACAACATATTATATTAAGAAATGCAAGTAATCTTTCCCTTTTAGCTAAAATTACTGAAAGACCAGCTTTCTCTACTTAGTTCTAAAAGGAATGGGCTTCATAAACACGATACACATACATGTGCACACATGTACATGACAACACATAAGAAAAATTGTATTTGTTTAGCATAAAGTGTCTCATAGGTCTTTTGAGCTATGAAAGTTTGACTTTTTATGCACAATGAGATTGAAAAGGTGCAACAAGATAGATGCTTTCTAAAATAAAGTGGGAAGAGTTAAGATGTTAATAAAGAGCTATGTGAAAGAGGAGAGGAGGAATTAATGAAAGATTTTTGAGTAGTAGACCTTATAGAGGGAGGTAAATAGATTTTAGATTGAAAATCTGCCTACCTTTTATCATGTTCTGAGTGAAAACTATGAGCTAGACACAGTTATAAACATTATGAAACCGAGTCAATCTTCTGGTGAGAAATTCCCCATGGTGATCCTAATTGTGGAAAAGGTGGAGTGTCCGAGTAGACAGACACCACACTTGACATTCCTTTACTTGGAATTTCCTCTCTGCTGTTTGGTACTAGTCAGTTGCCAGTAGGGCCTGTGTTTAGTGAAATGTGGCCCCGTTACATGTGTTGAAATGGAAAAGAACCAAAGCCATGCCATTTTGTTCTGACCTGACCCCATTTTATGCTTGCTTAAAATTTTCTTTTCTGCCTCCTTTCTGACAGTTGTAACTTCGTTGACAGTACAGTAGGACCTTCCTGGGGCCCTAAGGCCCTGATGCATAACAAAAGTGACTCTAAAATGTATAATCAAAACAATTCTCTCAATGTGATCAAAATGTATATCTCAACAAGGTCTTTTCTGAGCTATAAGTGCCTCAATTGTCCTTGTGGTTTTTGTGGTTTTTGCATTTATAAACTCTGTACTTCCAAAATTCAGGTGCTGGGAGTTCTTTGAGGCACTAGCCTGCTCCCAGCTGCTTGTGTGACTTGCTCATTAAAGGAACTTTTTCCCATTAAGTTTGGTTCAATATGCATGGTGATTTGTAATTACGGCGCACTCTGTAACAGTATAATTTTTGCAAAAATAACAAAGAAAATCAAGTCAAAAATTTTAATTTTACTTCTCATAAAGAAATAATAAAAGATGTAAAAGAGTCCCAACTAGAAAGAGATGAAGTATTTTGAATGAAGACAAAATCTTTGTAACGTTGATCGTGGGAATACTAACCCTGAATAGTCACAGAAATGCCAGAATGATAAAGTACTTGTGGAATAGAAGTTTTAATTAAAAAAAAAAATGATTTTGTATGATGTCTAGTTTTGAATACTTTGAAAGGTTGCAGATATAATATAAATATAAAATATATTTAAAAAACAGCACAATGCCTGGTCTTTAGGTCAACAAAAATACAAGGTCTCTTCCTTTCATCATTTCTCAAGCCAATGACAACCAGCCACAGTAATAATGAATAGTAATAGTAATAGTAATATTCCTAATATCCCAAAGTAAATGGATGTGGACATTGTAACTAAATCTGTTACAATGAGATGGATACAATCATAGTGTTTGCATGAATAGAAAGAAAAGTATATAAGATTATTGGAGAAAAGGTTATCAGTTTTTATTTCTATTAATATTTTAGATCTTGAGAGCAAACAAAAAACTTTCATAAATACCATTAAACAAGCACTAATCTTGTGAACCTTTCTATGATGGTCTCACCTAGACTTTTATTTAATAGTGCAATGTGACTGGAAAGCAGGAAGCTTGGAATATTAAGAATGGACAAGTTGCAACTTTAAAATATATCCAAAGTTGTTTCATTTGATGATGAGGCTTCAGATGAAGCATTTCTCATTTTGCAGTAATACATTATGTATAGTCTACTATGTAAACCATGACAAGAAATACATCCAAAGAAAGTTTCCAATGATAAGACATAAACTTAATACACATGCAAACATCCTTACACAGATAATATCAACCAAACTCCAGTGTATAAAAACTAGAGTATAAGAATAAACTGAATGAATGTGCACTTTTATATGGAATATTTGCCTTGTGATTTTCAGGTTTATAATTTTGTCTAGAAAAGCCAAAACAACAACAACAACAACAAAAAAAAAAAAACATAGCAACAAATACAAAAACACCTAAAAAGGTGAAATCAGAATAAAAGGTATTTTAAAAACAACAAC
The DNA here is from genome assembly GCF_052094955.1 of Ictidomys tridecemlineatus. NCBI lineage: Eukaryota > Metazoa > Chordata > Mammalia > Rodentia > Sciuridae > Ictidomys > Ictidomys tridecemlineatus. The sequence goes on from NC_135481.1 coordinate 105,196,992, forward strand.
AAAAACATCATATTCATTTATGAAGTGATTGTCTATAAGTCCCAAAGAGTAGGGAAAAAAAGATGAAAACCTAGTATGCTCTACAATAAATATTCTTAAAGATTAAAATAGGACCCAGGGATGTAATCCCAATGACTCGGGAGGCAAGGGCAGGAGATTCATAGGTTTGAGGCCAGCTTAGGCAAATTAGTGAGAGCCTTGTTTCAAAATACAACAACAAGAACAAAAATGGTTGGGGATGTAGCTCAGTGGAAGAGTGCCCCTGAGTTCTATCACTAGAGCTGAAAAAGAAGGAAAAAAAAAGTTTGATGTGAGGTTTTCTGTAGACTTTTATTAATTGTACCATTTTGAAGAGAAGGAAATTATGTAAGGACTTCTTATTGACTCCAAGGGGTCATTGGGAGACCATTGAAACCAAAATAATAGGATCTGATGATATGCTTCCTTTTAACTTCAGTGTGTTTAGATCTAAGTGTTTCTGTCATTTGTTCAGATTTAAGCTTTTATATTATTGGATTTTTAAAGCATTTTGACTAAAATGGTTTGTTTTACACATATCAGGTAATCGTAGTCAAATAAATAAAATGTTCAAATATCTCCTAATTGTTAGAATTTTGCAAGTGTAACTAACCCACATTTCAAGACATTCTTGAATTGTATATTCTCTTCGGGGGCTCTCAAAATAATTCATATATTCTGGAATTTTTAAGTAGTTTTAAATATTAAACATTAATATTATCTCTCAGAGAAATTACATCGATAAGTAGCCACAAGAAAACTGTCCTATGCAATATAGACTTAAGAGCATTCTAAGGCTGCACTTTCCCAAATGCTATTGAAAGTAATATCTTAGAATGTTAAAATATTTGCCAACTAATTATACATTATCATAAAAGTCTGACACCAAAAGTAGTGTGAGCAAACATTTTCTTTCAGCATGAGGGACACTCTAGACCTTTGTGCATTTTAAACGTGGGGCACCATTTATTTTCATTGCCATCTGTGAAGGATATTCTTTCTAGAGCTGGGTAGTCTATCTGATGGCCAAATGGTATAGGTCCATTCATATTCCTCAGGTCTTAAAAGAAAATACTGCAGCTGGTGGGTAAGACAAATCATAAACTAGTATGGTGAAGCAGGTTTAGTATTTGCTAAGAATTAAACTAAGGTCTTGATATACATCATCTATTCAATTCTATTAATATCTAATGATCATAAAAATACCTAGCATTTGACAAGCACTCAATATATATTCATTAAAAAGAAGAATCCCTATATTTGTATTAAGGAGGCTAGGCATAGAAGCTTAAGTTCTTATCTGAGATTGAAGCTATTTCTTTCTAATTCCAAATTCGGATCTTATAACTGTTAAGAACTTTAGCTCCCAGAGTTTTCCCCTCAAATCCTAAATTGTCCATGGATAGCTGAGGTTGTTTTGCCTTTTGTTTAACAATCCTTGATTTAATAGACTGATGATTCTCACTTGCTACCAGACCTGATTTACATTACATTAATCTGCTGAAATGTACCTGTGACATTCAAAATAAAAACATTGCTATTGGTATATACTCGTAAATTGTATAAAAATAATGTAATTTACTTTTAAAATATTCACTTTATTTTAAAAAAGCAATATTTACATTGTTTTTACAATAATTGCTTAGAGAAAGATTATTAATGTTCAGACACTTCATAATGAGTTCTAAGCAATAACAATACAAAAACTGATTAAATTTTGTCTGATACAGAAATAAAGTAAATGTAGTTTCAAATTTTGGCTCAGAAGAGTTAAGCATCCTCTGAAATGTAGTAGTTTTAATTTTATGTTTTTCAAATAAATTTATTAGGAATCATATTTGTAGAACTTCAAAACTACTCTGGGAATCAAAGATTTTCTAAGACTAAAATAGCATAATACATATATACAGGCACAGTTTATTCCAAAAAATTTAAAAGTACATAGATTAAAATGAGCAGAGTTACAAAATGCATAATACATAGTCCAGGAGAGACCAGATATATACCTCAGTTGTCCTGTTCCAGTGAGATCTTATGACTAGTTCCAAATTCACCCAGCAATGCTGTGTGGCAACACACACAAAGGACTGCCAAACATTGTAGGTTCCTGAACCTACAGTTTTTACTGGGGTTAGTCACATGGGCATGGCCAATCATGCATGTGGCTGACCTTCATTACTCCTTCTCCAGCTCCTCCAAAGGGCAGACTGATATCATATATCCCAAGACTCACAGAATAAATCATATTGTCATTATGAACAACGTTACATGGCCTCAAGTTTCTAGGTAAGTAAAAACATTCCTATTGGCAGGATATGCCAAGGGGGCTTTGAAGTAGGATTCTCTAGGAGCTGGGTATTGTGGTTTGGATATGTGGTGTTCCCTGTAAGTTCATGAGTGAGATGATGCAAAGAAGTTATGAGGTGAAATGAATGTTATCAGTGCTTTAATCCATTTGAATGGATTAACTGGGTGATTTCTATGAGCAGGTAGGGTGTAGCTAGGGAAGATGCGTCATGGAGAGTGTGCCTTTGGGATACACTTTTTGCCCCTGGTAAGCACAGTTCTCTCTCTGTTTCCTGGTGGCCATGTCCTAAGGTTCTTTCCCCCTTCACACCTTTCTACCATCATGGTCCGCCTCACCTCAGGTCCAGAGTAACAAAGCCAGTCATCTATGAACTGAACCCCTGAAACTGTGAACCCCAAATAAACTATTCCTCCTTTAAAAGTGTTCTCACCAGATCTTTTAGTCAGAGCAGCAAAAAAATTAAAACAATGGACAAGGCAACATTTTCTATGGAATGTGTAAGACTTGGACACTCAGGACTGCTGAATTATTTCTTTTCTGTGCATAGGAGTAGAAGGACAGGTCATGTAAAATCAACCACTGCTAATCTTATATGTAATCTTTGCAATTATATCCAAATTAATTATGTGGTCACATAAATAGGAACATTATCCAAATCACAAACTGACTTACCTATTATCTCCCCTCCATTTGTATGCATTTCTTACAGAAATTTGAAGTTCTTCCATGAATGTTTGGAACTGTAATGTATTTCACAGGTAAAGGTAGCAGAAATAGACACAATAAGGTTAAGTGGGAAAAAATGACAACTTGGAGGTACCAGCAGAAAAGAAAAGGAAGAAATGTATGCTAGAACAACCGAAATACAGTTCTAGCATTCATGACTAAAAATACTGATTTCTGAAAAATCTACAAAAGAAGAATTATCTTAAAATATAGGAAAAGTAGGTCATCTAAAGAAAAGTGTGCCTAGATATTATTGTTGCCATATTTTTTCATTTGTTCTAATTAGTTATACATTACAGTAGAACACATTTTAACACATCATACATAAATGCAGTATAATTTCTTAATCTTTTGGTTGTAAATGATGTAAAATCACACCATTTGCTGCCAAATCTGTTAGGATGATTCTTGTAAACTTTAATTAAATTTCAGTATAAGATTAAAATTTTTCCAATGTATTTTTCTATAAATGTTGGCCTTTTTTTTTTGTTTGTTTGTTTTGTTTTGTTTTTGGTATTAGGGATTGAACCCAGGCACACTTAATCACTGAGCTACATCTCCAGTCCTTTTTATTTTTTATTTAGAGACAAGGTCTTGCTAAGCTGCTTAGGACCTTGCTAAGTTGCTGAGGATGGTCTCAAATTTGTGATTCTTCTGCCTCAGCCTCTGAATTTCTGGAATTATGGGCATGTGCCTGCTTCTACAGCAGCTTTTAAAAACCCAATTGTATCATTAAATTAATAATCACTATTTATGGAGAATTACTTTGTGGTAGATATTAGTTTATGAGTACAACCAATTTTTTTCATGTCATGGTAAGAAGAGCTCTAGGATATAGGTAGTTTTTTTTTCATGAGAGGACACTGGAATTGAGATAGATTGAGATAGCAGCTGAATTGTCAAGATAGTCCAAGGCTGAAATAGGACTCAGACTCAAGTGTTAAGATCTGAAGTCCTTCAAGATAGCACCAACACGGTGTCCAAGGTTGTTTCTGAGACTGCTGCTTCCAGCAGAATGTCTCATGGCTTTTCTACATGCTAATGTTGATGTTGATGCAAGCATCTGTGTAGCGAAGATGAAGGTATAGAAAAATTATCTTTCTGTACATTTTGGCTTGAATTGGCTAATAGATAGCAAAAGTCTCCAATTGTGCAATTCTGATGATTTAAATTACCCATTTGCTTACTCTAATGTTATCAACTAATCATATTTTCCATGATAATTGACACATGTTCGGGGTCATCCTCATGTATTTTTCTATGCTTACACTATATTTATATTTACTTGGGTTTTTGCTTAGGTTTTCTTGAGTGTTTACTATGGAAATCACAGGCTTTTGTAAATATATGTTTTAACATAAGTACACTAGATAAAAAGAGTTATGATATATACAATAAACCATAATATCTTGGTATGAAACCGAGTTGAATTTTATAAACACCTTAAAATCATATGTAAGGGAAACTTAGTTATCATAAATATTTGGAAAAATTATTAATTGTCTTATGGAATTTGGCTTAAGACATGAAAACATGTTTAGACCTCCTAGGTTTGTGCTGCTACAGTTCAAATTCACTTACAGGCAAAGAATTTGTGATTCAAGCTAAATGTTTTGGAGTCACTAAAATCTCATTTCTGAAAATGGTGATTCATAACGATAAATGAAAATTACATCTACCCTAAAAATTGCTACCATTTTAAATGCGATGGTTTAAAACATAAATGAGCTGAACCATATAGCTTCATTAATTTATTCAGTAAAATTTACTATAAAAATAAAACATGTCATTAAAGATAATTCCTAACATCAGCAAGCTAATAGCAAATTCAAGAAGGCATGCTAATTCATCAAAAATCTCCGTTGAATATTATGAGTCCTGGGAATTATAAATATGGTATAAAACTCATTCAGAGAAGAGACACAAAAATCCACATGTGGTTTGAAGTGTCAAATTTTGGTATTTGTTATATAGTCTGATTTGTATGAAGTCTAAAAGTAATTTTATATATAATTTACATGTGTTCACACTTGGAATTATTTTATTACATTTTTCCCCCAGATACTATCAGAAAGAGAAAAGATGAGATAATATTTTACATGAATCATTCTGATGTGTCGGAGTTGATATCCTTCTCTCAGAGCTGCCCAGAAGCTAAAGAAGTAAAAGGTGATGATCTGGGATGGAGATTCTGGATAAGCATATTGTCAGAAAAATGTCTCCTTCATTTCTGTAGCTACGTTTTAATTTTTTTTTTACTGAGTCCTTTTTATCTGCCATTTAGCAAGAATCCAATTACTGAGCACGAGCTTACTGCCTCATAAATAACATCCTCTTAACTTTCCAATCACACCATTCCAATTCTGTATTTTGTCAGCAAAAGTCCTGTTTTTAAAAATAATACTTTGGCCATCTGCTTGCCCATATGTGCTACACATCACTGAATGTTAGATTCTCTGCAAGTTTTATAGATGGTACCACAAACCTTGAATGTGTTTTCTCTCATAATTAGCATTTTACAACCACATTAAATTGATCACAGGTAAACTGTTTCATTTTGGTGTGTTATTTTGATTGTAATCAGACTACTTTCTGGAAAGTGATTTTGTGGCCAATATATTTTAGTTATAAAGAGTTTTCTTTCCTTTTTTTATAGCTAATACATTATTTTAAAGGTCACACTTGTCAGACCTATAAACTAAATCCCAGACTTGCAATGTAAGACATCCCGCAGAGGAGCCATCAGTGTTTACTTTGGGGTGAAGAATGTTATCCTAGCATTTCCATAAGTTTCAATGACTGATGATGTCATTTGCAATCTCTAAAATTGGCTCCTCCCAAATGAAAATGGAAAGTGCTCTGTCAGCGATTCTGTTTTCAGCTTTCAGGTTGTAAGTTTCATGTGTGTGTGGATGCATACATGTTTTGTACACATATGTGTTTGTTTTACCATCCCTTTTTCCTACAAACCAGATAAAATTTGAATATGTGTAGAGTAGGACTTGAAGTTATCATATCCATTCAACTTAGGAGCTGTCCTATTTATGAATTAATTAGGGAAATCTTTAATCTACCCAGAAATCTGCCAAACTGAGATTTCAGTGCCTTTGTAAAAAAAATCATGAGAAATGCAACTCTCAGTTCCTGTTGTAAAATATACCCTAAGCTTTCATGGTTAAAATGCAAGGTAGGCAAATACACATGAGATGTATGCAAAGATATATCTATCTATCTATCTATCTATCTATCTATCTATCTATCTATCTATCTATATATCTATATATAGATATATAGATATATATATCTTTATATGCATTGTGAGCCATGAAATTAGGTTAAAATATGGATATTCAATTAAAAAAACTTAAAAATTATTTCAGATGAGAAAATTCTGTGACAGGAGGGTGCATGTCTACTAATGTAAAATCAGAGATCATAAACAAGTCTATCTCAAAGTTGCTGAGAAGAAAAGAAGCATATCATTTATTCTCCTACTTTTTTCTATACCAGTCCTATTTTTGATTTCTTGCAACATTCTGTCTTTATAAAAGATCAATCTTTGAAAATATGTTCATATATGAAGGATATAAACCAATAAGGGAGAGAGAAAGAGAGAGATCTGGGAGAACTAATTTCAATATAGATAGGATAGATCATTAGAGATACAAAGACACTAAAATAGAAATGTTAAGTGGGTGTGGAGAAGGAGAAAGCAAACATCGTTAAAAGTCTGATTAGGAAATTTGCTGCATTTACGGAATGTAATTGACAGCCTTGGTAAGTAGGATTTCACTGATATAGAGGGGGTAATAGCCTATAATAAGAAAGAATTGGTAATGAAGGAAACATTGAGAAATTGTGGAAATAACAAATGCTGTAAACTTCTCTAGAAAATAAATATCTCATCAAACAAGTTCTAACTATAATCTTTCCATAAGCTTGAATACATGTGAAAATTACAACACACAGGTCAATGTTTGAAGGAAGTTAGAGTCTGATAATGGTGAATTAGGTGATTAGAATAACTTACTTAATTGAGGAAATATATGTCTATGCAATATACATATGTAACCTGCATACATAAACTCATCCATAAAAAGATGGAAAATAGAAAGTATTGCCCAGCATTGGGGTCTACTTTTCTCCCTGACTGATTCTGTAATTTCAGGACAGGTTGTAGTGAGATTAATCTGAATAGCTTGTGTGTGATTTTTTGTGTGGCAAGAGAAATAAATGTTAAGAGTCAGTGATAACACATTGAAGGTGATGAATATCGAAATTTGTTGTCAGGACCCAAGGAGCTGGACATTAAGAGTAAGGCAAAATTATCTTGTCTCTTCAACCAGACCAAGGCCCAAATGATAGATTAAGATAATTTGGTTTTAAAAGTCACTATGCATGTCAAATAGGAGAAAAACTAAATCCTTTTTACAATAAATAAATTAGTAATCATCTCATGTGGCTTTTAAATTTTTTTCATATGTGAAATGCACACATAAATGCAATTCAAATATTTGCAAAATTATAACCCAATAGAAAGAGAAAATATGAATGATAAACTAAAATATGAATGACAGAAAATAAATCAATTCCTAGGTTAAAGACAGTAATCAGAATTTGACAATATGTCTGTGTTTTCTAATTTTAATGTCAATTTGAGTACAGAGTTAAAAAATTAAGGCATATATTTGTAAAAAACCAAAATAAAATTCTAGAAATAAAAAAAAAACTACATAGATTGGACATTAGAAAAACAGAGGTACTTTACTGCAAATTAGGCATTAGTTACATTCTAATTGGAATCTTAGAGGTAGAGGGCTGAACAGAATTAGTGGCTGAAAAACACTGAATGTACTCAACAGTTCACTTTAAATTATTAATTTCATATCATGTGAATTTCACTTTAGCAAAAAAGAACGTACATTCTTTATATAAATAATATGTAATATATATGTGTGTGTGTGTATATATATATATATATATATATATATATATATACTTAGTTGTAGATAGACACTGTACCTTTATTTTATGTATTTATATTTATGTGGTGCTAACCATCAAATCCAGTGCCTTGCACATGCTAGGCAAGTGCTCTACTACTGAGCCACAACTCCAGACCCAATAGAAAAGAATTTTAAGAGAGACATGAGGGAGAAAAAAAAATAAAAGAAATGATGTAAATCTATCTCTAGATATAATGCAAATATTTTCCCTATATGACAAAACATATCGGGCCACAGATTCAAGAAATGCTATAAACCCAAGATAAGATCACCAGAAAAAAAGATTTTGTTATAACATGTTTAGATTACTGTTAAAAAGAGACCCAATAGTCTTAATCAAAAGATATATTATTTTCATTGAAGCAAAAAGGCTGGTGCTGACTTCTCAACATAAAATTTTAAAATCCAAAAGTCAATTATGTAATATCTTTAAAATAATTCCCATTAGGCTTCTTACCCGTAATATATGGGTACGCATTACAACACATACAAAAAACTATCCCCAAACTTATTGGCTTAACAAGTTCTTGTCATTTCACAGTTGCTACAGGTCAGGAATCTGGAAGAGGTTGCACACTGATGTAGAGACAGGGTCTATCATGAGATTGCCACAGTGGTCTCAAACCTCACCTGGGGATTCTTCCAAATTTTGTCCAGTTGTTGAAGGCCTTAGAAGACCCTCTTAGAAGCTCACTCCCAGGTCACTGACAGACCTCATTTCCTCCATGCCTGTGGCCAGTCTATGAACAACCTGAGTGACATCATAACATGTCATCTATCCTTACTTCTCACAGCGTTACCTCATGACATGGTAGCTGATTTCACAGGAGCAAATGATTTATGAGAGAAAGAGAGTACTCCAGAGACAGAAGCTATGGTCATTGTATAACCTACTCACAAAAGTAATGTCCTATTAATCACATCACTTCTACCATATTCTGTTCTCTAGATGTGTCACTAAGTTCAGTTCATGTTCAATGGAAGGGGTGTGGTTAAGATCTGACTCTTTAGAAGAAAAGTAATAAAGAATTTGTAGAAGTTTCTTTCACAAGTGCTACAACACACACATACGTATTTCAATACTAAAACTGAATTTTACAGTGAGAAATACAATGATCCCAAAAGGAAATGAATGAATGAAAGGAAGGAATTTCAGTAGAAAATGTGAGATGGGCTATGAGTTAATGTAAATGCGTATTGACTATGCAAAACAAAATGTATTTTTAATATGTATGTATGTATCCCTCCTATGACAGGGGATCAAGAAAGAATGGAAGAGACAAAGACAGAGGGATAGAGAGGTGTATTCTCTCTGAAAATAATAAAGACAGGTGGAGCTGCATTACATCTATATTCTAACTTATTATTTCATAATACCATCATGAAATATCATAAAAGAGATAAGGACAAACAATGGTGTGTCAAAATTTATTTTTATTAATGTAAATGAAAGAAAAGAGAACATGAGATTACACAGTAACAAAGACATATATGTCAATAGTAAGAGTTAAAATAAATGAAGTTAAGAAGCATTAAAAAGTTAAGAAGCACTAAAAAAAACTGGACAAACATGAAAACTCAAATTCTACCCAATATAAACCAGACACAGCTTAAACAAAATCTGTAGACAATTTGAGGAAATTTATGGAAAAATAAACACCATGTCAAGCCAAGCAGATGAGTGTTAGGTGTATCAACAAAAACAGAATTTAGGGTAAGAAACATTACAGAAGACAATGAGTAGTAGCTCATGACTGAAGAAGTTACATCAAGAAGGTCAAACTAATTCTACAGTTTTGCACATCTTAACATAAATTTAAAGAAGGACTGTATAAAAGCGAAAATAGAGCAACCATGTGGTCAGATTCTTTTTTCACAAAGCTTCATAAGAAACTCCACATCATGGGCAAACACAAGAATGGGATATTAAGTTGTACTGCATGTATACATAATATGTCAAAATATACTCTACAGTCATGTATATCTAAACAGAACATTTTTTTAAAAAAAGATATATTGGGTCTAATTCAACATTTCCACACCCTTTGGAAGAGTTTGTGTTTCTGGACTACATGTTCTTTAATGTTTAGTAGAACTTTTCTGAATGTCATCTTTGCTTTAACTACATGAAAAGATTCTCCTATATTTGAAGATTATTAGTTTTCTTTTCCTTATCTTCATGTGTCAATCTTGGTAACTTGTGTGGGATTTTTTAAAGGAATTTATCTCTTTTATCTATTTTTGTCATAAATTGGCTTATAGTATCATTTTATTTTTCCTTTAATCTCAACAGCACCATGGTTATGTTTTCTTTTTCACACGTGCTAATTTTAATTTAGACTTACTGTCTTTCATTCTCTCTCTCTCTGATTATCCTTTCAAAGTTATTAAATTTTATCAGTCTTTTGATAAATCCTCTTCCCAATTTGCTATCATTCTTTTTTTCCTAACTAATTAATTGATAATCTTGTAATTACCATTTAGTTTGTTTTACTTGCTTCAAGTTGGTATTTTTATTAAATTCCTTAACTTGATTGCTTTCCTCTTCAATTTTGCATTTTGAGGGCAAAGTATTTCCAAGTACTGTTTTGGTTGCCATCCACAATTTTTGATGCATGGTACTTTAGCTGTCATTCAATTATAATAAGTAAAATCCCTTTTATTTTATGTTTTCATCTATGAGTGTTGGAATACTAATTTTAGTCATCAGCTTTCAAGTTTGAAGTTTTTATTTTCTTCCAGAGATCCGTTTCCATGTTGCTTCCTTTTATTTGTCTGGTTTGAAGTTTGTAATCATAAAGTTGGAGACTATACAATATTTCTTTTTCTCATTGAATTTCTTACCTAGAACTACCCTAGTCTCAATGTCACATCCCCTTATCCAATGAAGATATGTAAGAAAAACTTGGAGACTCTATGTTTGGCTAAAGTTTAATGGTATAATTAGCTTTGGTGGTCCTTAACTGCCCAGGGTCCCACATTCAGTGATCCTTTATGAATTCTTTATTGTTGTCTCTATTGAATGATAAATTTCAAATGGAAAATCCATGTCCCCAGGTTTTCATAATTTTAGTTGTTTTTATGTTTAGAATGCTGATGATTGTACTGCCTAAAACTAAAGAAGACAGTAGCTGTGAAACACTCCTCTTGGGAGTAATGTAATTCATTATAAGATTATAATTTATTTATTCTCAACGTCTTTCAGAAGCAAAGTGATGAAATGTTTTCATCATGTATATACTTCTCAAAAGTGAATTTTAAAGGACAACCTAAGGAAAAATGCTTCTACTTCTTAAGTTAAGGTATGTTGACTGTTAAGAATTCTTAATAAATGTGATATCTGCAAGATTTTATTACTATTGAGGAATTGTAAATTTTGAATATATTCTGGTGCTCCACATAGAAAACTGAGGACAAATGTTGTAATGTTTTATAAGGTCATAAATCTATCCAATGGCAGTGAATGGACTCTAATCTAGAACTGTTAATTTTCATTTATTGTTCTTTGAACTAATTCTAGCTTCAATATTGTTTTCCTAAATTCATCCCACAAACACCATACTATGCACTTTGAAAACAGTATGTAGCTTAATCATGAAAACAAAATAGTAGATGCTGATAAACAGGATGCTATATTATGTGCAGGGAAGGAAGGATACGGGAAATCTCTGTACCATCCTCTCAGATTTACTGTAAACCTAAGAATGTTCTACAACAAATTAAGACTTAAAAATCGTAGCTATAATGCAGGAACTATTTACTCTTATTTTACGTACAGGAAATGAAATGATACAGAAGTTTATATTAGTTTTTTTTCCTAAAGTCATCATGGTACACTATGACTAGTATTAGTATCCATTGCTGGATTCTCTAAAAATGTGTGTGTGTGTGTGTGTGTGTGTGTGTGTGTGTGTGAGTGTGTGTGTGTGTGAATGTGTGTGAACGGGGAGGGGTGTTTTCACGGTATATTTACAGTCTGTTCTATTACATGCCCAGAGGTTCTTAAGAACCACATAATTAAAAAGTCAGTTTGTGGTGATGAGGTTTAGGCTTACAAAAGGGTCTTAGGAAGTCTGGGTTTATTCTAATTAAGTGAACTACCAGGGTGCTAAATGAAATTCTGTGCTTGGCAAACTCTCTTTGCTTTTGCATGGAGTTATATTTCTGGATGAAATATTCTGGGAATGAATGTTAAAAGCCCTTGTGCCACCTATACCCTCTTCAGAATTATTTTCTGAAAACACTCTGCAGTTTGGCAGCTGCTCTGCAACCTGGGAGTGTATTTTAATTGCCATCACATAGCTTCATGACTGAGGGATTTATATCTCTCTTCACAAAAATTCCCTCCCCTCTTTTAGCCTATTAGTTGGGATATTTAAGTTAATATTACAGGCATTTCCCATTATAAACTCATTAGGGCCACCGTGTAATAGGATGGCATGTTTTCCTATAGGAAAAAAAAAAAAAAACAAGAGGGAGAATCAGACTCTCAAAAAAAATGAGTTATTCATTTTTGCAGTTCATCTTTTTATTTTGTCTTTCTGTTTTGATCTTTGTATACTGCTATTTGTTTCATAGGGCTTCCTGAGTACAGAAAAAATTTAGTTTTTGATGGATACACTTTGTCAATATTATCATATCAGTAATGTTTTCAGAGAAGAAATGTCTTGTTTAACAGTTCACTGGTTTGTCTCAATAGCTCAGGTAATACTAAGATTTCAGATAATTGCACATAAGCATTTCTGCTTATTTCTCAGAAAGTTTAGCCCACATCGTCGGTGACTTGCTTGTGTTATTTAATCAGTTAAGCAGTTCTTTCATTGTTTCCAGATCCCTCTTTAATAAAGTACAAAATATGAAGTAGAAGCATAGGTAGAAAAAGGACTTTGAACTCAGATGGGACTGAATTTGAATCTCAACTTTGCTTTTTTGGCTCTGTGTCTTTTCACAAATTACTTCTCCTTTTTGAAAGTTAGCTCTTGCATCAATAAGTGGGGAATAAGGATATTAAGAGTGAGTGAATAAAGAAATATAAGTAAACATCTTAGCAGGGACTTTTCAGACACCTAATATGCAAGAAATGAATAGTCTTTAAATATTGCATTACAATAAAATAGAGTTTGTAATATCCTAAGCTGTGAGCTGACAAAAAAAAAATGATCTTTATAAGAATTGTCCCACATTCAAAGATTTTAAGAAAACAAAATCATCTTGTGACATCTCAAATCTGGCATTTCATTATTAAATAATTATTTCATGTTTAGCTAATTGGTATTTTAATGTAGATGGGAGATATTATTTTAAATCTTTAAAGTGTAAAAGTTGAATTGTGAGTGAAAAATAAAAAATAGACTTAACATTGAATATTTCTGAACAATTTTAATGTATTTTGTTATATCATTTGATACCCAGGTGAATATGGAGACAGAAACACTCAGGTGCTTCCTTTAGTAAACTGCATATTAGATCAGAAGCAAAATACAACAAAATCATAATTCATGATTAATAAGAATGCTCTAGGCTTCTGGTGTTTCAGCTTAATTGTGAAAAGGCCATGGTTCTTAAATTCAAGGTTAACTATAAAAGTATTTTCCCCTTTGGTTATACTACTTCTGATGCTTCTAACATTATATTAATTGGATAGAATCTAATCATCTGATGTAAAATGCTCAAAATATATATTATACAAGGTCTTAGAAAGTGACAGTGCATTAAAGACATATATATCTTAGGAAGTCCTTTGGACGTTATATCCCATTGTTCTCCAACTAATCTCTAATAGATAAACAATGAAACATAAAATATATTAAGTAAAAAATATCCTAGTAAAGTCTTGCTTAATTGGTTTTGATTTATTAATCTAGTTATTTTCAAATTAAATGCATACTTAATTTATATATATTTAATGCATGGATAAATTATTTGCATGCATATATAATTATGCATGTATGTATGTGTGCATGCATGAAACAAAGACCAAAATAGGCACATATATAATACAACTATGTTAATCACAGCCATAAATTATATTACAACACATAACTGGTAAAAAGTGAGCAATTTTACTATATAAGTTATTTTTAAAATTGCTCATCAAACCCTGATGTTTAAAAGTAAAGTAACTACCATATATTATGGCAAAGACATTAACTCTTTATCTTTATTTAATTATCTCACTAGGTCTTGTTACATAAATATGTTTCAGAATGTATTGGTCCCCTATGATGTGCTAACATTGTTGTTTGACATGTGAAGATGAATTTTAAAATGAGATATATGCCTAATATTTATACCTTTACTATCTCAATTGAATGTATTACATATATGAAATATAAATTTCCCCATTACATGGTAAATGATGATGAATTATGCTGTTACAAATAAAGCCTACAGTATTGGAGAGGATCTGGATAAAGTAATAGTTACAAAAGACATGATAAATATTAATTTAAAATATCATAAGCAGTGCTTTAATTTATTTCTAAAAATCACTGTGCTGTAATTATTATGATACCTATTTTAATTACATGAAAAAGAGGATTAGTAAATTTACATAACTTTCTTATATGTAGTTAGCAAGTTTCAAAGTTAAAAGTTGGAACTATAACCCCAGAGATCAAAATAGCAACCATTGCAATATAAATTTAAAACATTGTGGTTTTCAACAATATCTCTTGGGTAAATTAATTTAAAATTGGATTTTGTTTTTATTCTTCCCATGCTGAAAAGTTTCCAAAGTTCTTCTGTGTTTTTACATAGTGAGTTTATTGTAGAAATTAAGCTATATTGAGATTCTTGCAAATATTTGGCCTCTATCTTGAATGTGAGTCAAAATTTTATTACTTATTTGTTGGAGTAAGAGTTTAGGAATGTTTATGAAACCATAAGCATAACCTTGGAGGGTTTTTTTTGTTTTTCTTTTTTGGAATGAAACATTGATAACATTCATTTTATAATAATTTTGTTTATTCTGCTAAAATTGAAATATAGCCAAAAATATCTCATTTGATTAAGATTTTCTGTTGAGTTCTGGTTATATAGAACTTATTTTCTTATGTGTTTCCCATTTTCAAAGAATTTGTTTTTACTAAGTACTAATATAATAATGTTTAGGGGAACATTTTCCTTTAGAATATTTAGATGTCTAAAGATTAATAATATCTACTATTGTTGCCAGTATTTACTGACATTTCTGTGGGCTACATGTATATCTGTGCTAAGTATTTTCTTAATGTTGTTTTGCATTTAATGCTGTACATGTATTCAAAACAAAGGAAAATAATATTTTAGATACAAAGGTATTAGCATTAGGAACTCTTATCAATCAAGCACACACACACATATACAAAAATCACTATTCCACCATTATCAATATGTCTTATATTTTTTATACATAAAAAGCTAATGAAATCTTTAAATTTTCTAATTGATTTTTGTCATATAATGCTCTTTATATAATTTTATGCTTTTATAGCATTACTAATGAGTAAATATTATTTGTTTTATATGTTTTACTTTATATCATTTTCTGCCTAAATATAATGAGTGAAATATGTAAGACTATTTCTCATTGTTTAAGTTTTATAGTGTTCCTTTATAGCATAAATCATTTATCTAGAGCATGTATGTTTATAAGTGGCACTGTAATATGGCAAAAAATTTCCTAGTCTCTTCTTTTAGCATACTACCTACTAGATATTTATAAAATTTTATAGTAATACATAATATAAAATATACTATTTTATGCATTTAAGTTTATAAGTATGCCTCAGAGATATTGCAAATTTGTTGTAGACCACCACAGTAAAGCAAATATTGCAATCAAGTGAGACATAATTTTTTTTTTAATTTCCAGTGCATAAAAGGTCATGTTTATACTATGCTATATTGTATTAAGTGTGTAATAGCATTATGTTTAAAAAATGCACAGATCTTATTTACAAATAATTTATTGCTAAAAAAAAGTAACAATTATCTCAGCCTATGTTGAGTCATTTATTTTATTTTTTCCACGGAGGGTCTTACTCAATAGCAATGGCTACTGATGAACCAGGATGGTCGTTATTGCAGGTTGTGGGGTGCCTGTGGCAATTTCTCAAGATAAGACAACACTAGGCTTTTCTGCATAGACTCAGTCTTCCATTCATGATTTTTCTGTAGCATGCGACACTGTCTGATATTATTTTACCTACAGCAGAACTTCAGAATTGGAGTCAGTCCTTTGAAACGACCATTGCTTTATTAATTAAGTTAATATGATATGCTAAATACCTTACGGTCACCTGAACAATGTTCATAGCATATTTACCAAGAATAGCTTTCTTCTGAAGAAGTCACTTTCTTTCCTCATTCATAAAAAGTAACTCCTCACACATTAAAATTTTGTGATGAGATTGCAGTAATTTAGTCATATCTTCACAATCCACTTCCAATTTTAGTTTTCTCTTGCTGTTTTTCACACATCTGCAGTTATTTCTACCCCCAGCATCTTAAATTCCTCAAAGTTATCTGCGAAGGCTGAGCACCAATGTCTTTATAACTCTTGCTAATATTTGTATTTGACTCTCTTCCTTGAATCACAAACATTCTTAATGGCATCTAGAATAGTGAATCCTTTCCAAAATATTTTTCATTTACTTTGCCTACATACATAAGAGGAATCATTATCTATGGCAGCTATAGCCTTATAAAATCAATTTCTTCTATAATAAGATTTTAAAGTTGAAATTATGCCCTGATGCATGAGCTGCCGAATGAATGTTGTGTGAGTAGGCATGGAAACAGCATTAATCTTGTTTTCCATCTCCATTAGAGCTCTTGGATGACAAGGTGCACTGTCAATGGATGGCAATATTATAAAAGGATTTTTTTTTTATGGGTAGTATATTTCAGAAGTGGGCATAAAATATTCAATCACATGGTAATTTCAGCAGCTCAAGAGGCTGAAGCCGGAGGATTACAAGTTCAAAGCCAGCCTCAACAACTCAATGAGGCCCTAAGCAATTTAGCAAGAGCCTGTCTTAAAATAACAAATAAAAAGGGCTGGGGTTGTTGTCCAGGGGTTAGGCCACATTGGGTTTAATTCCTGGTACCAAAAACAAATAAACAAAAAAGTGTTCAGTATAATATCTGTAAGTAGATGTACTATCACCCGGGCTTTGTTTTTCCATAGAACATAGGCAGAGTCAAGTCAGTACAATTCTTGGGACCCTAGGAATTTTGAAATTGTAAATGAACATTTGCTTAAAGTCAACAGTGGTATTAGCCCCTAAATAGTGAAACTTTGAAATCAGACACTGGCTTCTCCTCTCTAGCTCTGAAAGTCCTAGACGGCATCTTCTTTCATTAGAAACTTGTTTCATCTAGATTAGAAATCTATTTAGTGCAGCCACCTTTCATCAGTTTTCTTTGCTAGATAACTGAACTTCCGGAGATCTGGAGGCAAACTTCACAAGCCTTCACCTTGTAATTAGATGCTTCGGAGACAGCTTTTGTCCTTAAATTCATGTACCAACCTCTGTCAGCATCAAACTTTTCTCTCTCAGCTTCCTCACTCCTCACAGCCTTCAAAGAAGCGCCTTGCTCCAAATTAGGCTTTGTCTTAAGGAAATGTTATGGCTGGTTTGACCTTCTATCCAGTGTACTATCACTTTCCCCATAGCAGCAGGAAGTCTGTTTTACTTTCTTATCACTCATGTGTTTGCTGGAGAAGCACTTTTAATTCCCCTCAGTAACTTCTCCTTTGCCTTCACAACCAAGTGCATGTTTGTTGAAACCTTGCTTTTGGCCTATTGTGGCTTTCAGCATACCTTCCTTTAATCATTATAGCTTTTGATTTATAATGATTTAAGTGAGACTGTCTTCATTTGAACACTTGGATTTCATGGTGAGGTTATTAATTGGTTTAATTTCAATATTATTCTGTATCAGGGAATATGGGACAGGAGAGGGCAAGAGACAGGAAAAGAACTGGTTGGCAAAACAGTCAGAGCACAACATTTATCCATTAAGTTTGCTGTCTTATATGGACAGGGTTCAGGATGCTCCAGTTACAATGATAATGTGGAGACCATTGGTTAAAATTTACCATAACAGATACAACAATGGAAAAATTTTAAATATTTCCAGCATTACCAAAATATGACAAAAAGCCATGATATGAGTGTGTGCTGCTATTAAAGCAGTGACCATGTACTTGGTGGGTGCATGATTGATACAACCTCCAATGTAAAATGTAAGATGTCTGTAAATTCCAGTGAAGCAAAGACAAGAAAATGAAGAATGCCTGTATTGCTGAGGATAGTTCATAAAATAAATGCTTATTGAGTCAAAAGGCTAAGATTATTCTGATGAATGTTGACAGTGCATAAAATTAATTTTTAATTTTTATGTCAATTTGCAAACCAGAAAGCAGCAACTAATTCACTATCTTCCTGTCATCTATGGGTATTCACACTTCAGCAATTTTTTCTTGTTCATTTATTAACAGATGAAATTTTTATTGATATTTAAACTAATATAAGCATCTTGAAAAAGTGAAATTGTTCTTTGAAAGTGTGTGCAATGTCTAATTGTTGCCACAATGTGCACCAAATTAGAAATTCTCTTCATTAATCTAATGAGTTCATCTTAAAAAAAAAACATTTCACATCACAATCTTTCGTTCATAGAGATATAACAAATTGCCAGCATGATCAGTGAAACAGTTAATTTTGCCCCAGCTATGGGACAGCATGTTGGTGAAAGCTGATGATCAGCCTAATGTGGATCTTTGACCTTTGAACCCCACAAAATTTCCTCCTCAGATCTCCAATCCGCCTTATAATTATTGTAGATTCATGTTGATTTCTTTGTTGATTTTATTTCATTGTAAATTGGCCCTGAATTTTCCAGGGTTATATTTTGAAGGTGAAGTTCAACAAGTTCATATCATATTTTAACATGTTCCAGAATTTCTCACAGGCTTATCAAAGTGACAGGTCTGGTGCACTGACTCCTGGTGGGGTAATGTTGTTTATTTATTTATTTTTTTCCAGACGCATATCAGATTCACCTGTGAACGAAACAAAATTATTAACGTGACTCAGTTACTATATTTATTTGGGTCATCATGGAAATGTTTTAGCGGATATTACATAGACTTTTTGGAAGTACGAACTTACTGAATACAGTATAACTTGATGATGGCTAATAGTTATTTCCCCACAAGGAGAGAGGAGGAGACCTGGGAAATGGAGGGCAGGGGGTAAAAGGTACACCAAAGATTATTCTGACATTAGTTTACTTTAAACTAATCACATCCAGGTGGCCCCAAATTATTGTCAAGGCCTGAATGTCACCAAAAACATGGCCCTAGCACTCACTTTGATGGTGAAGTGTAAAGTTGATCCATTCCAGGACTCTTCCTTTGGACCCTTAGTCCCCACAATAAGAGGGCTAAGAATATTCTCTTGGATTATTTATATCCATCTTAGAAAAGTGAGCATTTAAAAAATCTGACTCTGCACCTCATTGACTCTAACATACCTATAAATTGGAATCTTGTGAAATCATCACAAAATAGGATTTAGTTCTCTGCATACCATTTGTCACACGGTCACTTTCTAGGCTAAAATAGTCTTCCTTTACACTTTTTTTTTCTCCAAATACTAAGGATTGGTCATTTTGCTAATGTTTAGAAATTTGTGAAATGTGCAGACAATGGAACCTTTTTTTATGGAGGTTTTAGAAATGCATTTTGTCAAGGAGCTGCTCCATAAATACATTAAAATAAAACAAAACAACCACAATAACCACAGCAAAACAGCTCTAAGTGAATCAGGGTGGTTCTTTGAAAACACAGCTTGATAACAGCCTGAAGGGAAGAGTAAAGAAGAAATATATAACAAGGAGGTAATGATCAGTAATAGCAAAGACCTTGACATGGTGTAACATGCATTCCCACCTAATAGCGAAGGAAACATAATTGTTGTTTACTGAACATTTCATCCTTAATGAGATTGATTTATGTCTGGAAATGGAAAAAAAAAGGAAGATTAACAACCAAGGGAAGGAAAGTACATGTGAGAGAGTATTGTCCATATCATTCTCTGGTAAAAGTGTCATTGAAATGCTCAAGAAGGGCCCTACCCAGGGCAAAGTCTCAACATATATTCCTAATAATATAGATAGAGTTTAAGGAACTTCCAAGGAATAGGTTAAAATTTTTCACTAAAACCATTCTTCTTTTGATTTACTACCTAGAATGAGACAAAGTGAAGTAGAAAACAGGTGGAGAGAGCTTAGAATTTGAGTTTTGCCTCCACTTACTTCTGGCTGAGCTACTACAGTGCTCTGTCCTCTCTTCTACAAAACAGGATAACAATCATCCCTACCCAACAGTAAGTATGCAAATGAATAATTACCATTATCATCCATCAAAATATGGTTAATTACTTATTACAATAAAAAAGAGGTAACAAGTTATAAATAATAAGGTTCCAGTTGAAGATGAAACATACTTTTACTTTCACTCCAAGAATAATAGGCCCTGATACTTTTATACAGGTGTATTTCAGGAATTATCAGGGACATCAATCCCAGAATAATGTTTTTGAGATGGACTGTATATATTTTCACACTAAGTGGGTAAAGTAGGACAATAAATAGACTCACAGCTGCCCATATCCAATTTCACCTTAAAATGACTTTGTTCCAAATCAGGCAAAAAATGTGGCTTTTAGAATTTTATGGATTTCAGAACTTCAGATAAGGAATTTTAGAGATGTATCCAATGAAGAGAATGCAGAATAAGATCTAAGCCCCATAAAAAGAAAAAAAATGTATCCACAAATGAGCCAATCCATGTGCAGCTAATTCCTTAAGTATATCTGGTATGTCAGTTTAAACTTCATGATTTTTTGAAATAAGTCTGAATAACATAGGGAGATCATAATGACCCTTCAAAATCCCTGGGTAATTATCTCTCCATGGAAACAATCTTTGTCCTGACTGAGCAGAGTTAACTTATGGCATTTTTGTTTGAGTCTGATTTGATTGACTGACTCTTCTTCCACCTTCTCCCTTTGCATATCAGAATTGTCATAGGATATTATTAGCCACTGTTGAAAATCATCATGTTTTATGATTCTTCCCCCAGGTAGATTCTTATTTGGTTGTGACCAGTGAGTAGGGCCAAATGACTAAACACCAATTCCTGGCCACTTTTAAATCTTAAAGAGATGGTGAAATAAAAAATCATCTTTTAAGAGGATATGACAGTGGAAAATAAGTATGGTATATATTGAGAAAGGCATCATTTACTCTATATTAGAAGACTGAAGGATAAAATAGTCTACATGACTGATAGAATACACTTTGCAGGTTCATACAATGGAGTCATAAAACACTGGAATCCAAACTTATTCCTAAAAATTCTACAACAAAAGTTTGTCTCCCTGAGAATCTGTGAACATTGATTTTAAAGTAAAGATATGTATTAGAGGATATGTCATGTATAAGACATTAAAAACTATTACTACCTCTTAGTTAAAAGTATTAATCAGTAAAAAATAAAATGGATGATTATTTTATTTGATATTTAATTTAATTTAATTATTAAAACTAATATCAGTGAGCCTGAACTAACATTGGTTATTGTCAAGAGTTTTTATGGCATGAAAGCATTTTAATGAGCTATTTATTCTTGCAGATCACTCACAAATTCCTATTTTTCCCTTCTCCATTTTTGTTTTGTTCCTAAATATTTATTTTTTAGCTTTATTTTATTTTTATGTGGTGCTGAGGATCAAACCCAGTGACTCATGCATGCCAGGCAAGCGCACTACTTCTTGAGCCATATTCCCAGCCCCTCCTCCATTTTCTTGCACACTCTAATTCTTCTCCTTTAAGGCAATGTTCTTCTTGCCAATTGTAAGTTAATAAAAATTTTATTTCCATTAAGTCTCATTTAATATTTATTCTTATATCCTAAAATGTCTTTGAACCCTCTGTTTCTCTTACAAACCCTTGGAATTTGTTTAACCCAAGAAGTTCTTCACTGAAGATGGTGCTTTCCTAATCATGCTTTGGTTACCTTTCTGTAGCTATAACAAAATAACTGAAATCAATCAACTTAAAGAACAAAATATTTTGGTTCATGGTTTTATAGGTTTCAATCTATAACCACTTAACTAGTGTTTCTAGGTCTATCTCGAAGCAAAAAAATCATTACAAGTAGGACATGGTAAATCAGAGCTGCTGAGTTCATGGTAGCATTGAAAGGAAGAGAGAGAAAAAGAAAGAGGAAAAAGCTGAGAGCAGATATAAACTTAAAAGACATACCACCAAGGCCTTCTTCCAACTTGGCCCCATCTCCTAAGTTTCCACTGCCTCTCAATAGCCCACTAAATCTTAACTCTATGAATGGATTATTAGGTTGTATTCTACTTTTCATCCTTATGGTATCATAGGAGACTGCTCGAAAATGTAAATGGTTGTTGGTTAAATTTATTGTTCAATTGGTTCTAGAAAAAACTGTTAGCATCTCTGTAGGTAAGTCCTTAAATGAAATAAGACCTCAAATGAGAAAAAAAAAAACTGACAATACTTTTAAGCATGTAAATTTTAAGAAAAAAAGAGAAACTTTTGATGATAGAGAAGATGTACAATTCTACTGTTGGCAATGTGAAGTGTTCTGTGCACTGTATTGAGTAAGAACTACTGTTACGGAGGTCATAAGATTCAGGGATCTTATGTGAAAGGAGGCTAACCAGTACACTACATGGGAAGTTAAGGGAAGGAAATACCACTCAGCACCTGAGTAGGTGCAGGGGAAGTCTCTGTCCCGTTTCTAGATGAGCCAGTGACATTGTGAAGTCACTTTTTAAATTAGTTTTCATTATATATAGTTAGGATATTCACTTAATGATTTCATCCACTCTGTGGGTGATACCTGTGAATTATTAGTCTTAACTACTCTCTGTCTCTCTTTCTCTCATTTTATATACATATTTATATTATATAAATATGTATACCCTATATATGTGTATATATTATATTATGTAACATATATATATACATATATATATATATGTATATACATATATATATATATATATATATATATCTTGCAGCATGGGTGAATCGATGTCCTGAGAATTTTGTTTTGCTTTGGTAGTGTTTAGTTGCAAGTCCAACATTCAGTCTTCTTAATTCTAAAAACCATATTCTCCCTTTTCTTAATTCCCAGGAGTTTACATGTTCTGCTGATTTTTTTTATGACATAAGAAAAAAATAGCAGAAAACCAAAGTTACACTTACTATTAGAGTCTAGTATGATAATCTTTATAAAACTCTCTCGATACCTAAGCAAATGATTTTCATGGTGATGGAAGTGATCATTTCTAGGGAGGGAATTCCTTCCATGCAGCTTTCACTGCCAGTTGATAATACTAACATTGTCCTAAAGGAGAAGCAGCACCCTGAGAAAGTCAGATTCATGTTACTGCACAGCTGTCTGACCCTTTGGACAGGTCCATATGATCTCATAATTTTCATACAATTTTTTTCCTGTAAAGAATTTAGGGAAGGGGGTAATGAAAGTGTTTAGCTCATGGAACAGTTTAGTGGATTAAGTGGGATAATGGATATAAGTAAGGTGTTTATCACAATGTCTGACATATCCTGGTTCAGAAAGTTATCCATTGCTTACCTGAATATATCATCTCAGTTTCCTTTATTCTTTCTTTCTTTCTTTGTTTTTTTTTCTGTGAGAATATCTTGCTTCTTGATTAAAAAAATATATATAAAAAAGAATGTAGAATGGAAGGAGAAGCTGGAGAAAGAACTTGAACAGCCTGATGCTTTGAGAATTGCTAACTATCATTATGTACATGATGGGGTAGGTGAAGAAGGTTATAAAACGTTTGAACTCATTCCAGCACGGGTGACCCTTTCTCAAACCCAGATGTTTAAATGACTGCTCAATGGGGATGTGTAGGATTATAAATATGCCCCATCTGCTGCCACCGTCTGCCTGCTCTTCAGAGTTATAAAATCACCTATTGCACTCAGCAGGCCACAGTGGTCCCCAATCCAGTCTCTGGGAAAATTAAAAGGTGACCAGAAACCTTTCTTGTGACAAAGCTTTTCAACATTCATCTAAATGAAATAAATGAAGGTCAAGGCAATCACTTTGTTAATATACTGCTGGATACAAGTGCTATGGGAAATATTTTATGATTTAATTGAGAGAGATAAATCTGAATAATCACAAACAAAAATGAGAGCTCATTTCAATGTTCACCTCTAGAAATCTGAAGGTACATTTTTAGTATGGCGTGGGCCACATCATTCTTTTCTTAAATAGACTCTTAGCTGCAAGTGTTATAATATATTAGGGACATGTGATCTTATAATTTTAATATATTCTATTATTATTATTATTTTGCTATGGTGGATTGAATCTAAGGATATTCAATCACTGAGTCACATTCTAATCCTTTTCATTTTTTATTTTAAGACAGGACTTAGCTTAGTTGCTTAGGGTCTCTCTAAATTACTGAGGCTGGCCTTTATCTTGCAATCCTTCTGCCTCAGTCTCCCAAGCTGATGGCATAATAATAATAATAATAATTAGTAGTAGTAGTTAAGGTTTTACATTTCCTCTGGCCTGTTCCCCATTATGTTGTGTTTTAACTCTCCTGCCTTTTATTTTTGGTGATCTATCTGCACTTTGTCATTACTCTTAAATGTATAATGTTCTTCAGGAGAGTAAGGACTTTGTTTCTTTTATCTCTTTAAACAATGTACACAGCAAAGTGACTGGCAAGCAAGAAATACTCAGTAAATAGCATGGACTATATTAAAATTCATCAATGCTATTTACATGGTTCAAATCATCCCATGTAGTTAATATAAAATAGATATATATGTAAATTAATTAATTAATTTGTTTGTTTATTTATTTATTTATTTATATTTGAGGGGGGTGGTTTCCTGGGAACAGAAATCAGTGGCACTAGACCACTGAGCTACCTTCCCAGCCCTATTTTGTGTTTCATTTACAGAGAGGGTCTCACTGAGTTGCTTTGCACCTCACTTTTCTGAGACTGGCTTTAAACTGCCTCAGCCTCCCAAGCTGCTGGAATTACAGGCATGCGCCATCACGCCCAGATAAAATATGTTTTTATGTATACTTTTCTAAATATCAACTGTAAAATAGCCTCAAATGCTTTGAGTTTACCTTGAGTCTAAGATTGTGTCATGTATATTTAAACATATATTCATGGACTTAAATAGAATAGAAGACAATAAGCAGGCAACACTCATGTAAAGAATATTGAAGTCCTGGCTTTGTGCTGGGTCCCTTTTATTTAAGGAGAATATACATCTGAGGTGATGTTATTTGCATCATGAAGTCATCATGATGGGCATATAATAGATAACTAGATAATAGCCAAATAGGGAAATAGATGACATAAGAGATAAAGGAAAATTGAAACATGAAGAGATAGATTCTTCCAACTTAATGTCTGAACTCACTTTAATTGAAAAAGGATATAGACACAGAAAGCCTGAGTTAATCTTTATAAGTTCAAAATGATTCAATCTAGAGCAAGCTGCTTGGACTCAATTAATACCTATATTTCCATCCTCTAATTAAAATAAAGTGGTACCTGGTTTTGTTGCTGCAAATGACATATGACATGTGAAAGCAATTTGTAAATTGCAAAGTAGTAGCCCAGTTCCCAAGTGTTTTATATTCTGGATTGTTGGGTTTGCTGAAAGAATTCTGAAGACATGATTTTCAGAAGGACAATAGTGGTTTGACAGAAAAAAAAAAGTTTATATATTGATAGAAAGGCTAGAATATTCTAATGTTTGAAGCCTCACATCAGAATGTCAGTCAGCTATTTACTCTGAAATTATGTATTTTATTAGTAAATATGTAACAACTAACAATAGTCTCTAATAAGCATAGTAACAACTAACAATAAGTCTCAAATACTGATGTGTAGTCATTATTTATTTGATCTGTGACTGAAATTTTTAAAATATAGTTAAGTAACTGCATTGCGATTCACCCTCTATGAAGACCCAATATTTGCAGTGCTTCTCAAGCTTGAGCATTCATAGCAACTGCCTAGAGGGATTCCACCAGATTCCTGAATTCCATTTCTAGAGGTTCTTATTGTACTAGGCTGGAATGGCATGGATTCCAGCTCTTCTAACAAGTTCCCAGAAGACACTGGCCCACTGAAGCATTGGATACAGAGTGACTGAATAAGGACCAGTTCAAGTGATTTCCTCACTACTTAACAGGAAAGAAAGGTATTTGAAATGGCTTATTGCCATGTCTGTATTAAGATTTTGAAAGTTTAGAAGAGAACCAATTTTCCTCATTCACTTACCTAGGCAATTGTGAAGTAAGTGGAGGTCCTCAGGAACCAAATCCTGAGGCAAAGATTTACATGAGGGAGTATTAGAGGACAGTATTCATTTGAGGGACAGCTTGAAGGGCCAAAAGAAACAGGAAGTGACAAGAAGAATGTTGAAGTGCAAGGCATTAGCACCTGGGGACTCAGCCCAGCCCATCCTACAGGGAACTCTAGAGCAGCTGGACTCTCAAAGTTATTCATTTTCAGTGGAGAAAGGCCCAGCCATTTCACACATCCCCACCACCATCAATGAGCAATTTGATTTACACCTAC
Source organism: Ictidomys tridecemlineatus (assembly GCF_052094955.1). NCBI lineage: Eukaryota > Metazoa > Chordata > Mammalia > Rodentia > Sciuridae > Ictidomys > Ictidomys tridecemlineatus. Next base: position 105,223,742 of record NC_135481.1, read on the forward strand.
CCTGGAGAAGAGATGTAACATTTGGCCAAGCAATATCCTTCAAGAAAGGACAGGAAGAGATTCGTTAACACAGATTTAGATCTGAGTACTCAGAAATCAACACTTGTATCTGTTTAAGGCATGAGTCCTGCTTTCTACAGGGAAGTGTTATGGTACAAACACTAAAGATTGTCTTTTTGATACATTGTATGTTTGCAATTTCATTGGAACATAGTTGTAAATTACTTGGGTGCAGCATACATTACTTCCAGTATGAACCATATACAATTCTTCAGTCAGCAAAAGTAAACCAGAAACTGGTATAAATGTGTACCAGCCACTTTTCAAAATTTTGTTTTTGTTGACTCCTATGTTAGAATGAACTGGAAAGAGTGCTTCAGCACTTTAGTTTCAGAATTGCCAGTATATAGATTGTGAAATGAAAGATGTTAGGGATAAAATGTTCTTTGAACTATTTCACCTTTTCCTGAAAGCATTTAGTAATTGGTTTGGCCTGGAAATGGAACATTTGCCTTAACCAACCCCACTAACCCAACACATCCACTAATTAACTACAGATAAAATAGGATGATTTAGACATTTAATTTGGATGAAATAATTAGACTTGTCAAATTATTTTATTCAAGTATACAGTATTGCTTTTATTGATATGAGAAAGGATAATATAAATTATCTTACCCACTCCTTTACTTTATGGATCAATAACCTGAGGTCTAGAGATTAATTATCATTCATTCTTTCAGCCAGTATTTATGGAACCTTTGCAACGTACCAGGCAGCTAGCTTGCTGCAAAGAACAAAACAGAGAAGAAAAGAGAGCCTGTCCTTTGCCCATAGAGCCTAAAATTTTAGGGGTTGGGCTGGGGCAGTAATTCAGTGTAGAACACTTGGCTCTAAGTCAAGCTTGAGACCCTGGGTTCTCTGCCTGCAAAGATAAGAAAAATGAGAGAGAGAGAGAGAGAGAGAGAGAGAGAGAGAGAGAGAGAGAGAGAGAGAGAGAGAGAGAGAGAGAGAGAGAAGAAATTTGTGGTATGTCTAATTAAAAAAAAAAGAGAGAAATGAAGAAAGAAAAGAATTAGAGACCTGGATACAATGACATTAATAGTCAAATTATGATAAGGAAGAAAAATACAAGGATCTTTTGGGTAGGAAAGAAGCCAGAAAATCCACCAGTGAGCAATTTGGGAGCCTTCCAGGCAATGAGGACCTTGACATTTCAACAAACTGAAGGAAAGTTCATTGAGTCATGTGAGAAGCTGAATATTATTAGATTGTGTAAAGAGTAAGGACCAATACACCCCAAAACGAGAAGGTGTGTGAGGAGTCTGGATGTAGAATTTATTCTAATTGCAATGAAAAGTCATTTAAAGTGCTGCAACTTGAGAGTGGGAAGGTGTTGTCCTTTGGATATGACTTATCCTTGGAAAGCTTGTATGTGAGACAATGCAAAATGTTCAGAGTTGATATGATTGGATTAAGAAAAATGTAATTTTTTGTTTTGTAGGAAAACAGATCATCCTATGACAAGGTGGCCCCAATGAGTTTATAATGGAAAATGCCTGTAAATATTAACGTAAATATCCCAACTAACATGCTAAAAGAGGGGAGGGAATTTTTGTGAAGAGAGATATAAAATCCCTCAGTATATTAATCCATTTGGTGGACTAATCACTTGAAAGCACTACAGTATTTAGTGGTAACTACAGAAGGTAGGGTATGATTGGAGGAAGTAGTTACTGGGGGGATCTTTGTAGTTTATATTTTGTCCCTAGTGAGCAGAGCTCGATCTCTTTCTGCTCCCCAGCTGTCAAGAACTGAGCATCTTTCCTCTGCTGTGTCCTTCCACAGTGATGTTCTCCTTCACATCTGTCCCAAATCTATGGAGTCAGCTGACCAGGTACTGAACCTCTAAAACCATGAGCCAAAATAAATCATTCCTCCTATAAGTTGTTCTTGTCAGGTCTTTTGGTCACAGTCAGCAAGGGAAAATAATTCAATCCAAAGGAAGTAAAATTTTTTGAAGATATCTATCCACTTGATTGCTGTGAGTATTGGGTGAGTGTTGAGTGTTGGGGCTAAGAGTATATCAGGGATGACCAGATAGGAAATTACTGTAGCTGCCAAGGTATTTAAGTGGGAATTTCACAGTTTTATTACTGTTGTAGTAAACTGACTAGAGTTTTTTACAACTTCAGTACCTATAATTACTTCTTAATGTTCCATGTTTTCTAACAAGACACAGTTTCTTCCTTATACAGGATTTTCTTAAACAAAAAAAGAAACAAAAATTCATATATATATACATGTATATGTTATATATATATGCACATAAACACTTATAATGTAGTAATTTTCTGAGGAGTGTATCTTATTTGCAAATATATATATATATAATTGCATTCATTTAAAATTTTTTCACTAGTATTTTTAATTAAATTACATTTTATTCTTTCCATGTTTTAAGTATGTTATTCACTCATATTCCACTTTCTTTATGTTTATTTGATAAACATTCCTAATGACGTACATGCTTTTTTGAAGGTAATTGTTTTCCTCTAAATAATTTTAATATTTCCTTTTCTTCCTTTGGAATTTTTCAGTTTGCCTATGATGTACTACTAGCCTAACGTTATTTCCTGTATATGTGTGTTGATTTATTTCATTAGATTGAGAAATGTTTCAGCCATTTTTCTCTCAAATACTGTTCCTGCTTCATTTTTACTCCCTGTTCTTCTGAGATTTCAGTTATTACATATTTGATATCCTTTGACTAAGTCTCTTAAGCTCTGTTGTAGTGTTTCTTTTTCTTTTCTCATATGTCTCCTTCAGATTAAATTTCTCAAGTTGTTCTCAAATTTACTAATCCTACATTTTGTTCTGTTCAGAAAAAGATAAAATCATCAAACAAATCTTAAAGCTATGATTTTTGTACGTTTCTGTAATAAAATATTGGTATTTTTTTTTCCTTACAGATTCCAAATCTATGTTGAAATGCTCCCTGAAATCTATTTCTCCATATATTTTCATATGTACTTCTGCTGGACACATCCAAATTTCAGAAAGATGCTTACATAATAAATAAACTTGGGGAAAGTACCTGGGGAAAATTTCCATGTCCCATCTCATACTTGCTTAGAAATGTATGTTCATATAATGAGATAGCTTGGGGAGGATGAGGAGAAGCCTTTACCATCTGTGTATCTCAATTCTATCAGACAATCAAAATCCCAAGGGGAGAGAAGAAGACATTTTAAAAGATTACCATGCTTGACTGTCATGCCACTTTAATTACATCAAGTCTTCATAGATGAGAAACAAGTTTGAGTATTTTTTAAACTCTGCAGATATTTTGATATTCATCCAGGATTGGTCCTGTTAGAATTATGGACTTAATTATTTATTTTCCCTTACTCTTCCTCCTCAGTGTTTTCCCTTATTCTATGTGCACTAGATCCTTCAGAAAAATTTGTAATAAATATTGTGATTAAATTTAACTCTACAATCACAAGAAAATTTTCATAGGCATGAAATAAGTTTTTGACATGCGTGATATATACATTCATGCAATAACAAAGAAATTATTGTTAGCATTATTTACCACAGAAAAGGTACTACATAAACAAATATTTCTAGAGGATTACATGAAGAAAGATATAAAGGAACTAAAATTGAAATAAATAATTAAATTAAATCTGGATTTAAGTCTATTGTGTGTTATCATAATGAAATACACGAGGCAGGCTATCTTTATAAAGAAGAGAGAATTATATAGTTCACAGTTTGGGAGACTTTTTAGTTAGCTTTTTCATTGTTGTGACCAAAGTATGAACCAATAAGAACAACTCAAAGGAGAAAAAAATTCAATTGGGGCTCACAGTTTCAGATAGCTTACGCCATACACAGTAGACTTCATTGCTCTGAGCCCAAGGTGATCAATACATCAAGGTGGAAAGGCCCAGTTGAGGAAAGCTACTCAGCTTGTGGCAATGTAAGGTAGTAGAAAGAAAGAGAGTGAGGGAGAACAGGCCCTGGACACATTGCCAGTTACCCACCTCCTCCAGCAGCGCCCACTTACCTACAGCTAACATTCGATCAGTCTATTCAAACTAGGATGGACTGATTAGGTTGTAGGTCTCACAATCATTCCAACTCTGAGTATTCGTGCATCAAAAGGAATTTTAGGGGTTGGATCCACAGCCTTGCTATTGTGAATTGTGCTGCTATGAACATCAATGTAGCAGTGTCCCTGTAGCATGCTCTTTTTAGGTCTTTAGGGAATAGACCGAGAAGGGGAATAGCTGGGTCAAATGGTGGTTCCATTCCCAGCTTTCCAAGAAATCTCCATACTGTTTTCCAAATTGGCTGCACCAATTTGCAGTCCCACCAACAATGAACAAGTGTACCCTTTTCCCCACATCCTCGCCAGCACTTGTTGTTGTTTGACTTCATAATGGCTGCCAATCTTACTGGAGTGAGATGGTATCTTAGGGTGGTTTTGATTTGCATTTCTCTGACTGCTAGAGATGGTGAGCATTTTTTCATGTACTTGTTGATTGATTGTATGTCCTCCTCTGAGAAGTGTCTGTTCAGGTCCTTGGCCCATTTGTTGATTGGGTTATTTGTTATCTTATTGTCTAATTTTTTGAGTTCTTTGTATACTCTGGATATTAGGGCTCTATCTGAAGTGTGAGGAGTAAAGATTTGTTCCCAGGATGTAGGCTCCCTATTTACCTCTCAGACGAATGGATAAAAAAAAAAATGTGGCATTTATACACAATGAAGTATTACTCTGCATTAAAAAATGACAAAATCATAGAATTTGGAGGGAAATGGATTGCATTAGAGCAGATTATGCTAAGTGAAGCCAGCCAATCCCTAAAAAACAAATGCCAAATGTCTTCTTTGATATAAGAAGAGTAACTAAGAACAGAGTAGGGACAAAGAGCATGAGAAGAAGATTAACATTAAACAGGGATGAGAGGTGGGAGGGAAAGCGAGAGAGAAGGGAAATTGCCTGGAAATGGAAGGAGACCCTCAGGGTTATAACAAAATTACATACAAGAGGAAGTGAGGGGAAAGGGAAAGATAATACAAGGGGGAGAAATTAATTACAGTAGAGGGGGTAGAGAGAGAAGAGGGGAAGAGAGGGGAGGGGAGGGGGATAGTAGAGGATAGGAAAGGCAGCAGAATACAACAGACATGAGTATGTCAATAGGTAAATCAATGGAAGTGTAACTGATGTGATTCTGCAATCTGTATACAGGGTAAAAATGGGAGTTCATAACCCACTTGAATCAAAGTGTGAAATATTATATATCAAGAACTATGTAATGTTTTGAACAACCAACAATAAAAAAAAAAGAAAAAAGAAAAAAAAAAGGAATTTTAGGGGGACACCTCTTATCCAAACCATAACAGACTAAAAGTTCAAACAGCTCAGTGCTGGCGTATCAGACAACCTGGGGCAGGATAAAGCATGTACCAAAAATGAGTGATCAGATCCAGACAGGAAGGCAGAGTGGCTGGTTCCCACAATCCCTTCCTAGGGCATGACTCTAACTGACCGCAGTACCTGAAACCAGACCCACCTTTTAAAGCTTCCACTGGATCATCGCCCCACTGAGGACCAAGCTTTCAACACAGGAGCCTTTGCGGGGACACACTTAAACATATCCAAACTGTGTCACGGTAGCTATTAAAAATTATATTTATATATATTTTTTAAGCGACTCTGAATGAAATGAGAACCATTATAATTTCTAACATTTCTCCCATTTAATGAGATAGTTTGCTTTTAAATTTGGCCTCACCATCATGAATGAATGGTTTCTATGTCAAGAAATTGAATAAATATTATTTGAATATTTTTCTTCTTTTATTGGTATTTAATTCTATTTTATAGCATTTCATTGAAAAAATTTTAAATCATGACTTTTCTTGAATTTCATTCTATTTATCTGCCCCTTAATTTTCAATTTTCATTTTTTTCTTGACTCCACTATTAGGTGTTAAAATATTTTAGTTTGAAAGGGGGTTATTTTCTTCTCATTCTACACCTATTTTCTCTCTATTTATCCTTTGTAGTCTGTATTTACAGTTTATTTCTCCAATCCAAGGAGTTTTTCTGATTTTTCAACCCATGAATCCAACTTCCTATTTGACCACCTATTTTCTTTCTTTTTTTTTTCTTCTTTTTTTTTTTTTTTGGTACCAGAGATTGAACCCAGGAGCAATTAACCACTGAGCCATATCCTCAGCCTTTTTTTTTTTTGTTTGTATTTTATTTAGAGACAGGATCTCTGAGTAGCTTAGAGCCTTACTAATTGGCTGAGACTTTAAATCTGAATTCCTCCTGATTCAGCTTCCCAAGCCACTGGGATTACAGGTGTGTGCCTTTGTGCCCAGCTTGACAGCCTATTTTCTTTTTGTTTGTATTGTTTTGCTTCTTGTATTGGGAATTGAATCCAGAGTTGCTCTAACACTGAGCTACATCCCCAACCCTTTTTACTTTAAATGTTGAGACAGGGTCTTGCTACCTTGTTTAGGGCCTTCGATATTGTTGAGACTGACCTTGGAATTAAGATCCTCCTGTCTCAGCCTCTAGAGTCACTGGGACTATAGTTATGTGCCAATGCATGTGGGATCCTATTTGATAACCTCTCTCAAATGCTTCAAATGCATTTCAAATTTTACATATCCAAAATTGGAGTTGATGACTTTCCCTGCAATCCAGTGGATGATACCCCACGAGGTTGTGCAATGTAATGATTGTCTTAGGTCCCTTAACTTTAGAAGCTCTCATTTGTGTATGAAGCCAAAAGCAAGTTTAATCTTTGAACTTTTTTTGTCACTGTATCATTCACTGAGTTCTACCCATAACTTCTATGCCTCTATTATGTAAAATTTAATAGACTGTATAAGATATCATGTACTTGCATGATGATCTATCAGTATAAAACCCTCTCAGTAGCTTGGTTCTCCATGTAACCATAGACTGTATGTGCTCTGCTAAGTATTATATCCCCAGTGTATAGCACCCTAATATAATAGATGCTTAACACACAATTTTTCAATAAATTCATTAACAATGCATAACAAAACATTTTATAAGAAATTGTCTGAAATCGTTCCTATGATTATGTTAATCTTTTAAAAATCTACTGAATATTTCCAGGTCAATTGTTTTTTAAAATGTAGCTATATTTACTTAGTGTAATCATTAATAAATGAATTTTCAGTTGATTAACTTATATCAATTGCACACATAGATTAATAAGACACATAATACTCCTGACTTGTTTAAAATATGTTGATGTAGCAAGAGATACTCAGTGGGGACCTGCTTTAATTAAAATAAGTAAATAAATAAATAAGACAGCTGCATTGATGCCTGAGAGTCTGATATTCACAAGGTAGTGTATTTGATTCTAGATAGCTATCAAGTAAAAATAAATTACTTTTTAAATAATACATAAATATGTAGGAAAGAAATGTTTGTCCAAAACTATGAAGCAAACTGAACTAAAATGGGTATAGGAATGAAACAAGTGCCCGAGAAAGAAAAAAGGAATCTCATGAAGATAGAAAGGAGATTGGTAGGTTAGAGGAAGGGGATTGGGCAAGAAGGAGAGGAAGAAAACGTGAAGTACAAGAAAGTAAAGTTGATCAAATTTTGTGCATATACAAATATGCCACAATGAAACTCTTTTTTCTATATAATCATTTTGCACCAATACAAAAGAATTGACCAGAAAACCTGAATAAATTCATCAGCTGAATAATTAAACATGTTAAACATCAACTCCATGGGAAGGGATACTCAAAATTAAAAAAAATATATATGGGTACATATATAACCAACATGACAGTGATTTTCCAAATTGAATTAATAGCATAAGCCTAAACAATTGCAGCAAGAAAAATCAGAATGTTTTTGCATTATTTAGTTCACAAATAAAACTAGAATGCCACTAGACTTTAATTAGAATTGAACCACCATCATTTACTAACCGTAAATTTGAATGTCAGTGTATTTCAATACCAAGTACATTTATTCTAAGTGTTGTCAAATCAATAACCAAATATGTGACATAGTGACACAACTGTTTAATATCTGTAGTATAATGAATGGTTTCAATTAACCAAAAATCTGTTGGGGATTATTTGTTGAAGCTGTTTCTTAATTTTCTAAATAAGTAGTTACACAGACTATGTGACTCTATCCTCATTTCTGACAGTGATGGAAGTCCTGCTTTGTTTTGTTTCCAAATATCTATGTTGACCTAACAGCTTTTTCCTCTGATCAAGCATTTGAATTAAAAATTTAAAAAAAAATAAATTAAAACTTAGGCACTAGTGACCCCGCATGGCAGGCAGGCCAAGGGCCAGGGGCTCCTGGGGACCATGTGAGAGATGAGGCTGTCACTGCTGGTGTTGGCTCTGGTCACCTGCAGAGAGTTCACAAAGGCCTTAAAATACTACACCTGTCAAGTACCCACAGGCGTGTCCAGCTGCATCACCATCATCAATTGAAATGCCAAAGAAACCAAGTGCAAGATCACCCCTCTACTCGGGAGAGATCATGAACCCCTTGCTGGGAGACTCCATGTTGACCAAATCCTGCACCAGCAGGTATGAGCCACTAGACATATCATCAGCCAGATCCACCCAGTGTCCTACTGCAACACTGAGCTGTGCCTGTGGACCCAGAGCTCACCAGGACCCTGCCCTGCCTCAGCAGTTACCTGCCTCAGCAGTTACCTGACTCTTGGACTTGCTCCTCTAGAGTCTCGCCTACCCTACTGCTCCCTACTCAGGATCAGCCCACTTCACAAACCTTGAAGAAATAAAGCTGCTTCCTTCAACAAACAAACATACAAAAAAAAAAAAAGAACAAAAACTATATCAAGTTGTCAGCTCATAGGCCAAGTGACATGATAAAGATATCTACTAAATCAGAGAGCCAGCAGATTCTTCTTCAGCATCCCCTAAGTGGATTTCTCATAATTATAAGGCAATAATATTGTCAAATAATTCATTCCAGTGTTGGGCATCTGCCTTGGCAAGGTTTGAGCTTATTGAAGTTTCATTTAGGTAACTTTGATAATCTGCATTCATCTAAGCAATGTCATCAACTAGAATTCATTAGAGCACATTTCTTCTCAATTTACCTTTCATTTCCATTCATTTCAATGACCCACAGCAGAGACAATATTTATAGCTTATTACATTTGTCATAAAACATTGTCACATGTAAAAGGGAATGCTGTTTTTTTAAAAGACAGGGGCAGACATCTGCTAAGCCCTTTATATGAATGTCAGAAGGCTTTTCTACATCTTCAGTCCTGCTTGACAAGGAACATGTTTGCATATAAATCACTATCTATAGATAAATTTTGACTTGCAATATGAAAGGAAGCTGTGATATACTGAGAAGGCACTTATGTGTAATCAACATGTCCTACATTTTCTAACAGTGCTTGTCACATTGTAAGCATGATCTGTATCTAATCTCTCTACATACATATGCTTATATCTATATTGATGTAAATTTTTTCTATCCGTATCTCTTTAAGAACAAATGAATGGATCATAAATTTTAACAGAAATAGTATTTAAAATATAGCTGTAAGTTCAAGAATAATATGTTTCAAAATAAAAGTTGATTGTAATTTCATACTTTCTAACAGTGTTGCAGTATTTAAAATATGTCAACATTAACAAAAATAGACAATCAGAAGGAAAATATTATGCATTTCTTCGAGAGAGCAAATCCTTCTAAATGTTTTATTTGTAGGTATTATGTTCACAGTCTTAGCCAAATGTGACACATTTAAGCATATAATATAAGTGGTTCTTCATGTCAGAGTATGTAGTACACTTGTAGGACAAATAACTTAATGAATAAATCAAAACCAACAGCTGGTTTCCAATCATCAAGTAGGTCTCTTTATTACTCTGCAATGAACAGGATCCATTTTTGAACTTCGAATGATGAAAAAGCTGGTCAGAACTTGAAGTGTAACTGTGACCATGAATGCTACTTGTTACATAAAGAAAACTGTCTCCTACTTCAGTTTTATTGGTATCTAAACTCTAGGAGCTGGCATGATATTCTTAGTAACAAATTGAAAACTATGGGAAATTTATTAACTTAAGGGGAATCAAATACCCTACCTTTTTGTATAGACAAATGAGTATTTAAACAAGTATCTCCACAGTTTATTTCTTTTTATATATAAAAAAACATGGCAATTGTATTCATCTTGAAATGAGTGGTTTAAGAAATATGCAAAAATTAAGGCCACTCTTTTTTAATATATATTTGGTTTTAGTTGTAGATGGACACAATACTTTTATTTAATTAATTTAATTTTATGTGGTGCTGAGGATTGAACCTAGCACTTTGTACATGCTAGGCAAGCACTCTACCACTGAGCCACAACCCTAGCCCCAAGGCCACTCTTTTTACTCCCAAATTAGCTATGCTCAAATTAGACCAGCAGAAATGAGAAAAACATGTGACTCAGACTCTGTCTTAGCAGGGTCACCAACTTTGTGTGACTTTGGTTATGTCACTAAAGACTGTTGACCTCTATGTCATCATCGGTACATGGAAATAGAGTTCCAAATCTTTTCTACCTTGCAGGATATTCGAGAGGATCAAATAATTTGATGAAGGACTTTGAGGTTAATGTGGTTAGCTACTGCATCTGATTTATTCTCTATTACTTTGCAATTGCAATGCATATTACAACACTTAACTGCTTCCTAAGATGGCCCGGAGCATTTCAGATCCTTATTCACTTTGCTTTCCCACGATCTATTTCTTATGCCAATGTCCATTTAAAGGCTACACACTTAATAGTGAACACCTTCAGAGACAGAAATAAACCAGTGGGGTGAATTAAAATATGAGATGTGAATTAGTAATTAGAAATGGTGCAGATAGGAAGGCAACTGGGAGTGGGGCATCTATGCAATTATGGGAGAATCCCTGTGGGGTAACAATGAAAGCAAAGTTATCAGTTATGGAGAATTTACATGGAGTATCTGTGTGTGTGTGTGTGTGTGTGTGTGTGTGTGTGTGTGTGTGTGTGTGTGTTTCGGTGTGTGTGAAGGGAGAGGGGAAGAGGGAACATAATACTTTTGAGGATTAGAACAGAATAAAAGAAAAGAAGCACAAAGTAGAATAAAATAGTACAAAGTTATCAAGAATTTATGATGTCCATCCACAAATCAATAGGTTTATCAGACTCCCCAAAATGTGAAGAGAAAAATCCTTCAATACTAAACCTGTTAAACATCTGAGTTTAAGGAAAAGAAAAAGAAATGTTTTCCTGATTATTTCAGTCCCAAAAATTAACTTGAGAACATGTTTGAATATATATATATATATATATATATATATATATATATATATATATATGTATATGAATCATCTCATAAGCTGCATAACAATTGAAATAAGAAGTAACTAAGATGACCACAACAGAAAAGAGAAATATATCACAATTATTACACACTATAATAATGCACACATGCATATGCACATTTATACTCATCCTATAACACTGGATAAATTTATTATATTCCTGAAAAGAAGTATTAATAATCATAGTGCTAATATTGCAATTTAGATCTGAAATGTCCCTCAAAGGCTCATGTGTTGAAGGCTTGCTCTCCAATACAAAAATGTTCAGATGTAGAACTTTTGGAAAGTGATTAGATCATGAGGACTCTGACCTCATCAGTAGATCAATAATTTAATGGTATAATTAGGAGGTGGTAGAAACTATAGGAGGTAGGACCTAATAGAAGGAATAGGTCCTCGGAAACATGCCACTGGGAACAATCTCATCTCCAGCCCCCTTTCTCTCTCTCTCTCTCTCTCTCTCTCTCTCTCTCTCTCTCTCTCTCTCTCTCTCTCTCTCTCCCTTTTCGCTTTTCAGTTGCCATGAGGTAAGAAGTTCTGTTACATCACCACTTTTCTGCCATGATGCTTTGTCTTGCCATAGGCCCACAACTGACTATGGACTAAAACCTCTAAAATTGTGAACCAAATATTTTTTTTCTTCTAAGGTGTTTTTTTTCAGGTACTTTGTCATAGTAATGTAAAACTAACCAACACTACTCATAAATGTTTCTTTCAGAGAAATTAAATAATCACTTATTCTTTGTATTTCTTATATTTTAATATGAATATACATTATTTTGATGAATATTTGATAAAAGATTTGGATTAAAATAAAATTAGATTTTTGCTTGAATACAATGAATTGCATTATTTTAAAGAATTAATAAAAATAAAGCTGGACAGCAGGCTACAGAAAGAAAAAGAAAGAAAGTGCAGATAAATAACTGTTAGATTTTAAGAGTTTTTGATTATAAAATTAAAATATTAAAAGAGACAAAGTATTGGTGTAGGATGAGTCCCTCTTATGCCAATAGAACAACTACTAGCATTTCTGGAAAGACATTTATAAATAAATATTTTAAATTATTTACATTTGACCTAGTAATTCTACTTCAAGTAATTTTTAATGCCAGGACATAATTAGAACTTCACCTAAATATTTATATGAAGGATAATTCATTATGGAAATAGTAGTCATTTAATACCTAGAAATGGATAAATTAATTCGCATTCATTCATGGCAGAAAATGTTACAGAAATTAAACTATTAAGCTATTTCTTTCAAGGAATGTTGTGTAAAATGTTTACTGTATAACGTGATGAAAGTACTAGAAGAAATCTCTATAAACAACATAGAGTCTAATTATTTTTTCTTTAATATAATATATGCCTTATCAGTAGTGTTTGTTGAGAGAGATGGAATTACTCATTATAATATAAGTTTTTTTTCCCCATAAGGGTAAGTTCTTACACAGTGTGGAAACCGCAGGAACACTCTAGAAAATTACCACTTATCTATCTGGTGATGAGTCCAAAGTCCTTGTAGTCAGTAGGACTGATAGGAAAGCTGGTTATAATGTGTGGAAGAATGAGAACCAAAGGAGCCCAAATGGACAAACTGGAGGTTAGAACAACTGGAACCATGTCTATCTCCAACTTCCTCTAACCTCAGTGACACAGACAATGTACAAGGGAAACCAGAATCCTAGGCTACCCTGCTGCATGCACACCTGTTCCAGGACTTTACAAGCTGATGGACATTTCATGGGGTCAACTAACTTATCAGCATCAACCGTGCTGGAGTCGCCATTGTTCTTTGGCTCCATGACCTCCTTCAGAGCATCCTTCAGTCTGCCCATCACTTACCTCCTCCAACTTTGCTCAGATGGCTTTGTGGTCAAACTTAACCTGCATTCATTCAAGGACAGACATTCTGTGAAATGGATTTCTAGCTAAGCTGAGCTGATGTGGGAAAAAGCATACATAAACATATGTATGAAAATAAATCCATATGAAGATAGGATTAAACATTGGGTAGAAAGAAATTACAACATTTCTGCTGGTGGGATAATGGATAATATTTTTTCTTCCTTATATTTTTTCTGCCATATATTTCTAGACCATGTTTTTTTTTTCTTCTCAGAACAAAATAATGTTTTGCTTTTGATTAAATATAGGAATCCACAAAAACTTAAAGAATATGATTTAAAAAAATGAAATGAATTATAGCAAACAGAATTTCCTTAAGACAAAAATGTCAAAAGATATTGAAAGATGGAAAACCTGGACAAATATCAGTAATTGTGACAGGAGCTCATATTCTAATAAAATAAATTCATAAATAAATAATATACAAATATCTCAGTGATAAAGGGAAATAAGTGAAAGAATAAAACATTGAAGACATACAAATAGCCAAGCATTAAATTTCCAATAAAATCAAAAGAATTGAAGTAATATATTTTTTTAACCAATCCCATTATAAATTTTGTTCAAGTTGTGGAGAATTCTGCAAAATGAAACATATTATTAGAAAATGCTGATAAAAAAGCAATTTGGCTATGATTGTTTGAAGCAATATGGAAAAGTATGCATAAGTAGTTTTAAGACCATTTTAAATTATTAACAAAATCTTCTCTAAAGATCTCTATTAAGGAAAATTTCAGAATTTCAGACATTTCCCTAGCCTGTCAAGAAAGAAATAATTTCTTTCTTTTTTTGTTTAACTTTTTTAAACACTGTAAAAGAATAAAAACCTTCATCCTGATGAAAGCTGATATATGTTTTTAACTAAGGTACAGGGAAAAGTAATACAATAAATTATGTGGAAGGGAACTTACCCACATCTTAATCCAATTAACTCATTTTACAATCGGCAAATTTCGACTGAGCTCTGTACAAAATCACTTTTAAAGTGTTGTCAAATCACAAGATCAGACTTAGATGAATGTAGCTGTGTTACCTCTGATACTTGTAATTATCCCTAGGTTTTCTAAATATAAATGGCGATAAAGTGTATGCTTTTAACTTCAGACAGTTATATAAGCAATTTCCATAAAATGTGAATAGTGTGAAACATTTTTTAAAAAAGTATGTGTATATATATATATATATATATATATATTAGTTATAGATGGACACAATATCTTTATTTTGTTTATTTATTTATATGTGGTGCTGAGGATCAAACCCAGTGCCTCACATGTGCAAGGCAAGTACTCTGCTACTGAGCCACAATCCCAGCCCAGCTTGGAATGTTGTAAGGACAATGGGATGCCACTCAAACTCACACACACACACACACACACACACACACACACACACACACACACAGTTTTTTTCACAAGAACTTCTCAGATCATCATGTGAAACATGTTTTAAAAAGCAAAAGAATAAAAGCCACATATATTACTCTGATAGTCAATGTAGCAGAAAGACATTAAATCACTTATTGCTGGTTTTATTTGTATTGTTTTGGTGATGAAAGGAAGAACACTTGTTCTGTGTTCTCACAGAAAAAGTCAGATGTTTTTATGAACAGCTTAAGTTTAGTTGCTAAAATTGAGAGCAGCTTCCAACACTCTGCACTGATAACTGCTTAGTAGATGCTTCCATGACACAGCAATTCAATTTCATGCTTAATTCCATCCCATTACCTGAGTGCCAATCTTCTCTCAGCTCCTTACAAATAGGCACTGGCTAGTTGTTGTGAAGCAAATTCAGTGCTGGCAATCGGGTTCTCTTTCCATTAAGTTTCTGTTGAGCTATGGCACAGACAAATGTCTTCACTCTTCAGAGCAGCCACACAGCAGGATGGATGCCAGGGCTTGCTTTGCTTGTCATTGACGGGGTAACATACAAATTTCAATAGGCCATACATCCTGGAAGCAGCCGTAGGGGCAAGTGTTTTATGAGCAGCACGAGGCAGACAATGGGTCACTACATATTCTACTTCCCTGCAACCAAGCTGGGAATATCTGTATTTCAGGGTCTGTGATTTTTAATCCAGTTTCTTGTGACAAATATGTACTCTGTTCTGCTTGCCACTGGTTAGTACCTTGAGCAGCCAGCTCTGCAGAAAAGTCAATGACTAAATATAGTCTGTTATTATTGTTTCACTATTATCTTAAAAAATAGAAAGAACATAAAGAAAGAAAACAAGAACAGAGAACAAATAAGATGAATGAGAGTATGTTTTTTTTTTTTTTTTTCCAGGTTGGCTGTTCTCTCTTGCCGAATAATCGATTATTCCCTGAGTTGCACCTGCTTACCAATTGTAGCTTAATGGTGTCCTTTGGAGCTCACAGCACTCATTAGTATTCTACAAACTCCCCCTGAACTTTGATGTCAAAACAAAGCCACATCCTCATACCTGGAGGTCTAGCAAATGTCCAAGTGGGCTCAGAAAGGGATCTGAATATCAAAGCAAAACAAAAGACTGACACACTATCCCAAATCCCTGGTTTATTTTACTTGAAGTCAAAAGATTTCCTTTAATTTTTAGGCTTTCATGGATTAACCACTGCTAGGGAATGCTATTTTCAGAAGACGATTAATCTTCTGCATTGCATACAATTATGTGCAAAATTTGGCTGGCTGAATGAAAACAGGAAGGAGTAGAATAGGGTGCCTCAAGGCCTTTGGAGGAAGTCTGTAGCAATCAGGACACAGGAAACTGATTTAGGTTCTTATGTATTGCACAGTAAGAAAATGCAGAGAGTGAACCAGAAATTTAGCTGAGTTTTTAATGCCTTTCCTGGCCTTTATTTTGCTGAGGTCATCTGTGCATACGTTTGCTCTTTGGAGTTCAGAGAGTAATGATGGACATGTGTACAATAGACACAAGGATGCCATTTTAGAAGAAAAACTGCAAATAAACTCCTTTGCAAAAAGGTGTTTTGCTTAAATTTTCAGTTTTCCCAAACTGCTGTGTGCAACTGTGACACATGGAGTCCTTTAAAGAACGTGCTGACCAAGGAGACAACATTAGTTAATTCAACAATAAATGCAGAGAGCATTAACTGCCTTATGACAAACTCATAGGTTTTCCTATCAGTAAATTAATCACTACACACTGTACTGAACTTTAGTAAGCTTGTCTACTTTTGATGGAAAGTATTTTTATCTGTATTTGGATACATATTTATTAAGTCAGGAAGATTAGAAAACGAGTAAGCAAAAATAGCCCACTGCAACCAATATAGCACCTATTATTGAATTCTTTCTTCTTTTCATATAGTTTAAGGACTGTGTGAGTTCAAATCTAGTATATAAAAATCATTGCTCTTTACTGTAATCTTTTCACTCAAAAACTTATTTTTGCAATATTTAAATATTGTTCTAGATCAAAATGTTTAGAGCTATATCATATTATATAAAATAGCTGAAGGAATGTTTAGATGGCATAAATTTAACCAATTCTTTATAAAAGATGATTTTCCTCAAATTTTTCAATATCATAAATACTAGTTTTTGTTATACACAAGCGCTCAGGAAGAGGATCACTAGATACAATGCATATTTTTAAAATTTATGTGGGTCAATTGCCCTCAAAGTTTTATAATTAACAATTGTAACAAAACCATATAAGGGATTGTTATTTTGCTACTTTTAGAGAAATATTGGGTAGTATTTCTGTGTGATTTAAGACATGCAAATTAGCCTCTCTGTCCCTCAGTTTCCTTATTAGTCAGTGAAAAAGATAAAATAATACCTGTCAGTGTCAAGTCTTTTTGTTACTGAGGGAGAGTTAGTTTCTGTGAAGAAAGGAAACTCGGGTGATAGTTTGATCTTAAAAATCAGTGGACAATTTTCTAAATGCTGAGCTCCTCTTTAAGCTTTTATATTAAATCTCCCAGTTTTATTATTCTACTTAAAATATTTAAGATATTATAAAATGACCTGTGTTTAAGTTTGACACCACTAACATGCATAGTTAAAGCCAAACTTTTAAAATAAAATATATATCACTTGATTTCATTTTGAATCCTTTAATTACCTGACTTAAAACGTTTACCTGCACTTAAGTAATTGTTAAAAATTACAATAAATTTACCAATTCGGTAAATCATATTATTAACAATATTATTGTGTATAAACTTTATGATATTTCAAATTAAAATTAAAAATTTAAATGCATCAATAAACAATATATTTAAAAATCATAATTATGAGACTATTGCATTAAATTCATAGGCCAGATTGTTTAAAATTGAACTTATCTAATATGCACAGATTTATTTTCAACAAGATAATAATTATTTTGTTTTCTTAAATAGGTCTACACTTAATCCCACATCTTCATGCAGCCACAAGGAAATAGTTCGGTTTGAAGTCTTCACTTCACTTGAAGTGTTGTTTTTATGTCCTTTCATTACCCTGTTACCTGCACCTCAAAGCTGCTTTGCTGTGTCAGTAATCTCAGAATTCATCCTGAACAATTCTGCTTGGCATCCTTTCCCCTTCATTCATAAAGCAAAGTGTTTTCTAGGACCAGAAAATGATAAGATACAACTCTTTAAACTCCACCCTCCTCAGTTCACTTCTTGTATTTTTTTCAAGCCAAATTTTCTTCTTCTTCTTCTTTTTCTTTTTTTTTTTTTTTTTTTTTTTTTTTTTTGCTTAAAACAAATAACTCCTCAATCCTCAACAGGAACAGACATTCAGACCCTCTCCTGGGTTAACCAAGTTGAATACAGTCAAGTGATGGACAGTTGCCTTTCATAGTTCTTGTAAAGTTTTGTTTGGTTTCTCAAAATATTATTTCATCTTTTTTAAAAAAATTGTCAGTTAATAAGATTATTTGGGTTGCATTTGCATAATTTGCTGTTACATAATAAGCATGCAGCTGTATATAGTGAGGGAAGAATAAAATACTGAATAAATAATGATGAGACTAAAACTAGCCAGTCTGAAAAATACATGGTTGAACTGGAATCTTGTCTAACAACATACTGCAAAGTAGTTTGCAGCTGAATTAAACCAAGGAGAAAATGTTCAAATACATGACTAAAAAATTATGTCCGAGTAATTATTTTCACCTGGGGTTGATTATTGCCCTTCTATTCATAAAATCAGAAAGAGACATATTAAAGTTGAAACTGATGGCACTGTGATGACAAAAATGTACTAACAGAACAATTAATTGCCCACATAATATTTGTATGCTATAAAATAAGAAAAAATAGTTAACTAGCAAACATATGTATATGTAGATACATATACAATCAGTCATTGCATTGTATCCTGTCACTTTTTTTTTCCCATTTCACTACTGAGACTTTTGTTAAGGTATATTGTGAGTTTAAATACTCAAGCCTTTTTTTTTTTAAAGAGAGAGAGAATTTTTTAATATTAATTTTTTAGTTTTCTGTGGACACATCTTTATTTTATTTTTATGTGGTGCTGAGGATTGAACCCAGCGCCCTGCAAATGCCAGGCGAGCAGGCTACCTCTTTGTCAGGTTCACAGTGCATGTTATTTTTGGTAGTCAGGTCTGAACTGGGATTTTGATATTTCATTTAGGGGGAGGGGATTCTGGGGATTGAACCCAGGACCTTGTGCATGCAAGGCAAACACTCTACCAACTGAGTTAATATCCCCAGCCCCACGATTTGGATATTTCTGTGGGATCTGTTCAACTTCAGCTGATCACAGTATAATACATTTAAGATATTTTCATCTTGCTATGTATCCCTGACATCACTTCTCTTCTCGGTTAATGTTGTCCCTCGGGAGTTCACCAGAAATAATGCAGAAGAAGCCAAAATAGGTTTCCTTCAAGTTTTTGGTGCTTCTGGAATTGTTTGTTCTTAAATTCCATAAAATCTCCTCGGAACTATTATACTCATTATTTCTTTTCTGTTGCCCTCATTTGGTTAGTAACTTCTCACTAACATATACTGGGGAACTCTGCTTCCTTTCTTCTGGTCTCTCCAGAACTTTTTTCACATTGAGGGACACATGGGCACATTTTCCTAGCTCCCCATTCTGGTTTTAATCAAGTGCAACCTCTTCCTGTGAGCTGTAGACCCTTGCCTTGGTCTTCCTAAGCTAGAACTTTTAGGCAAGACTGTCCCCCGTGACTTGTCTCTGCATGTAATATTTCTTATTTCTTTATACTGAGAAAAGATTAAATCAAGTAAGTTAATGAACAACTGAAATTTGCATCTCAAGGGATGAAAATGTGAGCTGCAAATGTAATTAATGCATATAAACATCTTTGCACATGCGTACATTATTCTTTTCAAAGCTAGTCTTAGAAGTGTTGAACTTATTCACTATTATTTCCTTTTTCAGGGAAGCGGAAATTTTAAAATTAAGCTTGATAAGACCTTATACTCAAAAACTTTCTAAATCCTTTCAACAGAATCTTATAGATTTTTTTTTGTTTTTGTCATAACTAATATGATTAAATCTGTAATTGTCTGAATAACATTGGAACATAATTACTCAAGGGAATAGATTCCACTTTGCTCCCTTTTATTCATTTTATTATTACTTAGACTTTTTTTTCAGATAATATACTAGAAAAATGTGCTTCAGTTTCCCTGGTCTAACCAAAACATTCTTCATATTTAGGACACACAGTAATGTTTCCCCAGTCCTCCATTGTATCATTGTTTGTTTAATCAAGTCCAACATATTCCTAAATGTAAAATTATTTTTTTGAAATAAATTTTAAAGAATTTTATTAGTTATTTTTTTCTATTTTGAATGTTAATTTGGAAAAAGTAACTTATGGAAAGCTGAAAACTGAGTTTGAATTTTAACTTTTGATTCTGTTGAAACGCCACATGCGCGCGCGCACACACACACACATACGCACACACATTTACATACTTATATGATGATCTTGTATTCTAGTTGGGTGAGAAAATAAGTAACACAGTAAATACATAGTCATATAATATTCTAGAACAGAATAAATGTTCTGGAAAATAAAGTACTAGAACATGATGAAAGACACTTGCAACTGTCCGGAGATGTAGTGTCAAAAAGTAATTCTTGTAATTTTCTTTTTTTTTTATTGTTGGTCGTTCAAAACATTACATAGTTCTTAATATATCATATTTCACAGTTTGATTCAAGTGGGTTATGAACTCCCAACTTTACCCCGTATACAGATTGCTGTATCACATCAGTTACCTTTCCATTGATTTACATATTCCCATTCTAGTGTCTGATGTATTCTGCTGTCTATCCTATTCTCTACTATCCCCCTCCCCTCCCCTTTTCTCTCTCTACCCCCTCTACTGTAAATCATTTCTTCGACTTGTATTATCTTGTCTTACCCCTCCTTTCCTTACTTATATGTAATTTTGTATAACCCTGAGGATCACCTTCCATTTCCATGCGATTTCCCTTCTCACTCCCTTTCCCTCCCACCGCTCATCCCTGTTTAATGTTAATCTTCTCAATTTTCTTTATCATATTTTGGAGGTTTCCTTATAGCTTTCAGGAATGCCTGCTACCTCAGTTCTCTATCTTGGGGCAATATGATATATTAATTCAATCATCCATCCTTTTAAATATTAGCAGAGGCACAGTTTCAATGCTGGTGCTATATGAATGAACAAATATTCCCACAGTCTTCAGAGAAGTCAGTGGTATAAGACAGATTAGTATTAAAACTTGAATTGCAACATAAAGTGATATGTGCTGATGTGCTACGATAGTACTAAGTATGGTCTGGGAGCTAATTGGAGGATCTGAGAAGCTACATTAAAAGAAAAAGCTAAAAGAGACTAAAGATTGAAAGGAGCAGAGTGATATGAAAACAGGGTCTGTACAACTTTCAATCCGTCCAATCTTATTTCAAGAATCATCTCTTTAGTGAGGCTTTCAGTGGATCCAATATTCCACCTTTACTCCCTTTGTGCTTAAAAAGCTTGTGGGTCCACATTCTCTATATAGCATATGGTGAAATACATTTTAATTACCATTTCTATTACTGTTTTATCTGATAGATAGCATGTGACTTTAGCATGCAATCATTTTGTTCTAAACAGAAGTAGACTGTCGTCTTATTAATCCTAGAATGATGCAAAGCAAATGGCAATCATTCCATCCTAGATATTTAAAAACACTGATGCCAATAAATAGTAAACACCTATAGAAAATAAAGTAAACCTATTAAGTTCCTAGAAATATTGAGAGGTCAATTGATATTTATTATTTTAATTATAAAGAGTGAGCAAAACCTGGTTATGTACCTGCAAAACTCACTATTTTGAATAAAAACTTTTTGGAGAATTGGCATATTTGATTTTTTTGTATTATAAATATGATGGAGAACATATTATAAATATAATACTACATATGTATTATATGTATGTATATGTGTCAAAACCAGTTTTTTTTCCTTCAACTAACAAAATTAATAAAAACCTAGAAGGTAAAAATAATTTGTATTTTAAGGGATTATAACATCTTTCAAGGTTGAAACATTTACAATTTAGTTATAAACTATTCCATGAGTTTATTTCTTATGCATAATATTTTAAATATGCTATTGACTTGTAACTCATAATTCCTTGGAGCTTAATTTCAAAGATTCAACAAAAAATTTCAGGGGTAAAAAATAACTGAGTTAATTAAAAAATACTCATTGATTTAAAAAATCAAGTAAAATTTCTTGCTTTTTCTAGCAAAGATGCTTAAAATTCATTTTTCTAAGAATGTCAAAATAGATTTTGCTCCTCTCAAGGAAAAATCTTTTACATGCATCTGTTCATCTCACTTGCTCCTGTCTCTTTAAAAATCAGTTAAAAGTGAATTTAATCATGATTATTCTTCCTTTATGTAGAGCTTATAAAGTACTGCCAAATAAATATTTATTAAATCATACTTTGAGAAAGAGATAGAAGAAAATTGACTGGAGCTGGAGGATAAAATATTCTCTCCCCTGACACACACACTGGAGAAAAATAAGTATTTAAGCTGCAGGACAATTGAGGACAAATGATATGCTCAGAAATGTCTCATTTTAGCTATCCGTGTGATTTTCAATCAGCATAAAGAGAAAAAAAGCATAATTTCACAATTTTTAATATATTTTCAGTAACTTTTCCTGAACCAGCCTGATGAAAGTCTGAAGAGGGAATTTTTTTTGGAAAGTTCCAGTCATTGATTGCTGAGACTTCTTTCAACTTATTCCTTAGGTTAGATCATCAGTCTTTGTAGTATGGTGGCTTGTCTCTACCTATATCAAAACTAGATACCTCAATGGAAAAGAGAAAGCTCTGGCAATGCTTGTTTCTTATTTGGTTAAATAAATATTTTGATATCAATGGACAGACCTAGGAAACAGAGTCAGTTTCCTAAAGCATATAACTATGTCTTTTTGTTAATCCATGAAGTACTGATTAATTAATTAATTAAAATAGTCTGGGAATTGCTCCTGCTTTTTCAATATACTGGAAAATCTTGAGAGAAGAGCCCAGAATGTTAATCTCTGTGAGAATTTTTTTTTATAATCAACAGAAAGCAAATTGAATTTGCATCTGGGTAAAGAGCTTTAAGTTATTTGACAGAATTTTCCTCTATTTGATTGTACTGTGATTTTAAATTTGCTTCGCAACATAAAACAAATTATTTATTTTAAAATGGTTTTTTTTCTTTGATTGAAACAAGTATATATCTAGAAAAAAAATCATATGGTATTTTTCCTCAAATTCCCCTGCATGTATATAAGTTTGGTTTGATATGATATCAACAGCTGCAGATTATTTATGTCAGTTAAATTTTTAAATATTTTATTCGGTAACAACTACATTTCTTTTAACCTTAGTTTTATATTCATGTTTTTTAATGAATTAATTTAACATTAAATATGTAAAGTATTCACTGAATTTGCTAAAATGGGAATTGTAGTTCCATTTTTTTTCTTTCCTTATGTTGTTCTGTATTCCCAGAATTTATGACTACCCAAGGTTTCTTGATGACAAAATCATCAATGTTTCATTTATACTTTTTCTTTTCATTTTTAAAATCTTATGGTCACTTAATAGTAAATAGCTGTATCATTCTACTTATGTGACTTTGATAAGTCTAGTTATCATTAGTAGAAACCCGGACAAAATACTAAGCTATGAATTTATATATTCATTTCATATCGCCCTCATCACTGGCAAGCAAATGTATTTAAATCAGTATCTCATTTTCAAAGGAAATATTTCCCAATTTTAACATACCTGAAAGTAATCCCACATGCCTACTAATGGTTATATCATAAAAACTAAGCACTTAATCCATATATGTTGAATTCCATAAAGTAATAGATCTCAAAATTTTTAACAGTTAATATTACCTTATAGTGGAAATATTCTGGGTGTTTCTAGAGAAAAATAGAAATTTTAAGCTTGCAATGCTTTTTGACCACACAAGTGAAGTCTCTAAAATGGTAAAGTGGCCCATGAAGAACAACTTTGTGGAGAGAGTCAAAGTCCTGGATACTTCTCATAACCCATCATAAGGGATGCCTACTCTGCCTTTGACTACTTTTTCAATGTATACACAGAATTGAGCATGCATAATGTTCAATATGAGCCAGGTTGTAAGTAATTTGTAAGTTTATTTAAAAGGATGACTTCTTAGAATTTTGTGTACCTATAAAGCACAAAGATATATTTGAAGTTAGGTACATTGTTATTTGAGAACAGTTTAGATTTTTTGGTGTTTACTATATTCAATAATGAAAAAAAGGTTTACTTCTGCAAAATGCAGCCAAAACATTATAAACACAGAATGCCAAATAACCAGTGGCAACTTTAATAATGCTTCCAGAAAACAAATCTATTTCAATGACTCCTATTAAAGAGATTCTTCATTTGGCAGGGTATCATATGGGGTCAGGGCTTATTTTTTTAAAATTTTATTAATATTTACAAAAAGGAAAAAGACAAAACCAAAATCAAGTTAATGGGAAACCAATAAATTAATCTATTTTGCGTTCTACATTAATAGTAGATGTACCTAAGATATTTATTAGTTGAAAGGTTTGTGTTGAGAATAGGCAGAACTTTTATTTTATCATTATAAAAGTAATATGCCAATAAGCTAGACTGTCTTTGGACAGTCTTTGGTTTGAAGAATGTATTTTTCCATAACTAATTAATTTTAATTTATAGACAAACTTTATAAATAAGTGAACCTCACTGAAATTTTCAATAGATATTTTTGTGAATGAAAATATGAAGCATAAATACCCAATACATACACACATTCAAAAAAATGAGGAAATTTATAAGAGAAGTGGAACATCAACAAAAAAAATGATAGTTAAGGAAAAACATAAAAGTTACTCAAACACACGTTCTTAATTCTAAAAATTGTAGACTTAATATTATTTAGAGATAAAATAGCATACAATATTAGCATTTGCTATGTTAGTAATTAGTACCCTGGAAATGAAGTCACAAAAGAATCCATCTTTCTGCCATGCTGTGCTTTACGAAGAGCAGGGTTCTTTATTTATGTATAGTAAATATCAACCTAAACTATATTACTGTAGTATGTTACCTAAAATGCCAATTGCACTAAAATATTAATTTTCCTATTTCACTGTTGAAAGGCCTTATGTGTTTTTGATTTTTGAATCTCTTATGAATTGTTAATGGTTATATATTGTCAGTTAATGTCTTAGTATGTTTAATCACTTCTTGCATCTTAGCCAAAATTTCAAGAAGGAAATAGAATGGCATAGTCACTATTAAATAGGATGTGTATAATAAAAAACTAAAGTAGTATAAAGAAACTTTATTGCTATCCATACATAGAAGCATTCAATTATTGACTGATAAAAAATGAAAATCATGGAAGTTTTAAGGCAATTATTTAAAAAAAAATATATTATACCTCAAATGATAAAAAGTGGATTGATAAGTGGAAAGTTGGGAAGATGAATTAGGAAAAAACATGAATGTGTCCTCACAGAAAGACAATAATTACACTGAAAGACTTTGCTACAATAAGTCAGGAACTCTTGAATTTACTTAAAGGCTTATAACATCCAGAGGAAATGTTTGGATAGTAAATTGTGGATTATATACATATAATCAGCTCAATCTATGCAAAGCATTTGAAAAAACAAATCCACACCCTTTCTTGATAAAAACCACTCAATAAGTGGGAATTAATAAGAACTACTTCAATAAAATAAAATACATATATAAAAATATTTGTAGCAAGAATCATGTACTTTTCCATGCCTTTTAATGCTATTTTGAGAAGATCTTAAAAGCTTGAATAATAAAAGAACTTCTATGTTTTATTTGAAAAAGTAAAAGTTCTACTAGTTTTATTTGTTCCATCATCGGATATTTGGAAGAATAGATTGGCCTTAAGGGCTACTATTTCTGGCCATGTTTCTATAAAGATTCTTCATATATTCTCTTTCTTTTGTCAAAGCAATAAGAAAATAAGCAAAGAAATGAAGTGCTGGTAGGTGTGTTGGCCTCTGGGCAGATATGCCCAATTTAAGTAGAGAAAATGACACCACATTTTTTACTTAAAATATTCTCTTTTGTTTTGTTTTGTTAAATGAATCCTTTGAAAATAGTCTCTCATTTTTTTACATTAAAAGCTGCCTATACATGAAAGTACTGATAGGGTTTATTTATGTGGATAGAAAATCACGTGATTTTGTAAAATGCCCAAAGTTGAGGTGAGAAGTGAATTAATTAAGCTAAAAGTTTCTCTGTACAAGTCAAGCTGCCTTTGATCCTTCTTTACTTCTTGAAATAATTATTATTTTATCTGGATCAATTTCAAAGAAGACTTTTTACTTTTTTACTTTTTAATGACAATCAAACAGATACTTTAAAGAAAAAAACTACGATGTCTGACTTAGAACCCCATACAAAGGACGTGACACATGTTCAAGCCATGATGAAAACTGTATTCAGGTCACATTTTATTTTGGAGCACTATCCAAGAGTGATGTAATTGTCGAGTACAGCTCAAATAAAAGTGAACCAAATAGTATAAAGAGAACTACAATTTTATTCCCAGCAGGAACTGTTACATTGGCTGTATAATTTTCATCTTTTGAAAATGATGGAAGTCAAAATAAAGAAATAGCCCATTAAAGTTATATATATGCAGCCCATTTTATCTTAGAATTTTGATAAATGAGTTGTATTAACAATGGACATAGTTAATGCAGATACCTAAGCAAAGTGCTACATCAGTGCTTACTTACAATTGCTTTCATTTATCTGAAACATAAAGCATGCAAAATAACTTTTATTGTGTGCATTGTAGCTCTTGGAAGGAAGATCAGAGGTATCATAGATCATGTAAGAAGGAAAAAAATTAATCATCTTTAGCTTTTGGAGTAGAAATATAAATGAATGCATTTTATGTTTTTAGATTGTAATGACAGATAATTTAGGATTATGTCAGCTGCAAACTAGCAATACACTTAATCATACTGGCTTAGATCAAAGAAAGAAATTTATTGGTTTATGTCATTGCAAGGTCCAGAGGTAGAATGGCATTCAGGTGAAGCTTGTGCAAGTAAGTGAAATTATATCCTCAGGACTCAGTGTTTCCATTTCTTTATTCTGGCTCTTATTCTGTGGAGTTCATTCCCAGCTTCTATTTGGTTGACCTAAATTCATCTTATCGTCAGCATCCCCAGAAGAAAAGAACATCATCCTTCCTCCAGAGCAGTGGCTCTTAAATAAGAATAATTTGACAATGTCTGACCACGATGATGTGTGTCAGAACTGAATTATGAGGGACTTCTCTCTAGTGGGTAGAGGACAGAGAGGTTGAAAACCAATCTTAAAATGCGTAAGATAGCCTCCAAAAAATAAATAAATACATGGGTATTTCAAAATATCCATTATCAGGTTGAGAAATTCTAATCTAAAGTCTGTATCAACATTATTCAGCATGATAGCCACTGATTATGTGGCTATGAAGCACTGAAATGTAGCTGATACAACTAAATATTTTTTGCATGTCAGATACCAGATTTTGAAACTTTATTATTAAAAAATGCAAAGATCTCTCATTAACAATTTTACATTGATAACCTGTTGAAATTCTATTTTAGATTTACCAGTTTAACATATTATTCAAATGATTTCATCTATTGCCTTTTAGTACTAACATGTCTACTAAACAATTTTAAACTGTATATTTTATCTTCCAATATATTTATAACAAATAGTTCTCATCTAGATATATTTCAAAAGTACTGTCCGAAAGCAATTTCTGCAGTAATGGATAGACTCTGTCATCTGATCTGCCCATATAATGCCTAAGCCAATGTGGCCATTGAGCATTTAACTAGGGTAGCTAGTGTGAATGAGTAACTAACATGCTTACTTTATATATATTTAATTATTTTTTATTTAAACAACTCACATAGGGCTAGTGCTTAGAGTATTAAATTGCATAGTTCAAGAATCATGTTAATTATCATTATTGTCTCTATTTGAGACATACACTTCCACAATTTAATCAGAAAGTTCAGAATACTGTGATGATCTGTCTGAGCAGAGCTGGTTACATGCACATCCAGAGAAAAGTAAATTCAGTGCTGGTAGAAACCTATAGAATGAAGAATGGAGGTTGCTATGTATGAATAGAGGATCAGATAAGTCTTAGCAACAGCAATCTTCCAGGAGTGATCTGTGATAGGGATATATGGGCAGAATGTGTCTTTATTTTTCTTTCCTTTGATCTATACCATTAACTGAGAAGATTGATCCCCATTTACTTACAAATTTCTGTGTAATTAACATGGGAATGAAACTTTTCTTAGCCAAATAAAAGGAATTTTTGAAAACATTATTTAAGTGTGAATGTGATCATCCTTAGATAAGAAGTGAGATATAGAGATTAAATAAAAATTTTCAAAGCATTGTCCATCAGTTTTTAATTTTTTTCTTAGTAAAAGGTAATTTTAGTTTTTAAAAACTATTTTGAAGGTTTTAATTTAAATAAGTATCCAAATATAGAAAGTTACATATATCATTATTGAAATATAAATAATATGTATCATTATAGTACAATTTTTATTTGAGATAGTATTCATATCATATTACATTCAAAATTTTAATTATTTAAAAGTATATCATCTACTGATTTGGGGATATTAATAATACTGTTCAGCTATCACCAGTACCTCATTCTACAATATTTACACTACCATAAAAAAAAACAAAACCTAGTAACTTAGAATTCATTCTTCCCTCCATTTTCTGGAAACTACTCATTTAGATTCTGCCTCTGTCAATTTGCCTATTTTGGACATTTCAGGTAAATGTGATTATATAATAGATGACCTTTTGTGTATGACTTCTTTTGCTTAACATAATTTCTGAAGGTTCATATATATTATCACATGTGTCAGTAATTAATTTCTTCTTATAGCTAAATAATATATAAACCATAGTATAGATAGGTCACAATTTTTATCTCTTCATAATTTTATGGATATTTACATTGTTTCCATTTGGTTCCATTTTCCATCTATATATTGTAGTTGTCCTAGCATACATGAAATTGTATCTCATTGTGATTTTGTTTTGCATTTTCTAATGCCTGATTATTTTTAAGTGTCTTCTCTAGTTCTCTTTTATGTATCTTCTTTGGTGATAGGTTCATTTAATCTTCTACCATTTTTTTTTAAATAAAGTTGTTTGTCTTTTTCAGTGTTAAGTCATAATAGTCCTTTATATATTCTGAATCCTAGATCCATATGAGATGCATGCTTTACAAATATTTTATCACATTTTGTGGGTTATCATTTGAGGTGCACAGTTTCTTTTTCTCTTGTTGTTTGTGCTTTTGATGTCACATTTAAGAAGTTATTATGTTCATGTTTTCTCCTAAGAATTTTACAGTTCTAGAGATTCCTAAATGATTGCTTCTCAAATCTTAATTAACTTTTCTTAAAAATGAGAGAAAGGAATGTAGTGTCATGCTTTGACATGGGGACATCTAATCATCCCAGCATCATTTGCTGAAATGACTCTTCTTTCTCTATTGAATAGTCTTGATGGTCCTGTCAAAAATCAAGTGGCCAAGATATACAGGTTAACTGCTTACTCTCCATTCAATTGTTGCATGATCTATCCTCATGGTGCTTCCACAGTTTTGATTATTATAGCTTTAGTGTACGTTTTGACTTCAACTTTGTTCTTTTGTTTCTACTATTTGGGTTTCTTGCTTTTACCAATGAATTTTAGGGTTACCTCTCAATTTCTGCAAGAAATTAGCTAGAATTTTGACAGTGATACCCTTTATCAGATTGAGGAAGTTTCCTCTATCCTCAGTATGTTGAGGGTATTCATGAAACATTGATAATTTTTTTCCAAAATATTTTAAAGTATTTATGGAGATGATCATTTGCGTATACATTTTGTTATCTTTTCCTGTATTACCAAGTGTATTATAATGATTTATTTTCCAACTGTGAATTCCTATGCTAAATCCCGTTTGGATGGGGTGTATAATCATTTTAATATACTGCTTTCAGTCTGTAGTTTGTATTCTATTGATGTTCATTACATCCATATTATTATTAATAGAATATATACATGAATGTAGTTATTCATGTCTATATAAATAGAGGTGTAGATGCAGGCTATTTGAGCAGTGCTTTGCTCTGAGGACTGCTTTTATTAGAATTTTTTATTACTATTCAATCTTTTCACTTGTTATAGGTCTGGGACAATTTTCTATTTCAGCTTTTGTGAGTTTTGATTGGGAATGCATTTCTAGGAATTTGTACTGGATTGAGACCAATAATTTGGGCTGTTATTTTCAAGGCTGCTACTGCGCTAGAGAATGAGGAATTGAACAATGGGAAATTAAACCACCACAAATCTTTTTTTTTTACTGTGCTTGCATAGTTTTTTTTTTCCAATGAGTACTTCCCAAGTTACTTTTGATAATTTCCAGACTTCCAGAAAGTTCATTTTAATGGCTTCACCAGAAGTTCAGTTGTTTTTATGAAGGGATGGATTTTGAATTTCCTTACTTATAAGATTTACCAATGTTATTTCATAATATTCTATGGAATCCATATCAGTATTCTTTTTCTGTTACCATTAGAAAAGGCAAAAACTAGTTTTTATCTAGTAGAATTGCTTTTCATATTTTCTTATTAATAACTTTTTGAAAATTTGGCTCTATTTTAGTTATATCTACTTCATAGGCTGCATAATTAAATTGTCTATAAAAATCTTACTTATTTGCACAAGGACAAAATGGCAGAAAGCTAGACAGAGAGAAATTGGGAATATGTTTTAAATTTTAAATGACTGTACAATGTCTTCCTGTATGGAAATATCACATTACACCATGAATTTGCATAATTATTATGTGTCACTTTAAATAATAAACATGAAATAATAGAAATGATTCAGCTAATGGAAAACCCATAAAATCCAGTTTAGATGAGCTAGTAATTTTTTGCACATATATATCAATAACCATGTGATTTAGGTCTAAATTTGGTTTTCCTATAAGTTTTATTGTGATATAATTGTTTTTCCCTTATCACTTACACCTATCTTAACAGGCAGCTTTCCTTTGTCATTTCATTCTTTTTTTCTTCTGAATATATTGGCCAGATGCAAATGAATATATCAGGAGCTAAGATGTAGATATGCATCTGGAAAATTGAAAGGTTTATTTTTCTTTTCTTCTGGGATAACTATTCAAGATTATTTTCTTGCAAGGTGAGGGAAAGGATGCGTTAATCATATATTATAACAGTCTTTCCTTTTCTTTTTTATTTGAATAATTTGTTAGCATTTAATTACTTGAACATATTGAAGCATATTCAACCAATCTCTTGTGATTAGGAATTTGTAACATTTTCAATATTTAGCTTCCAAAAATAGCTCCATTTACAGGCAGTTACTATTGTGGGCATAATATTTTAATAATCTAAATATAGAAGTGGGTATTTCTGGATAAAAATGAAAAAAAGGATGTAAATGTTTTTTGACTATGTTCAAGTTCATTCCCAAACTGTTTATTTCATTTCTACTGGCAATTTTGATAATGACAGTTTTTATATAATTTATCGGAAGAAAGTATTTTGAGAAGCCTTCAGACTTTTTCCATCTGATATCTAAACACTAGTGGTCAGTAAACATTTAATCTGTATCTGATTATTTTTTAGATGCTTAAGGGTGCTTTCAGTATTTTTAATCTCTGAATATTGTTAAATATTTTTCACATTTTTTCTAGGAGGTTGTTATATGATTTTTATGGATCTTTTATCAGAAAAAATATAGATATATTCTCTCAATCTGTTATCATCTTTGATTTTTCCTCTCATGCACATTTTTTACATTTTAATGTAATAAAATTATGAATATTTCATTTTCTCTATTTGAGATAAGTTTAATTCATTCCCAGTTTTATGTAACAAATCAATTTACTTATGGGTTCTCATGATTTATTTTTACATTTATTACCAAAAGAGATTGAAGTCATTTGGTTGCATAATATGTGCTGTTGATCCCAACTTTTTTCTTTTTCTAATGGGCTATAGAGTAGTCTCATTATCGTTAATTAAAAATCTTAAGAATTTCCTAGTTTTTTTAAAACATAGATCTTATCATACATGGAATTTTCAAATATTCATGGCTGTCTTTCTCAGTTTATATTCTCTTCCATTGACCTGCCCACTTATGTGTTTAAAATGTTTAAAACATGGTAGGATTAATCCCCCGTAATTTCTTTCTTGGCCAGGTAACTTTCAGATACCAATCTTTGAATTGGAGGAGGTAGCAAAACTGCTGTGATTTGGAATCTACTTCAGTAAGCATTTACTACAGCATGTACAAATGACTTTACTCTTTTGCCATTGGAGTGTAACACATGCATAGTAACACAGTCATTTAATAGCAAGACCTCAGAATTCATTGTCACATTCCCTGGGGTACCTAAACCCTGTTACCAATATGTAAGTCATGGCAAAAAGTGCTCTGTACATCTGAGCCCCACTTCTGTTAAAAGGGAAAACTAAGGGATGTGGGTAGAGCTCATTGACAGAGTCCTTACCTAGCATGCCTGAGGGCCTGATTCCATCTTTAACATTGCAAAGAAAAAGAAAGAAAAAAAATAGAAAAGAAAAGATAATTACTACAATCTACTGATGTAGTGAAGGCTATTAAAAATAGCATAATAATAGAAAAAGCATAATAATAGCTCATCATGGTGCTGTGAAAATAGAAAGCTCTCCATAGAATGAATTATTTATTGAGCTGGCATAAACATTTTTATCTTAAATGTGAGGATAGAATTGAGTTATTTTTACAATAGTTTATTTGTATAAACTAAATCTCAATGTACTATCCACAAAGTTCTTCAAAATATAGGTTTGCAAATCATCTTATCTTATGACTTAAATATATAAAAGAGGAAATTTCAATCCAAAGAGAATCATACTTTTCCCAATGTTTCACAGAAATGTAACAACAATGTCAGAATCAATACCCACTTTTCTCAATTTTTTCTTCTCTCTTCCACAGGTTATAAGGAGAGCCAGACGACATGCAAATTAGTTTTTCAACTCCAGCATTTAACTAAAGTGCAGGTATATTTGTAGATTTATAAGGAAGCTGACATTTGTAATGCTTTAGTTTGTAAAGTCTATTTTCATGTTCCATTATTGCTTTATTTTTTCCCCTCATTCAATTTAATGCATAGTATGAAGCTAGAAAGTTTAGCTAAAGTGGTTCATATTATCCACCCTAACTTTCCAAAGTACATGAACCTGGATGGTGTAGCATTATTAAGTCCAGCTTTCACTCACAAACTAAATACCGCTCAGCTGGAACATTGCTAATTCAAAGCAATCCATTTTCATGTTTGACTGGTAAAGTATAGAATAATTCCACACAACATATATTCTAGAATATCTTGCTGCTCCCCAGAACACCTAGACTGATAAACATTAAACACCAACTCCCAGGTTAGCTTAATAAACCAGTTACATCATTGTCTCTGCATTAGTCCTGGTAAGGGGTGGCTATATGAAATGAGATATTTCAGGGTACATCAAGAGCAGTTTTACATGTCAAAAGTATATGTCTATAAATACAAACTACTATATCAGTGAAAAGTTCCCTGCTCATTTTGTGTAGTTTCTCACATCATAAGAGTGAAACGGGGAGAGAAAGCTAAAATCTTTTCCATCATGAGCATGGAAATCCAATATCAGAAATTTGAGTTACATTGAAAGTTAAATAGTATTTTGGAGGCCATTCATATTGAATATTCCTCCTTTAGTAATACTTTAGCTTGAATATGACACACAGATTAGCACAGACAAAATGCATAGTTCTGAAATGCCAGAGATTTCATTAAAAAGTGTGTGTGTGTGGCGGGGCGGTGGGACGGGGGCATCTGTGCTTATTTAAATACAAATTGCCAGGCTCTTTTGAATCATTTTGGTTTAGTGGGTAATGGAAGTGGTTTGAGAATTTAAATTTTGACAAGCACTCCAGATGAATCTTACCCATTTGGCCTAGAGAGCAAACTCTGAGAGAGTGAAGGAAGGGGACATGGAATGGAGATCATACTCAAATCCTGTATATAATGTCGCCAGCAAGCTCTGAAGAGGAGACTTTATGATTCTGCTCAGGATCAACCAGGAATGACACTAGACAGTGAAGAGATCTTCCTGTAAGACACATGTGACAGCCTATGAAAATAACTAGTAGAAATTAATAATAAAACAAACACAAAGAAAAAACATCCTACGTTGGGTGCAGCTGGGTATTCTGTTGTAGGGGGTTCTCATCCCAGACTTGAGAAGGTAGGTAGCATTTGTCCAATGTCTCATTTTCTGTTCATATTTTAAAACATAAATTGATATAAGTCTCCACCAGTATTAATATACAAAAAAAGCATAATGGAATGTAACAATTCTAACTTAAAACTATTCATTCCAAATATAATACTATGAGTCACTAATTTTTATTTAGAATTTGTAAGAGATTTTTAGGAACAAAATTTTATTGAAAAATTAACTTCATTTGAATACTTTGTAGAGATAATACTGTCAATGTGATAATAACTCTTCATAAAGTTTTAATGATACAGTGACTGATATAACTCTGAATCACGTATAATCACAAGAATGAGATCCTAATTAGAATATGTTATGCTCTATGTATGTATTATATGTCAAAATACACTCTACTCTCATGTAAACCTAAAAAAAACAAATAAAAATTTAAAAAAAAAACAGAATTATAAGTTAAATATGCAATTAATAGTCTACTCCTTTATTCACTAATTTTAAAGGTCTTCAACACAAGGTACATGACAACTGGATCATGTACATTATCATTGTACGATATTAAACATTTAAAAAATCATTTTCAGTATGTAAAGATAAAAAAGATCAATGGGTTTGACTAATTCTGATGGATAAAAAATACAGGAATTATGTCCATTTCTTATAAACATTTCAAAATCACTTTTTACTCTTTTTGGAATTCCACTCACATGAATCCTCCTAAGTAAAGGGAATCTTTATACATTTTAGAAAGGAACCACAGATATAAAATTTGACTTAAAGATGAACACTGATGGGCTGGGGTTGTGGCTCAAGCGGTAGCGCGCTCGCCTGGCTGTGCGTATGGCCCCGGGTTGGATCCTTAGCACCATATACAAACAAAGATGTTGTGTCCACCGAAAACTGAAAAATAATGGTTACAAAAATTGCTTTCTTCATAAATATGATGAGTGTATTTAAGACCAACTCAAGGACTCTAAACACCATATTTTAGTTTTAACATAATTTTTATAAAAATCAGTGATAGTACAGTGTTTAATCTCTTTAAATTGATATTTTTTTCCCTACCTGGGCTCCATATAGTGTTCTGAGGCTTGTCTGAAGGTATTTCATTAAACAGGCACAAGGTGTGCATTTCCTGGAGGTACTCTTCCTTTTTGTCATTTTCATAAAAGATTTTCTTGCTTTATTCTACAGTGGTATTTATGGAAAAGTAGTAAATACTAGGTTCTAAGAATTGCTCTTTTTGATACATAATTTGACTAATGGGGTATAAGGAGCTCCTATCCCCAGAACAGAAGCTAAGATGATGGCTGCTTGAGAGCTTCCATGCTGTTCTCCACTCCTGTGAAACCAAGAAGTCCCTGCTTGATTAACCTTGAACTACTTAGCATGACTATTTGCAAGTGATATTAATGACATAACACAGAACAAGTGACACAAAGGGGAGTATATGCTTGGAGTACAGAAAAATATAAAAATAACAGAGAAAAAAAATTACCCCTGACTATTGCTTTATAAGTTGCTCACTTACAAACAAAGGTAAACTCTCTGAACTCTGCTATATATTTTTAATAGGTATTCAGTTGATATCATTTTAATCAGCCTTGATTGTGCTCTAAGGTGTTATAGATCTGGAACTTAAAAATAAGCCTTCTTTTAACTAATAGTTGATGAAAGAAACCATGTACAAGATACCATGGAAAACTCTGGGCATACAATTATGGTGCCTCTGATTTTTAAGGAGCTTAGAATCAAGTTTGATAGTGGAAAAGATAACTGATCATTAAGTTCAAGTAATTTAAATGGTGTGATAAAAGAAAGTACAGGATCTTATTACTCCTCCTTTATATCTTACCATAAAATCAGAACACCTGTATTATATCTTACAGCAGGAAAACCTACTAGAAGAGGTATCCCTTGAGCTGAGTTGTGAAGGATAAATTGAGATTTATTAATTAAATAAGACATAAGTAGGATGTTCCCATCGGAAAGGATAGTATGTATTTGAGTGTACAGGCATGAGAGATTGTAAGTATAATATCAGATGCTATTAGTGCCCCCCCTTGTTTTCTTTAAGCCTTGTTCCAGTACATGTTCACTTCTACTGACAAGAAGCATTTTTGCTTGTGTTTTGTTCTCTTGACCTATGAATAATGTGATAGGCAAGAAGTGCCAGGAAATTAATGCTCCAGGGAATAGCTCACAGCTATAGCTGATGGCAAACTAGAATTAGTGATCAATACCACAACTTCTTGGCACTCATGATGACACAGCTCTAAAATGTGTTCCATGCTGTCTCCCAGCAGGAGAGTTCATCATGGTAACTCCCTTTATTTTATGTGTGTGTGTGTGGGGGGGAGGGCGTGGTGCTGGGCATCAAATCCAGGACTTTATACATACCAAGCAATCACTCTACCACTGAGCTACATCCCCTGCACATGAATTACTCTTTTCTGCAGACAGTGTTGTCTTCCTTTCTTTCTTTATCTCACTATCTTCTCCCTTTAACTTCTTCCACAGGGCAAGTCCTATATAAATCATTCTCCAAGTCCTGTCTAAAGTTCAAGGAAATAAAGGAAAATCATGATAAAATCATTGTTACATAAGTTTTTCAAAATGGAATTGGGAAGCCAATTAAAAGTAGGATTTATGCACATCTCAAGGAGCTGCTTAGGAATGTGAACTGGTTACCTCCACCCTTAGACCTCAGGAAACTGAAACAACCACAGATTGCTTTGTGCCCTGAGGCTTAAGATAAATATCAAGAGGGATAACTTACTCATGTTTTAGGAGTATTTTTAGCAAGGAAATTGATTCTTATTTTTATCTTTCATGATTCACATAGCCCCTTTAAAATAGTCTTTTTATTCTTTTGAACTTCAAGTTTCTCTTTAAACAATTTTAATTATCTTATAATGAGATTTTTATCTGTTGAGAGGTAGGGTGACTTGACCATGGTTCCTGATTTCCTCTGGGCTGTGTTTGTGCCAGCCCAGAGGAACTTCCTGTGTGAAGCTGCAGATCAAGAAGGCCCAGTTGCTATGGTGACACCTGGCCAAAGAGGCTACAGCGCAAAGTCTGCAGCTGTTATCAGTCTGAACCTTGAGCTCAGTTACCAACTCCCAGGGATAGATAACTCTGGGCATAACAAGATGGCCTCAATGTCTTACAAGTTTTCTTACATTGTTCAGATTGCCTACTTGGCTGAAACATTCCCCAAAATAACCTTTTGATGAAACCTATAGAATAAATGTACTGAGATAGCTCTGTTGACGAACTCCATCAGAGATTGGGTTCCCACCTGGCCCCAGCTTTTTCTCTCTATGTGTCTGTCTATTCTTCTTCCCCTATCACTCCTCCAGTTTCTAAATCCATAGCTGTGCTGGTTGTGATAAAACTTGTAAAAGCTCAGCATGACTACAGTGTAGAGTATTGTAATATCTTGTTAAAAATCTCACATAATATGAAAAAATCTAGAACAAAAATACATACATGAAAAGACATTCTCCAAAAAACAAGTAAAATAAAACTATATAACAATAGTTAGAGTTTATGTAGAATTAACTAGATTTCTAAAATTGGACTAAATTTTATTTATGGAGAATAGTAACTTATTCTAGTAATAGTTTTCTAAGATAAGTTCTATATGGTTTCCATTGTTGATGAGAAATCTAATTATGGTATGGTACAGTACAACTTGACACATAGAACATGGGCAATTCAGATCATAGCACCTCAGTTAGAGAGTCTGAATGATGTTAAACCTTGTGGAAGGATAAAAAGGACAGGCTAAGCAAAAAAGGAAAAGAAAGGAAGAAGGAGAGTTCGGGCATGTTCAGGACTAATGGGAAAAATATAACTCTCAGCTTTAAATTCAATAGGAGTGATTGAATGACAGGGAAAGTGTTATGGTTTAGATGTTAGCTGTTTCCCAGAAGTTCACATATGAGACAATGCAAGAAGATTGAGAGAAGAAATTATTGTGCTGTGAACCAAATCAGTGAATTAAACCCCTAATAGGAATTAACTAAGCCATAACTGAAGGCTGGTTGGATGTGGCTTGAGGAAGTGGGACATGGCAGGTGTGGCTTTTGGGTATATATTTTATATCTGGTGAGTTAAGTCTCTTGCTCTGCTCTCTGATCATGTGAGCTACTTTTCTCCACAGCACTCTTCCGCCATGATGTTCTGCCTCATCTCTAGCCCCCAGAAATGAAACTGGCCTTCTATGGACTAAGACCTCTGAAATATGAGCACTCAAATAACTTTTCTTCCCTAAAATTCTGGTTCTGGTCAGAACTTTTAGTGGCAGCAGTGTAAGAGCTAACCAAAACAGAAAGAGTATTCAATAACACAGCTATGAGGAATCAACAAGAATGCTGTACTCATAATGAGCCCTTTCCATCTCAGGCATTGTATTTTCAGGTATACTTTTATTCTCACAGGATTATTATTCCTATTTTACTAACTAGAAAACTGAAGACCAGTGATTTTGAGAGAAATGATACAGAAAAATGAAATTTCAGAGCTCTTGGGTTTACACTATCATCTACAGCTTGTAATCAACCTGCTTAAGATATTGCCCTATGTACATTGCTATTTAGTAATATTAATACATAGTGTTGACTAAAAAAACGTAAAAAAATAAATAAGCAAAAAGAATTCTTTGATTTAGAACTAAGGCCAACTACTTGAATTTATGATATAATTTTAGCAAAAGTAGTGGTATATTAAATTTAATCTCAGTGGGTAACAAGAAGAGATTAGGAATAGTCTTTTATAAGACTGTTCATTACATGGTACAATGTTTATTATGAGTTGAATCTGAAATGTCTCCCAGGGCCTATATGTTTGAGACTTGGTCCACATCCTGTGGCACTTTTGGGAGAATGATTCTGGTAGAAGGAAGTTATATCATTGAGGTTGAGCCCTTAAAGGGACTATTGGAACCTCAACCCTTTACTCTAGCTCTTGGTTTCCTGGTCTCTATGAAGTGAGACTCTTTGCTCTACCATACCCTCCTGTGCAGGACCAAAAACAAAGGAGCCAACGGATCATGGACCGAAATCTTTTTAAACTGTGAGCCAAAATAAATCTTTCCTCCTTATAAATAGAATATTTCAGGTATTTTGTCACAGGTATTTTGTGGAAAGCTGATTTCATCATCTTATTTCAAGGTAGATTTAGACTTGGTAAAAATATATATGGCATTTCAATAGTTTTGATGTGGATTAAATATTTCCCTTAAGTCATCATATGTTACCATTTAATCCCTACTGAAAGGTATTGAGGATGCAAACTTAATATATCTACAGTGTTTGGAGGTGTTGTAAAGTGATTAGGATGAAGACATTAGGCTTGAGTCCCCATGACTGAATCCCAGTGGCTTTCTAAGAAGGTAAAAGACCAGAAAAGAAACATGTACACAATTGCTTCATGTATCTTTCCATGTAGTGTCCTCTGTAACCACAGAACCCTGCCAGCAAAATATCTATAAAATATCTATCACCTGATGTGACCCCTTAATATCAGGCCTCTCCATGAGCCAAAAAAGAGGCCTTCCCCAGCTCTTCAAATAACTTATCCAGTATGTTATATTATATTGTTGGAAATGGAAAACTAGTGTGAAGATATGGTTGGGGCAAGTCCTATTTTCTTAAAAATTAACAGTAAAATGAACAGGGAAGAAGAAATAAATGTAAATGTATCAAATACACAAATAAAAACAGATAACACAGGAAAAAAGTGATATAACAAATGAAAAATAGGGTATATAGAGGGTAGTGATTAGCTCAAATATAATTATTTTAGATGAGAATTATCTAAATTCTGCAATTAAAACAGATTGCTCAGAGTAAATGTAATAAATAACTAAACCTAACAAAAGGTAGTCTATAAAAATTCCCCTTTAAACACGAAGCTATGAGTAAGTTAAAATAGAAGGATGGATAAAAATATTATGATAATATCAATCAAAATCTATCTGAAGTCACCATATTAATTTCAATAAAATTGACTCTTGAACAGAAAATTGTAAATCTTGCATCACATAATCACAGGGGGTAAATCTCTTAAATGTGTATTCAACCAGTATCTAAGTATAAAATAAATGAGGAAATAAAACCTGATATTAGAAAGAGAAAAAAATTCATGATATTTGAAGACATCTATGTCTTTGAAAGAGCAAACAGGAAGAATACCAGAAATGATACAGAAGACTTGAATGTCATTCTCATATTGATCTAATTGGCATTATAGAAGTACACTATCCAATGGCAGCAGAATAATCTTTTCTAGTTCAAATGGAAAAAAAAATTCATTAAAGTAGGCTACATTTTGGGCCAATATCTAAATCTTAGAAAATTCTAGAGAAACAATCTAATATCAGAAATCTCTGCATCTACCATAAAAATGAGAGAGATAATAGTATTTGAGAATTAAAGGAGGAAAAAGAAAAGAAATGATAAAAAAAAATGGAGCAGAATCCATAAAATTGAGTTTAGGAAAACAGATTAAAATCAAGAAGGTTCTTTGAAAAGATCAATAACATTAATAAACCTTAGTCTGGGTTAACCAAAAGAAGACAGAAATGATAAATAGTCAATAGCCAAAATGAAGTAATGGTCATCACCACTGATGATTTTTATATTAAAAGAATAATGAATAAATACCATGAAAAGCTCTTTACCTCCAAATTTGATGATTTCAATGAAATGATCCAATTTCCTTCAATGTACATATTACACTCACAAAAAGTGATAGATGCTTTCAGTGAAAACCATGGTCTCCTTTGTTTGAGGACCAGACTAAGGCAGCACCGAAGTTCTGGGACAATTTAGAAATGAGCCTCGAGTGAGGAAAAAGCTCATTGAAGCCCTGAAGTCGGATGAAGTTAAAGGGGAAATTTAAAAATCACTTGAGTCAAATGAAAATGAAAACACAGCACACCAAAATCTGTGGGAAACAGCGAAGACAGAAATAAGAGGGAAATTCATAGCAATGAGTGTCTACATTAAACATAAAATACAGGGACCTCAAGTCAATAATTTAAAGATGCAACTGCTGGTTTTAGAAAAATAAGAAACAAACCCCAAATTAGTAGAAAGAAATAATACAAATCAAAGCAGATATAAATGAAATAGAGACAAATAGACCAAATAGAGACTAAAATTGTAGACCAATATGTATGATGGGCATAGATGCAAAAATTCTCTGCAAAATAACTGCAAACCATTCAACAGCATATTAAAATATCATATAGTACGATCAAGTTAGTTTTATTCCAGAGATAGAAGAGTTTTTCAACATTCACAAATAAAATAGTACAACAAAAAAGTAAAATCAAGGATAAGAATCACATGATCATCTCAATGGAAAAAACCTTTGATAAAACGCAACATCTTTTCTTGATAAAATCGTGAACAAAGTAGATATAGAAGGATATTGCTATAACATATAAAAGAAGCTATGACAAACGCATAGCCGACTTTATACTGGATGTGGGAAAACCAAAAGCATTTCCTTTGAGATCAAGAACAAAATAAGGGGATTCTATATACACCACTCTTATTCCACATAGTACTCCAAATTCTATCCAGAGAAATGAGGCAAGAGAAAAGAGAAACATGAAAATAGGAAATGAGGAAGTAAAATTTTATTTTTGAAGATAATATGATTTTATACATAGAAAATTCTAAAAATTGCACAAACATTTTTAGAAGAGATAAAATTTTTTAGTAAAGTAAGGGGATACAAAATTACCACAAAAAATAGTAGCTTTTCTATATACCTATAATAAACTCACTAGAACAGAATTCAGGAAAGCATTCACATTGATGATAGCCACAAAGACATTTAGATACCAAGGAAGAAGACATTAGAAGGCAGAAAGACTTCCCATGTTCATGGCTTAGGAAAACTAATATTGTTAAAATGGCCACACTATCCAAAGAAATTCATACATTTAATGCAATCCACACCAAAACCTCAATGACCTGCTTCAAAGAACTAGAGAAAACAACATTAAACTTCATATGGAAGCACAGAAGACCCCCAAATAGTCGGAGCACTCCTGAGAAAAAGAGCTTTGCAAGAGGCATCACAATAGCTGATTACAGGACCATACCGACAAAAACTGCATGGCATTGTCATTAAAAACATACCTGACCAGGTGTGGTGGTGCACTACTATAATCCCAGCATCTTCGGAGGCTGAGGCAAGAGTATCACAAATATCGCAAAAGCAGGCCACTAAGTAACTCAGTGAGACCCTGT
This sequence comes from Ictidomys tridecemlineatus, assembly GCF_052094955.1. Classification (NCBI taxonomy): domain Eukaryota; kingdom Metazoa; phylum Chordata; class Mammalia; order Rodentia; family Sciuridae; genus Ictidomys; species Ictidomys tridecemlineatus. The sequence goes on from NC_135481.1 coordinate 105,266,217, forward strand.
CTCTAAACAAATACAAAATATGGCTGGGGATGTGGCTCAGTGGTCGAGTGCCTCTGAGTTCAATCCCTGGTATCAAGAAATATTTAAAAATCATACCTGTAGACCAATGAAACCTAGTAGAGGACCCAAAAATCAATCCATGCATGTTCAGCAAACAGATTCTCAATAACTTGCCAATACATACATTGGAGGCCTGAAAGGCTCTTCAACAAATGGTACAGATGAATTGCATATTCACGTGTAAAAGACTGAAAATAGACCATATCTGCAACATTGTGTGAAAATAAATTCAAAATGGATCAAAGACCTTAATGTAAGACCTGATACTTTGAACTACCAAAAGAAGCTACCAGGGAAACACTTCAAGATATTGGCATAGGCAACATTTTCCTGGAAAGGACTTGAATAGCTCAGGAAACAAAAGCAAGAATTGACAAATGGGGTTAGATCAAATTAAAAAGCTTCTGCACAGCAAAGGAAGATACCAATAGAATAAAAAGACAATGTATAGTGTAGCAAGAAGTCTTTTCCAGATATTAATCTGACAGATGATTACTATACAAAATATATTAAAAACTAAAAAATAAAAATTTAACAACAACAAAAAAGTAATCTAATAATTTTTTTCTCAAAAAAAATACCCATGGCTAATAAATATATGAATAAATGTTCAGCCAGCCACACCCCCAGCACTCACATATGGAATCTTAAATATCTAAACTCATAAAACTAAGAGTAAAATTTTTTGGTTACTAGACTTTAAAGGATAGTGGAATAGGGAATTTTTGTGGAAAAACACAAAAATTATTTATTCAGAAAGGATAAAATCAAGCAATATTTTCTACATTGTAGATATTATATGATGATATATTTTATACTTGCAAAGTGCTAAGACAGTAGATTTTAAGTGTTCTCTCACCCATAAGAAATGATGAGTGTGTAGATAACTCATATTAAAAAATGAATTAGCCATTTTGTAGTGCACACATATATCAAAACATCATGCTATGTACTATAAATATGGACAATTTTTACTTGTCAATTAAAATAAACTTTTAAAAAATATTTTTAAAATAATGGTTAACATTATAAATATTGGTGACAGGATGTTTTACTGCTAAATTTGAGAGCAAAACAAAATTGTGTTTTTTAAAACAATCCATTAGGAATCTTAGTTGATACAAAAAGTGGAGAAGAGGGAAGGAGAGAAAAGGAGAACAATTGAGAGGAGGAGACGGGAGAAGAGCAAAAAGAGAGAAGGGAAGAGAACCTAGAAAGAAAGAAAGAAAGAAAGAAAGAAAGAAAGAAAGAAAGAAAGAAAGAAAGAAAGAAAGAAAGAAAGAAAGAAAGAAAGAAAGAAAGAAAGAAAGAAAGAAAGAAAGAAAGAAAGAAAGAAAGAAAGAAAGAAAGAAAGAAAGAAAGAAAGAAAGAGCGAGAGAGAGAGAGAGAAAGAAAGAAAGAAAGAAAGAGAGAGAGAGAGAAAGAAAGAGAGAGAAAGAAAGAAAAAATACTCTACTGAAAGAGGAAGAATAATAGAAATTTCTTTGCTCATCCAATATATGATAATCTATGGAAATTTTTCAAAGAATCCACTTAAAAATTTCTGGAACTGATAAGTACTTTGAGGAGTTGGCACACAAGCCAAATGGTGCTGGAAAAATTCAATTTTTAAATCAAATTACGTACTATGCAAACATTAATTGCTCATATACAAGTGATGAACAATTGTAATTTTAAATCTAAAAAAAAGGTTACAGATGAGGAAATGCCTAGATATAAATCTAACAAAATATTTCAGGGTACATACACACAACAATAAAAATCTGATGAAAGAAATGAAATCATATCTAAATAAATGGAGAGAGACTCTGCATTCATACATTGTTGAAGTTGGTAACATGAAAATATTTATTCTCCCTAATTTTCAATGTAGTCCCAATAAAACTCCTAATTAAATGCTTTGTGGATATCAAACAATTTTAATGTTTATAAGGAAAAGCAAAACAAAAATAGCTAACATAGTAGTTAAGAAGTAAAATAAGTTAGAAGACTGACATCCAATTTCAAAACTTACAGTAGTTTAATCCATCAGTGGAACAGAACAAAGAACTCACATAAAGAACCACACAATGGACTTGAGTTGTGCCTCAGTGGTAGAGCACTTGCCTCACATGTGTGAGGTACTGGGTTCAATTCTCAGCACCACTTATAAATTAATGAATAAAAAATAAAGGTCCATCAACAGTGAAAAAAAAAAAAAAAAGAACCACACAAATACAGTGACGTGATCTGAAACAAAGGAGCATTCAATTGATGAAGCATAGGGGATTCAATTTAAAGACTGTGAAATCATTAAATATGATAGTATAATTGTAGATTCAATGCAAAAAGGACAGTCATTTTGCCAAATGGTGCTGGAAAATGCATAAAGAAAAGAAGAAAAATAAGAAGGAGAAGAGGAGAGAATTAAGACATATAGACTTTCCCTTACAAAAATTAACTCAAGACAGACTATAGAAATAATATTTTAAGAATACAAAACCAAAACAATTCTCTAAAATTACAAAAGAGAAAATCTAGTTAAGTTTAGCATTTTCCATGAAAGAAACATTATTGAGTTGGATAATAGTATAATTTAAAATTTCTGCAATGTTAATACTCTGCTAAAAAATAAAAGGCAAGATGGACTGGAGGGGTTCGTTGGGGGAGCATGCAAAACACATATCTGATAAGCATCTAGTCAAATATGTACAAAGAGATCTTCAAATTATTCAATACAAAAATAAAGTCAGTTAAAATATGGACAAATGATCTAAACAGATTTCTCACCAGAGATTACACACAGGTGGTAAAAATCTCTGAAAAGATGTACAACATTATTTATTCTCATGAAAAAAACAAAGTGAAACAGCAATGAGATACCACTAATATGTATAAAGTATGGAAGGTATAAAATATGGAAAACTAGCAATAACAGTTCCTGGCAATACACAGAACTACAGAAATTCTCATTTATTGCTTGTAAAATTGCAAACCATTTGTTAATTTAATAAGAATCTGTGGCAGATTATCATAAAGGTAAATATAATCTTAACATATAACCCAGCAACTGTACTCTTAGGTACTGACCAAATTAATTTGAAAATGTATGTCCACACAAAACCAGCATGTGAATGTTTATAACAACTTTATTCATAATTGCCAAGAAATAGAAGAGACCAAGTTTTCTTTCAGTAAATGAATGGATAAACTACTAGAATATCAGTAGAAAAATATAATTAATGACTTGTAAAAGTGAATAATTAAGCCGCAAATATGGATGAGTCTTAAATATATATTGTTATGTGTAAAAAGCCCATCTGAAAATGTTATATAATATATGTTTCAAAATATATGACATTCTGAAAGAGTTAAAACTACCTATAGCAAAACTATTAGTGTTTGTCAGAGGTTTTGGAGGAAAGGGCTGGTGTTCACTGGATGAAGCATAGGGGATTCACTTTAAAGGCTGTGAAATCATTAAATATGATAGTATAATTATAGATACATGACAATACACTTTCATCAAAACGCTTGTAATTTTTAGCACAAACAGAAAACTTTAATCTATGCAAATTAAAAAAATAACTTAAGAGGTTGATAGAGTAATGCAGGATAGCATATGGAGTATAATAAAATAATATAAAATGTGTATAATTATAAATATGTAATTGTGTAAATTCACTGATGTTTGCAGGAGGAAAATTTGCTGATCAATGTAAATTTGTAAAAAATAAAAGCTCTGCATAAGAGTAAAGGAAAAAAAAGAGATTATACATAAAGACTATATTCTGGCTAACAAAATTATTTCCAATTAGCACATGTTTAACAATTCTAACACATATATATCAATATACTGAAGAAGAATGATTAACTAAATGAATCATGGATGGTCAGTGCCAGGATGATTCTTACTGGATTAAGCAAGTGAGGATGAAAGTGATTCATGTGATAAGGTATTATGGTTGGTAAACATCAGTGAATTCATTTTTAACTTTTGATAGCTGTGGGAGGCCATCCTCGCACGTGATTTGAGTTACCTCGCTGGCTGGGTGAGAGGCGCTTAGACACAGCTGTGTCAGAGCCTTCCCCACCCTTCTCCAGGTCCAAGGGCTATTCTGTGCAGAGGCGTGTCTGGCCATTGGCCTGAAGACCCAATCGTGGCCCCTGACCTTGGGATGCTGCCCCCTTTAACCTTCATTGGATGGGATTTTCCCCGGAAGTTTTTGTTCCCCAATGAAAGCCCACTCCCTGGCGTTCTCTCTCTCTCTCTCTCTCTCTCTCTCTGTCTCTCTCTCTCTCTCTCTCTCTCTCTCTCTTTCTCTTTCTCGTCTCTTCTATAAACCTGGCCACCACATTAGGTGGCTGGAAGCGGGAGCTAGGAGAAGCAGTCCTGGAGCTGGAATTAAAGGTAATGAGAGTCTTGTCTCTTTAATTTAAAACTCCCTAGCAATTACTCATGAATCTTCTTTCATGAAGCCAGCGCTGGTTGTGTGGCAGTGATAGCTGAATGGACTACTGGGTGGTAATTGTAGGCAGGTGGGCACAACTGGAGGAAGGAGGTCACTGGGGCATCCCCTGTGAACAGTATGTTGTCCCTGCTCCCCACTCACACCCTCCATCTCTCCTTCCCAGTTGCCATGAGCTGAGCATCTTTCCTCCATCTTTCTATAATGATGTTTCTGTCCAGGATTCAGCCAACTAAGGACTAAACTTCTGAAACCATAAGCTAAAATCAACCTTTCCTCCCCTAAGTTGTTCTTATCAGGTATTTTGGTCATAGTGATTCAAAGCCATCTAACACAGATATTTACAGGTAGACATACATAAAAAGAGACAGAGATGTGCATATTCACAGTTCAGTATATACACATAATTTTTCTTACTTTCTTAGAAGAAAGTATACCTAGCACCTAGATCTTTTAAATACCATTTTCCAGTAAAAGGAACAAGTCTCCTTAAAGAAATTATTTTATGATGGAGGAAGAAACATACATGATAAGCTTAGAGCAACTTAAAGGGCCACAAATTAAGAAATTTCTACATATATAATTTTATATGTTGAATTAAGAAGTAAGTAAAGGGAAAGGAACAAAAATTTTATTGTTTTTTTTGCACAAAAATCCCCAAAATATTTGTAGATACTTTTTACTTTTGTTGTATAACATTTTATGTCTTATGTATTGCACTGTGACCTCCTCCCAATGAAAATAGTAGGAAAAGGAAATAACAGAGTGATTTTTATGGTGAGAAACCTGGTGAACTCTTATCTCATCTAGGTGATCAAGGTCAATGCAAAGTTCAAAATCAGGTTGATAGAAGGTATTTCTTGGTATGTTGAAATGGCACTTTACCCTTGTGCCCTTCTTCCCCAGGACCCTTATTTCCAGTCTAATTATGTGAAAATATCAAGTATATCTCTATGAAGTGTCTACAAAATGACCTCAAAAGTGTCACAGTCATAATATACAAGAAAAGTCTAGGAATCATCCTAACCAAGAAGAGCCTGAGGAGACATGTAGACTACATTTAATGTGTTTTTCAGGATGAGATCTTGAATCAGACAAAAGAACCTTCAATAAAAACTAAGCACTCTAATAAAATGTGAACTTTTTTATTGATGTACCAATGTTGGTTCATTATATGTGACCAATGTGTCACATGATCTTAAAATGTTAATAAATTGGAATACAGGATTCAATGTACCTGAAAATTTTCTTCTTTCTTTCCAATCTCTGTCCATGTAGAAACTATCCTACAACATAAATTTTCTTTAAAAAAATAATGTGGTGCTTAAGGAAAATATGACTTTAGAGGTACAATCTTAAATTCTGTGGCAGTAATGTAGAAATATGCTGGAAAACAAATAAGAAAAACAGCACAATTTAACACACATTAAATGCCTAAGTGCCTACATGTCATAATAAATGACTATCTCTAAAAGGACCTTATGTTTCCCTGTGGAAACAGGTGTCCATTATCTTTCTTGACTACCTTGCTTGTCACCCCATATATGAGAGGAATGTGACCAAAGTGAGATGGAAATAGAATGAGATGAAAGAGAAGAAACAAAAAAAAAAAAGGAGGAAAGATATGGGTTGTACAAAAGTGGGGGAAATTCGGGAGAGGCATAAGGCTATATCTGCTGGGTTGTATATGCTGAGGTATGATGGTTTACAGGAAGGTGGATGTCTGAAATCAGATTCAAAGTTGGAACACCAGGTGTGGCTTAATACAGGAGGTGAGCTTGGGTAGTTGGTAGATGAGAGTTGTGTGTGAGTGTGTGTTCACGCGTGTTCAGGCATCCATGCATGGACATTTTGTGTATTCTTATTTAGTGGCATTCATTCGGATGCAGTTTTCAGTATTTTCCTTACAGACAAATTGCACATAAGAAAACGTGAAATTCATGTTATGCACAAATTGTTCCCTAATATATCAAATGCATTGGAACAAATTCACATTTTTGAAACCAGTATTGCAGCACAAGCAAATATCAATATAAATATGCATTCTTATCCCCCTCATTCTCAAACCAAAAGGAACATACTCACAAAATATTCTATTCTTTGCTTCTCCTTTGGGAGTGTTCAAAGTGTCTGAGGATGACCAAGGTTAAAAATTGATATTTTAATGATAAAATATGTATATTAGATTCCATGCCACACAGTCTAGATAACTTTGCCAAAGATTAACTTAGGTGTCAGATATTTACTAACCTCCCTTTATATATGAAATACCTGTTTGGTGTTTTAAATAGAAAGATTTCTAAGGCTTACTCTAAAAAAGTGTTCCTCAAAATTCACTCGTTAAAACAAAGATCTTGGAATATTTATTAGAAGATATATGATTATGCATTTCTTCAATGCTGGCAAATCAGAAGCCATTGTAGTTGAAATTATCTGCCTGTGTATTTAACAAATGATATGGGTGAATTTTATGCAAAGTAAATTTTAGAAAACACTGTTTTAGACCAACTAAATAAGAATCCATGATCTGGTGTGTATGTGCATATTTAATAACCGCTATTGATAATTTTGATAAGCATTCACATTTCAAACTGATTCTTTCCATAATGAACTTAGCCTTGGGACATCTTTACTACCCAGGAAGCACATAACTATGGTTCCTCTGGCCAACTGTTTTACCCAAACAAACATTTAATGAAATGTTCAATCTTAACAACCTTCTGGGAAGAGCTAGACAAACTTAGTGCAGTATAATAACATTTTTAAATGATGAAGCAAAAACAGCCTTCCTAAAATTTGCTTATAAAGAAATCAGGGTAAAAAACAAAAATAAAAAATGTCAACCGTAACATCTCCAGAGGATAAACTGAATTGTGTACCCCTCTTCTTTGCCTCATCTGGACGCAGATTCTTTACTGTCCTGAGATGCTTTCAGTTAACCATGTTCGATTTTGTTTCATCGATCATTGGCTGGGATCTGGTTAAATGGTTTCTGATACTAAAATCATGCCCGTTCTTCACACTTTCTCGTTGCCATTTAAAATGCTGCTCTATCATTTTATTTACTTCTGTTTTCTTCCTGATTTCATTCCTCCTTTTTTTTTTTTCCTTTTAGTTTTTTAAACCAGCCACCTCTACAGAATGTGAACTCCCATCTGCTCAGACCAAGCAGAGGCTAGACCAGATGTGACCTGCAATTTGCTGAATGGGAAACAAACAGAAGGAGTGCAGCCGTCTGCCATCTGTTGATGCAGAAAGCAGCAGGCCATGCCCGGCATTTCAACAGGGCTCCCCCGCTGGGAAATTGAAAGAAAAAGCATTTGTTTCATCTTTCCCTTTTCCTGACCTGGCAGCTCCTTTGAGCAAGGTGAGGAAGAAAAAAAAAAGGATATCTTGCCATGAAGAAATGACAGCTTATAGGTAAGTATGTGTGCTCCATAAATAAACTGTATTTGCATTTAAAGTTTTACCCTTGCTGTGGTTGACTCTCCTTCCTCAGTGGTATAAAGAATCTAATCTCTGTGGTTGTCAGGCACTCTTCCAAATTCCTAATCAGCTTTCTTCTCTGAATGCCACAAAGAAGGCTCTTGGGGGAGTTAAGGGTAATGAGGCAGGTGTTAGCAGCAGATATAGACAAAGGCAAGGATTGCTCCTGGATGCAGAGTCTTGGTTTTACATGGTCAGAGAACATCTGGTTTCCATTTTCAGAAAGAGATGAATGTAATAGAACAGGTGGCCCTTGTGACATTAACATGTTAGCTTGGACCTCTTCCTCTCTCAGTCTGATTGTGTGAGCTGTGTCATTCCATTTTATACAAGGCACTGAGGTAGCAATTTCCTTCCTCAATGTGTATCTTAGTGAAGGCTGTTCTTGGTCTCTGGGTTGAACCATGATGCATAAGTTATAGTCCCTGGTTTCATAAGGCCCATTATCTAATAACATATCTATCTTTAAAAACATATTTTGAAGAAAATAAACTGTTTTGAAGATGCCCTTGTTTACTAATGGAGGTAATCCCAGATTTTAAAAACATTGCTTTCTTATAAGAAGAACACCTAAATCTTCTTTATTTTATTAAATTCTTTATTTTTATTTCCTAAGTGCAATCTTATTTAAAAATTACCATCTTTTTATACATAATAATTATTAGAATCAACAGTAAATAAATGCAACGTTAAGATTATTAAAATGGACTTTACGAGTTGCAAAAATATTACTAACTTCTATTTTAAGTATGGGCCTTGCTCTACATGGAAAAAATCTGCACAGCAGAACCCAAGAACCCACAATTTATTTTTATTTATCATATTGTGCAATAGCTTTTCCAGTAAAGAAGAGGTAAAGTAATTTACTTATGGAATATAATGGTAAAACTATTTTTATAAATTCCATTGTGTGTGTGTGTGTGTGTGTGTGTGTGTGTGTGTGTGTGTGGCCAGAGATGGAACATATGCACATATTAGGCAAGCACTGCTTCTGCATAGATATTCCTGTGAGTTGCCCAGGCATTGCCATCTCTTGTGTTCTCCAAGTAAATTTTAACATGAATTAAAGATGAATGATATATATCAAGTTTATTATAATTACTGCCCATTAGGTCCATGATATGCCGACCAATTATTATAACTCCCATTTTTCCCATGTCTACTAAATAAGAGCATGATCATTACTTATTCTCAAACTCTGTAATGAGCTCCCACAAGCTATTTGGTTGAAGACCAGCTACTGCTCAAATAGTCCCCAGTTGTTTCTGACACTTTCAAATGAGTGCTTTGTGTGCTGAAACAAAACTATGACAGCAACAAAGTAGCTTATTATTTGTATGGGCCTTACATACCTTTCCTTATTGTTTCACCCTTTTTTTTTGATAGGTCACATTCTCCATTCTTAAATGTAAGCAAGAGAAGTTTATTATGACTATTGCCCGTTGGGTCCATTGAAAAAATATCATTTCAAAGCAGTGTGGGTCATTAGGACTGCCAGATAAATTGCTATGTCTAGAAAGAGGTGAGAGAGAGGGTCTTCTCTAATGTGAAACATGTTGGTAATAGTGTTCCGTAATAGCTTAAAGTTGTATTCAGTTTAACAAAGTCTATATTAACCTGAAAAATTTTATATTTTTCCTATGAGATTTAAAATTGTGAAGGAATTTGATGGAGGGCAAGTGAAAATTCTACTTAAACATAAATTCATTCAGATAATATTTATTGATATTCTACTGTGAACTGAGCAACATTTTAGGGCTGGGGTAAAAACAGCAAAAGAGAGAGAGCCAAAATAAAATACTAAAATTACTGTCCTCATGAAATTCATGTGTTAATGTAGGAGACAAAAAAAATTAAAAAGGAATTTTACAGTATATTATAATAGTATTTATACTATCAATGAGACAGATTAGAGACTAGCAATGATCATAAGGCCTAGCTTTATGCGGGATGGTGGGGGTTGAAGGAGGACAGAAGTTTTCAGGAATGAGTGAAATGAAAATAAAGACTTAGAGTAACTTCAGAAACAATTGGTGCTGGGATGGAGAGTAAAAGCACTCCAGGCAGACAGAATGGTAGGTGCAATGACTTTGAAGCTCAAACATGTACTGGCTGCCCAAGGAAGAGAGAGGAATGAATTCAGTTGAAAGCCAGAGAGGTACAGAGGTCAAGTCCTGGAGGGTTTCCTGTGACATCTTGAAAGCTTTGGCTTTTCCTTTGGGGAGAATCCAGAGGAATTGGAAGTGTAAACAAAGGAGCAATATGATTTGATATTGTCTTAATATCTTCATTCTAGATGCTGGTTGGGTATAGACTAAAAGCACTCAAGGGTAGAAGCATGAACAACAATTCAGAAGCTATGACAGAACTCTAAGCAAGAAACCATTGTTAATTGGAACAGAACAACAAGTTTTGAAATCAAAATGACTGCATGTTTTCATGTAATTTGAATATAAATTCCATAGACTTTGCTAGTTAATTAAATGTGGAATGTAAAACAAAAGGAAGAAGAATTGCTGTACATGTTTTATCTTGGTAGTTTAAAGAATGGCATCACTACTGAGATAGTAAAGTCTATCATAGACACAAACTTATCGGGGAAGAGGAGGAGGTTTGACTATTGTACATATAAAGTCTTAGATGACCATTCAACAATTATGTGGAGATTAGCACCAACAAGAAGTTGGGTATAGAAGTTTGGGGTTCATGAATAGACTGAGCCTTGGGCACATATTTGTTAGTTATCCACATACAGATGATACCTAACACTGACGAGAGTGCCTAGGGAGTTTGGAAGATAGAAAAGCATATGAGATCAAAGGCTGAACCCTGAGTCATTTCAATGAGAAAAGTTTACAAACCTGAGGAGAAACTAAGTAAAGAATTTTTTTTTCAAGAAATGTTGCCCCAAAGCAAAGGAGAACATTGAGCTGTAACTGCAGAAACAAGTGCTTTTAAGAGATATTTTTTTTAAAGATAAGAGAAATATAAGCAATTCTACACTGATGGAACCATCCAATTAAAATGGAACAGATTGAAGAAGCAGATGAGAAGGAATACTGGTGTAAAGTTTTTGAGTATCTAAGAGGGGACTGAATCTCATGTGCAAGGAGCAGAGTTTATTTTCATGAGGAGTCTTCTGGAGAGAAAGGACTCAAGGACATGAATGCATGTAGTTGGACAGATGTGATAAGAAGTTTTATAAAGTATACTGGTATGATTTTCTCAATAAAATTGAAAATTATGTAGTCAACTAAAAGTGAGAATCTGAAGGAGGAATTAAAAGAGTTTGACATAAGATGATAGTTTCCTGGAATGATGATTAAAGAAATTTAAAAATGTAACAGATTGGAGAAATATAGCATTGAAAGGTATGGCTATGAGTCATTTGCAAAGATTGATTATGAACTTAAAGAGAGAACAGTGGGCACAGTTGTTATCTTTTCTTATTTGATTCTTACCAAAAGAGGGACACTCTAGAATAATTGAGTGTACCCATTGGCTATGCTTTTGTCAAAGGGACATCAGAAATGACAAAATAAGGAATTTACAGATATTAAATAAAGGATTAAGTATGATTGATTGTTGAATTGGTGCAGAGAAGGGAAGGAAAGACAAGGATGATGATATCAGGAGCAGTAAAATATTAGTACATTAAAGAATTGGCATTTTACAAGTTCATGGCTTCAAAAATGTTTGGACTCCATGAAGCAGATGAAGTAAGCCAGCTGGATTGGAGAGTGAAGTTTTGAAATTGAGTTCAAGGCTGAAGCTACTCAAGGTCCACCAGGGAGTCATCATTAGATTGAGTAATTTTGGTGGGACAAAAGACAAGAAGAACACTAAACTGAGAGACCAATTTGCTGTGAGTTTCATCAGTGTGGATGTTGAAATCTCCAAGGATTCTGGAGGAAACAGTATGTTCTTAAGGCAACAATCCAAAATATCAAATACTCAATACAAAAGGAGTGCTCTGAGCATTGTGGATGGCTATTATAAAGAGGGCTGTTATATTTTATAGTCTGACGTCATGAAATTAAGTGCTCTGTGTTTTTTAAGGAGGAAGTGAATGGCGATAAGTAGTGGGAAAAGTTGCTATTTTTCTTTGTGGCTGATGAACAGGAATACAGAGGAAAGTGACCTATTTTCAGGAGATGACATACCTTGTAGAAGATCCAATTTTCTATTGAATTTTAAAAAGAACTTATGGATGATTTTTCTCATGTGTAACAATGATTATTCATGACCCATAGTGACTTCAAAAGAAAGAAATTCAGAGTTAAGAAGAAATCCAAGATAATATCTATAATATTATGGAATTTGGTGGTTAAAGTCATTATTATAGAGACTTGGATTTTCTATGGTCACTGGGGGAAACCTGAAAAAAAGAAAAATTGTTCTATTTTATTCTTAAATGTTCTAAGGCAGAGGCTTCTGGTGACTCTGAAGCTGGGAGTTGTCCTGTCAGGGACACGAGAATTCTGTGGACTCCCAGGAGGCATAGCAGGTGCATGTCAAGTTTTTCTCAGACAGCGGAGGTTTTCTGTCCATATAGGTCATAAGGCACCAGAAGAGCAATCACATTCCAAACAAGAGAGTATCTTCTTCATCCTTTTTATTTCCCCATCCACCTGTCAGCATGATTTCCATTCAATAACGTATCTAGGCTTCATGGGGAAAGGTAGGTGTACGTGGAATTGATATTGTATGAATAGATTTTGAAGCATCAGGAGCTTCTATTCCTGATCTGCTGTTTGAATATGTTCCCCAGGAGAGCAAACACTACAATATTAAAAAATGGGTAGATAGTCACTTTTGTATACTTTGAAATTTACTTCAGAACAAAAAAATTCAAAGTTTCCTCCTGTGAGTCATGATCTGGATTGCAGAATTTATTTTCTTTTATTCCATTTATTTTATTTCTTCATGGAGAGGTTGACATTTCTTTACCAGAACTTTTATAAAGGATCTCAGATTAAACATTTTGATTAGAGATATGCATTCTTTTCTTTAAAAGTTTGTCAGAATAAAGTTTTAAAAGAGATTGACTCATCAAAAGATATCATTGAATACACATAAATGATATGACACCATATTATTATAAATTCAAGCTTCATTATGAATATCATTTAACATATCATCGGTTGGCCCACCAGAATTGGGTCATATGTGTGCACTTTCTTATTATGTTGATCTTGCTGTCCTTCTGTGCTTCCTCATTTCTTAAGTTCTGGCTTGGAACAATCTCTTGACTTTCTCACACATCTTCCTTTATGAGGATACGTTGCTTGCAACAAGTCATTTTGTTTGTTTTGTGTTTTCTCAACAGAATCTCTTTGTGAAGATACTATATGAATCACCAGGGAATCCTCCCTCTGTATATTTATTTTACTTACTGCTGCAGCATCATCTGAAGTAATATTTTTTTAAAGATTAACCGACCAAATTTACCCTACCTACCAGTCTCTTTCTCTCCCTGTCTCTGATTCTCTCTTTTGTCCCTGAAACACTACTTCACTCAAAAGCATGGACTATAGTCATAGAGGTGTATGGGCTGAAAAAAGTTATTCTTTATCCCTTACTGTCTCCCCACTAGCAGAATTTCTTACCCAAATTGAAGAGAAATAATAACATTTAATCAAAATGGGGTGCCTTTCATTGAGGAGGAGAAGCTGAGTTAGCTCTGACAGGTTTCCAGCTGATCCTCCTGTGAAGGCATGGGTTTGGGTGAAATAACAAGATGGCGAATCTTCCTGATACACGGATATGTAAACTGTCAGGTTGTGGAAAACAGAAGTTAACCTGATTTTTTTAATCGTGGAGCCTCTGCCAGCTCTGCAGCTGAGCCAGCGGCCCCCCACACCATATAAATGAGACGTCTGTAGAATCTCAGGATATTGGCAAAGTCAGTCATTTTTGATTTGCTATTTTTGGACGGTGATATGTTGCTGGAGTTCAAGATACCCCAACACACTTTGCTATTTCGTAAGGAATTTACTGAAAGATAAATCTGCCTCCTTCTGCCCTATTTCTACACTGAGAAGGAGTGATCAGTCATCAGCAAGCTTGCTGCCAAAAAGTTTTGTAAAGTCAGGAACCATTCCAAATGGGAATTAATGGGGAGCAAAAATGATCTTTTCATATTCTCAGCCTTCATAAGGTATGGCAATCTGTCTTGAGGTGGGGCTGCAAATCAATTAAGCATGAATGATGTATAGGTGTAGAATGTGACCTTAACAAGTTGTCTTGCCTGGGCCTTGATGTTTCCATCTGGTTTGTGCAAGGAATGTTCAGATAATGTAGCAAAGAGGAAGATTATGATTTCAAGGGGAACAGTCATTATGGGTCCCTATCTTCCTGGGCCTGATAACTTTAATCCAAGTTGCCTGGGAGGGAAGAACTCATAAAATACTTTATCTGAAGCAAGTGCAAAAATACTCATAAACTCAAAGGTTAATCACTGCACCAGAAGAACAGATGAAGGAGACAGGGCAGTTTTATGTTTCTTTACTGTGCTGCCCTTATTAATCATGTTGTGGGTTGCTTTAAAATATGTGCCTGTACTTTATTTTAAAAGCCTAATGGATAGACAGACAGACAGATGCTGGAAATGAAGTATGATAATAATAGGATTTGTTCAGTCTTTCTTCCTCTTGCCAGTATTTGCAGGAGAGAAAATCAAGGTCAAGAAATGCATTTAGTTTTAGCTTTTGAATGAATTTTATTTTAATGCTGTATTTTTCTTACAATTATTTTTTTACTTAACTTAAAATTTGACAATCTTACTTATTCCAAGATGCAGATGTTTACTTCATTTATCTTTCTTTGCAAGTGGCTTTATTTTAGGATGACAAGTGGACAGCTTGATCATCTGTGTAATGATTCCTTCAGATTCTGCTAACCAGCATGTAAGTGGATTGGAGGATGAAGCTAATAGAGCTGCTCTTGATAAATCTGCAAATGGGTTTCACTTCTGCCTCTGAATTTATGCAGAGCAAGTCACAACATAAAGGATTTATATAGATATAAGTTACACAAAGTACAAAGGAAGTTTCTGATATGTTGTATATAGAGATGTGATGGATTTATACATAATTAAACAGGCTTCATCTAAATTGATCTTTTATTTAGGTTCCTTTAAGGGAAAGATGATGAATATTTTCAGTTTGCAAATCCTGTTGTTGCTGCCATTATACTGTGAAAACATCTATTGATAGCATGCAAATGAACGTGCATGCTATTTCATCCCAGTAAAATATAATTTAAAGAAAACAGCTAAAGACTATTCTTTTGAGCTGAAGTTTGATGAACTCTGATTTCAATCATCTATAAGAATAAAATGAAGAAGATGTTTAGGAACTCTGCCTTTAACTTTGTTTATTGTACAGAATTTACACTTAAAAAGTGTTTCTATACTTTTTTACCTTTCAGTTATTTCTTAGGGATTATAAGTGCATGTGCTAAAAGCAGCCAAGAAGTAATGTAAATATATAAAATCAAAATTGTATAATGTTATTGTACCATTAATATACCAGTGGCACTTTTGAATGATTAGAGATATATGCAAAAATTCCTTAAAAAAACCTGCAGCAAGATTTGGCGCATAGACCTCTAGTTTTCCACTGCTGCTTTAGGTAGCAGCTTGGATTTCCTCTACTTGGTATGTCCATATAGTGTTTTGCCTGAAGACCAAATCATCCTTTCAAACACCAATCCAATTATTACCTTCTCTGAGGGACTTTCAATGAAATTAGTGTATACAATTCATTACTAATTTCTCTAAGCATTCAAAATGTAAACATTTTTGTATTCCTTTGTGATGCACTTATTCCCACAATAGACTAGCATCCTTAATTATTAAAGGTGAGCATACAAGATTGATTTCATGAAAATTTGTTTTTTTCCAAAGACATAATCATTTTCATTGTGAAATATCTTATGTCAAATTTATATTCAGATATCCCTTACAATCCAAATTTACTTAATCAAATTCTTATTATCTGACTTTATGAATCAACATATTTAGATACATTGATGCAAGAAATCCTTGCAATCTGACTTCTTATTACTTCTTGTTTTGAACAAACAGAAATAAAATATTTAAATAATATCTTATTTCTCTTTATGAACTCATTTTATGAACATATGCTATCAAACTTCAGGAACTCATTAGATGTGATTGGCAAGAATACTTAGAGAGGATTACAGTTCAAGGCACACAAGGACAGTCTCTTTTGTAATTCGTTAGGATCTTCTCATGAGTTAATAATTATCAGAAATCTTTCCATAGCAATTAACTCCTCTATGACAACTTTGAGAAACCAAATCTCAATTTTCTATGGCCGAAAATACTATAAAAGAAACAGGCTTTACTAACAACTCCAACTTACCTCCTACTATTTTTCCCATGGATGATGGTACTCAAACCACCTTAGCCATTCAGTATTAGAAGTATCCGTGCTCATTTTACCAAATATTCCCTTTTCTCAGATGGTTTTTTCCACTCTCCTGATGGTGGACTCTTCCTCATTGCTCAAGTCTGTATTAAGCAATGATATGTCTACACATATGCAGAAGAATATCTTTTTCCATCCTAGAAAAATAAAAATGTTATCAATTCACTCATCTATTCACTAAGTTCACAAGATTAATTCTGTTATCATGTGCCAGATAATCTGCAAAGTATTATGTATATAGTGACTCACCAAAGACAAAAAGCCCATACCTCTGTGGCTCTTACATCCCAATAAAACATAAGGTGCCTTGGAGTTATTCTTTACAGCCATGTACAAGCTTATTTTTGCATTAGCACTTTTCTGTAGGTAGTTATTAGGTTTTATTTTTCTCCTGAAACCATGTAAACCATAAAATTCAAAAATGATGTCTGTTGCATTCAACATACCCCTGTGCTTGGCACACAAAAATTTTGTACCTAAGGATATAATGCTTGAGAGCACAAAGAGTCTAACTATACTTTCACATGGTTTAAGGTGTTTCAAAATTTCATTGAAACCCCAGTGAAATGTAATGTACTCAGGTTAGTTGAAAAAAAAGATAGGGAAAAATTGAAAACATGCATTAGAGCATATGACCAATATTTATAAAGTTAAAGTGGTTTACCTTTTTACAACAATGTAGCCAATGCATATGTGACTACTGGAAGGAGAAGAAAACCAAACATAACACCTATTACGATTTCATTCTTTTGTCTCGACTTTTATCAACTCAGTAGAAAATTTGTATAAGAAATTATTCATATTAAACTTGAATATAAATAGGTTGAAATGAATTGACTTCCAATGGATATGTATTTGAACTGAGTTTGGTATGTAGCTCTTTTGATATTTTATTTCTAAATTTACATAAGGTACTTGAAGACTAATAATAACCTCATTGGATTATATACATAGGTCTTATTTTCTTTTCTAAAGTCAGAAAAAAATTATGTGATAGACATGGAAAAATATTTTCAAGTGTCAATTGAAATTTTAATTTCATCACACACACACACACACACACACACACATGCACACACACACTTCCCCACTATGGGGGGATATAAAAAATTATATAAAATATAATTAAGCTCTAAAATATACTTATTCTACAATCAAAATGACCAAAAAGGAGTTAAATAACATTTGCTTTTGAAGCATAATACAATTATTTGTTTTTGCTTATATAAGAAGGTCTGAAAGGCATAGATCTCATTTATACTAATTACTTAAGGTAAAGTCTCAGTTACAGTAACAAATGAAAAATATCATTCATATGCCATGCTACCATATTGACTATACTAGTATATTCTATTAGGGAATCTAAGAAAACTGCAAGTGTATTGTCAAATATTTGAACAGATCAACATCATAACACAGTCTCCTATCAACTTAAATTCTATAATCAAAACTGTCAGTTATTTAAAGAAAATAATCATGATCTCATTTACTCAAAAATTTCAGGTGTGCATGTTAGGGATTAATTTTCTCAGAAATTGCAAATAAGTGAAATAAAGACATCTCTACCCCATTTCTCAACACATTTTCTGATGTCTCAGGTTGTATATAACTTTGATTCAATGATTGCATGAAAATATAAAAATATTGAAATGTTCTAGAATATTAAATGCATATGAGCATGTATGAGGGCAATATTTCTACAATAATACTAATAATAGTTATCTTGAAATATGGTTAAATCAAGTGCAAGAGTAAAGCATTAGTAGCATAAAGAACATATATTTAGATGTGAGGAAATCATTTGCCTAATTCTTTATGTAGTAATCAGAGTACTCATAAAAGACTATTCAAAAAATAGAAACAGTTTTTCTGAAAACACTAGCCAGCTATGGTAGACAAACACAGACTAGTGTTCCCTGGTATGTAGAACAATATAAATGAAGTATTTACAACCTCTTTGAAAGTAATCAAATTCCAGGAAATTGGTGGCAACCTAGTGACTATCAGGCCATGAGGAAAATGATAACTCTGCATCTTTCTCCTTGCAGGCACCTGGGACACTCAGGAGAGCATGCAATGTGCTTCTTGGAATGCAGAATGTTATGATTTCTATGTTAGGTTTCGCCCTTACAATTCACAGTCAAGAGTTTTCCTTGAGTCTCTAGTAAGACTCTGGACTTGATCTTTTGGACAATGCTAAAACTCTTATTCTGATTTGGATGTGATGTGTCTCCTACAAGATCATGTGTAAGATAATGCAAGATGGTTCAGAGGAGATATTAGTGAGTGATGAGAGTCTTAACACAGTCCCTGTGGGATTAACTGAGTGGAGACTGAAGGTGGGTAGGGTGTGGCTGGAGGAGGTGGGACATTGGGGTCATGCCATTGGTGTATATGTTTTGTATCTGGCGAGTGGAGTCTCTCTCTGTTTCTTAGTCATCATGTGATCAGCTTCACCATGCCACACTCTTCTGCCATGACATTCTGCTTCACCTCGAGTCTACCAGGTTTTGGATCTAGCTGTCTTTAGACTAAGACCTCAAAAACCATGAGACCCTAATAAACCTTTCCTCCTCTACAATTGTTCTTGCTGAGTCTTTTAGTCACGGTAGCAACAAAATTAGTAAAACACTTCTCCTCCTCTAAAGTTGTTCTTGTTGGGTATTTTAGTCACAGACACAAAATCTGACCAGAACAAGGAAGGTGACTGATTGATAAAGCAGCAGCAGCAGGAACGGCTGTTTCCCTCAGTACCCAGAGTGAGAGAAAGAAAGTCAGAGTTGATCTGATGTTGATCCACTGATGAGACAAATGACATTCAATTTACAACATTCCTGTTTTAGTCTGTTGGAAATTCTATTTTATAAAAAGGTACTGGATAATTTATAAACAACAGAAATTGGCTGCTCTCCATCCTGGATACTAGAAATTCCAAGATCAAGATACCAGGAGATCTGATATCTGGTAAGGGCTCACTCTCTTCTTCAAATATGGTATCTATTAGCTATGTCCTTATAATGGTGGGAGGGTCAGAGAGGCTTCTTGGAGCTCTTTCATAAGGGGAATAATCTTATGAAACCTCTTTTAATACCATTATACAGAGGATTAGCTTTATAGCATATTCGTTTGGGGACACACAATTGAGACCTCAGAATTTCTTTTTCTCAAACCTTGAATACATTTCCACTGATTTATTTGCCTTCCCTATATTTTCCCTCAGTATATTTGACTTTGTGATTCCTAAACACTGAATTTATTAATTGGTTTTGAAAGCCTTATTAAGTTTTCCACTAACCTTTTATATCCTTCTCTTTTTCTTCTGTTTATCTAAGTATCTTTTTCTTCTATTTTCACACTTAAGATTCTATGTAAGAATGAATTCTGACTTTTCTTAGTAAAACATTTATATTTCCCTTATTATAATTTGACCTTTTCATATTTCAACATTTATTTAAAGAAAGAAATGCATTTTAATGATAACATGCTTATTTAATACTAGGAGGCTGAGCAAGACAATCAAAAGTTTGAGTCAAGATATCAAGTTAACAAAACTCCATCTCAAAACAAAAAGCAAAAAGAAGTACGGATGTAGCTCAGTGGTAAAACACCCTTAGGTTCAATGTTCATACAAAGAAGGAAAAAAAAAAAGGAACCCATGTTACAACTAGGAGCACACAATTAATCTGTGTAAAGCTGAATTTTAATCTTTGTTTCTGACTAGGCAAATAAATATAGACTTGCCCATTTTAGGAAGATATGCATGATTATATACACAACTCTATAAAATATGATTTGAATTCATTTTTTGGGTAATACCAAACAAATTACTAAGGTCCAAGATTTTATTCATGATTTTCATTTGCATTTATTTTTACTTGACATATATGCTGACATTTGAAAGAAAATTGCTGGATATTGATAGTTGTTAGAAATATGGTATCAAATAGTACCACACATTCTCTAGGGGTTAGTGCCAGATAATTACTTATTTGACTAGCTGCTGTGATAATCTGTCTCCATGTAGGTATTGGATATATGTCAAATGTCTTTATTAAAGTGACTTTTAATAATATATTTCTAAAATATCAGTAGGCAAAGATGAGAACTTTATAAATTCCTCAGGTAATTCCAGATTAAGATCCAAAGTTGTTCTGATTTTATTTTTGAGGAAGATTTAGCTGGGGAGCACAGTATTGGCAGAAAGATCATGCACTAAACAATTTGCATTATACAATGCAAATGAATTGCAATTTAATTATCAAAGTCACTTTCAGTGGTTTTCTACCATTTAACATAAAATAAAAGTCAAAGTTAAATGCTATGCTATGTTATGAAATTGATTGTATAATTATTTTTAAAACTGAAAAAGTCAGAAATCTTTAAAAATTCCTGCTAACAAAGTTCTGACAAAATATAATTGATTATCTGGGATGATAACAAATTGTGAGACAGAAAGATCACTGACCATTATATTAGATAAAGACACATTTTAATTTTAAAAAATGTTTTTCTAATACAATTGTATATATTTTTCTAATATAAATATATATCTTCTTTAATTAGCCACTTTAGATGAAGGATTGAAAGAAAAATTCCCAAGCATTATCCTCAATTAATTACAACAAATTAGAAAATTTGGTACTTTCTCCAGGAAATGCTTCGATTTTCATGACTGAAAGCTTCCACCTGGTTTCAGTTTATTCTTAATCATATTCATTACTATATAGTTGATCAGAAGGTCCTTCAAGACTGTTACAAAATACAATGTTTTAAGCAACAATTTACCCTACCTAGTTATTTTTTAATCAGATCCTTATTCTGTCTCTTCCTCATGCTATATTTATATTCCAGGTTGATTAAAAAACAATCTTTGTGATAATTATATTTGAGTTATTTCCAGGGTTTGCATTTAAAATATTTGGGGTTATGTTTCATATATATTTTGTTTATGAGTGAGTATAAATGGCTTTAGTTTAAAAATTAGGGGTTTTGTTGTTGTTGTTATTGTTGCTGTGTTTTTGTTTTTATATATTATGAATATTTTAATCTCTTACCAATTGTTTTATGGTTGAAAAGTAACATCCTGTAAATATAAGTGGTACAAAGTACAGAAAGGAACAAGCCTTGGATAGCAACTGATACCACTGCTCAAAACCTCAGCCAGTTCTATGACTTGCCATGGTTTCAGAGCTCAGGACAGAGTTGTGTCTCAGTCTTATGTCAATGCTTTTCTTCTTTGAATATAGAACCATTTGGGGGGAAGTTTCTCATATATTTAATTTTCAAATTTAATATGAACACACCCTCTCTTTTAATATTACAATCTGTATGTATAATGTCTTCTAATTTTATTTTGCATGTTATTACTCTACTAAACATTATACTTTGAAAAAAAAAGAGCCTCAGCTCATTATCCCATTTACAAAAGCTTAATCTTCATATAAAACAGTCTTTTTAGAATCCAGTTTTAGGGCTTGGTGGCACATGCCTGTAATCCCAGTGGCTCCGGAGGCTGAGGCAGGAGGATTGCAAGTTCAAAGCCAGCCTCAGCAAAATTGAGGTGGTAAGCAATAAAGTGAGACCTATCTGAGTTAAATCCCTGGTACTCACTCCCCCTGACAAACAAACCAAGTTTTATATATACCTGAAATCACCTACCCCAAAACTAGGACCTTGAACCTGCCTTAATCTTTGACCATATCTGCTGATGTGATTAATGATCAGAAGGTCTATTTTAAGAATAATCTTAAACATATAAATATCTTCTAAAAATTTATAAAAGCATGTAAATTATATGAATAAAAATTAAGGAAACACCCAGCACATATAAATGTGAGAAAAGAAATACAATTATTGCTAAACATGCCCTATGTGTGAACTTCCCAATTCTCTCTCTTCCTCCCTCCCTCATAGATAATTACTGTCTTAAATTTGGTTTCATTTAAATTATGAGCATCTTTCTCATTTTACCACATGCTTAATAATAACATATTGCTTAGTTTTACACAGGCTTTTTCATGGTATATAAAAGTAATCACATAGTATATTATCTTCTGCTGAAGCCTTTTTGTTCAACATTATTGTACCTAAAATTTATGTCTGCTGTTGTATGTGGTTATAATTGTTTTTGGCTGCTATGTATAATTTAATTGTATGAATGACCATATGTTTTATCTATTAAATTATTGATTAATATGTAGGTTGCTTCCAAATATTTACTACTTCCAACAATGTTTTTTTAATGTTTTTAAATATTCACATTTCATGCTTGTTTTACACATAATTTTTTCAAATATTTATACTAGATCCTTTGGAATAGAGGTGCTGAATCAGAGGTATGCTTATCTATTAAAATAATGCCAATTGTTTTTCATGAAATGATTATGCCACTTTCAAAGTTTAAATGATTCAGTTTTGCAATATTCTAATAAATCTTAATAACTTTAGTCTTTTAATTTTTCCATACTGGTGTTTCTCAATTAATATTTCAATATTATTTCCAATTATAATGATGATTACTATCTTTGCATATGATTATTGGCTATTCAGGTTTCCCCTTATGTGAAGTGCTTATTCAAATTACCAATAATGGCAAGAAAAGATATAATTACCAATTTAATTTAATAAGCTGAAAGATAGGAAATAATAACAACTAAGAAAGTAATTGGAGACTATAGAAATTAAAAAACAGAATTGAAGTTCTTAGAAAAGTTTGACAATAGTAATAGTTTTTGTTGAGACTAATCAAGAAAACAGAGAGACGGAACAAAAACAATCATGAATTAAAGAGAGAACATTATTCAGCATAGATACTGAATCCATTTAAAAGATAAAATTACAAACAAGTTAATTACAAAAATTTATTTGAATGTGTAAAACACTACATATGTATGTTTATAAAGAGAGTTTATAAAGAGTATGAAGAGAAGAATATTAAGCATAAATTAGCAAATATAAAGTGAGACTATGAACTAATGACTTAAAATTTTTCTACAAAATATACCATGTCTTGATGACCTCACCAGGGTTCTTCCAGGAGTAAATATTTCTAACCTCCTATCTGCTCTTTCAGAGAATGGACAAAGAAAATATGTTCACTCAACCTTTCACAAAGTTTTTAAGAATTTTATAACAAAGCTCAGTAATGATAAAAGAAATTGTTGGTGAATGAAAATTCTAGTGTGTTGTAAACACAGAGGAATTCATACTAATTACTCATAAAAAAACTAAATACTGCATCATATTAAAAGAACAGCACATCTTGGCCAAGTGAATATCAGAATACAAATCAACACATTAACTTTAACCATAAATCACTTCACCTAATACATATGTTTTAATTATTATATAATAATATTGCATAATTATTGATAATTTAACATTTGTTCATAAAGAAAAAAATTCATAAAAATAGGAAAACAATGCATTTGATGATGATATGTTATCTTTATTTTTAAATCAAGGATTAAACAATATGCAACAATTATCACTTTTATCAAAGTGTCTCGGTTGAGTAAAATGAGAAAAGGATAAAAGAATAGTAAAGAGAAAAAGAGAACCATTCTTTCCTCTTCCTGTTAGTATTACCTATGGAAAAAATCTAAAAAATCTGAACAGGAAATAATTATATTATTAAAAGTGTTTATCAATATTTCTGAACATATAACCAATTACATTTTACATATTAAAATGTAGCTGACAATAAAACATACCCAATATATAATACTATGTTCGTCCTTTTTTGCACTCAAGATAAGCATGTAACAAAAGTCTCCATTACTCAATGCTTACCAATTTTTGTGTTAAATGTTCCTCATTCCAAATTTAAAAATTCCATGATTACTTCTTTTTTCACTTTAAATAAGTCTATGCAAAGCCATTAATTTTTTGGAGTAAGTGTAATTAATCCTCATAAAATAGTTAAACCTTACTTTAGTTTGGAGTACTGTAATAAGAATACAATAGACTGGGTTATTAAACAACCAAAATGCATTTTTCATATTTCTCAACACAAAATCAAAGTGCCAACCAGTTCATTTCCTGGTTAGGAACTTTTTCCTGGTGTGTAGACTGATGTTGTCATGTTGTGCCATCATATGACAAGAGGAAATAAGCCTTCTCCTGTATCTTCTCCTGTACTCCTGTAGCTAATAATCCCAAAGGAGGCCTACACACTCATTGCCATCCCTTTGGGATTAGATGTTCAACACCTGAAATTAGAGGAGAAACAACATTAATATATAGCATTCTGAATGGCTCCCCAAAATACGCATCTTTCCCAGATATCAGATAAATTCATTCCTTTTAAGTAATTTCAAAAATCTAAGCTATTTCCAATATCAATCTCAAGTCAAAAGTCCAACCTCTCATCTAAATATCATCTAAAAAGTTACAGGTGAGACTTGAGGTATAACTTATCCTGAGGTTAAAATTGATATTCAGTTGGGAACCATCATTTAATTTTGAAACATACAATTATATGACATGTTATGTGCTTTCAAAAAAATGGTAAGATAGACATAAGAAAAACATTTTCATTCCAAAAGGAAAGAAAGGAGGGGTGACAGATCACAAACAAATTCAAAATCTATCAGGGTCAATAGCATAAGATGTTAAGGCTGGAGGATTGCACTCTTTGGCTCAATACTTTGCCCTCCAGGCACACTGGGGTGACCTTGTCCCCACTGTGGATCTGCAGTACTTCCTTCCATTAGGTTACACTGTCGGGAATGTATGTGACCTTATGGCTCCAGGTGGGGCTCCTATTGAATACAGAACACCCTGTTGAAAACGTGGCAGTGCCCTGATGCAGTATGAATCAAATGTGAGGTCTTTTTTTCTTTCAACTCAATATCAGGAAATATTCACAGCCAGATAAATCTGTGGCCATGTCCTGTAATATGTAAGAAGCTCAGCAATCTTCCTCTCTTCTGTCCTATCTCCATTCTTTCAATTCAAACTAGGAATATTTTTGCCAGGAAAGCAAGTTAAATCTACAGTTTACACATGCTATTTTCTGAATGCCAAATCTGAATCTCCAAATTCATGTCCTTAGAATAGTCTCTAAGTTAATAGTGTTGGGAGGTGGGTCTTTTGGAAGGTATTTCATTCCCAAATTCATGAGTAGAACCTGCATGCATTGATAATGCTACTTTTGTAGAAAGGTTTTGCAGGAGAAGGTTTGCTTTGTCCAGGTCTTCTACTTGTAAACACCCAGTACTTGTCCCCTCTTTCTCTTCTGACTTCCACCATGTAAGAGCACAGTGCTCTTTCTCTCTGAAAGTTGGAACCCTGATGTTATATTTCTTATCTCTAGAACTGTGATAAATGAACCATTCCATATAAATTACCAAGTCTGTGATATTTTGTTATAGCAGCACAGCCTTACATAACCCTAATACTAATCTAATCAAATGTTTGCTAGGGAAAACCTTTAATGTGTTTTTTTCAGAATGTACTTTCTCATGTATTGCAGCGTGGATAGACAAAGGATTTTCCAAATTTAATTTCTTTTCATGCTCAAAATTCCTTTTTCTCTAGTCTCAAAACTCATTATAATCAGCCAGGAGGAACTAAGCAGTTCAATCAGAAATTTGCTTAGAAACCTTCCCAGCTAAGTATCCAATTTCCTTGCTCACCAGTGCTACCTTCCACTGAACACTAGAATATGAACAGAAATGAACCAAGCTTTTTGCCATTTTATAAAAAGATTGCTTTTTTCCTTCATTGTTTAGTCATGGTCGCTATTATCAGTCTGAGAACTCATGCAGGGACTCTTAAATGCATTCCTCTTGTTAAGGAATCTTAGTTTGTTGACTTCTGTCCACCTTGGTTACTCACTGATGCCATTTTTGTTGTTTTTTGGTGATGATAACAGTGTTGGTAGTTATTTAAACTATAATAGTTCTCATGTTGGGATGATATAAATTAATGAATTAAGCTGTCAAGGCCAGAGTTAAAATCAATCACGATTCAATTTGTTAAGACTGCAGACTCAGTAGAAGGACTAAAGTCAGGGACATTGATGATTTTGGTCAACCACTTGTGGGCCCTCAAGTATTTTAGAAAATAATTGCTACTTATTACTCAGGAATTTTAGAAGTGACATCTATTAAAGAGGATAGTAAATGAGGATAGTTGCTTATATTTTGAATCCAAATATTCACATAAGATGAGAGACATTCATTGAAAGATGTACCAATTGATAATATTACTAGGTACCAAATAATCAGTTTTCAAAATTGAGTTTCAGATGATGATTTCTTCATGATCTTGGCAAATGGCAAGATATCCTGTCTTCTTTGACATATAAAAAGTAGAAAAAGCCTAAATTGTTTAGTTAACTATAAGTTAAACATTTCATTTTGTTTGTGTGTTAATGTGCAAGCCTAAGAAATATTTGAGTACAGCATCCAGAGTTTAATTTGATACCAAATTTTCTGATATTTTTTATAGTCATTTAATGTAAGTGTACATTAAATCAGAAGAGGATTCCTCTGTGACATTAACTTGTTACTTTACACATTGAATCAGAAAGAAGAATCTAAAAATATATTCGATGAGAGCTTTTTAAGTTCCACCATTAAGTTCCACCATTTAAAAAGAATTGCTAGTTATTTCTATAAAGCCATTTTAAAGAAACTTCTTTTTTCACTTAGCATGATAAGAAAACTTTTGGAATAAGGCAACTACTATTATAATCATACTTTATGAATATTTTTGATTGGAGATTGAGTTTGATTTATATTGATTTTTAATGATTTTGTTTTTGGAAAAAGTTTCACTGGTAATCTGAAACATTCAAATTGCTTATCTTCATGATTATTTAAATAGCTCCTTGGTGCCTTATTTAATCAAAGCATTGCTTACAGTGGAGAATGGAGCCCAGTTTTTATTTTCTGTTGTTCTAAATTTGCAAGATAGATAATGGTGTTGAAAATTAGGTCCATTTTTTTTATTCTTAATTAGTAATAGTGATAAGCTTAGTAATATATGAAAGTATTTCTTTATTTAAAGGTTTATGGGGCTGAAAGTGACTATTTTTGTGGAGGTGTGATCTATGTAAACACACAGGATCCTGTGCTTAGAAGGCCCCTGCATGTGGTTTAATGTTCTACTTTTACTACCTTGTAAATTTTGACAGCTTTTCATCAAGCTTCTAGTTTCTAAAATGAATTCCAACAAGAAAATTGGGACCTATCACATGTGTGAGAAAATACATGACACATATGGTACTGCTCCGATTCCTTGTTGATCTATGGACAGATACACTGCAGTGCCTATTGGCCCAGGAATTCCTGTGTGCCAGTGGTGCCTGGAAGACCAGGCATCTGCAAGTGCAAGGTGATCACTATTCCTAATTCTGATACCAACTCAAGAGGCTACAATTTTGTTTTCTTTGAACTACAATTTTCTTCAAAAATCGAAATAAGATAATAAAGTTCCAGCAAAACCCTAGTGACTGAAGTACACTAGGTTGGTTTTTTTATAAAAATTATTATTCATGCTACTTCCTTCTGTTAACAAATTACTTGCCCTGAAAGTGATGGCATGGATGAAAAGAGAAGGACTAATAAGACATGGGTAGTCAGGTCAGAAATGCATGGATCAAGAAATAAAATCAAGAGTTGAATCTGTTTTGTGCAGTGTTTTCATGATCCGTTATGTGTACATACAAGCTCTGATGTATGAATTGTGCACTACCAGTGACTGTGTACAATTTAAATTCTCATATATCTATTTTAAATGAGCATTGTAGAATAACAAAAATAATAGTGAAACTCATAGTAATAATTTTTCAACAAAAATGGCATTAAGTGATAAATATAAATAATTCAGACAAGTTGAAGGAGACCATGAAAGAATTTTTAAAAAGCATCATATTCTGATACCTTTAATATCAAATTTTTCCCTGCATTTTTAATGAGGACCAAATGTTCCCTTATTTAAAGTGTTTCTAAGTTAGGAAAAATAAACTTCAAATCAAACAATACTTCAAAAAAAGAAAAGGAAAAAATAGCATGCTAGGGAAAGTAGCCAGTCATAAAAGGACAAATACTATGTGACTGCACATATATTAGGAGATATCTAAAATAATAAAATTATTCAGAACAGAACATAGACTGCAGGTAGCCAGGGACTAGGAGGAAGGAACATTAGAGTTATTGTTTAATGGATACGTGGTTTTAACTTTGTAATTGTAAAATTGTTGTGAATATGGATGGTAGTGGTGATGGCAGAACAATATGGATGCACTTAATATTTAAAAAGGGTTAAGATGATCAATTTTATGTTATGTCTCTTTTAATATAATAAAAATTTGGAAAAAATACTTGAGAACCTAATATTGAACAGAACATATAATTAGAACAATCAAGAGATGAAGTGTGAGAAAGTTCATGGTCCTCAATAAAAGTTCCATAAATTAATGAAATGGGGGAAAGAGGAATATTTGAGAGAATAGTTTAATGAAGTGATCAAAGATAACAGTACATTTTGGGGATGATTTATTTGGTTCCATTTAAATTACCTTGAGAAAAATATAAGCGTTTATTAACCAGCTAGCATTTTGAGAAATCCCACTGAAAGTAAGAAAAGTCTGTGTTTTAAATACCACTATCACTATCTTTCTAAGTGACTACCTTAACTACTCCAAAACTAGCTGAGCATCAGAAATCCCTAAGCAAATACTTACATTTTAAATGTAAAAATACTGATGAGAAAATTCCTTGTCTATACAATATGATATAATAGATAATGAGAAAAACTCCTAGTATATGCAGCATATCTACAAATTCTTGATAAAAATAATTTGTGTTCTTTGTTATATAGCTGGACTAAAGATAAAAATGAGATATTCTTCCATACTTTTTTTTTTTTTTTTTTAGTTCTCGGAATTGAAGCCAAGGCCTTGTACATGCTGGGCAAGCACTCTGCTCCACTAAGGCACATCCCCAGTCCAGAAATTGGATATTCTATAGAGAGGAAAATATTTAAAAATGAATCTGTACTTCATATTCTTATCAACATGTCAAAATATATTCTACTGTCATGTATAACTAAAAAGTACAAAATAAAAATCTAAAAAAAGTGTTTTGGAGATGGATGGTAGTAATGATATCTAATTTAAAATCTAATTTAAAAAAAGGAAAAATGAATCTTCATTGGGATGAGGAAGCACTATTAAGAGTTTTTCTTATGGAATATGTAGACTCTT
Organism: Ictidomys tridecemlineatus; assembly: GCF_052094955.1. Taxonomy (NCBI): domain Eukaryota; kingdom Metazoa; phylum Chordata; class Mammalia; order Rodentia; family Sciuridae; genus Ictidomys; species Ictidomys tridecemlineatus. Next base: position 105,295,883 of record NC_135481.1, read on the forward strand.
GAAAGTTTAGGGCCTGGGCTTCTTTCTTTTCTTTTTTAATTTCTTGAATATAAAAATTTTTGAAAATTTATAGTGTTAGATTTGATGCAGATAAATTATTAAATCCATAACAGAATATCATATCTAAGCAACAATTATACAAAATGGCTTTTATAGTAGAAATCATTACTTAAAAATTCAATATCCATATAAATATCTGAGACAAAAAAGGAGATTGAGATATATATCTATATAAATAAATAGTAAACTATTTTTTTAAAAAGTGCATGTGACTTTAAAGACTATTTAAGAGAAAAAAATGTATAGCTTCAAATCTTGTACATAAAAAAGTTGAAAAGTCTGAAAAAGACAAGGTAAGTGTATTATCTTAAGAAACGAGGCAAATAAGTAAATAAATAAATAAGTATAAATTGATGATTAAGATAAAGAAAAAACCCTGAAGTAATAATAAACCTCAAAGTAGTAATTAATAACACTAATTACAAAGTAATATTGAAGAAGCTTGACAAAGCCAAAAGTTCATTCTTGGAAAACAGAGTTGAGAAATTCTGAGGAATTGACTGGAGAAAGTAAAATAAAGTTTAAAAAAAATCATTAATGAGAATGATAAGTTAGGACATGATTCAAAATAGATTAAAAAATAAGTATACTTTGTGGCAAAAGAAAAACCCTTTTAATCTGAACCAAAGTCCAGATTACAATGGATAGAAACCCCTTGTAACCTATCCATTTGAAAATGAAGTCTACAAATTACCAAAAAGAAAGAAAGAAACAAAATTTAAAATACACACAAAAAAAGAATAAAGAGAAAATGATTAGCTTGTATGGTCTATAAAGCATAAATTTTAGATCTATATTAAAAATGCATACTCATCCAGAGTAAATCATGAATCCAAATATTTTAAGAGACATGTTCTAAAAATCCCTCAAGAATTTGTTATCCTCAGTCTTGCACAATCCTTTGCAGAAAATAGAGGAAAAAGTAGATTGAGTGAACCTAAGATTATTGAAGTAATTATGACTTGTCAATAAAATTGCAAATGCATAGCACATAACATAATTTTGTGCACATATAAATATTTCCAATAAAATGTAGAATAAAAGTGGTTATAATGAGAAACCCAATAACCAAAATAACATGCCATGACAAAGTTGGGTTAATTACAAAGCCATAAGGTTATCTTAACAATAATAATAATAATAAAAGGATTAATGAGTTGTGCTATCTAAACAAATTAAAGAATAAAATAAGGATTTTTTATTTTTATAACACAAAATTTAGCACAATCTTCTATAAATATTTATGAGATAAAATCTGATGACATAAATGGAATAAAGGAAGTCTCCTTAAATTGAAACAATAACCTACAGAAACCATCATGTCCAATGTACAATCTTCTGCTTACCTTTAATAAATGGGGGTTTGGACTCAACTATTATTTTTTTTCTTCCTTTTTGTTTAGAATGGTCATTGAGTTATAGTCCAAACAAACATAACAGAGACCTCACCCCTTCTTATTCTGAGTGGATGTGTGTGAAATGTTTTTGAATTGACTTTTGTTGTTCCTTAAGAAAGTTTACTCTTTGTGTTTCAGTAAAGCATCACAGATAGTCTTTTAAAAAGTCACAATAGATAAAAGGCACAGGTGGAAAAGAACAACTATAACTTTTCCATCTTCTTTTTTTCCTCCACATCAATGAGAGATTTTCATTTTGGAGGAAGTTTGCAGGGGTAGAATAGAATTTCTATATATTTTTTCCTAGTAGCTACATAATTCAGTTATTGCAATTGTCAGGTAAATGTACTAAAGAGATAGTATTGTTCACTAGCTGACTAAAAACTGTCATACATGATGTGTATGTCCTGGATTTTACCAAAGACAGAGATAGAGATAGAGAGAGAGAAGTAGAAAGAGAGAGACAGAGAGAAGGTGTTTGAAAAGTTAACACAGAGGAATTATGTTTTCTTCTCCTTAGTACAGTAACAAACATAAAGAAAAGAAATAAAATATAAGAGGAAATGGATATCAATGATATTAAGTAGGATGTATACTACTCATCCTAAGAACTGTCTTGGTTCATAAACCTAAGAACTGTGGCAGCAAAGACACTGATCATCCACTTGGAAAACATCCTTCAGCCATTGTGAGCCTGTTTCCTCTGTCTCCCAGACAGTTGTGTTTCTTGCCAGAGATTAACATTCAGGAGGATTCTTCCTTTTCAGGCATCCCGTTCAATAAGGCTGATAACGGGCAAGATAGCGTATTGTACTGCAACCCCTAAACTCCCTTTGCTCCTTTGAAATTCTTGCTACTTTTATTTTATGTAAATTAAAGTTTATGTGTTTTAACTAACTTCATTTCTCTGGTATCTCAACCTACTCTGATTCATTTCTTTGTGTGGTATCATGGAATATTTTCATGTATCCTTATTGCTCAAACTTAGAGGGTTTGTATTTTCTAATTCCTTGTTTTATGAAGTTTTAAAGTTATACCATTAAGATTAACTTATAGATCCCCAAATAGGGTTTTGATAATTAAATTACTTGCCTAAAATAAAATTGTCAAATCTGAACCCTAAACTGAATTTAATAGCGCTATCACTTGTTTCTTGTCTTGTAGGTTATGATGCATTATATTTAACCCACTTAACTTACAAATATAAATGCACACAGAGCTCCTCAGTTCTTTCTTACATTCAGTGCTGACCAGTACCTGATACATAATGGCATTCTATGAATACATTTATTTATTCAATAAATATTTATAGAACACTATGATTTAGGAACCAAGCAAGTGCTGAGATTAAAAAAAATTATTTCCCATATACATTAGTTATAAGTGCTCCCTTGAAGCTCCATAGTTTTAAATATTCTGTTTATATGTCAATTGTTCCCAAATGTCTATTTCCAACCCTGATTCTTTAACTGACTCCATATTTATATAATCAAATGTCTACTCAGTATATCTATGTGTTTAGCTAATAAAGATGTCAAATTTTACACTTTATTTCACTTGCCCTCAAACTTACTCTCATGTTGTTCCCATTTCAGTAAATCTGTCCATTTATAAAAGCAAAAATCATAAGGTTACTTTTGAGTCCTCCCTGAGCTACAGGTTCCACTTGTAATCCATCAGCAAGTCCAGAAGTTTCATATTTTTAAAGAAGGTATATCTCGTCTGCAGTCAAGCTGACTCAGTTGAAGCTTCAACTCCATCATTTAATAAATATATGATACTGACCCAGGTAACTGACTTGACTGCAATTCACTTTTCATTTCATTCCATTTTAGTTAGCTAAAGTGGCATTAATAACAATGTCTATATCATCTGATTGTTGTAAGAATAAAATAGAATAACATGTAAATATTTAGTACAGCCTCTCATTTATGGGTCAGTGATTGATTCTTTTATGGAAGTGGAATCAACAAGAGTTGATGAGGGGGGCTCATGGGGATAAGAAAAGATAATTCCAGAAACACCTTTGCCTTTGGAGGTCTCTGCTTTGCATAAGTAGATGATTATTGACAACAATTTACCAAGTTATTTATCATGAGAAGGAATATTTGAGTATTATTGATGAGTTTAGGATAATACCTGTTGAGTTGAATTGCTATGGTTCATTTAGGTGAAGATCAATAAGCCTCTGTTTGTATGCAGGACCACCATGTTACACAACCTCAGGGAAGACCATGCCCGCTCCAATCCATGTAAGTGGTTCCACAATGATCAAGAATGCTCCCTGGTGACAGAGAATTTGATTGTGTACCTGTTTAATATCTGGCTTTTAACTGAAGGTTTGGGAAACATTTACTTACATGGGAAACGCTCATATTATAAGGAGAGAGTTAAAAATGGAACCCAGAGGACTGTTTCCATGAAAAAGACCCACAAGTGACAATGAGTTGTAGACAAAGCAATGCTAGATGTGAGAATCAAGATATACAGCAACCAGTGTAGCACAGGTTCAAACCAAACAACTGGAGCGCCCGTGTGGAAATGATCATTCCTACAGTAGTAAGAATCTTTCTTTCCATAGTTGAATGCCTACTTATGACTTAGAAATTTTAGATGAAATGATATGATTTTGAAAGTCAAATAAGTCTGTGTTCAAATCCTACTTTGCCCTTTAAACATTAAAAATTATGATTTTATAATGATGATGATGATGATGATGATGATGACAGTGATGATGGTGATTACAGTTAGTATGTCAGCAGTTAAGCATGGCAGTAGCTCTTGTAGGTATGTCATATGAAAATATAAGTTCTAATTTACAAATGGAGAAAACTATACTTGTAAAATTAGATAGTATCTTCAAGTCAATATAACTAAAAAGAAGGAAAATCTAAATTTGACCGAGGCAGGCTAACAGTAAAGCATCCTCTCTTAAACAATTCTACTATTGGTGATATCTTAACTACCAAGTTTTCCTATGTTCTCATCTAAAGAAGAAGAACAAAAAGAAGGAGGAGGGAAAGGAAAAGGAAAAGGAGAAGGAAACACAAAGAGTAAGAGGAGGAGGAAGAAGAAGAAGAAGAAAACTGTCCTCATCCACTGTGATAATTAATTTAATGAGAGGCTTTATATAAATTCCTACACTAGTAGTTAGATGACAATCAACAAATTGTAATTTGCTTTCTTCTTCTTCAATTTTAGGATGAATTAATGGCTTCCAAAATAGACAGGTTTTCCTCTACCTGGGAATTGTGAAGACAATTTAAAAATATGTATACATATATATGCATATATACATATGTATAAATTATATGATATATAAGAAAAGTAGCTGTATTATAAATAACGTCCATTTATGAAAAAAGTCACTAAATTTAAAGCTGAAACTTAATCCTTAATTCATTGTATACCATCTCTCAGGAGTTTCTTATTATCTCATATTGCTTCTTGCTTAAAAGAGCTTCTTATATCCCCTTTGATTTAGAAGCCTTGTTTTTACGGAAAATATAACTGTAAGAGAGTGCCAAGCTGAAAATGAGACAAGTGTTCCATTTAAGAATTGCTGAACTAGTGGTAACTAGAATTATCTCTGTTGTAGGATTTTGAGGTTTAGCACATAACAAAATCAAATAAAGTTAAAATGCATCCTCCTTATTATAAAGTAAATTTGGCAATGACATGTTTTAGGTGTGGGGAAGGAAGCCATGAGACAGAAACTCCAGCCTCAATCAAAATGGTAACCTGTAGAGTATATCATTGTCAACCTCTTCTTGAAACCTCTCTTTTTCATAATACACACAAAATTCCTTTCGTATGCCAGACCCATGAATAGAACTTTGGGACTCTTGTCTCATTTTTAATATGGAGAAAATTCTCCACACCAGTTGAAACAGTACATTATTCAGGCTCTTCCTTTAGAACATTCAGCACAAACTATAAACCACTGTAAATACTTAAAAACTGTAGTTAGTTAAATCCCATCTAAAATGCTATTTGTCCTGTTCTATCCAGATGCACTCATATTTGAAGGCAAACTTAAAATGAAACTTAATTATTTATACCTCTGTCAAATTTGACATTTGCAATTGATTTTCAGATTCATAAAGAATGCCTAGCATATATTGGGAAAAAAAAAACTGTCTTCTCCACTAAGCTCTGGGCATGAAAGTCACTGGGTGCTAGTAAGTGCCAAGGATTACATAATAGTTCACATATAAGAATTTACAACCTGAACATTGTCCTCTGTTCACTTCACAACAACCTTTGAACCTCTGAAATATGTTACATCGTTCTTGGAATTGGAAATAATTGGAATGGGTCTAGATAAATGCTTATGTATCAGCAGAGTGAGAAATGGTCATAAGCAGTATAAAAATAACACTTATCACTAATGGAACATAAAAATGTCATTCCCTGGGTAGCAACTTAGCTGCTAAAATTGCTCTAGGGAGGTAGAAGCAATTGCAATTTCCTCTGACCTCCAGGGTGGTCCAAATTTCTCTGGTTAAAATAATCCATTGCAAATGACTGATTAAGAAATTAAAAAGAAACTAACTTATGTAGCAGTTAATATTCCTCCTTACTGGGATAAATTGATTAATCATAAACTTATATGTATTTCAGGAATGTTATATGAAAATGGCACTTGGGTTTTGATGTTAATTTTATTTATTCTTGCTAATATCCAACTTTTTTCTCTTATTTAGAAAAAAATAAATCTATAACGTATTTAGAAAATTATAATCAATTCTACAAAAATAAATTTTGTGGTTTAGACTCAGTCTTAATCTTTGCTTTACTTTTTTTTAACTCTCTCTGAAATTACAAGTGAAAACCAACTGATAACTTGAAAAAATATTTACATTATTGCATTAGTATTTACCATAAATTAATATACCATCATCTTGTATCCCTTATTTGCTAACTGATCTTTGGTTCACATTTCCTAAATTTATCAGTTTCTTACCAAACAACTAAGTACTTTATGTTGCCTTTATATTCCTCCATGAATCCATGTTCAAGAAATGTATACCAATTAACAATAAGAAAAGCTGCCTAAGCCAAATAAAAATATGCATTAAAATTCATTATAAACTGTTTCCTGTGGAAGACAGGGTTGAGCCTACAATGAAATCTAATTGTGATCTCAATTTTTTTTCCTGTTGCCTGGGGGTAGTTAGAGAGTTAAGTACCAAAGGCCACACTAAGTGAAGCTGAAGGACTTGAATGCCCATCCTTATTCCTTGAATAGACCACTATCTCAATAAATCACTGATGGCCTGAGACAACTACTGTGACAGCTTAAAGTAGCAGACTTGAAACCTTAGGAACGTATTTGGTTATAAAGATTAAATTTATTCTTTTATTAAAACAGACGAAGTTTTCTATGGTATATGTCACATCCCTGCTATCAAACAAACCAAAGACAGAAAAAAGTCATTTCAAATAGAATTGAAAAAGTCAAATTTTGTTTTAGTTGAAAGTTGAAAAAGGCAATGATTCTTGGAGGAAAAACAAGTTATGCTTTCATTGTCTTGCATGGCTCTATCTAATTCATCATTATTCAGCTCATCTTTTAATGCAGTTTAAGATTACAAGTATTTACTTAACACAAAACCCTACCCAAATGGAAATAAATCCAGCCAATACTTAAATCCTATCAAACACATCAAATTCGCATTGATATGTTCTCATGTCTACTTCTTTGAGAGCAATTTGGATGAATGTAGAGTAATAATGCCTTCCTGACAGTCAACCTTTCCTTTAAATAAGTTTGCCAGTTGAGTTGATTTTGAATGACCTTGCTAGCAAATAGTCACCTTTAATCTTATTACCTGCCTGATACAGACAAAGGAATTTACTTTTGATTTTATACTTGGTAGAAACAGATTTAAAAGAAGATTTCAACAAAATAAATATATGGTCTATATTTGTCATCAAAAACAAAAAGATTATCTTTGCAAAGGGTATGAAACTGTCAAGAAATAGTCTTTTATCATTCTCTATTTTCCTTTTTTTTGGTTTGTTTTATTTTGTTTATAGCAGCAAGCATTGCAGTTTTTGCAATTTATCTCCTTGAGAGAATCCAAAAACTCATATCCAATGTGAATGAAGGATGTACAGAAAAAGGAAGAGACATATTTTTCTGCTGAGCAAGAGACTACATGATCCGTCCTCAAGGCATAACAAAATTTTCAAACTCAAGAGTGAAACAATGAGTTCCAATGATCTACTATAATATGTATCCACAGTACAAAATTCCTATCCTTTGAACAGTGAGTATGGAGTTAAGTTTGATTAAACCCTTTTGAGTATTTTTTACTAGCTAGTGGATTTAAGACAAAAACATTAGGTTTTTTTCTGCAGTTACCTTTATTTCAATGCCAGTGACAGATGTGAACACTGAGTCTGTGGTTCCTTCTTTGTATGTGTTTTGTTTTAAAAGAAAACAGAAAATTGCTGCTATGGGTCTAAAGTCTGCCACAGTCCATTCACTGAAGCATGACAAAAGGGTAAGCTGGTTCCGTGGTTTGCATTTTTCTAAGCTGCAGCTGGGTTTCATGGAAGAATCTCTCATACTATCTAATCATTCTCTAATTTTACCTATAAGTGCCATTAGCATTTGTATCACATAAAATTATCTAGCGCTGAATGATCTCTGTGCTACCCTATTTCCTAGTAAACAGGCAAATAAATTGGAGAGAAGAATCCCTTTAATTGAATGTATTTATCTTTTTCTAGATATAGTCTTTGCAACATCTTCGATAATGATTCACCAAGAGACTTTCACAGTTACATTTTTCCTCCCAACTCACAATTAAGGAGCTCAAAACTTCAAAACTCTGCTCCCTTCCTCAATCATTAGAAGGAAATTTATGTGGCCCCTGCTACTATTTTGTCAGAAATTTAAACGATTCATATATAAACCAACAAGAACAGAAAATTTGGTACTAAATTTGAGTTGTGCACCCTGTCGTAGAGTGAAGTCAAAAGGCAAGGAAAACTATAATGTACACTCTGCTTCATGTATTCGGTTTTCAAAAATAATGAAACTTTCATCTGTATCTAGCAGAGACCTTGTTTTAAAAATTGGATAATATGCAATGATTATTTCTTAAGGGAATTGAAGACAAATTAAAACTAGTAGAACATTATTGAACTGACTTTTCCTGAAGGAGAAACAGGGACATGCCTGGGAGTTCCATAGAACTGGAAAACAATGTGTGCCAAATAGGAATCTGACAGAAACACTCTTCCATCATTATCATCTACACTGAATTTATCATTTATACCTAAAGGAAGAAGGTGTGTCAGAAAACGTGATTAAAAACCACAGATGTCCTTTCATATCCTCATACTTGAAACTCAGTTGGTAAACTGCTCTCACACTAAAATATCACATCATGCAAATCATCGTATCCTAAGTGTTTTAGTCAGCATTTTTCCTGCTGAGACTTAAAGACCTGACCAGAAAAACTATAGAGGAGAAAAGGTTTATTTAGGGACACACATTTCAGAATCTCAATCCATAGACAGCAGGCTCCATTCCTTGGGACTGGAGGTGAGGCAGGACATCATCATACATATAAATGAGAAATGTGCTACATATCTTTATTTTTCTGAAGAACATTAATTAGGGTATTAACATTAACAGTGGTATTCTTTACCATTCTGGTCTGTCAAATAACTTATATGCCACATAGAGGTTTACATTTTACTTTTGTCCAGTGAGGCTAGGATTGATGACTATAAAATATATATTATCTCAATAATGCAACCATATATTTCTATGCCTCACCGTATTGAGGTAAAGCAGACATGTGTCTCTAGCAGTCTCCCACAATTGCCTTTCTCCTCTATATTGAACTGCTGTCAAAAATAAAAGAGCTACAGCCTGTAATCACCGCACCTTGAAGAGAAGTCTTTCCAGAATCATGATTCAATATCGCTTTTTCTATTAATATAGATAATATAAGCATGATCCTGTTGAAGAGTCAGTTCAGTTAACCTATATTCTTCACTATGTCAACTACTCTCCAAAGGAGACTGTAATGGCTATATGTTGAATCATTTTCAATAAATACATATATTTGATCTTATATTTAGTATTTGCCATCATCAAACACTATCCAATCTAAAGTGTTTCTTGTATCACTCCATTTGAGGAAAAAATGTATTTTTTTTTGTTTTGAATGCAGCATAAGCAAAGTGACTGAAGTGATTTGTTTCTATTATTTTTATATGGTCTGGTTTTACTGTAAAATTCATCATATATTATGTTTCTTTTCTATAAAAGTCATCTGTTTTGCTAATTTCTTAAATAAGAACTTGCAAATGTTTATTAAAAATGCATATTTAATGAAGCACATAATAGAAACATTTCTACCAATATCGATTTTTTTATTTAATTTTTCATTTTGTTCTTTTTGTATTTACTCTAATTGGGATTCCATTTTTTTTGGTTGTACATGATGTGTAGTTTCAATGGTGATATATTCACATATGAACATAAGAAAAGTTATGTCTGATTTATTCCACTGTCTTTCCTATTTCATCCCCCTTCCCTTCATTCCCTTTTGTCTAATCCAGTGAACTTCTATTCTTCCCTCTCCCTGCACTTCTTGTGTGTTAGCATCCATATATCAGAGACAACATTTGGCCTTTGATTTTTGGGGGGGAACTGGCTGATTTCACTCAGCATGATAATTTCCAGTTCCATTTATTTACCAGTAAATGCCATAATTTCATTCTTATTTATGACTAAGTAATATTCCTTTGCATACATATGCCACATTTTCTTTTTCCTTTTGCCACTACTATATTGCAGTTAAATCAGAAAACTAGATGAGGGAAAGTGGGAGATTAGAAAAGACAAACAGACAGGCAATGAGAGAACAAGCTGGGGCCCGGTGGGCATTACACTCTGGTGTATAATGACCTAGAATTAGTTCAGCACATCTATTATACAAGTTTTATCACGATAAAGTTTCTTCAAAGCAATGAGAGTGAAGAATGAACTTCTGTACAACCCAATTAAAATTATTATTTTGCAACCATATTTCTCTACCCCCAGGCTGCTGGCATCTGAATTTAAAGTCAACAACTGATAATCCTGTGGCAGGCACAAAATCTCCTTTTGAGCAGGATGTCACTGTAGCAACTAGGCAATCTCCTTTGGCACCTTCTCACTGAGAGCTCCCAGAAGAGACATCTTTTTTGTTTGTTTGTTTTTGGACAGTTCCAGGACCACAATTTAGTCACTGCTCCTGACATCTATTCATATGTTGAAGGATACCTTCATTGGTTCCATAGCTTTGTTATTATGACTTGAGCCACTATAAACATTGATGTGGTTGCATCACTGTAGTATGCTGATTTTAATTCCTTTTATGTCATATCAGCTTAAGAACTAGGCACCAACTTCCTCAACAAGATCCCTAAAGCACAAGAAGTAAAATGAAGAATTAGAGGCTCAGGTTGTAGTTCAGTGGCAGAGTGCTTGCCTAGCATGTGAGAGGCACTGGGTTTGATCCTTAGCTCTGCATAAAAATAAACAAATAAAATAAAAGCATGCTGTCCATGTACAACTACAAGATAAATAAATAAATAATGAATGGGATGCTATTAAACTAAAGAGCTTCTTCACAGCAAAGGGAACAATAAAGAACATGAACCGAAAGCCTACAGAATGGGAAAAAAATATCTGTGCTACTTGCATCTTGGAGAGAGCTTTACTCTCCAGGATATACAAAGATCTCAAAAAAATACCCAAATATATATATATAACCGAATTAATAAATGTACAAAGGAGCTGAACACACACTTCTCAGGAGAAAAAATATGAATGGTCAACAAATAGATGGAAAAAAGGTTCAACATCTCTAGCAATTAGACAAATACAAATTAAAACTACACTGAGATTTCATCTCATTCTAATAAGAATGGCAATTATCAAGACTACAGGTAACAATAACTATGGATGAGTATTTGGGGGAAAAATTTCACCCATACATTGCTCATGGGACTGCAAATTGGTACAAGCACTCTGAAAAGCAGTATGGAGATTCCTGAGAAAACTTGGAATGGAACGCCGGACCATTCGACCCAGCTTTCGCCCTTCAGCGTTTCTTTTAAGGATAGAACAATGTACAGAGCAAGTGAAGTTCAATTCAGTTGAACAAACACATTTGTGAAGGCTCTTCACATTTTCCATTGCAATAGGGATTATGGAATTCAGGGTCCCTGTCTGGAAAAGTCAAGCTTTCAGTGGAGGAAGCACACACCATTTTTAAGAACTTTGCTAGCAATACATAGAGGACTTTATTGGAGCCCAGAGGAAGATGACCTAAAACAAAGTCCTGAGTGAAGGAGAAGTCATTATAGATTGGGTCTTGAAAAATAATTATGTTAGATAAATGAATAATAGGGCTTATTGTCTAATGCTGACAGAATATGCTTCACAGTAAAATAAGACACATAAGAGTTCATGTATATAAAATCAAAGAATTTAGTATTGATGTTCCACAGGACAAGCAAAGGCAGCACTAGAGTAAGCACATGACGATGAGCATCTATTTATATCATTTTTATATGATGAGACGTAAGTAGCCATAATTTATAGAGAAAAAACTGAATTAAAAAAAAAAAGGTTGATCCAGGAAAAAAATGAAAAAGACAAAGGAAACTCTACACAAAGGAACACATTTTTATTGAGGCATAATTGAATGTAATAAAGAATACAGGCTTGCATTATACTATTTTATAGTTTTTGACACAGGGATCACCCATGAAACCATCACCACACACAGAATGATCAATACATTCATCTCCCAACGAGTTTCCCAGGAAGCCCTTGAAATCCATTCCTAAACACCCACTACCTCATCAGCAGGCATCCACTGGTCAAATTTCTGTCACTGTAGATTCATTTAGATCTCCCAGAGTTATAAATAATGAAATCATAGTATGCTATTGTATGCTTTTTTGTTCATCATAATGATAACATGATTCCATCAAAATTTATCCATTTACCTTTTAAATCTTTTAGACAGCCATTTTGCCACTGTGACTAAAATATTTGACCAGAACAACTTTAGGGAAGAAAAGTTTATCCGGAGACTCATGCTTTCAGAGGTCTTTGTCCATAGAGGGCCGGCTCCATTCCTCGGGGCTTGAGCTGAGGTTGCACATCATGGCAGAAGAGTGCAGCAGAGAGAAGTAACTCACATGATGATCAGAGAGCAGAGAGAGATGTCTCCATTTGCCAAATATAAATATATACCCTAAGACATGTCCGAATTCCCGCCTCCTCCAGGCATTCCTACCTCTGTACTTACCACTCAGTTAATCCCTACCAGGACATTAATTCACTTATTAGACTAAGACTCTTACAACCCAATCATTTCTCCTCTGAACCTTCTTGCATGGTTTAGCACAATGAGCTTTTGGGGGGACACCTCACATTTAAACCATAACAGAGAGTAATTTCCAATTTCAGGTTAGTACAAATTAAGCTGCTAAAAATGTTCACGTATAAGTGTTTATGTGTATATATGAATTTATACACATAGGCACCAATGGATATGGAATACAATTTATTACTTATATAATAAATAGCCAAAGTTTTCCCAAAGAGAAGGGTGCACTGTCAATCTAGAGTGAAGCTGGATGGGTGACTTGAGCTTTTACAGCAAGAAATGGAGCTGGTGAAAGGACTCCCCTTCTCACTGTGTGCATGGTGTGAAGTATTTGGGCACTTGAAAGAAAAGAGCAAGTGGACTTTCTGTTGTCTTTACAGGAGTGGAGCAAAGGGGAAAGGGGAGTCCTGGTATTTAACGACTATCTTGGAGAAAACATTAAAAATGAAGTCTGCCTTTTTTACATGGTAAACTTTTTCCAAAGTGGTTTTACAACTTTACATTCCCTTTAGCAGAATGAATGTTCCTGTCCCTGTGTCTCCTGGCCAAAGACTTGATATGTTTAATTTCTTAAAATTTAGACATTTTAATAGGCATTTAAGCAGTGTTTATTTGCAATTTTAGTTGACATTTCTTTAATGACTCACCATCTTGAACATCTTTTCATGTGTTTGTTTGCCCTTTCCATGCTTTCACTAATTAATTGTCAATCAAATCATCTGCAGAGTTATTTTGTTTTTCCTCATCTTATTTTTGAATGCTGGCTGTTTTATGTGTTATGAGTCACATATATTTTATCAGATTTGTGGTTTACAAATATTTTCCCATATCTGAGTTGTCATTCCATTCTGTTACTCATGTAGTTCAAAAGTACAAAATTCAAATATGATCAATTGACTTTTTGTGATAGTTTTCATTCTTATATAAAAATGTGAGAACCACAATATTTTTGTTTCTATTTATAGTGCTATTTTTTTTTAGTTTGTAAGTTTTAACAGTATGATCATTTTGAGTTCATTTTCTTTAAGTGGCATGAGGGATGGGTTGAATTTGACATTTTTACATATATGTAGCAAATTATTCCAGCTGAGTGATCAATTAACCATGTATGTGTTAGTCCATTTCTGAATTATGGCCTATTCCATGGATCTGTTGTCTAAAAAATACCAACACCATACCTCTTTTATATGCATAGTATAAGTTTATTTTAAGATCTGAATTTAAGTAGCATAATTCTTGGAGAATTACTCTTCCCTGTAAAAGTTGTTAAAATATTCAAAGGAGTTTTAGAGTTAGATTGTAAATTTTACCAAAATATTTTAATGGGATTTTAACTGGATTTTTCTTCTGGTCAATTTAAGGAAACTTTTCTGTCTTGACAATGTTGAGACCTTCAACTTATGAACAGTGCATTTATTTACATTTGTTTCTAACATCTTAAATTCTCCCACTGAATTTTATAGCTTTCATAGGACAGTTTTTATCAATTTATTATCGGGTCTCAGAATTTTACAATTTGAATATGATTTTTTGAATGTTAGTTTTTATTGATCTGTCATAAGTCCATAGACATAATTAATTTTGTGTATATTAATCTTGGATCCTGATAACTCAGTTCTCATTTGCTTTTCTTTGGATCCCACAAAATTTTCTAAGAAGAAAATTAATGACATCACTGACAGGGTATGTTCTCTTTCTCTTTCTTGCCTTACTGAGATACCTAGAATGATTAGTAACTTATTTGATAATAGTGAGTACAGGTATTTTAGTCTTACTCAGTTTTTAAGAGAAAAATATTCAGTCTTTCATCATTAAGTCTGATGTTAGTTGGAGATAGTTATAGATACACACTATCCAAGTTCATTCATTCTATTCCTATTTTAGTGTGAGATTTTTTTCTTTGTACCTATCAGAAATGTTCATTGTATTTTAATGTATGCTTTATGCGCACGTATGGAAATAATCTTTTTTTTTTACTTTCTTGTTATGCTAAAATGTATTAATAAATTTTCTAATGTTGAACTAATTTTGATTCTTGAAAAACAGTCTTCTAATACAAAACATGGAAGAGTAAAGAGAAATATTTCATATTAGAATAAGGCAGAGAAGTTTAATTTACTTTTTGCTTTCATCTTTAAGAAAAAGCAAAATGTGGGCTGGGGTTGTGGCTCAGTGGTAGGGTGCTCGCCTAGCACATGCAAGGCCCTATGTTCGACCGTAAGCACTACATAAAAATAATTAAAAAAAAGTATTGTGTCCAGCTACAAATAACAAATAAATATTTTTTTAAGAAAAAGCAAAATGTATCTAAAATCATAAAGTTGAGGATAGAATTAGTTATAAGGCATATAAGAAGTCCACATGCTACTATCACATGAATTTTAGTTTTCAGGTCCAAAAAAAATGAAAGAGTAAGAAATAGAAGAAACTAAAGTTATAATCATAGAAAATCAGAGATCAAGTACATTGTAATTGGATTTTCTGGGAGGCAGACACCAAGACCAAGAATAATATGCAAAGATTTATGTGGAAATACTTTCAAGATCAATGTCTGTTGTAGAAGAGCAGGAAGCAGAAGTCGGCAGAGGGAGCTCACCCCAAAGAGCCTTGGGCAGTTCTTCAGGGAATCCAAGCATTGTCCTCACTTAGAGGGTAAGGGTCCAGACCTTTTATTCCCTTATCAATTGGTCATTAGCTGTTCCAAGACCTAGAAGCATGAGCTTGGGTTTGTTCTCCTTTTTCAACTGAGAGCAATTTCCAAATAGAAGCTGAAAATCCTTCCTATCATTTTGTTATACCACTGACTACTGGTAAATAAGTCATTTTTCCAAAGAGGCATTTTGGGCACTTAAATATGGTGTATACTAAAGCCACAGAGTATGAGTGACTCTTCCCTCTAATGCTGACCCATGTAACTGGGTACACATTAGACCTGGAAATTAAACGAAATGGACTATAAATAGATAATTCATGCAGAGGTAAAATAAAATTCAATTTCAAGCCATTGTCATTGATTAAGAAAAAAAGTTAAATGAAACTAGTTTCTTTAGAAAAAAATTAATATTTTATTACAAAAATTACACACATATCTCATCTTTACTTTAGCCAGGCATTTGCTAAGTAAATCATGACCAACTGTTGACTTAGAAGTGTAACCTGAGATGAGTGATAGTACAATTGCAAAGAGTCAGAGCTGGTTGACTGATCATACTCAGCACTTCTTTACTAATAAATCTTAACCACCTTGACTATCTCCCTTTCTAACTCCAATCAGATTTTCGGAGAAATGAAATAGAGGAGGATTTAGCATATTTTTTTAAAATTTTCCTCCCTCTTTAATGCTCTTTTTTTTCCTTTTTTATTAGTTGCTCAAAACATTACAATGATCTTGACATATCATATATCATACCTTTGATTCAAATGGGGTATGAATTCTTATTTTTCCCACGTGTACACATTGCAGGGTACATTGGTTATACAGCCACATTTATACATACTGCCATACTAGTGTCTGTTGTATTCTGTTGCTCTTCCTATCCCCCCATCCCCTCCCCTCCTCTCACCTCTCTGTACCCCAACTACTGTAACTCATTTCTCTCTCTCTTTTTCCCTTCCACCTCACATCCTCTTATATGTAATTTTGCATAACAATGAGGGTCTCCTTCCATTTTCCATGAAATTCCCCTTCTTTCTCCCATTCTCTCCCACCTCTTGTCCTTAATCAAAATCATAATAATAGTTCCAAACAAACAATGAATGTTCTATAAAATTCAAGATTATGCCTTGTTTTTTTTTTTCCCTACCAGGAATTGAATCCAGGAATGCTTTACTACTCAGAAACACCCCCAACTCTTTGATTTTTCATTTTGAGATATTTTGAGACAGGTTCTCACTAAGTTGCTTAGGGCCTCGCTAAGTTACTGAGGCCAGCGATGAATTTGCAATGCTCCTGCCTCAGCTCCTAAGCTCCCAGTATTACAGGTATTAGACACCATATCGGGCTTAAATGTTTTTAAAATATTAGAATAATTTCTGTTTTACTTAGGAATATATATAAGTGTGTATGTGTGTGTGTATATATATAACCTCCGATAAAAAATACTATTTCAACATTAAATTAACATGTAAAGTTTTCAATTGAAATATTTCAATAAACTCTAATTCTTTAAGGTACCCAGGTCATGGATTGAAAAGTTAAGAATCCTTGGATTAACTTAAGCATGTTAAGTAACTCAAGCACTTTCTACTTTAATATAAATTATACACCATGTGTTTTTTTAAAAAATCTGGAAACTCAGGTTTATGATAAAAAATTAGAAGTATTGATTTAATTTAATGAAAAGTAAAATTTAAGTGTTATCTACTCTCCTAAGTAAAACTAGTGAAGAACACAGTGTTTTACCTTCTCAACAATTCTTTCTTTAAGCTGCTTTGCTTAAAGTTTCTAAAAAAGTGCAACTAAAAAATAATTTGCATGATTTCATTCCAACTTTGTAATAAGAGCAACATTAAAAATATTTAGGCATGCAGTCACAAACAAACATTCACACAACAGAGACCATTCGTTGATGCAATTATATTCCCTGTTTCCTCTTTAGAAGCAGAACATCAATTTGTAGTTGGTCCATTGCTCTCCAATTAAAAAATGACTTTCATCAGGTTCCTATAATTCCAAGATCTGGTAGATATGATCTATGGATATTTTTAAAATTCTACTTAAAATGAATGACATATTTCTCTTCTGGGGCTTTTACTCTGTAGCCAGGAAGGCAAATTTGGTGGTTAGATAATCAGCAGCTATTTTTGAACCAGAAGCCTATGAATGTGTTAATACATCTGGTTTGATCACGTCATTCTTGCATCAGTTACCTATGAAATTCATTTGTTTGGGGGACAGATAAATATTTGTCATGGTTACTTTTTTTTCTATAAAAATAAAGTATTTCTGAGTAAAATAGTCACATGTTGAATTCCACAAGGATGTGTAAATAGCTCTATAAGTTAATAACAAGGGAAAAGTGCTCTCGCAGTGCATTTGAGTAGAAGTTCTTTGGTGTTCAGAGCACCTATTTATGTTTCCCTCCATCCCTGTCTTATCCTGGGAGTTCCTCAAGCACCACAGTATTTTGAGTTCACTGCATCTCATCAATGTCAGGCAACTTAGAGACTACCCAAATGACATGCTTAAATTAGAATCAGCTAACAGAACACACACCTCTCTTTCTCTGCTCACATTTTCTGGGAAAATTTGAACCCAAGAATGGCTATAAGCTATGGTAGAAATCAAGCACCCTCTATAATGCTGAAATCCAAGAAAGAAGCTTAGTCTACACAGAGCAGCAGAAGTCAGTGACGGAGTCCTGGGGCTGCCAATTCTCACTCCCACACTTTCCTAATATTGGTATCCTCATCTTACTTGGATTTTTAAAAATTTTTAAAAATATTGCCCCCCACCCCCTGTAAGGTATACAAGTTACCACATAGAAGCACACCAAACCATTAAAAGCACAAGTGGCTGTCAGATGTGATAAACCACAATCTGTATCCAAATGAAAGAATTAAGGACAATGGCTGAAAATTACCAAGGCGGATCAACACAGCCTTCAGAACTAAAATAAAATATTGATATAATGTTTTCAGTGAGCAGGAGACAAGTACTGTGTGAGGAAGCTGATATCAGGACATTGCATACCTTCCAAAAGAAGCTCTGTTTCTACCTATGAGGACAGTGGAGGACAACGCCCTGTAGTGGAAGTTCACCTCTCTAGCTGTGCTCTAACCAAGATCACCTTTGTGAATCTCTCTAAAGAACCAATTAGAAAACCATAAACAAGGGCTGGATTTGTGGATCAGTGGTAGAGGGCTAACCTAGCAGATATGAGCCACTGGGTCCAATCCTTAGCACTGCCTAAAATAGACAAAATAAAGGCATTGTGTTCACCTACAACAATATTTTTTTAAAGTAAAAAACTATAAACAAGTAGAGGGAAGGTCAGTAGAGGAGAAGGAGACAAACAGGGTAAGGGAGGAAGGGAAGGCAAGAGAAATCCCTTAGGACTGAGTGGAGAAAAATATATTCCAAACATGTATTATTACCTCACAATGAACCACACTTTTATGTACAACTATAAGCCGCCAATAAAAACTTTTAACATTATGACTTTAAATTCTGCATCCTAATGCAAAAAAACATAATCAGGGACTCAATAAATGCTTACTAAAAGAAAAATAAATAAATAAAGTTATATTCAATGTACATTTTCATTTTTTCTTCCAGAGCATTCAGTTGATCATTCTACATTCTATATGGGACACCTAAGTATTTAGAAGTACAGAAAATGTCATGGCATTCATTTTCACTTCAACAGGCCATTCATCGATCTTATAGTTTATATCATTTTAATATCATTTGTGCAATAAGAAATTATTGTAGTTATAGCTATTTTTAATAAATTTATATTTTAACTAGTATACTATAAACATAGCCAGTTAAATGCTGATCCTTCCATAGGACAGAGTCTAGGAATATTAAAAAATAGGAAACAAGTAATTTTGATCCCATCAATAGCTTGTCATGAGCATCAAATCTAAAGTTGCCATCCATAACTGTCCCTGTTCCTTGAGTCTATTGCAACAAAATGAGAACTTGTGGTAAATTAGAAGGAATAGGAATGTATTGTTCATAGTTCTGGATGCTGCAAAGTCCAACATCAAGTCTTCAACAGATTTGCTATCTGTGAGGACTCACTCTGCTTCATATCATAGTTGGTTCTTTTTTCCTTTTCTTTCCTTCTTTTTTTTTTTAATTTTTCTTTTTGGTACCAGGGATAGAATCTAGGGACATTCAATCAGTGAGCCACATCCCCAAGACTTTTCATATTTTATTTTGAGACAGGATCTGGTTAAGTTAATTGGAGCCTTGCTAAGTTGCTGAGTCTAGCTTTGAATTCATGATCCTCCTGCCTTAGCCTCCGGAGCTGCTGGGATTATAGGTGTGTGCCAATGCACTTGGCCATCGTTGGTATTTTCTGATGCTTCTTCATGTGGGTGAGTAAGCTCCCTTTTACCTTCTTTTATGAGGATATTATATAAGCCCATTTTTTTGCTAATAATGAAACAGACTAGGTAAATTATAAAGAAAAATAAAGCTTATTTTGGCTCATGGTTCTGATTCAAAGTCCAGAGGTCACCTCAGGTGGCCTTCTTTTATATCTATATATATTTTTTTACTTCATAATAGTTGCACATATTGATGGCATTTGTTGTTACATATTCATACATGCACACAAGACAGCTATATAACTTGGCCCATATCATTCCCCAGCATTTTCCCCCTCCCTGCTTCCTTCTCACCCCTGGGTCCCTTTCCTTTACTAATCTCCATTTGATTTTAGGAAATCCACCTACACCTCCATTTTCTTTTTCTGGAGTAGTTTCTACATATGAGAGAAAACATATCAGCCTTCTGAGTTTGATTTATTTCACTTAACATGACGGTATCTAGTTCCACGGTGATGACCTTCTTGATGACAGAGTTCCAAGGTGGTGTAGGACATCCCTTGGCTATAGATAAATGGTCTTTGAGAGACATCACCAAGATTTCCTAATAAAACCTTGATATAGGGGCTGGAGTTGTGGCTTAGTGGTAGAGTACTCACTTACCACTTGCGAGGCCCTGTGTTCAATCCTCATCACCACATAAAAATAAATTTAAAAAAAGTAGTTGTGTCCAACTACAACTAAAAAATAATATTAAAAAACCTTAATATAACTCATTAATCAATTAAACTATTAATTCCACGAGTTTACTAATCTAGTCATAGGGCAGTGCTCTAATTACCTATTTAAAGTCCCATCTGCTCTCACCTCTTAATATTGAGAATTAGATTTTAACCATAAAAATCACAGAAAATAAATCATATTCAAGTCACAATATTCTACCCTTAACTCAAATCTCATTTCCTTCTCATATGCAAAATATAGTCATTCCACCCAATGATACCAAGGTCTCAACTCATTCTAGCATCAATTCAAAAGTCTAAAGTCTCTTGTGAGACTCAAGGGAAGCTCCTTCTATCTGTGAGCATATAAAACCAAAGCCAGTTATATATTTCCCCTTTACAAAAGGGGGACAGGTACAAGGTACTATTGCAAAAGTGAGGAATAGGACAGCAGAATAAAAGTAACCTAGTCAAAGCAAGTCTGAAACATGCAGGACAGGTGTTAACACTTAAAGCCCATGTCTGGCATCCTGTGCACACCAGAGAGGAGTTTGGTCCCCAAGGCCTTGAGCAGCTCCAGCCCTAGGGCTTTGCTGAGCTTAGCCCATGCTTAGCTCTTTCAGTCTGGAGTCTCATGACTTTAGCTCTCCTAGGCTGGCTCTGCACGTGGTCACTGTACCACACCCTTGGTTCTGTCTTCCAAACATGCTTTGTCGTTGCTCTTTACCTGGTCAGGCTATAAATTTTCCAAGTCTTTCTATTCTATTTCCTTTTCTAGAATCATATTAAAAGCAGCCAAATGAACCAATGCAACTTATTTATTTTGCTTAGAAATTTCTTTTGCCTGGTCCTCTAGGTCATTATTCTTATTCCTGTTTTTTTTTTGTTGTTGTTGTTTTTTTCTTAAAATCTTAAGGAGATGGACATTGTTCATCCAAGTTCTTTATTATTTCATAAAAAGGATGGGCAAGTCTCTGGTTTCTAGAGAAATATTTCCACTTCCATTTCAGACCTCATTAACCTGGCCTTTACTGTCCACATTTGGTGAACATTCTGGTCACAGCCACTTAGCTATTCCCTAGACATCTCATCCTCCGAGTTCTCATCAGAATTGCTCTTAACTCTTCATAACAATGTAATGTTTTGAACAACTAAAAAAACAAAAAAACAATGTGCACTTTCCCTGGCAGTTCCTCAGCACTACCTTTGCCCATTATCCAGTTCCAAAGCTACTTCCACATTTTCAGTTATTGTTATTTCAATAATAACCCCACTCCTGGCATCAATTCTTATGTCTTATTCTATTTTCTATTAATGATAAGAAAATATCTCAGATTGAGTCAATTATAAGGAAAAGGAGTTTATTTTGGCTCATGAAAACAGAACAAAGTTGAGGGAACACATAATCTGATGGGCTTCCTGCTGGCTGAGTTCCAAGGTGACAGAGGACATCACAAAGTGAGAAGAAGGAAACCAACAACAGACCTCACTGAACTGGCTTTATAGCAGAACCATTTTGGGGAATTACTCTTTACTTAAACCAAATCCTGAGAAACATTATTTTCTTCACAAGCCCATCTTTTGCAAAAACCATTTAAATTTTTTAAAATCTATTTCTTTTGAATACCACTACTTAAAATCTGAAATCTAATTTAGAGACGTTATTATTTGTTTTTAAGTACTAACACTTTTTTTAAGATTCAGTCTATACCAATTTCATTTTTGGAAAAAAGTTACATGAAGTTTAGCAAGCAGTAAAGCTATGACAATTTGTTACTGTAACTCTCACTTATTCTGCTAATCTAATGCATTACAAAGTAGCTAATTTTAATAAGTTTTATTTTATTTCCCTCAACTTGATTCCAAAAAAATGTTGGTGCACCTTTGTTTCATTCCTATTTTTATTCTTTGTATCTTTGTCCATAGACATGAGATCAGTTTATCATAAAGGTGAGTGCTTAGCATACGGGATATGGTTTAGTATTATAGCATTTGAGCAGTATTTAAATGGGCAACTATACACTTTGGAGGAACTCTTCAGAGTGACATGTCTTTGAAAAACCTACTCATTTCTCTTAGAAGAATTAATTGTTGGTGCTGGGGCTGGGGCTGTGGCTTAGCAATAGCACACTTGCCTGGCATGTGTGGGTTACTGGGTTCAATTCTGAGCACCACATATAAATACCTAAATAAAATAAAGGTCTATCAACAACTAAAAAGAGGAAGAAAGAAAGAAAGAAAGAAAGAAAGAAAGAAAGAAAGAAAGGAAGGAAGGAAGGAAGGAAGGAAGGAAGGAAGGAAGGAAGGAAGGAAGAAAGAAAGAAAGATTGAAAAACTTTAAAAGAATTAGGTACCAAAGGTCATCTTATTTCTTGAAATAAATTTATGCTTGAAACTGGCAGCTAAAATTTTGACTCTTGTGATTTGTTTACAGTTTATATTAAAGGGTCCTGATGGCTTTTGAGTAGACCTTAAGCTGTACTAAAAATAGTTAAATTATAATTTATAATTTGTTTTTATTCTTTAAAACAAGATAAATAATCAAGTAATGTAAAGTAAATAACTTCCTACTAAAAAATCTTTCATGTGTTTTAAAAGTTCACAGTGAAATTTCAGATGAGTAAATGAAAGCTTAGAGTATGTGAGAAAAGAGAACATTTGACCTGGGGATTTTAAATGCTGAGTATGATTCATCAACAAGGTGTGAAAATTGAATCACATCATCCATAGAAATAGATTTCAGATAAACCAATTTACTGTGAAAAAGAGGGCCTTTATTATGATAATTGGTGCATATAAAAATTTAGCTACAAACAAAAATAATAGATGATAGTTTGTTAAAATAATTTACAAAATTTTGAGTCTTGGGTGGCTTTAAAAACTTCTGTTTAGAAAGAGGTGCACATACAGCAGGGTCTGGGCATTCTGTCCATGACCAAAGAAGACTGTATACCCATGTTTCTAAATTCCTAGTCTCAGATTCCAGTTGCATGTCTGTAATATGAATCCATCACAAACCATCACTCTGAGCAAGAGACTGTGGCTTCTGAGACAAATTGGGGTGACACATTTGGATATCTATCTAGATTGGTAATAAAGTTCTATAAATAAATACAAATGTGAAAACAATTTTTCAAAAAATTTAGAATTCACCTGGATCATTCAGATGAAACTTTAATATTAGCTTCATCATTTATAGGAACATGATGCATTAAACAGGGCAAATAACCCAATTAAGTTGAAATTCTGGAAACACAACTAAATCAACAAAATGCAAGAGAGCTATGACAGTGTATGAAACACAGGGAAAATTTCTTGTTTATATTTTACAGTATAAACTACATAAAAGCTTATGAATTAAATGCAACTGAATTGATTGCATACCAGATATTACCTAGCAATTCAACTCTATAAAATATATGAATTAGGGATAGTAAGGAAATGCACGTAAAAATAGTCCAAGTCTCTAATGCTAATCAAGAATTCTATATTAAAACACATCATTGATTACAGATACATAGAGATAAGACTGCTACTCATAACACCGAACTTTTTTTTCCAGTATTGCATTTTCAACTTCTTAAAAGTAAATAGTGAAGTTGATGTGCATCATGAAGATGTAATTTTTTTCAGTAAGTTCATTTAATTGAAAGTAGATGAATAGCACTTCAGATTTTCTTCCAACCATCAATAAAAATCAAAATGAACTCCTGATACCTAGATGTTTCAGTCTCTAATATGTAGCTTGTATTATCCATGTTAATTTCTCATCAATTCTAGTCTCTATTCCTATTCTTATCTTCTCCTAAAGTAATTAAAAACAGAGGTATCAGTAGATTCATTTTACTTTGTTTCCATCTTTGAAGGAAGGTAGCTAACAGTATGCAAAAGATAAGTAGTTATGTCATTTTGTATTTAGTGGCATCTTGCATGCAGCTGTGAACAATTGTAACCATGCCAAAGAGTCTGTTGAGTTATCATTCCAGAATGGGTTTATTAGCCAGAACATATTTAGTAACACAAATCTTGAAATTAGCAGCAGAATCACATGGAGGCTGTTGGAAGCATTTAACTCAGAAAGATAACACTCTATTTTATAAAGTCCCATTTTAGAAACCAGAGCAATCCACTTATGAAGTCCCAAAATTATGAAGACTTTATGAAGTCCCAAAATTCAAAAGATTATAAGAGAAATTCAGAGAAATTCTTTTTATTCTTTGTCATTCATTCTTTTTGAACGACTAAGTTAATTCTAAATAACCTAAAAATAACAATGATCTTTCATCAGGACTTAATCATGAAGATCAATAATAAGGATCAATAATAAGAGGGTGTTTAGTTACTAAATACATCAATAACAATAACAAACATAAAGATTGGGGAGGCAGAATTACAATACAAAAAATTAATCCCATGTTTGTTTGTTTGAAGTGTCGCAATATATTAGACATATTTTTGGAAGGCTGGTACAAGCATACAGCAAAGTATGTTCTATATATGAAAGGATGATCCATGAAAACCACCTTGTTTAAACAGGTTAGGCAATGTTAGAGATGGAAAATGAAAAAATTTATTATTGGTAGTTTTCATTATATACACGTTTATATTCCATTTTTTTTAAATTTCAAAACTGATTTCTTCTTCATGGAAGGCACTTCACTATTTCAAGATGTGCTCAGGAAAACAAGTCATTGTAAAAATTAGCTGCAGAAAATTTAACCCGATTCATAGGGATATTCTCACCAAAGATCTTGTTGTGGTTTGAACCTGGAATGTCTCCCACCAAAAGCTTCTAGGTGAAGCAACACAGCAAAGTTTAGAGATGAAGAGATTAAAGCGTAAGAATTGTAATCAGTGATTTAATCCATTTAGTGGATAATTGATTCAAATGGACTACTGGATGACAATTGTAGGCATGTGGGGCATGACTGGAGAAAGTACATGGGGTATGTCCTTGGTGACGTTATATAGTGCCTGGCTCCTTGTACATGTTCTCTGTCTCTCTGTCTCTGTCTCTGTCTCTGTCTCTGTCTCTGTCTCTGTCTCTCTCTCTCTCTCTTCCCCTGCTTTCTGGCTTCTATGAATGGAGACACTGTCTTCCACAACACACTTCTGCTATGCTGTTTCTGCCTTGGAGTCTACCACTCATGAATTGATCCTCTGAAATCATAAGCCAAAATAAACTTTTATTCTTCAAAGTTTTTCTCGTCAGATATTTTGGTCACAGCCAGGCAAAGCTGACCTAGACAGATGTCAACCTCTAGCAATAAAAGGGGAGAATCATTCTCAGAGTTCACACAAAAGCTCCTCTGATTCTAGGAAGGCCTTGGACTATTTCAGCATGCTGGACAGGGGTGTGATTCTCAGATGCTTATCAGAAACCATTTTGGACTTCACCTCTGTTCTTCCCCCCCTTGGTTGCCTGCAATTGCCCCAGAATAATCACCTCTCTTTATCTTCAGCTGTCAAGTGTTACGTCTTAAAAGCAGAAGGAAATTCTGGGAAATTTAGTTCCCAGGGGCAGGGCTCCTCCGAAGGAGTAGAGGGTAGAGGGGAATGTGATGCTGGGTGACAACTAACCATCCAGATCCCTGGTCCACATGTGAATTGATCTCCACTCTCGGTGATGCTTTAAAGAAAACACATGGGGATTTTAGTTATGTACAAAATTGGCAGCAGTTAAAAACTCATTAATAGAGATGTTCAATTTTCATACAGTTACTATAAATTACCTCAAAATCCAAAAGCTCATAAATATTTCTGGGCTTGATTCAGTGTGAAAAATTTGTCCTACCCCAATATTAGGATATACTTACTTGTTATGCATGATGTTTAGATAAAATTCTCTACTATTGTTTAGGAATTTTCAAAGTGTTTGTTTGTGGAATTTTGTTTTTGAGAAAAATATCAAATTCTGAAGAATATTAGGCCCGAGTTCTGAAATGGGATTATGAATTAGTGCTTTATTGATTCTTTACTCTGTTTGATTTTATTTCAATGGAATCATACTCACTCTCTTTATCAAAATAATTTCCTAAAGCATTTCTTCATATGGTGGTCTATTCTATTTTTATGTCTACCTTAAACCTAATAAAATGTCTCCTGTGGAATAAAAATAAGTGGACTCTACTCATACTTAGATCATATTATGTAACTACCACTCTATGTAAATATTTGCAAAATAAAATATTTGATGTCTATTTAAATAAACTTTATTTGACAAAGCAATTAAATTTGTTATGTAACTGACATGTAGAATCTTATTATGATGATTCAGACCTTAATGTATGTCATTTTCATTTAGCATAAGTACAAATTCACTAACATAATATATGTTATGCCTTTCCTAAGAATTAATGAGTACATTTCATGCATAACCCAGCTGTTAATATGGTTATTCTCTTTGTAATACACAAAGTTTAATTGTTTAACATTACCACATCTTCTTTGAGTTTTTAAGCAGAGTTTTTGGATAGAAATGAATTTTTTATGGTTTTTACTTAGAATGATCAAAATCCCTGATTTTTAAACACATTTTTAATAACTTAATATGGAATAGTTAGAGGTAGCTTCTTTTATCCAATGTTCTTTATTAGCATGATCTGATATTGATGATTTAATTATATACAGAATTATAACTGATGGACACTTTTCACATTTTACCTGGTAGAGTTATGCTTTAAGATAAAGGAACCAAAAATGTGAGGCAAACTCAAATGTCCTGTCACTCCAAGGAGACAACTACCCATAGAGGAAATCCAAACTATATGGGATATATTTAAATGAGAAATACTTAAATTTTATGAGTTGTTTGTTACATCAGCACAGTTTCTACTAACCCTATCAGTATCCTCCTACACATTTATATCTGTTGATGGAACAACTAATGAGATAACCAGGGATAGTGATTATTGGAAAAATTAAACACAATTACCAATTTTCAGAAATATTTGGTAGTTTAAACATTTACTAGTGTCATGTTTGTCATCCTTATAGGCTTAAAAGTTGGAGAAAACCTGTCTATTTCTCCTTATTTAACAGGATTCTACTTTTACGGAGCATCTATGATTGATCAATTGCTTTAATAGAAATGACTTTTCTTGTTTTACAAGGATAATAGTGCCATGGGCTTTGGTTTATATTTTAAAAAGGATAAATGTTCTGTAAACCACACAAACAAAAGCAATGAGAATCTATTATATCTATTATATTCATATACATTCTGATATATTTTCATATAAAGTATAATTTTAAAATTATTTTACAATGGAAAATAAAGAAGAGCAATGATATTTTAATTTAAATTTGTATATTCTATTGTTCGTATATTTGTATATTCTATTGTTCTTTATCCACATGTACTACTAATTAAATATCTTAAATTTCTTTCATATATTCATCAAATGCAGAAAAATAAGTTATATTCATAGTAGATATTTAGTAATAATATGTTGTAATACCTTTTATCTGGAGAAGCAATTAGAAGTCTTCTATTCCAACATTTCATCCAATGAAGAAATCTCTTCTAGTTTTTTTTTATTTTAACGCCATCAATGTTAGAAAGCTCCTAAGTCCCCAAAGAATCATTTTATTTGAAGAGGAAAGATTGTTTAAATGCATATTTATTCCTAGTAGAGATGAAATTAGTACCTTAAACTTTTCCCAGTTGTCCCGTAACTCTCAGAGCACAATATGTGTCTTCTGATTTCATTGATAAAGTTTGAAATATCTGAAAACTAATGTGGCTTCCTTATGTATTTCCTTAATCAGTTCTGATAAGTAGTAAGTATTGGTCAAAGTTCAGTTTGTAGATTAAAATGGAAAAAGTTTAAATTATGATTCTAGCACTTATTATCTGAGAAATGTTGGACACATTCAGATCTTAAAAGATAAAAGGGCTAATAACATGAGCTAACTTAACTTCCTGGGTTATTTTAAAGATTAAAACAAGCCATGTATATTAAGACATAACCTGGCACAGATAGCAGGTGTCTGATAAAAGGTAAAATTATTGAAATTAATTCTTATGTTTTTAAATATACCATGATATGATCTTAAAATATTTCTTTCAAATAAACTCTTTCATGACATGTGAGTTGAGCTATAGTGATTTTATCTTTATTCTGAGGATGAAATTTCCATACTGTTTCAAATTGTCAGAATTTTGACTTTCGTCCAGTGCTATTGACATAAAACAGAACCTTAAATTCAGAGACTGAGCCTGTAAAATAAGGAGAAAGAATCTCTAATTAATTCACAAATTTTCCACTTAATTGTGCTGCTTAAAATAGTTCTGCATAGCAGTGTGTGCTGAATGTTGCTCATAGCCAGTTCAAGAGGTTTTATACTCTAAGAGACTGTAATTCAGCCTATATTAGGTTTCTAAAATAAGATACCAAGTAATAGCAATGATTTCAACTTGATTTATGGAAAACTTGGCACAACAGAGAAATGTGAAAGGACAGCCTTTTGCAAAATAATGCTGGTCAATTTGACATCCATAAAGAAAAATTAAAACTTGACCCCTGCTTCACATTATGTGCCTCAAACACAAATCACAGGTCATAATGAAAAAGAATGATGAATTTAACTACATTAAAACTAAAAGTTCTGAGTCATCAATAACATCACTAATAGAGTGAAAGTAAAAGTCTTAAAATGGGAGCAGATGACTTCAATGATAGTAACTAACAAAAAAAATGTTTAAAGAACTCTAACAAGTCAATGAGAAAAAGAAAAATTTAATTAAAACAAAAGTTGACTAAATGATATTAATGGAGGAAGCACAAAATTGATGATGTGCATGGCTAATTGACATATGAAAGGATCAGCATCATTATAAATCAACAGAGATTGCAGACTGCAATACACACATACGCATGCGTGCACGCATGCACACACATAGTGTAAAAGATTGAAAATTGAAAATACAAAGAGTTATGAACTAAATTATGTCTCCCTCAACTCTCAATGATATGTTAATGAACTAAACACTGAAAATTACTATATTTGGAGATAAAACCTCTAAAATGGTAATTAAGTTTATATTGGGTCATAAGTGTTGGGCCCTAATCCAATAGGAATGGTATCCTTAAATGAAAAGGAAGAGATATTAGCATGGGTATGTGCAGAAGAAAAGGTGAGGACACAGCAAGAAGAAGGTCATGTGGGTAAGTAAAGGAGAGAGGCCTCAGAAAACATGAGACCTACCAGCACCTATATCTTGGAATTTTTGCCTCCAGAACCTGAAATAGATAGATAGATAGATAGACAGACAGACAGACAGACAGACAGATGAAGGTGAATTATTATGAAGCATAGAGATGATAGCATCCAGTGGTAAAAGGACAGGAATATAGTGAACTTGCTACAGGACAGTCCACAAGAGCAAAGAATTATAGTATCCCAAGTATGTACATTGCTTAGTTGAAAAAAACCTGTCCTAGTTATAAAATGTACAATAATTTACATACGCATGATACAATAAATATGTAGAAGAATACTGAATGTTTATGATAGCCTAATTTTGGAAATACCTCAAATATGTAACAAATAGACTGTGGTAAACTCTATTTAATTAGAAAAATTAGCAAAATATAGTTACATCCAACACATGGACATTATCTCCAAAACATACAATTTAAAAAAGGAGAGAAAAAGAATAATGCATAGTCTTAGTGATGTACATTTATTAGCAGTAAAAAATGAAGGAGAGTCTTAGAGTTTAAAATATGTGAGGAAATGAAAAGCCGTTGTGATACAAAGGGACATGTAAGGCCTCAGGGGTGCTAATAATGTTCTATTTATTCTCTAGGGAGACTGTTATTCAAACATTTAGTGTTTGAAGATTCATTAAAGTCTACATTTGTTTTTTATGTACATTATTACATGTAGGTTATATTTCTTCATTTTGAAAAATAAACATATTTATGATTATTTAAGCATAAGAAACTTCTAAGTTTTTTAGGTATTCTCATTCATTTTATGAAAATTCATCAAATTCATTCCTTCCTTTCAGATCACAAATTCTCAAATACCTATCACAAAACAAATATTTCTTGATATCATATTTTCAAGTAACTTTCCCCTTCTCCATCTTCAATTGGTCATACACTCATATTACTTATGTATTAAGTTCTAACTACTGCACAAATCTCAGAACTGTTGGATTGGATGAAGGTATAATTCATTTTTGAAAAAATATAATAGATCTTTAGGGAATAATTAGATGCCAAGACATGTAGTCCTGCAACCAAATGTATTCAAAATTTAGATATGGGAAAGATCAGAAAGCTCTAGAATTATCAATGAAAAGGAACAGAAAGAGCTTCAGCTGTACTTGTTAGGAAGACTGGAGGAATCACAAAATCAAAGCAATTATGATAAATCATCTTCAGGCACCTTCATAAAGGTTGGGCTTAACCACTCAAGAGAATCACTTATTAACCAACTGTTTTTGGGCATTTGACATAGTGCATGCCTTTCCTAAAGTGATGCTCTCATACTTGGTCACTAACAAAAGTAATTAATGGAAAAGCCATTTCTTTGCACTAGATAATCACCAAATAGAGAGTGGTGTGTTTTTTGATGGATTACCTTCAAACGTAAGCTTATATATATATATATATAAGTACCAAGCAATGTGCTTTCATAGTGTTTACTTGTGTTTCTTTGAAAAGTGCATTTTTTTTCATTCAGAACATATATTTTTTTTTATTATTAGTTAATGGAGTGCTTTTCTCAGGTAGGGAACTTAGAGCTATTTCCAAACTAGGAAAACATTATATGAGGAGCTTATCCCTTGAGATTCCAGCTGCTACTATCAATGGGAAGATAAAAGTATAGCTTTGCTCTTATTATTTACATTAGGAAAATAATTTCTTTCTTAGATTCACTGCTTCCAAAAAATTCTCGAAGTTAGTAATGAATATAGGGTGCATCAGATTGGGAAGAAATTTATATAGGCTTCCATATACTACCATCTAGATGTGTAGCTTTAAGCAAAGTAGTTTATCTTCCCATGTTTTAGTCAGCTTTTCCACCATTGTTACCAAAAAACCTTACAAGAACAATTTTAGAGGAGGAAAAACTTATTTGATGGCTCATGGTTTATGAGGTCTCAGTATGTAGACGGCTGCCTCCATTTCTTGGGACATGAGTTGAGGCAGAACATAATGGCAGAAGTATGTGGTCCAGGAAAGCAGCTGAGGACATGGTATCAGAGAGCAGAAATAGAGCTCCCATAGTCTCAGGCAAAACATATACTCCAAAGGCACACCCCCAATGACTCACCTCCTCCAGCCACAACCTAACTGCCTACAGTCACCACTCAGCTAACATGCTAATTAATTTAAGGCTCTCAAAAGCAAATCCTTTCACATGTAAATTTTCTTGCATTTTCTCAAACATGAGTTTCTTGGGGATACCTCATATCTAAACCATAACTGTCTGGATTTCTTTTTCTTCTGCTATGTGACAGTTTAGATGGTTGCTGACAGTCTGTCTATCCCTGTAACCTGGATTCCATCATATAGAATAATGCACAAAGTACTTCTTTGAACTGTGCATTCCTTTTATGAATTAAAGATGCTTTCTTTACTACAAAGAGGCATGGTAAAATAGCATAAGTCTTTTTAAATAGCACCTATTATAGAACTATTTTGTTACATGAATGTTCTGTTCTCCTGCCTTAAAAAAAAGCCGGGGGGGGGGATTTTCCATTGCAGGTCTCATGTAGTTATAGGGAGGAAAGAATTTGGGGTAAAATCACCAATGCTAATGATTATTTTGATACTGATCAGGACAAGGCCATTATGGACTAAGCAAGATTCACATGGTTATTAAAGGTAGTGTGGATAAAGAAATATTTTCTGCATTCTACTAGACATGAATGAGGAAGCATGGGCCACTGGATTTAATAAAAAAAAAAAAAACCCTTAAGTGTTTGTAATGATGTACAGTTAGAGAAGACTCAGTGGTTTCCAATAGCATGGTTGGAACACCTGACCGAGTCTTGGCTGAAACCAACACATTTTCTTTTATTTTTTATTTACTAATGTTGAATTTTTTTTTCTATTTATAGCTAAAAACAATAATAATCTGGCTAATATTCTGCATGTAGCTGATTTTTCTTGGGGTTCAGATTTGGTGTCTCCATGGAAATATATAAATCCTCCTTAAGTCTTACTTTATAATAAATGTACAGGGTCAAATCCAATAAAATCTGTGATTGAACTCCCTCTTTTTTTTATCCATCTCATGTCTTCCATTTCAAGAACTTATGGCAGGAAATCCAATTACTTTTAAATAAGAAAGACATTTTTGCTTTATAGTTTCTTTGGTCAATTTCTTTCTTTGTTGATTTTTCTCTATGTGGGTATGTAACCACAAATTGGATAGGGTTTGCCATGGGAATATACAAGGATAATCATTTTCTCTGTGGATTTTTAAATAATCAATTGCAAAATAAATGTGCAGCAGAACAGATGAAGGGTCAAGAAGAATCCTAGAGTTCATAAAGTGGGAAAAGTTAAACAAGAAAAAACATGCATAATTGAGCAGCTCATAAAATGTTTAAGATAATTTAAATAAATATGTGCATATAAAAGGTACAAATGAAAATATTAAATACAATTACATCATTTTAGTTCAGGTAGAGCCATAAATAATAACAAAACTTGATTATTCCTATTGAAAATTAATAAATTTAGTTAATTAAACACATATGTGTAAAAATATTAAAATACTTCATCACTAGAACACAGAAAGCATCTGATAGTTTGCTTCTTATTGAGTATCACTAAAAAATGTCAAAGACATCAAGCTACAATTTTGTGTAATTTGTAAGATAATAAATTCATTCTAGTGGATTATTAGCAAAGAGAAAATGAAGGGAGAAAAATGTAGAGGTGATGAACTAAGGATGTAAATTAAAAGGTCATTTGCAGAACACAAATTAAATTTAACAGAAAACTTAACATTCCCATCCTTAGAAGTCAGGAAACTATATGTTGGCTTTGATCAACTAAATAAGAAAAAAAATTGTAACTATGGTGTGTCTTTTATTACTTTTTTTTCTTATTCTTTGTGATGCTTAATTACATTACCTGGCTAATGACAACCTCACCAGCCTTTCTGTGAATTGTGTACTCAGGCAGTAGCAACTTTTATACTTGGTAGTTAATCATCAAAATTCATAGGAACATATGAAGACTGACTGGAAGTATATTACTCTTTAGAACTTTGCATCATGATAATTTTTGCATAAATATGACATATTAGTTTTCAGCCAAAATGGATAATGATTTCTGACTCCTCCAATGCGGCTTGCATTGTGGGGGAGACATCCACGGGATCTGTCAGCACTGGGGATGTCTTTGACACTGCACTGGACACTTCATAGGAACTGAGCCCCTCAGGCTGGCCATCACTCTATGCAGCTTGGAGGTAGTTACACAGTCTATCCTGCTACATCCACATAAAAAAAATCAACTTGTTCATTGAATATTATTAGTTTTGCTTTCACATTTTATTGTTTTATACTAATATGCCACCTCAGGTTTATGTCTTGTCTTTCTAATGAAAGAAATGTGAAATACACACACACACACACACACACAGAGAGAGAGAGAGAGAGAGAGAGAGAGAGAGAGAGAGAGAGAAGGAGAGAGAGAGAGAGAGTGAGAGAGAGAGAGAGAGAAACAAATATTAATGAAATGCTTCCTTCCAATAATATATTCTCAAGTATTCAGTAAAGAAGATAAAGAGGAATTCCTAAATTACAGGTTAGGTATTAGATATAAAAATAGAATATTGAAAGTTAATATTGAAAATTAAAAATTACTGAGGTTTGGATGTTAGGTGCCTCCCAAAACTTTGTATGTTTCTGCAGGAATAGTCAGAGTTAAAATGATTAGACTGTGAGAGCTATAACCTAATGAGTTTATCCCAGTTTGCCAGCCTGGGTGGGCTGACGGGGTGGTAACCATAGGCAGATTGAGTGTGGCTGGAGGACCCAGTTAGAAGGGACATTCCCTGGAAGGCTTGGTTGTTCTTAGGGCCCTTTCCTCCCTCCCCTTCCTTCCTGACCTCCCCACTCCATCTTGACCTGAACAGCTTTCTTCTGCAGGACCCTTGGGTCCGGAGCAGTGTGCACCCTTACCTGAAGTCGACCATCTGTAGACTCAAACCTCTGAAGCCCTGAGTTTCACATAAAATTTTCTTTCTCCAAGTTGTTCTTGTCAGGTATTTTGGTCTCAGCCACACAAAAGCTAACGAAAAAACACTGGTGTCCGGTGGTTAGACCAGTGACTGATACATGTGTGTAATTCACAATAGATATATTAGTTGGTAAAATGGGTGAACTAAAACGAATTAATTAATCTGGATTTTTCTAGCATAATCCTCACTTTTTTATTGATTAAAATATCCTCAACTCTCACCATGATACTAAAGTTAAAATTAAAGTTATTTGGGCCATGCAAATAGCATGCTCCCCACCATAATTTTCTCTATATTATTCACTTATTTTTGATTATTTTGTGATCCAAAACTATATTGGTTGTGTAGGATATGTTTTAGTTTAATCGAGTAAATTTAACATAAATGGTATATTTGATTAATATATAGAAAGCCAACAAGATTCTAACTCTAGCACTTAGCATTCTTTTCTATATTAGAGATTTTATTATTTTATATAGTAATATAGAGATGCAACCTCATATTTTTATTGACTTAGAATTCATTTTGGTCTTCAATTATTTTGGAGTTCAAATTTTCTCAAACTTGAACCTATTTATGTATACTGTTGTTGAATACACACACACACACACACACACACACACACACACACATTGTCCTAGTTTCAAATTTAAACAAAATACATAATTTCTCTTCAAAACACAAAATAAATAAATATTAAGATACAGGATGTCTCCAGGTTACTAGCTTTTTGTTAAAAGGTTAGTATGCTTACTTGAAACTAGAAATGTGTCTTATTTTTCCTCTATAGAAATGATATTGAGGTAGTCAATGTTTCACATCAGCCCTACAGTGAATTATTGTCAGAGTCCCCAGTAAAGGATGGATCATACAAATTGTCAAGGGACCTTCAGGAAATAAAGAAGGAGATGATTCTCTGAGAAAGACTGTGAGGCGGAACCTCCAGAGTAGTGGAGATGCTGGCTCATGTATATATCTTGTAAAGATGGAATAGAGTGTCAAGGGTTCCCTTCAAAGTAACTCCTGCAGAACTACATTTTTAATGAATAGTTAGTTGTTTTATTGAATCAATGTTGATATTCAAATATATTCACGGCAATCACTGAGATTATTTGAGTTTGGCATACCAATTTTGGCTGATGCTTTGCAAAATTACTCTTTCTGTTTAACTCTTATAGAAGTATCTTGATTTGCTTCAAACTTTATAAAATCGCTTAGCTAACCCTCAGCATATATTTATAATTTATTTCCACTTCTATTTCATTATCATCCTATGCCAATACGATAAGTATTATTTTTAACTCAAACAAAAACAATTGCATACATGTGACCAGCATAATTACATGTGCATATGCTGGGGTTATTTTCATGATCCGGTATGATCTTATATTATTATTAAATTTTAAACTGAATTTGCAATGGAAATTAAAGGAGAAAACTTTAGCAGATTCTTAGTGTCTAACAAGCTTCTTTTTTATTAATTTTTTATTTAACAATAAATAAAAAGATTTATTGTTAATTTATTTACTTATTTTTATATTTATTTATTTATTTATTCTAATTTGTTATATATGACAGCAATATGTATTACAATTGATAATACACATATAGAGCACCATTTTTATGTCTCTGGTTGTACACAAAGTAGAGTCATATTGTTTGTATCTTCATACATGTATTTGGGTAATGATGTCCATCTCATTCCACCATCTTTCCTACCCTCGTGTCCCCTCCCTTCACCTCCCTCTTTTTTGCCCTATCCAAAGTTCCTCCATTCCTTCCCTTCTCCCCCTCCCATATCCATATTATGGATCAGCATCTTCATATCAGCATCCTCATTCAGCATCCTCATTCAGCATTTGTGTTTTGGGGGAATTGGTTTACTTCACTTAGCAGAATATTCTCCAACTCCATCCGTTTACTTGAAAATGCTATGATTTTATTCTATTTTAGTGCTGAGTAATTGTGTATATATTCCACAGTTTGTTTATCCTTTCATCTATTGAAGGGCATCTAGGTTGGTTATGCAATTTAGTTATTGTGAATTGTGCTGCTGTAAACATTGATGTGGCTGCATCACTATAGTATGCTGTTTTTAAGTCCTTTGGGTATAAACCAAGGAGGAGGATAGCTAGGACAAATGGTTCCATTCCAAGTTTTTGAGGAATTTCCACATTGCTTTCCAAAGTGGTTGCACCAATTTCAGTTTCACAGCAATGTATGAGTGTGCCTTCCTCCCCACATCTTTGCCAGCACTTATTGTTTGTATTCTTAATAGCTGCTATTCTGACTGGAGTGGGATGAAATCCTAGAGTAGTTTTGATTTGCATTTCTGTAATTGCTAGGGATGTTGAACATTTTTTCATATATTTGTTGATTGATTGTATACCATCTTCTGAAAGCTGTCTGTTCAGTTCCTTGACCATTTATTGATTTGAGCTATTTGGTTTTTTGGTGTTTAGCTTTTTGAGTTCTTTATATACCCTAATGCTCTATCTGATATTCGAGTGATAAAAATTTGCTCCCATTCTGTAGGCTCTCTATTCACCTCACTGATTATTTATTTTGCTGAGAAGGAACTTGTTAGTTTGAATCCATCCCATTTATTGATTCTTGATTTTATTTCTTGTGCTATAGGAGTCTTATTAAGGAAGTTGGGGCCTAATTTGACCTGATGAAGATTTGGGCCTACTTTTTCCTCTATTATTTATTTATTCTAATTTGTTATATATGACAGCAGCATGCATTTCAATTAATAATACACAAAGAGAACACAATTTTTCATGTCTCTAGTTGTACTCTGATGAAGATTT
Organism: Ictidomys tridecemlineatus; assembly: GCF_052094955.1. Taxonomy (NCBI): domain Eukaryota; kingdom Metazoa; phylum Chordata; class Mammalia; order Rodentia; family Sciuridae; genus Ictidomys; species Ictidomys tridecemlineatus. Next base: position 105,333,511 of record NC_135481.1, read on the forward strand.
ACGCCTTTTTTTTTTTCCTCTATTAGGTGAAGGGTCTCTAGTTTAATTCCTATGTCCTTAATCCATTTCAAGTTGAGTTTTTTGCTTGGTAAGAGGGGATTTATTTCATTTTATTGCATATGGATTACCAGTTTTCCCAGCACCATTTGTTGAACAGGCTATCCTTTCTTCAATCTATGTTTTTGGCACTGTTGTCTAATATGAGATCACTTGATTTATGTGGGTTTGTCTCTGTGTTCTCTACTCTGTACCATTGGTCAACAAGTCTATTTTGGTGCCAATTTCATTCTGTTTTTGTTAGTATTGCTCTGTATATAGTTTAAGGTCTGGTATAGTGATGACACCTGCTTCACTCTTCTTGCTAAGAATTTCTTTAGCTATTCTGAGTCTCTTATTTTTCTAGATAAATTTAAGGACTACTTTTACTATTTCTATGAGGAATATCATTGGAATTTTGATTAGATTACATTAAATCTGGATAGTGGTTTTGGAACTATGGTCATTTTGACAATATTAATTCTGCATATCCCTGAACAATGGAGATCCCTATCTTTTTCCAGGTTTTAGAGGGAATGCTTTCCATTTTTCTACATTTAGAATGATGTTGGCCTGGGGCTTAGCATAGATAGGCTTTATGATGTTGAGATATGTTCCTGTCATCTCTAGTTTTTCTAGTGTTTTGAACATGTATACATGCTGTATTTTGTTGAATTCTTTTTTTGCATCTAGTAAGATGATCATATGATTCTTATCTTTAAGACTATTGATGTGATGAATTACACTTATTGATTTCCATATGTTGAAACAACCTTGTATCCCTGGGATGAACCCCATTTGATCATGGTGCACTATCTTTTTGATATACTTTTGTATTTGAATTGACAGAATTTTATTGAGAATTTTTTCATCTATGTTCATTAGAGATATTGTTCTGAAGTTTTCTTTCTTTGATGTGTCTTTCTTTGATTTTGGAATCAGGATGATATTGGCCTCATGGAATGAGTTTGGAAGTGTTTTTGTCTTTTTGTATTTCATGAAATAATTTGAGGAGTATTGGTATTTGTTCTTCTTTGAAGATCTTGTAGAACTCAGTTGTGTATGCACCTGGTCTTAGGCTTTTCTTGCTTGATAGGCTTCTGATGGCAGTATCTACTAGTAGTATCTACTATTTCTAGTAGTATACTGTAGCATACTATTACTACATAGTATCTACTATTTCATTACTTGAAATTGACCTGTTTAAATTGTATATATCATCCTGAATCAGTTTGGGCAAATCACATGACTGAAGAAATCTGTCGATGCCTTCGATATTTTCTATTTTGTTGGAGTACAGATTTTCAAAATAACTTCTAATTGTCTTCTGTATTTCCATAGTGTTTGTCATGATATTTTATTTTTCATCACTTATGTTAAAAATCTAGTTTTCTCTCTCCTTCTCTACATTAGCATAGCTAAGGGTTTATCAACTTAATTTACTTTTTCAAAGAACCAAGTTTTGTTTTGACAATTTTTTCATTGATTTCAGCTCTGATTTTAATTATTTTCTGCTTTCTACTGTTTTGGATGTTGATTTGTTCTTTTTTTAGGGTTTTGAGATGTAACATTATGCCATTTGTTTGTTGACTCTTTCTTCTTTTAAGAATCAACTCCAGGCAGCAGAATACAACAGACAGGAGTATGGCAATATGTAAATCAATGGAAGTGTAACTGATGTGATTCTGCAATCTGTATATGGGGTAAAAATGGGAGTTCATAACCCACTTGAATCAAAGTGTGAAATATTATATATCAAGAACTATGTAATGTTTTGAACAACCAACAATTAAAAAAAAAGGAATCAACTCCATGTAATGAACTTTCCTCTTAGAACTGCTTCATAGTGTCCCAGATATTTCAATATTTCAATTTCATTTAATTATTATCTGATAAAATGCAGGGCAGTATTTTTATTTTTGTGTATTTGCTAAGAGTTGTTTTGTGGCATCATATGTGGTATATTTTAGATAATGATCCATGTGCTGCTGAGAAGAAAGTGTATTTGTTGTTTGATGGATGAAAGAGTTTATATATGTCTGATAAATCTAAAGTATTGATTGTGTTATTGAGTAATATAATTTCTTTGTTCAGCTTTTGTTTTGAAGATCTATCCAGTGGTGAAAGAGGTGTCTTAAAGTCACCCAGAATTATTGTGCTGTGGTCAAAGTGACTACTGATCTTGAGCAGAGTTCGTTTGATGAACATAGATGCTTCATTGTTTTGGTCATATATATTTATATTTGTTATATCTTGTTGATGTATGGTTCCCTTAAGCAGTATGAAGAGTCCTTCTTTATCCCTTTTGATTAACTTTGTCTTGAAGTCTACTTTATTTGATATGAGGATGAAAACCCCTACTTGTTTCCATAGTCCATGTGAGTTATATGTTTTTAACCCATCCTTTGACTTTCAGCCTATAGATGTCTATTCCTATGAGATGAGTCTCCTGAAGGCAGCATATTGTTGGGCTTTTTTCTTAATGCAATCTGTCAGTCTATGTCTTTTGATTGGTGAATTTAGGTGATTAACATTGAGAATTATTATTGAGACATGATTTGTATTCCTGGTCATATATATATTTTTTTATTTTTGGTATTTAACTTGACTTGGTTTCTCCTTTGATTAGTATTTATCCTCATGGTACATTTTGCTAGGGATGTTCTATAGTGTAGGATTTCTAGTTGTAAATTCTTTTAACTTTTGTTTATCATGGAAGGTTTTTATTTCATCATCAAATATAAAGCTCAGTTTTGCTGGATATAAGATTCTTGATTGCCATTCATTTTCTTTCAGAACTTGCTATATATTGTTCCAGGATCTTCAAGCTCTAAGGGTCTGGAGTGAATAATCTGCAGAAATTCTAACTGATTTTCCCCTATATGTAATTTGATTTCATTCTCTTGTGGCTTTTAAAATTCTCTCCTTCTTCTGTATATTAGGCATTTTTATTATAATGTGTCTTGGATTGGATCTGTTCTGGTTTCGTACATTTGATGTCTTGTAAACCTCTTGTATTTGACTTTTCATGTTTTGAAATTTTTCTGAAAATATTTCATTGAATAGATTGTTTATCCCTTTGGTTTTGAACTCTATGCTTTCCTCTATCCCAATAATTCTTAAACTTGGTATTTTTATATTATTCCATTATTATTAAATGTTCTGCTTATAGTTTTTACCATCTTCACTGTGTGGTCAAAATTTTTTTCAAGATTATATATTTGTCTTCATTGTCTGAGTTCCTGTCTTCCAAGTAATCACCAAAACATATGTTGGTGATGCTTTCTATTGATCTTTTAGCTTGGTTTATTGTTTCATTTCATGTATTTCTGTTTGTTTTTTTGTTTCTTTCAGAATCTCTCTCTCCTTATTGAAGTAATCTTTTTCTTCCTGTATTTGCTCACAAAGTTCTTTATCAAAATGATCTTTTGCTGCCTGTATTTGCTGTCTTATATTATCCTTTAATTCACAGAACATTTTAATTACGTACATCCTGAACTCCTTCTCCGTCATTTCTTCTGTTGTGCTGGCCATGGATTCTAATAATGTAATAGCTTGGTTTGTTGGGGGCACTTCCTTTGTTTTGCCACGTTCATCTGTCTTTCTTTCTAGCACTGTGGATCCAAAGCATTATAGTTTCACCCTATAGGCTTATAGTGTCCCTACAAGTTGCAATACTTCTCCTTTTTAAGGGGGAGAACAATGTGAACAGACCCTCATACAATGTACAACCTTAAACCAAATAACTACTATTCGGAGTTTTGTTACAATATACAAAAATGTAAGTTCAATTTTTATCTACAATATAAACAGTAGGTTTGCAAAAGGGTCTACAGTTTCTAATGGTGGACAAACAACTAGGGGTGAGGTATAGGATGAGAGGTTGAGGAGGTAGAAGGTGAGGGTATAGAGTTATTAGATCTTAGGTAGCATGAAAGAAGAATCTAAAGAAGTTTGTTAGTAGCAGGAGAAGAGAGAGAAAGCAGTTTGGGGGAGACAAGTAGGTGGGAAGACAACAGAGTGCAAAAAACAAGCAAACATATATATTAAGAAAAGTAAAACAGAGATAAATGAATATACAACCCCACTGTGATATTCTATTCAGACATCCCAGTCCTCAATAGCCTAATTCATGAAAATACTTAGTTGCACAAATGTTGGGGATGTGATGGTGGGAGAAGAGAAAGAGAAAAAAATCTCAAAGGAAGATACAAGATTTTTTTGTTGGATATAAGTATCTTTCCAGCTTTCCTAGTCGTCCAATAGTTGGGGTTGTCTGTTGTTTGCTGGTCTCTCCACCCTCAGTATGGTGAAGACTTTTAGGGTGGTATGGTTGTTCCAAGGATTTCCTGTGGAGCCCACTCCTGTGATGCGAGCGCTTGGTCTTATCTCCTTGTATCGCCTGTAGACCTTGTAATTCCTGGTCTTTAATTTAGTCTCTAAACTATTTCTCACTTACCCACTCCCTTTATACTTTCCAATCAGGAAACTTTCTCTCTGGAGATCTTGTGGAATGAGCTCTGGGATCTGTGCACCTGTTGCAGAGAGCTGTTTTATGTTGAGCAGTTCAGGACCCACTTTTGAGACCCAGTTTTCCAAGCTACCTACCAACCACGTAGCTGTAGGCATTGTGCAGGGTTAACTTGCTACCCGAGAAAGAGGGAAGTTGGGGACTTTCAGTATCTTGATATTGCTTCTAAGCCCTAGCCAGTGTCAAGCTGGGAGTTGCCCCAACTAAAGATGTTGACAAAGGTGTCCCAAGATGGAGGCAGCTGCTTTCAGCAATGGAGTGTCAGGGGTCAGGTGAGGTCAGGCAGTGACATTGAGCAGTAAGTTCAGAGATGCAATTCTGTGGCATACAGCATAGTGGCTGGTGGCTGTCTCCAGAGCCAGTTCAGTGTCCCCACATACAGGGCTACCTTGGGCAGAGGACGGTGGCAGTAGTTGTAGTGTCCCATGATGGAGGCGACCTGAGGACCCCCATGTTGGTGGATGGGGGTCCATGAGGGATTGGTGGCTGTGGCCAGTGTCCTGCATAGGAGTGATGGCCCAGATTCCTGCTTGGGTGGGTGGTCAGGAGTTGTGTGTGGGTGCTGATGCTGGTGGTCCTGCTAGAACACTGAAGGACCTAAATGGACAAGTGGTCAGGAGTCCTGTGCTGACACTGAGGCCTGGAGACCTTTGCTGTACAGCAGTCTACTACTTGAATCACAAGTTCTTGAGAGATAGAATGCAGCCTCCCTCTAGCCCGCCATTTTGGATCCTCCTAAATGGATCCAAAGTCCATTTTTAGGATCCTCCTAAAAAGTTTCTTAATTATGCACAAATTTATAAGCTTATAGCATACACAAATTCTCTGGCATTCAAAAACATTATATGGCATATTGTGGCCTCTTGTTGCAGTTTTCTGCTTTATTTTTTGCTTATAAACAATATTAGCTAAAATTAAACTAATATCTATGGTAAATCTTTAATGAGCAAGGCACTGAAGAAAATCATCACAGAACTTTATGGAGTAAGAATCATTCTCATTTTTAACAAAGTGATAGTGATTGAGACTCTAAATTATTTGCCATGTGTAATTCAGATGGTAAAGCTTTGAATTCCATTTCATTCTCCCCTCTATTTCTATGCCTTATCTCTCAGGCAACTCTTTCTAACAGAAAAAAAAAATGAGTGCTAATATCCAGCCATTGCTGACTCTGATATATTTTCTATCTTCTGAGTAAACTTGTGATGTTACAGATCCAAACACCTTCACAAAACTTTGCATGCATACACATAAAAAAGCATACCTACAAATATTTATTGGTCAGTCACATCCTGGGATAATAGTATAACAAAGTTTTCTAAGTAAATATTAAATCATTAAAAACAAAAAGAACCTCAGAATATAAAGCTGAATAGAGGAATGTCAATGTTCATAAATATAGCAACAAATCATATATAAAAATAAATACACTCATTACCATTATCCCAGATTCAATCTAATACACCATCTGTATGCAGAAATTTGCTGCTTCTGCATCATTGCTTATTCATTCAGCTTAATCAGATTGATGCTTCTGCCATAAAATATTAATCTGAAGCCCACTGTAAAAATATATATCACTTTTTACAGGAGGGTAGATTGACTTTTTTTCTAATGGGTAAAAATGGATGTTTATAAAATAAATATTACCATGAAATAAATGCCAAAGTCCACTGGCCACCACCAAACTTATTTTTCTTAATAAAGTATAAATCTTAATTTCTATTATACAAATAGAAGAATAACCGCCTGAATGAATTCTATACCAAACCTCTTGTGAAGGTTTGCTTTCAGAGACAGAGAGATATATATAGAGAGAGAAAGAGAAAGACATTTTACTGGATGAATTGGTGGACTGGAACATATTCAAAAATATTGGTTTCTAAGTTAATTCCAATGGAAGCTGAATAAAAATAAGAATTTTCAAATAAAAGTTTTCAAAACATCAACAATGAACAAGCACACTATTTTGCATATGCAAGGTTTATGAACACTTAAAAATTTGATGATACTAATTTCTGTCAAAAATGCAGAGCATTACAAATATATATACACTGTCTAAGGAAGAGTAAATTTGTACAAATGTTTTTGAAAGCAGTTTGGTCATACACAGTAAGTTACAAGATAGGCAAATGCTACAGTCTAGAAATTCTACCTGCTGGCTAATATATTTAAATCACTTTAGAAATTACACCAGTTAGCATGTGCTCACTTCAGCACTGCTCAAAACAGTGAGAATTGCTTAATAATCCAGATAAAAATAGGAGAAGATAAAATAAATTTATGTATACTAAAAATGAAACAAATACATGGGAATACAAGTTAATGAATCAGAACTGTTTAACAACATGCATTAACATTATAAATGCAACTTTGAATAAAAATATTATTTTCTATGTATGTACACATTTGCACCAGAAATATGGCACACAGGGGAAGGGAATGTCACCATCAGGTTTAAGGTTGGGAAGGGTGCCATAATTGATGGAAGGTACACAGTGACATTACTTGGGGACATTTCTACTTCTGCTCTCCAAACTTAATCATTTTAATATTAATTCATTATATAATTTATGTTAGAAATAATTTATAATAAATTCTGTTTCCATGTATCTGTATATTAGATTAGAAATCTGCTTAAATCCAGTTTGTAATTAACCAATATCTGAGTAAATCTTTGAATATAGAGGAGAAATGTCCTGACTGGTCACATAGACAGGCCACAATCAACTATAGAGTTTCTTTTGCTCCTCAGTTACTTAGCTGCAATTTATGTTAGTGTGTGTGTGTGTGTGTGTGTGTGTGTGTGTGTGTGTGTGTGTCTAGAGATTTAATCTGGCAGGGAATATCTACCTCTGAGCTATTTTCTTATTCCTCTTTTTAAATTTTATTTTGAGACAGTATCTCACTATTAATCCAGACTGTCCTTAATCTTGCAATCCTCCTGCCGCAGTCAGTTTTCTGAATTGCTGAGGTTCCAGGTATGGACATGCACAGGCACTCAGCCTTCTTGTCTTGTTTTGAAAAGGTTACTTTTTAGTGCTCCTGCAGGTTTGCATCTTCTGCCAGAATTGTATTTTTTAAAATTTAAACTGATCAATTGTTCTTTGCTTTAGGATCTTCATTTATTATCTTAATCAACAGATCAAGGAAGTAAAATCTTTTTAGTGTTAGTTATACTTTTGTATTATTTTTAGTTGTCTCTCTTTCTAGTCCATCATTCTTTCATACTTTAAGCCTTGATCCACTCAAACACTCCCACCCCCAACACTCTAACGTTACTCATTCTGTGGTCTTAAGTCCCAGTTCTTTGGGCTCATTTTTTCTCTGGTGCTTTTCTCATCTTGTATCAGCAATAAATTACTTGAAAAGTTTAACCTCAAATATTACCCTTTCCTCTAATCATTATACCTGTATTGATGGTAGATGCTTTTTCTGTTCTCTACTGCATAATGCTGATGAGGTCTTACTGTTGTGCTTTTCACAATGGATGTTCATTTTAAGTCACAGGAATCAGATTGTTTTAATTTACACTTATGTCAGTTATAGTTTGAAACCAAAGAATTTACTGAGAAAATATTTATTGCAACAAGAATTGAGCCAAAGATGAAATTCAAAGTAGGAATATACCTGTCTAGTACCTTATTCATTTACTCAACACCTGTGCTCAGTGGGCAAAGAAAGAGTGGGAAAGCTGGGAGTCTCCCTCTGCCTCATAAACAAGAGAATTTCTGACCTTTTCTTCTCCTCCCCTTAAAAGTCCATAATGCAAGAACAAAACTGATGAGCAATATGATTAAAGTCAAATATCAGCTGTATCCAGAGACGAACAGGATGGATTTATTACAAACACCGAGAGCAGGTTAGAGTACTTCAAAAAGGACACCAGTTCTATTTTACCCATGGATTCATTGTGAGGCAATTATCAGTTGTCAATTTAGCTAAATATTCTCAATGTTTATTGTTTTTTCATTGACAAAATGGGGTTAGAAATAGCAAACATGACGCTGTATTTGCATGGAATCATGAGTTAATATTTGTATAGTACTTATTAAAGTGCACTGAGTTGTAAGGCTCAATTACCACTGCATGTGTATCTTCATTAGGGTTGTCATTAGTATCAGTGGGGGCTGCAGTGGTGCCAGAGACAGAACTGTGCTCTGGGGACTGTTCTTTTTACTGAGTTTTGCAGCAGTAAAAATTTATTCTAGAAACAACTTTGAAATTTCTGAGTATGTTTTTTTTTTAAATCCACAATGAAGGCTCTATGAAATGATTTCTATTCCCATCTTTCCTATTTTCCCCACAAAGAAATTGAAGTACTCACCAACAATCATAACAACTACTGTGGTCTTTTAAACAAAGCTAGTATTTCCTTCATCTATGACATTCTCCCTTCAACCCTTTAACCAGCAGCAGTGCACTTTATTCATGAATTGAAGAATTATCTATGAGTAGCAGACATAAAACTGAAACAAACATTCTCCTATTTGTCCTTTACTCCCTGAGCCAAAATAATGTTTGTAAAATTATCCAATATTTTATAATAAAAAGCAAAATTTACGAATAGATACTTGAGAGCATTGTACTTAGAAGATGCAATACATTAATTACCTTATTGAACAAATGTATTCTTCATTGTCATCTATTGGACATTGATATCTATGGAAGTAGATCTCAGTTAAATAAGGAACCATAACATTTTCAATGGAATAAATGTACATGCTGAGCTTATGGAGCTTATTTGACAGAGTCATCTTCATCATCAATATATAATAAACCACATTGGCAGCATTAAAGCAATTTACCATAACAAAGCTGCTTCCCATAACAATTTAGATAACATGTTAATTTAAATTTTTGCAATATGAGTAACTTTGAGTCTCATTATGGAGCTGCTGTTAAAATTTCTAACTCAGTTCTTTTTGCTCTAATGGCATAAAAGAAGAATCTGCTTATTAAGAACTAGAGCACATGAAATTAATTGTTTCCTCCAACATAAAAGCCAAGGCTATTTTTTTCACTTTATGCTTTTGTCTGAATTGAAGAGATCCTTATGATATATTAGGTGATTTTATCTTTCTACAAAAGCTACAGTAGGATGATTTAAAGCAGAGGCAGGCCAAACTATGTGGCATGAATTAACAAGAAACATGGTTCCTGTTAAAAGCAAGGAGTTACTTACGCAGGAGATAAGGTATGACTAAACCAAAGGCACTTTGTGGACTGTAATAGTGAGTGGGACGCGGGATTTCTGGATCCACTCTCTTGTCTCCCTTTCCTTCAGAGCAAATGAGGTATTCTGTTTTAATTAATTTTTCAATGTTCCCAAACATAGTTTTCTGTAATATTAATTCTTCAACATATATGGATTTGGAAACTAAATAAAATCAGAGGTTAGATTAGAAAGGTGACACTTAAATAGCACTCTGAACGTTAAGCAAGACGTCCCCAACTGACAGCCTTTTTATTGCAGAAGACAGTTCATTTCAATTTTTAATAAATGTTTTACAAAGAACACACACCCTATTAACTGATTTTTTGTTGTTCTTGTTGTTGATCTTTTTAGTATTCTTAGTTTCTGCACCAGGCTTACTTTTCTAATGATAAGGACTGTCATGTTTCCCATTTTACAAGTGAAAAATCTGGGACAAAGATGGGTAAATAATTACAAAATAATCACATATCTAATTAGTGGCAGGGTTGACATTACAACACAGGCCGTTTAGTCCCACATTTTATGCTCAATCACTGAGCTCTGTTTTTCCTATTAAGTAATTGATAATTATGGACACAAAATACATTCCCTTTTCTCTTGCTGCTTGTCTTCTTAACCCAGTTTCATAAAATAGAAAGGTTAAGGCCACATCTAAAATATTATTCAACTGCCTCCCAGAAACTCCTGAATGGGATACATATATACTGTGAACACTGAAAACCTTAGTAGGAGGTGGAGAAGCAAGAGTCAGGATATAGTCCTAAGAGTTGTGGAAGACATCTTGACCACAGTAACCTCACTACAACAGGGTAAGATTGAGGAAGTTGTTCATGTGAACTATGTAGTAAGGTTATGGAGGATTCCAATCTGAGGAAAGATAAGCTAAAAATGGGGAGGTGAGAGAACATATGAGAGGGCCATATATTTGAAAAATATGAAGACATTTGGAAATAGTCATTATGAAGAAGAAGAGATCAACTTGATCAGAGAAATACATTCCTGCCACCTAAAAATAAGATATTTAAAATATTGGTTGAAATTGATGACAAAATTTTAAGTGAGAAAGTACATTGCCCAGGTATACTTATAATGTTGTTTTAACTTGACAAAGGTACACACACACACACAAAAAAATGGAAATACTACTGAATGTTGACTCTAAGACATGGGAACACAGAAAATTCTTTTTCCTCATATATTCCAGAATTTTCAAATTTTGGTTCAATAAATATAAATTGCATTTCTATATTTTTAATATCTATACTTTTTCATGCAATATCAGTCACTTATTTATTTTTGAACATTTTTCCTATTCGATAACAATAGACATTCTTTATAGGAGTTTTTACATTAGTAAGTTTCTTAAAGATGGTATGCTATAAGTGGATATCTAAGTCACAAGATACACATTCTTTGAATTTTAAAATATTTTAAAATTTAAAATAGACACAGTAAAGATAGTGTCACAAGCAGAGATATGCTTATTAATGAGAAATTGGCTAAGGTTTATAACTAGTCATAAAACTTCATATATTTTAAAATAAAGTTATAACACTGTAGTCAATGCTGAAATCTGTCTTGTTCCCTTCCCTCTCCCCAGAAGCACCAACCAGTAAAATACATACTTTGCTTTTTACTTGTCTATTATTTTATTTCTATTGTACATTTAATTATCCAAAATACTATAAAAATAATATTTTGCATTTTACATTAAATTTACCTAAAGTCTTTTATATTATATATACTATTTTGCTCTAGGAAATTATATGAAAGCAATTCTGAACCACTGTATGTTATGAAAAATAATTAGAAATTACCTTAATATTAATTCACACATTAAGCGAAGAATGAATTGTCTGCTATATATACAATAAAGAACTCTCCATTGGTTAATAGGTGAAATATTTCTATATGCATTAACATGAATAAAGCCTACAAATATAATATTTATACAATCCACTTTTTGTGATGATAAAAAATGAACCTGAGTCATAAATATAATACAGAATTGCACAGGGTTACATTTGATATTTTAAGTTTAGAGAAAAAGTTAATCTCTTGGTATAAAGCTTTACCAAACAGATTTTCTTGGTTATTTTGAGCCTTAATCCTCTTTTTATTGACCATAGGATGACCCTATATTTGCTTTATTTCTCTTTATGTAAGTTATTATTTAATGTTTGCTAACTATTGCATCTTACAATTTTTTGCTTGGCTCAGACCAATAAATGACATATTCCTTTCATGTTTAATTTTTGCAATCATATGTCATTTAATAATAAAATTTATCCTGATAAAAGTGTCATTTGGTAATTTTGTCCTTTTTCAAGCATCGTGGAATGAGTTGTGCAAAACTAGAATGGTATAGGTTAATCAATCAACTTGGCCAATTTATACAATGAAGAGAGGCCATAATCATAAGCTGTGTGAGGCTACTGTTGGGCATAACATGGCTTATGTTTCACAGCTACTATTTTCATAAGCATATATTCTTAAGTATTGATAAAACATATTGTGAATACATAAGCCAGTAACAGCCATTTATGATCTTATTAATTATTATATATTTACATAATTATACAAACTATACCTTTATGCAACTGGCAACATGGTAGATTTGTTTACACCAGCATTACCACAATCATGTAACAGCATGTTGTGCTGCATTATGAGGACAGCTACATTGCTAGGCAATAGGACTATTGCAGCTCCACTGCTATCTTAAGGGGCCACTTTATATATGTGGTTGGTCACTGATCAGAATGTTGCATCGTGCATGACTGAATTCCCACTTTATATCTTAAACCAAATTTCAGGTTCTGATTCAGAAAAAGGATTTTTCATGCAATCAAAGAAGCAGTACCACATAATCCCATTTTCCAACTTCAGTGCCCTTATACCACTGGTATGCAAAATATTGGAGACTGATGGACTTCAGTCTAATCTCTTTTTCACTTTCTAAGTCAGTCTTCATTTAATCCAAACTGTATTGCAATAGATTATTAATCCTTCAATGGTAGTAGTAACATGGTCTTATTTTTATCAATATGAGCTGAACTCATTGATTACACAGAAATTTTATATTTATAATTGCCCATCTAAATATACTAGCTTAAAGCTTTAAAAAATGTACAGAAGTTTCAATTTCACCCTTGAAAAAGTAACGTGTATTAGTTATCTAATGCCAGAATCATACTGCTCCTTATGCATCACACATGGGATGTGTCACATTCTGAGATTCAGGTCTACAGCTGGCTGGAAGGCTCTCCTCCATGGTTTTTTGAACTAGTAATTTCCATGTGTGATGTTCTAATTAGAACAGTCACAGATGCACAGGTGGTCAATACCCCAAATTTGTTCTGTCATGTTTTAATATTCCATTGAATCGAAAAATTCTTAGGAAAAGATAAGGTCTGAATCAGATATGCAGAGGACACACTGAACAAAGTCTGTGAAAACGTCTACCATGAGGTCATGGATAAAATATGAAAGCTTTTCTAAAACAGAGAGTGAGAAAATTGAGCCTAAATAATTCAATCTACAGCAGGACTCAACAACTTGCTTGAATTGTGGTGTTAAAAGTGAGTATCAGCTCTTCTGAGCATATGGATTTGCAGGATCTTTATTATAAGAAAAAGAAGCCTTGTAAGCCAATATCTCCTTAGTTAATGGAAAAAGGGTTTCCTAAATGCCAAAAAACTAAATTTAAATCTAGAACACAAGAACAGTAATTATTTTATTTCACAAATCTAGATGTTCCTAAATCATCCTCCCTCCTTTTTTTTTAAGAGGAGCTCTGTTTCATTTTTAATTGTCTGTTTCTGAATACTATTTTAAATTAGAAGTTCTTTCAAAACCTCCTGAAATTAGGCAGGGCTTCTGAAACAGAAAATTTTTGATGAGTGGGCAAAATAAATTATTAAGTACTTTAATAATTTGCAAAGTGAGAGACCACAACTAAATCAGCCTCAAAAACATTCCTATAGGCAAATTTAGGCTTAATTTAATACAATATTTTTGTCTAATTTTCCCAACTGTGTCACCAAAAGTTCTTTAAGTTTTGGGGTGTTAAAAAGAGAAAGAAGGAGAGACATGTTGCTTAATTCTCTATTCAGTCTTCCCAGTGAGTGTTTGGTTCTGTCTCAGTCCAAGGTGTCCAGGGACAAAAGGTCACTTTGAACCTAGTAAGAGTATTAGGACAGAAATAATAGGAAGTTATTATTATTATCTAGTTCCTAGTAAAGAGGAATATGATGACATTAAAACATAGCTACACTCTAAGGTCAGCGGCTTTTGTAAGTTTCAATGTCATTTAGAAGGTAAAATGTGATTAAGCATTTTTATTTTTCTCTCTCAAAGTCATGCCCAACAGGGTTGAAATAAAAAGGACACCATACTGAAACTTCAATTTATGAGTTAATCTGTTTGGAGAAATTTCTTGATGAGCTATCCTAAATAGGATACTAGGATTTTTAATGTAGTGATACATTTAGAAAGCATTTACCGAGAGTATATTAATACCAGATACTATTCTGAGACACATAAAGTCCCTATTTTCATTTCTTATGGGGTACAAAAATATGTATATGTATAACATACTCTGAAGTAGTCAAAAGTACTGTGATGAAGATAAAATGTACTCATACAAGGGGCTGGTGTTGTGGCTCAGTGGTAGAGTGCTTGCCTCGCACATGAGAGGCACTGGGTCTAATCCTTAGCACCATATAAAAGTAAACAAAATAAAGATATTGTGTCCATGTACAATTAAAAAAATAGAAAACGTATATATTCATACAATATAATAATAAAAAAAACCCAGCAGTACAACTGGAGCTAGACAAGTGTTACAGAGACACAGCAGCATTTAAACAGAGAAACCAATGAGGGTTAAGAGGTTGTGAGGGGAATGGGAAAATAAACAAGGAGAGAAATGAATTTCAGTTGATGGGGTACAGAGAGAAGATGTGAGGGAAGGGGAGGGGGAATAGTAGGGGATAGGAAAGGTAGCAGAATACAACAATTACTAATAGGGCATTATGTAAAATTGTGGATGTGTAACCGACGTGATTCTGCAATCTGCATTTGGGGTAAAAATTGGGAGTTCATAACCCACTTCAATCTAATGTATGAAATATGATATGTCAAGAGCTTTGTTATGTTGTGAACAACCAATAAAAAAATAAATAAATAAATAAACAGAGAAACCAGAATCTGAGGAGAGATGAAGGAATAACTACTACTCTGCCCATAAGCCAATACTATGAACTGAAATGTTTAAGAAAAACAAGATCACCATCACCAAAATGTCTGGGATGTAGAGAGGGAAAGAAGTATGTAGTGATAAAAAACAGAGCAGAGTGGTCCTTATGGACTAGGTAGGAGGTCTCACAATCCACTAACAGTCGTAGATATGAAATATGTGCAACCAGGAGACACAGACTAAGTCTAAGATAAGATGGGATAATACATTATGTACCTTTGAAAGATTATTCTGGTGGTTGTGTGGGAAAAGGAGCTAGGAAAGGATCAAATGTGGAACTCAACACCCTGATTAGTCTATATAAGGAATGAAATGCTGAGCCTGGGGTTCGTGATATACTTGCTTAGCTTCAAAATATTAAATAATTCACTTATTGATTTGAAGTGGCAGAAAATGATATAAATGAAGTTAGTTATCACTTAAAGTTGAATGTGGAAGATTATCCTTACTATGCTTTTCATATGTAAGTATAATATTCTTATTCTGAGAATCATTTTAAAAGTCAGTACTTCAAACCAAAATGGCATACACAGTTCATCCTATGTAATGCATAGGAGTATTAAAAGAAGAAACCCAATTTTAAAATGTAGAATAAACGTGGGCTGAAGAAAGTCTCCCACTTGATTCCTCTTCTTCAATTTGTCACTAATGGTAGAACTCTTTCTTCTTTTGAGCGCAGGAAACACACAGGATTCTTTAAGTATGAAAATCAAATGAACCTTTTTATTTATACAATCCACTGGAGACAACACTAATTATATCTAATCTAGTGTAATAAGTACCAGTGTTCCTGGGAGCCATTCCTGCCTATTTCTGTTCATGAGAGTTCCAAATGTATTCTAGTAACTCAAGGTATTGCTCAAGTCTTGGTTTACTGACAGCAATGTGGCATCACAAGGAGTTGGCAGATTATAATTAATATTTTCCCCCCAAATAAAGCAAACACATTAATTTCCAAGTTAATTCCATATTTATTGTTTTTAAATAAAAATCAGAGTGTTTTATTCTATGTGGATATATAAAATGTAGGGCCAGGATCTGGCTCTCGATTCATTGGTCAATTATTCTAGGCTTGAGCCACTTTGTGCTGGGCTCTTTCTCTTTCTCTACCTAGTTTGCTTTATTTTTGTAGGAGGATTGAGTTTTACATGCTCAGCTGTCAGCTTGTGTTGATTGGATTTGATTTACCAAAGGTATTGGTACAAGGTTTGGAAATATGGAAAATAGAGTAAACCTGACATTTCTTTCTTTTGGGAAAACTCATCACCATTCCCAAGTCTGACCAGGGCCCCTACGTTTGGCCCCATTTCCTACCAGAAGAGCCAAGGCCCAGAACCCCAACATCACATACTCCTAATTCCTCCAGACTGCTAATGCCAATTCTCAGCTGCACACTCTCTCCTAGTTGGTTCTATGTTTTTATTTTCTTTTTTGTTAGAAAAACACAAAATCCTTCCTGTTTATATGGTTACACTTTAACAAACATGCCAGTCAACAGATTAGTCTGGACACACACACACACACACACACACACACACAAACACACGCACCAATCTCTTTTTCTCTGTTCTGCATCTCTTCACTTCCATCACTCTCTCTTATGATAAGGACACTATATATGAAGAAAACAAATCTTTTGCCATAGTCTTCATTAGGCACAATGTGTGGAATATAAATATTAACCCGTTAACAGTGAAAAGTAAGGTCGAGCTTAATCCAGGTTTTTCTTCTAAATCTATAGTCATCTTACTAAGAAAAGAAGAAATGTCTGGTATAGTTTATTTAAATTGGCCCCTGAGTTCTCATTTCATATAACCAAAATCATGTAAAGCTGATAAAGTCATAAATTTTCATCTTCTCCTACTTGATGACTATCCATGTTCAGAACTCAATTTAAATTGGCATTAGGTGGATCTGGGTTTGCAGATTTCATGTATGATACCTCCACTCTTTAGCTCACTCATTCATTTCACAGACTTCTTCAACCCATATTAGATGCTGAAGGTGCAAAGGTGGTTAAAAGCAGATGATTTCCTCTTATTTGGAGCTGCTGCCTAGTTGAGGAAATAAAGCAAAGAATTAACAGCCTGGTAAATGTGTCTTGACAATCTGTGAAAGTGCTGGGGAGGAGTATGGAAACATGACAATATAGTGTGGATAGGCAAGTTTCCTCGAGGAATTCCTCATTGCAATATTCCATTTCTTAGGCTCTAACTGTGATTCATGAGCTGAAGAATGCACAGAGCCATGTACAAAAAGAACAACACACACACGTGTGTGGCTATAAGGAAAATGGCAGAAAAAAGACTTTCTTCTGATTAAAGGTCGTGGTATTAGTTCTCTCCTGCTATGCAATAAAGTAGAGCACATTTTGTAGTATTAAATAAACCATGGCCATCTATTAGTTCACACTTTTGAGGTCAGAAGTCCAGTGGGCTCAGTTGGGTACTCTTCTTAGAGTCTCCTAAGTGGAAACCAGCCTTGAATTCCTTACCTGGAGTCTGCATTCCAATCTGCTTTCAAGAGCATTAATGCTATTAGCACTGTGCATATCCACAGCTACTTTCTATTTTGATTTTAGCTTGATTCTTGTCTTTCCCCCCCAGAGGTCATCTTATATCTCTTATTTTATCTATCTATCTATCTATCTATCTATCTATCTATCTATCTATCTATCTATCTATTTATTTAATATATCACCTTCCAGAAACCATATATGGGTCAATGTCCTGTTACAGTTTGGAACTCTGTGACCTTCCCTTGGACTGTGCCTCTCTGAGTCGTACTCTGATCTCCATCCCTTGGTCCACATCTGCCTTCCTTTTCTAGTTTTAAATAAGTTCCCCTGTGATTACGTTGGGCCCAACAGGGCAATCCATAACACTATTCCTACCTTAAAGTCAACTGGTGAGTAATACTAACTACACCTGCAGAGTCTCTTTTCAGCGGTTCTTCTTGCTTGATTAAAGACACAGATGAACTCTTGGAGGCAAATGTTTGAAACTCTGCCTACTACAGTCATATTAAGTGGCATTCACTACTAAGATTTCTATTACGCAACTGAAGTCTTCTAAGCATAATGATGATGGTAATGATTGGTAATGTTGGGTAGTGCATCGTTATAATAATTTCTACTATTGGAGAACAGAGTAAAGACATATTTCTAAACCAGGAGCAGGAGCCTAAACCTATAATCCCAGCAGCTTGGGAGGCTGAGGCAGGAGCATCACAAATTCAAAGCCAGCCTCAGAAACTTAGTGAGGCCCTAAGAAACTCAGTGAGACCTTGTCTCTAAATAAAATACACAATAGGGCTCAGGATGTGATTCAGTGTTTGAGTGCCCCTGAGTTCAATCCCTAGATACTGCCCCGCCCCCCTGCAATAAAGAAGTATTTCCATCCAGAGCTGAGAAAGAAACAATGTGTGTGAGCAATAAGATGTTTATGAGAAATACAAGTGGTGACTCCAGCCAGGGACCCAAGTCCATAAACAAGAAAAACAGAAAAGGGGATCCAACCAACATATCTTGTCACACTGCTTACTAAGAGATCATGAAGCAGATGATATGTATTCTACCAATAGGAGTAATAAAGTATTCACAGAGGTAAGATGTGGACACTTTGAAATTCATGTCTATTTCCAAATGGACATTAGGTCTGTTAGAATCCATTTGATAAACATTATGATTATATTTATAATCATAAAGAGGTAGAGGTAGCATGTTGGTAGAATTGAACCTAAACATAATCCTTTAAAGAATATAAAAATCAAGCTCAGAGAACCCTGTGGTATTAGTAGCTCTCAGGAGACAAACTATAGGTCAGCTATAGCTATGACACATAAATTCTGTGGAAATGATCTAGCAATTCACGCTCCCATGGTGTAGTTGGCAAACACAAATCTTAGTGCTGAGGAGTAATGGATATCACTGTATGTTCTATACACAGGATAAAATCAAAGATCAGCAAAGAGGATGTCCTCTTTCTTTCGTATATGAGAAAATAAATAGACCTCAGTAACTAAGAGTTGTTATTAGAAATCAATTCTTATAACAAATGCTCACAACATACATTTTAAGTTTCAGTAAATGCTAGACCCTTGGATCAACTGTTGCTGTTCGCACCTAGGTTTCTTAAGAAATAGGACAGACACAAGATCAAGGAAGATGCAGGAGAAAATGGAGGAAGATGTGAAAACTGTTAGTGAGTGTATTTTAGTGCTATTTAGCCCTGTTCCTCACAGATACTGAATGTCAAACAATATATTCTATTTCTAGTAGTCATCAAATTATTTTCAGTACTTTACAAATTAAAGGTAATTTTATGAAAATAAAAAAAAAGTGGTTCTGTTTAATGCCAGGTTAATGATCTGGAAAACAAGATTTATAGTTTAATGTCCCAATGAGTTTTGGAAATTTGACTATTTACAAAAACAGGTTTATTGTCTATAAAGACATTTATTCTTTAAAAAAATGGTTCTCTTTGGGAGTAATATTATAGAGCAGCTATAGAGAATTTATAACTTTGACTCCTTAGAATTGTCTGCCATTCCTAGAAATGTCTTCTGCTTTTGAATAACATTTTGCTTTCTGCCTGTGAAGATCAGTTTCATTTTCACCAAGAAGATGAGGCACCCATATTGTTCTCTCCAAATCAGGGTGGGGGAAAATCCAATGTAACTCAGATTTGACCAGAATTATACCCTTACCTAACATTTTCTCACTGTATGTGTGTGTGTGTGTCTGTGTGTGTGTGTGTGTGTAACTGTGTGTATAGATATCTATACAGACATATGCCTACATATACATGGATATATGTTACTGATATTGAATGCATTAAGACTCTGTGATGGCTTGACAATCTGTATGGACACAAACACACAAACACACATATATTCCCCACTGAGATCAGATGTAGAAAATGTCTGGCACTCTAAAAGTTTCCTTCCTTTCTCTTCCAAGACAATCACCTTAGTCCAGTGATACATAAATCACTCCTCTTGTTTTCCTATCCTACACTCCTTTTGCCTGCCCTCAAACCTCACATAAAGTGAATAACACAAACAAGCATCCAACACATTTCACTCAATACATATTTTAAGATCCATCCATGTAAAATCATATTCTCAAAGCAGAAATGAGGTGCCAGTTGTTCCATATCCTCATTGATATTTGAACTTTTAGTGTTCTGGTTTGTACCTAGTGAAATCTTGTTGCTTTTAATTTAATTAGCACAAGTATTTTCATGTGCTTATTAGATTTTCAAAAAATTCCGTCATTTTTAAATTGGAATGCTTATCCCTTTATTATTGATTTTGTTTTAAAATTCTGCATATAAATAAATGTATATAGTACATATATCATATTCTAGCCTCTGTTTTTCTAATTCACTTTGTTAATGATCTGTCTCCTAAATATATATTCTTAACATTAATAAAATCAAATTTATTCTTTTTTTTCTTTGAGAAATAACACTATATAAGTGCTAGTTTCATTGTGCTTAATGCATTACCTTTAAGAAATCTCTGTTTCTTCCCTGCATCTTGTTTTATTTTCATTTTTAAATTTCTGATCAACTCGAATTTGTTTGTTGATGCTTTAATTGAAAAGTCAGTATTTCTTTTCCTCTCAACATGGGGATAATATTGTTCCAGTATAATTTATTTTTACAGAGATAAAATATATCAGTTTTTATTAAATTGCAGTCATGTCTGTGTTAGAAATCAACTGATTTTATATGCACTCTTGCATTTCTAGATCCCAGGCTCCTCTACCATATACTTTTGTTTTCTTTCTTTCTCTCTCTCTCTTTATATATATATTTAGAAATATCACATATGTCAGACACAACACACACCCACACATAAATTAACTTTGGGTGACCATTATGCTAATTAAGAATGCATATCGATTATAGAAGTGAGATTGTGAATCCAATCTTAATTACTATAAATTTAATTAGTTAAATTTATTAACTAAATTTACCATAAGTCTTGAAATCTGCCATTGTAACTCTCTTCTTTTACATAAGAACCTTTTAGTTCTTCAAAGTCCTTTGTATTTTAGTGGAAATTTTGTAGTCAGCCATTCTCACAGAGGTTTGGGGGAAACTTCTTGGTATGTTAATAAAGTTTGCATTTAAAACTGAAGATCTGTTTGGTGAAAACTGATATCTTTAAACTAGTAGATATATTTATGAAATTAGGACATTTTAAATATATTTTCACAGTAATATTTGATATTTTTAAGAAAGATGACAAATATAACTTGTGTTAGATTCATATCCATGCATCTGATATCAGACAATATTCATTAAGCTCTTTGAATGCAAATTTTAAAGAAAATACCAAATGTGCCTCTTATCTCTTCTTCAATTACATTTACAGCTGAATATTAGATATTGATTCTAGTTAGAGTTGCTTGTATAAAAAATACACTTATTTCTAATAGTTTAATTTAGTTTATATTAGATGTTATCCGTCCTGTTCAAATGAAGAAAACTTTAATTCTTTTCATCTAATATTAACACGCTGTATTTCTTGTTCTTGCTCTATTTCGCTGTCTAGGACTTTCACTACACTATTAGAATGTCATGTTAGGGAATTTGGTTGTCTTGCTCAGACACCAAGGAAAATGTTTTTAACATTTTAATATTTTATTACTGATTATTCTTTCTAATGTTTGCAAATATATTTTATTGAAATATATTCATTCATATTACTTGTAAGAATGTCTTAAATAGTTATGAGTTTTTATTAAAACTATTTTTACAATGGTGTTAGATTGACAGACATTTTAAATGATAACACAGAGAGTTTCCATATACTCCACACTCAGTTTCAGGTTTCCTTTTATTTAAAAACTTGCATGAGGGCTGGGGATGTGGCTCAAGCAGTAGCAAGCTCGCCTGGCATGCGTGCGGTCCGGGTTCGATCCTCAGCACCACATACAAACAGAGATGTCGTGTCCTCAGATAACTAAAATATAAATTTTAAAAAATTCTCTCTGTCTCTCTTTTAAAAAATAAAAACTTGCATGAGTATGGTAGTATTAACTTGTAGAAATTTATAAACCAACACTGTTGCATTATTATTAACCACTCTCGATAGTGTATCCAGATTTCCTTAGAGTTTGCCCAATTTTCGTTTTTGTTTCAGAATTCTATTTAGGATGCCACATGAGGTTTGCTAGCCATACCTCCTTAGGCTCTCCCCTCTTCTTGGCTGTGAATATTCTAAGGAATTAAAAAAAAAGAACTATGAGTAAATGACAAATCAATAGAGAAGGGAGCAGAGGGTGGCGGGAAAGAAGTGAAAGTCCAGGTACTGGGGACAGAATTAGAATAAGATATATTCCATGCTTTTATAATTATGTCACAGTGGATTCTACTGCCATACATATAACTAAAAAGAACCAATAAAAAATTTTAAAAATAATTAAAAGGCTAGAAAGATTTTTGAATGTTTTCACCACAAGAAAAAAATACATATATCAAGATAGTTATGCTTACCCTAATTCGAACATTATATAGTATATACATGCATAGAAACATCTCATAGTACCACATAAATATGCACAATTTTTATTGTTCAAATAAAATAAAATAGAAAAAAGAGTGATCAGACATAAATTTAAAGATAGAAAGACTATCATGTACCATGAAACCAAATCCTATCACAGATTAAAATTTTAGCAATTCATTTGTATTATATTATAATATGGATGCATGACAAGAAAAACAAAATTCACTGAACTCACAATGAAACATGATAAAATTAAATGTCTCCTCCCACCCCCAGAGGAAAAAAATATTCTTAGACTTGCCTTGTTCCTGACAACCTTGAGCATGATGGATGTTAATTTTGAAGGGGTCCCCTGTTGGAATTTGTCTGATATTATTTTCATGGCTGGGCTGGCACTATGTGTTTTAAGGAGGAATACCTCAGAAATAACATGTAATTTCTATCATATCCTAGAATCAACAGGCAATTGGTGTTGACTTTGAGCCTGTGGTAAAAAGCAAGGTTTGTCAAATTTCTCAATGGTAAAGTTTTTTTTTCCTTCCTTTTTTTCCCCATCTATCCTGACATTTTTTGAAGGAAGTCATTGTACTTAGTAATTCTAAGGATTGGGATATTATGCTATCGTCACTTTAAGGTGGGATATCTACATAATTTATTTGGAAATATTTTGCATGGTAGATTTGTCTCTTATGCATGTTTTAATTTCCTTACTTCCTTATTTAAACAAGTATGACCTCATGGGTGTATTTTATACTTGGGGTTATAAACAATACTGGTTCACGTAGTTTTTGGTAAAAATATTCCACTTTAGGCTGTTGGCAGCTACTTCAAAAAACTCCTAAGTTCATTAGATATGCCCCACTTTTGTGGTTGGTTGGTTTTGAGCACTTCCTTGCATTCTGGCCCTGTGGGCTTCTTCAGGCTCATATTATATATTTCTGGTACAGGTTTCCAATATCCATTTCACCAAGGAGTGCTCCTCGTACAAGAAAATGGTCATTATGAAGATCTGAGTGTTAGCCATTGTTGGAATGTCATTTCTTTGATTAGATTTCTAATCAAATAATTATGATCATTTGCTAATCAATGCATATATACACACCTGTATTACTTTCCATATGAATTCCGTCTGCCATCCACATCTTTCATCCATGAGCACATGACTATGCAACCTCATTTCCCATGCTGATCTATAAATTTAATTTCCAATGAGAAAACTAGATTATCATACATCTTTCATTTATTTGACTGTTCAATTCCCATTAAAATGTATAGTAACATCAGAGATGTTAAGATATTATTGCTAAGAGTACAGTATTTATATATAGTTCCTCCTGTCTTTAGGTTTAATCTTTTCTTTCCAAAGTAACTTAGGCCAGTACATTTAGCTCCATCTACTTCAGTGAGGTCCTTCCATGCATTTTTTTAACTTTCTTTTTTCTTTTTTTTTACCAGAGAGTAAATACCCTGGGCCAATTAATTACTGAGCCATATCCTCTGCTCTTTTTATTTATTATTTTGAACCAGGGTCTCCATAAATTGCTTAAGGCTGGCTTTGAACTTGTGATCCTCCTGGGATGACAGGAGTGCACTACAGCATCTGGCTTTCTATTCATCTTTTATATAGTGATTCACAGTCATTTGTTAGTCTATATTTTTCTATGGATTCCTGAACTTCCTAAATATATGCATTTTTAAATTTATATACATCAGTGATCACTGTGTTGTTAAGTTCTACAGTTTTTAGGAATGAATGATGGTTGCACACAAAATGACTTCACCACTGTAACAAGCACCTGTGCTTCATTCATTCATCACCTGCCTTGCCAAACCCCTGTCAATCTCATAATATTTACTGCTTCATAGTTTGCCTTTCCAGAATGATACAAAACAGGAATCATATGTTGTCACCTTTTCTGGCTAGCTTCTTTCACTTAGCAATGTGTGTTAACGGCTTTCTTTGTTTCTTTTTTCTTCCAGAACTGAGGTTTGAACCTAAGGACTCATGCATGCAAGGAAAGCACTCTGCCATTGAGTGATATCCCTAGTTTTTTTGTGTCTTTTTGATACTGCATGTCTTTTTATGATTGAATAATAGTATTTTCTATTTCCATGGAATTAATACAACACAATTTATTTTTCTGTTTACAAAGAATGAGCCACTTTGTTTCTTCTACCTCCTCCTCCTCCTCCTGTTCTTCTTCTTTGTAACTACAAACAGAGCTCCTCTAAATATTCAAGTGCAAGTCTTTTCATGAGACATAATCTTCAACTCAGTGGGTTAAATACCAAACCACATGATAACTGGATTGGGTTAAGTGGCTTTGTAGACACTATCAAAGTGCATCTTATAACATTCTGAATTCCTATTGAGATCAGAGAATGATATTGGTGTTGAAATAAATCAGGTCCGAGTCTGTTCCCCCAGTGTTGAAGATTGAACATCCAAGAAATACTGAAGCAAAAGCAAAATATATATATTCTATACTTTCTATATATAGAAAGTATAGAATGGAGAGAGAGAGAAGAAGAGAAAGACTACTCTGCAGAGTCCACAGAGCAGGGGGGTCCAAAGCCTTGTGTATGGGGGTTTCCTACCCCTTTTATTCTTTCTTCTCATGCCCCCTCCTCCTCTTATCTTGCCTACTTGGCCAAAAGATGGAAAAGAAGCCCTGCAGGGTATGGGAAGGGAGGGCACCTCCCAGGGATCTACTCACTAACAACTCCTTGCTGGCACAATTCCTTGGAGGCACGTAACCTTGGCAACACGTTGGAGGAGGAGAAGTGCTCTGAACGTATTAGTATTTTTTAAAATTTGAACCAGCCCCCATCTTCCTGAGCCAATCATTCATTACCCATATGGACTTTGCATCTTTGCCAGTATCATTGTCAGTAATTTTTTAAAAATTTATTTAGGCAATCTGATAGCTGTGTAGTGGTATGTCATTTTTTTTTATTTGAAATTTCCTAATGACAATATGTATAGGGTAATCTGTCACATGCTTATTTGCTCCAATATATCATTTTTGGTGAAGTGGTGTTCTGATATTTCTTTAGTTTTTATTTGTATTTTTTGCTTTCTTACTGTGACATATCCATAATTATTTGAACATTTTAAAAGAAAAGTCATCTAAATGATATAAGTTTTCTGTATCTGATAAATATTTTGCAAATGTTCTTTTCAGTCTCCTCACAATGTATTTCCCAGAGTAGAAGTTTTTCATTTTACTATAGTCCAACATGATTTTTTTCTATTATAAACCATGTATTTGATGCTATACATATCTTTTCTATGTTATATCCCATAAGTTTTATAGTTCTGAATTTTATATGTAAATCTAAATTATCAAGTTTAAGTTTTTATTTTAATTTTATTTTTTTAACATGTGAACATCCAAATTTTCCCGTGTCATTTGCTGCAAAATCCATCCTTTCTTCTTTGAATAACCTTTGCTCCCTTGGAAAATAAATAAATAAATAAGACAGTTTGTTACATTTGTGAGGATCTATTTCTGATCTCTGTGTTCTGCTACACTGATGTTGTATTCTTTTATCAATATTGTAATGTCTAGATCAATGGACTTTTATAGCAGTTCTTGAAGTTCAACAATTTCAATCCGCCACTTGGTTGTTCTTCTTTAGTGTCATAAGGGCTATTCAGAGTTTTTTGCCTTTCTCTCTACACTGTACAATAACTTTGTTGATATCCACAAAATCACCCGCTAAGACTTTTATTAAAACTGTGCTTAATCTAAAGTTCAACTTGCCATAATCAACATCACATCTGAACAATATTGACTCTTCCAATCCATGAATGTACCATTTATTTAGATGTTTTAAATTTTTTTTCATCAAAATTTTATAGTTTTCTGCATATATACCCTATACATTCTGGTTTACATCTAAATATTTCATTTTAATGCTATTGTATATAATACTGTTTAATGTATGTTCTAGCTACTTATTGCTAGTATAAAAGAAAGCAAATTACTTTTGCATAATTAACTGTGTATCTTCACTTTAACTACTAATTACTTCCAAGTTTATTTTTGTTAATTATCGGAAATGTTCTATATAGATAAAATGTCATTTGTAAACAAAAGCAGTTTTATTTCTTTTTCTCCAGTATGAATACTTTTTGTTTCCTTTTGTAAACATTATTGCAATTATAGTAATGGATTTGTCCATTTCTCTTTACCATTGTAACAATTTTGGCTCACGAACGTGACAATCAGTTTTTCCAAACACAGCAAGAATTGTTTTAGTGAAGATTTGACCCCTATTTATACATTCAATGTGAATTGCTTGTAGATGATATATAGTAGCATCCAGTATTTTATGTGCATTGACAGTCTCTGCCCTTGAATTGGTCTCTTGAGATAATGTTCATACCATTTATAAGATCATTTAAGATGTTTTAGGAGCTAGGAGGAAGGAAATAGAAATATTATATTATAAATTACTTTGCATTACCTTTGAATTGGTATAGTGCCATTTAAAAGTGGATTTCTATTATTTACAAATGTAAATATTACAAATTCTACAGAAAAGCTTAGTTACTATGCTATGAGAGAAGAGAATATGGAATCAGAATGATTAGTTAAAAGCAGAAAAGACAAAATTGAAATTTCAAAAAGGGATTAATGCAATGAGTACAAAAAAGTAATGCACATGGTGGATGTTAATCCAACTGTGTCAATCATTTCTAATTCCTCTGAGTCCTCTTCTTGAAACTCAAGCTGCTTTTGACCAGATTGTATGCGTTGATGATTATGTTTGTAAGTATTATGTTGCTACAACCCAAATATCTGACAACAACAACTTAGAAAAGATTTATTTTGACCCACAGTTTCAGGGGTCTCAGTACATGGTCTGCTGGCTGCTGGTTCCATGGCAGAAATATCATGACTGAAAAAGCTGCTCAGTTCATGGCAGCCAGGAAATGAAGGGTGAGATGAAGGGGTGGGCAAGAAGACAAATCCTTCCAGGTCACACTACCAGCATCCTACCTCCTCCAAATAGTCCCATCTCCCAGTAGTCCATTCAATTATTGAAGGATTAACCAATCAAGTGGATTAATCCACTGATGAGAACAGAGCCAAACAT
Organism: Ictidomys tridecemlineatus; assembly: GCF_052094955.1. Classification (NCBI taxonomy): domain Eukaryota; kingdom Metazoa; phylum Chordata; class Mammalia; order Rodentia; family Sciuridae; genus Ictidomys; species Ictidomys tridecemlineatus. Next base: position 105,361,183 of record NC_135481.1, read on the forward strand.
TACCGAAAATTCCCATCTCTGAATCTTGTTGCATTGGGGACCCCGCTTTCAGCACAAGATTTTGGGGGGACATTCCAGGTCCAAATTATAACAAGGATGTTTGCTTCCTTTGCACACGATTTTGACTTTGCTTACACTTTTGATGTGTTTTCTTGTGTGCTTGTGTATGTATTGTCTTTCTTGTGTATTTTTCAAGATGCTAGCTGTGATTGTGTGTTGCAGAGATTCTCTATCTTTTAACAGCAGCTCTCAGACTATTCTTTAGCACTGTATTTTCCCTCGGGACTGAGATTTTCTGCTATAGAGAGTTTCACCCTTGATCTATTATTTTGTTATGGAAGTGATTTCCATATTGTGTTCTGTGACTCACTCTCTCATCCACAGAAAGATCTGGGTTTTTCCCTCCCTCAGCTTTCTGAATCATGCTAGGTCATACTGAAAGCAGGAAAGTGTTTGACACTCTATAGTAGATAGAATTCTGTAAAGTCAGACAATGGGGAAATTGTTTACAGTTACTGTAAAGAAAATATTTATCTGTTCCCAATAAGTAGTCACAAAATAATGAATCAGCCAGTCATGCTCCCTTGTTTCAGCCTAACCAAGCTATTTGTGGGATGGGGCCTGTATTAGATTCAAGATTGCGCTTGCCTCTCCTGAAGCTCACATGATGACCAGTCATGCTCATCAATACCTGTGGTGACTCACATGCTTCCCCTAAAGTGTAGCCTGTTTTAATTTTTTTTTTTTAGTTTTTATTTTATTTTTTCCAAAAGGAACAAAAATTTGGCTCCAACCCATACACACAACTAGGTCAGGACCAACATTAAGTATTTCTTTCATTTTCTAGAATGAGAAACAAACTTATCACATTTTTGCAGAAATTCCTATACCACCAAAATAGCCTCAAATTTTTAGCAGTTTTTTATAAGCAAAGAAAGATTATACCAAAATAAAAAATAGACATTATTTCTTATAAATTTAGCATGACTTTAGGCTAAAATAATGGAAATATCAACTTGGGTCTGTATGAAGTACCTTCTCTACTGTATTGTTTAAAGTTGCTCACCTACATTTTCAGAAGATCAAAAGTAAGACAACTTAATTAGCAGCTGCTTTGGCCAAAATCAACCTGCAAAGTAAAGCTACATTTGCCTACTTCATTCATCTTGGACTGCACATGTATCTTCCTCTTATTACAGCGGGCTGAATTTCTACACTCTATATTGCATGCAAATACTCTTTTTTGATCAGTGATGATTTTGAATTTAAATTTTAATTCTAAAGATTTCCTTCTTCCTCATACAAAGTTTTTCCCGCATGCATACACTTCTATTTTTGTCTTTCTTTTCTGAACTATAAGCTTATGTTGGCCCAAAGTGGGTGACAAACCAAAGGTTTCACAATAATGTATTTATCTATCTATCTATCTATCTATTTATTCATTCATTCATTCAGTTGAGTGATGCTATGCCTGAAATTCTGCCAGTGGATATGAAAATGTTTTGTTTGTGCTATCAGTCTCTAATAAATCTTATATAAAATGTACTGTTCCAAAAGCAGAAGTACACAAAGTTCAGTTATTTAGATTTTATTGTGAAATATTACCCCTTTATGTGACAAAAATAATCATAATAATAATTGGTCTAACTAGAAGAGAGCCAATGACAGCTATTTTAACTATAGGATTATTCTGTGTCATGAATTTAACTATTTTTAAATCATGGTTTTACTAACACTAAATCTTATAAGTCTGAGCTGATGGGTGATAATGGTCTCATAGTTAATATTCAAAAATAAGACTCATAATCAGGCACATGTTTTCTAATAGTTTTCATAGTTTCAATAAATCTAAATAAACTAAAATTAATACAATTTTAAGTGGAGTGGAAAGGAGCAGAAAGCATCCAACCATTTAATGGTGATTTTTGGTAGAGTTATGGCTCTTCACAACTGAATGAGACTCTAGAATAGTTTTATTTTTAAGAAAAAATAAATAAAGAATATAAATCTAGAAGCAAACAAGGAAATCAAGGAACATGAGTACAGGAGAAGAGGCAGTAAGAAAGAAGTTATGAAAGTTATGTTCAGTCTGGGGCCCCACCCCAGCAATCCAGAGGCTCAGCCCGCTCATCAAACACCAAGACTAGAGTACCCAGGCAACACCAGGTCTGTTTAAATATGCTGGAAACTTGACTGGGACAGAGTCTGCCACTGCTCACCAGAGCTGGTGGCTGAATGGGATTGAGGAAGACAATAGATCATCACTGGTAGTGATATAGATGAGGAAAACATGTAACTAGGGTTAAGAAGGGAGAGACAAGGGTTTGAATTAAGCAGACCTAGGGGAACACATTAAAAGAAAAAGAAAGAGAAAACATGAGGTATAAGATTCCCACTCCACCCTGGCCCCAATACAACATATGATGTTTTTCAGTTTAGTGAAGATTGGTACTTCTCATAGCATATCTCAAACATTGTATAGCTTTTTAAGACCACTGTAAATTATACCTCATCTAACATGTCCATCAAAGAACAAGAAAATATAAACTCGGGCAAATTAAGTGACCTGCAGCCTTTCATAAAGTGTAGATCGGCTGTCTTCAATCACTGTCCATTGGTTTCTCTTATACAGGCTGAATCCCAAGAAAGTCAAACTAAGATATCAGAGTGTAGGTAGTTTAATAAGAGGGCTCTTGAGAGGAATAATTAAGAAAGGGACAGACACAGAGGAAAAGGAAGAGAAGAAAGCAGTAAGGGCAGGAGAATTTAATCTTCAACACTATCTCAATGAAAGCCCAAGAAAGTTCTTCAGGAGTCCCAAAGATGGAATAATCTTTTATAGCTATCCCAAGTGAGAAGATCAGGCTTTTTATAGTCCCTGATTGTTTAATCCATGAATGCCTTTGGCCTGAAAAGTTGGAATGACCAAGACTAAGGGGAAGGTTTAGCTTAAGCAGTCCTGAAATGGTCCAAGAGAGGAACACATCACAGCTTCTGCTGCATAAAATTTCTTCCCTTATTTGATAACAGGGAGAACAGAGTGGTCAGGGCCAGAGAACTCCAACTGGCTAAAACCACAGGATAGACAAGAGCTAGAGACTTGTTTGAAAATGACCCCCAAAGGAAGAGAATGTGCAGATGTGCAGTGTGGGCTCCTGTTTTTGGAAGACAGAAGCTTCCAGATAGAGTGGGAATCCATCCTGCTGGATACTCGATCATCTCTTACTGAGATATGCTCTACTCTAGGTTGGATAAGATTAAAAGCACTGACCTCAGGGCTTGCAGACAAGAGTCCTCCCCAGTCTTTGTTGTTACATGTTTGAACTAGTTCCTTAGCCACTTTTAGCCATTTTTCATCTTAACAACAGAACATTCAAATCTCTACTCTTGTTCCAATCAAAACTCTAAAAATTCCAAAAATAAAATGAATATTTGTGTAAAGGGATCTGTAACCTGGAGAATTTTGAAATAATGTTTCCATGAAAATCTTTTAGATAATGCAAGCCTAGTCGATGAATAGATCACATAGAGACTTCAGATTTCTATTTGACTCTTTTGTTTGTATTAATTTGGTATATTTTCGGTCATCAATAGTCAGGGTATAAATAGTCTCTGAAATTCCTCTTAGAGACTTTTTTTTTTTAAACTATGCAGTTATTTGCAGCAGTACGCATCTTTTTCCTTCACTGAATCTGAAAGACACAGAAGTAACAAAAACACAATCTTTTGTTTTGCCTATCTCTCTCCTACAGAAAATTGTCTCTTTGCCCTTACAAAAGGAACACATACTTTCAACTTTATTAGGACATTAATTCTAAGCCTAAGCAAAGTTATGGTGTCCTGATAAAACCTACTGTCATAAATACCAGAAGAATAGAAGTTGGATTCATGGATCTATCTCTTAAATTTTTGACCTCCAGAAAACTTTTGGTCTCATTCATACCTCAATTGGTTTCCAAACTGAGCATTTAAAAATTGTATTAAAACGCATAGATAAGTATAATCAATAATGAAGATGATGAATGATAGAAACAAGTCTTTTCCCTAATGTTGTCCATAAAGGATAATATTCTGGTACTTGTAGAGATGTCCTTCACAGATACCAAACGTTAATTTATTTGCTTTTGAAAAAGGGAAAAGAGGTCTCATTTCTGAATATAATTCTTCAGACTTTGCAAATATTACCAAACCTGATGTTTCCAAATCCTACTAAACATGCCTTCCAAAGGTGGCTTCTCATGAATATTCCTTCAACTTATGATGCATAAATTCACTAATAATGCAAAATATACACCTGAAAATTTTAACTGTATGAAAAACCTCAAGAATGTGTAATGTTTAAAGTAACCAATAAACTACTATCTTGAAGAACAAGTATAAAGGCACGTGAGATTTTATAAAAAGAAGCTGGAAAGGACAGAATTGGGACTATTACCTTGAGCAGTTAGGTATGTCAGAATAGGGATTGAGGAAATTATAAAATAAATCTTAAAGCTATTAAGCAATACAAAATTTTGTTCAAGATTGGTATTCTCATTTTGAATAGATGGAACAGTTAAAATTTTGTTTTCTAAAAGTTTCACTGGATGAGATAGAGAAGCAACTAATCAAATTAAGAAATCTGCATATTTCTGACATCTTCATATGCTCTTGTCATCCTTTTAAAATTAGCAATAAACCATGAAGGCTATAAAAAAGAGACTGTATAATTGTTGAGTTAGACTGACCTTTTATCTGAGAAATGAACTACTTTGCATAATCAATCAGGCCTCACATCTATCCAACTCCAAATCATGTATTGTTCTGTAGCCCTCCTGATGAATGTAGAGAACTGAAAACTTTGTTCCCTGAAGGGTGAAATTAAAAGTTGCTTAAATTACCAAAGATTCTGATGTGGACTCAGCTATTGATAATAATTTATACAATGTGTCACTGATTAACCTAAGAGATCCTGGGGCAGAATATTTATTTTATTTGTATTTTAATTTTAGGAACATTAGTAAGCTTTTGGCAGATTGTACATCTTAAATATATGCAATGAATACAATGTTATTTGGAAAACAACAGAAATTTATTTCTCACAACTCACAAGACGGAAAAGTCTAAGATAAAGTTGATGGCAAATATTCTGTCTATTGAGGTTCTACTTCCTCATAATGAGCTAAAGTCATTCCAAAGACCCTCGTTCCTAATATCATCTCCTTTGGTATTAGATTTCATCATAGTAAATTATGGAGAGACACAATCAGACCACAGCAAAGAAAATGTTAAAGGGATGCATTTGCAAGCCAAGAATTGCCAGGAAAAATAAACACAAGTGAGAAGGGAGCATTTTCACTAGAAAGTTCAGAGACAGCATGAGCCTGCCAACACCTTGAACTGGACTTGTAACGTACAAAACTGTGAAGCAATAATTTTGTAGAATTCAGAACCCTGGTCAGTGGTACTTGTTGTGGCAGCCCTGAGAAATTATCCACCAGTTTTGGTAGTTGCCAACAATGCTTCTGAAATCTAAAATTATCTTTAAAATTTGATGGTCTAAGTACCTATTTTATTTTTCTTTCTTCTTTTTTTCTTTTTTCTTTTTTTTTTGTTACTGGGGATTGAACCCAGGGGTACTTAACCACTGAGCCACATCCCCAGACATTTTTAATATTTTGTTTAGAGACAAAGTCTCACTGAGTGGCTTAGGGCCTCCCTAAGTTGCTGAGGCTGGCTTTGAACTTGCAATCCTACTGCCTCAGCCTCTTGAGCTGCTGGGATTACAGTTGTGCGCCCCTGAGCCCAGCTTCTTTTTTATTTTAAGCACCTATTTTCAATGAGAGTATTCAACTGTCATCTATTTCCTTCAATATTCTGAACAGGCTGGCATTGGTCAATGAGGTGACACATTTCCACAGATTCAAGGCTGAACATGTTTCTTCAAATTACAAAAGCTAATCCTCAGTTTGAAAAAAAGATGGTATTTGTTTTCAATAACATAAGCCTATAAAAACACAAGGTACTAATGAAGACCATTTTCAATTTCATAGTGTTTTTTTTTCCCCTTCCCTTCAATTATTTCTCAATGACAGTGAGCTGGAAGGGGTTGAACATAACTTCAAAAAGTCTCAGTAATTAAAACGCACCTAGAAAGTTTACGAAGTGCTGGCATAAAGCTTAGCATTCTGTTTGAAAATGGGGCTTTCACTGTCTAGTGTTCACAGTTGGATCTTTCCAGCAGATTTCACAGCTGTGTCTACATTGAGCCAAAACACCCTGATGAAGAGCTACATGCAACCCAATGTTTGCAAAGAGTCCCAGGAAGCCAGATGTAAGGTTTTAGGTAAGCTTTGAGATGACTCAATAAATGCATTATTTTCATTTTGTCATTACCATCCACAATGGTTGAATTAGTATAGAGATGTTTCTGATACTTTCAAAAAGCAGGTCAGAAGTAGAGTACTGATAGAAATGATTTCTTAGTCTTTGAAGTTTTTGTTTCATTGTTCTTAATCAGTTTACTGAAAATTCTCTCATGCCTTCATTTTGTCACTCAGTGGCTCATTTATTAAATATTAATTGTACAACTAGGATGAATTGGACTCTTCAGGTGTTGGGCTTTCAGGAGAGTTGTCTCATTTGCAGAGAGCTGCTCTACTCTAGGTCATACACTTTCCTAGAACAATCCACATCTAATATATGTGAAATGCAGTTGTTGAGCTCCAGCCATCAAATTCCATTGAGGCACAACTTTGAAAGGACCTATTTGCCCCGAGCTTTCAAAAGGGATGGGTAAGGTTGATGTGTGCTAGAAAGGGCTTGGCATCCATGTGAATTTCAGTGGTGGCTCTCTGGGATAGGGAAGATTTGTAAAAGAGACCACTGCAGCATTGGCCCCATGAAAAAAATTGGGAGGATTGGATTTAGAACAATAAAGACCAGGTAGTGTGTTTAACAGCCAGAAGGCAGGAGACTGCAATTTTATAATGAGTGCTAAGGCCAGAATAGCCACAACGGGGCCTGACGTAGAGCATTGTGGAGCTGGTTAATAGAAAACAGCATCCCTAATGATGCATTACTAGCTATCAGGGCACTGCCAAGCTCAACAACTTTGCAAATCAGAGTTCCCACGTTTGGGGCATTGATTAGTCAACACATCTCATCTCTCAAAATTTTACTTTTTCTACAAATCAGGGACAATAAAGCAGGCCTTTCTTAATTGCTAATATATTTAAATTTATTTACCAAAATTTATGACAGATTTGGCTCATTAGAACCTACACAGTTGGTTATTGTCTCCTCTTCCTCCTCCTTTTCCTCCTTTTTCATTGTCATCATCATCATCATCTCCATGATATTAACAAGTGGGAAATGAACAAACTCTTCTTCATCATTACATTTTACAAAAAGAGCTCTATCTAAAATGGTTTAATAAAAGTTTAGGAAGAAATAATGATAGACACCTCTACTGTCTTATTAGCAACAGAATCATTAGAAATATTATAGCTATATATAAATTATTTGCATATAAAATGTTGTGAATGATGCAGGGAACATTTGGAAAAAATAATATTAATAAGATTATTTCTATTTTTTGATTAAAGGACAATTTTATATGCTGCATATTGAGATTTAACTAGAGGACAGTAGTTCTTTAAATCCAAATATAAATGTCTGGCAGGAAAGAAAAGACAGAAACAACTTGTCAACATTTGACAGCCAACTGCCAAATTATAAGTGAACAATGATAGTAAATGAAGACATATGACATCAAATATGCTCGTGGGCTCAGGAAGGATTACATTTGGCAATACTATACATTTTTTCATGGAAATCAAGAGTCAAAAGTGAAGCTAACTATATCTGAGAATGTGTGGTCTCTACATTTTCTGAAATTAAGATACTTCCTCCTCTGGGTTCTAAACCCATTTTTTCATACTTCATAGTTAAATTTATTTATAGAAAGTAGTTTTTCTGATTGTCAAAAAAGTAGTGACTTTTTAAAAGTACTTTTGGCCAACCTTTATCATTCTTGGAATCACCTCAGATCATTTCTTTCTGGAAGAGACATAAAGAGTACAACTGTGACTTAGGTGTAGTGATTTATCTGAGTAGTTCAAATAAAGTAGACCACTTAAAAACATAGAAAGAAATGACAAAGTATTTGAATTTAGTTTTGTTTTGGTTTGGATCTAAAAAAAAAAATATCCCCCAAAGAGTCTTTGAGTTTGGTAATACATTGTTCAACTTGAAATGGTAGGATTACGAGGAATACAACTTCATAAGTGGATCAATCTGATTGATGGATTAGTAAAGTTTGAATTGATTTTTCATGGGTCACTGTAGGCAGGGGGGAGGTTCTGGCTGGAGAAAGTAATACTGAAGTGTGGCCTTGAACTTTTATCTATTCCTAGCCTCTTCCCATCCTTCTTTCTGCTCCCAAGCTTCAGTGAATTCAACAGCTTTCCTCCATCACATTTTTTCTGCTATGATGTTCTGAAACTGTGAGCCAAAATATATATTTTTTTCCTCTAAGTTGTTCTTGTCAGATATGTGGGTCATAGCAGCCAAAAGCTGAATAACACATCCTTTTTGCATATTGTTTTATTTGTAAGTCAGTTATTAATGATATTTCCCCTTTGAGGATAATGAGCTTTTTTTCCCTACTCATTTCATTTTGTTTCTGATAACAAATGACACTACATATGTAAAAGAGTTTTCAGGCATTGAAAATTTTTGTTAGTCACATGTTTTTATTTTCCTAATGGACTGATTACTGATGTAACATTTAAATTAAATGTAAGCATATTTTTATTATTTTTCAAACTTTGTGATTCATGGAGGTCTATCCAAATAACATCAATATATTGCTAACCTGCATCTCTCTAAGACTTTGTTCTTTTTTGTTTGTTTTTTAGTGGTACTGTGGGTTATACCCAGGGCCTCTTGCATGCTAAGCAAGTGTTCTACCACTCAACTATGTCCCCAGCCTTGGCCTTGACTTTTAACCAGTTTCCTGTGAAGGAAATTTCCTGTTTCCTGTTTCCATTGATATTTTCACTCTGATGCATTTCATAAATGAAGCAAAAGATAAAATCCAAGATTATGAACAAAATGAAAATATATCAAATATTAAAAATGCTTACTGAGGTATAATTTTTAAATAATAAAATACAGAGATTTCTAATTTTCAGTGTGTTAAGTCAGGCAATATATAGTACTGCTATCTCAATGAAGTTATATAACACTCCCTATACTGGAAAGTTTTCTCATGCCCTATCTGATCCCCTCACCAGCCCAAATCCACCATATTTCTTTGTTGAAGTCTCCTAATTTATTCTGTCTGCTCTAGAATTTCTTACAAATGACATAATAAGCTACATAATTTTCTGTGACTTGTCTGATTTTATTTGTTTGAGGGACTATATTTGAGTTATACTTATTTTGATATCTGTATTAGAATTACCTTTATAATTTCTGGAAAGTAATGCATTTTCTGAAAATAGCACAATTTTTAATTATTCTTCTATTGATTGATATTTTGGAATTTCCAAAATTTGCAGTTACAAGTAAAGCTATAATTAACTTGCTTTTATAATTATATCGGGACATGTTTTTAATTACTTCTGAGAAAATATGTGGAAATGACATGCCTTAGAATATGGACATATCTATCTCTATGTTAAGAAAATGACAAACCATTTTCAAAAGTGATTGCATATTGTACACTTTCACCAATACTGCACGAGAGTCCTTATTGGTTCATATCAACTCAAACTTGGTATTTCCACTTTTTAAAAGAATTGTAAATAAATAATAACTCATTGTAGTTTCAGTTTTAACTTCTCTGCTGACCAGTGTTGTTAGACACGTTTACTGGTTCTTAGTAGAATACATATATTTTATTATATTGTGCATATCTCTTTAAGTCACTAGGTGGAAATCACATTCCTAATAGTGGCTTTAAAAGACAGAATTCATTATTTTTTTTTTACAAAGAATAACTTATCCTGTATTGAAAGATTATTGCTGAGTTGATTTGTGTCCCCCTCCAAATTCCTATGATGAAGTCGACACTCAGTGCCTCAGATTATAGTTGAAGAGAGGACCCTTGAGGGACTTTAGGTAGAATGATGTCATTAGGGTGTCTCGTCATCCAATATATCTGATATGTCTATAAAAAAGAAGAGATTAGGATCAGACATACAAAGAGAAAAGACTCTGTTAAGACACAGTAGGAAGGGGGCCATCTGTAATTTTTTGTCACCGTATTGATGTGTAACATTTGTCTGTATATTTCTTTGTTGTATGTACTGATTAGATTTTTGCATCAGAAACTTGTTGGCCTTTATATAACTTGATAATTGCTTGTCTTCTTTGTGTATACTTCTTTTTAAGGGCCAGTGCCTTTGGTTTTATTCAAATAAGGATATAAAACCTAAGAGAAAAGTAAAAGCAACTGTCTTGATGTTAAAACAAAAGGGAAACCGAATGTGAATTAAGGCTCTCTATTAATTCAATTTGCTCAATTTAAATTTGTCAAGTTGTGTGGTGGTAAGCATGTCTGTTTATTTTCTTTGCTTTTATTGTGTCTCTTATGAGAATCTCTGACTTCAATTTGTGTTAAAGTAATATAGGCCATAGTATATGTCCCTTGCAACTTTATGACTAAACTTCCTAGAGAAAGAGTCCATAATCCATTTTCACTCTAAGTTCAAGGATAAGGAGACCATCTAAAGCAAGTCTTGGTGAATTATTTAAGAAGGCAAATAAGACTGATATCTCTCAAATAATTACATTTAAATATATTTTTCAAAGTTATTTGTGAGCAGAAAGCATACTGAATATACAAAACATAATTTTGGTTAAGCACTTAAAAACTTGAGTTAAAAAAAATAAAAATATACGGGGTAAAAATGGGAGTTCATAACCCACTTGAATCAAACTGTGAAATATGATATATTAAGAACTGTGTAATGTTTTGAACTACCAACAATAAAAAAAAGAAATAGAGAAAACAATAACTTGAAGTTTTTTTTATAAAATTGGGAGATCGTAAATATGAATATTTTAAGTGGAGAAAGTACTTTATATATTTGGTTAATGAAATGAATAGGAGTTGAGAAGTCAAAGTTGATTCACAAATTCAGGTGAAAATATATTAAAGTTATTGATTGTATATTTCCTGAGAGAGGATTTAACCTTAAAAAGAGGAGGCCTTTATTTTAAGAGTGGAGGAAAAGAGGATGAATAATTTTACATATCAAATTTTGAAATTTAATAGTCCATGTGTCAATATCTTTCTTACAATACCCTATATCCACAGTTCAATTATATGGATAGGAATAATATAGCATATATACCTTCCACATGATTTGAAGCATTCTGCCTGGATTCACAGAGATGGACCAATCAGCACTTGACCAAAGATCAACATAATGATTTTTGTTTAGCATTAAAAATGATATGCAATTAAATAAAATTTTTTAAATAACAAAATGCATTACAAGTAATAAAAGTAAATATTGCTCCGGAAAAAAAATAAATAAATAAAAATAAAAATATGGAATAACCATAGTAAGTATTAATTTGACAGATTTCATTTTGTAAAGATTGCTTTAAGAAAGAAAAACAGACTAATAAATATCAGTCAACTTTAAAATTGTGCTAAGCTTAAAAAAACAATATTTTACTTTCAGATTCCTTCAAGTAGAACAATTATAATTATTTTGTTTAAATATCTCCTCTATTTCCACAGGCTCTCCATTCTCAGACTCAACCAACAGTAGATCAAAAATATTTGGAAAAAAATCATATCTGAGCCAAAAGTGCATAGATTTCTTCTTGTTGATATTACCTAAAGAATACTAGTATTAAAGAATACTAAACATGAGATAAAGCATAAGAGAAGATAGGCATATGTCATATGCACATAATACAACATTTAATATAAAGAACTTGAGCATCAACTGATGTGGTATCTAAGTTCACATTCTAAAGCCAATCCTACAGGGATACTAAGGAATCATCATATTTCACACTTCTTAAAATACATAGGGATTTGTTTTATTGTTGTTTAACTTTTTGAGTTCTTTGTATACTCTGGATTTAGAGCTCTATCTGAAGTGTGAGGGGGAAAAATTTGTTCCCAGGATGTGGACTCCCTATTTACCTCACTTATTATTTCTCTTGCTGAGAAAAAACATTTTAGTTTGAATACATTCCATTTGTTGACTTTTGATTTTAACTCTTGTGCTATAGGTGCCCTATTAAGGAATTTGGAGCCCAATCCCACGAGATGGAGATTAGGGCCAACTTTTTCTTCTATTAGATGCAGAGTCTCTGGTTTGATTCCTAGCTTCTTAATCCATTTTGCGTTGACTTTTGTGCATGGTGAGAGAAAGGGATTCAATTTCATTTTGTTGCATATGGAGTTCCAGTTCTACCAAAATAACCCAATCAACAAATGGGCCAAGGATCTGAACAGACATTTCTCAGAGGAGGATATACCATCAATCAACAAATACACAAAAAAATTCTCACCATCTCTAGCAATCAGAGAAATGCAAATTAAAACTCTAAGATACCATCTCACTCCAGTAAGAATGGCAGCCATTATGAAGTCAAACAATAACAAGTGCTGGCAAGGATGTGGGGAAAAAGGTACACTCATACATTGCTGGTGGGACTGCAAATTGGTACAGTCAATTTGGAAAGCAGTATGGAAATTCCTTGGAAAGCTGGGAATGGAACCACCATTTGACCCAGCTATTCCCCTATACCCAAAAGACCTAAAAAGAGCATACTACAGGGACACAGCTACATCAATGTTTATAGCAGCACAATTCACAATAGCTAGACTGTGGAACCAACCTAGATGCCCTTCAAAAGATGAATGGATAAAAAAAAAATACGGCATTTATACACAATGGAATATTACTCAGCTCTAAAAAATAACAAGATCATGGCATTTGCAGGGAAATAGATGGCATTAGAGCAGAGTATGATAAGTGAAGTTAGCCAATCCTTAAAAAACAAATGCCAAATATCTTCTCTGATATAGGGGGGTGACTCAAAATAGAGTAGAGAGGAAGAGCATAAGAAGAAGATTACCACTAAATAGGGAAGAGAGGTGGGAGGGAATAGAAGGGAGAAGGTGAATTGCACAGAAGATGGAAGGAGACCCTCATAATTATACAAAATACATATATGTGAGGGGGAAGAAAAAATGTGTCACAGTAGATTGGGAGAGGTGATGGGAGGGAAAGGGACAGGAGGGGGGATAGGAAGGGCAGAAGAACACAATTGACACTAGTATTGCTGTACATATATATGTGGCTGTATAACCAATGTGATCCTGCAATCTGTACATGTGGAAAAATGAGAATTCACAACCCATTTGAATCAAATATATGATATGTCAAGATCATTGTATTGTCATGAGCAACTAATAAAAAAAAGACATAGGGATAGCAATCATGACCTTGCACTTTGCTATAGCCATGTGCTGAGTCCTAGCTAGTGAGATAGGTGTGAATGTGAAAAATGACACTTCCAGTTCTAGATGATTGGAAAAAAAAAAAACAGAAGTAAACTCCAGTGTTTATCCATCCTCTCTCATCACATGTGTAGTCCAAATGAATATAATTCAGTAGAAATTGTGATGCTCTGGCATTGCAAAACTATTAGATGGAAGAAGACTGATTTCTGAGTGAATGCACGGAAAAACCACCCTTCAATTGAGAACATATTTATTGAAATTTGCTTGAGTCAGAAATCAATTTTTTTCTGTGCTAAATCATTTATAGTTGGTGATTCTTTACAATACATTCTTTGGTATATCTAATATATTTGTTTTTTCTATTGCAGACAATATCGTATTTCCTCCTGGGAAAATTTCTTTAAAACACTTAGTGATTTATCAAATTTTGCAAGCCATCAAATGTATGTCAAATATTATACTAACCATCGGCAGGGGACAAGAGAGCTTACAGGAAATTCCACCTTGCTAAAAATAAGACAGGTCCTTTTTATACCTTCACATAATCCTTGGCAGGCTTTCATCCCAGTCCTCAACTACTCATAAACTCTTATAACTGTCTACCTTGAAAGCCTAAGGACTAAAGTCTTGGTTTCTTTTCTAATTAATTTACTATTCAACCCCTTTGTGTAAATGAAAGCATCCTGCTTTGTTTATTGTTACCTACATTACGTTCTAGTCCACAGTCAGACCTTATGAACATTTTCTGAATAAATAGACCAATTCAAGAAGAAAAGACATGAGTTATAAAGTGTTTATAATGCTACTGAAGTATTTCTGCATGACCATGTTTTCTAAGTCCTAAATTTTGTCCATTCTTACTTCTTTTTATTTGTCTCACATATGCTTAAATGTGTATTTTTTTAGTTTTAATTTTAAAACATGTTTTTAAAACATATATATATATATATATCTGCATATATGTATATATGTATATATGTATGCATGTGTGTATATATATATATATATACATGCGCATATGAGAAACCACTGAGAAATCTAAGTTAATCATCTCCCCAAAAAATAAACAAATGATGATTAGGAACAACTCCAGCTTCATTATGACTTATTCATTTCCAAAGATAGAATAACAGTGTTAACATATTTGAATTTCCAGAAAATATGAGTTGATAAATCTAGATAATTTTCAAGTGATTGGGGCTGCAATAATTTGAAAAAAATAAGGTTCTCCTTTTTTGTAATATACTTAACTCCAATTTCTTTGGTTTTTAATTAATCTTATATAACTTTAATAACAACTGCTCCATGTTCCATGCAGAAAACATTTCATGGTATCATAAAGTAAGACATACTTACATTTAAAAACTTATTTTTTCATTTTTCACTTTTTTACATTATCTTTTTTTTAATGGTATGTATCTTTGGCAATTGTACCAGTCCATGATTAGAAATCAAGTCCCTAAATCATAGGTGAAAGAGGGTTCAGAAATCTAAAGTGGGGGAAGCTCAATTTGAATCAATTCTGTCTCTAAAAACAACTATACTTCAGAAAATGTACCAAATTCAACTACCTCAAGACAAAGAAAAGTTATCAAAAGTAGGTAGGTTCCAGATGAGGAGTATTCACCTGGAGGAAAAGGAAAAACTGAATAGATTGACATGTTCTGTACAACTTTTTCTCCCTGAAGAGGCTCCAGATGGTACCACATGGCGTTCTTCATGCTTGGGTACAAGCCCATAGTCATACTTTATTGATAAATCAGAACATATTGTTTGAAAAGAGCATGACAGAAAATGGGGTATAAATCCAAAAGCAGAGAGAGCCAGGAAAGGAAAGCTCCAGCTTGTTTTGTGTAAATTCTATACAGATATCTGGTTGCCTCTGGCATGGAGTATACTCAATGCAGCTAAACTAAGGCTAAAAGAATTTAGCAGATATTGGAGCCCCACAAAACAGTAGAGGTACAGTGTTTCGAGGTTAATTATATCCTAGTTTACTTGTCATTACAAAAAAATAAAGCAAATAAACAGAATCTCTATATCAGTATTACCTGGATTTTGGTATTCTTACATAATTCATAAGTTTAAAGTATAATTCCCTTTGTTTTAGAATTGAGAGGTAGCGGATATATAAGATGATGAAATTATTAGGACTCCACCTCCTCTTGTGGAATTAGTGCTTTTATAAAAAGAGTTCTGAAGAAATCGCCACTTTCCTTTGCCATGTTAGAACTAAACTGAAAGCTGTGATCCTTGAAATAGACAGAAACAGTTCTCATCTGACACCAAATCAGCTAGCACTTTGATCTTGGCCTTTCCAGCCTTTAGAAGGGTGGGTAATGAATTGTTTAAAATTTTTCAATCTAGGGCATTTTGTTATAGCATCCTGCACAGACTAATGCATATATTATCACAATGACTAGGATAAAATCTCAAATTACTAGACATACAACAAGATGGGTATTTTTGACTTGTATTCAAACACCAAATGACACAGAATTAGAAAACTCAATAATAAAATAAAGTTTTTAAAATTGTACTTAGTTTATTTCTTTGAGTGGTACACTCTTATATTCTGTATATAATTTTTCTGCTGCTGACTGGCATAGTTTTTATTACTGCTTTCTCTATAGTGGCCCTTTTTATAAGCTTTCTCTACTTTTCTTCCTATATCCTTTCTATCACAGGACTGTTTGCTCAGAATCTAGACTTTTTAAAACAAAAGTATCAGCCTGTACTCATCCTGTGTCTTCTTCTAGTTAGTATCTTATCTCTTTCCTGTCTTCATAACTAAAGGACATTAAAAAATCTTTTGATGGTTTCAAGTCTGCTCTTTTCCTGTAAACTAATTTTTACCTGATTTTTGGCAGGACTACTCTATTAAAACTCCCCTAACCCAAATCACAACTACCTTCTAAGAGAAATATTCCAAGGCCATTTGTCAACATGTTGGTGTTTATTTCATATTCATTATTTGAACATATTATCAGTTTCTTGCTTTTTTAAAACTCTTATTTCCTGTTTTCTGAGATAACACTATGCTATAATTTTCTCTAGTTCTCCATAAGATGGTTTTCAGTCTTTTTGTGATCTGTTCTTCATATATTCAAATAGATATACATAAGGTACTTCTTTGCCATCTTCCATTATTCAATTTACACATTTTCCCCAGAAGAGGCTTAAAAACTAGGATCTATGTCCTGATAAATTCTTTATTTATTCAGCCTAACAATTATTACTGAACTTCAGACTCATACATCTAACTAAGAAAAATTTCTACTTTCATTGCCAAAAGTTACCTCAATTTAAATTATTTCAATTATTTCTAAATTCTGCTTTTGTTGTATAGTCCCTATCATGATAAAAGTCCACTTTAATATTTTATGATCCTCAGCTCCTCCAAATGTTAAAAGTTCCTGTTGACTATAACCTTGAGTACCTTTATTACATATTTTTCTCCATCACTCTTGCCGCTACTTAGTGTACAATTAGACACTAGTTTTTCTTAACTACATTATCTATCCCCATTTCTGTGCTAGTATTTCAGCTCCCATTCCTTATTTTCCCTATCTTTTATGTTTCAAATAGTATATCTTTATAATATCTGTTGGCATTTATTCAGTTTCCTAAAATTCATAGTTGGCTCTGAATTATGTTTCATCTATTTTAAATTCTCTAGCATTCTGTTCAAGATCCAAGATTTCTCTGTTATATTAACTCATTTGAAGTCTTCAGACACGCCAGGGTCCAATTGCTCACATCTTAGTGCTTCTATTCTTTGTGCCATTGACAAGTATCTTAATTAGCTTCACTGAAATCAAGCTTTTCAGCAAACAATGTCTAAACTCAGTGGTTTACAATGAAAGTAAGTGTTTTTCCCATAGTTCTGCAGATCAAATAAGTCACTGGTGACATTGGTATGGATTCAGGTTGTGGATTGGATTGAGGTTTCCTTTGCATTTCTCCTGAGTCTGTAACAAAGGGCTCAGCATGCAATGTCTTCTAAATAGAAGATGAGAGAGAGAGAGAGAGAGAGAGAGAGAGAGAGAGAGAGAGGACACAAATATTCATTCTGTTCACATTTCATTGATCACAGTAAGTCACATCACCAGGCTCAAAGCACTTAGAGCAGAGAAAATAATCTGCCTATTCTATTATTAAAAACTGATATTATGAGAAAAACATATAGTTCTTACTCCTATAACAGGCTGAGGAGTAACAGGGAGTGAATGATGCATTCTCACTCATCAAGAATAAACTAACTTTATGTAACTGTTTAGTATTATTTATACTTTTGAATGTGTTTCTGCCATTTTTTTTAAATCTTCTACTTTATCCTAAATCCAACAGGAGATGGAAAATCATTCTGAGTGCATTCTTCTCACATCCGCTTTAGTCTCTCATAACTCTCTTCACTGCAGATACTATCATTGAGTTCCCCCACTTTTCTCCATCATTTTCCAGGTTTATACTGGGAACTTTCACTTTAGCAGTGTGTTAGACTTCAGCATTTGCCCTTGACCTGCCACAGGATTCACAATTGGAAATGTTAAATAAGTGACTGACCGACTAAATGAACAAATGAATACTTTATTTATACTTATTAAGTTTAACTTCAAATTTATTTATGACAAAAGATGTAAGAGTCAGTATACTTCTCAGGAAAGTCTTCTAAAATACTCAGTTCACTACATTACTAATATTAGCATGAAAAATTAGAAAAAAAAATTCTTTTTTTTCTTTGCTTTGGATTGAACACGTATGTTTTAACATTGAGCTACACCCCTAGTCTTTTTTTTTTTTTTTTTTTTTTTAATTTTGAGGCAGGTTCTCACTAAGTTGCCCAGACTGGCCTCAATCTTGTTAGCCTCCTGAGTAGCTGGGTTTACAGGTGTGCACCACCATGTCTAGCTGAAATTACTTCTTAGAATTTTCAACCTAGATTTTTCCCACTACTTGTTGTGGGATGAGCAGTACACAAGAATAGGAGAATGTCACACAAAATTTTAGGTAAGAAAATTATGATTTTGTATGAGTAATTGAGAATTAATTTTTAGGCTCATTGATTTGTATGTGCTAAAGATGTTAAATTGAAAAGAACCTTGAAGTGGAAGTGTATTTTATTTCTTGCAAAGAGTGATGCAAATTTCAGGCAGTTACCTCTATTCTTCATTAATATTTGATTATTAATGTCTGTCAGAAAATATTTAATACATTTATTTTCCCTGATAGTTTGCATATTTTTAAACAATTAAGCCATTCTCTACCAAAGCAAATTCTGTCAAAATATTGAGAAAAGCTGTTTAGAAGTCTTGTAGTGTCTGAAATATTTTTCTTCCTGTTAATTTCTCTCTCTAAACTCATGAATATTTTTGCAACTCCAATTTTGATGACCAAAGTAAAAGCAAAGTAAGATTCTTTTTCTGCTTCAATTTTTGTGAGGAAGAGAATCACTTCCAATCTTTTATTTATTTTATTTTATTTTATTTTTTGCTTTTGAAACTGTGCCCCACCATGTGCGTATTCTTAGCAATTCTTAGCAATTACTGTCATCTGGAATAACTTCTTATATTTCTTTTCCTATTGGCCTTTTACCTGGCCCTCATTACTCACCACCAAACAAGTTGTCTTCCTCTTGTTAACACTTCTTACCTCCATTCCCTTTCAACTGTGATTTATTGTCAGCATATGCTAGGTATTTTGGCAAAGCACTTCCTTTGATTTGTCTAATCAAATGAAGCCATAATCCTTAATAGAGAGATTTCCAAAAAAGCTGCCCTACAATTCTGGAGATAAATTCTAAAGATGGAAACACTCACAACACCCATTAATTAACAGTTATTTAATGAATTTCTTTTTTGTTTAAAGTATGGCAATGCCCTTCGCAGTGGGACTCCATGCAATTGAAGATTAAATCCAGTCTCTGCCTTTAAAAAGAATTTAATCTATCCAGAGAGACACGAATAGGCATGTAAGATGGTAACATATTATTTTAATAAAATGCGATATGTTGTAGATTCTGTCCTTTCTGATGAACTTTTAGCAATAGACAAAAAAGACAAAAATTCCTTCAGATGCATACTTTAATAAGGAACAGAAGAAAAACAACAACAAAAAAAGATAAATAATGACATAGTTAGGAAGTCATAAATAAGTCCTATGGAAAAATAAAACAACAACAACAAAAAGATAAGACTGGAAATAAAGCACTGGGATTGTGTGAGGCTGCAGTTTTAGGTGGGTGGATGAGATTATGTCAGAACAGTATGGGGGCCATGTGGAGACCTTGCTGATGGGTGTCCTTGGGAGATTGAGCAGACAGGGCAATGACCTTGTTAGTGGAGGAGATGTTGTGTTTGTCTTCTAGAAGTGGAAGGATGACCAGCGTGTTGCAACAAAAGATTCATCAGGACAAGGATTGAAAAGAAGGCAAAAAAAATAGCCAGTTGCTCTCTGGCTTTCGTTCTGTAGGAAATGGAAGGCATGGACAGAAGAATAATATCATCTAATTTTCCCGGGGCAAAAATATCTGCTAAATTGGTTCAGAGAAGATAGTAGCAGTAACACAGATTAGTGATAATGGAAACTTGGCCTGGGATGGCAGGGGCAGATGTTGTGAGGAGCTGGAGTTAGTCTTAGAGGTGGGGACAAATGCTAGATATATTTTGAAGGAAGACCCAATAACATTTTTATGATAGATTGGATGTGCTGTTTCAGAAAATGAGAGAAAGGACTTCAAGTTTTTTGCATCAAAACAATTGAAGACGGGAAGTCCTAAACAAAAACTTTTATTGCTGGGATGAAGATAATGTGTTTTTATTATAATATGAATATTTTCTCAAGAATATTTTCACTTGTTCAAGAAGAAGAAGAAGAAGAAGAAGAAGAAGAAGAAGAAGAAGAAGAAGAAGAAGCATATTTAAAGCTGAACTTTCAGGATAGGGTATGATTTAGATGGAAAAGAGCTGAAGGGACATATTTTCAATGAGTCAAATGCCAGAAGCAGAAAAAATTAGACAAATATATACGTTTGGCATCTAGATCTACAAATTTGTATGAACATATCTGCGTGAAGCTAATAGACACTAAACCAGGAATCTGGGGAACATAAAAGTAAACACAATAACACAGAAATTAGAGATTGTGAGGGTGAGCATTTGAATCAGTAGACAAAGTGGAGATCACCCTTGTCATCGTGGGTAGAAATCATCCAATCCGTTGAAGGCCTGAACAGAATGAAAAGGCAAAGGCAGAGAAAAGTCGGCTCTCCTCTCCCTGCTTTGGCTGGGACATCCATCTTTCCTGCCATAGTCATGGATGCTTCTGGTTCTTGAAACTGGGACCTTCACCATTGGCTTTTGCTGTTTTTTATGACTTTCAGCTTGAAGTGGAATTAACGGACTAAGAGACTGAAAGAAAAAGGTACATTTCTGAAATAGTGACTAAATCGGCCAGGTGACTCTTTTTGTGCTGCTCATTTTATATTTCATTTGAAAATAAGTGGGATCTAAAAATTGGTTTCTAATGGGACAAAATAATGGACAGCTGATTAGAAAAATGAATAAAATGCACCCACTTTGGATCCCACCAAACCATTTAATATTGTAGCACAAGTACTGAATTTTGACATAGAATTAAAATAGATTCTGTTTAAATATTGCTTTTTCCCCATTATTATCTTCAGATGCTTTCTAGATTATCATGTACATATTGCCTACATATTTTTTCTTATTTTAATAGATTTAACTTCTAAAATTCTCCCTAATTTAATCTCTGCATTAGTCAGTGTCTTCCAAACAAACAGAACCAAGAGGCTATCCAAAGAAATATAGAAAGAGATTTAGTATGACAGATTGGCTCACATTTTTATGGAGTCTGAAATCCCCATGGTCTGCCACCTGCAAGCTAGATACCTACCCAGGACCATGGCTAGGGAACTACTTTTTAAATAATTCATAGGAGAATATCCTTAAAATTATTTTCTAGAATTCACTTTCATAGCAGCAAGCATATTATTTTTTTCCTGAAGCAAATATCCAAAATGGTTTAATGTAATCCCAATTCAAAAGAAATTCTTTACTACAATTTTCTTTCTACTCATCCTTGGTGTGAGTCTCATTATTTACCAGGTTTCTGAATTCTGTGCACCATGGAATGAATGTTGAAGAGTTCTGCCACCCAGTTGCTTTCTCACAGCAAATGCCTCTGAAAAAAAAAGCAAGATACCTATAGAACAAGTCATCTCATTAATTCTCCCTTCCTGTTACTTTTTCCCAACCAAATTATCTTGCACATGTATTGCCCCAGCTTTGGTTATTCTTATTGTATCCACACTGTTTTACCATAGTACATTTTCATTAAATCAAATTTTTAGCTAAATAATTAGCTAGTGAGTGTCTCATAATAATGTAAGTACATAAATATTAAAACTGTTTTTATAGTTGAGCCATTGGAAACAGTCTTGACTGCTGTATCAGTTTTGAAATACAGCAACTTCCAAATTATAATTGGAAATGAAGATGGATTCTCCCAAAATTCATCTTGATGTTACATTCAGTTGTATTCTTTTGTTGTAAAGTTGTGAGATGCACTTAACAAATTTGTTCAACAGAAGCAAGCTCAACTCTTGATTTATAAGGGAGTCGCTTTCCAGCAGCAGAGGGTCACAGTACCCATTGACAGGGAGTTCATTTTCAGACAGCATACAAAATACCAACTGCAAAAATTACTATGTTGCAATACAGTAGGAGCATGAATAGAGCTTTAAGGTAAATCAGGAGAAGGAAACCTACTTCTGATTGAGGGATAAGGGAAAAGTTCAGAAATAGAGTAGAATGTGTCCTGAATCTTACAAAAGCAGATTAAACATCAAGTCTTATGACTATTTTGAGGATGGGGTAGAGGAGGGTGAAGAGGATATTTCTGAAGAACATTTCCTGTGAAAGGAACATTAATAACGAATGTCACAAAAAAGGTTCTGGGCAGGGTCAGAGAATTTCCTCTGATCCTTAGAGTATAAGATACAGAGGATTGGCCTGGTGGGTAAGAAGCCTATAAATGGAGTCAGAGATTATAGAATACTTTATGCCAGCACAGTAATTCTGTGTAAGGAATTCTTAATTATTTTTCCTACAAAAGCAAGCAACATGTGTGTGTGTATACACAACATATATGATTATATGTATGTATATAATGTGTATACATAAAACATGTATGTGTATGTACATATATGTATATAAATCAAATGTCATCAAAATATTTTTATATTATTTTAATATTATTGTATTATAATTAATTTATAATATGTATACTAATGTTATTTTTAATATTATAAATTAATATTATATGTCTCTTATACAAACATGCATTACCATCACTGTTCTATCCATTATAAACATATAAACTACAAAGATAAAACAGTATTAGATAAACCAAGTTAAATACTGACCATCAGAAACATGATATTGCTGTCTTCCTACAGTAACAGAATTTTCTTACTCTTGGGCAATACAATTCAATCTGTGCTTCTCAGCAGGAAAATCTCTTTGGTGTGCACTGAATAAGGTAAATGAATTTCACTCACTTGGATTTTTCAGGTCAATCCATGATTTTTTCATGAGTCATAAGTATAGTTTCTCTGTTTCAGGACAATCACAAAACTTCTCTCATATCAGATTCATAAAAGTGCCGTTGATAACCAGAATGTGATTTTATTCTGAGGGTCACAGGCGAAATCAGAACTTGGATGCGTGAACACTAAATATCAGAGTCAGAGTCCTTGGCTGTCATCACAACTTTACTGAACCTTGTTTCTTCGTTTTATTACCAGTCTTGTCCTGCAGTATCTTCAAAGTCTTTGCCAAGCCTGTGAAGCTATAATGATGTTTTTGCCCGAAGCATGAGATGTAGACTTTAGCTATGTTATCATTTTCTTGACATTGGAGTTCTATGTGATTGATTTTAGAAAATGTAATATAACTGAGTACTATTATTATTTTTGGAGAGGTCATCTTTGTTGTGTTTCAATTAAGGCATAGTAAAATTGTTAAAAAGAGAGATAAAACAATTCCTAACCAAGTATCAGTTACTTCCTGCCTTGGTGACCTTGCAGAATCTATCTATGGACTCTTCAATTTGTGAATCTCTGAATGCAGTGTGAGTACTAGAAATAACACATTTAAGAAACTGGCTATATACACATGGCATTCAATAAGATAGGGATAATACAGCTTGCTATTTAAGGGCACAGGTTTGGGCATTAGCCATACCTGTATAATAGGTTCTCTAACATTGAAGGCATATTGCTTAATCTATCTGAGACTTTAAAACAGTGAAAAAAATAATACTTCAAAAATGATACCTACTTTAGAATGTAATGAAAAATAGAAGAACTATTACAAAATATTGTTTCACACAGTTCCTGGCAGGGAATATATATGCGCATGTATATACATCGGTGTGTAATTGTATGTGTATAATATATACAGAATAATATAATCTACTTAAATATACAAATAATTATTTAAAATAATTAGCAGAAATTGTAAGTGCTAACGAGTCTAATAATAATAAATAACTTCTGCTATCATTGTTCTAATAATTGGTACATAGTGGCTATATTATTGATATTTCAACCATTTGAAATATGTACTTTAAAAATACCAATTTACCACTTTGAAGAGGGTATGCATCTTTATTTTGACATTACCAATGACGTATTTATTCCCATGATGCTTTAATACTGACCATTGAAAATCAGGTATCAGATTATCCCTAAAAGAAACAATTCATTCTGAAAACTTTTTAAAGTCCTCTGAGACTCTTTTCTAATAAGATGTAAACACTACGAGAGAGAAAGCAATACTTTTTTTTTTTTTTAGTTTTATTTCTGAAAGGTCTGGGAAAGAAAGTAATTCAAATCGATATTTTAGTCATTATATATGAAGCTAAGAAAAGAGACCTATTCTCTCATCCAGTTGTAAAACAAGAGCACACATTATGTTACATGAAGTTACAAAGTCTAAACATAAAAATATTAATGGTATCACTTTATAATGATTAAGAGTTTGAGTGGGAAGCAATGTGTTTCAGCTATCATTTTTTTCTTGAACTGCTACTCTTTATTTCATTATTTAATCATAACCACAAGTTCTTTGACTTTCAAGGTAAAAATGGGCACTATTATATTGTTCCCTACATGACTTCTCCCCAAGTTTATTTACTTTCGTATAACATTTGTCTTAATGAATGCCTTATCTGTTCTTTCCTAATCCTGCTGCTCAGGAATGGTAAGGGATATCCGGCATGAGTACCTTTTGACCTTAATCTTAAATGCATTGCAACATTCCTGAAAGTCAAACCAGCGTGCCTTGAACTTCTCCATTCCTGAAATCTCATACTTTGAGTGTGTTATGTTTGTCTGCTTTATTTGCCTCAGGACAGAAATTCTTACCTTGTGGGCCATTCACTGTACCGTGCCCCTTTGCTGTTCCTGAAAGCTATTTTACCCTGGGGAAAATGAGATAGAGCAAGAAAAAATGAAGATTTAGATTATTTTATAAATAAAGGAAAGGAAGATTAACATGGATCATTCATTCAAGCTATCTTCAAAATCTTTCCTACATATATATGTATATATCTATATACACACACATATATAGAGATACATATCATATTAGTTTAAACATTTTATATGTATTTGTGTGCAACATGTGTGTATGTGTGTTTGTGTATGTATATATATATATACATATATATATATATAACATAAATATATATAATTGCACATACATGGACATACAGTGATTCTCCTCAGTTGGGTATATGGAGTCTGATTTTACTCGAATATTTTGTAACTTTCGTGTCATGTCTAAGTTCTATTGGCTCCTATATTAAGGGAGGAAGTTGGTGTTATCACAGACATGAAAAATCAAGACTGCATCCATCAATCACAGTGGATGAATCTCTAAAGAATACTATCAATCCAAAGGAGTCAGATCCAAAAATAATGCACACATGTGATTCCCTTTTGTACAAATCTAAGCTGTTGAGGATCATTCCAGTGGCTGGCCTCGGCAGGGAAGTAATGTCTAAAGAAGTATAGGAGGGGTGTTTCTAGATACTGATCCTTGTGTGTGTTCAGTGTGATGATACATCAAGTCACACGATCATGGCATAGTTCTTCATGTGTATTACAATTTGGCAAAATAAAATGTTTTTCAAAGCCATTCAATGGGAGAATTAAATTTACTAATTTTACTCATACAAATGTAGACTTCTTTTATTTTACCTCTCTTTAAAGTCATGAAAAGGTACATTTTATGAAAATACCACTTCAGTAAGAAGTAAGGTAAAGAACTATCTTAGCACAAGTCTGCTAAAATTTCCTGATTGCTCTGTAAGTAACTTTTAGCACTTGCTATTTACTTAGTTAGCCCTTCTATATTTTAGAGATACAGAGGTGATTAAGAGTGAGTCATACCTGCAATCTAGTGGGAACAACATGAACAAATATATAAGAAATGCATTGCTTTAATATGTTAGAAAAGCCTATTGTTAGAAGGTGTTATTGGGATTCTGAACAGAAGCATATGGAACTATACACAAATTTTCCTGAATGGGTCAAAAACATTCAAAAATTTCTGATATTTGAGTTGTCCACTGGAATGAATGGGAATCAGGCAAACAGTAAAAGCCAAAACTGTGCTCTAGAGGTCATTCAAGGATCCTACTGGTAGCTGGTGATAGATATTTACAAACAATTATGAAAATGTATCACTATCAATATTTTCTCACCTGGACTCCAGATGAGCTTTTAATGAGTCTTGCAAAGAATTAGGCCTCAAAATAAAATATGTTTGCATTCCATGTGTCCCAAAGGCTGGTGCCAAGAGTAAGGACATGAGTGTGAGAAGACTATTAGAACAGTCCCAAGAAGGTATTTTATGAGTAATTAGTGCTATCCTGTGCAAATGTACTGTGATGTGTGCATTATGGGATATGAAGGAATGGGGTGGAATGGGGCATAGAGATCTGTTCTTCATAGAACTATTATTCTTATTTCCAGCTCAGTTGCAATGCCTCCAGCATTTAGCTCAGCATCTCCACTAGTTCCAGGGTCTGAATTCACTATCCTCATGTGTGCAACATAAAATAAATCTCAGAAGTTGCAATGCATTGATACAACAGGATCCTAATGTGTAGTACTTGAAGATGAGAATATCAGTGTCTTAATTTTACCTATTGACTGTATTAGAATTAGAGTCATTCATTGGTAGGATTTCAGTACCTCGCCTCAAAAAATATGCATTTCTTCTTCTTCAGATAAAACACAAAGAAAATATATGTTGTGTGGGAAAAATTAAGAGCAAGGAAACCAAATACCTTTTCTAGAAGAGAATGTGTTTTCAAAAACAGTCTCCTCAAGAGTTCAGCAGGTATTGCATATTAAGTTTACATTAACTCTCTAAAATTTATTATTGAAAGTATATATTTCTTTGAGTCCAGAGAGCTAGAAGGTTAACGGAGTGAATTAAATCAAACTCTCATCAAAGTGTTCTAATTCTTCTTATATTTATCATTGAATTTTAGCATATTGCAAATGTACTGGCTCCCTCAAAAAAGGCTCTCTTTGGGTGACAAAAGAACAATATTTTATTAGAGTGCACAAAGATCTCCAGCATCTGGATCCTCAATATGTTCCTAGCCTCGTTTTTTTTTTTCCCTTCATTCAATTTCACCATATCACAAAAAAAACATTTCCACTATGGTTGACTCCTTGAAATCCTCAAATTAACTGTTTTCTCATGTTCTCACTTCTTTAATAAATTCTTAGGTGACCTGAGAATGTCCATCCTTCCAGAGATAATAAATCCCAAAACTATAAGGAACCGAAAATATTTGTTCAATGGCAAAGTGAAGGAACATTAATTTCATTTTATTTCTGAGTTTGAAGGTTTCAAGGCTACAAAAAAATGGTAAATTTAGACAATCCCTGAATTGGCAGGTGATCACCTCCTCCACTGTCTTAGACCTTGACCAGACACAGCTTCTGGATGCTGAATGGGAACCTATCAGGAGGATGTTTCAGTAAAGCAGAGCCCAGTTGAAATGCAGCATTTATGCTAATAGATTTGAGACATTTTTTTTATACCAGGAGTGAAGTTGTTTTGTCTCATTCTTAAAGCTTGTTTTGTGAAATTCTCTAGAAGTGTCTATTCCAGTATCACTAGCGATTTGAAAAATTTTCTTGATTCTAAAATACCCCAAATTCACAAGTATTAAAGGTTTATAAGATTATCTCATATCATAGTTTGTAAAACTCCATTGGTTAAGTTGAAATTAGATGCAAATTTACTAATAAGGTACTTAAGGCACAAAGTTTAGATATGATTCCCACAGGTGCACAACTGCTAAGAGATGAAGCCAGAAACTTAAAATATGAAGAGCCCAGAGTCCTCATTTCTAGTAATGCTCCTATGATGTTCCCATGTGTCTACTGGGTAAACACATATTTCCCATGATGTTCTCAGTGTATAACTCAACTATCTTTATTAACATTGTGTCATTTGATGTTTACTACAATTTGGTTTACTATGTATGCATCAAAAATATAATTCAAATGAGTAAAAGCTTTTGTTTTAAAAAATGAAATTTTTTTTAAGTGCCAAAATTAAACTCTAGCCCATTTTATTCTAATATATGTATACATATTATATATATATATATATATATATATCAGAATGCATATATGTATATATATACATATACACATTGTGGTTTGAAATAAGAGTAAATTATTTTATAAATGTTTTCTAGTTTTTACAATAACATGAAAATACAAAAATAACAACAAAAAAAGAGGTGAGGAAACAGAGCTCAGAAGACTATAATATTTTATGTGAATTTAAAACTGTGGATATGAAACACTTTATAAGCCTACAGAATAAATTACTAATTTAGCCCAAAGAAATCAAGACAGACTTTGTAGCATTGGAGATGTCACCAGTACCCTCCTGAAGGTTTTGGAAGTACACCTATGCCTCAAGACCTTGGATACTTCGTTTATAAAAGAGGAAATTGTCCTTGAAATTGTTTGGTCAGTTCAACCTGACTGCACTTTTGCTACTGTACATAATTTGTGTGTATAATGTAGGGCAAAGGATTATCTAAAACCTTGGGTTAGATCTCCACTCTCACAAGTACAATCTGATTTTCAAACTGGGGAGCATTGAGATTGGACTTGGGTAAGAAGAGGTTTTGTGTTTGAGAAGACACCAGGGGGCATGTGTTAGATTGTGCAAGGTCTCAAATGATGGACACCTCAGAGGGCTTTCATGGTTGGTGAATGGCAGGAAATTCAGGGAGGTAAGAGTGCAGAGTGAGCAAACAAGGAATCCACAGGAAAGCTTCCTGGGTATTAGATAAAATAATAACAATAATTACACATTTCTTTTTGAAGAGACTTTGGACATTTTAAACATAAATTAATTCCCCAGATACATTATGGTAGATTGTATTCTTTTATATTGGGATGTATTTTATCACTGGAAGAAAAACGGAGAGTGATGCTATAAGTTTCTCCAAAAATCTTATCCTCAATTTCTGTTTTCTTCATTCACCAGATGAAAGAAAAGAAGAAAATAATGCCCCAAATTCCACTTTCAAATACTAATCTCTAAATCTTATTGAAACATAGAGCACCTGGCATTTGTAAGAACTTTGTCATTGGTGTTCCTGATGTGTTAATATTAAGAAACAATTTTTATTTATTATTGAAGCATTCTTCTTCACTATAACTCACTCAACATTTCCCTACTAAAATGATTTTTGTATTTTCTTATTCCTTTATAATGATTTGTTTTCATTGAAAAGTCAAGGAGTTACAAATAAAAGCATTCTACCTTTTGTTCAATGTTGAGTTAAACCTTTGCTCTCACATCTTCCTGTGAAACAGCTTACCTCCTCCACACACAGACACACACATGCACTTCAGCTCTTCAACTCATTCCATTAATTTAAAGCTCTTGTTTTTATGTTTTGCAAGCTGTAATTGCTTTTAGCAATATAATGTCTTACCATACCAACATAATCGTAATGCAGTTACTAAATATTTTTCACATGGCAGTATCTGTCTCTGGCTAACTATTATGTGAGGTATTATTATAATTCTCTCTCTTCATACCATTGTATTTTGAAGATGTATAGAATAGGACTGGCTTCTATCTATGGAGTAATTAAATGGAATATTATACGTTGTTGGTCTATCAAGAAAGTCTGTCTGTTTACTTGCTGAATTAAGTGTTCAGCAGAGAAACAGCTGCAGCCCAGGGTACTCTAGGAAGGAATGCATCTATCTAAAATAGCATAGGCAGCAAGCTCCCTGTCTGAGGTCTGATATTCACCTCTTCTGTTATTATAAGGTGATAATAGGGCAGGCAATCTGGCAGGGTTTGACTGCCATAAGGAAGGGTATCAAAACTTTCCATCTTCTGCTCACTTTTAGAAATTCTGCTGATCAAATAGAATGATAATAAAAACTGGCATTTGCATTATGACTTCTATCCAAGGATTTCAGTCCAGCCAGAAATAATTTTCCCTCTTTCCTTTTTTTTTATAATATAATCATCATTCCTGGGGTAGGAGCCTATTGCTTTTAAAACATCCAGTCATCTGCCAAACTATTCTTATATACTCATTCATGCAACAATACATCTAAGAGTAGACTGTAATAAAAAAAAACAGAATGAATTATTCCAAAATCTGAAGTTACTTTACATTATTTTTCCTTTAAGACATGATGGCCTCAAAGTATTATGAGACCTGTTTTAACTTCTGAACTAATTATGGCCCTATATTGGTCATTGGGTTCATAACCCCCAAAAATTCATCATGAAAGATATTATCAAATTTTCCTACCCTATTTCCTTATCTCTTTTGATAACTCAATTGAAATATTTTTTTGCAAATATTATAGCATTTTCATCCATTTCTTGCTTCTTTACAATTTTCTTGAACATTATTTGAGTTTTATTTGCCATTAAGAAATGGTTTGAAATATAAGATTGCATCCCCCTTCCTTTATACTTAGCCAAAGCTTAGAGTTTAGTAGGTATTGAATTGATAATCAACAATTAATAAACAGAGAGCCCCAGGAAGAATTCTATATCAGGTGGCTTCCTTACTCATTTGAAATACATTATTGTATTAATTCACATCAAGACAGTGAATATGGATTATTTCAAATGATAATAGTTTGTGGAAGTGACAAGCTTCATATTAAATATTATCTGTGGGATACTTGGATTTAATAGTTTTGACAATCATAGCTTGTTCTATATTAAAGTTGCTTGATGACAGAATAGACAAACTTCATTTCTAAGCCAAATCCACCTATTTTTGAAATGAAGCCTATATTACTCGAATTTCCATCCCTATAAAAAAAACACCTGACACAGGCTAACTATGCACTGTAAATAGTTTTATTTGGCTCACAGTTTTGTACACTAAAAGTCCAAATGGCTTATGCAGGTAGATAGCAGTAATCATGTGGCAGGAAGTATTGCATCTCAGATCAGGAAGCTGAGAGAGAAGAACCACAAGGGGTTGCATGAGAATTAACTTCATCCCTTAGGAAGACATACTTCTAATGACCAAGAAACCTCCGGGTAATCTCCACTATTAAACAGCCTACCACCTCCCAATTCTGGAGACCAAACCGTTAACACATGGGTCCTTGGGGACACTCAAACCTATCTAACTAATAGCAGAACAAGTTATAAAATAAGAGTATTAAAATTAGATAAACTTGTGAAGTTAAATAGAGAATTTTCTACCACAAAAGGATATAATCTTTCAGTTGCTTGAGGATCATGAAGCTAAACTTAATCTGGTAATACGGTTAGGATCCTAACTCCCATATTCAGACTGCTGTCAGTAATATACAGGAAGAATGGTTGGGGGGTGAGGGAATTGTTAGTAGCATTCATTTAATTTGAAGCAAACTCATCCTGCTAATGTCAGCCAAAAAGTGACTAGACCTCTGAAAGAGGGATAAGCGTTCCCTAAATTATTTAAGCCTGTACCGTAATTAATATACAGTGTTACTATTGATTTAATTAAACTAAGCTGCCTCCATACCAAGTAATGCCCAAAGTTAATTAGCACCATAGCCCTGAACAGTTCAAATACACTGAGAAAGTAATTCCATAGTAAAATGCATGTTTATTTATTGTAATTTTGAAGACCTTAGTTACATGAACAATTCTTATCATTAGTAGTTCTTTCCCCTATGATATTCCTCTCCTATATAGCTGTATCAAGTGACAGGGTATTACTTATTAGATATGAACTATACAAAGTGTGGTGCTAATTATGTCAATGTATCTGTGCAGTGCATAATCAGGTGCAGATTGGCAGTACACTCTAGATTCATCATCCCAACAGATGAAAAGTACTCTTTTGCTCATTCTCTTTTTATCTTCAACATTTACTGAACATTTACTGAATTAAATTAAAAATAACACTAAGAATACAAAAAAAAAATCCAGGTGCAAGACCTGGAAAACTCTTGCCAATCTTCTTCATCCTCCTGCATCTAAGAGATAACTACCTCTGTGGTCTGACCATTGGTATCCCTCCCTTCGACCACCAAATTTATAGGTTGAAATTCTAACTCTGAGATGATGGCATTAGAAGATAGTACCATCTGGAAGTTGATTAGGTCACGGGGTGGAGCATTAGTAGATGGGATTTGTGCCCTTGTGAAAGGGGCCCCAAAAGAGTACAATTCTGACACTGTGACACAGAAAGAAAGACCCTCATCAGTCTTTCAATCTGCAAGCAACTAGATCTCAGATGTGCCAATCTCTCTGTGAAATAAACTCTGTTTATAAACAGCCGGTATCCTTTACTTTGTTACTTTTGTGATTGTAGCCTAAGTGGACTCATATGCCACCTTTTGCCAATTCTGCTTCCTAAAAGCCTGGATTCCAAGGGAAAGGCTTCCAGAAGAGATTTTTCTAACACTCTGGTCTGCTTGCACTGACTGTTATTCTCGCCTTCTAACCAACCTCTCCTTTAGATCCTGGTGTTAAGTTTTCCCCATGCAGTTTTCAGAGTAATTAAAAAAAAAAAATTAACACCAATTTTTCCACATTGCACTCCAGCTTAATAACACCAATAGCCACCTGCTGTATACAAAATAAAGTTCAAACTCCTTAACATCACTACCAACTCCTACTTTGCAAGTGAAAATGAATCCACATTATCCGGGCTAGCAGGGGACACAGAAGAGTAGCTAATTTTGACAGTTCATGATTTGCAATCTCATGTACTTTTCTCACTTACTGCCTTTGTGGGCTTACCCTGTAGATCATTTTTTTCAGTGATCACCTCAGTCTCTCTTGACTCTCCCAGACTGAATTACATGTGTTTTTACCGATGATGCTCTATGTGTACTCTAACTTTTCTCTGTTGATGCATAATTACATACTTGTGTACTTCATGCCTATCCCCCTAGATGATAATCTTTTGTGGAAGAAAGTATATGCTTTATCTTTATGTCTGTAGTATTTACTGCATGGTCCGTCTCTTTGTATAGCTTTAAAAACTGCTTTGTTTTTAAAAGAATACAGCTTTGTTCTCAAGACTAAAATAGTGAAAATAATCTATTTGAGATAAGTAATAACAATTACCAGCTGTTGTATGCCCTCTAAATGGTAGGCATTCTGCATGTTATCTGAAATAATGTTCCCAATCATTATAAAATATTACTTTTATATGATGTCTAAAGAACTGAAACTTAGGGAATTTTTGAAACTCAAATTATTTAATATTTATGGGGACAAAGCAATATGACAATCTGAGTCTGCAGTTCCAAGTTTCATGAGAATTTTAGACGTGAGTCTAATTTTCTCTTCTGGGTTCTAATTTTTTTCTTTCTTCTCCCAACTGATTCCTTCTTTCTCTTTTCATGCAATGTGATAGTTTACACTTTTAGAGCTCTATTGGGGCTAGTCTAATTAGCAGCAACTTTTGAGTGTTTGTATCTGTGTGTGTGTGTGTGTGTGTGTGTGTGTGTGTGTTGTGTCTCTATATCCCTTTGTCTTTAATCTCTGAAGACAGAAATGGCTCCATCTTCAAAGAAGCAGAAAATTTGGGTGACCTTGACCTCACGCTGAGAGTATGCATTATCTTTTGAAGAAAATTAACCAGATAAACATATGTTCTCATAAAATCAATAGCTGACATATCACATCTTATAGTGACCTGTCAAAAGGAAGAGCTACCATAAATCCAAGCATCTGTAAAATGTAAATTCAGAGGGCATAAAAAGCCTGTGTGATAATACAAAGCAGAATCTAGTCAGAAGAATATAGAGAAGATGGAAAGGATTTATGTTCTGACTATAAACTTGAATATACTAAAAGTAAAGCACCTGATTAAAGTATCTGTACCTCTCCCCTTTGTTTATTGTCTAGTACATTTTCTAAAGAGAAGCAAGACAATGAACTGTGTTTGTTTAGAGTTTGGAGAGGCCCTTCAATCTTGTCTACAGGGGGAGCTGAGGGCAAAATATACCCTTTTCACCCCCAAAATGCAGAGAAACACCAACTCCTTTTTATGCCAATACTCAATGCCTTTCTCTCTTTCAGGAGAAAGATTTTAAAAATTTTATAATTTTAAACACTGTGACTAGTTGCTCATTTTAAAATTCTGGTACTCTTCTACTTTTTGATGATTTTGCTTCTAGTTTTTCCCCTCTGATTCTCTTCCACGGCATACCCCTTATATTCTAGGGTGATTTAGGTCTTTTAACCTTTTTCTTATTCTCCAGGATTTTTATGGATGACATCACCCAACACAGGCTGTCTATTTCCACTTGTGTTATCAATGGCCCTGAAATATAAATCCTCACTCAAATTGCTCTCCTGAGCTCCAGAACACCTGCCATATCATTCCTGGTCATTGGTAGCTCAAAGTCCTTTAGTAGATGTTTCCAAAAAATGTCACCAATCTAATATTTGATACCCCTCCCCCATCCTCCATCACCTTCTGTCCCATGACCCACTCTGACTCAGTCCTCCACAGCCCTTCATAGAAAGTTCTTCTGATGTGCTTGCCTCGCATGCACATGGCCCTGGGTTCAATCCCAGCATCACCAAAAATATTGAAAAGCTGACTAATACAAATAAATATGTTGTTAAAAAAAAAGTTCTTCTGAAGCTTACATGTTACAAAATTTATGTTGAAGTTCCCCAATGGTTGGAGCTTTCTCAGCAAAATAGAACCAAACTGTGCTTCAGTCAACTCTAGATTCGCAGCCTTGATAAAACAAACAACTGCTCCAAACTTCCATCAATTTGGCCTTTCTGAGAAGGTTGTCCAAATCCACTTGGTGGACTCTTATGACTGAATTTCCCAGTGATATATTGGGGAGTTTCCTCACAGTTGGAATTCTTGCAGAGTGAAAAGATGTTTAGGTTGCAAGGAAAGCAGAAAGACGTCTCTGGGGGTTCAGAGTTGCACATCACTACAGAGTCTAGGCGAATACAAATGGAGGTCTTTAGATAGCCTAAACAACATACAGACAGAAAGACTGACAAAGAAGGGAAGGGAAAAGGGACTTGCCATCTCCTTGGAAAGCCGGCACTGTGGGAATTTCTT
Organism: Ictidomys tridecemlineatus; assembly: GCF_052094955.1. Lineage (NCBI taxonomy): Eukaryota > Metazoa > Chordata > Mammalia > Rodentia > Sciuridae > Ictidomys > Ictidomys tridecemlineatus. The sequence goes on from NC_135481.1 coordinate 105,396,332, forward strand.
GTCTGCATTTTTGAGTGTGTTCCAAGGCTTAGAAACGGGATTTCTTGAATCTAAAATTCCTGGTGCCTATAAACCATTTTGTTTGTCAGAGTTTAACAGCCTCCCTCTGTGTGAAGGTGAGGTAAAGGGGGTGAGCTCCTCCGAACCTGATAGCTCATTTCAAGTTGGCTCCCTTTATTATGGCCTTGCCCTTTCTGAAACACCTGTCCTGACAGCTCTGCAGCCCCTTGCGCTTAGAAGTAATGCTGGGGATTTACAATGTGCTTCCTTCTGTACAGCCCTAGGGACTAGGAGGCGAGCAGCGGGTAAATAGAACAAAGGGAATTTTCTAGGGACCCAGACTTGGTTGTTTGTTCTCAAATTGAGAAGGAAGTTATAGAAAATGGCTCTTTCCCTTCATTAAAGTCCCAATTCCTGCCTGGATCAGCTGTGGATCATTTAATTTTATGTTTCCAAGCCCACAGCTGTGTTAAATACCATATCTAAGCAGAACTCAAAAGTTTTTTTTTTCATTCCTTTTAATTAAAATCCAGATTTATAAATCATTTACTGATCAAAGATGGTATTTACAAAGTTTAATGAGAGATTTTGATCTTCAAATAGTAGCCTCCTATTAAGTTGATTCATTACCTAACATTTAAAGGATTCTACTATTATCTGCCTTGTCAGGAGCCTGCATCATCGTCCATTGGTTCCAAAATAAGAGCTAAAAATGAGAACATTTAGAAAGTACGTTGGTAATGATTTTATAAAGAAGAGAGCATAACACTTCTGCTGGTCCAGGCCACAACAGGAGCTTGTAGGGAGGCCCAGCATGAAGGCCAGTCTGTCCACTTATGATGATACAGATACTGTCAGGGCCACATAATGCATGCATTTCAGCTTGTCCCTTGGTTTTCCATTTTGATCACATTGTGGTTCTTATATCATTTATTTTCCAATATTGCATTCAGCCTTTTATGGCTAGGGGTTTGAATTTCCTGTCTTTTTTTTTTTTTTTTTTTTTTTTTACTTTTTCAGAAGTTGTTTTATTAGGGACTTTTCTTGTATTAATATTAGCATTTCTAAACACTTGTCTGTACTTATTTTATCTGTTCATTCAGCTATACTTCTCCTATTCGGGTAGGGAAGGAGAAACCCATAATGTGATACTTAATTTGTTCTGCATTCCTTCCAATGTTATTCCTAACTTAAAATACCATAAAAAGTAATTTCTTGTCAGAATGCATTTTTATTGAATTTCCTCTACACTTAAATTCAGTGGCACTGCCTAGTCTCAGAGTCTTGCTTCAATGTCTACTCATTGGCACAAATTATTTGTATCGTATTTCAGGAAACCATCAGTGGAGTTCTCTTGTTTCCTTTGATTAGAGAATCAAATCTTTGGGCCAGATCTTAAGTGCTAGGGCTGAGCAAATAGATGCTTGCTTTCTTGGTAAGTGAAACGTACATTTCTTGTATTGGATTCTGTCTTCATTTCATTCCTTCACTTGAGTTTTAAAGAAGTGCAGGAAATTGTGTTTCTTCTCAGGGCTTTGATGATATGTGCCTTTGAAATAAAGACCTCTATAGATTGTTCATAAACAACTGATTCTCCATAATTACTACCAGAGAAGGAAAAGCAAGATCTTGTTTATATAGTAGATAAAATAAATATTAAGAGCTTCTAAGGCCAATATCCATTTGTTTACCACTCACCAACCAGAACATTCACATCTTATATCAATAGATCAATTCTGCTATTAAATAACATATCACATTATACTTAAGTGCTTGCGTTTTCAAAATATCTCAGAATACTCTCCTAAAATTAGATTAGGGATAATACCACTAACTAATTGAGACATAATAGGAGGAGTCGGTTTTTCTACTGCTGACTTGTGTCTGACTTGTACCAATCAACCTGTCCCTGTTTCTGGGACTGTCAGAACAGACTGCAGAGTGCCCATTTTTGTTGTCAATAATTATTGATAATCTCTTCTGTCCTGATTATTTGAAAAGGAGTATATAGTGTGTTGAATAGGATATTTTGATTACTTGATACTATTCATTTTAATTAATGGGATAGTTTAATAAATTCTTACTTTTGTGATTCAGGAGAATGAGAACATTCAAACACTTCTGTAATGTTAGTGAAAGTACAGTTATGAAAGCAACTTATACCTGGAGCATGTACCTGGTTTGATTAAATAAATATGCCAAGTGCATACTATGTATTATGAGAAATCTGAGGGAACTAAACGATTGTCCAATTCTGCCCTATAAAAGCTGAAATGATTATAAACATAAAAGTTTTACAAAACAGAAATGTGTGAGAGAGAGCGCCATATAACATAATGGAAAACCACTTGGGGAAATATAGGCACCCCATTGCAGAGAAGAAAGAAAACTGCCTGCAGTCACTCAGGGAACTCTTCTTGGACAGACACCCTAAGGCCAGGTCCAAGGGAAAGCAGTAACCATTCCTCATGGAGGGGATCTTTGCACCAGAGAATGAAAACACGGTTCAGCCTCCTACCTGAACAACAAGAGATATTGTGAAACAGAATACCAGACAATAGGCTTCTACATACAATGAGCACATTATTATCATAATAAAAAAAAATAAGTCTAGAAGTCAATAAACATTGATTTCATCCTCAGAACAATTACATCAAATAATCTAAAAAAAAAAAAAATCACAAACAAAAAGGGAAAAGCTTCATAACCCAGCGTGCTGACAGCAGTGTCCTGAATTGAAAACCCCAGGATGAATGTGGACTGTAAATATTTACTCTCCTGATGACCCGTTTTACTCTCAAGTCCTTCCTGCCTGTCCTTACTACTTAGGAAACTCCGAATCATTGCTGCAACATATTATAAAAGATTTCCGTGGTTTCCTTTGACATCCATGTCCCCCTTTACCCAAAATTAGTTTGTGAACCTTGAAAAAAAAATGTATAAAGCCCAAGAGAGTTTCATCAACCTTACCTGGCTCCTATGTAGAAGGCAGATTTTGCTGTTTTGGTTTTGGTTTTGTTTTTTCCTAGAGATTCTGATTCAGTAAATTCAGGGTGAAACCTAGGTAACTGAATTCCAAATGAGAAAGGATACACTTTCTTAGACAAATCCTGTTGTCTTGTCATTCTTTACAGTCTTGAGCTGATCCATCAAAGGCAATTGTGCTATCATTGCCCATAATTGGGAAAACCTCAAGATGTCCATTTAAAAAAAGGAAAAGTAATAACAATTCTGCTAGTAAGTCTTCTTTAAGTTTATTTAAGATGCAAGGGCAAGGTCTTGAGTGTTCACACGATGCCTGACATGTTTTCAGCTGCTTCGCATAAATGAATGGCACCAATTAATTTCTATTTTTCCATATTAGTGTTAAGGACACCCCAAATAAGAAAGGGCACTTGATGTATTCCTGCTCTAAAACACTTTTGTAGATAAACAGCAAATCTGCTGACGTCTTCACAAAATGTAGTCTAGTGTTTAAGATGTTTTTCCAATCAATTACCAACGCTCATCATTATAACTTGCATAATGAAAATATTATGATAGATACAGGTTTTTTAAAAAAAGTAAAAACAATTTTATGAGAAAAGAACTACTCTCCGGTGGATTCCTTAACACCTGATTTAAAAAAAAAAAAAAAGTTTAACAATGAAGGCTTTTTCCACATTCTGCACATTCATAGGTTTGATGGGTTCCTCCCTAGTATGGATTCTATCATTTTAGAGAAGTGCTTCTTTTGAGTGAATGCTTACCATGTTCAGTACATTCATTACATTGATATCCCATATGAATCCTCTGATGTGACAGGGGATGAGTTCTTTGTGAGGGATTTCCCACATTCATTATTTCTATGGAACTTTGCCTACATAGATGCTCTGATGTTCAGTTTGACCTGGGCTGTGTTTAATGTGCTTTTCCATGTGTGTCACATATGTGGGACTTCTTGTAGCAACCGTTGGCTTTGTAATAGAAATTGATCTCACTCGGGAGTTGATCTCCTATTTCCACAGAATCCCCCCACCCTCCCCACCCCCAGAGAATTTCAGTTGCTTCAACTTTAGGAGCAACAAGCCCATCTTCAGAATTTATCTAACCTGGAGAACTTACTATGTGAATATTTCTTTAACACTCATTTTCCATAAATGTCCTACTTTGATAGGACATTTCTCGGTTTCAGATAATCTTATGGAATGGAAAGATGACATTTAGGTTTCAGTTGAAATCCTGGGAAGCATTATATAAAGATATCAAAATTAGGTTCCAGAACAAAACCCAAATATTTAAATCAAATGACACAAAAATAACTTCAAATTTGTTAATGAGCTTCAACCACAGGAAAAACATAGAAAATAAGCTATACAATTATTTAGTCAAATATAAGATGTATCATATATAACATAATAACATATATAAATGTCTCAAATATACACATTTTGTGAGCAGTATTTCTTTGAAGAAAACTACTCTGAGAGTCTCTTTCTAAAAACAAGGTGAATGATGGAAAATATTATTATTAAGGGAGAACTTCAAGGGATTGGTAGGAAAAACTAACGCATTGCTGTTGCATATGAGAAGGCATAAGACACTTATTGCATGGGATGAGACATTTTAATTGAAACTTTAATCACAACTTAAAGTCCACTTACAGCTAATAGAGAATGAACAGAATGATTTTTGGCCTCTGGAGTTTTTATCTAAACACATGGAAAAGTCCCCTCATTGAGAGAAAATTCCAAAGGAAGATTAGGAAAGAAAATAAAGTTGCTCACAGATCACTTCTTTTGCACTTGTCCTGATTAACAAACAGGATCTGTGAATTTGTGGTTAGGTCCCCTTTTGTCTTCTTTAACAACCCCTTGCTCTGAATTGGTGATCAAATCCACTATCAGGGAAGAAGTACAAAGTCAATAAACAGATTCCCTTTGGCCATTCTTGCTGACTGAATTACACTGATGCACATTTTAATGTATTGAGGTTCAAAACATGCCAATGTGCCTCTTTTTTTCTGTGCTAGAACCTACGTTTTTACTTTAAAAAAGACAAGAAATTCTTAAGGCAACTAAGAGAAATAAATCAGTCCAAAATGTTTTGCTGCCCTTTTATCTTTTAAAATGAAAGCTAAAATTTATGGTTATGGATTATATACCCTGCCAGAACATGTTTTTAGCAAGAGTTTTTATTAGTCCCATGAAGACTGCTGCCCTTGAACTCAATGCTGATTCAGTTCTTTGGTCTTTGGGACAATGTGTAAAATGGGTATCAACTGTCTGCTTATGAGCAGTTAGTTTCACAAGGATAAATGGGAACATCCATTGCATGTTATTTCATTTTGACTTTAAAAAATTTTTTAACCCAACATATTATGGAAACATAGAAAATAAGCCATACAATTATTTAGTCAAATATAAGCTGTAATAAGACATGCTTCCTCTGTTTAACTATAAATATATAAGTTCTCTTCTCTAGAACATAATGCACAAAACCTCATTGTGTATCATTTAATAAAATATGATAAAATAACAATATGTTAATCCTATTTCTACCAAGAAAGAAGAGAGGAAGTTAAATATGTGAAAACGAATCTCAGTATCTGTTCTCCAACAAGATATTGAGTCTTTGAAGAAAAACCCCTGAAATCAGTTCACATGGTCAAAAGCTAAGGAACTTCCAAAGCTCAAAATTTGCATTGTTGGCCAAAGCTTCATTTAAGAAACATTTCTGGAACTCTGGTTTACAACTCTTCAAATTGTCTTTGCAAAGTCATCCACTCACACAGATTTGGATCAAGGAGATAGAATGATATTCAAGGACAGATCTTGAAAAGAAGGTGTCCCCCACCCCTGAATTTTAAAAACATGATTTTCTTCAGAAAGTTTAAAATGTTTAATTTTAAAGGCAGCTTTGTCTAAGCAAATGAATAGTATTATAAAGTTCTGTTCCACACATCCATTATATTACTCATCATTCTCTAGAGTAAGAGATCTATCTATGATATAAATATAGATATACACACATATACACAGAGAACATATATGTGTACATATGTATATGAAAATTATTATAATTGGCTCATGTGATTATGGATATTGGCAAGTCCAACCTGCAGTGTGGGTGGCAGGGTACAGAGCAAGGACAGCCAATGTTTCAGTTACAGTTTGAAGGCTGGCAAGCTAGAGAATTTCCTCTTGCAAAACAAAATTGGCCTTTACCTAACTGGATGAGACTCACCTATATTCTGGATAATTTATTTCTCCCAAAGTTTACAAATTTAAATGTTAATCTCATCCAAAATCACCCTCCCTCCAAGTTGACACATTAAATTAACCTACACACTTGCACAGACTCTATATTACCAGAAGACAAATGATAAATTGATTAAAACAGAAGAGAGAGAGAATTCATGAGAAATCTTGAGAGAAGACAACAAAAGTACATGTATGGGATTTAACAGTGCTGCTGTTAATTCTGTTGGTTTGATTTTTAAAGTTTCTTACTCTGTTCAAGGTGCAATTTAAAAAAAACATAATAAACTGGGTAGCTTATAAACAACAGAATTTTTTTTTTTGGTACTGGGGATTGAACCCAGGGGTACTTTGCCACCAAGGTATATCCCCAGCACTTTTTTTTTTTTTTTTTTGAGACAGGATCTCACTAAGTTGCTTAGGGACTTGCTAAATTGCTGAGGCTGGGCATATGAACTCCTTGGGGTCTCTTTCATAAGACCATTCACTCTACTCATGAGGGTTCCACATCCTCAAGCTTATTCCTTCCCTAAAGTTCTACCTCCTACTACCATCACCTTGGTGATCATAATAGCCGATGAATTTTGGTGAGATAGAAACATTCAGATCATAGCATAAGGAGAAACTTGAACTGAAAGTTCACTGAAATCTCTTTCAAATTTAAAATTCTGCAGAATAATTACTTCAGTGGCTATAATTAGTATGAAGATAAGAAGAAAAATGTAAAGGATGGCTTTCATATGGTCAACACTAAATTATTTAGAAACGAATGATTCAGATGATTTAAAATGATCCCCAATGTTTCCTTCTCTTTTGATCTACATTCAATCCTTCAAACAAAGCATCATTTTCTTGCTGTCAGTCCGTTCCTATATGTGAAACGTGAGTTAAGAGGAAAAATTACAAGTGATGAATTTTGCTACTCATCAGCCTATTCAACTATTCTATGTCATCTATGGATTTCAATCACACACCTTTGAATTCCCCATTATTACAGATCGTCAGTGGTTTATATGATACATAGGGAACATAGAAAATGTTCAATTTCAGAAACTATGTGAAAATAAAAGAACCAAATGCTATCTAATGACTCAAATATGTTACCTAATGACTATGGATTTTTATAAGAGTTGGATGATTGGCACAGAGAAAAAAATCTCTGCATATGCCAGTTCTAGCAATATTCATTCATTTGCAGAATAAAAAGTTTTTATGAACCATATTAGTATTGTAATCAAATATTAGCCTACAGGAGATGATTTTCACTTACACCCTAGTATTCACTTTGGATAATATGCCATTTTGAAACATTTGAGTGAATCTTGGAAGAAATAGATACTAATTCAGAAAGAGCCCATAAGCCATTTTGTTTCCCCTAATTTTCTTGGAAGCTTCTCTATACTGAAAAAATCTTCAAAGTTACAGATATTTTTGTGCTTTCTTCCTTGTAAAGAATAGAATTTTCAACTTGTAACTCTAAAATATTATTTTATTATCTTATCATTATTATTCAAATGATGGAAAACATTTCTTTTTTAATATTTATTTTTAGTTTTACATGAAGATAAAAATGTATTTTGACAAATTATACATACATAGAGTGTATTTAGAATACAATTCTTGTGGTTGTAAATGATGTGGAAAACAAAACAAAACAAAACACTTGTTTTGTTTTCAAGTACAAGGCTAGGAAAGTTATGTCTGATTAATTCCACTGTCTTTCCATTATGCTCACCTCTCCTTCTCTTCATTTCCCTTTGTCTAATCCAATGAATTCCTATTATCTCCCTCCCCAAACTCTCTTGTTTTGAGTTTAGCATCCACAAATCAGAGAGAACATTCAGCTTTATTTTTGGGGGGTTGGCTTATTACATTTAGCAATGATATTCTCTTATTTTATTAATTTACTGGCAAATGCAATTATTTCATTCTTCTTTATGGCTAAGTAATATTCCACTGTATATGTATACTATATTTTCTTTATATATCCATTCATTGAAGAACACCTAGGTTGTTTCCATAATTGGCTATTGTGAGTTGAGCTGCTATAAACATTGATATGGCTCCTGCATTACAGTATGTTGATTTTAATTTCTTTGGTTATAGACTGAAGAGTAGTATAACTAGGTCAAATAGTGTTTCCATTCCAAGTTTTCTAAGGAATCTCCATACTTTCTATAGGAGTTGCACATATTAACAGTCCCACCAACAATGATGAGGCTACCTTTCTTCTCACATACTTGCCAACATTTATTATTACTTTTTTTCTTTATAATTGCCATTCTAACTGGAATGAAAAAGGATTTCTTGTAGTTTTAATTTTCATTTCTCTAGTTGCCAGAGATGTTGAATATTTTTTTCATATTTTTTTACCATTTGTATCTGATGAACCAAGGAGACCAAGAACAGAAAGAAAGAAAGAGAGAGAGAGAGAGAGAGAGAGAGAGAGAGAGAGAGAGAGAGAGAGAAGGGAAGGAAAGAAGGAAGGAAGGAAGGAAGGAAGGAAGGAAGGAAGGAAGGAAGGAAGGAAGGAAGGAAGGAAAAACTGTTACACTATGTGGACAACTATCAGACACATTGAGCTATTTAAGGACAGTCAACAGTGACAGAATATACATTCAATCCAAATGCACACAGAGCATTCCCTAAGACATAAATAAGCTGAGTTATAAAAAAAAAATCTTAAAATTGATTTTGATATCAGTAACAATATGATACTAAGAATAGACATATCTCTGAAAGTTCAGTGTCAGATTATTAAAAACTGCTGACTCAAAGATATACTGAAAGATATTTTAAGCTGAAGGATAATGTAGATATTAAATATACAGTGTCTAGGTGCAGGCAAAGTACTGCTTGAGGGAAATTATAGCTTCATAATGTCTACATAAGAAGCGGGGAAAATACATATAGGGCAATTATTTTAACTACTTCACAAAGCTAAAAAGCATACAAATAAGAAAGAGCAATTAAAGCCAAAGTAAGTATAATAAAATAAATAATGATATAAAATCACAAATTCATAAAATTGATAAAAAATAAGAAAAATTAAAATCTACAACCAATTTTTTAAAATATTTTGAAAATTAATAAACTCTAGTAGAAAGGATAGATGTCCTTAATATTCAGGAGTAAAAGAGGGAAGTAGTGTAATAGCTATGAAGAATTAGAACAGTAAGTTTCTGGGTATGTTGGTACACAGCTGTAATTTCAAAAACTATGAAGCCTGAGGCAGGAGGGCCCTGAGTTCCAGGGTAGCCTCAGCAGCTGAGTTAGCCCCTCAGCGATTTAACAAGAACCTCAATAAGTAAGTAAATAAACTTATTTATTTTTCTAAATATTTCCTTTCTTACATACCCCTGGGGATGTAGCTTGAAGGTGAAAGCGTCCTTGGCTTCTAATTCCTGTAGAGAGAAGGAAAGGAAGGAAGACAGGAGGGAAAGGAATTTTTTTTTAAAAAAAATTAAATATGATGAACAACTGCATTGCAATTAATCTAACAATTCTGATGAAATGGATATTTTAAAAAGATATTTTAAAAAGAATATACGTTACTCAAATTTAATTTAAAATTAAATCCTCAGAATAGCCTGTTTGTGTTCCTCACACCTTGCATGGGCCTGTGGAAATGGGGTTCCCCTTGGTGGAATGGGGCTGGCTGAGAAATAAAAGCTAAGAAAAATAGAACGACAAAAAAAAAAAACAACCACAGGACACAGAAAGTAGTTTCAAAATTGGGGGCAGGACGGGCAAGCAGATCAGTGGAATCGAGCTCCTACACTCTGGCAAAATGGAGCGGTGTGCCTTGCAGTCAGCATGTTGATTGACATCTTGGCAGGTCACACCAATCTCAGAGCAGATCACAAGTTCTATGTGGGATCTTGGCAGAGCTTGAGGGGGATGTTGAATTGCATAAGGAGATCCATCCCTGTGGGGGGTCATGGGAGGTGCTCAATGCCAGCCTTAGGCTACTGTGGGCAATATAGTCCACATACAGCTTGTGACATGTGTTAAATAAGTTATTTGTAATCAATAGCCTTCTGGATAAAAATATAAAAATAAATAAATAAGTAAAAACTCTAAGCCCAGATGATTTTATTAGTATTTATCATCAAACATTTCGTATGAAACATTTAAGGGCTAAATAATGCCTATGTTAAAACATAAATAAATAAAGAAGAACACATCAAAGTTTGTTCCTTTAGCTACCTTAACAATCAAAACCTATCAAAGACATTGTAAATAAACTACAGAACAATAATCTTGGATGCAAAAAAACTTTTTAAAAACAGAAGGCTCCAATAAACTTCTATTTTCTTTTTAAAATAACATGAAAAGCATTTTGTTTTCCTGTAATGACAAAAACATCTATTTAGGTCTTGCTCTGTATCATCTGTGAATCTCAACTACTAAGTATCAGCCTCCCAAATCATAAAGAATTAACATGGAATTAACCTGTAGTGGCTCAATGTTTTAACCTGAAAGTACTTCATTGAATGTATTGCTTTTATTTTCCTTCTTGAACAACATCTCAAATTTCTAGACTACCATGGTATGATAGAAATTGTTTGGAACTTCCCAACTTTCAAATTCCAGAGAGACAGAAGGTTCTGTTAATTTTAACCAGACTTAATTCTGTTATGTAACAGAGTACTGAGTCGCAGTTGAAGTTATAATCAATGTTTGTAGGTCTTTGACTAGTCCCACTTCCAGGAGTTTAAATCAGTACTAAGTTTGACTAAGGAATAAATATAATTTATATATAAATAGATTCTATAAGTAATCTTTTAAAAGGGACCAGCTCTCTTGTTGCCTTGAAACTATTTCTTCTTACAAAATAGAACAAAGAGAATGCTAGGTTTTACTTCGTTACATATTATTTCTGTTTGGACCCAATAATCAGAGATGTTTGTTCAATAGAAAAAGAAATCTGTAGAGAATTATTTTAAATTTTGGCAGGATTTTACAATCACTATCTGTTTTGTGGGTTTAGAAAATTGCAGATTTGAACAATGCCATAGACACCGCCTTCACACAATTCACGTATAAGCATAGATGAAACAGTGTGTGACCACTTTGGATCCTGAAGTCTATCCATGCAAAAGCCCAGAACCTCAAGGTAAGATGCACAAATCTACAGCTTTCTGCCTTAGTTTCCACATTTTTGAAACAGACTGTATAAGAGGAATAAGCATTAAGCATGGAGACTGTATGAGTGACCCACTAACTTAAAGCCAAACTCTCAGATTGTTTAGGAAATAGTGAAACCAGTCTAGGAAAAAAAAAAAAAAATTCCAGTAGATCTAGTCCAGCCAGAAGCTTGCTGTCTGACCCAGGACAAGATATTCAAACTGTCCAAGACTGTCTCTGCATGGTAGTTCAGAAAACAGAAACATTATGAGACATGAATGACGAAATTCTCCTGAAACATCTCTCACTGTGATTGGCACATCGACTGTTTCCACAAGTATTTGTGAAGCCCACATGAAGCAGATTGCAGTGCTCTAGTCGTCATCCCTGGCAATTCTGCAGAGGAGCTGGCTTTCAGTCCACCCTCAGAGCCCTCCCTGGAGGGGCTTCATCAGGAGGTGCTGACACATGGCATCACTGAAACAACAAGAAGTGCAAAGTGTAAACAAACAACCCTTGGCCCTTGAAATTTAAGAAACCCATTTAGATGTGTTTAACCAATCAGATTCTACCCACACCCGAAACACAAAATTCTTCGGTCACATAATAAAAATATTTGAGAACAGAACAGAAAGGATCAATGTGTGGTATGGAGCTGGGGAAAATGTGGGCCTGTGATTGTGGTGCCCACACCCACCAGACACTCGGTGATTTGAAGCCAAGACACGGCTGGATTTCCCAGAATAACATTTTGATGGCTCCCTGGTTGCCAGTTGCTTTTTTTTTCCTCTTCTTTATATAGTGGTAGTTAGCACCAAATTGAGCTTCTTGGGCTCAGTATGACTTCCTACCACATTCCATTCTTCATTCTCTGAACAACACACCAGGGCTGCCCATAGCTCTGCACTTATTTTACCGCTTCAAGGTAGGAAAGCAAAAGGGACAGATGATTTTAAAAGAACACAGATTGGCTCTCCTTTTGTCTCTATAATGATGTGTACCAGATCAATTCTTTGTTGATGATTATGCTTTTTGTTCGTATTTTTAATTGTGATTCTGGTATATTTCTGCTACCACATGCTAGCAAATCATAAACCCTCCACCCAAATCCCAGACAGACGCACACACACACACACATGCACACATGCACACACAAACACACTACTGATACTCCCTAGTCCTGTTTCCTTTAGGAGGCACCAGATATTATATTAGGTATCTTAAAGACATCATCCAAGTTATGTGTCATAGATATTATTGACAGATTACTCATGAAGAAATCATATCTTCATTTCTTTCTCAATGTCATATCCTACAAAGTAGCAGACACAATTTTTTTTTTTCTGATACCAAAGCTTAGAGCTTTTAACTGATGAACGGTGTACTCCCTCACATACACTCAAAGTTCCTTTGCAGGGATATACACAGGTGTTTCCCCAAACTGAGACATTTACAGTGCAGGAGTGCATGGCTTGGATAAATACTTTCAACACAATCAGCACTCAATTAACTGAAAGGAACAACGTTTCATCCAACATTTGGTACAACTCTCTACTGGGTCATGGCAATGAAAGAAAGATGGCCTGACAGAGGATAAAGCTAAATAATGTAGGGACACTATGGTCAAGAATGCAGGATTGTGTACATTCCTTCTTGTTCACTCAATCACACTTTTACCTCTCCTGACGATATAAGGAATCTAAACAGAAAGTGAAAATGACAAAATAGGAGACTACGAGCTGCTTAAATACTAACTGCTGTGTTTAAGACTGTCTGAGATTCAGGTCCTAGTAAGCTCTTACCACAGGCCCCATGCTTACCTTTCTCTCAGGCTTATTCTCAATATTTGTGTACCAATCTAAGTCAAGTCTACTTAAGTCTACATACCTTCATAATCACACAGAATCACCAGAAAGGAAGGAAATAGAAGATTCAAAGAAACTCTCATTCATGTAGTATGTTGGAGGAATTGAGAAACAATAGAGGCGTTCTCCTTAATATTAGCCGTCTTATTCAACTGCCAGGCTCTGGCCAATCACACTGCCAGGGATCCCTCTTTAATATGTCTGTGGGCATGTGAACAGGTATCTGGAAGAGGTGGGATTAGCTCCCTTGGAAGGTGGGACAAGGCTGGGAATACTCACTAGCACACTCTGCAGTTCCACCATTTGTTTATTCTAAAAATATTTTCATGGCCACTTCTGTTTTTCATTTGAAATATGCTTCAATGGCAAGACAAGAACATTTTCCATCACCAGTATCAATGTCTTAGAGCATGTGTGGGGACAGCAAACACTGTTATGTAAATACTGAATGATTTCAGGGAGTCATGCTTGGTATTGGAATTAAAAGTGGAATGAAGGTGTTCAATCAAATTCATCCAGTGAGACAAGAACACAGGATCTGAACTCAAAATCCCAAATTCTTCAGAAACACACTATTATTCAATGAGCAATCACCTAATAGTCTGGAAGCTTTCCTTGTGTCCTCAACTGTAAATGGAAAGAACATATCATATAAGTACCTACTTGCAGAAAAGAAGAACAAATTATACGTAACGTTGACTAAATTCTGGTTTTATACAGGCACTGCTCTACACATATCTCCTGAGCATACCACTATACAATAAATAATTGCTTATAAAGTAAACTATAAACCAGGCATGGTGACTCATGTCTATAATCCCAATGACTCAAGAGGCTAGGGCAGGAGGATTGGGAGTTCAAAGCCTCAGCAATAGTGAGGTGTTAAGCTATTTAGTGAGACCCTGTCTCTAAACAATACAAAATAAGTCTGGAGGTACAGATCAGTGTGGTTGAGTTCCCCTGGTACCAAAAATAAATAAATAAATAAATAAATAAATAAATAAATAAATAAATAAATAATCAATCAATCTGTGAAAACACATATATACAGATTCTTTTTGAAGTTGCCAGAGTTGATATTGTGTGTGTGTGTGAGTGAGTGTGTGTGTGTGTGTGTGTGTGTGTGTGTGTGTGGCAATTAGTGTTATCTCAGGCTGAAGAAATCCAGGAGGTCTTGGTAGATTATGATGCTGTGTCTCTTAGATAGGATACTCTGACCTAGTAGACTTGAGTGTATTTCTTTAAATCTATAAGTATATTTTCCTTTCCGCATAAATCCTACCTAAAGAGGGAATATGGTAAGTAAAATCAATAAATTTCAAGATTTTGTTGTTGTTTGTTTCTTTCTGTTGTTCTTAAATTTTTCTCCAGTTAAAATATGCTTTTGATGTCAGAAAATTTGAAGAGATATTGCATGCTCTGGAGAAGAGAAATACAGGACTGGAGGTATATTAGGAGATAGGGAAAAAAAAAATCGATGCTTCATAAAACTGGCTGAATGTTTGCCCAGTTCCCAGGAGTGTGGAGAGAGCCACGTGGGAGTGTAAAAAGTCAAAGGCAGCACTAGCTGCTCCTCAAGGAGACTCGGTTCTGTTGTAGGAATCTAACCTGGGTACAGAATCAATAATCCTTTCAAAAATAGAGTGCATGATGGGGCTAAACACGCAAAGGGTGCAAAGCATTCTGGAATTTTTAGAGGAGAGTTGAGTTGGTGTTGCCAGCCTTCACATGCTTGCTTATTTAGCCCTCTCAATTGTAGGACCAGTTTAATATTTTCAAAGTGGCATGGTAGATATGGAGCAGCAGGGATGAAAGCCAGGCAAGACCATGCATTATATTGTTATAAATAACTTTGAGGGCATCTAACTAAACTCAGACTGACTACAAGAATATCAGCGTGAGGTACAGAGGCATGGATGAGACTGTATCAGGAGAGAGGAATAAGGAGAAGGCCATGCAGAATGCAAAATTATGGATGGAGGTAGTTCCATATGTACTTGAATGGATTGTGAAAGGCTTTACATTCCAGGCGAAGTGGCTGGACCCCAGGTCTCACTATCTGGAACCATTGCCTCAGAAAAAATTATTATCTTTCACAAGAGGTGAGTTTAGCCTCTGGGTAACAGTGACGCCTGATTGCTTTGCCTTGCTTTAAATGTTGGCTCAGTCCTGGACTGAGCTCGGACCAAAGACTTAGAGCCTTGTTTTTATAGGCAGTGCCATCATTAAGAGACAAAGCGCCACAGAGATTCAAAATGCACAGATTAAACATGCCTGTCACTCAGCCTGGCTGTGTGTGTGGTGGCTAACGCAGACGGCTCCGCTCTATTGGAGCCAGATCTCTCGGGAACAATTTTAAAAGTGTGACTTAAATGGAGTCACTGTAAATGAGTCTGCACAGGGCAGGCACTGAATATGTCATGTGGGAATTGGGCTCCTTGTGTCAGAAAATAGATGACAACCAGAGTCGGGAGGGAGGGTTATATTTTAAAAGGAAGACATTCAATCTCAAGACAGTTAACATTATTCTTAAGACATTAGAACTGAAACTACATTCCAGTAAGATTGAATATGCCTGTATATTAAAAATGTGTTCTAATTTCTGACACTGAGCATCTATCTCATTTAGAAATAGCAAACTGACAAGCACCTACAGATAACAAGTGGGAAGGTGAATCTTTTAGATTTAGATTCTTAAGCAATCCTTAGGTATGTCAGAGGTGTAAAGTAATAAACTTTTGAAGAGCAAGCTCATGGAATATGAGCTCTCTTTATATCTTCAACAGCAATTATTATAAAAGAAAAAGAAAATTCAGGATTTGTTATCAGATAGGCCTGATTTCCTATATTAGGGCTATACTTAAAGAACTCCACAACCTTCCACAAGCTGTTTCTCTTTTCTTAACCTCACTGTATTATTGAACTATGATAATAATATGTATTTGCAAAATTACTGAGATGATTAAATAAGAATATGTATAAAGGAATAAACAAGAGTCACTGGCACCTAGTAGGCACACATCTTCATTCCAACAGGTAGTTATTGCTCTATGCACTTCAGGAAATTTTCCTAATCTAGATCTTTTGGAAAGAAAGTATTCTGGTACAACAAATAAGTAAATGATTCACAGAGGTTATTTGTTAAAAAATAATCTTCTTCTTAATCTGTTGTCAAATTACATATTGGAAAAATAAGCTTACCATTGGTTACTCAAGTCAGCTAATAATTGCAGGACACTTTTCCTGAGTATTTCTTATATGCAGGTTAATGTTGTTTTTTTTTTTAATATATTGGCTGTCTTATTCCACAGTTCTTACTCCCCATGATTTTTGACCACTTCCAAATTCAGATCTCACAAACAAGTCACAGGAAGGTAGGTTGTGAAATCTATCACCCCATTTATTGCTAGGCTTGACTCAAATGATCTGTCCACTAAGTGGATATTACCTTCCTATATCACCACTCAACAGGCATCCCTTCTAAAGATGCAGGATCAGAAATGATGATCTTTATGATTGCTTCTGAAAGGAGAAGTGAAATTTTTTCATCAATAGCTTGCAGCAGGTAGCTGACCTCTGCCAGAGTTTTCAAATGCTTATGAAGGACTGTTTGTAGTGGAAATGAAATTTAATTTTAAAAGGTAGAGATCAGATGTGATGATGGGTATCCAAATAAGTGTACCCTCCATATATTGGATGAGAATATCAATAAACATAGTCCCAGAAATATTTCAGGCAGTGGCAATGTCCACAGCTATTTTCCAAAGACTTACAAATGCGTTCAGAAAAATTTTATCCCACTCACTCATTTTTAATACCAAACTTTTATTTACTGCCTGGTTCATTGCAGGGATTATTGAAGGGAATCAAAAAATTGTCAAGTGAAACAATTTCAATATATAGCTGTTTAAAAAGTGCAATGTCAAGCAGATGCAGTAGTTTAGCCCTGTAATCCCAGCAAAGCAGGAGGCTGAGGCAAGAGAATCATGAGTTCAAAGCTAGTCTCAGCAACTTAGCAAGTCCCTAAGCAACTAGAGAACCCTACCCCCCCCCAAAAAAAAGGAAAAGAAAATAAAAAATCCTAGGGATATGGCACCCCTGGGTTCAATCCCTGATACAAATAAATAAATAAATAAATAAACAATGTTATTGCCTTGAAACCTAGGCTCCCTAGAATTCTCTCGAAACATGGCATAGTTAACAAATGTTACTGCATAAATACCATTTCCAAAGTTTATGACAGAAACATATTATAATCAAGAAATATTTAGAGTCAAACTTCAATCATTTTAGGTTTAGATGCAGTAGGAATGCCATCATAAACTTAGTAAACATTCACTTTTATCACGTCTGAGGTAGAATGCCAGATTTCACTGATTGATCTACTACAAAGTAAAGATCTTCTGATTTTTACATTTTTGGAAAATCAAATATAAGCATATTTCATTACTTGGGAAAAAAATAACCATCCATCTCCCTTCAGCATTGTTTCTAAGTAGCTAATTCAATGTAAAGTGAATTTCACCTTCAATATTACAAGGAACAACCCTGAGCACAGTTTTGCATGGGTGGATATGAAGCCAAGTGGAAAGGGCATAGATGAGGTAGCAGGAGTCCACGTATTAGTTTATGTGCCCAACATCTCTAGGTTTCCACTTACCTGTACAAAAATACAAGTAATAATTTCTATCTCATGGTATTCTAATAACTATTGTAATAGTTATGAAACAAAATAAATGCTAAATGTCATAAGTCTCAATACATTCCAGGTGCCAAAATCAATGTTTATTCAAACAGTGAGTAGTAGGAGTGGTCTCAGTTTATAACGCAGGGCTCTCTTGAGGGAAGGGCCATTTAGCTAATTTCAGAGCATCTTAATGAGCTAAAGTCAAATTCCATGTGCACTATTATCCAAGTCTATATCTAAAATATTAATGTCATAGAAGCTAGCTGGACATCTCTGTAAATATAAATTTTAAGACAAGATAATCATTTCAAGAAGATGCACTTTAATAATTTCTAGTTCATGTTTATGCAGATGTCTTGATTCACAAAGTTCTTATCAAAAGAGACTTTTTTGCCCATGCTCATGTAGTATTTTGGCTCCATTTAATAAATAATATCATTAGTAAATGATGTCATTCTCCTTTCTAAGGGGAATTCCTATTGAAAGAGAATTAAGTATGCAAATATTTGCTAAATTTGAAGATTTCAGTAAGGTTTAAGATTTCCCTTGACAGCACAGGAATTTATTAAAAATTTGATTTCATGTTTTTGAAACTGTTACAATATGGCAGGAACTCAGGAAATGATGTGTTGCTTGTCAGCATGGAAACTGGAGTTACATATGAGCCTTTACTCATGGATTTTGGTTATACATACAACAGAAGATGAGGTCAACATCAAGGTCTGTTTGATTCACCTGGTAAAAATACAAGTCATTTTTAAATTCACACAGATTAGTGCATAGAGTGAAAGAAATAAAGACAAAAATGCCAACTCCCAGGCCATATCCCACATAACCCCAAAGACAGCAATTATGTTAGCTAGCTTTTTATAGCTGTGACCAAAATACCTAACGAGAACAACGGAGAGGAGTAAAAATCAATTCAGGGTTCACATTTCAGAGGTTCAGTTCACTGTCCACCAACTGCATTTCTCTGGGCATGGGATGAGGATGAATATTATGCTGGAAGGGCCTGGAGGAGGAAAGCTTCCAGCTCACGGCAGGCAAGAAACAGGAATGGTGAGGGTTTGTGGGGGGAATCAAGAGATAAAATGTGATTCCCATGGGCACACTTGCAGTGACCTAATTCCTCCAACCATGCCCCACCTACCTATAGTTACCAGTCAGTATTTCATTCAAATTATAAATGGATCAGATGGATTAATCCACTGATTCAGTTACAGTTCTCATAATCTAACCATTTTCCCTCTGAAAGTTACTATAAAGTTTAACATGAGTTTTTTGGGAACATACGATATGCAAACCATAACACTGAAACTAAAGGAGGCCAGTAACTGCTCTGTGAGGTATAGGCTCTAGTATAGCCCATTGCAGAGAATCCAGATCTAGACTGCAGCTAACTGGTTATATATCCTGCAGCTTTATGCGGAGGGAGATGGAACAAAAAGTTTTAAATCTCATTTGATCTCCAGAGACAATAGGAAAGCATCCTGTGACAACTTCTAGGAGAAATAGGGAGACTTGACCTTGAGATATGGTCTCCAAGCATCATCTCAGAGGTCTCCAAACCACTCAGGTTCTTGAAAAATCACAAACAGTTTCCAAAATACTCAGATCATCAGGGGTTCAAGCCTTTGCCTGCATTGTTTATTAAAATGTATAAGTTTTCCAGGGCATAGCAGTGGGGACATGTCCTGAGGATCGTACTTGTGTAAATCTTCCCAGTAAGAGAAATACATTATTTTGCCTCTGTACACAAAATATTATATAAATACTGTCAGAATAAAGATGAAATCAGAAGCTTTTCACAAAAAGTTTCTGTCACACAATTCAACTATCATGGGTCAAAAATGAAAGCTCAAAACTGCTTAGATAACCAAAATGTACTTTCTGAGACATTTAACAAAATACATAAAAGTAGTGTTTGTTAGTGAAAAACTGTAATATTTCTTTATAACCTTATACTTCCTGACTCTTATAATCCATTTGGTCATCAATGGGTTAATTCACTGATGAGATCAGAGCCATTATGATCTAATCATTCCCCAAATCTCCCTTCTGAACATTGCTGTATTGGGGTCCAAGACATTAAATACATGAGCCCTGGTGGGGGGGGAATTCCAGATTCAAGCCATATCCTGTGGGAATCCAGTAGCATGAGTTTAGGCTGTGATCCATCTGACTAAAAGCAATGCTCCAACATCTTTCTAGTCCAATTTCGATTTAGAGCTAGAGAAAAAAAAATGCAGCCCTAAATTACAAGTTACTTAATCTTATCCAGTTATATACATTACTTAATCTATGACAAGAGGCAGTCTCCTGTGGAGGAGAATTATGGGATGTAGATACAGAAGATGTTTCTTGGTGTTGCAACAGCAGAAAAATTAGTAGGGGTACCACAGCCTCAGTTTCCTCATCTGAAAAACTACACTGATGAATTTGAATAAAATACAGTTAACTAGAATATTCCTTGAGGCAATCATGATATTTGGTTGAAATAATTATTTTGGTGAACAAACACCCACCCAAGAAATGAGAGAGAGAGAGAGAGAGAGAGAGAGAGAGAGAGAGAGAGAGAGAGAGAGAGAGACTGACTAAATCTGATAGCATGAGTAAGAAAAAATTTCTTTTGCTTCCAAAAATGGAGCTATAAAATCAATAAAAAGAAAAATGAAAAACTAAGAAGAGGGGAAAGGAGAGGAAAATTCAATCAGGTGAAGCCCAGCAGGCCAACTCATGCCACCTCAGCCATATAGCTTTTTACTGGCTTCAGTCCAGCAGTGTGAAGAGCAGATTGGAAGCACTGTGGAATTAATACCTTTGGAACAGCCCAGGGTCTTGAATGAATATCTCAGGCTTCATACCACTAGCTGGGATGACAATACTTAAAGGATGTGACCAATGTCTCCAGGGGTTCCTCAGGACAACTGAATTCCCCTCTATGGTAGTAAAACTGGGTTGATGGTATTCCTTTACTGACTACTTTCCTTGCCTCAGTTTTTCACTCCTCCTCCCATATTCCTTTGGCTGAACCCACACATTATTATTGACCTGTAATTTCTTGTCTCAGTATCTCCTTCTGAGATAACCTAACCTGAAATATGAGTTTATACATTGAAACTCACAACTACTGTGTACTCCAAGTGTTGGTGATTCCAATGCCACTGTAGAAGAATCCGTTGCTTGGAATTTTCAGAAAATTAGTAGATAGGCTTTACTCCTGTACAAAACATGCAATTAGTGGCTTCTGAGCAAGTTAAAACAGGTCTATGGGAGAGAGATGCTCATCCAACATCTGATTTACATTTGTGTAATAAGCTTTACCACATTAGGTGGTGGTGAGATTTAAAGTAAATGAGATGATACATATTTAAGTACCTTGTAGACTGTTAAGTTCACGGCAAATGTATATCATGTCTTCACCTTGTGATTTTGATATATCAGCGAAATTAATTTACATCAGATATATTTTATAGCCTTGACCTGCTTGTCGAGTTCACTTGGCTTTACTACAAGTCTGAAAGAGCTCTTGTTACTCCTCCTCCTGATTCCCAGTCTGCAGTCTGTCCTTTCTCTTCTTATCAAATGAGATCTGCAGCCACAGCAGTTTTCATGTGAAATCCCTGTGCTAAAATATGCAGCTTGGGAGTAGGTCATATAGATGATACTTTGGGCAGTGGAAATGGATGCCCTAAGAGTCACATAGAAGGCTGCTCTTCTGTCCCAATGATTACGAAAAGGTAAAACATGCATTAATCATGTTTCTTTTATGTGTTGGGTTTAGTTTTCCGAACCAGCTACCAATCATAGCACAGCTAATGAGACTCTGAATACTGTTTCTGTGGATTTATTTTCTTATCTAGGCCTTGCTCCTTAATTGATGGCTGCTTTCCTCCTTTGAAGCCCGTGCTTCAAGGTACTGAGGTGCTTACTACTGCATACTAATGTTTGCTTTTGACATTGACACTTTTAAAATTTTACTCGAAAACAGGATTCTGTTATAATAACAGTATTCAAACTGTTTCATGGTGTTCTTTTCTCAGGCCCATCTCTCTACATGTTCAAATAATTTCAGATTAGGAGGAGAAAGAATGCATTTGCCACTACCAGAATTCACTTTATTACTCCCCAGCTCAATCAGTCTGCTGATAGGCAATATTTGCAAAAGCTTGTTTATATACTTTTAAGAAAATGGTAGATAAAAATAATATTCAGTGTGTTAATGTCTGATGGGCCAGATTTAAGGCAGGCTATTTTGGACAATGTGGCCCACAGAGTTCACACAGAGGACAGTGAAGGATTTGTCCCTGGACTTGTTTCAGTTCCCCACAAGGAAAGATGAGAATTGAGATCATGGCCTATCAATATTTTCTTGTGTAAATTCATTCCTGAACCTATGCATAAAACAGAAAAGATCAAAACAAAAGAGAGAAAGAAAATAAATAAAAGAAAAGAACCATTAAGAATAATTAGTACACTCACTAGGATTAGATATTTATGTGAAGTGTATCTGTGGATTTACGAAATTAGAATATCTGAAAAATGTACTTTAAGATCCGCATTCTAGGGGCTGGGATTGTAGCTAAATGGTAGAGTGCTTTGCTTAGCATATGTAAGGCCCTGGGTTTGATCCTCAGCACCGCATAAAGTTAAATAAATAAAATAAAGGTATTGTATCCATCTACGATTACAAAAAATATAATTTAAAAAAATTCTACATTCTAGTGACTAGCCATCTGATACTGATGAAAGTAGTTGAGGAAATTCTGTTAGGGTTTCAAGCTGTCTCTTTGAAATTTTAGAAACTAATTTCAGGTCATATTGGCCCTGGGAATATAAAGAAACTATTGAATACCCACTAAAGTATACCTTCAGTTTTATCATGAGGTAAAGTAAGAATATCTCAATTTTATTGACTTATTTTTATATAAAACACCAAGTAAGCTGAGTGCTAATAATTGAAGTCCATATGTGTAGTGTCTTTCACAACATCTAGATAAAAAGAGGTTCAGAATCAATGGTGAATATCACTTTGAACCATGTTTTTAAATAGATAAAATGTGTGTGACTCTGCAAAGGGAGACCATCACTTACATGCTAATAGAGTCATCGTTTGGGAACCAGTGTTATTGCAGAACTGACCTCTAAACTCTCAGAGAGCAAAGAAGCCAGAAGTCAGGCATAGTAGGAAAAGCTGTAAAGTGATGACTTTGATATTAGTCTACATTTATTGACGCTGAATTCAAACAAACATATAACAAAAAATGTAGAAATGTGAAGGAATTGAGTTTTGATCCCTAACCTGGTCTAAGTATTAATAACACAACCAATACTTTAATAATACTTTACCCATCTTATAAAATGCTGAAAACATTGTTTATGTAAATTATGACCTTGGACTAAGACACTCACTTAATTCTTTTGGCCTTTGCTATTTTGTATGCTCATTGAAGAGGTTAGGTAAGATTGATAGTACTTGCCAAATCTAAAATCACAGTTTATAGAAAGTCATTAATTTTGGAAACTAAAAATGAATCTCAAAATAATCCTCTTCTTGAGTCATATACTGAAATCAACATATCTTTAAAAATTACATACATATAAGTGTATTTTTCAAAGTTGAGTTTTAAAACACTATATATTGAATCATTTATATGACTACTTGAGTTCTAATTAAGGTAGTACTGAAACACTTTGTAGATATTTACATCTAAATCTGTGTCCTGAGGTCATCACATAATATTGGACTGGGGAGAAGTGAAGAGTAGAATTTTCTGTTTTGCTAAACATTGGAAATTTGCCACAGATAATCCACTAAGTAGATATTTGATAGACCTTTAATTATAAAGAATGATATTAAAAAATACAGATGCATCATGTCTCCTGCTTACACCACCAGAATCACTTTCTTCTAGCTATTCTAGAGAGTTAATTCAAAATGATTGAATACTGTTAACTTTTGTAGTTTTACACACCACAAGACATTTTAATACTTATAGAAATAGAAATGGAAATCACACCAGCCTACAGAAGCATAAACACATAAGTTGCTGTAGTGGAGAGCATGGGCAGGCAGCTTGAAACCCATTTAAGTTTATACATTTGATAGAAGTAATATCCTGGAGGCCTTAAAGCCTTTATCTGGGCTACAATAAAACAAGTTGTATCACATGAGCCTCTAGGGTGCTCCCGTTGCCTCTTAGCTAGTCTGAAGGGTTGGTATCTATGGGCATAAAAATCTGTTCCTTTTACTGCATAACTAGGCTACAAAGAATTTATGTAGTAGTTTGGGGGTTTTGGAAAAAGTGGATTATTTCAAAAGCTTACATTGCAAAACAAACCAACACTCTGTTCCTTAGAGAACAAAACTCACTAAATATGAGCTGCTGGTAAATGGATATGCTCTGAAGCCATCCCAGGAGTTTGCTTTGACAGATGTCAGTTGATGGACATTTGCACAAAAGTCTCTGAAATGCCTTATTTTACACCCAATGTCAGTTGGCACATTACTTTCTTATACCTTCTGTATTTCCATTAAATTAGGTTGGAAACAAAGCCCCCTATTTACTGAGCAAATTCTTTTTTCTTTGGGAAATGGTGAACAATTACAACCATTACTCTGTCACCCATTTCCATCAGCTCAATTAAAAACGCCTACATGCTGCTTTCTGAATCATAGTCTCCCTGAGTGGAGACTGATTCTGGCATTCATGACTGATGAAAAGTCTCTGATCATACTGAGCAGAAGGTGGAATGTTCTTTCATTTGTAACCTTCTTTTGGATGCTGAGAAAATTAACCATGTTCTGTGGATTGTTGGCAAAATGTCATGTCCCCATCCAGAGAAAGAACTTTCCATGACTTACCAAAAAAGGCATCATGAATATCAAAGAGCTCCTATATAAGCATGTTTTGATGAATTAAGTATCAATGAAAACAAAACATACCCATTGGAGATGGCAATTCTTAACCAAGACTTGAATGTGTATATGTTCCAGATTTTGTCATACTCAAGGTCATAGGAAAAAGAAAAAAAAAAGACTTTTAAAACTATAAAATATTGTCATATTCTATAATGTGTTTCTATAGACATTTTTATAATTGCCAGGCACAAACCATTATATTATTCTCAACAAATGCAATCATAGTTAACATTTCTCAGCTACAGTATTGCTCAATGTACTATTCACATAAAAGTTAGAGTCATCAATTTTTAAGCATGATAATTATCTTATTGTTCATTTGTTCTATAATTTAATCATTTTAATAATATCTTATTTAATTTACCAACACAATTATGTAATATTTTAGAAGAAAATACTTTCAGATTCTATTATAGTTCAGCCAGTTTCCCAATTCATTGATTTGTTTTTTAATATGATAATAGTTTTGAGGTAGAAAATAAAACCTGGGTGATAATATGTGTCATTAAACACAGTGTATAGAAAATAAAACCACCTTGCAGTCTGATCCTGTGCTTCATACAACAACCCACACTAATTTCTATAACATTTTTAGGTACTTTGCATGTAGAACTCAATCCCAATGGCTTCTTGGTTTACAGTTCAAAGAACATTTCTTACGAAGCAGCAAAATAAGCCTGGAAGGATGGTGCACACCTGAATCCCAGTGATTCAAGAGGTGGAAGCAGTTGAATCACAAGGTCAAGTTCAGCCTCATCAACTTCGTGAGGCCCTAAGCAATTTAGCAAGGCCCTGTTTCAAATTAAGATAAATAAATAAATAAATAAATAAATAAAACGAACTGAGGATGTAGCTTAGTGGTAAAGTATCCCCTGGGTTCAATACCCTGTACCAAAATAATTTTTAAAAATTAAAAAAATAAAAAGAAGTAACATAATTTGAACTCTTTTCTGAATAATTTAATTACAACCTGAGTATCATTGATTTTGACCATTTAAAATAATTGGTTTTTTTTAACCTCTTATTTCCTTTCTTTTTTGCTATAATTAATGTTCTCAATGCTTCTATTAGAAACTGGATGTTGTTTTCCAAATAGTGTTTTGAATTAAAAATATAAACCAAATTTGACCAAATGATTATTTCTTGTTCCTTTATTAAGATTTCTCTTCTAGGCAATAGTACTAGCACACTTCCCAAATAAAAACAGTGCCAGGATTTAGTTCTGATAGATTTACAAATATGTTTTTCTAATTTTAGATATTGTTATCTTCATAGGACAAATATCCAATGTAGTTAGAGCCAAAATATACATATAAGAAGTAACAAAATATCTGTTCAATGTATAATTAAGAACCTGATTTTTGCCATAAAAGGCAGGACTACAGAAACTTAAAATGAGCAATGGACTCAAAGAAGCACAAATTCCAGTGGGAGTTTTTTTAATAAGAAAAAAACTGGCAATATTGAGATTCTCATTTACCAAGTAAAGGAAATATAGAGAGGCTTATAACATCTGAGTTCTGAGAGTATGTGAATTCTGATGCATGTCTTCCCCATATTAGCTGTGGATGTGCGAAAGTAACCTAGTCCAGTTAGTATAACAGGAAAAGGAGATTCACATATCTCAAAGGACAGTGAAACCCAGTTCTTTCTTTTTTAGTACTTGGGATTGAACCCAGGGGCACTCAACCACTGAGCCACATTCCCAGCCCCTTTTATATTTTATTTAGAGACAAGGTCTTGCTAAGTTGCTGAGGCTGGTTTTGAACTCACGATCCTCCTGCCTCAGTCTCCTGCACTGCTTAGATTACAGGTGAGCACCATTGCAACTGGCTAAGATTAATTAAAATTTTAGCCATGGTCTCAGCATAAGGATTCTGTCTGCCTGCCATAAGAAATTGGGCTTGCTAACGTGGCTCAGGGGAAAGAGAAAGGGAGTGCATTACATCTTTCCACTATCTTGAACCCAAACTCTAGTATTACTCTCTTCCCCAGCAGTCACCAGTCACATAATATATTTAAACTTAGGTTTACATTAATAAAATTAAATGTAATTAATAATTCAAGTCTTATTCCCTAATACCCATGTTTTCAGGATTAACAGACACATAAGGTAGACAGCTACCATATTAAGCTACACAGAGTATATTAATTATCCCAGATTTTTTTAATAAATAAATCTCTTCTCTAGAGCTGTGGTTCTTCCTTGGAGCAATCTTCTTCTCCAGAAGACCTTGGTAATGTCCAGAGACAGCGTCAGTTACTACAGATGGAGCAGTGAAGGGAAGGAAACTGCCAAGTACCCTTTGGTGAACACATTGGCCCACCACAACAAGAATCATCAGACTCAAAATGGTGGCAGTATCAAGATGAAGAAATTCTGCACTAGGGGAAGGGGGCCAAATTTCAAATATAATTCCACAGGTGCATGTAGCTGGGAGAAGAAATTCACTCTGGGTAAGGTCATCTCCATTTCTCACAAGTGCTCAGCTTTTTGAAAGAAGTTTGTTGTTGATGTTGATTTGTTACTAACACAACCCACAGAACAAAGAGCTCTGGAAAAGTGTTGTAGGAAAAACAAGAAGGAAATTGAATGAAAGCACATACTATTAAAGGGATCATGCTAGGGGAATGCCACTAAGATAAGGAAGCAGACATCCATATTGTTGTCTTTAGACCATGATAAAGGGAACCAATACAAGGGACTAAATATAAATATATATATAATTATTCATGGAGAAGCCAAGAGGCAATGATAAGAAAGAGTTAATGCAGCCAACATTCAGAAGCTAATAATTTTCATTTGGATTGAGGAGGAATAACAGATGTTCAACAGTGTATTAAGATCATCTCCTTTGAATATTAAGCTACTTTTTTTTTCATCTTGAGAAAGAGAATAAATTTAATAAGTGCCGCTGATACTGCCCATATCTCCTGGGATTCATTTTATCACTACTGTGCCCCACCCCATATATTCTCTGACTCTGGGAGACAGAAGAGCTCAGTCGCCTTACTTTGCCTTGAGGCTGAACAAACTGAGCAAGCATAATTCACACTCCAGGACTCTGAGGGTCATGAAGAAGTTAGAATTTTGCTTGAAATTATATCTTTGCATAGCTTCCTGCCCCTTTCTGTCCTGTTTCCTTCTTCTTGGGTTTCCCTTACTCAGCTTTCACACTTCCTTAATTTGTCATTCCTGAGAAGCTTTGGGGTAGACTTCTAGGGAACCTGTTTTATGACATTTATATTCAGAGGCCACTTAGTCTTTGTATTTTCTTTCTCAAATTCCTTGATTTATGACCTTACCATGATTATTCCTTCCTTGTGATTGATTTGAGATTATATTCCTCTTTTAATTTTTTTTCAGTTGGAAGGTTAAGTCATAATTACAATCTTTCTCTTTTTTTTTCTTCTCTAACATACAAATTTAATGCTATATATTTCCCCATAAGGTCTATATTTGCCATATTCCACACATTATGATATGTGTTGTATTTCTGTTAGTACTCAGCTCAACATATTTACTAGTGTGTGAGTGCCTTTAGGCATCATTTAATTTACACTTATTAGAAATTTGCAAATACCTTTCTGTTGCTATCTTTGAGTTTAACTTAAGGTCTGAAAAATACTTTGTTTGATTTCAATTCTTTTAAGTGCATGGGTTTTTCTTTTTAGGATGTATTTTAATGAATGTTTGAAGAACACTTGAAAACATTTGTATTTTATGTTGTGTGTGTAGTTTTCTACTAGTGTCAAAGAGTTCAAACAGCTTGATAGAGAAAAGTGTTAAAGTCTCCTACAGTTGTGGATTTGCCTATTCTTCACTTTATGTTCTAACAGTATTTGCTTCTCTATTTTAAAGATTTATTGTTAACGTGCATTCATGTTTAGAATTATTGTACTTTCAGGGAAAATTGACTCCTTTCTCATTAGGTATTCTTCTCTTTATTGTGCATAGTAGACCTGTTCTAAAGTTTGTTTTTTTCTGACATTAATATAACAATTTCAGCTTTGTTTCCATTAGGGTTGCAGGACTCTCTCTCTCTCTCTCTCTCTCTCTATATATATATATATATATATATATATATATATATATATATATATTAGTATTTGAAGGAGATAATCTTAATAAACTGCTGAACACGTGTTATTGCTTCTGAATCCAAATGAAAATTATAAGCTTCTGAATGTTGGCCGATAACTCTTTCTTATCATCTCTCTCTCTCCTGTGGACAGTATATTTATTTTTAAAAATAGAATTGGCAGTTTCCACCTTGGTTTGGTCTGTGGGAGCCACATACCCTGGTATGAGTTGGGTTATGCTTTATAGTAGGTGTCTTTGCTGTTTCATCACTATCAAGTGTAGAGGCTGAAGTGCCTGTGGGCTTTCCTGAGTGATTCTGCACCATCCATAGCTTTGGCCTCACCAGTACGCCCAGGAAAAGTCCTGTCTCCATGTTATTGCTCCTTTCCCAGATTTATACTGCTATTGCTTCTCATCACCAACACCCAGTCTGGGGGACACAACTTCCCTCTGCTGTATTGACCTAGTCTTCATCAAAGCAGGGCCATTTACTGAGATATGAGGGACAGAGCTTTCTCAGTGTCCTGCCCACAGTGTGGCTTGTTACTTGCACATCCTGTTCAGAAAACAATTTCCTATCCCTCATGCAGTACTGGGAGACCTGTCATGGCATTAGAGTAGAATCCTAAAACCAGAGTTTATCGGAATCACTTTCCTGCTTTCCAATTCACTTGTTGATGTCTGCACTGCTGAATAAACTTTCTTTGGTCTCATTCTATTTTCATTTTTTTTCTCTTTGTAAAACTCAGTGTGTTGAATATTTTTTATGTGTGCCTGTGCTAGATATCTTGTAGTAAAAGAGAGTCTGAAGTATATAGGATTGACATGTGGAAATGACCTTTGTCCAGGCAGTTAGTTGGGGGTCTCAGCCAAGTTTACAATTTAATCTGTCTTGGGGGCTTGTGTGAATATATATATTCACACACACCTTAGTGTACTTCAGAATTTAAATACTCTTAACAAAACTTTCACCTTATGCAGGTCTACAATCTCTGAGGGAATTCTCAAGAGTTCATATTTCACTTCCTATGCTCAGACTTCCCAGGAGCACAGAGAACCTCTCCCCATACTCATGCCCCATCCTCTTGATTCAGTGTCAGTTTTAAATAGATCCTGTATTCCTGGTCCTGAGCATAGGATTTCATCAGATTAGAGAGGGATTTAAAGGTATAATTTTTGTTCCACATACCATTATTCGAAAAGTGTGTTACTTTATTCGCAATCTAGTGAAAAATAAACATTTTAAAAACGAATTGTACTACTCAGGATTGTACCCAGGGGCATTCTACCACTAAGCTACATCCCTAATCTTATTTTTGTCTTCTGAGACAGTCTCACTAATTTGCTGAGGTTGTCCTCCAAGTTGTCATCTCAGCCTCTCAAGTACTTGGGCTTACAGGAGAGCTTCAACATTCTTGGCAACATTGTAAAATTTAAAAGAGATAGATTTATTATTTTCCTTAATATGATGACTTTTAGCTTTAACTATCTTTTCTTTTCCCAATCATCAGAAAATGTGAAGATTTTTCACTATTATTTTCCTAAGAGCTTAGAATTTTATATATTTTAGGTTAATAGGTTATTTGGAAATATGTGTGTATGCTTCTATTATAGACTATAAAGACCTGCATGCATCAAGTCACATTTTCTATTTCATAAAAAAGAAGAATCATACTCTGTTCATGGCCCATTATTTATAGTTGCAACTTCTATCCTATCTCAAACCCAGAGTAAAGATCCAGTAGTTTTTAGTGAGGGACTGCTACTGTTTGTTTTCTTACCCTGCTCTTTTGCCTATTATTTAATAACTTAAAAGTAAGCATTTTCTTTACCTAATAACTGTCATTCTTGGACAGCCAAATCATATGAGTTACTGTTATAAAAATACACCTGGGATTTTTTTTTTAACACATGGTGAGGCCAAGAGATCCAAAGATGACTGCCACTGCAAAGAGTTTATGGCTGACAGTTTCCAAAAAGAAAGGATGCACCCTGCTCTGCAGGGCCAAAGGAAAGATTAACAAGAGGGGTTTCTCCAGAGAAAGGGAGCTAGGAAGACTGTGAAAAAGCCTTAATGGGGTTTTCCAAGGAAGGATTGAGTGAAGCCAAGTAAGGGGCTGACCAGGTGAGATTGTCCAGTTGGAATAATTTTAAAGGACTGAAGCCTGTTTACTTGCTTCACATGTCAAAAGCATATTCACATATTATTCTGCACTGGGAGGAATATTCTATCCAAATCAGAAAGCCTCCTATGTCAAAACATCACATAAGGAAACTAGAAAAATTAGTAAATGCAATCCCAGGTTAGAGAGAGTGAGTATAATCAGTGAATTCTTGAAGGTGGCCCCATTCCTAACAACCACCATGAGCCTGAGAATGTATTTTTATCTTGATGGTTGTCACATCCATTTTCTGTCATTTCAAGGCTCTACATCATTGACTTCAGTCACTCATTTTGCTATAGCCCAAGTTACAGTACTAATAAATGATTATTATGATGTCTCCTTTTCAAGAGATAGCTTTCTCATTTCATCTTTATCCCTTTAAAGAGCATATGCAGGGGAATGTTTGCATACCATCACTAATGCAAAAGTCAGAAACCTTCCCTGCCTTTGCACCTCAGCAAGTGGATGTGCTCAGAGTTGATCCTCATTCTGCTGGAATGCTGGAAGTGATTCATTTCTCTGGTCTCTCCTAACTGCTGATTTCTCTCTCTCTCTCTCTCTCTCTCTCTCTCTCTCTCTCTCTCTCTCTCTCTCTCTGATGCAACTTTGAGAATTTTCTGGACCTGGATGGCAACCTTAACAGTTAAGCAAGAAAAAGGAGCTAGGTGGAGATGGAGTGAAGGGGATTTGACAAATCAGCCTAGGGCTCAATTCACATGACCTGCCAAAGAACTGTTGGATGACTGCACATTTTCATTATCTGGAGATAAGAACAGAAGAATAAGGATATGAGAAAATACAATCTGATGCTTTATTTCTTTAAAATATTTGGTAGAGATGTAAGAATAACAGACAAAAGCCTCGGGGTTTAGCAGAATCATTAGTGTGAAATAATGTACCTAAGTCCAAAAACACGTCAAAAAAGCAATACAGAATATAAGCCAATTCCCAGCAGTTAGAATTTATTATTTATGATGCCAGTTAAACAAGGCTAATGTGCTCTGCAAAAGTGGTTATAGCTGCTATGCAGTATTAGTAGAAATTAGTCAGATGTTACCGGCTCAATATAAAGTAAATTTGCAAAGGTTTCTGCAAATGACAGTTTGGCTGAGTTAACATGACAGTCGAAAGCATCCAAGCTGTTTCAGTATTGGCAAGTGGGTTTAGAAACAAAGTCAGCATTTATTAGTGTAGGAAACAAATTAAGCCAAAGAGGTGGTGACTAGTAATGAGCTTCAGCCCTTTACCCCTCATGCAACACATCCAGGGTGCACTCGTCCTCTGGAAATCTACCCTTATCTCTTCCAAGGAAAAATTAAGAGGGTCAGTTTCTTTATCTTTGATTTCAGCTCTATCCAGCTCCCTCTGCTAAAATGTGAGCCCTTAGGAATACCATCTAGCCAGGAGTCTTGACTTGGGGACTGTACATGTGTCAGCTCAGTGTTTTCTAAGGAAATGGTACACGAGGATCTACTTTGGCAACGTGGCGCTGATTAGTAAAATTATTGTCCTGTCCAAAATGCATAACACTTTATTTGTTTTAATTTATGAACACTTTCTCAAAAATATATTGATGATGAGTTTTTTTTTATGAAAAGTTAAGGTAATAAAATATCACCTCCTTTTGAAAAATTAGACAACACATCAAGCACCAGAGAAAAATAAATAGATCCAAAACATTCGGAGACAGTATTTGTTAGTCTGCATCATTGAACCTTCCTGTTGTGTAGGATCCATAATTAATTTTTAAGGAGATATAGAATAATTCCTGAGGCTTGAATAAGAAAGCAATATCCCTTTAGTAGAAACAAGGGCCTGAGGAAACCTGCCTTCAGATTGGGTTCCAAGGATTCCTGCTGCTTTCCTGAGGTCCTTTCCTCAGGACTCGCCCCTCCCCTTCCCTCTTCTAACACCCCACCAGCCATTTCCCTTCCTTTTACTTCTCCCCTCTCTTTCCCTCTCATCCCCTCCCTTCCCTCCCCTTCCCTTCCTTCCCTTCTCTTCTCTTCTCTCTCTTTATGGGCATATATTCTGAACAGGCAATGATTCACATGGAAGCTTCACAAATATTTTGTGCATCCTAGTGAGTAAAAAGAAAATAGCATAAATTGTGTGATTAATTTTACACACGGAATTTAAGACTCTGATAGCTGTAGGCAGATATATACATCCATTAAATGTATATTGTGATGGCTTGAATGTGAGGTGTCCCCAGAAAGCTCACACGTGAGACAATGGAAGAAGATTCAGAGGAGAAATGATTGGGTTGTGAGAGTCCAATCATTGATTAATTCCCTTATAGGGATTAACTGAGTGGCAGCTGAAGTGGCAGGGTGTAACTGAAGGAGGTGGAAACTGGGGGTGTGGTTTTGGGTTACTCTCTCTCTCTCTCTCTCTCTCTCTCTCCTGATGGCTAGGATGTGAGCTGGTTTCCTCTGCCACACAGTCCAGCCATGATGTTGAGCCTTATCTCCAGCCCTGAGGAATGCAGATGGTCTTCTATGGACTGAGACCACTGAAATTATGAGCCATCAAGTAAATTTTTTCCTCCTCTATACTTGTGCTGGTTAGGTCTTTTAGTCACAGCAGTGGAAAAGCTGACTAAAACATAGGTACAGATTAGAATGAAGAACAGAGTCTTTTTAAAATAAATAAAATAAACGTAAGAGTCACATTCGGGATAACTAACATCTTTCCATCCTTCAAAGGTTCAGTGTTCTATTGCTATTTTTTTTTTTTTGAGGTTATGGAACCTGTTATTCTACTGTAGTTTCCATTTCTCTATCTGGATTTTTCCTCTGGCCTGTCAACTATTCTTAATGCCATTATGTAAATCATTTATAGTTTAGTGAGGTCTCTAGACCACAAAATGAAATAATAAAAAAACGGAAACAAATAGTAAAATGATAATTTTGAATACTCTTCAATTTGCCCCTAAGTGTCGAATTGTGATAGTTGCCAAATGGTATATATAATAGCACCAACTTGAAATCTGTTTCTACAGCCATTGTCTTACCCAAGCTTTGTCACTATCTTTAAAACAGTTGAAATTTTATTCAAGTTAACAAAGGCTGAGTGGAAAGAAATGAAGGTGTTGGCAGGTTTGTTTCCTTCTGAGGAACGGAAGAGTCTGCTCTAGAATTTCCCTTGGCTCAGGTGAGGCTGTTTATGTTGAAGTCAAATACTCCTTGTTAGCATGCCTATGTCCACATTTCTTTATTACAGTAATTCCAGTCATATCGGATTAAGGTTTACTCCAATAATTTCTTTAAATTGATTACCTCTGGGGACTGGGGTTGTAGCTCAGTGGTAGAGCGCCTACCTAGCATGTTTGAGGCACTGGGGTCAATCTTTAGCACCACCTAAAATAAAATAAAGGACTACTGTATATCTACAACAGCAACAAAAAAATTAAAATAAGGAAAAAAAATGATTAATCTTCGTAATTTTCCTACTTCCAAAACAGGCCACATTATGAAAATGTGGGTGGGGGGGACATAACCTAGCTTGTGAATTTGGGAAGAACATAGTTCAACCATGATATGAAAACCAACATTATTGCATTGACTAGTCAGTGCTTTTACTGAGAAGGCCCAGAAAATTGTGAGTAGAGTTGAATCAAAAGAGTCCTTAATGATGTGGGAATAAGGGCGAGGTGGGGAAAGATTTTTAAAATTCCAGTATCACAGATTGAATACAATTCACAAAGTTACCCAATTTGACAGTTTTCAATTTCATAACATGTAGACTTCCTTTTATACTTTGATAGGATCCATAAAAACGAAAGTAAAGTTTAGGAGAAGGTAGGAAAGCACTTGCCTATCCTATTTTGTTTATGGTAATAAATTCCAATTATTTGGAATTGACATTGTTCTGCACCATGTAAAGTTGACTCCAAGAACTTCTGTCTCTGCTCTGTTTAAGCAGCAAAGACAGATGGCTACACTGAATATTTTGAATGGATCCATTTATTTAGAGCTCATCTATGCTTCTCTTTTTTTTTTTCTTTTTGTTCTTTGGGATCCCTGGGGGGAAAGAAAATACACACTAATGAAATGCTGAGTCTGTTTTGGAGGCTGTGATTTCAGAAGAGTGGGCTAAGCCTGAGGTTCAGCTTCTGTTTTAGCAGCTTCTGCAGAGAAATTATCATAAGAGGAAGGACTATAAATTTATTGTATGAACCTGAGTGGGGTCACTGGCCCCACCTTTTCCCCACCTACCCCCTTGTTCTTAAAACCCATACAGTTCTGAAGTTATTAATTCAATAGACGTCTTCACAAATTTCATTCAGTCCTTCCCCAAATCTTGCTTTCATAAATATTATAAAATTACCAAAAAAAAGCCAAATTGCCCTCACATAATGAAACTGCAGTCTATTACAACAGAGCTATGCTTTAAAGTTTTTTTAAGGAGGGAAGTGAGAGATGATGAGATTTGGGGACAGTTTATGGGAGCAATTTGTTATGCATGCAGGAGGAATGGCGGGTTGATGACAGAGTCACTTCTTGGTCCTGAACCTTAATTAACAGGGCCTCCCAGGGAACACACTGAGAAACAATAGGAAAATTCTTCTGAGCATTTCACAGATTATTCACTTCTAATCTTAAGGGATTTATTTTATTATTATTTTTCTTTCTTTGTGAGCTGTAGCTTCGTTGCCTTGACATCCACACTCAAGAGTTATTGGTATCAAACCCAAGCTATATAAAAAGCTATCAAGCACTTCTCAGATTTTCCACAGTTCAAAGCAGGGTTGGCAGCCTGCCAGGCCTGCAAGATGAGCTGTGCCCCAATGTGGTGAGTGTGGCTGCACGTGCAAAAAAGGAGCTTGGGGGTGAGGTAGGCAAGGCGGCCAATTTAGAGAATCCTGGAGGGAAGAAAGCTGGATGCTTCCCCAAAGACCTGAGGGTCACATTCTCCCCCTGCAGGGAACAAATGGAACTAATAATGTTGTACACTAGGTACGACCATCAGAAATATCACACTCTTGGAATTTTTTTTTTTTTTTAAAGCAGGGATCAGCTGTATTAGCCAGAAAGTTATTAAGGGGAATTTTATTTTGGGGACTCCAGGTACCAGTGATCTTAAGTGTTAGGACACTGCTGAGACCAAAAAATATGAATGTCTCTGGGACCTGAAATAATGATACTCTCACTGTCATAAAATATGGAATTAGGAAGTTCTAAGAAATTAGGGGACACATCCTATTAACCCTGATTCTGTCCCAGACACATGTTTTAATTTTACTTTTAAATTCGTGATCTGTATTTTCCAATCCCTCTTGGAAAATGGAATTGGAGACAGAAGGCTGATTTTAGTTTGTTTTCATCATTCCAAAACAGAAAGTGATTGGTGCATTTTAGGGTTCCAAGATGGTAGGCAAGGTTGTTGGGTATTTCCAGAAGGAGGATATTAAGACCCCGATGTGTTCAGTTCTTGCCCATGCCCATGTAGTTAGCAAGCAGCAGAAATGATACCCTGGTCAGCTTGCTATCACCCCACCTTCCCTGTTGTAGGAATATTTCCCCCTGTTTGACAGCTTATTCATTTTTGTAATGTTGACACTTTACCAGGCTATGGAGAAGATTCTGTTATTGCTCTGTGTGTTTTCCTGCCAGTCCTCATGGATTGCAAGTGACCAGATTGCAAGTGACCCTGGAATGACTCTCAACCAATGAGGGATGGACAGACATACCAGAGAATGCTCAAATATTGGTGACACTGTTTTCTAATGCACCATCAAAACAAGTTTTCAGTTTTCCATACTGGACTGAGCTTTGTCTAAAGTAACAACCTATTTATTAACATACTCTTTTATTGGCTGCTTTCCCCTGTATCACTCACCTCAATCTCACTTCCTATGTTAGTATATCACCTACATCAGTCCAAACTAACACAGTTG
Source organism: Ictidomys tridecemlineatus (assembly GCF_052094955.1). NCBI lineage: Eukaryota > Metazoa > Chordata > Mammalia > Rodentia > Sciuridae > Ictidomys > Ictidomys tridecemlineatus. Next base: position 105,433,326 of record NC_135481.1, read on the forward strand.
ACTTGTGAATGACTCACATACTGAACCCATCAGAGAACTCTGAATCTAAAGATCCCACCACAATCAGATAAATTCAGCTGAACCCTTGGTTTCTGCTCTAGATATATCTCTACTGGCATCTTGTAAAGAAAGAAACAAGAAAAGAAAAGAGAAGAAAAGAAAAGAAAAGAAAAGAAAAGAAAAGAAAAGCCTATGCCTAAATTCTACCAATAAGGAAAAAATCATTATTTGCATCTCAGTGAATACACACACATACACATATGTTTACAAAAGAAAACAATCTTATATATGGTTTTATAACCTTTTTTACTTAATATATCATGAACACCCTTTGAAGTCTTCAAACATTATTTTATTTTTATAACTTCAGATAATTGCTCTGATCTATATACAAGAATTTTACTTACAGTTACAAGACTTTTTCTTCTTTTTTCAACTTACATAAATATTGTTAAACTTAGTACATGTTCCTATTTATATTTTAATCAGCAATGAGTAAAAGTTCAAGGGACTTTATTACAACTTAGCAATATATTCTTAAAAATGTGCTAATTATTTATTGACAATGGGATTTTCCCCACTTTCAAACAAAATTCTTCCTTACCCAGTGTTCTCCTACATATATGAATTTATTTCTAACAAGTTTTTTTTTTAACTTTTATTGTCTTAATAATACAAAATATCTGGAATTATTCTTAAATGTTAAAAGCCATTTCATCCAGCTGTTGAGATGTCACATAGCTACATTTATTATATTTTTTGGTAGAATCAAGTAAGTCAGGAAAAAATATGTCTTGAATCAACAAAGAGATTTCAATGGCAAAATTTTATTTGATAACAAATAAGGTAAATCAACTTGAAATGGATCAAAGACCAAAATGGTAGACTTGAGATAATAAATGATCTCAAGCAAACGTAGGGAAACACTTTAAGATATTGGTATAGGCAAAATAGTAATAATAATACTAATAATACCACTACCAAAACACAGAAAACAAAAGAAGAGACAAATGCTATTATAGCAAACCAATAGTTTTCTGCACAGCAAATGAAATAATCCAGAGTTAACATACAATCCACAGAATGAAACAAAAAATTTGTAAACTATCTACCAATGAATTAATATCTAGAACATAAAAGGAATTGAAAATTTTTAACCATTAAAAAAAGCAAGTAATTCAATTTAGAAATGGGCTATTGTAAGTATTGCAGCTTCCACTTTTGAGAATGGGGAAAACCTTTGTACTGAACTTTTCAACTTGTGTTTCTTTGTGGTTGAAAACTATCCCCAACAGCTGTCTGCAAATTCCATCTTAAGCAGCTGCTGGTTTTTGGTGGCTATCGAGGTAGTAAGAATGTGCCAAGGGATTGAAGAAGTAAGAAGATAGGACTTTCTGAGGTATTGGAAATTGAACTTCAACAAGATATTTTCTTGTGGGTTTTTTAATGTGTGGGAGAAAGATTTTAAACATGTGACCTTCCCATAACATCTAAATCAACAATATCCTGTCTGTCTCTAAGCACAGCTCCCTAAAAGAATGAAATTGAGCTGTATATGAGTCTGACTTTGTTTAATGTCTGATTGCCTCTATTATGAATATTGCACCATGACTTTCATCAGTTTTAGTGGGTTATGAGCTTAGTATCTGCCAGGGAAACTTGGGTGATTGCAGAACTTAGCAGGGGAAAAAATTCTCTTCTGAGAATTTGTGTAGTTTGGCATCTGATTCCCGGCATAGAAGGTAACCACAGTGTCAGAAGGAAATTGTTTCAGTGAAAAATAAGAAGTCTGAAGAGAGAAGTAGTAGAAAAAGAGAAAGAGAAGAAAGGGAGTGCAAATTAGAGGACAGAATGGGTAAGGAGGCAAGAAGGAAGGAGGGGGGGGAATGGTGGCCAAGGAGTGGGGGAAGATCTGTGTTTAGCAGGCGACTTGTTATAGCATAATCTGGAATATCATTAGGAGCCATTTCTATCTTGACTTGGTTCCCAGGATTATAAATATTTTAAATGGGAAAGAAGGGGTCATACATGAGCTATGTCTATTTCTATGGATTCTGCTCTTTTGCTACAACTGACGTTGTTATGTGTGCATGCCATATGCCAAATCCCAGAAGGGACTGGACTAATGGGAGACAACTCCCAGATAGAGTCAGCTCCACAAGTTGCTGCTGATGCTGTCCAGTTTCTTCCACTCACATTCTCATGAACTTTGACATCCTTCCAAACCTGTGCTGGACAAAAGCAGAATGAAAAATAGACTTTCTGATGTAGCCCATGGGCTACACCTCTTCCCATGGAATTTACAGCTCCGGATAGACAGAAGAAATTAATATGACTCTCCTTCCTTGTACTTGCTCTCACCTTCAGAATATGTCACCACTGAGGTGACCTTCCCATTTCCCCCTCCTTACCTCACCAACCAATTAACTCAGAACTGATTTCAGCTTTCCTGCTGCATTGATTGAAGGAGCTCCAACAGACACTGTCTGTTCTCCTAGTGTCCATGGACATACTTCACCTGGAGAAAGCTCCACCACCCAACATACTTATTTTAGCTTTGCCAAATAGTTTCAAGTAACAGCTTGATAATGTTGAAGCTAAAGAGAGAAACCAATTCTGGAATCTTTTAGTAATCAGTCTTGATCACCTTCTTTCTATATCCCACGTGAAGATGAATTATCAACAAACTGAAAAATATATGTTGAGGAGGTAAGGAGATATATCTTTCTTTTACCCTTAAAATGATCTATTAGCCAATGATTATTGTACCAGGAAGTACAATAAAGCCCACAAGGAAGTATAAGAAGTTTCAAGACCTATTAGTTGATAGAAACTCTGTATCTAAGGAATGTTAGGATACCTCCAATTTACTAAGTGTTTATTATGTGGCCAATTTGACATCTGTGGAATTATTTTTATAAGCTCCACATCTAATTATTGCAGGATCACCAAGAGTTGTATATTTTCAATAAACTGGAAATATTGCTTTAAACATCTCCCAATTTAGAAGAAAAGACTAATATTGCATTTATAATACAGCGTAAATAACGTCAGGTGAGAGACTTAGGTCATTTGCCCCATGTCAATCAATTGATAGGTATCAACAAAACAACCAAAGCAGCATTTGAAATCAAAGCATTCGTTTCTACACACAGCTTCTTTTGGAGTCTGAATCTATGTCGAATCTGATACAGTATGGGTATTTAGACCAGATTTCTTTCCCTTTCTCTCTTCTCCTCCCTTTTTTCCCCCCATCTCTTCTCCTGTGGGTGTGTTCCTTTTCATCTGCCAGTTATTTTCCTCCCACAGGTAGGCATTATTATCTACTTCCTTTAATGAGCATGAACACAATAATTATTAAGGTTCAGCACATTCTTATTTTCCTTTTGCCTATATGACAAAATACTGATCCTGTTCTTTTTTTTTCCTCTTTTACCCCTTTTTATGGTGTGGTTGATTAAATTCAGGGTTATGAACATGCCAGCCAAATACTTACCATGGAGCTACACCCCAGTCCTAAATACTCATTGGAACTTCTTTATTTTCAGTAAAGGTATAAATAGCAATGAGTTTGATATGAAAGAATTACCATGTTTTATGCATGGAATTGGAAAAAATTTGTGTCAAGTAAGTTGAAATGCTTGATGTGAAAACCAGGAGTCCTTGGACAGCAGAGGAAGGTAATTTTGTAATTTTGTACATGGATGTTCATAGCAGCACAATTCACAATAGCTAGACTGTGGAACCAACCTAGATGCCCTTCAATAGATGAATGGATAAAAAATTTATACACAATGGAGTATTACTCAGCACTAAAAAATGACAAAATCATGGCATTTGCAGGGAAATGGATGGCATTAGAGCAGATTATGCTAAGTGAAGCTAGCCAATCCCTAAAAAACAAATGCCAAATGTCTTCTTTGATATAAGGAGAGCAACTAAGAACAGAGCAGGGAGGAAGAGCATGAGAAGAAGATTAACATTAAATAGGGAGGAGAAGTGGGAGGGAAAAGGAGAGAGAAGGGAAATTGCATGGAAATGAAATCATTGTTATACAAAATTACATATAAGAGGAAGTGAGGGGAAAGGGAAAAAAACAAGGGAGAGAAATGAATTACAGTAGATGGGGTAGAGAGAGAAGATGGGAGGGGAGGGGAGGGGGGATAGGAAGGGGATAGGAAAGACAACAGAATACAACAGACACTAGTATGGCAGTATGTAAAAATGTGGATGTGTAACTGATGTGATTCTGTAATCTGTATACGGGGTAAAAATGGGAATTCATAACCCACTTTAATCAAATGTATGAAATATGATATGTCAAGAGCTATGTAATGTTTTGAACAACTAATAATAAAAATTTTTAAAAAATGAAATGTTCTTATTTTAAGCACAATGGAGATTTGTGTTCAAGAGAGAACACAAGAAGACATTCCCGTGTTCCAAAGGGATGAGAAGATATCCCCTGTATCCCATGAATCAGGAATTATGTTTATATTCTCTCATATATTCTGTTGCAGTTTTGTTCTTGAGTGACAAACTTCTTTACAAGAAGGTTAAATTTGGACTACAAAAAAATAAATGTTCTTGTTTTGTCACTGTTTTTGAAATAGAATGTGTCTTGCTATTCTAGTAACTGCTTTTATATGAGTTCTTAGAAAATGTGATACATGGCTCTTCTTAAGATGTGAAAATATGCTCCAGAAGGATTAGATTGAAGGAGGGATGTAGGAAATTAAAAAAAAAAAAAGCTTCAGTTTCCTTGTTTCAAAATTAGAGATAAGAATATCACAATGGTGGTGTTTGTGTTGGCTTTAATATTTTTAATTGTTTAAAATATTCTAGATGCTATTTGGATTCTATAAGTACAATCTGATTTTAAATCCTGTGTGTGTGTATCTGTTTATAAGATAAATGAGTAAAAATGAATTTTACACACCTTTTTTTATATGACCACCTAATTAAAGTGCAATTAAAATAAACAAACACTCACATGTACAGCCAGAAATTCTGTCACTTGTTTAGGAAATATGCCATGAACTTGTCTCTGTGGTAGATGTGACAGAACCATGATGCGTGCAGGTTATAAGATCACTTATTACATTTCAAATATTTATGGGACCATGGAGTATGGATCACTTGGAATTAAAGGAAAACAGCATGAATAGGAAGGATTTCTTTTTAGCCTAACATGGTTTGCACTGGATCATACTCTCATGGGGTATTTCTCTATTATGTGCTTGATATCAATTTCTGTTATAAAAGTTTCAGTTATTCAAAGCTACAAAGCTCAGTAGTTAAGAGCACAAGCTTTAAAATCAGCTACCTATGTTCAAACATTTTGAAATTTAATAACAGGTATCTGTATGTCCTTGTCAGATTCTCAAACATTGACTTGTGTCTTTTCTTATTTGAAAAAAAAAAATAGTAAACTACAGTTTACTAATGGATTTGAATACGTTAATATCTTTCAGAGACAACACAGATACCATCTGGAAACTTCCTTCACTCTTGGGATTTAAGAAAACTTAGTTCAAAAAATTTCATTAACTGTGAGAATGAGAAATCATCGCATAATTCCAGAACGTTTCTGATAGCTTATTTCTTCATAGCCCTCACTTTTCAACTACTTTATCACTTTTTGTTTTCGTATATTTATTCTTGATTGAATGCATGGCAAGCCTATTTACACTTACTTCTATTAAAAAAATATTTAATGAATTTTATAACAGATTACATTTCTCACAGTACTTTGGCAATTTCTTCTTTTTTAAAGAGAGAGAGAGAATTTTTTTAATATTTATTTTTAGTTTTCGGCGAACACAACATCTTTGTTTGTGGTGCTGAGGATCGAACGCAGGTTTCACACATGCCAGGTGATCGTGCTACTACTTGAGCCACATCCCCAGCCTGACTTTGGCAATTTCTGTACATCAACTATATTCTATTTTACATCTAAGAAATAGCAGATTAAAAGTATTTTCCTGTCTCAGGTAATAAAATTTCTCTAATGGATAGGTTCCTCAAGGTTTTAGATTCTACTCCAATTTCTTCCCTCAAGTTCCTAATCAAAAATTTTTTTGGGGGGGCTAGGGTCATGTCTCAGTGGTAGCACGCCTGCCTAGCATGTGTGACGCACTGGGCTCATTTATCAGCACCACATACAAATAAATAAAATAAAGGTCCATCAACAACTAAAAAAAATATTTAAAAAACAAACAAAAATTTTTTTCTTGTATTTTATTGGAGAAAGGATAGCCTCTTCAACAAATGGTACTAGGAAAACTTGAAATTCATATGTAGCAAAATGAAATTAAACCTCTATCTCTCACCTTGCACAAAACTCAACTCAAGTTGATCAAGGACCTAGGAATTAGACCAGAGACCCTGCACCTAATAGAAGAAAATGTAGGCCCAAATCTTCATCATGTTGGACTAAGCCCTGACTTCTTTAATAATACTAAAGAGCAAAGAATAAAATCAAGAATCAATAAATGGGATGGAATCAAACTAAAAAGCTTCTTCTCAGCAAAAGAAACAATCAATGAGCTGAATAGAGAGCCTACAGTATGGGAGCAAATTTTTACAACATGCACATCAGATAGAGCACTAATCTCGAGGATATATAAAGAACTCAAAAAACTTAATATCAAAAGAAAAAAAACAAACAAATCAATACCAAATCAATAAATGGGCAAAGGAAATGAATAGATAATTCTCAGAAAAAGACATACAGGTGATCAAAAAATATATGAAAAAATGTTCAACCTCTTTAGTAATCATAGAAATGCATATCAAAACTGCTCATAGTCAGAATGGCAGTTATTGAGAATACAAGCAATAATAAGTGTTGGAGAGGATATGGGGGAAAAGGTACACTTATACATTGTTTGTGGGACTGTAAATTGGTGCAACCACTTTGGAAAGCAGTTTGGAGATTCCTCAGAAAACTTGTAAGGGAACCTCACCATTTAACCCAACCATCCCATTCCTCAGTTATACCTAAAGGACTTAAAATCAACATATGATAATGAAATAGCCACACCAATGTTTATAGCAGCTGAATTCACAAAAGATAAAGTGTGGAACCAACCTAGATGCCCATCAATACATCTATTGATGGATAAAGAAACTGTGGTATATATACACAATGGAATATTGTTCAGTATTAAAAGAGAGTAAAATTGTGGCACTTGCAGGTAAATGGATGGAGTGGGAGAATCTTATACTAAGCAAAGTAAGCTAATCCAAAAAAAAACTGAAGGCCGAATGTTTACTTTGATTAGTGGATGCTGATCTATGATGGGCGGGGGCCAGGGGGTTGGGGGCATGGAAAGAACGGAGGATCATTCGATTGGGCAAAGGGGAGAGTGGAAAGGAGTTTTGAGGTTTTGAAGTTAGGAAAGATGGTGGATTGAGATGGACATCATTACCCTAAGTACATGTATGATTGAACAAATGGTGCATCTCTACACCATGTACACCTGGAGAATTGAAATGTTGTGCTCCATTTGTGTACAATGAATTGAAATGCATTCTACTGTCATGTACAACTAAGCAGAAAAAATAAAAATAAGTAAATATAAAAAAATCTTGTATTTTATATAGGAATTATATATGCACCAGTGACAGCATTTTGTTGGTTCTATTTCTATTGGGCTCCTCTACTATATCCAATAAGCAACAGAACAATCTTTTAAACTTCAATCCAGGCAATTTTATTCCTATATTCAAAACTGGTCAGTGGCTTTTCATCATTATTAGCATGAAATCTCAAGTCTTTCAATAACAATGCTCTACATAATTCACTCTTGGCTTTCTTATGGTGTCCTTTAAGTTCTCTCTCCCTTGCTTTTTATATCCTGACCTCATTGATCTTCTTCCAGACAGTCAATCATAACTTTAGGGTAATTATGATTGCTCTTCCTTCAACCTGCAGCATTTATTAATTTAAGATTCATGTAGGAAAGTATTTTCTCTCTTTTTTTAGATACACAATAAATACTAATTTAACTAATTAATTAATAGGAAAGTTCTAAATGATCAACCAAGTGATTTTCTTTTTTTGTTTGTTTAAACTTCTTTATCTTACAAAAATGTTATTTTCTTTTAGTGATCAATAAAAGAAAAAGTATTTATTAAAAGGTGCAAAGTCAAGCTTAGTCCCACACAAACTTGTCATCTATAGATCTTCACATTTGTTGCAAGGCACGTTTTCCTCTTTTAGGTCCGAGACTCTGGTCTTCTGCATAGAATGTCTCCAAGAATACACCCAACCATCCTCATGCATGAATAAACTTGGAAATGAAGAAGAGTTAACAAGTTTGGAGAAAATTTCTCACAAAAAAAGGGAAAGGAGCTGGTAAATAAGCACTTCCCGTTCTTGCAATGAGAATTGTGAGATGTATATTTTACTTAAGATCTTGGAGAGTCTCAGCAGGATGAAACCAGTTGCCCATGGCACCAAACTTGCTCATGGATGCATCTTTGAAATGGCTTTTCTCCATCATTGACACGTTCTTCTAGGTGCCCAAACTACGATGAGAGCATCACAAAATACACTATTTCTTGTAAACCTCCCTCCCAGGCTCTGTTTCCTTGAAGAGATCTCAACCTTATAAATATCATGATTGATACAAGCATTACTATCCCTTTCTGTGTCTCTGTCTCTCTCTGTCTCTGTCTGTCTCTGTCTCTCTCTGTCTCTCTCTCTCTCTCTCTCTCTCTCTCACACACACACACACCTTCATTTAGTACCAAAAATGTTTATCTTGTTGAATTATTAAAGAAATCATAACTAAGAAGTACACAAGGTTTGAAATCCATGTCTCAAGTCACTTCTCATATGCCCCCAATATACCCTCCACCCACTACCTCCCTTCTTCTGGCTCATCCTCACCCTCTTCTCAACAATGGGAACAAATGTGCTTCTGCACACATGGGGTTATCCATCAGTAAAATTTTCCAGTGTGGTTCCTGACAGATCTCAAAGAGGTTTATGACAGAATTTCCCCTGAGGACACCACCACCATTAGTCTGAAGTAATAAAAGCCTTTTAGTGAAAGGGAAATTGGAAAAGACTTTATATTCTCTGTACAATTTCAAAATTGAGTAAATTTAAACTTCAGTTTCCAGACTTGTAGAATAAATTCCTAGCTTAATCTCCATAGCAAAGCCATAGGCAAACAGGTGCTGGAAAGAATTCTAATCCCTCCCTTTCATTACCTAGTCTAGAGGAGCCCCACCAGTTAGTGAGCATCTGTAAGGCAGTGCGGGGCAGTTTGAAGGTGTTGCTGCTGTCTCACCGTCTCACTGCAGGGAAGCTGGAGGTTTCTCTGTAGTGCTGTGATTTCAGAAGACAGGAGTTTGAAAGGTTTCTTATGTAAAGAAAGGACTGAGCAAGCAACCCAGACTAAACTTCACAGTCAGGATTAGACACACACAGCTCTGTGAACATGCCCATGTTCACACTCGTAAAAAGAATTTGTTTTAAATGAGTAAAATATCAGCACAACAGAAGTTTTTATATTGAACAATAGCTGTTACTTTGATTTTTCTTTGTTCTTAAATTAGTTTCTATGGATTCCGGTTAAAGATAGGAAACAGAGAAATAGACAGGAATGAGTTCTTGGGCCACTTCCAGGCAAGACTTGAAATGGGAGCTTCCAGAGAGGAGGCATGAAAAGAAAAAAAAAAAAAAAAAGAAAGAAAGAAAAGAAAACTATTCACTTGAAATTTCCAGTGAGGCTTTGCATCTAAAAGGTTCTGAGTTTGCAGAAGATGCCAATTAATCGTGCTGCTTTGGCACACTAATGTAAACCTCAGATCATTTGAGGTTTGCCCTTCTCTCTTTAAAAATGCATCTTGTACTACAAATTAGTGTAAACATTGAAGGTTATATTCTCCCTCCTTAATTCTGATTTCCATTTACAGGAAAGTGAAGTAGAAAAATATGAGCTGGGAAATGTCATTCTTCTGTATAGAGGCATTACTGTTTTAGGCCCGTGAGCTGCCTCCTGCAATTCAGTCCTGTGTGCCGACCTCACCAATGCTCCATCCCTGCCACCCCACAAATACAGCCCTAGATCTGCTGTCGTTTTACAGACCTATCTGACCTCCTAAAGTACCACTGAATTGGTCTAGTGATGCATTCATGTATCAAATGTGAGACACATCTATAAGTCATGAGCAGCAAACATATCCGGAGGTAGCTCAAAGATTATCTGTGCTCCTTGGCCAACTGTTTGCTGGAGAAGTCTGTTTCTTTGGGGAAAGCAGTTAATCTATTTAATCTTTGTTCGAATTTTTTTTTTTTTAACCACTCTGGCCACAAAATCCCCATGACTTAAAATCAACCTGTATTTGGCATTCTACTGGCTAGTTCATTCCATTCATTGATTCTTCTCAAACAATGAATACTGGCAGTATCATCTTTGCAATCAAGCAGGAGATTTACATACACAAAGCACATGGGCATTCAAAATACACCAGAGACATATTTATAATTATGTGTTCCCCTTTGGAATTTCAGCTTCTTCTCATTAAAAATATCACTGTAGATTTGAAATGCTTATGCTTTTTCATTTCCAAATTCCATTCCAATGTATCACTTCTCTTATGATTGTGATTAACAAGTTGCACAAGAATATTTGAGTCCTCATTTTTTCACCAGTTGTAACTTCATGAATAGTTTTTTTTTTTTTCCTGGCAAAAAATGTTTGCTTTCTGACTCAAAGCCATTTGGAGTGAGGAGAAGGGAAAGTATCAATAAAGATAAATGAATATGTTCAATTGTTTAGTCAAGTTTTAAGAGAACACAAACATTTCCACAAGTTTTTCAGAATAAGCCTAGTTTTTGTTAGGCCTACAGTGTTGAATAAAATTATTCTCCTTAATTAGGGAATATTATTGAATACACATATTTAAAGCCTTAATATTTTATGGAGGAAAGTTCATTCTTTTAAAGTACCATAAGATGGAGATTTTATTATTTTTGTTATTATTGCTTTTGCCTTTTAAACCTATAGCTACAATTTACTGGAAGGTATAGCTAAGCTATAATATTTTCTAGTATTACTAAGCTTCATCATTTTGCAGCTTAGTTATTAGACTGGAGTGATAAAAAATGAGTTACGTGTTATACCACATGCTGTAATCAAGCTAACAAAGTGTTTTGGACATTTGTGAATTTATTTTCCATCATAAATTCCCTGTATACCTGAGTATTGCATTAATTTCTGCCTAGCATCCATTCTCAAATCCTCACTCACACTCGGTTTTCTAGTGAGACCAGATCTATTTTCTTTCCCAAGATTGAAGCATGTTATGTAAATTACAGTGTTCCACCCCTGTGGCCAGGGGGACTGGATCAAGGGCAGATGTTGAACCCCAAACTGGCAGATTGGGTTGAGGAGACTCAATTCCAGAACCTTTCTCAGAACCACATAGTAGCAATCAAGTGATTTTTATAACTCTTTGTTTTATAATAATAATAAGCCTGAAATTTCCAGAGAACACATTGTTGCATTTGAGAATGAAGGACACATTGTTTTTTAAAATGTAGGTTTTAAAAAAATGCATTATTATTCCTGTAAATTCAACTCAAATTAAGGGTCCATAGTGTCACTTTCACATTTAAGGAAAATTTTATATTAGCTTTTACCAAACAGAGGTTCAATTAGATGGAAGTAGAACGAATTCTCACCTATCTGCACGGGTGAATACTGAAGGAGTCCTGGGACAAACCTGAGAGTTTTTATTCAGAGGAATTTTAATTGAATACTTTTACTTAATCCTTGAGAAATACCTCATTATGTAGAACATTTTATATGTAATATATAAACATGAACCTACATACACACATACAAGTACTTCTCCTATCCTTAGTGTTTTATAAGTAACAGATCTGTGGGATTTTTGCTGTAAAAAGACACTCCAAATTCTCCAATTAAAATAAACCTAAATATTCTGGGACAGGATTAAGGGATGCACCAAAGCTTTCAAAGATGTTAATTTGAATTAAATTAAAATTACATTGATTTTTTTTATAAAAAAATAATGAGTAACATTATTTTAAAAAAAATCAGTGTACTTTTTCCTAGCACATATCTTACCACCAACTTCAAACATCTCTCATTTAATAAATGCTGGCCAATAAGAGTAAATAACCCCATATGCAGATAGATCATTCCTACTTATGTTCTGAATTGCTGAGTGAAAAAATAAACTCCTTTCCAAATAAAATACCCTTTGGACTAAATAGCATTATATAGTTTAAGATATTGGAGGCTATAGATTATATGTAGCTGTAACTTGAGAAGAGTGATATATATTCATCCCAAAAATGCTAACAAAGAACATGCATTTGTCACCATTCTGTTAGCTTGTTATTTTTATTTTATCAGAGTGATTCAAACAGACAAAGATGTTATGGAAATTAGGACAGATATATTTTGACCAGGCAAGATCAAGGTGTAAAATCTGAAGAAGTGTGGGGCATTCTCTAAGCAAGCCTGCTTAGCAAATAAATTTTATAAGAAAGAGAAGCTGTAGTCAACAGTATGAGAATTGAGGGCAGAAGAATGATTGAGCATATTTAGGAAACAGAACAAAAAGACCACTGATAATAAGCCTAGTCTACTTTTATATTTCTTTCTTAGTTGAAATACAGTACTTGAGAATTCATTTGTAAGGAAGTGACCCTAGCTTATAGAAACCCAGTTGTTCATCTTTTGAAGTACTTTCTGAAGTAAAATGTGATTTTCCACCTCCTATAGCCTAAGCATAGAAGATAAGATATGTACTTTAACAATAAAAGTTCACTTTATAATTGCATTAGTTAAAACACAGAGATGAAAGTTTAAAAGTTTAATTATGACTATGCAGAACACCCTAAACTGACTCAGGATTCTCAACTCTATGTTCATTTTATCCTTACCACAAAGGCCCTGCAAGAACACAGAACCACAGGATGAAAGAAATACAGTGCTTTAATCACCAGTTAAAGAATGACTTACCTAACAAATTCTGGAAGGCTGAAATTTGAGTGAGAATAAGGGGAAAATAACTATTCTAATTTTTTGTGCCATAATAGAAACAATCTACAATAACCACCATGTAATAAAAAATTAAGAAGTTGTATCCACAGTTTCTTTGAATATCCAAAACACTCACTATCAGTCTTCAGGTTTTAATTCAAATGATCGTCCTTACAGCCCTCCAAAATTAATGCAATTTCTCTCATAATCACCTTGTAATTTGTGTATACCTCAACTGTACACAGAGTGATAAAAGAACACCATAAACACACAACTTCATCACTACTGAGTAAGTACTGAACTTCTCCATGGGGAGATCCTGCCTCATTATTCTACATCTCCTCCAGTTTCTTATTGATGTTCAACAAATGATTTCAAAAAGAATGGATGGTATGTGGAACATTGAATATGATTCAATGAATAAACTTTTGGTAGCTTGTTCTTATTTTGAGTCTTTCCTCTTGAACAGTGATTATTAAATTATAAATGTTAAATCTAATTTACTTCCTTCATGTAAGTTAATGTATTATTTACAACCCACCATGGTACAAATAGTAGATCTAGGCATTTTTTTCCTCAGTAAATGCTTTGGGCTTTGGAGTTAACTGACATTGTAAAGTTTTCACTTATCTATTTTTCCCTCAGTTGAAAATTAGGAGACAAAGAATTCCCAATATAACATTCAAGGTAGTGATTGATGAATTTAATTATTATATAATATTTAGTTACCTTCATATCATGGGGGGGTAATAGAAGTAACAGAATCTAATCCTACTTTTTACTTTAGTAAAATCTCATTTTGTCTAGTTATATATTGAAATTGACACCATAAGTCAGAATTGGGTTCAGAACTCAAGGAAGAAAATCCCTACAAGGTTGCTCCTAAAACTGTAATGAGGACAGTATATGCTTCAAATAAAATGATTTGAATGGATTGAGTGAATAAGGATCTTCATCATCTCAAGGGGAGGCATGATTTATGTCCCTTGAGGGATATCTCCATATGCAGTACATTTTACAGACAACTCCTGAGGCTCAGTGAGGGGAAGGGTTCTCTTCCCAGGTGAAGGCGAAGAAAAATCAAACTTTCGGCTTATTCTATATATATTCTGTTGTTGTTTGAGATCTTAGGACTCTTGGTGACATTGGATTCATCTACCAGCCCCTTGTTGCTCAGTTGATGTCTTTGTGTGACAATGAGTACTTCTACCCCACCTTCATCATTAGCAAGTGGGATCTTTTCTGAATGACATTCAAAAGAAAGAAGTTATGTTTTGAATTAATCTCTGAAGTGACTTTAGTGAATGTCACATTGACTGGGAACTGGAGATTTCTGTGGACTGCTGGTAGTGTCTTGTGGAGAATCCACTATGTGAGGATTACGATGGCTTCTCTTCTGCTGTTGAGGGACTAGTTTTGTGAGTTTCAGTTACGAGGATTTACTCATTCTTCTGTTTCCCAATAGGACTTAACTAGCATGTATGTGATCTGTGATCATAATTCATGTCTTAGTCTGTTCATGAGAAATTTTGCTCTTTGCTTCCACTAGAGCACATGTTTTACAAAATGGGTTTTTACATGGCCATTTTAGGAATCAGTCTTACGCATTGTTTTTGTTGTTGCTGTTTTAGTTTGCTTTGTGTTTGTGTTTATATGTGTGTGTGTCCTTCTTTTAAACTTGTGAACCTTATATTCCCCCAGCTCAAGAGCACTTGTTCCCTTTGGCCACTGGTGGGTGATTACTTATTTTCTCTCTGAGCTGACGAATAATTCAGGGTCTGGTAGTCAGTGCAGATTGCTCTTGACTCATTGAAAGGACTCCATGAGACTTTAGTACAAAAAAGCAGGAAATATCTCATCTAGTCTTCATTAATTAAATGATTTATTAACAAAACTTGCAACTGCACTTGACTATTAACAAGTGCAAAAAATGCAATAATTTCATAATATTTTTGGTTCAAACTGAAATGTATACATTTCTTTTATGAAGTATCTCCTTACTGCTATGAAATAATCGTGCAATTTTTTATCCTAAAAACCACTACTTTCCATATTCCTTTTGAAATCTTCTTTCTTTCTTCCAAATCTCAACCAAAAGGAAATAGTTTGGGGAAATATGTTGAAAAATCATCTCATGAAACAATGCATTGTAATTAATTATTTATGTGTGAGATTTGTTAGTTTTGGTTCTCATTGCATACCAAGTACTAGGAAGAATGACAATTAAGACACTAGCAAAGAAAAGGGAAACAATAAATATCTTCCATTACTTTGCCTTCTCTAACCCACAGGGAGATAAGATGACACTTAACTCCACAAAAGATAACTATTCTGTAAATAGGTTGTATGAAATTTGAGAAGAAAATTATCTCTGCTTTTCCATTCATAGCTAGATAACTGAAATATATATTATTTTTCTACTTAAAAATGTTTTCTCTATTAAATGGAGGTTTGAACTGAATTCCTATGAACTGAGTTTATAGAAGAATTTGTTTCCTTCTTCTAACCATCCTTAGCTTTACACATTATTAGCTTACAAAACCAATATGTAAATAAAAATCCAAGCTTCCACAATTAAGCAACGTGAATTAAAAATTCTAATGCCTAAGATATAAAAAAGTACTTACAGTTTTGACAGTTTTTTTCCTTAAAAAAACCTTCTGGACATTTATTTGAGACAATTTCAGCTAATTGGAAAAAATGTAAAAAAATTTTCTCATATTTTTCTTATATTGTACACATATTTTTCTCTATATCTAATATATAAATTAGACTACTGGCCTTAAACAAAATGTAGCAGCTGAAATGAAGATATAAATTGAGTATTTTTTATCCAAATACTTGGAACTCTAAGGGTTTCTGAATGCAGAATTCTTCAAATTTTGGAGTATTTCATACACAAATGAGATATCTTTAGGATATGTCCCAAACTTGAATAGAAAATTCATTCCTGTTTCATACGCACTTTGTGCACAATACCTGAAGGTAATATTATACATTATTTTGAATGATTTTGGGGTGAAACAGTTTCATGATGTGGAATCTTCCACTGATGATAACATGTTGCTGCTCTATGAGTTTCACATTTGAGAACATTTCAGATATCAGATCTTCAGATTAGGAGTGCTCAACGTGTATTACTAACACAGACTGGAACAGGAAGCAGAGGGGAACAGAGATAGGAGATCCAAGCGACTGCTAGGGGCATCATTGTAATGACCATGGAGCCCACTGAAAGAAATTAGCAACCATCCAAGGTTTTTTTGCATAACATGTATTAAGACATCCATGGAATGCATCCACTTAAAATGTATTTATTAAGAAAAAGAACATTTTTCCTGCTATTATCATTAAATTCCTTTAGTATGAAATTCTTCATCTCAAAGCCTATTCTCCCAAATGTGGAACATTCCATTCTCAATCAAATATTCCTTCTTTTCTACTGAATAGGAGAATTAAAAGGTTCAAAATGATATTATTTGGTAGGTCTTCTATATTAGTTTGCTTGCACTGCCTTTAAAAAGTAAAATGAACTAAGTCATTTACACAATAGAAATTTGTTGCTCAGAGTTCTGACAAGTTCTAGATTCTCAAGTTAAAATATTGCTAGAGTTGTTTCTTCTGAGGACAATAAATGAAGAATCTGTTCCAGGCCTTCCTCTGTTACATAGATGATTGGCTTCTGTGTTTATCATCAGTGTTTTATTTTTTTTCATTTCTCCTGTTTATATGTTTACTTTTAAAAACTTTAACAGTCATATTTGATTAGGGCCCATCTTTATGATGTCATCATTACTTAATTAGCTATACCTGCAATGACTCTATTTCTCAGCTACGTCACATTTCAACATATTGGGCATTAACATTCTCAACAAATGAATTTAGAAATAGGGGAACAAGTTAGCTTATTATATAAGCAAAAGAGAACATAGGTTAAGCTCTACCCAGTGGAGCAGGACTCCTGAGGCCTATGATTTAGTGCTTATCTCCAGGTGGATCTGAGTATACCTCCTGGATTTTCACCCTGGTTTTGGCACTTTCTAGCTTTGTGACCTGTGTTTCCATGTATATAAAATAGAGATAATTACACCTGACAGGTTAAGTGCTTAGCCTCTTTGCACATGCTACATTTGTTAAGTATTTATTACAAAAGTTACTGAAGAAATAAACTGCCTTCCAAGTCTATACACTTTGACCATGAATGTTTACAATTCTCGCAAAAGAGGGCATAGCTGGTTTGTAAAACATCAAGACTGAGATTCAACTTTGGAAAATGAGGATAATCCTGCCAAAGAGGGCAAGGATTCGAGTTTTACATTTGCCCAAGGTAGTCATAAAAGACAATTAAATTCCAAATGGATTTAGTGTCTGAAATTGAGTACCAGAGTCATTCGTCTGCTGGGCACTCTACTTTCATTTCCCCAAAATCGTCCTCATGGAATAAGGTAGTGGAAAGCCAAGACATGAGTCTGCATGAAGGGAACAGAGCAAAGAGCATATTAAATTATATGTGTCCACCCAAAGTCCCTGCTACAATATCTAACTATTTTTTAAATATTCATAAATACTCAACTTAATAGCTAGTACTCCAGATGTTTATACCAGGAGCATGTTTCTTTCTCTTACCTTGACTTTGAAGGCACTTTATTCATAGGCAGCCACAACTGATTATCTCAAGTCCAGGCTAAAAGCTAGGTGACTAAGGTGTCAACTCTTCATAATTATAGACTCTGTCTTCCAGCGTCTGCTGTTATGTATTTTTTATGTACTGTCACATTTAATATTCAGAGTCATTATTTCAGACAAGTATTAATATTATCATTAAAACTGGGAAAAGGGAGGCTTAACAAGATCAGAGTACTAATTTTACAAAGTAAAGAGTGGGGATGCAATTTGTACATGGATCCATCCCCCCTCCCTTTTTTTTAAATGCTGTAGTCATTGACAAATCCTTTCTCCTTCACAGAGAGTGATGGAAGTCAGAAACCCAACAGTGCTTTTTACTGGGATGTGGTAGGGTCCAGAACAACTAATGGACAACTTCATAATGAGAGGGCTTCACTGGGATTTCTAGTCTTAGATTTTCTTACTTCAACACAGTCTTAAGTCAGAGATATGCACTTGGCTAGAGAGCCAGAGGATCCAATGCAGCATACAATTCCTATAAAAGCATAAAGACAGCTTCTGTATGTAATTTTGGATGTGTATTCCAAAGATATCAATGACCAAGTACGCAAGGCATAAATTCATTCCCTCAGGTTATGAAATCATTTACTTTAGAAGTCCAAGCTCAAATGACACTAGGCTTTTGTGTGTTCTCAAATTTATTCGATTTAACCAAAAGGAGTTGTTTACAAATTGGATTTTAAAAATCTACTTACATGTTTCCATAAAGGTTCACTAATTCTGAATCTTAATACCCTGAATAGTGAAGCCTAATTTGATTTCTATAGTGTTATGTATTTGAATTCATGTTTTCTTAAAGCTGGAGTCACGTTAGGAATGCAAATAGAAAGATGCTCTACTAGTTAGCTTTCCATTGCTGTGACCAAAATACCTAACTATAACAACTAAAGAGGATAAAAAGTTCATTTGGGGCTCATGGTTTCAGATATTCTATCAATGGTCAAAGATTCTATTGCTCTGGGCCTGATATAAGGCAGAATATAGTGGTGGAAGGTTGTGACAGAGGAAAGCAGCTCAATTTATGGTAGTCAGCAAGATAGAGTGAGGCATCAGGGACAATAATCCCAAAGGGCATGCTCCCAGTGACCTATTTCCTCCAGTCAAACCCCACCTGCTTAGAGTTACTAGCCATGTTAGTCCATTAAAATGATTAATCCATTAAATGGATTAATCCACCAATTGGATTGCAACTGGGTAAATTGAAAGCAAAGTGAGAAGACTTTGTTAAAAACGTGAGCTCTTTTGCTTCTAATTATATTCCTTTTAAAAACTATACCAGTTAATGAGATAAAAGAATTATGTTGATAGGAACATAATCAAGGATTGTTATAAATGAGAATTTTGTCTTTGTGAGGGACAAACACAGAACAGTAGTGAAAAATAGAGAATATAAGGTACTCCTGGCTTAACCTTCCCCAAAACTTTATATTATGTTCCTGTTTATTTTTTTTTCTAGCAAGATTTCACTGTGTTCTAAAACTATATTTTAATAAATGCACTAATGTTCTGAGGCAATAACAAACTAGATAGGGACACATCCAGAATATGTGTTCCCTATTTTGCCTTTTCTATTATTTACAGTTTCAACTTTCTAAGCTATGAGGTTGTATTTATAATTAAGAACCCTAGTCCTCAGTGTTTGATCAACACATTTGACATATTTTATGTCTGAATTGTTTTCTCTCTTTGACTTTGTATATGCCTTTAGAGTAGGGACTATGAATATAACGATTTATGTACTGATGCATACTTGGAGTTCAATAAATAATAAACGATAAAGAAAGATTGCCTAGCAGAGATACAACTTTCATGCTAAGAACAAATTGGCTAAATGACTTAGACTGATTTTGCTTTTATAATGTGAAGCGATGACATAACATATCTTCATTGAATGGAGTGATGTTCTTCATCATTTTAATACCTCAGATTAATCTAGTCGGGTGTGCGCTCTCTTGCTCTCATTGGAAGCTTTAAACTCAGCTTTGCATACATTTTAAAAAACGCTACTGTTTTATTTAATATGAACTTTGGAGAAAGATTTAACAAGAACATAGGTGAATTGGCAAATGATAAACGTTAGTTCATCTGCTGAGCTGATAATCTACACAATTTGGATCTGTTTCAAATGAAATTTTTGGAGCAAAGATGAAAATCTTTCACTTTATTTCTGGCTCTTCGGATTGTGAAGTTCAAAGTCTTCGATATTGCTATCAGTGCCCAATTCTTTAGCACAGGTCCATCTTGGACATCATGTCAGAGGAAAGCACCTTTGTGTTCCTTGTTGCATTGTTACTCCATCCATTACTGGTGACTAGTGGAGAATGCCAAGCTTCTGATGGGCTTGTCTGTTCCCACCTCAAGGCCTCTGACAGGTGTTGTGTGTCTAGAATGCTTCTCCACTTCTTCCTCTCAGATCCTTCTCTCATCTTCTCTAGCAAGTTTTTACTGATAATTCAAATATTAGAGTAAATAATTCATCCTCAAGTTAGGTTTCTCTCTGCAACTATTCTCTACCTATACTAGGTACCCTATTAACATTATTTGTTGTCCTTGTTTTTCCCCTAACATGATGTTCTTTAGATTACTCATTACTTATTTGGTTTGAATCTTCTTGCCATATCCTGGCCAAGAGATGAATGTTCTGAATTCATCAATATTGTTCACAGCACATCAGTCCAAGCTCCTGGCACTTAGCAGTCATTTAACACACAATTGATGGATGTCTGAAAGAACATTGACCTTTCATGACCATTGCATACAAAGATCATATGTGCTCTAGAGGGAAAATAAAGTATACTTTTGAATTTGGATTGTAAATCATTGAAGATATTTTATTCTCACAAATAGCTTTGAGTCCATCAGTATTTGATACAAATTATATGCTTTCCTTGAACAATGCCCGTATATCAGTGTAAAATGTTTCATAAATTTTCACAAAATCTATAAACTGCTGTTCATTGAGTTGGTGAAGTTGACTTGCTTTTTTAATTTAGTTAGTATAGAATGATAGTATGTTGGCATCCTTTGCAGAAAACAAGACTCATTCATTATCTACATTTGAACTTAGGACAAACTGAAAGAAGATCTTAAGAAAGGTTTACTTTTATTCCTTTGAGAGATTCCTAAAGCAGGTGTATGTAGGTTGAGAAGATGGTGCAAAGATGGGCAGAACCTAAAGTCGGGAGCTAACAAATACACAGGAAAGGGCTTTTCAATATGAGGAAAGATAGCATTGAAGAACATGGCTCATGCCCAGAAACTCAGAATGTTGGTGGAACATGAACACCTGAGTATAATTGAGAGAGCCCTGTGTAAATCATTGTCGGCTTCCTGTTTGTTTTGATGAAACAACAAATTCCAATGTTACTGGAAATTGCACAAAAGTTTCTCAAAATAGCTCTCTTTAGATGAATATTTTATGAAGAGGAGAAGAAATTGTAGGATTTAATTGATATTTTATGATACAATCAGATCAAAATTCTGCCTATCCCCACCTGGGTGTACAAATTTTCAGGAATTTAATCTCATTTATTAATTTTTTTTCTTGGACCCAATATTTAGGATGAAAGTACATTGTCTGACAAGATATAAGAATTTTGTCTACTCATCTTTTAAAATTTTTCCATCTGTAATAAAGCCTCTTCTAATTTAATGACTTTCAAGGAAGATTAAAGTATTTCAGAGTTTTCTGTAATTCAAATCATCCATTAAAAAAAAAACTGAAGTTCAACTTTAACACTAAAAAGCTTTTATTAATGGGAGAGTTTGAATAATCCATATATTTAAGCTTTCTGCAAATAATGCATGAGTTTTTCACTCATCCACGTGTTAGACCAAAAAAGAGATTTTAGAAGAGGAATGCATGTTTGATTTATCAACCATTGTGATTTCATGATGAAATCATATTTGAAAATTTAAAAAATGGGAGAAAAAAAACCCCTGACTTGTTCAAGTATTAGATCTATTTGCTCTTCACACCTGTTAAAATGTTTATCTTAATGGAAATCTGTTGAGATACTTCTTTCTTGTCTCTTCACTTCATTCACCCTCTTAATGATTTCACATGACAATATTTTCACTAAGATGTGTTAAAAGCTATAAAAATATTTCACTAGGGATATGAATTTACTGGTTTGTTTTCAGGAATACTAGTGGTTTTGAGTAAAAACTCCAAGGGCAGGATTCTTAATGCTGTTTTGCCAGTTCTTGCTTTCTTTGATTTTTCTTCTCATTAAATGTCAAATATTTATAGTCATGGTTCATCATGTTTTAAGGATATGATGAAATTATGAACATAGCATTTTTAAGGGACTCACATGTTCAAAATACAAGATAAAGCCTTGAATTTTATTATATTGTACATTCTGTTTGTACCATTTCATATCATTTCCCAATATTTTGTGTTTGCAAAACACAGATATTTCTGAATAATCCCATAATTCCAGTTTCAAAATTAAATCCAATTGGAAGAAAAACTCAACTTCATACTAATTATTTTGAGGTATAGCAGTGGTGTAGATTGTTCCAGGAAAGTAGCTATTTGCTTGACAATTGGCAGCATCCAGAATGTTGGATGCAAGACTAACCAAGCCAACAGCCTTTTATTTCTAGTCTTCTGTGCACTTGGGAAGTGGCACCAGTTGCTTTAGCTGTAAAGTTCTCTTTAAAATCAACTCTGAAGGAAACTGAGAGTCCCACATACTACAGAGAGACTCTTCAAGCTCAGGGGTACTGGAATTCTTAAGTATGAAATCCATTATTCTATCATGATTAAAGGATTCATCACCAATTACAGGAAGGCATTCTTAGGTAATCAATGGAGGTTAAAGAGTTTTTTTCTTTCTTTCTAGAATTAGTTTCCTAATTAATAAATGTGAATTTTAAAATGGCCTTCTGAGGAACAGCTGCGTTATCTATTGTTTATGGAACAGCCTTGCAGTCACGCTTGTTTTTCCGGCATTGAAATAGAAATGAGAGTGATTTGCATAAGTGGAATATTATTTGCTCTGTTGATTATTTTTCTCTCTTTTTCCTTTTCTGTATACTGTTCATTTGTATTATTTTAATGATAAGTGACTTTCACACAGAAAACAACTGTGTGCTATTTTTTGACCTCGCAAAATAGCCTAAAAATATGTTCACAGAAAATTGGTATTAGATTAGACTTCATTATAAATTAACCACAAAATGTTCTTTGAACAAGAGTCAAATTCAGCCCAAATCTCTGTAAGACATACAGAGAGTGTACACGATTAGCTGCAGGTTCATTTGAAAATAGATTTATAGATTAGTTTTTAAAAGCAGGACATAATTTTTGAGAGAATTGATATCACATATTCTAAATAACCTTAAAAATATTAGAGTTTTACAAGAAAATAGAAGGGAGCCCATTAGGATACATGAAGAGTTCAGGGAAAAGGAGGAGGGGAAGGAATGAGGAGTTACTGGATATTGAAATTAATCACATAATGTTATGTGTATGTGCAACAATGAAACCCACCATTCTGTATAACTAATATGCAACCATAAAAAATGTAGTTCTATATAATGTCCATCTAAAATTTATAATAACTAGTTCATCATGCTACTAAAATAAATGCTCATTTGAAAAGAAACATAATTTCGAACCTAAATTTCACCTTGTTGTTATTTTTATATTCACAGCAATTGGTATGAATTCAATTATTTCTTCCAAAATTCACGTGTTGAAGTATCCATCCTCCATACTTCTGAATGTGACCTTGTTTGGACATAGCATTTTGATAAAGATTAGCAAGTTAAAGTAAGGTCATGAGGGCCTTAATTTAATATAACTAATGTCCTTATAAAAAAGGCGGGGGGAGATTAAGACACAAAGATACATAGAAGAAAGGTAGTTTGAAGAGACATTGAAAGAGAGTCATTCCAAGGCAAGGAGAGAATGCAGGGATAGACCCCTCCTCCTTCATTGTCCTCAAAAGGAAACAAGCCTACTGATACCTTGATCTCAGACTTCTAGCTTTCATAACTGTGAGAAAATACATTTCTGCAGGTTTAGCTTCTTATTTGTGTTACTTTGTCAAAGCAAACTAATAAGAAAACATATTTACTTTTAAGTGGTGTGTCTCAATCAAAATGTTTTTTAATTACCTTCTCATTGTTAATTAGGCCTCTTGAGACAGTGCATTATAGAAGCAGAGTTGAAGTGTTAAGAGTATCTAACTTGCCTATTTCCTATGAGCAATGGGCACATTCAACTATTTCTCTGGGCTATAATTTTATTATTGAGGAAATAGGCATAACAGAAATACCTAACTATTTTGCTGCACATAAGAGTAGTTGTATTAAAGTAAAAAAAAAAAATGTATTTAAAATGCTGATTCAAGTGCTTGGCCTTTGGTAAATGCTCCATAAGTTTTAAAGGACATACAGGTCACAATTTATCAATACAAATTGTTTTTGAAAAATCAACTATCATGAACAGAAAATGTAAGTAGGTATCTGCTGCATTTCTGAAAGTTAAAATTTATAAACACTGTGTATCAAAATCTATGGGAGGACCCCACCAATATTTTGTACCATGTTAATGATCCAAACTTCCTCAAAGCTGCCTTCAACCTAGGGCATTGGCACATGCCGATCATCCCAGATACTCAGGAAGCTGAGGCAGAAGGCGTTCTTGAGTCCAGAAATTCTAAGACAGCCTGGTAAAAAAAAAAAAAAAAAAAAAAAAAAAAAGGGGTGGGGAGTAGGTGAAGAAAGCTGTCTTCATTGACTAGCATACATAATGTACTCACTATCCTGCATGCTCCGAAGAACAGGAAGATGTGTTAGTTGTTCATCCTGACCATAGGCTGAGGTTTTTATAGAAGAATTGCACATCATGCACATATATCTGTTGCAAAGGGACAATGACTGCCCCAGGAGAACAGGAAGAGAAGACAAATCCCACACTTGGATTTTACATTTGCTCCTTACGTTGTGACTTCCCCACTCCTATCCATGCTCCCCAGAGAAAGCTTTTCAAACACGTTGGGTGAATTAGAAAGTCATACCTTTTCGAATGACTGTATTAATTCACCACACCTATATTTCCTGCTTTTTGAAGGTCTGGACTCACTACTGAAGCATGTGCATTAAAGATCAAGGGAGAAGACTGAACTCCCTCCTTTGAGTAGACAGTGTGTGCTTCCCCGATTAATAACTATTGACACAGTGACACATAGAAGGTACTTCCTAAGTGCACCCAGACAGAATTAGCCCCACATGTTTCTGTTTTCATAGAAGCATTGCTCATGTGAGATCCATGTTGTTAATCATTCTGTATTATTACTGGTTCAGAGAAAATAGTCTACTCTGCCACATGCTTCACCATCTGAATTCTTATATGAATTGTTTTTTTTCTTTTATCTTTCTTATTACAGTGGCCAACATGTATCAGGTGCTGTATAAACAAAAGTGCACATCCCTTATTCTAAAAGAGAGAAGAGGAGGATGAGGCAAATAATCACAAAGGAAACAATATTCATGCAGAGTCTTGCACAAGCAAAGGGAATAAGCAAAAGAATATAGGGAGAGAAGAAAATTCCAGGCAGATGGAAAATCAAAAGCTAAAGCACACACAGGAAAAGGAATATGTGCTAAAATTACAAACAAGTCAATTTGGCTGGAGTCTAGTGTTTATGAACATAAATAAGGTACATTTAAAGAGGCAAATCCCATTTACATTGTGGAGGTTTATGAATGCAAGGCTAGGGAATCTCAACCTTAATTGTTACAGCTCTGAAAACAATATTCCATGACTCTTCATTGCCTCTAGCATAATCTGTCAACTGCATGTAATTTGGAAAGGACATGGAAGAGTGTCCAAATATATTAACTCAAAACAGTTTATAGTTAATTCAGCATGAATATGCTTGAATTCACTAATTCAAATTTTCCTTTGCCATTCTGATACATTTTTAAAATACTCCTTGGTGAAATGTATTATTTTGGGGGGTCTTAGAGTCTGTCCCTTTAAATTAATGGAAAATTTATGTGCTGTGTCCTATAAATGCCAATAACTTTGATCTACTTATGCATTTCAATATCCCCTGGAAATGTGAGATTCATGTATTATCAATAAATAACCAGTAATAAAGCAGGGTCATAGTTTTGATTCTTGAAGTCAAGAATATTTATTTACCTAAATATGCATAACATTCTCTGCAAAGCTCAAAGTAACATAGAATCAGGAAGTTAAGCTTCAATTTAAACTGCAGGGTGTCAAGATAATTTTAAGAAAAGTTAATGAAGAAATCCAGTCTACAGCTGAACCTAGTTCTGGGACTTGGTTAAACTCTAAACTTACTCATAAGAAATAAAATAATTCTGTAATACCAAAATGCTGTATGATTCAGAAATATAAAAATATATGTATAATGTATTCCTATTAGTACAAATGTATGAGAGTTATTATGGAATGAATTCACAATAATTTATTTTCATGTTGATATGGAAAATAATCTCTAAAGCATAACGTTGCATGAAAAAACGTTGCAAAATTATTTTTAGATCTGGATGACATGTAAATTAACTTTAATATACTCAAACCAAATAAGTAATATTCATTGGAACAGACACATATACAAACATTAGACAATCCTCCTTAAAATGGTACACACTGATTTTATTGTCTTGTTTCCTTTGTAAGTTTCAGTGCAAACAAGTCAGTTTTCAAACGTAAATGTAATATCACTAATAAATATGTATTTTCTACAACTTTGAATACTGCAAATATTTAAAGCATTTAGTGGAACAGTTGGAGAGTCATAAGGAGGCTGAAGGGGGCTGGAAAGCGATCGATATACTAATATGAGTGTTCATCTATTTGGGCAGAACTCCCTCAATCTATGTCTGTCTTTCTCATGCTCCTTTTCTATGTGACTGTTTTACAAATTAGGGAAATATAGCCATAGGGAAAAGTAGTGGTTAAAGCTATCCACTTTCTTTGTATGAAATTATAAGTACATGTATATATACACATTTGGGTGTGTAATTTTGGAGAACTGTGTCTACCTTCTGAAATTGGGAGGTTAATTGAACACAAGTAAAGCCTGAAAATTCAACATGTCCTAGTTCAGGCCTTTTTTCTATCTCTTTAGAAGAAATATTCCTTTGCAATTTTTTTCCATCTGTGTTGCTTATTTGATAACATTAAAAAAAAGTTCTCAATGCACATACACTCACACACTGGGGATACATTCTGAAAAAAATTCATCCTTAGGCAATTTTTGTCAATGTTGGAAGACCATAGAGTATACATAGATGATATGGCCCAGATGATAGAACCTACTAACACTTTTGCTATGTGGTTTAAACGTAGTACAGCCTATTGCTCTGTAGGCCATGATAAATCAAAGAATATGGCATTAAATCAACCACAAGAGAAAATTACACAATCAGTAGACAGCACAAAATGTATGAGGGTGGTACAGGAATAACATGGCATGCTGGTTAACATAAATAAAATTCTGTATAAGTAGGAGGAACACATTAAAATGACAATAAACTATAGTATAATATATGTAAGAATCAGTTACATAGTTGATCACATGTTTAATTATTAAACATTATACATAGTGCTGTCCATTTTTAAATGATGAGCATCACCCAAGATTTACTTATACCAGAATCATCACAAACACATAAATACTGCAGTGGCCTCAAAGTAGTCTTCAATTGATATCACTAGGATGTAGGAATTTTTCAGCTCCATTATAAACTTTATGGGACCACCGTGATATATGTGGTCTATCACGGACTGAACCATTATGTGGTGCGTGGTTGTACTTAGAAAGCCATTTCATGGATAATCAGTGAAAAGAAACCTCATTCCAAGGAATTTGGAATGCTCTTTTTTTTTAAACCACTTTTTACTTGCACCATTAATTTTCTTTCTCCTTCATTGCTCACTCATATTCTAGCTTCCTCTACAAAACCCTTGAAAGTCAGTAGAAATTTTTTTTTTCTGAAAATTATGTTTGGACTCACTATCTTCTACAATTCCCTCACTGTTTGTAAATTGTATATTCTAGGCTATGAAATATTCAACAAACACAATTCTGATGCCTTTCCTTCCAGAGACCTCTATTTTACAAAACAGATTGTTTACAACTGTGTTCCCCTTCTGCCTAATGGGTACCCTGGGGGAATGTTGTTGGCTTTGAGATTCAACCACATATTTTCAACAAATAACAGTGTTGAAGCCAATGAAACCTGATAGCAGCAAACATTATTCAGTGATCTCTGAATGGAATAGGTTCATATTTCACTTTCCTTTGGGGTATGAAGGAAAAGGACACACTGGGATGTGTGAACTGCAGTCACATATAAGCAAATGATTTCAAAAAGTACTGGAGCATTTCATGTTCTCTAGAATCAAATGGGAGCCCTAAACTGTCAAGCTTAGCTGCAGTGGTAATGGGTTTCTCTTTGGGGACCAAGATGCACTTTCATTTGCTCCCCATTTTGTTTGCTGATACAGCAGCCATGCCCTGGCAGGTGCTGCCTGGGATTGCCAGAGGGATGAAAGAAGGAATAAATCACATTGCTCTATTGGGTTCTCAGACCAATAGCAAGAATTAATGTTGCCCCAGGAAGTCCAAAGTGTTTCCCAGAAACATAGGAAGTCCAATACATCACTGATGGTGCCAGCTAAAATTCTGTATAAAAACAAAGCTTAGTGAGTAGCAAGGTGAGAAGAGATAAGCAAGAAAACTGCTAATAATATATTACCAGAAGTGCTTTGAACGCTGGGATTAAGCAATTTTCATCAGGCTGAATTGTAGACATCCATTCATTCAGTGACATTTCTGAAAATTTAGTATCTGTTGATCATGCACCTACTATGTGCCACACATTAGGGATAGAGTACTCAAAATGTTATTTCTGAAATCTAAAGCTAAAGATCAATTGCAGGAAGAAAATTGAGTAAATAAAAGTTCCCCATGATATATTAGATGATTGCTTAAATAGAAGATGACGTGGAACCAAAAGGAGGGATGCTTCTCAGAAACTCAAGGAAGTTCACAGAGACCCAGGAGAGGTGGCTACTAAGTCCAATTTTAATGGATGAGCAGGAATAAGCCAGGTGATGTGATGGGGAGAAGTATGAATGTGGAAAGGAGATGATGGAGACATTTAGAAGTAGATAGAATAATGTGAAATGACTGGATGTTAAAAGGAAAATGAAAAGAAAATCAGAATTTAGGAATTCCTAAGCTATGTGGCATGAGGCCTAAAATTAAGATGCAGTAGATGTATACCTTGACAACTGGGGAAACCTGCGAGGGCTCCCAATATCCCAAATATGAGCTCATCTCACCATTGTTCCTCCAAAGATAAAGTACCATAGACAAATAGGTTTCTTCATTATGGAGATCAGACACTCTATCTGCTTATCTCTAAGGAGATGATTTCAGTTCCTACCAGCCTACAGAATTACTCATTAAAACCAATTGCAAACAATTTTCTGTGGGAATCAGGGTTCACCCCACCTTCTGGTTATTGCAAAACCTATATCTAGGGCTGGGGATGTGGCTCAAGTGGTAGCGCGCTTGCCTGGCATGCGTGCGGCCCGGGTTTGATCCTCAGCACCACATACCAACAAAGATGTTGTGTCCGCCGATAACTAAAAAAATAAATAAATATTAAAAAATTCTCTCTCTCTCTCTCTCTCTCTCTCTCTCTCTCTCTCTCTCTCTCTCCTCTCTCACTCTCTCTTTAATAAAAAAAAAAAACCTATATCTAACACTACCTGCAGATTCACTCATTGCCAAATATAACCCTCTTGTGACCCTGCCTGGCATGGTGTCCCCAGTCATGGGTACATGTGGCTCATAAACTCCTGTGGACCTCATCTCTCCAGTGCTGGATATTGTGTTTTCAACCATCCCCACAAATCTAGAGTATGAATTCCCCTTCCATCAATGGGGTGAAGAGATGAATAAAACACTAGGTAGAGCAACTAAGTAATATTTTTCCCCATTACTTATGCTATGGTTGAATGTCCCCTCCAAAACTCATGTTGAAATTTAATTATCCTCGTGAAAGTATTAAGAGGCATGACCTTTAAGATGTGATTTGTCATGGACTCTGCCTTCATGAATTTATTAACACCAGTACCATGGGAATGGGCTCCTGATAAAAATGAGAAGTTCAGTCCAACTTCCTCCGTATTGCCTCTACTTACACTTCTATCAGGTTATGTCACCACACAAAAACCAGGACTAGATGCCAGTGCCATGATCTTTGACCTCTCTGCATCCAGAGTTGTGAGAAATAAGGGTTTTTTTTCTTTATAAATTACCCAGTCTGTAATATTTTGTTGTAGCAAATAGAAAACAGACAAATTCAGCATGAAAATATTCAAGGAAGAATTAGTTTATTTGTTTGTTTGTTGAGAGTGAGGGTAGGAAGGTAGTAAATTCAGTTTTGATCACATGGAAGAGGTTAAGCTTATGGAAAATACAAAGGAGAGATGACCTGCTAGATGGACCTGGGAGGAGGAGGGAGAAACAGAAGCGGGCCTGCAGAAGCACATGACAACATCTGTAGATTGCTTGGCAGGAAATGAAGTTCCTGCCTAACAACTTCCAGTTTCTGCTTGAGGGAGGAACAATGGAGTCCCTGAGCATGATGGAGGATGTGGTTAGGCAGGAGATTAGGGAAACATGCAGTAAGTTGGAAAAACTAAATAAGGAGAGTGAAGAACAAAAAAGGTGCCACTCAGGGAAGCTGAGTTACCACTGCCAAAAATCTTTTATTGTATTTGACTTAAAAATAACACTGATTACTCATTCTATGTGCAAAATAACAATTCCTGCTTCACAGTCTTTGTAGGAAAAATTACAAGGGTGCTAAGATAGTTGATGAAAATTGCTCAGGCCAAGAGTTTTGAAATTACAAAGCATAATGCATATGTGTCTATATATTTGTGTTTATATCGCATAGTAGTTCATTTGTTAATTTGTAAAAGATTTTCAATTTAAATGCTTGGCAGAAGTACTGGCTTGTGTTTCTGTAAAAGCAAACTCTTGGAAAATAGCTTGGAGGTAGGAATTGAGTAACAAAGGAAGAATAAGGGAAGAGGGAGAAATGTAAACTGTATTAACATGTAAGAAATGTCTATAAAAAGAAACATAATGGCAAATGGTAAGATTCATGATGGTATGAAGTCTTGATATGAAGAAGAAATATTAAGTGGGGTTTAAAGAAAAGAGATGTATTTCATATTTATAAGAATTTTCCCTTTATGTGTCATTTTAAAAAGCAAAGTTGCATTTTATTTGAATTTACAGTGTAATCCGATTTATTTGCCTATGACTAAATGGTTAAGGAGATGCTGTTACTTTAAACATAAATGAACAGACAAAAAGAAAATTTAAAGAGACCCTAAGCAAGAGGCAATAAAAATAACAATAAAAACTGATTTCACAATATTCTGACTATTGTTTGTCTAGTGTGGTGGGTTAAATTTTGTCCCATGCCCTCCAAAAAATATGTAGAAATACTAGTTTCTGGTTCAGATGAATGTGTCCTTATTTAAAAGTCAAGTCCTTGTCAATATAATCAATTGAGGATGAGTTCATACTGAATTACCATAGGCCAGTATTTAATGACTGGTGTTATTGATAAGAGAAAGAAAATTTGGGCACAAAAACACACAGGAGAATAGCATGTGTAAAGAGGTAGAGATTTGGGTGATATGTGACATTCCAAGAGAGGCCATGGAACTCTGTCACCATGAGAGGCAGTGAAGAATTAGGGAAGGATGCTCCCCGAAAGCTCTCAGAAAAGGGGTTCATTGCACTGCTTGATGACAGGCTGCTAGCCTTGGGAACTGGGAGATAGAAACAGTTTTCTTGCTTTATGCCACCTAGTTACAACAACCCTACGAAACTAATACATCATGTGAACCATCCATCAATGTTTGCAAAAACCCATTGGTGACCTAAGACCAGTCCCTTTTCCAAGCTGTCTGTTTGTTAGCCCAGATGTCCTTGCTTTCTGAGGCAGCCCATGTACATGGAGATTCTCATTACCAAAGGCCTCATCATTCCTGTTTGCTTTAGAAATGCTTTAGTTTCAAATTTTATAATCAACACACTTCTGGATCAGGCCAGCAAAGTGTCTAAAACCATGAGCTGAGCACCTCAGCCGCCTCCAGGACTCCGCTCCTCTGCTCCCGCCCCTTGAACAATCTACTAAGCTTCCATTCAATACATTTCAACTCCCAGTTTTTCTGCATTCTTTTCCTCTTGCTTCACAATTCGGTTTGAGAATTGACTCAGGAAAAAAGAAGAATAGAAGAAAGGCGGGAGGGAGGGAGGGAGAGAGGGAGAGAGGAAGGGAGAAAAACTGAGAAAGTAAAGGAATAATTTTGCTAAAAAACAAAAATCGGGTTGAAATGAAATACTTCTTTGGTTAAACTTTAATCAGTAAGACCATCATTGCCATTCTTATTAGAACTGGGAGATGAGAAGTATAAAGGTGGGACAGGAGGCAAAGGACATTTTATTTTCCTGTATACCACAATACAACTTTTTGAAAAAGTTTTTGTGTTTGTTAATAAAACACATAAAACTAAACCAAGAAATATTTTCAATTGTGGTTTTCGATATCAGGTTAGCCAACACACGGATTCAAATATGTCTGTGTTCAAATATTCCAAAAAACCCTAATTTTTTTTTTCCTAATGGAGTGCCAGAGATCTCTCTCTCTCGTGCATTCAGATCCACCGGTCAAAAATCAGAAAATGCCTTTGAGAGATATACAATAAACTTAAAGTAATGAAAACTGGTGAAGTCATTCGAACAGGAATGCTGCAAAATGCACTATTCAATGAGTATCTATTACACCCTGGGATAATAGGAATGTGCGCCATATGCAAGAACACAAAATGAAAAAGATATTTTGAAAACGTTCCATTTCATTTAGAGATTTCTCTTATTAGTTGCATTCCTAGTCATGTTTCTTGTCTCCTTTCAGTCAGTCAAGCTCTCCTAAAGCATCATCTTAAAGCAAAACTAACTTTGTTTCAATGACATGATTCCTAAAATTTCTTATATATTAAGTGCCTAAGAATACAACATTTCTCAGAGAACATATGTGCATTATTCTGCTTTTATTCAAGATTTGAGGTATATCTGCAGAATTTGTATGACATTGACCATAATTGCAGGTTAAATTGTTGGTATAAAGCTAACATTTCTTAGAAAGATTAGATGGAATTTAATTTAGTTTTTCCTACTCAGCTCCTTGACCCCTACTGGGAGATGTGTCTGCCTTTTTAAATGAGCCTAAATTTATGAATCACCCACTTGACACTTAATCATGTAAATTAATGACACTTGATAAATACGCCTTTTGCAATTGCAATGATGACTAAACTGTGTGTTTTGTTAACTGGGCCATTTATAGCTCACTAATTTTGGATCAAAAAGAATGCAAGTTTATTTGTTCTGTGTTTTCAATGTCATTGCTCTATCTTGGAGTTCAAAATAATTCTGGTTATCCAAGGAATTATTGATTAAAAACTTTTTAACCCCTTCTTCAGTAGCATTTCTTACCTACTTTAAATATAATTTACATATTTTAAACCTTATATTTAGTGCTCAGTACGGCCAAATAGAAACACTAAGTTCCTCAGGTGTATCTAGCCTCTGACTATTTTCACTGTGCTTCAATTTTCCTCCTTCCAGAATCAGCATAATGAGAGCTACTAATGTAGGTGGCAGGTGCATGATTTGTCCACTCTTGTTGAAAATCTCTTGGGCCCTTAGGCTAAATTTCTTGGCCTCCTCTTACTGGTGACTTCTTAATATCTTGGTCTGTTTCTCCCATTCAATATCTGGCTTTGGTTTAAGAATGGTCTTTCTTTTCACCACACTCCTGTCATTGTGTTGAGAAATTTTTTCATCTATGATGATAGCATATATAGCTGCCTCACCTCACCTGCTCCTTAGGAATCAGATCTGTAGGAGCTGGTAGTCTTTTCCAATATCCTGTCTCATGGCCACAATGGGCACCTCCGTCTTGAAAATCTTAAACCCCATCCTTTGGCCACAATAATCTATCCTTCCATTCATTCACTCACACTGAATTTTCTTTGAGGTTGGTATTTCTGGTATTTGTACCACACATTTGTTTTTATTCACTGTTTTTCTCAGTGGACCATTATTATCATACCAATATCTTACATTTAGGTAGACTTGCCCACTATTTAGTCCTTTAAATCTTTTACCAACACACCACATTCAGAGTTCTATTGATTTTCTACCTCAAAATTTCTCATTTCTATAGATCCTAAAATTCACTTTTCCCCCTTCTCTTTCTTGTCTCTCTCCCTACCCTCTCTCAAAACCAGTTAGGGAAATTTCTAGTTTTATTTCTTTCTTTCTCTCTTTCTTTTTTTTTCTGGATTGACATCAGTAAACATGCTTCATTTCTAATCCCATCATCATATTAAATATTATCTGGTAATACTCCTACATAAGCCTGGTCAATTCTTCTATTCTTCTCAAAGGTGAATTTTTATTAGATATTTAAAATTTTTATCCTATATTTGGTATATCAAAATAAAATTTACCTGTGAAATATAATAAAGTCATCATCATGTTATGTAATCATTTTCATGGTCTTATATCTACAAATGCATTTTGTTCTGTACTCACCTCAACACCCCCCTTCTCTAACATCTTAATAGAACCACCTCTTTCCCTCTTACCTCTAAAGGTCTGTCTGTCTGTTGGCTCCTTAATGAATAATGTCAAGGCAGTTTCATATTTCTTAAGTAAAAGAATGAATACTTATCTGAATACCATGCATCTCTATGTTGACTAAAACCATTTTTAACTTATGACAAAATTCTTAAAAGTTTAAGCCACTCTTGTTTTCTCAATTTCTTGAACTTTATTCTCTCTCAAGCCTCATTGAAATATGGTCTTGTTATTCCTATTTCTCCCTGGAAAACAATATATGCATTATAGATTCTTCTGCTAACTTTGAACCAGACCCTTCATTTGTACACACAGTGTATTTCTTATACACTGATTCTTGGTTTTCCTTCTATTAAATTTTGGGGTATAATTCTAATGTTATGCAAACAAAAGTTACAGGTACAGATTTCTTCAAAACAGATTCCTTGCTTCTTGGACTATGAGTCAAAGTCCTTTGATACCATGCTTTAATGAATCTTCGTAGCCATATAAGTCATCCAACAGAACAAAACAATAAGCTGTTAAGATCCTTAAAGGTTTTCTATTTACTTGAGAGAGTCTATGGAAACTTAATTTAGAAACAACCGATATTTTCATACAGGACCTTACAACTACACACATTACATATTGATCCTAAAAGCAAGTTTTTACTCTTTATATCCTGGATTTAATCTTTGCCAAGAGGTCATGCCTTCTCTTTTTTCTTTTTGAGGTCATTTCTTGTCTCTGGAAAGCAGAGAATGTAAACTTGTATTATTTTTTTTCAACTCAGAAAGAACTTGGTTGATGTTATTTTTGTTAGATTGTACTTGGAAACTCAACAATCCCTTCTTACCTTCCTCTCTCCTTATTCACAATCTTATCATATGCCACTAATTTAAACCAGTTGTGACATTAAACATTCATTTAAATAGTCATTTTTTTCTAGTCCCTAATATAAACATCTTTTTGTTCCTCCAAACTGTAATGATGAGTTAGTTCTTTCATAAACTTATAGCTTCAGCTTCTTTGTTTCCTAGTCCCAAAGTTAATACTTTTATTTTATTATTTTATTATATTTACTTTATTTTTTATCATGGAAGTACTCACTCCTCAATATATATTTCTACTTTAGTTATCTCTTACTGTAAAAAAAACTACCAAACAACACTAATAATTATCTCAAATAAAAGTATCAATTAAAGGTTAGAAGAAAGACTTATTCAATATTACTATAGTAGAGGAGAAAGAGTGAACTCAACTCTTCTGAAACAAAGGACAGAAGAGTTTTTCTTCCTTCCTTCCTTCCTTCCTTCCTTCCTTCCTTCCTTCCTTCCTTCCTTCCTTCCTTCCTTCCTTCCTTCCTTTCTTTCTCTTTTTTTAAGAGAAAGGAGTGCATGGGGTTCTACCTTTTTAATTTTGATCTAAAATTTGAACTGTTTTGGAAAAGGTTACGTAAGTTGTTGAGAAGAAAATGAATTCAGCTGTTTTGAGGTAAAATATTCTATTGCTATTCGTTAGGTCCATTTCATCTATAACATTATTTAGGTTGGATGTATCTTTGTCACTTTTATGCTTGGTAAAAGGAGTATGTTGAAATCACATACTATTATTTTACTGGGTTCTCTTGGAGATTTAACATCAAGAAGTTTTAGTTATTTGTTCATTTATCTAATCAGATGAACTGACATTTGGGGCATTTACTATCACTGTATCTTCTCATTGAATTATTTTCTTTACAAAAATGTAGTGGCTTTCTTTGTCCCTTCTGATAATTTTTGCTTAAAATCTGCTTTACCAGATATGGGAGTATCTATTTCTGCTTGTTTTGGGAATCTATGTGCATGGAATATTTTTTACCATCCTTTATTTTCACTCTCTGGGTTTCTTTCCTATGCCCATCCATATCTTTTAATTGTGGAGTTAATGATATCAAATTAAAGATCCTTTGCACAGCAAAGCAAATTATTAAGAAAATGAAGAGTGATCCTCCACAAATGGAAGAAAATCTTTGCCAACTACTCCTGTGACAGGAGATTAATATTCAGAATCCATAAAGAACTCTAAATCCTTAACACCAAATTTCCAAATCAATAAACAGACAAAAGAAGTATACAGATAAGCTTAAAAGAAAAAATACAAATGACCAATAAACATATGAGACAACATTCAATATCCATGGCAATCAGGGAAATGCAAATCAAAAGTACATTGAGATTTTATCTTACTCCAGTCAGAGTGATAATCATCAAGAATGCAAATAATAATAATTGCTGCTGAGAATGTGGGGGAAAAGGCACACTCCTGCATTGTTGGTGGAACTGCAGATTAATACACCACTCTGGAAAACAGTGTAGAGTTTCCTCAAGAAAGAATGAAACCACCACATGACTCAGCTGTCTCACTCCTCAGCATTTATCCCAAAGATCTAAAATAACAATACTATTAACAATAGCCATGATAAGAAACCAGCTAAGAGGTCCATTAATAATAATAGTCTATATACACAGTGGAGTTTTACTTAGCCATAAAGAAGAATGAAATTATGGCATTTGTCAGTAAATGGGTGGAACTCAAGACCATTATGCTAAGTGAAATAAGCCAGCTCATAAAAATCAAATGGTCTAATGTTTTCTCTCATTTATAGAAGCTAGAGCAAAATAAGGGGGAAAAAGCGAGTTCATATATCCTAATAATAGAGGGAAGATGAGTGAAATAGGACAATGAGGGAAAGGGAGGAGGGAAAGAACGTGAGGAAATGAAGAATGAATTTGAAAAAAAATTGGTATGTGCATGTGTAAATATACCATATGGAACTTCACCTTTATGTATAGCTATAAATAACCAATTAATAATTAATTAATTGACTAAAAGAATACAGAGAGGTATATATTACATGCTATTGTGTATTCTAATTGTTCTTACCAAAAGGAAAATCAACTCTAGTTTTTCATTATAAGAGGATCTAGACCAGACCTAGAGGTGCTACCTTCTTTGATGATTACATTTCAAAGAGATGACACTAGTTCCTTGAATAAGACAGTCCCTGGAATTTGAAACTTTTCAAAAGTTTTATAAACATTTCAAAAAGGTAAAGGAAGATTTGTAATGGAAGTGTTCTTTTAAAAGTGATGTCAGAGGCTCATAACCAGAAAGAAGACTTATCTCAACTCTAAGCACATTGAAAAATAAATGTTCTAGATTCCGTGGTCAGATTAAAAAGACAAACTTTTCCTTCTCTCTCACTATTCTGTTGGTTGAGTTGTATCAGCACGGTGGACCTCATGTACCTCACCAAAGGCTGGTTCTGATTTGACTGTTACCCAGATGTCTCATCTACCTCAGTGGAATAGCTGGAAAATAGGCTCATCAAAGTAGCAGAGACATCTGGGTGTGTGTGTTAATCAAGCTTCTCTAGAGGAACAGAACCAATGGAACATGTATATGTAATATTATAAAAAGGAATGTATTAGATCAGTTTATCAAATCACAAGCTGGATAGTCCCACGATGGCTGTGTGTATGCCAAAGAGCCAGAGGAAATAGGAACTGTCTAGTCCATGAAATTGGATCCTGTCATTAATATGCACCCCCAGTCTGAGAAAGAAGGCCTTGAAATTCTCTGGAAAATTTCATAGAGGGTCTGCCCTGGAAAAGAGGAAGTGGAGTTCTGTTTCCTTAACAATGACATTAACAATAGGCATCTCTGCTCAAGAAGAATCTAGCTTACATCCACCTCACTTTCTCTTTCTTTCCTCTTTAGTTTTATCTTGGTTCCCAGTCTCTAAGACAGTGCTGCCTGTATTTCCCCTTCAGTTTTCTGTCTCACATACCAATAATCTTTAGAAACACCATCAGCATCAACTTGGAAGTGTTGCAGACATTTCCCAATCCATTCAAATGGACAATTTACACTAACCTTCACAGTACGTCGCTTTCCCCATGTAGAATTAAGTGTTCCTTTATTCATGTGCTACTATAGCCTAGTGATCTCTTCAGCAGAAAAAGCATAGATTCTTATACGGTGGCTCCCAAACCTGTTCAAAACTTTGGTCTGAAACTCATGTTGCCCTTCTTCTACCACATTTTTTTATTGGTTGAATGAAGTCACAAAGTCTTCCAAAAATCAATGTGGTGGTATTGTATGTGAAAGCAAAGTTTCATAGCTTATTGGGACCTGTATTTCAAAATGTGATACAACACAGGTATTAAAGAAATATCAATCAGAACTGATTAAAATTGTATTCAACACAATAAAGAGCAAATACCCACAGGGAAAACATGTTATCATTTTAAAAAATTTAATTAATCATATATGACCCAGTCCCTATGGTAAAGTAAATTAAATACTTTCATATTAGCAGCATTTTTAATGCTGATGCTTGATCTTATTATAATGCTGAAATATCTTTTCCATTATGTTTCCTCTATGGGAACATTAAATGCTAGTTTAGTCTAATTCATCTGCTGCTTTGGATTCTCATGATTAAGATTCTAATTCAGACCTCCAAATTCCTTAACTTTATCCCTGAAAATTTTTATAACTCTTGCCAACCTTTTATTTATCACTAGAACTTGTGTTCTGGACCAGTTTTCAACTGGGTACCATTGGGCTCATGTCGAATATTCAGCATAGATTCCAGGCTTCTCATTCTACTGGGAAAGAAACTCTTATTTTCAGGTTTATTTTGCTGTTGGGTACCAGTTCATCTTATGATATTTGTTGAACACCTTCACCATAGTTTTGGATATAAAGGAAAATATCAGCTTTTCTGTGATGCTCTTAGTGCAAGCATCAAGCCATGTTTTATAAAATTATTGAGAAATGAGTTATTAGAGGTGCACTCCCTGATCATTTTTAAGTATTTAGCAATTATATAAGTATGTTAAATATTGCTTATACTGAATAAAATGTTATTCAAAGTTTTAACACAAAGAAGTTTGTCCCTGAATATTTAGTGCTAAAAGAATATATTTATAGAATAAAAACTTGAAAATTTAATTTTAAATATATTATTTTAGGAACAAGACAAAAATCTCCACTCTTGCATAGTTTTGGAAGACCTTGCCAGAGCAATTAATCAAGAAAAAGTAATTAAGATACCCAAAGAATAAAAGAAAGAATATTTTTTTTCTGTATGATTATGACATGATCTTTTATTTTAAAAAGTCCTAAATATTCCATCAAAAATTTGGGAAAAACAGCAAAGAAATTAGAGTTGCTGGATTAAAGTCAATATGAAAAAATCTATCATTTCTATACACTAACAATGAATTATCCAAAAGGGAAACTGAGAAAATAATATCACTTAAAATATTATCAAAAATAATAAAATACTTAGGAATAAATTTATGTGAAGAAGTAAACTCTGTATACTGACATTTATAAAACTTTGATAAAAGAAATTAAAGACACAAATGGGAAAATACCATGTGTTCCTGAATTTGAAAAATATTAATATTTTAGAATATTCATATTTTGTGGAGCAATCTACAGATTCAATGAAATTCTCATAAAAATTTAGTGACCTTTTCTCTAGAAATAGTTAAGAAAAATATTCTAAAGTTATTATATCATCAGAAAGAATCTTGAGCAAAAAGAAGAAAGATGGAGGTGTCATGATACCTGATCACAAAATATGCTAAAAAGTTAGCCGTAGCCAGATGTGGTGGCATATACCTATAATCCAGCAGTTTGGGGGGGGGGGCTGAGGCAGGAGGATCACAAGTTCAAAGCCAGCCTCTGCAACTTAGCAAGGCCATATGCAATTTAGTGAGACCCTGCCTCTAAACAAAATACAAAAGGGCTGGGGATATGGCTCAACAGTTGAGTGCCCTGGTTTCAATCCCCAGTACTAAGGGGGGAAAAAGTTAGAATCATCAAAATATCATGGTCATGATAGAAAAAACTGACATAAATTCTAATGGAACAGAGATGGAAGAAATGACTTCATAGTCAACTGTTCTTTGACATGTGCCAAGTACATGTCACACATTGGGGAACTGCATTCTTTTTAGTGAAGGGTGTTGGGAAAACTGGATATCAACATGCACTAGAATAAAACTGGATATTTATCTCATCCTATACACGAAAATGAGTTCAAAATAGATTCATGATTTAACCATAAGACTTAAAAACTCTAAAACTAAAAGAAGAAAACTTGGGGAAAAGCTTTTCAACAATGATGTTAGCAAAAAAATTTGATAGAACTCCAAAAGTACAGGTGATAAAAGCAAATGAAACAAGTGCCATTGCATCAAATTAAACATTTTCTACACAAAAAGAAAATAGTCAATAGAACAAAGAGACAACCTACATAATGAGAAAATACTTCTGCAAACCATGACCCAATAAGGTGTTACTATCCAAACTTTAAAAGGAATTCAAACAACTCAATAGCAAGAAAATAAATAACCTGATTAAAATGTAGGCAAATGAAATAGATATTTCTCAGATCAAGACAAGCAAAAGACCAAAAAATTTTCATGTAAAAATATCCAATATCCCTACTCTTCAAGGAAATGCAAATCAAAACCACAATGACATGTCACTGCACACCTATTAGAATGGCTCTTAAAAAACAAACAAACAAACAACAACAATAACAAAAAAATAAAAGGAAAGCATGTGAAACTGAAGAGAGAAAACTTGTATACCTTGATGGAAAGATGAATAGTACATCTATTGTGGAAAATAAAATAAAAGTTACTAAAAAAATAGAAAATAGAAGGACCTAATAATCCAGCAACTTCACTTCCAGATATATATTCAAAAGAAATGCAATTAGTTCTCCTGTTAATTGCATACATCCTTATTTACAAGAGCCAAGATAGGAAATCTACCTGTATCTACCAAGGCATAAATGGATAAAAAATATTATATATACATGACAGATTACTATACAAACTTAAAAAGGAAAGAAAGTGTATGGGAGTTGGAGAAGAGAATGAGGGAAATTTTTCTAATAAGTACAAAGTTTCCTTTAGACAGAAAAAATTTAAACTAAATACATAAATTAAAATGTAATTTTGACTAAAAAACCATTTAATATGTCCACAGCATCCTTATCTCTCATGATTCCTGAGAGAGAATCAATGTAAAATGAGAATATGTAATTGTTACTCTGTGTATTTCATGATCATAACCACTAAAACTGATCCTTGATCAGCTATAATTAAAGTGTATCTGATTCCTTTTTTCAAATAATTTTAATTTTAATTAAAATTGATATGTAACCTATACAACATAAACACATATAGACACATGCAACATGAACTCATATAGTGCAGTAAAAAGGACATTTTTACAAAAATTCAAATATGTATATAAATTTATACTTTGTTATAATAAAACAATGAATAAAAACCATTTTTCCTTTCTATTTACTTGTCACATGTTACAAGGGGTAATATCAGTCCTGGTATTACCCTCTAAAGTGATCACATATCACAGTGTCATTTCCTATTGTCTATAAACAAAGCAACTACCAAGAAAAACCTAAGTAAGGAAAAACTAAGCAGCTCTGCATGTGCCAACATGGAATTCCAGTGTAGACTCATGAAAGGAATCTTATTTCATAATCATAAGTCTTTAGTTGAAGTCCTTGTTCTTTTTTCAAGATTTACATTAGAGTATTTTTAATGTCTTGGGAATTTCATTAAAAATATCTTTCTTGAATTTCATCTTACATTTTAACATAGTCATAATATTATAACCATTCCTGAGACCTACAGAATGTGTATGCTCCTTATCTAACCAAAGGATTGTTACCTCGCCTTCAAACACTTATGATCAAACTTATTCATCGGTCTTTTGAACACCAATCAGTTTCAAGGTTCTCCCAATTATTTAAAGTAACTTATGAACTCAAGATACATTTTTTAAGGAAGGCAACAGATAAGTTTCATTTATCTAGGACAATCCCAACTAAATTCATTATATTAAGCATTTTTCTTGCTTTTCTATCAGTGAAGCACTTTCTCTCCCTCTGCCTAAAATAAATACACATCATACCTTAATAACGTATTGACTATAAAAACCTTAGATTTGTATCATGAAACAATATTGAATTACATAAAAAGTAGCCTAAATATCAATAGGCAATAATTTAAAAAAATATTCCATAGTTAATTATAAATAAGCAACCTTGTTTTTAAACATGTTTTAATAATCATCAAAAAACTTATTATTTATGTTCTTGACTGTAATGGGATTTTTGGTGGTCCTAGATGTATTTTTAAATAGACCTAAAGAGAATTTAAAAGTTAATCTAAAGTAATTACTATCTAGGAGAAGAATAACTTTATATAAACACCTTTAAGTATTTCATTTTAAAAAGAATAAAATCTATACATATTAGTTGATTTTTAATTCTTTAAAATGTTCCAAAGGTATAGATGCACATTCTGTAATCCCTAAATTTTCATTTTGAATAATGGAGTAATTATGAAGTGAACTTGCAGCATGCCACAAATGTGCGTGCACGTGCAAGCACACACACACACACACACACACACAAAGAAAATTAATAATATGGAAGTAAAAACAACTCACTTTTTAAAAACTCAACATAATACCCATTGCTAAGCCAAATTTTTAAAGAATAGACTATTACATAAGCTACTGTAGAGTAGCCCAAATTCCTAAGGATATTCAATATTCTTACTGATATTGAATAAGTTGATATTCAGTAGG
This sequence comes from Ictidomys tridecemlineatus, assembly GCF_052094955.1. NCBI lineage: Eukaryota > Metazoa > Chordata > Mammalia > Rodentia > Sciuridae > Ictidomys > Ictidomys tridecemlineatus. The sequence goes on from NC_135481.1 coordinate 105,476,461, forward strand.
CTCAGGGAAAGTTTGAAGAGATCGTTGCTGAATTCTTTGTCCTTACTAAATTCATTCTTTCTTCTATAGTCTAATAATACCTAGGTTTCATAATTCTCTTTATTCCTTACCTTGCTGTTGCTTTCATAATCTTAAACATAAACTCACTTCTGATAAGTGATGCTGTCATGTATTCATAAATAGCATTATCTTTATGGTAACTTTTAAAAATTCATATAATTCATGAAAATTATCAAAGTTTTCTTTTCATTTTTTCATTTACTAAACCATTTAACTCTTCACTCAAATTCCTAGATATCAATAATTCTTCATTACTTTATGAAAACTTGCATTCACTTTTCTTAGGATTTTTTATATACAATTTGCTACTTTTTACTCCAAAATAATTTTTGCATTTGGTCATTTATATCCAGCTTACTTTCCATTACCATAAAATTCACCATTATTATTATCATCATAATGGAAGTTTTGAATTAAGAAGAACTTTCTAGTAGTTAGAAGTCAGGAAGTCAAGTCAGGAAGCCTGGTAAAATGCATACAATCACTTGTAATTTGATTAAACCCTCTGTTTCTCAATATTCTCACCTCTAAGATGAAAATAATAAATGTAACCCCTCTTATGATTGCTTTAAGGGTAGGGTGAGGTGCCACATGCCTATAATCTCAGTGGCTTGGGAGGCCAAGGCAGGAGGATCGTGAGTTCAAAGCCAGCATCAGAAATACCAAGACACTAAGCAACTCAGTGAGACCCTAAATAAAATACATAGGGCTTGTTGTGTCGCTCAGTGTTTGATCGATATTGAGTTCAATCCCTGGTACTAAAAAAAAAATTGCTTCAAGGATTAAAAAATAATTAATTCACGTAAAGCACTTAAAGCATTCGCACACAGTAAAAGTTCAAATAATATTTATTATATTTTGTCTGGTATTGCCTGAGGATTTGTTAAGAATATTATGTTTATTATCTAATTCAATTCACTCTACAATTGATAAAATATAGAGATACATTTCATAGAGGGACTGGAACAATGCAAGTATTTATTTAATACAGCATCTGGCATATAGCAGAAGCTAACTAAATGCCACTAGCATTTCCCTCTTCCTCCCTCACACAAACTCCACCCACACATTTGAGTAAGGTCTAAGAATTCTACTACCTCTCAGAAATAGTTATATAAAAGTAAAGATGGCAAAATACCTAAACTTAGAAAGACAAAACCTGGGACATATTTGTTATCTAATTCTCAGCAAAGCAATTTGTTCTGGGTTTTTCATTTGCTTTATGTATTTGGTTGTCAAGTCCTCCTCCAGAATAGTGAAGTGAATGCATGACATTGTGATTTGAAATGGTAATTTGAGCAGTTTGCAAAGGAAAATATGTGTAGACATCTGCAGTTCATGCAGTAGAAATAAAACTGCTAATAACATGTGCTGGACTAACCTGCTCATATTTTTAGGAAGTTACATGTTGAGCACCTAATGTCTGCTTTCAAATATATTGCATAACTCAGTTCTTCATTTTATGGTGCTATGTAATCTCCAACTGGAGAAAATCCAGAAAAAGCCATACAGAAGAGTAAATGATCTGGAAGTGATGTCTTCAGAGTAACATTTAAGAACTAGCAAATATTTGTCCTGGAGAAAAAAAGACAAAATGTGAATATTAAAGTTGTCTTTAGACACCATGTGGTGGGGCAGCCATTCGATTTAATATTAATAGAACCAGAAGACTTAAAAATTATTTTGAAAAATACTTTACTATGACTTTAAATATTTTTAGATACATCTTCCAATTAACAGCCCTAATGCCTTTGAGCCAGTGTTATAAGAAGTCAGGACTCTTCTTACACCCTTATCTCATTTTGCTTATCAAAAGGAATATGCAGCTCAAAAATATTCTATTTCTGTGGATGCTTTCATAGATCACCATGATGTATCCTTACCTGGCACACATAACCCTTCAGAGACAAAACAAACAAATAAATATATATGAGCTATGCAGCTTGCTTCAACTTTCCACTTTTTAAAAAATGCAATGACCAATTCAACAAAACAATCTTTTAAGAAATTTCACTTCCTTCTTGAAGTTTTTTCCAACTACCTGCCTTTCTGAATAAATGGTTATGCACTTAATGAGGCACTGATGAAACATATTATTACCAAATTATTAAGTTAGCCAATACCAACGAACTATATGTAGATTAATGTCTACCAGAATGAAGGTTAATAGTGATAAATGTATAATCCTGAAGGTTATTTTTAAAAATCTTCATGGATAGGGGATGAGGAAGAGGTTATTTATTAAAAGTCATTGAAGGGAAGACCTAAGGGTACTAGCTGATGAAATCAATGAGAATCTACCGTGCAGTGTTGAAACCATGATAATTAATCTTAGATTTTATTCATGCTATAAAGAAGAGTACTTAAAAGAAATGCTGGCCACATTTTCCGGTAAATTTGTCAAAGCAACCTGGATTATGATGAGCAATTCCTTTTAAGAGGAATATAAACAAAAGCACTCTGAAAATCATAATGTCATGGCATAAAAAAGCTTTGTCTCATAGGGAGAAACTAAGGAAAATAAGGTAATCTGACTAAAACTGGTAGGAAAGAAGGAGAGAAAGAAGCTTATGGTAACCCTTTAGGTGATGTCATGTAGAAAAGTAACTGATGTGAATGTGAGCGTGGCATTTTCCCATAACTATTCAGGTAGAGAAGGCATCACTAGACAACTGTCTGCTTTTAGATATAAAATTATAGAAAAATAAATTTGGAACTTTTAAATGCTTGGTCAGAATCAGAATATGTTTTCCTGTGATCTCTTAGTGGATTTGAGAAATGAATATTTAAGGTAGAATATGATGAGTTGTAATCATGGAAGATAAGTGGTAATTAGAAGGTCCATATGTGCTTTAAAAAAATAAGTGGTAGCTTTAAATACACAGATTTTAAAAAGTAAGCAAATTTTTAAGTAGTTTTGGATTCATAGCAAAATTGAGCAAAAGGAACAGAGTTCTCATATGCCCTCTGTCCCTACATGGAAGGGAAGATAATTTTTTCCCAGATCAGTGACCAAAAATAGTTAAGTGACTTGACTGTAATCAAGTATCTAATAATATGTTTTTAAAAGTAATCATATTAGCTAGGTATTTAAAACATCACAATCTGTTTATCAACTTAATTGTGTTTTGATAGTGAAATTCTTGGTTTTTCCCTTCTTTCTTACTTTAAAGACATAACTTTGGCAACTTATTATCTTCAACTGAGGTCTACTGAATTTTTATAAACTTGTTGATCTTTGGAATCAGAAGTGCTCAATATAAATCAATTTCTCTTTATTTTGGTTTACAAAGCTACAGTCTTATCTGAAGTATAATGGATGACAATCTTGGTTTTCTAAAACATTATTACTAATTTCCTTATATTTTTGCAATAGCAAAATGTGCAGTGTAGTGTAAGAATACTAATAACAATGTTAGGTTAGAGTTTTCCCATTAGCCCATCTCCGTTGTTGTTTCACTTGACACCAAATTTTGGCTGATTTTGATTTTACCACTTACCTACAACATTATAATTTAAGAAAAAGTAGAAAGGAAATGGAGAGAATATTTTGCTACAAAATTTAACAAATAAATTGAACACTATCTTTCAAAAATAATTCTCATAAATGTGATAATATTGTTATTTATTATGAGTTAAAATTAATTGGCTATAGCATTTATTATTAAATAAATGTATGATAATTCATATTTGCTTATATTTTTAAATTGGACTGGTCAATTATAACACTGTGTTAAGAAATGCCTAGGCCAAAGTTGATGAGAACATTGTCATAGGTTTAGTGAATACCCATATTAAACTCAAATGGGATAGAAACAGAGGCTCTCCATAATCAGGATCAAAGACATATGAATGCAAATTAAACAGTCCAGCAGGACTGTTTTAGTCCTAACATTTATGCCATTGAAGCCGGAATGTTGTTAATGCTACCTTAATGGTTCAGGTTACACTAAAACTTGGGAAAGGAACTCATGTAGAAGGACCAACCCAAACAACACTGGGTGGCAGTGTGACAATGGAACATGGGGGAAGGCTGTGGGCTTACACAAATGGATGGTCTCTTCCTGTGTTCCCTGTGTTTATCCTGGGGTACAGCTGTGCAGATATAAAGAGCTGTATGAGAGAGTGCCAACAATATGTAAAATAGACTTAGGAAAGATTATGTTTAATTTAAAGAAAACTACTAATATAACATGATTGGGCCTTCACCATTGTTGACGAACTTGTCTTTAGCCGCCTGTGCCTGTGACTTCCCTTGAAAATGAACATTTTTTTTCCACTGTTACTAATAATGGCAGGCAAAAAAGAATTTTTTCGATTTCTCACAATCAATCAAAATGGACTATTCCTTACTGATAAAATACCATACATGTTTGAAATATTGTAATTTATGCCTTTTAAAAATTTTTCTCTAACTTATAATATAAATTTACCTTGGAAAGGTATCATGTGTATTAAAATTTTTCAGGTTATAATGATAGACACAGCCTGGGTGTTTTCAAAGGATGGTAACTATTGAAGATGAAGCCAGATGTACTTGAGTGAAAATAGTCAAGAATATAAATGAAAAATTTAAAAACATTGTATATAGAGAGTGTGTATTTCTACATATATACATATATAGAGAGGGAGCAATACACAAACACACACATGTTGTATTTAAATGGAAAATCCAGAAAAGGGAAATTTACTTTTTTGCACAAGAAAATGTCAGCAGTAACTTGCGTCAGGGAAAGGATAGAACAGTACTTTGGTAAGAGACAAAAAACAATATAAATAATATAAATAATCTATAAATTGATCATGGCTGTATTTACATGAGTACATAAATTTAAAAAAATATAATTTAATTGCTTGCAAATAATACTTTGAAGAAGTTAAGAAAAATAAATCCCAACATTTTATACTATATAATAATTATTTTTATTCTTACCTAAAATCTGTACTGTAAACTACACCCATGGATAAACATTGCCTGTTTAGTTATTTAAGTTTTTCACTGCCTAGTAGTATCAACTAGCTTTCAGAATATATATTCACAAAACTACTCGTATGTATAAAATACATTTCTATCTATAAACAAAAATTGGCATTAAACCCTAAGCAATTATTTAATTTTCTTATGCTGAATGTAGATCTTGTTTTACATAGGTAAATTTGGATTTGGAATCTTGTGGCTGACAGCTACATGTTTTTCCACATATTCAGTATCTTCAACTATTCTTCCTATGCTACTGTTAAAAGACCTACAACTTTAAGAAATAAAATTTGACAAACTTACTTAACATCAATAAATAGTATATTTATATATGATATATTAAGCTAATACCATTATTAAATGTTAGCAGGTGAATAATAATAAAAATATACCATGTCATATTATCCTATTTGTCAGAAGAAAATATAAGTTCTATTACATTTTATATTGAATAAGATAAAACAATTACATTTTATAAAACATTATTAAGACATCATTGATCTTCAAAATAATTTCTTTAATAATTTACTGAACAAACTAAAGAATTAAAATGATGCATAATTTGTGAAATATGGCATTTGGAGTAGATTAAGTGAATAGATCTATGTGTTCTGTAATTGCTTCCTTCTTATAGCATAAGAATTTGAAAATCTTGGGGGTATATAATTTTCAAAATAGTAAAACCACACTGATATTCTGTAAATCATTTTAACAATTTTAAACTTCAACAAGTTAGAGAAAACTGAAAATCACACGCTCTCATTCATGCACAACAGTGGGTATAAATATATAACTGTAATTCCAAAATCATATTGAAAGGAAATCTGTCAAAATACTATGTGTTTACAATAACAATAATTGAGAACATAGACAGCTGAGACTCATTTTTTTTATAAATTTCAGTGGTTTGATTATTTAGACAACAATCAGTTACATATTTTCATAAAAGAGCTTTTAAAAAATCTATCAATTTAAGTGACAAGCACCATTATTCCTTGGTTGGGTACAGTTTACATGTAGCTTCATAAATTGTCAAATGTAGTCTGTCTTTTCACTTTAAGAATATATTGATTTCAGAAAACTGCACTGGAGTTCCTTGAGATGTGCAGAATTCTAGCTTAGATATTTACCACTTTTCTCAATGAAATGCAATCTGAATATCAAAGTAAAACCTAAAAAAGTGACAGGGGCTTATGTAATGTTAAAAAATGGCTTTAGCCTTTCACTAATAATAATTATAAATGTTAAGCCCCAAAATGTGTGTTTGCACATGTATGCCCACGTGCATGTATTTAGATGATCCCTAAAACTAAGTATAATGCAAGTTGCGGAGGAAATATTGACATTTGAAAGAAGAGATCTGGACGAGGTATGAATCACTTCAGTACTTCTGGCCTGAGAACATTCACAAGATTATCTGTCACACTGTAAATACTCCTTATAGGAAATGCTTGGGACAAGAAGTGTTGTTGATTTGGGATATTTTTAAATTTTAGAATTTAATAATTATGCAATGAAATAACTTGGGGATAGGACCCAAGCCTAAATCAAAATTTGGACCTCTGTGTGTGTGTGTATGTATGTGTGTATATATATATATGTATATATATATATATAGTACACACAGACTGAAAGCAATTGTAATCAAAGTTTTAAATAAAAATAATTTTGCAAAGTTTGTTCCCTCTCACCGGTCACAAAGCAGGCCACCCAGTGGATTTTCATCATTACTAACTATGAATTCATATGCCATTAATAAATGATCATTTTCTTACCCTCTTCACACATCAGTACTTAACAATATAAACATGGCATGCCATCAATACAGTGAAAAACAGTAATCAAGCTAAGTATTCTACATGACAGCATCACCAGAATACCTGTGAGATGTGAGAACAGCCACAGCAAGGAGGCAGCTTTCTGTCTCCACCTGTGAGTGCTGTGTTTTACACTTTACTGTACATCACACTTATTTGTTTAGCTGAGAAGAAAAATCAGAAGCAGTTAAAGGACCAGAGAGTGATCCTCTCGGGATGAGGAGGCATTCTTCAGGATGACTTTTTTTTTTAATTTGTTTTTATTAGTTACACATGACAGAATAATATATTTTGACCTGTTATACATGTATCGAGTGTGACTTCCCATTTGAAACCCTCCAACAGATGAATGGATAAAGAAAATGTTCTATATACACAATAGTATATTACTCAGCCATAAAAATAATGAAATTATGGCATTTGCTGGTAAATGGATGGAACTGAAGACTATCATACTAAAGTTAAATAAGCCAGTCACAAATAACCAAAGGCCAAATGTGCTGCCTGATAAGTGGAATGCCTTCTTAAATGTTTCTTGCAGAGTCAGCCGTGAACTAGGAGATAACAACATTTTTGCCTTACAAGTCTCTTTGACTTTGTAAACGGATGCGATCTCTTTTTCTGTAATGAATGAACACTGTTCTAGTCTTCCAATAAGCTGACCCCACATGTCCACCATGCTATCTTTCAGCACTTTTTCTGCAATACTAACATTGCCATCTACATAGTCACTATTATTGCAATCACCTTGACTCAGAGCCAATTCAGCTATTTTAACTCTGGTCAGTAAAAAAAAAAAAAAAAAAAAAAAAAAAAAAAAAAAAACTCCAGTATGTTTATCAGTTTTAATTTTTTTTTTGATATCCAATTCTTATAGCCTTATTTTCTGGACACTGAATGCTTTTTGTATTTGTAAGTTCAGACATCCCTGTGATTTTTAATTCTCCTTACATACAGAATCCTCAAAGGCACCACCTGTGCCTCATCATCACTCACATAATCACAGACCAGAAGTTGTGCCAGCCATTCACAATTGTGTCTTTAGTCACTGTATTCCAAGTGTTGGCAGCAATGTATATATGGAATCTGTCATGCCAAACTCCTTTTGAAACCTGTCTCCCCCCATGTCTCTAATTACATGTTGTTCAAGAAAGTCTTTTGTATTTATTTGTCATTCATGGATATTCTGGTCATATTATTGATTTAGTGTAGTCATATTTTATAGAAAGTGCATGTCATAAACATGATGTTAGCTAGAGGATAAGAAGAGCATTTGTCAAGGAATAACAAAATCTTGTAGTTATCATCAGGTCCAGCTTCCCTATAGTAAGCATCAGCCGCTGGTACAAAATACTTGTGAAACTAATCAGAAAACATGTTCCTAGTGATCCAAGCATTTTTGTTGGTGAAATAATGGACTGGTAAAAAAATTCTCTGCTTTAAAACAGGGAGAACACAGGCTTTGGACTATCACAGCAAGTTTACTCTACGTGTGACTGTTATATTAGCAATCCAGCAGCTATTCTGTCCTTGACCTCCTTCCTTGCCCAGATGATTGTCTCATCAAATGTAGCTAGTGTCTTTCTGTATAATAATGCCCAAATATTGATGTTTCATAAACATTTTAGACTTGTGCTGGTGTCAAATTTTCATCAGCAATGAACTTGGCAAACTTGTTAATGGATTGTTTTTGTTTTGGTCACAGATTTTCAATATTTGTTTTTAAATCTTGAATTGATTTTGATATGATTATATTGAATCTGTAAGTCAGTTTAATTATAAATAAAATTCTAAAAATTTGGAGACTACCATAAGCATTACATATTCGCCAATTTATTTAGATTATTTTATATTGTCTTCACAATGTCTTGCAGTTTTCAGTACAGATGTTGCATATATTTTCTGAAAAAAATTTCCATAATTTGTGTTTCATGTACAATTAAAAAATTGTATTTATTTTTTTTAATTTTTACATGCTCAAGATATTAAAAGAACACAAGTATATTATGAGAAGAGAAATGGAATGTATGTTTTAAAAATGTCTTTCTTTATATACAACACGCTTATTTGTGTAGGAAGTCCCAAGGAATCAGCTAAAAAAAAGATGTTAAGACTACTATAATCAGTTTGATCACTTGTTCTGGATTAATCCTGTTGCCTCAGCATTTGTTTTTATATGTATAAATACAGATAATTGTCTTTGTATATAAACTCTAAGGAGATATATATATATATATATACACATACACACACACGTATATAACTTATTCATATATCCATGCAAACACACACACACATAAAATAAATTTGGAGAACATACTCTTCCTGATTTTAAAAATTCATATAAATTTCTAATTAGGAAAACAGTTTGGCATTAATATTTTAAAAAAAGACAATGAAAGTATACATGTCCAGAAATATACTCACCCTTAAAAATTCAACTTGTTTTCAATTAGTAAGAAAAATATGCAAAATGATCTAAATAATTAAAAAACATTTAGTTATAGATGGACACAATACCTTATTTTATTTAGTTTTATGTGATGCTGAGGATCGAACCCAGGGCCTGGTATGTGCCATGTGAGCGCTCTACTACTGAGCCACAACCCCAGCTCCCTAAATAATTTTTAAAAGATCAGTAATCAGTCATTTGTCTCACTATGACATTTTCTCAGGATAGGTATATCAACAAATATAAGGTTTTAATAAAATCACATGTGCATGAAAATATTCTGAAATATAGAAGATATTTCAAAGATCTAGGAAAAAAAAGACTAGCCAAAAAATCATTTGATCTACTAAGTATCCATTTGAGGAAATAAAGTTAGATTCTATTTTTATGGTAAGTAGATAATACATTCTACATGATTTAAGCTGCTTAACTTTGATACAACTCATTTGATTATTTTAAAGAAAATTAGAACAAAAACTTTTTAAAGATTTTTTATTTAGGTAAAGTCTTCTTCTTTGGTAAAGTAACCAAAGAAAATATTGCAAAGTTTCTACAATAAAAATACATTACATCTCTGATGGAAGATGAGGAAAATCTTAAAGATCATTTTTTTCAAAATGTGTACATACATGAGTAGTAGTTAAAATATTTAGGGTTATATATTTAATTTTACCATCTTTTTATTTATCTATTCCTCTACTTGATATTTACATGCATGCAAACAGAATGCATCCATTTCATTCACCTTCTTCTATGCACACATACATAACTGGAGTGTGTGTGTACATGTATGTCTAAAATATAGACACATGAAAAGAGTACTTCAAATCAAAAGTAATATTTTCTTAAAAAGCAAAATTTTTAACAACGATGTATGTGATAAAGAACATCACTGACCTCAGTATTAGCCAATGGTATATCAAGCTTTGTATACACACACAGATCTACACTTACAGACAGATAGATGAATATGGAAACTATTATAGATCTTTATTTATAAATAAACTAATAAACATAAAAATATTGCATAACTTTGTCTGCTGTGAGGACTCACTTAGCAATGGTCCCATTATCAATTAGCACCTACTGCCCAGATTTTCATTTTGAAATATTATTTTCCAATAAAAGGAAACAGATGAGAAATGACTGATTCTGAGACTGGGGCAGTAAGATATAAGATGAATCTGGAGTGTTGTTTTACTACCAGAAAAAAAAAAAAGTTTGAAGGCATGTCAAAGAGACACAAAGTCCAGCCTGTAAGAGCTCCCAATGGCCCAAACAGAAACAATTTGAGCAAAAATCTAACAGTATGTTATTAAATTATAACTCTAAGTGTTTGGTGAGGGCATATTTCCTGGTTCATAGGTGATGCTTCTGCTTGTTTCACCTGGTAGAAGTGCTGGGAAACTCTCTGGGATCCCTGTTATGAGGGCTATTATCCCAATCATAACTCTGTCTTCATGACCTGATCACCTCCCAGAGTTATCTCTTCAGGAGTTAGGATTTTAGCATACGAATTTTGTGGACACATATATTCAGACTATAGAAAGTAGATATCAGTAATCCTATCAAAATTGATGTATTATTTCAAAATTATTCACTAACTTTAATATTTTATTATTATAACATAGGACCATAATAAAATATAATTGCATAAAAGTATTAATATTAAATATTAGTAAACTACAGAACAGGATAAAAATCATTAACAATCAAAATGCTCATAGATGCTATAAAATATATGCAGTGATTATGTATATATAATCTTTGAAGAAATAATACTAGATATTTAAAAGGATATCAAACATTTACATATATACAGAGAAAGTTTCATTTTGACTCTTTAAATTGAATTGAACATTCACTCATATAATTAAGGACTCCTGTTGCAATTTCTAATGGCAGCATGACTTTCTACTTTATACCATGTGCGGTGTCTGAATGCTCATGTCACCTAATAGTACTGATTTCTAAACAGCAGACAAAGTGATAATATTAATTAAGAATATGTACAAACACATATTGGCATTTAGATAAATAATAAAATAATGCCCTTATTCAAATAAGTAATTCAACAATGCTCAAAGTATGAAGATATTTTTAAAGAATTTTAATAAAAGTAGTTAATTTTGAAGATTTGTTTCAATTTACATTTCCTCTAGGAGACTAACTGCCTCATACTCATACTCAACAATGGATTTCTTCCCCTCTTCCTCCTTATCTTATTGTTCCTCAGCTTCCTTCTGTTGTTCCTTTTCTTTTTTCTTTCCTCTTTGTACATACATATGCACGCATGGACACACACACACACACACACACACACACACACACACACACACACAGGATCCACCTTTTCCCTGGACTCTTCATTTGGAAATTTACTTACTTTCTAAAATCTATTTTCAATTGCAGAACCAATATTTACTTATATTTGTGGTCACTCATGAATAAAAATTTCAAGTCATCCTTTGTGTACTTTCCTCTGGAGGTTAGACAGGGCAACATCCTCTGTTTGAATGTATATACTGTACATAGGTATACCTTTCAGTTTATATAAGACCAAGTTTTTGGTATTTTTGTGTTTGGTTGATGATTAGACTGTCTAGAACCATTCCTGTACATAGTGCTAAATGTTGCCTAGTGTTCTTAACCTCAAGAATCCTATGCTGTCTCATGGAGAAAATATGCAGATTAAATAAACTTCATTCATCCAGAAGTTATAGTGCTTTTGGCAGTGAGTTCAATGTTAGTGACTTAACAATATTGTTTTAATAGGGTGTCGTTAAACAGTAACACACACAAAGCAGATTTATATATTGATTAGCTGATGAAAATGTTGTGACCAGAGGCTCCCAGAACTCTTTATTGTCCCTGGAAGCAATGGTTCAATATACATTCATGGGTGTTGTGTATGAATGAGGTTAGTTAATCTAAAGTCCATCTTTATTCTTGTATTATTTTTTAATTTATAGCTTATTCTTTGATCCATAAAGTGACTCTTTTTCTGAAATTTCCATTTTCTTTATATATCTAGTGCCTCTCCTTATCACATGAGCCAACACACATGTGCTCATATTTTCCTATAGTCAAATAATTTACTTTTTCATGCAGATTGTTAATACATCTGGATTTTATTTTTTTAGTGTAAAGTATATAACACCATTGTTCAAGAAACCTGTTCTGTAATTAAAATGTTTCCTTTTGTTTCACATACCAAAGGTAAATGAAACTTGTATCCCTAGGTCCTATCACATGTATTAATCCTTTTGAAGGTTTGTCTTGGTTGATTAAAAAAAAAAAATAGCATGATTGGTACAATATGGCTTCCAAGCTCTCTCACTCCAAAGGAAGTTAGTTTTGGAGCTAACATCAACTTTAAAACAACCAGAAAAGCATATTTTAGTTTTAGTTTATTCTTTGGGTGGAAGTATTTTAATCATTGCTTGTCTTACTTGGGGCACTTTGTCATTTCATGGTATGGCAAGTTCTGAAGGCATCCTTTGCATTTTAATGAATAGACTAAGTCTTCAACAGCTGACTGCAAGACTTTTGCCTATGGAGTCCTTGGAATGTGACACAAGTCTGCTGCCCCAGACATCAAAGTGACCCTGACAGGATTTAATTGACATTGGCCACATTCCTTGGGTCTCAGAGCAGAGCATGGGTTAGATTCACTCCTGCTCATCTGCTCAGTGCACAGATCATCCCCTGAAATTCTCAGTTTGCTGTCTGAAATAAAGCCTCCTCTATTTAGTCCACCAAACCTCCGCCCTTACCGAGTCCTCCCTTTGGGACACCAAAAACCAAAGGAAAAGTAGTTGAGAGAAGTTTTCAAGATATACTGACTATTCTTAAAATATTCATATATTCAAAAGATTTGAGTACATGTCAATTTGCATTTGAAATACACTATAAATAACTATTTGTCAAGAGCCCAGTCTTAGGAAAAGAGCAAAAACATCAGGACATGAAAAATCCCTCTCAGTAACTCTTTTTTTCTTTTTCAATAACTTTTTTTCAGTAACTCTCCAGAAGTCTTCTATAGTGTCAACTATTCCTACATTAGAAAATTTCAGGCTTGTGGCTGTAAACAAGAAGGACTCTATTAGTATTTATGATCCTTTTTTAATGAAAAGAAGAAAATGATAAATATACGTTACCCCACATTTTTAAACCGCATTGGACATCAAATACTGCATAACATCTGACAATTTTATGCCTGAACACAACACAATTCTTACAAAACTATGCATTTCTCAGAGAAATATCACCAAACAATTAGAACACAGTACTAATTACAGATATTTTTAGCAAAATAGGTAATAAAATGGCAGTTAAAAAAACTTTCAGTGATTTTTGAAGACTCCCAGTTCCGTTGGCATAACTTGAATAAGAAATATAGAGAGATTTTGTTTTATTTTGTTCTTCACACTGAACTTACCTCCATATCCTTCTTGGTGACTACATGACTTCTTTCTCTATCAAACTATCAGAATTATTACTGAACACAACATTCCTCATGTCAGTCCTTACCTAAATATATCTCAGGTACCAATTTCCTAGCACATCAATTCTAAAATCATTTGATGATATTGCACACCCATCATAATATAGGCCCAATTTGCCATATGTCATAGTCATTTTGTGTTGCTATAACAGAGTACCATTGATTGGGTAGATTATAAACAACAGAAAATTATTTATCATGTTTCCATAAAATACCAAGCCCAAGCCTATGGATTTGGTGTCTGGTAAGAACCACCTTCTGTTTCATTGATGGCTGTCTTTTTGCTCTATTTTCACTGGAGCGAAGGATCGTACAAAATTTCTACAGACTATTTTATGATGACACTAAGTCAACTTGTGAGGGAAAAACCACCTGCTAATGGCTTCACCTCCAAATGTCATAAGACTCGTGTTTCGGTCAGTTTGTGTTGCAGTAACAAAATGGAGGAGATGATTTCTAAGCAACAGAAAATTCTTTTTCACAGTTCTGGATGCTGAGAGAAGTCTGTCATCAAAAAAGACACAAGGAGATTAGATTTCTATTGAAGACTCAATCTTCGATTCATTGATTGTATTTTCTGGCTGTGTTCTTATATGGCAGAAGGGGACAAAAAAAAAAAACTCCCCTGGGTCTTCATGAGGGCCCCATCTTAATGACTTCAACATGGGATCTTCCCCAAAGGTCCCTCCTCTTGACACTATCACAATGGAGATTAGACTTCCATATGTGAATTTGGGAAGTAGGCACAAACTTTCAGAACATAGCAATTGAGGATTTGCTTTCAACAAATACATTGTGAAAGTTAGTGTAAAACACTAACTCTTATTGTTTTAGTCAATTGATGCACCACTGTGACCAAAAGACCTGGCGAGATGTAATTTAAAGGATGAACAGTTTATGTTGCACTCACAGTTTCAGAGGTCTCAGTCCACAGGCAGCTGATTCCATTGTTCTGGGCCCAAGATGAGGCAGCACATCATGGAGGAAGGCTGTGGAGGAGGAAAGCAACTCCGGACATGGCAGTCAGGAAGCAGAGAGTTCTACTTACCAAAGGCAAAATATAATCCCCAATGGTATGCCCCCAGTGACCTGTCTCCTCTTACCACACCCTACCACAGCCTACAGTTGCCACAGTTAATTCCCATCAGTGGGTGAATCCACCAATAAATTTACAACTCTCATAATCTTATGATTTCACCTCTAACCATTCTTTGCATTGTCTCACACATGGGCTTTGGGTGGACAATTTATATTGCAACCATAACACCGATCATTATTGCTTTCTATACCTCCAAAACTGTATTTATTTAATTTACTATCTCATTTAACTGCTGTACTCATTAATTTCTTCTGGTAGTCTTATTTACCATCTTTCATCATATCATTCATATACTAATGGAGTTACAATTTATTAGTTGCAAGATTTGTTATTGTTTAAGAATTAGTATTATTTCCCCAAATAAATTATGAGCCTTCTGAAGGTATGAATAACATAAGATAATTTCCTATTTCTAAGAGACATTGACCGAGATAACATACATTTAGGAAAGTAAAGAATAGGGAATAATTATTGATGATGAGAATAACAGGAGGATGGTGCTAAGAATCAACCAGATTTTAATTTTATACTAATGTAATCATTAATAACAAAAAAATCTTTGTAGAGGTGGATTTTCAAAAACCAGCTTTGGTATTAGTGAATTTTAATCTACTGCATTCTAATTAAAGGAATTTGGAGCAAATGTAGAACAAGGTATGAAAATTTACTAACAAAAATTATGTGGGGGAGACAAACTGGAGATTTTATTTTATATTTTTTTTCTCAACTCAGTCTGTTATAATTTTTCACTATTAAAAATGAATGGGTGGGGGCTGTGGTTGTGACTCAGTGGTAGAGCCCTTGCCTAGTGCGACTGAGGCACTGGGTTCGATCCTCAGCACCACGGAAAAATAAATAAAGATTGTGTCCATCTACAATTTGAAAAATATTTTTTTTAAAAAACGAATGGATGTTTAGCCAATAAATGATATTACTTCAACCACGAAGAATAAAATGTGAAATATATAAGTCTTTGTCTGTTGTATCCACAATTGCAAGATGAATAGGGGGGCTATGAGGATGTAGGAAGGGCAGAGTTCACTCTTGAACTACATGGATTCATTTGTGCCTGGCTTTAAGTCCAGTGTTTCACAAAGTCCTCAAGGGATGGATGGTCATATTTATCCTAAAATACTTAATATAAGAAGATTGATGAAAGAAGCTTCTTCCCTAGCCTCAAGAGGGTATAAGTCCTAATCAATGCCTTTTATCTAATTCCTCCATGTCTTAGCAAATTGGGACAATCAGACTTTCATCTCCAAATATTACTAGTCCTTAGTTGTGTGGCTCTTGTAAGACTGTATATTGCAGCTAGTTATTTAGTTACCACTGGGCACTGAATCAATGAGACATGTATACTAAATCTGCTGAGGTCCAGAGCAATTCCTTGCAGCCCCCCTGTGAATTAACTGTCTAGAACCCTATAATAACACAGAGCATTAACCCTGTGGTTGCCCTGTGTTCTACTGTCATGAACAGACCAAAAGGACCAGCTGGGGTTCTACCTACAGTTTCAGGAAACTGTACTACTTCTTAAAAACATTACCTCTACCGGAAGAAATAAGTTAAATCCCACTGATATTAAGGTCATGAGGTACAGAAGCATGGATTCTGAAATGAAGCACTAACTAATAATGCTCATGAGGACACCCATTATCAGAATTTAAACCCTTGGTTTTTGTTATTTTGTTTTTCTGATCTATGAATTGTAATTATTGTGGACATAGCATCCTATATTAGACACTGGCTCATTGTGCATACTACACACCCAGATGATAGTGCCCAGGGATTGGCTTGAGTCAATTCACATCTCACTATATGAGGCAATCCTGAGAATCCTTTTTCCACTCCAATTTTTTTTTAACCCATCTGATGACTTTTAGTTTTGCAACATTGATAGCTGTACACCACCCATGTTTGGAGTAAGTTTGAAAACTTACAAGTTTTCGAATCAAAGCATTTATTCTGTTATTCTTGTATTATTGGTAAACCCAATGTTAAACTTTTACCAGCACACCATTGACACCATATGAAATATTCCGGGAATTCTCCGGGATTTGGCAAGTGATGTGATCTTTGTTTTCTCATGCTACTAGGCTTACAGTTTCTGGATGATGTAGAATGTAGTAGGGTCATATTAGTATCATGTAGTATCATAATAGTGTTATCATATCTTTTTTTGCTGTAAAATGGTCCCATGGTCTGAGAAAATGATGTACAGAATCCAGTTTTAGTAAAGCCAGATTTTATAAGTTTCTAAGCAGGGTGCTGACACAGATAAGTAGTATTCAGTTCTGGTTAAGAATTCAGTACCTCTTTCTTCTAGATGTATGGTGTCTACTGTATTCAACCTGCCTTTAAGTGGTTAGTCAAACTGAGCAATGCTGCCTTATCAAGTGCAATGCATTGGTTTCTGTTTCTAATGGGCTGAGAATTCAGCAAAGATAATAGCTTAGCCTTAATAGGGTGTAATCCACAACCATCCTCCCCATCATGGCTCTTCCATTCTTAAGTCTTGTTAGCTAGCTGTGGTACCAAGAAGAGAGCCTTGCTAGCATCCTCTGAGTGAGTCATCAATGTAGTTGGCTTCTGAGCATATTTCTGTTGCACACATAATTTGAAGGTTATTAATATCAGAATCAAAGTTCTGGATACTCTGTGCTGAATCCCATAAATCCCTCTATATTCCCATTTCCAAAGCCTCCATATCTCTACTCTGTTAATTTTTTTTTTCTGATAAGGAATTTTTCTACTGCTCAGAATTCTATATGTGTGCATATCTCCATTTCTACCCTTCTATATGATGCATTCAACTGAGTACATTTCTTAGAGCTCATATGAGATGATCCTCTTCATCAGCACCCTTTGGACAAAGTGCCCAGATAAAAAGTAATAAAGATTTTGAATTTTCATTCAAAGTGTGGTAGAAGCAGAGAGAGAGAAAAAAAATTGAAAGTGAGAGAATATATGTTCAGAGGGATAACAGACTCCTAGAACACACATCCTGAAATATGGTTATTTTTAATTTGAATATTATGAATGATGATTCAGTGATTTATTTATTGGGGCTATTTGTAATTGCGATGTTTATATTCTCTTTTGTGCATAATGTGTCCAAGATTCTTTCCTTTTCTTATTCCCTTTAGTATCCATTCCTCTTTTTCCCTCCTTCCATCTTTGTCTCTTGGAAAAATCTCTCTCCCTTTCTTTCTTCCTCTCCTTTTGTTTTTCCATTTATTTAAATGTTTTTATTAAACAATGTTGAAACATAAAGAACATGCATACTAATTTACTCTGAGCTGGCCTCTACATTGTGTGTTTTTGAAGTGATGAGCAATATTGAGTCATATCTCTGAAGGAGTAGGACCATTCTGAGGACTAAAGCATTTGTAGCCAGGAGTACCTGAAGAGCTATCATAGGCCTTGTGGTCTCTACTTCCCACCCAACACAAAAAGTCTCACAGATATGATTAACTTCTACATGAAATCTAATGATGGAAAGCCTACTACTCTATCAAAATACTATTTTTATTATATTATTGAAATACAATTGGATTTGAGGGTTGCTTTGGTTGTTTAAACTCTTCTTTTTTGAGGGGTACCCTGTGTTTAACTCAGGGGCACTCAATCATGGAGCCACATTCACACCCCTATTTGTTTGTATTTTATTTAGAGACAGGGTATCCCTGAGCTCTTTACTGTCTTGCTCATATGCAGAGGCTGGCTTTGAACTTGCGATGCTCTTGTCTCAGCTTGCCAAGTCACTAGAATTAAAAATTCATTTTTTGAGCTAGATCTATCATCTTGAAATTTTCATCTATTTGTGTAATTCATGCTCTGTGTATGGAAGTAAACAAACAAAAAAAAAGCATTTTCCAAATCAACTGGTCCATCAGATATTTCTACATCTCCCTACCTCTGCCGTACTGCTTAAACTTTCTTCCTTTGTGGCCCTCATTGGAGTTAGTGATAAACATGTGTGGAGGAGTTGAAATATATCTAGCAGTAAAAATCACACCCTTTGGTACCTGGTCCCTGTTTCTAGAAGCAGCAATGGCTCTGAGTCTTAATGTCCCATGAAATGTATCCTGCTATGTTTACATGAAATGTAGCTTGCCAAATGAAGGAGTCAAAATGACAGATAGCAAAACCTTTCCAACCACTCTATTTAGCTTGATGAGCCAATGAAAGAATAATATCTTTGACCAGGGAGAAACTTCAATGATCATTTAAGGCCTGTGTAGAAATTATTGGCATGAATATGATATTGAAACATAACAATGGTCCAACAAAACAAAACAATTGGATCCATAAAATCACATACTTAACGTAAATCCATAAGAATGTTTAACCTTTTATTCCTCTATTAATAAAAATTAAACTTCTTTGTTCCTTAATTTTTTTCTCAATTTTTCACTTGTTTATAATAAATTCTGTTTTATTTAGACTTACCCCAACATTTTTATGACTTCAGGGATTAAATGCACCTAAAAGTTGTATGGCAGACACTGTTATGCTTTGGAGATAGATTGTGAGGACATTCCAGTTTCTCCTATTAAGAGATGGCTAATACACAGTGGGTGTTGTACACCTGGAGTTTTGTTCAGAGATGAGAGCTGAAATTAGAATTGTGAATTTTTGTGGTTAAAAACTACTTCTTACTTTCCTAAATGTTTTCCAAATGAGGTTCTTTCTTGAGAACTTACTCCTTGAGACCATACTAGTGTATACATTCTTTTGTAAAGCAGTGAGAAATCTTTCAAAGATAAACAAACTAACCTTGTTAACACAGCATTTGCTAAATTATTTACTATGGATCCCATTCTCACAGAAGGCCTCAAAACATCACCAAAATTAGCTTTCCAGAAAATACAATTCAAAACTCTAACTTACACCACTTCCCTGGAATGTCAGTGTTATCAACTTGCTCATGAATCTTCACATATTTTTCCCATTAAAGCATGAGATACAGATTAAATATGCTTATTAGAAAAGCTTGGAATTGCTAGCATTTTTCAAAGGTGATCATTGTCACGTACTAAGTTTTCTGAAGAGTCTTGACATTTTACCTTTAGAGATAAATGTAAGGCTGCTCTTCTTTAAGATATTTTCAGTGCGAACTAGAAGGCAATACTTGATAATTTTCACTTTTTTCTCTTCCTTATTTTCTGAGCATTTTCCTATGCATTACCTAGTCAAAAGGAAAATAAAATAGGAAATCATGGTGGCCTATGCAGATTCAAAATACACACGAATGCGTGTATGTCTGAGCTCATTTGCATGGTGTTTCTTTATTTTTCCTTTCTCTGACCCCTTCAGACGCAGCATGCACTAATCTTTGTGCTGTCAGGACAAATCTCTTGTGGCTGTCACCTTCTTTGTAAACTTGGAGGTTTAAAGAAAACACTGTCAAGTGATTATGAAATAATGCATTCAGCTTCTCTAACCCTGCCAGACTTGTGAGCAGAATGGCTGGAGAAGAAGAGTAGAGACTGGAGCTGCCAAAGAGAGCCTGCTTCGAGCAGGAGGCCTTTCCTGGATCACTAGCAACGGGGACCATGCTCAGGCATGTGGGATTTTTATGGCCACTGTTCTTTCTTTGCATTTTATATAAATGTGTTTTACAGGTGAATCAAAGCATCGAAATGGCAAAGAAGGAATGAGGAGATGCTGGCATGAAACACTTCAGCAGTCTTCAAAGAAAAATAAAACAAATGAGAGACTGGGGCTTTTTACTCACAGGCAAAAGAGGAGGAAAATCCACGTTAGCGGCCAATTGTACCTGCTGGCAATAATTAGGTCAGGCTGAAGAGAAAATGAAACACTGCATTTTGAAAATTTATATTTCTTAATTTTTCAGGGAATTGGGCACAAAGCATGTCTCCATCCAGCATGCCGCTGGCTGCCACGTGCCTGGATACTGCACAGGAATGTTTCACCTCTGCACACAAGGAAACTGCTGGCTGCTCATTCTTCCCACCAGGTGTAGGCAAGTGCTTACTGATGTCAAGGTGATTTGGCCACCTGTGTATGTGAGGCTAGACCAAAAGCACCAAGAAGCTCCGATACAGTGGTATAAGTTGTTGGATTCCATCAAATACCAAATAAAAACAAATATGTATTGAGGTAGGTCTAAGCTCCAATTAGGGGCATGGACAAATCTTTCTTATTTCTATAAAGGAGTATCTACATGACAGCAATTGGGAAAATGTAATGATCTATACATATATCTCTGAAACCCAGTTCTTGTCTATCTCACCAGGTATTTTCTTTTCAAACACATTCAAGAATTGCAATTCTCTGAACCATTCTTTGGCTACAATGCTGTTTTTCACTTACATTATTTTCCATTTTGTCTCTGTCTTCACAGAAATGTGACACTCAGAAGTGAATGTGACACTCAAGGTTTGATCCCAAATGACCGTCTTCTTCATGATTGCTTTGTAAATAACTATCTCTCTTTACCTCCTACATATTTCTAGAGAACATTAACTCTTTCTCCACCAATAGGTGTATAAAATCTTTTGAAAATCTTGTTACATTTTTATTGCAACTATTTTTAAATGAATTTCTGAACAATGGAGATTATATTTTGTTCATATTGATTCAGCTTCTTTTACCACATCTGGCATATTTTAGGCTCTTGGCATATATTGATCAAATCACAAATTATATTTCCTTTAAGTAGAAATGTCTACCACTACAAAACAGAAGTCCAAGTCTTTCCAGTGGACTCTTACCTTATGCTGTCCATTCCCAGCCCATAGCCTTGCAAGCTACCCTTGACTATTTCCCATTTTCCTCCTGTGGGGCTTCCTTGGTTATTGGAAAGGAGAGTAGAGGGTAAGTGGCAGGAATGGGTGCCTTCAAACAAGGAGGAGAGGGAACTCGCGGGCTTCCTCTATCATTCATGCAATCTTTGGGAAGTCTTACAGAATGTTTCTGGAGAGACTAAACAGTTTCTCAAATCAATGGCCTGCTCAGTAAATCACACTTTATTGGGTGGAAATATTTTCTGTTTCATTATTTTTTAACTTTTTTTATGGTACTTTCAAGATTACTTATGTATCAGTTAGTTTTCAATCAACTGAACAGAACCATGGGGAGTTACATCTATGAAGAGATTTATTAAAAGGAACTGATCAGGGGCTGGGGTTGTGGCTCAGTGGTACAGTGCTTGCCTAGAATGTGTGAGGCACTGGGTTCTATCCCCAGCACCACATAAAAATAAACAAATAAAATAAAAGTATCGTGTCCATCTACAACTGAAAAAAAAATATTTTTTAAAAAAGGAACTGATCAATCTAAAATGCCAGATGTCAAAGGGTCGGAACCCCAGGGGTACCAGTCAGAAATGTTGTTGAGCAGGCGGATTTCTTCTCTCTCTGGGAAACCTCAACCCTGCTTTTATGATCTTGCAGCTGATTCACTTAGATTATCCAGTACAATTCCTAATAAGTAACTTATTAGTAACTTTAGTCTCCTTATAAAATCCCTTTACAGGAATCCCTATATTAATCTTCAATAATTAGTCTTTGATTAACTGGGGTCTATAGAATAGTCAAGTTGATATCAAAAAGCCATCACAGTTTCCTGAAGGGACAACTTTGGGAGTTCTGACACAACCTAAACCAACTAATGATCCCAAATAACCTAGAGACAGTGTACTTTCATCATAGTTTCCTCCCATGCTCTCCTCCTCATACCTTAATTTTGGTCATGCACAAATATTTCTATTCACACAAAATTGTTGCTGATGGTTTCTCAACTTCCTTTTCCACTATTTTGAATTTCATGACCCAGACATGATGTCCAAATTCTCAACTGCTACCCTTCTTCTTAAAAAATGCCAACCATGGTAGCCATTTGGTTGTATGCAAATATCCTAGCATATTCCAACATTGGGGCATTCTTTATGGTTTTCTTTTTTACACTTCCACCTTCTCCTTATCGCAAATTGTATGCTTTATTATGGCTTCAAGAGTTGATCTGGTAAGAGAACTTAAGAAGTGACAGGACCTACAGATACACATCCTTTTGGATAGAAGCTTGAAGATCCATTGAACCATTGGCCTTGTTTCTTTTTCTGTGTCTTGTTGGGTGTGGAACACTAAAGCGAGATTTCCTGAGTGGCCACAAGAGGTGTACTCCCCCTTTCTCCCAGCCGAACCACACTCAACATGTACCATGGACAAGGATCAAATGTGTGTACTTGTGTGTATGTTTATTAAGACACTGGAATCTTGTGATAGCCCAGCCTAACCTAACCTAACCTCCATGCTTCTAATTCTCTGCTCCACTCAGTGCAAATTAAGGACCTTGCCTTTCTTTATCATCCCGGCATTTGTATTTTGAATAGGGCACTTGTTAGATTACCAGTTACTTAAAAAGCTGGCTTTATATATGTATCTACGACATGGTAATTAAGGAAACATTTCTTTCAATTTTTCTTTATTACCCCAGTATCCAACACTACTTTAAATAAAATAAAATGTTCATAGCTTATGATGAATATTAGTGAATTAGGACACTCAAGGTATTGAGGGATTTGGGGGGGATTTTTATCTGGCCCTTTTATAAAAGTAAATATTTTGTTCTGATTTTTTTATTGCCAAAAATGCTTAGAACAGCCTAGAGTTGTCAGAAGATTCAGACATTTTAAGTAAAACATCTCAAGATTAGGCTAAAAAAATCAGGACAGCATTTTATTATTTTGTCCCATTAACCTAGGAGAAAACCTACAAAAATAATAATAATAAAAAGAGAAAGAGAGAGGGAGAGGGAGAAGAAGAATGAACTTGGGAAACTCAGAAATGTAACATTTCAGAGTATAAATTGCCTTCTTGCCCTTTGCCTTCCTAAGTAATATAATTGTGTAATGATCTCACTTGGTCCAGAGAAGCATCTGAGATCTTTATTATATTTGTCCTTATCTGGCAAGGGATCTGTTCAGGCCAGAAATGTCTCTATTTAATACTTCAGTTAAACATATCCAATTAAACTCTACACTGACCTTCTTAAACAAGGGCACATCAATTTATTCCAAACCTGAGGGCATATATGAAGTGACATTTTTCCTGACTCCCTATGGCTTCAGAAAGCTTTCAAGTTAGAGATGTGTCAATATAAAGGAAACTCAAGCTTAAATCTTCACATTAGGCTCAGTTTTGCTATGACTATGCTGCTGGAGTTCTGATTAATATTTGTCACTTTAAAACAATTAGAGCATAGTCAATTGATTGACCAATTCTTTGTTTAGCAACCTTCGAAGCAGTGTTACAATGCTGCCTGTTCAATACCTGTTAGGGGTTGAATTGTGATCTCTCTCAAAATGATGTGTTGAATCCCTGACTCTTGGTTCTTATTTCCTTATTTGGAAATAGATTAGTTAAGATGAGGTGTGATTACTTAAGATGAGGTCATACTGGATTAGGGAGGTTTCCTAGTTTACTGTAACTGGTGTCCTTACAAGAAGCCTGCCACATGAAGACAGATACAGGAGAGGAACATCATATGACAACCAAGCAAGTACTGGAGTGATGTAGTTGCTAGCCAAGGAAGGCCACAGACATCCTGCAAACCATCAGAAGCTGGTTAGAGTGAGGGACAACCTCTTTCAGGTTTCAGATGCAGCCTGTCCTTGAAGACCCTGTGATCACACAGTTACAGCTTGCAGAACTATGAGACCATAAATGTCTGGAACCATCAAGTTTATGGCACCTTGTTGTAGCTGACCTGGAAAACTAACATAAAGTACTACAAGTAAAGTACCCATAATAAGATTGCAGGAATGGGAAGTGACCAGGAAAGACAGGAAAGTAAGTATCACGACACTACAACAGCTAACAAATGACAGTTGTTTCCACCTGGTAAAGTATTAGAAAGGTTGGCACTCAGAGTATCTGGGACAAATGTTAGCCATGGAGAGAAGATCATCTGTCAAGGAGTCTGGGAGCCCAGAAGCTAGGAGAGGGGTTTCCCTCCCAATAGCAATAAGCATTTTCTCATGTTCCCTCCATGTGCCCAGTTCTCACAGAATATTTGTACCCTCTTTCTTAATTCAGGAAGCAATTAATTCAGTAAGCAAGTAAATGCTCAAGTAGAAACTTGAAAATATGAGTTATTTCTTTATTTTTGCAAACAATGAATTTCTTTCCTTCTTCCTTTTTTCTTTCTTTCTTTTGGCTTTTGAGAAAATTGCAAACTGATACATATTAAATATTGTCTGGATTAAAAAATCTTGATCCCACATCTCACATTTGGTTTCAGCTATCCCTAATCAGCTTGATACATTTATTTCCAAGAAAATGTTTCCTAAAGTGAACTTAATTAGAACATGAACAGCCTTAAGAATAATAAGAAACTGGGAAGAAAATGAGGTTAGACTTGGATAAAATACAAATTTAAAAAATCAGACCAAATGAGGTATGAACAGAGAGCTTTAAACAAATGTATTGTAAAAGGAAATTGCTTAATATTCAAACTCATTAAAACAAGCTCAACAATTACCATTTCTTCCTCTTTAAATAATTTTTATGAATCAACACAAACCACACTTGAGCTGTTTCACCAGCACATGTTTGATTTGTAAATACACGGCAAAGAACTAAAACAACAAAAACATCCTATTAAAAATCAGACTAATTGGCAATATGCCCTTTTAGCTCTTTCAGCAGATTTAGAAATCTTGGCCAAGTATCTGAATTTATGGGAGTTTTATCTTTCATCACTTTTGTCAGGTGACCTTCATCTCTAGCCCCAGAATTCAGTTCTCTGTGGACTTCCAGAGTCTAAATCAGCCCTTGAACTTGGTTGTGAAAGGACATTTGACACAGTGTTATGGAGAGATGAAAATATGTCTCTTTTATTGAAATGTTTACTCTGAAATGATATGTATGGCTTCTTCTCCCAATTACTCACATGTTAATTTCTACTTTGTTTTTTTTATCCTCCTTCTCCCCACCCTTGAATGACAGCTATATTAGCTAAGTTTGTCAGGCTAGTTGCAGGTCCCCCCAGAGAAAACCCAGGAAGGGCTGACCTCATGCTCACAGCATGCTCGGCCAGCTCAGACTTCTCTATCAGTCAGCGCCTGGGAAGGCCAGGCAGGGACTCAGCTGCCTTCCTGAGTGAGCTTGATGATAAAGTTTATCCCATCAGGAATGAAAGTATTGGTCAGAGTCCAGTTGCATGGCTTATGTTGAGAGTGAACTTTTCGACATTTCAAATCTGCCATATCAAATTAAGCAGAATAAAGCCGGCTGTTTGCCCGATTATTTATAACATCACAGGAAACTTGGAATGACTTATTAAAGAATGGAAATATTTCTCTTTCCTTAGAAACAAGCTTGCCTCTGCCAAGATATACAGCAACTGGCTGGGTATGGGAACAGTACAAAAGGGTTCCCAGTTCCAAGGTTATTAAAACATACCTGGGCTCACTTAAAGACCTGAACCCAGTATGAGGATGAACAATTTGGGGGACAGCCTGTGGTGCCACAGTGAGCTTCTTGGGAAGCCCTTGTTTCATATATACAGAAAAAAATAAAATAAAACTAATGGGAGCATTTGATGTTTCTGAGAATGTTACTGGTCATAAGCTTTGGTCAAAAGTGTTTATCACCTTAATAAAGCCCTAAGGAATGCAGCTGAAAGGGTGACTTTGAAAGTGGTTTCTGCTTCCTTTGCTCATTTACTAACTGCATTGAAGCCAGAATTCACTGATGAAAGCTAGTAATGGATTTTGGAAATATGAATGCTGAATATATGAGAAATTTTTTAATATATTTTACTTTTTCATTACTGCTGATATGGGATCTACGTAGGTAATTTAAGGATGTAGAAATACATGATGTTTTGGTTACCTCAAATCTTATCACCCAGAAATATCAATTATTAGTATTTTGGTATATTTCCTACATGTCTTTTTTCCATGCAAAATTATGTGCACATATAAAAAGACCTTCTATGTAAAATTTACATTCTTTAGTAATGTTTTTTTAAAAATTAAACAACATATATATATGTAATATACATATGCATAAATCATGTACATATACATGCAGATATCTATTTATGTTTGTATATATATTTTTATATTCTTAAAATCTGGTGTTTAATGGCAGAATAGTATTCAGTCACTTTGCTATTTCTTGGTTTATCTAAAATATCCTTTTTTCAAAAAAAAGGATATTTTAGATAACAACAACAATTCAGGCTGTTTATAATTATTCAACTTTTGTTATTAATATACCACAATGAATATTCTTATTTAGAAAATATGTTTCTTATTTTGAACACTGATCTAGGATAAACAATAAACACACAAAAATATATTTAATTGGGCCAATGAAAATCAACACCTTTAGGATTTATAATATGTATTGCCCAACTGCTTTCTATAAAGTTCCTGCAAATTAACAGTCTCTGAGGGGGATAGGTGATTACCCTGATCAGTACATTTTATGTTTTGAACTAAGATAGAATGCCATATTCTCCTTGAATTACTTCTACTTCTTTTCCCTAGGATCTTCTTTCGATGCAAACATCAATCTGATTTGTGCTACAAATTATTATTCCTTTTCAGTGCTATTTAAGGATAAGAATATATATTACAGAGGGCTGGTGATATGGCTTAGTGGTAGAACACTTGCCTGCATTTGATCCAAGTACCAAAAGAAAAAAATTATACAAACATGCATACTCATATACTTGCTTTCCCATTCAAAATATTTTGGTCCTCCAAATGCATTTTTATAGTTACAGCACTTTTTTACATTTGATTATGTAATGATGTAATAGTGCTTCAAACTAATATATCTTTTAGATGACATTAAAGCAATTGGCGTGTTACACTGAATATTCATGATATTTGTTGACATGGACAGCATATGCTAATGTATTAAAACCAAATAGTTCATGGATGATTATGAGTCATATTTACTCAGTTCTAACTGTAATTCTTACTGGCACATCTATGCCTGCTTCAGGTAAGGTGGAGGAAAACTCTGTTTCAATTAAATGACACAGCACATTTACACCAAAAGTAGGGAGACCAAAGAAAATATTTATCCATTTTTTAAAAATGTGGCAGAAGAAAAGCAAAGAAAGGAATGACCTAAGCAACAAAAGGAAGCAGACCGAAGGAGTAAGTAAAGGAGGAACTCTCTGACACTGTGGTTCTTTCAATTGTTTGTTTGTTTATTTATTTGTTTGTTTGTTTGTTTGTTTATTTATTTATTTATTTATTTTGGTATTGGAGATTGAACCCAGGGGCACCCAACCACTGAGCCACATCCAAAGCCCTGTTTTATACTTTATTTAGAGACAGGGTCTCACTGAGTTGCTTAGTGCCCCACAGTTGCTGAGGCTGCCTCAATGGATTGAGAGACAGAAGAAAATAATCTGCCATAATCATGTATTAGAAGTAATTCAGAATGATTCAAAAAATTCTTTTTTTCTCTGTCTCAGCCATATTTCCTCCAAGACTGACAGAAGACATGGGCATCTATGTACCAGAAGGTTGCAGTATTGCTTGGGGTGCAGAAGAATAAAACAGGCCAGAAACATAATCTCTGAATACATATTTGTTGTACACTTTGAACATCCAAATTATTTTTCTTTTGAAAAAATAAGAACTGAGACATCCTATAGAAAGCATATTCAAGATTCCTTTTAAAAGCTGTGGTATAAATTACAAGATTTAAAAAAATCACTTTCTAAATGTATCATGTTTATTATCCTGTATTTAGAAAGACTTTGCTTCAGAAAAGAGAATCTAGGATTTTGGTAGCTAAAAGCAAAAAGAAAATTATCTTTCATTATATATATACATGACATATATATATATATATAAACACACATATATGTATATATATATATGTGTGTATACACATATGTTAAATATACATTTATATGATCACAAACCTGCATACATGTTTAAAATAGTACTTTAACTTGTGTATACACGCACATATACTTTTTCTAATTCATTCATGGGTAGGTTATATTTGTCCAGTAAAATCCAAGGATACTTTAGTTTAAAATGTCCCCATTAAACATTTACACATATGATCCTTTTTAAGTTCCAGGCGTAGGCTTATAAAACAATATTGTGTTGTATAACATTTTTCCACATTTTACTTTAAAAGTGTGATTGCCTGGAAAACATTATAAAATAGAGTCATTGTAGAGTTAATAAGAAGTTTCTGCCCATTTAAATTTCTTAAAAAGAAAATCCACTATTAACTGAAAAGGGCTTTAAAATGTGTCTCTATTTTTTTAAGTACATATCTGTAAGAAGCAAAATTGTATTCATTATCTCACTCAAAATTGCATATAAAATCAGATTAAATGCAGAAGATATGACAAACTAGATTCTTCATTAGAATATTTTAAAAATGTAAATAAAAACTATAAAAATCTTTAACTGAATAATTTTATTGTTTTGAAAATATAATTACTTTTACAAATATATAATTTTACTCTTGCAATAATGGTCTTCAAATGAGTTAAGTGAAGATTTAATTTTGTTTTAATTTAAGACAATGATTTCAAATGAATTAAGTAAATTTTTAAATTTTGTTTTAATTTTTAACACAATCATTATTGACAGACAAGAATTTATTTTCTTAACTATATATTTTATTTTTTACAAAAAAGAATGAGTTTAATTTTTTTTCTAAAAATGAAACCTGAAGATGAACTCTGATAGTAGCATTTAAAGTGCTTGTTAAAGTATACTTACCAAGACCTTCCCTCCACCACACCAGAATCTAAGAAATAGAGGCTATGAAGGACTTTGGGGGTTTTTCAGATTCCATTGAAATTTGGACTCTAGTTCTTACTGGTGTTACTGCTGTTGACCGGTGACGAGTTCTTGTTTCCCTGACGTTGAAGAATAACACCAAAGAAGCACGCCGAGGCAAGGTCAGAGTAGAAATTAGAAGTTTATTAAAGGACAGCAGAAAAGACTTCTTCCGGAGGAAGAAGGGGACCCAAAAGGTGGAATCCGTGGAAGTGCGGTTGTTTCCCCTTTTTATAGGTTTGGTGATGGAATGTAGGTTGGAAGGCCCTAGAGGTGCAACACCGGTGGGCCAAAAGGGCAGAAAGGACTTTTGGGATGGGCTTATCACTTCTCTGGGATGGGCTATCTCCAAATCTGTTGGGGGCTGTTCATTAACACTTCTTTGAGGTGGACTTTGGCCTAGGGCCTTTTCGGGACTTCACTAACATTCCATGAATTGTCCTGAGTTTTCCCTGAGTCATTCCCAGCATGGCCTCCATTTTAGATTTCACTCGATATTAGACCCAATTTACCTAACTACACTGACTACCTAACTTTAAATCTGGCTTCACTGGTCTCTGTTGACTTTGCTTCATTCCCATTACCAGGTAGGTAAATATAAGAATCCCTGAACCTTCAGCTCTGCAAGGGCAAACAGTGTGTTTGGATAACCTGGACTCCAAGCCATTTACACATATCCTTTTTAGGACTGACAGATAAAATAGAGTATGCTCAAATATTTTAAATTTTAGATAAGCAATATACTTTAAGTATGCTCCATGCTACTTTTATGTTATACAAATATTAAAAATACATTCATCAAGCCAGAGGTGGTGACACGCCTATAATCCCAGCAATCAAGAGGCTGCAGCAAGAGAATCACAAGTTTTTAAAACCAGCCTCACAGATTAATGAGGAACTTAGATACTCAGCAAGATCCTGTCTCTAAATAAAATATAAAAAAGGGATGGGGATGTGGCTCAGTGGGTAAGTATACTGGTTTCAATTTTTTGTATCCCCCCCCAAAAAAAAATTACAATCATCATTGCTTTTCTAAATGTGAGTCAAATAAAAAACATCCATTATTCTTCTGAAATTCAAATATAACTGGTTGGCTATATTTTGCTTATATTTTCTTGTGCTAAATCTGTAAGTCCTACACTTTATACACATGCAGCTCGTCTCTCTGCTTCTAGGCTTTGATTCCTGTTAGAGTTTGTAAGCAAGTCAGGATGGCGCCTGGCATTTTGCCAGAGAAATGTTAGGGTCTGTAAACAAGTCAAGATGGCGCCTGGCAAAATGCCAGAGGGAGTGGTTTGTGAAGTAATGCCAGGGAGCCATTAATTGTGGAGATTCCTTATTGGTTGACTGCTGTATCTAGTTTATGTTAATTAAGATAATCTGTGTGGAATGAATATATACCCCTCCTGTCCTACAATAAATGGCTCCCACTCCTGCTGTATCTATCTACACAAGTTGTTCCTCACCACCACCACCACCACCACCCCCGTTATTCTGCTGCAGCTGGACTGTGGCAGATTCCCGTAATATGACTGAGTGAGACAATGGAGAACATCTAACACAGAGTATTTATTAGTTGTATGGATTGAGGTAGAATTTTAGGAGGAAATGATAGAACCCAGAAATTCTCATGAAATCAGACACACCAATGTTCTCACACCTTTTAAGAAGCAGATCTCTCCAAATTTCCCTCAGAATATTTTCCCGAAAGTATCCCCCCATGGATCTGATTTCAATCACTATTTGATTCATTTCAATGAAAGTTTTAGTCTTTATTTATTTATTTTTCATTTTAAAGAAACTCATTACCAGAGCAACTGGTTGTAGAGAATGTATAGTTTAACCAAGGTCAAAGTCTCTGTTCTACTTTGTCAAAATTCACTCTGCTTTTGGCCACCTGTACATAAGTGGTTGTAAGAATGTAAACATTCTTAACTGCTGTCTCTTTATTTTGTCCGTTTCTCTGGAAGATCTGAGTGACCTTAAGGCAGGCTGCTATATTTTCTGACCTTTTTAATATTTCTATTAACCTGGTTCCCATCTGCTATTCCAATAATACCAATACATATTTTCCTATAAGCAAAATCCTCACTCAACAATTATATATATACATTTGTTTTTGTTGTTGACTATAGTACTTTCTGATTTTACTTATTGCAGGGGGGGGAAATAATTTTAAATTTATTTCCCCCAAAGGACTAATGCCAGTTTTTAAAAATCTTTCAAGAATAAGATAAAGAAATACTTTAATATCCACCTACAGAGTCATCTTTCAATTACAACTAAGCACCTTTTAAATATTGTCTTTCTTTTCTATGTGATTAGAGTGTAGTTCTTGGTTTTAAGTGGCTGGCATACTCTTCAAATCATTTTGATAACAGATTTTCACTTAGACAGTTGCCAGGCCCAGGTTTCACACATAGCCTGATATTTGACTTTGTTTAGTGTCCAAATGAGAGATAAGAGTCTGACTTCAAAGGCTGAAGTTCTAAGAAGGACATTCTCACTTTTCCACTAAGTC
Organism: Ictidomys tridecemlineatus; assembly: GCF_052094955.1. Classification (NCBI taxonomy): domain Eukaryota; kingdom Metazoa; phylum Chordata; class Mammalia; order Rodentia; family Sciuridae; genus Ictidomys; species Ictidomys tridecemlineatus. Next base: position 105,508,701 of record NC_135481.1, read on the forward strand.
CAGCAGCTTATACTAGAACTTAATTCAAGGAAATACCTTACTAGCAAACCTAAAATAACTTTAGTTGGAAATGTGGTTTTGATAAGTGAATTGTTTCCATTTCTTTTTTGCAGGCAATTAAATGACTACCTTAAAAACATTCCTGTGACATTTTCAGATCTGAATTATTTTGTTGTTGTTGTTGTTTTTAAACTGATATTTGCAACTAATGCAAACATGAAACCAATCTCTTAGAAACAAGTTGCTTAAAGCAAATTAAATAAGTTATTTATGTTTTTCTATACCACTTTTGATGATTTTCTAACAGAGGTCTCTTGTTTTCTCTAAAGGAAAAAAAATATTGTTCTATTTTTCACTATCTACTCTCTGGTTCATTCATGTGTATGGTAATTAATCATATTTACCTAATTATTACATTTAACCTTGTATGAACTAGTAATATTACTAAGGCTTCATAATATTAGTATTACTATTTCTAGTCCTAGTACTTTTACTAGGCTTAAACTTCTCTAGGACTATTTTTATTTTACATATTTTAAAAATAATATCACAGGAAGAGGTCTTGAAAGGGAATAAATAAATCCTTAACATCATAGAAGAAAGTGATTTTTATTTATCTAGATTGCTTTTGAATCCTTCTTTTTAACAAATATTTACATAGTTTACAATAAAATCTGGTATATGTTTCAATGTTTGAAAATTTTTAGTTTATATAGCTGTTTTAAAGATTCGATGAGAATGTAATGTGAATGCATTTAGCATAATACCTATCAAATAGGTATTTACAGCCATCATTGAATCTGTAACGCTAAATAAACTTTCTATATTGTAAAGTGTGTAATATCTAATCAAGTTGATGCCTACCTACAAATTCATGCAAGTTGTCATTATAAGTTTCCTCCTTTTATTTTGTTCTTTTCTGTTACAAGTAATAATGTAATGAATATTAACTCTTTTTTTGTATCTTTTTTCATTTTTTTTCCCTTCACATGATTTTTTAGGGGACGGTGATTCTTGAGTCAGATTTGAACATTGGGTGAGCAAAGCCAGTTCCCACTGCCACCAAAATGGGTACAGCACATTAACACATCATTTAATTATCAGAATTGTTTCATATTCAACTAAAGACTGATGTTAAAAATAATAAAAACACTCTTTTGTTTTGTTTTGTTTTCCTTTGCTTTTGGTACAAAGGATTGAACCCAGGGGCACTTAATCAATGAGCAATATCCCCCGATTATTTTATTTATTTTATTTTGAGACAGGATCTCACTAAATTGCTTAGAGCCTTTCCATTTTGCTGAGGCTGACCTTGAACTTTCAATTCATCTGCCTCAGTTTCCCAAGCTGCTGTGGTTACAGATGTGTGCCATCACACCTGGATAATAATGCTTAGTTCTTTGTGTATCTTTTGTTTCTTGAATTACTATGGAGTTCAAAACTTCTCCAAATTTTTATGAACTACTCACTTTTTATTACTTATTATCTATATCTGTTATGCATCTCCATCTATTTTGTTTTTAGGTTTGAATCATACTGCATGTGAACGTAGTAAACTTGTTTTTAATAGTGGAGGAGAAACAATACAGTTGAGCATACCCTAGAGAAGGCTGGCTGGGCTCTGCTTCAGTTAAATGGGCTAAGGGAACTTACAGAGAATCTTGGAGTTTGGTTCCTGAATGAAAATTTGTGGTTTCCAGGAAGATTGTCAAAAGTGGCAGATAAACAAAAGAATAGAAAGAGAATGACAGTAAACAATTTCCATATTTAAAATGTTTTTCTTTCCTACATTATCTCCTTTATTTCTTGTCATGAGTAAATTTTATTTTTGGTAGGTGGATAATTTCAGAAAGCTATCATACTGTCAAACTTACTTTTGTTCAATGTTTTACGAACATACCTCATTAAAAGAGTTAATAGAAAGTGAGAAAATTGAAAAACCAAAGTGCTATGCAGTTGAACATTGATTTTGCCTTAAAAAATTAGATTAACTTTGGCCTCAAAAGGAAAAATAAATAAACAAATAAAGTACTTTATTTTATTTTATTTTGGTGGAAGGGTATGTAGTACCTTCCTTAAAAACTGAAAAGAGAAAAATCTGCACATGAATTTCCACTGAGTCTCTCTTAATCTTTCTTCTTTTTTTATTATTCATCAGCTAAATGACTAAAGGTTTAAAAAATGTGCATGTTGTGTGGGTATGAAATTTATTTCAGAAGAGTATCAGGAAATGGTTGATTCTGTCCAAGACCAGGGTGGGAGAAAGAATGAAACCTGAATACATAATGACAGGATACACTATCCCAAATTATGTCACCATGGAATGTTAAAAATCAGCAAAAGCCAGAAAAGCATCAGAACTTCCCTCCACTGTTCTTTCTGGAAGATGATTTAAAAACCTAGGAAAGTTTTTCTCAACTTCCTTTGAATAGGTCACCAGAGCCTCTTCCTCTGAGGTTGTCCTACCTGTCCCTGCCAGAAGGGAACTTCCTTCCCTCTGGAGATGAATAGTAACAGAAAGGAATTTCAACAAACCTCCATGCTACCTACAATCACCATTAAACACCATCATAACTCTATGACTGCCCCACTCTTCTTCAAACTTAACATAAAATATATAGGTTTAACCATTTCTTTGGGTTTCCCCCTTTTTATGAAGAATACCATAGCACATAAAGCTTATTTTAAAAATGCACTTTTCTCTTGTTAACGTGTCTTTTCTTGTATGGGGCTTGGCCACAAACCCAGTATAGGTAAAGAAAAAAAAAAAAAGAACCATTATGTAAAAATGTGAGTATGTAACAGATGTGATTCTGCAATCTGTATTGGGGGTAGAAATGGGAGTTCAAAACCCAATGGAGTCAAATGTATGAAAGATGATTTATCAAGAGCTCTGTAATGTTTTGAACAATCAATAAAAAAATAAATAAAATGGAAAAAAAAACAACAAAAAAAGAAATATATATATATATATATATATATATATATATATATATATATATATTTAACTTCTACACTTACAATTAAACCTAGGTTAATACTAGCAGCAAAGTTTTTCAACGGAAGGATTATGATGAATTAAGCCATCAAAAGAATATAGATAAGTTCAAAAATTGTATTTTACTATCTCAAGCATTACTTAGTAATTAATCAGTGTTTTCATGATTCATACTCATAATCAATCCACTTATCTATCAATGTTAGTTGTATTCCTACATATGAAAAGTAGGCAGTAAAATGTGAATTTGTTCTCTTTCTTTTGACTCAAAGGCAAAAGAAATAATTTTCTACCTATCTTAGTTTCTCCAACTGAGACCCTGTTTGAGGGAGAAAAAGAGAGAGGGAAAAAGAAGCAGAAGTTCATTAACATACACTATGCACAAGAGCATGCCTTCTCCATAGACAGACTTTGCTAAGAGTGCCCTTCATCTGTAAGGGAAAGGCATTCTCTAAATGGAAATGCCCTTCACAAGGAAAAATATGTCCTGATTTTAGAGCTTCTCCTTTATTTACTGGTTTTCACTGACCTTGAGCTCAAAACAATCCATTTGTCAAAGAGACCTATTTTGGGGGGGGGGGGCATATTCTTGTACCCTTTAAGACTTTTAAACCAGGTTTGGTATGTGAAGTAGGATAGCAGAACTTTCCACTCTCCTGGTCCATTACCAGAAAAGCAGCATTAGATGAAATGAATTTATTTAAGATGGAAGGGGAATTGGTTGCAAAATAGGGTGTAAAACTTTACTTAAAAGCTATTTCTACTTATAGCATTTTCTCCACGTACTAATAGAGTTACAGAGCAGTAATGGTTTGCTTACGGGCAAGCAATTAAGCACCTGCAGTCACTCCACAGGATGCAGATTTCACATGAATAGCTGTTTTATAAATAAACAAATAGAAACACATACATGAAATAGCAAAAGCAATGCTGCTTGGATTTTAACTTTATAAAAAATACTTGCACACTTTCCCAAAAGTCATTTGTTTTAGCAGAGGCTCAGGGAATGATACCAAAAGTAAGTAGTCTTTTGTGTTATGTTGAGGAATTGATCTAAAGCAAAGAAATAGGCTTAAAAGCCAGCTCATAATCAAGGTCCATTAACTCTGTCTTATTCCTCCATCCACCCACTTCCAGCACACAGAGAAGACTATTTCTTCAAAGTTGCCTTATCTGCCCACAGTCAAGAGCTGCTAAAGACGAAAAACAATACCTAGGATTCTTCTCTGAGTTTTCATTAGCTAACCTCACATTACAAGATGAAAGACTTAGTCTGCAGAACACCTGGACAAGACTTTGTCCTTACTTCTGAACCAAATAAAATCATATAATATCCACTTGTCAATTCCATGGGCCCAGAGAACTTCCAGGTCACTACATTCTTCTCTAAGCCCACTGAGGTCCCCTAGAAACCATTTGTTATTCTCCTAAAGATCATCAACATTCTCCATTGTTGCCCTCCTTAAAAGGAAAAATATAAGAAGTATGTAAGTTCTGAAACACAATGGGTTAATAAGTTATTACTCTCCTGTGGTTATTCCATGTTGAATCTCCACCCTTTGGTTTGTTAATAAATTTGTTTGCTTTCTGTATTCTTTCATGTATCCATTGTCAGTGAAGTGCAGCTAAACTTTCAGAGGGCAAATGGAAAATCTCTTTTTTACCCCTACATTTTCATATATAAAATCAGATTTGACGTGCCCTTTTCACTGATCAGTATAATAATTAATAAAATATTTATTATCCTTTCTGCTATCTATAGTAATTTAATCATAGAATGTTTTGTGAGTAATAATCACTATTTACATGCCATTCGAGTACCAGTATTAAGCTTATTATAAATAAAATATAAGCAATGAATGTGTAGGTATAAATATGCACTTTTTCAGATTTAGAGGGGAGTTTGCTATTAATCACCCATCCATCTTTACAGGTTCATCCTGAGAGAGCAAAACTACTTTCTCAGCCCCTCTCCTAATAGCCTTGGGGTCTTGAGTGTTTCTTGTTTTCACATATCTTATGTGGAATAAATAGCTTTTATAATTTATTCAAATTTGGAAACAGCTGATGCTATACTTTAGATGGGAATGTTCCCCACAGGCCCATGTGTTGAAGACTTGGTCCCAGCTTGCTGTTATTGGGAAGTATGGAAACTTTAAGACAAGGGGTCTATTGGGTGGTTTTAGCCTATTATGGAGAAGCCCTCAAAGGGGATGCATGACCCCTGCCTCTTCTCTTTTATGTCCCAGTCATGAGATGAACAACCTTGCTCTGCTACAAGCTCCTGCCATGATGTGCTACCACAGATCCAAAGCAATGGGACCTATTGTTTGTGGAATTAAATCTCCAAATCTGTAATACAAAGTAAACTGTTAATATTTATAAATTGATCATCTTTGGTATTCCTTCCTTGTTACCTTTAGCATTTGTAACAGAAAGCTGACTAACACAATTGATATTGAATTTGACTTTGCCATGCACCACCTAAGTAACCCCATATACACTGCATTACTTTTAAGTCTGAATTTCTTCATGTGGAAAACAGGAGCAGAAATAATAACCCTAATTAGTTATGTGAGGAATTTCCCCTCAGAGAGTAGATTCATCTACTGCTTCAAGATCCATCACCAGTTATAGTGACAAGTCTTCAAATTGGACTCAGGAGAGTTCACCTTCTAAATCTATGCCTGTATTGTGAGTAAGTTGGTCTTGACATTCTGCATTGGGATGGCAACCGCGCTAGCACTTAAAAGTGATCCCACCAAAGCCTGGAGAAAACAAAAGGAAATTAACTCACAGGTTTGGAAGACAATCTTGCAAAACTAAATAAAAGCAAATGGTGCAAGGAGAAGAGACTGCATAAATGAAACTAGTGGAAAAAGAGGTCAAAGATAGTTTCATTAATTTAGAAAACATGAAATATAGTTCAAGGCATATTGAGATATCCAAGTTGTCTTATTTAGAAAGTTCTCAGATTTTATGTAAATAGCACACTAAAATGAGATAGAATATTTGTAAAACAGAATTGTAGAGCAATTAGAGCCTAGGTTTTCACAATAGTTTTCTCTGAATATAGACTATTAATTCACTACTAGTTTTGAGACCTTGACAAAGCTACTTAGATTCTCAAAGATCATTGTTCTCACTAAAAGCAAAGATGATAATGGTAGTAGTTACTTCAGTTTCTCTTGACTACTTAATACATTATCTGGCATGGAATTAATATGTAGCATAACATTGAGAAAGTAGGAGTTGAAGTTAAGAGCACAGGAGAGGGTGACCAGTGAAACTGAAGGTCTCTAGAAAGATAATGTTTTCTAAAGAGAACTTACAGTACATCAAAGAAGAAATCAAGTGAGTCCATTTTCTTATAAAGGTTTAAAATTCTATTATGTCAATTTATTCTTCCCAAAGATATTTTTAATCAAAATCTATCCAAGTAAAGTTTTATTATTTCCTTGATGGTAATGAAAAATTTCTTCTAATTTACTGCATTAAAAATGAGGCATGATTTATAAAGAAATGATATAAGAACTTCATATCCTAAAGTATAATGCAAGCTTATATTAGAGTAAGATTTGTAGTTGTTTGTTGTTGTACCTGTTTATAAATTAATTTCACAAAAGTACTATCTATATTAAATATTTTATGTAGTATTTCCTTTCAGCTGAAATATTGTATTTGTGGTCATTTTTATATCAAATGCCATGACTTCATTCTAGTTTCTGTTAAAATGTGAAATTATTTCTCAAGGAAACCCCAGGTTACTTGTTCTTATGATCCTAACTATTTCAGAGACACAACCAAAAAAGTCGAGAAATCTAACTTCTTCCTGAAGCCTAATGTTTAACTGTGAAAATATTAATTCAATACTGAAAAATAGGAACAGATTACCTATGACATAATTTTTATCAAGTATAAGTTTAAGATAATATGAATATGTAAGTCATCTTTATGTTGCTGTGACCAAAATATTTGAAAAGAACTACTTAGAGCAGGAAACGTTTATTTTGGCTAATGGTTTAGAGGTTTAGTACATAGTGAGCCAACTCAATTGTTCTGGCCCTGATGTAAGGCAGAGCATCATGGTGGAAGGGCATGATGGAGGAGCACTGCTCCATTATTGGTGGTCAGGAAATGGAGATCAAGTGGAGGGGGAGCTCAAATGTAAGCTCTTCCAGGACTTGCCCTCAGTGAGGCACCTCCTCCAGCCACAACCTACCTGCTTACAGCTACCACCTAGTTAATCCATTCAAACTAGAAAGGACTAATCAGGCTACCTGTTTCATAATATAATTGTCTCACCTGTGAATATTTCTGCATTAATACAGAAGTTTGGGGTATACCTGATATTCAAACCATAGCAATTAGATAAAACGAACTACTTTTTTAGAAAAATAAAAAAGTACAGGTCAATGACTAAACAACCAATCTCAGAAAGACAATTGCATTGTACATATTATAGTGTAGATCTGAGGTGTCTCCCCCAAAAATCATATGACAGATAATGAAGGAATGTTCAGAGCTTAAATGATTAGATTATGAGAGGGATAACATGATCAGTGGATTCATCCATTTGATGGATTCATAATTTGAATGGACTACTACATGATAACTGTAGGCAGGTGAGTGGGCTGAAGGAAGTAGGTCACTGGATCAATGCCCTTGCGAATTATGGTTTTCTAGTCCTTGTTGTTTTTTTTTTTTTTCCTTGCAGTTTCTGATTTCTGGATGCCATGTACTGGCAACTTTCTTCCAGATAACCTTCTGCCATGATGTTCTGCCTCACTCAAGTCCAGAATAAAGGAGTCGGATGACCATGGACTGAACTGATGAAACTGTGAGTCCAAGATAAACCTTTCATCTTCTCAGTTGTTCTTATCATGTCACAGTAAAGAAAAAAAACTAACATACTACACATATTTTTTTCTACCCTTTACTTCATGTCAGGACAATGTGGAATTCACTTTCCATAAGAATCTGAGCATGTCTTCTCCCCACAAAATACAAATAAAATTGATGTCAACTGGCCTCTTATTTGTCTTTGATGCTTCCCAAATGCATTTAACCAAAGCAGGAGATATTAATGAGGGAAGTTGAAGCTCATATTATGTCATATATAAAACTTTCCACATTTAAAGTTGAATTAGGAATTGACATTAAACCTTGAAAAGTTGGTTGTAAAGAGTAGGATAGCAACTAAAATTTACAGCAGAATAAAATGTTAGGTTCCCTAATAAATGTCCAAGGAGAACATATACTCTAAGAGAGTAGACTCATTCCAAGGTTATCTTAGATTTCACAGAAACATTTCTATTAAGTTCTGACATAAAAAGTGAAGAAAGACAAGGATGTTTTAACAATTCACATAAGAAATTTTATTCGAATTAAATTACTCTAAAATCACCAATAATTTGTCAAATATAATATTCTAATTATGAGGTTCCGAGAGTCATTATAGTAGAAATGGGACTGTGGAATACATAAAAATGACAAATAATATACTTTATCAAAAATAAAAGTACTATACAGAAGACAAGACTTATACATTTTCCAGACAGTTCATTCCCTGCCATTTCCAATAATCTGACTCCAGAATCTTAGAGCCAGACCCACCTTCCCTATTTAATATTATCCAGGAAATAGTTAAATGGCAATAACACAAAGTAGATGTGACAGGTAGATGTGACAATAAACTCTGCTCCATAGCACTGCATAGAGAGTTGATGTTTAAATACAGCAATAATTTCAATAAAGTGAAGTAAGAATGCTTCATTCAGATTGTCACAACAATTCAGAAAGTTGTTCTATATCACCTCCTCCTCCCAAATTCTAGGGCAATTTATCACCTTGTATAGTAAAAGTGAAGGTGGATCCTAGACACGACACAAATTTAAAACTATATTCAATTCTTATCATAAAGTAACTGCCTCTGGTATTTTACAGAGCATGCAAGAAGTAAGCTTACTATACACCTTTGGATTGTACAAATCTATCTAAATAGAACTTCCAGTAGCAAGAAGTATAAGAACTATAGAATTAACTTGACAGGAACTGAGGGGTGTTTCAAGTTGGAACTGTGAGCAAGTGTTGCATCAGGAAATTAAGAATCTTCAGCCAGTGGTGACAAATGCCCTGATTCAAGAACATGGTCTTGCAGCATAGACTGGCATGGGGCACACTTTAGCACCTCAGCAAAGCCGTGAACAGATCAGGAAAGCGAAGCAACCTGGAGACCTTTCAGCTACACTTGGCCAGTGGTGGAAGTCAAAAATTATGGTGCACTTATTAATAAACACATATAGAACTTACTAAGTGGCAGGCATTAAACCAAGTCTGTCAAAAAATTATTAACTATAATCATCCTCACAAAAGACTATGGGATAGGAATTCATATTATCCGCATTTTGCAGATGGAGAAACTGAGGTACGGTGATCAAACACTTTGCCCAAGGACACAGAGCCCCTGAAAAGTTTTCTAAAGGTTGGAATCCAGAAACCCTTTCAAAGTTTGTACTGTCAACCACAATTCTAAGGATTTGCAGAATGTTAAATGGGACTCCACCCCAGTTTTAGTGGAGGATTCAAAAGCCATAGAAAGAATTTGCAAAGAATAAATCAGTTCAAGTGCTTTCAGATTCCAAAGGTGGGCCCTTTGCTGTATTTACAGACATTATTAATCCGTGTCCCTTAGGTTCTGCTGCAGTAAATAGTGATCCAGTCTCCCAGCAGCTCTACCACCAAGGACTAACTTGCCCAAGTCAGATGGTACTAAGGATTGCCTGGGCTTCTCCTTCAACATCTGTATTTCTGAGACCTGGCCAAAGCTATATCTAGAACACCCTCAGTTGTCATCTCAGAGGGACCAAGGACTCTGGGACAGTTTTCATCTGCTCCTTCTTACATATGACACTTGTCCCTTCTACTCATAACTTTTGAGCCATGAATACTTACACAAATCTATCAACTGTTAGGGGAGCCCGAGGACAACTCTACCACCTGTGTGGCAAGGTCAGCGAGGGCAGAACCACATAGGAGAGTTGGAGACCTGGAATAATGTGCAAAAAGCAGCAATTACTGACTCTCCCAAGGGAGCTTAAAAATTCCTTTTTTAAAATATTTGACCTTTACCCACTCAATGACATAGAAGTGCCTGATTAAAGTGTCTGGGAGACTGAGTTTGGTGAGAGAATATCCTCACCAAAGCGGAAGAGTATCATGGAATTTTCATTACCCCTCTGCCATGAGAGTGGAGAGATATTCCTGCTCCTTACTTCAAATCTAAGGAAGCAATTGTGAGCTGGGTTGTTCCCTCTAGAGTTTGGATTGAGACCCCACATCACAGCTCAGCAATCACCCAAGTGAGAGGCTGACCCACGCAGCACACTCAGCAGAGAAGAGGCAGTTTTAAGAAATTAGGCTCACCTTTTCTGCTGTGGACCTTCCTAACTACACCAGCATGAGTTGGAAAGGTCAAGATGGAGAGCAGAGAAAAGGAAAATGAATGTGCCATAATTTAACTCTTGAATGTTTCCCAAAGGCCCATGCATTAGAAGCTTGGTCCCCAGGGTAGTGCTCTTGGGAAGTGGTGATTAGCACCTGGGGCTTAGTGGGAAGTCATTAGGTCATATGGTGCATGTCCTTTAAGATAATTGGTGGCACTGGTCTTTTAATTTCTCCCTTTTGCTTCACAGATCTGAGAGGAAAAGTTTGTTCCACCACGCTCTCCCTGTCACTGTCATCTGCCATCCGCATCACAGGCCCAACACAATAAGTCCATCTGATCTTGGATTTACTTCTCAAAACCATAAACCATAATAAAACTTTTTCTTTCTCAGTTAATTATCTCAGATCTTTTGTTACAGTGACAGAAAGCTGACTAATACAGAATAGTTATTCTGAATGAGGTTCAGAATTTTTTGTGTGTGTGTAAATAAATATATTAACTGGAGAATCAAGGCTATTTGGAGACTAAATTAAATGGAAAATATTTATACTCTATGAGAATGAGCAAATAAGCTATGGATCTACTTGTTATCTCATTCATGTAAGAACAAGAACCAGTCACATAGAAAAAAGTCAGCATTGCTTTTCAGTGGCCTCTAGAATTTTCTCCTTTCCAAGTACAGTTGTCCTTCCTTATCCACAGTTTTTATCACCTATAATAAACCATCATTGGAAAATGTTAAAATGAAAACTCCAAAAATTAGCATAGATAATGCTATAGATTTAAATTGTGCATCCCTCTGTTTAGTATGATGAAATCACATGCCATCCATTCCCTCTCTCCTAGACTGAACCATGTTTTTCTGCAGCTCATCTAGAGTGCATATGCAACCCATCCACTGGTCACTCAGTAGCAGTCTTTATTATTATATTGTTATCACATTGCTTGTGTTCAAGAAATCTTTATTTAGTTACCTAATACTACATTATATTGTCCATCCTTCACTGCATCTCATCTCCACCTAAGCACAGGTCAGAGTGATACTTCAAGAGAGAAAGAAAGCACATTCATTGACTTCTATTGCAATATGTTGCTATATTTGTTTATTTTAAACTTTTTTATTATTGTACTTTATTATTACTTATTTTTGTTAATTTTCTATTAAGACTATTTTATAAACTAAATGTTATCTTAGGTATATGTAAGAAAACGCATAGTCTACACAGGGTGAGGTACCCTCTGGTGCCTTGCCACATATCCCTTGCAATCTGGGGGTATTATGGCACCAGTTTCTGGTAATGCATGCTCCAGTATAAATTTAATTCTTCTAAAATTAATCTTCTGTTTATCTTTATATTAAATAACAGAGTTAAGTAGTTTGGATCTATGGAACCCAACTCAACAGATTTCACAATCTTAGTGCTCAGAATGGGCACATTCTTAAACTGACTCCATGACAGAACATAACCTTGAAAAAGTATGTAATATTTCTCAACATGGGACTTTAACACTTGCAATAGAACACACACACACACATACACACACACACACACACACACACCACACAAACACACTGATAACTTTATCTTAAAAATTTGAAACAATAGCACACTTTCGAAGACAGAGAAGCATAACATCATCTCTCCCCACCTCAAATTGTGTAAGCATAAGATGCTGGTAATGATGTTTCAGTACTTTCAAATTTTTGATATGTGTTTCCAAACAAATGCTCTTCTATATAATCCCACAGTTTCCATCCAAATCAGATCAGTACCAGTTCGTGCCTTGGTTCATTGTGTGTGTCATCTTGGCTAAGCTATAATGTCCAGTTGTTTGGTCAAGCACTAGTGGAGGAAGGTTATTTTGTAGATGTGGTTGTTACTATCAATTGATTTTATGTGAAGGAAGTTAGCATGGACCATATGAATGGCTTTCATCCAATCAGCTGAAAAGCCTTCAGAGCAAAACTGAAGTTCATTGGAATTTGTCCCTAGAATAGTAACATAGAAACCATTTCAGACTTGCAGCTCCAGCATTCCCCTGACAACACTTCTCTCTTTCTCTCTCTCTCTCTCTCTCTCTCTCTCTCTCTCTCTCTCTCTCTCTCTCCTCTCTCTCTCTCTCTGTCTCCCTCCCCCAGGTCCCTCCCTCCACCCGCTTAGTTCCATTTCTTTGGAGGACTCAACTGATACATCACCACCTCATCCATCCTTATCCTCAGAACTCACTCATTCACCTTTTACTAATGGCCTTTATAGTTAAAGGATCTAGTTCAGAGTCACATGCTGCATTTAATCATCTTTTTAGTCTCCTAATTCCTAACTGATTAGGAATTCTAGTTCTAAGGTTCTTATTTTTTCTCCAATCTGGATTTTTTATGATCATAGACCAGCTCTCTTGATAAATGTCCTTAATTTTATGTTTGCCTGTTGTTTGAGCAGAAGCTGTCTTTGATTATATGGCTTATCTTTGAAGTGACATTAAAGGATTATGTTTGAAGTGACAGTTGACTCTTCTCAGGACGTCCTATCAGGTAGCAGACACCAATGACCTGCCCCTTTCCTGATGATGTTACTGTGATTACTTGATTTAGGGGGCATCTGCCAGAAGCATCCATTGAGAAGTCACTTTTTTTCTCTTCTTAATTTACATTTGTTGAGAGGTAATTTGAGACTATGTAGATAGTATTCCAATCCTCAAGGTGCATTATTTATTTGTTTAATATATTTCTATTTATTTAATGGAACAGGTTATACTCTGTTACTGTGAATTTTGTTGCTGAAACTATCCCAAGGCTTAGCAGTAGGAGTCATTTTAAGATGGCGTACATATCCTTTGAACAAAGACATAACCTTTCTTTGAGCACTTCTCAAATTCTGACATGTCTTACACTCATTTTGTACTTTAGCCATGACCACCAGGGACTTGTCCATTGCTACAAAGAGATGTGGCTCTTCCTCATAGGTGATGACAATATGAAAAAGCCAAGATCTTGGCAGGAGTGTGCTCACTACCTTGAGAGCATCGCTGCTTCCAGCCCCTCTCTGTGGTGAGAGAGAAGTGCATGAAGTGTGTCTGTTGGTGTGTGTGTGTGTGTGTGTGTGTGTGTGTGTGTATCTAGGACTGAATGATTGAGTGTTTCCGTCTCCACCAAATTCTCATGTTGGAGTACTAATCCCCCGGTGGTGGGGTAAGGATGTGAGATCTATGTGAGAAGGGAGCCTGGGCTACACTTAGAATCTTAGGTGACCCCCATAGCTTTGTGTGTAAGACCTGCTCCCCATGGTGATGTTATTGGGAAGTGGTGGAAACTTCAACAGACAGGGCCTGGCAAGAATCCCTTAGGTCACTGTGGATATGCCCTCCAAAGGGGTTGTGGGACCTGCTCCTTTCCCTCTTTTAGTTTTCCCAGCCATGAAGTGAACTTATTATTATTATTATTATTATTATTACTATTTTTGTAATATGTTGCCATGATGTTTTGCCTATCCGGTGGCCCACTAGTCATGGAGTCAAGAAATCCTTTACTCAAAACTCTGAGTCAAGACAAATTTTTTCTCTTGATACATTAACAGAAAAATACAATCATTAGTGTCATTGTCAAGAGACAGAAGAAGCTCATTCTCTCTCTGTCATCTAAGAATATAGCAAAAGGGTATCCATCTGAAAATTAGAAAGAAAGCTCTCAACAAGAACTGAATTAATTAGCACCTTGGTTTGGACTTCCCTGCTTCCAGAACTTTGGGAAATAAATTTCTGTTCTTTAAGTTACCAAGTCTCGGTTAATTCGTTATAGCAACCTCAGGAAATTTAGAGATAAATGTGTAAAATATATGTAAAAAGATACTGATGTAGCTTTATGTCAATATTTATTTCTATACCTCTTGGTTTATGTGAAAATCATGTTTATACTCACATCTTCAGTTGCAATCCAACTCATTAAAATCAGCTTTTTTTTTTCTTTACTTAAGTATCCAACAGGGACATTTCCCTCACTTAGTTGGGTACCAACAACCCTTCAGAACACCCTGTGTGAGGACATGCTTCTTTCCCCACTTGGGACAGGGCAGTACTGCTGCTACCCATATGCATACATGAACACCGTCTTCATCCTGTTCTATGCCAGGTTGACCATCCAGATAGATGTCCTCATTGTCACACACAGGACTCAACATTCCCAAGTGGGGACTATCCTCACTCTTCCTGAGCTGTTCAGGCACCTCAGTGCCATCACACTTCTTCCAGTGTTCCTTGCCCAACCAGACTAATGGATTTTGGATGGGAATTCTAGCATGAAAGAAAAGGTAGGGCAGATGAAGACAAATAAAAGAATCCAAATTGGTTATTTTTAATTATCTCAATTGATTCATAAAAGTTAAGAATTTTTTATCCCCCCATATCATTTGCGTTGACAGGTAAACCAATAATAATGTGGTCAACAACCTCTAGGTTTCCCTGGAAATTTGGAAAAGAGTTAGCAAACAGTTGAAAAAAGTGAATCAATTCCTGTCAGTCTAAGTTTCAAAATTCCTGCACTGCTCATCTTAGAATATGGTGAATTCATGGTCACTGTGCTGCACTTGGTATGACAAAGCCCATCTGAAGGAATTGTGATATCATAAATTAAACAGGCACAGCTAGTTCTGTAGTCTCACACAGTAAGTTCCCCGGCAATGGGATTTGTTTTTTAATCTTTGTTGAGGAAATATGTTCAACTTGGTGATGTAAAAGACCTTTCCACCATTAAAATTCTTTGATTGGAGAATAAATAAGAGTCAATTTATTTTCCTATTCTCAGTTATTTTTTTGTAACTAGGAATATGTTCCAGTAACAATGCATTCCTTGTCTTGCTAACCAAAAGATCCATTAAAGAAAGCTTTGTGACCCAGAGCACAGGCCACCTTGCATTTCCATGAGAAAGCTTTTAAGCCCTCAATTTCTACACTTTTTATTTACTTTAACTTCCCATCCTTCATGGGACCAGACATGCCCTCTGTGTCCTAACTCTTCCATCACCCTTGAGAACACTTTTATGTGGTTAGATTTAATGTTTTAATGTAAGAAAGTAAGAGAAATTTTTTTTTAAATCCTATGTTTTTTTTTTTTTTTAAGCTTTAGTTTCATTTTGGACCAGATATAAGATCCATCCAAATACATTATTTGTAGTGAGGACCTCATCTGTTAATTTCAAGTTAAACCTTAAACATGTTTCTTTACCAATGTAATGAGAATCAGAAGCAAGGAAAAAAATCAAGTCGTTTTTTGTGAAGAAAAATATTTGGAGCACAAATTTTATTTGTAAGAAATACAGTCCTCTTCAAAATAATCACTTTGTTTATTAATAGATTTGAGTTTTCAATCTAATAAATCCCTATCTGCATATCTGTAGAAGCAAGAATGGATTGAAAGGAAGGAGCATAGGGGTTACTACTACTCTAGTTGAGCAGTCTTGTTTATGAAATCAAACACAAGGTTAATACCATGGAGAAATCAAGTGACCGCCTACACCATCAGGGGAGGTTAGAGGCTGCAGACATCAACATATACTCAAAGAGAGTCATATATAATATGTGATCTTTGACTTAGAACGGCATGATGTATTTCTTTTTCCTTTTGAAACCTTGGCCATCCGTCTATTTATTCGCTAGATTTAAATTTGAATAAATATTTCAGGGATAAAAATACATCAGCACCTTCATCATGTGAGTGTTTCAGAATTTGATGTGACTTTGGCATTCACAAGCTAGCGTGCAGCTCTGTTGAGACTCTTATGCTATAGCTTGGAATTTGGGAAATGTGTGAAACTAAGCAAAATGTAATGGGGTCAGGCTTTCAAAATACTATCTGTATTTATCAGAACAAATGATGTTTCATATTTTTCCTTCTTCTTTCCTGCTCCATCTCCTCTATTGCCCATGTGAACGCAAACTCTTAGGTATATTAATGAAACAAAAGGCAGCAGGAGCATGATCTCTGGAGACTTCCAAGGCCAGACTAGATAATTAACCACCTGGAGAGCTTTATAAATATTGAAGTATATTCTATCCGATGATGTTTTCAATAACTTACAATAAAAACACCTCCAAGTGGATACATTTTATGCCTTTGTATGTTTTAATACTAGTGAAAATCTCAGAGATTATATCTTCATATAAAAAACATTTATATTTTTAATCTTTAAAATGGACAAAACACTCAGTTTGTCTTAAATATGAATTTCCTAAGTAGGAATATCTTTTGAGGATTTCATATGAAAGAATCAAAGGGCTTTTAAAAGATACTCTTCCCTATTTCTTTACTGGAAATGATGGTCTCAAATATCTGTTTATGCCTGCAATGTCTCAGGATCCCCCTCCGCTAGGCCCCCTTCATTAGTTCTGATGTTTAACTGCACTTGTCTCTACTATGGGTAGAAATTACACTTACATTAGATAGTTTTTGGAAGATACACACTTCCTTAAGCAGCCAAGCACACTCACCACCTCCTGTGGCTACACCGTGGGAATTCTGAGACAGAGAAAAAGAGAAATAAATACATCTAGGAATCTACTCTTTATCCCATCCTGCGTTTCTCTATGGTTTGGCTTCGATCTCTCTCTCACAGATGGAATTCTTTTATTTTCACAGATTGTGTTTGCTAAAGGCCCAAAGCTGAAAGTCACCTCACATATTCCAGTGGATTTTAATAAGTGGAAGGATTATAACTGTGGGATTGGAATTTGTCTGCAACTGCATGTGTGCTGAATTTAGAAGTCTAGTGTTACTACCCCTGAGCTTACCTAGTGCTACTACCCCTGAGCTCAGAGAAAGAGTCCTTAGGGGAAACTGATGGGTGCCCAGTAGTGCAGCATATAAATGAGTGAAGTGGCTTCTTTGGGCATCAGGAGATCACAGAAGACCAGAACCTGACTAGAGTGGCCTGTGGTGCATGGAGCAAATAAGGATTGAGGTGACCTACCCATTCCCCCACGCAGTATGTGAACCTTCTATCTGCTTAAAAAAAAAAAAATTCTGGAGCAAAGTTTCTGGTACCTCACTTGAGAATCCTGCCTGATCTGTGGAAAGAGGCTATGGGCATAGGAAAAAAAAAAAAAGAAAGAAAATTCTCACACTTCAAAGCACTGTACTGTGTAGAGGTCTCAACATAACTCTCACATATGCTCCATAAGAATGCTCTGCGGAGAAAAGGTGTTACCTGCTGACAGGAGATGACAAAGGCACCAATTAAAGAAAGAAGCATGTATCTTTAGCTTTAATCCTTTACTGCTTGCTCTAAAACTGGAGGGTGTAGGAGAGAAAAGGCTGTGGATCAAATGTAATCTGAAGCAAGGAGAGGAGCATAGTGAATAGGAAGAACATCTTCTCCCTTAGAGTGGAGCAGAGTTTCCTGGAAATTGGCAAAAGGACCCTGGATTACAGTTTACCCAAAATGTTGCAAAAGGGAGAAGGATGCATATCAGGCAGAGGACAGTTAAGGCAGCGATTGAAAAATAAATATAGAAATCCTTTTGTTGTGTGCACGCCGCTGAGTATGGGCTGCCTTGGACACTGGCTTCATAAACATATGCATGATTCCTCCACCAGAAACTTTGATGCTCATGTGTTTGGTGGTCACCAATAGAGAAGGTCTCTGCCTCATCTCTTAATTTCAACTAATTTCAACTAAGAAAACCCGATGAATTTCGATTCAACCATCTTCACTCAGAAATCCACACAGACACATGGAAGTTGTATTTGGGAGAGCACCCCCTCCACTTTCACATATATGGAATTAGGAGAAGTTTCTCAAAATGAAGGGCCTGCTCCTGTTCAAGGAAGGTAGAGATCTGAGCAGATGAAGCAGTCAATGCTGTAGCCCCAGTTCCTAAAAGAGAAGAGTATAATTTGTGTGAATAAGTGATTTCAATATGTAACACTCCCCTGTTAGAAATAGTCCATTTCCCACATTGATTTGTCCCTTTGCTTACATTCATAAACTTTTTTTATTTTAACAATTTAAACTTACCAGAAAGAAGCATATCCCAAGGAAGGCATTTATTTCTTTTTCCTTTTAATTATGAAAATGTCCCTGAAGTTGTTATGACTCTTTCTAATTTTTTTTTCAAGACAACTTTTTCTTACCAGAACATTTAATTCATCGTTAAATCTATAGGACTGTAGTATAGATTGTGCATGATAACTGTAGGTGCATGTATATGCATATTTATTTACATAGGTACACACATGTAAACATACAGTGCCACATCTTCTATATATCAAATAAGCAGACTTCAGAGTCACTGCAGGTCATGTACCTCAGCATTAAATGTTCAGCTTTTCTACCTTCCATTTGGGGATTATTTCACATAGAGTTTTTGTGATTTCATTGAGAATTGTTTAGAATTTTTTTTCTTATTTGCATTAGTCTATTTTTAATTTTTATTACTTCATTAATTTGTTTTATTATAGAAGGGATATTATGTTGAAACTTGCCTTTGCTAAATGTTAAAAAATAATCCATTTATCCAGGTCACCTTGAAATATGATGTGAAAAACCATGCAGGGGTCATCTGAAAACTGTAACTATCTCCTCAATTCCAATACACAATGCAAAAAGTCTGTGACAAACCATTACTATCCCCCTTAACTTATTTATGCTAGGCCCCTCCATTCCTCTTGGGAAGTCCTGACTTCACGCAAGTGTTCTATGTTCACACCTAAGAGCCACACATTCCTAAGACAATCTCCTATTGTCCAGAAAGCAGTTCCTGAAAGTGCACCCTTTCAGGTCCTTTCTCTCAGTGACTAGACAAGAAAGAAGAACTTCCTCAATTGCAACTTTGTCCCATCACATCATTTCAGGGAACATTTTCCCTTTCCAAAATCTCATACCTTTGAACATGTATCCTGTGCATTATAATGATTCTTGATCTTCTGAAATTAATCAGTGTGCCCTCTGTGTCAACCTATAGGTAAACACATTGATGACTCTGTCAGGGTGGATAAAGTCCTAGTGCACAGGGAAGCAAGGATTTGAAAAGATACTGTATCTGACTGTCTTGTTATAATTCCTTGCATACTTCATGAACAGGAAATTCCTTGTAAAGGCTTGGGAATATTTATCAGCTAAATTCGAGAATTTTCAGCATCCAGAATCAAAATTATATAGGTGCATGTGTCCTTAAAAGTCAAACTTCAATCTTTTTACTTTTCAAAAGAAAGACTGAGGATACTAACTTGCTTTTAAAAAAAGAAAAATCTTGTAGGGACCATCTGCAGGCAGAGGCAGGTTAAAGCAAACATAGTCTCACTTCCATCCCAAACTCTCTTTCCCCTCGAAAACTATGCTGTCTATTCATTTTCTGGATTCCTAGTTAATTCCAAATATATCTAGTGGAGGAGAAAATGAGGCATTTTGTTGCTTGCCATTTTTAGAATTATAATATAAACATTGAGATGCTGTGGTTGAATCTGTAAGGTAGATAAAAGTTCCAGGGGACACTACTTCATGATGAGTGCGCATTACAGGAATCATAGTGAAAGAATGTTTGTTTCATGAAACACCTGAATTTATTTCCTTAATTGAACTACTGTCTTGGCAGTGAGTGCTCCCAACAGTTGGCAGATTGACAGTACCTGCACTGTGCTGCTTCTCAGGGGACAGTCACAACTCAGAACAAGAGAGTAGGGTAATATTTAAATGCTTTCAGAAGTACAGTTGGCTTGCAGTATCCACGGGTTCTGCATCCACAGATTCAAACAACCATGGATCAAAACTATTTTAAAAACTGCTTTTGTACTAAGCATGCACAGATTTTTTTTTTTACAACAACTGTTTACATAGCATTTAAGTTGTGTTGAATTTTATAAGTAATCTAGAGATGATTTAAAGTAGATGAGAGGATGGGAGTAGATTATACGCAAATACTGTGCCACTTTATTTAAGGGAATTGAGTGAATGCCTGAAAATTTTGGTGTTCCTGAAGTCCTGGAACAAACACCCCTATTGAGAGAGGACTGTAATGTGGAATGACAGTGATTGTGAAAATAATGCAGAAGTGTTTTCTAGACTTTCCGCAACAATCCACCCTGGCTTCTAGACTGTGTCCTCTGTCACCTCCTCCCTCCATGTTTTATCTTCATATTCTCTACATGTTTCTCTGTTCCTTTCCCTCCAGACCATTCTTATTCTACTCTTCATCACAGGTATCCTTCATTAGGAACTCCAAACTTTTCTTTTCCTCATCTGATTTTTCTTTTTAATTTCTCAGTGCCTTACCATTTGGCTGATTTACAAATCTTTTTTAGATTTAAACACATTGAAAGCAGAACAAGAACTCCTTTATTTCTGGTTGTATTGCAGAGTCTGGCCCATAATTATGTTTAATAATTGCTTTTTTAGCTTCAGAAGTAATTAAAGTGTCATGCAAAAAAAATATTTGTTATATAAATGATCATACATTAGAAATATGCTAATGGTCACTGCAAATGGGAATCCTTAATTTTCTGTATTGTTCTAAGTGGTGTTGGGTAAACAGTGGTTTTGCCATTTTTTTTTTTTTAGTTGTACCTGAAAGGTGATGTCCTAAGTACTCTGATATAATTCTAGTTCTGAGTAATAAAGAGGTCTAAATAATGCCATTATTCAAGGTACTTATGATGGGAGCTATACATGATCCATTTCTCAAGACAATAATCTACATGTATTTTGCCTCTCACTACCATGACAGGAAGTTTGTAAATGACCAAAATGTTTGACCTTTATTGAAAACATAATAGACCTGTTCTATTCCCAAGGATCCTTATCTGGCTCATGGAAACTATGGTGGCCTGTAAAACTTTGCAGAATTTCAAATAAGCTAACAAAATTCCATTACTTTTGCCTGAAAATTTTAGGATTCCACAATGTAACGCTCTTTATGCTAATAATTTTGTGCTCAGTAGTCTCTGACTTGTAGCTCTCTGATTTTTATCAAAATAAAACTGAAATATGTGACTCATAAGTGAGTAAAAAATAAATTTCCATCTTTGATACCTATTGGGCAAGCAGGGGAATGATATATGTGGTTACTGGTAATAGGAATTTTTGGAAACCAGTCTAGTCAGTCTTTCCAATTCATATATTAAATGATATTAACTGACTGGCCTCATGTGCCAGCACAATGGCAGCACTAGGATTTCCTGTCCCAGGCGAGTGCTTTTCTCGATTCACATATTTACCTCTGTGCAATTCAAGGAGTTCAAGGTAAGCAATTTTTTATGCATACCCAATCCACACATTCACTCTAGGCACAGAGCCTTCTATAGGGCTTCTAGTGTTATCTCCTATAAGTAGAGCACACTTGCTTGCACCTTGAGGGTTTTGAAAGGCATCTACAAATCCCTTGGAGGTGTATTCTTTGTTGTTTTGTGACCCAGTGATGGCTTATTACTTCAATACTCTGAGAAGCCTACAGAGACAAATGGCTTAGAGCTTCCTGGACTCTACAGCATGCACTGGACCCGATAAAACATGTTTGTGATACAGGTTAAACTTTAACAAACAGTCTCCCCGCAGGATTACATTCGGCTACCTCCACTGGAGGGAAGGAGATCTTAGATATAAATGCACATTAAGAATTGAAAAGGCTTTTAGTAAACAGGAGATGAAGAGGAATAGAAATACAACAAAACCCAGCCAGCAGCAGCCTCGGGAAGGTGTGCACTGGGAGCTCCAGGCACACAGAGCTACGCAGATGCAATCCATGGTTTTGAAGTACAAGGACATTCCTAAAGCTACTCTGTGATAAGATAAAACCCCAAACACTTCATAGTTGATAGATTATTTTCGGAGATAACTAAAAAGGTATGTCTGAATGGGTCAAAGTAATTTCAAAAGGACCATCACAGCTGATTTATTACTCAGGTATTCATCTCATGTATGGCCATATGCTGAAATCTTTCCAGTATCTTTCGATCTGAGATCCCATTGTTCATATTGTAATCATAGTCTCAAGAATATTGATTGATTTTATATATTTAGTTGAAAGCAAAAAGTTGGGCAATACCCTATCCCCTACAAGAAAATAAATTATTTTTGAACATTAACTCTAAAACCTAAGCACAGTATATGGTAAGAATAGAAGTTCAAAAAAATCATGTGACCAGATTACTAGATCGTATCTGCAGTATAAAGGCGATTTTGTGTAATAAAAAAGTTGTAGGAGTTTAAATAAATGATTGATTCAGGGAGCGGTCTCTAAACCTAACCTTCCTCCAATAAATGCTGCTTTATAATTAGATTGCCTTTCTTTGGTAGTTGGTCCCTTAGACTGGTTGAAATCAACCTCACTGTCATCTCTGCCAAAAATACACATGTCAAAATTCTAAGCCCTGGTATTCCAGAATGTAATGTTTTGGAAATAGGAATATTTAAGATGCAGTTATTTTTAAGCTAAGGTGAGCTCATTAGTGTAGGTCCTAATTCGGTATGACTGAGGAGATTCAGAGATAGACCCATGCAGATGTGACATATGCATACAGGTGCCTATGGTGATGCTTCTATAAATAGAAGGCAAGTGATACCATTGTTACTGGCACATGAACAGAAGCCGGGGAGAACATGAATCAGAATCTTCCTTATAGTTCTCAGAAGAAATCGACCATGACAATGTCTTTATCTCAGATTTCCAGTTTCCAGAACTGATACAATGCATTTCTGGTGTTCTAAGCCACTCAGTTTGTGGTACATTGTTATTGGCAGCCTTAAAAATTGGGCACATTTGCTGACACAGATTCTGCTTTTAAATTAGTATTAGACATTTCTCTACATATTTTAAAAGAATAAATCAATTTCTTATACCTGGGCAGCTGCCATGTGAGTGAGAAATCCAGTCATTGGATATTTCCACTGCTGTAACAAAAGTCATTATTTTACCTATCTATAATGTAGTCTAAGACAACAGAATGTCAGGACAAAATGCTGCCTTTTCATCTGCCCAGATCTGCTGATGTTAGTGGTGGCCTCTTCTGGGAACTTGATAGTGTCAGAATCATGACACCAACAATATTCTGCCATCTGTATTCAACAAATCCTGTTTGGAATAAATATAACTAATACTCTATTTGGCCAAACATACTCTTTTTTTCATATTGTATCTATAGAAGGATACAAATTACAATGTTACCCATCTTCAAATTTATCCAGAGCCTCATGCTTGTTTTTATAAAGAACCATTTAGTCAGTTTCACTTTTGGAATGAGAAACTCAGCATTCAATCTGGACCAGGTTATTAAATAGATAGATATAATAGGTTAATAGAGTGCAGTGCTATGGTTCTACCAATCTTTTCCACAGATAACAGATAACAAATAACCTTGTATAAGTTTCTGAACATCTAAGGATTTTAGTTTCTTCAGCAGATATATACACATATGCATATGAACATGTAAATAGAAGTGATATAACTTCACTCCAACTTTAAAAATGTCTAGGATAGTAAGTATTTCCAAGCATTTACTCATCCATTCACTCAACAAATGAAGACTTAATGCTTGCTTTATGGTAAGCATGTTTCTAGGAGTTGTTATGCAGAGTTTTTTTTTTAATTTTTTCGTAGTTGTTATAGACAATAATACAAATAAAACCAGACTTATCCACATGAGATGATCAGATAAATAAATTACATGACACAAGTATAATAGGTTGCAGTGATAATGATAACCCAGGGTAAATTCTTCAACTCAGTTGGATGGTGAAACACTCTCAAGGTTGGTGATATTGATGCTGATATTGATGATCCCAGGCTGAGGAACAGTGAATGCTAAGAACTTAAGACAGCAAGACAGCTTTTTTTTAAAAAAAAAAAAAAAAAAAAAAAACATTTTTTAGTTATAGATGGACATTTATTTTATTTATTTATTTTTATGTGGTGCTGAGGATTGAACCTAGTGCATCACATGTGCTAAACAAGCACTCTACCACTGAGCCATGGCCCAAGCAACACAAGTGTGTGTTACAAAAAACAAGAAAGACAATAAGCATCGCTAGAAAACTAGTGGGGGACAAGTTCAAATGGGGCTGGAAAAGGTTGATGTTCTGGCCCAGAGAAGATCCTGCAGGCTTCATAGTGGAGTATGGGTCCTATTGTTAAGACTAAGGACAATTTCTATGGGAATTTAAAACTAGAGATTGATATGATCCTATTTACTTCAGTATGTAGTCAATGTCTACTTCACCAAGTCAAATAAATTCTCAGATAGACCATACAGATTTTTGTAACCTTCTCCTTTTAGTTAGTTTGGTTTTTTTTTGTTTGCTTGTTTTCCTTCTCTCATGTGTCCTTTCTCCTTATCTTTCAATGTTTTCTTTCTTTTTTCTTTTTTTCTTCTTTTACTGTGATTTTTATATATACTTTTCTTCATTTGCTTTTCTTCCCCCTGCCTTCATCAAACAGTACCTGAGATATATATTAAGTTAGAGCTTATTTTCACCAAAAAGAAGAAAGCTGCAGACCCCACTAGGGGTCACTTCTGACCCACTGATGAGACCATCATCTTCCAATTTTGCCTTAAGTTTAGAGCCAACCGAGGAGCATTCTCCTCCTGTCCCATTGTTATCCAAATCCTGTCTGGACACCAGCCACCCAAGGAGCCAGGCAGACTGTGAAAACAGGCATGGCCCCAGGTGCTTGGCTTTGCTCAGAGCAGACTGGCACTCCTGAGCTGGGGACTTGGCTCCTTGACAGAAGTGGCATCATTCTGTAAAGTGGAATGTCACCGGAAAGGCCACCATTGTGCAGGAAAGCCAGGGCCGCCTGTCTGCCTCTTGCCAGTGGTCCCTGAGGGTCCGCATCCAGGCTTCCTGGAGCTTCCTTCAATTGTCCTCACATGCAGAGTTCAATGCTCACTTAAAGACACAAAGCCCTGCCCTTAGCCTGCTGCTGCCAAGTGAATCCTCCTGTGATTTTTTTTTTTCCCAACATTGTCACTTCCAAACTGACAGTTGTCCTATTTAGAGAAAGTTTAGAATCATGAAAGACAAGTAAAGTCCCTTTGGTATTTTTTCCTAGTGTACCTTTGTGTGCAAATGTTAAAAAATGTCCATATACAGTGGCTATCTAGACACATATATCTTTTATCATGTCTGAAGTGAAAAGGTGAAGCTAACATTTCTATCCACTTACCTCCAAAAAATTTGACTGCAGAGTCTTTAGATAGATCAAGAAAGTTGCAATTTTCCTTGTACTAGATGAATTTATGAGTTAAAATTGGTTAAAATCTGTAAGATACTTTATTTTTTTCCATTGTATTCAAGTAGTGTTTTTTTTTTCTAAAATTAAATGCATATCATGTGGAAAGCATTGACCAAACAATCATTCTTTTTATTGCCTGGCAAAAATGGATATATGTCTCTAATAATGTGTGTTATTTTCTACTCTACGTTGTTTTATGGTCTACCATGCACCTTTGCTTACTAGGCTCCCAAAATTTTAGATTCATTATCTCCTATCTCATTTTATAAGTGAGAATTATGAATTTCATTCAGATTAAATTTTTGTCCCAAAAGATACATATGTAGCATGTGACAGATAAAGAATTAAGCTTAAAATTTTCTGAATCTACTTCAAATTCAGTGCCCTGTCTACAAGATTTTTCTATACAGGAACAAATAGTAAAAATTTCAGGTGCCATATTTTCTAATTGACTTACTATTGAGACCTAAAAAAAGGCACAAACAACACAGAAATCAATGAGTGATGCTGTGTGAAAACACTTTATTAATGTGCCCTGAATGTCTTATTGTCTTTTTAGTTTTTAACCACTTAAATATGAAAAACAGTCTTAGTTCACTTTCTCTAATAAAATAGGCAGCAAATGGAATTCAGCCTATGTACTGTAGTTTGTTGAATCACCTATAAATGGGATTATGATCCAGACAGCCAAGACCTGAGTTCATTTTAGACCCCAGAGGAATGGGCAATTTAACGTCTACTAAGCAATTGTCATCATTATAAATCATCAGCTAGGTCCTGGGGATCTGTCATCAGGGATTAATTTCTGTCAAAATTTCTCTTGAAAGAAAATAAAGTGAAATATTAATTGAATAGATGCAACTTAATAAGAGCAGCTAACTTGCAGTTTTACAAATATGTAATGAAGAACGTGACTTGCTTTCCTATCGGGGGGTATTGTTTATGGATTCTATGAGTTTCTGAAGAACTCATAGAAAAAATGCATAATAGCCCAGTTCAGTATAATTATAGCAAATTGATAAATGAGTCTTGTGAGTACAGATAAAAAACACTTTCCAGGCTACCAAGAAAAGTACACCTCTCCCTCTTCAGATTATTGAAGCTAAAATAATCCCCCCTATAGTTGCAAAGAAATATGAGATGAAATTGAAAAATACCAATAGATAATTCTCTAAAATAAGTGCTCAAATCGCGATGATAAATAACTACATAAAAGACCACTAACCAGACAAATTCTTCCTGGGTTGGCAGTTAGCTCATGTTGTAAGACAATGTTCTTATCCTCAAATCTGACCCCTAAATGAAATGCAACTGTAGGGCATAAGTAAAATTAAACTGAAAACCAGTAAAATGGAAATTATCTCACTGATATTTTTTTTCTTTTAATATTTGTTAAGTTACACTCTTGGAGCATTGATTTCTATATTCATGTTTTATTTAGGACAAAGTAAGATATTTTAAAATATAAAAATATTGGGGCTGGGGTTGTAGCTCAGTGGCAGAGTGCTCACCTCACATATGGAAGGCACTGGGTTTGATCCTCAGCACCACATAAAATTAAAAAAATAAAGTTATTGTGTTCATCTTCAACGAATACAAATATATATATATGTAATACATACATATATTATGTAATACATACATATATATGTAATACAGACATATATATGTAATACAGACATATACATATATATGTATATAAGTATGAAAGTGGGGGTGGGGATATATATATATATACTTCTCTATGTCAAGAGCAACTGCACTTTGTTGGCTGATGGCTGGAAGACAGAACAGACAAAAAGGAGGTAGGGAAATCGGTGGCTCTTTGAGGCTGTCAGTCATCAAGTATCTTTACCCCTGGAGGAAACTGGATACTTCAGCTTCTCTTCTCTACTATTCCAAATTATATCCACCTTCAAGGTCTGCCTCAGTTCTTGCTCCATCCACACTGATTTCCTGTTCATGAATTTCTCTTATTTCAAAACAAGGTAGCATTTATTTAAAAGAGCAATGTAGATATGTCTCAGTTTTATCTCTTAAAGAGATGCAAACTATTAAGAAACAAGCTTGTGGCATACCTTATAGGTCACCTCTTCAATTGCTTCCAAGGTGCGTCACTCTTGGTCGAGTAAAGGCTTTTTCGATTCCTTAGAGAAAAGACAACCCTTGCTATCACAGTACCAACAGACACCCATCTTCCTGGATGTTACAAGGAGTTCTCCATTCAGAGATGACGCACGGGATTGGATTCCAGCTTTTAAAATTTTCCATTACAGATCCAAAATTTTTTTTAGTGCTAAGTACTGCTGAAAGTTGGAAGGGATATGTGCTAGCTAATTTGAGTCAGGAAACATTCGGTAATTTGTATGGAGAATGTCCAACATGGATTGTTCAAAGTTGTGGCATTTCCTATATTCCTGTCTTGGTCTCTAAGTATTTTCTTCATCTTTGACATATATTTTTTTTTCCAACAAGCACCATTGAATACAGAGGGCACAGGAAATTAGAGCCTGGATTATTTTGGGTGGGTAAAAGTGGGAGTGGGGATTGAACCAGGTATGGAACACAAGGGTTCTTAATCACTGAGTCACATCCCCAGCTGTTCTTATTTTTTAGTTTGAGACAGGATCTCACTGAGTTGCTTAGAACCTCACTAAGTTTCTGAGGCTTGCTTTGAATTTGTAATTCTCTTGCCTCAGCCTCCTGAGCCTCTGGGATTACAGGCCTGCACCACCACCCATGCTATATTTAAAATCAACCCAACAGTAACTCAGAACAGATCTGCAAATCAACACCATTCAATCTGTTCTATTCTTCTATCTTGACACAACATTGCTCCAAGCATGATAAAGAGAGATTACAATGTATTATACTGAAGCAGAGAAGTATAGGGACAAAACGTGAAATAAATATGTGGATGCCAATAGTAATATAAATATTAAAATTTATTCAATGCTATGCTATGTTTTATGTCAGATGTTGTACTAAATGATTTACTTCCCAAAATATCTCTGAAAAGTAGGAGCTGTTTTCATATTCCCCTTTATAAATTAGTAAACTGAGGCTCAGGCAAAGCCTCAGTTTGAGCTAAATCAAGATAGTTTCAAGGAGCAGAGAATAGACTCAAACCCGATTGACAGACTCTGTGGCATGCACCTAACTCATACATGAAAATATTTAGAGATAAGAGATAAAGATACTAAAAATGAAAATGAACAAATCAATATCATTGGTACAATTTTGGTTTTGTGTTTGGATTTTTGCCGGGAAAGAAGGCTTTTTACATGGGATTGAGTGTTAAAAAAAAAAAAAGTGAAATTTGTTTATATGAGATTTTTATTTACTTCCTTAACCATGTGCAGTTAGGACATATTACTGACTGGTATGGTTGGCCAATGGTGAATGAAATATACTTTGGACCTTCTTTTATGGAACCTTTAGGTCCTGCTTCGTATGATATTATAGAATCCTTGAGTTCAAAGGGGATTTAAAGGCCATTTCTCCCCTGTCCTTCTCTTCTCGTTTCCACATATGCTCGTTTGTAGACTCAGTAATGCCAATGGATTTCAAGACAGAAAAGACACAGGTTATTGTCCTTCATAGAATATGGATTTTTCTGTACTTTTTTCTCTAACAAGTGTGATTGTATAGTCTTTCAGAAAATAAATCATCAAAATTAATGTCAAAAGAACAATACATTTAGAGTTGCAGAATAAAGAAGGAAAAGAAGTTTGGATACTGAAAACCAACTTGAATTCTGGCTTCTACCTATTGTCAGTGTGATTTGGGGCATATTATTAGATCTCAGATTCTTTATCTGTAATAAGAAAGGCTAACAGTATACTTTAAATGTACTTTACAAATGAAATATAAAGTAGCAAAAGAATTTAATAAGACAGGAAATTCTTATTCTCCTGAGACAATTCTAGTTTATATATATTTGCTGAGAATAATTATCAAAAGAACATTTTTTTTTCTATCCAAAGTGACCCAAGTTGCATAATAAATACTATGCTCTTTATAGAATTCTGTAAAAATCGGTTATTTTAATGGTAACTCTGTTCCATTACACAGCTTATAGTTATACATATATCTCCTTGTTCTAACTCCAGAAGACAGAATTGAAGATTAGAGTGGACAGTTACAAAAAGCATAGAAAATGCATAGCACATGATGAAACACAGTTGTCAATAAATAGGTGAATACTGTTAGTGCTGCTGCCTTTGTTGTTTAACATTGTATTTGGAGCAGAAAGTAAGCTTAGAATTAAATTCTTCTAAAATTCTAACGATACAGAAAAAAAAAAAACAGAATTAAGAAGCAATGAAGATGTTTACCTGAGGATTCAGATTGTTGGTGTTTCCTGGAATTATCAAGAGAAAATTAAATTTATATTCATTGTCATATTCATTGCCAAGATCATCCACAGTCTGAAACCTGAATGTCACCTATGAAAGTTCTATGGTTTTTTTTTGTTTTGTTTTGTTTTGTTTTTAAATATTTCTTCTAACTTGTATTTGCAAAGTCCCAATATCTCCTCTCTGTCTTTGCAATCTTATTCTTATTGATGAACCCCCTACACTGGTTTGAAATTTTTTGTTTGTTTGTTTTTATTTGATTTCCATGGTTGTGGCCTCTCTTAGCTCACCACTTGCATCTTTGTCTCTTTTAATATCCTTCATTGGTTTTTCTTCCCATACTAAATCCAGATATTCATGACTTCTTACTTCAGAGATCCATTGTGTTCCGAATGAATCTAGGGGCTATTCTGAACTTTGCCAGCTCTCCTTCAGTTAGAAAGGGTCATATTCCACATATGCTCATTTGTAGACTCAGCAATGCCAATGGATTTCAAGATGGAAAAGACAAGATCACTGTCTAATTGGCCACTAGCTCTAAGTAAGAGTAATATACTTTGCCTGCTTGACCATGGAGATCATCAGGTTGTATCTTTCCATAGCACAAGAATGTTAGATGCCTTGTGTTTAAGATGGAACAGGAGTTGTCATCAAGTTAAATCCTTAAACTCCTACAGAGATTCTCTCTCTGACTTCTGTTGGAGGATTAGACATGCAATGTGAGTAAGAAATACACAGTGACTGTATTATGTTAGGCCATGGAGCTATAATGGTTATTTCTTTGACACCAGCACCTGGTCCCTCTTAATCAAAACAGATCTCCCTACTGTATATGACTTTTATTTTCAACAGTGTCCTAAAGGGGTCTATTTCTCATAGTCATAAAAAGAATAACCAACTCCAAAAAATATATCCATGCAAATATGTTTTTATCTGAACATTTCTGATTATTTAGCATGTCATACTTTTATTCTGCAAAATATCCCAGTGATTTCCCATGTTTACCATTGCCTCTTTCATCTCTATTTTAGATGGTGATGAGCTCCAATGATGATGTTTGCCTAAGTTTACTAGGTGTAATAGTTGCTATTCAAAACCACCCCATCTCTAAAATATTTTTCTTTCCATCGTATTCGATCACAATCACAGTCTACAAGAGAAAGCCTCTCAGTCTGCTCTTACCCTCCTTTTATGTTCCATTTCATAAAACTTCACTTATAAGCATTATAATTGAATCACATTGGACATTTATAAATCATTATGTATTTTAAAATTCAATGTAATTTTATATTAGTTTAATTTATCTAAAAGATATGTTAATTTTTATTTATTCATATATTTCATACCCCTAAATTCCAATGCAAATTCAAAGTGATGATTCATGGAACAAGAATTTTATATATATATATATATATATATATATGTAACGTGTGTATATGTATATAGATATAGATATATTTCCAACCAAGCATGTTAGTATCTTTATTGCTATGATGAAAAAACGCAATGAGACCAACTTAAAGATGGGAACAGTTTGTTTTGGCTCATGGTTTCAGAGGTTTAGTCCATAGTGGTCTAATTCTATAACTCTGGACCCAAGGTGAGGTAGAACAACAAGAAAGAAGGGTATGGTGGAGGAATGCAGCTCTGTTCATGCTCTCCAGGATGTAGAGAGAGACAGTGAGAAGACAGAGAGGCTGCAAGGAAGAAGTTCCCTCTTTGGACTTGCCCCCCCACTGACCCATCTCCTCCAGCTATGCTCCATCTGCTTGCAGTCAGTCCATTTAAACTAGACTGGACTGATTAGATACAGTTCTCACAATCCAATCATTCATCCTCTGAATATTTTCATATTAACATAAGCTTTTAGGAGACCCTTCACAACCAAATCACACCCCTAAGGCTATCAGAGAATGTTTAACAAAATAAATGATACTTCTTACATTTTTTGCAAGCAATGTAACTTGTATTATAATATATTTATTATGTATATCTATATGTCTATTAAGCGTATATCATTATTCCAAACAGACTGTGCTGTTGTTAAGGGAATGATCTTAACCTTTTCATTTTTTTCTCTTTCATTTATGCTTTCCTAGATGAATAATTTTCAAAAGATGTATTTATAACTGTGGTTTGAAAGATGACTGAGTCTCTGTTATCCTTTCTACATCTCAATTTTCTTTGCTAACTACTCCCCAAATATCTACTAAATGAGACTTTCAAGAATCTTTGAGATACTGACAACAAGATTACTGGTTTATAAGGCTCAAAATTAATCTCTTACTACTTTATTAAATTTTGGTATATTTGCTTATCTTTGGTATTTGATAATGCCTTGAAATATTGACAGTGTCTTTGTAATCCTAGACACACATTATTTAATATGTAATTTGCACTTGAAACTTGAACTCATTAAAGGTACCTATTGCTCTCTTGCAAATATTTCTATAATCAGGGATTAGTTTTCTGTTATGTATTTAACTTACCATTTTCATTATGAGTAATATTCCCTTAAAAAACTATGCAAAACCAGATAGGTACTGTCTCTCTATCAACTCTCTTCCTTCTTTACAAGCACTCAAAGCAATGTTTTTCTTCATATTTTTGTTTTACCCTCTTTTTCTCAATCTCTCTCTCTCTTTTCTCTTCAAACTACTGATGCAATTTTAATATATACCTATAAACGACTGACATTTTTATTCTAGTAACTCATGTCCATGAGGAAAAATGCAATAAGGTTTTTATCTTCCATGAAAACAAGTAGCTCATCTTCTAGTTATTTTATGTCTCCTCCTTCATGTATAGTTCTCCTCAAAGTATCTGGTTGAATACAAAGCCTGAGCAGGCCACCGCATGTCATGAGATTGAATCAGTAATAAAATATCTCTCAACAAATAAAAGCTCAGGATCAGCTGGCTTTACTGACACATTTTACCAAACATTAATAAGAACTAATACTAGTTCTTCTCAAACTAATTTAAAAAATAAGAATAAGGGGATACTTTCAAATAAGTTATATAAGACCAATATAACTCTCATGTTAAACCAAATGAAAACACAACAACAACAATGATAAAAAGCTTAAACATCTAACATCTCCAGTGAAGACACATGCAAAAATAGCATCCATTATGATCACATGAGATTTTTTTCAGGGATTCAAGGATGGTTCAATGTACACAAACATATAAATGTAATACATTACACAAACAAAATGAAGAACAAAAATTATGTGATTATCTCAATAGATGTAGTGAAAGCATTTGATGAAATTCAACATCCCACCATGATTAAAAAACTGAACAAATTAGGTATATAAATATATGCCTCAACATAATTAAGATTATATGTGACAAACACACAGCTTGTATCATACTGAGTGAGGAAAAACTGAGATGTAGCACATGGTAAGGATGTGCACTTTCACACTTTTAATTCATTATAGTACTGGAAGACTGAGCCACCCAATTAGGTAAGAGGAAAAAATAAAATCATGCAAATTAATGAAGGAGAAGGTGAAATAATCCTTATTTGGAGATATGATTATATATGTAGGAAAACCCCCAAATCCCATCACAATATCATTAATGTTGCAGGATTAAAAAAATCAGTATAGCAAAACCAATAGCTTTTTTTCTACAATAATAATGAGATTGGTAAGAAAGAAATCACTGCAGCAGTCCTTTTGTAATAGCTACGAAACAAAACCTATGAGACAATTTAACCAAGGAAGAAAAAGACTTCCAGGGAAAATAAAAAATTCTGATGAAAGAAATTGAAACTGACACAAAAAATAGAAAAGCTTCTTATTTTTATAGATTGAAAAAATAAATATTGTTAAACTTCCCATACTATCCATAGCAATTTATAGATTCAATGCAGTTCCCATCAAAATACTAATGACTTTCTTCACACAACTAGGATAAATGATCCTAAAAAACACTCTAAAGTATGAACAACCCCAAATAACTGAAGCATTTTTGAGGCAAAAGAGAAAAGCTAGATATATCATTCTACCTGAACTATAGAGATCAAAGAAGCATGGTATTAGCATAAAACAGACACATAGGCCAATAGAACTCAACAGAGTGCCCAGATATAACCATTTGCATTTACAACCAACTGATTCTTTACAAAGGTACCAAAAAACATATTGGAGAAACAACAACAACAACAAAAACTAAATTAATGATGTCAGAAAACTGGATATTCATATGCAGAAAATTTAAAGTTGATCCTATCTTCCACCCTACAGAAAAATCAACCTAAATTAATTTCATGCCATTTCATTTACTAATTCTTGATTTTACTTTTTATGCTTTAGGAGTAGTGTTGAGGAATTCATTCCTAAGCCAACATGATGGACTGTTAGGCCTACATTTTTTTCTAGTAGGTGCAGGGTTTCTGGTCTATTGCTTAGGTATGTGATGTATTTTGAGTTAAGTTTTGTGTAGGGTGAGATGCATGTGTTTAATTTCATTCTGCTATATTTGGATTTGGGGTTTTCCTAAGACCATTTGTTTGATCTTTTCTCTGATGTATGTTTATGGCACCTTTGTCTAGGATGAATTAACTTTATTTATGTAGGTTTGTCCCTGTCTTTTATTCTATGAAAATTGTCATTGGAAACTTAGTAAGAATTGCATTAAATCTGTAGAGTGCTTTTGGTAGTATGGCCATTTTGACAATATTAATTCTGCCTATCCAAGAACAAGGGAGATCTTTCTATCTTCTAATGTCTTCTTCAATTTCTGTCTTTAGTGTTCTCTAGTTTCCATTGTAGAGGTCTTTCATCTCTTTTGTTTGAGTCCTTTATTTTTTTTTTTTGGAGCTATTGTGAATAGGATAGTTTTTCTGGTTTCTCTTTCAGCTGATTCATCATTGGTGTATAGAACACAAATCATTTTTTGTGTGTTAATTTTGTATCCTAGTATTTTCCTGAATTTGTTATGAGTTCTAGAAGTTTTCTGGTTGACTTTTTTTGGGGGGTCTTCTAAATATAGGATCATTTTGTCAGCAAATAGGGATCTTTGAGCTCTTATTTTCCTATCTATAACCTGTTAATTTCTTTCTTTTGCCCAACTGCTCTGGCTAGAGTTTGAAGGACTGACTATGTTGAAGAGAAGTGATGAAATAGGGCATCCTTGTCTTGTTCCAGTTTATTCAAAGATTTAAATGTAATACCAAGTACTATGATACTACTACAAGAACATTTGGAGAATATTTCAGGTTATCTGTATAGGCAATGGTATTTTGGATATGCCACCCAAAGAACAGAATACAAAACCAAAAATAGACAACTTGGGTTATATCAAACTTTTACATAGAAGCTTTTACACAGCAGAGGAAACAAGAGAGTGAAAAGACAACTGATGTGATGGGAAAAAGCCTTGAAGGTTAATCATGGACAAGGAATTCATATATAGAACATAGAAGGAACTAAAAAGTTCAATGCCAGGCAAATTGGTACAACCACCCTGGAAAGCAGTCAGAAGATTCTTCAGAAAACTTGGAATGCAACCACCATTTGATCCAGTTTTCCCACTCCTTGTTACATACCCTATAGACTTAAAATCAGCATACTCTAGTGAAGCAGCCACTGTACACTTCAATGTTTATAGCAGATCATCTCACAATAGCTAAGCTATGGAAACAACCCAGATGCCCTTCAACAGGCGAATTGATAAAAAATATGTGGTTACACACAATGTAATTTTAC
This sequence comes from Ictidomys tridecemlineatus, assembly GCF_052094955.1. Lineage (NCBI taxonomy): Eukaryota > Metazoa > Chordata > Mammalia > Rodentia > Sciuridae > Ictidomys > Ictidomys tridecemlineatus. The sequence goes on from NC_135481.1 coordinate 105,544,439, forward strand.
TCAGCCATAGAAGATAGTGACTTTATGACTTTTGCTGGTAAATGAATGGATTTAGAATCTGTCATGAAAAGTGAAATAAGCCAATCCCCCCAAAAAAACAAAGGTCAAATATTCTCTGTGATATGCAGATGCTAACTCACAACAAAGAATTGAAAGGAAGAATAGAAGTTCAGTGTATTAGACATAGGGGGATCAAGGGGAGGGAGGGTGAATAGGAATAGGAAGACAGTACAATGAATCAGAAATAACGTTCCTATGTTCATATATGGATATTCCACCAGTAAAACTCCACATTATTTACAACCACAATAATGGGTTCCTAATTAGAAAACGTCATACTCCATTTATGTATAATATGTCAAATACACTTTACTGCCATATGTAACTTAAAAGAACAAAATTAAAAACTAAACTAAAATTACTTTTCTTTTCAAAATTGCAATAACAAAATACAGTAATAATCAGTTTAAAAATGGACATTAAATGTGGGCATTGGATAATGAATAGGAAAAAGTAATTAAACACTTTCCTCTTATTATTTTTACTAATTATTCTTTTAGTTACACAACTTAAGGGTACAGAGTGCTAATTTCTATTTGTAAACAGTATGCAACAATAATATCAGGATACTAATAATTTCAATTTCTTCTTAATGATGAAAGTATTGAGAATATTTTTTTTTCCTCCTATCCTGGGAAGATATGAGTAGATACATTTCAAAAGAAGAAATTAAAATGGCTAACACATTTATTAAATAATACTGAATTTCATTAGCTCCCAAGGAAATGCAAGTTAAAACTACAGTGAGATTTTTATCCCCTCATTTGAAAAGGCCATTATCAGAAAGGAAAAAAATAAAGAAAATTAATAAAGAAAATGTGTTATGTATATGCAACAGAGTATTATTTTAGTAATGGAAATAATGATAATCTATCACGTGAGGCCAAGTGGATGAAGCTGGAGGACATTTATTGAGTAAAATATGTCAGACATAGATAAAATACAACATTTTCTCTCTCACATGTGAATGTAAAAATGTCTATTAGAATGTATCATAATGAATGCTAGAAATAGAAGGAGGCAGGATAATGGGTACAAAAACACAATTACATAGAAGTCATATGTCTAGAGTATATCGGGGTGACTACAGATCACAATATCATGTTTTATGAATACATAGAAGAGAGGAGCATGAACCTTCCAAACATAAAATAATAATTAGAAGAAGGAAATGTTAATTACCCTGACTTGGTCAGTACATATTTTGTACATTTATAGAAATGTTTCACTATATTCCATGGATATGTGCGATCATGTGTTAATCAGAATTTTTAAAAAAAAATACTGAAGAAATTGAAAATGTTAAGTATCCTGATATGATCATTACATACTGTTTACAAATATAAATTAGCACTTTGTACCCTCAAGTAGTGTAACTAAAATAATAATTAACCAAAATAATAAGAACAGGAAAGTGTTTTGTTGCTTTTCCAAAAACAATATTTCTCCATAATATTTTGCTAGGTGGATATTCTTTTGTATAATTTGTCTCAAACTAATACAATTTGAATTATTTATGACTTTGCTATTTTAAACATTTCAGTAGTGAAATAAAACCCAACCTTTGCATGATTATGCTTCTCACTGCTCTTTGCATGTGCTGCTAGGAGTAGATTTTCTGCCTGTGTATGTGTGATGGTGGGTATGGATGAACAAATTATCAACCAGAAATGTGAATGAAATTACTTGTATTCTAAGTTGGCTCAGTTGTTATCATTGCCAACAATGGGTAGTACTAATGATTTTAATGTTTACCACATTTGAAGGAGGAAAACATATTTTTTTATTCCTATTACTTTCATCATTAATATTTAAGTTTTTATGTTATAAGAGTATTTATGTGAACTGACTATGCTCTTTGCCTATTGACCATTAGTACATTGGACCTTCTGCAATGACATGATATAAGGTATCAATTGTAATCAAAGAATATTTCATCTTTGCCATGTGCACTGTGAATGTATCTTGCTCAAAATTTTATCTGCTTCTAAAATGATTTAAATATTCTAGTTATAATTTAATATGCATGATTCCTGTATTAACTAAACAACATTTTTAAAAATATTCAAACTTTAATTAAACAATCAAGTAAACATTCCCAGATTTTTGGCTTTCGTATCACTCTAAGAAGGGTCATCTCATCCTAAATATATTGAAACATTTTCTAATAGCTTATTGATATCTGATCACAAGGCTGGTTTCCAGGCTGTCCTTTGAGCTCTCACAGTGCCATGGAAAGACAGCAGTGGCTATTCCAGAGTAGTAGAGATGATGAGCTTGATGGCAAATTGGCCTGGACTTGTTCTTTCATTCTTCCATCAAGAGCTGCTCTACATAGCAAACGTGCAGAGGGATATGGTAAAATATGCTAGGGTGCTTAATTACATAACACAAAACAGAGAGAGTCATAGGACCAAAGGATGAATATGGAATGGAGATATCAGAATATGAGAATTGGGGAAGAAAGGCAGGCGTATATTGAGAATTTCTTTGTAAGACCTGCATTACTGGCTTCCATTGCTCTGTGAAGGAACTACAGAAACACAACAAAATTTGAACCAGGTCTTCTGATACCAGTTGGACATCTCCTTCTACTCAATTATTTCACTTTACTACTTCCATCATTATTCACAGTGAAATTTTTGTCTGTACCACTGCATGAAAATGTGTGTATATCTGTGAGTGTGTGTATGAGATAAATGACAGATGTTTAGCAATTTTGACCAAATTCTATTTTTATATAATGTGCATGTATGAATAAGTTAGAACAAATACAACTATTGTGTGTAATTATAATGCATCAATAAAACATATGGGAAAAATAACTGCATTTAACCATGAAAACTAAAAATTGGCAAAATCAGCAGAGTCTCAATATTTAGGGATGAAACTGATTTCAATTTTCTTTGTTGATATTTTTTAAGTACATAAGAGAAATTATAGAAATTTGTATCACACTACATTGGTAATCATGGTTAATTAACCCTTTCTATTTAACAATTAGTTACCATCAGCAAGCATCTTGGAGATGTCCTGCAAAGATTATAATAATATTTAATGTTTAATATGTAGGAGCCACACAATTATTCTTGGCTAAAGATAGAGTCATGGCCTTCACCTAGATATTATACCCCCCAAGTCTTGATCTCCATAAACTCACTTCTCTGGCACTTGGAGTTTTGTGAGGGGTGCTGCATTTCTACATCCCCCAGACAGCAAATTTGATTCTCCTCCCATTTTGACTTTGTAGACTTTTATTTTTTTTTTTTGTTCCATCTCTTGGCACTTACAGAGTAGCAAGTAATTGCTTTCATCCAGTAATGCTTTAAAGTTTGCAATGGTTCACCTAATTGTGCAATTAGGCACACTCAAATTGGCAGTTTATTTCTTGACATATACTTTCTCCCAAATACCATAGTAAACTGTAGAGGAAAATGCCAGTTAGCTAAAAGTCTGGAAATTCAACTGCCAAATGCCAAAGCTCTTATGCCAAGACATTCAGCGAAGCTTGGCTTTGCATCCTGGTCTGGGGAAGGGATCACTAAACACCCCCAAAGTATTTATAGATTGGACAGGTTAACTATTAAAACATATTCATAAAATGGATTTCCAGTTTCTTTAGGAATTCCCTCTGTCCGAGGATTTTTTTTTTTTTCATATGGCATTGCTAAGTATTGCTCTGTCATGATCAAAAACAAGTGCACCTAAAAGAGTGGCAAAGGAGCAAATATCACTGGGAAGAATTTATCTGGAGTTTCTCATCAGAATTATTGTTCCTCTTGAATCAACAGCACTTTTTCTTCCTTTACAGACATTAGTGAACACACAACCTCAGTCTTCAACTAAAACCAGGCTTAACTAAAATATCAGAGGCATTACCTATAATGCCAGAATTTTTTTAAAAAAAGAAATACTTTTTATTAAAAATATTCTATGCCAAGCTATGGAAATTATTGCTATGTTTATTTTACCCTTGAGAAAAATGTAACCAAATTAACCTAAGTAATGTTTTGGAAATTGCTCATATCTGAGTACTACTTTGTTCCGGATATTCTTTGCATCCTTCAATAACTTCTTCCATTCTCTGCCTGGTTGAGACTGACGTCGAAGAAAAGTCAAATTTCAATCTTGCACACCAAATTCAAAACCATATTGAAAACAAATGTTACCATTTACTAGAATAACAGCCCAGTGTTATTTTTTCCATATGCATTTTCCTGTCTAATTTTCCCCTATTCTTCTATCCCTAAAGCCTGAAGTTCTCCTTGTCTGACTTTATTAAGTATATAAAAAGACTGCCTAGGTTTTGTGAAATGAAAGTTTAGAAAGTTGTACAGGTGGTTGAGGAGATGCCAGATACATAACAACCTAGGGCTGGCCCTCAAATTGGGAAAATTGACTTCTCTGACATGAAAGCTTCTATTGAGTATCAGTACATTCATTTCAGAAAACATGAGATATATTGTAGGTTAAAATAAACATTTAGCTCTCTGCATTTTAAGCATCAGTGCTATGGATTTAAAATGAAATTATGAAAAGGACATATTAGCATTAAAGACCAATTCCCTATCACTGATCTTCACATAGGTATGATTTTTCTTCTTAGCATCCCCAGTCTCCAAGTCACCTGACCTCCAAGTTCTAAAGAAGGGTCCCTGTTCTCCCATGGCTCCAGTGATGTGTAAATTAGTCTTTGCTAACATGTCTACTGATCCTCAAGGGATGTAGGTATGATAATAAGATATTCTGGATGTCTGAGAAAAATCCTTCTAGCCAAGAGCCAAGGGAGTGAGCCTGAGTATATAAGGAAGGCTTCACTAGTCTTCGGTTATAAATTAATGTCACCTCTGCATTTTCTGAATGACCTTATTTTATCATTAGGACTCCAGTTGAAAAACTTCCCCAAATTAGATATTTTACAGAGCATCTTGAAATTCATTTCAAAGTGTCCCTCATTTTCTCTCATAAACTAGTCCATCAGGCGGAACCTACTAGTGGCGCCTAGTGTACTCTTCTTCATTCCGTGCCTTGGTGTGCTCTACTCACTGATTGAGAACACCCTTGGCAAAGGCACCAGTCCAGGTGCTTTGACCAAGTCCTAGCCTTGGTTTTGAAAACACTTTTGATTCTCGTAAAGCTAGGGAAACAGTTTGCTCTCCGACATTGCTAACTGTGTTAGTTACAATTTAAATCAGAGTTCTTCTTCCCCTTACCCCCTACACAAAGCTTTTAATATTTTTAAAATAATTGTATAAATGCCAAATTCCAGACCTAAGACCAGATAATGAATGGAAAACATTTTCAACATGAACATATTATTGATTTAAAAAATGAAGAAAATGTCCCCAAATGTATCTTTTACCTTAAAAGCACTCAAAACAAGGCTACACATAGCTTATGGAAATGTACTTATTGTACTTTCATAAAATGTATAAAGTACACTAGGAACAGACAGGTCAGACCCATAAAATTAGTTCTCCCCAGGAAGTGGGAGAGTCAAATGTGTCTGAGGGTTGCAGACAATGAAGACATTTACTTTACTGCTAATGCTTTATTGCATAAAAATAACACCAATAATAACAATTTAAAACCAATATACTTAAATATTATGAGCAGTTGTTTCTAAATTTTATTTTCTGGAGACCAATATGACTTACTGGACTTTGATAATAAAGCACCTGGGTTTCAAAGTCACCTTGAACACTCAGCAGCCATTTGACTTTCAGCTTGGTACTTAACCTCACTGTACCTATTGTCAAAAATTGAGGTAATAATAATACCTACCCTACAGGTACCATGAACCAACCATCCAAATGTCTTTAAACTCTGTGTATTTTAAGTACTGGTAAAATTGTTTGTGAGATTCATAAACCAACAGAATTCTTAAGAGAATGTACTAGATTTTAGCTAGATGTGACTTCTGTGCTTTGAAGATGAAATGTGTGAGTCAAAATTCAGCTACTCTCCCTGTCATACTCATAGGAAAACTCTGAAGCTGTGCGGTTCTTCTATCTTAACAAGAATTAAGAAATGCTGCAGATATTGTGAATATGTCTTCTTATGAAAGTTTCGTTTAATCATGCCCGTTTGGGGTATGTGTTCCTGATTCTTTGTGTGTACTGACTCCAGAGGCTGAGCTACTACATTTTATCTAGCCTTCCTAAAGCAAACACATGCACATTTATAAAAGGATGGTCTATTTCATATTAAAATTTCTGGTTTCATGCCATAAAATTAGGTTAAGTCACATTTTGTCCCAAAACATAAGTAGTAGGTCATCCAAGTGGTGGAAACACACCCATTAAAAGCAACACTGTTCTTAAGGGAACCTGTATGAACTTGGATGAGTCATATGTGACTCACATTTGAGACCCAGGGAGATGTCCTGTGAGTAAGTACAGCACTAAAAAGAGTGCTATCATGAGGTCCACCAGTTGACCTAATCAGTCATTTCAGGCAATCTAATTTTCAACGATTCAAATCAATTGAAAATTTAAAAATGGATAGATCTTGGTGAGAATCAGCAAACAGAGAGAAGGGAGCAAAAGAGGAAGGAAAGAAGACAGAAGGAAAGGAGGAGCTTGAGTGAGGGCGAGAGGGAGGGAGGAAGAGGGGAAAAGAGTGGCTTTGATGATTTGTGTAGAAGAGAGCTAGGCAAGATAAAGGAAAGTGACTGCAATTGGGAACCGAAGAGAAAAATATCAAATCATAGAATGCTTAAAGGGAAAAAATAAAAACCAGATATGAAAAATATGCATTTAATTCAGTATGTGAAATAAGAGGGGAAAACACCACTCACAGGTGAAAGCCAAAAATGTTATAGATAATCCATTTCAACTTCGCATTTCAGGTACTTGGAAAAACAGCAAAGTTAGGAGTCTATGAAATGGGATTTCCCAAAGGTAGAAGCACCATCAGCTCCCCCAAACCTGAACTCGTGAAATCAATGTAAATTGGTCTCTCTTAAACGTAGATAGAAATCCTTAGGGGACTAGATATTTCCCAAGCCAAAGCTACTGCAGAATGAAAAGGAAAGCAAACCCTGGCTGAGTTAATTGGCTAACAGTTTTGAAGAGAGAATCTGTCAACAAAACGGGGTGGTTTGTATGCAGTTTTGAGAAAAGTTGAACCATGCAGGGAGGATTTGGCAGCTTTTATCCACATCTTCCAAGGGAGATAATTACAAGCACTAGAAAGACATTTGGTGGGCTGGCCACTAAATCAACTATCTCTTAAATTCTCCAATACATTTTAGTTTATTTTTGATACAAGTAGTACTGTGCTTTGCATACAGATGTGAGTATTCAGTCACAGGTAAGTACAGTAAATAAAAATATTTAAGATGAAAATAATTTCATTTTCCTTCTTGCACAGTTAAAATTACAAAATAAGTCACAAATCACTGAAGAGTATAATGAAATTAATGATCATCGATGTATGTCACCATCCAGAGATGATTACTAACATGGGGATTATCTTTCTAGTCTTTTCTATCATTATATGTGGTTACTGTCATATGTTTTATGCAAAGAAAGAAATATTTTATTTAGTTTTTGACATGCTTTTACATTTAGTTGTAAATAATTTTAAACTTTTTTGGGGGGTGTAATGGGGATGGAACTCAGGGACATTTGACCACTAAGCCACATTTCCAGCCCTATTTTGTATTTTATTTAGAGACAGGATCTCACTGAGTTTATTAGTGCCTCACTTTTGCGAAGGCTGTTTTTGAACAATCCTCCTGCCTCAGCCTCCCAAGCCTCTGGGATTACAGGCATGTGCCATCACACCAGGCTCTTGATTTTAAACTTTTTAGTGTTTTTTCTAAAACCTTATAACAATAGTGAAAAGTGAGGAACCTCAGTGTTCTGAGTACAGAGCTTCAACCATTGTCAATCTTATATTTTATTCACATTCCAACCACTTACTTCCACACTGGATCCGGAATCATTGCTAAAAAATGCCAGATATTACATCAATTTATCTAAAAATTATTTCAGAACAGTCTTCAATTGCCTTTAGGAGTCCCAGTTGTTTTTCTATTCATGCTTAAATTATTAAGAATAACTGCAAAATGTGTGGTGATAATTCAACATCTTGAAACCAGAGAGGAATTGGCTAGAGTTGCCCAGGCTTTATTTCACGTTCCTCCAGGAACTTGTCCTTTAACAATTTGACCTAGTGAAGTATGTTCAGGTGACGTTAAAATGGCCAGCACAGCCTGATTTCCAGGATCCCTCAGCTAGAATACCAGTGGAGCATGTGTAGAAAAGATTCCATCTTCCCTGGATAGGTTTCCTAAGCCTTGGAAAGGTGAACACATGGAATCCTAAGATTTTCTTATCCTTTGCTGCCCATCTGTAATTTAAAAATCTACTTCCTATAACTTGCATATGATTGTGTTATGTCCCACTGGATTTAATATGGTGGTAACCAGTGCACAAAAATGGGTCCATTTATAAACCATAAAAATGGCATCATCTCATCTAACAGGTTAATTATTAAGCTTTAAAATAGTCAAATATCATTCAATGTTGTTTAAATTTTCTGACAGGTTTTATTAATGTTTTCTTATTCTCCTTCATTTGATTAATGATCCAAACAAACTGCACATTGTACTATATCTCTTAAGTTCTTTTTAATTTTTTTTTTTTGGTTCTTACTGCCTTACTCCTTTTTTTCTTTCTTTGTAATTCATTTGAAGAAATGACTATATCGTTTGTTACATAGAGTTACCCAAGATTGGATTTTGCTGATTACATCTTTATGATATCCTTCAATATGTTCTTGTGGACTGGTATTTCCTATAATTTGAAATTCAATTTAGTGAATGATTGGGTTTAGATCCAGTTAAATAGAATTTCATGGTATAATTTTTTATCTATATTTATGTTAATGGATATTTTAATACTTCATAGTTTCTGCTATCAAATGATACTATAATAAAATTTATTATGCATATATCTTTGTATGTCTGATTATTAACTTAAGATAAATTCTAAGACATTTTATTGAAGAACCAAAAATATATGCTTTTTAAAAGTTTTTTGGTATATGTTTTCAAATGGGGCCTTCAGTGAAATGATACTGCTTTTGAAGTATAGTTCAATTCCCTGAAGGCCTATTTCCTTGTGTTATTTTAAAATATGACATGTTTGAGCTTTGTAAAGGGTTTTCAGACTGATGCAATACTTTTCATTTTTGTTAGTGGTGAATTTTAACAAGTTTCAGTACAATTATAATTGTAAGGTTATGTAAAAGCTGCTAAATTGACATTCTGACTATTGTATCTCAATTTTGCATGATAATTAGCATAAATGGGTCACCACAGTCTGATAAAACTATAACATCTCAAAACAGGTAGTTTATTCCTGAAAAATTTAAGTCAAGGTTCAATGGATAGTGGCATGGTCCTGTGACAGTTACAGGATTTGCATTTCTGACCCCTTACTCTAGTATCAACACCATAAGAATCCAATAAGACAAATACAGTCGGAAGAGTATATGAAGAATATTTCATTGTATAAGTTTTAAGTGATATACAGAAAATGCAAATCCAAGAGACTTTTTTAAAATGTTCTTTCTAGGACAGTGTGTGTGTGTGTGTGTGTGTGTGTGTGTGTGTGTGTGTGTTAAAATAGAGTCGGCATGAGCTTACCATTTCTTCATTATTCTTGAAAATTACTCAAATGCTTGCATTGGAATATAATGTTCTTCCTGCATCTAGCTTTGAGCCTGACAGATGATGTTTCTCTCCTGTAATTCCCCTGTTGCTGGAATGATCTTGAGTGTAGTTTCTGGAGGTGATCATTCTTGCTTCTACAGGCAAGATTTCACAGTGGAGCATCTTCCCGTGTTGAATTTCATATTCCTTTATAGCCTATGGGTATATTGTCAGGATAATATATTAGGTAGACTATTTCATATTATCATCTTGGGAGTTTTGCTATTCTTTTAGTATTTTCCTTTCAAATTAGCAGTTATTATGAGACAGTGCACAAACTCAAGGGAATTTCTGTGTTTTCCAAAATACTTTTGAAATTGATTGAAAACCACTTTAGAAAATGAAATGTCTTTCCCTTCTACATTAACCTGCATCCCAGTCTTTAGCAAGTAAGCATTGTGTTGGGTCAAAAGCAATGTATCTGAGAAAATTATCGAAAGGAAGATACGCATGTTTTGCAGTGACTGTTCAATAAATCTTAATACATGGAGCACAGATCAAAAGAGGCATGCAATGTTAGTCTTTTGCTGTGGGTAACAAAAGGTATTATATGTTTTAGTTTGAATCTGATTCCTCATTCGCAGAAAAGATATATCAAAATCCTAACCCTAACATTTGTGTTTACAAACTTGTTTGGAAATAGGATCTTTGGAGATTTTTAGAAAGTTACAATGATGCTATTACAGCGATCTCTAGTTCAATATAACTAGTATTTGTATAAGAATAAGTTATGAACAAGAAACTATAAACCAATAACACATGAATTCTCAGATGGAAAATAATAAAGTCATGATAAGGTGGGGCCATGGCTCAGTGGCAGAGTGCTTGCCTAGCATGGACGAGGCATCGCATACAAAAATAAGAAAATAAAATAAAGGCATGCTGTCCATGTACAACTACAAAAAAAAATTTAAAAAGAAAGTCATGATAAGATGAAGAAAGAGGTTGCATTATGCTGACACCAACCAAGGAAATCCTGGAGTTACCAGAAGCTAGAGAAGGCAGAAATGATCCATACCTGAAAGTTTCAGAGTGTTCGTGATCCATCCAACTGCTCAATTTCAGGTCTTTATCTTCCAGAACCGAGAGATAATTAATTTCTCTTGTCTTAGCCACTCTTTTGATGGTTCATTTTTTTTAATGGCAGCCCCAGCAAATTAATATAATAATTTATTTGGGAACATGAAGACAGGGGTTGGACTAGAAAGAGGAGGAAAGCATTTGGGGATTTATCGTAATTATAAAGTGCAGGAACTCATCTATCACTTTCTTTTAAGAAGTGTTCTTTGTTGACTCCTAAAATAGTTTAAGGACACATAGATATACAGTTAGTCCTCTATATCTTCCAATTCTACATTGGTAGATTCAAGCAACTACAAATGGAAAATAATTGTTTTCAAAATTGTGTTTGTATTAAATATGTACAGTCTATTTCCCCTTTATTTTTTTTCTATAAAAAGCTATTCACATAGGATTTACATGGTACTAGGAATTGTGAGTAGCCTAGAGATGATGTATCTAGGACGATGTATATAAAGTGATGTATATATGCAAGTGTCATCTAAAATTTTGGTGTCTGTTAGGAACTCTGAAACAAATTCCCAGGAATATTGACCCACAGGTGTACCCCGTGGCTTATAGCAAATTCTGTTTTAGCTTATATGAGCATTAACTAACATCTTTTCTAACCATTGTTTCCACTCTGTATGAGTTTATGAGAAAAATGAACAATTTTGTTTTGTTTGTGCTTGGTCTTTCCTGTTGATAAGGAGCAGCAATGGTTAACACAACTGAGTGGTGTTTTCCAATATTATTAACATATATATTTCTGATTTCCTATTCATAACACACCCACACACACAGTGAATGTACAAACACTAACTAGGTAAACAGACAACCTCAGACAATTTCTACATGAAATCTATTTCCATGCAATTGTCAATGAGCAGGGTGAAAATTAGTACCCCCAAAGTAATTAATTCTTCATTGGTTAAACCACTCTAAAGTAGAGTGTTTATAAAAAAGTTGATAGATTCCCCTAAGAATATTCCTAAAGAGATAAGAACTTGTAGAATGCTTATAAGTTCCCAACTAAATAAGAATATGGAAGTAATTTTATTCAATTATATTATTAATTTAGTTATGTCATTATCAGAAACTTGAAACATACCTTTTATTCTGAATAAAAAAAAGAAACTAATTTAGGCATGCATAGAACATACGGAGTCATTTTATTATAATTCTATTTTATGTCTAAAAGTTGTTTTACTTATTTCATGAAGTTAGTTACTTATATTCCTAAATTAATTCTCAGAGTGCTATCTAACAGCATAGTTGGCTACTGTTCTTTACCCATTTTTGACTTTGTAAAATTAATAAGTTTTTTCTTTACAAGGGTGCCTTTGCTGAGCTATTTGTCCTTCCTGTGTTTTATCATCACTACTATGGATGAATTTAATTAACAATGAATAATATGTGCATAAAATAGCATTGAGACAGCTGTGTGTTTTATTGCTTTATTTTCTCTAACAATGCTTTCATATCTAAACTTTTTTTCTATATTAACGGATAAGTAGAAAGTAAGGCTTCATTGGCTTTCCATGTCCTAAGAATGAGATGGAGGATGATTTTCAGAATAAATAAAAGTGAAATTTTTGAAACTTAGGTTAGAAGATTATGACTACATTATTATATTATTAAAGCAGAGCTTCAGAGCACTGGCTGTTGTTGACCTCTGCACTTCAAACTAGTCTTCACTGGGAGATGAAGTATTTTAGGCTTTGCCAGAGAGTGCCACAAAGTAAGTGTTTAACGCTGAGCTCTGCATAGTGAACTCCTGGTAGTTACAGAGCAATATCTGGCAGCCAGTGACTGTGAGAGTGTTGCCAGTGGGACTCACCATTCCTGCCAGCTCAACAGGGATGATCACTGGGTCAGTGAGAAGAGACTTAGATGGGACTCCTAGAAGCTGCTGCCATCAGCACACAGAAGCCAAATACAGCCCCTTCCGACCAAGTTCCTTATCAGAGGTTTTCTTTGGATTCAATGATACATTCAATCTCCAACTCTTCTATGACATGATGGTTCTTTATACCAATAGCATGTCATTCCTTTTCTTGCAACCCCAGAGAATTCTGCAGCTGGAAAGATGTCCTTGGAGCAAAGCCTCCTTATCAGTGTATTTTCATCACATTCCAGTGTGTCCTGAGTGAAGAGCAACCAAGGGTGTGTGATCAGTCACAGGGAGCCACCCTGCCCCGTGGGGTTCTGTAAATGATTACTACCTTCCATTGGTGGGAGTAAATCCTTCAGTTGATGCCTTATCCCCATTATTGCTGCTGTATTTCCCAACCTCTTTAAAAAAATAGTTTTCAGTTTGAACTCCACCATTAGCTTGTAGAGGAACAAATATGAGTGAAGAGAAAAATCACTGTTTAGACAGGGAACATGATTAAAGCCTGATTTACACACACACACACACACACATAATATGTGTAATGAAGAATATATATATGTGTGTGTAAATATTTTCTTTCTGGGTTTTTGCTCTCCACAGTGCATCATTCATTGTCACGGATAACTGAGAGTTGATTCTTTATGGATCAGTGCTGGGCCAGGCCCCAGGAAGGATTAGTTCCACCAGATTAGCATGCTTTTTTCTTGTGAAGCCAACCTGAACCATTGCAGGCAAAGTCAGAGCATCCCTACAGCTGTTGGATGTATCCTTCCTATGCACAAAGGCCAGGATGGTTACAGAACAGTGCAGACATCCTCTATAGTGTCTTCCAAGGAAAGCCAAGCACACATTGACAAACCCTGGAGGAACGGAAATGAAAAACAATTGGGGATTTTGCTTTGAGATACTGAAAGCAGTTTAATTACTTTAGTTATCTATCTACTTCATTAATAAATAGTTATATGTATAGAAAAATGAGGTGTTCTTAACACAGGACAGCAGAAGTAAATAATGCCATATTTACATGGTACAAAGGGATAAACAAAAGCAGTGGTTCCACATTATATAAAAAAAATGTAGTGTGAATTACAAAAAGGAGGGTGTAAATCAATTTGATCGGCCTATATGATCTTTTAAGACATTTAGATATTAGAGCATAATTTATATATTTATTTTGTAATTATAAGTGATAATTAAATACTATATAACATATTTTGTAACGTTTAATATATGTTTTCGAAAAAAAAAAGGCGGGTGCAGAATGATCTTTATAACATGATTTCTTTGTGTTAATAATTTTGACCAAATAGACACTTGAGCATCTATGAGCTGATATATGCATTTACTCACTTGTTTGCATTTGCTAGTTAGTTAGCTTATTCTGGAAAGGAGCTGTCAAAAGAACTTGCTAATAATTACTAGCTTTAAATGAAGACAGAAAGAAATAATCTTCTGTTTAAATGTGTGACTTTATGTATGATTTGCACCTTATAAACTTTTACTTTTCAAAGCAATATTTCTAATTATATTGTGACTATTTGTGACATTGCTCACAGTCTTTGCAGCCTTCTTCACTTCATATGTAAAAAAATAACTTATAAACAACTTTGAATAGGTAGTTATAGAGAGATTGCTCAGAGCTAGAAATAAAATTCAAAGTTCACCCGAGCTATATGGCATGTTTATATATAAGGCAATTTAATTCATAACGAAGATGGAAGAATAGACAAGCCAATACCTGGAATTCAACTCCACATTTGAAGTCAAATATCTTATTTCTGCTTCATTTTTTTAGTTTGTTTCAGCAGCTCTTTCAACACATTGCAAAGTATATAGACTAAAATTCACTTAGGAGGTGTAGCTTAGGGATTAAACAAAGACCAAACAATTTTTACTGTTTTTATTTTATAATTTTGGTAGCAGGAATTGAACTCAGGAGCACTTTACCACTGAGTCACATCCCCAGCCCCATTTTGTATTTTATTTAGAAACAGGGTCGCATTGAGTTGCCTAGTACCTCGCTTTTGCTGAGACTGCTTTGAACTCAGGATCCTCCTGACTCAGCCTTCCAAATGGCTGGGATTACAGGCACATGTCATGGCACCCAGCCAAATGTTTTATTTTGTTTTAAATTGAGAAAAGACATTACAACTTAGGACAATTATATTTTTTTAAAAAATAGTGATTAGATTCAGAAAGCCAAGCATCAAGCTTTTTCTCATATGTGGGAGTTAAAGAAAAAAAAAATGAAAAAAAGAATAGAAGGGAGGCTCTCATGCAAATTAAAGGAAGAATGGTGCTGTAATCAGTGCAGGGAATCAAACTGAGGGAGGAGGAGAAGCAAAGAGGAGGTACTGGAGAACAAAAACATTCAAATTAGACTACATGAAATCTGGACATACTGCAATGAAGCCCAACATCACATCATGTGTGATGCACAAGTAAAAAAAAAAAATTCTTATAATGCACCATTAAAAAATTCAAAACAAAATTCCCAGTTGCTTGCTAACTGCCTTGAACATTGTCTTGCAATTGATAGATTTTCAGTATGTACTTGTTGAATGAATGATCAGATGAACTAATCATGTAATCAATGTGGAAAACAGTACATTTCTTCTTTGGGTTACAATTTAAGGCAAAGTAAGCATCATAATTATTATCACTTTAAGATGCAAGTGCACTGAGAAATGTAGAAAGAGAAAAATTTAAAGTAATCACATATGTGTATAAAATATGCATTTGAAAAACAATATATTATTATACAGATCCTAGGACTTGAGTATGGTAATTACTTTAGCATTAATAATTGCTCTGAGTTAAAAATATACTTTTCTATAGGTACATGGAGTATAATTCTGTGTTTATATAGACCTTACTCAGGAACATTTGAAATAATAAAAAAAAAAAAAAGAAAGAAAAAAACAAAATTCAACTCAAGGATTTATTTTATTTCAGGGACTAAGTGCAATAGATTAAATAATTATTACTACCTATGATTTTTGTGATCCTTTCCTTCCATCTGGTCATAATACATTGGATGATTGGCCCACCTGTAGCACTCAAAACGAAAAGAAGAAAACATATTGAAAGCTTTATTTATGAATCTGGAGCAATGTTCCAGCACGAAATCATTTGTCATGGCTCAAAAATTATTACTGCCCAAAACACAACAGATACCACAATGTCCATCACCAGAGTAAATGTGTGTACCAAATAACACTCCTGAGATTATGTCAGAATACCGAGGGCCTATGGCAGCACATACAATTGTACAGAAAATTGAATTTCTGAAACAGATAAGATGATGTTGCTACTAACTTTTATTTCCTGGAAAAGATCATGATAAAACTAAAAGTAATCACATTCTTTGCAAACTTTTCAAGGCCATGGAAAAGTTTGACTTAACAACAGGCCAACTCCAGGTTTGTTAGGTATATTTCACAATTCTGAGGTGCTCAAAAGTATTCCCTAATACATTTCTTCAAGTTAAGTTCTTGGTGCCTAATACTCTGGATACCCAGTGTGCACCAAAGACCATTTGTGTTTTCCTACTGGTAAAAATATCAACCTCTTCTATGTAGCAGTTTACCCTAATTGATTTGGTTTATAAAACGAGCAGCATTTCTCAGAGTAACTGAAGAAACCACGAGGCACAGCTATTTCCTCTCTGCTGGGACAAATGATCCCTAGCATACTTATTTCTCAGGACCCTTCATGTGAAATCTCAACACTCTGCTTAGTTCTAATCCTCAAAAGGATTTTCTCTGGAATCTTTTAATTTCTAGGAAAAGTGGCTGGATTTTGGAAAAGTCAGGCAGTTTATGCTGTCCTATTTTAACTATTGTGCACTTATTGAACACCAAGTATGCACAAAATGTCATCCAGAACAGGCAGTTACCATGTCAGACCCTGTGGGCTGGGGTCCACAGGTACAAGAGCCCTGGAATATGGTGTATGAGTTTATTTCCTCAAGATCAAAAAGGATGTTCATGTCTGTTAATAATTTAAATACATACCAAAATTTAAAAAGAGAGAGAGAGAGAGACAGAGACAGAGACAGAGATTGATTCTCTGTAATTGCATGAAATGTC
The DNA here is from genome assembly GCF_052094955.1 of Ictidomys tridecemlineatus. Lineage (NCBI taxonomy): Eukaryota > Metazoa > Chordata > Mammalia > Rodentia > Sciuridae > Ictidomys > Ictidomys tridecemlineatus. The sequence goes on from NC_135481.1 coordinate 105,561,270, forward strand.
CTTTGAATAATGGTACTTACTTAGTGCATAAAGTTGATTCAGAGATGTTTAAAGTGGGTTTGAAAAATTTTATATATTTACTTGTAATTTTTTATTTAAAAGTAAATGAATAAAGAGTGTGTGATAGAAATGAAAAGATATTAGAAATCTAATCAGTGAATAGAAATACAGTTTGAGTCTCATGTATCTGAAATGCTTGGAAGTATCAGTGTTTCACTTTTAGTTTTGTTTTTTTTTTCCATAAATTAGAATATCTTTAGGTACAAAAGATATTCTTTTGTGTGCTCGCCTAGCATGCATGTGGCCCAGGTTCGATCCTCAGCACCACATACAAAGATATTATGTCTGCCAAAAACTAAAAAATAAATATTAAAAATTTTCTCTCTCTCTCTCTCAAAAAAGTTTCCTATTCTTTATGTTTTGGTATTTTTATCAGATATAACACAATATAATACATTCAGAAAAATTAAAAGTGAAAAAATGACATATAATATATAAGTCCAGTGATTGAATGTCATGGCACTGTCAAACTGTTTTAGGTTTCTTAAATTCTCACTCCTTATGTCTGCAGCTGTGTCATAGCAGCCATGTAACAAACATTCCACAAATGAAAAGTGATCTCCAAACTGCATTCACAGTAGTTCCACTCCATAATATGCCAAGGTAAGATGTGATGAGGATTCACCCTGGGCAAAGATATGTCGTAAAGCTCACCTTGTATATCTGATCTGTAAAAATAGGATTATCAATGATCCTTTTTTAGTCTAAGATGCTGTGACTACTATTGTAGTCACTGGAATTTAAAAGAAATTTAATGCAAAGCTAACTAAAAGAGCCTCTGAGGTTAGATACCAACACTCACATGTTTAAATATTAACAATAAGTTTATCTCTGTATTAATGTAGTCTAAACTAAACTGTTCTTCTAGAAGCTTCTAAAAAAAACACAAACTACAAAAAATGTACTCTGAATGCCCAAGCTCTAACACTATCAAAATCTTATCTTCCACATGTAATTGAAATTAAAATTATTATTTGGAGAGCTGTGTTTAGTTGCAAACTGATCTGGTACCTACAAATTTTTTTCTAGTAATCTTATCTTCAGGTATCATACTACTGAACATTTTGTTGCTATCACAGAATATTAAACTTCTCAGGCCAGAGAAGCTAGATTTAATTTTAAATGCATTATATTAAAGTCACTAAACTGTAGTATTTGTGTAATTAAAGAATGAAGACAAAAATCAACTTTTTTTTAAGTTATAAGAGATCAAGTACAGAAATCAGCAGACCAAAAAGGAGGCAGTAGCTAGTTCCTCACAACTGTAATGAGTGGGTTAAAGCCCTAAGCCCTACTAGGCAGTCCCCAACTGACAGTTGCACCTACAAAATAGTAATTACTACTATTGTGACAATAAAAAATGCTATTATATAATGATATACACTAAAACATTATAATTATCCAGAAATCATTATAGCATGATGTGAAACAGTAAGAGATACAGCTATAGTGGTTTCTAAAATCCCCAATCAATGTGAATACAAGTATTTATAGATGACTAGATTGTAATGGGATCAAAGTATTTACTTAGTTGTGGAGTGAAAGAAAGACTTTGGATACAATTCTTGTAGCAATGCAGAAGTTTCAAACCATAAATGTAAATATCACATGCTTATTGAAGAAACAGACAAAGCATTTAATAAAATTATTTTCACCCTTTATTGCTCATGGGTACATGTTGAAAAAAAATGCAAAAGAAATGATCACTTCCATTCATTTGTACACAAGTCTAAAACTGAAGCTATTGATGCTGAAGGGAGTACTGTGAAAATTTGCTTCCATATGAGGGCAGTGCTATCATATATTGAGGTTTTAACATTTTTGAACCACTATCAGGTATTAATACATGGTATAATGTTTTAAAATATTCTTATTAACTTTCTGTTATTCAAACATACAAAAGCTGATATACATATCACTCATGATATATCTGTACAACTGGGACATGCATTTTAGAAAATTATACCATTTAGCAACAGTGTCAGAAAAATTTATGAAAAATAGCAATGAGTATGTGTCAGATTTAATACCAAATTTGTATCCTGATTAATTATGATATGATCATAGAAACAAGAAATGGTGAAGAAATTGACATGGTGATGCAAAACTTAATAAGAACACCTCCACAAAGTATGGAATGAAGTGATATGTTGTTAGCCTGAGGAACGAGTAAGGGATCCTGCTCTAGTCCATAAACCAATGCATGTTCTAAAAAGGAAGCAAGATGCAAGATGATACCAGAGTGGGGAGGGCTTTCCAAATGTCATCTGATGGGACTTTTCTCTACATTTTCACTCCACTCATTTCGAAACTCTGAGGATGTAGTTAGGTCATTTTTGATGAAACAGCCTTATCCATCCCCAGGGCCATTCAACCACATGGTCTCAGGGTATGGAATATGGGCAGATCGCTACAGCCTGCCATGTGAAGATTAGCTAACTAATAGAGTAAACAAATACACACACTCTCTTTCCCCTTTCTTTCAGAAGAGTCTCCTTCTACCATTTTTGAAGAGTACTTAGATATATTAACTCTTGCTGATACTAATTGAGGATCTATTTCCTACCAAAGAATGAGCATGCAGCAATGTAGATTGCCACCAATAATAAAGCAGGTGTGTTTTTAGACTATTGGGATCTTTTATTTTGCAGTAACTAATATTTATGATAAAAGAGCATATTAATGATAGCACCAATTTGAACCATCTATCACTCTAGAATTATGTTCAATGTTGTTAGTTTGAAGATATTAGTATTCTACAACACTAAATGTACAACATAAACTATCTGTGGCAGGAAAATTATCTCTTAAAAGTTATGTCAAATCTATAATTCTCCTGGAAAATGTGGTAATGTGTTAAGAGATACTTCTCTTGAGAGTTATGCTGTAGATCTTTCTGCCACTTACAGTCAAGAAGCATATGTGGGAAGAAAAAAAAATGCTGACTTAAAACTTCTAGAATTATTAAATCCAAGACAACTTCAGCTCCAGAGAGCTGGTGAGAGTGCTCTATACAGACTTTCCAGAGGCTTTGACCCCATTCCCTGTAGCTGGACCAAACACTGGACATGGATGCCCACATGAGAAGGCACAGTTATATGGCACACTGGGACCCCACAGAAGATTTCACAAAGCCAGAGGCTGCCATCAATATAAAGGGAATGCAAATATCATCTCCTACAGTGCAAACTAAAGCTCTAAGTTTCTGTGGATATATATTTGCTCTTTTCCTCTAGAAGTTATTTCTGCAAAGGTTAGCAGGAATAATCATCCTTTATTGTGATAAAGACTTAAAGGAGTATGGGAACTTAGAAGATAATGATTCCTTTGAAGAGTTCTTACTGTTTGTATGACTTTAGATACTTTTCTCAAGTTTTTGTAGTCACAATGCACCCAGACAATTGTCTGCCCCTATCCCACCTGTGCCATGTGCAGGGTACGATAATGATCTTTAGAATGAGACTGTGGCATAATGAGGGTTATGGTCATCATGGAGACAGGTTAATTGTTCTGCTCAATTCAAAAGACTGTGACAATATAAGAAACAATTTTAGACATTTAGACAATATAGCAAATGCCTGTTGATTATTTCTAACTAAACTGGAAAATTCAAGTATGTTACAGCAGTCAGGCAATTGTTACTGCTGATATTAACATGTAGACTCACCCAAGACCATGAATCCACCATATTTATAACCACAGTCCACAACCTGAAGTGGATGTGCATTGAGGGACTGTACTCTGCCAGACACAAACAAGAACAAGTTGGGGATTTCATTCCTCCATCTTCCCCAGTGATCTCCCTCCTCTTTGAAGAATGTATTATCCCTTAGTATCTGTGAGAGATAGTTTCCAGGACACCTTGGGAGATACCAGATTCTATAGATGCTCAAGTCCCTCATGTAAAAGTAGAATTTTCAACTTGTACACATCAGTCTATATACTTTAAATTATCTGTAGGTTGCTTAATAATGCCTGATAAAATGTAAATGTCAGAACCCAGCTATTATACTGCATCCTGCAGGGAATGACTAGAAAAAAAATTGTGTATGTTGACTATAGGTGAAACCATGTTAGACCAGACAATGTAACATTTATTTTTTAAAGAATATTTTTAATCTTTGACTCTTTGGAAGGTTCTGGGGATGTGCAACCTGTGGATAAAGAAGTCAGTTGTATATACGAAGTATAAATTTAGAATTCATTTTGCCTTGAAAATAGATTTTATTGGTTGGTTGATGGATTGATTTTTGTGGTTCTTGGAATTGAACCTAGAATCTCACGAATGCTGGATAAGCACTCTACCACTGAGTTACCTCCTCATCCTCCAATTGTCTGGATTTGAAAATTGTGAGCCATTCAGTGTTTCCCCAAAACAAAGTTTCTACTCTGTATCTTTGTATCTCCATTTTTCTTTCTTCTTTCCCATTCCCCCACTAATTCTTAGTTGATTTTTTTTTTTCTATTTCAAGTCAGGAAACATTTGGTCTTATGGTGGACTTCCATCACATTACCAAAAAAGACACTAGTTTTTTTTTTGCTTCCACATAACAAGTGAATGGGGAGAAGATAGAAGGAAGGGGAGTTCGGGGATATCTATTCCATACCCAACAGACTGCAGGAAACATTAGCATATGTATGTATATACACATGTATCTCCTGGAATGTAGTCAGTATAATGTGAAACTAAGAGATTGTTATTTTATCATCTCTACAGGAAAAACATACTTTAAATATTTACCAAATCATAATCTTTTAAATGAACATAGCAAAAAGGAAAAATAAAATAGACTTGAGTATGCTCCCAGGTATAATTAAGACTCTTTTAAGGTATACACAAGTAAGCCTTTCTCTATTCTTAGTCCAACTAGTGGTACAAAAGACAATCTCATACTATACACTTGTTCATTTGCAATTTACATCAAGGCAGATACTTTAACTCAAAGCAGGGATCAGGCTGTAAGCTGTTGATCAAAGAATCCTAATCACTCAGGTCTGGAGGCTCATGTTTGTGGTCTGTGATCCTCTTGGTATATTGAAAAGAAACATCTGAGAGAAGTACCAAACCAATGCCAACCAGCTAACAACTTTATTGTGTTTGAAAGAGGAGTATTTGAAGCAGGAGAAACTCCCTGGTTCAGAGCCAGTTTCTTTCATAAGCATGTCCCCCGCCCCACCACCAAAACACACACATATGAAGTCTCCAGACCTGAGTCTTAAGCACCCAAGCACAAAGAAAGGCTCATTTCCAGTAGTGTGACCAAGGTTTGACTTAGAGGCTTTCTCCTTTTAAATCTGGGATGCTTTACTCTATCAAAAAACGACAAAGTACATTCGGCTGTTTGTATATTTATCTGCAATTGTTATCCCTGGGTTCTTTGATTTGTGGGTACTGCCACTATCTGATAGTCCTGAACTTAAGAATTTATTCCAGATTGAATTCATCTTGTACACCTTTTGCTTATTTGCTAATTTAGAATCACAATTTACTATAGTTAGCTACCATTTTTTGTAAATTAAACTTTTGTAAAGTCAACTTCTTTAAAGCACAGTCATATTAAATGTCTAGGATCCAATATTGATTTTTTTTTCTTTTCTGTCCAACTCACTTCTTCCCTTTCACCTCTCTTCCCCAGTTGATCAGTAAGTAAAAGGTCAGAAAACATTTACAATGGGAAGAGTCTTTCCTTCCCCTTCCAGGCACACTGTGATTCCACCTATGGTAGTGACTCCCACAAGAGGAGTGGGCTGTGAGAATTCAAGAGAGAGCAAGCATGTCACATGTTTTCCAGGGTGCAATGCAATTGTATGCTGAAAGGATTTCTATAGTGGCTAGAACTGATTGTCATGCCTAGTAATGTCATCAGGGTTGAAGTTAGATACAAGGAAGGTTCAGATATGAACATATGACCAATGTAAATCCACATCATATACAAACACAAGAATAAGATCCAAATTGGAATGGGTTGCAGTCCATATAAGATATTAAAATTCACTCTATTGTAATATATATCTAAAACCAATAAATTAAATTAAATAAATAAGAAAAAAAAGGAATTTATGGAGGACAATTAGCCTGTAACAGCATTTTTTAGCATTCAGCATTACCTGGGTCTTAGGATGAAAGAATTGGCAGCAACACCATAGGTATTTCAGTGGAAATGTTTTATCCTTGCAAACATTTTATCCTTTCCCTATAAATGGTAACATTAAGAGAGGAATAAAAAAAAATTCAATCATGTGTGGTAAGTTTGGGATTAATCTTTAGTCTAATGGCTTTTAATCTGGATATTTCTTGTTCACGAAAATAAAACAAGTGTTTATATTCCAAAAGAGGAATTGAAAATCTCACTTTATTTTGGCTTGTGGGCAGATCTGATTTTTCAAATTACAATGGCATCTTAAAACCAGCAAAAAAGCATTCACCCAATGCTTTTAGGAGAGGAAAATAGAGAAACTTCATACATGTATGTATAAGTTATGTGTACTTCTTAAAACCAGACCTGTTATGCAGCTCACTCCTTCAATAACCAAATGCATAAAATCTTATGCAGAACTCCTTCCAAGGGATCCACAGTGTTGCTCCCCACCCCTGAGCTGTTAATGGTCCCTGTTTACTTTCTGTTTGTAACAAGAAACTTTTGCTTTTGATCAGCATTCAGCAGTTTCTGTAATTCGACGGGCTCATCTTCCACTTCTCTCCCTTTCTCTTGCCTGCTTCAGAACAATGATTCTTCTGCAGAGGCACGCCAGCAGGTACTTGGCAACACCTGGCTTTATTTAGGAAACTGATAGTCTTGCAGTCACCATTTCTTCCGCATAACTGTATCTGAAAAGAGGTTAATTGTGCCCAGTAGCGCCATTACAATTAAGATTCCGCCAGTATTTTTATAACAAACTGTAGATTTCCAAAAACAATCTGGAAATGCTTTGTAAACTGTTTAGGATCTAGTGCTAGAGAATATTATTAAGGCAACCACAATTATCCCATTTTGGGTATGATTTTTGATTGTCCATTTATGTGGACCAAAAGCAAAACAAAACAAAACAAAAAAAACACTGTGGTTATTTATCTTTATTTCAGAGGAGCTTGCTTATAATGTGTGTTTAACCAATAGCAGAAATTATATCTTCATAAATCAGTAGATTTAATGGCATATTTTCTCCGAATATTACCAAAAGTGAATACTTAGGTATCAAGATGTTAAATGGTACTTTCTGCTGCCTTAGCATTTTGGCTAGTACCCCAAACTGAAACCAATGTCTTTAAAGGATCAGGACTTTTTAAAAAGAGAAGCTGGACAGGTGTGTAGAACCCAGTGAGAAAGGGAAACCACGTGCGACGTTGTTTCTTGAGTATCCACTTGCTGCTTATTCTTTGAGGCTAGAGATTCATCAGGGTCAATGATGTTCGTTGGGAAGGGTGGAGTGTTCATAAGACAACCAGTGAGATGGCTTCTCCCTGGCTACCCAAACCAAATGAGGAAGGCATCTGCAGAGTTATGGGGGAAAGGAGTCCTGCATGCCAGGAAGGGCTTCGAGATATGCTCTCTCCACCTGTCCACTGGCCTCACATGGCCACGCACAGTTGCCCAGTTTGCAAGGACTCGCTGGATATAGAAAATGTTGCTAATTTCTGTATGAAAATACCCATTATGTCTATGTATGCCACAAACCATTTCATATAATCAATGCATCACAATACCAGGAGAAGGAGCTTGTCATTTATTTATTAATTTGATCTTTTTACCCCTCCCTCATAGATTTTGGCGTGAAACAGAAAGAAAAGATACAGCCTGCTGAGGTGGGGTTGGCTGGAGAAAGGAAAGGGGAAGAGCAGTCCCTGAGATTTCTTCCTTCACAAGTCTCCGCTGTGGACATCTGGCACTGGGTGAGCTCTAAACTGGAGAAAGGGTAAGGCTTTTAATAGGGTGCAATGTAAAGGTATATGTTAAATGAATGTTTTATGATTGCATGTTAATATGATTCTCACATTCAAATGTGAAACAAAAGTGCTGAGTTCTGCCTTAAATGTTATCAAACACTAGGAAACAAATCCGACCAATGATTTGAAATCGAGGAGGAAAGAACAAGTATGTATTCAAAAGAGTAGTTCTATACTACTCTAATATCATATTATATTTAGATTACATGTTATTATAAATATGTTTATGTTTTTACATTATTTTACAATCAGTTTTCTTAAAATGAAAGAAGTTTATAAATGCCGCTTAATTTTATTGGATATGTGACTTCTGACCTAAGTAGAATTTTGGAGCCACACCAAGTAGTTTTGAAAAAACACCACAATCAGTACATATCCATAGCAATCATCTTTCGATTATCAGAATTCTTGAGGGAGGTTGTTAAAGTGCAAATTGATAATGAAATAAGAAATACGATGTGAATTTCTGCTCTGGCATTTACTATATGTTTTGAGGTCAATTATTTAATTCTAGGAATGTCTAATTGTTCATTTGTAAAATGAATATAGTTCCCTAAATTTGTTGAGAGGAAGAGATGAATGAATTTTTAACATATCTATCTCGTAAAGATTTGATATAACCTTTTCTCTTTTTTTCTTTCCTTTTCCCTTTCTCTTTTTCTTCTTTCCTTTTTTTTTTTCCTGTTTTCTTTCTCAGGAATCATTATTTTGTTCTCTCTACTTTTCCTATGGACCTTCATTCCCTGTATTAACTACATTTGCATGTCTGAGTATATTTGGTTACCTACTTACTACTTTCTTCTTCTAAAGTAAAAATATAAATAAATTTGTCTCTAATCAAAAAGGTTTATATATATTTCAAATGAACAATATGAAGCAGTTATCATTATTCCTGGATTCACTCAGACTTGGCTGTATCTTAGATCAACCCTGGCAACCTGCTTGGTTCCAGTGATAGAGTTCCAATCCCCCAATCCCAGATATAGTGAGTATTTTCCTGTTTTCAATAACTACAGGGCTTTCTTTTCTTGATTTGAGAATCTTCAGGAGAAAACATTTTTCTTCAGTATAGACTCTTCCTTGTTCTCACCCACATGGGAGATATCTACACAAACTTTGTGTCCCTCCTTCCATGACTAGCCTCACCTTTTTCTGGAAACTGCTACATCAGATTGGAGATAGTGAGGTAGACCCAGTTTCTATGTGTCTTTATAGACTCCAGCTTTTGTTATGGATCTCAGTTCACCCTCACCAAATTCCAAGTTCTTTCCAAACTACTGATCTGATAAACATGGCAACCTCAAGTCCAGTGCTAGAGAAAATTAAAAACCTTGTATAAATACCTTGACTAACTTCCATCATTGCAAAAATGCTAATCACTGTAATAAATCCTGTTTCTACATCATTTCTGATGGTTTTCTGCTTTTTTTTTGGAACTGTGACTGATGCATACATTCAGTGTTTCCATTTTTATATTAATTACTAAATATCTTACCTATCTCTAGCTGTGATAAAAGGAATTTCTTCTTCTCTTCTTTTTTTTTCCCCTATGTACACATGATCCAATCCTGAAGCTCTGCATTTGAAATTTTTCAAATACATTGCTGGTGGAAGAATAAAAGTGAAATTTTAGCATTGAGGTGTTATTTGAACATAGGCAATACCACAAAACCCTGGTGTGCTTGAAATCTTCCTTTGAAGTTTTCATATATCTTACCTTTACATTTTATTTCATATTGTATCTAGATATACTTAAAAATTTTTAATCTTTCTTCTGCCAAGCCTCTAGATAACCAAATTTTCCAAAAACAGAAAAAAAATATCTGCCTTCTTCAGGGCTTCTGAAACTTACTGGCCCTCTGCAAATTTTAGTGTGGATCAGCTCCAGTTAGTGAATTTTTATACATTATTTCTCCATTGTTCCATTTTAGCCTTCTACGAAGTTCTTCTTGGGTTTATCTCCGATATTTCCAGATGGTTCTTTATTTAGTAGTTTTTTTGTCAATAACATTATCATTGTACATTGTAAAAAGCTAATAATACACTACACTCAAAATATATTGTAGATTATTTTGTAGGAACAATATTTCTTCTTTAAAACAATTATGTGCTTAGTCTGCAGCTTCTCAGACTCCATTCTCACAATTAACATCTAATGGAGAATATATTGAAATAATATATTTTTTCAGTTAATTATTTGATATCTTTTTTTGCTAATTGTATGACAAGATATACCATGCATATTTGAAATAACATAGATTTTACTAAAGACTTTTTATAGTTGCAGAAATGGCTTCATGTCATTTTTATGTAAAGCTACTATTTTTAAGGCAATTCTGCAATTGTAATACATTAATTACATGTATATAGATCATTTAATTTTCACATAGAGACAATATAAAAGCTAAAGTTATATTGTATAGGGCACTGGGGACTCATCCTGATAATAGATGGAAGAGAAAGATATTTAATTAAATTACATAACTTGAAAATAAGAACAAATAAAACCATCAGTGTTTTAGAGTTTACTAACAAGGAAGTCATCAGAGACTAATGAATAGTTCATGTAGCTACTGGCACTTAATATGACTGCAATAGCAAGATCTCTTTGCTGCTTTGAAAGAGGTTATATTTGGTTGTCAAAGAAGCCAATCTGGGAATAAAATAATCCAAGATAATGGAAATGGCAAGACACATGCTAACTAAAACTTTTCCAACTATCACACTTGATTTTTTGACTGTTATTAAATTATTTTTCTCCAGACAAAACAACTTGTGTTGCTTAATAGCCTGCTCAAATATTGTCTACAATGTTCACCTTCATATACAAATGTAACATGTATATTGTTATATGCATATATGTTTATATATACTAATGTAAAACCTCAATATTTTTTCTGAGGTATAGTTATGATGATTGTTGAAAATTATATAAAAATAGAAAGATAGTAGTAATATGCATTTATAAAAATAACAGTAATTTAATGGGATCTATAACTAGTCATTCTCAAGGAAACAAAAATGATATACTGTATATACCTTTAACTTCTATTGTCAGAGGATAGAAATTGGAGAATAAAACTTAGCTTCTTTAAACTTGAGGGATGACTTAGAACAAAGGAGATGGAACAAATGAAGCAAACTGGAAGCCATTACTCTGTCTGCAACCTCGGGGGCGATATCTTAAATCATGGAGGAGTTCACTGGGTAGGTTGCAGGAATCATAGAAGAAAGAAGAAGACAGAGGTAAAATTTTGCTTCTGTCTCTGGAAGTAACTGTAATTGTTTCCCCAAGGTCACAGAAGAGGCTCCAAAACAGTCAAGAAAGGAAAGCAACACGAATGGATGCAGAAAAAATAAATGTTCACTCCCCAACTTTCATTATATTTTATATGAAAGAGGCTTGAGTGTGTAGAGAGCTGTCAAGGCCAACGTGGGGACTCCTTTGGCAGAGCTGAGGTGACTTCACACTGTGAACACCTTGTGCACTGTGACTCTCGTGGACAGGATCAAGAACGAGCACATGCCTCACCATCTGAGGAGCTGGTAATGTTAGGGGTCTGATGGAAAACAAATTGACAGCAAGACATAACTGGCCCTGATAGAGCTTAGAAATAGCACAAGTTAATTAATTAGCCAAGACACCAACAACAGAAAACCAGGTGCACTGCGGAAAGTGATGAGCATTCCCACTTCAGCAGAAAACATGGAGCCCACATTCAGGGAAAAGATGCGCTCATGCCTGTCCCTGTTTCTCCCACCAAAGCCATGAGATTATACAAGACACCCTGTTAGCATCTGATAGTGAAACCTGAAGACTAAACATGTAATTTAAAAGAACAGGATATACTTAAATATACAGTATAAAATGTTAAATATAAAAAAAATTTGATGCAGATTGAACGAAGTTTGGTCTTGCTGTTATCACTGCTTTTGTTCCCTAACCTACAACTGAAGGTACATGGGGGCCATCATAGCACTGTATGAATGTAGAGAATCAAGTGCAAACTATAACTGCATATAATATTACTACATCTTAAGCCTACAAATGATTATTGCAATGATAATAAATTGCACTCATTTAATTTATTAAATATCTGGTTATTTCATATTTCAACTGTGTGAAAATGGTTACATATTTCAACATCAATTACATTTCAATTAAACATACACTATTATATCAGATAAAGATTAAAGAGCTAAAATGAAAGCTGTTTTCACTTTTGTTTTCTGCCAGGAATGTATTTGAAAAGTTTCCAATGTAGCGTTTCAGGATGGGATCCTGTGTACACAGAAAAGAAAAAGAAATTTCTTTCACCATAGCAAGTGGATTAAAGCAGATACACTTTTATTTTTCTTTTTTCCTAATCTCCTGTGAACATTCATTCAGGCTCAATGGGGTGACACTAGTTTTAGATCTCAGAAGTTCAGATTTTGCCAACAGAACTACATTTCATTCTTTGGAAAGATGAGAAATGAAAACTAGCTCTTCCCTTTAAGAATGCAATGCAATATGTGTAAACATACTTTCTCTTTATATCCCACTGCCCAGAAATTTGTCACATAGCTCAATATCTGAAATGGAAGAATGGAGGCAGAGACTTTACCTGAGCAAATGTGGACTTAGTGAAACTGTGGCCATTTTATTACTAAATGGAAAAAAAAGAGTATGGATATTGGATAATACCAGGCAATTTCTGCTCTGTTTGTAAACAAATAATCTACAAATAATACATGCTTTCATGTGTGTATTAAAATGCATTATTATCAATAACATGTACAGAATAGTGTAATATTTTTAAGGTTTAGTTCAATTTGTTAACTAACAGAATTCCTAGTTTCAGAGAGGAGTCTATACTATCATGATGTGTTTTGAGGCAGAGCAGATTCCATTCATTTTTAGGTGTTTATGAATATATGTATGTTATATTGTTGGAAAAATATGACTAGGGCTACATTAGCACAGTGGGAACTGAATAAAAAGCCCACAAGTAGATTTTTCTTATCTGCCTAAATTCTAAGTATATATAAAAAAGATTTTGAGAGTTTTCAAAAATGGCAGTTGCTATATGAATAAATGATTGTAAAACTACAGTTCCCAATATGCCCCAGAGAAATCAACATGTTTTTTTATCGGTTTTACTTTTTAAAAAATCTACAAAGAATTATTAAGTCTGAAAAAAATATCAAGAGAGATAGTCTGAAAAATATTAGGGAAATTATTTGAAGAACATTTATTCAATGAACTTTTAAATTTTAATAGTTATTGATGCATCATTAATCACTGGGTCTAACAGTGGGTCCATTCCGAGTTTACTTAGGAATCTCCATACTTCTTTGCAGGGTGGTTGCATCAATCCGCAGTCCCACAAGCAATGTATGAGTGAATCTTTTTCCCCACATTCTTGCCAACATTTATTTTTACTTCTATTCTTGATAATTGCCATTCTAACTGCAGTGAGATGGAATCTCAGTGTAGTTTTAATTTGCATTTCTCTAATTGCTAGAGGTGTTCAACATTTTTTGTATATCGTTTGATCATTCATATTTCTTCTAAGAAATGTCTGTTCAGTTCCTTTTCTAACTTATTGATTTGGGGTTTTGTTTGTTTGTATGTTTTGATGTTAAGATTTTTGAGTTCTTTGTATATCCTCGAGATTAATGCTCTATCTGAGGGGCAGGTATTAAAGATTTTCTCCTATTCTGTATGCTCTCTGTTCATGTTTTTGATTTGTTTCCTTTGCTTATACCCAAAGGACTTAAAATCAGCATACTAAAGTGACACAGCCATATCAATGCTTACAGCTGCTCAATTCACAAAGCTATGGGACCAACCAATGTGCCTTTCACCAGGTATGTAGGATAAACAAAATGTGGTATCTATACACAATGAATATTATTCAGCCATAAAGAAGAAAGAAATTATGAAACTTTCCAATAAATGGATAACACTGGAAAATATGCTAAGTGAAATAAACCAGTCCCCCCAAAACCAAAGGCTGAATATTTTCTCTGATGCTTGAATGCTAACCCATAAGAAGGGAGGGAAGGGAGGCAAAGTATGAAAGTTCATTGGATTAGACAAAGGGGAATGAGGGGAAGAAAGGGGTGATGAGAATAGGAAAGACAGTAGAATCAATTGGACATAAACTTCCCATGGTCATATATGAATACACGGCCAGTGAAGCTCCAATCATATATAACCACAGAATGGGAGCAAAACTGGAATGCGTTACACTCCCTGTATGTATGATATGTCAAAAAACATCCTATTGTCATGTATTTTGAAAAACAACAAATAAAAACATAAAGCAGTGATCATTTTCTAAAACTTTGTATGATTCCAGTATGTTAATTATGAGATGGTGAAAGAATGCTCTGTCCCTTGAGATTGGGTCAAGGGATAGAAATCCCAGTGGTAATTGGAATATGGTGTTTTTACTAAAGGATATTAAAGCATCAACAGGGTTTTGAAAATATCTAAGGGGTACAGGAATTAGTCCTAACTCTAGGGCTGAAAGTACCTAAGTAAGAGGCCATCTTGAAGAAGATCAAAAGTTCCCATATTGGAAAGACAAGGGTTGTGACTCAGTGTATGAAATTTATTGACATGCCACAGGCAAAGATGGCTGACTCTGAAATTATATGATGGATTTTTTGCCGAAGTGCATTGAATAACTGCTTTCAGGTTGCTGGAACCATTGGCCGGGGATGCTTGGTAAGACTGTAGTGATATTTTCTGAAGTGTTTGTCACTAGGTCTCATCTTTACCATTGGCGAAGATCTTGGGTCTCTAAGCCACAGTCAAGAAGAAATGTGTCCAAACCAAAAAGAGATGCTCCTTTCTCTTGTAGTATTCCTCCAGTGCCCTCTACTGAGACCTAGTGTATTTTGCCAGCTACCAAATGAGAAATATTTAGAGTCTAGCTATGGAATCACAAAGCAGGACTGAAAAGGATAGACATAAACCGAAAAGCAACACTTTTCTAACTGGAAAAATGCTAAGACTTTTTTTTTTTCTGTTTTGCACTTCAAAGGGAAAATATGCTTTCTGATTGACTCCAGGAAGTTGCAGAATATATTTTGAGGTTTCTTAAAATTTTAAGTATGACTTCTGTTTTCAGCTCTGAATTTTAGAATTTGAAAATTGCCACACAAGTGCTTATGAGAAGGAAAATACAGACAAACTGAAAACACTGCTTTTCTTGGACTCATCAGAGAATTGAAATCATGGGGCAAGCTACAACACTGACATCTGGTCAGACAAGCGTACCCAGAGAGACACAGAGAGGAGGACCTGATTTCTTGAAGAAGATGACTCCAGAGTCATAATTTGGTAGGAAAATAAAAATGAGAGCTTGCTGAGCTGTAGGTGTCAAAATAAGGACAAATATGGAAATGGGAAACTCCTCGGGTCAGCATTCATTGGGGTCAGGAGCACAATTTGGTGGGATTTACCTTAGGTACTTGAACATATTCCCATGAAGAAAATCCAAGAAAGTTGACCTCATAGCTCTGGTAGGAGGAGAAGCAGATTGTTAGAAAAATCACTATGACATACTTTTGGAGTTTTCTCTACAAGACCAGACAATTCTTCAGGAAAACAAACAAACAAACAAACAAACAAAAACAAGGATATTGTTAGAGCTACAGGAAAGGTGGTGTAAACAGAGAGATTGAAACTCTTCAGAAATGGAAATTCTGGAAATGAAATACACTGTGACAGAAATAAAAGTCTTGAAAATTATTGTTAGATTCAATTCAGGTTTAGTGAGCTTGCAGATAGCTCAATAGAAACTTCCAAAACAGAAATGCAAAAAAAAGTAAGGAAAATTTTTTTTAAAAAGCAGAGTAGAATATTGAAAAACTGATCAACTGCAAAAAGTTGTCAGAAGATAAAAGAACAGACATAAGGAAATACTTTAAACAATAATTAACAAAACTTTTCCACACAATGAAAGATCCTAACTACAGATACAGGAAATTCAGAGAAAATTTACCGAAGTACACACCAAAACCATAGCTTAGCATATATTATTCAAACTATTGAAAGCCAAAGACAAAAACTATTCTTAAAAAAGGAGAGACACAATATTCTCAAGACAGGGATGTGAATTACAGCAGGATTTCATTGGAAATGGTGTAATTTACACTAGCAAGGAGAGAAAGGAATGAAATATTTAAAGGATTGAAAAAAAGACAATAATTACATATCCAGTGAAATTATTTCTCAAAATAGAAGATGTAAAGAATTCCTCAAACACTGAAGAAAACTGTTATCCATTCTACCCTTCAAGAAAGTTTAAAAGATAAGTATGGTGGTGCTTGCCTGTAATCCCAGAGTCCAGATGGTGAGGCAGGGGGTAGGCAAGTTCACGGCCAGCACCAGCAAGCTAGAGGCTAAGCAATATAGTGAGACCCTTTCTCAAAATGAAAAATAATAAAGGGATAGGAATGTGACTTAGTGGTTAAGGATGCTTGGGTTCAATTCTTGGTATAAAAAAAAAAAAGTTTAAAGGAAACGCTTCAAGGATATAGGTCAGAAACACAGATAAAGGCAAGTAGATCATCAGAAAAGAACAAATGAATTTTTTTGGAGGGGGTCTCGGTCTCTTTAGTTATACATAACAGTAGATAGAACTCATTTGATAAAATTATACAAGCATGGAGTAAATTTTATTCAAATTAGGATTCCACTCTATTCTTGTAGATTTATACTATGGTGAGAGTCACTGTGCTTAATTCATATGTGTACATAGGAAAATTATGTCAGATTGATTCCACTGTCTTTCCTTTTCCTATTCTTAAGTTACCTAAAAGTATTTGACTTTTTTTAAAAATCAATAATAGTACATGCCTGATTGTAGCATATGGATAAATGAAATGAACGCCAACAATGTCACAAAGGAGAGGAGAATATTTTATTACGAGGTATCAACACTAAACATAAAGGAATATAATATCACTAAGATGTTAACCTGATCAGCTAAAAATGTATATTGTAATCTCCAGGGCACCCACTGCAAATATTTAAAAACAGATATAATTGATATATTAAGAGAGGAGACAAAATGAAATAATATAAAATGTTCAGGAGCTGGGGGTACAGCTCAGTTGTAGAGCACTTGTCTACCAAGTGTGAAGTAGTGGGTTTGATTCTCAGCACTGCATATAAATAAATAAAGTCCCTTGAAAAAAATATATATATACACATATATATGTACATATATTTTTTTCAACAAATCAGACAAAGCAGAAAAAAAGGAAGAATGTAACAAAGAACACAAAGAACATCATCATTGGATAGAACACATTTATAAAGATGGCATATATTAATAAATTCTATTAATGATTACTTTAAATGTGAATGGTCTAAATACATGAATTGAAAGTGTCTATAACAGAG
The DNA here is from genome assembly GCF_052094955.1 of Ictidomys tridecemlineatus. NCBI lineage: Eukaryota > Metazoa > Chordata > Mammalia > Rodentia > Sciuridae > Ictidomys > Ictidomys tridecemlineatus. Next base: position 105,578,681 of record NC_135481.1, read on the forward strand.
TCTGCCTCGACCAGCATGACAGTTAATTCAGAAACCAGAGGGGCAATGACAGGATGAAGAAAAGAAAAACAGACACAACACACACGTAGAGAAAAAGATGGGGGTGAGGTGGTTCAGCCAAGCCCTGGTGAGGCTTGACTGACACCAGAACTAGCTCAACATGTTTGTTATTTAAGCTTTGTCATTAGAAGCTTATTTGTGAGAAAGCTTTAGCAGAGCAGGCCGTCTGAAGAAAGCAGCGAAACTTTACAAGACATGGATGTCATCTTGTTATGTTCAGAATCTGTGCCATCTGGAAATGGTATCTGAAACCAAGGTTCCAACTGTCAGAGTCTTAGCATTTAGTCACCTCTGGCTGGCATTACCATAGCAACTGGGGCATCTTATGCAGAGTCAGCTCCCAGCGCAAAGGCGGCCATAAGGAAAACAGAGACCAGGGTTCGAGTCACCACGCTCCACAAGAGTACAAAACAAAACAAAACAAAACAAAAATGTTTGATCTTACAGAAATTAATTTTAATGCAAAGCCACAGATAGATTTAATGTAAAGGGCAAGGAAAAAAAAAACTTACAGGAATGAGAAAGACATACCACATGAACACTTTTCAAAAGAAATTTGGTGCAGCTCTATCAATTTCAGACAAAGCTAACTACGAACAAGGCAGATCATCAGAAATAAAGAGGGGTGTAAGAACTTTCTAAACAAATAGAAGGAAAAGGGAATGTTAATGCATGCAAATTTAGAAACACAATTTAGAAAACATGGATAACCCAGGATAGATTGAAATTTGTGTAAGAAGAATCAAACTATATATAAAATGTACAAAAGAGCACTGAACATTTTGGAGGAAAAAGATACTAACACTGGTAACTTTGGAAATGAATGGAGTCTGTAAGACTAACCAGGAAAATAACTGTGTAAATGAGGCTATTGACTGCACTTTAGCAGGTGAAGTTCTTTCCCACAGAGGTAAGAGTAATCAATTCTGAAGCCACTACACAGAATATAACTGATTTACATACTAGTTTAAGATCCAATGTATGAAATTTTGAGGGATGCACATTCAAATCATAACACATACCTAACACGTGGAGGTTGGTTTTGAATTTTTTTAAAGGAAAGGGGGTTTCTTACAGAAAGAGTTGTTTCTAGGACTGGAGCAGAAATCATACAAGATGGTCATGGAGCATGTTATAATGCCAGCAGTAAAGTATGTAGTCAAAGCACATTATAGAATGTTCTTTCTAGATCTTTTCATATACTATGTTTATTAAGAATTAAATACTGTGTGCAAACTTAAGAAATAGTAAGGAAGTGTGAAAATTATATAAAGAGTTAGGGCCAATGCAATATTGAACACAGAAAATCAAATAAGGCTGAATATTAAAAAAGGTATTTAGATAGAAACAAATTAATTATATATATATATATATATATATATATATAGCCAAAGTTATACTCAGCATCACTTTATAACCTTACAATTAACTTAACAAACCAATAATAACATGTCAAAATATATGAAAATAGTTGATAAACTTCATAAATTGTAGGTGACAATATGTACACATGTCCACATTTTTATATTATTGATGATGATATTACTTTATATGAAACATGTAATGAAAATAGCTATTATTAAAAACAAGAATGTATTTTGATGATAGAATTATATTTTATGAATATATGGTAGAAAAAATGTTCTAATATGTAATGATTTATTCATATAAATATGTATTACAAACTTTTAGTAGCAAAAATATTGTAAGCAATCTAAATATTCTCTAATTTTATTTTGTTATTGTACTTTCAGATTAAACAATATTTTGTGATAAGAATAAACTAAGGGAACCCATAGTTATTAATTGTAAAGGCTTTTTGATGTGTTTTTCAAAATAGAAGCAAATATCAGAGCAAATTTCTGTCATGATGAGAGAAGGAGAAAAGAAAACTCTATGTATTACATAGATATACATGTATCTTACAAACATACAAAAAGGAAAAATGATATATAAATTAAAATTTACTACTTAAGTTAACATAAGTGTCAGATTGGAAGATACAGTAATATTTGTTTATACATAATTTTTTAAAAACTTATTGTACCTAGATATTTTTTTAAATAATGTGAAACAACTTCTGATAGAATTATTATGGCCATTCAACAAATAGATAAAGAAGTAATGAAACAAATAATATGCAAATCATGGTAAAAGTAAAAAACAACAACAACAAAAAACCCACTAATGGAATAGAGGACCAGTCTCACTCAATCCCAAGAGTATTTTAAAATGTGATTATTAAATCAATATGTATTTATAAATTTTAACTCATTTTGTAAAACAAAAAATTAGATTTTAAACACATGGCAATATTTTATTCATGTAATTGCAGTGATGGGTACATTTGTGTCTTTTACTGTTACCTATGATTTCTTGTTTGCTTAAGATATTTTATCATTAAAATATTTTAAATTTTGGGCTGGGGATGTGGCTCAAGTGGTAGCACGCTGTCCTAGCATGCATGTGGCTCAGGTTCGATCCTCAGCACCACATACAAACAAAGATGTTGTGTCCGCCAAGAACTAAAAAATAAATATTAAAAAAAATTCTCTCTCTCTCTCTCTCTCTCTCTCTCTCTCTCTCTCTCTCTCTTTCTCTCACTCACTCTCTCTTTAAAAAAAATATTTAAAATTTTTTAAATCCTGGATTAAAGTAACACAGCTATACATGTTTTTATTTGTTTAAAGTTTAAAGATATATGTCAGTACAACACATTAAAAAATGTTAACCAAGGTTAACACATTCAAAGAAAATATATTTACAACCATTTTCAAAGAGGACAATGTGATAATATATAAGAAGTCATATATTTAATTGAGAAAGTATTCTAGGAATATGCACAGAATAGTAATTAATTGTTCTAAGTATTAACTATAAAGTATTAGAGAAATGTTTAATGTAATAGTAAATAAAACTTGCTAATTAACATTTTTGTTTTAGTTAAAGAACATTCCCATAATTAAAATAAAATTGTGTGAATCCAGCAAGTTGGAGGATTGTAATTTGAAAACATCCTTGGAAACTTTGTGAGACCCTGTATCAAAAATTTAAAAAATAAAAAAATGTTAAAAAGAAATGGGGATGTAGCTCAATGTAAGAACACCCTGAGTTCAATCTTAGTACTAAAAAAAATTTAATTGTAGCAAAGAAATAAAAGTACAAAAACTTTATATGCATTATATTTTCAATTATCAGGTAGTCAGTTTGTACTATATTATCACTATCTTGTAAAACACATGAACTGTTTTCTCTATCTCTTCATTTTAAAGGATTGCCCACAGAAATCTCAATGTACCAATTTCTTAATTGGGGGTACATATAATTAAATGCCGTATAATTTATTTTCCACATTTCTTTCTACAGTCTTATCAACAATTTTTTTTTTACAGAATAAGAATATGTTACAATGACTGAAACCCAAACCACATTAATTATATAAAACACAAAATTTTACATACACTGGAATAACTGATGTGCAAATCTGGTGACTCAGTCTACACGGTACCTGTAAGACTGTTGCATCTCTTTTAAGCCCAAATGCTCTGTCCTTTATTTCTAAACCAAACATTGCTGAGCTGTGTTGGAGAAAGTCATGTAACTGGACTGAGGAGATCCACTGAAAAACCCTTCTCTTTCTAGTAACTTCTTCTATGTCACTCCTTTATTCACTCATGGTTGGATTTCTATACCATTTCCCAGAGGAACTATTGCAAAATATATCCAATCTACTCAAGCCCCCGAATTCAGCCCTGCCTCCCTCACGATCATCAGATGATGTTTCCAGGTACTTAGATTCCAACCAGCAAGGTTAAATTTCCTAGCCCTTTGTACATAGTACTTGAGGGCAGCAAAGAGATACTCTGGAAGAAATATAAGTTCAAATTCACTGGCTGCTGTATCACACTAATCCTTGAGCTATACACTCTCCATCTCTATTTTCACATAATTATTTTCTCATCTTTGGCTTCCCTTTCTGATTGCTTTATATCAAAAGCTTAAGAAAAAGAAGTTCAAGTGTAAAGAAATTATTAGAGAAAATTTTCTGAAAATAAAAGTTAAAGGTGAATCAAATGAATCCTTACAGATGAGTACAGAAGTAGCAATGGTGATATATGCTTGCTGTCAAAAGACAGAAATGTGTCCAAAAATCGTGGTTATTAGTGCTAATAATGACAACAGTAATGATAAGATGAACCAAGAGCTCTTCCTTTTAATCATTTAGTTTAGTCCTCCAAATAATGCAATGAGATGATATTATTGTTATATCTTCTGACCTTTCATTCCCATATCTATCTGTTCAAGGTGAGGAGGTTGTCAAGTGATAGAAGGAACATTCATACTCAGCTCCATCCTGCACAAAACACATATTCTTATCATAATGCTCTATGTCTCATTAATATTTCATTCATATTCACACCTGAGATCTGCCTGGGATCCTATCTACTTGTAATGAATTTAGGCAGTGAACCCTTACATGCACTAGCTAAGGAGGATATTTTAATTATATTATACAACAGTGGAAAACATATCCCTTGAAGTGACATGAAAAATTACCAGGATTTTAGAGGAAAAATGCTGCATGGACGATAATAAATAAAAGGAGGAGGAAGAGAAGAAAGAAATGAGAGGATATATACTATTTATCAAATACAATAAGAATGAATTTTAGTTTAGGACCTTTTCCACGTCCTTCCCACTTTCTTTCAGCCTTGATCTTTTCCCCAAGTTCACTATTACTCTTGTGCTTACAGATCTGGAATTTCTATTATCCACCGCACTGAATTCTGAGTAATATCATCCTTGTGTGTGTTGTAAATCATGAATCTTAATATATGTTATAAAGTATACTTGTCTATATGTTCTTAAGAAATCAAAGGCAGAAATCTGGGTCTAAGTGGGTTGTGCATTTGCTATTAAGCACAGATTTAAAGCCTGTTAAATGATATTTGACATATGTCATTGCTCTCACTGTTGAACATGCTGTCAATTAGCTTAAAAATTTCATGGACTTCAGCTTTTGGCTTCCCGTTATCAAATGCCCATTTCTTTTCCCAACAGCAAGTTGTTTTTAACCTATACTTACTATGTTTTGATTTAGAAGTTTTTGTACACATAACTTTAGTCATGTTTCCTGAATTAAAATTATAAGTACCAGATCTTTGCTTTCCTTGAGACTGCCTATAAATTCCTGTTTAATTCACTTTGATGTTTGGCAAGTTCTCTGAATTTCTGTCATCTGTATAAAATGATGAATACAACATTGGACTAAGATTCAGAAGACCTGGGTTTCAGTAAAGTTTTGCTATCAGGTATAGCTATATTTTCTTTTATGAATTATTTTGTGACTCTAGGACACAATTTCCTTGTAGCTAAGGAATATATTTTACTGGATGAATTGGAACCTCTTGATTACCATTTTTTCCCCTTAACTACCACATCCTAAATTTTGATTTTCATTTGCTTATTTCAAGAGAAGAAAAACTACACAGAGAATTAAGATTCAGTTTAGTCACTTTTTCTTCCAAGAAAGCCTGGTGTGGACTTTTTTTCCCCCCAAATTATGCTTCTAAATTTCCCTGAGCATAGTTTTGTTAGTTTTTAATATAGTTTTCAAATGATCTACTTAGGCAGCCACCTCTTTCACTAAAGTGAAAATTGTTAGAAAGCCTGGAACTGTCTTGTCTCCTTGCAGTCTTTCCTATGTACCCCCAACATTAATTATAGAATCTGGTTATGGCAAACTCACATTTTATTATACTACCACATCTCCCTAGTGCTTAGCTCCCAATCTGCTTCAGTAGCTGTCACTCAAATGATTCCACTTAGGAGATTCAAGTTCCCTTAGACTATTCCTTCAGGTCATTTAAATATTTTTCTTTTATTTTTTTGTTTTTTTAGTTGTAAGTAGACAGAATGCCTTTGTTTTATTTATTAATTTTTATGTGGTGTTGAGAATTGAACCTAGAGCCTCACACATGCTAGGCAAGTACTCTACTACTGAGCCACATCCCCAGTCATTTAAATTTGAAGGAAGGATGTAGTTATGGAAACAGAGAACCTGCTAAGCAATGGTGATCTCCCACAGAACTCTTTTCTGATATAATACTCTTAAAACCCAACTCTGTCCACAATCCTCATGTCTATTTCTTTGATCTTAGTATTTCAGTCTTTCCTTTGATTCTGTTACAAATGTCTTTTATTAAGTTAAACACACTAGGTTTATGTTGCTTATCCTGAAAGAAAGGTATATATTTCCTTGACAGGTAAAGGTCAAGTTTAGAGGAGCCTGAAGTTTAAATAATTTTGAAATTCTATTTTGAGAAAAAAGTATATCATAAATACAAAATTAGGTAGGAAGTTGTGTATATACATATAATCTACAGAATGAGAAAATCTATCATCACTTATAAATTTTAAAAAGCTAACAAATACCATAAAAATCAGAAATGTAAATAACTATTGTTTTTTTCTTATTATTTTTCCTGATGTACTTTATTTATTTTTTGTGTACAGTTTTATGTATATTTTCATTTCATAGTTTCAAGTTATAACAACAGTTTTAATATTCTATCTTTAAAGAGAATAGACAATAATTCAGCTTTTCACATGGCATAAATGGAATTTTTTATTATTATTGATCATGTAGCTGAATCTTTCTTCTTCATATTTCATGTAATATGCTCCTCTTTCTAGGTAGATTAGCAACAATCAGAAAACCTATTTATTCCTTGTACTCAAAATCTGCTTCTTTCTCAAAAATAAAAAAATAAAAAAATAACTGCTTTTGATACAATATGAAATGTTTGGCTGCAATTTACAATTTCCTTTCAATATTAGAATAAAACATCTATAAATTTCAATACTCATAGAATTATGAATTCCATATTCTATGCAATTTATCTGAAAATTTTCTAATTTTAAATAAGACTAAGATGATAAAAGAAGAAACATGACATGCAGGTTCAATAAGAGATACATTATTTCTAGTTATAGGGAAATGTTCCAAAATATATTTTTAGTGGAGAATTATATCACACTTTTACAAATATGCCATTCCTATTAATAAATTTGAAATGTATTATACACTTACATGTGTCACCAAGTTTTTTGTTTTTATTTTTGGTACTAGGAATTGAATGCAGGGATGCTCAAGTACTGATCCACACCCTAAGTCCAAGCCCTTCTTCATCTTTTGTTTTGTTTTTGTTTTGAAACAGGGTCTTCCCAAGTTGCTTAGGACCTCACTAAGTTGCTGAGGCTGGCTTTGAACTTGCGATCTTCCTGCCTCAGCCTCCTGAGCCACTGGGATTACAGATGTAATGTAACCTGGCTGCCACCAATTTTGAAATGTTCTTAACAGAAAAGAAATTCCACTTTGATTATAAAGATAATTCAAAATCAAAATCTCCATTAAAATTATATACATCAGATTTTTGAACATTTTCCATAGGGTAACGTCCAGTTCCATGTGTCTATATGCCCATCTATCCCAGTAGTCCCAGGCACTCAGTTCCAGGTTCTAGGGGCAAATTCCTTTGCATCATGACAAGCATGCATAAGCATAGGTCTGGGTGCTATGCATTAAAGTTATTACAAACCAGATAAACACTCATCTCCAAACAAGTAGAATTAAGTGCACATCCAACTCCCCTCCCCTTTCCCAAATCATAAGTTGCTTGTGACCATTCCAATGGCAGCTGGCATAAAGGCAGGGTGGTCTGGGGGGAGTTGGAGTGGCAGAGGCTAAAGTCTACTTCACCTTTCAAATTTTACGAAAGCATGAACATACAAACATACTTTTTGAGTCTGTCCAGGACACAGACGGGACTTTGCAAGTCACAATACCTTCACAGGAAATCCTGGCTGTACCACTGGCACTAAAATATCGATTGCCTATTGTTGTTTACGAAAGATTAAAGAGTAGAAACACTACCATAGGATGCTGTGCACATCCAAAGAGTCAGTGGCAGCCTGAAGGGAGAGAAATTATTACATTGTCCTTTTCATTTATAAACTGACTTCCTCTGGGGGTTTAGGTTGAGTGCAATCTTCATTAATTACATCAGTGGAGACGTCTGCTATAGGACCAGGCAATTCCCTAACGCGGTGACTGCAGAAGAGGCCCTGCCCCTAAAGCAGCAGCAGAGGCTTATTACTCATGAGGAATGGTTAAAAAAAAATACTAAGCCCCCAGGATGAGGTGAGCTCCAAAAAATAACAGAACCCCAGTGAAACCTTCAGGCATCTTAACTTCTTTCATTTTTTCATATTCCTTTTCCCTTGACCTTGACAAGTTGAAGGAGTCCAATTGTTCTGTAAGACTTTGAAAACAAACCAGGGTTCCAAATCTCAAAGTTCTTTAAAGAAACGAGAATATCTTCATGTAAATGATAGTTGGATTAAATCGCAAAAGACATCACCACCCATCTCTTTATTATTAACATCCTCATAGAATGTTTTCTTCCTACCCAATTTGATCTGATTTGATCTGATATCAAATTAGACCGACCACTTGAATGATCACAATTGCCATAGTTTTAAATTTGACCTGGAAATATTTAAATAACTGAATGTTAGAAATTCATCTTAATTTTTTTTTTTTTTTGACAAATAACCCTTACCGGTAAATATTCAATTATAGAGATGTTTATGTGTAGATATAATGGTTAATGATAATATTAAAAACGGATTCCAGCAAGGGTTCCATGCCTGTTGCACATAGCAGACAGCACTGTAACATAAGAATTTTGCAAAGAGAAAAAACTTTATTGGGTGTTGGGGGTGGGTGGGTCAACATGCCCTGAGTTTCGGAACTGTAATCCCAGATATTCCTCCCTCATTGGTTGGTGGAGGGGGGATTTATAGGAAGGGAAAGAGAAAAAGCTGCTTGTTAATTGGATGGTGAGAAGGAGGTGTTTAAGGTTCTTTTGAACAGACAAACAGGTCATTTGTGCCTGTTCATAGGTCACATGTTTCTTTTTCAAGGAGTTGTGTTCTGCATGGGGGACTTTCAAAAGGTCTTTGACCACCCCCAGCCGGTTTCTTTTGAGCATGGCATTTTTGCAAAACTGATTGCAAACCATCCCAGAGTGGATTGTTGAAGATTTTCCTGAATGACAACTTAAGAACTTTGTTAGTTAAGGAATGTATGGCTGGATGTGTTCAGGCCTTACCCAATTTCAAAACTTCTTAGCCAGAATTCCCCAATATAAATTTTTTGTGAATAGTGGGGAAATCTAGAAATCAATTTGAAAATTAAGTTCTACACTGATCATCAGAGACAGAATTTTTAATTCTGCTCTTAAAGGCAATCCTATTTGAACTTCATGCATGTCCATAAAAGGTGAGAAATTTCCCCCATTGTCAGATACAGAAAATAATACATGTTATATTCCTTCTCCACCCCATAACATAGAAATACAAATGGAAAAACAACTTGAACTCCGAAATTTTAGGAATAAACCAAAACATAATGCTGCCCTTTAACTTATCAACACATCTCTAAAATTCTGATCATAGCCAGATTTAAGGATGTCTTAAAGCCCAAAAGTCTGAAAGAGACAAAAAATAATTTCCTGAAAATATCCACTTTATCCCCAGAACATTTTCTCTGACACATGGGAGAATTTAATTTTGAGTCTCTCTTGGTCTGTCTGCTCTATCCGGCAGCCCTGTAGTCACATACATGAACACACAAATAATAGTATTTATGTGATTTAACTCACATCTTTAATTGAAATCTCTCCTCTTTTCCTGTTAACCATAGCCTGGCCACCCACAATGCTTGTTCAATTCCAGAAGTTTCCTGCTCTTTTAGGCAGGATGCTGGAGGCAGAATTCATGGGGGATTAGCACTCTAAAGAATCCTTTCACCATGAATCTCAAATCATTTTACACATTTTAATTCATTCTTGGAAAGTCACTGAGAGAGGAAGTTAACTGCCATGCCTCGCCTCAAATAGGAAGAGACTCAAATAGATTGAATATGTTTAATTCAAGCATATCAAATCAAACATGAGGCACTTGAAGAAGTCATGTTTGAAATTTTACCTTAAAAATTCCTCTTTAAAAGAAGTATCTTAAAACCCCAAACAGATTTATAATTATCTCTTTTAAGTAAAACACACACTTTTACAAATAAATATTTTATTTAAATGACTTTACTGATATCGGCTAAAAGAAAACAAACCTAATGTAGAATAAATCTGTTTATTATTAAAGTCTAAATGTATAGTTTTAAATGGGGCTTACAACATGAGGATCAACAAGATCCTTTCATTACATGTATGAAAGAACACAAGACACAGCAAACAAATATGGAATGTCATGCAAGTACTTTTGGTTGATGGTGTTTCAAAATTCGTACTACAGAATATATTTTCAAGTAAAATAAAACACAACACAAATCAAAGCTTTATAAAGTAACTAATATTATTTGAGGATTAGGCTGTCCTCTACCTTTGCATCTTGGGCATCAGAAATTTTAGCATATGAACATGTAACTAAGAATATTAGGATGTTCATATCACAAATAGAGGACAGAATGCTTTGGCTGATAAGGTAGATTTCTCCCATCCAATTGCAAGGAAGGACCAAAGCAGCTGAAATCCAATTTATTTCAAACAGTAAGGGTCTTCAGGAAGTAACTCACTCCAAACTGACTTTTCTACCTTCCCATATATCAAACTGAAAATAAAATAAAATGATTAAAAATATATATATTTTACTGTATTTTCATTTATAATTAGACAGTTTTAAATGAGAAAGAAATGAAGATTCTTTGTGAGTAATTAGAAGATTCCTAAATACATAAGAGCTACACACACACAGGTCTCACAGGTATGTATGTGTGACAAGCAAGTCACAAGTCACAATTCACAATCAACTCTGTATAACTGACGGGTCACAAAAGAATTATGGTGTGGAAGGACAAATCAACTGAGGTAACTAAATAGCATGATGTTAGGTTAACTTTAAATATATTCAAGTAAGGTTGTAGAGGTAATGTATCCTTTCCTGACCTAATAAACGTTCAATAATAGTTTAAGAAATTAACTAAAACAGAGAACATGTATTAAATTAACCTCTATGAATACACATATTCAATGGTTTTTAGTGTCTTCACAGAGTTGGGCCACCACCATTTCTACAAACTATTTTTAAACATGGCTGTCACTACAAAATGAAATCCTGTACCCATTAGCAATTTTAACTAATTCCATATTTAAAGTGGTTTACGTGTATTCCAGCTCTTGAACACTTGAATATTCAGGCCATTTATCCTTTTATTAAGCATGAGATGGTGAGATATCACAATACTGTGGTTTAAGGTGTCATTTTAAGCCATGTCATCTTAAAACATGACATCAGACTGCCTCTGCTTAATTCTGATTTTGTTAATGCAAACTTATCCTCTCTGGAAAATTGTTAAATATCTATGTCTCAGCTTTCTGATCTATGGAATGGGTATGCAGATAATAATAGTAATTCCATAACACTATTGGATAATTAAATCAAATGGCAAATGAAAAGTATTTTAATAATTTCTGCTGTCTGACCTCGTCATTTTTATTCAAGCAAGTAGTTCTAGATATAGTCTACATCAAGAAAAAATTTATTATCAGATTTCAGTGATTTCACATAAAGTTGGGAAGAACACATCATCTGTTTTAAATGTATGCATTTTTAATATAAAAGAAGGTATAATTTTTATTCGGATATGCAAAATGATTTGGTTCTTTTTAAATTATGTCAATCATGCTGAAAATGTATAATAGTTGAAAAAAATAAGAATATCTACTTTGATGCCTTCCAATTCATCTTGTTGCTTAGAAATATATGACTTTTCAAAGCATGTGATATTTTAAGAGCATATAACTTTTAAAATCAGAAGCATCTATTCATAATTCAGATAAATATGGAGTTTAGAGAATTGGTCAACATATGTTGCTTACTAGTGTTAACCAACAGTTAGCACGTTGGCCAGAAAATCAATTGCTGGAGTTATCCTCAGGTGGCTCAAATTAACTGCATCCAGCAGGATGTCAGTCACTGTTGGAAACTCCGTATTTGTGTGAGTTCACATTATACCCGCTTTGTCTAGGAGTTAGAAGCTGTGTCTCAGTGTGATCCCACCCACAGCAGACATGACATGGTGCCCAGCCTCTTGCTTCACACCGGCATGAACCCGATGAACTTTGGTTGAACTTCCCTGTGCAGTCAAGTCGATTTTTAATGCAATCTATCCTAGTTAAGCCTAATTTGTATTTCATTTCACAACCTTGTCATTTAACACAAACCCATCAAGACAGATTTGAGGGCAGCAACTAATCTACAACCTAAATGACACTCATTCCACCCACCAAGGCTGTGCTTTCTGATCATAAAACAAAGGCTTAGGGGAAGCTAATTGGCAATCCTCTTCCTAAGTGCAGATCCTTGTACACCCTGTTTCTGAATGGTTACAGAGACTTGCTAACACATTGTTTTTGCAATTTTTAAAACTTTTTCCCCAGGGGAAATCATTTATTCTCTCAACAACATATAACCAGGAGAATATGGCACATCTTGTCAATTTCCAAAAAGTAGCAATTTTACTGAAATTACTTTATATATTTTATTCGAAGGATCACTAGAAATGTCTTATTGCCGACTTGGCTATGATAGATTATATGTGAAGGCAACTTTCTTGTCAGATTAGAGGGTTATGTGCCTTAGAGGTTGTAATTTTTTTTTTATTTAAAAAAGGATTCTTTGCATACCAAAATGCAGCCTTCTATTAACCCAATTGTAGGAAAGATAAATCTTAGCAGAGCAATTATTTCTTGAAGTTCAGATGGCCACACATAAATTCTTTCCTTGGATTCAGCACCTTTTTTAGTTATCTGGTAGGAACATTAAGTTCTTCACTATAGACAAGGGTTTTTGAGGGGAGGGGGCATTCTTTATATTCTCTTTCAAATGTATTTCAAATTTATTGTGTTTGGATAGGCCTTTTGGAATACTTGCCCCTTGTTTCCAAAGCACTTCTGGAAATATGATTCCTAATTAAATATGAATTATATAGTATAAAAGAATTCTGTACAGGATATAAAACTTTAGACTTGGAATTAAGCACATGCTTGAACAGAATTCTTAGGCTGAATTCACTTGCTAAATAAATATTGCCTGAGTATACACCATGAATAAGATAGGATCTGATTCTCTATAAATGTGTATACCTTCAGGGCAGATAAAAGTAACCTCTGTTATTTACTGAATATTTACTAAGCATCTGCGTTGTGGGCTCTAAAGGTAAGACACGCACCTAATCAAACAGCTGTATTTGTGGAAAGAGGAACTTGGTGCAAGTCAAACAATTTTATTGAGCATTTACTATGTAACAAAAAACTAAAAATGGTACCAATCAACATAGGGCCCCTTATTTTGTAGTGCATACCCTTTGTAAATACTCTAAGAAACAGTCAACTATTGTGTTATCAGCTTTAGAAGAGAAAAAAGATTCTTTCTGTGTAAAGAAAGCGTCTTAAAAAAGACTTGGGTTTGGGATAGCACACACAAGGTGGATCTAATTAAGAATCTAAAATACTTTTGTCTTGCAGTATAGTGTAGTTGTTTCTGAAAAGAATGTATACGGATGGGGAGCTTTTTGTCAAAAGTTTAGGAAGTTTGTATTTCCTGTTCTTAAAATATTATAAACTATTAATTCCAGCCAAGACTGCATATAGAAGTCTTCATATAATAGAATGGAACTATTTTAACCTATTTGTAGACTCATTAAAACTAAGATAAAGAGAAAAATAATTTAAATCAAACAAATGCAAAATGTTCTGAGATTACCGCTGCAAAACTGTCCATACAAAAACCTCATATAATTAAAACTTACACAGTGTAAACCTGAACATACAATGTGATCTAGAAACTGTAGAGCCAAAGGGGCATAAGAGTGGAGAAGAATTGTTTTGCTTCCGCATTCTAAGTAATATAGTCCAGATTCCCAAAGGTTATAGAAAATGTATATACCCACAATGATGCAATAACTGATAAACATGCATTATTGGTTCATTTTTCATTGCTATCACAAAATGCCAGAGGCAAGTAACTTAATAAAAAGAAGATAGTTATTTATCTTACAGTTCTGGAAGTTCAAGCACATGGTACCAACATTTGCTCATTCTGGTGAAGGTTTCATGGCAGATAGTATCACAATTGTTAGAATGCGTGAGAGTGGTGAACAGTACATGAAGATGAGATCACATAGTGAAACAGGAAGGCAGAGAGATTCATAGCCAGACTAGTTCCTTTTATAAGAAGTAGCTCTCATGAGAGATATCCGGAGTCCTGCAAGGACTGAATAAATCCTTTTGAGGGTAACACCCAGAGTGACCTCACCACCTTCCATTAGACCCCACCTCTTCAGGGTTCCACTCCGTCTTAACATTTCCACACTGGGTACCAATCTTGCAGCACATGAACCTTTGAGGGACATAGTTCAACCATATCCAAACCACAGTGCATGCAGTTAATGCTATTCTTTGTGTGAGTATAGCAACAATTGTCTCAAGGATAGCATGTATGAAACCCTGGGTTCCATCTTCAACACCAGCAAAAAAAAAAAAAAAAAGTTTTCTTTAGAACATAGAGAAATATGAGAGATAAAGAACAAAAAATCTACAGGTTTTTTTGGACTGGACCGTATTTATATATTTTTTAAAAAGGGTCATCATAGAGTACCTGAGGCTTTTTCAGTTTCCACTTAATTCTCATAAATTATATTTATTTTTTAACTTTCAATTGACTCCTTTATTCCTATTAACAACCTTTGGGAAGAATTGGAAGCAGGAAGACAAATGCCATGTTTCTTACCACAGGGTGTCTGCATCTCTTTGTAAAGTGGTTATCATCGATGGTTGGCGTTTCATTTTCTAAAGAGTTCAAGGATTCACGGGCATAGGCAACTTTGTATAATTGCAAGTGTAAGTGCTAGAATAATTATTATAATTACTATTATTGTAATTATATGGGAGCAAGAGATGAGTTTCTGAGTAATGGAAGTGCTTTTACACTCTAAGAGGGCAAAAGTCATTCAGCTGTCTGTCTTAACTCTTTAATCAGCAAAACGGCAATAAAGTTTCAGTCAACTTTCTCAAAATAGAAAAGTCTCGCAAAAAAATGCACTCTCCACAAATTGATATGGATGCACTCTTGATGACATTTTTGATTCTTGGAGCATAGTTCCCTTTTTGCTTATTTCCCTTAGTATTAATTTTCATTACTATTCATGCAAGCACGTGCATATGCACAACCAAACAAATATAAACTATAAATCCACAAAGTGAGGCAGCACATGTTCAGAGATTTCTTGGCTTATTAACACCCAATCATCTTTTAAAAAAAGAAATCTGGTCTTAAGCTAATCACAATAATATCATCCCAAGGGTAGGATTTAGTATTTGCCTTGAATTTTAACTTAAGTAAGCTTTCATTACCTTTTCTATCATTGATAATCACTGATAATCTCTATGCTCTATATTTATACTTAATAATATTCGATAAGGCAAAAGTTCAGTTACTACATTGATGAGGTAAAACTATTTTGTAGATTTTTGCATATCTAAGGTGTGGCATGTGGAAATTTCATTAATTTAGAATAAAGACTATTTCTCTCCCAGGTATATCATCCTGTGATGGAACGTAAGGGAAACCACAGAATGTACTTGCAGATGGTACCTGTGTATAAACATAGGATAAACTAAATCTAGTTCCATATTTGAAATGTGGTACCGAACGTCTCCCCTGTATGGTATTCCTCTCGGCCTCACTGCGAAGATGTGATCTAAGAAATTCATACAAATTGTAGACATAATTAACAAAGCAATCACCCTCACATGAAAACATTTCGGCTTACTTTGCTTTAAAAATTCAGCACGTATAGTTTTTATTCCAGTCACTTAAGACATAACTAGAAGAACTATCATGTTGACATTAGCATTTATGCTAAATTGACTACCTAGGCTGAGGTCTTGGCTCAATGGTAGAGCACTTGCGTAGCATGTGTGAGGCAATAGGTTCAATTCTTGGCATTGTATAAACAATAAATAACTAAATAAATATAATGAAGTAAAAAAAAAAAGCAGTGACCACCTCTCCTATTTTTTTTTAAATGAAAGCAATAGGGAAACTTTGGGATTCATAATTCATTCCTTAATAAAAGGATCATTTTGAACAGATTTTTTTGTTTTTCAGCAGGACACATTCTAGTCCCTCTTTCCCTTCATTTGTTGGGGGGGGTGGGGGGAGAAGCAATTTTCTATTTCCATGGTAAGCAATCTTATAATTTTTTTGTTGTCCTTCAATAGTGCTATGTAGGGTAATATAGTTCCATTCCTAGACAATCTACAGTCCCTCAAAGAATCCTAAACAAGTTTGTAAATCACAGACACTTGAATGTTTAAGTAAGCCATCGGATGGGGATGAGCTTCTTCATCTGGAGAGTCAATTGGTTCATCTGTTTTCCTTTATTTGTTGTTGCGATTTCTAATTTTAGTTTCTAAATTGTTTTGGCCTTTTTCTCTCTCCCAACAAATCCGAAGAAATGTTTAGAATTTAATCAGAAGTATTTAGAAATATGTCAGAATGCATTCTATTCAAATCTTTCTCTCTCTCTCTCTCTCTCTCTCTCTCTCTCTCTCTCTCTCTCTCTCTCTCTCCTGGCAATGTCAACCCAACATTATTTTCTGAGTATTCTGAGCATATCAGACCACCACAGGGACATTATGTGATTGAAGACACTTTGCCCTGGGGGAGTCTGTTGAAATTTGGAAGGAAACAAGAACAAAGACTCGGTTGGGAAGCCAATGCCCCAAAATACCAACACAAACTATGCATACTCTGTCCTCTTATTCTCCCATAAAATTAGGAGGTGCTGGCTGATCTTTACTGCTTTGAAACAAAACAAAACAAAACAAAACAAAACAGAACAGACATCTTCCTAGTTTTCAGCAGCTATCATCCATTGATGGGATTTGTATAGACTTCAAGGAAAATGAAAACAAAACATAACCTTAAATTGAAAAGTAATTAAACCATAAAAATCCAACCTGGCTTTAAATTTTTAACTATTATCTTTCCTGGAAAGTAATCGAGCCCATTATTGTTGAGCACTTTGTCTACCTCCCATACCGTCTCACGGTTTAGAAGGGACTAATCGTTGCAGATCCTATTGAACTGAATCATTTTATTAATACGCAGTCAAGGAACACAGCCTTCAGACTAAACAGTTTAGATTGTGGGGCTGGGTTCCTAGTGTGCTGCTAAACCTTTCCGGTTCATTCTTCTGTGGTCTCCAGAACCACACCACATTTATTTCACTTCTTCACAGTGAACCCCTTCCCTGCCAAAACTCACTTTTGGCCACTTTCTCACTGTGACATTTATACCATTTGGTCTCTGCCATTCTCCCCTTGAATATCTCAAGCTTCATAAATCCTTTTACCTTTCCCTTTGTTGAATATTTTCTTTTCAGTTCATCTCTTCATGCTGCCCAGGACCCTAGACAAGAGCATCCAATCTTTCCTTTTTTGTGAATTAATTCTTTCTCACACAATATACCAGACTGTCTCCCATGTGAATCTGCCATTAAGAGCCTTTATCATAAATTACGAAGTGTCAGGGAAAGTTTGGCAACAGGTAGACATGAGTGACTGTCCCAACTCTGTAGTTCTCAGGACAAATCCTGGAAAGTTACTGAGTTTCACGGATCTCTGAGTTTCTTGGTCTCATTTTTAAAATGACCTTTTCAAAATCTACCTTAAGTATAAAAGAAACACAAACCGTGCACGAGAGTTATTATCCTCTTTATTCCCTTTTGAATACGTCTGTTGGTGAAAATTCCGGTTCACTAGAACAGGGTGTGTAACTAAACAGGGTGTGTAACTAACAGGAATTTCTGTTGGAAGGTGCCATGCTGCCCGACTTCTAGAAGCAGGGTTCATAGTATAAAATGAGGCATTGAAGTTTGGTTTTATTTTATTTTCTGCACAATTTGCCTGCGTTAGTGGAATGTTAGAGGAAACAGGGATAGATGAAGACATCTAGTTCACCTCTGACTTCCTTTCTCCACTCTGTCTCTGCCCTGCCACACTGAACTCCTTGCTGTAAGGGAACACAAGTGATACACTGGGGCTCCAGGGTCTTGCATTAGCAGTTTCTCAGACCTGCTCAGCTTTTCCCTCAGATCCTATGCTTGGCTCAGATCTTTCTCCTTTCAGCTCATCAGTCCAATGCCCCTCCTTTGCATCTACCTGTGTACCAAGTGGGTCTTTCTCTAGCAGCACCTCTCCCTCTGGTCCATTCTGCCTGCTGGTGCTGTTAATTTTGTGTCCCCTCTGTCTGCCTCCCTGGCCTGTCAGCTTTACAGAGGCAGAGTTTGTCTGTGTTGTGCCTGGAGAAGCACTGGGGTTATGTTAGGTGCTTTGTAACAGCGTGGGAAATCCACAGATAATTTAGCTATGTCTAACTAGATGAGTTGATTCATTAAGGAACGTTTTCCAGTCCTAGAACTCTGTCCTGCAGCCTTTTAAACCTGCATTTAACTAAGCTCAATGCATTGCTTCAAGCATATTTCAAATAAAAAATAATAAAACATAGCAAATCTATGTAGCTGGTTAATGTATTATTTGCCAGAATACCAATAAATTCATAGTCTAAAAAATTAAAATTGTATGGGCATATGACTTACAGTAATTTCTTTGTCTTAGAAGAGGAAAAAAATAGCAGTTAAATTCAGGATATAGGCAAATAAACCACTACTTCAAAATGTCCTTTTATTCCTCACTATCTATTTTTGAATATTCTATGGTTATAGGTATTTCTCCAGCTACAAAATTAAGGAGAATACCCATACCCCAAACTCAACTGTTTCTAGATATTATTATTCATGTTAAAAATAACCTATATTTCTTCATATTCATTTATTCCTGGGCATTATAAAAATTATTTAATTTGATTTCTTATTTATAAAAATATTCTGCCTATAATGGCGGTAATGCTAATGGGGTCCTTACACTAAATTCTATGCACACAATTAGAAGAAATAGAATGGAAGGAATGACTGATGATAGTAATTTGTAGCTAAATGTGAAATCTCTTGGCAGGATGTTTATTCCTGAATCCCATAAACAGAGTTAAAAGCAGCATTGTATTCATATCCAGAGAGAGCAAACTAATATATTAGCAAATTATAATGATAGAGAAAATGGAAAGAGAAGGACTAAGGTTGGCAAGTAAGGATCACAGAAATCAGAAAATCGCCTATTATTCATTGGTTTCTAGACAAATGGATGCTAGAGTTAGCTGGAAATAGCCAAATTACTTAACTATAGCAATAATTGAATTTGGAAAGCAAAAAAAATCTCAATATCCTTTTTAGGCTTATGTTACTTATTATTAAGGATAGCACATAAAAAGTTTTAAAGCCCTGTGACTTCTTTAGTTATTAAAGATCTAAAGTGCTTAAAATCAATAGGGTACCTTGGAGGTAAGTTAGGTGCCCTATCACAACTTATGAACTCCACAGATAATTTAGATATATCTAACTAATCGATAGGATACCTTGTTCTCATTTTGCTTCTAATCTGGCTACAGACGACGGTGCTGTTACTGTTAAAGCTCTATTATTAATTCACAAGAACATTATATATAGGTGAGAATAAGATGTGTCTGAAACACAATTAGAAATATGAAAACATTGAATTAAATTTTACCATGATGAAGATATTCACTGTTCTTCCTCAGGCCATTTTACAAGGAAGGTGATTCAATCACCACCTGATCTCAATTCGATTTATGTTGAGTTTATGTAACATATTCAATTTATGTTGCTCCCAACCTAGACCAGGGACTGGATTGGTGCTAAATGCTCACAATTTTCTTTTCCTTTAAAGCACCAATTTTTTTTTTTTAACATGTAAAGTCCTGTTCACTCTTTGCTGCTGTGTAGTCATTTAGACTACTCAGAAATATATGTTTTTTGCTCTCCTTCTGGGCACAGGATTAAGACTGGCCATTCGTGACTTAAGAAATATACTCTTGATCATGTCAAGCAATGACCAATATATATATATATATTGTCACCTACTTGAAAAAGATTTAAAAAGTCAGTGCATACTTGGCCATCTGAAAGGGAATTCTTTTTTTGCATTCAGGAGGAAAAGATTCTTCAGCATAAGTTTTCTGAAAGAAAGAAAAATGATGGAATTGAGCCCCTTCTGACCTTTAATGCACAGATAGAGCATCAACGAAACATGAACTTTTGTTGGTTTAGGCCAATGACATATTTGTACTGTTTTCATCTCTGTGTAATTTAGATTATCCTCAATGATTTATTTGATTCCATCAGATCATCTACATCTTGCCCAGAAACTTCTCGAGAAAGCCTCCCAGCATTCCCCATTCCTCTTAACCTTCTCTTCAATTATCCCCCCCTTGCAATCTATTTGAGCCAAATACATAAAAGCAAACTACAATGCGTATGAACTGTGCAAATAACAGTTCACTTGGTGGGGACACAGATTTTAGAAGGTCAGTAAACAGACTTAATGTTCTCTGGAAAACATTGAAGGGATTCAACAGACTGCACAAGAATCTAAAGTTCCATGTTGTCATTTTTCACTAAAAAAAAAAAAAAAAAACCTTTACTAAAGTACAAATGTTTATTATCTGGAAGGTTCTGTTTTTCTCAATGGTAGTTCTTCTTTCCTATTTAAATACATAGATTTAAAGAGCATGCCCATTTTATAAATATATATATATATATATATATATATATATATATATATATATATATATACACACACACACAGACACATATATGTATATATGTATTTTTCTAATTATATAGTAATTTATTTACATGTGATAATTCTTTCAATGATATATTTTGTACTTTCTACATTTCTGGCATTTGTCTAGAGTGCTGGAAATAAAGCAGTAAACTCACTAGATACAGTCTCTGCCTCCATGGAATGCACATTGTATGGCAAGTTTGAGGACATTAAATATATGGATATATAATATGTCAAGGGTTGATATATGCTATAAGATAGAATAAAGCAAATTAAGTGGAATAATAAATCTCCATTTTGAGAATGCTGGAAGGAGCAATTTTGTAAACTCATTCTGAACAGCAACATGTGCGCGAGATCCTGAAAGAAAACGAATTGGAAAGTCTGAAATTTTGGAAAAGTACAAATAAACATGTAAAATGAAATAAATTCAGAAAAGCAACAAAATGTAAACTTAAAAAGACTCATTCTTGAGCTACTAAAAAACACATTTTGTATTTCTATCTAGGATTTTAAAAATAAAAATAAATATATCTGCACTTTTGTTAATGTTATTAATATGTTTTCCATTCACATTAATATTTTATAAAAGTCTATACTGCCTAATCAACTGTTTATATTAGAAGCTTCTTGAAGAGATACTAATAAGAAACTTTTATTATTGTGCTCTCCATACTTTTGTATTACCTAATATTTTAAATCAGAAAACTCACAAGATTTGGAAATATTCTTGTGCAGGGTAATTATCAGTGATTTTATAGTTTTCTATTATATAGTTAATTAGCTAAAACAAAATTTATTTTAGTAAGCCACCATTTCTGGGTATTCAATCTTTCCAATTTTTGGTGAGTTAATATGATTTTAATGATTTTCATGATAAATATATAATACACTAGCTACATTATAAGGCAATTAGACTTTCATGGACTAGCCTGGTAATATATAGTTTTGTTTTCTATGGGAAAATTATATTATGCATTCTGAACAATTTATATAAAGAGTAAGCTTTGGAGCATAATCTTTATGCTAATTGCGTACTTTCTACACAACTAAGTGTATTCACAACTTGAGCCGCTTCTTGAACATGGATATGGTGTGTTAACTTTTGAGATGATCTACTTCAAGCACCATATGAAGCAATGAGTGTTATTTTTCATTTGAATAATTTATAGCACTTAATCATTAATTATGAGGGAAAGGAAGGTAAACAGAGGGGTATAGGTCTCTACATGAGAAAATCATGCGACAGGCGAACCCACAGCAGCTAGGAGGTGTTGTGATTGCCAGTGCTTCACTCTCCACCCCAGGCTGATTTGGTTATGTGTCTTTGTGTTCAAACACACCTGGTTCTATTTTTTGCCTGGTGCTTATTACATTAAGCTGAAATTGCTATTTCAATGTCCTTCACGCATCCGTGTACTTCTTAAAATCAAAGATCATATATTTTTCTCAGAGAAATCATTGCATGTTAGCACAGTATCCAGCACATATCAGGTCCTTGGGACATGTTTTCCAAACTCAAATTAGACATCCAAGGGACTTCATGGAGGACGATATGGATGCTGATGTTCGAATAAAGCGAAGTCCCGCAGAAAGAAAAAAAAAAAACGATTAGAAAAATTAGAAGACTAAAGAGAAAGTGGCATGAATGACATTATCAGGTCTGGAAGAGTCCATTCTTGACACTCAGATTGGAGTTCCCACAAGTAGCCAGGACAGCAAGGCATGTTATATTGAAATTCTGCCTATGCTGCCAGACACTGAAAAAAGGGATAAAGGAACCTCTCCTCACCCAACTGAGATATTTAATACCTTATGTACCTTACATAAAAAAGAGATTTAACTCATAAAAAAAGCCCTGAATGCACTACTTTCCTGACTCACTCCCCTTCTACCATTTCTGTCTGCACAAGTAAAATATGGTTTAAAAAAGTGAAAAATCATTTCATACAAATGGTGGTAAAAGGATTGCTGCCAGGGATACAGAGTTGACACTGGGAGCTTTCCCCACAAACCCTGTGATCCCACTTAAAGTAACCATGAGAACACAACTCTCAGGTCCACAACTGCATGAAGAGTTTCCTGGCAGTTTCTACCTCTGCTTTCTGAAATCACTTGTTTAGACTGAGGTCCTGCTTCCCACAGGGCTACTCTCAGCCAAGGGTGAATATGTGGAGATAGTACAGGGGAAAAAAAAAAAAAACCTTCCTAAGAGATGAGAAATTTTTCCAGGTGACTTTTACTTTAGGATTTTCAGTGACCTTTCTGCAATTTCCTTAGATTGCACAGCAGTTTCAGGTTCTGACTTTCCTTCCTTCCTTCTATTCTTCTTTCTTTCACTCAAGATCAGACCTGGATCATGGGCTTATGGCTTCCTGCCTCTCTTCTCATTTTCCCTTATGGGCATTTCTCATTCTGATACATTTGACCCCATCTGCCATTTGTTTGTCAAAAAAGCCTGAAAATATAATATATATATATATATATATATATGTATATATATGCATATATATGCATACATATGTATATATGTACATAAATCTATCATTTATCTATTTACCTATCTGCAATGTATCATCTATCCATCTACACAGTTGCTTAAATGTCTTCATGACTAGATGGTAAGTGTTTAGAAAATGCCTGATTTATTGCGTGAGGTAATTCTTCTGAGCTCTGTATACTAGTATCCTAGGATTGTTGTAAGGAAGTACAGCAAACTATGTAATTTAAAGTAATAAGAAAGTGCATTTTCCCTTGGTTCTGGAAGCTAAGCATCTGAAACCAACGTGTTTGCAGGGCCACCTTGTCTTTGCAAGCTCTAGGACAGAACTCTTGCATGCCACTTCCCAGTCACTGATGGTTTTCGGCTATCTTTGGCTTTCCTTGGCTTTTGGATACATCACTCCAATCCCTGCCCCTGACTGCTCCTTCTTGGCGTGCGTCTCCTATTTCCATGTCCTAATTTCTCTCTTCTTATAAGGACGTAAGTCACTGGACAATCCCCAAAATGTGTGGACTTTCCTTAACTTGGTAATATATCAGCAAAGAACCTCTTTCCAACTAAGGTCACACTTATGGTCACTGTTTTAGTCCATTTTTGCACTGCCAAGACCAAGAAAACCTGACAAGAACAACTAGAAGAGGAAAAGTTTAATTGAGGGCTCACAGTTTCAGAGGTCTCTGTTCATAGAAGTCTAACTTTATTGCTGTGGACACAAGCGCAGTCAGAACATAATGCTGGAAGGGTGTATGTAGTAGAGGAAAATGGGTCAGGACATCACACCAGGAAGCAGAGAGCTCCACTCTCTGGGGACAAAATATGAAAAGCATATCCCCAGGGATCCTCAGTTACCACCCAGTTAATACCTATGAGTGAGTTAATACTCACACTAGATTAAGGGACTCCTAAACCAATCATTTCACCTCTAAGCTTTCTTGCAATGTCTACCACATGAGCTTTGGGGGGGCACCTTATATCCAAACCACAACAGGTTCCAGCAGTTGGGACTTAGAAGTGTCTTTTAGGAGATATAATTGCAACTATGACTCCATGTTAGTTGATATCACTGTTGCAGCTAGCATTCCCATACTCCCCATTGATGTCATTGGCTCTTATATTTCAAGATTTGCTGCTCTACTGGTACTAACAGCTCAGTATTCCAGTGCAGTCTGATGACCTTCAAGTTCCCCAAATCTATTACTTTCACCTTTAATTTTTAATCAATATTTATCTTCTTCATAGGTACCATTTGGGAAGCTAATCAGACCATGATATCAATAAGTCCTTTGTGAGTTCAGAGAGCAGATCTGAATGACTCTATACCCTTACTTCTTTGCATGGACTCTCCAAACCAAAATTTCACCAAGAAGACCATCTGGGAAGCTTCCATGACATTCTCCTCTCTTTGCTTCTGTGCTTGAGACTCATCACTTAGATAAAGAATGAATATAAGTCCACAGGTTCATGTGAAATACGAATTTGTGGAGAGTTACTGTTTGGATCTTTAATGACCTCATGTGTTAAAGATATACTTGCCAGGCAGTGGGACTAAGTGGGGCCTAGTGGATGATGAACACTTGAGGGGAACATCAGGACCCTGTTCCTGTTCCATCTCTTTCTTTCTTTCCCATACTTCATGGGATGTAAAGATCTCCTCTGCCAAATATTCCCTGCCATGGTCACCACAGGTCCAAAGGCAATGGGCGAGGCCAAGAAACCATTGGCTACAACCTCTAAAACTGGTTCAGAGTAAAACCCTCTTTATAAGTTTTTGTTTTATCTCAGGAGCTTTATCAATGATGGAAGCTGACTAACTCAAGAGGTTTAGAAATTAAGTTTTAAAGGTATTGACATGTAATTACTCTAGGCAGCTAGTATTTTGAATCCAACACTTTGTGTTATCTTGCAAGTTCTGGCATAATACTTACACATAAAAATATGGAGAGTTAAACTTACAAGAAGAAAAAGGATTTAAGCCATTATATTGTAATCTCTCCTACAATGTCAGCTTCTATATTTCTATAATTACAACGTAAAAAAGGCTTCTGTTATACAAAATGTGTTATGCTAGTTGCATATATATACAGAAATCAATGTCACTTTTTTAAGTAGCTACTATACACCAGGACCCCACCTTGGTAATTTCCAAACACTTGCTCTCTAAATTCCTAAGGATGAGGTTTTTGTCAGTAAGTAAAATTGTCCTTATTTCTTTATAAAAGATACCATGTCTGAGCCAGAATTCAAAGGTAAATTCAAAGCTTATACTCTGAAACAGAATATTTAGTATTTGTATTCTACCATTTTCAAGCTGGTACCAGGCCTAGTTCTTGCTCATTATGAGCTTATAGTGTTGTCAAATGATTCCAAAGTAATGTGACAAGTTTTTCTTTCCATCTTCTTAAACCTAGTCATTCCCAATTCCCTTTACTTGAGTTAACATCACCAGTAGAACGTAGGTGATTTCTCACATTCCTTCTATCTCAAATGTCAATCCATCAGAAAACCTTGCTGATTTTAATATATTTTCATATATATATTATATATAATATATATATATATTTTTGGATGTAGATGAACACAATACCTTTATTTTATTCATTTATTTTGATGTGTTGCTGAGGATTGAACCTAGTGCCTCACACATACTAGACAAGTGCTCTACTACTGAGCTTCAAACATAGCCCTCTAAAATATATAAAATATATATATATATATTATGTAAACATAATATAAATAAATATATATACTATTATAAGTATGACTATTATTCAACTTTCCCTTAAGTCTATCTCGTATCATGTCATCATTACCATTTTTCCAGGATTGCTATGATAGTCACTAAACTGATTTCTTATACTCTATCTTGTTTTTACTACAACTCATTTTACAATAAAAGTGTAATGTTAAAAATGGAACACACTATGCAACTTCTTTGCTTAACACACACTGTGATTTGCCATATTAATCAGTATCAGACTTCCAATCCTTACATTGAAGCAAATATTTGTAGACGATCACTATGGGTCTAGCCTCATCTGCCCCTACACGTCAGGTGTCTGGTTCTACTAAAGTTGTTCTTGCCTCAGGGAAATCTTACTTGCTTTTTCTATGGCCATATATTTGTAGCTTTAAACATGGATGATTCTTATCATAACTAATGATTCCACCCATATGTGACCTCTTTAGAGACACCATCATATACACTCAACTAAAGTAATCCCTAGTTCTTTACTGGCAGCCTCCAGCTTATGAGTTATTTTGTTATCATCAGAGAATCATCACTGTCTAAAATTAATTAGCTCATGTTTTGAGCTTACTTTCCATATTATAGTTCCTGCTGAAAATCATTTATATTGTACAAAGGAAGGTCAGACTAATTATGTTACTCCACTGTCTTCTATATTTTACTTATGTCTGCTATTCAGTAGTTGTTAAAAAAATATTTGTTGAATCTGATTTGAAAAGTGCCATATAAAGTGAAATTAGCCAGTCCCCAAAAAACAAATGCCTAAAGTTTTCTCTGATATAAGGAGACTGACTCATAGTGAGGTAGGGTCGGGGAGCATGGGAGGAATATATGAAATCTAGATAGGGCAGAGGGGTGGTTAGGAAAGGGAGGGGGCAGGGCATTAGCAAGGATGGTGAAATGTGATAGACATCATTATCCAAAGTACATGTATGAAGACACGAATTGGTGTTAGCATACTTTATATGCAACCAGAAATATGAAAAAAATTGTGCTGTATACGTGTAATAAGAATTGTAATGCATTCTGCTATCATTTTTAAAGAAATAAAAATTTTTAAAAATGATAAAATAAAATCAGTATCCTCAAAAAAAAAGTTCCATATAAAGATATATGTGAGCAATTGACTTCTTGAGGGAATCTAAGGAGACTGAATATTTAAACTAAGTTGGGAAGGACTAATTTCTTCATCAAATATATATTAGAATTCTACATTGCATCATGATCTGCAAAAGGAGGAAAAAGCTACTCTGTGGATTAATGCAGTTTACATATCCAACAGGATAAACCAATGACTATTAAAAACAGTGGGATAGTTAGACAGCAACTATTACTGTAGTCCAGAAAATGAAAAGATTATAGCAAGTTGGAGTCATCAAGGAATGCTCCCCTAGGCATTGAATGAGACACAAAAAGAATGAATTCCATTATGTGGAAGAATAAAAGTCTATAAGAATATGGGAAAATTGCAAAGACTAGAGTACACAAATTGGGCTCAAGTCCACAGTCTTACCAAGTGTACCACTACCCGCTGACATAGCAGGTGACATAGTTGAAATTCGTCCCCAGTGGACCCCAGAAGACTGAAATGGAGTGTTTTAAATGAGGTTCTCATTGTGGCCTTAAGTTTAAAAGTGATCTTTAGGGCTGGGGTTGTGGCTCAGGCGGTAGAACACTCATCTAGCACGTGTGAGGCCCTAGGTTCAATCCTTAGCACCACATAAAATAAAATAAAGTTATTATGTCCATCTACAACAACAAAAAAACTTTTTTAAAAAAAAATTAAAAAGTGATCTTTAAATTCAGTAGTCAGAAGAAAGTCAGCATTATATATATATATATAAATATATATAATATAAAATTCAGTTTATCCCAACTAAATTAATAAAAATGAAAGATAATGTTGTTTTTTTTCTGTTTGGCTAGACTTTTGGAAAGTTAATAATAGATTAGGAATGATTTTATAAGACTTTTCTCAAACTGTTTGGGTGAATATCTGGAGTTTTTTTTTTTTTTTGGTTATATTCGTTTTGTAAATTTTAATTATGAAACAGGTGGTAGACAGACTTGATCCATGAGCCATAGCTTGCTGATCTGATCCTAACTCTTTCATACCATGCTATATTTTTGCTGTTTTTTATTATTTATACGGAAATTTATACACATTTATGGGGTAACAAGATGTTTTGATATATCCGTATATATACATATATATGTATATAATACACACGTATTGTATGATGTTCAAATCAGAGTATGCATATCTATGTCCTCAAACATTTATAATTTCTTCATGATGAAAATATTCAAAATTCTTTCTCCTAGTTTTGAAATACACATTACATTATCTTTCTCATGTTAGAGTGCAGTAGAACACCAGGATGTCTTTCTCCCACCTAACACAACTTTGTGTCTCTTGATCAACATTTTTTCATCTTTCCTTCCCCCCATTCTCCCCAGTCTCTGGTAGCCACTGTTCTACTCTCAACTTTTGTAACACGGACGTTTCTAGATTCCATATATATTTTTGATCATTTCTGTGACTGATTTATTTCTCCTAATATAACGTCCTCCAGTTCAATCTATATTGTTATGAATGAAAATATTTCATATTTTTATGGCTAAATATTATTATATTGTATAAGTGTGCCACATTTGTTTGCTCATTCATCAAATGATGTACACACCACACACACAAAAACACACACATACACACACAGATACACACACAAATTATTAATTCCAAGATAAATATAGATTGCCAAATCTGGTAAATACACGTTGAACTATTCAGTAAAAAGCATACGGCTTAAAGGTAATACTTCTAAAATACTAACAGGTTAACCCTCTATATCATACATGTAGAGAGAAGTATTATTTTAGAACATTCACAGCACAGAAAGGAAATCTGATCTTCTGTTAGTGACTTCATATCTTTGATAGACTTTGGGAACTCTCTCATCTTAAACAACTTGGTCATAAAACATTTCCAATTTAAGTTTGTGCCAGTATAATATAGAAGAATATTATCTAACATACTATATATGTATTTACATATATTATCTAATATACTATATATGTATTTACATATGTGCAAATGTAATGTAGCAAGTATGTGTATATACATAGACTGCTTTAAGTGTGGTTTTCATGTCTGTGTGTTATGTAGAACAGAGAAAAGTAAAAAAAGCAAAGATTTTAAATGAGTGGCTGAAATCAGTGACCTATTAAAAATCTATGCTATTTAAAATATAAAGTCTATCTGGATTTTAATTTAATATTTTTCCTTTCTGTATGGTTTTTAACTTACTGTCCAGATCCTGTAGTTATTAAAAAGAAAAAAAATCTTTAATTCCCATAAATCTAAATTTGTGGGAAAAAGTTATCATAATACTTTATCTTCCAAGCCAAGAAACATGACCGTGCTAGCACTTTCTGTGGGCTTGGCTTGTTTGCAAAAGCAAAACAAGATCCGCATGTCCTCTCAGCTACATGCCCTTTACAAATATTCCTGGATCTCCTTATAAGCTGCAGAACTGGCGCAGATGTTTGGATAATTAGAATGTTTTTTGCTTTCTCCATCCAGACTCATGTTTTTAAATCCCTAGGACCGGCTTAAATGTTTTGGATTTATTTTCCAGACCACTATCTTGTACCTTGAGAAACGAATATGTTTGTCCACTTTGGGCATGACGTCCTCAAGCTCTGTACATGCTGCAATCGTTCAAGTAATGAAGTTCAGAACATTAACAAAAATAGAACCAGAGGATGATAAGAAAAACTTTTGGTAGCTTTATAGAAAAAAATTATAAACGAGTAAATTTTGAGCATAATGGTAGAAGCTTCATCTACACACTCAAACTTCCAAATTATTGTTTCTATGCAAATATGTGTGTCTTTAAAAACAGAGATTAAAATCCAAAGTTTTGCTAATAATTTGGTAAAAATAATTAGAAATTGTAAGTTCATAGGCCATGGTAAGTAATTTTATTTCAAAATATGCTTTGCTTTTGGAAATAAAATATGTCAACAATATTAAAAGAATAATTGTTTACCAAGGCTTTTAGCAATGACTAAATTAAGAATAAAAAAGTCAAAATATCTTTGTTTCTATTCATTAGATAACCTTAGTTCCCCAAAATATATATCTCTCATTCTGAAGAGGTTGGTAGAATATGACTTAAGTGCTTTACCCACCAATTAAATGAAATGAAGCTTTCAGGATGATATAATTTCCCTGGTTATAAGCTATCATAACTGAGAAATATCACATCTATGGGATTGTCAACAGACCATCAATTTCTACTCTGTCAGCTGTCTGCAGAAGGAAAAAGGTGAAGAATTACATAGCAGATCCCATGGAATAGTGAAACACAAACCCCAGTGCTCCACTTGCCCAGGAAAACCTCTTTCCTTAAATGAAGGGCAAGACTGGTATTCAATAATCAGGCAACATTTTTGAGTCTCTGGGCACCCGGTTGCTCTGGGTTCTCCACATAAGTATGTAACATTTAAGGTTCTCAGCAAGAAGAGTAGAACTGTTATTGTCTTCATCTTATGGATTAGGCAACTTAGTCACAAATTGTCATTACTCAACAGTGCTAGAATTCTTTCTATCACTTTATGGAGTAATGTTCTGGAGCCCCAAGTAAAGACTAGATATACAAATTGGGCTTTCTGCACACAACAGCATCTCCTAGGGAGTATAAATATGAGGGAAGAGTTAAATCCTAAGTTAGTCTCCCAGCTATGCTTTTCTCTCTGAAGCCAAGCTCTGTGTTAGTTTTGACTAGGTTGACTAAATGCAACTGTTGGGGAGTCCCACACATATAGCCTCGAGCAAACAGTGGTGACCAAAACAGATGAGTTCAGAGGAGAATGCATGAATAAATCGAAATCTTTGTTTAACTTGGACATAATTAATGGAGGAAGCCATTTGTAGAGGGGTATTGGAATCCGGATTCTTAACTCTCAGAGACCAGTTTGGAAATTTGCCTCTTTGTCCATTATTTTATTATTTTGGTATCAACAAAACTAATATTTAAACTGCTAACTGCCTACAAAGTGACCAGTGAGGTATCTTTCTCTCTAAGGTGACCCTGCAGATCATAGTGAAACATAAGTGATACTCTAGGAGGACACAGTGATCAGTTTCAGAAAAAAAAATTAAATGGTATTTTAATGTGTAAGTTTTCCTCTATAGTATGAGATCTACATAACCTTACTGTATATCTTAAATCATGGCAGACTTTGTTCAAGCCACACAAATTTAAGTGTTTTGCTGTTCTTGTGATAGAACAAGAGGAAACCTATGTCCTTGTTTGGGAAACTTCTGTACTGTAATGAAAACAGGAATGTACAGAGGCTGTAACTTAGCTTTGAAAGTGAATTGATAGACCTTGAATTACTTATCTATGAAATTCAAAGCGTGTGCGTGTGTCTGTGGGTGTGGGTTTGTGTGTGTGTGTGTGGTTGCTTGTTAGACAAATCCTTTAAATCTTGACTTCAGTCTCACTGGGCTTAGCCCTCAGTAATTTGGAGAAATTAAAAGGTAGGATTTCTGTTTACTGGAAGTAAGTCATGAACTGGCTTTGCATGTCTCTTTTGGTCTGGCATGCACGTCTACTGGAAGGCCTAATAGTAACCTCTGAAGAAATCCAAAATGAGGAAATGATGTGATATTATTTCCATTTCAGATATCGCCCTAAATGGCATGATAATGAGAACTCATTGCTGCCAGGGGTATGAGTGGAATTGATGCAAACTTCCTGAGAGGGTGTCCTCCCTTATTGCAGATTTTTATGGATACAATGGTGAGGATTTTGAAATCCTATGCACCTAACATAGATATCTAACTGTGGGTGGGCAGGAAAAAATTCAAAACCACCTTTTGAGTCATTTGGACAAATTGTGTAGATGTCAGCTTTTTGAAAGGAATTACTCATTTCAATTTTGATACTGAGATTTGTTTAAACAGTTCAGTGCATAAACACAGAATCATACATGGAGTGAAAGTCAGGGGTACCTTCCCTGAGTAACTGGTGCCATGGTCTATGTAGTCACATCTGGACTACGAACAGGCAATTATGGGAAACCTCTTATACCAAATAACATTTGTCTGGTTCCTAGGCATATGTGCTATAAATTTAGATTTTGCCCATCATAAAAATGCTTCCAAAGGGTCAGAATCATAGACCCAAACCTTAGATTTATCCTTATAAACTTCCTTTAATTTCTTTGAGCTCTAGGCTCTGTGTGTCACAACAGGCTTAAAGAGGAATAATAGGCAGGCTAGATCTCAAAGGGAAAAGAGTAAGACAAGAGATGGCAGGTCATCCTTCTCCTCCAGTCTTTCAATTCACCTTTCAAATAGGTGAAGACTGATGATGAATTTTACCAGAGACCCCCCACTTGGATACTTTGTTCCAGAGAAAATTTGACTGATTTAAACCTTTCCATAGAAGTCCAAACACCACTGACTTCTGTGAATTTTATTAAGGATTTCTGATTTTCTTTTCTCAGTGGTTGAAATGCTATGCTTCAACTTGCCAAAATGAGTTTCTGGGTATAGTGTAATAAATAATATAAGGAAATGGAAAGATGTGCTAGACTGACACTTTAATTTTATGTTTACCACCAAGTCATGGTCTATTGGTCCAATTTAGAGTTCATTTCTCATTATAATTCTGCTGTGCAGGTAGGAATGTGTGATCATTTATGAGGACCTACTATGTGGCATGTAATGGGATCATGCCTTTTAGTAAGAAGGCGATTTTATAAAATTTACAGATAGGAATGTGGTGAGACTCTGACCTGACTGCCTGGAAAGTTCAAGAGACCTGGAGTCCCCCTACCTAATGCTCAGACTAGGACCTTCCAAGACAGCAGGCAGCAGATGAAGAAGTGTCATTTCTGTGCTATTTCAAAAGTGTCTCCTGGCAGAGGAGTGGGACACTTGGGGTAACAGATCCAAAATATAACTTTATCATACCTTGTTGCTTCCTCAACCCACCTCTTCAAGTATGTATTCAGATACAAAATTGAGGTCACTTTAACCTCAGAATTTTCTTATCCCGTATGTCCTGTGATATGTATGTGGAAAGTCTATCATATCCCGGAGTTATTGTCAGTGCTTTATGTTGTTGTTGTTGTTGTTTTATTTAAGAAGTAATTATCTTTGACTCAAAGGTTCTTTATTAGTTTCTTTTGATATATCTCACTCCCCCAAACCATGGATATATAATAGGCATTTAATAAATATGACTGATACTATTTGTGTAATTTAAGCAATGTAAACCTTAATAATTTTATGACTGTTATTCCTGCATAATTACTGGTTACAAGAACACATCTAAGAGAAGTCATGTCTCATATTTTTTAATATATATGTGTACATTTTAGTTGTTGACAGACCTTTATTTTATTGATATGTTGTGCCGAGGATAGAACGCAGTGCCTCACATATACTAGGCAAATGCTCTAACACTGAGCCACAACCCTTGCCCCAAGAAGTCAGATCATGTAGCATCTGTGCTGCTCATAGCTAGGGAGGTCCAGAAAGGAGCATATACGTTTCTAAGGCTTCAGTTTACATGTCTTGAAATGGAAATTCTCCTGTATTCCTCGTCACCGTGGTTTGAATTTCGGTGTCCCTCCAAAATTCATGTTAGAATCTAACCCCAAGGTGCTGGTTAAGAAGCAGGGGTTTTGGCAGGAGAATTTGTCAAGAGGACAGGGCCCTCCTTAATAAATTTTACTCCTTATGAAAGAGGCCTCAGGGAGCTCAATTGTTCCCTTCATGGTGTGAGAGTTCCAAAGGAAGACATCATCAATGAAGAATGTGCTTTCCCAAGACACCATCCTGTTTGAGCCTTCATCATACACTTCTCTCTCTCCCAGACTCTGAGGAATGAATTTCTGTTGTTCATAAGCCACTCCACCTAGGCTTTTTTTTGTTGTTATGGTTGTTATAGTGGCCTGAAAGAACTAAGACACTGATCATAATTCCTAACATTGGCATTATCTGTCCACTGGTATTTTTATTCATTTGGTTATGTCCAACTTAGAAATAAGAGAGGTGATCCAACGTTTTTCAGATGTACTCTGGATGTCAGCATAATTCCCAGGGACATGCTCATTTAATGGGGATCTGAGTCAGTATGTGACCATGGACAGACTGTCAATGTATGGTTCCCTTTCCACCTAGGTAACAGGGGGAAAACAGCATAGATTGTAGTAATTAAATAAATATAAGAATTAAATAAAATAAGGTAACTGAAAAACAACCATCACTGCACCTTCAAGTTGGTTTATTCTTCAAAAAAAATTATTGAAAAAAAAATTGAAGATCTTTTATTTTTATTTCTGGTGAATACATGTATCTTCACATGAGACGATTCTTGTTGCCGAAATTATTTACATGGTTGTTCCTTAATTTCCCCCTGGATAGTCTATCTTATTGTGTAATGTTGACACGCATAAATACTTCTCAATTTTTTTAGCTATTCATATTTTTGCTTGTCATTTTCAGTATTCTTTCTGAATCATTAATCCTCATGAATTAAAACTTACCTAAATATCTCTATGGCATCCTCCCTTAGTCAAATTTCTTGACTTTCATTG
Source organism: Ictidomys tridecemlineatus (assembly GCF_052094955.1). NCBI lineage: Eukaryota > Metazoa > Chordata > Mammalia > Rodentia > Sciuridae > Ictidomys > Ictidomys tridecemlineatus. The sequence continues at coordinate 105,613,458 of NC_135481.1, forward strand.
TATTTCTCTTAAAATATTTTAGAAAGTTTCCTTTCCAAGATTCTGTATTCATAAGAGCAACAAAAATCTCTCCTTAAATCAAAAAACTCTGAGCAGGCTTATCTTCTCTGAACCTTGATTTCATTCCATCTGGCCATTTACTTCTAATTTTGCAATGAAACACTTGGCAATTCACTTCATCTACCCTGGATTGCTATTGGTAAAAAACCCAAGTTCAGAATTCATTGCCATTTTGTGATTTTTCTTTTTCATTTTTGAATGAGTACCTTGCTATACATTCACAAAGCTAATCTTATCTAGCTTATCATCTTATGCAGAGTTCCCAGAAGTGTAAACTCTCATTTTCATCCTTTTCTAATAGAACATGGAAAGTTAAACCAAACAAAGTTGTTTCTTAGGTGAGTCAAGACTTTTACTGTGACACACACAAATGAGGGTTATGTCCTTGACCCTTCCTACTTCCAAACTGCCCCATTCCATGACCTCCACCCCATATTCCTACCTCCACAGCTATCACTCTCCTCCTCAAAAATAAGCAAGGACAAAATCTTTAGTATTGTCTATTTCCCTGAAATGAACTGGCCATTTTTATCTTCCAAACAATGGAACAAAATGATAATTGGAATTTTCTATAAAGTGTGATTGAGAAGCGATAATGATTGTAGACATCTGCATCATTTTTTTTCTGTTTATAAAATGTCAACAAATTGGATCAGATTTATGTATTATATTTCCATTTCCATCAGAATATTTAGTATTATAGAGCATCAGTTAAAATTCTTATTTTTTTCTTTGCCTTCTGTTCTGTATTTCTCTCTTTTCTCCTCATTCTTTCTTCCCTCCCTCCTGCTGTTTCCTTTCTCCCTCCCCTAGATTCCTCTTTTCTTTTCTTACTTTATTTTCTTACTTTTGTGTGGATAGGTGCCCACATGCACACAAGCATATTTTTGTCATTTAGTCCGGGTAACATAAATGCAAAGAATCTCTATTTAAATGAAAATAGATCCAAGCATAAAGTAGTAAATTGAAACCCAGTCTCTTGATCCTTTAATTGAAACATATTGTGTCCTTTATGCAGTTCTTTAATTCTTCCATTTGTATTATTGCAGCATTTCTGGAATGATAGTGCTGATCCTACATCCTACTTTTTTATGGAGTCAATGGGAATGTACTGTGGTGGAATTGGGTATATTACGCGTAAAGGGATCAAACTGTATTCCAAGAAGCAAAAGCTCATATAAATTTTCCTAAACTCTAGTTGGGCATTCCTTTTTTTTTCCAAATTAACTCTTGCTTTAAAAATCTGTCAAGCAGATTCCTAAGTGTACCCACTTACCCTCCAGTCTTTATGGAAAAAGATTAAGGATCTCAGGGAAGTAAATGAAACTTAGACAATTCCATAGGAGAACATAACCTGGATTTTAAACTCAGAGTCCCACAATGCAAAATGGGTCAACTTTTAATCTCATAAACGTCCTCTCAGGCTGCAGCTACCTAAAGCATTTCAACTTTCACCAAATCTTGGAAAAGGTATTTCAATCTGCAGGACCTCTTCACGTTTTACAAATTACTGCAAGTTGAACATTGTCTGGGCCTAAAAGAATACTTTAGGCAGCAAAGCCAGACATTTCTTACTTGATTTCCTGAAAACTAAGACTTCACTAAGGTTTGGCTTTCAGTTTTCTCAATCTGGTGAAGTTCCAAAACTTTTAGATTTATATCTTTTTCTTGAAGACAAAGTAGCAGCATATCAGATTTTTCTTCTCCAAAGAAGAAAAGTTTCTAATTGGGGACTTTGCAACTATAAAACACTTGGAAAAATACTTAGGACAACTTCAACATTTGGCATTGTTCCCTCAGTTGAGATCAGGCCTCCCCACTTTATATGGATCAAGAGGATCTGTGCTCCTTAGAGAAGGCTCCCCTCCAGGCTCTGGGACTTCCAGCTCCCATCACCCTAAAACCTGACCCCAGTCACACGCTTCCCAGGGCTGCTTTGCTATCTTTATCAAGTTTTCTCTCGAGTACCAGGACTGTCAAAGGAACATTTATCTCTTTTCTGCCTCTCTCTACTTATCTGTCTTATCTACAAATGTGGGAAAGACTATTATAGTTGATCCTTATTTGTGGCTTATAATTTGTCATGAAAAAGCCAACAGCACTTAAGGATGTAGGAAAGGTCTTACAATGATAGAGAAGAGAAGAGATAATGATAACAATAAATGCTATTTATTGATCATCTTCCTCTTGTCTGGCATTGTGTTAAGTCATAGAGCAGCCCATCAGCACCCCCTGTGAATTGTGTACAATTTTTCTTGTTTTCTACAGTGCAAAAATTAAAATTAGAGAGTTTGGGGGGACTAGCATCAATTTTTCTAACCAAGAGAAAACAGAATTAAAATTCAAATGCAAATTGATTTGGTTCGATGAGGTTGTACTTCTTTCCAAAAACTGAACACCAAATATAGTTCCTTTGCCATATTGAAATGATATGGATTCTACATTTGTCAACTTAAGAAAAACAAAGGAAAATACTAAGTTTGAAAAATATTGTCCTCACTAAAAGGCCAAAGAAGCTGTTGGGGGAAATGACAAGTAGACTTTCACTTGGAAATATTTTACTGAATTACATTAAATATCAATTAATATATTTTATTTAGAGATTGTAATGCTATCACATTTTATGATAACACAATGTCAGTAAATAAAATATTTCTGATAATTTTAAGAATGATATGAATATATAAGGCATGTGGTTATTTCACCACATTCTTTCAAATCCATATTAAAACATGGAATAGAAAACTGCCTTCTCACTTTAAATAAATTTTAAAAAATCGAGATAACTGAAAAAAGAAGTGATTTTTAAAAAATTTATCTTCAAAGGAACCACATACGTGAAACCAACACTTTGCTGAAAAGCATAAAGAGTCAAAGAAGTAGCTTCTGAATCACAGTTTTTCTTGGCAGGTGAGGTACAGGCTCCTGAATTATTTGCATATGTAGAACAGAGTGTCCAAGACATGGCAGAAGTGTTCCTAGCCTGTTTTCCTTTACAGTTTTCCACTTAGCTTTGAACTTTTACATTCCTTTCCGTGAAAATTTTAAGATCCATTTGAGAGCATCTGGCATTGTCAGCACTTAGCAGCTGTTCAAGAGTGGAATTATCTCCATTCATCAACTGAGTATACAAAACAATAGCATCCATTAGAAGATTCTCAGACAGAACAGATGCAGGAGAATCCACCTCTGAGCTGGAATCCAGGTCTCAAGTGGGCTGTCTTCAATTTCTGCAATAGAGTCACTACTGATTGACCTGTGTCCACTGCCAAATTCCCTTGCCAAACTAACCAAATGGATTGAAAAGTGTCACCTTGTGGGTAGCTTAGTAACTAACGTCTCAGAAAAGAGGTCAGGGTTAGATATTTACAGTCTCTTTAGGGTTTGTGTGTTAGTAATTAAGATATGTTTTTCAGTATGAGAATCTGATTAGGATCAGCCAATGTTTAGAACTGATGGGCCCAGACATGACAAGATGAGGGTCTTGAAGAGAGAACATAAGTAAGCTTTGCCCAGTGAGCCGTCCATCGTTGAGAAGGGGACTGTTTAGCCACATAAGTAACATGTGTTCTTGAAAAGCTGCTTAGTGGAACAGTGTACATTCAAATAACCTAATTTTAAGGACATTTTTGAAGATTTAAATTATTATTCTCAGAAAGGGTGGGGAGTCTTATCTTTCTGAGTAAAAAATTGGATAAGGGGTAACGTCATGTTGCTTATAACTGGCTTTGGGTTTTACTCTGCTAGCTTAAGAATAGAATGAAAATACTGTTTTTGTTTACAGCTTTTAATCCAATGAAGATTACAGATTTCCACTTTTAAAATATTTTAATTTTTTTATAGTGAATTGTTATCAACAATTTTTGCAACAGAGTCACTAGTGATTAACGTATGTCCACTGCCAAATCCCCTTGCTAAACTAACGGATTGATTGAAAAGTTTCACTGTGAGGGTAGCTTAGTAACATCACAGAAAAGAGGTCAGGGGTGGATATTTACAGGTTTTTTTTTTTTTTTTTTTTTAGGGTCTGTGTGCTAGTAATTAAGGTATGTTTTTCAGTATGAGAATCTGAAAAGAACTGCACACTTTAAACCTGTACATTTTGAAGAATTTAGAAATATATATATGCCCATGATACCATCACCTCAATCAAAAAAACAGTCACATTTCACACCTTAGATTTCCTTATATACCTTCTCTCTCTCTCTCTCTCTCTCTCTCTCTCTCTCCCAGAGATTGAACTCAGGGGCACTTGACACCCAGCCACATCCTCAGCCCTATTTTGTATTTTAGGTCAGAACAGGGTCTCACTGAGTTGCTTGGTGCCTCACTATTGCTGAGGCTGGGTTTGAACTCATGATCCTCCTGCCTCAGACTCCTGCCTCAGCCTCCTGAGCCATTGGGATTACAGGTATGTGCCATGACACACAGCTGTCTTTTTTTCTTTCTTTTTTTAAGATTAAAAAAAATATTTAAAGGTAAACAGAATTTGAAAAGAATAAAACAAACAAACAAAAAGCAGTAACCAAACAAATCATCTCTGATCAGAACAAATATTTGTTGACCTTTAGCTACTCTTTGACAGTGTGTTGGTTTACGGCACATTGTTTAATCTTTACAAAAAATAATAAGGTAAGGGGATAAGTCAGGGTTCTCTGGAGGAGCAGAATCAACAGGGTAAATATGTATGATTATGAAAAGGGAATTTATTAGATTGCTTTACAGGATCAGAAGCTGGACAGACCCATAGTGGTCATCTGCAAACCAGAGAACTGGCAGAACAATAACTGCTCAAATCTAAAATGTTGGGATTGAAGAAGAAGAAGGACCAACGATGCAGCCCTAGTTCAGGACAGAAGCCAAGGCAATTGCATGGAGAGTTGCTGGTCATAGTCTCTTTGGGAAGAAAGAAGGAGCTGGAGTCCAGTGCCCTCCAGTGATTATGGCAGCCACTCAAGCACCCAGCCAAGAATGGAGCTCCATTTCTGTTGCTGTTCTCCTTCTGCCATTTTTGTTCCATCTATGCCCCTAGGATATTGAACTATGTCATCTACATTGAGAGGGGGTGTATCCCCACAGTTTTCTATTCCACCTGCCAATTATTTCTGGAAACACCCTCATGGACACACGCAGAAGTCTCCTAGTCCTAGACATTTTTTCATGCAATTAAATTGACAATCCAGATTAACCATCACAGTGAGTACTTTTAGACATTCACTCACTTTCATGAAAGATCTGAGACTCATAAGATTTAAATCATGGGACCATGAGTTAGAAGGTTCAGAAAAAGAATTACATGAAGGATTCCTGGCTGCAGACCACAATACCTCAACGTATACTCAACCTAATACAATAATTCAAAGATAAATGAGGCAGGGCACTGAGAAATAAATTTTTAAGAGTTCATCATATTGCCTTAAAGGGGGTGGGAAGATAAACTTAAATTAGCATAAAAAGATGGTAAACTAAATTTTGATTCCTCTGAGGCAAATGTCCTTCCACAATATCTTTGCTAATAGGTTTAAAATTTTAGTTATTTATCATTCTCAAGATCGTCACATTAAAGACTATTGATAAATTGCGAATAGTGCCACAAACGAGATACTAAGTCATTGTCAGCAACTCAAAATTTAAAATCCATTTTCAATTCTCTGGCAGTATGGCTGTCAAATATTTTTTGCCTCAGGGGAACTTGGTTGGAATGAAAGTGCACAGAGTCTGTCAACTTCACTTGTTCTTAAATTCCTGTGCTGATAGTGGGGGTGAAAGAAACCTGTGTGTGACAAATCATGAGTCCTTATCATACACATAATGCATACTTTATATAAGATAAACTGGGTCTAGGATGTGAGGGTGTGTCACAGTGGGAGATTGTTTGCCTAGCATGTTCTGGGCCCTGGGTTGAATCCCTAGCACTGAAAACACTCAAAGAAAAAGAAAAGAATAGAAAAGAAAAGATAGAGTGAAGTTTAGCTACCAATCCAAGCAATCTAAAAAGATTTATTATTATTAAACAGTTGATACAAAAAACGAGGTAAGGGGAATTCTATCTATCTGCATATTCAAATTTTGAGGTAGCTGAGTTTCATAAAATACAGGTAATTAAGAAACATCATTTCACTCTGGTAACTTGCAAGTTTTTAATTCTGCAATTCAAGAGGCTATTAGTAAATTACTTTTAAGCACATGCGAAATAAATATCTGTATTCTTTGTGCTGTTTTCTCACGTGATCCAAAGAAAGACACTTTTTTTTTTTAAACCAGTTTAAATCATCTAGTCAATATCAAATGACATTTGGAAAAGCCAAGATATACCAGGACAGAAAGTGACCAGGGAAAACAAAAAGAAGTAAAACAATGATAAAGTCAGGAAGGCAGATCTCAGGATTATGAGGAAATTCATTATCCATCATGCATCATTGATATCCAGGAGGCAGAACAGAGGCATTTGTACCCCATGGGGAATTTTAAAGATATCGGGGAAATAAGAAGAAATAGAATAAGAAGGCCTATTTTGGGGGATGAAGGGTATGAAGCTGACCTGGCTGCTGATATGAACTGGGTTCAAAGGGCTGGCTGTATCAATAACTAGTAAAACGTGGAAGAAACCACACAGCACACCAACTTAAGTTTCTAAGGCAGGACTGCTTGGCTCAGTGACCCCACAGGTCAGCTTCAGTGTTGAAAGGAGAAAGAGAGAAAGCACTCCTGAAACCTTCTATTTACTGGGGGAGAAAAATATTAGAGAATGTTCCACACAAATAAGGCAAGGGATTGGGTTTCAGGGGATTGCTTGGTGATGTCTTGTGGTCTGCAGATTGACATCTTGGAAAGCCACATCACTTCAGGTGCCCTGTGGGAACACAGGCAGAGCGAGAGGAAAGGGCACAAGTGTGTCACACAGCCCAAAGATCACGACAGGCCAGTCCTCCCATATGCTGAAATGCATATAGCTCACACACACAGCCCATGGATGACTCTCGACAAAAAGAGAACTGGAAGATGGTATGCATTATCACAACCCTTCTCTGCTATAACAATTGCAAATTACAAATACAAAGAAAGCACAGCAGTTCACCTGAACCAATTGAAAAAAAGGAGAGATTGAGGGCTGGGAATGTAGCTCAGTAGTATAGCACTTACCTAGCTTGTATTTGGTCCTGGGTTTAACCCTCACTCCTAAAGAAAAGAAAAAAAGCCTGAGCAGCCTACATGAACTAGAACACATAGTTACTCTCTCTCTCAAATCTGCCTATATCATCCCTCAGAGCACAGAATCCAACTGTCCACAATCCTGAAAGTGCCATGGGAACCACAAATGGAACTGTATTTGCCCAATAGACTGCATTTTGATAGGTAGATTCAATCAAAATCATCAATCGGTGTCCTCCAAGTCAATAAATCGGAATTAATTTGCATTCATTCTACAAGTTATATGAATGTAATGGATATAAATACTTTTTTCTTAAAAGCAAAAAGCTGTGAAGCATTTAAGGCATTTGTATTTAGTGAATGTTTCTGATTGGTACTTTTGACAAATGGGAAGGTAAGTTTATCAAATTTGCAATGCTGCTGAACTAGGTTTATAGTAATGTACAATAAATAACTTTATTCTGTTCTTGGTTTAACAAAATATAAAAATCACTGAAGAAATGAAAAATTGAAATAAATACTTGAAATGCTGCTTGCCATTCTCCAGTTGTTCAGAGATGATGTGTTGTATTTAAATTACGCCCCCTCCCAAAGATAGCATACGTGTTTGTTTGTACTAACTAAAAATACAAAACATAAGAACATAACAAATGATATGTACATCAAAGAGATGAAGACTATAATGAAAGAAGATATGTCATTGCTTGCTTTACCATGTTGAAACTGCATTAATTTGAGATAAATTAGTACATTGACTGTATTATCAAACAACCCTATTCGGCAAAAATAAATAAATAAATAAATAAAAGCATTTCTCTACTGCAGCTCAGCTCATGGGGATTAGAAAGACACTTTAAAGATATTAATATGTAAATTTCAAGTTATTCAATGGCTTTTATCATCCCAAGGAGTAATAAAAGTGCCTAAAAATCTGTTTGTTTCCCTTTGTCCCTTTACAAATAGTACTCTAAATTTTCCAGCCATGGAAGCCCATTGAGATAAATAAAGCTCAATTCTAGCACTTTCTGCTTTTGGGTTACTGAAGGAGACACGTTTCTTTAATCTGCTGAATATGAGTGACAAAATCTAAAATCCTGGTGCCATGGTTGAGAGCCGTCCCCCAATGCTACTTAAAGGTTTAGTTACCAGGCTGTGGTGCTGTTGAAAAGTGGTAGAACCTTCAGGAGATGGGACCCGGTAGAAAGAAGTTAGCCACTGGAGGTGTTCCCTTCCTGTTTCTCTTTTCTCTTCCTGGGCACCTTAAGGTGAGCTGGCTCTTCTACCACACACTCCATCCATGATATCCTCTGTTGGCACAGGCCCAAAGCAAAAGACCCAAGAAAGAAACTGTATTGAAATCTCTGAATCTGTGGGCCAATATAAACTTTTCCTATGTACAAGCTGATTTTCTCAAGTGTTTTGTCACAACAAAGGAGAGCTAAGATATTTGAATTTTATTAGAGCAAGGAGGGGAAGCCTGCTTGAGAAGAGAGAATGGAGGAGACAGAAATCAAAAAGTGTTGAGGGCTATAATCAAGTCCAGATGGCGCCTGGCACTTTGCCAGGAGGCGTGGTCTGTGAAGCAATGCCAGCGAGCCATTAAGATGATGAGGATTCCTTATTGGTTGACTGCTATATCTAGTTTATGATAATTGAGTTAAGCTGTGTGTAATTAATTAAGTGTATATACCTCTGCTGTCTGGCAGAGAAGCGGCTCCTACTATCTTGGGTGCCCGCCACTTGGAGTTCTCTTTCAGTTCCTGCTGAGTTCACTCGCAATAAAGTAGTTCCCACTTCAACCTTCAAGTTGCTTGTCACCTCTCGGTTATTTAACCCAGCCGGACTATGGGGCAAAAAAGCACTGAACAAACACAGGTCAAGTTTGCTTTAAAGTTTATACCATATAACCACTGAGTTAAGTAAGGAGGCCTCTGCAAAGTTCATTTGTATGCAACCATGCCTGATTTTTTTTAAGAGTAATTCCTCCTAAAAACCTAATTCTAACGGATTCAACCAAATTCCAGAATAAGATTTGATGAACTTCATTCTCCATATTTTATTTCATTTCTGTTCTACATATTCTATATGATAGTAGCATTGTATAATCTTCAATAGGGTAGCCAAGTCAGACTTTATAGAGAAGGTGATTTGAAGAAAAAAAAAGGACAACAAGGGTTGACCATGAAGATATCTAGGAAAGATAGTTTCAAGCAAAAGAAGCAGTGAATGCAATGGATTTGAGATGGCATGCTGCTTTGACTACTCAGATATCAGAAACGTACAATTTTGCTAATGTGGAGCAAGGGAAAGGAGAAACAATAATAAATGAGGTCAGAGGTGTATAATAGCTTTCTGGTACTACAGCAGAATACCTGAGATAATCAACTTAAATGAGGAGAAAGGTTTATTTGGGGTTATAATTTTTGATGCCTTAGTCCATGATTGGTTGGCTCCATTGCTTTAAAGAATGCAGAAAAGTAGCACACCATGGATAGAAGCATACGGAGAAGCAAAACCATTCATCATATGGTGGGGAAGTAAGGTCAGGGTCTCAGTACTCCCTTTAAGAGAAAGTTCCCAAAGATTGAATTGCCTCTCACTACACTCAGAGTCTTAAACTTTTTACCACTTCTAAGAAGTGCCAATCTGGGAACTATGCCTTTGCGGAACTTTAGGGGATATTCTAGATGTAAACATTTTACCCAAGACTTCCAAAATCTCATGTCTATCTCACAAGTAAAATCCATTCATTCTATCTATCTCCAAGTATTTTCAAATCCTTAACTATTTCAGCATTGCTCAAAAATCGACTCCAGGGTCTCTTCTAAGACTCCTGACAAACAGCTATGAGCTCTTGTTAAAGGAAAGTTGGAAGAAAGAAAGTAAGTAAGTAAGTTAGTTACATATTTTCAACACACAATGGCACATTCCAAAGGGGAACAATGGGAATATAAAGGAGTTACTAGGTCAAAGTACCACCAAAATCTAGCAGGACAAACACTAAATCTTATAGCTTCATATAAGTCTTCTCAGGTACACTGGGAGAAGTTGGGCTCCAAAGGGCTTAAGCATCTGTCTTGGTTAGTGTTCCCTAGAGAAACAGAATCAATAAGATATGTGTATATATGGATTATAAAAATGAGATGTATTAGATTGGCTTCTAGGACCAGAAGCTAGATAGTTACACAATGGCCATCTGCAGGCTAGAGAGCTGAAGGAAGCAGTAGCTACTCTGTCTAAAACCTGAAGCTTTAAAACAAGAGGAATCAATGGTGAAGCCCCAGTCTGAGACCAAAGGCAAGGGTACTCCTTGGGAAGTTACTGATCAGAGGCTGCTTTGGATGCCTAAAGGAGCTGGAGTATAATTTCCTGAGGTGATCAAGCAGCAAGCAAAGCACCTACATAAAAACTGAACTTGCATCTGCTATTGCTCCTTGTTCTATCAACTTTTTGTTCCATCCAGGCCTGCAATCTATTGCACTGTAAGGTCCACAGTTTGGGTTGGTCTCTGGCTCAGTTTGCTGTTCCACATGCCAATCTTTCCTAGAAACACCCTTGTTGACACACCCGGAAGCATCTTTATCATAGGTATTTTTATATCTGATCAAGTTGACAATTCAGATTATCCATCACAGGGTCCTACCCCTTTGGCTTCACTGGTTGTACAGATATGGCCATGATCTCAGGCTGGCTCTGCACAGTACCTCCAGCTGCCCTCATCAGACATTCTAAGTTGCTGGCATCTCTAACTTTCCTGGATGTCCATTGCAGCTTTGGCTTCACTCAGCTTCATGCACACCCATCTCGGGAATTTTTCCAGGGACTCTGATTTATAATACACTCTCTGGTCTCTCAAGATTTCCTTTGAAATATCCATGGAAGTCTTCAGGACCACATGATTCTTACCTAATGCATGACTGCAAAATCAGAATCACATGGATGACACCAAGATCTGCCTCTAGTATAAGGTATACCTTGGCCCCAAAACTTGAAACCCAGCTTTAGTGACCCTCAAGTGTCAGTGTCATGCCAGTAATGTTTGTGAAGGGGTCCTGAGTGAGCAAGGGACTCTCTTTTAAAATGAAAGTCCTCAAAACAAATTTGAGCCTGTGACGGCAGAGAGAGATTGGCAAATTGATGAGGTGGCCTCAACACATTTTTTCCTATTGTCTTGATGCAAAAAATTTGGGATTCTTTTTAAATGATATAAACAACCATTCTAGCACCCTCTGTGGCCAGAAATTCATGATGCACTTCTTTTCTGACAATATTCTAAGTTTCCTAAATTTTTCTACTCTGGTTTTCATGTCAGTACTTTTGATTCTCACTATAAATTTCGTTAAAAGCAGATACTAATGCCTGAGCGGTTGCCCAAGTGGTGAGATATCTTCAAATATCCTCCACCAGAGGCACAGTCACCTTTAAACTCAGATTCCCACAGAAATCTAAGATAAATGGACAAAATACAGCCCAATTCTTTGCCACAATGGAAATAGGATGGCATCTATAGTAATCTGTATTTGAGTCTCATTTTAATCTAAATTTTATCAGCACAGACTTTACTGTCTGCAGTCCTTAGAGTTTTCTCTTCTTCTGAGTCTTCACCAGATTTGTCCACTTAGCTCTGCTTTGAGCATTTTAGGCTTCCTCCAGTACACCCCTCCAACTTTTTGAAACCAATTCTAAAGCATTTTCCACAGCATCAGGTACAATAACGGCAATAATATCACTGCTCTGTGCTATTTTTTTTGTGTGTGTGTGTGTGTTAGTCCACTCTCTGTTACTATAAAAATAACCAAATTATAAAGAGGAAAATGTATTTTGGCTAAGCGTTTTAAATCCCCACGCATTAGGTTGTTTGGTGAGACAGTGCATCATGATTGGGAACACACTGAAGAACAAAACCACCAACTTCTTGACAGGGAAGCAAACTGAAGGATGAAGAAAGGGCAGCATTCCACGGTTACTTTAAGGGAAAGCCCCTAAAGACCCAAAGATTTTCCCCTACCTCTTACCAACCACTGGTGTGAAGCTGGGACTAAGCCTGTAGCACATAGGTTTTTGAATAAAATATTCCAGGTCCAAATTAACAGGAGACAGCAGAAAGCCTAATGACACAGGATGCTTAACAGTCACATGAATTCTACCCCTTGAGGAAAATTATTCAACAATAATAATTAGTACATCAAAGCAAGATTGCTGGATGAGGGCTACTTGAGAGGAATCAGACTCTAGGAAGACAGCATGTAGGCTGCACACAATAAACGAAAACTTCAAGATTTCTTGAAATCAAGAATTCATTTCATCTGAGAAATATTATGGAGCATCAGCTTCAACCTGTGAGTCAGGATAAAGGGAAGAGTTAAGTTGTCGGGTCATTTTTTCAAGGTTGTCAGGTCATTCAGAGGTGGTTCAGTTCTTCAAAGCAAGGTAAGCCTTTAGATATGTCAATAATATGCCAAAGGTTAGATCAAAAGTGAATTTCATCTATGTGTGATAGAGAAGAGTGAATGATTGAGGTCCTCAGAAGTTTGATTGATATGTAAATTCTCCTACTGCACCTAACAGGAAGCATTAACCCCTGGACCATTTCTGCTGACTTTTGTACAAGATATTGATGGTAGTGTTGAGAAAAAAATGCATAATTGTAGACCTAAGTATTTCAGATCACTGTCAGTGGAGATATTACATGAAATGAATGTGTTTCCTGAAATCATTCAATATCTTGATAGACTCAAAAGCAGAAGGCATTGATTTGACACCAAGTAAAATGAAAGAGGCATCTGTAGAATTCAATACCTTTGAACATCAGCAATCACTCCAGCATTTATCTCTCTCTCTTGACACAGTCTGTGAGATGAGCCACTGCTAATGGAGACAATGGCAAATAGAGAAACTCCACAAAGAAATCTGTTATAAAATTCTCAAAACATAGAGGTAGGAAAAAATAATGTGATGCTTTATGAAGTGAAAAATATTCTTTATCAGGTAAAACCAACCAAATGAACCAATCAATTACAAAAAGCAGTTATTCTGTATAAAAAAATATATAATGTGACCATAAGGGCATTTTATGTATTACCTGTCACTAGCAGGCTTGAAAAAAGGCAAAGAAGGGATATGTCTTTGTGTATATTTACATATATGTAAATGAACATATAATATATGTATACATATACACACTCACTCCCAAAAATATACATTTGACAATTAGTAACACGAGATTCTTAAAAAATGATAGAAAACCTGAAATTATCCATTCATGAATCAGTTTTACCCCCTAGGCATATAATACCATTGTTCTGACAACATTTGTATAAATAAATATAGCTATAACACATTTATTAAACTGTGAGCTTAAAGTTTTTACACAGTAATGTATGTAGATTGGTTTTCTCATGCAAACTTGGTGGCTTTAATGAAAACAATTTTATATCTTAAATTTGGGAGTTCTGACTTCTGAAATGCCTCTTGCAAAGATAAGACCAGAGCCTGCCTCCATTTTAGATACTCTAAATTAGAATCTATTTCTGAATGTTTCAGCTTCTACAGACTGCCTGCATTTCTTGATTTATGGCTGCACCAATTTGACCAGTTTCCATGGTGGTTCCTTCTCTGTGTCTGCCTCTCCTATTTCCTTCATACCAGAACCTTTGTGGGTACTTCATCACTACCCAGATAACCCAGGAAAATCTCTCCACATTTCAAGATCCTTAATTTGTTCACCTCTACAAGTTCTCTTTTGCCTTGAAAGGTAACACATCCACAGGTCCCTGAGACTATCTTTTGGACAACATTATGGAGACATTTTACTGCCTTATTGCATAAGTTATAACTTCATAAGATAATCAAATTCTATTTTGTTAAAAAAAAAGAAGAAAAAAGGAAAAAATAGTGTGGGTCTGTTTTGTGCTGCTATAACAAAATTTCTGATACTTTGTAATATACAAAGAACAGAAATGTTTCATCACAGTTCTGAAGATGGAGCAGTCTAAGATCAAAATGCTAGCAGGTTTAGCTGTCTGGTGAGGATCTCTTCTTTGGTCTCTTGATAATACATCTCCTGTAGGGGAAGAGTATTCTGTCCTCAAGAGACAGTAGGGATAGAAGGGCAAAAGGAAAAATATTCTGTGCCCTCACATGTTGAAAAACCTGAAGAAACCCTTTCCATAGTCCCTTTCTAGAATGACCTTGATTCATTCATGATGGCATATCCTGAACACCCTAAACATCTTCCAAGAAGCCCTGTCTCCAAACACTACCACACTGGGGATAACATTTCCAACACATAAAGTTTGGGTGCACACATTCAGATCATAGCACATACACATACTGCTTAGAATGTATTTCAGCTCTAAGTGTGTACCTTTGTATGAAATAACTGAACATAATTGTTTCACTATACATATACCTAATAAAGGAAAATACATATTTTTAGTGATCCTTTATCAATTCTAATATTTGTTATTTTATGAAAATTCTACTTGTAAAAATCATGCTCACTCTTCCATTCTTCTAGATAATAAAGCTATTTCCAAAATTATGATTTATAAAAATATAAAAGCAGTGATAAATCTTTAAAAATTTCAAATCGACAGCTTAAGTTTTATTTGACATTAACTTATCAAATGCATTGAATTTTTATCTTGGCAAAATTAGAATGTAGGGATGTGTATTTCTCGTGTCTATTTATAGTTGCTGCTGGGTGAGCTTCTTCAAAAAAATTATTAAAATTTCCAGAGCTAGATTTAGACAAGTGAAATAAATTTAGAGATGTTGAAATATCAAGTAAATACAATAAGTGATCCATAGTAGTAGATCTTTGTCTCTGGAGCAGAAGGGATACAGAAATGAAGCTTCCTTCTGCCAATCACCGTCTCACTCTGACATGTTGTCTTATAGTGAAACTTTTAAGATGTTTTATGACGAAGAGCGATTTTTTCTCCATTTTATCAGGTAAAATATATTTTCATGGGTTCCAAAGGACAACTGCCAAGACTGGTGCCTATAAAGTTTAGAACTGAAGTTTTGTTTTGTCTGATCTGGAAATGTCAGTACTATATTTTCTCCCCAGTGTGAGGAAAATTATATGATGCATCCATTTTATTTATTTCCATTAGGCCAATGCACCGACTCTCTCAAATCTCAACACAGCAGCACTTGCTAGTGTAAAAAGCTCGGTTTTGTGTGTTTGAGTCTCAGTGATACAGAGTCCTGGGTAGTTTTATATTACATTTTTGAATTTTTACAGCTTTGCAGCTAGAACTGTAGGAATTCTCCATAAATATTGGAGAAAGAAAGCAATAACCTTGATATTTGTGAGAACTAGTATGTAAAACAAAAAGTAGACAGAAACATTTGTTCTTTTATGTGTGCGCATATATATATATATATATATATTATATATTATATATATATATATATTCACAGAATGCATTGGTTGACAATTCTAATATTCCTGACACACAATCTAATCACTTTCTTTGATAACTGTCATTAGTCATGCTCTTTCACTATGCTTCTTTAATAAAAGAACCATTACCAAGAGAATGATTCTTTCAGTCTTTTTGTTTTTATTGCTTTTCTGGTGTGTGTGTGTGTGTGTGTGTGTGTGTGTGTGTGTGTGTGTGTGAATGCACATGCGCGTGATTTGTTTGTATTTACTTTATGATGTATCTTCTTTCTCTTACAATTTTTCCTACATAGTAGTTGTAGTGTAATAAGATAACCAACTTGGGATGAGTATATACTTTAAATATTTTTAAAAGACTAGGTTATGTAGTAGTAATAATCTTTAAATAGCAGAGGTCTAAAATTACTAATGTGTTTTCTTTCCTCTTATTTGTCCAAGTAACACGTCCCCAGTATTGTTAGAACATATTTATGTTATCCCAAATAAAAAGTAATTTCAATATATTACATAAAAGAGAATAAAATATTATTAAGAAACAAAATAAATAAATAATAAATAAAATAAATACCAAAAAATACAAAAAATGAAAATTTAATAATTATTATACAAAAAATTAGATGACATAAAATAACGTGAGCAGTATATTAAAAAAGAGAGACTTGAAAAAATGTATCAAATGAACTTATAGAAAAAAAGGAATGCAAGTTAAAGAATTGGAAAATTTAAGCTTATAAAGTAGACAGAGTTCCAAAAGAATAGATGGAGAATAAGAATAAAAAGCATTCTCTTACAACATAATAACTAATAATTTTCCAGAATCAACAAAAGTTACACATTCTCTTATTCTGGAATTCTTTATCACCACAGCTAAACTGAATAAATAATTCTAGATCCTCACCTAATCTCATAAAGTTTACAAAATGCCAATAACAAAAACAACAAGCAAACTTTCTAAAAGTGAAGGCCAAAGACAGATTATCGTTAAAGAATGACAGCTTAAGAAACTGTTTTGTTTTCCCTTCTTTGTTTTTTTTTTAATATTGATATATTTATCTGTATCTATTTATTTATTTATTTATTTACCAGGGATGATTGAAACTTAGGGCACTTAACTTTTACTGATCCATATCCCTATCATTTTTTTTTAAATTTTCATTGTGAGACATCACCTTGCTAAGTTGCTAAATTGCTGTTCTCTATAAAGAAATATAATTTATGTGTGTGTGTGTGTATACACACATACATGAGAATTACAAACTGCCAATTATATTTTTAAAAACTGAAGGGTATCACAGTAAATGATTATAAAAAATCTAGCTACTTGCATATAAAGACACAAACAAAATATATGGGCTCAATGTTTTGAAAATAAAACAATAAAAATACACACAGATGCACACTAAGCATAAATGATAATGAAACACATTTACATTAATGTCTGACAAAATAGGCTTTAAAACATAAATAGCTTTGCTAGAAACAATGAGGTTCCCTTTCATGTCTGTTTTCTCCCAAGAACCAAAAAAATGTTAGATGGCAGTAAGAGAATTTCCATCTTCCATTTAAAATGTTCACATACATGGTAAGTTTGCGGGCTCACTCTCTAGAAATGCTAGGAAAGCCATATATATATATAATAATTTGTATTGGTATGCTTTCTTCATTACAGAAATTCATATTGTTTCTTCACAACAAACCTAGAATTTCCTATTTATGCAGATATTTATTATAAAACATGCTATTAGTCAACAAAGGTTGAGTTTCTACTTCATCTACTAATTAAGCAATTGTAATCATGTCATATAAGCATCTAGGCCTTGGTTTCCTTATCTTTAAAATGAGATTAACCTCAACTTAACATATTAATTGGTAAATAAGATAATGTATAGAAACTCTATCATAGTGCTTCATTTGAATATTAGTCATTTTTACTATTTATTTTTCTCCCTACAAAGAGATTCCACATTACTTAATATAATATACACAAATCATTTTTTAAATTATTTACCTAAAAAGAAAAACATGGAGCCTTCAAAACAATAAGATAATTCTAGAACAATATATTTATGGAGATATCAAATGTTAAAAATAACATTGCAAATTTATTTTTTAACACATATATTTATCACCCAAGGTTTTCTAGACCAGCGTAGATGATAATTATTTTCTTTTAGTAGGCCACTCAACAAATATCTTTCAAGCTCTGATCTAAGGAGTCAAAGGTGATGAAAGCAACTTTTCAAAATTTATGCATTCAAACAGCTTATATAAAGCATATAAATATATAAATGTATAAATATAATCACTAAAGAGATATGTTCACATACCGATGTACAGGTTTTGACAGAGGATACTTCTTTCTAACAAAGATATATGAAGACACCTCTGTTTAGCAATATACTAGACATCTATTCATACAACTTTTCGTATTCAAAGGTTCTAGTACAATGTCTTTTCTTAATACATAATCACATTTGTGGAGTTTGCACTTAACTGAATGACATTTATTTCTTGTTTTACCCAATCATCTAATTCTATTTTATTTTACTGCTAATTCACATTCTGTGGAATATACTTTCAAATTTCTGTATTGCTCATATACCAAAGACTTTAGCCAAAGTGAGTTACAGAATTAAGGAAATCTACCTAAATAGAATAAGAACAGAGCAAATACTTCAAATTTCATGTCTGTATGAGTGCTGAAACCTACATTTTAAATACATATGTTTGAGCATAAGCTTTAAAAATGTGTGATTTATTTGGGAATCCCCTTTTGCCATATAGCAAATGACACTGGACATTTTTCATTTCTTTGTTTCCAGTGTATTCCAACTAGCTTGGTTTCTATGTACAAATTTTATTTTTTCTTCTACCATTCTTTTTTGTTGACAGACCTAATGACATTTTTTTTAGTGTGGAAATAATTGCAAACATTTGGGAGCATGCTAATTCTTCAGTAATATTGATAGATTTTTAATCATAGTCATGGAATCATGAAATGAATTTTTTCTCTTTTTATTTAAAATTCTCCTAAGTAAGGTATTTCAAATTTGAGTGAACTTAGTTCAGTAGGAAGCATAAAGTCAGAATAAAATATATGGTATCCATAACTTCAATAACTTCAAAAATTGCTAAACTTTTAGATGCTTCTTAAGTAATAAAAGCATGAAGATGCTTTTTACATGACACTTTTCCTTTCAAATACAATATTAACACTGTAACAAATACATTGTTGCAAATATTTTCTGCATTATTTCCTAACAGAGGATTTAAATCATCAAAATAGTAGTTTTGAAAGAACCATACAACGGTCAGAAAGCCTTATGAAACTTTTTATGTCTAATTTAAGCATTTTTGTACAACAAGAATATGAATAGAAACCACTAAAATCTTTGAGTTTAGGTTTGAATTTCTGAACTCATGAATTTCAAGTGACATTAAATTGGCCCAGATAATACCACGGCTGGTTATTGCAGCCCTCATTCACCCTTGAAAGCCACATGATGTTTTACATGTTCCTACAGAATCTTTGCTTCCGTAAAAAAAATATCATCTATGTTTACAATAAACAGCCCTGATGGATTTCTGTGCTTGGTCTTGAATACCTAGGTGCCTTATTGTCTTTCTATCCCAAGAAAAGGCACATTTTCTTGAAGATGCATAGACTGGGAATTGACACTCAATCCTGCATTAATAGCTGATAACCTGAGTTGTTCCCCATTAATATGGCAACTTATGTGTTGTATAACAGTCTAAAATAATGAGCAATATTTATCGAACTGTCAGTCATATTGATCTGAGCACAAAGAAGTAAAATTTAATGCTGTTTTAAACTCATTTAAGAAAGAGATGCACTGGCATCTATACAATGACAATATTGATATTGTAGGTAAATTATAAGAGTATAATCAAAATCAAAATCTGTTTAGTGTAAATTAAATGAAAGTTTATTAATTCAGCATACCTCTGTTGATTATTTCACATATTAATGAAAGTTTGTTTTTCTTTTTTTTTAGATTGGATAATTACATATTCAGTGTAGCAATGTATTAGGCAAAAGTATAGATCAAAGAAGGAAATTTAAAACTCAGAAGTGATTTTCGATCCTTCCAATTTAATGAATAAAGTCATCATTCTGTATGTTAACTCAGTCTGCTCCTTTGTCCCTTTATCCCAATATATGCCAGGAAAATCTCCCTACTAGCAAAAGCAGGATTTCTAGGAAGATTTATCCATTGAGAATAAAGTAAAAAAGAAAATTTTAAGTCCTCAGGGTGTTTTAGTTGTAAGCTACAATGTTCCTGGAATATAAAACATTATTCTTAGAAATGTTTCCTCTCTTTGCCCTCAAACCTCAAAAGGGACTTTAGTAAGAGTAAATGGATGAAATTATGTTTAAGCAAGACCTTGCATGTACATAAAAAATGAATATTAAATAAAATATCTTAAAAATTTTGCAGAGAAAAGATCATTCCTCACTTTTTAGAGCAATATAATCTTGGAATAGTTGGATCTATTGTTGGGCACAGTGATGTAGGCCTGTAATTCCAGGTACTTGGAGGCTGAGTCAGGAGGATTGCAAGTGTGAGGCCACCTTTTGCAACTTAGAGATATCCTATCACAAAATGATGAAACGGGCTGGGGAAGTAGCTCAATGATAGAGTGATCCTGGATTCCACTCCAAGTACTAAAAAAAAAAAAAAAAGAAAGAAAGAAAAAGAGGAACAGAGAGAGTGACAATATTTTGACCTACAGGAAAAGTGAAAAAGAATTTTCCGGCTACAGAGTATTTTTTAGCAGTATACTAAATGAGAGATAAAAATATGATCACTTAATATTTGATAAATGCATCATAATTATGAAGCCATTTTAAAAGCATTATTTCATTGATACATAAAAGAGGTAACTTCATTATCCCCATTTTAAAGATGAAAAAATGAAGCTTTTTCTGAATTTTGTTGCTAAAGATGTGATTTGTAACTGGCTTATATCTCCTACCTTCTGTGTGTAAGGAAATCAAGGTGATATTCTACTCTGCTTCTGCAGAAGGACTCATGAAGCATCAGGAAACTTATATTTATAAGAAAATACCCACACTAATCATCACTAGTGACTAGCAGATTTCCTTTGGGTTCTCCGGGCTTCAATTTATTTATCACAAAATTCAGGAATAAAATACACACAGAATAATGATTTTTAAGTAGAGCAGATCAGTTAAACAAATATTACCTATTTCAGAGTAGTTTATAATATTAAAATATTTATAAAATTTCAGTGTAACAATAAAAATGTAAGGAATCCCCCAAACAAGTACACGGTTGTGTTATTCAAAGTGGACTCTTGGGAGTGATCCCATCATTCCAATTCATCTGGTTATCTCTCTGTCACTCTGGAGTCTAAGTTTTACCTGGTTTCTCATGCCTATAATGGCCAATCTATTAACCTGAGTCAATTTATAGACTCCACAAAACTTTCCATCTATTCTCAGTAACTGTAATCACCATGATGATTTTTTTTTCAGAACTTCCCACACATTTTAGTAATGGCAACTAAAATTTGGCTGTTCCCTTAGATCCTATTCTCCTTGTTCTTGCAGGCTTCTATTGACTTGGGGACAGGTGACAGAAGACATATTCTTTATTTAATACATCATTACTCTTTCAGGTCACTGTTTTCTTTGCTTGTAAGAATAAGGTGAACAAACACACAAGCAGCACACATCTACACCAATGGTGTCCTACTGAAATTGCCACCATGAGCTCCCTTGTCCCCTCTCTCTTCCCATAGTTCTACCAGGACCCATACTGTGTGTGGAAGACTAGAATCCATGTTTTGCACTTTTCTTCTCCAAACATATTTTCATACTCTCATTTTCCGTCTCAGTATAGTCAGTAACTAATCAATACTCTTCTCCCATTTCCAACACGTTTTTCCTCATTCCTTGTATTCCCAAACCTTGACAGTTATGATTAGATGACAGTTATGATTCCCCAAAGCTCATGGGTGAGACTGCAGAAAGATTTAGAGGTGAAATGATTGGAGTGTGAGAACCTTAACTCAATTAATACCCTGATGGGATTAGCATAGTGGTACCTGAAGGCAGGTCGGTTGTGGCTAGAGCAGATGGGTCATTGAAGGTGTGCCTTTGGGGTATATATTTTGTGAGCTGAGCTTAGTCTCTCTCTGCTTCCTGGTAGCCACATTAAAAAAAAATGCTTCCCTCTACTACCCACACTCTTCTACCATGATGTTCTTCCTCATC
The DNA here is from genome assembly GCF_052094955.1 of Ictidomys tridecemlineatus. Lineage (NCBI taxonomy): Eukaryota > Metazoa > Chordata > Mammalia > Rodentia > Sciuridae > Ictidomys > Ictidomys tridecemlineatus. The sequence goes on from NC_135481.1 coordinate 105,635,345, forward strand.
TCGAGCCCTGAGGAATGGAGCTGGCCCTCTATGGACCGAGATCTCTGAAACCGTGAACCCCCAAATAAGCTTTTTATTCTCTAAATGCTCTCTTCAGGTCTTCTGGTCACAGCAGTAAAAAGGCTCACTAAAAATCAATCTTGAAAATAATCGCTTCAAACCCGAGTTTCCAACTATATCTCCTCTCCTTTTAATGCAAGGAATGCAGGACCATCTTTACTGTAATTCTTTAATTCTTTCATGGCCCTGGACTAGAGGCTATAGGTGCACAGTGGTATTCTACGAAGGCCACACAGTAAATCTTTTAGTTATTCTATGCCATATATGGTCTGTTGCAATTATTCCATTCTTTCATTGTTTGCATATATCTATTACATATATGAAATGGATAGATGTGGCTGTGTAACTTCAACCCGCCACCCAATAATCCTCAACTTATGATATAGCTAGATCAAAGGCCAATGTCTCAAAGGCTATGTAGGCCTGGGAAATAGTTGGATTGAACTATGGAGGGCTATGGGCAAGAATGCCAAAGAGGACAGGTAAATAGAGCTGAAGATTTTTATTTATATTACAAAAAAAGGGGGGGAAGAAAAAGGTTGTGATAATGATGCACAAAAGCCAGTTAGTTGATAGAATAAAACTGAGTGAAATTTTATACTTCCAGAGACCTTCTTTTCAGAATGACCAGAAAAGTGTCATAATTTCTTAATCAGTTGGAACCCTTTGGAAAGAGGGTTTAGTCCTTACCTGCCCGTCTGGGAGAGGCACACTCTCAGGAGCAGTACAACTGCAGGGAAATTATTCTGACTACGTGAACTTGGAGGAGGACCTAGAGCTTGAGAGGAGCGGCTCCCCCATCTTATGTCTTGAATGTGACCCTCACTCTCCCTGCCTAGAGGAGCCAGCTTAGCCTTCCCAGGACTCCAAAGTAGTGGACCTGAGAGATAGCACACGTGTTGTTTCAAGCCAATGCATCTATGTGGTACGTTATACACTCCCCAAGCTTATACAACTGTAACGCTGCATGATCAACTGTTAGCTGAAATCCTCACCCTCACCTTGCTGTCACCCCACACTTCAATGACAAAAAAGGAAATTAGCAGATAAACTGTCACTATTTTCTGTCACAAAGTTGATAATTACCTGCGTCTGAAGACAACCACTTTTCTCTTTAAATGCAGGAAGTGTCACACTTATATTAAAGTTAGTGTTTCAACTGAGGCTCTACTATTAAACTTTTTTCCCCTTCAGTTATCATTCCTCTGGTGGTTTACTTTCTACTTTGTAATTTAATTATGAATTTAAGTATGAATAATTTACATATGTGTGCCTAGACTACACATGTGTATTAGTATGTACATGTACACATACACCTATATACACATGTATAATATTCATTCAACACATGCATAAAATCCCTATATAAATTGATAGAAGACTTACATGTATACATATGTGTCTCCTGTATACATATGTGTCTCCTGTACACCTAGGTGTCACCTGAATCTTTCTCTACCTTGATACAATTGGCAGTGGATCTCTGTCAAAGAAATGTCTATATCTACCATGTTCTCTTCCACCTAGTATTTCTTTACTTGATTTTAATACCCTTGCAAGATAAACAGCTCTAAACAGGTCATCAAGGATTCTGATCTTGTCAAATTCAACAGAAAATATTCTGGATTCAAAATTTCTTACTTCAGAATATTTTCCCCACCCCACCCTCGGTTCTTGAGTCTTATTTTTTGGAGTATCATATCATTAAACATCTCTGAGTTTTATCCAACTTCATTAGCTTTTCTTCTTTGGTTAGAACTTTTCTTTGTACTGTGCTGCCAAGTTTGAGGGATTTTCAGTCTTGGTCCTCCCATCCTGTCCTCTACAATTCATCCTAGGTGATGGCAGTAATTCTCCTGATTACTAACTAGGCCACAGGTTCTAAGTATCTCCAGCCTGATGCTTCATCTGAGAATCATACTAACATTCATGAGGCCACAAATGGCTATATTGCCTCATGGATGTTGCAAAATTAGCTTATGAAAATTCAAACCTTTAACTTCAAATGTTTTGCACAAATGTATATACACCAGATACTAGTAACAACCATAAAAGAAATCATTTGCTTTCTTACATTTTTCCCCAAATCCCATTAAATGACTACTTCTAGGATGACGAAAAGAAAAAAAAATATCATCAAACAAAGCTATTTATGATGCTTTTTTTCTTTCCAGCTCTGTTGTGTTCTACCTCCAAAATAAAACTCAAATCCATCTATTTCCATTCATCACTGAAATGACTGTACAAGAGCACCATCATATCCAGCCTGGACCCACTGTTCTTCCATTTGTCACTTTTGGTTGGTATGTATAATCATGTTGCTGGAACATATTACTGTGAGGATAATACCTGGCTTATAACTATGATTGGGGTTATAGTAGTCTCATCTGTTTTCCTCAAAATACATGCTCACAAGATCATAACACTCCCTGTTTGTTTTGAAAAGGAATTCACTATAATTATAAATCCCACAGAGGAGTAATAGAATAAAAAGTCAGTAAAATAACAGTATTAACTTTGTACATGTACACACATTATTTAATCACTACTAATGATGTTAATGTGCCAGATGTTTAAATACATTTCTTATATTAAAGACAAATCAAGTAGCTCAAGTTTGTCAATTATTTCCTTAAACATGCCCAAATTCTATCTCTGAGACCTATCATGTACTCACTGAAACAAATAAACAAACAAAGAGGCAGGGGGACTCAACAATTTTCATGTCATAAGTATAGTAAAGGTAGTTGAAATCAAAGACACATTAGTAATTCAGACATCTGACACATAATGACATCTGAGTCAGCAATGAATCACATATGCCATTATGTTCCCACAGAATTCTACTGCCAGATGATGTCATAACCATCTTAGTGTGAATAGGTATGCATATATATGTGTTCCACACAGTGACTCACTCAACTAACAACCCATTTCTCAGAACATATCCCCATCATTGAGTGGCACATGGTAGTATAATATATCTCTGTACAGTTACTGAAGAATTCTTTGAAAATATAAGGAAAAAATTTAGGCAGAAATTTATAAAAAAATCAACTCATGAAGAGAATTTTATGATGATGGAATAGAGGAAAAAGGCACTTCTCACTTGCTCTGCAGTTTGAAATTTGAATGACAGAAATACAGCTTCATAATAAGTTTATTCCTTTGGAGAATAAAATAACATAGTTCAGAAGAAGGCATACTATCAAAGTAGCTCCCCAAGAGTGAATAAAATCAGCAATTTAGCACTGGCAAGTTGAGTGTACAAAACTCTGAAGACAAAGAAATTTTTCACTTGAAACAGACAATCTGAGCTCTGGGATTAGCAGCCAGGCTGATCGTACTACTTACCTGATCATCTCAATAGATAGAACAAAAATCTTTTAACAAAAACCAGCATCCTGACATGTTAAAAATGCTGGAGGAATAAGGATAAAAGAAACTTGCTTCAACATTGTAAATGCTGTATCAGACAAATCCAAAGCCAACACCATATGGCATAGAATAAAACTTAAAGCATTTTCTTTAAAATCAGGAAAAAGACAAGGATGTCCACTGTTACCACTCTTATTCATTATGGTTTTTGAAACTCTAAGCAGAACAACCAGAATGGGAAAAGAAAAACTAAATTATCTCTGTTTGTTGATGACAAGATACTATATATAGAAGACCAAAAAAAAAAAAAAAAAAAAACCTCCACCAGAAAATTTCTACACCTGATAGATTTTAGCAAAGTAGGAGGAGGATACAAGATGATAATATATAAATCAATCACTTTCTTAAACGCCAATATTGAATTTGTGGGGAAAAAATCCCATTCACAATAACTAAAGAAAAGAAAATAGATTAAAGTACTTGGGAATAAATCTAACAAAAGAGGTGAAAGACCTTTACATTGAAAAACTACAGAGCAATGAAGAAAGTATTGAAGAATGCCACAGAAGATGGAAATATCTCCCAATTTCTTGGATATGCAGAATTATTATAGTAAAAATGGCCATATAATCCAAAATGTTATGCATATCCCTATTAAAATACCAATGACATTCTTCACACAACTAGAAAAAGAAATCCTCAAATTTATTTGGAAGAATAAAAGACCCAGAGTAGCCAAAACAATTCTGAACAAAAGGAGAGATGCAGGAGGTATCAGAAGCTGGTCTGAAACCACATAACAGAGCAATAGTAATGAAGACAGCAAAGTACTGGTATCAAAACAGATGGAAAGACCAATGGACTAGAAATGAAGACACAGATATATACCGAGATAATTATTTGATGATTAAGAAAGATGCCAAACACATATATTGGAGAAATGATAACCTTTTTAACAAATGGTGCTGGGAAATCTCCATATATAGAATAATATAACTAACTAGATCCTTATCTTGTACCATACACAAAAGTCAACTCAAAGACAATCAAAGATGTAGGAATTAGACCAGAAAGTTTGCAACTATTAGAAGAAAAGATAGAGCCCACACTCTAACATATTGGCACAGTCACTGTCTTCCTTAACAAGACCCCCAAATCTCAATTAAAACTAAGATTCAATAAGTGGGATGCCATTAATTAAAAAATTTCTGTACAGCAAAGGAAACAATTAGGAGTATGAGATGAGAGCCTAAAAATATGGGAAAAGAGGGCCGGGGTTGTGACTCAGGTATAGCATTTGGGTCACATGTGTGAAGCACTGAGTTTGATCATAAGCACTGCATATAAATAAACAAATTAATTAATTAATTAAATGAGGTCCATCAACAATAGCAACAATTTTTTTAAATGGGAAAAGATCTTTGCCACATATTTTTCTGGCAGGGGATTAATATCCAAAACATATTTTTTAAAAAACCCTCAAAGTACTTAACACAAATAACCCAATCAATGAATAGAAAAAAAATCTAACCAGAATTTCTTGAATAAATACAAATGGACAATATATCTGTGGAAAATGTTCAACATTGTTGGCAATCACAAAATACAAACCAAAACTACACTGAGATTTCACTTCACTCCATTTAGAATGGCAAATCATCAAGAATACAAACTCTAAAAAATGCTGATGAAAACGTGGGGAAAACAGTATACTTAGACATTGTTGATGGGACTAAAAATTAGTGCAATCCTTATGTAAAACAGAATGGATATTCCTTCAAGACTAGGAATAGAACTGCCATATGAACCAGCTCCCCTACTCCTTCTACATATCCAAAAGAACTAAAATCAGCATACATACCCTTATTAGCAGAGTAATTCACAATAGCCAAGATATGGAACCAATACACAAGCCCATAAACAGTTATGCCATAAAGAAGAATAAAATCATGGCATTTGCCAGGAAAGGGGTGGCACTGTAGAACATTTTGCTAAGTGAAATGAGCCTGATTCAGAAAGTCTAGGGTCAAGTGTTTGCTCTCATGTGTGGAAGCCAGAGAAAAACATGGAGTAAAAAGTAGGGAACACCATGAAAATAAAACGGAGACCAATGAAGTAGAGGAAGAGGATTGAGGGGGAAGGAGGAGAGATGAGAGAAGGGAGTAATTGAGAAATGAAATTGACCAAATTATGATATGTACCTATATGAGTAGATCACAGTGATACCACCTACATGTGCAACTATATATAAAGCACTATTTTTTTAAAAAAAAAATATTAAATAGAAGGAAGAGCAATAAATTTAGAGGAAAGGGAATAGGAACAGGGAAGGGGGAAGGAAAACAGGAAGTACTAGGGACTGAAATATACCCAGGGTTGGATCTAAATAATAATAATAATAAAAAAATATGTAGCAAATAATTTTCTTAACTTATATCAACATTTTGTAGCATTTTAACTCTTGAATACATAATTCATTTATTTTATTCGTCTTATGCCTCTGATGTTTTCACTCTCAAAATCTGTTTGACCCAATCCACAATAAGCAGAAATCATTCTAGACTGGCTACCCGAATACATAATGGAACTGGTATGTGAGTGTGGGCTTGTGTTTTCATGTGTCAGAGTGTATGTGAATGTGTGTGCATTTCTGTTTCATTTCTGTTTCATTCTGATTCAACTAGCCAAATTTTTCAACCATGTTACTTTCCCAAGGATATACTTTTATTTTACCAATTAGAAGATATTTAGACAACAGAAAGGATCTATACACATCAGGCAGAAATGTGTCATTTGTAATTATTCTTGTGAACAGAGTTTTAAATAAGTTCTATATGACCTTTTTAAATGTCAAGAATACCGGATATGGGATACAATCATTTCTACCTAGGCATAGTCATTTATATTTCAAGTATTCTGTTATGCTAATGTGGTGTGTTCCTTGTTCTCTCAAGTTATTCTAAGGATCACTTGAAACAGTGATGAGAAACAGTGATGAGCAAAATCAGGCTTCTATCAAGTACTCTGTATGGGAATTTAGAGAAAGATAGAGAAGGCAAAGGGTTCATGATTTTATGATAAAAGAAACTACACTCTCCATCAAAACTTGAGAGAAATTTATTCCTGAAAGCAAATGATAATGAGATCTCGCACTGAAAATCTGTAAGTTAAAAAGGCAATTAGCTTGTCTATCTTATTCACCTACGGGGGCAAAAACAATTCAATTCTCACTGTTAAAATGGATTGCAGTCATATTGGATTTGAGAACCTGACTTTTTAAATATTTATGAGTATATAAACTCTGCAAAAGAGAAGAAAAGAGGGCACATATCATTTAGAAAATTTTCATTCAGCTCAATGACTCCAATGTAGACTTTTTATTTCATTTGAAACGCAGATTGAAATATGTTTACTATCTCTGTTACAAAAAATCAAAATAAAAATGCTTAAAATAAAAGAGGTACAGTGCACCATTATTTTTGAAAATGGAGTGTCAGAGTAATTTCTTAAGATTTACTCTTTTATTAGAAAATTCTGAATTAGAAATGCTTTTGGAGCAAAGAGTTTTAAGTTGTGCATCCTTGAAACATTCTGACTGAAACATGGATGATGGTGTTCTCAGATCAGAGAATGTTTTATTATCCAAACTTGAAGTCAACCCCTGGGGAAGCATGATTACATTTGTCTTAATAAGAATATTCATATTTGAACAAGCATATTGGTTGATTACACACTAGTAAGCCTTAAAAACCATTTCAGCATATGAACACTTGTGCAAAACCAGGTGGTTTATAGGCAATAAATCAGTGATGTTTGTCCTAACAATGCCCAATCTCATATTTTTTATTAAATAAAGTAATTATCAATTTTAGGGGATAATGTTTAGACGGTTTGTTGAAAATCATAGTATTAATTTAGACAGATCAGAGTTCAGTAAACTTTTTTTGTGAAGGGCCAGATGGTTAATATTTTTTTTATAGGTCCTATTATCTTTGTTCCTACTACTCTATTCTGCCACTGGAATTAAGAAAGACAACACACAAACAATGAGCCACAGTCTAACAAAATTTTATTTTGCAAAAGCAGAATAGGAAACTAATTCTCCTCTTGGCTGCTCCTGGTTTATTTTCAAAACACATATGCTTGCAAAGTTAAAAAGAAGGGAGAAAAATTATGTAATCGGCACCCAACCCAATTTGTCTCTTATTTCTAGATATGGAAAAAAAAACAGAAGTCAATAAGTGACAAAATGCTTGCTTTTGAAATGTGTGTAGAAGCTAGTTGATATTAAACTATCTCCTTTCCAAAGCCAGGTTAGTTGACTCCCTTCTTCGGGATGATCACCACACTTTGGTTTGAGTACTCTGTATGCTGGAGAACTCAGTGAATGGGGAAACCTGTAGATACTTTGTTTAATTTTTGAACAATTCTAATTACTAAACACATTTCATTTATGCTATGTTCAGACACAATTTCTAGTAATTGAGCTGTGATTTGGTAAAAACTAGCCAAATATATTTTACCAGTTACAGATTCATAGGTTTACTTTAATTATTCAACATCTTTAAAATTAATAATAATGGTTTACTTTTTATTGAATGTATGTTTTAAGGCATATTTTTTGAGTCAGAATTTCCATGACTTCCTGAGCATCATATCCCATGCTAGGCATCAAGGGTAAAAGATAAGTAGATAAAAAATGCCTCAAGAACTCACTAAGTTAAATTTCCCAAACTACTGCCATGTTTTCTAATTCTTAACATCAGTTAAATGTTCACAACTGTGATGTTAGGTAAAGGTCATTGATTATTTCACAGTGATGATTCCGTATTATTTCACAGAATTACTTAACAATGCTGCCTCCTTCATTTCTTCATCTCTTTGTTTCCCTCATACACCATGTTTGGATTAGTTAATTCCCAGGAATTCTTCACAAGATTGTCCCTTGGCATTGCTCAAAATTAGACTTGCTCAAAAACTAAACACAGTACCTACAGGCCTCTCCAGACACTGAGCTTTCTATCGCCCAAGGTTTTCTAACCAAACCAAGATGATGAATTACCTAGGAGGAAGGAATCTTTGGAAGTTGGCTTTGGAAAGGAATGATTAATCAGTTGACTTCTAAACACTTTTTAAAGCTTTCCTTCCTGACTTGTGATTCATTTTAAGTAAATTTAGCAGAATCAAATGTTTTAGAAACTTCCCATAAGTTTCAGTAAATTCAAACAGAATTTAGAAACATCTTTTCCCTAGGTTGATAACATGTAGCTCTGCATATGCATTAAACTTATATTGATTGTTGTAAATATTTTCATTTCTCCCTTTTAGAATTTTGTAAATATGCTTTCAATCTAGGCAGCCCTAATATGCCACTCTGGTTTTATAGTTTTTACTACTTTGATTTTGTTGTCTCTGATGTCTAATCTGGCACAAAAAATATATGATCTATTAACCTGGTATTTCCCATTACCACACAGAGTCATAGGGCCCTGTCAAAAGCATGACTTAAGAATTATCCAATTTTTTAGATGGGGTAGAGAGAGAAGATGGGAGCGGGGGGAGGGGGCATAGTAGGGGATAGGAAAGGTAGCAGAATACAACAGTTACTAATAGGGCATTATGTAAAATTGTGGATGTGTAACCGACGTGATTCTGCAATCTGCATTTGGGGTACAAATTGGGAGTTCATAACCCACTACAATCTAACGTATGAAATATGGTATGTCAAGAGCTTTGTAATGTTGTGAACAACCAATAAAAAAAAAGGAATTATCCAATTTTTGAGTGGAGGAGGGTATGCTGGGCCTACTCTTTTCTAAATGGAAAAAAGAAAAGAAAAGCAACTGGACTGTGTTATCTTCAGTTATCAGAAACGATAAGAAAAAATATGGTGGGGAGGTGGATATATTAATATTTGGCAAAGAATAAGCTTTTATGTCAGGAATTTGCTTTTCTGTTTTAAATCACAGCCAACACTCACTCATCACTATCAACATATTCACTTCCAGAGATTTGGCAGTTGGAGCAAAATTTCTAAGCCTAACTTGACTTTTTCCATCATCAGAGGAAACAATAAACCAACCAACTACTTTTCATTATTAAATTGGCTGTTACCACAGAAGGCAACATGGCTTTCTCTGCTTTGCTGAGGTTACTGTAGATGTGCTCACTCATTACTGAGACTGTATAATGAGGCCTTTTTTAAAAAAAAGACTAAATATTTCCACCTGATTGTATGTATTTTTTTCTTATCTCTTTTAACTTTTACTCCCTTATTTCTTGAAAGGGGTTTCTCCATAGCCAGTGAAAAGGGAAAAATAATGCCTCCTATTGCATTTTTTACATGCTAAGATTTTTGGAGAGGAGGGAGTGAAATGAATACTGGAAAACAAATATATTCTCAAGTGAAATTTATATTTGACATAAATGTCTTGTACTCCCTCCTCATTTCTTACTTTGTTATCTGCTCACTGATTATCTTTTACTCAGCCAAAACTGAGTATGCTCCATTAAGACAGAAATTCCATTTGGTAGCAATAGAATTGAAAACTTTCTCTATGCTACTCTAAAAAGCTCTCCAAGAGCCAGAGCTTTTACCATTTAAGGCTTTGACACTTACAAACAAGAAGATAAATGTTTGTGTGTGTGTGCATAGGTGTGCATGTGTTAGAGATTCAGAGAAAACAAGATCTTTCTCGGTGTGCACTCTAAGAGCCACTCCTGAGTAGAAGGAACATATTTTCAGCCTTTTTCCACCACTTAGAAATTTCATCTCTTTCCTCTTTAAAAGAAATCTCTAGCTGTGCATCATTATAGTGTTCAATGGAAAAGAAGAGAGGGAAGTTAGGGAAAGGGAGGGTTAGAGAGATGGAGCTGTGTATCAAAGAAAAGGTACTGTGCTGTAAGAGAAAAATAAATTGAAACTTCCACTTTAAGGCCAAACTCTTTAAAAGATTGTTGCAATTTTTGACCTTTATTGATACTATGCACACCACAGGAACATGAGCTTTTGTATACAGAAAGAGATAAATCTGTACATCACAGCATAACCACATTCCTCACTACAAGCTTATATCCATCCAAATCAACTTTTTAATCCAGGTGTGTCCACATACCTCTACTGACATCTGCATTGAAAAATTTATCCATTTCAATCTTTTAAAGAGAATCTTTTCTCAGACTATTTTATGCATCATAAATAAGCTGATACTTTGGTCCCAAAGCTAAATTTCTGTTTTAAACTTTTCCTTACAACTTGTTAGTGACAATAGCTATTAATTTTTTTATATATAATAAGACCATTATCTGAAAAAGAAAGAAATTGACAATTTCCAAAGAAAAACTTCAAAGCCATATGTCTACAAAATAAGATGTAAAATTTATCAAAATATATACCTTTATAAAAATACTTAGCAGATATCCTTTCTTATGAAAAAAAAAGAAAATTCCAATAACAGAAAAATCATAAAATTAAGAAGGATTACTTTTTTATTTAAGTGAATATAATCTAAATTACACTCCATATATTTATTATGGGTCTAGACAAATTGTGTAGTCTCTATTATGAAATCTTAAAGCAGCCATTTATACAAGATGCCTAATGGTATAGTTTAGATATGATTTGTCCCTCAAATGCCCACGTATGAGACAATGCAAGAATTTTCAATGGTGAAACGATGAGATTATGAGAGATATAATCCACTGATATGGATTTACTGGGTGGTAATAGTAGGTAGCTAAGATGTGGTGGAAGATGTAGGTCATTGGGGGCTTTCCTTTGGGGTTTATATTTTGTCCATGGTGAGCTCTGTTTGCTTCCTGGATGCCAAGTCCTGATTTGTTTTTCTCCATCAAGTCTTTCCACCATAATTTTATGCCTCACCTTGGGCCCCAAACTGTGGAATCAGATAAGCAAAGACTGAACCTCTGAAACCCTGAGCCCAAATAAACATTTTTTTTCTCTAAGTTCCTGTCAGATCTTTTGGTCACATTAACAAAAACTTGACTAAATACCTAAAATGTAAAAATTTTAAAAAAATTGTTTTTTGGGTCTTGATTTTGCAAAGAAATGAGACTTTGGAATACTTTGAACTAATGAAGACTAAGTTCCTTCCTGAGATTTGTGTCTGTCAATGGGCTAAATTGTTTTATTCCTCTCATCTTTCTCATTCACTGACAGAAGGAATCTTTGAGGTCTTGTAACACAAAATATCCTTCCCTTTAAACAGAAAATACTTATAATTCTTTTTGGAATCTACAAAACACTCAACCCTCTTGAATTCTGAAAATGGCCCAGGTAGGTATGAAAGACCCTTAAAGTTCCATATAATAGACATATTAGGACGATTTCAGACAAGAACATCTTAAAGAAGGATGATTGATTACAATTATAATCAGGGGACTGATGTCATCAAACACTTGTGAGGTGGAGTGAAATAATCCCACTGATGCTTGAGCTCTTTATTTACTGAGTAAAGAGGCTATCCTTTATAACCTTACCAAATACAAAATTTTGGACATTAGAAGTATCATATAAAGAAAAAAAGAACAACATAAATGATGACAGTTGTAACATAAAGATATACATGTGGTTTCCCTATTTCTTCTTTAACTTAACACTTGAATATATTCCCTTCCTTAGATCTTTTGGTTAGCTACATATGAAAGCAGAATACACTTTTACTTCAACCAATTTTTTTTTAATGAAAAAGAAAAAATGGGAACCAAATTGTTTCATTCATTCTTCATATAAATCCTATGATTTTTAGTCACATTTTTTAACTTAAAGATTCAAAACATTTAATTCCATTAATCTTATAAAAAGCTTAAACTACTTCTCTGATATAAAAATTTTAAAATATTCAATAGAGTTAATATATTGTGCCAACAACACTTACAGGAAACAGCCACCCTTCTGTTATGGATGTTTGGAGAAATCTTACCTAAATATTTACTAATTTTTCAAAAGTGTCAGTTATCACTCTCTTTTTATTTCCTTTAATTCTCTTTAAATATTATTAACAACTTAAAACCAAACTACGTATAACATTTATACAAGTCATCTAAAATTTCATTTAAGCAATCATTTGTTAATATATATATATAATTTTATATGTAGATAAATGGCTATAGAAATATAATTTTTAACTGAAAATAGAAAAGAGCTTGGAGTAGGTATTACATTTATTATATTTATATCCGGTTTATTTATTTATGTATGTGTGTATATATATATATATATATATATATATATAAATATATGTGTGTGTGTGCGTGTGTATGTGTGTATGTGTATGTGTGTGTGTGAATATAATAGTTGATTGAATAGAGTCTCATTTTAAAAGATTGGTTTTTTTGTTTGAGTATTAGCACTGATTTTACAAATGAGAAATATTATTTTTCACATTGAGAACACTAACAGATTCATATAAAAGAAAATTGTCATTGGTCAGATATATGAGATAAGACATTAATATTGAGATATAGTAATATAGCGGGTATGTTGAATTTGTACATAATGGACTCAGAAATTGCTTTTACATTTGCTTTGGATTCTATTTTGTTTTACATGGTATACAAAACAAATAGTAAAATCTAGACAATCCAATGAATATTAGACAAAACATTGTTCTTATGAGTGTGGGACTTGATTACCAATTTATGAATAATGGTTGCAGAGAATTAGAGAATATTGAGCTCTGAACTACTGATTAATCTAACAACTCGTATCCTCATCCACCCTAACAAGGGGTGGAATAGTGCTGCCTCTACCCAAATGGCAGAGAGATGTAGTATGTGACATGTTGAGAGTTAGTAAATAGAGAATCTGGGAAGGGAGAGGTAAGATCAGGAATCCTGCTCACAAGTATGTGTGAGGAGTGAAATGTGTGTATGTATTCATACAGTGGGGAAGGCAGAGGTTCAAGATGAGATGAAAGTATAGAGTATTTCACAAGAGTCTTCTGAGTTCGATCTTGTCTTTTCATGCATCTTTAACTTAAAATCTTTCACAAAGTTTTCTAAATTTAAGAAACTCCTAACAGGTCCCTAATTCTTGTACAACTCTCAGACCAAAGGCATCCTAGTAATCTAGAGTAACAGATGACATATTCTTCTTGGTGGTCAGCAGTACATCTACTACAATGGTACCAGAATATGACAGATGAAATCTAGAAAACTTAGATTCAAAGAAATTTTTTAGAAACCAGCTTTGTTGAAAAGTTCAGTGAAAATAGGTTTGTTTCTCTTCCTTCAGGACCAAAATGAAAGGAGCAAGCTTTTCACACTTTGGAAGAATGGGGGATGCATAAAAAATATAGAAGTGGCATACAGGAAGATAAAAACAACAAGAACAAAAATATAGCTTTTTCTAGCAAAACAAGATTAAAGTCATTAGCAAAGGCAGGAGCAGGAGTAGACCAGGGAGTGGTAGGAGGAGAGATCTAATTAAAATCTTCAGAGATGCTGTGCCACTTATTATATTTCAGAGTCAAGGTTTTTTACTGTTAGTGGTTCTAATTAATTAATAAATTAAATAGTAAGAGCAGAGTGACTAATTCCTCACTCCTAATGACTTCCTTTCATGGAATAGGATAAAAAAAAGTGTAAAGTACTAAATTTACAGTACAGAACTCAGAAAAGCCCCACCTCATCTAAATGATTGAAGTCAATATAAACAGTCACAAATCATTTTCAAAGTGGGAACTCCAGATGGAATCTGACGGAAAGGACTTACTCCTTCCTGTCTTATCTCTCTCAAAGCAACTCACAACCCAATACCATCATTATGAAACATTATACTGATTATACAGAGGGACGTCTTATGAAATGCTTAACCGATACTCCTTAAAATTTTGGTCATGAAATAAACAAGATAAATCTAAAAGTTTGCCTCAGTCTTGAGAACAATGAAGGATATGAAGAATAAATCTGATGTTGTATCTTGGGTAAGATACTGGAGCAGAAGAAGGATTTTGGATGGAAACAAGGGTTTTTCAAAGAAGTATAGCATATATATATATTATATATTATAATTAATTTTTTAACTTCAAAAAAAGAAAACTATTTCTTTCTTCAAATATGTTATTGAAAAAATTGTATTTGGGGCAAAGGCATTTTTCAAATTATACTCTTGGTCCTTATACACTCTTACCACACACTCATAGAGGAACAAGGGGGATGCTTGCTCTTGTTTTAATTTTATTTCACTTAAAGAACAAAATTCTTGATGACTAAAGTTTAAAAGTCATAAGAAAATTTCTCTTATTTCCCGTCAGTATTGCTTTACGGAGCCTTTCTGACTTTAATGGACATTGAGAATGTGAGTCCAAATTCCAAATATATTTCCTATATCCTCTTAGCAAGATTCTTAGCCATGATGGCATGAAGGTTGCAGCTTTGACAATGAAAATCAACCTATTTATATTGTCATCTTTATTGAGAAAAAATTAAAAGTTCAGCCTCAAAAAGAAGACCTTCTTTATTCATTATTGCATGAATCTTTTTTTCTTTTATCTAAAATTTTAAGGTCTAATATAGCCTCTTATTGTGGCCTTTAATAATATAATTATATGCATTATATCTCTCTGCAATAAGCCAACTGCAAAGTTATTTGCAGCCAGTCACGAACCACAGCCCAAGGAATTCCAAGGCACAAACTATATGCACTTACAAAATTACAGGTGTGTAGCATAGATAAAATTTTAGTCCCAGGGGCTTCTTTCTCTACTTACTGGAGGATCAATTCCAATTGTTTTTCTAATTCCAAGTTCTTCCCTACAACCTTCTTAGCAATAGTGACACCAGATATTACAAAAATGTTTAAAGAATGCTTTATGAGAGATATATTTTAAGTATAAGAAGTAAATCCTCTCTTCATTTTTCATTTTTGTGTTTCCCAAAGAGAGCATTATGAACAAGGAAACTTAATCAATCACACACTTCCTTCTACTGGTAGATGGAAGGACAGATTAATAGAGATAAAGTTACAGATGGAGCAACACCAGATGCTTACAACTCTGGCACAGCTGGAGGAGGAAGGAGGTGAATAGTGGAGATGAAAGGGTTGGCCTTGATAAAAGTCACCAATATGAAAGTTAGAATCAACAGCTCTTGCCCTTACCTGTACTGGGAACAAGCATCCCACAAAAATCCAGATTATTTGAGAACCTAAAAAATTCCAGAGAAAACACCTAACTATAGATAATGCCCTAGTTTTGTGGGTTTCCAATGTAAGTATCATTCATAACCAACCTTCCACTTAAATCTTAGTAGATAACTTCACCATAGCCAGTTAGTTTTAATTCCATTTTTTTTACTATTTTATTCCTAAATGTGAATGAGTATTGCAATATTTCAAGAAATTCTTTGTGGAAAAGAGATGAACTTGACAGAGAAACAGAATGTGAAAAAACAAAAAAAACAACCAGAAGAAAATACACAAAAATTCAATGCAATTATAATCACTACTTTCAGAAATTATCAAGAATATATTGGACTTATAGTTTTAAATATTATTGTGTGCATGTGTATGAATAGTAGCAAAAAGAAATAAAAATTTACTAGAAATGTTGGAGTCAAACGTGAAAATATCCAGGCAAGTAGAGAGATAAGCAGAAGAGGGAGCCCAAACAGAGATGAAAAATGAGGAATAATCCAGCAGTTCCATTGTCCAACTAATATGATTTATTTAAAAGGTGATTAAAATTTAAATCAAGTATAAAAATATGGAAACATTTCTTAGAAATGAGAGTATGACTTTGCAGAGTGTAGGAGGCACCATGGAGCCCAGCACAGGTGCACTCATGAGCACACAGCAACATAGATCATTACTAAATTTCAGAGTCCAGAACTCGGAATTCATCTCCAAAGATGACCCTCCAATGAACGATGCCCCTAAGGACATGCTTTCTTGCAGTCAGTATCATCCCCTTCAATCTGCATTCATCCCATAAGAAACTGAATGTGGTAAAAATTATGTGACACAGACAGGCCAAGGGAAGCCAGCAAGCCTCTGCCTTAGGACAGTTCTTCCTTAATTGATGACCATAGGAGCCCCATGGAGCTCCTTCAGGAGAGAGCTCTCACTGATACCCAACAGATGACCATGGAATCTGTAGCCCATAAGAGTGAACATCCCGCACACCCTATGCAGGCATACTTTCAGGTGACCTTACCTTCAATCACTATTTGTTGCAACCTCACCAAAGGACTCTAGGCGAGTCCAAGCCAATCAATTAAAAAAAAAAAAAAAGAAAAAAAGAAAGAAAGAAACCATGAAGCATAATACTACTATTGTTTTAAGTCACTGAATTTTAAAACGTGCAAATTCACAGGCCACTTAGAAAAGAAGTGGGATCTGTGCAAATGAGAATACCAACAGATATATCAAAGGCAAATCTAGAACCTAAAATGTAATGTAGTAATGACTTCCAAATTCTAAGAAAATATATTTTGTCCTAATATTCGATATCACTTAAGTTATCAACAAATGTGAAGGTCAAAAAAACCAACATCCTCTTTTAGACAGAGAGATGCTCAGTATACTCACTTCCCAAATATGACTGTATATCAAAGTAAAGAAGTTTATGTATGAGATGCAGAAAAATAGGAACATAACCAAGATGATATGTAAAGTAGTCTTAATACTGAAATACTGCATTAGATCTGAAGATTCACTAATTCAAATTGAATTAGGAAATGGAAGGCCAGAGGAATAAGATTGTTAGAGAAGAAGAAAGAAATAGAGGGAGAACTGAAATATTTTAGCTTTTAGAGAGTGTGCTGATGGATTTATGATAAATTTGGGGGATATTTGAGAATATTGATAAGCAGTGAGTACACAATATTTATGTACTCTTAGGTTGCACATAATGACTACTGATAGAATAGCAAAATGTTATATAAACGCACAAGGGAGAGGACAGAAAAGAAATTGTAGGTGCAAATGTAATAAGAGTGTCTAATGTACTACTATTGTCTATTGACAGAAGGTCAATATGTTATATCTCAAGTGACAAATCAGTATAAAACATGACTTCTAGTAATTAGCTAAACAGAGAAAAACAGCAAGATACATTAATAGGGATGAAAGTAGATCTCAGTAAATAAAAGTAAGTGGTAATAATAAGAAAGTCTCTATAGTTCTGTTATTTAAAAATAAATGCTAATTCATATTTAGATAATGTGCCAAGTTTATTAAAACCGTATTGATAAATCCAGAATTAAAAAGGAAGCATCTTTACATTGTTTCATGATATAAATGCAAGTAAATTCATAAATGTCGAAACTAACAAGCAATCAAAAAGTGTGTAAACTGTAATCGCTAGTTTCAAACTTTTATTATTTTCTCATCTGATAGGTGAAAAAAATAGTGAAATATTGAATTAATTTATATTTGCCTGATCATTACTGAGTCTGCATATCTGTTACTATTTCTCATAGGTTTACTCTAGGAAATTTCTTGCTAATTTTCTACTAAGTCACTTATCTTTGGGGACATGTGTGAGCGTAGGTGTAAATTTTCTAGAAAATCTGTAACTACAGGCTGCAAATCTCAACAGCTTCCTTAGATTCCTGTCCCTTTTTTTAGTTCCTCTATAAAATCATATTCCCAAGTATTTTTTTTTTTATTTTTCTCACTTTTGACTAAATGTTGTGCTGTTTCCCATTATTTTTCTTTCTTCTCTTTCAGTTATCTGGGAGGCAAACACTTGGTCGTGGTGTGAGACACAGAGACACTGCATTGAGACCAAAGGAAACAGCCTCACATAGGAAGATTCACATACAGGAGAATTCACATGATGTTTGCAATAGGATCTGTAACCACTCTCCTGTTGTTCCTTTCCATCTCAATCCAATTCCTCTCTGCCTGCTTGATAGGCATTGGGGAAGACTATTAAGTCCATTTGCTAAGAAAATATCTATCTGAGGAGAGGACTATTACCTTCTCATTCTTTTAGTCAATACCATTTCACAAACAATTTTCCTTAAGTGTAACATTTGATCTGAGATACCAGTGCAAATATTCCCCACCTTTTTCTATGTGAAATAGAGGAGGAAAATCTCTAATTTCAACACTGTATTGCCCAAAGAGCCAAATACTGAATAAATCTCTATTGCTCCTCTTTTTACTAAGGTATCTCTCATTTTATGTGTTTTAAGAGTGATTCAGATTCATAGTGGGTTGGGCAGGGAGGATATGAGTTGCTATTAAGTCATAGGAATGAAATTGTGCTCCCAAATCTTGCTATCTTCATTTGAAATATGTGCATTTAGATCTGTCATCATCATTGGTCCCTATATTGAGACTTTAAGTCAAGAAGAAGACCAGTTCTGTTTAATATTTTCTTAAATAAATATTTTGAGTATCCTCCCCAAATCATTTCCCAAATAAGTTTTTGGGTGTTGGTGATTTATTCAGTGGTCATCCTGGGAGAATGTAAGGGAGTGGTACGTGCATGAATCAGCAAAGTAAAAATTTGCCAATAACTTTGCAGTGGGGCTTGGACACACAGGACTCCCCTGACCCTGTAGATTAGGTAACAGGTAATTTAGTATTCTCACACTGGGGTCAAGCACAGGGAATGTAGCACCTTGACCTTAACACTATTTTTCATTCCTCAATATACAAGGGTTGCCCAGTAGGTATTAAATCTCAGTGACCATTGGGTTGCTTATCCCATGTTTAGCAAGCACCCTAGGGACAAGATCAAGTGTTTAGGGAGAGAGAGAGAGAGAGAGAGAGAGAGAGAGAGAGAGAGAGAATATGAGACAGCGACAGACAGAAAAGATACAGGGAATTGTAAACAATAAGCACTTAAATTTCTATGAATTGCCCCACACCAGCAACAGGGAATATTAGAGAATTAGAGAATTTCCAGATAGACACTTGACTGCTGAAGTAGAGCTATAGTTCTACAGTTGTTTTCCAATTCAAAATTAATTTATCTTTTTTTTCTTTTCTTTTTTGCAGGACTGAAGATTGAACCAAGGGATACTGTACCATGGAGCTACTATCCAAACCCCTTTTAAAGATTTTTTTTGTTTTGTTTTTTTGAACCAGGGTCTTGGTGAATTGCCCAGGCCATCCTTGAACTTGTGATCCTACTACCTCAGGCTTTTGAGTAACTTGAATTACAGGTGTGTGCCCCTGTGCCAGCTCCAATCATCTATAATCTAATAAGAGAAGGAAGGGGTGGTTTCAGTGAAAACCTCAGAGACACAAGAATATAGAAGAATTTCAATTTTTTCAAGACTTTGTTTCCCTTAGCGATTTTAATTTGATTAATGTATGCGTATGTGTGTATATATATGTGTGTGTATATATATATATGTATATTTATACATATATACACATATATGTATGTAAACCTGAAGAGTTATATATAAATTAATATATATCTAATGGCTTAAAAGCCAGAGTAGGAAGAAATAAACTATTTATTTTGTTAAAATGATCTTGCACTTGAAGGTAAGATGAGAAATTTATTCTAAACTATTCTAAACTAGTAAGGATTGCTGTTATCATAATAAATTTTAAGATAGTTAAATAAGAAATTTACAGGTTTTATTTAAACTCTATCATGAGAAATCTTGGCCTTTTGATAGAGCATCTTTGACATTTCCCCATATCTGAAGCTTTCTCTAAATTGTTATTTGAGAAAGTTCTGTAAGGAGCTTTGGAAATATAGTTAAAAACTGAGCATCTGTGTTCCATAGACAGTATATTTTATAATAAAACAGTAGAATAACTTTTGGAACTAAAACTTAGTGAGAGTTAACTAGGTTTTATGCTACCTAATTCTTTTAGAGGAATTGTTCTGGTTCCCTATAAGTGTCAAGCAAATTAAAAAAATAAGAAATTAAACTCATCAAATTGTATAACTTTTTATGTCAGTCAAACCTCAATCAAGTGGTTAAGGAAAGAAATGGATAAACTGGTGGTAGCCACAGGAAGAGGAAAGAGGTAATGGAGATAACACTGGAATGGAATGGAGTGACTCATACCCTGGGTATCTGAAGCATTCAAAGGCAACTTAAGGCAGTAGTAGGGTTTGTGATAAAGATGCCCAGGATGGTAGAACTGGAGAACAAAGGTAGGGATCAAGGAGAGTTCTCTTGTCTAGCATCCTCCTTGTCTGAGAAATGCAGAAAACTGTTGTTATGAGAACCACTTAGACATGGGGGTGTTCTGACAATTTACAATACCATTTGTAAGCAACCCACTAAATTAAAATAATTCACATGTATAAATCTTCATCAATTATATTATCAAATTCAAATGGTTTTTTTTTTTTTTTTTTTTTTGGTACTGGGGATTGAATGCACGGACACTTAACCCCTGAGACACATCCTCCACCCTTTTTACTTTTTATTTTGAAACAGGGTCTCACTAAACTGTTTAGAGTTTTGTTAAATTACTGAGCCTGGTCTCAGACATGCAATCTTCCTGCCTCAGCCTCCAGATACCTTGGGATTTCAGGCATGCAGCACCATGCCCAGCTTGACACTGGCAATTGAACTCAGGGATACTCGACCACTGAGCCACATTCCCAGCCCTATTTTGTATTTTATTTAGAGACAGTGTCTCAATGAGTTGCATAGTACCTCACTTTTGCTAAGGCTGGCTTTGAACTCTCTATCTTCCTGCCTCACAGCCTTCCAAGCCAAGGAGACTACAGGCATGTATCACTGCGCTCGGCTATATTTTAGTTATTTTTTAAAAGTGACTATATCTTTCTTTATTTTTCAGTGGTAGATAAATACTAATCTTAGAATTAATGACCTTCAATGAACATAAGAGAAACCTTAGTTTTAGTAATTGTGCCCTTTTCACTAAGTATAAAACGTTATTAATAGTTATGAATCTATGCATAGTTACATGTTTTAGTTAATTATTATATTTGCAAAATGATTTATGAGAAATTTTTATGATCATACCTCTTATGTCTACATTCACATAGCAAATTTGCATGACATTTATTACATTTAACATTGATTTTTAGTATCCAAGACTTAAAACTGACATGAATATCAATAATTATAAGTTTAACATGCATTATATTGAATTCTTCAATATCAAAATATTCATACCTTAATTATTAGAAATATTATAAAATAATATAACAAAATGAGTTAGTCCATATCAAAATATCCATACCTTAATTATTAGAAATATTGTAAAATAATATTACACAATGAGTTAGTCCAAGTCTTTGTTTAAAAAAAACAGAAGGGGGAAATTGTGAAGATCAATGGAATTAACAGGTGTATGGCACAAACTTGTGGTCAAAAGAATTTTTAAAACTCAGACATTTCAAGAGGAGGACAAATCTCCATAGCCTTACAAGCTGCCAAAACATAACTTTTTCCTCCACCAATTAAACAATAGACAAAATGAAGTTTAGAGGGCTGAGGTTGATGGGAAAATGTGAGGTTCTGAACATAGTGAGGTTATATTGTTTAATGGATTGGCTTAGAAATGCCTACAGTTAGAGACGAGAATGATTATTCATGGTAGAGTATTGAGAAAAACTCAAAGCTGTCAATGTGCTTGGGGAAAAAAGCAAAACCAATCACGGAGGACTAAAGGATCAAACTGTGGACATCAGCTGCCACTCAGTACCAGTGATGCCTTCTAATCAAATTCAGCATTTTAAACCATTTAAGGTATAACTGGTAGTGGCAAAAAAGATAATTCACAAATTGACTTAGATTGTTAAAATTTTTTGTTTATTTGTTCAATAATGTTCTAGGAATTATGTATGTTAAAAGTGCATATGCATGTGGGATATGTGGGATATAAGACAATGAATCTAAAATGTTTTTAAAAAGGATCATGATATGAATGATTTTAATATTAAAAATCACCTAAAGTTGGAACTTAATACATTTTGAAGCTTAGATACATGTTTAATTTCATCATTTATGAAATATATAGCATACAGTAGGTGCTAAAAAGGTTGTGTCATTCTTTCAACAAACTTGTTGAACTCACTGAAAGTCATACAGGCATAACAATTTTTAATGAGAAGAAACATTATGGAGATTCTTTTTTACATTATTTCTGTCCTCAGGATGATTATAGCAGTATGATGAGATAATTTTTACACATTTATAATGGTTAGAGTATATGGTATGATATATTAAGGTGAAAACTGTATAGACTGTACAATTCAGAGATGATTCAAGTGTTGGCTAAGTCATCAAGGAAGACTTTATAGATGTGAACATAGAAGCTTAATTTACAAATTAGCTAGCAGATTACAGTGAAACCTAACTCAGAGGATTATTCAAACTATTATTTAAGATAATATATTTATAACATAATGAATAGTTCTTGCTTTCATGTTTTTTCTTGAAGGCTTCTTTTTTGACAACAGAGAAATATTTATATCCATGGAGATTAATGTTAGAAATAGTAACATATGTGCTGTTCATATTAATTCATTGCATACCTCAATCACATAGATTAAATGTTATTTAAAATTATTTTTCATTATGAGAAGTGATAAATATGGGAAGTTTTCAATTCAATTCAAATTAACAAAGAATTACTTATTGTGTGAAACTGTGTACCCTAGGATTCAGATGAACATGGACAGAGCAAAAATATAAGAACAGCTGAAGGTCTTTAGTGGCATTTAGTGGTCATGGAATAAAATATAGATGTATCAACCCAAGCTAGAAATATTTACAGGTCTTCTCATAGGAACTGGAAAGAAAACTAAATTTGACGTGGGTAAGATGGGGAATGTAGATGGTTTCCAGAAAAGGAGAAAAATCAAGTAAGCTTTATAACACAAAAATGATTTTTAGTACACTGATGAATTGTAAAAAGAAATGAATGAATGAATTAGGGAGTATTTCATATGAAGGAAATATGCAGGAAGACATTCAGAATTGAGAAAATGGAGATGGGAATTACAAAGATTTGTGTGTGTATGTGTGTGGGATGCATGTATATAATATATTATGGAATATTGGGAATATTTGACAAATACTTTTTTCATGTAAAGTGAAAATCATAGATTTTGAAAGACCACATAACACAGAAATTAATTTGACATGATATCTTATATATCCATCAAGATATTTCTGGCATATATCTTGATGGTATATTTAAAAATATGGTTTTTAGTTATTTGTTGTAAATTTTATTTCTGAACAGTATTTGTGTCCATGTGTTTGCATCCTTGACACATTAATTTTTTTTGTAATTTTACTGTAATACATAAGATATAGTAAGATAAAAATAATTATATAAATGAGAACATATAAAAAACAAATTTACAAGCCTTTAAAACCTTTGTTCTGAAAAATTTTCTGATCCATTTGTACAAACTCTAATCTTATTCATTTGCTTATTTGCATATTTCATTATATATCTTTATTAATGCCACTGAGATCTCAACACAAATGATTTCTGATGCTCTTTCCATTGAAATAAAAATATTTTTAAAGAATAGCTACCATCTAAATAAAATTTCATATTATCAAAGCCAATGCTGCCTTAAAACTTTTACCTTGTTTATTTAACCCATTTTGCTTTTATTTATTTGATATTTTGTATATTAATCTTTTCCTCCATCTCCTGAAGCCCTTTGTTGAATGACCTCATCAAAGAAGTGGGTAGCTCTGCTTCATAACAACTGGTGAGGAAGGTATTTGGTCTTCTTAGATGAAAACAAGTCCAGGTTCACTTTTAGATTTATTAATTTTTAAATAGTATTAAACTAATTAATTTTAGTATTAAACTAATTCTACTTACTATATTTGAAATGAATTCAAAGCCAAGGATCTTTTAATTCTTCCTTTTGAAGCATCTTATAACCAAAAGTCCAATATCTTAGAAACACAATAATAACCTTTCTCTGTGGGACTCAGGCCTAGACTAGCTCTGACTGTTACAGAATGGATACAACTTTGGAACCCCCATTAATTTCAAAAGAGAACTCAGTAGACCATATAGAATAAAAAGACACCATGTAGTGTGCAGATAATTCCACTTAGGATAATTTCCAGGGTCTTCCACTGGATTTGCAAAAAGTTCAACATCGATTCCTAAATAATAGACCTTAGCAACCAACAGCTATAAATCTCCAAAGAATTACTTTGATTTTTAAAGAAAATTACAAGAGTACTAAAGTACATGGTGGAGAATTATGTTCTCAATGGGAAAATAGAAGCAAAATAATGTCAAATAAAATACAAAGACAGCTTTGCCTAAAATCTTTCTAAAACTCCTGCTTCTGAAGAACTTGATTAAGAGTTCATTTAATCATTATGATGAGTTCGCCTAAATCAGCAGACTTTGTTCCCCCACAAGGCCACCCTTGAACAGTTAATAAACTCATATTTGAATCAATAGAGGGTTGAATAGTTTATACCAGTGGTATTTGTTCTTGGAATTGAGTACTTATTTGCTAAAGAAATTTCTAAAGTATCATATCTTAGTGAGAGACAAAACCAGTTTATTGTCCTATCATTTACTGGTAAACTGTATGAAAATATAAGCTTCTTGATTTTGGTATTCATTGAATGTTTGGGGAAATATTAATTTGCATAGAAATGGGTATTATCTTAATTCTGGGGTCTAAAAAAGGCTTGAAGCATGTACATTTATCAAAGGAGATCTGACACACAATTTGAAAAAAAAATGATCAGTAAGAGTTATCTTCTGTCAAGGACAATGAAGTATAAAATGTGTCCATTCTCCAATACGAAGATCTGGCCATATTTGAGAAAGGGAAATATATAAAATACAGTAATGGAAAAAAAAACAAAAATAATACAATATGACATTTTAGACTGCAAATTTAAAGTGCAGCAAGCAATCAGAGAAGGGAGAATTCTTGAGGATTCAAATAAGGAGGAATATCATTAAACACCAAAGGAGCCCCAAGAAAGTTTTTAGAGATAAATGGTATTTGATTGGCACAAAAGAGTGAGAACACCAGCAGTGCCTCAAGGAGGTACAAGAGCAAAGGCAAGGAGGTGGAAGAGTAGAGTGTATGAAAAAAAAAGAGATAGTTCAGAATAATGAAGAGTAAGCATGAAAAGATGGGCTGCTATCGAAGGATCTTAAAAAACAGACTAAGTAATCAATCTCTTACCTTCACTAGTGAAGAATCCTTTCACAATTTTGAGCAAGAAGGTGATGTTGAAAAAGAGTGTTTGTGTACTTGGATGTGTGTATGAATAAACACATGGGTATGCATGCACAGAATATTTATACACTATATAGGCACATGCCATGTGCAGTAACATGTTCAGACTCATAAGTGCATATGTGATTATATATAGATATACACACATATATATTGAATATTATAAAATTATATAAGAAGAAAGGAAGATATTGGAAAAATCAACAAGGCTAGAATCATTAATTAGAATATATTCAACTATATACATAATGATGTGTGTATTTTAATGTTATCATTTTGTTTTTCTTTTTTTTGTGTGAAGAAATTGGAACACATAGATTGAAGGCAGAGATATAAATAAAGAGCCTCTTAAAGTAATTCAGCTAGAGATTGATGAGAACCTAAACTGGAAGGGTAACATGGTGAAAATTTCCCTAAGCTGGCTATTTTGGTGAAATTCATGCAGTGTGTGAGAAAATGAGTAAGGCAAAGATAATGATAATAGAGTTCTAATTTGGTTTATTTTTGTATTTTTTTTTTACTGGAACCATGAAAAGTAATTTTGCACACTATTGAAAAAAAAAACATTTAAAGAGATACATGATATTTTTGTTTTCATCTAGTTTTAGCCTGGCTTCCATTTAGAGCCTATAATAATGTGGTCATTACAGTTAACTATTCTCTGAAGAATACCTCGTACCAAAAAATATACCATTTCCATTGCAGTTAACAAAAAGTGAACTTTACAGTTAAAACATAACTATGATATTCCTTTTTAACTTATATTTTTGAAATAATTTTAGATTCATATTAAATTACCACACAAAATTCTCAAGTACCCTATAGGTTTTTTTTTTCTCTCTCTCTTTTCTTTTTTTTCCAAAATAGCACAATTATCAAAAAAGGAAGTTGACACTGATGCAAGACTATTAACTCTTTACATAATTTGAAATTTTACTAACTTTAACATGCATTTATTTTTTCTATACAATTCTATGTTTTTTTTACATTTATAGTTTTGAGCAACCATCATCACAATCAGAATGCTGAATTTTTCCCATATTTCAAAGCAATGCACTCTTATTTATCTTCTATAAAACACAAATACTGTTCAGAAATAAAGTTTACAACAAACAACTAAAAAATATTTTAAAATATACCATCAAGATATATGCCAGAAATATCTTTAAGATATAATGGTCAAATCAATTTCTGTGTTATGTGGTCTTTTCAAAATCTTCTATGATCCCATTTTCCCAATAATCCTAAATCCTGCTGGCAACTGATCTGTTATCCATCAATATAATTTACAGATCATTTCCATTTTTCATTACTAGAAAGAGGTTTAGCAAATGTATATGGAAAAATTACAGGATAAAGATATGGAAAGGCAATAATGTTCTTTGAATTGTTTTTTTTATCCAAAACCTTCAATGTCACAAAGATTATTTTTCTCCTTGTTTTCACACTTTGTCTTTACTTAACATAGGCAATTAGTACTTTTGGCAATTCTATCATAAACTTGGAAGTAAGATAATATATACAATGTATTTAATCATCAATTGGAATATGTTTAACTATATATGTAACAAAGATTGTTAGACTTATTTCAGACAAAATAGACGTTAAACCAAGCACTAGCACGAGAGAGAAGGGGCTATTACATGATGAATGATAGTCAATTCATCAAAGAAATAAAACATGTATAAATATATATGCACTCATAATCAGTAAACTTAAATACATAAAGCAAATATTAACAACACTGAAGGAAAAGTAAACAGTAACACAAAATAATAGAACACTTCCATACACCAATTTGAAAAAGAAATACATCACCTAAACAGAAAACCAAAAAGAAAACAGTGAGCTTAAACAACACTATATACTGAATGCACCTAACAAACACATACACAAATTTTAATCCAACAGCCACAAAATATGCATTCTTCTCTAGCAAAAATCATGTCAGGCCACAAAATAGGTCTTAACCAATTTGAGAAAAATGAAATCATATCAAGTATTTGGGAGGGGGGTTGTGATATGTGAAACTAGAAATCATTATCAAGAGGAAAATTGGAAAATAAATATGTGGAAATATGTAAGAGTATATTCCTCATAAACCAATGAAGCAAAGAGAAATGCAAAACAAATTTTTTTAAAACCTTGAAATAAATGAAAATGAATATGGTACCGAATCACATAGGATATATACAAGGCAGTCCTAAGAAGAAAGTTTTGGCAATAAATGCCTACACTGAGAAAACAAAAATTAAATGGCCAAACTTATATATCAGGGAACTAGAAAGAGGAGAACAAATTTAAACTAAAGTTGGCAGAAGGAAGGAAAAAATAATGATCACTGCAAAAGCAAATGCATTCAAAACTCAAAAACAATAAGAAGTTTCAAAAAAAAACTTAGAATTGTTTTTTAATAAACAGGATTGACAGACTGATAGATTAACTAATAAAAAGATGCAAACACGATTACAAATTGGAGAATAAATATTATGAATGATACCACAGAAATATAAAAGATAATATAAGAGATTACTCTGAAAATTCAATCATATGTTAAGAAATTGAATAACCCAGAAAAATTGAATAACTTTCTATGAATAACTTCCTATACACATGCAACTTATACGAATTGAGCTATGAAGAAATAGAAAATCTGAACAGATCACTAACAAATAAGAAGATTGAATCAAAAAATAGCCTAACAAAGAAAAGTTAAGGAGCTAATGGCTTCACCGCTGAATTCTACCAAACATTTAAATACCTAAAAGTGATCCGTCTCAAATTGTTCAAATAATGGAAGAGAGTAAGACTTCTACACTCTTGTTATGAGGGCTGAATTACTCTTAATATCAAAGTCAGACAAGCATATTACAAAGAAATAAAATTATAGCCCAATATCCCTTGCAAATATGGATGCAAAAATCTTCAAAAAACACTAGCAAACAAAATTTCAGCAGCACTTGAAAAAAGTCAAACAGTATGATCATATGTGAATAATCTGTAAAATACAAGAGCGGGTCAATACATGCAAATCAATAAACATGCTATTTAGAATCAATAGAATGAGAGAGAAAAATCATATGATCATTTGAACCAAATCCAAAAACAATGTTTAACAAATTCTATGTCCATTCATGATAAAAACTTTCCAGTCAGATTCAGAAAGAAGGAGGTAATTAACACGATAAAGACTGGGTGCTGGGGATGAAGCTCAGCTGTGGCATGCTTGCCTAGCATATGCCAGGCCCTGGGTTCAATCCCTGCTACCACCAAAAAAAAAAAAAAAAATGTATGGCGCAAACCCAGAGTAAAACAGTAAGCATCAGACTCAATGGTGAAAAGCTGAGAGCATTTCCTTTAAAATCAGAAATGAAACATATTATTTAAAATCAGAAAAAAATGATGTTTGTTTTCACCACTTCATTTAATTTAACACTGGAGGTCTTAGAGAAATTAGGTAACAATGAAATACACAAATAAATAAATAATAACTGAGAGGAGAAAAAATAAAAACTCTATTTGCAGATGATATGATCATATTTATAGAGAATTGTAAAGACTGTGGGAAAAAGTTAGAAATAGCAAATAAATTCAGTTAAGTTGAAGGATATAAAATCAACCTACAAAAGTCAGTTACATTTCTATACATTAGCAAGAAACTATCTAAAAATAGAAATTTTGAAAAATTCCATTTACAATAGCATCAAAAAGAACAAAGTATTTAAAAATAAAGTTAACTAAGAAGGAAAAAAGAGTCATATACTGAAAGTTTTAAAACATTAATGAAAGAAATTGAATAATACAACGATAAATGAAAAGTTATCACATGGTCATTGATTGGAAAAATTAATTTTACTATTCTACTCATTTATCTACAGATTCTATTCAATCTCCATCAATATTCTTATGATATTTCTCACAGAAATTATTAAGTATATATTAGTATAACATTTCAAATTGTTCTACAAAGTATAATAACCAAAAAAGTATGATACAGACATATCACCCAATGGAACACAATATAAAGTCGGTAAGTAAGCATACTTGTATGAAGTTTATTAGTGTCTTTAACAAAGTGTCTAAAATAACAAGTGTTGGAAGGATAGTCTTCTCAATAAATAACATGGGGAATTTGAATATCTATCTACATGAAAAGGATAAAATCAGCCTCTTGTATTACAATACATACAAGAATGAACTATAAACAACTCAAAGACTGAAAGTAAAATCTAAAAGTTAACTCTGAGAAAACAGGATGAAAACTCTTTGACATTGGTCACATCAATGATTTTTTTGATATGACATTGAAAAAACAAACAATAATAGCTGAAATAAATACATGGGGCTACATCAAATGAAAAGCATCTAAAGGGCAAAGACATAAAAAATACAAGGAAAATCAACCCATAAATGGGAGAGAATATTTGCAAACTACATTTGTAATACAGGTTAATATCCAAAATATTTAAGGATTTCATACAACTCACTAACAAAAAATAAACAACCCCTTAAAAATGGGGATATGACCCAAATGTACAATTTTCCTAGGATAACATATAAAGAACAAACAGGCATATGAAAACAAGATGGACGTCATTAATCATTGTTGAAATGCAAATCAAAATCATTTTACACCTGTTAGAATAACCATTAGTTGGAAATGGGAAATAAAAGATTAGAAATTTTGGCAAGATTTACAGAAATAGGAAACTTGCTGTAGCATTGGTGGGGATGTAAATTGGTATATCTTTTGTAGCACACCCTATAGAGGTTCCTCAAAAAATTAAAAATAAGTTTATCATATAATTTCTCAATTCTATTTCTGAATATTAATCCTAAGGAGTTAAAAATCAGAATCTTGGGAACTGCTTTTACCCCTGTTTTCACTAAAGCATTGTTTATAATAGCCAAGATTGTGAAACAAAGTAAATGTCCATTGAAGATAAATGGATAAAGAAAGTGTGGTATATACATACAGTTTGTTACAGTTTAGTTGTGAGGTGTCCCCTAAAAGCTCATGTGTGAGACAGAGCAAGAACATTCAGAGGTGAAATGATTGGGTATGAGATCCTTAACCCAAACAGTGAATTAATCCAAGATGTGATAAACTGAGTGGTAAATGAAGGCAGGTAGGATATGGCTGGAGGAAATGGGCATTGGGGGCGTATCTTTGGGGTATATATTTTGTGTCTGATCAGCGGAGTCTCTGCTTTCTAATCATCATGTGAGCAACTTTTCTTCCCCATACTCTTCTGCCTCTGCCATGATATTCTGCCTCACCTTGAGCCCTGGGGAATGAGTCAACTGTCTAGGGACTGAGACCTCTGAAACCATGAGCCCCCAAATAAACTTTTCTTCCTCTAAAATTGTTCTTGTCAGGTCTTTTAGTCACAGAAAACAAAAACAAAAACAAACAAACAAACAACAACAACAAAAAACCCTGATGAACATTCAATGGAATATTATTTACTCTTAAAATTAAGAAAATCCTCCCATTTGTGACAACACAAATGGATCTTCAGGATATTTTAGTAAGTGAAATAAGCCAGGCACCGAAAGGCTAAATATTGAATGGTACCATTGCACGTAAAAGTTAAGATAGTAAAATTAATATATACAAAGAGTAGATTGGAGGTTTTCAGGGTTGTGATGAGGGGGAAATGAGGAGATGGTATTCAGAGAGTTTATATTTTTTTACATGAGGTTAAGTTCCAGACCTATACAGCAAAATCCCTTTTGGAAACAATACTGTCCTGTATACTTAAAATTTGTTAAGTGTGTAGATTTATATTAAATGTTTTAAACTTAAATGAAGCTAGGAACTGAGTCAGGAGAATTGCCATTTTAAGGTCTTTTCAGAAAATTCAACATGGTCTTGTCTTTTTAAAAAAAAGGAAAGAAAACTGTGAGAGGGGATGGATATGTCTATGGTCTTGAGGCACGGTGATAATTTTACCAAGGGTACATGTCTGCAAATTTATTCATTGAGATCAAGTCATATAACCAACATTCTAGATCTAAACATCAGCGTCATTAATACATAACTATATTATTTGTGGCTGCAGTAGTAAATAGCCAAGAGCTTCCTTATATCTTGCTTTACAATCTGAGGAATTTTGACTTTTACTTGATTCAAACTTTTTTATTTCCCTACTTATAAATGGTGTTCAGTATCTTTTCACATTTGGTGACTTGTTTCTACATCATTGTCTCTGTTCATATCTTTTGCACATGGTACTTATTTTTTCTTGTGCATATATTTGAGTAGTTCCTTACAGAGTCTATATATAATGTGGAGTTGTATATTTTAAGTGTCTAGTGCCAAGACTTTATTACTTTGCTCAAATTTATCAATCTTCTTAGTTTTGCATTTCTATACCTGTTTTAGTTAGTTTTTTTTCGCTGCTGGAACTAAAAGACCCTATCAGAACAATTGTAGAGGAAGAAAAGTTTATTTTAGGGCTTATGGTTTCTTAGTCCATGGAAAGCTGGCTCCATTCCTCAAGGCTTGATGTGAGGCTGAAGATCATGTTGGAAAAGTGTGGCAGAGGGAAGCATTTCACATGAGGATCCGGAATCAGTAACAGAGGTCTCCAGTTTCCAGATACAAATGAATACTCCAAAGCCAAGTCCCCAATTCCCACCTCCTCCAGCCACACCCTACCACTTCAGTTACCATTCAGTAAATCCCTACAGGGGATTATTTCACTAATTGGGTTAAGATCCTCACAACCAAATCATTTCTCTGAACCTTCTTGCATTGTCTTACAAGTGAGCTTTAGGGGACACCTAACAATCAAATCATAACAATACCTAAAATTTTCTTCCAATTCTGTTTAGTATAGTCGTCCATTTTTGTGTATATGATGTGAGATAAAGCTCATATTTCATTCCTTCACTGTTTGAAAGTAAATGGCCCTAATAAAATATAAGGCAAGTATTAATTTTTGTCTTATATTTTTGAGGTGCTAGGAATTGAAAACCAGCAGTGCTTTACCACTCTGACACCTCTTTAGCTCCTCCTCCACCCCATTTTTTCCAAGACAGGATCTTGCTAAATAACTGAGGCTGGCATTGAACTTACTATTCTCCTGCTTCAACTAAGATCATAGGCATGCATCACAGTGCCCAGCTCTGCATAAATTAGTTATGCAAAGAATATACCCCTTCCCAAAGACTGTGATATCTGATGTTAAATATGTTGACTCTCTACATGACTTTATTTCTCAATTTTGTTCAATATGTGTGTATATGGGTATTTTTCTCCAATAAATCTCTTTTTAGATAAGCAAAATTTACAAATCATAATCAGAATAACAATAGGAAAGAGAGAGAAAAAAATCAGAAGTGAAACATGAGATAAAACATAAAAGGTTGGTAAGAGGCAATGAATAACAAATTGGGTAACCTAGAAGGCATAGATGAATTCTTAGAAATATGAAACTCATATTTAGAAGGAAATAGAAACTCTGAACAGAGCATTAATAATAAGGAGATTGAGGAAGAAATAAAAAGAATCCCATCAAAGAGGAGACTGGATTTCTTTGCAGAATCATACAAAGCATTCAAAATACTATTATCCATCTTTATTAAACTTGCAAAAAATTGAAGAGGAGCAAATATTTCTGAACTCAATGTATGAGGCCAACAGTACTCTGATACCAAAACTAGACAAAGAGAGTGTAATGAAAGAAAACTAGTGGACAGATTTGGTATCACAGACCTATGATCCTAGTGATTGGGGAGCCTAAGGCAGGGAGATCAATTATAGTTCAAGACCAGGGTGTGTAACTTACAAAGACTGTGTCCCAAAAGAAAAAAATAAATAAAAGGGACTGGGGATATAGCTTAGTGGTGAAGCATATGACTAGCCTGTGTGAGACTCTAGTTTCAATTATTAGAACTAAGAAGAAAAAAAAAGGTAAAATATCACTGATAAACCCAGATATAGAAATCTCAAAAAAAAAAATACTAACAAATTGAATTCAAAAAATAATTCACTAAGATTAAGTAGAATTTATCCCAGAGATGCAGGCAAGATTCAACATATGTAGATCAATAAATGTGATATATCATATTAACAAATAATGGGGAAGAAAACCATTAAATTCATTTATTAGTAAAATTTTTTTGTTTCTTCATATTCATTATAAACATTCTGTTATTGTTTCATTTCTTCCAACATATATTCTTTTGTCTTCCTTTGTACATTTTTTTTATTTTGTTATGCATAGACTAGGACATTAATTTCTGAAAAGAAATTCTACACAGGGATTCTTCTACTTTAAAAGAGATATTTCTATTTTTTTCAATCAAACTGATATGTACTTCAAGTTTCTGAAAAATCTCAGTTGTTAAATAAACAAATCAGTATTAGTTTGCTCTAAATTTTTGTTTATGATAAATAGGTATCAAATTTGAATGACTTTTATTCATGATTATGCATTTATGTATTACTAATCTAAAAAAATTGTCAATATATATGTTTATTTTAAACCATCTCTCTACCTTATATTCCTTGGACAATTATACTTTTTCATAATTTATAAATATTTTTCAAATATTATGTACAAATTATGAATATGAAATTGCAACTCTGTATACTTCAGTGGTGTTAGGTTCAAATTCCCTTTTTCATGCCACCTGTGATAGTGCACTCCTGTAATACCAGCTAATGGGGAGGCTGAAGCAGGAAAATCAAAGTTCAGAGCCAAATGATTAAATAAGCAAGATTTTGTCTCAAAAATATAAAAGGGCTAGAGATATAGCTCAGTGTTTGCACATTTGCCTATCACTTGCTTGACCCTGTGAAATATTGTACTGGGAAATGTGAGAGGGAGGGGGAAGGGAGGGCTTTTGGTAAGACTATCACAAAATACTGATCATATTTACATAATTTACATAATATTGATACAGCTTATCATAGTGATGCTAAAGTTGTTCATGTTGCTCCAAGTCCACCAAATTCCTGAACTATTCAGCCACTCTTTCTTCTCCATTTCTGGAAACAAGACATAAGTCCAGCCCACACTGAAGAAAATGTAATCAAGTTCATCTTTTTTAAGAGGAAATAATTTCTGTGTAACTATTTGGAACTCTTCAGTGAGGTTAATTTATCTTATTTATTTATCTAATTTATTTTCTTTTTCAATCACTTATTGCTATCATTATGGTCTCATTATGGTATACATTATGGAAAGATTCTGTATCAATTTTCTTTCTGTGCTCTTATTTTAAATGTTATTATTGCTTTAATGTAATAGTTTAATTCATTTCATTAATAAAAAATTATAAGCTATTATTTTACTTTGCAATGAAATACTAAAAATAGAATTGGAAATATCTATTCCTAGAAGGTTTGAGAAAATTCATCTGTGCAACCATCTTGAAGGGTGAGTAGGTAGAACTTTGATGATTTTATCATTATGCCATCTTTTTCTATGATATTAATGTATTTAATTTTTCTATAGTTATAAGGTATGTTGCAATGAATAACTAGGAGGTCAGGATTTTCCATGTAAGTTCAAAAATGAGAAATTGTGTTTTAATCTGGAGACATTTAAATTTATGATGAAACATTGGATTGTTACATTTTTAAATAAATCTTCATTGAACTTACATTCATTCTATAGGTGTATTCTTTCCTCCTTTTTATTTTGTTTTCAGTGTTTTTTTCAACCATGCATGAAATCATGTGTTTTGTGCCATTAAGCAGAGATTTTTATACCAAGGTATACTTTGTGTCACATCTAGGAATTATAATCAATTTCCTCCTCTCAGGTATAGATTATTAATGTAGCAAGTTGAGTAAATGAAAACTATACCTACTATGAACACACTCAGATGCTCTTATGCAGATTTTATATGTGTGTCCTAATGTCCCCATGTAGTTATACTGACTGACAGGCACACTGGTATGCTCCCATTGGCCTGC
The DNA here is from genome assembly GCF_052094955.1 of Ictidomys tridecemlineatus. NCBI lineage: Eukaryota > Metazoa > Chordata > Mammalia > Rodentia > Sciuridae > Ictidomys > Ictidomys tridecemlineatus. The sequence continues at coordinate 105,670,886 of NC_135481.1, forward strand.
AAGCTCTGTTACTCAAGAGTTTTTAGACTGACCACATTTGTATAGATGTACTTTCCCTAAGATGATATCATGTCACAGTGTTTTGCTGTGTTTTAGTTTTACCTGCCAGGCTGAATTATGCTTTCTTGACAGTAATTTGTATTTGGAATTTCAATGTTCCCTGCTCTAAAATTTCTTTTATCTGTCATCACATCCAAAATATTTCTTTAATTAGATTTTTCCAAAGTTTGAATAATATTGTAGATTATTTCTCATGGAGACTTTCAAATGATTGCCTTCCTTTTTTTCTCATCCCTTCTTATTAGATTTCTCAAAATCAAGTAGAAATTTTCCAATTTATTTATTTCCAGTATGGCAGGATGTATGTTTATCTGTAGACATCTACTCTCTGGTATCTCATACTGTAACAATATTGTTTAATGAGGCTTTTTCTCTTGGAAACTCCTTTACAATGTATACTTATCACTTCAGAAAAAAAAGTAAAATTTTTTAAAACTTTGATTACGTCATTCAGGCAAAAACCAAAAAGAAAAAAAAAAGAAAAGAAAATTTCAAAATATGAGGACTCTGTTTACCATAGTTTGGAGAGTTTGCAGATAAGGCCTGATAGACATATATTATCAGGACCAATGTCTTTCATAGAATGATATTTCACCTTACTCAAGCATAGAAGTATGCACTGGAACTCTACATGATTTTCATTTACCCACGTCACTTTGTTCAAATAATATGGGTAGCCATATATTCAATGGGTCTAGAGTTCACAGAAACTTTCCTGTTGGTAACCTTCCCTATTCCACCAAAGAATGAAGACAGGTAGCTGGAATCAACTTTAAACATTTTATGCAGGATGAGTGAAGGAGGAAGGATATTCAAACATATTAGACTTCACTTAAAAATCTGCTGATGCTGGTCAATTATAACTGACACACACATTGGAGATTTAATGGTAGGTGGGAGAGGAAAGCCTGTATCTTCCAACCTTTTTCTTTATGCTGATTAAAAAGACAGTTTTAAATTTAAGAAGGCCATGATGACATTTAGAAGTGTAAAATGGATAAAGGTGTACTTCATCCTGACCCTGTTTTGCAAATGATTTATGTGGGCCAAAGAAATAATTTAGACAGTACACTCTTCTGCTGAGTCTGAGTGATGGAGCTAAATCTATTAAAACATTTTAGTTGTATAATGGAAAACATTACAACGCTTAAATGGAGTAGCTATGTGACCTCAGATAAATCATTCCCTATCTCTTGTCTATGTGCTATAAAATCCCTTCCAATTCCAAATTTTCAGTAACTATAAGGCAATGTTATTTGGTATAAACTTCCAAACCCAGAAGCTTTGATGTCATTTGGGAGCTATTTGGAATTAAGAAATCTTAGTTCTATTTTGGAATCTCTGTAGTTAAGATCAAGGCATTGGTCCATATAATTCTTATGCATATGCAAGCACTCCTCCAAGCTATTTATTGTCATTTGGAATAAGCAGAACACAAAATACAGAGACCACAAGGCACATCAAAAATTCTTCCTCCATATATAGAAGCAAGGATTGGACTAAGTCAATGAATACATTTCTCTTATGGTGAAATATAAAAAGGTAGTTATCTACTCAGTGGTGCACTTTGTTTTTTAAAGGCTGTGTCACGGGGTGCAGTATTTGCTCCAGTCCCATAAGAAGCAACAAGAAAAAGTTCATTTTTCTTCATGACATCCAATATCACCCCACAGACTGTACACAGCAGCCACCTCACTGCCCAAACACAGGTCTTAATAAGGAAAAGACCTTTGCATGAGGAAAACTGATTCATACAAGACTTTCCCTTGACACTTATAATAGAAACTTTACTATATCAGTGGATATATATATATATATATATATATATATATATATATATATATATATATATAAAAAATACCACCACCACCACCAACAACAACAATGAAGAGAGAAGGGAATTGACCAGGAAAACAAAGCAGCAGCAAAATAAAATGATAATGTCTTTCATTAGGCAAAGTAATTGGACTACCTGAGAAAGGTGACCCAATGATCACTAAATAAAGTCAGCACATCTGGTGCCACACAGAAGTCTCATGGCCTTTTTAACTCTGTTTCTTACAAAAACCACTCACTCATACGGTGTTCTCTGATTTAGGATTTTGACATAAAGAGAAAAAATAAAATCTGAAAATCTTCAGGGTGGCAGAGTTAACAAAGCATTACTCCCATGATCTGCCCCAAATAAATCTTTACTGAGTACATGAGTGAATGAAAGGATGTGTGATAATACATGTAATGAACTTTTGTCAAGTAAAATTGCAACACAGAGGACTGAGACGTGGTCCTGAATATTCAAGAAAGATAACTACTTTTATATTCTCAAGTACTCTGCGAGGACAAAGGGTACCTCGAGAAGGAGTGTAGGTGTAGAAACAGTTGAAGTTTTCTGACTGGGAAGTTGGCATAGCATTGTAAAATGCTCTACCTCAGGTGTCACGCTGCTGGTATTCATACTAAACGGATGCCTTAACCTCCGGAAGTCAATTAAATGTGTTACATTTTGGATCTTGAATGTTCCCCCAAAGACATCTGTTAGGTTTTAGGTCTCAACCTGGCACTATTCAGTGGTGGTGGTAATAAGTGGAACTTAGTGGGAGGTCTTAAGGCCTTGCAGATGTGCCCTAGGAGGGGATTGTGGGACCCTAGTGTCTTTCTCTTCCTCTCTTTTATTTCCCAGCCATGAGGTGATCAGTTTTGCTTTGCCATGTGCTCCCCACCATTGCCTCTGACATCCCACAAGGGACCTAAACAAATTAAGCTCATGCGATTATGGACTGGAAGCTCTGAAACCATGAGCCAAAATCAACCCTTTATCTTTATAAGATGATTGTTTTGGGTAATTGTTATAGTCACTGAAAACAGACTATAAAATAAGTTTTTTTGCAAAAAGTGGTGTTTTTTACAGTTACTATATACCTGAAACTGTAGAAAAGCCTTCAGAATTGGTTTTTAGGAGGTATTTATAAATGTCTGGTGGGGTGGGCTGGAGAAATCCTAGAATGCTGTAATCAGACCTTAATGGATAATTCTTGTGGGGATTCTGAAGATTAGAAGTGTGTCTAGTAAAGTTCATGGTGAAAAGTTTTCCGATGAAAATAAGGATTTTATTGGGAATTAGACTAACAGCTATCCTTGTAACACCACAGTAAAAAATGTACTTATTCTTTCTCCATTCTCTGAGACTTTGTGGGAGGCTAGACTTAAAGGCGATGGACTAGCCTACTTGGTAGGGGAAATATCAAGGTAGCATGAATTCAGGCAACAGAGGAAATTTGTCATATTGACAATAAGAATCAGGAGCAATAAGAGGAAGAACAAAATAATTTAAAAGATTCACAGTCTAATCAGAAAAGGAGCACATGTAAAGTTCTGGCCAAGGAGGGTGAAAGTATCATCAGGGATAAAAAGAACCCAAATGGTTTGCACAGGGACAACAGAAAAAAATTTGGAGGGCATCTCAGGAAACTTTAAGGCCGCCTCATCCATCATAAGCTCAAAGTGTAGAAAAGCAAAGTTGCTTTCAGACTTTCATCTGGGGATGGCACCTTGCCTGCCTCAAATCACCTGGGGATTTGTTTCTTTATGTTAACAGAGGATGGTGTTCAGAAGCCACTGCAGCAATGATTCAAGCGGGTCCAAGTAAATTTAGGACAGCGGCTTACCAGAGTGCCATCCACATGATGCTGGTTCTAAAGGCATGAGAAATGCAAGAGTTAAGGGAGATGGTGGCTTCCACTGAGATTTCAGGAGAAAACATGGGAGGTGGGGCCTTCTGTGGCAGATTCAATGTCTTCAGGTCCTCATAGAGCGCTGTGCAGAGCTGTGAGTGAAACCAAAGTCGCAATGGAGAACCTATAAGGAAAAAGTGGCAACAGCATGGAACACCTACCTGCCAAGAAAGCTGCAGGAAACATGGATAGCCAGCCCAGGAGAGAGGCCATGTGGCTGGAACCAGCAAAGCAAAGTGCCCCTCAGCAAAGGGGTAGCCCAAAGCAGGGCCCACCAAGGTGTGTGCTGAATGCCTAATGTAGAGACTCAGAATTTAATATGTTCTTTGCTAGATTTTGGTCTTGTTTTTGTTGCCGGGGAAAGGTTGAGTTGATATCCAGGTTCTTGGCATCTCAAGGAATTGAGCAAGATGCACAGGAGAAGCAGCCAGAGCCTAATTTATTGAAGTGAAAATGCACTCTGTAAAGCTGAGAGGGTCAAGTGGGAGAGAAAGGCTCAAGGCCCCAAGCCCAGGAACTTGGTGGCTTATGTCTGCCATCAGCAGAGGATTTCTAGAAGGGTCGGTACTTGGCCTCATTCCAGTTCCCTTGGTCCTGCTAATGCCCAGGACTTGAGTGGTCATAGCAACATGGGTGGCCCTATTAATCCAGGGCAGAAGTTCTCACAGCAACATAAGTGACACAAACAGGTACTCTTCTGTGACCCTGCTGACATCTTGGTATATTCTGCCATCTTTTCATCCCTAACCTCCTGCCTTATTTTGGTCAAATCCATTTTATTATTTCCTTCTTTCTTCCTTTTAGAATATGTATGTTTACCCAGTGCCTGGCCCACTGCTGTATCTTGAAAGTATATAATGATGAGACTTGTGCCTTTTATTTTTCATAGAAGATCACAGCTAAGCATTGGCTATGGTATCTCAGAGGAGATTTTGGAATTTGGACTTGGAGCAATGCTGGAATGGTTAAGTCTTTGGGGCTCTTGGAGAAGGTGTGAGTGTGTTTGCACTGTGACATGTTCACAGATCTTTGGGAATCAAGTGCAGAACATTACATTTTGAATCTTGACTGTCCCACAAAGGCCCATGGTTTAAAGGATTCCTCCCCTGCGTGGTTATTTTAAAAGGTGGCAGAACTGTAAAGAGGTGGGGCCTAGTGGGAGGACTTTAGGTCATTGGGAGCATATCCTTGAAGAAGAGGATGAGACCTTACTCTCCTTCTTTTCTTATCTTCTATTCTTTTTCCTTTTGTTTCCTAGCCATGAGATGAGCCACTCTGTTCCTTGCCATTACCATCTGGCAAACTTATCAGAAGCCTAAAATTAATGGTTCTACCTGATAATGGACTGGAACCTTTAACCTTTAGCAAAAAAATAAACATATTCTCTTTATAAGTTCATTATCTCAGATATTTATTATAGTGAGAGCTGACTAACAAATGGGGACCAAATGTAAGTCCACATACCCAGGACTTGTTTTATAGATTAAATTAACTAATGTGTAAGAATATAGGGTCAGAATACAGAAGTCCCGGTTATGCTAGAGTAGGTAGGTAGGTAGACATATGTGCAGGGGGACATGAGAAGGGAGAACCCAGAACATATCCAGTGATGAAAGATCTCTCCACCTTGAGTGAGGAAGAGCTCTGTTCATAAACTGTCCAAACAGACAAATAATACCTTCTTAAAATTAGAGGGAACTGAGTATCACCACCTTAAGGGACTTTCCAACTGCACAGCACTAAATCACTTTCCAATGAGTGACCTTGGGTTCACTGTAATATCATTTACATTGCAGTTTTGACCCCCTATGACTTTTCCTTACTTACTGGTGGGAAATTTTCCAACATAGCAAAATTGACACAGGCTCAGTGGGCAGCATACCAAGGCATGGCAGGAAACTGCAGTAACTGCCCCCAATACATAGCACATTTGGAGAGAGGTATCCAGATCAAATATGAAAACCTTCCACATGGAAAACCCCAGGTCGCCCCCTCTCTCTCATGGATAGCCTGTTCTGAAGTCTCAGGAGAGTGCTTTCACTTTGCTAAATCAATCCTCTCTGCTTATCGGATTTGTGTCTCTCAAGTGAAACTGTTCTTTCTGGAAGACAAGAACTGAAGAACCCATCATCTGCTAGCAATTACAGTATATAGTCTGTTAAGAATAAGATGAAATTCATGTCTCAGAGGGGCAGCTATACAGTCATAGAAAAGGTGGACCCTCTGGACTGAATCATCGTCTAGAAAAGAAAAAAAAAAGGGATGGAGTGAGGGGGAGGGAGAAAAAGTGAGAGAAGGTGGGAAAGAGAAAAGAAAAGAGAAAATTACTGGCTTAAAAAGTGTTTTCATATAAAGAAGAGTAAAGTATCTCAAGCAATATTGATAAAAATTGTAGCTCAAACTTTGAAGTAAGAAGAGTAAGGAGGAAAGCAAGCACTATTTTCCCCCTTGGAGAAAAGTAAATTGAGCCCTGATTAAGGAAGTGACATCTTATAACAGAAGGTTGTAAGGCAAAGACAGAATAAGTGACAGGAAAAGACCTCTGGAAATTGAAGAGAGAAGAACAATCAGACAAAACGCAGCAGCAAATAATAAGAAATTATTTCATGATAGAGAAACCTGAAATTATTTTTAGAATAATATGAAATACCTGGAATCCTTATAAAATTGCCGTGATAATCATGTGAAACAATTATTTGGTAATTCTATGGCTTTCATTCCTGGGCAAGAATTTAGCAATTCTCCTCTAATATTCAGTTATGTGAGAGATTCTGCAATAAGGACATCTTTCAAATAACTTTAAAGATGTGTATTGTCGTAGGGTGGATCTCATCAAGCAATTACAGACAGTAGTCTACAGTCCAGAGTCAGTGAATAAAAGCTACATGAAACAATCCCTAGCTACTGCCTTACCAGGCTGATTTCTACAGTTTTTCCCCAACATATGATGTTCCACCTGGAGAATTCAGCTGTCAACCATAATTAGCCCGCCCTTTTCCCTGCACTGCAGATCTAATCCAGGAGAAACATAGAACAGTCATAATATCAAGCACTGGGTTTGCCTATAAATACCATCTTACAGTATACTTAGATAATTAATGTTAATAATGAAAAAAATATTTCCAAAAATTTCTTTTATGCCAAGCTTCATGTATGAAGTATTTTTTAACCTTATTTTATTGTTTTAGTTGTAGATGGACACAATACCTTTATTTTATTTATTCATTATTTATGTGGTGCTGAGGATCCAACCCAACACCTCACACATACTAGGTGAGCATTTTACCACTGAGTCACAACCCCAGCCCTCATGTAGAAGTATTATTATTTAACTTTGACAAATATCCTGTGATGTGGATATTATTATTATTCCTTCATTATCAATGAAGAAACAGAGGCAATTGCGACTTAAATTAATTGCCTGAGATCATAATACTTCCAGAGGAAGACCTGAGTCTCAGAAACACACTTGACATGCTTTGCTTAAAGCCATGCCAAATTGTGCGTATGTGTGTATGAGTATATAAATGTGCGTGTGTGTGTATGCACACACACAAACATCTCTCTACATAATTTATTTATTTATATTTTATCTTATAGCTTTTACAAAATGAACATTTATTGAGTAATGTAAAATAACTCTACAACAATATATTAGGAATCAACTTCAGCTGTTTTCTTAAATGTAAGTAGAATTTTTCATAATAAATGGAAAGTAAATAGAGCATACCCAGTAAATTAAAAAAAGAGCTCCATATATGTATTTATCATTTTGAATAATTCCGATAAACAAATCAAAGAAAATAAAGTATCATTGAGAATACTTCAATGTAAACTTTAGTCTTAATTCTTCATTACAAGAAAATGTCTTTAGCCTAGTGAATGGGTCTCCTCTTATCTTGAAAAGATGTATTTCCTAGTCTCAGAGGAGTTTACCTTGATTCCTGTATTTATGCAAAATGAGCATCATTATCCTTCAGGTGCTTAAACCCTATTTCAAATGTTTTTATCAAAAACACAAAATGAGCTGGTCATGGTGGTGCACGCCTGTAATTCTAGGGCTCTGGAGGCTGAGACAGGAGGATGGTGATTTCAAAGCCAGCCTCTCCAAAAAACGAAGTGCTAAGCAACTCAGTGAGACCCTGTCTAAATAAAATACAAAATGGGGCTGTGGATGTGGTTCGGTGGTCGAGTGTCCCTGAATTCAAGCCACAATACCAAAAAAAAAAAAAAGCCACAAAATATTATCCTGTGGTTTAAATTAGGATTGCCAGATTATGAATCAAACTAATATTCCACAGTTAATTTTGAATTTCAGAATTTCAGATAGTGATTTCTTATTAGTAAGTTTTTTACTTTGAAATATTTGAGAAGACATGTATAATAATATTTTATCTAAAGCATTTGTTTATCATAATTCAAATTCAACTAGGCATCTCATATTTTATTTGGGAACCATAGTATAAATACAAAAAAAATCAAGTAATTCATTAAATTTTAGAATATACTTATGTCAAATGTGAGTCTTTTCAAGTGGTAAAATCGGCCTTCATTGAAGTTAGGACAAGAGAGGTGGACCTGTTAACTATGGACTAGCCATTTTCAAATTGAAATTTAATTAGCCACTTAAATATTTCCTGATGAGCTCCCTTTTCATGTTTTTTTTTAATCATTTTACCTTTTTTTTTTCCCTTGTGGATCATCATATTGAATGTGGTGCTTTTGGGATATTTTATTTCATGTTTATGAAAGAAAGTCATCTACTGAATAATTAAATCTAGAATGTAAAATTTTAGAACTGCTTTAGGATGAGGCACTGCTGTGTACCTGTCTTGCTCCATGCTTGGGATAGCATCCACATAGACATCAGCTCTTCGTACTCAAATCCTAGAAGACAAAATTTTTAAAAAGACAAATCCAAAGTCTCCATCTTTTCTCTCCTAGGAAATGCTGGCTAGAAAATCTCCAATCCCTTCTGTTGCAGAATTATTTACTGTATGAGTATAGAAAGAAAGCAATAAAAAAAAAAAAACCGGATTGAAAGATCTCTATTTAGAATACAAGGGAAGAGACTCTTTTTCCAAAGCCATTGTCATGTAAGAAAGAAAGTACTTCATCGTCTGTGTATCTAACAATAAAATCATCTTGAGCATTTTTCTGACATGTTAAATTGAGAGTGATAGCACTTCAGCAGCTAGAATCAAAAAATAAAAATACATTTTGCATTTGCCTCAACATGGAAAATGTCTGGCTTGGGCTTAAGGAGATAGTAACAGATAATATTTGCAAGTTCTTATTTTATGGCTGTTTTTTCTTTCCCCAATTATCTCCTTCAACATACAAACACAATGAACTATGTAAGGATATTATCCCCATTTTATAGATTGAATGCTTTTCTGAAGTTTTACAGAAAAATAAGTCCAGAACTTTTATAAAATGTGATTTAAAGTGAGAAAAACCATATGAGGACAGTGGCCCAATCTACAGAAGGCCCTTGAACTCAACTGCTATGTCTCTTGCTTGTCCTTTGATTGATTAGTCCAAATCCCAGTTAGTCCATACACACACACACACACACACACACACACACACACACACACACACACACACATCAGTTTCTTATATCATAATTCAAGAAATTGTCCTTTGAAAATAAAATTGATTAGAGCAATCACATGTATCCTGCCATCTATTTTGTTCTGTTTATCTTTAATGGATTAATGTGAAATCACTCACTGTACAGTTGTTTTCAACCACACTGCCTTTGAACACTGCTCAATGTAGCCTTGGGATCAGGATTTTGAACCTTCTTAATTGTTCAAAATGTTAGCACTGTCTCTATATGCACATAGTTTATTAGCAATGAACCTTAATACAGCTGTTCAGAGTAGCCTTTGAAATTGTCTGAATAGCATTCAAAGTGATCCCTGCAGCATTTCTAGCTAGAATGTTTGAGCTATTCCTAAAAATGCATTACTTTTAAGAGACATGTAACTCAGCTTCTCATCTGAATACAGAACTAGAAACTAGGTTTAATCCGTTCTCAGAAGAGGGTCAAAATAAGAAAGAAGTTGAAAAATATATGGAGAGGCATATAAAATTACTTATAATAATAATAATAATAATAATAAAATGGGAGAATATATCTCAAAGATTAACATTTCAGAAGACTGACTGCCTTTTCAATGTCTTAGCAAAGTAGTGCAGTAATTCTAGTCCCCAGATCAAGTTTTGTAGCTCAAGTGTCTCAGAGCAATTGGCATTTTTTCTGAGAAAAGCAAACAAGTCTGTGAATTAAGGCCTATCCCTTGTGGTTTCCAGAAAGCCAATTAATCCACATGGTAGATCAAAAATATAAAGGATAGAATGGGGGCAGGCAGTAGAAATAGACCCTTGATGATTTCAGAATGTGTAAGTGGCCCTTGGAAACTGGGGTTGACTGTGAGCTTTGAACCCCTCTGGGCTTTTTGGCTGTGGGAGTCCTAATTATGAGCATAATAGATAGATAAACTCATCATAGCCACAACAAGCTACTTAATGTGGTCTCACTAATAGCAGCCAATTAAGTTTGCATTATGAAATGATTTCTAGAATAGGAGATAGGTGGACTTTAAATTGAATTGTTTGAAAACATTAAAGCTTTTGAATCAAGGGCTTGTAGCATTTATCTTTGATATGCAGTAATAGTTCTGATCCTTCCAAAACCATCTCCTGTACCTAAAACAGCAAATCAATAAGAAGTGGAATCAAGTTGTTGTTTAATTTAAATACATTAGTGTTATATGTTTATATGATTTCTTTTTTCTAGACAAATCCGTTTTTCAGGTTAATTTAAATTAAGATACCAAATAGATTTTTATGTCTATTTTTTTAGCACTGATTCTAACTACCTAATATTTGTTTGAATTTGGGTTTAATACATGCCTGTTTCCCAATTGTTACAGCTATAATTTGAGCTGGCTGGTACTAATGAAGATATATAAAGAGAAAAGAGGAACAATAGTGCTACATATTTAGGTATTCAGTATCCAAACATGACTAGAATTCTTTGATTTTACACTAGCTGCCTTTGGAAGTAAAAAAATGAATAAATATTAAACAACTTAAATCATCTGAGATCACAGGAAAAGGAGTCACAATTTAGTCACAGGTCTGTAACTGAAAAGACAATTTTCAGTCAACAGAAACAAAAGAACATTGCTTCAAAATGCACATTTTTAAATTGCTCCACTTACTTTTGTTTGTTCACCTGCTTGCTTGTTTTTGCCATATAACCTTTCCTGTTTAAATGCATATGAAGAATAGTGATGCTTTACCACAATGTTTTTTAGAATTTTGGTCAGTGAATTGGATTTAGGCACAAATTAATGTTAATCCATGGTGGTGTTTCTCAAACTCTGGTGTGATCAGACTAACTGAAGGGTTTGTGTAAAAACAAATTGCTGGGCCCCTCCTCCAGCCTCTGATTACTGGGGATCTGGGATGAGTCACCAGAATTTACATTTCTAGCAAGTTTTAGGTGATGCAGCCAATGGTGAACCAGGGATCAAACTGAATACCACAGATCAATCTTTATAAAATTGAGTAAAATGATCTAGGGATAAGTGGTCAATTAATCTAGAAACTAAAGTTTCATTTGATTCATTCTAACTCTGTGACTCCATATGAAGAGAAGCATGTTTATGACTTCCCCATGGAGGGAATCAGATTCTATAACTTTCCCATTAATCAGTCCAACGTATTAGGATATATTTTGTGATAGTACCCTTTTGTCTAGATTTTAATGACATTGATAAGGTCTACACACTATACTCTTCCACTTTGCTGTTATTATTATTACTATTACATCATCATGAAGAACAACTAAGGAAAACTTTATAAATTAGATTTTAGAAAGGTAAACTTAGTATTACTTTTCATGAATCTTTGTCTAAATCCCTAAATCCCAGTGTTATTGGCTATGTTAAATGTATCTTCTAATCCTGAAGATGATAGAGAACCTCAGTGTCAGGTATAGCAAACTTTCCTTATAGTTTTCAAAAGTACCTTGGAGACAATATCAAATTATTGATCAATGTTATTGCAGAACTATAAAAACAAGTGGTCAGAAAGGCCATGCCTGATATGAATCCAAAGAGGGGATGCAGAGACATAAATCTATATCCCCAACGTGACTGAATCCTTGAGGAAGCTAGACCTGACACATCAAACAAACAAATGCACACACACACAAAAAAAAGCCTTTATCTGGGCAAGAGAGGTGCCAGTTTTCTATTGTATTTTTTCTACCAATGAGCCAAAAAAAATTGCTTCAGATATATATGCATTCAGTATACATAAAAGCTCCACATTTCTCACCAGTTTGAAAATTTCTCTACTCAGATTTCTGCCTGTATCAGCTATATGTATTGGAAGGAAGTCTTCATATATCTTAGTACTGCTGGATCTGATAGCTACCTATGATGGATCATGGAGATTATGTAATGCTAGAGCAGGAAAAGTGTGCAGGGATGAGCTAAATTTGTTTTGTCATTTAAAAACTGAATACACTGAGTTGGTGAAGGGTGGAAATGACACAAATGATATGTGTGCTGGGCTGTGATTGTCTCCATGATGCACTTTTTCTAAGTATCATTCTTATGAATTCAGTTATTCTAAAAGATGCCCTATGAGTTTAATATTATTTCAAGTGATGGATAGTGACAACCGGTCTACTGGTTTTATATAGTACATTGTGAATTATATTTTTTTTCTTCAAGAGGAAGAGAACAGTATTCCTATTATCTATCTATCTATTTATCTATCTACCTATCAATCTATCTATCGATCTATCTATCTATCTATCATCTATCATCTCAAACTGTCCATCTATTCTATCTCAGAGAAGTTTGTCTTAAGAGATCAGCTTATATGACTATGGTGGCCAACAAGTCTGAAATCCACAGGGTAGATAAGGCAGACTGGAAAATCCAGAACAAGTTGATATTAGTGTATTAAATCTGAAATCTTCAGCACAGGCCAGCAATTGGGAAATGCAGACAGGGTTAGTATGTTCCAGTCTTGAGGTAAACTTACTTCTTCTTGCAGACACCTCAGTTTCTACTTTCATAACCACCCACAGTATGGAAAGTAATCTGCTTTACCTCAAGCCCACTGATTGAAAAGTTAGTCACATCTTAAAAATCACCTTCACAGCAACATCTAGACTAGTGTTTGACCAAACAACTAATGAAGTTAATGGATAAAATGAACCATAAAACATTGGTTTACTTGTGATCCTAAATCAGTGTTTCATAAATATCCTGAATAACTTGAGAGTTAGGTATATTTAGAAATTGATTTGAAAATGATCTGTGTTGAGCAATATTTTCCATTCTGGCCTTCCCTAATATTTTGGTCTGCATCAGTATGATTCTTCTATTTACTAACTTACACCAATATCTGAGCAAAGATATTTGAGGCTTGGTTAATTACTGTTGTGAAAGCTCTGTACGTATAATGGTCTTGATAAGAACAGAATAGATCTATTTAATATCCTGGTATTTGTAAACTGTAAAATTCATCTCAACAATCATTTTAGGCCTCTTCAAGGACTGGGGTATTTTCTAACCTAGTTCTCTTCCATTGAAAAAGGAATTTAGACTTGAGTGGAAATTTAAGGAGACATTGACATAAGTCATCCAAGACCACATCAATAGAGGCTTAAATTGCTGGGCTTGTCCCATGTAAATTAAACGATTATCTCAATCTATGCTGAAATTAAGATATGCTTAGAAACGAAAGGCTTACCAATTTGTGTTTGCACAAAATGCATGCACATAGAAATTAATGTCGTATGTAAAATCATTATTTTCCCAAGAATCTAATTTTCATGTATCCTTTATCCTATCCCCATAGTACCTCTACCTTTTCCACTTCCTCCAGATTGCATAAGCATAAACTCTGTGGGAATAGCCAAAGTAAATTTAATTTAGAAATTCTGTAGAATTGATCCCATCTGTTCCTTGGGACTCTATTAAAAATTTAAAGAAGATTCTCTTGAGCAAACTTTGCATTAGTTTCTTTTCTTGTAGACAAAATAAAATACTTTAACATTTACAAATCATATATTTGCTCTTGATCTTTGCTTTAAAGATGTAAGCAGATATAGCCACCCCACAAAAAGAAGAAAGAAAGAAAAAAGAAAGTCAAAGTAATTTTACACTAGTGACGTGTTTTCTGAGGTAAGTGTCCTATTAAAGAATGCATGAAAGATTTGGAAGTCAAAATCATAATTTATTCTAAATTTAACATTCAATACTCGATTTTGACTGTTTCTGAATTATAATATTTAAATTACACCAAGTTTATGGAACAGGTTTGTTTTGTTTTTGCTTTGTTTTTAAAGGCATAGTAGTTTAATTTGCATGAACTATTGAAGTCTCACATTATAACTGAATGCAATAAGCTTACTCTTGGTGAATGCAAAACCGAAAATCATAACCAGGAAGAATAAAAAAAAACAGTGAAGAGAGTTTTATAACTTCAAGCAGGAAAACATTTGAGATAATTCTCAAAGCACTATTCTCCTGGAATAGAAAGTAAGGGGCTTTTGTTGGAGAAACTTATATATATACATGTAGGAAATTTTACCACCTAGAGAGGCAGCCATATTCCTGGACATGCTCTGTTCTAGTCATTCTTCATAAGTTTAGAAATGTATGTGAGAATAAATCTGGGCAGAAAATCTAGTACTATAATGAGGAAAGTTTTCTCCAGGTCACCTAAAAAGAGTGAATCAGGTTGGGCAATTTTGGGCACGTTTCTTTAAGTTTCTCTAGAGGGTCTTATCTGAAGCAAAGGCAAAAAACTAAAACAGAAACAACTTTGACTGGATTTTTTTTCTTCCTACATTTATTTCACTTAATGATAAAACAATCTTGAAAATGTATACAAAACTTATACCCATTTTATATTTGGCTTCTAGTGGCTAAGGAAATCTGCAGATTCACAGAGAAAGAAGGCAGAGGGACAATGAAACACCCCTATCTCAATAGTCTGGTAGGCAGATCATCTCCTCTGCCCCTCTCCATTTACTACAAGCCCAGGAACTTGCCTCTAAGAGCACCTGCCTTGCAGTCTGATAAAAAAAAAAAAAAAAAAACATATATTTTGTCACCTGTGAACCCATTCCCCAGAGAGTGCCTACTTCTTCTAACTTTTATGTATCTCAAAAGTTTTGTTTTATAAAATTAATTTTATCATATATTTTCTGGATTTTTAACACGATGCATATAGATAGAAAATAATTGCTGTGGTGAATCAAATTAACATATCCACCATTTCAAAGAGTCATTTCCTTGGTGACAAGATTATGTAAAACCTAACTTATTTAATAAAAGTCCCTAATGCAATATGATTTTAATAACCAGTCTTCTGGTTGTATACTCCATCTTTATATGGGTTCATAATGCTTTAGTGCACCTTTCTGTCTTGCACTCACATCTTCATATTTCCCCTCTCCCATCCTTGGTAACCACTATTTTCTTCTTTATTTATTTATTTTAAGAATTTAAGATTCTACATATAGTTAAAATCACATAATAGTTTTCTTTCTATGTCTGGCTTGAAAAACCACTTCAATTGTCATGATGATGATAAGTACACTGTAATTCTACCTGCTGCTTTGTCCCCTAGATGTGTTATCTTATTGGGAATCATGTGTTTGGTACCTGCTATGTGTCATGTGCTTACTCAACTTGATTACATTTAATCTTCACAAAAGCACAAAGAAATTGAACTTAAGATCCACATTTTAGGATTGGGATCCTGGCTCAGTGGTAGAGCACTTGCCTAGCATGTGTGAGCCACAGGGTTCCATTCTCAGCACCACATTTAAATAAATAAAGATCCATTGACAACTAAAAAAAAGTTTAAAGAAAATTCCCATTTTATAGATGAAGAAGTGAGTCACATACTGTGCAAAAGACCCTACACCCTGTAGTTTATAACAAGCACTGGGAGGACCTAAAATGCTTACTGTTTTTCTTCATCCATTTAGAGCTCTCCCAGAAGCCACTCTACATTTTATTATCTGTTAATTTCCTTCTCCAAAGGCATTCCAATGCACATAGTATTTAAAGAATCTTGAGTGATTGAATGAATGGATACATGAGTGAGTAAAAACTTATCTTCACTAAAATCAAGGCTTACACAGTAAGTTTGCTGAGATTTATAAAGTGTTAAACATCAATCTGATAGTAACTTTTTTTACAGTTCCTATATACATCCAATATCAAAATTTCTATCTAAAGTTTACCAAGTTTTACCTTTGAAACAAGATTAATATGTGAATCCATTCTTTCTGAAAAATGGGAAGGTTATGAAAATTCACAGAAAAAGTCAAACTAAAAGGATACATTTTATGCAATAGAAGTCAGAGGGGATATCCAACACTGATTATACTTCTGAAACATATAACATAGTGAATGATTGTGAATTTATGTTTCCTTGGCATCAATTTTAAATTATAAGTTGATTTTTTTTATATGAGATGTAGGATTCAGTGGTCCTTGACACAGTGTATAGACAGCCCCCCCACACACACACACACATATCACCATCTCAAGTTCCTTAACATGGGTATCCAACTACCTGACTTGATTAGCCACCACTTTCCTGTGGACAGCTTGATGCAGTCCACTTGGCTAAGCCCCTGACCATGAAGCAAGAACAAAGGTCAGGCAGTTAGTGCAGCTAGATGATTGGGTCAGGTCAAATAGACAGAAGCTGAGTCAAATTGGGAAGATGGAAGTTGAGTCAAAGGGAATGGAATGTTAATACCTGAAGAGCACATCCTCCTCCCCTCACCAAGAGCCAAGAACTCACCTGCCTCCCAGGGGTGTGTGGGGGTGGAGGATGGGAGTATTGTTCTTCCCAGCTGATACTTTTTAATAAATATTCCCTGGCCAGCTCTCTTCCTGCTTGTCTGGGCAGACAATGTAAAACGGGGAGAGGTACACCTGAATTGCTTCCTCATGGGCAGAATAGCAGAAGGGGCATGAGAAGTACGAAACCTGGAATCTACAAAAGACAAGATTCACCCCTTTCTGCGTGTATCCAGCTCTGGGACCCCCTTCTCTGTAGAGAAGTCAGTTTCTTTTCTAACCTTTACATAAAATTTGCTTCCTTTTCTTACCTCAGCATTACTCAGGTGTTCAGTCTTCAACATCTGGGGAAAGGGAACTCAATATTACCAGTAACAATCATGTCATTCCATAGATACTGCACAGATATGAGTCCACCCCTCAGTCACTGTGTGAACTCTTAAAACTACTCTGAATCGAAGTTGTCGGCCTGATGAGTGTCTTCCTATCTCTTCCTGCCAGTGCTTCCTGGCCCTGGTGTGCATGGCCTTTAGCATGCTGTGTGTTCTCCAGGGTCTAGAAGTACTGAAAAACCCTTATTCACATAATGGCTGTGTCATTGAAGCTGAGGAGCAATCCAATGCTTGAAAATAAAGCTGCCCTCCAGGACCCATGCAGGTCAAGACCCCACTGGAGCACTTCTGTCTGGGTCTTTCCTGACTACTGCAGACAGTAACTAGCAGTTAAATGATCAAGAAACTCCAAGAGTTTAATTCAAAACACACACACACACACACACACACACACACACACAAAGTCACATATAATTAACATTTATTAAACCTATAAAAACTCACCTAAAACTTTTGGAAGATAATTATTAGGATAATTTGACTAAAGTGCACCTTTATCATTATCATAATAGGGTGGCTTTTTTTTTCTTCTTTTACTGGTTTTCCAAGACTTTGTATAGACAAACCTTCAGGAGTTTAATGTCATGTTATGTCCAGCTTTTGCAAAGAGATATATAAATTTGCACAATTTTGATTCAAAGAATAATTGTCCTTTTGAATATTAGTAAACCTGGGCCACAAAAGGTAAAGACCTATGCACTTCTAGAATTCAAAGTTTACAATGAGTATAAAATGATTATGTCTAAGAGCATGTATGTTAGCTTAAGATTTCAGAAACATGATGTAGTATGACCCTTATCTAGTGTCCTTTAAAGCTGGAAACTTTATCTTGCATTTAAGATTCTACTGTGCTATATTCTAGGCACTAGAGAAGGCACTTAGGGTTTTCCTGAATGTGCTCAGTAGTAAAAAAGGGTTTTTTTTTTTTTTAAATTTCTAGCCTTCCCAGATATTATGGACAATATGTGAAGGCTCCTTTTAGATGAGTATAAAAAAATTTATGAGCAGTGTTAATTGAACAGATTTTTTAAAAATATTAATATCAGACTTGATAAAAATACAAAATAAATGTGTTTCAAAGATTTTATTTATTAAGGGAAACAATAAGGTGTCATACATAGACAATCAGGTATGATGAGAATGAAATTATGAGGAGACACACAATTAGTCAGAATCTGTAAGGCAACAATCAGCTACAATGCACCGGACAGAAATCATTTGCATTTCTAAGATCTACAATTATTTGCATTATTAAGAGATATACACAATTTGAAAAATTGCCAATAGCTCAAGGTCAATGACAGATAAAGCTAATGCCTGAAGGGAAAGCTTGACGGCCTACAATATGTTGCCAAAAGCTAGATCCTTGTCCCCAATGCCAATTCAATAAGGAGGACACACCTCTGAAAAAAAGAAAAAAGAAGGTTTATTGGAGAAACACAGGGAACTCCTGTCCCAAAGGCTAGGATTCTGCCTATCTGCAGGAACAGGGGGCTTTTATAGAGGTGACTCCAGGGAAAATGAGATTAGGGAGAGATAGGAAGGATGAGATCAAGGAGAAGAAAATCAGGGAAAAGAAGACCATGGAGGAGAAGTTTAGGGAAAAGAAGATTGGGGGGAAATGTAAGTTTCAAAGCCACAAGAGATATAGTCAAAGCATCAAGTGAACCCACTTACAGCCCCAGGGAGGTGTCCCATTGGTCTCTGGGTCTCCTGGATGACATTAGAGCGAAAGGCCCCCAATTTTTTTTCCTTGACCCTTTTAATTTCTTGACTTTGATCTCCAAGTTTTGGATTTTAATACCCAGTTTTAAAGAGGGCATAACAGGTCATATCTTCAATATAATTTTACAGTTACTCTTTTCATTTTTAGTACTGGAAGTCACCATTACATACTATCTGTTCTGTAGGAATGGCTTATTATCTCAAATTAACCCAGTTTTTTTTTTTTCCTTCCATTTCTTTTGTTTCGCTTTTTTGTTTTTCGGAGTACCCCTGCAAAACAATAAAGGGCAATAGTTGCTGTAAGGTCCTTGCTTAGCATCTGGATGGCCATCTTAAGTGACAGCTGCCATTTTAAGAAAAAAAGTTTCTCTTTCCCACCCAAGGGGCATTTCTGAGAAAGGCACCCAGGCTCTCATACCAACCCAACTCTTACCTGCCAGGCTCGGATTCCTGAGCCTGACCCATAATCCTCCTGGATCCCAAGCCTATTTTGCCTCTCTCCACTATAGAGAGATGGCCTTTATTTGTCAGCTCTGACAAATAAACTTCCCTGTGTATCTCTGCCTGGCCTTTTGCTTTCATTTTTCGCTTGTCTGTCTCCTGGTTCCTCACTTTCCCTTCAGATACCCTCTACAATTTTAGAGGGGTTTCTGGGAAAGTAGTTTGGGATGCTAATATTCTCCCTCTTATTTCTACTTTATATCTTGTCACTATTGCTATAATCAGTTTAGGGCCCTCCAATGACATTTTTGTCCCCTCCTCTCTACTGATCTAATGACTTTCAACTAAATTTCTATTGCTACTGGCACCATTGAGGCTTCTGTATTTATGGGATGATAATTTCCTTTGTCTAAAAATTTGCTGTACTTTACTATAGTTTGAAAGCTGAATGTCCCCCAAAGGTTCATATTTAAATTCTTGGTCCCCAGAGTGGTGATATTGGAAGGTGCTGTGGGCCTTTAAGAAATTAGTCTAGTGAGTGTCCTTAGTTTAATAGTGGGCTCTTGAAATATTTGTTGGACTTTATCTCTTCCTTTTTGTCTTTCTCTTTCTCTGCTTCCTGGCTTGAGATGTGATCTCTTACGCTCCTATCATAAAATGTTTTCATTACCAGAAACCCTAAATGAGGGACCACTCAAAGTTGAACATAAATCTCTAGACCACTGAATAAAAATGATCTTCTTTTTACTTTACATGTAGCCTATGTCAGGAATTTTGTTACAGTGATTGAAAGCTGACTAACACACACTTGTAATAATACCATTTGAGTCTCAATTTTATTCTTTTCAGTTCAATCATAAACTCCCAGAAGGCAGAAAATACAATATGTAATCTACCAAAGTTTTCTCTTCCAAACATATGTTTTGAGGGAGTATTAATTCTTATTCCTAAACTCTAAAAGAAATGATAGTCATGGACAAAAGATCACAAGGTTTTGTATCACCACAAGGAATTTAAATTAAAAAATGACATAATAAAAGGTTTTCCGCCATTAATTTTAGTGAAAACCATGTTAATTAAGATTCCAAAATCAAGCTGGGTTCCTTGGCATATGCCTGTAATCCCAGTGGCTCCAGAGGCTGAGGCAGGAGGATCTCAAGTTCAAAGCCAGCTTCATCAAAAGCAAGGTGCTAAGCAACTCAGTGAGACCCTGTCTCTAAACAAAATACAAAATAGGGCTAGGGATGTGGTTCAGTGGTCAAGTTCAATCCCTGGTTCTCCCCCATCATACACACACACACAAAAAAAAAAAAAAAAAAAAAAAAAAAAAAGATTCCAAAATCATGTGTTGAGTGTTGTAGATACATAGGTATTTTCTATATTTCTTATCTGAGTTCTGCTTAGTTTCCTGTAAACACAAATATTAAAAAGTAAAAATAGGTGTAGAAGTTAAAATAATTATTAAATTGTCATACAATTGCTGACCAGTAGTCATTAGCTCTGATTTCCAATAATATATTGGAAATATCAGTTACCTCCAAGGTATATTATATAATACTTAAATAATTCAGTGGAAGTTCTGAGGCCATAGTGGATTGTGTCTAGCAAACAATCAGCACTTATGGTAAATATCACTCTACTTTCCTCTTTCTTTTAATTTTTACTCAATATGCTTCTTACTTCCTCTTTGCCCATGAGATAATGTAGGTGAAAACAAAGTGAAGTGCTGATTGTAAACTAATGTAGTTCCCCCTTATCTGAGGAGATACATTCCTAGATGTCCAGGGGATCTGTGAAACTGTAGAGAGTACCTAACCCTGTGTGGCTGTTTCTCTCCTATGCATACGCCCCCAGGATAGTTGTATCTCTATGTTGGGCACAGAAAGAAATTAGTATCGATAACTAAAAATAAAATAGAACAATTAGAACAGCCTACTGTAATAAGGTTAGGTGACTATGGTCTCTCAAAGTAGTTTACATACTTGTACCCACTCTGTCTTCTTGGGATGACCCCATACAATGCTCTCATGACGAGAAGTGGGATGAATGATATGGGCACTGTGATATCAGCACAAGATATTTTTTCTTTCCTTATTAAGTCACAAATTTTCAATTTTCACTTGGAGGAAAACACTTTGTGCTTTCTCTTTGGTATATCAAAATTACTAGCTTTACTTCTCTTGTACTTCATAGCTGGTATTAAATAAAATAAGGATGGCTTGAACAGAAGCACTGAGAGCCACCACAGTTGATCTGGTGGATATTAAGGGAGGAAGGGACAGGAGGCATAGACACTGAGAATAGACTGCACAAAAGAAGGATTCCTGTCTGGGACAGGACATAGCAGGATGGATGGTGTAAAAGTTTATCATGCTACTCAGAACAATACACAATTAAAAACTTGTGAACTTTTAACTTCTGGAATTTTTTCATCTGAAAGTTTTAGACCACATTTGACTGTGGGTAACTGAAATGGGGATACTGAAATTGCGGATGTTTTTGACTTTACCCAATCAATTAGACTATTATGATCTTATTTGAGTGATCTCAGTATCCTTAGCTGAAATACAATGTTAGTAGTAAAACATTCACCTCAGGAGTTTGTTATAACCAATGCATGCTATAGAATAGTAATTTATTATTTTTATTTCCCCATTTTCACTTTTCTTTTCCTCTGTGCTGTTTATGTCTTGGGTTTCAATGCCTCTGAGTGAGTCACTAAACTCTCTCTGCTGACACTCAGGACTTAAAATGTTTAGATGATGATCCAAATTAGCCTTTAAACTGTCTCAGTTCCTAGAAAGTACTGACTGTCTCTGACTGTTGCATCTCACAGACTGTATTCTTTTATCTGAGTTTTCCATCAATTGTCACGGATAGCCTTCCCATTCTTCACAATGAGGAGATAATTGCATGTTAACTTGATGTATAAGGTGAAAAGCTGCTAACTTCCAGAAAGAATTCTTAATAATAGATGTACAGAGGAACTGGAAATTAATGTCCTTATCCGTTTGAAGTTTAACACTTTGTCAACCTTTAAAAATGTTTATTTGAAAGGCCAGAATAATTCCAAACACTGAACAAAAGCCAAATCAAATACAAATATCCGCGTTTCGTTTTCAAAGCAGAAACTGTTTTTCCTCACACAAAAGCATTTTGCCTGTAGTGAGTAGTGGTTTTGATATATCAATAAACCATGTAATCATTTACTCCACTGGGCAAAATAAATCAGGATAAAACACATAGAGCTTTTGGAGAAAGTCAAATCTAATTATTTCTGTCCCTGACAACTGAAAACTATTGCTTTTGAGAAAGTGAACTTAGGCTTATTGTGCCTCAGTTTCTTTATCTGTAAAACTCAAATAGCATAGTCAATGGTTGTGTGTTTGGCTCTAAATCCCCAGCCTCTAGAAGGTTTGGGTTCCTATGCCCTCAACTGTGAACAGTGTGACATAAGAATGAATGACTATGGATCTGGCTCTCCAACTCAGGGATTTCACCCACAATTGGGGTGAATGCTCCCTTTTCTTTAAATATCCCTTGGGGTTCCCCATCTATCTTCAATCTACTCGAGAAATTTTCACTTTTTAATTTTATTCTAATTATCATCCCCCACCCCAAAGTACTATTTGAGCTCCACACTTATGCTTTACCATGACAGCTAACACTTTTCTGTCATTATCTAAAGCACTTAAAATAAAAATAATATTTTTGCTTTCTATATTTGTGTATTTAAGTGTTTGACCATAATAAATTTCTGCTTTGTGTTTTTCACACTTAACCACCCATATGCACTCAAAATATTTCTTTTGAATGCTTAAAACAATGGTCCATTCAATATTAAATATGGTGAGTATATTGGATTTCTACTGATGCATAAAAAGCTACCGAACTCTTAATATCATAAAACAACACATATGTATTTTATCACAGTCTGAGTCAGTCAGAAGAAATCCAGGCATAAACTGATGGGGTCCCCTGAATTGCTATTATCTTGAATATCTAACAAAACTGATTCCCATCTGATGATTTCCTTAGATAGGTGTAGTTGTTAGCAAAATTCAGTTCCTTGCAGGTCTCTGGACTGAGAGCCCAAGGTTTTTTGCTGGCTGTGGGCCAGAAATCACCCTCATCCTCTTGCCATGTGACCCTATTTATTCATAGCTCACAACTTGACAGCTCTCATCTTTAAAATCAGCAGAAGTAAGAATCTTCTTTTATTTATACCTAGTCACATGCATCCATTCACCTTTGCCAAAATAATTTGATAAGTTGCATATAGAAGTCTCTCAATTATGCAAGAAGGCTAGGATACTGGAAAAATGTCCACCAGCATATGGAAAGGCAGGATTTCTGAATGGATAATGATTACTCACTATGTTCCTCTTTTTATTCATCAGTGAAAGCTAGATCATTGATTACTTTTTAAACCACATGAAATAACATAATCTGTATTAAAAAGACAAAGGCACAATGTTAATGGTCATAAGTAGTATAGTAAAATCTCCCTGCCTTTGTGGAAGGTCACGGATCACTATCTAGAGAAGATAATTGAAGGGGAACAACACTGGCAAAAGAAAAATCCGTTATGCTGCCCATCAATCCATGTGAAAGGCAATGTCACAAAGGATCAGGGGTGATTACATAAGAGACAAGCAGTGGATGAATTTCAGATGTTGTGCTCTGAGTAGAATTGATAGGACTTTGTAAGGAAAGAGAATTTTGCAAATGATTTCTCGGAAATTGATGTGAATGCTCATTTACTCAGATTGAAATCACTGACAGGGTAGCAGACTGTGTGGAACAGAGGTTAGTTCAGCCTTGATTAGTCTTCATCCCATTGAAGGCAACTGAAGGTTTGCATTTGTGGAGAGAAAAGAGAAGGATGAAGATGTTCCCAGAGTAACACCAGTATTTAGTGAAATGGAGGAAATAACTTGAGAAAGAACCACCTTAGCCATAGTGGGATGCAATAACAGATACTCTGGGTTCATTATAAATAACAGAAATTTGTGCCTCACAGTTCTGGTAGTCTGAGACTGGGGTACCAGCATAATAGGATTCCATTGAGGACACTTTTGCAGGTGCAGAATACATGTTTTTTAATCTTTACATGGTGCAGAAGGAAAGAAAACTGGGTTTTCTTTTGTGGGGCACTGATTCTACTTACAGGGTACCACCCTCTAGATCTAATTAACCCCCAGAGTTCCAGTCTTCTAACATCTTTCATTGAAGGTTAGGATTTCAACATATAAATTTGGGGTATGCAGACATTTAGACTATGGCAAAATTTAAGAAAGGAAGTCAAGAGCAAAAAGTAATTCTCTATCAAAGTGAAGTCAATAAATGACAGTGCTTTGAAAAGGAGGAAATACCAAAAATGTTAATTCTGCATGAGATATAAGTGATATAATGTAGAATCCATCACTTCATCAATAAAGACATTTTAGGGACAATTGATTAATGCAGATTAATCTTAAGTTACAGCACTCTGGCTTGAAGACTTTTTAAAGTTATTTCTAGGTGGAAAAAAATTGTATTACAAATTGGTTTCTTCAAGCACTGCTTAGATTCTTCTACTTACAGCAAAATTCTACTTTAGGACAATTCATCCAATACTGAATCCTGAAGAAATGCAATCTGTGTTGGCACCTTTAAAAAGTTGTAAATGCTACACAGCATTTTAGAAGACAGAACAATTGAAACACAAATTATTTGTCCCTGTGGAGATTTATTTGGGATCGAAATTGCCATTTGTTCTGTTGTGACATGTACAGGTCTATAGCATTTCTCTTTGAATTCTTTTGCAAGCGTTTATTTAAGCAATTGCAATTGCAGTTTAAGGCATTCCTGGAGATTAATGACTGCCTGGGAGGGGTAGCTCTTTGGTCCATTAACTCCAACCAGTCATTAATTTCCAGGAAAAGTCCTGCATGAAATTTATTATTACTCATATGAACTGAAAATAAAAGGAACTTACAATAGACACATGCATTGTACTCACACTCTCAGAATGATGAAAGTCAATTCATTGCTATGAGAATATTGGGGGGGGGAATAAAGTCCTTGTATATAAACCAATCACTTTGCTTAGTCTTAGTCTTGGACAATCTAGTTTGGGCTTGTATTGAAATATTTATAGGAATAGTAAAAGAACACTAGTCCCCAGACCTTATGTTTAGACCTTGTCTAAACACGTTGACCCAACCAATGTGTTAATCTTACCTATAATTTTCTATACACAATAGATTTAGAAATTTTTACTCCAGTATTGAGAAAGAACTCATAGTTTAATAGAAATTGTTCTGTAAGGTATGAAACATTGGTTTTAATTCTCCAAACAATGCACAAACAATTTACTAAGTAGTGAAAATATGCAAAATATCAAGGTAACCTATAAAGAATAGTTTGGGGAGCAAATATTTAAGTACATTTATTTTTTTTACAGTACCTATTACTGGATCCACAGTTACTCAGGGCTGGCTTCTATAATACTCTGTAGGCCTCTGGGAGATGTACACAGTAGAAATTCATTTTATGCCATTCTTAGGGCTAGAAAACTCAAGTGCAGGCAGAGTTGGTATAGAGTGAGATCATTCTTCCTATCTTCGCAATGACATTTTTTGGTGCTAATATGGAGAAAGAGAACAAATATCATTTTTTATTCACTTTTATAAGAGTATTAATCTTATTCAAAAGAGTGCCACACTTATGATCGAATGGTCTCCCAAAAGTCTCACCTTTAAATAACATCAAATTTGGGTAATATTTCAGCATATGAATTTGGGAGGGCATACAAATAGTCTAGAAATTTTTATTATGGGAATAAAAGTGCTTCTATAAAATGAGGCTATGATTTTGACCTGAAGTTTTTAATATGCCTTGATTATTTTGGGGGTCAAGAGATATTTTAGAGATTTATCATATAAAAGAAACAGCAGAAAAAGAATAGGATATCACACATTTATGGAAGAATAAATACAGTTGTTAAATTTTATTAGTTTGCAAAGATATCATAGAATATATTTCAGTTATGATTTTCATCCATTTGTTTTACACTCTTAAACTGCTCTTTATAAAAAATTATTATGTAATTTATCTTCCAGTTATCTGACCAATGTTTTTAGCAGTATATGAATTTCTTTTCTATTAAGTAAAGTGAAATGTTTAATTTTTAGAAAACCTGATGATACATGGCATATATATGTGCATATACACAAACACATGATACACAGGCAAGCATATGTACACATACATATAAATATGCACACATACATGCACACATCTGTACATTTTTGCATACTACATACACATATATGTATGCATATATGCTTATATGTGTGTCTCTTTATATGCACACATGTACATACACATATATGTAATTAATTTCTACACGACCAGCACAGGTATGATACACATTTACTGAAGGAATGTTATGCTTTGCATTACACTCATCACTTCATAAGTAAATTCACAAGTATGAATCCTCACACTTGTATTGATTTGCAAATCAATGGTCTCTCTCTTTTTTCTTTATTACACCCTATTGCTTTTCCCTTTTCAGGATGTCTTATTTAAATTGTACAATCTATTGTTTTCATACTAACTTTCAACACTTAGCAATATTTCTTCAATATTTATTTATGTGTTTTTATTACATGACCTTTTGTAATTTTAAAATTACTAATGGTTTTTCACTGTATGGGTGAACCACAGATTCATTCAATTTTGACAGCAAATGGATTGTTTCCAGTTTGGAGCAATTGTGAATAAAGCTGCATAAATATTTATGTACAGTATTTGTGTGTGTGTGTGTGTGTGTGTGTGTGTGTGTGTGTGTGTATAATTTTTCAAATCAGTTGGAGTGCAATTTCTGGATTATAGGGGAAGACTCTGTTTAGCTTTGTAGGAAATTGACAAACTGTCTTCCAAAGTGACTGTACCATTTTGCTTTCCCAGCAGCAATACGTGAGTTCCTGTTGCTCTGAATTCTTGACAGCATTGCAACTCTTTTTTTTTTTTAATTTTATCCATTCTAATAAGTATCTGGTGGCAGGTCCAAGAAGATCATTCTGACCTTCATGCTGTGACTTAACAACAGGAGATTAAATTCCCACATGAGCGATAACAGCATTCTTTCCCTCAGAGGATGAGAAGCCGTGGGCTAGGGGATTTCATACAGACTTTGTTTGTTATATAACTTATCTCTGAAGCCTTCCCATATAATTTAGTTGTCTTTTCACAACTTCTATTCTTTATCCAATTCATTTCATAAGCAATTGACTGTTTTCACATCTTCTTTTCTTTATAAAGGTTCCTATGAAAAAGAAAAGAATTGTGTTAAACCAAGGTACATGTTTTCTTCCTTATAATCTATCTTATCTAACCCAAAAGGAGGCAGGTGGAATTCTGTGTCCTTTCACTGGTGTTCATTTCATTAATGAAAATGATGTTGAACATTTTTTAGACACTTTTTGCTACCTATATGGACATAAACTTATTTGTTTATTTGTATTCCTTTGAAGAATCCTAATATGGAGATGTCTACAAGATCTTATTTGTCTACTAGATTATTAAATTAAAATAACATAAAGGACATAATTTTAATTTCTCTCCAATAAAATCAGAGAACAATAAATATTAGTGAATAATAGGTAAAGTTTCTCCATTCTTAAACAATACATAATCAATATCCTGTCTTATTGTGACAGCCTCTAAAAAACTTGAAAATAATTTTTCAAATAAAGATAACCAGCTGACATGCAATGAGAAAGGAGAGAATGACATGGTGTGAAATTTATTGAAATTATTACTTTATATCTTGGTTTAAGTAACAGATAAAGCAATGTAGCATTACAGTAAACAGAGTATAAGATTTGAAAGCAGAAACTTAGAAAATGTTATTTTTTAAAACTTTCACTTCTACATTTCACTAAAATGAAATATACACACACACATATATGTATTTATCAAAACACACACTTATAATATCTATGTTAGAAAATCCAAGATTGTATCTGTTGCAAATGCTAGAAATTTAATCTTGACATATACACACACACAGATATATGTATTTATCAAAACACACACTTATAATATCTATGTTAGAAAATCCAAGATTGTATCTGTTGCAAATGCTAGAAATTTAATCTTGACATACCTTTTGTTGTAGGGATCCAATTCCCATTTAAGAAAAATTTCTGTATGAAATGATGATGTGCAGTCTCAGCAATTATGCAGTCTTGTATTTTATTTTGTTGTTGTTGTTGTTTTGTTTTGTTTTTCTTTCAATCTGAAAGTCAGTTACAAGTTTTATGGCTATTAGAACCAGAATATTGGTAGTTGTAAAGCTAAGCTAATTAGGAGTCCCGTGACATAAATTAAGTTATTCAACTTCTTTGAATCTTAAAGTCCTTATAAATGGAGTAATAAATAAGTAAAAAAATATCAGTACCCATTTTACAGACCTATTAAATAATGCATTTTAAATTAACTCTGATTGATGTTCCCCTCCCAAAAGACTAACAAACTAGGGAGTGAAAATAAGACCCAGGAAAAAATAAACAACCGTGAAGATGAAAAAAGTATTTTGAAATGTTATTGGTAGTTGCTGTAAATTAAAGGGTGAGTACAAATCTACTGTGCCATCGTCCAAGTTTTCTACTTGCCTTTACCTGTCCTACATGCCTTTTGAAAATAAACACCTGCATCCTCACTGCAAACCCCAAGGCCAACATTTCAACAACTGGAAACAGTTTCTGGTGGATTGATTTCTTAGAAGCATAAAAGCCCCAAATTCTGAAGCTATGTGAAAACTACTGTATAGAACTAGCCTCTGAGATTAAGTCACCCATAGCTAAATTTTGGAGGCTGATGTGTCACACAGATCCATGTTGTTTTTCCTAAATAAAAGAGTGTAAAGAAGATACCTGAGGAAAGAAAGATATTAAAATGGATACATAAGTTGCAAAAGTATCTAGAAGCTGAGGACTGTCCTTTTTTCTTCAAAATCATTTTTGGTTACCAAGATTAGAACATAGCCCTCAAAGACTGACACATTAGCAGATAGAAAAATTGAGAGTCCACAGAGAAATGTGAGGTCAGGAGGACTTTAGTTACAGATTTTTTTTTTTTAGTGGATATAATCAGAAGCAAAGACATTAAAATTTTAAATACAATGAAAGCACAAAGTACAAGATTGCTTTATTGCTGAGATTGCACATCATAATTTCATACACAAATTTCTTCTTAAATTGGATGGATCCCTACAATAAATGGAATCAAAATTAAATTGCTATCATTTGCAACAATACAATCTTTTTTCTAACATAGCTATTATAAATTTTAAATACAATGAAAGCACAGACATAAAAGAATATACTGGCAACAAAATATAAAAAATGTATAGTAAATAATTGAATGAATTAATTATGAGAGTAAAAATTGAAGAACACAAAAAAGAGTTCAATATTAAATCAAACAGAGCTGAAGAATAATTAATAATTGGAAGACTGAAGGTATCCCAGAAAAAAGCAGAGAAGAAGAACTTATATCTTAAATAGATACTTAAAATATAAAAGGTTACAATTTTTAAAGTACAGGTTACAGGCAATTCTAAGGAGAGACAAAATAAAAAAAAACCTAAAGCCATAATGAAAACAAATCTTTTATAACTAAAGAAAACAGAACCAAGTTGAAATGGAATACAATATTCTAGATGGAAGAAACACTATTATTGCTAAATAACATACAGACAAATCCACAGTTTTTGAAGAGAAATAACAAACCACCTAAAAAGGAAAAATAATTAGTTTCACAGAAGACATTACAGAAGCCACAATGGTTAAAAAAAGCCATGGTATAGTATTTACATTTTTTATTATTTCATTCTTGATAGATGTTATATCGAGGTTCATTTTGACATAATTATAAGAGCATGGAATATGATTTGCTCCAATTCTGTCCCCAGTACTCCCACTTCCTTTCCTACTCCCTCTCCCTATTCTCTTTCCTCTACTCTACTAATCTTTCTTCTATTTATTTATAGTTTTTTAAGATATTCATATATATGTATATAGGAAAGTTTGATCCAAATCATTCCACCCTTTTTCCCCTTTCCCTTCCTCCTCATTTCCCTTATTTCCTCTACTCCACTAATCTCTCTTCTATTTTCATAGGACCCTCCTCTTTCTTTTTTCTCTTCCTTCCTTCCTCTCCCCTCATTCCACTTATTTTGGTCTCTCCTCCAAGATCTAAAATCAGCATAGTATATGAATGCATCCACATCCATATTTACAACAGCACAATTCCCCAGAGAGAGGTGATAGAACCTGCTCAGAGGCCCCAGGACAGATAAATGAACACAGAAAATGTGATATATGTACCCAGTGGAAATTATTCAGCCATAAGGAAGAATGAAATCATGGCATTTTCTAGTAAATAGGACAATATTTTTAAAAGGACAAAAGAAAACTTAGAGCCTATTTAGCAACATTTTCATTCAAAAGTATGGATATAATTAAAAAGAACCATTTAAGGAATATAATTTTTTAAATGTCTTCCACTTAAAAGTATATGAAGACAACAATATGTAGTCAAATTTCAGGAAGAAAAAAAGGAAAGTTGTTCTGAGAGGCTGCAAGATGGGGTGTGAGGAGCTCTGATAATTACAAGTCTTCCTCAAGAAAGCTTTAAGTTTAGAATTTTGCTAAGTCTGAATGAAAGAAAAATTATAAATTTCACTTACTGTTATTAAAAATTAAGTTCTACCTAGACTCTATAAATAGGATAATAATTAAGGTATGGAGAAAAAAGATATTTGAAACAGGGATGTACATAATTTTTTGAATGTGAGATAGCATTATATATGAAAAAACAAATTATGTCCATTTGAAATTAGAAAGATGGGGGGAAATCTGTTAAATATATTAACATTACAATAAATGGAAAAGGTTTAAAAAACTGAATTTGGATTAGATTTTTACAATGAAACAAAATCCATTTATAGGATGTTAGGAATATATGCCTAAGAACAGAAAATGGAATGATACAAAAACAGACCCAAACTGAAAATAGGATACTACTCAGCAAAAAAAGGTAGTGACACTGTTCTACAGCAGGCAAAATAGATTTAAAAATCAAAAAAACATCAATAAACATCAAAGTTTTATTATATCATGTGATTTGGTTAATTTGCCAAGGGCAAATGAAATTAAGAACACAGAGGTACCTCATAAAATAGTCTTTGTTATTGGTTTGGATGTGAGATATCCTCCCAAAACTCACATGTGAGATGGTGTAAGAAGGTTCGAAGGAGAAATAATTGGGTTGTAAGTGTCAGAACCCAATCAGTGATTTAATCCCCTGATAGGAATTAACTGAGTGGTAACTGAAGAACAGTAGTATGTGGCTGGAGGAGGTGGGAATTGGGTCTTGGCTTTGGGTATATATTTGTATGTGGTGAGTGGACTCTCTCTCTGCTTTCTTATCACCATATGAGCTGCTTCCTTCTGTCACACTCTTCTGCCAAGATGATCTGCCTCACCTTGAGCCCTCAAAATTGGAGCTGACTTTCTATGAACTAAAACCTCTGAAGCCATGTGCCCCTAAATAAATCTTTCCTCCTCTATAATTGTGCTAGGCAGGGCCTCCAGTCACAGCAGCGCAGTAAAAAAAGCTGACTAAAACAGTCTTCAACTATATAAAACAAAATTTGACACAGTTACCAACATTGACAAATCTAATAAAAAAAATAGGAACCTTTTAACATGCTTCCTCAATCATTGTATAAAATAAGAAAGTTTTTGGAACATAATTATCAAACATGAACAAATTGTGGATGGCGGAAAAGAGAGAAAGAGAGAGTAAGGCAATTGTAGACATGAAAAAGTTATTATCCAATATCTCAAAATCACATTTTTCTCAAGTACAAATATGATTTTTCAAAAATTGAGTATATATTGTTTCATTAGGAAAGTTACAACTGATATCCTAAAATAGCTATTATGTAGACTATTTTGTAATTCTGATCTCAGCAAAATTATACTAAAAGTTACTAACAAAATAAATTTTAAAAATTTCAATATTTTTAAATGTTGGTAAGTGTATTGTTAAATTATATGTGGATCAGAGAATAAATTATGTTTTATATTATGTGAACACAAATATTAAAAACTAAAATATATGAGAAACAGTAGAAATATTTCTTTAGAAAAATTTATAGCTTTAAATACTTAAATTTTAACAGACAGAATATTTGAATCAACAAACTAGTTGGTAACTTCAGAAGATTTTAAAAAGAAGAAAAAACAATCTAGTAGCCAATACAAGGAAAGGGATATTTAAAATAAGGGCAAAATTCTATGAAACAAAAAGATACAATAAATAAAATTAAAGATAAAAACATTAAAAATTATTGAAAAAGTAATAAAATAAATAAACTTCCAAAAAGATTGATAAGATAAATAAATATAAAGCATAAAACTTATTGCAAAGAAAATATGAGACATGATTAGAAATTAACACATAAGGTTTATATTTAAAGTTTTATACAAATGCAAGGATCTAATTATGAGTTTTAAAGTTAAAAGGGGGCATAATAGCAAAAACTAAAATATAAGAAAATAATATGGTCGTATTACATAAGGATTTTATCCTAACAATTTTTAAGTTTAAAAAACAAAATTAATTGTAACATCATTTGGGCAAGGTGACCCAAGCCTGTAATACCAGCGGTTAGGGAGGCTGTGATAGGGAAACTTCGAGTTCAAAGCCAGCTTCACCAACTTTGAGGAGCTAATCAACTTAGTGATACCCTGTCCTAAATAAAATACAAAATAGGGATGCGGATGTGGTTCGGTGGTCAAGTACCCCTGAGTTCAATCCCTAGTACAAAAAACAAAAACAAAAACAAAACAACAACCTGTAACATCAAAATAATTGACCACAAAAGAGGGGCTGGGGCTGGGGCTGTGGCTCAGAGGTTGAGCACTTGCCTAGCATGTGCAAGGCGCTGGGTTCAAGCCTCAACACCACATAAAGATAAATAAATAACATAAAGGTATTGTGTACAACTACAACTTAAAAAAAATACTTAAGAAAAAAATGAACATAAAAGAAGGAGAATCAGCCAATGGTACTATCTTTAAGAAGTTGTAATTCAAACTCTCCTGACATACAAAATTCTTAGTCTAGAGGTTTTATAGGTAAGTTCTGGCAATATTCAAAATTTAATCCCTATTTTAAATAAAGTCATCCAAATCATACAAACAGAACTTTAACTGCATTTTTTATTCTGAGTCATATTACCTTAACACGAAAACCAGAATATTTCAGAAAGAAAAAGAAAATTCACATATTCACATGACCATTCTGGGTTTCTTAGAAAGTTTAAAAAGAAAATAAGGAGAAATCAATGGCATAAGAATTAGAGATTTAATTTCTTTGGGTTGTTTTGACCTTGCACTATGAAGAAACAAAGTCTCTTTTGCCTTATCATTCACAGGTTCTAGGGTTTTAAATGTGAATATCTTCTGTGGGACCCTTATTTTGCTCAGTACTCATAGAAAGAAATTTAAAAAGAAAAGAAAAGAAACTTTTTATCAATAATATCACTGACTATATAGAAATGAAAATAAAATGTTCACAAATTATTTTAATAAGTTGCAAGATTTGTGATTATAATTCAAAAATAAATTTCAATTCTATAAAATATCAACAAACATCAAGAAAGCATATTACAAATAAAATATCACTGATGATACAAAAAATCATCACCAAGTTTTTACATGTAAACACAAAATATGTGGGACTTACATGGGATAAATTATTATTCTTTCTAGAGAGAAATTAAAGAATACTAATAAATGGAGATATATAATATCTGTGTATTAATGGAAATAATGTGGTATAAATCACATTTAATATAAGTATTTTCAAATTGGTCTTAAACTTCAATATAATTTGAATTTTTTAAAGAAATAAGCTTCAAATTTATGGAATTTTCCAAGGTGACTTTAAAATTTCCAAGGACCAATTGTAGCCTAGCCATATCCAATGGGGATGAAAGAATTAGGTGGGATATAGGCCCTATTTCTAGAAATATTTATTATTAAGCAATTGTCAGAACACTGATAAACAGAAGAGAATTAATAGTTTAGAAACAAACTTACACCTACATGGATGGATGATTTATGACAGAAGAACTTATCAAATCATTGAGGAAGCTTTTTCTACTAATTAAGAGAGCAAAATAGTATTGCATTTGAAAAATACAAACAAAGCAGGATTTATACCTGACAACATACAAGAGTACCAACTCCAGGTATATTACCACACATATGTCAAGAGTAAATATTTAAATAGGTAGGAACACACAGGTTACCACACCTTTGTAGCTTTCTGGTAAAGAAAAATTATTTTAACATGAATGCATGAAAAGAAAATAAAACTTATCTGTAAGTTCTAAAACTGTGTCTTTGAAAAAGTGATATAGTAATTATAGGTTATAAACTGAAAGAAAACACTTGTACCTTATATAATAGTAAAATTATTATTATTATCATCATTATTATTATTTATTTGGTACTGGGGATTGAACTCAGGGGAATCAACCACTGAACCACATCCCCAGTCCTATTTTGTATTTTGTTTAGAGACAGGGTCTCATTGATTTGTTCAGTGCCCCACATTGATGAGGCTGGCGTTGAACTTGGAATCGTCTTGCCTAAGCCTCCTGAGCCTCTGGGAATACAGGCATGAGACACAATGCCCAACAAAAAGAAATCAATTTTAAGGATACATGTGCAATGGACTATCAAGGAAAGGTTCAAGTACACTGAGGGGAAATGGCAAAGATTGTTTTTCACAGAGGAAGTAGCACAAATTATCAAAAGAACTATGAGATTTTTGATCTTGCCCTATGAATAAAGATTCAATATCAAGAGTAATTTGAGAAATAAAATTCACAATCACAAAAATATATTGTTTTGTAATTATTGAACTGGCATTTACAAATATTAAGTCTAAAGTGGAAGTACTGGTGAAACTGTGACTATCTAAGGTGTCTTCAAAAGCAGGTAGAAGTATAAGTCAGGGCAATGATCCTGGAAATTATCTGACATTCTTACATAAAGGTCTATGATCACATGTTTTACAAACCAACAATTCCTCACCTTAGAGACATTTTTGCAAGGTGCACACTATGATAATTTTTCCAAAAG
Source organism: Ictidomys tridecemlineatus (assembly GCF_052094955.1). Classification (NCBI taxonomy): domain Eukaryota; kingdom Metazoa; phylum Chordata; class Mammalia; order Rodentia; family Sciuridae; genus Ictidomys; species Ictidomys tridecemlineatus. The sequence continues at coordinate 105,706,321 of NC_135481.1, forward strand.
GTTATAAGAATGACAAAAAAATGTGAAAATATCCCATGAGCACATTGGGAAATAGAATGGATAAGTGGATTGTGATGTGTTAAAACATTGGTTTTTGTCTCTGGTGATTCTTTTTTTTTTTTTTTTTTTTTTTTTGCACATTTGAAAATTTCTGGAGACATTTTTGGTCATCCTAACTGGAGAGATGTTACTGGCATCTTGTAGTTAGAGGCTAGGAATGTTGCTAAACATATTATAAAGGACATTCTCACTCAACAAAGACTTATTCAACCCCATATATAAATTCTTCTACCAAGGTTGAGAATTACTGAATTAAAAAAAGAAAATATAGGAAGAATAAGATTAATGAACTGTAACTACTGCCAGTACATAGATGAATTGTAACAATATAAAATAGACAGTATCATGGACTAAAAGATTACTTATAGTATGTTTCATTTTTGATAAAATGAACCTGAGCAACACGTTTATGTAAAATGTTTACTAAATAAAAGCAAGACAACTATGAGAACAATAAAAAATCTTTTTAAAAAGATACATCATTTGGGAAAGGCAGAGGGATGGTATTACAGAGAAAGGAGTGTAGATCTCTACTGGGACTATTCCAGCTCTCTTTGTAGGTGGTGAGTTCATAGGTGTGTGTGTGTGTGTGTGTGTGTGAGTGTGTGTGTGTGTGTGTGTGTGTGTGTAGAGAGAGAGAGAGAGAGAGAGAGAGAGATAGAAAAAAAATCAAAAAAGCAGAAATAGAACCATTTATGTATCAGGCATCAGGCAGGGATTTGATTTATTCTAATTTTAATTTTTTAGCATTTTGCTAACAAACTCAGTTTCACAATATACTTATTTATTAATTGACTCTCTTAGCTAAACATCAAAACATGAAAACATTAACCTCACTATATTAGCTTGGAAACAAAATAAACAGATGTTAGATACTTTCAGCTTCAAATGTATTTTTTATCAAATGGCTTTGCCCATATTTTCCCCCTATTCAGTTTATTGTTTGTTAGTTTTAGAAGTAAACATGTTAGCTCATAAGAATAGCTAGTATACATAAGTATGTCTAGCACGTTTTCCTTTAATTCTATATTAAATATAGTTAATAAAGATGAATCTATTTAACTTATATTTGGGCTTTGCACTAAAATAAATTCATATTACCACGTGAGTGAGTTCACCAGAATTTATAAAGAAAGGTTTCTACCCAAAGAGTAGTCATGAAATTCATAAAATAAGTTGGTCAGGGGATAAACAGACCTAGAAGTACATAAAACAGAATCCATGCAACAGCTTGTTGGATAGGCTGCCATTGCACACTAAGGGAGCACTGCAGAATTCAGGAGAGGGTTTCATACTAGAGAATTTGGCTAAGTTCACTCAATGACCCTAGAGATAGAGCCAGGGTTAAAGAAGAGTGCTGCCTACTCCTTGCATTTTTGAGTGAGCAACTAAAATACACCAGAGATTGTGGCTCTGAAATACAACCTTGGTATTTTATCTACATCAAACATCCATATAATAAACCTATTTTTCTTAGTGATGAACCCAATAGACGAAAGAAAGAAAGAAAGAAAGAAAGAAAGAAAGAAAGAAAGAAAGAAAGAAAGAAAGAAAGAAAGAAAGAAAGAAAGAAAGAGCCCAAACCTATAAATAAGAAAAATAGTGGGCTACATGCCTTCACTTTGTTGAGGCAAAGGCATACATTCCCAGTATGGACATGCTAATCTATAAATATGTTACTTTTTATCAAAAAAAAAAAAGAAAACAGGTTATTAACTACACACACAGGCAAAGGTTATAAGTCACTGCACACATCCAAGAAAAATAATTCAGTCACATTGGGTCCCTAAGATCTTTTACTTTCGAAACCTTCTAAGCTAATTTTAACATTCCTTCATAAACTGTGTTAGTTTCCTATTTTTGTTGTAAAAAATTACCAAAAATAGGTCTCAAAAGAGGTCTATTTTTTTTTTCTCTTGAAGTTCTGAGGTCAGAAGTCTAGGAAGTGTCCATGGGGCAGCGTTCCACTTAGAGACACTAGGAGGGAGGCTCCTTTTGCCTTGCCCCTCTGGCTTCTTAAGTTCTATGATTTGGATACAGTATGAGTATGTCTTCCAGGATTGTGCTGGAAGCCTGCTCCCTAGTGAAATGATATTGAAAGACGGTGGGACCTTGAAAAAACACTGGTCCCAGTAAAAGATGACTGGGTCATGACCCTTCCTGTGAAAGGACTAATGCTGGTCTCATGGAGTGGCTTAGATCTATCAGGCATGGATCATTCCCACAAGAGCAGATAGTACTCTGAAGCAAGCCTGCCTCTGCTCCACTCTCCTGCCTCTCTCTCTCTCTCTCTCTCTCTCTCTCTCTCTCTCTCTCTCTCTCTCATAATCTCTTCCGTCTCTAGATATTGAACTTAATCCATTTTCCCAGTTCTGTTTACCATATATAAGACATTCACCTTTCTAGGCAGGTAGGCAGGTGAATATCTTTGGGAGGGTTTATCTTTCAGCCTATCACATGAGCATCTTAGAAATCTATCCTTTTCAATATGTATCTTTAAAGAATGCAAGATACAAGGTGCTAACAACATGATTAGATTTTGTGTGGTTGAGGTATTACAGTCTAAAATGTGTCCCCAATGAAACCTAATTATACTTCTGAGTGAGAACATAAAGTATAAGTGATTGTAAATATTATAACCTGGAAAACTTTTTAGAGGAAAATAAATGGACTACTTGGGCAAGGTACACAACATAAAGGATTCTAAAGAGAAGGAGCTACATTTAAGTTTCTGAGTGAAAAGCACCAAAGGCAAACTTTGAAAAGAATTTCATGGTGAGGGCACAGCATCACAACTGCCTTTAGGTACTGTTCAGCTACTTATCTGTAAAAGTGTGGTGGGGAGGGAGAAGCAGGTTAGAAAAAAAAGCAAAATAAATAAATAACGTTTAGATGCAATTCAAAAGGAGAAAAGTCATGCAAGTCAATCTGAGTTGTTTTAACATTTTATGTAAACTTTTCCTGTACTTCTTAGTTATATGGCCTTTTATAAAAAAAAAAAGGCTTGTATTAATATGTTACTTTAAACCAAACACATAGACCTGCTTGGGAATAGTGTAATTCCACATAAAATGAATTTGTGCCCAATACTTATATTGCATTTTACCTTTTTTTTTCTCCTTGAAGCTATGTTACAAGATGGGTCCATTTACTGTCCCTGGCTATTCAGCAGATACAGATATAGTAAACATCAGCCAGGGAAGGAACATTTTAGGAATGTCTCACATATGTTTTTGTTTGTACAGTAGTAAACTGTCATCCCGTGGTAGTTACCAATATTTCATACTACCAGCTATTCTGAGTATAACATATTAAGGCAACATTAACTATTCACTGTATTCGAGATTTAAGCAAATCCTATTAGGTTTTTGTTTTGTTTTGTTTTGTCTAATCTTAACATTGACCTAGAATTAGGGAGTAAGTTAGTGTATTGGTTGTTTATGTTGGATAACAAATTACCATAAATGAAGAAGTTAAATAAAATAAAATCTTTATGATATCACATTCTATGGGTTAGGAGTCAGGAGTCCAGGCAGAGTTCAGATGGGTCCCCTGCTTAGGGTGGCTTACGTCTGCACTCAAGGTGGCAGCCTAGACTGGTTTCTTATCAAGGGCTTGGCTTAGTAAAGTTTTGATGTCCATCTCCTTCGGATTGTTTGCAGAATGAATTTCATCATGGTTGTAGGATTTACAGTAGTTTGTTATTTTCCAAGCCTCTAGAGGAGAGAAAGAACAAGGAACAGGTCAAGTTTGGGAACAACACAGAGTCACGTGTAAGATAATGTAATCAAAGTGACATTCTGTCATCTTTGACATGTCCCATTTTTTGGAGGGAAGTCACCTGTCCCAACCACAGTCAAGGGGAAGTGGTAGCCGGGATTATACAAAGGAACAGATATCAGGGGGAGGAACCATGGGACAATCTTAACATCTGACTTCCATAGGGAAGAAAATTTAGACAATGGAAAACATAAAATCCCAGTACTGTAGTAAGGTATCAAATTAGAGACTTTATATAATTTCAAAAATATAATAAACATTGTTGATAATGCAAATTGTACTTGCATATTATAGTCTGTACTAGTATTATAACCTCTTTAAAACTGCCCTTATGTGTTAGAAAGTACATCTAGAACAAAGAATTTCAGTAATGACAAGAAGCCCAGCTATTCTTCAAAATAATATCCCTTAGTAGCTTCTAAAATATAACTTTGATAAACCAATCTACTTTTTAAAGGTTTTGATTACTTCTAACACACCTCAAGAGAGAGGTACCATCTTAAGCTGCTATGATCCTTGTATACCTTGATATCATGGTGGGTTTGATTTATAGGTTCTAGTGGGCTAAACCAGCAACAGCAAATGAGGCATGAGAAAGAATGCAACAGGGAAAAACAAGAGTCTCAAAATATTATGAAATTGCTTAGCTTTATTTGTTTTCATATATAAGAATATGATGTGTACAGGTAGTTATTTCTGACTATCTCCAGGAAAAATTCCCATTTACATAAAAATGATTACTGATCAATACACTAATTTGCTTATGCAACCATCAGTCTAAAGGTAGGGCAGGGAGTGCAATGTAGAAAAACTAGCATATTATTGGAAAATTGTGATTTAAGCACAATGAGTCAAATTTTGTCTCAGATTAGATAAAAAAATCAAGGTATTTAAACCCAAGCTGGGGAGTCAGAAAGGTCCTCAAAAAGTGAAGACAAGCAGATTGGTCCAGCTGATCACTCACAGGAACACAAATAAAACGAACAAACATTAACTTCATTTTCACAGTCTGCTCTTATGAACTGGGAGATGGCTCTGTCCTATTATAGGACAGCTACCTTTTATGAAATACTCACAGAGACTGTCAGAACTCCTTCTAGTGGCAGGATGAAATTAAATTTTCAATGGATGAGAAACCTTTTTTTTTTTTTGAAGTAGGATTCTGGAGTAATTCAAGTCTTAATACTAGAATTCTATTGAACTGCTCTGCAACAGGCTCTTAAATATATTTCAGGCAACATATGAGCAGCAAGCAAAATGTTTTTGGCTAATCCACATAACTAGAATATTTCAATGTTATAAAATTATTTCTAACATTTCATGCTAATTGTTATACTCTCTAGTAATAGTTTAAATAGCAATAGTTAAACTACTTTTAGTAACCAACTCTGTGGTTTGTTCTCCATCTAATATCATCATTATGAAAGCCTCAGGGCTTTTTATATTTTATGGTTTTACATTTGCTCTCAGAAGAATTAGGAGACTTGAATTTAACAATTTTCCAGAAAACATTTATTGTTTAATATAATGATATATCCTCTTGACAGAAGGTGAAAGTCAAAATGGTAATTTGTCCCCAATATTGGTCATGGTTATTTTCTACAGTGTGAGTTAGTAGAAAACAACATCATCAAAAAAATGCTGAAGATATTAAAATATTTGTCTCAACAAATATAAGACATTTCATTACAGGTTTTCTTTTCAGATTAATCCTGAATTTGCTTACCTGTATTGTGTCCATAATTTGCTTTTGGAAAACCTCAAAAGCACAGGAGAAAAATAATTTTATTTCCTGCTTCATGTTTCTTATTCCACTCCATACTTAGTATGATTATCATTATTGGTATAGATCTGTTTGAAATTTAGCTATTTAGGAAGTAATAAATCTGTGATTTGAACAGATTCTTTGAGAGGAAATGTGAAGAATTTTTGTAAATTTATTGGGGCAGTCATAAAGTTAACACTTAAAATACTTGAGAAATAACCAAGTTGCATACCAACTGGGGAAAAGAGAACAAGAATGAGCCTTGGTAAGCAGATGACATCATAAATCTTATAAGATAGTGCTGCACTTGTATCTTTGGATCCATATGGTCTTCTCAAAGAAAAACAACATGTAACAATTTAGCATTATTTTCCACGGCTCATGGAGGGTCTGGGAAATCCTTATAATAGCCAAAAAGTATTATTTATAAATTTAATATGCCTGCATTTTGGGGTTTTTTAGACTTTATTTTATTGAAATTTTGTTAAATTTTATTTAAGATGAATTTATTTTTAAAATGTTCAAGAAATATTTTGACCTTAAGGATCTGGAGCAAGGATTTTAAACAGGATAGCCATCAAAAATGAATAATATGGACTGGGGCTGTAGCTCAGTGGCAGAGTGCTTGCCTTGCCTGTGTGAGGCACTGGGTTTGATCCTCAACATCACATAAAAATAAACAAATAAAATAGAGGCATGTTGTCCATCTACAACTAAAAAAAATTGAAATGAATAATGTTAGTGTTTTTAAAACATTTTCCTCCTATAAATTGCATAAACCTTGAAAGTAAGGAAGCTATTTTTTAAAATTATTCTATATTGCTCTAACTTGTTACCTTCTCAGTAATTTTTGCACAATAGAATTTATACATACTTATGCAAGTGCGTAATGTAAAACTTACATATTATATATAATGTATATGACACATATATATTCTTAAGAATATTGATAATATGTCTTAATAATATCTGTCATATATTAATAAGCCTAAGCCGTCAGATTCTATGGTTAGTTATACATATCCAACTCCAATATTTCTGCTTTACCTGCTTGTGGGCACAGGGTGCAATTAGGTTTTCCCTCTATTCAAATAGTCCTTGCTGGCCATGGTCCTTGCTTCAGCTCATGATATGAGAGCAGAAAGAAAGAAATGATTGAGCCCTATGTGATTCTCTAGGTATCATTTCCCATACAAAGCAATCAGTGCCATTTCAAATGGTGGAGGCATTGCTAGAGACCTCCTTGGTCTCTAGCAAAAGGCATAGATCAGAGACCATGCCAGTCTGAGATCAATGATAGAAAATTGTTATATCCTTTTTACGTTGTATACCTGAAATTTTGGTTTTGCTATTGCAGTGCACCCTAAACCATTCTGACTAATAAGTCCAAATATCAGTAAATGAAAAAAAAGGACTAGCTAACCTTATATATAAATATATAAACTTATTTACGTTGCAGTTCACAAGTTACACAATATCCATTTTGAGTCAACTATTTGAGTCTACTATTCCCTATAATCTATTAGGACCAAAGAGAAAGGAGTAAACACAGTCTTCAAGGTTAAAAGATAGAAACTCTTCAAAAACTTTTGAGACATTTCCAGAAATAGCAAGACCCTTGCTTTATTGGTGTGTCTCTACCAAAAGGAGGCAGATTGCAAATAACAAACATAATAAATTAATAAATGATATTATGAAGATTATAAATGCTTTGGGAAAAAAATCTATACCAGAGAAAAGAGATGTGGATAGGGGAGGAAAGGAAAGTATCTTTTCAAAGGTCAGTTGGGTAGGCTTTCATTCTGAATCTGACCTGAAAGTGGATAGTACATTCAGATAGGCTTCTAAAGAGACTAATGAATTGGCTGTTTGGAGAAAGATAACCTGGGTTAAGAATTTCAAGGCATTTTGTGTTTAGTACCAGCAGAAACTTGTTTCTATCCCTAGGCCTGAAAATGGATGATGAAAGAATTGTTAATAAATGGATCCCTATGGGGCCATGTAAAGGAGATAAGCTGCCAAGGTTGAATTTAGAGACATCCACTGTCAGAATTGCCAACATAAAGCAAGGAAGAAGCAGGAAGAATCCTGAAGCCTCTCTCTGCCATCTTCTGATAACTTGCAGGCGCCTGCTATGGGCTGAACCCAAGGACATCTTGGAGATGCTGTCCGCTGTTTACAATCCCCATGATTGGAACAGCAATCAGAGAAGGGTGAAGAATATATCTCAGAGACAGGAGGGCAATGGAAGACGACTGGTCCAATGGGGTCTTACTAGGAAGGTGACATCTCAGCAAGGTTTGAATGAAGTAAGTCATGCTTTCCTCTGTGGACAGAGTACTCTAGAAATAGTCCTTTTTAAAGGCCCTAAAAGAGAAATAGTCTTAAAAAATTGAAGAACAACAAAATGTGTCTGAGACAGGGCACATGGAGAGGAAAGAAACAAGAAGTGAGATGAAAGAAGTAGTAGCAATCCAAATCATTAATGTTCTAGCTGGATTTTAGATTCCACTCTGAATAACATGCAGAATCAAAAAAGAGTTTGCTTGCCCTAGAGCCAGGTCCCAGTGTTGCACAGACTGCAATGAAGGATTCTAATTCACTCGATTAAGATGCTTATGTATTGAAAAGGCATCTCACTGAAATATTAGAAAGTCAATCAAAATGTAAATGCCACAAATAAATGACAACATAAATTCCCACTGTCTGTCTCATGTCTCAATATCACCTTCCCTTCTCAAAAGTCTGCTTTTATTAAGTGTTCTTTGGTCATAGGTGTTGGTCCCTTGAAGTCAATTATAAGTTGTCCTTTTTAGTGCATTGTCATCAATGTCTAGTCCCTGGGTTTAAATATTTATTTATTTTTAATAAACAGGAATGTTGTATTTCATTTTACCCAGACAGTCATGGAGCTGATTTCACTTGAAATTATGCCAGCAACTACTCTCCCAAACTCATTTTTCTCCCTTCATTCCTCCTCCCTTCTTTCCTTTTTCCCTTTCTTCCTGCTTTCTTTCTTCATTTCCAACATACTTTTTGAGCAGTTTGAATATGTCTGTCTTAGTGTCAACCACCATCAGCCTCAATGCCCTAATGGAACAAAACCTGGTCCATTTAGGGAAATGGGAAATTGCACAATGCATTTTAGAATGATTAGTCTCTTATGCCCTCATTAATATGGATTTTTAAATTTGTTTTATTCTAATTTGTTATATATGACAGCAGAATGCATTTAAATTCATATTACACATAGAATACAATTTTTCATATCTCTGGTTGTATATAAAGTATAGTCACATCATACGTGTCTTTATACATGTACTTAGGGTAATGATGTCTATCTATCTCATTCCATCATCTTTTCTACCCCAGTGTCCCCTCCCTTCCCCTCCCACTCCTTTGTAATATCTAGAGTTCACCTAATCTTCTCATGTTCCCCTCCCCAACCACATAAGAAATCAGCATCCTGATATCAGAGAAAATATTTAGCATTAGGTTTTCTGGGGTTAGCTAACTTCACTTAGCATTATATTCTCTAACTCCATCCATTTACCAGCAAATGCCATGATTTTATTCTCTTTTAATGGTGAATAATATTCCATTGTTTATATATACCATATTTTCTTTATCTGTTCATCTACTGAAGGGATTCTATTTGTAATTTCCAAAAAAAAGAAAACATAACTAATCTTTCTCTAAGTCAACAATACAGGTTAATGGTCCTGAAATAGATCCTATGATGTGAGATAGTCATCTAATTCATGTACAGATCAGAGATCTTGTTTCCATCTCCCTTTCCAATTGGAGGTGTTACTTCAAAAACAGGATTCACCTGGGTCAGAAGCCTGTCTTTTGTGTGATTAAGAATAAATAAAATAGAGGCAAATGTCAGATTTCTCATCCTCACTGAACTTGTTAGTCTGCAAGAGCTGCCTTAACAAATTACCAGAGATCCGCTGTCGTTAACAGAAATTTATTTCTCACAGTTTTTCAGGCTAGTTTTATAAGATTAAGGTGACGGCATAGTTGATTTCTGGTGAGGCCTCCTTTCCTGACTTATAGATGACCACTTTGGTGCTTTGTATCCTTTCCATTGGCAGGGAGCAGAGTGGGAAGAGAGAGAGGAGAGAGAATGAGAAAGAGGAGAGGGAGAGAGAGAGGGAGAGAAAGGGGACTCACTCTAGTGTCTTCTCTTTGTCTTATGAGGATACTATTCTTATTAGGATTAGGTCCACCTCTATTACCTCACTTAAATTAATTACTGCCTTGAAAATCTTTGTTTTCATATACAGTCATAGTAGGGTTTAGGATTCAACATATGAATTTTGGGGAATACGAAGCCGTTTCTAACACTGAATAACAGGTTAGTCTCTCATTGTTTCTTGCTTACCCTTTTAACAATAATACAGTGTGACTTGCCAGTAGGTGAGTAACTGGGAACCCACAAAGACAGTGTTCAGTGGAGACCCAACAGGTTTTCTAATGAACTTAAGGTAACATGACATTCTTCTCATATTCCCAGCTCCAATTACTGGATGACTCACACTGCAGAGATTTTATAGCTTTTCTAAATCTTTATTTCTTTCTGGTCTCTATTTGTAGTACATTTTCTTTTCCTCCTGAATACAAACAAGGATGCATTGAAACTGCTCAACTATACTCACAATAGAGGCTTAGAAATGCTGGCTCCAGAAAGCTCCAATATTCTTGTCAACTGATACCATACTTAGTCCCTTAGGTTTGACTATTTGTAAAATGATAAAGGCTTTAGGATCCCCAGGCATTGTTGTTATTATTTTTTAACTGCTACCATTTGGGTGTATCCTATTATTTATTTTATACTATTCAGACATTTTGCTTTAGCTGTGATTTTTGTTTGTTAAGATTTCTGTAAACCTTGTTGTTATAATCCACTAGTCTTCTCTTTCATTTTGCTCAGAATTATGCTGAATTACAAAAGGGGACCTAATTTTACATTATCACCTGAAGTTCACTTTTCAGGAACAACTGTAATACAAACTGATGATAAAAGAAGATAAATTCTGATGCCATATAAACTTTATTTTTCTCATTCCAACAAGAAAATTAAAAAGCAATTGAAAAACAATTGATAAAAAAGATTGAGAACAACCTCAAAACATATTGAAAATTATAAATATATAAATATTTGTAAAAGATTATACATCATATCCAAAAATTTATTAAATTTCACTAAATTTCTTTTTTTAAAAACTGACAATATGGGCTGGGTATGTGGCTCAAGCGGTAGCGCGCTCGCCTGGCATGTGTACGGCCCGGGTTCGATCCTCAGCACCACATACCAACAAAGATGTTGTGTCCGCTGAGAACTAAAAAATAAATATTAAAAATTCTCTCTCTCTCTCTCCTCTCTCCTCTCTCACTCTCTCTTTAAAAAAAAATTTAAAAAAATAAAAATAAAAACTGACAATATGTGATTTAATAAGATTTCTTTATTGGCCATGTGTTACAAGGAATCAAAAATTTTGGAAAATCTGGGGACCAAAGAGATGGAGACTGGCCAGAAATAAACTTCTGAAGAATGTGAGGGAATTAATTATAACAGTGGCAGAACTATTAAGTGAAAGATGTGGCTATTGAATTCTAGAGGTAAAGACTTTAGTGAGAATGTAGTGAGTAGATCATTGGCCTTCAGTGTAGTACAAGTCATAGGAGTCATGTAATCATAATTAAAAATGAACAAATTGAAACAACATTTTCCATGTTTGAAATTTTCTCCCCCAGGAAGAAATAGGTATAGGTTGTAGGAGGGAGTGTGTTTACTTTTAATCTTTATTTTTCAATTTTTTTATTGACACATAATAATTGTATATATTTATTTCAAACAAAGATTACACTAGATGAATTATTTTTCCTAAATTTTCAAGGCCAGATATATATATGGGTTCATTGAGCTTCTTCTATTGTTGACATTAACTGAGCAACTAAGTGAAAAAAATAAATTTGTCATTTTTTAGAGAAAGGATTGTGCTATATTTTCCTCATAAACTAATGATAAAATATCTCTTTTTTATTAAATTTGAAAAAATAAATGACAGTGGAATGTATTACAATTCTTATTATACATATATACAGCACAATTTTCATATCTCTGGTTGTATATAAAGTATGTTGACACTAATTCATGCCTTCATACATGAACTTTGGATAATGTCTATTACATTCTACCATCATTTCTAACCCCCTTCACCCTCCCTTCCCTTCCCATCCCTCTGTACTATCTAGAGTTCATCTATTCCTCCCATGCTCCCCATTCCTACCTCACCATGAATCAGCCTCTTTATATCAGAGAAAACATTAAGCATTTGTTTTATTGGGATTGGCTAACTTCACTTAGCATTATCTTCTCCAACACCATCCATTTACCTGCAAATGCCATGATTTTATTCTCTTTTATTGTTGAGTAAAATTCCATTGGGTATATATGCCATATTTTTTTTTATCCATTCATCCACTGAAGGGCATCTAGATTGGCTCCACAATTGAATAATGATATCTATCACATTCCATTGTGAATTGTGCTGCTATAAACATTGATGTGGCTGTGTCCCTCTAGTATGCTAATTTTAAGTCCTTTGGGTATAGATCGAAGAGAGAAATATTTGGGTCAAATGGTGGTTTCATTCCCAGATTTCCAAGGAATCTCCATACTGCTTTCCATAATGGCTGCACCAATTTGCAGTCCCACCAGCAATATATGAGTGTACCTTTTCTTCCATACTGTCGCCAACATTTATTGTTGTTTATCTTTTTAATAGCTGCCATTCTGATTGCAGTGAGATGATATCTTAGAATAGTTTTGATTTGCATTTCTATAATTGATAGATGATGAACATTTTTTTCATATATTTGTTGATTGATAGTACATCCTCTTCTGAGAAGTGTCTGTTTAGGTCCCTGTCACATTTATTGATTAGGTTATTTGTTATTTTGGTGCTTAGCTTTTTGAGTTGTTTATATACCCTAGAAATTAGTGCACTATCTGATGTGTGAGGGGTAAAAATTTGCTCCCAGGAGGCTCTCTATTCACCTCAAAGATTGTTTCTTTTGCTGAGAAGAAACTTTTCAGTTTGAGTCCATCTCATTTCTTGATTCTTGGTTTTAATTCTTGTGCCACAGGAGTCTTATTAAAGAAGTTGTGCCTAATCACACATGATGAAGATTAGGGCCTACTTTTTCTTCTATTAGATGCAGAGTCTCTGGTTTAATTCCTAGGTCCTTGATGCACTTTGAATGCCTTGTTGTTGCTTAACACTTATGTCCATTAATAATGATGATTTGATTTGAAACATTTCTTCTCTTCCAAGGAGGTCAAATATTTTATACATATGAGTTCTTTCACTTCAGAGCTTTGCAAATAATAACAAAATGACAACAAAATGACCTACAGAAGTCAAAAACAATATTGCATATTCAATATATTTATGATTATGTACGTGTGAATGTGAAAGTGATATATGATAAAAACTTGGCCTTTAGTTAAAATTCTGATTCATAAATGATCATCTTTATATGAATATGTGACTATTCCCATAGACCACCAATTTAAAATTACAACCTATAAATTCTCATTTATGTTATTTGTTTCCTAATTCATAATGTTTCATTAAAATTTCATAACACTCTATCTTTTGCCCCCTCAATATTTTATCTGATTACTTTAATGCAAGTACCTTACCTACCATAGAGTACTTTGCCTTTCTCCACAGATTCTCTTAGATCTGGGACTGTCATACATCATTGATTTCATAACCATACCCCTTCAGTCCACAAAATCTTTCTACAGTTATGTAGAATGGTGCAAGATATCTGGCCACCTGACTCTAGCATCTGAATTTATCAAAGTGTGCTTTGGTATTTGTGTCCTGAAAATAACCAATGATTGAAACGTGTATTTTCATTTCCATGGTAAAAAGTATATGTTTAAAAGTCACATATAAGACATTTACAGGTGCATTATAGTTCCCAAATTAATCACTATGAGGCTTTCTACTTAACAAAAGAACAGAAACCTTATTCCATTTAGAAAAGTTAGTAAACAAGATATTTATATTTTAAAGGCATAATTAAGGAAATGAACCATGATTAAAAGTATATCAATTTTCAGGTGAACATAAAGCAAAAATAAGCACACAGAAATATTTGTTTTTGTTTTTGTTTTTTTTTTTTGACTAATGAGAACTGAGCAGTCTAATGTGAAAACAGAATTGAGTGTCTAGGACCTGAATCAGTACAGTTGCATTTGGCAAATTCATGCTGAGGAGTGACCCCGCCCCATGGTCACACAGGCCTCTCTGAAGTAGATCACCTAGATAAAGGTTAATGAATGTTAGAATGAACACAATTCATCTGAGACACTATGACATTTTTTTTTCTTTCAAGTGCTATTGATCTAATGACATTAAGCTTATATTTAGTTAAAATAAGTGATAATGTAATAACATACATTTCTAATTAAAGTGATACATCTAGGACCTACATATGCCTCAAATGTCTTTTTACAATTGGACTGTACTTACATTAATTGATTTTTATTAATGTTACATTAGAGAAAGACTGTATTTCATTTGTCCTTTCAACACACATAGAGACCTTTGGTCTACTTCTTTTAAATCAGAATGCTAAGGAATTACATACTGATTCATCACATCTTCAAATCTTTGCAAATTGTCTTTAATAATTATCTACCAAAATATTTAATAACTTAGGAAAACTCTATAAAATAATCATTTATTCTCCATGTTTTCTACATAGAATTGCTTAAAGAGAAGTAAATAAGAATTTGAGAAGCTGGAGTCTAGTCTTAGGGCTGTCATTATTTCTTGGTATGAACATCACCATATCACGTGTATTAAACTCTGCCTAAACATTCATTTTCTCATTTGCAAAGTTAAAAAAATCAGAATATGTGGCAGATCACTACATCCACTTATACTTCATATTGGATATACCTAGACCATATTCCCCAGCCTCCCCTGTAGTTGGGTATAACCAAATTATCAATTTTGGCCAAAGATGTTGGCAGAAATTATTTTGCCCATTCCTTTCTCTGCTCACAAACTCTTCTCATGAACAAAACTCATTTTTCTGCTTCTGTAGCCATTTTGGAAGAATTGAACATGGTAGAGACTCAAAATTTGAAAACATAGAATTTCTAATCTCACCTGAAAAAAAGATTGGTGTAGTTTAGATATATGCATTTTGAACTTTATAGTAATGGAATGAATGTGTATTGTCTTATGCTGTCATTTTGGTTTAATCTATCACAGTGACCACTATTGCTTCTACTGGTATACACTGTGTCAACTTATAGAATAAAATAATATTATCATTTTACCATTCTGCAGTGTAAAGATCCAAAGGTGATTGTCCCTTGTAGAGAAGAAAAAGTGATTTTTTTTCCTGGTTTATATTTTAGAACCTCAGGAATAACTATACATTAGAGTATCTTGGCTTCACTAATCACATATTTCACAATGAACAAAGTTGTCTTTAGAGTTTATTAATTTAAAGTTTATATATTTTTCATCTTTATGTCCTCAGTGACTGTCATTGATGAGAAAGATATTCAACTTTACAAGGAATCTAGTTTACTTACCTATCAGTGTAAAACAATTAGACCAACATAGCAGCTTATCACAGGTTTACTATCTCACAGTTTCTGTGGTTTGGGAAGTTGAATGTGAATTAGCTGCCCTACTTCACAGTCTTTCACAAATGAACAAGCAAGGTGTCTGTGGAGCCCAGAGACTTTTCTCAAGGCTGGCTTAGGAAAAGATCCACTTTCAGGGTAACTCAGGTGGCTGTTGCCAGTTCCTAAGTTCCTCAAGAGTTTATAGAGTACGGGCTCAGATATCCTGCAGTGACTATTGGCAGGAGCCTACCCTGGTGGCCCCCTGGCACAGGGAACTGTCCCACCTCGCCTTATCAACAAAAGCAAAAGAAAGTCTGCGGGCAAGATAGAAGTTGCTTTCTCTTGTAAGCCCACTACAAAAGTAGCTGTCCCTCCATGCCAGCAGATTCCCCTGCTTATTTAAAGGGACAGAATTTGTACTAGGCTCTAAGTACCAGGACACAAGGCCATGGAACACAATTTTAGAAAATTACCAGAGGTTGTGGCTAAACACATGTATGAATATAATTCACAAGAAACATAATCAAATGTCTTGGTTAGATTTCAGTAAAGATTTCTTTTTTTCTTTTTGTTATTTTCCCCATATTGCCATTAGCTATTTTGTGGAAAAACAGAGGGCAGAACAGAGAAGAATAGGAATAGAAGGAGAAAGATTAGAAAGAGCAAAGGGAAAATGGAGAAAACCTTAATGAAAAATATTGATATATGTATTTCACTATTTATTATGTAATATGTCTGTTTAACAAACAACACAAATGCTAAGGCAGTACCAATCACTAAAAAGGAGTATTTGGGAGAGAACCACTTTAGAAGAGTAGTTGATTCATAATGTGAATGCATGCATTAAATGTCAGAAGCATAAGTAGCTGTGAAGAGAACAATAACTGGTACTTCTCCAAAAATCAGACATAATACAAGCTATTTACAGATATAATGGTAATACTTTAGATTACAGGTAGATAATCTTGTCAAATAATCAAATAATATTCGACAAATATTGCTTTACAAATGAACCTCTGTATATGTAACTGACTCACATTTTAAGGGTTAGCATTTTTTTCTCAAGTTAATTTTCCTAAGTAGATAAAATAAAATTTACATTCATATTTTCAATTTCTAACTTGAGAGTTTTGAAACTTCCATGCATCTTTTGAATTCAGGTGAACCGACTTATGATCATCACCAATGTCATTAGTGGTGAATTCTCTCTTGCCTTCTAAACACTAACCTAAAGTTAGGAGATATTATTCATTTATTAACTTTGGAAATAATTTTAGCATTTTTTTATTATATAACTAATCACTCTGGGAACTGGAGAGAAGAAATGGATTTGATATATTTGGTTATTTTTATACAGATTTGGGAATGAAGTACACAAACCAAAATAAATAAGATTAATTTGTTATTTATTTTAAAACAGGCAGTGGCATGTTTTCCATGCCAATTAGTACAGTAGAATTGGCATTTTTACATTAAAAAAAAACACATAAAATCTTTCTCTGGTTTCTACATGTAAAGACTGGAATTGTTAGTAATTTTCTGCAGCAGACACTTTCAATGTTCTGCATGTAACCTATATTGGTCTGATTTTCAAACACCAAAATCTCTAGCCATCAGACTCACCTGTGGCAGAGTTTACTAGAAGTGCTGGGAATTAAAACTCCCCAGGACACATCACTAACCAGTGACATAGGGAGTTGGTACAAAATAGCCTAGCTTCCTGATGCCTGGGGGGAAAATTGCTTTATGCCAGACTCTGATGGCCTGAATTCCCCATTAGGAAGAAGCTCTGGTTGTCTGTAGTGATGATGTCCTTGACAACACTCTTTGGATTGGCTTCATCCCTTTGTTTCTCAATTCCCCCAGAGCCTTTTGGTGATAGTCTTGGATTACCACCAGATAGATTCAGAATTCCCTACTTTGAACAAATCCAAACCAAAAAATTCCTCACCTTCAGGAAGGGAATAAAAAAAAATACAATGTTAAACAAATATTTTTTAATATACTAATATACTCTTTTGGAAAATATTTGCTAGAGGTTTAAGGTTTTAAGATCTTATTAAAATACATCACCATGTAATCAAACTGAGTTTGAAAACCACTCTTTTATGTGAGTACTTAAATATCTATCATCAGAAAAAAAAATTCAGATGTATCTTCATTTGGCAATTTGAACACATGGCTTTTGCTAATATAATCCAATGGAAGAGTGAGCTCTGATGAATAGGCATCTGACTTGGTGATTTCAGAGAGTAGTGCAAGAATTTTCTGATGCATCATGTAACATAGCAATGAGACTTTCCCCCTACACATCTTAGCTTGGCAGATGGAGGCAGCAAATGGCCTGAGGTGTGTGGTCCTGCTGAAGCTGTACTCCCTGAGGATTGCTTCATGCTACATAGGAGGGGATTCTGGTGTTTCCGCTTCTGTAGTGCATGGTGTATTTCATACAGATGGACCATAAAGAATCAAAATAATTGAATTTCATGGCTTTTTTTTTCAGCGTCTATCATTTAGGAAAGAAAGGAAGAAAAGAAAGAAAGAAAGAAAGAAAGAAAGAAAGAAAGAAAGAAAGAAAGAAAGAAAGAAAGGGGACAGAAGGAAGAAAGAAAAGGGAAAAGGGAGGGAAGGAAAGAGAGGAGGAGGATAAGAATGAAGGAGGAAGAAATGTAAGTAGAAAAAAAATGCTTAAATATATTTAACAGGAGGATTTCAACAGTAGGAAATAAAACCAGATAAAACATGGAATTTTACAATTGGTTAAGATGAACCCATAAACGATTTTCATTCCTGGTGGCCTCAGGTTAGTGAGGCTGGTCCATGCAAGAAGCATGGGTCTCTCTTTTCTGTCATAGGATCTGTGGAGTGGGTCCTGGTGCCATGATCCGTGGGAAAATGCCTAGGTGCTAGACATAGGCCTTGCAGTGAGACCTTGGTACTCCTGAATTAGTCGTCAGGTCTGAGCAAGGCCACCTCATTCACCAGACTTACTTCTTCAGGTATGACTTTGATTCACTTTCTGTCTTTAAAGATGCAAAAAATATATTTAATAAGCCTTGGAGCCACAAAAAAACACAACATTGGACACTGGGAAGAGGAACCCAATTTTCCTTAAAGAGGTCGTCCTAATTTTCCAATATTTCTGTCGTGTGCAGACCTGTTAGAAATGACAACGTTTTTTAAAAAAAATACTCCTTTTTCTCTAGCCACATGTGTGACCAAAGAAGACCCATCAATGTGATTCAGCTGGAATTTTTATACAAATGATCAGGGCCCTGTGGGAGAGCCCTGAGGAATGATACTCCTGGCCAGGCTTCACTGGCTGAAGTCCCAGGCCTCCATCCCTGGTTTCCACCCTTCCCAGCAAGGCTTACTTCATTTTTTTCAAATGAACCAACACCCTTCCTGTAAGTTCACTCTATCATCATTGAGTTTCACAGCTCAAAGCAACAGATCGTATCTCTCATTATTTATTATCATCTATTTCTTCTTCTTAGGCTCATAATTTGGTTCTAGAATAATTACCTTTGGTTTAGATAACTGTTCTATTTTTCCCTTCATATTTAGGAAACCAAGATTAAAAATCAATGAGGACTCACTCTTTCCTATGCAATGGGGTTTGTCATTTATATATATATTTATTTTTTTAGATACATCAATTGAGATATAACTGTTTAAAATACTTTTTTTATTATTTTCTCAGGGAAAGGCTAATTTAAAGTATTAGAGGAAAAAAAAAACTAAAGGCACACAAAATTATATAAGTACAATAAACCTGTGTGTGTGTGTGTGTGTGTGTGTGTTTTAGTACTTCCTAAGTTCTATATATCTAGGAACTTGAAAATATATTTGCGTATTTGCATTCATTACTTAAGTGAATATTGCTTTCCCTTACTCTGATACACTGAGGCTATAATATTCCACGTAGTTTGTCTAAGTACACGTATAACACACAGTGATAAAGTGGCAGAGTGAAGATTTGAACCTAGTCCTATGTGCTTTCGAAACCTGTCACCAGGCTTTCCAGTTCTTGTGAGAGGGCTATGTCCTTTAGATTTATTACCTTCTTATTTGCTCATGTTACACAATAAATTTGTCTCTCTTTGATTATAGGACAATTTAAACTTAAGAAAACAGGAAAGAAGACACTGTTTATAAATTTCCAATGCTCTTTAAAGCAGAAACAGCTGTTGTGTTACCTTGTGTGAAAGCAGACAGATCCCTTAGCTGAAAGGACTTTAGATTTCATGTACATTGTTGTCTATTTGAAAAAAAAAAAAAACATGGAGAAAGCCATGAGGACAATTTATTGCATTTTAATAAAAATAAATACCATAATATAATATAAATGTCAGTCCTTGATTGTATTCACTGATGAACCTGGTTCCTGAATTTTGATTAATATGCATAAGTAATCCCAAGGAGACTTTGTCCAGGTCTTCAACTTTAACAGTGTTTTTAACTCAAATAAGAAATGGATCTGTTTTGTGATGATCTACTCATAAATTCCTAGTGTTGAATTAAATAATTTAAATGCACTGTTAACAATTGTGTTCATGGTTCTGGTTTTAAATTCCTTATACTTATATGTTTTAAGTAACCAAAAATCAATGTAGAATACAAACATAAATTATGGGATAAAAAACAAACCTAGTACATTTTGAAGTAATGACATTAATTTAATTCAAGGGGGTATCTTGTTTTAGAGAATTTAAATTGCTATCCATACATGACTATGATGTTATTGCTTTAGAGTGACTTTTAAATTTATTTTATGTTTAGTACTCAGCACGGGGGAGACCAACATTTTTTATCACTTTTATTAAAAATCTAATTCCTGAGTAATTTTATTTCAAAGACACTATGAAATCATATTTTCCCTCACTTCTCAGGATTGTACCATGAGTATAAGTCTGCCTTTAAAATTATTTTTTTAGTTTTTTAGTTCTCTTTGATTTGACAGCGCCAATTTGCACCAACAAAATCTTTCATATTAAGGAGATTCAATGTCATGGTCTGGGTTTTCTCAAAGAAGATTCTGAGACAAAGGCTAAGACGTGAGTGGTTTATTTGGAAATGTGATTTTAGGGAGACTCGGGAACTTGAGAGGAAAGTATAAGACAGGAAGTTCATCCAAAAATGCTTTACTGAATTGGTCACCTCCAGGGACGACAGTTTGCTTGATCCAAGAGAATTTCTCAGAAGCCTTCTGTTATGTCCTAGAGTCACCCACCAACAAAAGTAAAGAGAAACATCATTTATCTCTTGTTTCACCCCCAACACAGAATTATTATGCTTACATGGTTGCCAATTTCTTCATGAGGCAGACACACTCAGTGTCAGAGGGACTCTGTGCCTTGTCAAAGTATTATCAGATTATATCTGTGCCAAGAGGCTGAAAGCATCCATGGAATTATCCACAAGAACATGAGTGAATCCAAGAAGAGTTGCAGCCATAAACACAAGAGGGTTTCTTGTCTCAGCACTGAAATCTTAGAAAATTAGGAATGTTATATTTTAATATAACTAAATCAGAAAGCATTTGTTTCCACCCCCCAATAGGATATCCTACAGAAAATGTTTTAGATAATAATTCTACCAATTTTACTATAGTCCTGGAAATATCCGTACCTTAATTGCTATATAGGTTGAGTTTCAACGCAAGCTCTCAGAAAGGTGATATATTTTCTTTTCCTAAATACGTAATTCTTTTAACTCAATTGAACATGTTTTATCAACTCTTCCTTTTCTATTCTTCTACCCTCTAGGAATTAGAAAAAGATGGAGCTACAAACAATGGAAAGTCTTACAATCTACTTGGGAAGATGGATAAGTAAATTCAAAATTATAAATCAGACTAATAGGATTCTATTGTTGACACATGTTCAAAGTGGTGTGAAAACATAACATGCATTCTCTATATATATTTCAGATTCATAACCAACCTTCAAAGAATGGGTGGGTTACTTACAAATGTGCTACAACAAGAACAACAACCCAAGCATGTTACCCTAGGGAAAAATAATAGGGATTTGCATGGCTAATCTAGGTTGGAATTTCCATTTGTGGTCCTTTTGTAATAGTGAGAGGGTGAAATTTTTCCCTTGATCTACTTAGCGCAATAAGCCCAGGCATGGTCTTTATGGCTAAAGATAGAAAACCACACTTTAGCTCAATTCAAGTTAATTAAATTAAAAGACATGCCACCGTGAATTTATAATTCAATCTTTATCTATATTTTCAACATAAGAGGAATTTGCACAAAGGAGCAGACAAATGTATTGTTCTTTTTAGTATTAAAACTGCATTCAGAAAAAAATGAGTCAAACATGTTGCATCTCTACCAAATACACACACACACACACACACACATATTCCATCATATTGGTTTTGCCAAGAAGTAAATAAGCATGAGCACGTGCGCATGCACACACACACACAAAAAAAAAAAAAAAAAAAAAAAACAACACCAAACAAATGCTTAGGCATACATATGCACATGAATCTCTATAAATGCAGGGCAGTAATTTCAAGCAGAAATGAATATTGCAAATGGAAGTGCTCTTTGAAGTATAATAATATTTGGCACATACTTAAAAAAAAACTTGATAAAATTGTGCTGCCTCCTGACAATGTTAAAGTTTAATCCCAAGCCTAATGAAGCATAATGATATTAAATAAATCCTGTTTGTGTTTTCTCTAATATTTCTGTGGAAGCCGATTGCTTTAAAAATAGCCATTTGTTCTCACTGTTATGCTCTATAAGTAATATGGTATTACACTTTCACATTCATGCTTATTTGGTGGCATTTCTCATGCCATGTAAAATAATATTGGTCAGACAAACTTCTATGGCACTCTGTCTTAATAATGGAAGAATTAAACAGATAATAATTAGACAGTTTTATGACTTCTGAGGTGAGAATGTTGGGCCCATTTAAATGTAGCTTCTAATAAATAGTCATTGTCGATATGACATATTTCAAGTTTTAAAACATATAAAAATATCATTGCTTTAAAAATATAATTATTTGTCCTATTGTTTCAGGTAAATATTTATATATTTGCTTCTATATATGTATAGTTAAGCTTGCACAAAGCAAAACCAAACCAAACAAAATAAAAACAAATCAATTAACACTGAGGTCCCCGCTTCTGCTTGAGCTGGCATAACAAAGGCACCATAGAGCTGGTGGTTGAAATAACAGAAATTTTCTTTCTAGTGCTGTGAAGTCCAGGATCAAGTTGCCCACTGATCTGATTTCTGTCCAAATTCCTATGCATCCTAAGCCTCCTGATTCTGCTTTCTTACTGTGTCCTAAGGTGGTGGAGAAAGAAAGCTCAGTTTCTTTTTTTTCTTATAAGGGCACCAACCCTATCAGATTAGAATCTACCCTTCACACTTCATTTAACCTTTATCATGTCCTCATAGGCCCTGTCTCCAAATACAATCAACGTGGTGGTGAAGGTATTAATATTTAGATGGGCATAATGCAGTCCCTAACACTTCCTTAAAGTCTACATTTTATTTTCTAATAATTCCAAAATTCATTCCTCATTGTTATCCCTTTTTTTATCTTTAGATACTTTTGTTTTAGTAGGATTCTTTCTTATTGAAGATGAAGATTTTGATAATACTTAAGAACATGTTTCTGCATAACTGGCATTTGTTAGCACCTAAAATATGACAAGTGTTCTATGTCCATCACCACATTTACCACTCTTAACATCTCACGACATGTTATTCTGCGTTTTATCCTAATGAAGAATCAGGACTCGTGGAGGTGAATTGACTATTCTAAATTATGTTATAACAACTCTTCTTGTAGTGCTTTTCCTTCAGTCTCACCTTCTAGTATATTTAGGATGAAAAGAGCTCTCAGAATGATGTTTGGAACTCGCTTTGGGGGAAAAGTGATCTGCTATATGGTTAAATTTTCACCTTCAAACTGATTTCTAGCCTTTTCACCACAAACTTCAAAACGTGGAAATGTATTACAAAATGTAGCATTTATCTAATATAGTAGTCTTAGAATTCCCTGTTTTATATTCCATTGGTTATTCAGAGTGTATAAAGAAAAGTACGAGAGAAGTGGGTGAGATTTGACTTGGTGTGTGATGTCTGATATTGGAACACGTGTTCTGTGTCTGACATTTGAAAACACTGACCTTAAACTTTCTCCCAAGAGGGTCTCATTCTCCCGGGCATATGCTTCTAATGCTCCTCCGTCTGATGTGGTGAAGTTGAATTATTTTCAACATCAGTTTTTGTCTCAAGTGAATAACATTCCTTTGTTCTGAAGCAGCAGAATGTGACTTGTGGGTTATTTCCTTGGTGGGAGATTTTTGTTTCCTGTCACTGGAAATTCTCCAACGTTTCATCCTTCAGGAAAAGGAAACTTGCCAGCTCCTCTCTGACCCTGTGCTCTCCCCTTCCATCCTCACAAAGAAAAGTAGACAACTCATACTGTCTCTCCACAGGACACAAAGATGTGAATCCTACCCCTCAGCAGAGAACAAGCCAAACCTTTCCAGTGGAGGTGGGATTGATCACAAATGGAAACTCAGGGTTGGAAATGAGTCATCAAGACATTTAGATCCACTTTGGTGTTAAAGGAGATGAAAGTGAGTTTGTAATTACTTCAGTGCCAAAAAACGGAAGATAGATGCCAAATATACATTTGTAAAAACTGATGTCTTCTCATTTTCTAGAACTCAATGCTTTCAGAACTTTAGGACTTTGGTCCTAACTCTGATACTGTGAATTACTTTCAAAGTCTGGTATTAAGTTGAAAGAAGGTTTTCTAAAAGGCTGAGAAACTTTAAATCACCCATTTTCTGGTGTAAGGGTTAGATCTGTCTCCTAATAAGAAAGGGGCTTTGAGTATTGGCTTCAGTCTGCAAGTCCAGTACAAAATAACAAGAAAGAAACTTCTTTTTCTCCATTGCTCTATTAATCTGCATCCATTAACTCAACAAAATGCTAGACTGAGAGGGTGGCTGAAACAACAGAAATTTATGTTCATGGAAGTTCAAGATCAAGGTACTAGGAGGGGAATATCCAGGGAAGGCTCTCCCTTAGGTTGCTAATGGCTGTCTCTGACTGTGCTCAGGTGTACTCTTCCTTGTACAAGGAAAGAGCTAGAAAACAAACCCTCAGGCATCTCATCTTAAAAGGACACCAGCCTTGTAATCAGATCAGGGCCCTACTCTTATGGCCCTGTTTAATCTTAATTACTTCTTTAGAGACCCCACTTTCAAATAGAGCCACCCTGGGAATTAATCTTCAACTTACAAATCTTGGGGGACACAAGCATTCAGTTCATAGCAGCATCCTAAGATAAAATACAGGTTTAGAAGTTCCTTTTGGGACTTACCTTCTTTGTTCTACTGCCATGCAACCTTGTATACTAGGTGTATATTTGTGGGTACACATATGCAGTTCATTCAGGCTCCCAAGGAACATGAACACAACATTGATTTCATGATATGAGAGCAGCGGCTTGGTAATTTATAGACAAAACTGCCTCTGAAATCATAATTTCTGTGAGGACTCTTAGGGATCCCAAACAGCTGTCTCATTCTCTGAAACCCTGTTGAGGTGTGGACAGTTACATTTTTCCTAAGAAGGAAAGAAAATCATATTTTCTTTCATCAAAAGTGTTTATAGCACAGATGCTCCTAATGAAGAGGTTGATGTTTACACTTGAATGGAAGGCAGGAAAATATTTGGTTTGTTCAGGAAACAGAAAGATGGCTCAAGCCCTGAGCGTGGGAAGGAATTTAGAATAATCATGGGAGGCATTTTATTTTTTTATGAGTAGTTTCTAATTAATTGGGGAAATGTTGCTTTAGTTTTCCTGATTCCTCTTTTTTCCTTGTATAAATGATTCTTTATATAAGAGCTAGAGTTACACCTTCAAAGTGTGTATCAGATCATGTTATTCCTCTGTCCATAAGAATATGACGTCTTTCCATCACTCTATGGCTAAAATTCTCATCCCAATCCTTGGATCTCCCTCTGAGCTGGCTTTTGCCACCTCTCAATCTTGTCTCAACCACTCTTATCTTTATTAGCTTTGCTGTGGACACCCTGACTGCCCTGCTATTTCTTGCATTGCATCAAGCTTCTTCCTGACTTACCTTGTCTGTCTCCCTCACTAGAGTCATTTCCAATGCTGAGCAGAGTGCTTAGTACTTACACGTATCTAGCTCATCCATTAAATGAATTAGCACAATGTGAGTAAGAAGTGTCAAAACTGAAAAATGCTAACAAATATAAGTTATTGTCATTCCAATTTCACTTTAATTAGGCGCTTCATGGCCAGCAGAGATAGTCAACTTATTATGTTTCAGCCAAAATAAATCTATTTTTGAAGCAAGTGTCTTATTTACTTTCTATTATTATAAGATTCTTTAAGTAGAACAAGAATGGGAAGATATAGAATGAGTAAATAGATTATATATTGACCTTATACATTTAGAAGATAATATCAACAGAGGTAGAGGGCTTCCTTTGCATGTGGAGATTCACCACAGAATCTGCTGAGTACTGAAAGTTGCCTGATAATAAATGGCAGTCCAGATGATAATTCATCAAGGCCTGTTCTTTTCACTTGTGCTTTGAGATGTGGTCAGACATCCGCTCCACACATCGTCATCTTTCTCAATGACCCAATGACTCAACATTTTTGGTCCTGGAATAATATAGCCCTGGTGTTACCAGTCTGTGGTATTATACTGACTGTTCACTTTCCAATAGAATTATTGAAATTTCCCCAAATTATTCAGTGTCAGTGTGTTCACAGCTTTCTGCTAGAATCACGTTTATACATTTACTCACAACCAAAAAGAAAAAGGTAATCTCTATTTTTCTGCCCCAAAAGGGCATATGAATTTTGGAAGTAAAATAATTATTTCATGAAAGTAATAGAGTATAATTGTCAATTGTGGACTTTCAAAATTTTGTTCTGTCTTTTGTTACTGATTTGAAATTAGCATGTTTATTTTTCCCTTTAACTTCAGTATACACCCCACCTGTATTTTATCTAGCTTAAAGAAACATAATGATAAGAATAGGATCTAGGTAATATATTTTGCAAGTTATCTAGTAAGTACTAATTGTACAATAACAATAAAAATGTTGTTGCTTTATTTTCAAATTTCCAGATGTTACTTTTCATAACAAACCCACAAATCTAAAAAAAATTGCCTCAAAACTTATTTAAAAATCTCATTGTATTGGAATCCCTGAGTTAGCAATATGAGAGCTACAGTTTCAAAATGATCTTCATATGATTCTAAGCAGATGATTGCCACTCTCTGAACCACCAGTGTCTACAGATTAGGGAAGTACTAAACCAAAACAAAATTAGAGCTCTTTCAATTGCTCAGGCATAGGTTCAACTCCAAGCCAAAACATCACAGAAGTGTGAGCTCATGGCAATTACTTAAATTCTGCACATCAGTATCTTCCTTTAGCAATTATGTCATATGCAAAAGAAAATTGATATATTCAAGGAGTTAATATATTAATGAATGAAATACATAACAGCTCATCTGGAGAGAAAAAAGTATTTTTTTCACTCATTGCAAAATGTCATGTGATCATCTAACAAACACTAACAAACACGTTTACTTTTTAAAAAAATATTTATTTATTTTTTTGTTTTAGGTGGACACAGTATCTTTATTTTATTTTTATGTGGTGCTGAGAATCAAACCCAGTGCCTCATGCGTGCTAGGCGAACACTCTACCACTGAACCCCAGCCCCAGCCCCAGCCCAATATGTTTACTTTTTAAGAATAATAGTATTGCTATTCCTGAGTAAAAGACGTTTACTTTGAATTAATTCACTTAAAAATGGTAATTGAGTGTCTACTATATTTCAGGCACTATTTTGGATGCTGGGGCAAAGTGGTAAATGAAATTGAAAGTTGTCTATCTTTATATAGCTTATGTTCTCATAGCAGGGAAAACAATACACAAAACAATAACTCATAGCAGCATTTAATGGGAAAGGGTGATAAATTCTTTAAATAAGTAAAGAAGTTGAAGGGATAGAGAAGTGAGAGAGGAATGTACAATCATAGCAGAGACCTGATTGAACTTGGGGGGTGACTGGGAACAGGTGAGTGTGGAAGTTCCTACTTTGTTTTTACCTGGGTGAGTGGAACTGGGCTGCAGATTTCTTCGTAGTATTTGGCTGGACTACAGAAGCCATTGAGTAAACATGTCTGTCTTGCTCAGTGTCCTTTTCCTGTTCTTTGGCTACAGAGTACAGACCTTGCATTCAGAGAGAATAATCTTTCACAGATTTTGTTGTCTACACCTGATGTTTTTTTCCCATGTAACTCAGGGCTAAATGAGCTCAAAAGAAAAATCTTAGCTCACTGCCGTTCTGTCCCTCTTGTCTATAGCCAGACTGCCTTCTATCTTTCACAGTTTCATTAAGTTTGTTTTATACATAATGCCCAAGGTCTTTATTTGTACTTTCAGTTCGCAGTTACTGGAAGAAAAGAAAAAAGTACTTCTAATTCTTGTTTTTAATGAAAAAATCCAAAGGAGGATTTTGACCTCTCTCTCTCTCTCTCTCTCTCTCTCTCTCTCTCTCTCACACACACACACACACACACACACACACACACACACCCCACTTTTCTCAACACTATAGTGCAAATGAATATTTATTGACAGACTTGGGTTTGAAATCTGTCTTCCATTGACAATTTACCTTATCTGAGTTATCCTTGGCTTTAGAATCTTAGTTTCCTTGATCTTAAAATAAGGGCGATAAGTCTACCTTATATGATTGCTGAAGGAAGGGAGATAATATATAGAAAGTGGATATCACAAAGGAGATGACAGTCACTGTTTCATAATTTAAAAAAAAATATTTTTGGTTTTTGTTTTGTTTTTGTTGGGGGGGTACTGGGGATTGAATTCAGGGGCACTCTACCACTGAGCCACATCCCCAGCCTTATTTTGTATTTATTTATAGACAGGATCTCACTGAGCTTTGCTTTTGCTGAAGCTGGATTAGAACCCTTCGATCCTCCTGCCTCAGCCTCCTGAATCACTAGGCTTACAGGTGTGCTCCACCACACCTGGCAATTTTTTTAATCTTCATCACTGTCATCATCACTTAGGACCTGAGTCAGTGAATCATGAGTAAGACAATAACCGAGTTACAGCCACCAAGAAATAAAGCAGTTTTTAGTCATTTCATGTGCTAAGTAAGATGTCTGCTGGTGGGCTGCATAAGTTCTGTCTGCTGGCCCAATCATGCCAGGCCTTGCGGATCGGCCATCTCACATGTCAATATTAATATTTGCCCTAGGCTTACCATCACTTGTTAGCAAGATGAATACTGTAGTTCCAAATGCCACAGCACACTGGAGCAAAAGTAGTCAAGGTGAAGCTCTCCTTTTTTTCAGTGAAAATAAAACATTTTCTAAAAAAATTCTTTGTTCCCATTCCCTGAAGTCTTACCATTTGGAGTCAGGTCTCATGGCCTCTTTTAGTTACAATACAATCTGGAAAAAGCAATAAGAAAGGGAAAGACCATGATAGGCTTAAACAAATGTATATCTATCTCTTCATCTTCTAGGGCTCGGCATGTTGACACTCTGAACAAATCAAGTTTCATTGTAGAAAGAAGGGAAATCATGTTCAGTGGTAATGAATAAATTATTCCATAGTGATGTTATGAATAATGAATGTAAATTGTATAGTATATGTCCACCATAATATGATTACTCAGAAAAAAAGAAAAAGAAAGCAAAAATCTACACCTAGTAATTGAGATTAACCACTGGGGGCTTACAAGAAAAAATCAGGATATAGTCAAATAACCACGTTATCAAAGAGGTTGTATTTATTAAAGATTCATACAAACATGAACATAGAGTAAGCAGAAAATATAAAGCATTGTGTTAGACTCTTGGATATTAATAGGTTTACTAACTGATTCACAATAATCTGATGTGTGATGTTAGTAACCTCTTTATACTGATAAGACATTTGAGAGGAGTGAACTGAAGTTACTTGCTGAAAGCAATTCAGCCAGTCAGTAATGAAACTCATATACCTTGACATCATTATCTATGACGCTGCTAAGTCTGCTGATACGGTGACAATAGTGTTCTATATTTAAATGAACAAAGAGAGTGTAAACTAATAGGTACAAAAAGCATAATAATCATAATGGAATTGGGGAATTGGAAGTTGCTAGACAAATCTTTTCCATGCCTACTGCAAAATGGTTGTTTAGAAATGAATCTCTGACTCAAGAGCTCGCCCACTTTGTCACCCTTTGGAATGCCAGATAGGGGGACTTAACACATATTGCCGCTATTTTGATAATCTTAAACCCTTAGATTTTTATTTTGTAATCTCAGGAACTGTTTATCCAGGGGGGAAAAAAAAACAATTATTAACAACTGCCATTATTCATGTTGGCCTGTTATATTTCCAACTGAAAAGCATATTTTGTCTTAGTGGATATTAATTTATGTGGAGTTCACCAGAGTAACTATGTTTTCCAAAGGACTAGGATGATGGGAAGCTGTCTTCTAGACCTGACCTCAGAGGCTCTTTTGAATTCGTCATTCATTATAGGCCACTTGCCATTTTTCAACTTTTCATCCCACGTCTGTTTTGACTTACACAACTTCGGCCTTAGACTGAAATGAAACTTGTGATTCTATTTTATCAAGTCATCTACTTAACGATTGGAGTACATAACAAAATTGTCCATGACTAAAATCTCTCTGTTTCATTCCACAATGAAATGAAATGTATGGGCTGGTAGTCAAGGGTTTCCTAACCATTGAGAAGTATGTTATTATGGATTTACAAATCATGAGTTGTTATTTTTTTTTTAATAGAATTTTCCTAGGCTGTGTTTCAAGTTAAAATTTGGAATGAAAGTACATCCAAGGGTTTACTCTGTCAAATCTGCATATCGGGGACTGAGGTCATCCAATCAGATGCTCTCCTGTTGTCACAATGATGGAAACACTAACATAGATTAGAAAGCCATGGTCTTTATCCATGTCTGTCTTGACATCCTCAGTGTCACTTCTCACCTTCTAAAGCCTGTTACATGCAGTTTTTCTCCCTCATTCACTGCATTGGCTACTCTGGAGGACGATTATATCTGTCCGTTTTACTTTATGTTGTCAGCCAAATTCTTAATGAAAACTTTGTCATGTGTGGATAAATCATCTCTTCCTACTTTTCTGGGTTTAATAGAACACATGGACAACCCTTTGACAGCTGCTGCTTCTCACTGTAGAACTCAATTCAATAAAATGACTCCTATGAGCAGTGTCTTCTGGGTATTTTCTAGGAGGAAAACACCTTAATTACCTTAACCGTTAGAGCAAATAAATGTGGAAACCAAATAGAACTCCCAGAAAACACAACTGGCTTGAAAGCATCAGCAATACTATTTTTTATGGGTAGATTCATTTTTTCTGATGATGTACATTTTACATTATTTTTTTCCCCAAAACTTGGCAAGCCTTACAAAGTTTGTTTCATTGTAATTCTATCTGTTTTGAAGAACAGACAAGAATGTCAGTGTTAAAACCTATTTCTTGTTCCTTTTATCCATCAGGTCAACTTGACCCAGATTGATAAAGCAAATACTACAAATAAAAAGCCTTGAATACTTCTTGGAGCAGCTTATTTTTGTCCCCATAGTTTCTTTGAGTTCCGCTCTCTCTCTCACAGATGCTTACCAGTGAAATCCCTTGAACATGCAACTTTATCCAAAGACAAATATTCTTTGGCTACTGATGCCACCAACTCAATCAAATCTAGTAATGCAAGTTTGTGAGTGTGATTTTCTGTGAATTTTAATTTTAATTGACAATAGCAAAGTAAGTTACATTTAAAAAGTAATAAACCCATACAATTGCATTATTACATTTCTAAGACCATGTCACTCTATTTCAACAGCATTAGTTTTGGTGATACCATTTTTTCATATGTTGGAGACCAGTTGGACTGATGATTTATCTACCCCAGCCAGGTGTGGAAGGAGCTTAAAATACTGTCCTGTCTCTGCTGAGAAAATGTTTTTGGCAGATACTCTTTTTCCATTTTGGTTGTCAATACTTTATTTGATAATATGACACTTAATCATTATTTTACATAAATAAATAATGCATGCATATTTGTGTCCAAATATACTGATGAACAGAGGGACATATCCCGGGTATAAAATCATAACTTCATCATTGGTTTTAATAAAATATTGACATTTGATTTCCCCAAAGTCTTCATTCAACTTACTTGTAAAAGAAGCAATTACAGAAAATCTGAACAACCTTATAGCATTTCCCAGGTTTTACGAAAACATCTATAATCTCAATATTTGTTCTATGAAAACAAAATGGAGATGTATAGACTTCATAGTCTAATAATTAAATTCTGTGATAAGAGTGATGTTCCAGATACTCCTTGGATGACCTTTGGCAAGATAATTGACCTATAAATTGCATATATTTATGAGATTTCAATCAGATAGATGAATATCACTGCCAATTGTATATGTCAACTAGACAGTTTTGCAGGACATTATTTCTGGCAGTATCTGTGAAGGTGTTTCTGGAAGAGATAAACATTTGAATCAGCAGAATGAGTAAAGATGTTCTACCCACACCAATGTGTATAAGAATCATGTAATCTGTTGAGGATTCGATTTGAATAAAACCAAAAGGTGAGGGTGGGCAAATGACCTTTCTCTTTTGGAACTGAGACATTCATTTCTTTCTTCTCATATGTCCCCTAGTTTGCAGACAACAAATTGTGGAATATCTCGGGCTCTATTTTCCTGAGCCTACCCTGTATATGTATATAGCTATCTATCTGCTTTTGTACTATATTCACTAATTTACCTACCTATATATTCCATTTTTTCTCTGTAATAAAAAGTGTCTGAAGGGTCTAACCACAGGTCCTCACTAAAGATATGTACTGAAAATGGACATTTTCCCTTTCTTCCTTCTAATTTAGAACAAAATAAGCAGGGCTAATCCTAAAAAAACATTCACTACAAGCTGTCAAGTACATTACTTACCAAAGACATGAACAAACACAAGCATCATCATCTATGAAAAATGGGCAGTATCTGCATTAGTTCTGAGTTACTGCAATAGAAACAAAAGCTTTTCCATCTCAACATATCAGACAGCAGTTCTGTGACATTTTGCTTGTGCAGATGTATAAACTGGCAACTAGAATTTCCAAATTCTGAGCATGTCCAGCACTGTGCAATTCACTTTGTAACTTAGTAAAATTTCATCTTTTTGACCCAAAGCTATTCAGTGAAGAATTATTGTTTTTCTGTTTTCCCCCTCTCCCCAGGGGAGAAAGGGGGAAACTTCTATGTTTGTTCTTGGGTGGAAATAACACCTGAGTTAAGGACTATTCTGAATTCAGGACTACAGGAGTGATATTTGTATGTTTCCATATGCAGTTCCTTGGTGGTCTCCAATCTTGGAAACAATATTTTTGTAAGCAAAGATAATCTGTAACAGATTATAGAGAAATCCATCAAAAATAAATACAGAGTGTCTAGGATGACTTGAGGATGTCCATTAGTGGAGTGGACTGGAAATGTGGTGGGAGAATTGTTTGTTTTTTTGTAATTTCACACAGTTGTATTTTTGTCTAGCTTGATCAATGCTGGTCTTGTATCCCAAGTCTCTCTTCTTTGCCTTCCCAGTGAGTCACTGACCATATGGCTTCAACTCCAGTCTAACTGCTGAGGAGGAGAAAAAATAATAATCTTGATAAACATGCAGACCATTTAGGATATGAGGTCCAGCACAGTCTCAAGAAAACTGGGACATTGCATCTCTTTTATTAAAAGCTAAATGTGCCCTCTGCTCATCTATGTACCCAGTGCATCTGCAGGGTTCTTCTGGGCCAAACTCAAATTGCTTACTATTTTATTTATATTGCATGTCTAAGTGCTCTTGTAATTTGTTATGTTGGGAGAAGTTGTTTGTCTATCCAGGGAGTCTTAGCCTTTATGCTTTACTCTGCTCAATAATTTTCCTGAGCCTTAAACATTTTTGTAAATATTTTTGTAATTCATTTTCTGGTGATTTTGCAAGGCAAGTTGTATATATTGCATTTCTTATTACTTCTCCTGGGAATACTCCCTTGCTCAGAATAGTATCATCCTATCTCAATGATTACATTTTATGTATAGACATTAGAAAGGGCATTAAAATGCTTCCTGCTTTATAACTAGTGAGTGAAATATAGCATCAACACTTTGTGAATGACTACACTTCTTTATGAGATTTCTATTCACATCTTTTGTGTAGTTTGTAGTTTAGTAAATTGAAATAACAATATTTGCATTGTAATTATTTTAAGGTCAATTATTTTCATTTTATTGGAATTATAAAAACCGACCACCTGAGAGGGTACTCCTGAGATAAGTAAATAACTCTTTGACCTGTCAGATGAAAAAAATAAATAAATTTTTATTGTATATTCAACTGGACTTCCCTGAAATTTAAAACAGTCAAAGAATACCAGTCATAATCTCAAGACAAAGAGGCAATAGCTCTCTGAATCCAAATTTTTCAGGTTTTCTTCTATGAGGTCATAGCTTATATGCTGAAAGTTTTTGAGAATAATTGAACTTTCTTTACGCTAAAATGCAGTTCACTTTGTGATAAATTTCCCTATACAAAATAACGTTTTATTATCCTTACATAATAAACTATGTCAAAATTTTTACTTGCCTTTTATTTTGACGTAAAATTAGGGAAATTCTCACTATTAGTGTGATAAAGATGCACCAGATTTGTTTTATTCCTGCTTTTTTTTTTTTGAGTTTTTGAGTTTCTCTCTTTCTTTTTAAATTTAGTTATCTGATATAATTGGAATTTAACCTTATTGTGTAAAATTTGAAACCAACTTTATCATTTTTTCAGGTTAGCCTTGTTAGGAGACCATTTGTAATTTATTAAAAAATCTCCTGACCCCCACTAATTTAAGGTGGCGTCTTAAGAATATATGAAATTGCAGCACACTCTTGCATCTCTATCTACCTGGACCTTCTGTTCTATATCATTTGTTTGTTCACAATCCATTAAAATTCCTAGTGAGCCAAGCAGTTTGCCTAAGTCACACTCTAAACTTGTGAAACCTTTAATTGATGCAAACATATAAATGAATCATATATTAGAATTTTTATGACTGCTAGAAATTTGGAGAGATAATCTATGCAACATTCTATAGCCTCTGAAACACAGAAGTGCTAAATTTTGTCACAAAACAAGCACATCAAAACATGCCTCCAGAATATCTTAATTGATTCAAATTATTTTTTTTTAAATGCTGAATCTACAAATTTTGACTCTTAACCATTATTCTCCCAAACTTGAGTAATTAAGGAAATACACATAGTATGTCTACATTCTTTTGTAGGCACATGTCCTTAGTGAATTCATCCTATAACATGTTTCCTTTAAACTAATTTAACATATTTTAAATATTCTGCTATTGAATATACCCAATGAATATTTGTGGAAGGATTTATAAAATAATCTCTAATTTTTGTGTACATGGTTTCCATTTTTTTTGCCCATTTCTTACTTGTGGATTCAGTATCACTATTATTCCCTACCCAATATTCCCCTAGTGTTCATTTAATTTGGTAAAAAATGCAAATATATGTGTGATGTATATGTGAGATATAAAATATACATTAAATAATTATTTCTAATAGTTTAATGCTACACATGATTCACCATTCCAATTCTTACAATGTGTGTTTGTTTCCCATTTGACCTCTCTGGTCCCCCCCATCCCACCCCAATCACTCACACAGACACACACACACACACACACACACACACCTTACTCTTTGTAGCATATCCTGAAACATTAAGAACAAAAACCTATTTATACGCTGGGAATATCAAATTTATTGGAAGCAGGCCATTCTGTGTCTTCTGAGATTCACTGCTCTGTGACTTCCTTGTTGCACCTCTCTATCTAGACTTTTACTAGGGTTCATACCTTGTAAGCCAACAGGCAGAAACTGTCAGGCTGATATATCCAGCTTCAATGACCCTGTACTTTATCAGGTTTATTGCCACTTTAATTTTAAAATTTAAATGTCTTTAGGTAGGACATAATCTTTCCACCCTTTTCAAAAGCCAACTTTACATATTTACTTAACTTCTCTGTCCTTAAAAGTCATCTAATTTTTTTTTTTCTTTTAACTTCTGGTGACACCTGTTTCCCTCCAGTACTGTGACCAAGTAGGTTGCCTGTGTTCTTCCACCCAATACACCCACACACATACACCTTTCACTTTCCTTTCAAACTGGATTTTATTGCAGCATTCCTCACATGAACTCAGAACTATGACTCAGGGATCAACTAACAACAGGATTATTTGAAAACCTTTTCACTGTGACCCATGAGCTCATATAGTCCACTCCCGAAAATATTGTCTTCACTAACTTCTTGGGTCCTGCTGACTTGAACACCATTTTCTTACTCTTTAGTCATTGGCACTATTATGATTCAAGTGATAGTCTTCTTTGCTTAATGTGCTAAACCTTGGTATTCAGACAAGCAACTGCCAGCAAACATTGCTTTCAAGCCAACATGTTACTGTGAACTAAGAATTGGGGTTAAAGTGAGAGACAGAAGTATTGAGATGCAGTTTCTCTTTCTTATTAAATATGGCAAATTATTTAAATTCATTCTGACCTTAGACTCCTTCAGTTTTGTTTTCTCCTTGAGAATTAAATAATACTTGATCCTATGTATGACTATATAAAAATAACCATTTATTTTATGTTATCATATACCAATTGCTTTGTATATGATATCTTCAGTCATAGCAACCACAGTGAAAGCCATATTTTTGCATCACAATTTTTTTGAAAAGGAAACTAAAGAAGACCAATTGACTTTCTCTAGTCCTTCTTGAGTACTGAATGCCACAATCAGAACCTAAAGGCTCGGTATAATTCTATTATATCATTCCATATTCACAAATCAGAAAAAATATATATATATAATGTTTATTAGCTATAATTTTCTATTCCAATTAAGATAATATAGGTATTATATTTGCAGAAAAATAAATAATTATTTTTTCATCATTAGCGTGGTTGTATATTCTTTAAGATTAGGAAATATGACTTATTCATAATTATTTATCCTAAAAAATTTAGCATGTTTTCCATGTAGCTGATATTTAATAAATATTTGCTGAGTTTTTGATAAATTATGAAATTTAAATTTGATTATAATGTGATACTTGCAATGTTATTGTGTGAATTTGTATATGAAAAACTCCAGAAGAATGGTTGAATTAGAAAGGTCTTCATAAAGAGTGAAAAATCCATCATATCCTAAGTATATTTATTTTAATTGATATAATATAATTATATATAAGGATCATTAGCTATACAACCAAAATATAATTAAATTCAACTTTGACAGCTCCAGTAAGATGAAATCTCAGATAAATATAATATTCACTTAAGTCATGTTTAGAGTAGTTGCTTCTTACTCTCTTTCTCTTTATTTAAAAAGCAACTTAATGATGCACTTGTCAGATGTGGGGATTCTATGTAAGTTCCCAGAAGAGTGGGTTGATTTTGACAGCGCCCATATCATTTGAACCAAGATAAACTCACACGTAGCCTTTTTTTCTCAATAGTAAATGGCTGTCACAATAATGGCAGCCAATGAGCCACAATTCCAATCATAACCAAAATCTGAGTACACTTGCTTACAGAACCAATGTTTGTTGAGAACAGTCAGTGAATGACTTTATGGACAGGAAAGTCTTACTGCAGATGTCATTTCTTTACCAAATGCTATCAACTCACAGCAGACTGGAATGATGATCATCGATCACTTGAATGAGTTGCTAGCACAGAGGGAAATTTGCAGCCAAATAATGACACAAGTATGTTATTTCTCAGATCAAGACATCTTTGATCTTTTGATGGGTTACTATGGAGAATAAATCCTCGGGTGATATGAGATCCATTTAAGCACCTACTTGCAACATTAATACCAGTTTCCCCTAAAATGTCCCTAGTGTGTGTTGTGCAAGCCTTGACAGATGATTATGTGGTGGTGTTTATAATTTACAACCAAAACCTTTGTCTGTTTCTTTTCTTTCAAGAAATACTTAGACTCATTATTCATGTGCATACTTTGTAAAGATATTTGCATTATAGAGAAAAGCAACATCAATTGCTTCCCTGTTTAATTACCCCGAACAAACAGAAGGATCTATCAGCCAATCTATTAGATGCAAGGTGTTAATTAATAGAATTTTAATTAGTATAAGCTTTGTGAAAATATAATACTATAAAAGGAAGATGATAAAATGTTTTTAACTCATAGTACTTAGGCCATTCAGGGCATCTCACAGATGGTACATTCATCCACAAATGTTTGTAGCATCACAGACAGTACAGCAGCGTCCTGGATGATGCAAGGTGTACTAATAACTGCATCTGTGTTCTTACATCTAGTAGTCATTGACCTAAGGAGAAATAATACAGATTGTAAGTGGATAGACCATAAGTCATAAGGAGGAAGGGCAAAATCACATTTCAAATACCTACTACATGTCAAATACTTTTAGGAACTATATTTATTTCTTACTTACAGTAAATTTTGAGACACAAGCATCATTTCCAAATTTGAGATGAGGAAATTCAGAGAGCAAATGTGAAAACTTTGTCCCAGCCAACATAACAGCAGCTCAAACCTTTCCTAATTTCAAATCCATAATCTTGCTTCTCTCATGGACAATTTTCTGCTTCTTGAACATAAAAATACAAAATAAATGTGCTACTGTATTTTATGTTAAAAGGAGAAAAATATGAGAAAGCTTTTTTTTTTTTTTTTGTGGCTCAGATGGAGTCCTGACAAATCAGGGCATTCACTATAGGATTCACTGGCCAAGTGTTTTGTACTTACTTACTGCTGGAAGGGAATTCTACTAAAATCTCAGGGCAAATGTGCTTAGTGCCTTACATCTGCAGATGGAAATGCTATTTTTGTAAAGTCTTAAGAGTTAGTGAAGACCTATGACCAAATGTCTGAAGTGAAAGGTAGAGCAATTACAACAAAATTACACAGATACTTTGAGTTATTTTATTTTATTTTCTTATTTTGAAACAACAAAATCATTCCAAATATAAATGTCTTCCTAAGTGTAGAACTCAATAAATTACAGACACCTGTGTGATCATTTTCTAGATAATTCTAATGAGTTAAACTGTTTACTCTTGAATTTTACAAATGCAGAAAGATGTTTACAATGATTTTAAAGGCAATGAATGTCTTAATATGAATTTACTTTTCAACTTAGAATAGTATTTGGCACATTAAAAGAATTGGAAAAGAGACAAAAGGGATATAATCTCCAATAATCTTTTCATTCTGCTTAATCTACTTTCACCATTATACAGTAAAATCTAATAATTTGTTTTTATTTTTAGAACATTCCAATTAACTATAAGGGGCTTAGCATGGGTTTTAACATTTTTCTATTATAAATAATGCTGTGGGAACTATCCCCTGGCAGATACCTCTCACAGTATGGTAGCTCCATATATTAGATTGTTTCTTACAGAAATTTCAGAAAAGTGATGATTGAGGTAAATGAATTTATAAGAACTAGAAACATATTAGTTGTGTGGTTATTTAAAAAAATGTTTCAGTTTTATTCACAAATTATGAAGGAGTTTGCTTTATCACACCATCACCAAAAATTAAGAGATGGGCATTATAAGTGCTGCTGTTTTGACCTTATTTTGCCATCACTTATTCTTCTCCAACACTGTCTTTTCTTCATGTAGAGGTGAGTTTTTCTTCTGCATCACTTTCTTTTTTCCTGAATAACTTCTGCTGATCTATTATTAAAAGTCTTCCGAACAAGAATTCTTTTTGATTATATCTTTCTTAAGAAGTCTTTATTTCTGCTTCACTTTGGAGGTATAATTTCACTGGGTATAGTGCTCTTCTGTTGTTTTCTTTCAATCACTTAAATAGATAACTACTTTCTTTTCATTTACATATTTTCTGACAATTGCATTTTAATTCTTAACCTTATTCCTCTAAAATAAAAAAGATAACTAATTTTTTTGCTCTGGTTTTAAGATTTTCTGTTTGACTTTGGTTTTCTGCAGTTCAAATATAAAATTCTTAGTGCTATAGTTTGAGTCCTTAGTGCCCCAAAGGAATATGTCCTATAAACTTCATCCCTGATATGATACTATTGGTGGGTGGTGGAGCTTCTAGAATGTTGGTCTTTATGACATAGAGAGGTCTTAAGTCACTTGGGGTCACATCAATGAAGGCAATAATGGGACATTAGCTACTTCCTCTTCTTCTTTCTTATTCATGTATCTTATTTTTGTTTGTTTGTTTTTCAGTCATAAAGTGACCCATTTTTTTTCTGCCATTCACTTTCAACCTAATTGCTGCTTTGCTACAGGCTGAAAGTAAAGTTGTAGATCCAATTTATTATGGACTGAAATTTCCAAAATCTAGAGCCGATTTAACCCTTTTCTCTTTACAAGTTAATTAATCTCAGGTTTTCATTATAGTGACAGAAAACTGACTAAAATTCTAAACATAGATTTGTGGTACTCGTCTG
The DNA here is from genome assembly GCF_052094955.1 of Ictidomys tridecemlineatus. NCBI lineage: Eukaryota > Metazoa > Chordata > Mammalia > Rodentia > Sciuridae > Ictidomys > Ictidomys tridecemlineatus. Next base: position 105,746,282 of record NC_135481.1, read on the forward strand.
CTGCCTGTTCACTGAGTTTCATCGATCTGTGATGTGGTACTGGACATTAGTTTTTAAAAGTTTTTGGACATAATTACTTCAAACATTGCTAGCTTTTCTTTTTTTTTTTAAATTTTCAATTAGTATTATATTGTGTTTTAAAGCATTTTTGCATTATCAGTTTTGTAAATTCTTATTGACCTTTATTTAAGTTTATTGATTCCTATCTTGGTCACATTCAGGCTATCAACAAGCTGATCACAGGCATTTTACAGTTCTGTTGCAGAGTTTAATATGATATGATTAGTTATTTTACATATTATTGTCGGATAATTCCAACATTTTTACATATTTGAGTGAAATCCTGGTTCTTTCTTTTACTTTTGAGATTTTTTTTTGTCTTGTCTTTAGGCGTGTTTTTTTATTTTTCTTCATTTTGAGAACTAAATATATCATATTAGCAAATTAGATCTAAATAAGTATGCCTTTAATGAGAGGATTTGTTTTAATCTCTATTTAGGAGTTAGGCTTCTTTGTTGTTTTCTGTAGCTGTTTATAGTTTTCTCAAACTATAGCACTAAGAATTCTATATTTGAACTGCAGAAAACCAAAGTCAAACAGAAAAATCTTAAAACCAGAGCAAAAGAAATAAGTATCCTTTGTAGTTGTAGATGCTAAAATTTTAGATTCATTTGTGTTTTAATGTTGAAATTCCCTAAATACACTTCCCTGGAATCATGTAAGTAAAAAAATCATGCTGAAAGCTGGACACATTATTTTTATATCAGATTTCCTGTGGTGTGGTGGTATGATGTTGGGGAAGAGAAGCATTCTATAATTTAATGATCAAATTTCTTTCAGCAGGCTTGGTTTCTCAGCTGCAGTCTTTCCAAGTATTTATAATCTCTCCTTTCTCTCCCTAAGGTGAGACAGGATGGCTGAAAGCTTGTGCCTGGGTGAAATAACTTAAGGAGAGAGGATTGGAACAATAGCATGAATAATAAAGGTGAATAAATCAAAATGCTTGAGGATTTTTCATAGTTGATTAGTATATTTACATATATTTATTTATTTTTTCACTTTAGAGTAATTATATATTTGATGACTAAAGCAATCAGACATTACTTTCATGTTACTTATTTTAAGAATAAATAATACGGGGAGGGGGGCATTAAGGAGCCATTGTTCTTTCTACATTCTTTTCGCTAATATTAGTTTCAAAGCTCTAGAATAAATTGAAAGATGGTTAGGTACTGAATTTGTATGTGGAAGTTCCAGTCATCAAAAATAATAACCTTTTGGGGCTGTTGAATAAGGAAAAAATATATGTTTTTTAGCTTTTGAAACTTGGGAGATATGTTTCAACAGCCAAGGTTGCACTTAAAAACACAATGTGCTAAGCCAGAGGCTAAGCTGAAGAATCACAAATTCAAAGTCAGCCTTTAAAACTTAGTGAAGCCCTAAACAACTTAGTGAAATCCTGACTCAAAAAAATATTTAAAAAATGAATAAAGAGGATTAGGGTTATAGCTGAGTTGTAAAGAGCCTCTGGGTTAAATTCTCAGTTACAAATAACAATAGCAACAACATGTTGAAAAACTGTTACCATAGGCTTTCTGTTTCATTTTATAGAGGTACATTTGTACAAATTTGCAAATTGTCAGTACAAATATCTAGCACTGTGATAGTCACTTCAAGACCTGTTTAATAACACTCAATACATTAATTACATTACCAAAGCATTCTCCAGAATATATTTTCATCTGGCCTTCCTCCTTGGAGGCAATCTTTCTCAACCTACCTCAATGTACACTAAAGAACCACAGAGAAACATTTTAAAGCAACATCCTAAACCAAACTGGTTGGTCAAATTGTTGTCATACACTAGAAGAGGAATTTGTATCAACAAATGGTTAATTAAACAAGACCAAAAAAAAAAAAAAATCAATGGACAAGTAATGTTGGACATCTAAGTAACATTATTCTGAGTCTGGAAAGAAAACTAGTTACCTAAAAAATGTAATGAAAAATCTTTCCCTTCTCTCATTATCAGTCTTACCAGTTCATGCAAAAAATTGGTTATTGAGTACCTATAAAATTCCAGGATCTGCAATTTGAAATTTTAAAATTAGCATTAAGTAGAATATTGAATAACCACTCCTCTTAATGAATAAGTGCTGAATTTTAAAAGCTTATTAGTATCATCTACTTAAATTCCATGTACAATTTCCTTGATCTGTGCAATCAGGGGCTGATTTTTTTGATCAAATAAATAGGAACTTTATAAGGTTGATAAAATTATATCTGTTTATTATAATTATGTATAATGTCAGTCATTTTTTCAGTTAAAAGCTACCTAATTTTTGCACATATTTGAACAATAGGAGTATCAATAAGAAGAAAATCTTATAAAAATGTAGTTTACTGATTCAATTAAAAACATTCATGAAAAGACTGTGGAGAAATACAGGAGTTATAGATTATAGGTGTTGTATCTTAACTGACAGTGGGATTTTAATATTACCAGGAGGAAATTTAATGAGATTATCTAACACTTATGTATGACAAATGACAGAGTTTTGTACTACAAGACCACGATGATATAGTTTACTGAGATGGCAGCTCTGCTCCTGGAAATGGGAGGCCTAATATATGTCAGCATGTTAGTTTTCTGTCTGCATTTTATTTTACCCAGATGTTTAATGTTGAGAATGGGACTGCCTCAGTCAGCTTCATATTACTATAACAAATGCATGAAAAAATTAACTTATAAAGAAAAAGGGTTTATTTTGACTCACAAATTTGGAGGTTTCAGTTTATAATCAAGTAGCCCAATTGCTTTGGAGCTGTGGCAAGGCAGCACATCATGGCAGAAAGTGTGATAAAGCAGAGTTACTCACTTCATAGCAAGAGTCTTGAAAGAGGAAGGATTCCAATAGCGCCAACACAGAAACTAAGCTTTTAGCAAATAAGACTTTGGAAGACATCCCACATCCAAACTATAGCAAGACTGATCTCTACCACTACCTAAGATCAATTTCTAGATATTGCCTAGAATCCAAGGTAGAAAAGTCACTTTCTCTCATAAATTCCTCAGATTGTAGGTTCAAGTTTCATGGAGAAAGTTCATGAATTTAGTTTTAATGTACATTGACTTCCAGGTCCCTTTGATACCTGAATTGAAACTGTCCACTAATCCATTGTACATATGCCTAAAGCTCAGTTGAGGAATTTTAACTAGAGTTAAATATAGTGAGTCTTCTAAGAATGAAAGAGTATAGAGAAAGAGGAGAGCAAGCTTTGGACTGAGCCTGAAAGAGTTCCAACATTTAAAGACCCTGGTATGGGAACCTGAACCCATTAGGAACACTGAGAAAGGGAAGGTAGAGGGAGATGATGAGAATCTGGAAAAAAAACGGCTTGATATCATGGGATGGAGAAGAAAAACATTAAATGATGTGGGAGTGTTTGGGCAGTTATAACTGGCGAGAGTGCCAGTAAAATAAATATGAAAAAAATACGGGTGTCATTTAGAGACATGGAGGTTTCTTAATAAATACAGTTGATCCTCTTTACTCATGGATTCTATTCTTGAGACTATTTATTTTCCCACTAAAACTTATGTGTAATCACAAAATAGTATGCAAGTGTTTTCATTGTAATTTATGGACATGCACAGAGGGGGAAAAATCTGACATAAATGCTGTCAGCCAAATAAGAACAAGGAAAACTTCTACTTTCTTGCTACAGCATAATTCATACCATGAATAAATATCTTTTCCATAGTCTATCTAGAATCATATATATATACATATATATATATGTATGTATGTATATATAGTGACAGTTCTTTTTTTTGTTTTTTGTTTGTTTTTTCTTATGATCTCATTATTTAAAATCATCCCAAACATGGTACTGAAGTGTTGTCTGGTGTTCTTAAACTCAGAAAGAGGGTGACGTGCACTACAAAGAAAACACATATGTAGATAAACTTGGCTCAGGCATGAGTTATAGTGCTGTCGACTGTGAGTTTAACAGTAATAGTAAATATGCTCTCTTTAAACAGAAACATACATTAAGAAGAGTTTATGCATTGACTCATTGATAAAAATGTGACCAGAGTTTGTAGAAACTTAATCTGATATTTCCTCTAGGAATATATTCCATATTTGTGAAGTCAGTACCTGTGGTAACTTTGAGGAACATAACTCTCATGAATAATGAGACCTACTTAAACATACATAGGGTGAGTGAACAATGTTATTACCAGGTGTTTGTTCTTTGGTGATACATAGTTTAAGGTCACTTTAAGAACTAAAATTTAATTGTGAATTTTCTATTAAATATTGTTAATAGTTACTTAAATTTCTCCCACTATTCCTTCTACTAACCATGAATTTCATTCATTTGATACTGTTAGATAAATTTTACTTATTTATTCTATTTTAGCACAAATATTTTTATAGAAGTTTTACTTTCAGTTGATAGTTTGGGAAGTATTTTTGGGGAATTGAACCCAGAGTCACTTATTCACTAAGTCACATATTTAGCACTTTTAAAAATATATATGTTTTAAATATTAAGACAGGGTCCCTCTATATTGCATAGTGACTTGTTAAGTTGCTCAATCTAGCTTTGAACTTGTGATAACTCCTCTCTCAGCCTCCCAAACCACTGAAATTACAGACATGAGCAATTGCACCTAGAGCAGGAAAGTATTTTTAATGGTTTATTTTCATATGGACTAAAAAAAGTATGCTAGGCTTTTATTATTATCTTAATTTTTTATATTCTATTATATAGTTTTAAAGTCTAAATAAAGTAATTTACAATCTTTATTTTTCATTTGTTTTTACAAAGAGCTAAATATAATATTTAGATTCTTATTTACCTTTTTTATGGATTCCTTTTTCATTAATTACTCATATGCACACAAAAAAGACTGAACTAGTTGATTCCTTAAATCCCTTTATGTTAAAATCATGTTTGAAGAAATCATATCTTAGTTTTGTAATCTTGTATTAGTTAGTCTTTCTGACAAATAAAATACAATAACTAGTTCACCAATCTGTGGGGAGTAATGATGGAGAGCTATGCTTATACAATGGATGCAGATGAAGTAGCTTGTGTTGCATGGTGGCAGGATTTTTTGGGATCAACACAGTGGGACCACCCTATCTTGTCTTTACTAGGATCCCTGACATCTTACATCAGTCCCTTTGGATTTTACAGGCCATAGTACTTGTTGATGCTATATTGAAAAGCATACTGGAATCAAGAGGTCTGGTCTCAAGTCTAAGTTTACTACCTCACCTTTTTGTGACATAGATAAGTAATTTACTGATTTGGTATCATTTATTATGAAATAAAAATTCCAGTGTCTAAAAATATTATATTTCTTAAAGAATTTTTAGGTACTACAGAAATGGAAAGTATCCTTGATTCACTAGTTTATCAAGTATGAATCTAGAATTCCTTGTTTCTCAAACTATTGGACTTTTGAAAATCTGATCTACTTCAGGAGACAGAAGTAGAGAGACTTACTTTTTTTTTTTAATATTTGGGACTCTGCCTACCTCAAATAGATCATTCTGATGGACAATTCATTCAATAGATCATCATAGGAGATAATCATGTTTGAAGGCAGATATCTTGGGGAGAAATTTTGAGTAGTAGGAAGGGTCATAAAATTCTGATTAAAAAAACCAAGCCTATTTTCTAAGGAATACTTATTTAGCAATAATCATTTATTAATATCCCAGATGTAATTATCTCTCATCATCAGGTAAGTACAAGTAGCCAGCCTGGATCTTGAGAAAATGGAACAAAGACTGGCTTCCTTTTTAGTTCATGGCATGAAAAGGCCAACATACAGAACACCAAAAGTTATGGATTTTATAACCCTTTACTGATACGTTTTTTTTTTCATCCATATGTAGTACAAAGAAACATTATAGTATTCATATCTTTTAAAATCTCCAGTGAAGTGTAGTTCATGCCATTGGGCTCTATCTTCTCTTTCATTTGGTTATCCACTCTGATAAATAATTATATCTCCTAACAAGGAGTACGATGACCATTTCTTTCCGGAAGGTGACATCATGGTAGTGTTTCTAAGTTTACATCATGCTCATCATTCTTGTTCTTCTATCACTTAAACACACATTGAAATCCCTACATTTTGTTGTAGTTTATAAAAAATATTCAAAAGGCCGTAAGTTTATCTGTAGCATGAGAAGAAAGAAAGAAAAAAGAAATAAAGAAAGAGTGAGGGAGAGAAAAGGAAAGATTCTCATGAACAAAAAGTAAATATAGACTATGTTATGCCTGTTTAATTTTATCTCAGAGATGAAAGTTCATCTGATGTATTATAACAGTCATTGTGTATTTATGGGCTGAATTTCTACTTTATTTATTACAGGCAGTTAGCAAATAAGTGTTAAGTGTATATTTTCTATTTTTTAAATGGTGAAGAGTCATTTTCCCCTTTTAAATCATTGTTTTTGTATCCACTTCCTGCAAGCATGAGCTCAGGAAGTGATAAAGTTGACACAGTTGCTGATGGATTTTTCAGTGGCTCAAGCCAAGTTGTTTCCTGGTGCCAAACACAATGGATCAGGAAATATGGCACGTGACCAGAAAAATCTGATTCTCTTAAATAAGTTGTCTCTCTCACTTGTGAGCTCTAAGCAAAAAACTTCCCAGAATATTAAAATATGTCTTTACAAAGATGGAGGATCCTACACATGTTCAGATAGTTATCTCTAGTCATAGTTTTCTTATTAGCCCGTCCAGCACTTTGAAAACCCAAATTGCAAAAGAGTTCAAGAAACCCATGAGAAGGCTTTCAGAATGGATGAAATAAAACATACTTTGGAGGCAAAGATTTGATCAAACAGAAAAGCAAAAGTGAGTCAATATAATTGATTTCACATAAAGTAATGTTTATTTAATCCACTTATTAATGTTATATTAATTGTAATATACCACACATTTTTACTGTAAAAGCTCATGAGTCTAATAGATCTCCTGGGTTTTGTCTCTAAGAAACAGTTCGCAGAAATCTAAACTATCTGTCCTTAACACAGGACATATCAGTGCCAAACATTAATTTTCTTCCGATCTTTATCTGCAAATATTTATTAACTTACAAAATTATTTTCTTTCTCTCCAAAAATCTCAACCTTCCATGAATTTTTTGGCTGTTCTCTTAAATTTATTATCAATTTGGCGTAGATATTCATATATATTTTTATTCCAAAGATTGGAATTAAGGTTTTTATGGGAACATTGTAATCTACTAAGTCAGCAGCCAAATGCAGACTTTAAAAATATTATTCATATTCCAGAAGGGTCTTTTCAAGTGCAAAGACCACATCATCATTTATGTGTGAGTTGCTTAAATGTAAGTTCTAGAAATCAAGTTGTTGGCTGGCTTAAATCATTCTACTCTGTTTCAACTGTGAAGGCATAAATTGATCATAAGCAAAGTGGGGAAGGCAGAACTCTCCTAGAAGAAACTCTACAAGATTACAGACACACTGCATAGGGTGAACAGAACAGCTACCATGCAACAGTGTTAAGTCTTCTTACTGCTTAGTTCCTGGGTATGGCCAGCTTTGAGAAACCAAAACAGGAACAGGTTAACGGGTTGCCAATGGATCTGTTGGTGAAACTAAGCTGTTGCTGAAATTCACAATATTCTACAGATACCAAAACATATTTTTTTTTAAGAAATGAAAAAAGAGTAAATAACCAAGCATGGAAATACAATAAAAATTTTGTTTAAAAATAAGAATTTGGGGAGAAGATGATATGACAGTGATGAGTACATTAAACAAAAGAGCTAATTTACCAGAAAAATAAAACTAACTTTTTGTTGGTTTGCTTTCAACTTCAGGTTTGCTGTGATATCCTTCCCAGCAAAAGTGTTCAACAAGTCAAAAAGGAAAAGAAGATGATAGATGCATAAAAAGAATGAAAGAAGGAAGATAGACAGTGAGGATAAAGATAGACAATAGGAAGGAGGGAAAAAAGAGAAAGAGAGAGAGAGGCATTTGTATTTTCTCTTATGACTTTCCTTTTTTTTTTTTTTTTTTTTTTCAAGCAGGTGTTATACCTTTATTGACCCAACTGCAGTGGTGATCGAGAGCTAATTGTTTAGTCCTAGACATGATTCAATTCCTAGGCAGATATAGACTATTTTCCAGAAGTTGTAGGATGAGCAATCTAAATACATTCCTTTTTTTAAAAAATCTTTTAACCAAATATATCCCCTGTTTTAAACTTCAAAAAGTGAGAAAACAAAGGAATTGAAAAAGAAAAGCAAACAAGCATAAAAACCTATGTAGCTGAAATTCTCTGGAGAGACAAGAGATTATGCTGACAGGGCAAATAAGAACAAAATGGAAAGGCTGAACTTGCACACGAGAATCCTGGCTGTGATGACAGCTTATAGTTAGTTTGAACAAAACTATATTAAAATGTAAGTGCTGGACATAATTATTTTCCCTCCCAGCCTAAATACAAACAAATTTTAAACTTATAAATCTCCCTGAAGCTTTATCATAGGACTGATCTAATGCTTCCAAAATGACATAGACAAATCTATTGTCATAAATTGTTCCTTTTGATTATTATATTTCAGTACCTCCATTGGTCCCAATTCTTGGAAATCCATGGAATAGCTGTGGGTCACAAACAGCTGTCAGGGGGCTGACTCACACTGTTCAAAAGTGAAGCTATGTTGTGGTGTGAGCTGATAAATACAATCAATAAGAGTGCAAGTTATAGATTATAAATTAGTAAAAATATAAAGATTATAGATTTTGATAAGTGTGATAAGACAATTATGAGGCAAGAACTGCCATAGACAGACATAAGACTCCATTTTGCTGCATTCTATAACAAACTGGTACAAGAGCTGTTTCTGAGAAACTGAAATGAAGTCTATTTTCTTAGAATATATTGTTTTTGTACTTTGTACCCTACAAAATGTACTAAACCCATGATATGGTGGTCTTGGTTACCCAAGACTTTGAAGTAGATTCTTGTCCCTGCTAACCAGCTGCTCAAACTCAGGATACAGTTGTCTAACACCTGCTGAAACCCAAAATGTGATTGTCTTGAGTTGCTGTGCTAATTGCTGTCTTAGCTTCTTTGATTGTCTTGCTTGCTTGCTTGCATGATGCTGAGGAAAGTCCCTGAGCTGTGGTCAAGACACAGACCAGGAAGTTGCTGTTCTCCCACAGAGCTTCAGTCTCTATGGTGGGGGACAGTCCCTGGCCAGGTAAATAAAGCTCTCTTTGATTTGAATTGGGACTTAGAATGTTTTCTAAGTGACTCCCTATAACAGCTAGACCTGCTAAGAAAAATCATTTCATGAATTGTGTCAGTTCTTTGACTTTCTTATACCTCACTGAAAGAGTATTTATTTTTAAACCACAGCTCTAAAATAGTTAAAAAAGGAAACATTCAAATCCAAAGCATTAGAAAGAATAGAAAATCTTTTATCAAAAGGTTTTGTTTCTCCACAATATGGGTAGTTTCATATAGTACTTAGCATGGATGACTTAATATTTAATTCTTTGTGTTTTAATGTTGTGGATGTTGAGAAAAAAATCTTATGATTGACTTGCACATTGACTTTTAATGTTCCTTTTAGGGAGAAAAAGCTTGTTCCCCTTTCTAAAGCCACCCCCTCCAAAAAAAAAAAAAAACCAAACAGTTAAATCTGTGTGTCCTTAGAATCAAGAAAATATCACAATGTAAAACTCTATATCGTTAAAATAGTACATTATAAAATAAAATATATATATAAGAAGCAAGCACTGTTTATTATTAATATATACTTGGCTTTCATAACTTGAAGAGTGGTAGCTAGTAATAATATGAGAATTACTCTTTCTATAAGCATACACAAAAAAGCAATTTATAGTATTTATTTGGATAATTCCAGCAAATTATACAACATTTTTTTTTCTTTATGCAAAGGAATTCTATCTTACAGTGGAGATTTGGGGACTTTTTCTCTGCTGATTTCTTAACTCTTGCCTAGGGTAATTTCCACAGACACCAAGGGAACTGTATAAGTCCAGAGAATGACAGACAGTGGTAAATGAAAGAAAACTTCTAAAACTACCAAACACTGCAAATACAAGACAACACCCTGTTCCACTAGTTTCCACTAAGGAGAAAGTTACCATTGCCTTGAACAAAGCAGAGATATCACCCATTAATGTAGAATGACCCAATGACACAGGGATCAGATTGTGCAGGCTGCATCTGTTTGCCCCATATTTTTACTTTATTTTTGTGTGCTGACATTTGGAGTGACTCTGATTGGTCTGAAATTAGCCTTCTTATCCTGTGAAACATCTGTACTGTATTGTTCCAGAGGATTAGCTGCCCACTGGGGATTCTGTGAAGTCAGGACAATGGAGGTCATTAAAGGTGCAAACATTTATTTTCCGGCCTCTGGTTCAGCAGGGGAAAGCCAGGCAGCTGATGGATTTTTTTTTTTTTTCTTTTCTCTTTTAATCCGAAGCTCAGCATTCTTGAGACTACAACTAAACAACAGCAAACCCAGCTAGACTTGTTACACTGGAATTGATGACTTTAGGAATTTGGAATTATTTACAGGCCAAAAGAGAGGAGAGAGGAAAACATGAGATTCCATGTGAAAGTTAGGAGGAATCAGAGCGTGCCTGTCAAGAGTGGGGCTTTGGATGAGTCTTGAGTTGTACAGCCTGGACACAGCCTTAGACGGCATTGCAAATTAAAATATGTTTTTCTTCTGCAGTTTCACTGCTCATATCACCATTCTTTTCTCTTCTCAACTAATGTTATTCTTTGGGTGTGGTTTGCCCCAAAAGCTCAAATATGAGACAATGCAAAAAGGTTGGGAAAGGAAATGATTGGGTTATATCCTTAACCTAATCAGTGGATTAATTTAATACCTGATAGGATTAACTGAGTTGTAACTGGAGGCAGGTGGAGTGTGACTGGAGGAATTGGTTCATTGGGGCCGGAGCTATAGGTATATATTTTTGTATCTGGAAAGTGGCGTCTCTCTTTCTCTGCTTCTGATCATTATGTGAGCTGGTTCTCTCTGCCACTCTTTTGCCATGATGTTTTGCCTCACTTCAAGCCCCAAAGAATGGAGCTGGCCTCTGATACTATGAGGTCTTAAGGAAACTTTTCCTCCTCTACAGTTGTTCTGTTTGGGGTCTTTACGTCACAGCAGTGAAAAGGCTGACTAAAACACTTGATAGCTCTAGGTTCATCGATTGTCCTATCCCCAAATTTCTTGAAAATACCATAATAGCTGATAACACTGATATTTGACAGATAAAACTTGATTGGCAAGAAAAGGTGGAAAAATGAATTTCTCTATCATTAAAGATTGAATTGTGTCCCCCACAAAAAAATGTAATTTGAAGTTCTACCACCAGAAACTCAGAATGGGTCATTTCTTCAAAGTCAGGTTGATGCAGGTATAATTATTTAAGACGATATAATAGTGGATAAGGTGAGCCACTAATCCAATAAGATTGATGTTCCGAAGAGAAGAGAGTCATGTGCAGAACCTCACAGGAAGAACAGTGTGATGATGATGATTAGTCCCTGGAGCTCTGCAAACTACTTTAAACTAAGGGAGGAATGGAAGGATCTACCCACAGGCTTCATAGATACCATGTTCCTGCTTAAATCTAATCTAGCACTGCCTGAACTGTGAATCTACAAAATTCTCTTGTTTTAAGCCACCCAATTTTTGGTATGTCTGTCAGGATGCCCTAGGAAACTAATATACCTAAAATTATACAGTTAATAAGTGGTACTAGACATAAGTTCAGATTTTCTTGACTGTGAAAATCATTTTGCCTTTGAAGTTGTATTAGGTACAAAGTATGGATGTGGTAAGTTTAGTGATTGGTAGTGTTCTTGACACACAGAAATAATTGCTAAAACAAGTATGCTGATTTCCAATTGTCTTTGTGTGTTAAAACATATTTTTAATGGCACATCCACTAATCCTCTCTAAACAGCTCTTTAAATAATATTAGCCTATCACATCAACAGGATTGAGCAGTTTTGAATACTAGAAGGTGCATGACTTAAATGCCAATTACATTTACTGGATGACTGTTTTTTCCATTTCTGAGCTGTAATCCATTAGCAAAGAATAAAATACATCTAATATGTAATATACCCCAACCAAAACAATGAGGAAACAAAGTATCGAACAAAGTAGAAGGGCAATTGTGAAGTGCACTGGTACATTCTGCAAATACTGCTTTGGAGACATTTATATACATCTATGACTATATTTGTGTGCTGGGAAAGTATCTCTAAGTTGAGATAAGAAATGCATTTTATTTTTTAAGTCATAGAGAAAAATATTTGAAAACCACAGAATTTGGCCATCTCTTACTTCCTCCTTACATTAAGAAATATAGAATAAATGGAGTTAAATAAGATTAATATTTTATATATAGAAATCATTGGTAATGATTCTACAACTCCTAAGATGTTTATTATTTTTATAAATCAGAGAAATGTGTGGATTTGTGCTGAGATGAAAATTTTCCATGACTGCCAAATTACTCTTTCTCCCATCACAGGACTTGCCAAAAAAACTTTAAATATCTTGAAATTTTGTATTTTCTTTTGAAGTGAGTTTCCCTAGGTGTCCACTTCTCTTGCTCCAGGAACAAGAGGGCAAATAGGAATATTAGAATAAATATTTTCAAACCTTGAATACAATATCCACAAACACAACAAAAAACATCTGTGAGAAGATAACACACATAAACAAAGAGAACTTTCAAAGAAAAACATCCAGAACTGAACAACTAAAAGTATTATTGTTCAATTGGACATTCTCCGGGACCTAATGTGAAAGAAACTCTTTAATTTTGCTCATTCAAAAGCTATCTGCTCATTTCCTTCAAAGGAGAAATGACACATGTAGGAGTCCAGAGAAATAAAGTGTTTTAACAAAGGGTGTTATAGGAAAAGCTGGACCTCACCCTGCTGTCTTGACTCCCAGACTTGTGCTTTGGGACCATGCATTTCTTTCTTATGCAACATGTCTAATCAGTAACTTTTTTGAAAGGTGCAAATTACTAAAACGGATAAGAAATAGAAAATCTGAGCAGACTGTATACTTAACAAGTAACACAATTGAATTAGAATTAAAAATTCTTCCCAGAAAGAACAAGTAGGTCCCAGATGATTTCAGTGGAGAGTTTTATCAAATGTTTGAAAAAAACAACACCCATCTCTGCAAAGTTTCTTAGAATATAGAGGAGGAAATACTTTACAACACACTCTAAAGGACTAGTATATAGTCTAATACCAAAGGCAGACCAAAACATCACAAAACATCACAAGTCCAACATTGACTCCTGAAAAATACAACCAGGAATTGAAGGAAACTTCCTAATCTTGATAATAACACCTGGAAAATCTACAGTGAACATCATCCTGTATAAAGACAACTTGAGTGATGATAAAGGCAGATATGTCTGCTCTGGACACTTGGGTCCAGCACTATCCTAAAGGTTTTAGTCAGTGAATTCTGGCAAAGAAAAGGGAATGAAATAAAATAAGAGGCATGTAATTTGGAAAGAAGGAAATGAAGTTCACTTTGTTCTCAAATTATATTAATACTAAAAATCCTAAGGAATTCACAAAATCTCTGGGAGAATTAGCCAATCAGTTCTACTGGGTCACAGCATACAAGATTAATACACAAAAATCAACAGTACATCTATGTACTATAGAGTTTTAAAATATCATTAGTAATAACACTAAACAATAAAATTCTTAGGATAAAGTTTTTATAATGCAAAGTCTGTACACAAAATATTATAAAGTATAACACAGTGGATCCTAAAGATTTAAACAAAAAGATTTAAACAAAAAGACATCCAGGACTGAGGCTGTGGCTCAGGGGTAGAGCCTAGCATGTACAAGGTTCAATCCTCAGCCCCCCATAAAAATAAATAAAATAAAGGTACTGTGTCCAACTACAACTAAGAAAATATTTTTAAAAAATTAAAAAGGGACATCCAATTTTTATGGATTGGAGAAAGAAATTCTTATAAAGATGATTTTTTCCCCAAATGTTACTATAGATTAAACTGAATACCTACTAGAGTTTAGCAAGTTTGTGAAACATAAATTTACCAGCTGATCCTAAAAGTTTTATGAAAATGAGAAGAATCCTGGATAAGACAGATAATTTTAAAAATAGCAAAGTGAAGCACTTTAGTATTCAATTTTAAAACTTACTACAAAACTACAGTAATGAGACAGTGAAGTAATTGCTAAGAGATAGGAATACAGATCAATGGAACAAAATTAAGATCTAGAAATAAACTCTTACATTTACAGCCAACTAATTTTCAACAAAGATGCCAAGGGAATTCAATGGGGCGATTTTCAACAAATAATGCTGGGGCAATTGAAAATCTCTTATATAAAGATATAGATTAATGTCTAACCTCAGTCATATATAAAAATTGATCACAAAGCTAAATTTAAAATATAAAACTATACAAACTGTAGAACATCAACAACAACAAAAAATAGCAGAAAGTTGTTATGACCTTGGGTTAGGTAAAGAGCTTCAGATACATCAAAATCAGAAGCCATAAAAGTTATTTAAAAAAAAGCAAACCAGACCTTATCAAATCAAAATAGTGAACACTTCAAAAGACATCATTGCAAAAGGAAAGAAAAAAAAAACACAAAAGGCAAGAAAAACATTCATAATTATATAGCTGATAAAGCACTGGTATCTAGACTGTGTAACTCACAGTGAGAAAAAACACAGCCTGACTGATATTAAGCAAAAGAGATTGTATCAGTTTCCTAGGTGTGATGTAGCCAAGTACCACAAGCGAGGTGAACTAAATAATAGAAGTGTATTGCTTCACTTTTCTACAGGCTGTGAATTCCCAGTCTAGTTGTCAATAGCCTCAAAAGCCTTTTGAAACTGCACCTAGGATCCTTCCTTGCCTCTTCCTGGCTTCTTGTGGTGGCTATCAACCCTTCACCTTATGTACCCTGTAGCTGCTTCTCACCAGTCTCCCTATTTATCGTCAATGAGGTTTCACCCCCTGTGTGTATGTCTTCATGTGATTTTCTCTCCCCATAAGTCTCTGCTTTTCTTATGACACCAGTCATCATATTGGATTAAGGACCCACCTTAATCCAGCATGAATCCTTCTTAATTTGATTACATTGATAAATGCTCAATTAAGGTCACATTCACGGGTACTGGAGGTTAGGGCTTCAAAATATATTTTGGAGGCTCCAGTTTAACTTATAACATGCAAGTTGATGTTACACAGACACATACACACAAACAAATTGTTGATCATCACATGAAACAATGTTCAACATTATTAATCATTAGAACAATGCAATGAAAATTACATTAATATATCACTTCAAACATGTTTGATTGACTATAATACAAATGATAGGCATTTTTAACAAGTACCAGCTAGAATATGGAAAAACTACAAACTGAGCACACTACTTCTGGAAATAAAAATGTGAGAAATGAGCACTTTTCCCAAGAATTTAATATAAACTTACTATATACGAGAATAATTCTTCTGTTAGATCTTTGCACAATGAAAACATGCCCTATAAAGACTTATCTATGAATATTCAAATTAGCATCATTAAACAGTATAAATATTCATTGATTGGTGAATGGATAAGCAAAATGTGATGGATACAAAGGATAGAATACTTCAGCAATAAAATGAAACACATTACAACATGAAAGCATTTCAGAAACATAATGTTAAGGGAAAGAAGTTAGAATCAAAATAATACATAAAGTCTAACTCCATTTAAATGAAATATCTAGTGGAAATAAATCTCTAAAGACAAATAGGTCAGTGGTTGCTGGGACTAGGTGTGGGAGTAGAGACTGACAGCAGAATAGCACCAAGGTTGAAGTGATGAAAAAGTTCTAAAACTGGATTGTGGTGATGGCTTCATAACCCTGCAAACTTACAAAACTATTTCTCGCACATTTAAAATAGATGATTAGTATGTGAATTACAACTCCATAGACCCATAAAAAAATTACCCAGAATGGTAGGTGGTGAGGTGATATGGATGCGATTTACTTGGCATATAAATATTTATAATCACTGAAGCTAAATATAAATGAGAAGTCACTAAAATATTCATTTTATTTTTGTATACACCTGAAATTTTGAATAGTAACTCCTTAAAACAAATCAACGGTATAAATTTCTGCCTCAAGGAATTACAAGAATAACAATTTAAAATAAAGGAAGCACAACAAAATCATAACAAAGACGTTTTTATGTTACAGTTTGCATCTGGAACATGCTCCAAAAGCTCATGTGGGCCCCGTGAAGCAAAGTCCAGAAGTGCACCTTGTAGGCAATGATTGGATCATGGGGTCTGTACTTCATCAGTGGATTAATCCAATGATAGCTGGAAGGACTACTGGGAGTTGGGACTTAGAGGATGTAGGTTATGGGGAGTGTGTTCTGGAAGGGCTTTTCTTTCTCCTGATCCCTTCCTCTATCTTTCTGCTTCACAGTAGCCATGAACAGACCAAGTTCCTTCTGCCTCACCTTTACACCATGATGTTCTTCCTCACCTCAGGCCCAAACAAATGGAAGAGGCTGAGCTGCACTCAAACCTCCAAAGCCATGAGCCCCCCGCCCCCAATTTTTCCTCCTCTCCATTGTTATTGTCCAGTATTTTGGTCACAGTGACAAAAAGCTGAATAATACAAGCACTAAATAAGAGAAATTGAAATCAGAGAAAACACTGTAATCAATGAAGCCCAAAGTTTATCCTTTGAAAGATCAAAAATAAATAATATCTAACAATAGGGGAAAAAAGCTATAGTGGATATCACTACAAATCTCATAGACATTAATAAGATAATAAGATTTTATGAGCAATATTCTGAAATAAAATGAACAGACTCCTTGAAGAACATGTCTCATAAAATTTGCACAAAAAGAAATAAAGAATCTCAATAGTAGTATATTGGTTAAAGACCTTGAACCTGTAGTTAGAAACCATTCAATGTGGAAATAATACGGAGATGACTTCATTTTTTAAATTCTGCCAGACATTTAAGGAAGAAATAATATTGTCATTATACCAATTCTTACACTAGAAAATGAGGGGAAATTTATATTTAACTACATATTATATTATGTTACATTATGTTACTATGTACCAGTAAAGCTTATTTTTGAAAATAATGACAAATGAAACATGAAGATTTAATTATTCACTTTTTTACTTCCTAGATAATTGCTCATGTTAGCTGCATTGGATTGCTTAATTTTTATTTTACGTTTTTTAATTTTTTTTTGCAATTATCTTTAAGGCACAATCTTCACATAGTTAAAAATCATAATTTCTATGACAATTTTCTTTGTTTTCTTATATAATAATATTCTTTCTTTCTTTCTTTCTTTCTTTCTTTCTTTCTTTCTTTCTTTCTTTCTTTCTTTCTTTCTTTCTTTCTTTCTTTCTTTCTTTCTTTCTTTCTTTCTTTCTTTCTTTCTTATTAACAGAGATTAAACCCAGGGGCTTAACCACTATGCCACATCCCTAGCCTGTTTTATTTACTTATTTTTTTATTATGAGACTGTATTGCTAAGATGCTTTGGCTTTCACTAAGTTGCTGAGGTTGGCTTTAAACTTGAGATCCTCCTGCCTTGGCATCCATAGCTGCTTGGATTATAGGTGTGCCAGGCATAGTATTCCATGTTATAAATGTAATACTGTTATAACAGTGGAAATCACCTATATAGCCCTTAAAAAAAAGGATGATACATTAGATTTTTTTAAGCACATTACTATGACACCTCATTAAGCCTCAGAGTTCTATGCAGTAGTTTATTTTGCAAGTGTAGAAAAACAAGGCTCCAGCAGGTTAGATGATAACCCAGGCTGCTCATCCCATGATTGGCAGTCACCTCTCAGACACCATGTTCTCCTGCTTCCATGCCATCTTCTCATCATCCCCTTTTTATGGATTTTGAATCTGGATTATTGCTGTGTACCTGTCTATGGTGTGGATTGAGTGAGATTTTAGTAATTAAATTTTCTTTCAAATTCTATGTGTTGCCCCTTTGGGAATATCCTTTATTAGAAAAATAGTGAGAATATTTGTATCTCTCCTTTGACTCGATTTTCCCCCTATACCTTTAGGAGTCAATTGCCCTTAAAGTTGTATCCTATACAGAATAAGGAAACCACCTCTGCTGAAGGCCAGTTCAGCTCATTCAAGAAAGCATTGCAGTTATAAGAAACTTTGTTTCACTTTCTGCCATTTGATTTCAAATTAAATGATACAATTTATTCTTTAAACTTTACATTATTTATCATCATCAAAATAATATAATAGCCAACATGATAAATGTTTAATATATGTGTGTTTAATTTTGAAATTCATAATACATGTCTATTTAATTGTGAAATTCATATTATTGTAATATTTTATGTAAATTATTTTATTTCTCACATTGAAAATGTATACTACACATGCCTATGTACATAAATTATGTATATGTTTACACTCTTAACTAGAATATAATTAGAATTCTTATTTCAAGGAAATGATTACCTATTGGGAAGAGGAAAAGTAAAAAAAGGTGTATATTAAATGCAATAGTATTAGTAATGTTCTAATTCTGATATGTGTGGAGACTTCATATTGTTCATTTCATTATTGTGCTTCACCATTTAACCCATTGTTATGGTTTGGATGTGAGGTGTACCCTTAGTGTGTGAGACAATGCAAGAAGGTTCAGAGGAGAAATTATTGTATTGTAAGAGTCTTAACCCAATCAGTGATTTAATGCCTCAGTAGAGATTACCTGAGTGGGAACTGAAGTGGTAGGGTGTGGCTGGAGGAGGTGGAATTAGGGTGGATTTTGGGAATATATTTCTATTTGGAGAGTGGACTCTCTCTGCTTCTTCATCACCATGATGTGAGCTGTTTCCCTCTGTCACACTCTTCTGCCATGAAATCAGCTTCATCTGGAGCTCTGAGAAATGAAGCAGATATTCCATGGACTAAGACCTCTGAAGAGCTTTCAAATAAACTTTTCCTCCTCTATGATTATTCTGGTCAGACCCTTTAGTCAGAGCAGCGAAAAAGCTGAGTAAAACACACATAGATTACATACATCCCACATGCATCTAACATTTATTAATAAGACACTAAAAGTTAAATATTGATTCAAAACAGGAAACAGTGAACTTTCTTTTCTAAGTAAAATAATAGTGTCATGTGCTTTTACTCTCTGGGCGCTGATGCTCTGCACTTTACATTCATGTGCTCCTGCAGTTTTTCTTAAAGGAGCTGGAAATGAGAAAAACGTAGAAAAGGAGAAGTAGCATCTTTAATGACAGGTTGCATTTTCCAAACTATGGGCAGGAAATTGCAGATATTGAAGAGGTTTATTCAAAATATAAAAGTTGGGAATAATCTATTATGGTCTTTTGTGCACAGTTGTTTGGAAAATCACGTCCTTGTTATTCATTATTTATTCAGCATCTGTCACAATCCCATTGCACATAATCATTCAAGCAAACCTTGGTTCTTCTGATACTATATTCTATGTTTCTCAGGTAATTCAAAGAACTATTCATCCCTGTGTAAAAGAAATACAAGGAGAAATCAGCCTCTGAATGTCCCATCTCATGTCTGACTGTGTTTAAGTAATTTATTTTACAATGCTTTCATAGGAATCTGCAGCTTTCAGATCACACTGTGTTATATTTGATATGCAAACCACACATGTGCAAAACACATCTTCCAGGAACAATCCCATACACACTTTTACATAATACAGGTGAAATAAGATCAGAGTAATACAGGTCTTCTATCTGGTCAGCAATATAGTTTCCATCACCTGGCTTTGTACATCTTTAGGTAATATACGTTTACAAGGTGCTTAAGAGAACTGCAAAAGCAAATGAAGAATAAAAACAAGAACAATCACTAGCTGAGCAGAAACGTGTTTTTACTAATTCCTACAGTTAAAATCAACAGCTAAAGAATCAGTCTCCTCCCTTTCCTTCCAACATGGGACACTTCTGTGAAAGGCTCAGGAATGAGATGGCAGGCTTCCAGCTACACCTACTGAAATGGCACCTTCCTTCATTCAGTTTGGCCACATGGATGAGAGAAATTCCTTCCCATTGTAGCACATTTCCTCAAGGAAGATATCTCAGGGAACCCTGTCACCCACTGTCTTAGCAGACATTTCTATTTAATAACAGCGGCCCCCACTTGTTGAAAGAACAATTTGCAGCTAAAATGCTAACCAAAATTCTCATTGTCATCTCTTTTTTAGCTGAGAGAATAAGAAGAAAGAGTAAAAAATGGAAAAGGAGGCTTTTGATGAAACCAGCAATAAGTATTGCTCCAAACATTGCCTTAATTATTTTTCTTCTCACGTGTGAATAGCTGAGGTCTTCAATTGTGGGCAATGCTGATCTACTTAGGAAGAGATTTTGGCAATGTCTGGAGATCTTTTAGAATGTTAGGACTGGAAGGGTCCAAACACTTGCACATAGTGGGTGGAGGCTGAGGACCTCACTACACATCCTACATTGCCATAGTAATCCACTGTTACAGGTTTTGACCTCAACAAGCATAAGGCTTCCTCTCACTAGAAACTACTAAACCACATTTAAGTTTAATAAGACCAGAGCAATTTTGAATACTCTATAGTTGATAACTTGTCAATCTGTATTCTCTTCCAAAATTCCACACCCATCTCTTCTGTGCATATGCATTTGGGTGTCCCAATGGTGAAACTTGTATATTCTCCTGCTAAAATCACTTACTTTAATCCCCTACTTTTATCCTAAATGCCTGAGTGTCATCCTTGATTTTTTCCTTCTCTCTTACCCACAATTCACACTTTTAAAAGCTCTCTAATCATCCATTTCCCACAGTTCAGGTCCCTATCTATTTTGCCTGCTCTTTCTTTTGACCACAACAACTGTCTACCTTCAGTCTAGACCACTCCCCACCTGTGGCTCTGAGCCATTTTTTTTTTCACAGCACAGGTACAGAACGTGATTAAATTTAATCATTGAATAAAGTTCAGAATCCTGAAGTGAACTTCAGCATCACCAGTCAACCCCTTTACCAGCTCTCCCTCTCAGCCTTTTCATTTCTGTTAGTCCACACACTCTTTTGCCTTCTTCTTGTGTTCAATGTTATTATTTTGCCTAATTTCAAGACTGCACTAAGCCTCAGGTTGTCTCCCTAGCCTACATATAAAAACATGGGTAATTCTTTTCTTGGTAATGATTACTAGCTTCCTTAAATCACCTTTGTATGGCCCTAAGGGAGAGCCACTAGTACAAAACCACAAAGGGAAGCAATTTTACACTTATAACATTTGCAATAATCATGGAATAGAGTAATATTAAGCTTTGGTGAGGCTGTGAATCCAGGTAAAGTGTCTTCTACCAATGGGAAAATAAATGGGATCAGCCACTGGAGGAATAACATGACATTATCCAACAAGATACTTAGTAATGTGTGTGTGTGTGTGTATATATATATATATATATATATATATATATATATATATTTTAGTATATATGTATATGTTTATATACATATATATCATATATATAATTATATATACAATATTCTTAAATGATTCAAAAGATACAGGAAAATCTTGAGCAATACACCATGAATAAAATCTGTGGATTATTTACACAATGCAATGTACCACAATTCACTTCATCAGTAGAAATGAATGGACTTTCAAAATTTAAAGTGGACTTTCAGTAGTAAAATTTAAATATTTCAAATATAACTAATTGAACAAAACTAAACTCATATCAACTACTCAGTCAAAATTGTACAATATTCTCAATACATTTGCAAATGCATATCTATTGTTTAGTAACCTTATTATATGGGGTGAAATAAAAAGAAAAAACAAAGAAATTATTAACACACACAAGCAAGAATTGTTTCCTTTGAATGAAAAGATGAAAAGCATGAACTGATTAGGAAGAGATGAATTGAGGGATTGAAAGTCTGTGATATGTTCTATATCTTAAGTTATGCTGCATACATAAAAGTGATGTTTATCTTATTCTTATTTAAAGAAGAATATGCAAAATTATGTATAGACTTTCACATAAAATGTATTTCCTAATAAAAATTATAAGCAATAGGCTATAAGGTTTTAAATCATGTCAAGAATAAAGTAGAGCTTTATATATTATGCTATCATCTAAAAGTTATCTTTCTTTGGTCCACTCTTTGGGACAATGTAGTTAAGAAATGTCAGGAAAAACTTAAATGTATGAAATATTACAGTTCATGTAACTGTGTTGTTAATAAGAATGACCCTCAAAAATATGATAAGGAAAAAGTGTGAACCTGTGAAGAAAAGTAGTTCATCACAGGTCAGTATCTGTGTATGAATCACCTCAGCAGTTCTAATGAAATTCAAACCAAAGATTCATGGAAATTAGATATCAAAGAAGTGAGAAATTTTTTATCAGATAAGTCATTACCTTTTTGCTCATGCTTTTATTATAATACTTACATAAATTGTACATTAAAATGCAAGATCATGTTCAGATTTTCCCATGGATCACTAATTCATTGAGAATAGGGAAACTTTTTACATGATATTGTATTCTAAAAATGTATGTTGAAGGAATGCATTGCATTTTTTAAATATGTGAGAATGACCTTTAAAAATTAAGAAAGAAATATAATAAAACTAGGAATAAATAAATTTTAAAATAAATAAATGTATTTCAAAC
Organism: Ictidomys tridecemlineatus; assembly: GCF_052094955.1. Taxonomy (NCBI): domain Eukaryota; kingdom Metazoa; phylum Chordata; class Mammalia; order Rodentia; family Sciuridae; genus Ictidomys; species Ictidomys tridecemlineatus. The sequence goes on from NC_135481.1 coordinate 105,769,109, forward strand.
TGTTTAAAATTGGAGGAAAATTGCTAAAATTCAAGGATCTCAACATTACTTCCCAATAAAGTATACATTTTTAAAATACACTTTATGTAAACAATTCAGAAATGATTCTCAGTGGTTCAACATTCATTGCATCTGAAGTGTTTTCTCTGAATATCAATTTTATCAGGGTTTCACATGGTCCAAGGCTCCAAAAGAGATTAGTAACAATTCTAGATGTAGATCTTAATATTTTTGTTTAATTCTTTTCTGAGCAATTGAAGTTTAAAAATGCATAAAAGCTATGTATTTATATATATTTATATATTGCTACTTACTTTGATAACAGTTTTTAATAATAATCATAATAGTTATCATGTATGATAGCAGATAATTATAGTTAATATAATTTGTGATATGGTGATAGGATGGTGGGGTGTTCCCCAAACTTTTGTGTTCCAGGCACTTAACTAGGTAGTCTATACATTTATGAGTAGATATTATTTCACAAATTGGTTAATTTAGTGAAGTTCATTGCCATGGCCACAAATGTGCATTTGATAAATGGTAGAGCCTGAAGTGGAAATACGGCATCCAGTTCTGGATGATTTTTAATGCCTGGTTAGAGATAACAAGATATAAATATGTCATAAAAGCATATCCTATGATGGATAACTGAAAGAATTTGAAGAAATTCTGTATAAAAGAATATTCACTGGATATGGCAATTTTCTTCAAAGAGCTAGGGACCACACACAAAAAGACAAATTAGACATTCCATGTCATTCCTTGTACAGAACCATATCTACAGTTTAACAATTGCAGTAAGTTGAATTTACTCTCAATATGTTGAAGAATAGTCCATTAGAGCCATCTGAAATATATAAACAAGCTGAGCAGACACTCACCTTGAGAGGGTTTAAAAGATGAAGCTTGAAAAATAACTATCTTAGCTGTTATATTGGTCATTTCTATACTCAATGGCAGATTGGGTTCAATGAATCATAAAGTATCTTAATTTTCTCAGATAAAATCTTATGTCTTCATTTTAATAATAAAAAATTAATTTTCTTACTGATTTTATTCTGTACTAGTTAAATAGAAGTATAGTCCAATTAAAAATGGCTTACAACCCTTCTGACCCCCCAAACATCTTCCATATAACAGTCTCCATATGGAATACGGCAGCATATCCAGTATTTTGTTTTTGAGAAATAAATGATTTTAAAGGCATATAATAGGTACCTGAAATATAGTTTCTAAACTTTTACTTAGAAGGACCCCAAAATGAACTATTAACTTTGTTTTTCAATGTTACATAAATTACTACTAATTTTACTCATTATCAGGAAAGAAGCATCTAATTGAAACTCTAGAAGATATTGCATGGATAAGGAGAGAGACCCTGAGGTTTAAACTTTGCATGTTCATTCACCAGAATGAACAATCTGCTTTCTTGTGGGAGATGCTTATCCTCCAGAATTCTCTATTACACTTCATCTTTAAAACAAAGATTAAATGCTTATCTCTTCCAAAGCCAAAATTACTCCATATTGTCTTATTGCTTACTTATCTTCCTACAAAATCAACAATTAATAGATTGGGTGTAGTTGGGGGCAAATCCATGAAGTTAGTGATCCACAGGATTGCATTCCTGACCACCCATCACCATAACCTTGTTGGGAGGTCTTTGATACAATCAATAATACTTTTTGCCTTTTTGATTGACTAATGTAGAAATTATACAGATCTCTGTTTTACCTAACAAGGAAATAGAGCAACTGACATATATTCTGCTCAATACTTGCTATTCAGTCTACTTTTGTCTAATTCCTGGGAGGAAGAGGGTGATAAAGCAAAGAAAGTGCCCTGCAAAACTGCATTGATTGGGAATTCAAGCAGAAAAACATTTTACAAAGTTGGAATATAAGACACTCATGAGGATCATCCTGCCTTCCTTATAAGGCATAGTGCTTGGAAGCTACAATTCAGTAAGAAGCTACAATTTACTTGTTTTCTCTCCCAATTTCAAGGCTAGTACCAACTGAAAAGTAATTTTGCATTAAGCATCATAAAGTATTCTGATGAGGAGAATTTCCTCCTTTGGGAAATTCCAAGGTTCCCAGGTCAACTGTAGCACAGCTGTTTCCTGTTCACCCAGTTCTCCTTTGGTTCATGGTTCTTTGATATTATCCTCAATTTCTGGTCTCTTCATTTGTGAAATATAAATAAGTATTCTAGGAGAAAATACCCTTCTTGGTTTCTGATTCACGGTCACCCTATATCAATGACACATGAACATCGTTTTGTGGGTCAGATGCCTTAATTCTGCCCTCTACATCCCTGGCATTGTCCTAACTCAAATCCTACTTTCTTGACTTTTACTATCACCCTGGTATTAAAGTCATTTATTAACCCATACTAACATCATAATTCATGAATTTTCTTCCTTTCTAGGATGTAAACTGAATTGAGTTGCTCTAATCTACCTGGTTATTTTCTGTAAAAGATAACTTTTTAAGAACTGATGAGTGGCAGATATCCACCCCCACCAAAATATCTTTAAAATGTTAGTATGGAGAATCAAGATAGATACCTTTTGAGTGATCAAAATTAAAATCATGCTCTATGCTATTTGCTTATTTGCAAGATAGACAGCTCATACTGAACCAGCCTTTCCTACTGCAAAAGAGGGCATATTTCTCAAAATTCTAACTTTTCTCAGATTTCTGTATTATGCACAAATGCCATAACAGAACAATGAATTTTGAGATAAATATCATATTTAATATTCCTCATTGTACATTAAGGTTGCCAAATTATATACCCAGATCAGTTCATCCTTATAGATTCCTGACCTAATACCCTGCAAATTATCTTCCCTGTTTTAACAAAGAGCTAATCAAATGCATATGCCATTTTTAAAAGTATTCTAGGTGTAATCATAAAAAGTTCACTTCTTTAGAAATCAAGAAGAATGCTCTCTGGCCCTGAACATTTTGACAGTATATTAGGAAAAAAGAAGATGTTTTAGAAGCACAAATTCTTTGGCATAGCTTATGCTACACCAAAACTAAGATGATGCTTGTGTGTACCTGAGGTTTGGAGGTAGAAACTAATGTTAAGAGAAATTATAGTCCTGCTTTTGATTTAGTGATATGGTGAATTTATGCTTGTATAAAATAATTAACTTAACTCATTTGTTTAATAATGAGACCAGATTGGATAGGACTACACATGGAGCTGGGGTTTTCATTAAATGCTACTATCTTCAAAATACGCAATGGAGAAGCAGTTGAACAAAAATAAACCAAAAACATTATCACTGAGTGATAAATGTTCTTGGATAAATAAATAATAAAACTTCCAGGCAGCTACAGTCATAGCAATGTGAGACTATCGTATATAATAGTGAATATTATTCATAGAAAAAAAACAGCAACATCAGCCAATCAATAAGTGCTTAATAAATGATTGACACTAGAATCATACACACTTTAATATAAACTTATAAGAAAGCAAGAGAGTAAGTGGTTGAAATGGGAAGAAAGGATCCCTTAGATTTTTTTTTTAAGGAAGTGAGAAAAAGGGTACTTTTCTATGTTAACCATTTTGACATGGCCAGTCTTGCTTCTCTTTGAATTTTTATATGTAAATCCAAACTGTCTTCACAAATGCCCCTAGTTCAGTGGTAAGTTCTACAAGAGTGGCTTGTGGCCATTTTTCTTTGATTATCATAAACTAGCAGCATATGGTTTTTATGTTTGCTTTAGTGCCTGTAACTGACCGCCCAAGTGCCTAGGTGGACATTGAAAAATGGTGTAACATCACATAGCTGTCCTGATCAAACTACATGGACACTGGGTTGGGAAAGAGAAAGATCAAAAAGACAGGGAAAAAAGCAGCTGCTCAATGTCTTCCCAGCCAGGGAAGGAACCATGCATTTTTCCAGTCTGTCACTTGCTAATTAGAAAATGATGATGAGACTACACATGCAGCATAGAGATTTAACATGTCACTTCACCCAGGGATAAGCAGTCGTGGTTACATAAACTTGGGAAAGATTAAATTTAATATAAAGAGAAAAAAAGCAGACTCCCAAGAGGAACAGACACTTAGGAACCACAAAACCAGGATAAGGCTCAAAGAGTAAAGGCCCATTTAGGTCAACAGTGTGACAGCATGGGATCTCGAGGGGAAGGGCTGGTGTCTGCAGCCAGAAGCCTGACAAGTATAGCAGAGGAGCAAAGGTTTATGAGAATCTGTGGATGAATGCAGAAGTCAAAGATAAAATATCAGCAATCGATGACAAGGTGCTCATACCTTCATGGGGTAGATGTTCCAATATCATAAACTTCCTGTTGGAAAGACAAACAGGATTTTTACAAATACGAACACGACCAGGTTCAAAGAGACACCTACAATTGCTTTAGATTTTTATGCCAATTATTATAAATAATGAGTGTTGTGTGCTTTCTGAAAATAAACTGGAGTTTAAAAGAATCTTAATTAGCCTAAACATTTCACTTGTTTATAGTTAAATAATTCATAACATAAGGCTAAAATAGAAACAAAATTTCCCATCTTAAACTAGTAAAAACATAAGAAAAAAAAAACATGTGATTTTTGCACAATAGGAATGAGCAAAAGGAAAGTAAAATCCCAACCATGTGGAGTTATTTGGTACTGCATCACGGGGACCTGGAAAAACTGAAACTTGCCTTCTATTTGGAATAGTAAGGACCACTTGTATTATTCTTTTTCTGGTGTTGTATCATACTCTCCTATTTTTTTTTTAATTGCATTCTCATGAAATGACTCTGCACGAGCTATCTTGTTATTTCTAACCTGGGTCAGTTTTATCTTTGAAAGTATAAATCAAAACAAGAGTGAAAGAAAATGGCTTTGAAAAACTAAGTAGGCCATGTAAATTAATAGAAGAAAGCGAATCATCAAATTATTTTTACCCAAAATCTTCACAGTATTTCATTGGAACTATTCCCATGACATGAGTAGTGGGGAATTATTAATGGTATTTTATTAAAGTTTCATGAGTGTGCATGTGTGTGCACATAACTGACAGAACTGTTAAAAATCATAAAAGTTAATTTAATAAAAGCACAATCGATACATCTTCATCATCCCCTATGAGTGAGACACTGTCATAATCTTGATGTTTAAAATGTGTAACTCATGGGGCTGAGGATGTGGCTCAAGCGGTATCACGCTTGCCTGGCATACCTGGGGCACTGGGTTCGATCCTCAGCACCACATAAAAATAAAATAAAGATGTTGTGTCCACCAAAAACTAAAAAATAAATATTAAAAAATTCTCTCTCCCTCTCTCTCTCTCTCAAAAAAAATGTGTAACTCAGCCTTAGTAGGCTTAATTAGCAAGACCAAGATAAAACAGTAAGTCACAGCACTGAGGTTTGTGATCAGTTCAACCATATTTCCCCTTCATTTTCTTACCTAGCATCTAAATTATCTCCCTCATATAAAACATTACACATATTATGAAGTCAAAAGTTCTGGCTAGCAAGGGCTGTCAGCTTGAGGAAGATACTAGCATCTCTGCTCACTGCTATAAGACAGGAGGATTGATGTGAGATAATTAGTAGGGCCCATGGCAAAGCACAGAGGGATGTAAGTCCTTCCACCAGTAAGAGATAATCATTGATTTAAGTCGCTTTTGCCTCCACATTTTAGGTGAATTCACATTCAGCAACAAGAATACAGTCAGGAGACTTTAAACTCACCATGAAACCTCTGTATAGGGTTGGTCACCTTTGCCCCCTGTGGAATGGTAAAGACTATGGCAATGAGCAAGACCTGGGAATGAAGGTACCAAAGTTCAATCGATTATGTTAGCACAAGAAACACTAATATCCAAAGTTGATTGGAAGCATTACTTTAAAATTAGAGAAATTTATTTTAAAAATCACTGCTTTAAATAAATTATTAAATCTACAATCAATCCAGCTCTGGCTCTATGAGAAATAGAATCACTGACCTTGGGCAAATTATATGAATCTGTAGGTCGCAAAAACTCATTTCCAAAATGAAGGAATTGGTCTAAATAAAGTGTAAGAACATTAGGAAAAACAGTTCAGTTATTGCTGTTGGGATGCTTTTCATATATTCTCAGATAATTAAAACGTTTCCCACTTAAAATTAAGACAATTGTTATTCAATATTATGGCTTAAAAACTGATTCCAAATAGTAAAATGCATGTATAATTGTAAACCATAAATCAAATTTAGGATAAGATAGAAGATAAGAAACTCCATGTTTTACATGTTACATTTGCTCTTTGATGTCAGAAACTTTATTTTTTGTTTTCTGTATTTTAGATTTATATGTTTTTACAAATGCATGTAAAATCAAAATAAGGACTGAAGATACATCATAATTATTTAATGTTTTAGCTCATAATCCAGTTAGAGACATAAATCATTGCCCACAGATATAGAAAGAAAATCATCATATAAGGACAGATTGCGTTATGTATTTATTCTGTTTGGAATTTTGTTTCTGCCCATGAGGTTTCTGGAGATTTTTCTCTTATTGTTGCAATCCTCTCAGGAGAAGTTCATTTTGAAGAGCCTTGTTTTAATATTCTTGGAACAATTTCTTGAGCTATTTGGATAATAGGTGCTATATAAATCTAATAAACAAATGGTAAATGTTAGAAAATATTAAATGGGAGTACATTAAAATGAAGTTTCATTATGCTGTGTTTGGCTTTGGCAGTGTTCATAAACCATAGCATGGTTGGATTAAATTCATTTCCAATATAGCACCAGCTTACCACATGTTTTGGAAATGATTAAAACTATTCTAACTTACCTTACAATGGTCACATTTTTCCTAAATGTTTTGGTCTTGTTCTGCAGCTGAAATGTTTTAGTTTAATACAAAATGTTTTAAAATAAAGATCGCCAGTTACTAGCAATATTTTGATGTAAATATTAAGACAATGGGGTACTCTCAATGAAATTTGAATTTCCCAAGCATAAAAGCCACTTACACATATTTGCACACTAAGGTGATAAAAGTCAAATAAAGATAATGACAATAAAAATGCACAATTTTTTTATTTCAATTAAGAAATTATCACTTTTTTCATTTTTTGTGGGTTACATAATATTCAAAACCTAAGTGCAAAAAATAGGTTTTATTAATGTAAAAACACATATATTCAAATATGATTTGGCTATCTCTAGAAGGATAATGATCACTGAGATGAAAAACTTCAATTATCTTTTCTACTTCTTATTTCCTGCATTTTTCCTTGTTCCCCAAGCATCCTACAAAAAGCTGTTTATTCCTGCTTCAGCTCTAGATACATAAAAACTTATCCTATGCATAAATAAATGAAAGAAAATCTAATTTTAATATTGTCCAGCATTGCAACTTTGTAATTATCATAACATGGGGAAAGAATGTCCAAATTTCTTAGTCAACTAATCAATTGATGGAGGGCTTATAATCCAGGCTTGCATCCTAGAAATCATAAGTCTCATTCATCATGAAAAACTGGAGATCCCTTTCCCCACTTTTTTTACTTGTATCTGAGATCACATGAAATGAAATGTGGATGGTAAAGTTAGGATTACTTTGAAATAGGTTGTGCAGGAGAAGAAATCCTGCATATACTTGGGAATCCTCTCTCTTAGAAAACAGGTAAAGAATGTAATGTTTATTTCATCATTGATTGTAATTAAAACATAACTTGTGAATCTGGTGGGACTGGAGGAAACAAGGTATAAAATGTTCCATGTATTTGGAAAATTCGTGATTTAACGGATTATCTTTGAATTACTGTGTTGATTAAATGTGATTCCAACATTAAAGTCAATAACCATATATATCTGGCGCCAAAGACTGAGTTCATGATTTTCACATCTTGAGACCGAAGATTGCATGGGGCTTACCTTGCAATTCAATGGATAGTGTACAGTTTGACCAATGACTGTGTGTGTGTGTGTTTGTGTGTGTGTGCGTGTGTGCGCGCCCGCGTGCACGCGTGCATGCTTCTGAATATGCATGTACATTTATGTAACAGTCATATTATCATTGATTACATGTATCACTTACAGCTTTCTGCCACAAGTAATATCAATGCAATAGAGGGAAGTTATTACTCTTAGCTGAAAGGCAAAAACCAAGCTTAAACAAAAACCATGACATTAGACCCAAACCTATGAAGCCAATACAGGATTACCAACTAAAGTAAATTTTATAGTTTCAGCTACAATTGGGCTAATTTAAACACAATGTTTTCCAAAGACAATGGCTTACAATATCCAAGAATGCATACTAAACTTTTAAAATTAGTTGAAACTATCTGACTTTGACCATAGTAATTTATTAAATATTTTTTTCTTGCTTGCTTTCTTTTCTTCTCTGCAATCCAGTGACGCAGAAGCATGTAAATGAAACCACAACATTTTGAGTGTTTCCTTTTTCCTGAGTCTTTTTGTTTTTCTTGAAGCTGAAAAAAATAATATGTGGTGAGAATGACTTAAACGTTAGAGAATAGTTCTAACACTTGAGGATATTTAAAATTACTTGAGAGAAATGAGAGGATTAAATTCATGTAAACACACACACACACACACACACACACACATACACACAGAGTTGGAACTCCATATGAGAATTTTGTAATTTCTATCCTGAGCATATAGAAGAATCTCACCAATTAATATATTGTCAATGCACAGTTTTAATAAATAAATAACAAAATATGGATTTATACTATAAAGGCCCATGAAAATTAGAAAAGACATGAATTCATATTAATGTAGACAGAGAGGTCTTCACAACAAGACCACATTGACACATGATTAGGATTTGCTTGGTCAGGAAGGTACAGGGGCGGCATTGCATGACTTGAGCCAAGACGTATGGAGCATAATCCATGATGAATGTGAAGGGAAGTGAGGTCAAGACTAGGGTAGTGTCTTTCGTGGGTGGTGTGCAGTCATATTTTTTTGAATCATATGACATAGGGGCAAGGCATAGTTTGACTTTCTGAAAGGATTGATAGTTCCACTGTAGTCAAATGGACACTTCCTTCATTATACAAAGTGGGATTTGATGTTTAGCTATATTTTATAAGACATATTTTTATTTTTGTTTTCGTGTAGAGCAGAGCAAACATTGACAGTTGACTGTTCCTTCACTCAACTTCACAAATACTTCCAAAGCACTTGCTCATGGAGTATGGTAGACATGGTTGGTATCCTACCGGTAAAGGTCCCACATTTCCCCTTCCTAAAGCATGCACCTCTAATTTCCGCCCTCAAAATGCTTTGGGAATAGCCACCTTCACTTCTGAAAGAGTTTGAATGCCTTAAAAATGCTTCACTCACCCACCTCCATCCCACGTCATATGCTTTTATTCAGGAATTAAATTACTACCTCTTCAATTAATATTTTACTGGGCTGTATTAATTAAAAACTATGTATGTGATTATCATGGTCTGAGTATTTGTGTTTCCTGCCCCACCAAATACATATGTGGAATTAGGAATGGATGGAGTTAGAAGGTGGCCTTTGGGAGGTGATTAGAACATGAAGCCAGATCCCCATGAATGGAATGAGTGCTCTCTTAAGATAAGCCCAAGAAAACTCCTTTGCCCCTTTCACAGATGAAAACATGAAGATCAGCATCACCTATGAACCAGCAAAAGATCCTCAACAAACACTAAATTTGCCAGTGCTTTGATCTTCATCTTCTCAGCCTCTAGAACTTTGACAAATTTCTGATTTTTATACACTAGGCAGTTATGTTATTTTGTCATCACAGCCTAAACCAACTGCAACCAAATTCAGAACATGATAGAGAAGATATTTGTATCATAAAACTTTGGGAAAGACTCTTTGTTTTTAATAAAAACACATCTGAATAGAAGTTCTGTTTTCCCTGGTATAAGTGAGTGTGCATTTGAGAAATGTCACATTTCTGCCTCCATTTTTCAATCACTTAGAACCACAGCAAAGGTCAGAAACAGAGCCACTAGGTTAAGTCAAATGTTAGGTTTGAATCACCTTTGGGCTTCCTGTTCATGCATTTCTAAATTTTTCTGTACTTGTAAGATTTGTATCTGATTTTATATGACTTGTAGCTAAAATCTTTATATTTAAAATATAAAACTTTTAAAATTCCAATTAGAGGACTCAGCAGAGATCATGATTTTGTTCACATGTTATATTCTATGCCAATCCTCATAAAATACTTTTGTGCAAATTTTTTGGCATAGTACAGATTGACCTTTTAGTATTCTAAAATCTTTCTATAATATGACACAATTTCTTGTTAGCACAAGACAAACTTAATTAACTGTGAATATTCCTGTTACTTTAGATAAATACAATGGCGTGTCCTTAAAGTAATTGGCTTCTCAGTGCAATGCATATTATATTAATTATAATATATCTTCTAAAAATGAAAGAATACATATGCTTTAAATTAACCTCATTTAAATTTAGGGAGACTGGGTGATACCTCCAAAATTTACATTTCCTTTAAAATTAGAATTTAGTTCTCCCCAACTCTAGTTATTTATCTAGTCAAACGAACATATTTCTCTAAAGTAATCGAAATGTCAAGGAAAATCACAGCATCTGCAAAGTCTAAGAAGAACTATATCATCAAGTTTGATTTAAACATGTTTCAAACTATGAGGAAAATAAATTGCTAGCTAGGTTCCTTTTTGAAAAATATTTTTCTGTAATTTTATTGAAACATTTGAAGTATGTTTATGAATTTAACTTCATGATAAATAAGCTACACACTTTGCTTGCATACACTGAAAACCACTTACAGTGGAAGCATAATTGAGTATACATGATGTCATTTGAAAATGCATTTCTCTATCCCCTTGTTTGCAGTCACTCAAGGGCTACCTTTGTGCAATGGGTAAAGGTTTCATTTACTATAAAGAAAGTGTTCTTTTAAAGGATTGATTTGTTCTCATGAAGTACCCATATCATCTCTCAGCCTAAAAATAAAATACAGTAAAATAAAAGTTCATGTTTGGTGGTGTTAAGATCAGACCAACTATGTTTTGCTGTTATCATTCCCATCACCAGAAATCCCAAATTCATTCAAATGATTAGATGGAGTCTAACAGGAAGTTTGACAAGGAATTGAGGTATGGAACAACTTTATGTAAGTTGGAAATAACTTGCCCAAACCAGAGATCTGTTCATTTAAATAACTATGCCATAGATCTTGAGCTTCCAAATATCAGACAACACAATTCAACACTTTTTTTTCTAAAATTTCAAGTATTTGAGAGGGAAAAGAAGGACTGATCCAAAAATCATTATAATTCTTTTAATAAACTATAGAATAGCACTATCAATAATAAACATATAGATGCTACATTCGTATTTGGTCTTTATCAATGAGCTGAATGTTAACATTCATGTTACACCAAATGTACAAATAATAAACCTATGCTGATTGAAATTTTACATTAAACATATTATATGATCAATAAATATAAGAACTTAGACTTGAATTCTGAAATTGCTAAATTCATAGCTTTCTAGCTAAAATTTTTTTACTACATATATTACTCAATAAGTTTGGACTAAGAAATGGTGGCCACTAATGTAATCTACATGTATTTTTCTCTCCATATGCACTGCCTTAACTACTGAAAAAATTGCCTTTACAAAGGTAGTCTTACTGTTGATATTCCTTAGAGTTTTTCTTCTTCTATTTCCTTTCACAAAGATGAGGGTCTAGATGTTGCAATTACTTTGGGAATGAAATTAAGGCCATATATATCTCATTATTTGAGTATTGCAAGTATACACATTTTATGTGACCCTGAATATCTAGGACTATAATTCAATGACTATGGGGAGGATGACTAACCAGATATCAGCTATTTTAAATTGCTGATGAGAAAATTCAGAATTTGGATATGAGAGTGTCTCATAAATCTTTTGAAGTCAGGTTGAAATAAAAAGTCATGGAATAAGAAGTCAAGTTACCATATTAACACCAAAATAGACAAAATTATTTTGAAGAGATGCAAAAAATGGCAAATAATACATAAACAAATACATACACATATGTATACTAACCATGAGAAGCAGAGAAAAAAACCAAACAAACAATATTTTGGCTTAGATCAATGAGTAGAGTGGGAACAATGGTTCGTGATGACTTATCAGCTTGTGGTTTAGTCCAAGATTAAGTATTACTCATGGATGACTATATTCTTCTTCTTCATGAAAAATCTCCAAAAAAAAATACCATAAATTGTTTTCTCTTAAGTAATTTGAGAAGATTCTTTGCATTAAAAACAAATCACACCTTTTGGTAATCTCACATAATTAAATCATCATGACTTCTCTTTGAGTACTGAAGTTCATGTACCATTAATAAACAGTCATATTAAATAAAACCAAAATAATTGTAAAGAAAAATAAAGAAAGAATTTCTGATACATATATATTTTATTCTCAAAAATATTACTTAATTAAATTAATATAATTTGCTATTTGAACTACTTTAGATCAGAACTTAGGGTACTCATCCAGTAATTTATTTAATTATTAATTTGACAACTGGAAAAGTTGTTCCAGTGCAATTGTGAACAATTAAAAACAAAACAAAATAAAAGCTGTGCACCAAACTTTGTTGAAAGACATTGACTATACAAAAATGATTAAAAACATCAAAACCTTAGCTGTCTTTTTTTTTCGACAAGCTGATCTGATAGTGTACCTAGGAATGAAAGGAACCAGATTAGCCAAAACAATCTTGAAAATAAGAATACAGTTGGAGAAATTTTTCCAATTTGATAATTTAATACTAACCTATAGTTAAAAAATTTGTGATACAGTTATAAAAATAAACATACAGATAAGTGGAATAGAAATGTCATCTAGAAATAAATCATATGCTATGGCTAAATGATTTAAAACAAAGGTGACAAAAGAATGAGAAAAACAGTGTTTTCAGCAAATGATACTGTTATAGGCAGCTATCCACATAAATTTAAATAAATCTGGAATATTACTTGACATCATGTAACATAATTAACTCCAAGTGGATTATGGAACTAAATGTAAGATGTAAAATGTTAGATTTCATCAAATTTAACCATTTTGTGCTTTGAAGCACACCATTAAGGAAATGAAAATACAATCTAGAATATAAGAGAAAATGCTTTCAAATTATGATCTTAATAAGGGACTTGTCTTCATAATATGAAAAAAGAAAAAAAACTCTTTTATCCAAACAAAAAAATATATCACAATTGAAAACCCAACAATAGATTAAAATGCCATTTCTCTAAAGGAGATACAGATGCGGCCCATAAAAACACAGAAATATATTCAATATTATTGTCAATAAAGAATTACCAAACAAAATCATTTAATACTCAATAGAATTCCTTAAAAAAAAAGGAAAAAAAAAAGAGACATCTGTGGGTTTGTATCTATGCCTTCTGTGGTCATATGTTGGAGATAGGATAGCATTTTTAAAAAATGGTACTAAGAAAATTGGATACCAATATGTAAAAGAATGAAACCAGATAGATCCCTGTCTCTCACTGTCCACAAAAGTTAAGTCTAAGTGGATCAAAGACTTAGAAACCAGACCAAAAAATTTGTAACAGCTAGACGAAAATACAGGGTTAACACTGCAATATATTGGTACAGCCACCAACATTCTTAACAAGGCCCCTGAGGCTCAAGAAATAAAATCAAGAATTAATAAGTGGGATTGTATCAAATTAAAAAGCTTCTGCACAGAAAATGAAACAAATAGAAGCATGGAGAAACAACCTAGAGAATGGTAGAAAAACTTTGACAGCTACTCCTCTGAAAGGGAATTAATATATAAAGAATTAATATATAAAGAATTCAAAATACTTAGCACTTAAAAACAGTACCTCATCTATAAATGGGAAAAAGGACTAAATGGACATTTCTCAAATTAATAAATACAAATGACCAACAAATGTATGAAAAAGCATGTTCAACATTACTAGTAATTGGGAAAATGCAAATGAAAATTTCACCTCACTCTAATTAGAATGGCAATTATCAGGAATATAAATAATAATGGATTGTGGTGTGGATGTGGTGAAAAAAAAGTACATTTATAGCTGGTTGGTGGGACTGCAAATTAGTATAAAGACTTTGGAAAACAGTATAGAGATTCCTCAAAAGAGTAGGAATGGAGCTACCATATGCCCAAACTATCCTACTCCTCACTGTTTAGCCAAAAGAACTAAAGAACCAACATACTACAGCAAAACAGCCACTTCAATATTATGGCAGCATAGTTTACAATAGCCAAGCTATGGATTCAGTCCAGTTGACTGTCCACAGATAAATGGTTAAAGAGAGAGATACACACATAAACACATGCACACACATACACACACACACACACAATGGAATGGAGTTTAGAAAGTGAATTCCACCTTTATGTATATCTCTAAAGCACCAATTTAAAAAAAAAAACAATAAATAAATAAAGCAAAATCCATTAGAGTAGTACCAGGGACTGAAATAGAGCAAATTATATTACATGTATGTTGGATTTTGTCAAAATTAACCCCAATATTATGTATAACTGTAATGCACTAATGACATTTTTTAAAACGCTAATGCATGGTGGAAGCTTATGGAGATGTTCATACATGGATGTTGGGATTTTACAATGGTGCAATAACTTTGAAAAGCACTTTCTTAAAATTATAAACATAGGTTCCATATGATTCAGCAATTCTGCTGCTATTTATATAACCAATAGAAATAAATCAAAAATCCATGCAAAACATGCTCATGGATGTTTATTGGAACACTACTCACAAGAGCTAAAAAGTGGAAAAAATCCAAATATCCTCAACTATAAACAGATAAACAATGTTTATCTCATTTGATGGCATATCATTTGTAAATGAGAAAGAAATGGCTTAATGATAATGCTACAACATGGTAGAATCTTGAAAAACCTCATTCCAAGTGAAATGAACAAGTCACAATGTTCACATAATGTAATTCCATTTGTATAAAATGTCCAGAGAAGAATATCAATAGGGACAAAAAAACAGATTAGACTTTTTTTCAAAATAGGGAGGCAATCGGTAATGGAAAATGAAGCTAATGGTTATAGGATTTCTCTTTGCATATAAAAAAACATTTTATAACTAGATGATAATGGTCGCCTAACTCTGTGAGTACACAAATAAATACTAAAACATGTGCCTTATAAAAGTAACCTTTATGATGTATGAATTATATCCCAACACGTTGTATAAAAATAAAATGAAAATATACCTACTAAGTTATAGATCTTGAGCTCAAACCAATTCTCTCTGGCCTCAAAACTGAGTACAGTTACTGATATTCATTTTCTGCATGAAACACTAGTTTCATAGGATCTGCACCTGCCAGTTCTTGGAATGGTTGGCTAGGCAGCTAGGTAAAAAAGACCAATGCTAATGATGAGGTATGATGGCTTTTAGTGACAAGAAGACAAAATATATAAATGTAGATGAGGACAGGATTGAAACGATTATGTGCTTTTAAAATCTAGGATGTTTCCTTCTTTCATATTACTACTAACTTCTGATGATGAATATATTTAATAGTGAATATATTCTTTGTGTATGCTGTCATTTATAAGCTAATAATTTAATAGATGATGGATTTTCTCTTTGTATTATTAAAGTTTGTGCAAATGCTGTGTTGAAATAAGATTTACAGACATGTGACCAGTGTACATACATAAAAAATTTTTCACAAATTCGTATTATGATGATGAGAGCAACTTAACCTCATAAGACAATAAAAATTAAAATTGCAATTATTTGAAAAGAAAGTTTCCTAAGAACCACACTTATTTGAACATGGAGTTAAAAAGGAAATCAGCATATTGCATGCATACCCAAAGTATATTCCAAGCCAATGTATTAAATGCATGTGGAAGTGTAGCCATGACCAATATATTTTTCTAAATATTGATCACTGGCAAACCAATATCTTTTACTTAGAGTTTCTCAATTCGTATGGAAATCATTTATTATCCCAGCAACATCCATAGTGCAAACAAATCAATAAACTGTGTGCACCAACCAATATATTAAACTTACAGTTTAATAAAATTGTCATGTGCTATTATTTTTTCACACACATGGCAATCTCATTTTTCAGGTTCTTAAAAATATTAATTTTGAATTTTCCCCAAATGACATTTAATTTGGGGAATTAAAATTACAATTTGGGGTTTCTCTTCTTTGTTTCAGATATGTATATTGGATGACAAAAAATGTTAAAATTCTATCAGTTTCTGGTGCATTAGTAGTTGAAATGCAAAATTCACATAACCAATTTTTAGTTGTGGAAGCATGGATTAAAATAGAATCATAAGAAAGCTGGTTATTAGAGTGGACTAGGAGGACTATCATTTCCTGGTTCAGAAAGAGCACCTTCTGAAAAGAACATGATTATTGCTTTATGCAACTAGGTTATTATGAGAGGGGAATAATTTTTTTGGTCTTTACAATAATAATAGAGGCTCATACTTTCACTTTAAAGCAGCATGGAGATTTTTCACTTAGGTCACTAACCTTATATTTGGTTAGAAATGTGCATTGTTCATAATTAGAGCTATATTTTTATTTTACTATCATGATCTTACCACAGTTTTAAAATTGCACTTCCTATCCAAGATGAAATTGCAACTAAAGTGCAAGTCATTAGGACTCAGGCAGGCTGATACCTTCAATGGAAAATGCTATTGGCCAGGCTGACCCCTGATTACTCCTCTTCCCGGGAAGAAAGTTTCCACCTTGACATCTTGCGCGATGCTTTCTGCTGTCTCCATGCCTAATAAATATACCAGGCTTTAGAGGCTACCTTTTTGTACATCTTTTTAAAAGAACCAACCTACTATAAAAAGTGACATTAACCTTTAATTTAATTCCTTTCTCTCTCTGAGTTTAGGCTGTTGGATTGCTCACTCAGTATAAAATCATGCAGCGTGTTATTGGAATGTCATCAGCATGAATAATGGATCCCATGTTGATGGAGATGAACCTCTGAAAGAAGGGTTACCAATATGGCCTTCATTGTTCACACCAGCATTTGGAATGGAATATTCTGGACATGCAAATCATTGAAGGGGACTAGTCTGAAAAGTTATGGCAGTACTTCCAAAAACACAATGAATATTGAGTCCTCCAAGGATGGCAAACTTATTGCAAGAATATATTAATAACCTCTGTGATTCTTAAAAGTGAACATTGGCTTTCCTATTTTTCTTATATGAGAGTAAAATGAATGGACCCTGCTGGTAATGTGGGGATTGTATGGAATGGCATCACCAGTATCTGTTGCTTTTAGGATACATAACCTTGGGTTAGAGGTCCAATAGTGAATTTCAATAAAAGTAATTCTCTCTGAAATGTCATATCTTCCCATTATATATGCAGCTTCCATTTCCTTTGAATTATTTGGGTCCTCCTGGAATTCTGTGATCATATTTGTGTCTTTTATGTATGTAAAGAAGATGCACTTGTTTTTGTAAAAAAAAAAATTAGATGTATTTTCTTTCAAATGAATTAGCATTAGTATTAATAAGATTGCATTGTTATTCAACATTGATGTTTTTAGCTCATTCAAAAGAAAGAGAAACATGAACTGAGATATACCATGGAGTGTTGGAAAGCACTGGTTAATGTGTGATGCTAATGTTTGCCATTGGTCACAATCAGGACATTTTTTTGAGTAGACAAAGAAAAATGTATCTAGTTAACAGCAGCCTGACTTGCAAAGGGAGGAAGGGAGGGGAAAACTCCTAACCTCATAAAGGTTTTTCTTTTTTTTTTTTTTTTCAGCATGAAAGGGATGGGTAGAAAGTAAGCTATTCAGAGGAAATGTGATGTGCCAGGTAGCACCATTCTGCCCTTTCTCAGTCACTTTCCTCCCTTCTCTCTAATGCTCTTTCCTGGACAGCTGATCTTCATGGGTTACACTATAAGTTTTTATATTTTTAACATCTGATAGGAATTTTACCAAAAAGAAGGACAATAGCGCAAGTGAGCATATGAAGTCAGACTAAGGAGTCCCTTAGCTCCCTTTCTGTAAAGGGACTGCTGGCCCTCTATTAACAGTGATGACTCCAAAGAGCACACTAGGATTATCATCTTCTGGGTTCTAGTACCACTCCCCTTTCCTTACCTCTTGAAATCCAGCAGTGGTAACATTCTTGTTACTACAAATAAAATGTTACATTATTCCTTCTGATTCCCCTACATCTTTAAAAAGAATCCATCTTGAAAATAATTGTTTTGTTTTATCCTATTTCTGATAAAATCCATTTAATTTATATTTGGACATAACTGATAACATTGAATAATTTGGGGTCAAATAGTGAACTGCACTCTTACATATTTTGTACCTAAAGTAAAAATCTTACTTAAATATCTGGATCTAGTATCTGTAGGATATCTAGAAGATGGTATATTGATTTTCTTTTTTTTTTCTGTTTTGATGATATTTTTGATGTTGCACAGCAAAAGTTCGTTCTTACACAGAGATGAAAAATGCAACCGTAGAGACTTTCTGGTGTCATCATCTGATGCCATTTTGATGCCCAGATATTATCTCTGCCTAAAAAATATATCAAGCCTATATCTAAACTAATAGAATTGAGAGGAAACTTCTCCTTTCATAGTCCAACAAAAATAATTCCCTTGCCCCTTCAACTATTTTTACCCAGTGATCATCACATATATTTTGACCTTTCTCTTCTAAAAGTATACAAATGAATAAAACTATGCAACTATGGATTTAGAACATATAGAGAGATTAGAACACAAAAAGATTATAATCCTGAAGTGCACAAACCCAAGCATCATGATTCCAAAAGTTGAAATCTTCAAAGACCTAAACCCCTAAAGCCTAAAATCTTCAAAATCAAAATCTCTCAAATTCAAATCCTTAGTGTAAAAATCCTGAAAGATAAAGTTCACCAAACTTCAATTCCAAAGGAAAAAAAAGGCTACAAAAAAGGGATAGAATTCTGGGAAGGGATTGACCATGCAATGTGACAATAACAAAGAATGCAGTTTAAAAATAATTTATCTTCTTTGCCACTCATTTTAGATATTGCCATTCATTTTAGATAATGAAATTCCAAAAGCCTGTAAAGAATCATTGCCACATTTGCCTGAAGAACCCAGTGAAGTTACTGAAAAATGCAAAAATGATTCTATGTATAATAAAATGAGGAGACATGCAATGATGTCACTGTTCCATCACTGCCAAATCTGTGGTCTGCATATGAGTGCATGGGGATGTATTGCAGATACCCACAGTAACATAGAAGCATGACACAGAAGGTGAGACATTTTAATAGGGAATGCTCACGTCATGTCAGTGCACATCAAGTGCTAACAGAAATTTGAAAGAAACTGACTTGTGGAAAAGGAGGCTAACATATTCTGAGTATCATGCCCTATAAGAATAAAAGGAGCTCTTCATTTCAATGCAAGATTTCAAAATAAAGTGAATGATTATAAGATTTCGCCATCTCATAGATTAACTCCATATAATTGCCCATAATCTATATCTATTCCTGTAATTCACTACTTCATATGTCACATTTTCCTTTTTTGGTGTGTGTGTGTGTGTGTGTGTGTGTGTGTGTGTGTGTGTGTGTGTGGTGTGTTGCAGAGATTTTTTATTCCCCCGATTAAATATTGGTATTCGTTTTTACAATTTACTATGATATACATTTCACCTCTCTCTACCTCATTTCCAACATTGGAAATATAAATTTTGTAAAAATTTCTTGAGAGTTCTAAGTTGTTTTATGAATATTTTGTGAACTTGGAGTCATGAATATGCATTACCACAATGCTGAATTTATTCATGAAGCTTGTGTAAGTATGCAAAAACCTTAGTGAGTGAAGGATCATTTTTGTGCATCTGAATTTGTGAAAGATAATATTTCTCAAAATCTCTACTCTTTGGGCAACTACAGATGTGGTGGCAGGCTGGAGGCATGGCTTAGGAGTAGAGGGTTTGCCCAGCATGCCCAAGGCCATAGATCCCCAGCACCAAAAAGAAAGAAATAAATAACAACAACTATAAACAGGTGTGGTGATGTTTGACTCATTTTGTCAAAAGACTGAGGTTGTCCATCCCAGTATTTCAGATGCTTGCAGTTGTAAAGTTTGGTGTCCACAATTAGCAACTACAGTTATATTTCTTTGTACATGTTACTTTTCAACCAAATTCTTTGTGAATACAGCTCATCTGTTCATTCCTGTCATACCCTTGAGACCATAATTAGCATTGCTGATTATTTTTCTAACAAAAATTTACATTATTATCACTTATTTTATTGTATAAAAAGGTCTATGAAGCATTATTATATTATATATAAAAATAAATCCACTTTTTAAAAATGTAAAAAGCCTTTAAATAATATTTACATTTATTTTTTTACAGAATCATCTTTTTGAAATTTTGATATTTCAGAATTTTAAACTTTAGGTAGTTTGGACTGTAGGTATTTTGATTTTGAGAGATTTTAAGACTCAGGATTATAGTATTCAGGATTTCATCTTTTGGGATTATGACTCAAATCTGTATAAAAGTGTATGCATTTCAACTATTAATGATTTTTTTGCTACACATAAGTTTTGAGGTTTTTTTTCATTTATGATCTAAAGAAAATACATATAATGTTGTTTCCAATTTGCCAAAAACTCTATAAAGTAGTATCATAAGGGTCTGTGTGTATATTCAGGTGATGCTTCCATAATTAAGACTTTTTTTATCCCTTTCTTGCAGTTATGGTTATTCTGACATTATGGTATGTGATTTGGAATAGTACCAACTAAAGCTGCTCACTGGCCTATGGAGGGAGCTAGTAATCATCAGAACCAAGACTGATGAATAGAATGGGGAGGAATGAGCTAAGCATGCAATATATATTAGAATTATTAAACAACATGACAGCTCCATTGTGTAAGACTGTCTAAATGAGGGTTCTTCTTTAAAGAAATCACTTCAGAAATCTATTCATTTTGCATCTTATGTTATATTATTATGACCACAATGGCATCATATGGAATATACAAAGAAGCATTGAAATTCAGGCTCCAAACGAGAAGCAAAGTGTTGCTAAGTTTCATAAATACTAAATAAGAAATGGGTTTACAAAAATAAACCTACATGTTTAACTAAAGAAAGGTGTGTGTCACACTTAGTAGACCACATGTTAAACAAGAGCACCTCCACAAACCCCCAAAGGTGAATAACTCTATGTTCATCAATGAATGAGACTGTTCTAAAATTTATTTTGAAAACCAAAATAGTAGCTTTAGTTTTCTACATGGGAAATATTAATTCTCTTATGAAAAGGCTATTATTGTCTTAAATCCCAGGAAATTACTAAGCCAGAAGCACTACTGATGTCAATTTGTATTTTCTTGGAACTCTTTTCCTTAGATTTTCCAGTACAGTGATTCTTACTATAATGATACAACAGACATGGCAAATATTAAAAGCTTGATTCATAATTCAAAAATGTGGCATTTTTTCCCACATATTAGTATTCTATACATCAATGGCAACGTGGATTCAATGGCTTTCAGATAAATGAGTGATCACTGATTAGAAATTTGAAATAATAATGAACAATGTTAACTAATAGCCATAAATAGAATCCAAAATGTTAAGTTTTTATGTATATTTATATTAGTTCTGTCAAATAAATTAATATTTCAAAAAATGACACAATTATTATTGATCACTTGAAACATTAAATAAATTAACTTCTTAGAAAATAAGATAGCTTTGTATTAAAAGTGTTTAGGCTGTTATGTATTATTTGTTAAAAGATATTCTCATCTCTGCTGTAGAACATTTTTGTGTTCAAATTTTAACTCTGATGTTTATTTTGGCAAGCATAATATGTATTACTCTTGAAACCACTTAACCCAACATGTAAATATCTGAGACAGCTTTTTTTCAGAACTGTATTCAGACAGTGGATCTAAATCCTGAGAAAGAACAATCTCTAACTCTCAGTGTGTACTATATAATCACAATTTCACACCTTTTCATACTTAGCTCACTAGTCTTCCTTGGTTAAATGTGTTTACATAGCAGGGCTGTTAGAGGTGTTTGCTGAATAACTTTATGACAAAATGCTATTTAATCCATGAAGTATAAAATCATCATCTTCTGTTTTCTACCATTTTAGTATTGCTGTTATGACTATTTTAGTTTCATCCTTTCAACACATTCATCTAAAGGCTCAATTCTGTTCCACTTATTTTCAACATGCCTATGAATATTGCACTATTTATGAAATCAGTGTGATTTTGGCTTAGTCCTTTATGGGTCAGTCAGATATGAGCAGCCCATTGACAAAGTTAAGCAGAATTTGGAAATGAGCGATAAAAACATGAAAGCCCTGACAGGTTTGATTTATGAGTCCAGATTAACATAATTACAGAGTATGTATCTTAAGGATAAAGGAAAAAACACAATTCTAAGGGAAACCATCATGAAAAACAAGTACAATAAATCATGAAATAACTAGTACAATTGTGCACCACAGCGAATTACATCATAAAGAAAGAAATAATGGATACTGTTAAGAAAGTTTAACGCTGTACTTCAAAGATACATAGAAAAAGAACATTCAATCTAAGGATCAGTATTTATAGCCTAAGGAACCTCTCTGCAGGCTGGGAGTCTTCTCCGAAGGGAAGCAGAGGGGACCCAAAATTTTGCATTTACTTATAATGGAATAAAACTAAAAAATTTGAAATAATTTTGCTTTCAATTAAAGATTAAGATTAATTTATGAATTATATTTTGTTCTTTAAAATATATATATGTACCCATGCATGTCTAGTTGAAAGCATTCTGGCAGAAGTGGAGTTTTGTAACTCTGAAGACAGAATTTTTAAATTTCTCTTTGCTGGAAGGGGAGATAAATACTATGCCAGAACAAGCCTCCACTTCTTTTAGATAGCAAAGAAAGAGAGTAAAATAGTCAAATTTTTCTTTTTCTTTCTTACTTTCTTTTCTTTTTTGAATTGACATTTTACCAAAGTCAAAAATGTGAAACCTAGAAAAGACTCTACTCGTAGGTGAACAGAAAGTTTCATCCAAGTGATGAAAGGAAGGTCCTGCTCCACCTGGACACATGATCCAACAGGAATTTATAGCTTTTCCAAAAGTGATGTTAAAGATGTATAAATCTCATCCTATCTGATTTCTTTTAACCTTTTTCAGTTAAATATTTCCATCTTCCAAGAGTCTTCAATCCTCTTAACCAGCTTTAATTAGGTAGTCTCAAACGATTTTAGAAAAGAAAGAATATGATATACTTAGAGGGATGGAGCCCTTTAGCGTGATTTAACCTCCTTCCTCTCTTGGATGCCAAGGAGAGTTCTTTGGCAGGATGAGTCACCACAGCTATAAACATGACACATGATAATTTATAGTGTGGATTTTTGTTTGTCAGGTTTCATTGGGTTATGGACGAAAGCATGAATGTACTTTCACTGAACTGCTCTTTTTTGCGCAATCCACTGCATTTGGGAAGAAAGGGGAGAGAAAATTCTGTGCTTGAATTTTTAAAAATATCCTTCGTTTGCTTATTACTGCCTTCAAATGGAAATATTTGCCATTTTCTAGATTTTTGTTGTTGGTGTCTAAAGTGTAAAATACAGTTTTTACCTTATCAAAATGGTCAAAAATTGTAAAGCCATGATGATCTGTGATGCGTTCAAGACAGGCAGCAGTGCTAAGCTAGTTTCACCAATAACAAAGTACTGAATATCAGTTGAATCTTGTAGGAACCTATTATACAACCTAATATTAGCATCATCTTGAATCTCCTTACAATCCTGAACAAATGTTAGACTCTGGATTTACATTGTTTATTCCTTTTCTCCATCTGATTCATAGTAAATGATTTAATGTTCTTAAAATAAATACAGTCACAGTTATAAACTTTAAATAGATCATATCTTCACATTTCTCAGAAACTATAAACAGAGATGGTTTCTAGAAACTTATTTTCTATTTAAATATTTGTGCAGATTAGTTGTGCTCATTTTTACATATCAGGAATAAGGAATAGGTCATACTTTTCTAATAGGGACAAAGGGATAACATTTGGTAAATAAAGAATGATTGTTTTACTGCATTTGTTCCTACACTGGAACTAAATCATGGAATGGAAAATTCAGTTTACAATTAGTGAAACTTAACAAATAAGTGAACATTTATCCAAAGCTGCCAAGTATTAGCATTGCTCTTCCCTAAAGATTAATTTCCAATTTCCTAATTCTAAATTTAAATAGGTTTGAGATTTCAATATCTCTAAGATACTCCAAGCTTCTAACTTAGCCAAAAAAAAAAAAAATAGTGTTCCATTCTCAGTTTTATCTCTCCTTTGGACTGTGTTTTAAAGAGATAAAAGTTGCAATGATTAGATTACTTTTAAAGCATGAGAACAGTTCAGACAGCTGAACATGCATAATGGAAGCTAATAATAGAAATGGAGAAATTCTGGTTAACAGTAGTTTTTATTCCTTGAGATCAGATTCACAAAACATTGACTAAACATAGTGTAATCCTCAATGATATAATAGAATATTTTGGCCTTCAGCTCATTGATGAAAAACAATGCCTAAATAATAATTAGTTAAATGCAGAAAACTCTGAAAATTAAATTATGGACTGATTAGAAAAATTAAAAAGTAAAATTGCCACCAGGAATTGTGAACCAGACATGTAAACCCAACAACAAAGGGAGGCTTAGATAGGAGGATTGTAAATTCTAGGCCAGCCTTGACAATTTGGCCAGGTCCCAAACCACTTAGGGAGATGATATCCCAAAATTAAATAATAATAATAAAAAATTAATGGTCTAGCAATGTAACTCAGTAATAAAATTGTTAACTTCCCCTGGATTCAATACCTATTACCAAAAAATAAAAAAAGAAAGAAAAAGAAAACAAGGTAATTACATATAATGACTTATACCTTAATGTTTTGTAAGAGTTTTTATAAAGTTTATATCACTGTTGCAGATCTGAAATTCGAATGATTTCATATATGTGTATGCACACACATAAAAGTAAATATGGATACACATGTAAATATAACTACAGACCAGTTAATCTCCTAATATACATTCATTCCTTATCTCAGAAATCAAAAATATTAAATTATTCATTATCCCCCAATTTATGCCATGATTAAAACATGTTGTAAAACTTTCTTCCTTTCAGAGTAATACCATGTTTTTAAGAAATGAAATTTTAAGCAGCAAAACTATAATTTGTGGATATTATATATTTATAAAAATCTGTTGCTTGATGCTTATCTCCTTGAGTTTAACTAAACAGTTTATTGTTACAGTTTGACCTTTATGTATATACTTTAGATGAGGACATTTGTAGTGTAACCAGTTACCATGATTGGCATTACATGACCATCTAATTACTGACCTACTACTGCTTGTATATACATTCTGGTTTTCTTATCTAGACCAGTCATTTATAAATAGTTTTTTTTTATTACAAAAACATCCTTTGGTTCCTAAAATCCTTATGAAAATAGAGATATAGTGTCCCTGGCATTTATATCAAGCCATCTATTCACTTGTTCAGAGGCAGCTGCAGGCTTGCCAGAAGGAAGGGACCCAGGGAGGTCACTTCCTTTAGGTGAGTGACAGCAGAATGCAGCAGCTCTTCCCCAAAACCCCTCAGGTACAAAAGCACTAGACTTTGTCGATAACTAGTTTTACCACTGCCATGACTTGACTTCCTTTGGTGTCTTAAAGGAAGTCAAAAGTATAGGTTAACCTTCATCACTTAGCTTTTAATTTTATCTGGGATTAGAAAGAGGTCTTCAATTGTTTATTCAATCAGTCAGTTATCCAATACATCACACTAAATGCTGGGAAATGCCAGTAACCTGACCCAAAGATCTCATCATCAAGCACAGACAACAACCCCACCTGTCCTTTTGCTGTACTATTAAAATGATTTGCAACCACCACCCATACTAAACTTTCAACATGTCTGATATTTCTTCTTTTTCTTCCTCTGAATGCTAGCAAAGGTCAAATGGTTCTTCAAAAGTAGTCAAATATTTTTCTGAAGGCTTTTGCATAGCATACACTGTCCATACTCCATACCCTGAAGGCCCTAGAACATGTCAGGACTTTTTTTTTTTTTAATTTTTTTTTTTTTAGCTCTCTGCCCATAGTTCTTACATGCTCCCATAGTAGAATACACAGCAAATTGTTGTGTAGCTCTGTCTTCCCCACCAGACCTCTCCCATCATCAATGCCTCACTAAAGCCTGTCTCAGAGTTTGAAAGAAAGAAAAGACACAAAGAGACATTAAATGAAATAAAACTAAATGAAATACACATCATTGATAAATAAGCCCCCGGAGTCTCCTTGTAAAACTCCTATTTGGGGAATTTCAGATTCTCTAGAATGTATATGTTGGTAGTGGTGGCAGGGGGTGTTACTGTCAAAATATCAGAGTCTAATACATTCCAATAATTTATTTGAATCCTTTTTCAAATGCTAAAAGATAATGCTTTGTCACCAGCGGTCTAAACAAAGCACCGCAAAAGCACTTCACCAACCATCATGACTAAACAGCTGGTATTTGAAATTTCAGCAGAAGGACTTTCCTAAAGCCATCTCAGAGCAGAGCCTGCTCCAGCCTCTGGAGGTTGTCACTGGCAATCGAGGTTCAATAGAACAAAGGGGATGATCTATAGCCTGGCAGCCAAATGGCTCTCTTTCAACCTAGTATCTGTCAAGATGGGAAGAAGATAACGCCACTTTACATCATTTACAGTGAGACTGGAGAAGCAGGAAGCAGGCAGGTTGAAAGTGCACAGCTCACATTGCTTCCTTGAAGCTCTCACATCCCCAGGAACAATGCATATTTCTGAAGATTAGCTCCTGGAGTAGAAAATAATCACACACTCACACACGCAAGAAGAGAGAGCAAAGCAAGGACAAAAATGAGATCGAAAGATCTCTGCAAAAGAGACTGAAAGCAATTTAAACTTCTTACCCTAGCAAAGTAAAGCATCTGAATTCACTTCAATTCACTATGCCCAAAATAGTGAACAAAATGAAAATATCACGCTAAGGGGAGGAATAACAATTCTAAAATCTAACCATAAATTGTCTATAATCTAATCACCTGAACACAAAACAATTTTATTATTGAATATTACCTAAAACATGTATGTAATTTGAATAACAAATTTAATAAATGATAGATGATCTTATTTTTATAAGCTGTATCAATAATATTTTTAGTTTTGTCAAAAATACTTTTATTGTTTTCATGTGCTTTGATGTACTTTTCTTAAAGAAATGAAGGAAATTTTTGTATCCAATTTGAGACTGTATTACATAATCTTGTAATGACTGTTTTAGAATAAATATTTTGACTGTTTTGGATAAAGTCCAGAGAAGAAGTCCTTTCCACAAGATGTGATAATTATTGCCGCTTTCATTTTGTGCTGGTTCAGTACTTACTCAGATTCTGATATTAACCCTGTTGACTGAGTAGATCAGCTTTATGAATTCTGAACAATGCCTTTTGACTTCTCAATAACATTTAATAAATCTAAAGGATGGCTTAGTTATATCTTATATCTTGTGAAATTTAACTGAGGCATGACTTATATCTTGTGAAATTTAACTGAGGCATGACTTTTTCCTTCTTAAATTGTACCTATATGATTATTAGTGGATTGATATTCTAGACTGTGTAAAGACTTTTTCTGAAATACCTGTGAACTGTTTAAAATTTTAAAAATTTTACTATATAAAATTTTAATTTACATATATATTTTTTCTCTACATTTTCTTTGGGGATTTTTTATCATTGAAAAATGAAAAATTTAAATATCTCCCCAAGTCTGATAAATTTGATCCTGCTTTGGTTAGCATTTCTTCCTTTTATATGTTGTCATGTAAAACTCTTTAATCCATTTGAGATTTATTTAAAACAATGACATAATGAATGGATTACCTTTCATCTTTTATTATTTATCAAATTTTTATTCAGTTTTTTCAGTATTGTTTTCTTACTTCCTTGGTTTGAAAGTTCATTTTTTCACATATATTGCATTTTATTATTGGTTTAATGTATTGTTTTTATTGACATATGTGCTTTCTTTGAACTGTTTTATATATTATCATCTACTTACAGGGATAGAAGCATCTTTCTGTTTAACCCACATTCTCCCTTAATACCATTTGCGTGTGTGTGTGTGTGTGCGCACGTGTGTGCTGGGGATTGAACCCAGGCCTTGGGCATGCCTTAATACTCTTCTTGAACACATCCTTGTTTATTTATTTTTGTAATGATACTTTAAAAAACACACAAGGATCTATGTTACCATCATGCATCATGCATTGAATTGCAATGGATAAATCATAGACCACTTGAAAATTGGACTAAAACTTTTTTTTTAAAATTCAGTATTTTTTAAAAAGATAGAAATATACATTATCAGTAATTCCTTTTCTGAATTTATTTCGAAGGTTCATACATTTAGGAATTTTTCCTTGGAAATGTCACTCAGGGATGAACATTCAAGAAAGTCTATTGTATTGCATTATAGATTGAGATTTTAGACTCCGTATCTCTAAATAATACTCAGCTTTTTATTTCATGGACTATAAATAACTATCGTTTATCTCTGTATTCTTTAACCATATCAAAATATTGTACTTAAGTACATTTGGGCAAACAAAAGAATTTGATATTTCAATTAAGATTGTAAAAATTATTTCTAATTATGTTTTACAAACTAATAAGTAAAAACAAAAATTTAACATAGGCTGAATACAATACAAAATTTAAAAAATTGTTTGTCTAAAATCTCATTAATCTTTACCATTAGAGTAACAGAGACATAGTCACACATCTGTTTTGTTCTTTAATAGGTAACGTAGGAATAATCAGACTTAGATAATTTTGAAAAGAGACTATTTCATAGCACTTAAATTTAAACAAATTTGCTGCCTTTTGAAGAGAAGTTAAAATACAATATACTTTGAAAATAGATTAAATCGTATTTTCTGCCCTTCCTTTTCAGGATTTATGAAGCACATCATGAAATGAATTCCCTTTAATTATTTGTCAAAACAGAGTCAGGCAATGAAGCCAAGGCCCAGACCACTTTTGCTTAGTGGTTAAATTCACTAGATCTGCAGTTCATGATTATAGACACACAAAAATTCATAACTGAAAGAGAATATGGAAGCACCTAATTTAATCCCCACAAATGAAGAGACAACCGCGTCATAACAAAATTGTTGGAGGCCTCAGTGCCACCTCACTGTGGCTCTAAATCACAGTAATCTTTCAGCTCTTTCAGTTCAGCCTGCTTTAATTTACAGTAGACCCTTTTTGTTTCTACTCATACTTAATAAGCACAATCCTAGCAAATATCCAGAATTAAGCACCAAATTGCAATTATTATAAGGTTTATAAAAATGTTGCTTAATCATGGATGTGATCAAGTTAATTATAATACTTAATTGTCCTCCTAATACAGATATAAAACCAAATAAATTTATAAATTAAATACAATCAATGCTAAATATTGAAATAAGAACCTTAGTTTAAAGGGATTATGAGTTTTGTTTCTGAAACTAAATCGGCTTCCACTAATTGAATTATTTAAATAATTTGCTCCTATTTAGTGCTATGTACAAGATTAATTTAGTTCTGTATCTACTTTCTTCTATATAGACTTCTTTAAAAACTACATTCATAAAGCACACATTAGAGCACATTGGTTTCTATTGGTGGAATGTTATGCTTTATGGATAGTCTTCCCACTGGACAAATTCATTTCTATTTGCCTATGATAATTAAGTAGCACTTAGACTAATACATTTTGGATGGGTCTGAATATCTTGGGCCAGACATGTATAGAAGTCAGGAAGCCATTTAAGAACTGAAATTTTTTTAATGCAAAATTAGATTTTAAAGTAATTACTAATATAATAAGAAAATAACTATATCAATTTTGAAATCTGAAAAAATGTTGACAAATATGGCCAATATAAAAATTCAGGATATAGCCTAACATATACAATATTGTTTGTGATAAAATGAAGAATGTACAAAATTAATTTAAAATTATACAATTGCAGTTCAAATGTGCTTAAACTGCCACTTCATTGAGCTACAAATTTCTCTAATATAATTGCTCTTATAATGCAGCATTCATTGACATATTAATGACTGTGCATGAGAGTTTTGGACACTCACTGAAGCATTGAGTTCTCTGGGTCACTATGCAGTATTGCTGGAAAATTTGTGTGATGTCAAATCTCTAATTACAAATTTTAATAAAGCATCGTGCATCAGTTTCAGTTCTCAAAGATGTGATCAGATATGCGGAAACACACACAATATGTAGATTCTCTGTTTCTAGGAGTGAGTCAGGTCTGTGTCCAATTAGGAAGAAACTCATAAATTTTATGACTTCCATAAAGAGAAGGAAAACACATATTTGTTACATTTAAAATTGTATGCATTGCATCATCAGTATCTCTGATGGTAGGTGTCAAAATATTTCCTTTAGACAAGATTCTCATAAGAAATGAATTCTTAATTTTCTGAAGTTTATAATCTGAATATTGAAAATATTTAACATACACTGGATTTTTGCTCTATGTAATTTAAGTCTCCTTTCTCCATATTAATATCCTGACCAGCACTCTGGGCAATATTTATATTAGGATCCTTCATTAGGATGTAGATCCAGGTGACACAATAGGCCTCCTCTTACAACAGGGTGCCTAAAAATAATGATACTTGGATAAATTTACCTCTGTGTGTGTGAGTGTGTATGTGTGTATGTGTGTGTATGTGTGTGTGTGTGTGTGTGCCCAACCTCAGCTTACTCATATATTATAAGCTTAATTTTGAGGGAGCATAATTTGTATTTTGAGTCCCTAACACCTGATACCTCAGAATGGAACTATAATTGGAGATTGGGCCTTGAAAGAGGTAATTAAGTCAACACAGGTATTTAGGGTAGACCCTAATCCAATATGATTGTTGTCTTTATAAGAAGAGGAGATTAGAGCATACAAAGAGAGACACACACAGACATGCATCCACTGAGAGGAAGGATTATGGGACTAAACAAGGAGAAGTTGTCATGTGCAAGACAAGGAGCAGGATGTCTGAAGAAAGCAAGTCTGCCAACACCTTGATCTTGGTCCTCTAGGCTCCAGAACTGTGAAAAAATAAATTTCTGCTGTTTATATCCCCCAGTTTGTGGCATTTGTTATGACAGCTCTAGTGAATGAATAAACTCTCTATATGTCCCAACACATCGTTCTGCTGTTCCATATAATACTTGACGTAAAATTAGTTATTATAGAAAAAAGGTGGCAGTAGAAATAGATGATTGTATTAAAAAATGTGTTAAAACATCCTGTATTTGTAAATTTCACAGATATACATGTGCCCAATTCTAGTATCTCCCACATGTCTTGGAAGTAATTCATGTAATTTAAAGCCCCTAGAACTTACATATAAGCTATCTCGTGAATATACCACCAACCTGATCATGTAAAGATATTTTCTATTGATAAATCAAAGATACAATTTATTAAATGACAAATTAAATTCATATTTTAAAATATTTCAATTTATAATTGCTACTGAAAAATACGTATTTGTGACTGACAAATTATTTCTGAATGTATGTACTGGAGGACATGAATATATTATGCCATTTTAACATTAAGATTTGAAAACCAGTTTCAGCCAGATATGGAAATAAACAAAAAAAATCTGTTGTCAATATAAAAAGATCTGTTGTCACTATATATTGATATCAATATTATAAAACATCACCAAGAAAAATTACAGAACTGAAAAAGGCATTGAAGCTAGGCTGGGTTGTGGCTCAGTGGTAGAGAGCTTGCCCAGCAAGAATGAGGCACTGGGTTCAATCCTTAGCACCACATAAAAATGAATAAATAAATAAATAATAAAGGTATTGTATCCAACCACAAGTAAAAAGAATGTTTAAAAAAAGGCATTGAAACTAAGTGACAATATTAGAACATAGAATAAACATCAAGTTTATCCCAAATATGATGATGATAATATTTCAAAAGTATAATTGTAGTGGAAGAGTTAAATTCGAAACAGATATTTTAAAAGAAAAGATGTGGTTCTGAATCTATTATTCTCTATTTGATGAGCATTGCCCTGGAACTTACTGTTCTATTTTTCTTTTCTAAGTATACACAGTTCTTCTTTGCTGAGGTCCTTGAAAATAGTAAATTTTTTTAATGCAATATTTAGGACAAGTCCTAACACTTGCATAAGTAAATCCAGAAGGGCCACTAAACATCTTTACTTAGCTTTGCTTCACATTACTAACTTTGTCAGCTTTTCTAGAGAGATATAGGACTGAGCACTGCTATAATTATAATCTATAAACATTTGCAAATGTATTCTCTTAGGACATTACATTGTTTCTATAATACTGAGAAAAATTAAGTTGTCTCAAAGCTAACTGTGCTAAATAGAATGAGCAGACACATAGAGAACATCTATCTATACTAGACAAAAGTAATGATGCTCAATAATAAAAATATGCTCATCATTACACTGAAGCCCATAATGGGTTTATGGGAGTATAGAAATATTATCAACATCAACATTTATGAACAATAGACAAAAAAGAAAAGGCTTATAACAGTTTAAACACTGGCAAAGAATCTACCTACATGTGGATGTGTTTGTAAAAATGCAGAGAGATGATTCAATAGTGAGAATAAATACACCACATTTTTTCCTTTTCTCTGTGGTCAGTATTCAATAGTAAAAATAGATTCACCACACTTTTCCTAATTTTTTTTTTCCTGTTCTCTCTGGTCAGTATTCGATGAATAACCAGTGACCAGTGAACTTAAAAACTTTGATAAAAAATGGAGCTACTTCCAATTAAGAAAGTATAATCATTTTATGATGAAACTGTCTAAGCCATATGCTTTCATTAAAAAATTATCACAATAAATAATGTATAAGATATAAAATATATAATACATAAAATGCTAAATATCTGATGTAGCATAGTGTTCAAAGATATCCAATTTCTCTTCTCTACCTTTCTATCCCTCCCTTTCTTTTCTTCTTTCTCTCTCCAAATTATTTCTTAGTTCTTCCATTTTCTGTAGAAAGTTACATAAAGAAGCTAAAAATATTTAACAAGGTGAAATATAATTCAAAGAAGTAATAGAATACTTTTCCAATTAGAAACAGGCAAAGAATAGTTACTTTTAAATTTCATCTACTATTTTAGAACTATTGAGCTGGTAATCTTTCATGGATTTAGGCTAGATATGTCGTTTTGGGAAGTAGGTTAACCTCTGCATAGCTTCCTAGAGCACTTTGTTGATAGCAATTGTGACACTGTATCACCTTGGAAATATGGAGGTCGGTGACATATTAGTGGTGTCTTCCATGGATGCTGGACAGAATTGGCTTTTAATTTTTTCATCTATCGACTGAGCACAGCAGTTATCTACTGAGCTTGCTTCATACCAATGCTCTAAGAAGAAATTTATCTAATATGTGATCATAACCAACAACCTACCTTTAAATACTCATAGGCAGCAGTGCTGTTTGCTAAGCCTTTTTGTTGCTGTTGTTTGTTTAAAATCCATAGCTAAAGATACTTGGCTACTTCTACTCATGAATCCTGAGAAAAAAAGCACAACACAAGACCAGCTACCATGCTGATGATTAGAAAGTGGAAATTGCTTTTGTATTTTTCAAGCTTTGCACTGCTCAAGTCGGGAAACAATGGCTATACTAGCAGGCATATGAGACTGGGACTGTTAAGCTCCCGCAGTGTGGTTGTTAAGGCAGCTCTATCTCATATGAATGACCCATATTTAGGGTCATTCATCTCCTCTCTACGTGTGCTACATACTCCAGAGAGCATGGATTCCCTGTGTCTTATGTTATAAAACAAATTATTCCCTCCGGGAGCCCTGAACTTGCATGTACAATTCCCCATGCTGCCAATTCTCAAGACTCCTAGGGAGCAAATGACAGTGATGTTCAATCAAATATTGTTTGGATAAAAATTTCACTTTTGGCAGGAGTAAAGCAAAACTAACATTTGCCCCTATATATAAAACTATCATTCTTATAGCTCTGGAATTTTTTGAACAAACAAAAATGTCTCTTTGTATGCGTAGCCAAAAATTCCACTGTGGAATATGGCCTGCCATGATGCCCCTCTTAACTCATTCTCTTAATAGCCCACCTCCACAAATAAAAATAACTATAAGCTTTAGATTCATTTAATTTAAAATTATCAAACTAAGATTAAATTAACAGCACTCAGTGTTTCCCAATCAATATAAGCTGCCTAAAGTAAGATTAAGTTCATTTTGGCTTCATTTTTTTACCTTTACTTTTTTGCAAGGAAAATCTCAAAATAAATGATTCACTTGGTCTCTCAATAAACATTTTGTGATAGCCAACAATTTGAACCACATTCTGGGGATGCCTTGATGAATATGATAAATACAGCCCATAATCATTTAGAATGTTTACTCTTCAAGGTGCATCACAGGCATAGTTGGGGCAGGCCTCATTTAGAAGGAGGCTCAGTTAGAAGATAATATGTGGAAGGGTGCTGTAAACTGGTTAGAAGATGAGCTAGAGTTAGAAGAATAAAAAATACAGCATAAATATATTCTGTGAGCAGGAAACCTTTTGTAAAGGACAGGTAGACATAAACTACCAGACACTCAGACAGCTTTAAAGTATATGAGTCTGGAAGGATGAAGTGCATGTGAGAGAAAGACAGATCAGGATAAACTTCTGACCAGAGTCCCTGCAGCTGAAGACCAGAATATGCTCCAACAGCTGGGCTGCTGTCCTTAGAAAGTATCATAATTGTGACCAC
Source organism: Ictidomys tridecemlineatus (assembly GCF_052094955.1). Taxonomy (NCBI): domain Eukaryota; kingdom Metazoa; phylum Chordata; class Mammalia; order Rodentia; family Sciuridae; genus Ictidomys; species Ictidomys tridecemlineatus. The sequence continues at coordinate 105,804,129 of NC_135481.1, forward strand.
GATGGACTGAGATCAGAAACATACCAATCCCATGAGCATATTTGAGCACAGATAAAATCAAATCTATAAACTACCAACAGGATCAGCCATCACTCCTTCAGCACTCTCAAATGACACTCATCTCTGAATGAGCACCATGTTTATTTGGATTTATGTAGTTTTGTTTTATTTCACCAATTACTGTTTTAGCTCTTTGTTGTCCTTCTCTCTTCTTAGATAAATTATTAAGACACCAAATTATCTTTGCTTTCTGACAACTTCCAACTCACAGTAAATCCCTGCATCCTTGAAACTGTCTCCAGATCACTTAACACGTGCCCAAATCCTTTAACAGACCATTCTTACACTCTCTTAGGGAGACACTGCAAAGGGCCAGTGTTTCCAGCTATTTTTTTGTTTGTTTGTTTCAGGGTATCATAGGACTAACTTTGTGGGAGTACATGTGCATTGTTGGCAGTCTTCCCCTGGTAAGCACCAATGAGCTCAACACAGAGTTGCATGACCACTGTGGGCAGGTGTAAAAAACAAGTGAGGGAAATAGGGACATCCAGGTCTCTTGGAGGACTGAGCAGCTACCACTCTGTGTTATTAAAGATAAAGATTGACCAAACATCTCCGGGATATAAAATGAAAAGAAGAAGAGAAATTGTCTTTATTTTTAAGAGTTTATATTATATCCAAGTGGAGGTATTCAAAAGGCATTAGTGAGTTAGTATAAGCAATAATCAAATAGATGTGATTAAAAATTAAAGTCCTATAACTCCACGAGAAGCATGACGTTTATTTCCATTGGTTTGGAATATCTATATTAATGCTGGGAACTGAGCAAATAAAGGCTATTTATTTAAATGATACAGCTACAGCCAGAGTAAAAATAAGGAATGTGACTATGACAGATGGCTGGGGAATAAGAACTCTTCACAATAAAGTAACATGTTTTCATTTAAAGCTCATTGATTTTAAACTACTTTTCATGACGGCCCCTGCAATTTTACAGAGGTTTCAAAGAGTCTTAGAATAACAAGAGAAAGATAAACATTGTGATCATGATCAGAAGTGCTAGGAAAAAGTATATGAAAAGATAGGAACGCAAAACTACACTGCCCTCCAGAGAACATGAGCAAAGATGTGGAGGGAACACGTTGAAAAGGGAAAGGGAAGTCCCATGAGTTTTGCATTTAGGAAGTCTTTCAGATTGGCCAAGTAGTTTAAGTAAGTTATTTTCTCTAATCCCTGCCTCAATTCTGCAAAAGACTAACATTTCAATTCAGGGCTTCAGAAGAAGTAAACACCAGCAATAAAGGCACATTTCAGGTGGCATTTGGTGTAACTCAAATTTTGTGTCCTCTCGTTGTAACTGTATTAGCCTCTCTAGAAGGGAATGTCCATCAATTTCAACTGCTGTGCAATAATAATGTAAAACATATCAACAAAGATATGTTTCCTACTATGAGAAAATATTCTCCTTGCTTAATTGTACGACTAAAATTTTATTTCTCCTTTGGCACAATTTAAAATAGAGTGACACTTGAGATAAACACTTTTAAACTCATTCTGCACTGTAACAGAAACCCACATATTTTTAAAGCCATTTAAGTTTGTGAATAAGCTCATCTAATAGATTTTTTTTTAACTTCCAGTAACAATGCTTCCTGTTACATAATAGGGATATTTAAAGACAAAGTGAAGCTTCCCTAAGCTCTTTGTTATGGGTGTGGGCATGCAAGTGAACACATCTGAAATTTTGACTTAGTTGACTCTCAATATTTTTACTGAGTGAAGTCATTTTGGCTACTAATTCAAAGGAAGGAAAATGTAGACCATTTAGGTGTGGGTGTGGAAGGGAAGGGAGAAACAATGTCTTTCAAGCATTTGTAATATATGTTAGCAGGCAACACATTCAAGAAGATTCATAAGCATTTCTTGGATTATAGAGTAGAAATCAATCACAAACCATATGCCAAGTGTCCAGGATGTGCTAGTCTGTGTGTTTTACATTATTGGAAACATATGGTAAATATAGTTTCTTCAATTAAGAACAATATATTCCACTCTTCTTGTACTATGAGTGAGGATGACAATTTTAATAGCTGCTTTTGGGTACCCACTGTGACACAGCACCATTCTAATGGCTCTGTCAGTGACCTTCAAAGGTTCTTCTACCTGACCACTGATAGAGACAGAAGAGGATAAACTTGTGTATCATGTGTATCAGAAGGGTTCTTTCCATCTTCTGGAAATGCTAGTTCAAGCCAAAATTCTTTGACTTCTTTCTTTCAGCTTCAGGTCAATCCTACATTCCTTTCTACCCTACAACGTGTCAGTTTTAGTTTTGTTTTCATATACAAAGATTTTTTTTAATAATCATTGAAGATAATTTTTTTTTTAATATTCAAGGAAAACTTAGGTTTTTGAAAGTATGCCAGGTGGTTTTACATATCTCTAGCGTCTCAATTAAAATTCTCTCTTTTGATTCTTAAAGTTATTTTTCTCTCAAATTACATAACAAAAGCCTCCCAGTTTACATGATAAAGTTCAAGATTACAGAGCTGGTAAGGTGAAGACTGAAAATTAGAAATATTGCCTATTGTTTTTCCCACATCTTAGAGCTTCCTATACAGAGAAATACAATGAAAAAGCCAAGAGGAATTCTCCATGAGATGAGTTCTTCAGCTGGAACAAAAAGAAAAGATTTCAAGCCAAAATGGAAGCACAATTGCCATAGTTCATTCCGTTCTGAGAAAGAGCCAACTCCTTTCTGAACCTGTGAGGAAGACACTTGTCATAACACGCTAATGTTCATTTAACATTTCATATGTGTATTTACAAATTTTCTTAATATTCTACATGCATGTTTCTATTAATTTTCAGCCAGAAAGAAAACTCATTTTAGTTACTCTCTCTTTAGCATCTGAAAACTATGTTGATTGATCGAATTAATAATTATTGCTTTGATTAATTATGACAAAAATAGCAGAACATTTGGGCAAGTTCCAATTTATGTCCAAGAAATATTTAAAATTAAATTTTCTTTTTGATGTTTTTATGTGTCATACATGCTGATTCATAAGTAAGATTTAATTTACACTCTAATCAGCATATGTAAGAGAGAGGATCCAGTTCATATCTGCTATCTAATTGGAAAGAAGAACACAAAGTGAAAAAAATGAATTAGGTGCAAACTGGTAGTAGATGACTCACATTCACAAGATATCGATTTCATATACGTCTGTGTAATACTGCAGTGATGTTAAAATAAATTGTCCTGCTTCCTTCACAGATATCCAGGGCAGTATTTTGAAATGAAATGTTGGAGTCACTCTCTCCTGTTATTTCTTACTTTTCATCCTTCCACAGGCTTTCATGTATATTCAGTCAGGAAAAAAGAGGAGTTAACAGTCTTAAGCTTCCAGAATCCTTAGTCATATCCAAAGGAATGCATTTTATAGTTCATATTTTATTTTTCTTTTTTATTTTTTCATTGCCTCTCATAACTTTAATAAGAGTTAAGTTCTGAAGACAAACATCAAACTGTCCTAATTTAATTCAGAAGTATTTATGCTGTTTGTAGGGCCATAGCAACCCTAGTACCACAGCAAACCACCCAGGAGCCCACGGCAGTGCAAAAACTCATATTTATCTCATGTGTATATTTCGTTCCTTTTAAATATCCATCACTCTTCCTGCTCAACTATCTAAATATTTTTAAACCCGGTTTAAGCCAAATTATTTTCATTATGATCTTTTCAACCATTTCCAAACATAGCTCTTTCCAAGAATTCTAAACTCCCTAAAATAGTTCTCTTTAGTGTGGCAGCTCATGCCCATAGGTTGGCACTAGTGGGCTCCCCATAGTGTTTAACTTTTTGTTTCTTCATGTCAGCACATGTCCAAATAAATTAAAAAGGGTTTATAGGAAGAGGCCTCTTCTTGATTCTTTTATTTTTATAGAATTTCTTCTCATGGTATGGAGATAGTAGGCTCTTAAATTTTGCCTTTAAACTATGGGTTTTAAGCCAGAATTTTTATTTATTTATTCACTTAACATTAGAGAGTAGCTAAATTAAATAGAAATTTCTGGAACATTAACCTAAATATGGAGTCAACATGTCAAAATACTGAGGATGGGGAAAAAGACAGAACTAGCATTAGCGTCTGAGTTAAGTGAAATGTGAACCTAGGGAAGCATACATGTTTGGGAGGTGTCTCCTGAAACACAGTTTAAATAAAGCAAACGTTTTTGCGTATTAATGTGTTTCTAAAGACTTGGTTTCAATTCCACATGCTTCAACTTTTGTTGAATTAACTTTGGTAAGTTTTTTCTCAATGAAAAGCAGTTTTAACTTTCCAAAATAATTAGAAAACATGAAATTGACAGTATAATTTTTAGGATTCAGTGTTATATAGAAAACCCTTATGAAATTGTTTGGCCCCAAAGAAGATTGTTATGAATGTTTGTTAAAATGGGATCCTAAATCAAGATTGTAGTTGTAAATATTAATAGGGTAGCTCATGATGTTTGAGATTTCAAAAAAAAATATGCTCTCCCTCCCACCTTTATTATTTTTTCCCTTCACTTTCATACTCTTTTATCTTTCCCATATTACTTACTCTGAAGTAATTTCTTATGGAGTTTACAAAATCTTTAATGATGAATGAACAATTGCTACAAGAAATCAAATTTAATTGTTTCCATTGTGAACAAGCCAAAATGTTAAGTGAAGCCCAGAGAGCTGTGAAGATGAGAGAGACATGAGAGAGAGGGGTCAGGGTTGCAGAGAGGGAGAGAAGGTAAGGAATGACATTGTAAGATAATGCACTATTTGGATATTTTAATGAAAAACACCAATAGTTAGTTTTATCTTTCCAAAAGCACACCACACATGGAAGAGACATTGAACTAATTGAGATTTATAACGCCCTGTGTGCAGTCAAAACCTGTAGTATAAACTGACCAAAACTTTAAACTAAAATGAGAAAAGAAGGTTCTCATAAAGGATATCTATAATATTAAAGAAAGAAAATTTACTCTCAGGGTATTCAGCATATGGAAGTGCAGAGGGAAAGCAAGGCTATCACCAAGGGCCTCCCCACCTGTGCAGTCCTGCAGCCTGCATCACCCAGGAGAGGATGCAATAATTTTAGGAAGAAGAAAACTTCCAATTTCATGATTATTTGTTTATAATTATTAAGCCAATGTTTTAAAATATTTCCTCGAATCATTTCTCACTACAGAGTTTTGGTCCTATGGAGTGGCCATGAAGTCTTGCTATCACACCTGGCAGGGGACAGCAGGTACTAGAATTTATTGTTAGGCAATACCTTGAAAAGTAGGCCATGAGTATTAGAAAAACTGTTTCAAATTTTTTCATGTTCATCTTTATCCTGTTAATAATAAAACTTAGAGTACTCAGCCATTAGACTCTTCTTATAATATGGAAAACATAGACCTACCTGTCATTAACACTTAGCTAATTTTACATTCCTTATTTAACAAATTAGCACAGAATGTGGAGCTTACTATGACACACATTTTTCATCTTTTAGTTTCTTTAGGTCCATAGCTCATGCAGATCTGGCTGAGTGCTCTGCTCAGGGTCTCACAGGGCTGAAGTCACATTTGTGGGGAGCTGTACAGTTGTTCTGCATTCAGTCGATGTGATTAGAGGAGTAAGATCCCTGTCTACCTGTTGATTGAAAGTTTTAGGTAATTCTCAGATTCTAGAGGCTATCTGAATTCCTTAGCAGGTATCCCCCATCTCTAAAGCCAGAAATTACAAATCAAGGCTATTCTCTGTCTCTGGTCTCTCTGACTTCCCCTTCTGTCTTTCTTACTTTTTGCTCCCTTCTTCTGCTGTTTTTTTAAAGGGTCATCATATGACTACACTTGACCTAGCAGAATAATGCAAAATAATCTCTTAGCTTTATTGTCAGTTAATTAGTAAAACATTGTATCTAAAAAATCCTTTGGGTCATAGAAATTAGCATTATCTTACTTAAAGAAGGAGGGCAGGATGGAGATCAGAAGATCAAGAGGACCTAAATTCTGCTTATCCAAATCAAGAATGAGGCTGCAGTTTGAGAGAGGATATTGCTAAGAGGTAAGAGTTGGGGAAGAAGAGTATGAGTTGAAAGAAATTGGTGGGCACTCCCTCTTCCAGTGCTGCAATTTAAAGAGCAAAAGATTTACTGCTAGGATGAAGGGAATATTCTAAAGATGTAAACTGTTTCTGATGTCCCAAGTGCCTGTTTTAGGAGGCAGGTAAGCATTTCTCTCTGACGCTTTCCTCTCCCAACTTAGACCGCAGCCAAAACTATTTGGTTTAGTTTTCTTAAAACAAAAGAACAAAAACAATAAAACACCTTATTTCTCCCGTGTGTAAATGGTGAAGCTTTTCAGACATCCTTCCAAGGAACCAACTCTGGCAGAGTGCTACGATTGAGCAGGGGTTGAGCATGGATGGCTGAGGGGCTGTCAGGCCAACAGTTAGATGGAAAATTGGCCATCACTGAAGGGTCTGCAACCAGCAAATCTTAATTCTGCAAGGAGGACAAGGTTCTACTGAGCAGGCTATGAATCACACACTTTCAAAAGAAAAGTTACAACAGTAGCAGATCTAGAAGTCTCTGGTGAATAAAAAGTGTGGCTTAAGGTCCCAAGGATGCACTAAACAGCACAAGTTCACATCCATGTTGCAGAGATGGATAATATTTTTTCCTCATGCCATATACTTAAATGTCTTCAGGAAAAGATAAAAAGGCACAGTTATCTTAAGGACCATTTATTTTCCCTCAAGACCAGCTAAATATTTCCTGAAGCGACCACTGATGTTAGGAGAATAGACTAAGTTTAAACCAGTTGGAGTTTTTAAATAATGTGTTCACCTGATAAACCATTGAATTAGAGCTTGGGACAAAGACTAGCAACTAGTATGATAAAGAACAACTCTTAGATTATTTGATTTTTAGTAGATAAAAATAGCAATTGTATACAGAGGACAAGGTTGGGCTCTTCTACCTATGACCTAATAGCACATTTCAGACCAATAGATGCCACTACACTAACATTGGCCAACTAGATATTTGCAATCAAAGCACACAGAAAATATTTCATAAATTTTATTTCATAAATTTCAAAAATTTGATGAAATTCCATTATAGAAGTACCACGATGTGCAATATGAGGTGTCCCTCAAAAGCTCCTGTGTTAATGTAGGAGTATTCGAAGGTAAAATGGTAAGACTATGAGAGCTGTAGCCTAATCAGTTCATCCTAGTTGAAAATGGCTTACTGAGTGTTAACTGTAGGGAAGTGGGGAATGACTGAAGGGGATGGGTAACTGGGATCTGCCTGAGATGGGCTATGCTTTTTTCATTTGGTCCATTCCATATTTTCTCTTCCCCTCACCCTCTCCTTCCTGAACCTGTCACAAGCTGAGCAGCTTTACTCTGCTAGTCCTTTCCCCCATGATGCATAGCTATCAATTGTATTAGGCCCAGAGCAATGGAGTTGACCATCTATGGGCTAGAACCTCTGAAACCATGAGATCTGAATACACTGTACCCCCTGTAAGTTGTTTTTCTTGAGTATTTTCGCCAGCAGTGGAAAAGCTGAATAAAACAAAACGTTTTCCCCCTTAGAACCAACATGAAGCACAGAGCTGCCTAATTCAAAGAATGCTTGGATTAATAGTGATTAATCCCTAGGCCCAATCCCCAAGGTACATGCTACAGACTTTTCTGGATACTTATACCCTATTAATGCAGGAGTGCTGAACCTATAAGGTATTTAAGTCAACCACATCTCATTAATTCTTTTAAAATTTTTAGTAAGATCTCATCCTGAACATTCATCTTAATAGTTCAGAAGCTAATAATTCTACCAATAAAATCTTGTTTCTCAATCTGATGGCTGAAGGATTTATGGTATTTTTCTCTGAAGTGTTGTGTTCACTGACATAAAGGCAGATTTAACCACTTCAGTTTACGCAAATTCCAGGTAAGAGCAGAAGATGCCATTATAAACAAAACTCAAAATATTTATAATTATGTAATATGAAATTGTGTAACCTGACTCTTTAATAAATTATGTACCTGATGAAGCATAGTTTATATGTTTTAGAATGACTAAAATTGATGTTAATGGAAAATCTCTGCAAAGTTATATTAAAACTAAAGTGTAGGATGGGTGAGATGGCTCATGGCTACAGTATTAGCAACTCAGGAGTTGGAGTATGAAACTCAGTGGTAAAGAACTAGTATAGATAGGCAAATTCTTGGATTCAATCTCAGTACTACACAATAGTAATAAAAAATAACAATAACAACAACAACAATAATAATAATACTCAATTATAAAAAGTAGTTGAAAACTCAGTACAATAAGATATAAATGTACAAAAAAGCAAAAGCTCTACAATAGGAAGTAGATTGGTTTGTTTGAGAAACAAAGAGAAAAGCAAGGCAGCAAGAGAAGAGAATAAGTTAGTAGGGAAATAGGGGAGGAAGTCACAGAGGAATGTAAGGTAGATTATATCCTGCAGAACTTTACTATTCCAGGAGAGAGTTTGCAATTACAATGAATACACTATAAAAGCTTTGCAGGTTATGAGCCAGAAATAGGATAATGTGATTTATATTTAAAGAGTTTATTTTGGGCTGTTTGACTATAGAGAATTAGAATTTAAAGGAGGAGATTAACTAGAGGCTACTGCTTAATTTCAACAAGAAACTAATGATGGCTTGAAATAACACAGTAATAAAGAAAATAGGCAATAGTAATTTGATTTCCAATAAAATATGAAGCAAACATGATTCATTGGTTAACTATAAGACAGGGAAGATAGAAAGGAAACAGAGGACATATTGAGGATAGTACAAACTTTACTATTCTAAAGAAATACAAGGGGATGAAGCTGATTTGTAATGAAAGAAACTACACAAAGATCAAAACTAATAATTTGAGTTTTTGGTCTGTGCCAATCAATTCATTTTGGAACATTAATTCTGGTAGGATAAATGAAAATATATAATTTTGGAGATAGGTCAGCACCAAGAGTTTTATTCTGGGTGTTTTGAGTTTGAGATAGCACTAAGACACTAAACTGAAAAAGCCATATATGCAATTAGGTATATAAATCAGCAATTCAGGGGGAAAGCACACCCAGAAATTTCAAGTTGGGAATTATGAATTTTCATGTATTTTGACAAATATTGAGATTTTTGCCTTTGGTAAAAATGTCATGAAACTATTTTTGGTAGACCTAAGGACATTATACTGAACTTTCTCATGGATCTCTTTATATTAGACATCTGCCTTGCTCAGCTCTTCTTTATATTAATTTTCATTTCTATTGATGTATGTTGGGGATATTCCCTGACTACTACCAACTGGCCAATACTCACATGGGTGTGCTTATATCAAGGTTAATTGTGATACTATACTTGTCCCTAAAGCTTTCAATGCTATCTACTGTTTCAGAATAAAACTCTGAATTTTCTGAAGTTTCCAATTAATAAAATAAGTCATACATGCAGAAAATTGTCCACTCTACCACATTCATTAACATACAAGAATATGTTCTTCTGCATCACAGAATCTCTTTTACTAGTTAGTAATGTTTTGGTAGTTGTATTCCTTCATAGGATCCTTTACTCCACTAGGAATTACTTGGGGTCCCCTGATATTGCTTAGGAGAGCAAAAATGAGTTTCTTATCATATTCAATTTTGTGTGAAAATGTGAATATTTTTAATGCCATTTTTGAAATGTTTCAATATTTGTTGTTCTCTAATGGATTCTTTGAGTAATACTATTTGTGTTTGCCTATTTATGTATTATTGATCAGAAGTTTAATCTATAGGATATTCTAGAGTTTTTTTACTGGCCTTGAAACTGACTTTATGACTTTCAACAATATTTACTTGGGTAGATATATTGTACACAAATACATAAATACATACAAAAGTAAGTAAATTTATTAGGATAGCATGAATTATATCTTCAATTATTTATATTAAACTAATAAAACTATATACTGTATTCAAAATTTCTTGGAGAACAATATTACAGTAATACTCCTATCCAGAGTGTATATGATTCAATACCCAGACTCCCAGTGGATAACTGAGACTTTGAATAGCTCTAACCTATATCATTCGGTGCCTTTTCTATCTGAACGACTCACTTAGCATACACAGTGGTCACAGATTTTGCAATTTGATGTCTAATGAAAAACAAACATGAATTTCTTTTTACTTCTTCACAATTTCATGGATAGATTTGTTCTCACTATCAATCCTAGAAACTTCAGCATGAACTGTTTGATGTTGTTTATGTTCAATAAATAACTTTACCTTTTCATTTATAGGAAGCTCTTTCTGGATTATCTTTGGCATTTCCAATTGTTAATATCACTACTCTTGTATTAAGTAAAACAAGGGTTACTTGAACATAAGCACTGCCATTACATGATAATTGATCTGATAACCACATTGTCACTAAGTGATTAATGGGAGGGTAGCATACACAACATGGATACGCTGAATGAAGTAATGATTCAATTCCTGAGAAGAGCAGAGCTGGATGGCATGTGATTTCATCTTGCTGGTCAGAATGGCCTGCAATTTAAAACTTTTGAATTGTTTATTTCTGAAACTTCCCGTTTAATATTTCAGATTGTGGTTGATCATAGGTAACTATAATCACAGAAGGCAAACCATGGGTAAGGAGGGTCAGCTGAATTAATTTACATTCATTTTATTCATTCAATTATTGAAATGAGAGCATTAAACTGAAATTTATATGTTTCCTGTTTCAAAAGCCAAAACTCCAAAGAAGGAGACATAATATCAAGATACCTAATTCAAACTATATTCACATTATGAATATTTATTACTTATCAGTTGGAAAGACTGCATAATGCTCCTTATTAATTGCTGTGTAGAATATCATAGTCATACACATGAGTTTATCAGTTTTGGACATGTTAAATTTGAGAAGTTCATTAACTGTTCATCAAGACGGGCAGGAAGAATTAAATGTGGATATGTTAAGAAGGAAGCTGCACAGAATTTAGATTAGAGGTTTTAATCAGAAATAGATACTTAAAATCACAAGGAGATATATATATGATTAAAACCATGAGACTAGATAAGATCAGGAAGGCAGTGTGTTGTTTGAAAAAGAAGGGGTAGAAGCAGAGGACTGGTGCAAAGATAAGCCCTGGAGAATTCTCTCCAATTTGCAGGTGAGACACATACAGACTTACCAGGAACTCCAAAGGAGCATCCAAAGATGCAGAACAAGCGATGAGTGCATTGCCTAACTAGTTAGTGAATTCAAAGTCTGCAATAGGAGAGGCATAAGCGGTTAAGTGAGATAGTACTGAATTATTCAAGAAATGAAAAAGGACTAGATCAACTTCCTGAACTGATGTAATAATTCTCTCACAGTTCTGAAGTTTAGAAGTCTGAAATCAGGAAATCAAGATGTCAGGGGATCACATTTTCTCCAAAAATTCCAGGGGAGAATTCATCCTGGCCTCTTTCAACTTCTGTAGTTGATACCTCCTGGCATTTCATAACTTTTGGCAGCATAACTTCAATTTCTGCCTTTTTTTTTTAAAGAGAGAGTGAGAGAGAAGAGAGAGAGAGAGAGAGAGAGAGAGAGAGAGAGAGAGAATTTTTTTAATATTTATTTTTTAGTTCTCGGCGGACACAACATCTTTGTTGGTATGTGGTGCTGAGGATGGAACCCGGGTCGCACGCATGCCAGGCGAGCGCTCTACCGATTGAGCCACATCCCCAGCCCATCAATTTCTGCCTTCATCATCTCTTCCCACCACACCCCACCCGATGTCTTCTGTGTTTCTAGTTTGCTTTTTTATAAAGATGCCTGTCATGGGACTAGGGTCCTCTCTAACCCAGTAAAATTATTATAAATAATTACATCTCTGAGGACCCTGTATTTAAGTAAGGTCACATTCTGTGTCTACAGATATGCATGGATTTGGGGAGGCATTATTCAACCTAGCTCGAGGACTAGAAATTAACTATTGAAATTAGCTACATGGTACTTACTGGTACTCTAAGAAAAGGAGTGAAATGTAATAAAGTGATGGAGGGGAAAAGAAATGAACTGGTATGTGTTCATCAAGACTGGCAGGAAGAATTACAGAAAGTAACAATATTAATGTAAGGTGAAGAAAAGTAAGAATCATGGAACCTAGGAGATAAATGAGATCACAAATTATTTTCTTGCTTTTTTGCATTTAGTAATTATTCTTAATATTGGAGGAAAAAGCATTTTTGTGTTCTAATTGAAAATATATGGAACACTCATTATATAAAAAAGAAAAAGAAAAAAGAAACAGGGGAGAGGAAAGAATTGCTGAAACAATATCCTTGAGTTGGCAAGAATGAATGGATTCCATTGCTCCTATGGTGGTTGGGTAGAACTCAGTTGAGAATCCATCTGGTCCTGAGCTTTTCTTTGTTGAAAAGCTTTTTTTTTTTTTTTTTTTTTTATTACTGTCTTCTATCTCATTGCTTTTTATTGGTCTGTTCAGGTTTTCTATGTCCTCTTGATTCAACTTTGGCAGGTCGTATATGTCTAGAAATGTATCTATTTCTTCCAGGTTTTCCAATTTACTAGAGTATAAGGTTTCAAAATATTGTGGTGTGGCCTCAGTCAGGAACACAGACAATTTATTCTGAGCCATGGAAACACATTAGGATAGAAGCAGGAAAGTAGGTAGGTTAGTGGGTACAAGCTTATGATCCCTGATTGCTTGAAACTTCTCAGAAAAAAAAAAGTGAAATTGTTTAGTGGCTTTATTATGAATTGGCTAGAAATATAGTAGAAAGCAAGATTTATAAATATTTGATAGAAATAGAAGAAAGACATTTTACTCAGTAATTTATAGAGAAATAATAGCATAATATGAATTGGGTTATATGTGGAATAAGTAGCTGGAAATTTTTGCAACTCAGTAAAATGTTGAAATGGCTAATGAGGATAACGTGAAACACTGATTAATAAGATTAAATGAGTAATTCAGAAAGTTCTTTTAAAGATTACAATATAAATAATTATGTATTCTAAATATTAACAGATCCTTAAAAATAAAATGAATATGTTACAATCCCAAGCCAAACAGAATGAAATATTTACTGCTTCCTCATTTCCAAGAAAGAATCAATAAACATAGGCAGAATTATTCAAATGTATTTGTTTACTTAATATTTCTTTGACTTAACTGTAATTGAAAATAAACAATAGAGTAAGAATTGGAAGCACTTAAGTTGTTTGACTTACTGAACATTTCTTAATTGATATAATAAATCTATAACATGATCCCAAATAAAGTATTTAGATATAATTTGGCTTGACTAGAACAGTTATTATTATTAAATAGTTTTGCATCCTTAAAATGGAGGAATATCTATGAAACCTCAGAGCACAGTAATCTTTAAATAACACATCTAGTACTCATTATTCTAAATAAATTTATCAAGAAATTGAAGTAAAGTCAGGTCACAGAAGAATAGCCAACCCTCTATTAATCTGCAGATATCATAATGATAGATCTATAACTAAAAAATGTTTTAAGGGAAGTAATATAATGCTAAGATTAAAGAATGGTTAGATTCATACCATATACGTGTATGTTTACATCTCTTATTCTCTATCCTTGGTGCCTTAGTAGATAATACATACATAAATAATTATACAGAAAACCCACACATCCACATTCTACTTATTTCTGTTTCAAAAAAAGGGTTGCATGTATGATGATGTATTTTTCATATAATATGCCTACCCTTACATTGACACTTAAGAATATAATTATAAAACTATGTACAAAAGCAGACTGTATTATAAGATGTAATACATACGTGTGTGTGTGTGTGTGTGTGTTTATTTATAATGGACTGAATATTTATGTTCTTTCACAATTTATGCAATGAAACACTGCTACAATTGTGATGGTGTTAGGAGGGGGCCTTTTGAAGATGATCAGTATCAGATGAGGTCAGGAAGTTAAGATATAAAGTTAAGATATAAAGCCTTGATAAGAGTAACCAGACCATTTTATTCCTTTCTATTTTGGTGCCACTATGTGAAGATTTGGTGAGAAGATGATGGCTTACAATCCAGAAGAAGGGACTCATTTAACCCCAGCCATGATTACACTCTGATCTTGCATTTCCAGCTCAAGAACTAAAAAAATAAATTTGTTGTTTGTAAACTGCCAAGTCTATGGCACTTTGTTATGGAAGCCCAAATGAGTACAAACTCTTAAAATACAAAGAAAGCAAAGAAAAATAAATGCATTTTTTAAATATATAAAATATCAAATCATGTACACGTTTTATTATTTTAATGTGATTTCTTTAAAAAAAAATAGAAACTTTATCAACTGTGAATTTTTTTACAGGGCAGAGTACCTTGCTATTATATTCTATGTGCCAGTGTGTGTCTAGGAATTTGCATAGAACGTGTCTACCAATATAGACAACTATATTCACAAAAATACATGTCCACCAGAAATCAATTACTGTTTTAAAAAAGCAGCAGTGTTCTTAAAGAGTTTTTGTTAGTCTTAGCAATTTTTAGTATTTTCATAGTGAGTATAAGGCAAAGACAATTTAGCTATCAGAGATATCTTGGCTTTTTCAAAAGAAATTACAGTAAAAAACGAACAGCCAGTGCAAAAACCAACCCAGAACCAATTATAGCACTTTAGATAAATTGTAGTAAATTCTTAATATTTAACATGGTTTTAGAACCTACTTACTTGCTTGTTTAACTTGGCTATTTGTTAGGACATGTCTGATTAATCTATAGGAGTCTATTGAAATATTTTACTAATGAGTCTGGCAAGTGAAAAGAAATGGGTGACACCTGTAGAATATTATGCTACTTTTATATGTGGAAAATTGTACAGAATTCTGACACTTTTAGTATACCTTTAAAGAGGCACCTCACACATTATGCATTTGACTTTCCAATAAACCATTAAATACTTTTTTTATTCCTGACATAACTATTTAACTGCTAGACCAACATAACCCTGCCTAAAGCCTCAGTAAATTATGCAGACATTTCCACCCCAAAGAAGTAAAGATTCAATAGTCTGGGTGCCAAGATCATTAGGCAGTGCAAATTTCAAGTGAAATGTTAGTGTCTTCAGAATTGCTGGAATACAATACATTTAAGCTGATGGTGCCCTCTTCATGTTTCCCTGTGTGTTATGAAATAGATGCAGGCTTGGAAGTATCTTGGGAGTTTGAAACAAAAGTAAAACTATTATCATTTCAAAAGAGATGCTGCCTTTCCCCACAGATTGTTGGGAAGATCAAAGTTAAGATATAAGTGTACAGAAAACTTACCAGTGCTAGTAAAGTGAATTGCACTAAATTTAAACTTATTTAATTATACAATCAAACATGATATATCATAAACGGCATGTCCTCAACTAGCTCTGAGGAATTCAATAGGCAAAAGCATAAAGAAATTTTAGGTTCTCTCGAATTTTATAGTTTAGTTGAAAGAACAAATAAGACAACAGTACTATGTACATTTTGTTGCATTTACACAATTAAGTTAGTATGAGTTTAATCCTGGGAGGAAAAGAAGTTGAGATGAATAAACAGGAACACAACATGCATATGAAGAACCTATTCCATCTAATCATCACTGGGTATTAGTCCCCCACCAGGACATTTAACTTTAGTCAAACTTACTCCTTACTGTTCAGACTACTGTAGTAATAAATTGCATATATATATTTGTTTCCATTGTCACAAGCTTCTATTTTGTGTTAAGAATCTTTTTTTTAATGTGTTCAAAAAAAATCTGTATATCTGGAGTTGAGATATACACTCCCAATGCAAGTACTCATCTTGTGCTTGTTGCAGATGGACAGTGACTCTCAGCATAAAAAAGACTAACCTTGTTTGTACCCCTCCCTCACAGGGGAAAATAAAAACGTCAGAGCAATGATATCACCAAACAGCACAGTTCCTTGATTCTGCTCGGCATTATGCAGTGTCACATTGTCCTAAGGCTGCACACTTACAAGAATTGATAATAAAGAGCATCTTTATTCATATCTACTAGGAAAGATTGTCAGCCTGGTTGACCTAACTGAGATCTCATGCCTGCACCTGACCTTATCACTGTGCCCAGCAGCAGGTTGAGGCTGACTCAACTGATCTCATCCCCAGCCCCCCAGAAGTCCGGGGTGATGCCAACTTCATCACAATCACGTTACCCCAAAATGAAGATGTGGGGCTATTGGGATGTGAAGAACCAATGGTGGTATGGTGGCAGGGGGAGGTGTGGAACAGCTGACAAAAGCTACTCTAGATCTCTCACACAGAAACATATTAAAAAGGTGATGAGTATGACTTCAAAATTATATTCCCTAGAAGGAGGTTCAACCAAGGTACAAATCACAGTGTTATTTCCTCAAATGTGATAAACAAGGTTTTATCACTTAGGATTAATAGCATTGATGAGTTAGCAAATTGCTTGGTGCTCTATATTATTTATTAGCAGCGATCCACAGTGTTAGATAAATTGCATTTTAAAGAAAAGTATACAGGAAATTCTCTAGCACAAAGCATTTGAAATAGTTGTAAGGGTTGGGAAAAGCTTATATATAACATGAGAATTAAGTATAAAAGAATTCTGCTAGCAATAGTCACCCTCAGGAGTACCATGGTAACAATTCTGCAAGTGCTAAAATTAATCTCTCCTAATCTATGTGGATTAAGACTTTCTAAACATGAAACAAAAGAACAAAATCAGAGATAATAAAGAGTTAAATTGAAGCCTTAAACTCTCAGCTGCATGACTGGTTAATGAAATTAGGACCATCAGTCCTATTCTTTAATAAAAACCTTCTTCTTGTAAACTTTAATGTGTAAAAAAAAGTTCCTCCAGACCTTGGCATTTGCTTCTTGACTGGTTCAATTTAAACTTCCCCCAGAATAGTTTCTGCAAGGTCTCAACATGGTGGCTACTTTTTATTTAAAATGAGACTTGATGATCTTGAGGAGCCCTTCTAAGACTCATCCTATGTTTTGTATTGTTTTGTTTTGTTTTTTATAAATTTGAGTACCACAATGGACAATATGTTCCAGGAAGAGAAAAATCTCCAAATAAAACCTAATTGCAAACTAGAGTACAAGAGTAAATTCTTTCCTTAAGGTGATTCCAAATATACTATGAAATTTTCAAGTTGATTCACTCAATTATTTTTTATTAGGTTTGAACCCAGTCACTTTATAATAAAGATCATTTATTGTTCTGACTACCTAAGTCTTATCTACCATCAATTCACTTTTATTAAGATCAAAGTTTACCTGGAAGATTCTCTCCCTCCCATTCTGCCTTCTTTCCTTCCTTCCTCCTGTTAACATAGGGCTAATGCAGGTATGGTTTACCCTAATTATATTCCAGTGACCTGAACCCTTGCTCCTGGGGTGCATCAGACCCCACTCCCTCCCAAGATCATGTGCCTGGTGTGTCACCTGGCTTCACACTGTGAAATTTCACTAGTGTAGAATCTGAACTGCTCTAATGGTCACTGCATGTGATGGCTCCTCAAACTTTTCAATGGTCTGCAATACAGTACTTTAGCGTCATTAAAATGTCATGCTGTCCTAATATAGATATATGTCTTCATTATCTCAATTCTTGGCACAGTGCTTTAAAAAAACACTGTTTCAAGTTTATCGAATGACATGATGTTGTTCACAACATGTTCACATCTTCCAGATGAGTCTGGAAATTCTTCCAGACAAACTAATCCTTTTTTTTTTCTTGCTATTGGTGACTCATGAATGCAGGCAGAGCCCTTGGCTTCGTTAGTACTTTCTACACCACCCTCAAGTTCATTCAGCTTGTCCAGTCAACAGCTTGTGATGTGTCAACTTCAAAAATTAAACAAACCAGACAACACAGCACTTGCACTACAGAGAACTCCCCCACCCCCAACCTTCCATTGCTGACTAAACTGCTATGACTTTTGTTCCTCACAAATCCACAAATCCTACCTCTGGCTCAGTTCCAACTTCTGTTTTCTGTTTATTCATCAGAAACTTATTTTATCAGCTGAGCAGCATACCCAAAGTTTTCTCATTTAAAGATCTGGTTTCTCTATATAAATGTTTTTATGTCTGATGCAGGGGTTACCAAAAGTATAATACAATTTTTCTTTAAAAAAATTCCTATAGCATATAAAGGAGAAAAATTGAATTAATAATTGTTACTCCTTTCTAAATCTCCAAAACTTAATTTCTATCTGTTCTTAGGTATAAACAAAATATGAATGTCCAAAGGCATAACTTTAAAAGAGAGGTAAACACACACACACAACACACACACACACACACACACACACACACACTGTGACAATCTTGAAAGAATGCATTCAGTTTTGGATATTTGTACCTCACCTCAGGAAGGAAAATTCATGTATACTTAGTTAATTTCCTAACTCTTCTTTGAAGTTCAGGCAGTAGTAGTGTAACACCAGAAAAACTTAAAGAAATTTGAGATACTGTTGATCCACTAAATTAAATCAGGGAGAAAAATAATGGACAATACAGCTTATTCTGGATTTGGAAAACAGTCATTAAGAGCTTGATCTTGGTTGAGAG
The DNA here is from genome assembly GCF_052094955.1 of Ictidomys tridecemlineatus. Lineage (NCBI taxonomy): Eukaryota > Metazoa > Chordata > Mammalia > Rodentia > Sciuridae > Ictidomys > Ictidomys tridecemlineatus. Next base: position 105,822,802 of record NC_135481.1, read on the forward strand.
TGACAGAATAAGTTGCATAGAAACTGAACCTGTAGAAGGAATAGCAAAATATTTTAAGGCATCTTGATGTATTTTTAAATAACATTTTCCACTTTTATAAAGATTAAAACAAAGATATTAAAATATTTTGAATTTTTATTGCATAGTATGTTCATATTTTTGCCATCAATCATCTTATTCACAATAGGATCACAGCAATAGGGTGTTAAAGAAGTCATAAACATTGATGTGAGCACTTTCAGAAATTTAGCAAATGATCACTTCTCATGAGAAAGGTTGAGAAAGGTGATGGTAGATATTTATATTCAGTCTCTGCTTGGTGATATAATATTGTAAGCAAATATGCCTTAATTTTAATTTTGAAAATAAACAAATATTTTCTATATATTACGACATATCTGATGCTAACATCTGTTAATCTTCATTGTGATTATAATTTGGTAGTGAGAATAGCATTAGAGAAAAATGCAATTAGGAATTATTTGACTTATAAAATTCTACAAATTTATCCCATGTCCACATGGACATCTACTTCAGATCATAGCACCTCCAACCACTAAAAAACAAAAAACAAAAAACAAAAGAAAATATATTTTGAAATGAGTGTTTTTTACTTAGTTATTTCTCATCATTTAGCACTAACCCAATCAGTCTTTTACCATATATCTTAGTCCTACCAAGAAATTACCTAGTTTATATTTAGACCTTTGAGATTGTTTGGTTTCAAGACATTCTTTATTCATGCAAATGTCAGTAAAGGTTACTAGGAAAAGTCACCATAGAAAAAGATTGAGACACTGAATGTCTAGTCTTATATACCATCAGTGTTCCTCCTTCTTCATGTTGGGAAATCCTCAAGTGGGATTGCTTCCAGGTAACATGTGCACAGCTATTAAAATACTCAAGTACAGCACAATGCCTGCTACACTGATGATGATAGCACTAAAAACCCTTTAGTGTATGGAAAGAGCATATCCCTCAGTACAGAGAAATCAACACAGATCAGCCTTTAATTTTCTTTCAATTGTTCCTTATTAAAAGAAAAAAATTAGTCATTTTTACAAAGATATATATCTGCTTTTTATGACTTAATAGAAATTTACACATCTCATCTCTATACCCATCCCTAGATGTGCTTAAAAATGAAAAGTCAAAGATGACTTTTGTAGTACCTGGCAGGTAGATCCGTAGATCCAATAAGGTGTGCTTCTCTGTGCTTTTTGTAGGATGCAGATGCAAAGTGACAGAGGAAATTCAAAATTCTAGTATTATATGAGTATCAAGAATAGAATGGAATTCCCAAGGTATGCTGCAAAAAGTGGGCATATGTATACTTTTAAAATGAGAATTGCAATCTTATAAAAATTTGTATAATATGTTGTATAATATCTTAAACATACTCATTTAATTTTTCTGGTTTATGGCAAAAATATACGCCTAATTTTTTTTAAAAAAAATCATTACACTAAGATTTTTACTGCTAATGAAAAGAGTAAAATCCATCAGAATGCTTACTACAATATGAGATAAAGATATCCTACCAACAGAGCTCCCTTTCAAATCAGTATCTTTGACACTGGCCTCAGAATACATTAAACGTGCATAGAATTTTGGTCTCGTACTTTCAGTTTCCAGAGTGTGAGAAATTGAGTTTTTCTTTACACTCCTAGTCTGTAGTATTTTTTTGTTATAGCAGCCCCAGAAAACTAATACACCAGAACTTTGGGGAAAAAAAAACAAAACAAAAATACTATTTTATTCTTTCCATATCAATATTGAAATCTACAAATTAAAAATCTTTTATGCCCATTTACCTTTCAAAACAGTAGGATGTAAATGTTTCCATTCATCTTTCTAAATTAAAATATTTTTAAAAATCATATTTTAAGCTAAATCTTAGTCCAGAATTTCTGTATATTCAACTAAGAAGACAACAGTGGCTCAAGACACAGTCCTGAGGGCCCTCCACTGATTCAGCTACTGATGCACACCACCCAGCCATGAGTGCTCAGTCAGTGGGCCAGGAAGCCCTTAGAACTTCAGCCTCCAGGACCACACCACTCTCCTGCCATGGCCCACAGTTTCAACATCAGACAATGTCAGCCCAAAGGGTTCAAAGACAAATTTCTCCATAGGTAGCTGCTTTCATCAAGCTCTATATTATGGAAATTACTCTTCATTCCCATTACTTTTATACTCATGCCTTCAAGAGTTTGCTTGGTTTGGGCATAAGAGGAGAAAGGTCTTCTTTATCATCAGGGTTTCCACACATCTTTCATAAGTTGATGGAACTTTCTTGGTATTTTATTTTATGGCCCCATCTCACACGAGTGGTGCAAACACCTGTATCCTTACTCCATGTGTAAATAGAGGATATGCTCTGCTGTTTATCTCTTCCTTTCGCTGAGGCCCTATTTTTTATTGGTGATAAAATTCAAACGAAAATTTTCAAAGCTTCAATATCAGATTTAATTAAATATCTGTTTATCACCAAATATAACAAGCCATAAATTATATGGATGTTTCGGTTTATTTGGCTCTGCAAACATGCCGCTTTGATCGATATAAATTTGGCTTCACTCATGTACAGAAACCATCTTGAAAGTGACAGCTCAGTGATATTTTCTCCCTCAGCAGAATGAAAGAAATCTTAGATGGAAGGCTTTCAGCTGAATCTAACTAAGAAGTTTAGAAACAGGAGAGGCAGATCCCCAAGCCTGTAAAAGAAACTTGTAAAGAATTTATAATAACATGAAACATTATGGGAAATGTGGAACGATGTGGAATTCCATGATGTACGTTGCTACTACATGTTAAAGTACAAAGAAAAAATATGGAGAAACAATAAAACCACAGGACTATTTATATAAAGGAAGAAACTAAAGAAAACATGTTTGAGTATTCTCCAAAAGAAAAATTAAAAGGCTCTAGCTATTGCTGAGAAATAGGCATGGGTATGCTAAGAAAAAAATGTTTAAAATAATATTAACAGGAGGAAATTGAAACAGAAACACAGATTAATATTGAAATATTATTGAATAAACAAATGCTTTCTTACAATTAACCTAAAGCTTATGTCAGCTTTTATTGAGGAGATAAAATTTTGCATCTGAATAACTGAAAAATCTTATTGAAATCCCCCAAAATAGAATTGGCTGATTTTCCTAAAGAAAGGATTATACAATTTCAGTAAATTGTCCTTGTTAGAATTCTCCAAAGCAAGGTGGTCAGTATAGATTTCCAAATAGTTAAGAAACATGAAAACCTCTTTTCTCAATTAAAGTATTAAAAAAAGCTTTAAGTTGTCTGGATTTCATGAAATCTGGCCTGCAGGTACAGAATTGGTATGTGCTAGGGGCCACAATTTGTTTGAACTTGGCAGTCTTTATTGCCCATTTTAATTAATTTTCTTTGTCACATTCCATATATTTCCTTTACTGCATTCAAGGGACTATGCTGTGTTGCCCCAGGGTGGCTAATTTAACACCTGAAAATTCCATTATTTTTTTTCTATGTCTCCAATTGACTAGTGGGCAATGATGTGCATGAGTGTGGCATAGAAAATTCCCATAGCAGGCATTCTATTTCGGATAAGTTTGCATTAAAAGCTCTTAATAAGGATAGCATATTTCCTTTGAAGTTCCTGGGCAGGACCTCTTGTAATTCCCGTGTTGCTTTTATTTAGGCAGAATATATAGCTATTCCATTGTTTGTTCTCAGTTCAAATCTCATTAGCGTGGTGTTTGCATTCACTGCTTATATAATGATGAAGAATTTTTTATTTGAATAAGGCCCCTGGGAATATATACATATGTGTGTGTACATTATTTGATTAGAAAGTCTCTGTGTAGTTATGAATGAATAAGAAGCAGAGAAACAAAGATATAATATTATAACATTTAGGTTTAGGTTCAAACCCCAACTTCCATTCAAGACCATGATCCTTTAGGGAAATCCCACAATAGGCTTCCAATTTCCTCAGCTATAAAACAGGGAGTACAATAGTGCTTTGCTCACATAATTACTAGGTGGATTAAATTAAAGTGTCTAGCAAACTGGAAAGCAATATAAAAATATTACCCACTTTACATTGAAGAAACCAATATAGCACAAAATGTTAAAGTTGGGATATCACATGGTATCTCACACATATATACATATAGTTATTATGCCTCAACTTAGAAAAAAATAATTTAAAAAGCCAGTGGACCTTAAACTCCTCTCTTCCATTTACAGATACTTGACTTTTCTCTGCCTCAATGTTTCTCATCCACAAAGGGGCATAATAATAAAACATCTTCTCCTGAGTTATTGTGAGGACTGAATGAAAACTTTCTATGAAGCTATCTGGTCCTGTCACACATATCAAAAACACATCACTCCTCTCATATGAGTCTAGTTGAGAATGCTTTTGACTTTGTTTCCTGCAAAATTTAACAAAATGGAGTTGCTGTTAAATTTATATACATTATTCAATTTAGAAATTATAATCAGCTTTATAAAATGAAAATACATTCAAACTATTAACATAAACATTTTAAAACAAATTGTTCAGAGAATTTAAGGGAATATCCTAAAGAATACACCACCAATACAGTTTAGTCTAATTTAGGTATTCTTAGAAAAGCTTAAGTACTTTTATAAGTTGATGCAATAGCCTCCACTTTATTTACATATTATATCCTTATTTATTTTTATATTTTTGGTTAAACATCTGTATGTAAATATTAACAAGGGTGCATTAATAAAACTAATTTAAAGCAAAACTCATTTTAAATGATTTAGGTGATATAAATAATGCTTATTACTCAATATGGTAAAATACATAAAAATGCAGACCACTTTGACTCTTATATATGTGTGTATTTTTGTACATATAGAAACATGAAAAATGTTAAAGATGTGAGTAATATAAATAATAAATGATAGAAATATTATAATTATTGTTATGTACTCTTGAAGGAATATTGGAACCTCACCACTTCCTGACTCTGTTTTCCAGTTTCCCCGAATTGAGCAGATTTGTTCTACCACACACTTCTATCATAACCTAAAAGAATGGTGCCAAACTGACCATGAACTTAAACCTTCCAAACCGTGAATCAAAATTAACTTTTCTTATTTTTCAGTATATTGATCTCAACTATATGTCACAGCAATGGAAAGATGACAAACACACTAGGAATATAATTTTCAGATACTTTTATTTAAACCCCTTGTTGTTCTATGGCTACCAATCAACCTGTATTGCCCTTTCTGTCTTAAATTAATTTCAGGTCCTATTTAACTTAGTCAAACTTAGTATTTCAAATTAGTCTCCTGCTATTTAATCAAATGAATCTTATAATATATTTATTAATGAGTAGATCCTTTTTTAATTAAATACATGGTTAACCTAACTTAATGTAATGAGTTTTCTATAATACTCCATTGACAGTGAATCTTTGATGTTTCAGGACATATTGCTACAAATGAAATATGTAAACACATCTATTGAGAAACTTATTTAAATATTCTATATGAATATATATATACTAATAAATAAAATGAGTTTTTATTTATACATATATACTTCAGAGGCAGTTATGAAACATACCAAACATTGTATAAAAGCTATGATATATATATATATATATAGTATAAATTTGTACATACATATATCCTATGTATGTTTTCTAAATCAAGACATTTATATTTAAATTATCAACACAAAATATACCTGAAAGTGTATCTTTATTAATTATGACATAAATAACATATTAGTATGTTTAAGCCTTTAATTGACTTTGGATATGTAAATATGCAATCTTTAATTCTGACCAACAGAAAAAGTGTTAACTGGGAAGTAGAAGAAACTTTAAAAAATCAATTATATCATTTTAAGTATGTTTCAGTAATTGAAATCAATTAATTATATTTCTTCCTTTAATAATCAATGTTCCTAATGTTTGTACATCTTGTATGGTTTGTGTTAATGCAAGTTTCATTCCTCTGATAGCACAATTTTATGTACTAGGCATTTTATCTACTTGGGTCTTATACTAGTAAGCTAAATATTTTTACTATTATGGAGTAAACTTTACTACACATAATCCTTTAAATTTTAAACTACAAAAATTTTATGTTTTGTTTCTACCTCAAAAGCTTTTTTTTATTTTATGAAATGTATTATTTACTATTTAAGCACTTATCTTAATATTGTTTTTGCCTTGACTAAGTTACTTTTTTGTTCTTTTTAAGTACATTTAAGGAGAATCCCAAGGATGAAATTTAAAAAATAAATACTTTATCAACTTTTAGAACACACAATTTTTCTTCACAGACTTAACTCCATTTTATGGTTCCTCAAAAATATTTTGTCACTTTTCTGCTGCCTTGTTTATTTATTATTTCCTATGTGGTTATGTACAATTACACCAGTTCTCTAATTTATGAAGTACTTGTTTATTCAGGAAAAAGACAGTTCAAAATATTTTGCCATGAGCTATTACTCTAACAATTACTCAAACATCTTAATGTCACGGCCACTTAAATGACAGTAACTACAAGTTCCTTTCAGATGCAGCTTCAAAGAAAATGTCAATAACAAGTCCAACAACAAATGTGTCCCCTTTTAGGAAGTATTATGGCTCCATATTCCCCTACCCATCAATCTCCATTAGCAAGCTATCATTCACCTTATTATATTTCAATTTGGTTTTTTATATGTTTTCTTTTTCCCCTAGTAGATTATAAAATTTTTAAGGTCAGAGAAAATTTTAGAGTCATCTTTTACTCCCTTATACAATACGTCCTTGACCTTTGCATACTCAATAAATGTTGAATAAATTGATAAGTAAATAGTTAAATACTACCAGCATTAAAAAAACATTTGAGTTAGAAAGAAACTTTCTATGACTTTGTCTGTATCCTGATGCTATGTATTATTTCCAACAAAATTTCCTTTTGTTTTTGTGTTATTTTCTAGTCTTTTGCTTAGACTGGGAGGTATTTGATCAGAAATATGAAATGAAGTAGCTTGCTGATTTTTCTTCAAAATTTCAAAAGAGGAAAGATCTTTTATAACATTTGAGTACATTTGCCTGCAGGTTCAGAATGTTTAGACTCTGGGAGGGAGAAGAAACAATTAGAAGGAATTATAGAATTACTTATATTTATTTAGCATGCACAGAATATATTCATGAATATCTAGAATTTCCTTTGTTTTTATGGTCACTTAATTTAAGGTACTCCAGATCTCATTAACACTAACAATTGTAAAACCTCCTGGTTCAAATGTTATATCTAAAGGCAAAACAAAAGATGCTATGCAGACATTGTTCTGATGAGTTATTTTCCAGTTCTTTTTTCCCCATTACAATCTGAAAAGTTTCAAAGAGTAGAACTCACATGAATTTTATACTATTTTAATAGTACTGTCATAAATATTTAACCTGATTCCTTCAGACAAATGAATAAAATAAGATGATTTAAAAATGTTTCTTTGAAATAAATTAGGGTTCTTTAACATCCAAACTGTGTCTTTCAGCCCAAATTTGCACTCTCTAAATGGATGTATGTAGGAAAATAATTAGCGTTAACAGGTACCTTGTCTTGATATTCCAATAAAAGCTTTCATTTATAGGATCATAGGCTTATAGTTCATTCATCTAAGACCTACAACACAGTGAGAACCAGAGTCATTAAGAAGATTTTAAACAGCAATGATTTTATAATGTCCATGAACATTGCTTAAAAATCCAACTTCCCTCTGGTCCTCTTTGATCACTCTTCTATTGCTATGATCCAACATTAGTTCTGTACATGTTTTAATATTAGCTTTCAGTTTTCAACATCCTAGAAAAGATGAAGTCATCCCTTAACCAATTTAATGAAGCTTGTTTTAAATCGTAGTTTACCACAATCATATATATACACACACCAAATTTAAAAAAACTTTGTTAATGTCAATAAAATAAAATTATAATAATTAAAATTATGGGAGAAGAATCAAAACATTGGAAGACTTCTCTTAGGTCTGATATCATTCATAGAAGTAAAACACATGTTATTTTCAAATTTGTACCAAGGTACAAATTCCTTTTAGTAAAAAAAAAATGATTTAGAGATAAAATTATTTATTCAAGTCTATGTGATCAGTCATTTTCAAAGGCAGAATGGTTACCTTATTGAATTTTTCACAAGGTCTTTTTTCCCCTGCCCTGTCTGTATTCTTTACTTTTCTATAGATTGAGGGTTTTCCCTTTCCCCTCATAAATTGGTAATCTAATCCAGTCAAAGCCTGAATTCCATACAAATTCTGTTACTTTCCTTGTACCTACAGCAGCATTCATAGGGTCAACACTTTAAGGAGATAATGACAATGGGATTATTACAATGTGATTTAGGCAGAGAAAAAGATATTTGAATCTTGGGTTTGCAGAGTTAATTGAATCAAAATGTTCTGAACTGCATGGGCGTGAGAAAGAAAAAGCATTAATGATGGCATGTGCTCCCATAATTCATTCTTATGAATCATGCTGATTCCTCTGTATATAAGGCGAAGATGAAAGTGTTTTGTTAAAATTTGTTCATATATCATTCCTGTTATGTGGGCAGAGAAAATGTAGTATCAGAAAGACTGATCTTCCAACTCTCAAAAATTACATTTTTAGATAGAACTGAAATAAAAGCATCATATCTCTTAGGGTTTACAGCCTCTCCTTTTGACAATCTGAGACTTTAGTTTCCATTAGAAATTTTTAAATGCCTCTTCAGTCTGCCTTTTAAAATAACTGCTTAAAATTCAAACCTGACAAAGGGAATGCTTTGATGCTCATCAAATATTATGTTTTGCTTCTAGAAATGTCCAGAAAAAGGTTAGGCTATGGAAGCATGGTCAGCAATACAGCATTCAGAGTTAGGGCTTTTAGGCAAAACTTAGAACTGTAACTAAGACATTTGATGGATTAGTGATTGAATGGACAACTGGGTAATAACAGTAGGCAAGCAGGATATGGCTAGAGTAGGTAGGTCACTGAGTGCCTGTCTTGGTGATTATATCTTGTCCTTGACCCCTCTTGTGTATCCTCCCCCACTTCTGACACTTTCTGGCTTGCATGATCTGAGCAGCTTTCATTCACCACACCCTTCTGCCATGATGTTCTGCCTCATTTTAGGCCCAGAGCAATGGAGTCACAGCTGACCCTGGGTTAAAACACTGAAATCATGAACCAAAATAAACTTTTCCTACTGTACTTTGTATTGGTTACAGTGATGAAAAGCTGCTTAACACATTACAGGAAGTTCCCAAAAGTTACTTTGAACAATGAAGCCATGAGCATTTGGGGCATATTTGCATATATGTATGTGAATACAGAACATAGAACCAGTCAACAGAGAGTTTATAGTTCAGTTTAGAAGATAGTATCAATATGTAAAAAATAAATTTTTAATAATAATTAGGATAAAAAGGGTTAATTTTCAGGAAATAAAGTGTGATATATCAATGTGAATTGGAGTAATTTGCTTGAAAGGGTAGAGTTTGGATAGATATGTTGATTTGTTCCTAATGATCAGAGAAACAAATATATAATAGCAAATATTAAAAAAATAAAGAAATAGGCATTTGTTTAGACCCTGTTTCTTAGATGTACAAGTAGTTCCTTGAAGAAAAGGAAAGTGGCTAATTTACCTTCATAACATAATGTCACATAAAATAATTACAGAGAGTGTCAGAAAAGGAAGAGATTGAAAGGAAATAAAAATTTGAAAGGCTGCATTGGAAAAAGGTAAGAACCTAAACAAATAGCAATATCCACTATTATATGCAAATGAGACTTCCGTGTGTGGCCACTCCACAATTCAGTAGTTAGCAGACAGGTAAGTTGCTTAGAGTATTAGAGTGAGGTGATAGAATTCTGATAAAAGTTCTAGGAGAGAAAGAAAAAAAAAGAGTGATGAAGATTGTGACCAAAGAGAAAGCTGGCCATTAAAATCTCACATGGAAAAATTTGAAATCTTTTAAAACAGTGTTGCTAATGTTTTAAACCATATGAAATGCTTTTAATTCTCTAATACTAAGTCAACTATACACGGAATTGTTTCCATGATAGAATTTTTGAGAAAAAAAAAACAGAGAAAGGTACTGATCACTGTGTACAATTTGTTGATAACAGGAAAGAGAATATATATAAGATATGAAGGAGATTAAAATTCAAAAAAATGGACTATTTGTAATTAATTGAGACACTTTCATGGGATAATATTTCAGAGATTGTAAGTCATTCTGATGATCCTTTATTAGCAATTCCAAAGTTGAATGTCTTATGAGAAGAGGAATGATACTTTCAAAGCATCACTTGAAGAGTAAGTATGTATTAGAAGATTTAATGTTATTTTACAATAACCATATTTCACTGCATAATTGTTGCAGATTTTAAGTCTATTTTATTTTAGTTTGCTTAAAAGTTGAATGTAAACATTGTGTGAAGCATTTAAAAATTGCACTGATATTATTTTAAAATAATTTATTAGTAAACAGTATGATGCAAGATTAGGATGCTTGGAATACTTGTGAATATATGTTAATGTGCTGGCAGTGATTATGTTGTGAAATATGGTATTGGCTGAAACTCTTCATAAATTCTTTGCACAAAAGCACCAAATTTTTCTTCTAATAGCAATTGAGTTTATTAATTTTTAGCCATATTTTCTTATTTTTGTTGTGAGTGTTAAGGTAACATACTTTTCATATTTCTGTCTCTGTCCTATAGAACAATATACAATAAACCTAATCCCTTTATTCCCCTCAAAAATGGAAGTTGTTTAAACATAAAAAGTTATGCACTAAGGGCTGCCTTGCTTTTCTTGCTCAGAATAAAAAACAATGGTTTTCTTTATATTTTATTTGAGGGATGTTTTGTTTAGCCTCCTTGCCATCCAGATCATTTATTTTCTAGGTATCTAGTTTTTCCATATCTCTATATCATTTCTCCTATGTGGTACTCAGAGTTTAATAATATATCAGAATAATCTAATCAGCGGAGAGATACAAAATGAATGTTTGAGACATGGCATAAAGAAATAATTCAATGTGATGAGGTTTAAGGAGAAAGCTTTGAGAAAGGACTAAGATTCAAGAAATTATTGTAAGAAGTAAATAAAAATTGAAACATTGTATATAAAGTGTGCTGATTTAATTCTCTGAGATCCTTAAAATTGATACAACTCTCTAATTTAAAACTTAAGTTTTGTGTTGACATTAGTAAGCTCAATATTTTTAAAAATAAAATCTATTCAAAAAACTAAGTAAATCAGGCTAGGGATATAGCTTAGCTGGTAGAGTGTTAGCCTTGCATGCACAAGGCCCTGGGTTCAATCCCCAGCACCAAGCGCTCTCTGGCTCTCGCTCTCTCTCTCTCTCTCTCTCTCTCTCACACACACACACACACACACACACACACACACACACACACACACACAAAAGTCAATTATATCTAGTTACTAATGTATCATGCAAGTGCAAATTATTTGTAATGTTTGATCAATTAGGAGGAAGCAAATATTACCTTTCGGGATATCTTTCAAAATGTGGAAAAATAGTTTATTATGGCGGGAGTGGACAATATGTTTCAATCCATAGTTTGGTGCTCTTATAACCAAATGAAATAAAAGTCCTAACTCTTATTTAGTCTAAAAAAAAGTCAGTGCTATATTTGTTAATGGGGAAATTTGTACCAGAAAAAATACATTCAAATTTGGAAAACATACGTAATATTACAAAGAAAAAAATGAAAGGCTTTTTCAATATAAAGTCAACTTAAATGAAGAAAAATGTTTGATTATAAATGAAGAACACTAGGTTTTATCTCATTCCATGTTTCGCACACATTTATTAAAAATAATCAATTATTAACAGTTAAAAATTTATGAGCTAACTACATATCAGAAATTGATTTAATGACTTTATAGACAGTAACTCAGATATGTTATGCTTCTGTGAAGCAATAAATAATTTGATATTTAGTATAATATGATAAGTTGTTTATCCTTATTTTAAATATACAAACACTGCACCAAAAAACTTGCTATCATAACACATTTTACCAAAAATATTATGTTAGTTACTGTTGCAACATTAAAATTTCATCTACTAGTTCTAGTTATAAGACATAGTCTTCTCTTGAAAGCCTCATATGTATAAAATGGATGGGTTTTGACATTTAAAGCATAATGGGTCAAAGAGACACAGCATCCAAACCAAGACAATGGTCAGAGGGGACGAATGAAATTCAATATACAGCCGTGTCAGAAATGTCAGAGAAGAAGTCTGGCTAAGTGATGTGAAATACATTACAGATTAAGAACAGAAAGAGGGAGATGGGTCATTGGAATTAGCAAAAAGAAAGCCATTTGAGGTCTCTGAAGGATCTGTTTCAGAAGAATGATGGGCCTCAAATTTAGACAGCAGGAGCCTAAAATGGGATCTGGGTTTATGGGGGTTAAAAGACTAATGGAAACATAATGAAAGAGAAAAATTGCATAATACATGAAACTGCCAACAGCGTCATGTAATGATGAAGCCTATGAATATCTAAATATAAACAAGGAAGTAGGACTTAGCAGAAAAGAGGTGGTAGATGATTGGAGACCCCAAAATAGTTAAGGGATCAATCCAATCTATTAATGTTTACGAACAGAAAGAATCAAGTGTTTGGGTAACAAACAACATTAATGATGCTAAACCTGAACAAAAAAATAAGTCCCCAAATAAATGTCTGCAAGGTTTTGCTTAGAGATCTGTGGTTTGTCAATTAGGACAGGTGGCTAATGCACATTGCCATTGACCTCTGTCAATTAATTTCACTTGCTCCTGAGGTCATTTAAAATTCCTCTGTGATGAACCACATTCCCAATGCACTGAACTTTCTCCAGTGATTACATGCTTTAAAAAAAAAAAAAAAAGTTGTTCATGGTTTCTCTCCTTTTCAGAATTTAGTTTTCACTCTTTCGATTGAAAATATTAAAATATTTTCAACACTTCTTTCCATCTATCCTGCAAAGCATAAATATAATTCTCGAATGTGGTCCTACAATCTCTAAGAAATAAGTTGCAATAAGCTGGGTACAACTTCATCAATTATTCTGCCAAAATCTTGCAAGAGACAGATCTACCCCCATTCCAGCCTCACCACACCACTCTCTGATTGGCTTGCCAGTGACAAGAAACAGAATGCTTTGAAGGGCTGGAGCTTCCATCTATCATTATTTTCTATTTCATGCATCTTTTGAAAACGTATTAAGTAATGACACACTTTTTGAAAACTTTCTTATTCTAATAAGTTACATGTTCCCTCCTCTGTGCCACATTAGTGCAATGAGCACACGTCTATTGCTGCATTTTTAATTCATATAATAATAATTATGACTTTGTGACACATAATTCTTTCCTCTGACAAAATAAGGCATGTGTTGAAGGATCATAAGTTTGCAGATTGACATTGCTTGAATGGACAAAATTTAGAAAGGTAGGAAAAAAACATGAAGAGGGAAGGAAAGTAAAAAGGAAGGGAGGGAGAGAGAATAGTGATAATGATGATAACTTAGAGCAACCAAAAATCCAGAGATTTATTAATTGACATGAAGCAGAAACTGTATTTTATGCCAAACCAGAGAATTTCTGAGGAAATGTGCTTCCTTTGGAAAATATAAAGGGTCACATTCCACACTCTGCTGTCCACTCCAGCTTGCCCTTTCTATCATTATATAGATGTGATTCTCCTATTTTTCTGAGATCATAGACATATAAAGATGGACACTAGGATTAGTTAAGCCTTATATTTCCAATTTAGGATTAATTTTATAACCTCTTCTATGGACAAACCTTCTTCCCTCACTTCTAAATTGCTAAAGCCATAAAGTTTAGGAATCTAATGTTACAATAACCACAATCTTCCCACACCCTAAAAATACCCATCATCTCTAACCCCCAAAAAATAAATGTATGGTTTTATGTGTGGCAAGCTTTAAAAGTGAGACTTATATCCTGAAATAATGCATGCTTATTTTTAAGAAAATAAGAAATATATGCAAATAAGAGTTTAAAAAATAGTGTTTTGTCAGCTTTTTTATTGCTGCCACCAAAAGACTTGAAAAGAACTATTACAGGGGAAAAAGTTCATTTGGGACTCATGGTTTCAAAAGTCTCAGTCCATTGATGGTTAGCTCCATTTCTGGGGGTTGCCAATGAGTCAGTGCATCATGGCAGAAGGGTATGGCAGAGAAAAGCAGACAAGAACTTCTCAGTACAGAATCAGAAACAGACTAAGCTCAGCTCACAAAATATATACCCTAAAGCTATACCCCCAAGGCCCACCTCCTCAAGCCACAACCCACCTGCCTATAGTCACAACTCAGTTAATTCCTATCAGGGGATTAATTCACTGATTGGGTTAAGGGTCTCATAACTCAATCATTTCTCCTCTAAACCCTCTTGCATTGTCTTGTACATGAGTTTTGGGGGACATCTCACATCTAAGCCATAGCAAAGATTTATCATAAAAACTTTATGGAGATATATTTCCTAATCATAATAATAATAATAATATTACAAACAGCAATAAACTCAGCATATGCAAAACATAACATTTCATGATTAAAACTGTTCAGATAAATTATCAGTACTGAATAGTTTATATGTAAAAGTTCTTTTCTAAAGAAATTATATATGTTGTGTCTTTTAATCGTCACAGTAACCTATGAGGAAATATTTTAATCTTTTATTCAAAGATGAGGAAATTGAGCTTCAAGAGGTCAAGGATGTGTATTTAGTATCAAGTAAGTAAAGATAGGATTCAAATTTAAATCCATCTGAGTCAATGTGTGGGTGCTCAATACACATTCTATAAGGCCAAGGCAAGGGCTTTTCAGAACATTAGAAATGTGATTTAGTGCAGAAATATTTAAACTGTTCATTTTTATAAATCTAATTCATGAAATGATTATACAGCAGAGCTACTGTAATGCTTGTTTTGAAAAGAGATTCCATCCTAACACGATTGACATATTAGAGAACAATTTGAGCATAACGGAAATTTCACGTTTACTTATGTGCATTTCCATCCATGAGAAACGTAAGGTTAAAACTGAAAACTGCTCCCAGTTCCCTCGTAGAAAAATTCACAAAACACACACCTCAGCATCTACCAGCTACCTCTGTTCACCCTGTGTATTATGAGCCACAATGATCCATATCTGGTGTTACAAATTTCCATTTGATTTTTAAAAATCTTCCTCTACTGAATCATAACAACGCATGAATGTTTTTATAAGACTTCCAATTTCTCTATCACCTTATCTTGTAGCTACTAACTCCAGCAGCCACCAAAGGGTAGAGCGAAAGTGCCCCTCCAGAGGACCCACCAGAATTAACTAGGTTCCTTCAGAATTAACTGATAAAGATTTAAAATGACATTTATTTATGTGGATATTTGTGGTAAATTAAGAAATTATCAGATAAATAAAAATCAACTTTAACCACTTGAGGATCAAGAAGTACTTTCAGTAGCATTCTTGCAAGTGAAAGGAAAGGACACTAGACAAAAACTTTAAGACATGTGAATAAACAGAAATTTCATAAGGGAGAAAATATAAGCAATGATAAGTATCAAACATTATTATAAAAATAATTTTTACTTCATTTTTTTTCTTTTTCCATGATTTAAGACACTGATATATTCAAAAAGCAACCTTTGGCCTAAAATATAGTATTACTATAATTTGAGTTTGTAACCTTACATTTTTTTTCTGTGTAACTGAAGAGACTAATGAATTTAAAAGAATTGAGATTTTGAGCCTTTTGTGGTGGCACACATCTGTGATTCCAGAGGCTCAGGAGGCTGAGGCAGGAGGAGCAGGAGTTCAAAGTCAGCCTCAGCAAAAGCAAGGCACTAAGAAACTCAGTGAGAACCATTCTCTAAAATAAAATACAAAATACAGCTGAGGATGTTACTCAGTGGTTGAGTGCCCCTGAGTTCAATCCCCAGTACTTACCCTGCAAAAAAAATAAATTAAAAAAATTGATTTTTTGTTTGGGTCATACAATTTATAAAGATGTACTTTTGTGACATTAACAACTAAAAGGATAGGAACAGAACCATAAAGAAGGATAGTTTGTACGTGTGAAGTTAAATTGGTGCAAACAAAATTTTCAGTGTCAAAACTTAAAGATGTTAAAAGTAATCCCTGCAGTAACTTCAAAGAAAATAAAACTAAAATGCACAATAAACTATAAAAGGTAAATTTAAACATTTTACTACAAAAATAAACTCAAAAGCAGACATGCAGAAAACAAAGAAGCCAAAAGGTAGAAAAAGCATGTAGAAAACAAGTAATAAAATGGCAGAAGTAAGTCCTTCATGTAACTAATAATGTAAATGGATTGAACTTGCCAATCAAAGGGAGATATTGAAAGAACTGATAAAAATATATGATCTATATGCTGGTTTTAGATACTCTGGATACGAAGACAAAAATAGATTGAAATTAAAAGAAATAAAATATACATTCCATATAAATTATAACTAAAAGCAAACAGAAGCTTTAAGAGCATTAGATAAGATTGACTTTTAATAAAAAAAAAATTCCAGGAGACAAAATTGGCATTCCATATTAATAACATTTCCATACAGCAAGAAAGTTTAACAACAATAAATATTTATGAGGCTAGTAAACCATCAAAAGATGTGAAACAAAAACTAACAGAAATAAAGGCAGAAATAAAATATTATGATAATAGCTTGTAGTTTTAATACCATTCTCTTCATTATGGGTAGACTAAGATGTAAAAGATAAATAAGGAAATGGAGGACTTAACACAATAATCCATCTATATCTAAGAGACATGTACAAAACACACTACTCAACATCAACAGCTTAACCAATCTTCTCAAGTGCACATGAGAAAATTTCCAAGAACAACACATTTTAGGGCAAATTAAGTCTTAATAGTTGTATGTATGGATAGATAGATACATACATACATAGATATATAGATATCATATCAGGTATCTTTTTTGGCCATAAAAAAAGTAAAGTTAGAAACCAATAACAGTACAAAAAAAGAAAAGAAAATTACCAGAATTGTGGAAAGTCAATAGCCTGCACTTAACCAGTAGGTCAAAGGAGAAGTCACAAAGGGCTTTGAAAACACCTGGAAGCAATATACTAATACATAAAGGACATGGTGAAAGCAATGCTTGGAGGGAAATTTAAGTTATAAATGCTTACATTAAAATCAAGAAATATTTGAAATCAGCAATCTAACTTTACAACTCAAAAACTGAAAAAAAATAATAAAAACCCAAACCCCAAATTGGAAGAGAAAAAGAAATAATAAAGATAAGAGCAGAGGTAAAAAAAAAAAATAGAGGATGGAAAATTAATAGAGAAAAGAAATCATATAAAATTGGTGTTTTGAAAAGATCGATAACATTGACAAACTTTTAATTAGATGGACTAAGAAAAAAGAGAAACCAAAAATTGTTAAAATGAAAAGTTAAACTGAGATATTATTGCCTCTTTTACAAAAATAAAATGAATTATGAGAGATTTCTATTAATAATTGTATGCCAACCACTTGGATAAGGTAGAAAATATGCAATAAATTCCTAAAAACATAAAATCTACTAAGACAAAATCACAAATATATAGAAAATCTTAGTCAACCTATAAATAGTAAAGACACTGAATGAGTAACCAAAATCTTTCAACAAAGAAAAGTCTTAAACCCGAGATCTTCAAGGATGGGTTCTGCAAAACACTCATGAAAGAATTAACACAAATACTTCTAAAACTTTTTCAAAAAATGAAAGAGATAATTGCCATCCTTTTTTTAATACTAGTATTGTTCTGATGTCAATGCCAGACAAAAACAATACAAGAAAAATATTTTACATCCAAATATTCTGTATAAATTTTGAATAAAAATTTCTCAAATAAAATACTTGCAAATAAAATTTGGAACCTATATTAAAAGATTCAAACTAAAAAGATTCTTCTCAGCAAAAGAAAAAATCATTGAGGTGAATAGAGAGCCTATAGAATGGGAGCAAATCTTTACCACAAGTACATCAGATAGAGCACTAATCTCTCGGATATATAAAGCACTCAAAAACATTTATATATATATATATATATATATATATATATATATATATAGAGAGAGAGAGAGAGAGAGAGAGAGAGAGAGAGATCTCCCAATCAATAAATGGGAACTGAATAGACACTTCTCAGAAGACAATATACAATAAATCAATGACATATTAAAAAATGTTCAACATCTTTAGCAATTAGAGAAATTCAAATCAAAACTACTCTATGATTTCATCTCACTCCAGTCAGAATAGCAGCTATCAAGAATACAAACAACAATAAGTATTGGAGAGGATGTGGGGGAAAAGGCACACTCATACATTACTGGTGGGACTATAAATTGGTGTAATCACCATGGAAAGCAGGATAGAGATCCTTGGAAAACTTGGAATGGAATCACCATTTTATCCAGCTATTCCACTCCTCAGTTTATACCCAAAGTACTTAAAGACAGCATACTACAGGGACACAGCCACATCAATTAAACATAGATAAATAGTGGAACCAACCCAGTTGCCCATTACTCAATTTAAATAAAAAAGAATAAAATCTTGGCATTTACAGATAAATGGATGGGGTGGAGAATATAGTGCTAAATGAAGCAAGCCAATCCCCCCCAAACAAAAGGCTGAATATTTTTTTTTTTGATATGAAGATGCTGACTCATAATGGTGATGGGAGGGAGCATGGGAGAAATGGAGGAACTTTAGATATGGCAAAGGGGAGAGAGAGGACGGGAAGGGGCAAGGGGGTATGGATTTTGGTGGAATGAGTTAGACATTATTACCTTAAGTACATGTATGAAGACCAGAATGGTGTGAAAATACTTTGTGTACAATCAGTGACTTGAAAATTTGTGCTCTATAAGTATATTATGAAATGAATTGCATTCTGCCATCATGTATAGCAAAGTAGAATAAATAAATAATTTAATTAAAAAAAATTATATACCATAACCAAGTGTAATTTATTCCTAGAATGCAAGGATGGTTCAACATTTGAAAATAAATCAGTGTAAGATTCTATAGTAACAGAGTGAATGAAAAATATGATCATTATAATTAATAGAGGGAAAGCATTTCTCTAATAATTTAAAAATAGGAACACTAAGCTAGGAATGGAAGAAAATTGCCTCAACATAAATTAGTTTACATATAATACACAGACACACATATTATATCTAATGGAGAAATCTGAACACTTCCATTGTGTGATCAAGATCAAGCAAAGATAACTTCTTCTGGAGCTTCTCTTCAATATATTACTAGAAAGCCTAGCCAGGGCAATTAGGCAAGGGACATAAATAAAAGGTATGCAAACTAGAGGGGAAAAGTAAAATTATCTCTGTAGAATTCATGATCTTATATGTAGAAACCCTAAAGAGAACTAAAAAAAAATGTTATCACAATTAGTACACAACTTTAGTAAGTTAGTCAGATACAAAGTGAATGTGCAAAAATCAGTTGCATTTCTCCACACTAAAATATGAATAATCTGAAAATGAATTTACATTAACAACAGCATCAGAAAAAAACTTATTAATTCAACTTCACCAAAGAAGTGAAAGACTTGAACAATGAAATACACAAAAGATCACTGAAAGAAATGAAAGAAGATGTAAACAAATGAAACACAGCCCATACTTAAGGACTAGAAGGCTATATTCATCAAAACTGTCCTTAAAGGAAAGGTGAAGGTGGCACAGTTAAACAATGTTAAGGGAGTCCAAAGCATGAGAACTACCTTACCAAAAATGATAACATGAGTCCTAAGTTGCAAAGAGAAGACTCTGAACAGTTACATGAAAGCTTATAAAAGTACAAAGCTGCTAGGAAAGGTAAGTATTCAGGCAAACACAGAAGAGTATAATAATCTAAAGATGGTACATCAGTCACTTATAATTTTAAAGTACAAAGTAAAAGTCAAAAGTATGAAAAATAGCTATACTTGTAAATATGTTATAGATATATATAATAGGTAAATATGTAATTTGTGAACTCATTAATATAAAGAACATAGGGGAAAGAGGTAAAAGTGTCATGTTTTGTGTACCATTAGAGTCAAATCTCTTTAACTTAAAATAGATTTATAACTATGTTTCATATATTCCTTATGATAGCCACAGAGGGAATTACTATAATAGATACAGAAAAAAATATAAGGAAAAGAACCAAAGCACTTCACTACAAATAACCAGCAAAACATAAAGAAGGCAGTGAGCAAGCCAAAGGGGACAAAAATCCTAGAAAAGAGGAAAATGGTAAGGATAACTGGAAATGGTATAGTATGCTAGAAATGGATTAATCTTGAAGATGTTATGACAAGAGAAATAAGTTATCCACAGAAGGCCAAATGCTGACTAATTGTAGGTATATAAGATATTTAAAGTAGTAAACTTCTTAAATCAGAAAGTTACCTAAGGAATCAGTTAGTTACCTAGGGAAGGAATAACGGGATTACTGTTCCACATGCTGAAACAGTTCCAAAGATCTGCTCCACAGTGTGTTTAACATTGATAAGCTTAAAATTCCTCAAGAGGATAGGTTGCATCTTATGTGTTTTTTAAACCCCAACAGACATTTAAAAATATAGGAACCAAGATAGAAAACAAAGGAATCAGCAATCACAATAATTTCTATTGTTGATAAATGGTAAGCCATCAGCACAGAAAACTCATCACCACTGACATCTATGAAAGTTCATGGCGGGCTGGATGTGGTGAAAGATGCAATTTCTAAAAATCCATAGTATTTATCGCCTAGTTGGCCAAATTTTTTATTTAATTATTTATAGCCACTGCTGAGGTATTTTGTGAAAATCTATTTACTTAAAAATGACACAGCTGTTGATCAGAGGGCAAGTGTTTCACAGAGAAGAACAAGAGAAATGTAAAGATCAAATTCAACCTGACCAAAATGGCTTCTGGATACTTCAGGTTAAGGGGGGAGACTTTTGTTTTATGAAGAGTACAGTCTAATATGATTTATCTATGCTTATTTTACAGAAGGTCAAATTCTGGAAGTTCAGTTTATTTACCTACAAAGAGCTATATGTGACACTTTGCATTAAAAGCAAAACATATATTTAGAGCAAGAAACAATTTGCATATTTTCAGCCCTGTCAAGTGATCCTTTTGTCTATTGTCCTGACACACTCATAAACTTTCGGGGACATAATGGTGGGTACTCAAAATATCCAGCAACTATGTGGCAGAGGCACTGACAATCAGAATGGACATCAGCCACCCACAGCAATAACAACATTCTTGTGTCTAAATGTGAGTATGCCACGGGTACAGGAAGGAGATCAACATTTCTGGCATATCAGGTACAAGACTTCAAGTGGACCGATGATCAAAAAAAAAGTTAAAGAATTGAAATTTCTTTGCCTTGTTTCAGAAAATGATTAGTAAATTCTATCCAGATATATTTGAGTCAATCACAATATATTAGAATGACTTATTTCTTTACTTCATTCTACCCAATTTTTATTTTGTCATTTTTCAGGGATGATGTCTTTCTCTTAGTAGATCCAGCAAGAACCACTGTTCTAACTTTTAAAATAACAACCAGAAGTACGAAAATAACCCATTGGTAAGCACCATTGCTTAGGGGTACTCAATTTAAGTCAGAACTGAGCGTTGTGGTTTGGATGTGACGTGTCCCCCAAAAGCTCACATATGAGACAATGAAAGAAGGTTCAGAGGAGAAAGGATTGGTTTGTAAGATTCTTAACCCAATCAGTGATTTGATCCCCTGAAAGGGATTAACTGAGTGGCCAGTGAAGTGGTAGGGTGTTGGTGGAGTAGGTGGGAATTTGGGGCGTGGCTTTGGGATATATATTTTTATCTGACAAATGGAGACCTCTGTGTGTGTGTGTGTGTGTGTGTGTGTGTGTATTTTCTCTGATTATCATTGAGTTGCTTCCCTCTCCCACATTCTTCTTGCATTATGCTCTGTGTCATCTCCATTCCTTAGAAGGTCTCAGCCTTCTACGTTCTGAGACCTTTAAAACTCTGAGCTCTCAATAAACTTTTCCTACTCTAGATTGTTATGGTTGTGAACAGCAGTGTCACAGCAGTGAACAATCTGACTAAAACACTGAGTTACATGCTTTCCGTCTGTGACCACTGGTTCCTCTAAACCCAGAAGGTAAGCAGGAAAGTCCCATTTCATAGGTAATGAAACTAAGGCAAAAACTCATTGGCTTGATGTAGGCCACAGTGTAAGTCAGGGATTAAGCTAAAACATAGGTCTGTTCCCAGTTCTTGTTATTTCATGTGTGGAGAGTAATGCAAATGAGTTTCATTTTGTTGGATGGAATTAAATCTATCTCACTCTGACCTTCATAAAAACTAACTTAGGCCCATTTCTTAGATCAAGGAAAATTATCCCAAGGTTGCCATTTACCACAAGTAGAGGATGGAAACTTTTAAGAGGTAAAAATATCTTTGTTCCCAAACTGATTTACATATCAAAGCTAAATGGAGAAAGCTGGAATAAACAGTTCAATTTCTGGAAACTTATTGAAATCAACTTTCACATTCTTTGGAGCAGTTAACCACAATATTTTGAGGGGAATTTATAAGCATCTCAAGCTGGCAGTAGATTTGCTCACTTGAGTGTATCTAAACATGGCACCCATGTTTTCCTCATGACCTCACCAGAATCTTGATGGCAAACTTTGCACAACTTTCTCATTTTAAGTCAGTCATTCATCCTAGTATTTTTTTTTTCTTGCCTCAAGACTTAAAAAGTTGAAACCTATTGAATTTATTCCTTGGAAAATGTGCCAGCTACAGATGTTTTGCATATGATCCTTTTGAAGTCACATTTCTTAGAACAAGCCTTTTACCTTGAATAACATATAAAAGAGCAAATGTGAATAAATAGCTTCCAAAATAAAGTTTAAAAGGAGGTGGCTGTCTGTGATGGCAGAAAAGCACCCTTTAATCCCATGAATCCTACAGAACGATACCAGCCTTTGCACTATTTAGATGCCATTTACTCTCTGTGTGATTAATTTTTCACAACTTCATTTTATTTACACATAAATATATATAAATTATATATTTATGTATAAATTATTTATATATAGTATATGAATTATTTCTAGTCTTAGAAGTATGTTAGTTCAACTATACCACAGCATTCTGGATAATTTTACTGTGTAGTTCTATTGCAAGAGAGGAAAAAAAAAAGAAGACACTTAAATTTGAACTCTCAGACTTTCCTCTGCCACTTTTCTCACAAATTCTTTTTGGCTATAAGAGGAGCATTTTAAATTGTTTTTGCTTAAGATCCTGAAGTTCCAGTTCTAGGAAAGTTTTAAGTTGTAAAACTTGATGATGTAGAATGCTTTCCAAGTTATGGATTGTGATACACTCTTTGGCAAAAGAAGGTGAATAGTTGTGACCAAGATTTCAGTGTTTCATTTTGTTTTAATTTTTACTTTTGTAAAATAGTACAAAGCAGAAAATATCAGAGGGAGTTTCATGTATAAAGTCTTTCCACATGAAAGTTTTGTTGCATGTGTAAACATATCCATATATAAAATTCTGTGAGCTATCTTGCTTAAATAAAATGTTTCTATTACTGTGATATCAGAATAAATATGTTTAAAAGCAACCTTTGTGATTCTATGACTGGCTCTTGAAGTATAAATGGCATGAAAAATAATTCATTTTTCCCTAAAAATGAATTCTGAGTGTGAAGGATAGCATTTCCTTATAAAATATGCATTCTATAACAAGCAAAACTGACCACTATCCTGGTTGTCTTATGCATGCTGCAGGCAAGAAAGAAATATGTTTAGAGCTGGGGTTGTGGCTCCAGTGGTAGAGTGTTCGCTTAGCAGATGTGAGGCACTGGGTTCGATTCTCAGCACCACGTAAAAATAAAATAAAGATATTGTATCCATGTAAAACTAAAAAATAAATATTAAAGAAGAAATATGATTGACTAAGTTATATTTTGAATTTCAGATATACTATATAAAAATAGGAAGCACAATATGTTTTTGTAACTAACATAAATCCCAGTAAATAATCATCATGGTATAAAATAAGCATGGTATAAAATAACATTGCAATAAAAATTAAATATCATAGTTATAATAATATGTTAGCATTCTTTTAGTGTCTATCATAACATTCATGGTACTTTTAATGTTTATTCATCAATGTTGTTTGTTTGTTTGCTACCAGAGATTGAACCCAGGGGTGCTTATCCAATGAGCCACATCCCAAGCCTTTTTTAATTTTTATTTTGGGACCAAGCCTCACTATGTTGCTTAGGGCATCCCTAAGTTGCAGTGACTGGTCTTCAACTTGTAATTCTCCTGCCTTGGCCTTTCAAGCTGCTGGGATAATAGGTGTGCACCATTGCACCTAGCTCTTGAAAGTTTTTTTTTTAATATATAAATTATGAGTGATCAAACTAAACTGTAATAATATATTTTATTTTTAAATGAAGGGAATAATTTCCTAAATTTAGAAATCAGCCTTCTCAGAAGGAGATTTGAGAACATATTTATCCCTTCCTTTCTTCAATAAATCAATATGGCATTTTACATCTCCATTTATTGACAGTGCAAGAAAGAGATCAGAGAGAAAAAGTTAGAAAAATATTAGTAAAACACTGAAAGAATAAAATTTCTCAAATCTTAATAGTAGTGATTCTCCAGAATAAAAGTATTACTCTTTTCAGAACAGAGAAAAAACTATCCACATGGTTATTTTTTTTAGTTATACGTGACAGTAGAGTATATTTTGATATAGTTATACATACATGGAGTCTATCTTATTCTAATTAGCATCAGTAAATCTCCACATCATGTACAACCACAAGACTGGGATCCTATGTGTTCTATGGATTTAATAACATTTCCAAGTTCTTTAGCAAATAATATTTATAAATTTATTAATGTTATTAAAAGCATTTATTGGTTTTCAAAACTAAAATCAACCAGTGAAGTATAGGAGACATAGTTTTACTATCAGGATTTAACATGAACATAGCTATATAATACTAGTACAAAAATAACAGTAGACCTACTATTATTTGGTGGAAAAATAAAAACAAGTGCAGAATGAATAAATTCATCATATAAAATCAAAAGATAGTATCTAATATTGATAAATAATTAAATAATGTTTATATTTAGAATACAACTAAATAAGCAGAAACTAAAATGCAGAGAGATATTAGTTTAATTGAGTTAAACTTTCACCTCCTTTGCTGTTTTTATAGTAATGAGTAAATGAATACAATTGCATAAAGGAACTAATTGCATAAATCTTGTCAAAATTAAAATATGTGTATATGTATATATATATTTGTATATATATATCTTAGAATTAAATGGGGAAACACGTAATTACATAAGAAAGTTCAAAAAAATTTATGAATAATGGGATGAGGCAAGGGGGACAGAGAAAGTAAAGAATAATAATTTTATTATCAATGCATACACTATTTGAACATTTATTTCTGCATATTTATAGTAACCTCAAAGGGGAACAAAACTTAAACAAAAGAAAATTTAAAACCTTATGCATGAATATTATTTCAAATTAAAGTAACTAAAAACTTATTTGTTATTAATAACAGTTAAATTTCTAACATTAAGAAATGTAGAAACATAAAAAGCCCTTTACTGACATTTCATTAAAACTTATGCAAAGACAGTTTCATTTTTAAAGCTATTTCTTTTTCAAGAACAACATTTGTAACTATAACTCTTTTCTAAAGTGAAGTTAGTATGGCAGTATGTAAAAACGTGGATGTGTAACTGATGTGATTCTGCAATTTGTATACGTGGTAAAAATGGGAGTTCATAACCCACTTGAATCAAATGTATGAAATATGATATGTTAAGAGCTTTGTAATGTATTGAACAACTAATAAAAAAGAAAGAAAAAAAAGAAAAAATTTGTGCATTAAAAGACTATGGATAGGAAAAAAAATAAAGTGAAATTTCAAAAACACTAATGCTTTTCTGCCAACAGAATTAATTTCAAGTAAATCAGAATAAAGGTGAAGCTATAGACTTTTTGAAACATAAACTACTTTTAATACAAATACAGTAGTTAAATTTAAATCTTGCATTGAAAAAAATGAACTAAGAATAGCATTCACAATTTGTTAATGCATCACACATGAATATAAAATAAGGTATTTTGGAGAAAATCTGGCTAAACTCTTTCCTATTGACATCACAACAATCTTCTAAGTGTAGGCTGCTATGGAGATGTAATTCGTATGGTCTAGATAGCATGCCAAATATTTGTTTTCCAAATATACATTATAAATTAGTTTTGAAGTTGACAAGGCCAATACTGAATGAGAGAATGGATATTATAGATTTTTTTTAAATTTCGTTGGGTTACATGGCATATCATAAAGGTCAATAGAGAAAAATAAATTTATGAACTTTTTAAACACATACACAGATTAGAACATTTAAGGCATTTACATCTTTTGCTAATACAATAGAATATGCATTGACAAAGAAATATAACTCTATACTTAGACATATTTTTGTAGGTACACATACATGCCCAGAAAAACAATCAAGAAAATCATTCAAAGTACCTCAGAAAGCTGCAATTCCATAATAATATACATCACATTTATTGCTTCCAGGACCATCTGAACTTAACTTGCTGTAAAACTGAAGGTAGTATTTGGGAAGTGTGTGACTTCTGGTTCCCTGCCCTTATCTCAGAGAATAAGAAATTAGCCCTCTCCTGCTTTGCCACCTACACTGTGCAATCTATCCCACCATCTAAATCATTAGGGCTTCCTTTTTTAATTTTTTTCCCTCTCTGACCCCCTTCTGTGCAGACTGTGGAATTTCTAGTTTATACTTGGTCCACTCTTGTTTTCTCAGTACTTTCACAGAAAAAAGCCCAAACAAATTTTTGCCCTAACTGGAACTTGGCTTACCTCCTCATTACAGGCTGTTTAACTCTTATAACCAGGATGCTCCCATGTCATGAAGTAAGGTGAATGTACTCTCTTCCATATTGCAAAAATCCATGTATCTTGATAATTAACCCATAAAGATACAATACTGTATCCCCTCCTAATTGCTCTCATTTAGTAACATATCCCTCTCACCCCCCATTTCAATTTCTTATCCCTATCTTCTTTCAGTGTTTCTCGGGAACATCATTGCTCTCAAACTCCCAAACTTACCTATGCAATACTTTATGTGACCTCTCTAAAACCAATCTATTTCAGCCTAAAACCCATGTGATTTGCTATAGATTGGCTAAGTGACACAATCCAACACCTTTCTATGCTTAATTTTAGATATTCCAGTTCGCAATCACTTTTTCTATCCTTTGGATTAAATTGCTTATTTACTACCATTGCCACAATAATTTGACTTGCCAGTACATCCAATCCGTGCTCTCATATTCCACTACTCATATTCCATCCCTGGCTTTATTTATATCCTTTTCCCACATAGTTCACATTTCCCATCATTTTAATCATCCCTTTACCAGTTGCTTCCTCCATTAGCAAAGTCCCAATTGTGAATGAATCCTTCATCAACCTTCTCTGTACATTATATTTGGCATGAATAAATAACTACACTGCCAACCAGACTTCATATATGTAAATTTTTGTACATAAAGCTCAAGAGTGTGCTGAGCAGTGTACCTCTTGCAGACTCATTTTCTCATGCCCTCCGGTATCAATTTGGTGTCTGCTGCTTAAGCTCTCAGTCCTGGGTATCTGATCCAACATTATATTCACGAGTCTCAATGGGTGGGAGCTCCTTCCTGCTGTAAGACATGTAGTGTTCTTCCTGATGCAGAAGTCCATTTCTTCTCTTGGTCTTAAAAGTCCCTCCTGCCAGTTTCTCAGAGATCCTGCTGCTTTGGGTATCCCCACACTTCTCTGGCATCTTTGTTCCCTGGATTTCCACTTGGTTATTTCCACGGTCTTTGAAAGACCTCCTCAACCAAATCTCATCTTTAAAAACACTACACAACTCTCAAATCTTTCCTCATGTATTTCATCTTTTCACAAACCGCCCTTGTAGTCATAATTTCTGAGAATGCTCACCAGATTAAGTGTCTCTAACTTCTCACCTCCTCTTCTCTGCTCAGCGCCATCCAAAGAGGCTTCCACTCTGAAACATTCATTAAAAACTGAGAATTTCATCACTTCCTTCATTCAAAGAAATTATTATAAACATATATAATATATAGATGTGTGTGCATATATATATATATTACATACACACACACACACACATAGATAGATAGATAGATCACTTATAATTTTTGTTATTCAGACATTTTTGATCTATGTAAATTCCATTAGGACATGAACTCAAAATTTCTCTTGTTTACTATTACATTCCAGTGCCAAGTTTATGTATATTTGTTGAATAAATGGATGGAATAGCTATATTAAACAATATCATTCATACAGTCAATTTCAATGTACAATCACGTTTAAGATACATATAGTCCAAAGAGAAAACAATATAAACCATGGCATTGGCTATAAAAAAAAAATTCCATTATTACAAATATGCTGCCCATGTATTAGTGTTTGGGGAGTGCAAGTATTCAAACCCTTTCCATTTTCTGTTTGATCATGACTTTATGGGGTTGAAAGCATAGCTCAGTTTTAGAGCTCTTGTTCAGCATGTGTGAAGTTCTGAGTTTAATCTTGAGCATTATAAATAGTAATGGTTAATAATACAATAAAAATATTCCATACCACCTAAACTGTACTACTGATGTTACTGATATAAAAAATATAGCATATTTTTAAAGTTTTTCAAAGTATGTTATGTGTATGTATATACATACCACAATGAAACCCACTGTTATGTGTAATTATCATGTGGCAATAAAAAAATAACACAGCTTTGTCCAACAAAAATATAAATATGCAATTTCAAATTTTCTAGTAGTCACATTAAAAACTAAAAACAAACAAGTGAAATAAATGTTGATGATATAATTTATTAACCGAATATATCCCTGATATTTCATATTATAGCAAATATCAAAACTATTATTATGATATTTTATATTTTATTTCTATGCAGCTATGCAAATCTCAGTGAATGATTCACACTTTCAACACTTCTCTAGTTGGATGCTGAATAATTATCTAAAGTCTTGATCTGAATTTAGACTTCACAAATTTACAATTGAAAATATAGATTCACATGTGCAAATCATTCCAAATATATTTAAAATTTTTTAATAACTAAATTATATATTGTTTAGAATTTTAAATTAAATAAAACTTAGTTAAAGCATATATCTTTAGTTATGCTAGCGACATTTCAAATGCTTGTCACATGTGATTACTAATATTTTAGACAGCACAGGTATAGAAGAATAAGAGGACACAAGTTGATTATCTGTCTTGATGAAAGTTAAGGTCTAAGAAAATTTTCGGTTTCAAAATATGTGTTAACTCTGGAAGTGTGCATATGTATGTATAAACAGATACAAGATCTCTAAACATATGAAATATGGTAACATTCAAGTGGTAGATTTTTCTGTCCATATTTTAAATAATTTACGTGAGCATGAAAATAATCTTGTTTAGGGGCTGGGGATGTGGCTCAAGCGGTAGCATGCTCGCCTGGCATGCGTGCGGCCGAGGTTCAATCCTCAGCACCACATATAAACAAAGATGTTTTGTCCGACGAAAACTAAAATAATAAATATTTTTTAAAAAAGAAAATAATCTTGTTAAGAAGATTTGATAGCTTATTATATGTGCCAACCTTACTGGGCAGCAGTATGGTCAATTATTTCGTAAAGCAGTATTCTGGCTTTGACCAAGAGGGTGTTTCTGGATGAGATTGACATTGGAGTCAGTAGAATTAAGTAAGCATATTTCACTCATCACTGGGCCTTATACAAACCTCCAAAGGCCTGAGTAGAAGAAAAGACTCAGTAAGGGTGTATTCTCTCCCTACCTGTGTGTGTTTGAGCTGTCCAGTAGTTTGCCTTCAGATTTGGAAATAAATGTAACCTTACACTTTTAGCTGGATTGCTTTTCAGGCTTTCTAGCAAGAACTTAAAAAATATAACGTAGGTCTCCAGCTTGTTAACTGCAGATTGTGGTGCAGACTCTGGAAATCCTCAGCCTCTATAACCAAGTATACCAATTCCTCCTCTTTTTTTTTTTCTACCAGGGATTGAACTCAGGGACACTTGATCACTGAGCTACAACCTCAGCCCTATTTTGTATTTGATTTAGAGACAGGGTCTCATTGAATTACTTAGTGCCTTACTTTTGCTCAGGCTGGCTTTGAATTCATGATCCTCCTGTCTCAACCTCCCAAGGTCCTGGGATTAAAGGCATAATTTCTCTCCTTTTCCTCCTCCTATTCCAGCTCTTCCCTAAACTACAGTAGAAATAAAAAAGTATTATCTCAGCTTCACAAAATAATTAGTCAAATCCCAGGAATGAAGATAATCTTCAAATATTCTCTCATGTTCCACTCAATGGGACAACAGAATAAGCGAGAACAAGACCCCACATATTCTCCATCCTCACTCCATGCTATAACCACGGACACTTAATTCCATATCCATAATCATTCTTGAAAGCTCTGCTTTGTTCTCTGATGTACATATTGAAATAGTGAACATAAAAGAAAAGTGTTTTAAATTTTTTATTGAGGAAACTTACATATATGACTTAGACCATTTCATGGAGTACTTCTTATTAATTTCATTTTCCCTTGATTTATTAGGGGAAAAATCATTGGAAAAGTTACACTTAAAAATAGTCCTTAATGAAAGATGTCTTAAAACATTTCTTGTGAGGAAAAATGTAATTTAGAAGAAGAGAATTTTTTTTATATCCCTGAATTGGCAAAAAATTATTTAATAGTCTCCAAAACTTCAGCAATTTATTGGCTTATAAGTCTAGGGCTGTGAAATGTCATAAAATTTTGCATTATTATTTTTGGAATGGGAAATAGGAGGAGTGTGGTATATTCCTATGGAAAATGAAGAAAAAAAAAAACTCAGGATGGGGCTGTTCTGAGAAACAATATAAGGAACATACAGATGACTACATTTTTTCCAATTGTAGTCAACCAGTTTTTATTCAACTTCTTCCAATATTTTGACTTTTCCTGAAACAGATGGTTATAAATTCCAACTACTTATACAGAAAAATCTAAACATGTCAATAAGAACTACACATCTTTGAAGGCATTAGATGACTATTATTACTAATATATTATTGGCTATTGAGATTTCCATTTCTAATTTGTTACACATGTGAAGACAGGAAAGGAAATTAACTCTGTGCTGTCATTGAGAAATATGTTTTAAAATTCCTAAATTTGCAGTAAATGGTGGGATTGACAGGGTCAGGGAACAGGGACTACATTAGGCAAAAGATATACTCAGAAAAGCAGGTGCAAGAAAACTAAGAAGAAAATATACTTTCAAAGTTGCTACTGTGAGTTGCAACTTAAAGTGCTTAGAGATGAAAGTGAAGGTAGGAATTCTTTTTAAAGTACTTTTGGTTGTTGGATTGTATTCCCATGACTATTTCATTCAGAATCAAAGCCATGTAGGGACTATAATTTCTGTTTGCTCAGGTTATGTCCTGGAGGGGTACAGTTCATAAAATATCTACACCCAACCAAAACCTCTTCAATGTAAACCTGAGGCAAGGTTGTGTTTACTCTGACAAGCCTGACTGCTGAACTCCTCATAGAAAGGAGCAGAAACAATCAACAGTAGCCATTCCAGTTTCTAGAAAGCTTATGTGAGAGTCACAAAGTGCCGATAATGCTAAAATAGAAATTGAGTTCTATTGTAGAGAAAAACAAGGCTTATGTGGTATTATGAGACTTTACTACCTTAATGAAATCTTAAAACCCTAGTGCAACTATGTTGGAAAGGAGGTTCTCTGCAACCTTCTGGTACATGCTTTATAAAGAACCACAAGTTCCTTATGCATAAAATTGTACATGTTTATTGGCTACATGCACATTGTATAGTGTTCCATTAAGACAAAGCCTATCTAGATCCTCAGGCATTTGTTATTTACTTATGGTAAAAAAATTCTAAATCATTTGTTCTAACTTTAAAATAAATAAATATATATATATATATACATATATATATATGTATATATGCCGCAGTCTGGCTGGGCACAAATCACGAGCCACTGAAGCAGGAACAAACTTTATTTTTTAACTGCAGGAAAAACCTCACACAGGCTCCTGGGGAATCCTCCCGACCAGCCACGAGGCA
Source organism: Ictidomys tridecemlineatus (assembly GCF_052094955.1). Taxonomy (NCBI): domain Eukaryota; kingdom Metazoa; phylum Chordata; class Mammalia; order Rodentia; family Sciuridae; genus Ictidomys; species Ictidomys tridecemlineatus. The sequence continues at coordinate 105,855,206 of NC_135481.1, forward strand.
CCTGCAGGAACCCCCAGCCGGAAATAGCTCCCCGGGAAATCCCTCCTCCTGCACTTCACCAACCAACGGGAACCCCAGGGGAATCCCCGTGAGAACTCAAAATAGCGCAGGAAGTCCAAAAATAGCGCGAGAACGCAAAAGTAGTGGCAGAGGCGGATAATGCCTCGCCTGTCAGTCAATACTGTTGGCAAAATGCCCAGGAGCCATACAGACTCGGCTGTGGCTCTCAGCATCTCCCCCCTTCTGTTTAATTAAACAACAAGTAATGTGGCTTAGGGACCATGCCTGTTAGGTAGTCCAATTCAACATATGGTCCTTACTCGTCATCGGATGAACTGACCTCTAGGCGTCAGCCTCCTGTCTTAGGTTGGTACCACTGCAATCGGATCATACCTGTCACTGACTACCAGTCCAGCATATAGCCATACTTGTGGATAGGCCTTTGCACCAGTGGGGGGGTGAAGTTCTTTGCCTCACCTCTGTTGGCCCCCAAATTTGGCCTTGGTGCCAGTGGGGGGGTGAGGTTCTTTGCCTCACCTCTGTTGGCCCCCAAACTTTAGACCATCACTAGTAGAAGGGAGGAGGATGAAAAATGCCATGACACCAAGCCAATTGAGGGTTCCTTTGAAAAATTGTACCACCGGTGACACCATCAGCAAAAATACTCCAGCACTACCACAATTTGCTGCACCAACAGATAGTTCACACTGCATACAAGTGATACATATAGTCCAGGCAAGTTCTGCAAGCAGTTCAAAGTAGAGGAATCTGTCAATATGTCCATTTCCTCCCAAAGTAAATCGACTCCTTGATTGAGCATTACTTGTTGAGTTATTATTCACTGATGCATCAGTTTATACAGTTTGTTGTGATAACTACCGAAGAAGCTGTAGTTTGGTTTTATCTTTGTCTTCACCGGCACTGGGATGAAGATAGGAATTCTGGCAATGATGCTAGGAAAAAAATTATGTAACATTCCAACAGGCACTAAGAAAACGATTTTTGAACAATTTACATTATCCTGAACAGAATTATTAAATATAGTGAGAAGGAAAGGTGAAAGCAAACAAACAGATTTGTTAACCTCCTTGTTTGTTCATATATTAAAACAATTTTCAACAGCTGTTTACCCAATCTAAATTAAACCATTAAAATCACGTGAATAAAAAAAATTTGGATCCATTTATTCATGAGCGCTCCTCATATAAGATATATGGACATACACACATACAGACATACAACACAAAACAGAAGTGTGCACACATAATATACAACACATAAGACAATAGTAAAGGCCTTGTAGCTTTACCTAGGTGAAATCTCCATTGCAATGTTTAAAAACTCCACAGTCAAAAAATAAAACTGATCAGAAAAACATTAACCTAGGTCTGTATGAGCTCAAAAATAAAATAGAACTTTATGATGTGGGAAAAGGCAATAATAAAATAAATATTGAAGAAAGCATCCTGGTTAATCACTGTTGTAGATGTAAGAATAGCCAAACTGGAGCTCTGGATATCAGCTGTTATGGATTTGAGTCAAATCACCTTTTTTTGTTTTCGTTTTTGTGTTGGTCCATAGAATTCACTTTGGTTAGTTTCTCTGGAATCCAAATCGGCTGTTGTTCTCCCTGTAGAAACACACAAACAGAACCCCGACTCCAGACAATCACTGGGTCAGGACCTTAGTTAATCTCTCTGGAATCCAAATCGGCTGCTTTTCTCCCTGTGGAAATACACAAACAGACCCCCGATTCCAGACAATCACTGGGTCAGGACCTTTCCATTGTCCTGTTAGAATATCCTTCCAAAGTACCTTAGGCTTATGTACATTTTTTGGACACATATGCCTTTCCGCAGCACTAAGCCCTGATGAATCCAAATTTAAAAAGTTTAGAGTAAAAAGGGTTATTTTAAGTTTATCTTTGGGGGGTATATACCCCTTTCCAATTCCCTCTTTTTGCTTTAATAAGTACATTTTAATAGTTTGATGAGCTCTTTCAACTATGCCTTGTCCCTGAGGATTGTATGGGATTCCTGTTATATGAGTAATGCCAAATGATGAGCAAAATTGTTTAAAAGAGGTAGAAGTATAACCAGGACCATTATCTGTTTTTAACTGTTTTGGAACGCCCACAGTGGCAAAATTTTGTAAGCAATGAGCTATAACATCTTTAGTTTTTTCTCCAGCATGAAGGGAGCCCATCAAAAATCCGGAAGAGGTATCAACTGTAACATGCAAATATTTTAATTTTCCAAATTCTGGCAAGTGTGTGACATCCATCTGCCAAATATGGTTAGGTATCAGTTCTCTAGGATTGACTCCAAGATTAACTTGGGGTAAAAAGGTCACACAATTTTGACATTGTTTTATTATTTGTCTAGCTTGTTCCTTAGTTATTTTAAAACGCTTTTGTAAAGTATTAGCATTAACATGGAACCTTTTATGAAAATGTGTAGCTTCTTCTAGTGTAGAGAAAATATGTATGTCATGTGTAGTTTTATCTGCTAAATCATTGCCCATACTAAGGGCTCCAGGCAATCCTGTATGTGCTCTGATATGTCCTATAAAGAATGGATCCTTTCTGTCCCAGATTAGACTTTGTATAGTGGAAAACAAAGAGAAAACAGTAGAGGAAGGGGAAATCCTACCAGCATCTTCAAGGGATACTATAGCATTAACTATATACTGACTATCAGAAAATAAATTAAATACAGAATCTTTAAACATCACAAAAACTTGTAAAACTGCATTAAGCTCTACCTTTTGAGCCGATTGTTTGGGTACTAAAAATGTAAAAGTTTGATCAGGGGTAACTACTGCTGCTGTACCATTATTTGACCCATCAGTGAATATATTTGGAGCATTTATGATAGGGGTTTTTCTTGTCATTTTTGGAAAAACTACAGGATGCTTAGACCAAAAAGACAACAAAGGATTAGATGGTAAGTGATTATCAAATGAAACATTAGATTTACACATGATTATTGCCCAAGTATTTAACTCATTAGCTAACTCATCAATTTGATCCATAGTATATGGAGTAATAATTTTATTGGGAGAAATTCCAAACACTCCCTTTGCTGCTTTTATTCCTTTGAGTATTAATTGTCCTACAGCCTCAGGATACCTAGTAAGAATAGTGTTAGGAGAATAAGATAAATGTACCCACAATAATGGACCTTCTTGCCAAAATACTCATGTAGGAATATTTTTTGTTGGTATTACAATAAATAATAAAGGCAAACTTATATCAATTCTATCCAAATGCATATTTTCCACATATGTTTCAATAATTTTTAATGCCTTTCTTGCTTCAGGAGTTAATATGCGGGGTGCATTTGGATCTGATGGACCTTTTAGGATATCAAATAAAGGTCCCAACTCTCCTGTTGGTATGCCTAGATAAGGCCTTATCCAATTTATATCTCCTAATAACTTTTGAAAGTCGTTAAGTGATCTGAGTTGATCTACTCGTATTTGAATTTTAGGTGGACGGACCATGGTTGAGGATAATAGAACTCCTAAATAATTAATTGGAAAATTTAATTGTACTTTATCTATTGCTATCTCTAGATTATAATTTTTTAATAAATTTGTAAGTGTGGCATAACAGTCCAGCAATGTGCTTTTATCTTTGTGTGCTAACAATACATCATCCATATAGTGAAATATTTTTAGTTCAGGATTTTGATTTCTAAGTGGCTGGATTGCTTTATTAACATAAATTTGACACATAGTTGGGCTGTTAGCCATCCCTTGAGGGAGCACTTTCCATTCATATCTCTGATCAGGACCTTCATGATTCAGTGCAGGGATAGTAAATGCAAAATGTGGACTATCCTCAGGATGAATTGGAATTGAAAAGAAACAATCTTTAATATCTATAGCTAAAACATACCAGGTTTTTGGTAAAGCAGACAATTGGGGAATCCCTGATTGAGCAGGTCCCATAATAACCATCTCATTATTAATTGCTCTTAAATCTTGTAATAATCTCCATTTACCAGATTTCTTTTTAATGACAAAAATGGGAGTATTATAGGGAGATACAGAAGGTTGTATATGTCCCTCCGCTAATTGTTGTTTGACCAGGTTATGGGCTGCTTGTATCTTTTCTTTAGTCAGGGGCCACTGAGGAACCCATACTGGTCTTTCTGATTTCCAAGTAATTTTTATTGCCTCAGTGACCCCTTCTGAAAACCCAGTCCATGTCTATTTATTCCTTGATCTATTTGAATCGGTGCTGCTATACCTTGTTCTCCTAATCTTTTTTCTTCCCTGAAACCTTGTCTAGCCCTAATAGTGGGCATATTTGGATTGATGTTATTTGTTAATGTCAAACCTAATTGATCTAGGACATCTCGTCCCCATAAATTTATAGGAAGATGATCCAATACATATGGCTGTATAGTTCCTCCACATCCTTCAGGATCCTTCCAATCTAAGACCATTGCACTTCTATGGGGATTAGTTGCCACTCCTAGGCCTCGAAGCGTTTGAGTGGCTTGTTGTAATGGCCAATGTTTTGGCCATTCTTGACGAGATATGATGCTAAGGTCTGCACCTGTATCCAGTAGCCCATTAAATTCATGTCCTTGAATATTTAGTTTTAGCATTGGGCGAGAATCTAAATTCAAAGACAGCATAGCCCAATCTACACCTGTGGAGCCTAAACCCCTGGAACCTCTTTCCATAGTACTACTGGAAAATTTATCATGTAGGCTGGATATTATTAATAACTGTGCTATTCTATCTCCTGGTGAAATTACTGATATACCCTTTGTAGAACTAGCTATAATTTTTATTTCACCTTCATAATCGGGATCAATTACCCCGGGACTTATCATAAGTCCTTTTAGCGTAGAAGAACTGCGTCCTAACAATAAGCCTACTGTTCCTTGGGGAAGAGGTCCTTTTACCCCTGTGGGAATGATTTGAACTCCCATCTCTGGAGTTAGTACTGCTCTGGCGGAGGCGCAGATGTCCAACCCTGCGCTCCCTCTGGTTCGTCTGATGAGAGATCTGATGGATAGTGTGTCCTGGGCACTACCCTGATGGTGTTGCTGGGTTCCTCCATGGTGTTTCTGGGTTCCTCCAGTGCCCCGTACATTTGTGGTCGTGGGCCCCGGAGCATTGGGACCCCAGTCCGTTTTTTGGCAATGGAGCCTGATGCCTTTCTCCACGATATCGTGGGTAACCACCTGGTCCTTGTCTGTTTTTTGATAGTGGAGTACCCTCTATGGTGGTTTGAGAACGGCATTCATTAGCCCAATGTCTCCCTCTACGGCATCGTGGGCAAATATCCAGTGTTCTATTCCTTTGATACCTAACTTTGTTAAACCTTCCTCCTATGGGGCAACTCCTTTTAAAATGTCCTGTTTGTTCACAATTGTAGCATGTTCTTGGCCTGGCATCTAAAGCCTGTTTTACTGCAGCTGCCACAATTTGCCCTTGTTCATTAATGTCTCTACATAATTTAATATATGTGTTTAAATCTATATGTCTCCATGGTCTAAGGACCTCTCTGCAGCAACGATTTGCTTGGTCATAAGCCAGTTGTTTTATACATGGCATTGCTTGTTCTGTATCCCCAAAAATTCTGGAAGCTGCTTGAATAAGCCTATCTACAAATTCAGCGTAAGGTTCATTAGTTCCTTGTATTACCTTAGATAATTGACCTTGTAAATCTTCATGCCCCTGTAAAGTTTTCCATGCCCTAACCGCATCTACAGCGATTTGTGCATATACGCCAGGATCATATTCAATTTGTTGCCGTTGACCCTCATAAGGTCCTTTTCCTAACAACATATCTAGATTTCTTTGAGGGTAACCAGCTGCTGCATTTCGCCTAGCTGTCTCCCTGCAAAATTCCTCATTGGCAACCTTCCATAACAAATATTGTCCTCCATTTAGCACAGATTTACACACGCTATCCCAATCTGCTGGAGTCATGTCCAAGTTGGTAATGGATTCGACCATGCTTACAGTGAAGGGTGCTTGAGGACCATAGGTTGTTACAGCCTCCTTTAACTGCTTCACTGTTTTGAACTCTAATGCACGGTGAATTCGCTGCCCTCCTGCGTGCTCAAGTACAGGGCATGCAAATCTTTGAGGTCCTGTCTCAGGATCCCATCTATCAACTACAGGGGTTGAGGGGGTTGAGGGCCACTCAGCTATCTCCATAGGTGGAGCTGTTGGTTGAATTACGCCCTCTGGTAGAACGGTGTTAGTAGCAGCCTCCTGTTGTTGCTTCCCCCCTGATAGCTGTTTCTCCTCTAAGCTTTCTTCCTTTAAATTTTCTTCCTCTGTCTGACTAGCTTGAGAGACCTTCTCTTTTGCTTGATCTAAATTGTCTTTCTCCATGGTTTGAACCTCTAACAATTTATTTAACACTCTTTTGGTTTGTTTTTTACTAATTTCTAATCTGTTACAAAGATAACGCAACCCAATAAGATAACACAAAACAAAACCGAAACAGAATGAAACAAAAATGGAACAAAAAATCATTGTATCAATTTTCCTATTTTCTTGACATGTACATTTGTGGTCTATTTCTATCTCTTCCTCAGGGGCAAACTACTTCAAACCTTGAGCCAACCATTTTTCCCAGTCTGCCTGAGAAAATTCTAGGGATAGGCAGCTTGAAACAAAAACAAAACAAATCAAAGCAAGAACATATTGTTTTTTAAAATGGTCACCCATTCTCTTGCCTTCCCTTAGGGGCAAGCAATTTCACTTACCCCGAAGAAGCCTCAGACGTTCCCCGTGTGGGCCGCCAAATGCCGCAGTCTGGCTGGGCACAAATCACGAGCCACTGAAGCAGGAACAAACTTTATTTTTTAACTGCAGGAAAAACCTCACACAGGCTCCTGGGGAATCCTCCCGACCAGCCACGAGGCACCTGCAGGAACCCCCAGCCGGAAATAGCTCCCTGGGAAATCCCTCCTCCTGCACTTCGCCAACCAACGGGAACCCCAGGGGAATCCCCGTGAGAACTCAAAATAGCGCAGGAAGTCCAAAAATAGCGCGAGAACGCAAAAGTAGTGGCAGAGACGGATAATGCCTCGCCTGTCAATCAATACTGTTGGCAAAATGCCCAGGAGCCATACAGACTCGGCTGTGGCTCTCAGCATATATATATATATATATATATATATATATATATATATATATATATATATATATTACATCTTCATTATCTATAGTTACCTTCCTATCCAATGACATGCAAGAATAATTTTAACTTACTACCAATGGATCAACCTATCCCTCTCTCTCTCTTCTTCCTATTCTTCCCAGCCCCTGGTAATTCTACTCCCAATTTCTATAAGATTAAATTTTAGATTTTAGATTCTATGTGTGAGTGAAATGATACATTACTTTTATTTCTATGCTTGTTCTATTTTACTGAGCATGATGATTGACAGTTCCATCCATATTGTCACAAATGACAAGATTTTTATGGCTTCAGAGTATTCAATTATGCATATGTTCCACATTTTCTTCATTTATTTATTCATCAGCTGATGGACACTTGTTTCTATTTCTTGACTGTTGTGAATAGTGTTGCAATAAACATGGGTGGGCAGGTATCTTTTCAACATTCTATATCATCTCCTTTGATTATACACACAGTGATTGGATTGCTGGATCATAGAGTTGTTCAATTTTCAAAATTTTGAGGAATCTCTGTATTGTCTTTTCACAATGGCTATCCTAATTTGCATTCCAAACAGGGCATGAGGGTTCCTTTCTCTTCACATATATGCCAGCACTTATTTTTCTTTATTTGTGTGTGTTTTTCATAATAGTTGTTCTAAGTGGAATGAAGTGATATCTCACTGTGTTTTTGATTTGCATATCCCTGGTGATTAACCCTGTTGAACACATTTTTATATATATGTTGACCATTTGTATGCTTTCTTTGGAGTAATGTCTGTTTACATAACATTTTTATTTATCTTTATTTATTATTTTGTTATAGAACCATTTGAGTTTTTTATATATTCTAGATATCAACCTCTTATCAGATGGATAGTTTGGAAATATTTTGTAATCTTTACAAAATACCAATCACAATTTTCATAAGGCTTAAAAGAAAAAAATCCTAAAGTTTGGATAAAACCATTAAAAAAGGGAAAATAACCAAAGCATTCTTAATGAAAATGAGAAAAGCAAGAGGTATTAATTACATTAATTGGCTTCAAAATGTACTAGGAAATTGCAGTAATCAAGACAATCTGGTATTAGCATAAAAATGGATAAACCAAGGGAGGATAAGAACCTAGTAGTAAACATCTACAGCCAGCTGACCTTCAACAAAGGTGCTAAGTGCGCACATTGGATAATGCGCTGTCATTTCCATAAATAATGCTCGGAAAATTAATATCCACTTACAGAAGAATGGAACTTGACCCACCTCAACCACATAAAATACCAGCTCAAATGAGTTAAAAACTTAAGTGTAAGACCTAACACTATGGAACCCCTAGAAGAAAACATAAGGAAAATGATTCAAGACATTTGAACCTGCGAGGATGCTTTGGACAAAACTCATAAAGTCCAGGAAAAAAAAGCAAAATTGGAAAAAAAAAACAGGGAGAATTATATCAAACTAGAAGCCTTTGGCACTACAAAGGAAACACAGAGAAGAGACAATCTGGGGAATGGGAGAAGATGTTACAAGCCATTTTGATGTGATGTCAAAGAATGGTCAAAGACTGACTGTTAGGATTGGTTTAAGTCTCTCTCAACTAGTTCTGCAAAGAGCAGATGACTGTCACTACTACTTCTCAAGAAACGTGAGATTCACAAGGGATTTTTGGTGGTACAGTGTAATCCTAAATAGAAATAGTAGAGAACCAGTGCATCAAAAGTAATTTTCTCACCAGCAAGTAACTTCTCTGTAACTAACATCTATTATCAGTACCCCAAACAGGGGTATTTTTAATATTTACCTAAAGACAGACTGGGAAATAAAACATGGAGGACACCTATCATTGTAATAACCAGTGTCTCAGCAGTAAATTATTTTAGGTTATACTAAGCATGTGCTTTTAAAAAAAAAATGTTTACATGTATAAGCCATTTATTCAAATAGAATCATGAGTTGAAGATAATATATAAAATAGAAGCAAAGTTGCTCAGTAATTGAAGTGAGAGTGGGAAACAACCTGCTCAACACCTGTATGGCCTATTCTTCTTCCCTGATGCGGACATTCTGGCACTTCAAAGACTGCTCAGGACCCAGCTAAGTGCATTTTGAAAATCATAGCTCTAATCCATTCCCTATTAATTTCCTGGATCCCAGCCATTTCTTTGCCAAATTTTTAGGCAAAGCCCTAACTTCTCATTTAGTAGATTTGCCTTCTGGGAAAGAACACATTTTTCATTTCATTATTTTGTTACTTTCACTAATTAAATATCTTCTATCATCCTAATAAGAGCACCCAGTTACTGAGTGCATAGTCTGTGCCTGCTAGTCGCCAAAGTCCTGATTGCATTATCTCATTAAATTCTCACTAGTGTCCTATAATGGAAGTCCTGCTGCTGTTATTATAATTACTTTTGTGGCTTTGGATGAGGAAACTGAAGCTGAGAGATATTAAAGAAATAATGCAGGTACAGTTGGTTCTCTGCATCAGTGGGAGGTACATCCTCATATTCAACCAACGTTTTGTAAATATTCAGAGAAAAAAAAATGCATTGATGTTCATTGTCACCCAACAATAAAATTTAGTGACTATTTATATGGTGTTTACATTAAATTAGGTATTATCTGTAATCTAGAGATTATTTAAAGTATAAGGGAAGATGTGTACAATTTATATAAAATATTATACCATTTTATGGAAGGGACATGGGCTTGGGATTTTACTATGGAGTAGGGCCTGAAATCAATGTCCCTCCAATAATGTGGGGTGACTCATATAACTTGTGAGGTCTTAACTCCCTCACATATTGAATCCAGGTCTTTGGGATTCCATCATCTACCTGTATAACAAATGCTTGCTGTTTCTACCTTTGTAAAATAGCTTGATATTAAGAACAGTATTCCTGACTTCTTAATTAGGATTTTTTTTTCTTTTCCTGTGGAATGCTCCTGTTTTTTCACCATTTATTTTATCTGAAAATATTTACAAATAGTCCTGAAAATTCAAACCAATAGTAACACAAGTGAACATATCCTAAGAATAAGTTATAGGCCACTTGGTTCAAAACTCAAGTTCAGCTTATTGATGTTTGCTGGTTTGTGAGAGTGGCAGCCTCTGGTCTGTGTTTACAAACTGATTGCGATGGGGATAGGTCTGCCAATGCACAAAGCACTCTGGATATCATTTGGCTAGGGCAATCATTGTTTATATCTCACATCCTTGATCTTTCCCAGGCTTTATGAAGAAATTGACATGCATTTACCAAACTTTTTTTTTTTGCAGTTCTAGCAAAGCTTGCTAATCAGGTACAGGCTGGGTTCCTTTCTGCCAAGATGGAAGGAGGGTTAGTGAGTTCTCTGCATTCCTCAGACTCACTGGAGGGTGCACCTGGTCTCACTTAATTGGGTGAAAGAGTTTTGCCTGTGAGGTGAAAGGAATTAGTGACAGGTTTCCTATTCTCTCGACCCCCTGAGGTGGGATAAAAAGCTTGACTGGCTCCCTCATTTTACAAGACCAATTGGGGACAGACACAATTTTAAAAACGATGGTGTGGCATGAAGTTATTCTCTCGTTTTGGTATGACAAAGGTCAAGTAATACAATTTTAGACAAATATTGGGTTAGCTGTCTTTATTTTTAATATCAGTTAGCAAACTGCAGAGACAACTAACTAGATCATGTACCACCACTGGGTTATAAATTTGCCATTATGTGATTTAGCTGAGTGATGTCGAATAGGTCTTATAAAGTTTATTGGAGTTCAAGAAAGGAAACCATCACACCTGGCTTGCTCTGACATAAGGGAAAGTGCCTTGTGGGAGTTGGTTAGACCTTCTAATATGATCAATGGCCTGATGTTACCCAGCAAAAGAAATAAAAGACTTGACTTGGAAAGTGTGTTAATTCTTTCGGGCTATTTAGTATAATTTAATGTACCGTAAAGTGCCCTAGGGTATTGAAAGAGTTAAACTTCCTGGAAAAATGAAGAATTACTCCTTTTTTCCTTGAAAAATCTGGCCCATATGTATAGAGAGAACTTTATTAGCAAGGGTATTAAAATTGGTTTCACTATAAGCGATTTTCCTATGTTCCATTTTTGTGCCATCTGTCCTTTTCTTTTTCCTTACCAGTAAAAGCAATAAAATGTACACATTCACTAAAAAGAAAGGAGCAGAGTTTTATGGTACTCAAGGTTTGTTAAAATTCTGTTCTCTTGTAGGCTCTATCTTGTTCCTGTTTTAATAACTGGTTCCTAATATATGTATTGAAATAGTTCATACTTTATGTTCATGGGCACACACACACAAATTGGGCAAAACCCATGAACAAAACAAATCCCCAGTAATGTAAACAATAATAACCACATATAACTTTGAAATAGATGAATCACAACAGCTGAAACACAAAGTAGAACTACCCTTTCCTTCATGGTCTGCTTATTAGGAAAAAAAAATAATAGAAATTGGATATTTGCAAAACATGTTCCTTTGGGATCTGATCACTACAAAACATTAATGATTATAAGAAACTATAAGATTCACTCAGTCACGACATGATTTTGTGAAATCACCTCCCTCAATTCAGATCAACCTTCTCCTAACCATTACCTTTAATCCATATTTCTTTTATGGAGTTTTTCTCTCTACTTGCTTACCCTTCAAACAAAAAGAAAGTTTTCAGTAGTAATCATTACACCCAATCCAAGACCTGCTAGAACTTTTGCAGAATAATATTAAATATTTTCATGAAGATATTTGACTAAACGAAGAAAGAAAAACTAATTTGGCCAATTTCTGTTTAATGCAAAAGTTTTGACCTCTGGGTAATTTGTACATGTCATTTCCTAAAATCGTGTAGGCGGGAAAGTGTTATTCTCTGATAATTATAATATTCTGAAACAAACCCTTTTAATGCACTGATCCCAAATCATTTTTTCAAATAAATGAAGAGCATTACACATGCTATCCAACAAGGGAAAGTCAAGGACAGGAAGCTAAACTTTCCTTCCTGAAGATGTTCTTTGAGTAGAAGATAAGTCAAGGATAAAGCTTAAAATAACATACTATTGATTTTCCTGTGCCATTAGATCACAAGTATTTTATTCGACAGCATGTTTCACAATTTACCAAGAGGCAGTAGCACCTTATCTCTCTTGGTCTTGAGAGTTTTTAAAGCCCCTTCTGCTCCATTATCTAATTTGATCTCCAGAGCAAACTTCCCTATGCATCAGGCAGTGTCTCTGAACCTGTTTTCTCTGCCCTCAGATGAGGAGAAGCTTATCCAGGCCAATGGATCTGAGAAAGCTCCTGGTCCAGAGATGCCCTTCCCAGAGTTCATAATCTATGTTCAAAAACCCAAACTGAAAAAGCTTCTGTCTTTTAAAAAACACTATTTTTCAAAAATCCTATTTAGTAATTTTTCAACAACCTAAGTCATATAGCACTGTCACTATATCCATAGAAAATATACAGAAAATAAAAGAATAAGTGTGTTCATATCCCTTCATCAACACTTACTGTTCATATTTTCTCTACTCTCATAGGTGCATCTGTGCCATGTGACACAAGGTTATATTTTATCTCTGTGTTCTGATTTTTTGCACTGAGCTTTGGAATATAAATGGAACTTTACGATTAAAAAAAACTATTTCTGAATTTCATTTTGACAGTGGCTTAGTACTAACAACTGCATGTCTCATCTGTTTTCAGTATTCTGTGCTGATCACAGGAAATATTTGGAATGGAATACAAAAAAATGGGCATCTTTGTTCACATAGTATTAAATGAATTTAATGTTGGTTGCTTATAATCTACCTTCCTATAGGTAGATTTTTCCAATTATGAGTAATATTTTTAAGACTGTTGATTTCAAATTTTGTTATAAAACAAACTAGACTCTCGACTCTGGAGCCAACATTTAAATCTCAGTGCTCTAACTTATTCTTGTAGAATGTTGCTAAGATAGTTAACTACTTTGTGCCTCAGTTTCTTTGTGTGAAAAAATGAAAATATAGATCATATAAGCCATTGTTTTAGGTTTAAAAGTTAATATAGATACAGGATTAAGAAAGATGCTAATGTATGTTTATTCATTTTATGCCATCTCAGATGTGGAACATCTATAAAAACTTAAAAATATTATATGATGTGGGCTGAGGATGTGGCTCAAGCGGTAGCGTGCTCACCTGCCATGCGTGCGGCCTAGGTTCGATCCTCAGCACCACATACCAACAAAGACGTTGTGTCCGCCAAGAACTAAAAAATAAATATTAAAAATTCTCTCTCTCTCTCTCCTCTCTCACTCTCTCTTTAAAAAAAAATTATATGATGTGTAATATAATAATATAATAATGTAAGATATAATGTAATAATTATATTTTATTAATGTTAATATAATAGTATCAACCTTAAATTATATTCAAACTATTTCAATTTACCTAAGTCAATTTTATTGAAATATTCACAGTACTAAAATCTTGGTATTTAATGATTTAAGTGTTCAATAGATATTACATATCACATATTCTCACCAGGGCATAAGAATATTCAAGTTACATTCCCTCTGGCATAATGGGGTTTCATATTTTGATATATGTATTAAAATGGATGGATAGTCTATCTTAGTTCCAAAGATAGTAAAATATAATAAGCCAAGAATTACTAAAAGTTGAAAATCTCTGTAAGCATACCCCATATGAGAAGCAGATAAACAATTAATATTCAGTCTTATCTTTCTAATATGTCAAATTACCACATTTTTACAAATGGGTTCATGGCTCTCTATTGTGTTCCAAAAGTCATCTTTTTTTTCCTGTCTGGCAATATCATCATCTTAACTGTGACACCTTATTTATAGTTTAATATTCAGTGCAACATTTCACCTCTGCCTTGTCCTTTTGTAAGAATTTCTTGGCTGTTTTTGGACCTTCACATTGCCTTATTGCTTGTAGAATTAACATGCCAAATTTCATCAAAAATAAATAGAAAGCTGGGTGCTATGGTGTATCCCTATAATCCCAGCAACTGGGGAGGCTAAGGCAGGATCATCATGTGTTCAAAGCCAGCAACTTCGCAAGGCCCTCAGCAACTTAAGGAAAATTTGTCTCAAAATTAAAAAAAAAAAATAATAAGTAACTAAAAGAATTGGGAATGTGGTTGTGATCAAGTGCCTCTGGGTTCAATCCCTAGTACCATATAATATTAATAATATAAATAAATAAATAAATAGACAAATTATGCAATTTTACCTGGAATTGCATTTTTATCAAGAGAACAACTTGGAAATTCTTGAAATATTTGTGATAAAAGTTTTGTCTTAGATAAATTACTTACTTAAGTCTTTAAGAGTAGATGTCCATCTATATTCATTATTAATTATAATAGTTCATTTACATGTCTACTTAATTATAGCACATGTATGATACCACTCGTTACCAATGACAAGTTCTGCTTCCTCACATGGTAAAGTATAACATTAGAGAAGCACACCGAGGCAAGCATATGAAGCAGAGTTTATTTAAAAAGTCGTAACACAGACTTCTGCCCAGAGAGAGAAGGGGGCCATAGCTGGAATCCTAGTATCCCAAGAAGTGAGGCCATTCTGCTTTTTTTATATGTCCTAGGCTTCCTTTGTTCTCCTGTGCTCTTCCCCTTCTGTCTCTCCTTCCTGCTTACCTGACTAGGCCCAGGAGATGCTAGTGGGATGGCCAAAAGGTGGAAAACAGGTGGGCTGGAGGGGCCTGGGAGGAGTGATCCTGGAAGAAAGCAGATCCAGGGCAAACTAATCAGCAGTTCCCCAACTTCTCTGAGTTGCTTCATTAACAGTTCTTTAGGATAGGCAGTATAGGCAGGGCTTTGGGGACATTAACATTTCAGTGTCCCACAGGCACAGTTCCAAACTTTGTAGCCAAACAGGTATGGTCTGTTTTATTCAGTCTGGCTGATTCATCTATCCTGGCTTCATGTACAGAGGAACCATGTCTTAACCTTACTTTCAGTCTTCATTACTTTTATATATAAAAGTATTTTTTTTTTAAATTTTTTATTGCACTGGCCAGGCTCTCCAGTAAAATATGCAAGAATAGTGGTTCTTTAGCATGTCATTTTTTTTAATCCCCTGTCTTGGAGAAGATGCTGCCAAAAATGTATCATTATCAATGGGCAGAATATCCTCATTCTTAAACTAAGGAGATCTACTTCTATTGATACTTACCTAAGGATATCTTAACATGAAGGAAATTAGAATTATATCAAATTTTTCTGTTTATTTAAATGATCAAGTGCCCCTTCTTCTTTAGTCAGTTTGTCTATTGTATTATATTAACAAATTGACCGCTGCTATCAAATTAATCTTTCATTTCTTGAATAAATTCAATATGGCCATGATAGATTAAAATTCTTATACATTTCCTTAAAACACTGCTATTTAATTTCATCAGTGTTACTTAATCAATGGCTTGAGAGATATTTCACCCTGTTCCCATCTTTTCTTAGTTTAAATAATTGTTTAATTAAATTTAAAAATTTAAAATTACCTCAATGAAGGAAGTTGAAAAACTGATATCTATAGTCTATCCCTTTGTTCTTAGTTTGGAATAGTTTCTTTGCAAGTGAAAGGATCTTACAGGTTCATAAACATTTAGTAGACATCACCATTTAAGATCTATGGGTCCCTCAAGAAAGTATTTTTTTGTTCATAATAATTTGGTTGTTTTGTTTTGTTGGTGAAAAAAATATTTATTTACTTTTTATGGAATATGGGGTTTTTCTATTTCCCAATTTTTCTCATAATTGTTTTGGTGATGTACTTTTGGTGACAGGTAAGATTGTTTACTTTGCCTTATTTGAGGAGGGTTCTGTGAATTGAACCCAGAGTTGCTTTACCTTTGAGTTACATCCTCAGCCCTCTTTATTTATTTATTTTTTAAATTTTGAGACAAAGTCTCACTAACTTGCTTAAGACCTTGTTAAATTGCTGAGATAGGCGGCTTTGAACTTGTCATCCTCCCACCTCATCCTCCAGAGCTGCTAGGATTTTACAATTTACCTAATTTCTAAAAGGTTTATCAAAAATGTCTTCTAAGTATCCTTTGCTTCCTTTTTAACGA
Source organism: Ictidomys tridecemlineatus (assembly GCF_052094955.1). NCBI lineage: Eukaryota > Metazoa > Chordata > Mammalia > Rodentia > Sciuridae > Ictidomys > Ictidomys tridecemlineatus. The sequence continues at coordinate 105,871,468 of NC_135481.1, forward strand.
CTGTGTCTTCCATGTTTATCTGTCCTTAATCTCAAAGTTTCTCCTGCTTAACAATGAAAATTTTATTGGTTTTTTGAAAGAAAAAATAATTATTCTGTTGACTCTCTTATTGTATATGCTTTTATTTCACTAGTCTCTCATTTTTTCCCAAGTTATTTACTTTGTTACAAATTTTAACTCATTTTCCTGTTGATAAGAAGCCTAATCCATGTACTAGAAATACAAAGAATATTAAGAACACATGATTTCACTAATTATTTTTAACCAAAAAATAAATATTTAATCTATAACATATTTTCACATAAGCACAATAACCAATAATACTAATAAATGAAATCAATTATTGGTATGAATTACTACTTGAAACCATTGCCTACGTACTGCAAGTGCAGTTTCAGGTGATGGAAAAAATAGACATTATCCCAGAGCTGAAGAAACTGATAAACTTGTTAGTTCCCTCTGTCCTCTACACAAAGGCCATATTCTACTGTGGCAAGAAACATTTATGTTGGCAGGTTGGAGGACCTTCTCACACATAGTTTTGCTGGGTCCTGCTTGGTGTAACTGCCAGAGGACTTGACTCTCTTATGCAGTCTTTGCCCAATTATGTGAAGAGTGGCTGCTTGTTCACATTTCTTCACCTACTTGACACAAAAGTTCCTGCTGTTCAATTTTACACCTAAACACGAACAATATCTGCAGCTATGCATTCACTTTTTTCCCAGAGTTAATATTCCCCTCCAAAGATATTTTTTTAACACCATTGTAATTTCTTTGAGTAATTTTGATATGTGAATAACTTGCCTTTGACTCTATATAATAATCATATAAATAACGTCTTTAACATCTTTGTGATTTTACTGTTTCTTTCATAATTCTTTTCTGAAATCATTATAACATGACATTTGTTTCTAATTAAGTGTTGCCAATTACTTGATTGTTATTATATAATTGGATACATCACCATCTTTCATTTTGGAAATAATAGTTACTTCTGTAAGTGCACCAGATTTCTTTGAAATGTAATGCATATGTGGTGGCAAATGTCCATTTTACATATGATAAACTTTTATTTTTCACTGCAAAACTTCATTAAGTTTAGAGGAATCTCAGAAAATCCATTTCAATAATGAATTTTGTGTGTGTAAGTGCTTGTATGTGTTTATTTGTGTATGTTGCTGATCAAAAGTTTCTTCTAGAGGCAGAAGTTGAAAACTGAATGGAAGAATTGACTGCAGAATGTTAGTTCCAACTGTGAATGCTAGAATCTACAGGACAAAATCCATCCTTTAAAAACTCTTATCTCCTCCAACTGACCCTAGGGGGGCTCCTTCTGTGATAAATGTGGGAACATTTTTATAAGCTGGTTTCTAATAACAGAAGAATGTGCCTCACTGTCTGTACTAATGCAAATACTTAGCTGAACCCTATGAACTTGAAAGTACCTTTGTGCTGAACGACAAAGGCATTGCAAATCCTTGGACAAGTGGATTGTAATACTTTTAATCCAGATTCCTAGTCTAAATTATGATGGTGTTGGTAATGGTAATCAGGAATCCCACTTGTCCTTTGAAAAGAAGTTGAAATTAATAACATACTAAAAGCTGCTAAAAGTTGAAAATTTAAATGTCACTGCAAAAAGATAAATATAAATAACAGATCTCGAGATATCATATGTGAAAAATGTATCCCTTTGCAAATAATCAGCTTTTGTGACAACACAACTGCTTTGCTTGGTGTCTGGATATGCAGTAAACACTTTGCCAAATTTCTACTACAGATCAAAGAACAGAAGGCTGCAAAGACAGTAAAAACAAGGCTTGGAAGGTTTCCATGATTTTTCTCAAGTGATTTAAAATTATTTAATAGCACAAGTGCTGAAGGAGACTTGTTATTTTTGACCTTAAAAAGTATTTTGTTTTAATCTGAAACTTGATATTTTTATGAAGCATTGTTGGATTTGGTGTGTATTTATGAGGAGGGGGCTATGTTCCTGTCACACTACAGCCCACATCTTTTTCCTTTTTCTTTCACAATGTTGAGGTTATAAGGGGTCCACATACAGACATGCAAAGAAAAAAATAATCATAATAAAATATGTAATAAGAACCAGGAATTTGGAATTCTCTAACAGCTTGAACTTTTTACCCTTCTAACACTGTTTCTTTTTCCCCCCCCTTCTTTCTCTAGATGTCAATCTATCTATTAATCATCACTAAGTCCTCTAAGGATTGTTTCTTAAAGTGTGTGTGAGTGTGTGTGCCCTCATTTCCTATGGAATGACTTGGAGATACTGAGAAATAAAGCAAATACATATGTCACTAGAGTTATCCTTCTTTTAGTGTTCTCTGGTCTCCTCCAATCCCCTTGTCATTTACTGAATGCCTTCTAGATACTTTAAGCTGTCTCTTACTCAGATGACTTCCTGCATGATCACTACTGCTCTATGCTTGACAATTGACCTCTAATCCCTGCGCCATTAGATAACGGAGTCAATAACATGCCTATGCAGACCTAAATGCTTACATGTATTTCTAGCATTCTAAATAGATAATTCTCTGGACTATTTGCCAAAGGACTACATACCACAGTTCCTGTCTTAACTTGTGTGACAGGTTATTGCTTGACCAAATCATAGTCTTTATAAGCCCTGCTTCAACTTGGCTCACTAGTGACTGTGCATCTCCATCTTTATCCAAGTTGCTTAGTAAACAAAACCAGTCTCCTTTCCTTCATCTTTGTATTCCTTCTTTGTCTTTCCTCATGAGACTCACTCAAAGAAGATACAAATACATACTCTAAATGTTTGGATGTTTGTAGTTTAAAATTTGCATATTTATCATGAAAGCTGTCAGACATTTCTTCTTATTTTTCTTAATCTTTATTTCCTATGATCATTTGAGCCTTAAAGTGTGTGTGAGTGTGCGTGTGTATGTGTGTGTGTGTGTGTGTGTATGTGTGTGTGTGTGCGCGCACCCTCAGGCTAACTTATACATGTGATAACTTTTTAATTTTTAGGTATTTTAAATGCGGTATTTGCTGCATAATTTTAAACATTATTCTTTACTTTTTTGTAAGTTGCATTTATTTATCTCTTCAGCATTGTGAAAAACAATGGCAAGACTATTTTCTGGCATATGCTAACTTTTTAATTGTGATAAATATCTCTTTAAGATGTTTGTCTCTTACTAAGTTTTTAAGATCTTTAATAGTAAACACTTACATGGTTTCTTTTTACAAATATTCCTGAGGACATTGTTGAATTAAAAATTCAAGCAAAAAATTGATTATTTACAATGAAAAATGAATTTTTTTAAATTTTAGAAAATGCCTTGTGTTCTCAGGAACACAAAATAATTTAGGAAACATGGACTACAATGAACAAAAACAATATCACCTTTCACACTGAAAGTATTTTTTTTTTTTTTTTTAGAGTTTTGTTGGCATTAGGATTGTGATCCTTTGGTCACAATCATGGTTTATATCATGGTCAGAGGCTTATTCTGTGAAAAGATGTAAAACTCTACTCTCTGTCTTTCCATAATTGTAGAGCTGACATATCAGGCAAACATCCTTTAAGTAAATTACGGCATAGTCACAAATTGAAAAAAAAAAAAAGATAGACATCAACATAATGTCAGAGCTATGATACATAAAGAGTGTGCCCAAAGATGCACAATTTAGAGCATCAGAAGAAATTTGGTCATCATTATTGTTTTTTAGTTGAATACTTTTTTTTTTTATGGTACTGGGAATTGAACCCAGAGTGCTATACCTGGGAACTAAATTTTCCGATCTATTTAAATTTTATTTTGACATAAGATCTACCTAAATTGCCAAGGATGATCTACAACTTGGCAATCATGTCTCAGCCTCCAAAGTCACTGGGATTTTAGGCATATACAACTGCACCTGGTAGTTCTCCTTTTTAAACAAATTTTATTGTGTACATTTAAATTTACATTTAAAGAAAAAATCATAATAAATGTTAACCATTTATCTGCTGCATGTTTTGTAAATGTTTCCCCATTCATGAGTCAACTGCACTTTGCTGGTTATTTACTTTGCTGGGCAGAGGCTTTTAGTTTGAGGTAATCACCTTCATATATTTTTGTTTGCATAGTTGAATTTTTGTTGCAACATCCAAGAAATCATTTCAAAGGACAATGTTGGAGGTATTTCACCTTGTTTTCTTTTAGAACTTTAATGTTCAGGTCTAATGTTTAGGTCTTTTATTCATTTTGAGTTGAATATTTGTATATGATGTACAAAAGTTTCATTTATTTTCATGTGGAATCCAGTTTTTCAAGGACCATTTATTGAAAAAAAAATATCCTTTCCTCATTATGCCTTCTTGGTGTCCTTGTCAAAAATTAGATGATTATATATATTTGGATCGATTTCTGAGCTCTCTATCACAATCTAGTATAATTTTTCAAGCTATATCATACTGTCTTAACTACAATCGCTTTGTAATATAATTTTAAATCAGAAGGTGTGATATCTCCAACTTTGTTACTTTGTTGTTTCATTTTACTTTTGTTTTCCTCAGAATTGCTTTGGCTACTTGGAGTCGTTTGTAGTTCCCCATAAATTTTAGGATTTTTGTTTTTATTTCTGTGAAAAACACCATGGAGATTTTGACAAAGATTACATTGAATTTATATATTGCTTTAAATAGTATGGGCATTTTAACAAGATTAATTCTTTTAATATATGAACATGGAATATCCCTCCAATTTTGGAGGTCCTCTAAAATTATTTTCATCAGTGTTTTGCTGTTGATCTTTAGATGCCTACAATCTCATCTGTTATTTTAAAACCTTAACTGTATTAATTTAAAACAAGAATACTCAAATTCCAGTTACACCTGTGTACAGAGACATACCCCTTTTTTCTGTGATACTATTGTTAGCCACTTTAAAGGTTTTCATATTATTTAGATGATTAGTAATAAATTTAAGTTTTATCTAATTTCCAGGGAATTTAAGAAGGGATTGATGAAAATAATATATTGAACTCTGAAATTAGGAGTGTTGAACTGCTAAAGCAATAAACTGAATGTTAATATGATAATAACAGGAAAAAAACATCAATGATAACATGTCAAAGTGAAAAATACTAAAACTCACTATTGGTTAAAAATATTTAATTTTTTTTTCATTTAGGTAACATAATGAGAGTAAGCAGAGTGACTATTTTTGGAATACTTATGTGAATTCAAAGTTTTTTAATTGATTTATTTTCTGCAAATAGACTACAAACATGTCTTTGGACAGTGGTCACCAACTAGATACTTCAATTATTGGGTTTGCTTAATGTTATGTAATTAATTAATTTAAAATGTGCCAGATGTTGTTGGTTTTAATATGGATATATTAAATGAATATATTTTGGCCATTCAGCTTCTGTAGGACAGTTTTGTTGCAAGAGGATTATCACAAATGTATGAAAACTAAAGTTGTTGAAACATATGTGAATATGTAAGACTCACCATATCCACAAGAGAATAGGGAAATGTCATCAGCTATCAATTAATATTTTCTGGTACCTATATTCTCATATTGTGGTCTTTTGCTTACTTGTTTTTATTTATTTATTAATTTGTTTATTTTTCTTCAAACAGACCTCAAGTGCCCAAAGAGAAGAATGTGTAACTAACAATATTTAAGTTCATGATTTTGTGTAAATTGTTCATACTATCTACTTTAGCAGAACACTACTTAAAATATTAAAAACATGTAAGGAATTATATGCACCTAAGGAATAATTAAATTGGGATAGCATTCTGTTGAAAAATATTATACTTAAAAATTTTATAATTTTTCTACATTGAGAATTTCTATAAATCTATTTAAAAATACTAGAATAGTAGAATTTAGCAAGATAATCACATGGATAGTTTCAATCTAAAATCAAAGAGTTTAATTATAGCTCTATATTTTATCAAAAGGCATATGTAATTAAGATTTCATTAATTGTATATAGTTAATATTTTATCTTGAAATTTGTTATTGTTTAGATGTGATATCCTCCCAAGCTCAAATGTAAGACAATGCAAGATGGTTGAAGGAGAAATTATGTTGTGAGAATCTTAACTCAATCATTGAGTTAATCCTCAGATAGTATTAACTGAGTGGTCACTGAAGTGGTAGGGTGTGCCTGGAGGAGGTAGAATTTGGGGGTGTGGCTTTGGGATATATATTTGTATCTAGTGAGCAGAGTTCCCTCTGGGCTTCTGATTATGATTTGAGCTGCTTCCCTCTGCCACACTCTTCAGCCATGATGTTCTGCCTCACCTCAAGTCTGGAAGAATGAATCTGGCCTTTTCATCTATGGTGCCAATGTAATTCCAACTAAAAATCAACAATTTTGTTGATGAATGCAAAATTGTCTATGTAAGAGAAAACACCCAAGAAGAGGAAAGAATTACTGAAAAATAAGAAAAATGTAAAGGACTTTAACTTACTGTATTCCAAGATATATTCCAATTTATATTTCTATTTAAATTTTTAAAATGTGGTGTGGGGATGTGGCTCAAATCGCTAGCACGCTCACCTGGCATGCGTATGGCCCGGGTTTGATCCTCAGCACCACATACAAACAAAGATGTTGTGTCTGCCAAAAACTAAAAAAAAATAAATATTAAAAAAAATTCTCTCCCCCCCCCCTCTCTCTCTCTCTCTCTCTCCCTTTCTCTCTCTCTCTCTCTTTCAAAAAAAATTTTTTTTAAATGTGTACTATTAGCTCAGGGATAAAAAGGTTAATCAACAAACAGAAGAGAGAGCTTAGAAATATAACTCACATATGTACTAAAATTTGAGGTATGAAACTAGTGGTACTGCAGAGCATAGCAAAGTAAATACTTGTTTAGTACAATCTATGGACAAATCAAAGAAGTATATGAAATACATAGGTAGGCACAGAAATATGAGATCTTAGTTTAATTGAAAAGAAAACCTAACACATAAAATAATAATAATTTAAAACGTTTAGGTTGAGACTGGAAAATAAGATGAAATCTTAGGAGTAGAGATTGAGTGCGTATTGGGACAGAGTCCCTGTCCCCAAACCTATCTGTGGGTGCACTATATGTATGCTACAAAACAGTCCCTTATTTCTTAATGGTCCCTCCTCCATTCCTCCCCTCATTTTCCTCCTTGATCTTTTCATCTTCCTCCTCATTCTTTTCTTTCTTTCTCATATTTTTTATCAAATATTTTGTCATTTGATATTAAGAATTGGTCAAAAGCTGATTCAGAATTGTCATTAAAATGTAGTAAAATATTTCAAGTAGAGAAATTACATATTTCAGAATTCATAAATTTATGATTAAAATAATTTTGTCACATAGGTGTATAAAGCATATGTTTATTTTGTTCACTTTTCAGAAATTTGATAGGTAAATGATATTTCACTTATATACTTGTTTACCCTCTGCTCAATGTTTTAACGCTGTTGCTATAAATTAACTTACAATATTCTCAAAATAATCTACTATATTTTGCCTTCAATGACACTTTTCAAAAGGAGTGACTGGAATAAAGAGAGGTGATTCCAGGAGGAAGGAGTGAGCAATGAGAAAGAAAAGGAAAGAGAAAATCTGGTAACACACTTTAGCTACTAATTTTCATTGTGGGCTGCAAAGATGTTGCCTTTCTTGATCTCTTGAACAGTCAGCCAGAGTCCTCATAGTATGCCTGGTGGTGAACAGATGGCTGGGAATCTTTACCTGTTTGCCAATTCATTGATTGTGGGTATCCCTGGAAAGGGTTAATTTACCTGTGCTTTCTTGATGTTACTTAAACTTCAAAGTAAATATTTTTTTTCTCTGTTTCAGAGATCTTGAGGCAGAAAATCAAGTTAAGGTACTTGAGTGTATGATTGTGCCCCCCACTGAGGTTTGACTGAACTCCAGGTAGAATCCTTCCTCCAGCTGAGCCTGAGATCAAAAATCAAAATTTTAATGCCACAGAGGTTAATAACTGCTTTAAGCATATATGTTAATATTATTAAAAATCTTCTATTTAATACCAAGATGGACAACTATTTGAATTTGAAATTGAGAAGTTATCTAATGTCTAAGACAGAATAATCTTTCTCAATGTTTATAATTAATTAGGTAATAAAATGAATATTATCTAACATGCATATATGGGTCCCTATAATTTTTGACCTCAGCCTAAACTGTCTATTTTTGTTTTGAAATTTTTAAAAAAATAATATTGATGATTTAACTACATTGATACCTTGGTAAACAAAATATCCATGAGACCAAAAAGAGTTTTTCACTCTTTTAAGTGTTTGCAAGTGGAAAAAAAACAATTACTCTCATGAGATTAGTTCCAGTAGTATGAGATCATACTAAGGATAACTAGTCACAAGATTACACAGTAATGACAAAATCCAAAATGCTTCACATATTACAGAATGCCATATTTTACTACCTTTCATAAACTAATGTCCCACACTAATGTTTGGAACCAATGAAGCTAAGAAATACTATAAGCTAAGAAATACTATATCTCAGTAATATGTTGTTGATGTAACCAGTGACATAATGGCCATAGTGATTCAGAAGATGAAAACAAAAATGACTTCCCTAGTTAAAAGACATGAAAAGAAATTGCTTAGAAGAATGTCATTTTTTTTCCTTCCATGAAAATATCAAAAACACTATTCAGGACAAGTATTTAAGTAGAAACTGATACTTTTTAAAAAGACCACTATGTGAAAAAAAAAAATCACAGAGCTCACAAAATATAAGTAAATAGGCAAGGATACACAAAGTCAAATGCATTCCTAAATCAATGTTAATGCACCCATATTTTAAGATTTTTCAAAAGATACTGGCTCTGCATTTGTCATGTGATATGCTGCAAACTATTTCACCACTTTTGATCTTAGTACCATAATTTTTGGACTGAGGTTATAGCTCAGTTGGTAGAGTGCCTGCTTTGAATGTGCAAAATGTGCAAGGCCCTGGGTTTAATCCCCAGCACGACAATACATAAATAATACATATATAAAAGCACCCTGACTTTTAAAATAGAGATAGTAGTACATTCTATAGCATAAGTCCATCAGTTGTTATAAGGATTAAGTAAATTAATATTAGTTATGATAATCATAGTGGAAAGATGAGTTACATTGGTAAGTGAATATTATGTTCACTCAGGATTTTTCTTTGTTAAAGTTCTTGCCATACTCTATATGTTAGTTAGCTTTTTGTGACTGTGATCAAAATACTTATCAAGAATAACTTACAGGAGGAAAAAGTATATTTTGGTTCATGGTTTCAAAGGTTTGTGTTCATGTTTGGCAGACTCCATTCCTTTGAGCCTGAGGTAAGGCAGACCATCAGGGTGGAATGGTGTAGGAGGGGACAACTGCTCTGCTCATGGCTGCCAGGAAGCTGAGAGAGAGAGCAAGAAGCCAAGACACAAAACAGACCTCATGGCCATACCCCAGTGACAGATGTCCTCCAGTCAAGATCTACCTGTCTACAGCTACCATCCAACAGTCCATTTGTATTATTAAGTCCATCAAATAGATAAATCCACTGATTGGGTCACACCTCTTGTAATCTAATCATTTCACTACTGAACATCCCTGCATTGTCTAATACATGAGTGTTTCAGGGGACACCTCATATCCAAACCATCACATCCAACCTCTTAATAATACACATTTACTCACTAAAGTGTCTTGATTGGGAATATTATGTATATGGGATGCACCAACTAATATATATTTTGAAAAAATTAGTTTTTAAATAATACATTACCAAATTCACCAAAAAAAAAAAAATCATGCTTAACAGCCTTGCCTGTGGCTTCAGTTCTATATTAAATGAAATGAGACATGGGGTTCTGAAAATTTTCAGGTCACTATTGTTTTCAACTTTATGCAAAACATTAGGAAGAGAATATTACTATCTGAAGTGTTTTGGTGTGCATAACATTTGTGAAAACTATAAGCTAAGAAAAAAATTAAAAGAAAAAAATGGAGAAATTATTTTGGACAATTATCACTTTATAAACTATTGAATGATTATTGTTTTCTCAAAACAGTTAAGTAAAATTTCTGAACATTCTGCATAAACATATTTTTAATAAATGCAAAAATACATGAAGTAGATTAATCTATTTATTTTATGTGTTTAGAACAAAAATTTAACTTTGGAAGAGTATATTTAAAAATGTTTACCATGTTGTTGAGTTTTAAAATTCTATTAAAAAAATTTATCAATATATTTAATTAATAAAAATAATTTGTTAATATTTTAAATGATATGAAAATGTTTTAATTTCATATCCTTTTGCATTAACATAAGAAATTTCAACATTTCACTTCTCAATAGCATAAAAGGAAGAGCTGGAAGATTTTAAGGGTGACTTCAAATTTGGAGTATATTTAGAGAATTATTCCTTTGAAGTCTTTCAATGCTTACCGACAAATTTCTTTTGGTTAGTGCCAAAAATAATATGTTATTTTTTGCTCTTGGCAATGACCTACATATATGAAAGAAATTTCCCGTTAATGAAGACATTCACAACAAATGAAAGAATTATCATTGAAAGTTTTGATCACATTTTCAGGTTAAAATCTGAAAATCAAAGTTTCTCAGCGGTCAATTGTATTAGTTCATTTTTTTTTTTTTACCATAAGTGAAATACCTGAGACTGAGTAACTCCTGAAGGATAGAAGTTCATTTAGTCTACAATTTTGGAGGCTGAGCATATCACTGGATCTGTCAAGGCTGTTCACATGATGTGAGGTAGCATCATATTGATGGGAGTGTTTGCCAGAGGGAGAGATGGTATCTACCAGCATAAAGTCAAACAACAGAGAGATAATCTTTTATAATATTTTTTCTCACAAAAGGTAATTTGTGGTCCCATGATAAATACCACAGGTGGGTAGCAGTCCTAAAAGACCTAGTAACTTCCCACTAGTTTCCATTGGTCGCTCTGGGAACCAGGTTTCAAACACCAGTACCATTGGGAGACAAGCTTGAACCATATCGAACTATAGCACTACTCAAGCTTCTTCTTTAAAATTTTGAAAATACTCTATTAGAAAAATTCAAAATGTAATATATCCCATATTCATTTTATTTTATTTTAATTGTGCAGAATATAAAAAATGCATTATATCATCAATTCCCTCCATTCACTCAGATGTCCTCCATTTACCCCATCATGTTGTATATATGTACAATGTTTCTATATGTACCATAACATGAATAATAGCAAAAGTTTTTTGTTTTTAAGAAGTAATTAGAAGATAAATTGTTAGGGTTGATTAGATAAAAATATCTTTCTGAGAAGTTTGCAGGTTAGATTGAGTAGATAGGATTTGGAGTGTGCTCAAAACTGTCAGAGCAGTGATAAAATATGGACAAGTTCTGAAAGTAGAAGGAAATGTGTAAGAAAATATGGATAGAATCCATGAGATCTGGAAACAGATTGACTCTGTGGGAGATCAAGAGTAAAATCCTCTGAGCTCTGATAGAGTGTAGCTGTAGTGTTATGATGATGCTCCTATCATATTAAAACTTCAATACTGACACTATTCTTAAATATCTTATTTTTATTAATAAATGTAATTTGTATCATTTACACTAATTTATGCACCTAAATTTTGCTGGTATATCTGCAACAAGGAATTCTGTATAATGATAAATTAGATTGTTACATGCACCAGGTGATATATTCAAGGACTGCAATATGCCATGGAAATGTAGTGATCTATACCTAGTCTGCTTTAAGATATAGTAGTCTTAATGTGGTTACTCAAAGGATGGCCTTTAAGGCTCTTTAACATCTTGCATTTCATTTTTAGTATGCACTAAGCATGATTGAAAGTATTTCTCCTCCTTCCAAAGAAGTGAATTACAACTTGATGACCTTTCACGGAGTAAAGATGCAGAAATGACCAAACTTACCTTAAAACTTTGTCAAGTTTATCTCCAGACTTTTTAAGTGTTCACCAAGTGGCTTCAAATAACAAGTTCAAGAAGCACAAATACAACATGTTTGCCACACTTTCTGAATTCACAACATACAGATGTGAAAATCTTGAAAAGGACTTAGAAAGCCAATACTGACCTTGAGCCCCATTATTTATGGTTTTTATGATTATAGGATAATTGTCTTGTCTCTGTATATCTTTTATCTATCAATTTTAAAACAAAAAAGATATTGACAATACTTAATCTCAGAGAATCTTCATATTGACAAACTTTGATAGTATATTTCAAAACCCTAAGAAAATTATCAGGAACTTAAAAATACAAAGGAAATATGTATTAAATAATATATGCTGTTATCATCTCTTTTTATGAGATTAATTTGGCATAATATACAGTAAGTTAAATACTTCATTCCCCATTTTGATTTATTCGATTCATACTTTTAAGTGCAAGAGACTAAAATCTCCATATTTTTAACCACCCATTCTGAGGGTTTTTTTTTTTTGGACAATTTATAGGAGCTTGTGAAATAAAAGGGAGTATGTATCCAAATAATGACATATAACTCAAGGTTACAAAAACATAGTCACTTAATAGATATTCCTCTTACCTCAATTTTAGCCAGATCTCAGGTCCAGGACTTGAGCGTATAATGAAGTATGATAAGGAACATAGTTTATTGGTGACATGGATAGTAAAACTCTCAGCTTGTGAGGCATTAGTGAATCAGTAAAATAACATATTTCAGAGAACATGTCTAAGTCAAAGAGCAAAACACCCTCTTTAACACAACCTTGGGCAACTGTAAAATACAATCTGCAATAACAGTTAAACATAACAGTTCTTTGGGGACTTATATACCAATATATAAAAGTACATGGGTCACCAGCTTTCCAAATGTGGCTTGCCTTTGGGAAACGAAAGCTACAAACCAGGAGGCATGCTAGAGAAAACCATAGATGGCGTGGGCATGAACAGTGAAAGACATTTGTTTCTCTATCCCCGCCCCGCCTGGATAAAAGCATTGCATCGTATCTCCATCAACAGTCTCACTCACTCAATTATTAAATAAGAGTAGCAGGGTAGCAAAGTACTCAATGGTCAGGGGCTTGAGGAAATATGATGAAGTTTTTCCTTTCTAGAACACGTTTTGTAACTTAGTGTTATGAGAGAATCAAAAGTTCATATTTATTTCAAAAGTGTGTTTTCCATATTTTTCGTTGAAAAATTTTCTCATGCAGCAGTCATAATCATAATAATGAAAATTTTATGTCCCCTTAGAAAACAAAAACACATAGTAGTAGATGACAAATAACAAACAAAAGGTTTATGCTTCTTTAGAAATAAACAACAAAAAACCGTAAACGTAATTACCCTCAGATCCTAATTGTGAATTATTTGCTGAGACACACAATATATCAAATTATACAATATTGCCTATAGCAAAAGTTTTGCAAGACTCCTACTCCTCTAAGTAAGCTTTATGTTTTTTTAGAAAGTTTAAGGGCTAAAGGGAAAAGAGGATTATAGCTCTACTTGGTATCCACCCAGATACCAAGCTGGTCAAAATACCCACTGGCCATTTGATTAAGCCAGCAATTATATCTGGACTGCTAAATTTAGGTCTTGACAATGCAGCCTTCATATTTTTTTCCATATACGTCTATTCTCAGGACTTCAACCCTGTGAGAACAATGGTTCACATGAAGTCAATACTCACCTGATCACCTCTGTTTATCCATTTACTTATATTCATACATCACCTGCTGATCTGAGTGCTGGGACCTGTGCATTCTCACAACAACTAGGTTTAAATCTATGTCTTCTCACTTCCTTGACCAGATTACCTCTTGATTCTAGGTATGAGAAAGGTTTCTTAACATCCACTTGGGTAAGGAAGATTAAAAAATAAAATGAACTGACATGAGTTAGTATGTCATGGCAAGAAAAAGTTCTGAAGAGATAAACAAGGAATCAGGTATCACATCAAACCACTGTTTCTGTAGTAAATTTCTTAGAGTAAGTTTGAATTCATCAAAAGATCTTTACTGGCCTCGGATGATTTCCATTAATGAGTGTGAATCATGCCCTATTAACAGTGAACCACATGTAGAATGCTTTTCTTCAGAGAATTGTAACACACCCCTTCATGGAAGAGGTTCATCCAGTGGCATTTTTCCTCACTTGGGCAGAGTCTGATAAAAGGCATGTAAATCTCATTTCCACATTATCTGTCTAATGTATCATTGCATGCCAAAAGACATGTCACAGTCTACAGGACAAAAGAAAAAAGAAAGAAAGAAGGGAAGAAAGAAAGAAAGAAAGAAAGAAAGAAAGAAAGAAAGAAAGAAAGAAAGAAAGAAAGAAAGAAAGAAAGAAAGAAAGAAAGAAAGAAAGAGAAAGAGAGAGAGAGAGAAAGAAAGAAAGAAAGAAAGAAAGAAAGAAAGAAAGAGAGAGAGAGAAAGAAAAATAATGATCTGATCCAAAAGAATTGTGTATTGTTTGTTTTCATTTGTGAAATAAAAGAATAATAAAAAATGGACATGGAAATATAAATAAGGTTTTCCAGAAGGCATTATGACTGATATATTCCCTTTTTTTTGAAAGAGAGAGAGAGAGAGAGAGAGAGAGAGAGAGAGAGAGAGAGAGAGAGACAGAGAGACAGAGAATTTTTTAATATTTATTTTTTAGTTTTCAGCAGACACAACATCTTTATTTGTATGTGGTTATTTGTATGTGGTGCTGAGGGTCATACCCAGGGCCGCACACATGCCAGGAGAGCATGCTACGGCTTGAGCCACATCCCCAGCCCTATGACTGATATTTTAAGAGAAAAAAGACTTCCAAAGAGCTTTAGTATTTGTAGACTCAAGGAAATTCTTAGATTGTGAGAAGATAATCATAGACTCTTCAACAATAGGGTCTCCAACCACGGGATCAGGCAGGAATAGGAAATTCAAATAATAAATTTTAAATAGGGAAATAAGTTATTTTTATCATATAACAAAGAATATATATGGATGATATACTAGTAAATCCATTGCTATAATTTACTAGACAGAAGAACTAAATGACAATTTTATCTGATTACTCAAAAAGAATGAGCCCCTATCCAAGGAGAATTAGTAAAATAGGATTACTTTGTTTGATCAAAAATGTGTACTTCCTTGAATTAAAAAAAAAAGGAAAGAGAGAAGAAAAACTTAGAGAAAAGAAAGATACAGACTAGATTTAGGCATACATGAAAAAAAAACATAATTTGGGTTTAGCATTGCTCTTGGAATAGCCTATGATTATGGCCATTGAATATTTTTAATGTTACCTTGTTAGATATGTGTGTGTGTGTGTGTGTGTGTGTGTGTGTGTATACTATTAACTAGCATGGAGGGATGCAAGTTTTATTGGTCTTTGGTTTTCAGTTCTTGGATTGCCCAAGTATCATAATGCCAGTTGCAAACCAGCTCATTTTGAGCAGAGATATCTGCCTTTTGTTACACACTGTACCTTCAGTTCAGCTCCCAGCCTCAGAAAGCAGTAGCTATCCCATGAATATTTATGGGATGAGTGAAGGGGTGAATGAATCCTGGCCTTCGAGGGGTCATAAATGTCTGTAATGAGATAATAAGACCTAAGACACAAAGCCTCATAAAATTAATTGTATGACTACAGTTGCATATATTATGGTGCTATTTCAAATCAAATAAATGCTTCTCATTAAAACAAACAACAAAAAAGGACAATCATAGGAAACCAGTCCCACTAGTGTCCACTATGCCCCAATACTGGCTTTCTGCTCTCCCTTATATTATGAATGAGTGAGTGGAGAAATGAATTACTGAATCACTACTATATGCATTTTCTTTTCTCCACAAACACCTTCAGAGAGCTGCTCCATAGCAGTGGGTTTTCAGTAACAGGAGTGAATTGCCTGATCATTTCCTCAGGAGTCAAGGAGAGACTTGGGAGTGGATTCCTACAAATGAGGGAGAAGTTGTAGACATTGATTCTCCTTTCTCTGAAACAAATTAAATCTCTTTCAAGTTTGCCTGGATTGCTGAAGCAAAAAAAAAAAAAAAGAAAGAAAGAAAGAAAAAAAAAGCAAAGCTACCTCATTCTCCTCACTTCTGGTTTTTATCATAAAGTTTACAACACTTTTCATCTCACGGATCACAGTAGGGCATCCAGATAACACTCTACAAGTTAGAAATAGAGGAGAATGTAAACCCAAATATTAATTTGAAATTATCTCTCCTCCACTTTTCAATTTCTCTGTCTATCCCATCTTTTTGCTTATGGTTCAAACTGCAGCATATATTCTTAGCAACTGAGATAATTTTATTTATCGATCTATTGATTTTAGGCACTCAGACAAGCAGCTCCATTAGTAACTGCAACTGGGTATTCCTCTGGGCCCAGGAATCTACTGAGGAGACACTTTAGGCTTGACATGTAAATTGCTCAGAGGGAGACAAGAGACTGCTATATCCATTATTCCCATTATTGGCCAATTTGTCAGCAACTCCAAAAAGCAGAGCAGTTAGTTCCATTGCGAGTCAAAGGAGACACAAGTTTGTCCCCAAGGCAAGGGCAGAAAAGAGATGAATTGGAAGGAATTGATTTGTGACCTGATGTCAAAAGACAAAGTTATACAGTAAAGGAAGCCCTGTGGTCCTCCAAAAGGTGGGAGGGAAGAAGGAGAGAAAAAGGAAGAAACTAAAAAGAAGTATGTGCATTACATAAATAATGTGTTGCAAATGTATATATGAAAATCTCTATGAAAATCTCTTTCATTTCATGGTGTGTGTGTGTGTGTGTGTGTGTTTTAGTCCCCACAATATTGCTGTCAAACTGGTCTCATGGAAAAAAAAATTCAACTGAAGCTTTTTGGTTCAATGACTAAAGAAATGGTGAGCTGCATTTAGTTTTCATCTTTGAAAACAGCAGCTACTAACAGAATATCAGAGAATATAGGCTGGGAGGCATATGTATGTGCGCACGCACGCGCGCACACACACACACACACACCACCACCGCCACCACCACCACACACACCTGGAATAACCCAGTTACTGTTACATTAAAACTCAAATCCTCTCCTCATTACAAAGGAGCTCATGTCTACAAACTAGTCTGCTTGCTCACTCCTTGTTTTATCTGGCACGGATCCCCGAACAAAAATCAATCTCCAATTGCTTTTAATGTTTAGTACTAAATCCAGAAAGCAAAACAAAACATGGGAGTCTCACATTTATTATGGAACCTCTTTTATCTGGCTGGAGGGCAGCCTTCTAATCAAGGGAATGAATAAACAGTCATTTACTTACTTTCAGGGAATAGCCAGACAGCTCAATCTTCCTGAAGACCAAGCAAATCAAAGGGGCCTTCAAATTGTAAATCAAAACATTAGCAGCTTGTTAATTTAGCTTGGCAATTATTAAGATGTAAAGAAGTTTGTATAACTGTGTTTATTGATGGAGGTTATAGGCAGAAGTAGAACTACTTATTTTCTTTTTTTGTGGAAGAAAAATATCTGGTAACTGAGACCAAAAGGCCATTTTGGGGGGGTAGACATTTAGGAAAGCTTTTAAAAATAGCTACCTTCTGGTTTCTCAAATGCTAAGAAAAAAATAATTAAAATTTTTAAAAAAATAAACCCCAAAACTAAGCAACAACATTTAAATTGTTGCCTGTCATTTATTCAAAAGTATAGCATTCTAATAGGATTGAGAAAAATATGTTAAGTTTTTTACATCCAAGCTTGGTCATGTAATTAATCATGCTTGAGAGAGAAACAGACAGACAGACAGACAGACACACACACACACACACAAACACACACACACACACACACACACACACTTTCTTGGTAAATCTAGAGGAAGCTACCTCTTGTGCCTGCATTTCATTGAAGTCATTTCTTTATCCATAGTAGTACTTGTATTTGTGTATGCTACTTCAGCTGCAATTCAAATTCACCAAAGTAGGAAAAAAGAAAAAAAAAACTATTGTATACTGTGTAGGATGTGGAAATCTTTGTACTTCTTATGGTAGAAATTTAGGAAACAGAATGTTTTGAGGCAAGCAACTTGATACCCAGCTTTTTGATTTGGACAGTCTTTCTGGCATAGCTTTTTTTCTTTCATTTTGCAAACCATAATCAAAATTGTCCCAGATGAATTATTACCTCTTTTTACTATTCTCAAATTTATTTCATTCAGTGAAGATGTAGAGGGATATGGATTGAAAACATCCACTTTATGAATTCTCTGGGAATTAAAAAAAAGGCTATAAAATGTGGTGGGTTAGAAAATATAAGCAAAATCTTTTGATAATTTCCTGGGAAAGATGTTAGAAATACAGCTCTAAAAACAAACTCAAAAATGGGGAAAGGTGGCAGGTTTGAGAGATTGAGTAGAAACATAAATTCCACAACCATGTAAAAGATAAATAAATTTGTAGCATATATGATGAACATGGCATTGTTATCTTCAATACAAATAAAAATTCTTTAAAAATTAAAAGGTGGTTGGGGCTGGGAATATAGTTCAGTGCTCACACAAGGCCCTGGGTTCAATTCCTGGCACTGCAAAAAATAAATAAATAAATAAATAATTTAAAAAATTAAAAATAAACATTTCTACTTAAGTAAAATTTCCATTACCAGAATGAAATACCTGAGATTGTATAATTTTAAAGAGGTTTGTTTATCTCATAATTTTAGAGGCTGAAATTTGAGTAGGAATGGCACCAGCTCTGGAGAGAACCCCCACCCTCAACCCCCCATTGCTTTGTCACATCATGGCGAATGGCATCATGATTTTATGAAAGCATATAGGTAAGTGTGTGGGATCACCCAATCAGACAGGCTTCAGCCATTCTGTACTACGTCACCACATGTGTAATGAGAACTAACTCAGTGTTTCAGGAAGACTACCTTAATCTCTTGCAAGACAGTGTCCCGATGATATAAAGGCCTCCCACAAGGTCCCATATCTTAAAGTCCACCAGTGCTTACACCACCACAAGACCAAGTCTTGAACACAGGAACCCATGAGAAACTAATCACAATTAAACCATAGCAAAATCTATAGGATTACTGTTTTTTATTTTAATTTACTATGGGAATCTTGCTGAAATTGTAGGTCAAAAACCATACTCCAGAGAGTAGACAAGAAAATATGGAAAAACTGAAAACCATTGATAATATAGCTTAACACTCTTCTGGGTGTAAGAGCTCAAGTATGTAAATAAGACACAGAAACTAAAACCAAAATGAACAAAAATTTGCAAAATCTTTTGGGGAACAACCTTCCAGAAAGAGAATTCTGCAGTTAGTGCCAATGTGCCATAAAATACAATCTATACATTAGACTCGACTTACATTTTGTCTTAGCCCACTTGTCATAGGAAGCCCCTTGTAGAACTAGGTGGGTGTTGAGGTGGCAGTAGTAGGGCAGCAGAGATGGCTCCATAGGAAGTGGACTTCAGCTGCCTGCAGAATCTTTGCTAGAAAACTTGTGAGCTTTTCAAGAAAAAACATAAGACATGGTATGGGCTTCCACCACTCATGAGACTATCCATGTTATCTTTCCCATATTAAGTGAACTCTTTTATTTCCTTTTGCTCTCTTTATATTTTTTCTCTCTTCTTGTAACCTTTAGGAAGCTTTATATGATGTTTTTAATAAGCTTAAGTATCAAAAACAGCACAAATTGCAAAGATAAGACTCTTTCACCCGACCATATATCTCTCCTAAAGAAAATAATATTGATTTACATAGGATGACAATAAAGGAGGAAACATGGGCTAAAAAATGCAAAAAGAAAAAAAACTTAAATAGTACCTTATAACAAAAATTACCCAACAATATAATGGTTTTTTTTAATTCTTATAAATGTAGCTAGATTATATTGCAAAAAAAAGTAAAACCAAAAAAACTCAACATTTAGCTATTTTTATTAGGTCACCTTGTTATTTTATAAAGTCAGCCGTACTATCCCTATTAATATACAGCTGTTCATTGCCTTGCGTGCAGGGTCATGATACAGGTGTGCACTATTTGGTCTTTCCATTATGAATTAGCTGTTTGCAAGACTATGAAATATAGAAAGCACACACCTGCAAAGCCACTTCTCCTGCTTTCAGTGCACCCTGACTCTCTTTTCCCAAACACCTGCTCTTCTTCCTGCCTCAGTAGCACCAACATGTCCTTGGCCCTTCAGTTTAAGGAAGGAAAAGGTTCTTAGCAGCGTCACACAAAATGTTATGTGAGTTAATATTTATTCCATATCCACACTTGTCTAAAAAGGATAAGTCCTAGCCCAAAGTGGGAGGAAAATGTTGACTGAATGGTCAATTCCAGGCCCAGTGGTATTCGAGAAGGCCACTCAGCAGTCACCATCACAACCCTCCTCCGTAGTGGAACCAAATTTCATACTTCTGAAGAAAGAAACCATTAGAGAGATGTGTTGGAAAATCAAGTTCCTGGCAAAGGAAAAAGCTATGTTATTAAGTAATAATTCCCAGCAAGAGGTTCTCCAGGCTGATAAATAGGTTCGGCTCTTTGAGGGCCTTCTGTAGTCCATTAGGCAGAACAAGCATCCCCTGGGGAATAATGCTCACTGATGATCACATTGCTGATGCAATTAACATCCTTACACATAGAGACTCTGAATACCTATTGTGTTTTTGTCCTGTCCTGCAATGTTTCTTTTTTGATATTTTTCTAAACATAAAGTTCATGAAAAGGTGAATGTTAATCGCCACATTTCAGAAAATCCCTTGGCTTGTTACTTATGATGAATATGTGAAAGATAGGCTTAAGCCCTGCCAAAAAGGTTTCTTGAGACTTTTAGTTAATTATGATAATTTCTAGAAAAATAAAAAGGGTAACTTTGAGCTTAGTGTCTCTGGTAAGTAACCCTGAGCTAGGAAATCGTGCTCTTACAATTTAATCATTTTACATTTTCCTGATTTGCATACCTATTAAATCATAACTTTGATGCAGCATTATGTGTTTTTTTAAAAACATTTTTTTTATTAATGCAACTGACAGTCTGGGTATGTTCATACTTCATAGAAGTCATTGGGGATGTTTAATGCTTAAAATAACTAAGGACTTACTTTGTGATTAATTAAAAGCAACTCTTTCAAATATATTACAAGGAATACACCAGGCCTGTATTTTTTCTCTCTTTTTATTTTAAAATCTATACACAATATAAAAACCCTAGTGCAACATCAATTTAAATTTTATGACTTGTATCACAAAGAAAATTAGTCAAAAATAATAATTTTCTTCAAAGAGAGAAAAAGAAAACGCCCAACTATGATTTCATTGAATGTTCTATTTATCTCACTCAATAATTTACCTTTTAAAAGGATTAAGGTATTTTATTGTTCATAAAATAACTTTGTATAGAAAGACTAAGGATTTTCAAAATAAAAATTAAACTGGAGGTTGTTCAAGTTAATAATGACTTAATTTTTAGTAAGTTATTTCTTATATTTTCTAGAGAAACTTTGCTCAATATATAGAATTAGACTTGTAAAATATGCATACTGTTCCAAATTGGTTTTAATTTTTGTTTTAAGGAAGTTGGAGAAGTATTTGTATATAACACTCATAGCTCTCCATAATTGATTTGATTCTTCTCTGGGAGTAATCTGATAGTAAAGATTAACTAAATATTAGTTTGTCCTGTGGCAGAAACTAGATGAATACAAATCTTTCTTAGCTTTTCAACAACTGTTTGGGCATTGTGCAGACAGCTTAACAAAGTGATGTACTGTTCCAGTCCTGAAGCAGCTTTGGCTACTTTAAGGGAAAAACAAATATAGTAACATAATCAAGGTTAATGCATTGCGAGTTTCAGTCTATTGTTTTAGCTTTTGTTGGCTCTGTCTATGCCAAAATCAACATAAAGGAACTTTAAGTCGCCAATGAAGTGTTGACAGGGAATAAATGTCATCCGAAGTGCCAACATGCATCAGTGTTTGTGTACTGAGGGCAAGCTTCTCAGTCTGTCTTTTCATGCTGGTTTTAAACTTGAGGCTGAACCTCACCCAATAAACTGGAAAGCATGGTAAAGAGGCCACCAGGCAGGCATGGAGCAGATGGCTCCGCACACACTCATAAGGGCTGTCTTTACACCTCATGATATGGCATTGGGGCTCATTTTCCTACAATAGTTATCATGCAAGGATTAAAACTTGTCTGTGCTAGATACAATGCATAGAAACAGTTCTTCATTCCCAAACTACACTTAACTCTTCCAGTGCAAGATCTTACTCTTCAAAAGCTGGTATTTGATCTGCTGAACTATTTTTCTGTAGCCGCATGTGGGATGTACTTCTCCATTTGGCTTTGCTTAAAACTAGCTCTGAGAGAACTGTCACTGATCTCACAGGTGAGATCTATTATTGGGCTTGCTGGCCTCCTGGCCAGTTTATTACTAATAATAAATCATTGTTTGGCCACCCACTCACTCCATCTTCTCTCTTTTCCAATAGAGTCAAGCAATCATTCTTAACCCTTACCACTAAGATGCTCAGAATTTAATGGTCTTGTTCCGGCTTGACCCTCTCTGAGAACTGCTCTCAGTTCCATGTGCAGGTTCATGCCCATATTAACTTGGTCAAAAGATTCTAAGTATTAGCCATGCTACTGAATTGATGGAATTTGAGAAGGCTTTACATGAAAAGGATGAAATGATGAACCATGGAGAAAACAAAAATATAACTCATTTCCTGGGGTTATCTTGCAAGATTACATCATTTGGAAACTATCCTATCATGAAAATTTCTAATTTGCTTTGACATTGGTTTGCAAGACATCTTGTCTTGCCTGAATGTTGTTAAGTATTGTTATATCTATAGAATTCACATTGTAAAGCTGACATTTGATCTCTCTAGAGCTTCCATGGATTAGAAATGTTGGTAATCTATACATCTTGTTTGTGATTACTTTTTTTTTTCCCCAACAGGTTTTTAAGTTGTCTTTCCTTATTAGCTTTGGACATATTCTTAGAGAAGAAAATTTTATCAAACCAGAGTTATAAATGCAGGGCTGACCTCAGACACAACATCACATAGCTTAAAATGAAGTACTTTCAAAATTTGGTATTTTGTGATATCAAGTCACTTTCTCCTTGTGTTACAATGTTCAATCAAATCCCAAGTACTTCACTAATACAGATTCTTACTTGCCTATGCAACTGCAATTCTGCCCTTTGTTCGTAAGAGTCATCTGATATTGTTTAAGTGAATCCAGCAATAGACTCAGGGGAGATACCTTTGCACCTGCCTCCTCTTCCCTTACCCCATCATGGAACCCCCCTTGATGGATCTGGCCATGCAATTCCTCATTTCCCCTTATGGTGAGCAGATGAAGCACTGGTGCAAATGGAACTGGGGAAGATTTGCTAAAAGCACCTGGGAAGGCTACATTTCTTCATAATCAAACAACAACAACAACAACAAAATAGAAATAGAGATAGAGATTGAGAGAAAGAGATTGAGAGATTGAGGGAGGGAGGGGGGAGGGAGAGAGAGAGAGTGAGAGAGAGAAAGAACCTGCAATGTGAGGAGAACCAACTTTTTCTAATTTCTTTTTCTTTTTCCTGTTTTCTTTTGCATCTTCCTTCCATAGACGTTGTGCCTGACATTGTCTACTTGGTGAATTAGCCAGTTCTAGGAACATTTTCCCTTTTGCATAATATTGTTATTTGTTTTGTTTTCATTGAGACCAAAAACACTAGAGTTTGTACAATGATACATTCTTTAAAGACCAATTAAAAGCTGAGGTTTTTTTTTTTTTCTTGTCTGAGAAGAAAAGCCCTCTGGAAGCAACTTTCAGATGTTTATGAAGCATAATGCAGGGGAAGTGGAGTGGTGAGAAATTCACCCACCCTACATGTTGAGGCTGGTTTGATAAAAATGGATGGCACAAAAGAACTACTCAATCTCCCTTTGTCTACAACGTGATCACCTTGCCTCCTGTGTGGAGTCCTGGTGTTTGACTCATGCCTTCATTATACAGAACTCCTCATGTGTTTCTACAAAGAACAATATCCATGTTTGTCTTCCTTGTCAGCCAGTGAGTTACTTGACATTTGTATATCTGAAGTAGTTTTCAAAGGTAGAGACTCAGAAACCATCTGTTGAATGAAGTCTAATCATTCAATGGGCTTTTTTCTCTCCGGTTTTATTTATTCACAATGGGCAAGAAATAATTCCTAAAGTAAGCATACATGTTGAAATTAATATATACAGTGTTGGTGCCTAATCCTTATATGTCTGAAAATTTAGGGCACAAGAGTTGGTAATCGGCATTTTAACAAATAATCACAGGAGTTTCTATTGATACATCAGTTTTGAGGACTGCTAGACCTAACAAGAGGAAACAGATGCAAGGACAAAATGAACCCCAAACTTTAGATTGTCACTAGTGATGCATTGAGTGAAAAAATACAAGAATGTTCCATCCATGAATGGCATTCCTTCTAGAATATCAGACGAATTCTAATGTAAACAATAACAACACATCCATTCAACAGCTTCGAGTGACATTCCAACCAGTTTCTGGATCTTTCTGAGTTTTTTTTTTTTTTTTATCTTGTTCACTCTCATATTATTTTTACTCAGCATGTGCTTGCTCTGTCTCAGTTTAATGGATTTCCAATTGGGAGAGTCAGTATTCAGAGCTAGGGAAGCAGGTCGTTTCAGGGGTATGGCTGTTGGAAGGCTTCACTTATCATTCCCTAATCACTGAAATATCAATGAGATTGACTTCAAGTCCCAGTGACAGTTACATTTTCTGTGTCTATTCAGGGCAAAGTGAACTGAAACCCCATCAGAGAAGAAAATAAGGGCCATTCTCAGTCAGAGAGTTCATTTCCATGATATTTTTCTGTAATGCTTCTAAATTGTCTTTGTGCATGGACCTGAATTCATAAGTCATTTATGCAGCTCCTGTTCGCTTTTAGTTATTTAAGATCATTGGCAGCAGGACGATCTCAGTGAAGACCCTCAACATCAATTCAATCTTTTGAAACCCTGACAACTGGTCTTTCAGAAGAGTTTTGAAAAATGTATATTTCAATACATTTTGTATATATTTATGCTAAATATATTTAAAATAAATTATATTTTATTTTTCTAGTGAAGATCCTCAAAATATATTCAAATGAATTAGACATATTGTTTAATGTACATAAAGAGATGGAGAACTTACCTAAAGGGAGGCAGCCTTTACATGGGAATGAACATGGCATTTGGAATTGAATCGCTTGTTCAGCAAAGGAAATCATGTACATTTTTCTGAGCCTGCATTTTCTCATCAGAAATACAAGGAAAATACCACTTATTTTAGGTGATTATTTTGATGATAAAGAGAAAGTAATTATAAAAATTCTTGGTATATGATAGGTAAACATTCCAAAAAGTCAGTTAACATGATTTTACTGATTGATAGCCATTTTATTTTAAAATAGAATTTTAAAATGATTTGGTAGAAATCCCAGGTGGATATAGGATGATATTGTCTTTTGTGAGACTAATAATCAAAACACCAGTGATTGCTCAGTATCTCTGTAAACAATTTGAAATCTCTGATACACATTTTCTGTATTAAAATGACTTAATGAATGTGTTCTAAAATTATGTTAGAATTTATGATTAATGCTTAGCATAATATATTTCCTTTTAAGCTTTGGTGCACAGGAGTACATTAACATAAAATTCCTGACCTTATACTTTATAAACTAACAACAAAAAGCAACTAAAAATTAGTTTTATATAAATAGTAAATAAATAAACTAATAGAGAATTAAAATTAGACATAGTTAAATATAAAGAAAGGTTTAGTGGGACAGCTTCTGTAACTGAGGGAATTACTAAGCAGAAATTAAATGTTATAGATCAATTAATTATGAATTGGATTCTTGTCAGGAGATAATTAAGTAAAGGGGATTATTAAGGGTCTCAAAGGAAGCATAGAATTTATACAGCCTTATTCACAGTATGGTTCCTTTTTAGACAAAAAAAATATGGAAAATAAATCCTGGAGTCACATATTCTTCAAAATGTCTATTGAAGCTTTGTACAATTGTCTGAATCAAGACTAGCAAAATCGGTCTAGGATAAATCATAGGAGATATACAAAACATTGATCATGCATGTGAATTTTATTCTGTAGTTGATCAAGTTCTAATGGACTTTTCAAAGACAGTTATGAATGAATTAAGATATACTTTGATTAAAAATATAATACTATTTATGTGCCAATGTGTAGAGTAGAAGGGACACAAAGATCAAACAGTGAGTCTCAGTGGGTCTCAGTTTTAGAGTGCTTACCTAGTATGAGCAAGGCCATGGGTTTTAATTCTAACACACACACACACACACACACACACACACACACATAAATGTATAAAAATTAAAGTGATATAAAGCAAATTATAAACTTGAAAAAATAATTTAACATACATGGTAGTCATTATTGTAATAAAGATTAGATTTCAGGAATAAATAAGAATAATATGTTTTTTTTAATATTCTGAATGAAAAATGGCTAGATTTTGTAAGTGAAGTAATCATCAAGTAAGACAGAATTAGAAATTAACCACAGGAAAATTCAAACCACATAATCAAGAAAAAATGTAAATTGAAACAGCACTATTTTTACCTATAAAATCAATATTTATTTTAATGACCATATATCTCAGTGAAGACTCATATTAAATGGCAATAGCCATAGGTTTGTCTCTTATGAAAAAAATACATTTTATCAATATTTCCAAATTATGTGGAAATATTTTCCTCCTAGTCCAAGCAATAGTAAGCAAAAGAATTTCTTCTAAGAAATTTATTATGGTTATGTCTAAGGAATCTTATGCTTAAAAATGTTCATTGTTCTGTCATTTGATGATGAAAATTTAGAATTATTCAAAATGTATTTCAGGCAGATCCATCAAGTTCAAATACAGTAAGAACAGTAATTTACATAAATCATTATATACATATATACATGATATACATATTATACATATAGATACTTCTAGAATTTTGATTCATATTTGCGATGGTATTTATGTAAATTTTTAAGCTATGTACATATACACACTTAATGGAATTGTATATGTACACTGAGTTTGGTGCGCATGTAAAAGTTCTTAACAATATAATTGCATAGTAATGTATTAATTACAAGATATATATCCATACATATATGTACATATATATTTTGGGTGTACATATATCAAAAATAAAGTGAAAACAGATACAAAGAAAACACTTCCAATACAAAATCTGTAAATTCATACATATAATTGTTTTTAAATCATGAAGGATTAGACCTGTTTTTTCTTATGGTCTTCTGATTTTTCTAAATGCATATACGATTCTTGTAACATTTCTGGAATTATGAAAACAACAAAGTATAAAGAACATAAAATATAAAAATATTTAGCTTTCTAAAAATTTGCATTGAAGATAATGAATATGGAATTAGTGTGATAGTATAGTTAAATTGAGCAGGATGTGAACAAGAAAGATTATCAGAAAACACTCTCATGCAAATTCTTAGAACAATCTAAATGTGAAACCTGCAGATATATAAGTTCATGATAGCAAAATGTTGTAAGTTTTTTTCTCGACCTTTCAAGGGATCTACTGGAATCCAAAACAGTAGACACCAATCTACAAAGGTTTAAAAAATTCTTTATACTGACATTCTGTCAAGTCAGCCTGGATGAATATGTTATGTCTATTTATGATTTTAGAGGAGATGGAGCAAGCACTTTACATTCTTGTGTTGCCTGAAAGGTTAATATTCAAGTTCACCACCTCAGCTTACAAACAACTGCCGGTCTTGTTCAATCCAATCAGTGTGCAAATTCTATTACCTTTGATGTAGTGGTGTCACAGAGGCAAAGACACCCACTGAATAAAATTCCCCCAAGGGGATCTCAATTAGTCGTCTCAGAAAGCCCTAATAAAAGTCAAAGAAGAATTCTCTAATTATAAATTTAAATCCTCCTGACAGGCCCTTCAAACATAAGAGGTTGTGTTTCCTTGTGTTTTAGGATCATCACAATCAATCTCTTTTAGTCTTCATGTTACCTTCTTAAAATGTACAACTGTCTCTTGGACTTACTTATATTTGAATGGACATTTTTATAAGGTGATCTCTTAGAGATGTTACTTGTCTCCAGGTGCCACATCCAGAAACACACACACACAACACAGTACATATCTCAGACAACTTGAATTTTCTTTACTTTAACATCTACATTTTAGTGAAAAACATTTTGTGCAGCAAATTGTCCTTCCATTTTGAAGTATAAAGAGATAGTACAGTGAAATTACATCTTTTGGTACTTCCTTAATGTATTCATAATCATAAAAGCTGAGGTAGAATAAATTTTGTCACATAGGAAATCACTTTGATACGATGGTAGTACCCAAATATACCATCAAGCAAGCTAGTCTGGAGTCATGGTACCAAAAACACTCAACAGACAGAAATAAATATTAATTACTATCTTACGATACATTGAATCTATCTAAAACACATGCTTACAGAATGTAGGAGGAAAAGTTGAGGTAAATTGGCACAAATCAGATACAATGTAAATAGAGTAAAAGGATCCATCATACATCCAGCATTTTGAACTATAAAGTATTCAGATCTCCCGGGTGATAGTTGGGGAATAGTGGGGTCACACTTTTTCTACCCAAGGGATGTCAATGTAAGTCATCATGACCACAGCTGTGACTGTATGCTTCCTGAAGAGAGGACACTTGGCACTCAACTGATGACTACCAATGCGACACTTAATTGACATTTCTTGACAGTTGTGTGCTTCATGTTCCTTATGTATATTTATTATATCATAAATATTCATTGCTTTAGGAGCCCCATGTATGTTTAATGCCTGATGAACAATGCTTCTTGCATTGAGTGCTACATTATATTGGTCATCCCCTCTGTGTTCACACACTTGGTCTAGTAACTACTTATGTGTTCTAACTAATGAGTTTCATCTATCCCATCTGTTTTTTTGTCTCTTATATCAAGTTTGAATATTCCCAAGCAATATAACAGATGCACATGACTTATTAACAATAATATTTATATTCCTATATGCCAAGATATATGACAATGTTGCCTCTTTATCTCAATAGTACCCTTTAAAAATAAGGTTGAAATCTTACATGAAAGTCTTTACAGAACAGTCTTTCTTAATAGCTTTCTACCAGAAAACAAAATCTTACTTGGAGGTAAGTTTATGAGGTTCATTTGAATAATGTGTGTGGTGTATACACAAAAATACACATATTACTTATATATATAGAGAGAGGTGTGACTGATTCAGAGATGCTTTAGTATTTAGTGAAAATCTAATTTTTGGAAGAGTGGCTTTCATATGAAATGTTAATTTATTCCTCCTCTTTTCACAATGTTTACAAATAAATGCAATAAAGGCTTAAAATGGGTAGGTCACAGATATTCAAATACACAGAGAATGAGAAAGAATGTTTTTATACTTGAACAAAATTCAAGTTTTTATACTTGAACAAAATTTCTTGCTAGCAACACCAAACAAAGTTTTAAAAATGATATATTATCAAAAATAGATTAAAGCAAATTAAGAGTATTCTTGGAATAACAGTGATAACGAATTTAAAAACTAGTTCTAGCTGCAATGAAGACTACCTGTCCAATGCCAAGAATTCAAATTGAGAATTTTTTTTTTAATTCCATAATTTGAAACAATGCAAAAATCCCAATTCATGTCATACATCATGTGATTTTTCTATTTTATTGAAGACTAAAAGTTATAAATAGACATGTGACAATTTCATCTGTATTCCTAAATGTTTATGTATTCAAATTCACAAAAAAATCATTTTATCTTTGAATAATTATAAGAGGTAGTCTTATATTGAATATGACCTTAAAATATAATAGCAAAGTTATTATAAATGTAAAATATCTCTATAGAAATTAATAATCACATGAAAAATTTTTAAAAGTTTTTAAAAAATGTGATTACCAATTAGTAAACTTTAATATTTTGAGTTATTTCCCAGACATTTTTCTAAGTATATTTATATTTATATAATTTTTATCTAATTTATTATGTATGTATGTATATACACATATATGTGTGTGTGTGTATTTCTACTTAAATAGTAGATTTTTGCCATGTAATATTAACTAATAACTAAGTTTATCTTGAATAGACAAGACCTGCTATCCTATTCAAAAAAAAAAAAGCTTGAAGAAATTATTTGGTATTTGTTTCACCATTACAAAAGAAGGAAAATATTTCAAAAGTCCACTAATACTTTATTTGAACCCCTCAAAGAAGTGCTACCTTCATAGGTTTATTGCTGTCAATGTCATTTTTTGAAAAACTTTGTACTATATGTACTCTTATATTAAAATTGTACTGAATGTCTGAAACTTAGAAGTGATAATAGTTTTATTATCAAAAATATTAAATGTTATCAGGAAATTCCATTAAATAAAGTTGGCATATGTTGTATTTGTACAGTTTAGATGTTTTTAAAGTACTGTCAGTACCTGTCCTGAAATCTCAGGAGATTATTGTACTTTTCCTAAAATTAAAACAAAAGAAAAAAAATTCTACTAATTAGTTTTAGTGTCCACAAACCACACATCAAGTAATAATAATCTCTTACTGAACATTCCTTTCTATTAGTGATTAGATCCATCTATAATCATCTTTGCTCTTTTCTACACTGCTAGCTTCAGGCTGTACATTAACATTTGTTCCCAACATGTGTGAAAGTAATAAAACCTCCACTCTCTTCCAAACACATGCCAGTGTACTTCTCATGTTCAGAAGTATAAATATCGATAAGTATTTAGCCTCTCAATAAATAAATACTGTCAAACCACAATAGCATTCAATTTGGGAATCGAACAGAAAGAATACCTTAAAAATTCAGTGCCCTCCTTTTTCCATTTCAGAAGTATAGAATCATCAGTGAATCCAGATCAAGGATTACTCTCTGGCTTTTGGCCATGAAGCAATTCTGAACATCATTAAACCATCATACATTCTGGCACAACTGCCAGTTTCTGCTCCAAGCAGGCTAACAGATGAAAAAATTAAAAATTCGGTCTCAGATCCATCTAGCAGAGAGGAGAGGGTGATGTGAAAGTCTCACTGCCAAGTGCAGTCACTGATACTGTTTATCACGGGTGATCCTCAAGGGTATTCAGGAAAAGGTTCCATGACATGGATGTTTAACCAACCTCTCACGCCTGCAGAATTGAGTTAGAAATGACTCAAGGACCCCTCAAAGATTTATAGTGGAATTTTTCTTAAAAACATGGCAGGTATTAATCACCTGTGGTGGATGCTTTTAGAGGAGCTCCCCTGACAATTGCTACTCTAATCCTAAAATGAATGATCCAGTAACAATTCCAGCAAGGTGGTTGAAAACTTCAGTTTATCCAAGAAGGCTGAAAGTGAGGTTTGCTCATTTGGTGTGATCATAGGAATCGTAGCATAGTGTTCATTTTCATATTACATTGATATATAATCTTTATTCCACCTCTTTCTGGGGTATGCCGTTCTCCACACCTATCAAAGTATTGGATATTCCCTTATGAAAAGAAAGTAGCATGCAAAAACTCACACCAATTACAATGTGGAAGAATCAGGTACTCCTCTTTTCTTGTCTGTCACTAAATACAAGTGCTGGCTCCAGAAATGAGTGGAAAAGGAGAAAGCCAGGGGAATGATTAAGAACACTAACTCAGATTGGCCACTTACGAATCATAAAACTGAGAAAACATAGAATTATATCTAACATGGGTACCCAGCTCCTATGATGGGGTGAATTAAGTGTTACATGTGTTGTCTTTGTAACAGAGTTTGTTCATTGGAGCATTGGAGGTGCTATGTTAGTTACTTGCTATTTGATTAGTGTTGATTATGTCGAATTATCTATGCTGCAACTTTGGAAATAGGAGCCTAGGTGGAGGAGGAGTTTCATTTTGCCATAAAGTCTATAAAATCTCAATTTTCACTTAAATTACCAGTACCAAGCTTGACCCTACACATTCATGTCAATGTCTACAAGCGCATAGGATAGCTTGCACTTCATCCAGAGATGGCTGTGTATGATGCATCTATTAGCTTCTAAGAAAATGAAAGTCTTGCATGCTCCCATTTTTCATAGATATTACTTAATGTCTATTATTACTTTAATTACTTCTATAACGATAGTAGTTTATTACATGCAAAGTAAATAAAATATAGCTAACCACAAAGAACAAAAGTCCAGTTGATCAGTCATTATTGTTGCATAAGACAGATGTATTCTGTCTGTTTCTTAATATAAGAAATTCATCAGTTCATGAATTAATAATTATAAGTTTGGCATTTTTTAACTGAGAACTTTAAAAAAATTCGGCTTTCTACTAGTGGCTAATAATATTGGGGGAAGATGTAAGTAGCAGAGTTTCAGAATCATTGTATAACACTGTTAAAGAGAATTACCTGATTATTATTTCAGGAAATGATAGTTAAAATGAGGTTGACCTTGTGAGATTCTTCTACTTGCTTTGTTTTTAACTGTCTTTTTCTTTTTAAAAATCTGTTTTTAACTTTTATAGGGATAAATTTAATTGCTTAAAATATATTTTTAAAAATTAGGATTTAGGAGTTTGGTAGAATAATTTAATAAAGATCACTTTTTTTAAAGAACATGGAAAGACTACACATATTTATTTAATATAAGCCAGACATAGGGGTACATGCCTATAATCCCAGCTACTTGGGAAGCTGAAGCAGGAGGATCACAAGTTCCAGGACAGACTGCACAAGTTAAGAAAGACCATGTCCAAAAATAAAATGAAAAGAAAGGGATTGGGGATATAGCACAGTGGTAGAAAGCTTGCTTAGCAGACATGAAACCCAGTATGACTAAATCAATCAATCAACCAATCAATCAATCAAAAAATCCAATTTTAAAAAAGAGAGACCACCTGGGGCATGGGGAATAAGCAGGAGATCCCATAGCTACAGCAGTGCAATATGAGAAAGTGTCCAGAGATACAAGAATGTTCAACAGACTGCAGAGCTGTTTTGTTGCGGTTGTTTATTTATTTAATTTTGAAGTGAATTTTGCATTTTATGATGTAATGTTATTTTGTGTGATTATATACATTTTCATAGTCAAAAAGTCAAAATTACTTAAAAGAGATATGCTAACATAAGAAGGACTCCCTTCCCTTTCCCATCCTGTTTCCATGCTATTCCTATATGTAGCTATTTTCAGCTTTTCTGTGGTCTTTCTTCCGATATGCAGGAATGTGGGTATGTACACCTTCGCACACATATAGAAATTCCCACACCTACGTGCTTGTGAGTGCAAAAACCATTCCAACAAAGTATTTGTTCTATTTTCTGTAGTGTTTTCTCAACAGCCCTATTGGATGTCTGTAAAGATAATTATATACTTTTTCTCTCTGTATACCGTGATGATGTGAATTGTATTATAAATTCCTAAATAATTAAAGTTTTAAAAAACTTCCTTTTTGTTGTTATAATTATTTAAATATGCTATTCAATTCTGTTTTCTAAAACATTCTTTACTATGTGGCGTTGCTATTCATGTTCAGTTATTAATTTTCTATAATGTGGCTTGGATATTCATGTCTGGCTATTGATTTTCTTTTAAATTTGCTGTTTTTATAATCAAGCTTAAAACTCAAAGCTATACTTAGTCTATTAAGAGTTAGAGACTCTTTCCCTGTGTACTCTGGGCTACCCTAAATTACATTGGGATCGTTTAGTTTTTGAAAGATTGATAGACTTCCTCTGTGAAATAATCTAAATCTGATATATTTTTATACAGGTATAGTTTTATAATAACTATTTATTCTATAGGCTGTTTTACTGAATGTATTGACTTCATGTGAGTTTAAAAACATATGTATACAGAATTCTAAGTTAATCTGAAATATGTCTTTATTTGGACTTCTAAGTATTTATGTATTATTTTATTGCTTTTGTTTTCTGTGTAATCCTGTTCTCTGATTTCTTTTGTATATATTTTATATTTGAGAGAGTTCCTATAAACTTTTAGGATAAATTTTCAGTGCTAGATTCTTCAATACCTTACTTATGTCATCTCTCTTTTCCCCTTTGACTTCAACTAGATTGAGTATGTGTTCTCTGAAATGCTTGGTGCCAGAAGTGTTTGATATCTGATACTTTTTTACATTTTTAGAATCTTTGAGTATATGTAACTAGAAATGCTAGAGTTGAGAATCAAGAAAACAAAAAAATTCACTTTTTATATATGCTTTATACATATAGCCTGCAGGCAATTTTATACAAAATATTCAATAATTTTAAATATGAAAGTATAAAATATGAAATTTCCCACTTATGGAATAATGTCATCTCTTAAAAATTTGGATTTGAGAACATTTGGGGTTTTGAATTTTCAGATTACATACGTTCAATTTGTACTTGGTTTTAACATTTTAAATAAAAATTTCTCATACAACACCAATTACTTATACAGCAGCCATTGAAATTCTTCTACTTTTTTATTTCTCTTTTGTTCTGTTTAGAAATCTAAGTTTTTTTTTTCATTTTTGCCTGAATGTATGATATTTACATATTATTCTTGAAACCTCTCCATATCTTTGCTTTAAGCTCTATTATTGAATATGTCATTATAACAAGAGATTGCAAACATTGGTAGAGAAATGAAATTTAAATAATTTGGGGTAGCTAGAAACCAAGATGTATCACCCTTTATATATCAAGAACTTTAAGAAATTCTTTAATAGGAGAAAAATTTGACAGTAAAATAGTTTGATACAAGGGAAAATGATCATTAAATGAATTGGGAAATAATTAGATTACTCAAAATAATTTTTAAAGTAAAATTATGTAAAAAAAACCCACGAAGACTAATTCTGTTGGATTTTTAAGAGAAGATGAAGCTGAAATATTAGACAACCATAACATGGAAAATGAGAGGGTAGTTAGAAATAACCCATATCAATTTTCTTGTATTATTTGTGAAGGTAAAAATAGTGGTTGAATTTAGATTGAGATGATTTTAGTAATTGTAAAGGAAACATTTGGCCATTGTGAATCTCTCTGACAAGTCTAGACTAAAAATACTCTTCTAAAACACAATAAATCTGAATTAATCTTAAGTAGGTTTTTCCTACAAAAAGATGGGTTATCACACAAAATTTTAGAATGAATTATATTTATACTTTATCATTTTAATATAATTATTTTGTAACTTAGTCAAATATGTGAAATTTTCGAACATTTGCAAAAATAATGCATATAGATACGTAATCCCATATACCTATAGCAACTGTAAAAGGAAGAAAGGGTTGTTGTTTTTTGTAGAGGAAGAATTTAAATTTTTAGAGAATGTATTTTCAAATCATAATTTTTACTTTCTAAAGTTAATACTTGAATACATTTTTTCCATAAAACAGACACACACACATACACAGGCGCACACACACACACACACACACACACACCCCAAAGCCTCACTTTAGAAAAGTAATCCAGATTAATTAAAAGAAACTTTTTTTAAAGCCCATTTAATAATCAAACACCTGTTAAGTTGAAAGAAGTAAATCATGGGCATGCATATCTGAATATTGATTCAGGGATCCTACCATTAGAAAGAGGATTACAGAATCTTTCTAATCTTGGACATAGAGCTGCTTCCCCAACTATTGTACTATAGATTTAAAACAGAATGTCAGATATCCTAGTTGATCACTTTTCCTCTAATTTCAGATGAGATGCCTGAGACTGTCATGGAGTGGATGTGACTCATCCTCAAGTACATTTTCAGACAAATACCAATGCATTG
This sequence comes from Ictidomys tridecemlineatus, assembly GCF_052094955.1. NCBI lineage: Eukaryota > Metazoa > Chordata > Mammalia > Rodentia > Sciuridae > Ictidomys > Ictidomys tridecemlineatus. The sequence goes on from NC_135481.1 coordinate 105,907,355, forward strand.
CAAAATATATTTTCAGATTCAAACCAAAAAGGATCTGAAAGTTGATTTTAAGAGACTTAAATCTAATTCAACAATGTTATAATAACAAGCAAAATGCACCTAAATGAAAATATAATTTGTTATCTTTTGTAAAATCTGATGAATTATTAATTTATCTGATTCAAAGAAAAGCAGACATAAATTTAGAGGAATTGGGGGAATGGGAAGAAAAGCAGCTGTGTTTTGGTTTCTATTGCTTGTTTTCCAAATTCTCCCAACAAAAGTGCAAAGTGTCAATATATTTAGGACATTGTCTTGCAGAGATGGAAGAAGGAGTTCCTCTTCCACATGGCTAGTTGGATGTAGAGTGATCCCATTGCTTGGCTCCCTTTGTCCATTTGCGTATCACTGTCTCCAAAACTAAAAGAACAAGAGCCTCATGAAGTTGGTTTACAGAGGCAACCTGACATTCTGCTCATTTGCTCTTGCTGGTAATCAAAAGTAGCAATGTTCTGTACAAGCTGAAGGGAAGGGAGCTTCTGAAACACCAAGGCACTGATACCTCTGAAAGGACATGTACTATTTGGGATGCATTCCTAGGAAAGCAGCTGACATAAGTGATTCTCACCTTAAAGTCATATTTACATAAATGTGTTTAGATTTCCACAGAGAATTCAAGAAACCTTGCATAAGAACAGAAGCTTACTTCATTACAGTGATGTTTAGAGTCCCCCCAAAATTAACTCAATAAGAAACTTGCTCAGAAAACACCCCCATCTAAGCTCCCAAATGAGAAAGGGGTGTTTTCTGAACCTCAGCCAAAATGAACATTAAAAGAAGTTATCTTGGCTCAGACCTGGACAGTCTCTCCCGCACTCCTTTATCTTGCCTCCTTTCACTTGGAAAAGAAAATATGCTGATGATTGCTCTTGGCCTGTGCTCTCCCAAAAAGGGGGAGAAGGGAGACTCTTCTAACACCACCCCACCTCAAAGACATCCATCTCTCTTTTTCTGAGCTCTTTCCTTTTGCATTCCATTTGGGTCACTCTTTAACCTTTTCTTTGCCAGCCATCTTAGCAAGCAATATTCTAGGAGCTCTGCACTCCTGTGCCTAAATGTGGGAGTGTTTCATTACATTGACTTTTAGATTTTTAACAGTTTATATATAGAAATTTGGGATGGAACATTCACAACTATTTCTCCCATTGCCTTGTACCAAAGTCAGAAATAATCATTGATGATTCTGCTTTTCATTCAAAAGCTAAAAACAAAAGAATCCTATGCCAGAAGAAGACTGAGTGTAGTATTTTAAAGTATCTCATGACAAATACACATTATGGTTCTTGTGTCATCTTTCAGGGAAAAGCTTGCCCTCCCCTCCCCCCCCCCAAAAAAAAGAAGAAGAAGAAGAAAGAAAAGAAACAAGGAAATCAAGAACAACTCCAATTGGCAAAATAAGACAAGCTAAGATAAATACATTTGTGTCAACTGGATTTAAGTGTATAGACATTTATAAATATATAAATGTTTATTTGCTTGAGGTCATCAGAGAAAATATGCTTAAAAAGTTAGTATAGTCAAGTCAATTTTAATAAGTCAGAAAAGGAAAAAAAAGACATTTTTTATTATTTGAACTGTGAGCTGTCTACATGGGATGCATAATTTTGAATCAGGGTCTTTTCTAAATAGTTTATATCTATTCTGATTAAATATCATTATTAACCTGATGAGTAGACTTAACTAATTTCATTTACATAAAAACTAAGCAAAAAAGAAAAAATGGTGTATAAATCATCCTTTATAAATAACTAAAGAAAGTGCTGTCAGAAACTGGGTCAGTATTATTTTTATTTTGTTAAACTATACCATATTTGCTTTTGCCCATGGAGACCTGTAACATGATCTTCCTCATCAAGTTCATCTACTTGAACTCAAGTATCAAGGTATGTTTAGGCCTATACCTATGGTGCATAAAAGAAGTTTCCCATAAAAGCAATGGGCTAATGGATTATCACACAGTTATCTTACACATTTACTCTAATATTAAGAGACCTTAGTGAGCTAGATTGTCATAACTGTGTACTTTAGGAATTCACTCAGTTATCAAGGAACAATTATTCTTGGAAAGCAAATAATTCCTTCTGACAGCAACTCTTTAGCCAAGTCTGTCTTTCTCTGACGTCTATCTACTTTTTTCATGAAATAAGGGGGTTTTTCTCTCTTTATTTATTTGTTATCAATTACTTAAGTTTAATTTACCTAGAGAGTAAATAATTCTTATATTGTGTAAACAAAGAGAATAATCAAAATCAATTGAACAAGAATTCTTATTACTTGGATGTTGTCCCAAAGCAAAAGCAAAACAAAGACAAAGCCTTTCCTACATTAGTTTCATGGAAAATAAAATAGAAATGTAGAAGTTACTACAAAAAAAATGTTCAAAGCAATCTTCATATTTTGCTTTTGGGTTGTGTTACTATTGTATTGATAATTAAAGATGTCAAATATAAACGAAAGAAGTCAAGTTTTTTTTTTATATTTTTTTATTATTTGTAAAGTATTGGGTATAAAAGAGCAATTTTTCTCTTGCTTCCCAGCAATGTATTAGCTCCAAAATGAATGGATTTCTGCCCAGACACAAGTGGGTCATTCAGTTGGTCAACAAGGATGCTTCTTGTGAGAGCAGATTTTTTATGGGGACAGCTGTCTCACAGGAAGTATATTGCCATGTGGTCTTTTCGAATTTAGCAAAAGGCTGTCAAATACTCCTAGTAGCAACCCACTTAGTTTTATAGCCATTGCTTTTACATAGAAGTGTATTAATAATAATAAATCTGGATTTGGAATCAAATTTACTATAGTCTGGTTATGGAAAAGGCAGAGATATAAATACACATCACCTAATAAATGACATTATTTACATATTCAAATGGCATGGCTTCTAGTTGCTCTGCAAAAACAAATAACCTTGAATGTAACCCTCATTTCTTAGAATCTGAGAATCTCAACCTGAAAAATGCTGATACCACCTTTTTAAAACCTTGCCATGGAAAAAAATTCCACTGCTGTGAAAAGGAAATAGAGTAATAGAACGATTTTTATTAAGCTCATCTATGAAACCTTACAAGAATCCATTTTCCCTAGCTACTGTGGGAATAGTCAGTCTACTTCCACTTTCTTTGAAATGTAAGCATTGACCTTGAAAAAAAAACTGTGATACATTTTAATGTAACCACTCAAATTGAATCAAAGACTTTTTGGGCGATGGGCCCATCTCTTGCCTCAACCAGGGACTAGTTTTTTTTCCACAGAAATTTTGAGATGATGACTTTCATAATATGGATATCAGCTTCCTTTATTTATACTAAAACTATTGATATCAGCAAAAATATTAGCACATAACTGAATTGTATTTAGTGAGCTCTGGAATAGTGAAAGAATTACTTCCCTTGAAGATCAACTTGTAGAATTCGAGAAATGAGTTAGGTCCTTAATGTGTGACATTTACTGCAATTCAAGAATTACTATATAAGGCTGGGTACACAGTTCAGTGTTTGAGTGTTTGTCAAGTATGTATGAGGTCCTGGGTTCAATCCTCAGCACACAAAAAAATAAAATAATAAAATAAATAAAAACAAAAGAATTACCATGGAGAGTCCATGTAACTTCTTGGCTTAAATATAAGGGCTGGGTTTGCTTCCATCTGAATGGAACTGTACAACCAAGTCTACACCTAGAACCCTACAAAACAATTGGCCATATTTTGACTGATATTTTGATCTCTGGCCACTTTAAAATTCTGTCAATCATGGAGAATAATTCTAAGCAATGGCTGAGGCTTGTTATTACACATTCCCAAATTCCTGTATCTTGTCACTTACAGTCTGAAGGATGCTCCCCAGGAGCCAGAACTCATGAAAATACACAGTAGGTGATCCTGCTCCTCACTCAAACATTAATCTTGTATCACCTCCCCTTTCTACTACCCTCTTCTCCATCAGATCAATTAAAAAAAAAAAAAACCCGGAGCTCTGTCTTTCTTCCTGAATTCTGCACAGTGACTAACCAGGATACCCAATCATTTCTGGGAAAATTGCAAGGAAACTGTTGCTGTTGGCAATAGAGTAATCCAAGTTTTACACATACAACCCATTACAAGACCAGATGACACCAATGCTTTATTAGAACACAACTTTGGTGAGCTGACAAGAGACTGATGTTCACAGGCTGGCTACTCCACCCAACATGTCAGAGATCATCTCCATTTTAGTACTCAAAGTCATTTGTCTCAGTAAATTACTCAATTCTAGGCAAACAGGAAATCTTGGTCACCTTATTTCTAAATATAATGATTTCAAACTGTTTCAAAGATATTTCATTTGGCTTCAAATATATACATGATGAAAAGCTTTCAGATTATGTCAGCATTGCTGGTTTAATAAAGTGTTACTCCCTTGGTTTCAAAGCGAGCCCTTTCCCATTCAAAGATGTCTGCCTTAAATCTTGCACAGCAGGGCTAATTTGCTATGGTGTTTTCTTAACAAAGGATCCTAGTAACCATCATGATAAACAGATACAACTATCTGATAAGTAAAAAAAAAAATAGAAAGTCTGTTATGGAGTCAAACTACCTGAATACAATGATAATATATACTAGTCCCAAAAGAATTTCCGTAGTGACCAGTAATTGCAACATGGAACTCAGTATTATTTTGGCTTCTGATTTTATCAGTTACTACTTGAAATTGCATCATTGGGATCAGATCATTTGAAGACAGTCTTGATCCTTCATTAGTCAATCTTTCTTGATCTCTTGAGGTACCGTCTATCAATTCACTTAAAAATGTTTTGCTTGTTTAATTTGACCACCTGTTTTTAAGTAATTGAATGAGCCATGAGATGTTAGATAGTCACTGGTTTTCTACTACCTTCACCCAGGATAACCCAGGATACTCTTCTATTGTTTGCCTGATTAATTCATCATCTAGTTTTGCTGGTCCTAGACTAAGACCAAATGGTCTTATCTTTTATTTACTTATTGCTTCTTTTGCTTTGAACCATCAAATTTTAAAAAATTGTTTTGGATTTGAAGAGAAAAATTTTATGATTGTTATCAATGATTTTATAGTTTTGAATTACATTTCAGTAAACCATTCTTCTTCTATTCTAAAATTTATTTATATCTATATATAAAGTTATAACTTCCAAATAGAGTGTGATTGATAAATGTCTCTTCATGTGCTTATTACTACATTTCTGGAGATGTATAAATGAATTAACATATTTAGATGGCATAAAATAACAGATTTTAGAGAGTTTAGTCTGTGAGAGAAAGGAAGATGTAGGATAATGAACAGGATATGTCTGCTTTCTAGATGATATGATTAGAATTTACTTCATTATTTTTCATCCCTTGAAAATTCCCTCATACTCACTTTTATCTAAATAATAAAGTAATATAGATGATACTTTAATATAAAGATCCATTGCCATTGAGGATTTGGTGGAGACAAGGATTACTGTGCATTTAAAGAAGCTGCACATCTTAACAAAATAGTTCTGAATACTAATTATGGTGCCAGACAGTCTGGACTTAAACCATAACTCTGCCCCTCTCCAGCTTGAAGACCTTTAGTAAAATATTTGACCTCATTGTGCCTTAAGTTATTCATATGACAAAGTAGAGTACTGGTAGTTCCTACCTGTTATATCTGATGTGAATATTGAACAAGTTAATATATATAACATGCTCAGAGAAGGCCTATGCATAATAAGTAGCTGTGTTCATTATTGTATTTATCATTTTGACTTAATCTTTCATTTCTCCAGGTTTGTGGGATAGATAAAAGTGTGTATATGAGGATCACCCTCATCTTCCGGCCATTTTTAAGTCCTGCACAATAGTTTAGGGAAATACACACAATAAATTGCTTACAAGAAAATTATTAAAAGTTTGAAGTTAATAACTTAGGGTGAACTATTTAGGAACTACTTTCCAGTTATCAGTTAACACAATAACTAATTTATTCTCCAAGACTCAAACACTACTCTTAAATATAATAGGGAAGGGAGAATTGTAACCAATACTTTTTTTTTTTTCAATACAACCTGGTAAATACAGACTCAAGGTACAGACAAATTCTAAACCAAAACAAAATTATCAAGCAGATATCAGATTTTTCAGAAAATAGTCTTGTATTCTCCAGACATTTGTACTTTTAGTATTAGCTAGCTAGGATGATGTTCCATCTAAACATTCAAATATAGTTTTAAAAGTTTTCATTTAATTTCATTTAATTTTTACTAATCTAATGTTTCTGCAATCTGTATACAGGGTAAAAATGGGAGTTCATAACCCACTTGAATCCAATGTATGAAATATGATACGTCAAGAACTATGTAATGTTTTGAACAACCAATAATAAAAATTTAAAAAAAAACTGGTGAAATAGTTGGAAGAGTTAACAAATATGGAACAATTCAAATGGTCACTGCTCCTGTCAGGTTTGATGTGGATGACTCTCCCAACTTACCAATCACTAAATGTTCAATACATCCGGTTGGTTGGCTCAGGAATGGACTCAAGTACCTAGAGTCCAATGAGCTTTCCAGAGCTCTATTCAAATTGTCCCACTGTTTCCCTTTAAGAACATAGGAATTAGACTTTAGACCAAAGCTAACTTTGCATTTCTCCCAGGATTGCAAAGAAAGACTTCACTCAACCTGCCTCATATTTTACTTCAATTTTCAAATCATTTTTATATTTTCTTTCCTATTTAAATGTCTTAATGACTTTCTTACATTAAAACTAAAATTCTTTTTATTTATATATATTATTTATGTATAATAAGAATGCATTACAATTCTTATTATACATATAGAGCACAATTTTTTATATCTCTAATTGTATAAAAAGTATATTCATACCAATTCATGTCTTCATATATTTACTTTGGATAATAATGTCTATCACATTCCATCATCATTTCTAACCCCATGCCCCTCCCTTCACCTCCCACCCCTCTGCCCTACTTAGAGTTCCTCTATTTCTCCCATGCTCCCCCTCCCTACCCCACTATGAATCAGTCTCCTTATATCAGAGAAAACATTGGCATTTGGTGTTTTGGGATTGGCTAACTTCATTTAGCATTATCTTCTCTAACTCCATCCATTTACCTGCAAATGCTATGATTTTATTCTCTTTTATTGCCAGGTAATATTCCAACATATATAAATAAAAAATGATTAAAAAAACTAAAATTCTTGAGTTCTGAAATATAAGTCCAGATAAAAGATATGAATCAAGATAAAGAAATTATTCCCAGTGGTAACTAGTATTTAAGCAGGGGTTACTCATTAGCATTGGATTTAGAGTCTTTAATTTTATAATGAATACTGGTTGAGCACTCCTTATCTGAAAAGCTTTAGGCCAGAAGTACTTAGGATTTTGAATTTTTGGTTTAAGGATGCTCTGTCTGTAATGATGTGGTTATGTAAACTTATGTTCTCTCTCTCTCTCTCTCTCTCTCAAACACACACATGTGTGTATGCGCACGTGTGCGTGCGCGCACACACACACACACACACACAAACACACACACTTTCTATTAATATGACCTATGCCATAAAATTAAAAGTTAATGAGGTTTTCATTCTAACAAGGTTTAACTTTTTGCTCATTGTGAAAATAACCAATATTCATTTAAAACTCATCTTACAAAAAACAAACTCAAAGTAAAATATCTGTGCATCTTTGGTGCTATAGGAGCAGTGAAGGATTTCTTTGTGAAAGAAGTAAACTAATTCCCTGCTGCCCCAGCCAGTACATTTTTACTGCTAGCTTTCCCTGTGTATTAAAAGGATTTTTGTGAACCTAAAGAGTATTGGTATAAGTGTGAAAATACCCTTATGTAGACACACAAACTTCAAGTTAACTGAAATGTTCTGTCATTAGGAAAACAAACTCTGAATCAAGACACGTGTGTTTTGTTGAAAGTTTGGTTTTTGATTGCTTGAACATTTCTAAGCAGTGAGTTGAATTTCCGAGAGGAGAATTTCTTCTGGACAATGTGGTTTCCTTCAAGCCCAGCTCAAATGATATACCCTACTCTAAATTACGAGAAATCTCCTTGAGTAAACAATCTCCAGTATTTTTTTTGCTTAATTTAATTCTAATTTGGTATGAGCTAAGAGGCTGGTTCAAAGTTACTTCAACTCTGTAATGGTAAACCCTGCTCCATTTCATTAGAGAAGCAGAGTAACCGTGGCCTCTGACCATGTGCTGACAGTCATATTCAATCAGAGTTTGTCACTCCTTTAGTCTAGGAACAAAAGCAAACCAAAAGAAAGAGGAGGACCAAGAGGAAGGGAAGAAGGGAAGAGTGAAGGAGAAACAAAACACGAACAACCCTTCTCTGATACCACGGCAGGTGACAATGAAGAAGTCATGAGTGTGATATTTGACATTAAACAGCATTGGGCTTCTGCCATTTTTGTGTGCCATACCTGTATTTCCTTTGGAAGATAATTTCAGACAATTTAAAGTAATGAGTATATGGTGGAGCAAAACCACTCACTTCATGGCCAGAAGCAAAGAGAGTCAGAAGAGGGCCAGGGTTCAGCAATTTCCTTCCAGAGTACACTTCCTGGACTTCAAGACCTCCCCTTAGGTCCCACCTCTGAAGGTTCTACCACTTCCCAATGGCAGCACATGGAGGTGAGTTTGAGGTTATAAATTTAATAAGTGAAAGTAAATATTCCCTTCAAGGTATTGAAGATGCTTATTTACCCACTGTCTTCTTTACATCTTTTTTTTAAAAAAAATAGTGAACAGGCATGAAGGAATGAAATAATTTTAGGTTTTTTGTTTTTACCTAATTTTCTATTATCTATGCTTTTCATAGGAAAAATAAAACATGGAAGAAAATGTGTATTCATATTTTTGCATCATTGAATTCCTTGTTCTGCCTTGAATTAGACTAATAATGATAGAAATCCTTTACATTAGGGAGCTGGGGTGGTGGCTCGGGGGTAGAGCACTTGCCTAGCATGTGTGAGGCACTGGGTTCGAGTCTCAGCATCACATATAAATAAATGAATAAAAATAAAGGTCCATCAACATCTAAAAAATATTTTTAAAAAGAAATTCTTTACACTAGATTTGAATGATCTTACTATACTCTGAAAACAGAAGAAACTAGAGAAGAAAGAAGAACCAAATTAACTTGAATTAAATACTGGTAATAATTTCTGATTTGAAGCTAAGTTTTGGTTCTGAATACTTTTTTCCAAAAAGCAAGACTCAGATAATTTGATGATCATAAAAAACATTTACACACTATGGAGTTTCTAATATGACTTTTTTCTGATCCCATCACAATAGAGAACAAATTCATTATCTGATTACATCTTTAGTGTTCTTATCATCTATGCTGGACAATGTTCAGTTTTCGTAACAGATTACTGAGATAACCAACTTATACAGAAAATGCTGACTTTCACTCACCATTTGGTGAGTCCAGTCCATGATCAATTGGCCCTGATGCTCTGGGTCTATGGAAAGACAGCACATCATGGCAAGAGTTTCTGGTAGAGCAAAACTACTAATGTCATGGCCACAAAGAAAATATATCAAGGAGGGGACTAGGGGTCCCACAATTTCAATCAAAGGCATACTACCAGTGATCTAAAGACCTCCCACTAGACCCCTCTTATTAGAGGTTCTACCACCTCCCAATGATAGGGCCACCCTGGCAATCAAGGCTTTAGCACATGAGCCTTTGGGAGGACCTTTAAAATCCAACTATGGCATTCTTCCCCTGACCCCCAAAGGTTTAAAATTATAATCTGTCTCACAATATAAAATGCATTCAGTCCATGTCCAAGAGTATCTGAAATCTTAACTGTTCCACCTTGGCTCAAAAATACAAGTCCAACCTCGGTGTGGTGGCTCATATCTATAATCCCAGCAGCTCAGGAGGCTGAGTCAGGAGGATGGTAAGTTCACAGCCAGCTTCAGCACAAAATGAGGCACTAAGCAACTCAGTGAGACCCTGTCTCTAAATAAAAATACAAAATAGGGCTCAGAATGTGACTCAGTATTGGAGTGCCCTGAGTTCCATCCCAAGAAGAGGAAGAAGAACAACAACAACAACAATCCACGTCCATCACAATGTAATACATTCTGCTATCATATATAACAAATTAGAATAAAAAATAAAACAAGATAAAAAAAATCCAAGTCCAAAGTATCCTCTGAAATTAACAGCAAGCTCAACTGTGAGACCTGTTGAACTTTGGATGTGAGATGTTCCTCAAAAATGCCCATGTTAATGCACAAATATCTAGATGTAAAATGATTGGATCATGGTAGTCCTAACCTAGTCATTCCATCTTAGTTTGAATAGGCTACCTGGGGGGTGACTGTAGGTGGACAGAGTGTGGCTGGAGGAGGTGGGTCACTGGGGACATGTCTTTCTCATTTGCCCTTCTCCTTTCTCTCTGCTTCCCAGCCGCCCTGAGGTGAGCACTTTTCCTCCACCATGTCCTTCTGCCATTATGTTCTGCCTCATCTTGGGCCCAGCGCAATGAACTCAGCCAACTTTGGACTAAACCTCTGAAACCAGGAGCCAAAATAAACTTCTTTTCCTCTAAGTTGTTTTGTCAGGTATTTTGGTCACAGAGTTCAAATGTTGACTGATACAAATCCCTATAAAAATCAAAAAGAAAATCAGATGTATCCAAAATACAAACAGAGGGTATTCCAAAAGGGAGAAACTGGGTGTAGGAAAAAAAGAATTGGCCCAAAGCAAGACTGAAGTCCCTCAGGGAAAGCCTTAAGTCCTGCCGCTTGGTGTCTGCCATCTGGGGCATACTATGGTGGAATGCGGGGTCCCAAACACTTGGCCAGTCCCTCCCCTGTGACCTGGCTGGTTGTAACTTAGATGAGGACTTTTTTCTGCCTAGCTCTGTGCAGTGCCTAGAGCTTTCCTGTCAGACTTGAGTACCTCTACCTTTGGAAGATCTCCACTGTAGTTTCAGCTTCACTCCAACAACTCCACATATCACCTTCTCAGGTGCCACTTACAGGAGTTCTGTTCCCCAAAAACACCGCCTCCCAGGCTTTCTACTGAACTATTGATGGAAGCCTAATGATCCACAATTCTTGCATTTTGCAAGCCTGTTAAACCAGCATCACATGGATGACGCCAAGGTCTGCCACCATCATGAGCAGTACCTGGGCCCATAGTTGCAATGGATTCTGAATGTCTTGTCAGCTGAAAATGGAGAAGGGAATTCTAGAAAAATGAGTCCTTAGGCAATCCTGGGGTGTCAGAACATCTGCTTGCTTTTGATTTTTGTTGTTGCTTTTGTTTTTGTTTGTTTTGTTTTGATTTTCCTAAAAGATAACTGCCCAGGAAAATCTCTGAATCAAATTTGCATTTCCCCATCTTTTATTTGTGATTGCTATGACCCTACTGATTTCAGAGATGTCCTTGAGGCATCTCTCCCATGGTTCCAGGGCAAACCATTTCGCTTCTTTTTTTTTCAGCACCAGCAACTATACCTTTGCTTCACCTTTACATAATCTCTTTTTCTCCACAAACTGTAGTTGTCCAAATCCTTCCACTCTGCTCTTATTTTCTTATTTTTCTTGCTGGAAATTTAGCTAAACTCAACCAGAGGTACTGATGCTGTAACCTCATGTCTTTCAGGAGTTGGGATACAAGCGAAGCCTGAAAAAGCATAAGGACAGACAGAGATCTTACTGAATAGAGAAGGAAGTACAGTGAAGGATCATGATACAGCATGACCAACACAGGGAATGTTCTGCCTGATAACACCTTAAAAGTTTAAAAGGCACATTTGTGGAGGAAAATAAACTGCTTTCTCTTTTGAGTTCCATACTAGATAAGGGCTGAATCTCCTAAACATTCCCTAAATAATCAAAAATTTTAGTGCAGAAAATAAACTTGTTTGGCACTTGTGAACCAGCAGTTTTATTTAATCTCTCACAACAGAAAGACAGACAGATGATAATCATGTGTATGATTTCAGAGTCCAAGGCAAATTCTACTGTATAAATTCTCAAAAGAAAAAAAAATAGAGAACAAATGAATAAATGAATTTGCATAACTTTATCATGTTGACAGAATTCTTAAACTCATTGTAACAGATTGAAAATAAACTAGTGTGGCTTATTTTATAGCCATTACTAACAATCAATCAGAACACAATGCACACCTCTCTCTGTGATGTGATGTGTGTTTCCACAATTCAACAGAGAACCACTCCTCTATATTTAATGCCATAACTGTGTTCCTGTAATGCTCATGTGGCAATTAGGAACAGGATAATTTCATCACTGTAATATCCTTTTACCACTAAGAGGAATTCTATAGTCCATATACAATGACACATTCCATCTCTTTCAGTTCCAATGATGACATGGGAAATATGAAAAAAAAAAAACTCACAGAAAGAAATAGCATTCTTTTATCAAAAGACAGAGACTTCGTAGCACAACATTTTGACAGAAACTATTTCTTCCTACCAATTAAGAGAAGAAGGTTGCAGATGTGAGGGTGGAACATTAGAAAAATACCTGTGGCAGTATCTGAAAGGAAGTGATTCACTAGGAAGTTAGTGGATCATAAGCAAGAAAATTCAGTAACTCGAAGGACCCTGGGCAGCAAAGTAGGTTTTGTTCGACTGTCTTTACTCAGAATTCACAGAGCATTAGATTTAGTTAAAGAACCTTAAATCAAGACCTATACTTTACTTCTAGGCACAAGACAAAGATGGCATGCAAATGTCTTCAGAGCAGACATTTTTGAGGAAAAAAAAGGGGCGGGGGGCACACCATATTACACACATTATATTAAACAACATTGCATTCTTATGTGTGTGTGTCTATGTTGCTGCTTGTGTATACACTGGTAAACTTATATTCATTTTGACCATAGTACTTTGTGTCTCATCAACCATCAACATATTTCTTAAATCTTCAGTTCAGTTCAGAAATCAAATCTGACTCCTGTACTTTGGGAACTGCCAAGACTGGCCTCAGCAGTCATATTCCTGAGCTGGTCTTTCTACACAATTGACTGTGTCAAAGGTGAAGTCCTTGCCCAAATTCTCCTTCCCAGATATTTGGACCAGTGCAATAAAAGGTGAGTTATGTGAAGGGCCAGATCTTGGAGACATGCGAACTTGGGAAATCTCAGGGAACATCTTCCATCACCTGCTTGAAGAAACAGAATAAACCATTCAGCACTGAAACAAAAATAAAGCTGAGAACAGAAAGGAGCAAATGGTAGATGTCAGTGGTTTTTTTCACTCTGCATCAATTCTCACTTCAAGCTTGGCTTTGCCCATTTTTTTTTTTTTTGCATCCTTCTGAATAGTTCTCCTTTTATAATGCTTAATTAATTTCTCAGATCAGTTGTCTCTAGTTTTGGTTTCATTTGTCCCCAAAATCTTGCTTACCCGGAGGCTATGCAGAGCTGATCTGAATATTATAACAGTTGGACTATTACTAGTAAAGTCACCAATGGGGAAAGCAGTCCCCACACCCAGTAAAGACCTCTTATTAACTTGAGTATGTCAAGTTGTAAAATCTTACAACCAGTGTTCACACTTGGTAATGGCTTTTCAGCTCCATCTCAGCTCATTTGCAATTAGTCAAGAACAATGAACCCATGATCCTTTAATGTTGTTCTTGGATTATGCAGGTCCAGTGTTTCAGAAACCTCAGTGTGCATAATCCACAGGGTCCCATGAAAAGTATAGATTCTCAAGCCTCATTCATGCCATATGGAATCCATATCTGTACATAGACCTGGGAATGCATAGTTTTAACATGTCCCATGGTTCTGACTGAGGCAATACATGACATTTACTTCAAGAAACATTGAAGGCTGTGATTCTTATTTCAGAGTTTCTCATACCAATAATTTGGGAAGCTTTTTAAAAACATGCATGTTGAATACCACCTCAGACCTGCTGAGTCAGAATTTCAACCACCATATATGTATTTACACAAAAACCCCAGTTGATGCTGAAGAATACTTTCAGTTATGAGCTACAGATTTGAGTCCCTCAAAGGAAACTGATTCAGTATCACTTTTGTTTACATCTATCCCATAATACCAATATTTTCTTTCCAAGGCCACATCAACAGTGATAGTTTTCAGGTCTACACTACTCAGACTGTGACTGCTTTGACTTTAAATCAACTTCCAAAACACTGTCATTCCTCTATCCTCTGACCAGAAGTGCATTCTTCTAATTTGGAAACTTGCCTACCGCTATAATTCAAATGTTAAGTAACTAGAAATAGACCTGACTGTAGTACTACATTTTATTTATTTCCTTCATCTTACAGTATATTAGAGCGCTAAGGAAGGCCCAAAATACTGGCTTTTTGAGACACACAAGAAATGTATTTCCTCCCTTCCTCCTTTCACACTTTCTGACATTTTATTTTTAGATCTTATTTCAAAGGGTAATCAAGGTCGCCTTCATATTAGATACAAAGATTAGACTAAAAAATCAAAATACACAACACTTTTGTATTGAACGATTTAGCTAATTCAGCCTTTTAAAACATTTTTCTCTTCTCTCTCTCTCTCTCTCTCTCTCTCTCTGGAACAGGCATGGATTTTAATGAGTATAAAAATTGCTAAAATTTCTTAAAATCTGTGAAAAACACTCTCACTTGTAAGCAGAGAGATCAGATAGATATGCTCCCTCAGGCTTTCTTTTTTTCCCCAGATTTTAAATTTGTTTTATTAAATGCATTATTTGTGCATATTAATGGGGTTCAGAGTGATATTTCAACACATACATAAACTATGCACTGACCAAATCCATCCTCCCATTATCTACCCTTCCTGCTCCTCTTTTCAACCTCTATTGATCATTATTCTATATTTAGGTATACTTCTTGAGCCTCCACCTATGAAAAAGAACATTTGGTACATGACTTTCTGGATCTGGCTTATTTCACTTCATGATGTCCTTTAGGTCCATGTGTTTTGCTTTCAATGTCAGGATTCCATTCTTCTTTGTGACTGAATAATATTCCATTTTATATACATACCATATGTTCTTTATCAGTTCACATGTTTATGGCACCTAGGCTGATTTCATATCTCTGCTGTGTGAATTGTGCTGCAATGAACATAAATACACAGTTATCTCTTTGGTAAGCTGATTTCATTTCCTTTAGATATGCACCCACAAGTGGGATAGCCAGATTATATGATAATACAATTTTTAGTTTTTTGAGGAATCTCCATACTGTTGTTGATAATGGCAATAATGCATTCAGATTCCTATCAAGAGTACATGAGTTCCTTTTTTTCACACATCTTTACCACTTGTTATTTTTTTTTCTTTTTCTGAGAATATCTATTCTAATGAGGGTGAGATGACCCTCAGGTAGTTTTCATTTGGATTTTTCTGATGGCTAATGATATTGTACCTTCTTCATATAATTGTTGGCCATTTGTTATCTTTTTTTGAGACTTTCTCAGGCTTTTTATCACCTCCTCCATTTATTGATAGTTTTATGAGATGAGTTCCTATCATTCATTGAGAACTGAACTTTGGGGGAAGCCAATCTACAAAATCAAAACCAACAAAATATAATATATGTGTATGTTTCCATGTATGAATATGTGTATTTTCCATATGTACACATGGGTGTATAAGTTTGTTTGTCCCAGCATTATTTTCCATAACCTCAAACCATCAGCAAAATATGCAATAAGACTAGGAGTAGTATAACTGTACGCAAAGAAAAAGGATCTGAACATTTTAGTATATGCCTTTTATAAAATAATATGCATCTACTAAAGGTAAAATATTATATTTATAGTAAGTGATTTAAAAAAAAGACTCAGTCTGAAACATTAAGAATAAAAAGCAAGTTAGACAGTGATAGATATATATTACAATTGTTTAAAAAAAAACTTCAGAATATATCCTTGCTTATGAGCCTGCATGTGTTGATGTAAGCAACAATATGCACATTTAAACTGTATTCCAAACAGTGAAATTGGAAGGAAAGATATATTAATGGACTGCTACAAGGTTTTAGTGTCACATGGACCTGCATAATTTTTTAAATTTCTAAAAAAGTATGATGTGAAAAAAATATATAAAATTATACATCAGAAAGCAAACTGAGAAATGAAGATAAATAGCCCCTTTTTAATAAAAATCAACAAAAACTGCTAACAAGAATGAGACATTCAGCATTATCAATTATGAAAAATGCAAAGACAGACAACAAAATTCTATTTTTTTATCATTTAAGTTGAAAAACATTTAAAAAAGAACTGTCACTGCTGATTAAGGAAGTTGAAGAATGACATTTTTACCAAATACTGGTGCATAATCTAAATAATCATTTCTGAAATCATCTGGAAATTATGAATTCAAAAGCATATAAATTGTCATGTTTTTACCAGTGGTCTATCTTTTGGGACTTGCATTAAGTAAACAAGATGTAATGAGCGCAAGTGGGATCTTTACTGTAGTCCATAAGTGTTAAATATAATCTCATAGTTCATCCCATGAAAATAATCTATAAATGTTTTCCTGTGACATTTCTGTCTTTCTACCCATCTTCTTCACAACCCAAAACTTCCAAAATTCTGCCCTCTTGTTTCCATAGCCACTTAGAAGACCTGGTGGCCCTCTTCACTCTTATCCTTCCTCAGAAAGAGAACTACAGCATCTCTGGACAGTCCCCTGAAACAGCTGGGATCTTACTGTCTAACTATTTTTCTGTAAGGAATCAACTTCAGCAGGACAATTCCAGAGAATAAAATCAAAATTCCATCACAAACCAAGTTTTAAACATGCAAATAATGGTTAAAATCTTCACTGACAGTGATATTAAATGTTTCATTTCATTTTTTCATATTTTAACAGTTTTCTAAAATTGAGTAGGTGTTTAGTATATGATCTGAATAAAACAACTATTTGCAATCTTTCTCATCAGCCTGATGCTTGCCTAACTTGTGAAAGATACTTATTTTATAATTAATCACCTATAATTTCTAAAAGGAAACAACAATTTAGTCCTTTCAGTTAGAATCAGATACTTCAGTGAAACATCAGAAAGACTCAGTAAAATAAAAACTATTATGGCTTATGTACATGGTGAAACAGTTCTCCAGGATGTTTGGAGACATAGACTCTTAGTTATTTTTGTTTCAGTATCCCTGAAGAATACGACTGATGGTATTAACTTCTCTTCCAAGAAATAAATATTTTACTGCTGCATTAATTTCCCAGGGCTACTGTAATAAAGTACTATGAAGTGGGTGTTTTAAAACAGAAGAAACATACTGTCTCTCCATTCTGGAGGTTAGAAGTCCAAAATCTAAGTGTCAGTAGGGCTACACTTTCTTTGGGTGTTAGTCAACTTTGCATCATCATGACCAAAATACCTAAACATAACAAATTAGGGAGACAGAAAGTTTACCGTGGCTTGCCAACCATAGGTTTAGACCATGATGACCTACTTTCTTTGCTCTATGTCCAAGGTGAAGCAGCAAGTACATCATGGAAGAAAGGTGTGACAGAAACATAGCAGAACATGGCAGTCTGGAAAGGAGAGAGAGAGAGAGAGAGAAGACATAGAGAAGAAAAATGTGTTTAAGGCATCCCCCAATGACCTACCATTTCCAACCCCTTCCCACCTGCCTACAGTTACCACCTTGTCAGTCCATTAGGTGAAACGAATGGATTACAGCTCTCACAAGACAGTCATTTCACCTAATATTCCTGCATTAAGACAGACACTTTGGGATGATACCTTATATCTAAACCATAACACTCTGAAAAGGAAGACATTGATTACCATGGATTAAGTGTGAAACAGATGTTTTGATATTACAAGTAATGCTATTAATCAGGAAACATTTTAATACATTCAGTAGCATGAGTCCACTCTACAATTTTCTTGGTTTCATAGTTTGTATAAAATACGCACTATTATAACCAATTAAAAATCTGCTGAATTCCTAAGATGAACCTGCTGGTCTTTAAATTAATTTCTCTTCACACAGACCCTTTTGTGAACATGTTTGAAAACCTTCCCCTTTTTCATAACTGTGTTATAAGTTAACAGAAGCTTCCTTCATACTTCCAATTAAAATGCATATTAAAGAAACCAATGTTAGAATAGTTGGAGTTGCTAACACTTTGTAATAATATATCTGGTAATATGTTGATGCTGTGAAGACTATTTGTGGATGGATAAATAATAACATAAGAGCCCTATACTTAAATATAGCATCCATAATATTATTAGGAGATCATTTATAGTCAAGGACACTGTTCTTCAAGAAGTTACATAACTGCTTCACTTAGTGCACATGTTGTGAACACACTAATATTAACCTTACCTTTGAAAAATATTATAGTTATAATGGTCACATCATGTTATACACTTACAGAATAAAGTACTTTGATAATGTGCATTTTCTTTAGATTCAATCCTTAGGGGAAATTCATATGCTGATATTATGCCTGATTATAAAGCAGCAACCTTATTCTCAAAAATTAATGATTTTCTTTATTCAAGGATATCTATATATTCCCAAGGCCTGTGCTCATTTCCCTAGACCAAAGTTAGCCAAATCCAAGCCAAATTTACCTTGTTGTCTTCTCTTGTAAAGGAAGAGCACCACTGTGCTATTTGATTTATGCCTGGTCTCTGATACTTTCCACACTATAATGGCAGAGTTTGGTAATTACATCAGAAATTGTGTGACCAGAAAATCATAAAATATTTAGCATTTGCCTCTAGTCATCAGTACGGGAAAGTTTTCTAACTCGTGCACTAGATTGCTTTGTCCTATGTTCAGGCTATTTTCAACAAACAAGGATATGTCTAGACTCTTCCTTTAATATAACCAGTAAGAACAAATAAAAAAATGAAATGACACAGCACTTTTTTTTCACAGTAATTGTGAAAATAAATGATTAATAAGGTTTACACATCTCCAGTTGAGATTATTTATTGTAAATAAAATAAAACAACTTTGATGAAATAAAATCAAAAGTCGGTTTTTGTTAGGTAATAGCTCCCAAATCAAAAAACTGGAGAACAAAGGTTTTGAAGGAACAAAGATGGTCATCTATGCTGAAGACTGTGCCATGGGATTCCTCTGCTTGGGCACTGATTATTGTGCTGCCATTCTTGAATACTCTGGTGCAGGATCCAGGGGTAAACACTACTGCTCATCTTGACATGCCACACAGCAGGAGAGAGTTCTACCATTCTTTTTGTGACTTTTACATCATTTCAAGTTTTGAGGTTCAAGAAGAACAACTAAATATTTTGGCTTCCCAGGGGTGTAGAGGAGTTGTTTATTTTTCAATATTTGTGGCGAAGGTAAAAATCATTTGATATAATTAATATTATTGTTTAGTACCTAATCACTATAGAATACTTTATAATTGTTGGCAAGTACTGATTTATAGTATTATTTTTTTATTTACCTGGTCATATTGATTTTTCTTCTTTGTACATAAGTAAATTCTGAATAGAGTTTGGCTCCAACAAATCACATTATGTACCTTGTTAACTACTAGATTTTTAATCCCCAAAATGATCTCTTGTACAAACTTTGTTTTCAATCAATGTCTGCTAAATGAATATGTTAACTGATTGAATAATATCAGGCACTAAGCTATATACTAAAAAGATAAAAAAATAGATGCTGTCTTTGAGACTAAAGGGCATATAGTAGAGAAAAATAATATGAATGCAAGGTAATAATAGAAGGCTGAATGCAAATTTGTGCTTCTATACCATTTAAAGAAGCAGAGATGTTTAACATTTGAGTCAGAACATTAATTACTATTTGAGTACAAACATTACTATTTATTTCCTGTTTAAATATGACTCTGCTAATGATACCATTATAAAATGTAAGATTAACTGAAGAGAGATGGATTTGCCCTCATATGCTTTACAAATTGAAACTTTAAACAGTATGTTTAAGTTTAGTGTTTATAATGATAGTCATAGGTTCTTTTGATATTCTAAATAATAACTAAATCTTTTAATAGAAGAAACAGCAGCAACAACAACTCTCACAAAGGGAATGTACTATATCTACATTGTCTTGGTTCACATTTAAGCTTTGCTTTCTCCTCCAGCCATCAGTACTTGACCACCTGATTTCATGTTGGATATTTTTCTTTTTAACTTCATCTGGGTTCAGTTAAAGGTATATTCTTTCTGCTCTCTGGGCTAAAATACATGATGTTGAAGTATGTATCAATCTATTTTCAAAGGAGTTGCCTTTACCAAGTACCTACTGGGTGCTGAGGGAGAAGAAGAATATAAATGCTACTTCCAGTTCTCCAATATCTGTCTCACAAAAAAATCACAAAACCCTTCCTCAGGAAACAAATGGGGACACTTGAAAGTAAACAATCCAGCCGTAAAGTGTGGGGAACATTTAATGAGTGTCATAATTAAAAATTCCATCCTATCATAATCAAACTACTGAAGCCTAAAAACAAAGGAATAAACCTTGAAAACTACCAGAGAAAATAGATCCTTCCAATAGGGAAGACGTTATTTGAATGCCACAGATTGCTCATCAGAAACCATGAGTCAGAAGGAAATGGCATGACATTTTTAAAGTGCTGAAATGAGATTAAAGAACTGTCAGCCTGGAATTCAATGTTCTGCAAAAATATCCTTCAGATGTAAAGGTGAAATAAAGATCCTCTCAGTGAAGGAAACTGAGAGGATTCATTGCTGACAGAAATGCACTAGAACTGTTCAAAAAAAAGTTCTTCAATCATAAGATTAACAATTATTCCAGAATGACACTTGAAATCTCAGAAATGAGGAAAGCATATTGAAATAGCAGTTATCTGGGTAAATCTTCCAGACTTTTCTTCTTCTCTTGAGTTTCTTAAATTATTTGTGAGACTTGAAAACAAAAGTTAAAGCTCCTGATGGAGTTTCTAATGTACATAAATACAAAATGTAAGACAACCATAACATCTTCAAGGGAAGATAGTAAAAGCCCCCAGATTGGGGTAAAGTTTCTCTAATTCTACTTGTAATGATAATATTTTGACTGTAAGTAGAATGTGAAAGTACAAGTCTGTATATTATAATACCTAGAGGGACTATGAAATTGATATTCAAAGAGATGTAATAAGAAATACACTCAAAGCCAGGCATTGAGATTTCAGCGGCTGAAATCCCAGCGGCTTGGGAGGCTGAGGCAGAAGGATCTCAAGTTCAAAGCCAGTCTCAGCAAAGGCAAGGAGATAAGAAACTCAGTGAGCCCCTGTCTCTAAAGAAAATACAAATTAGGGCTGGGGATGTGGCTCAGTGGTAGAGTGCCCCTGAGTTTAATCACCCACTGTACCCCCACCCTGAAATCACTAGAAATTTTAAGTGGAATGCAATCCCTATTCAAACAACCCCTTAAAAAAATAATGAGAATGAAAAACAGCATAAACAGAAAACAATAAAATGATAGAACTGAATACAAACATAAAAATTACATTAAATGTAAATGATAAAAAAATATTTACTAAAAGAATATCAGAATGGATTAAAATTATGCCACTCTATTTCATGCAAAAGCTCACTTTAAATATAATTGTATAGGTAAGATAAATGTCAGAGAATAGAAAATATATACCACAGAAACCCTAATGAAAGCTTGATTGACAAGGTATACTTCAGATGAAGGAATATTACTAATAACAGAAGTTCATTGCATGTTCATAAAAAGTCATTTCACAAAAAGGCATAGCAGTTGATAAGCAATAAGTGTGTATGTATCTAGAAATAGAAGTTCAAAAGACAAAAATAAATCTGGTAAGACAATTCTGCAAAACTCTTGACACTTAGTCACTTTATGAACCAGCAGTCCCACTTATGCATATTTACCCTTGAGATATAAAAGATTACATACACAAGCAAACCTGCATATAAATGGTCATATCATCTCCTTTCATAATCACTAAATCTGGAAACAACCCAAATGTCATCCATTATGTGACAAGATAAACAAAGTGCAATATCCATAAAATGAAATGAAACTTGTTAATAAAAGGGAATGAATTACTAATTCATACAACTTAGGTGAATCTCTAATGCATTTTCTTGAAAAGTTTGCATATTCTTACTCTAATTTGTAAGTCTTGAAAAGATCCAAATCTAGCATTCAGGAATTTGTCATTAATTCATGAGATTTGGAGATGGGGAAAGATGTGACTAGGAAGAGATTATACAAAGGAAGTAAGAGGAAGAGACAGAACTGTTTTGAATTTTAACCATTATGGTGGTTACATGAATCTATATATGTATTAAAATTCATCAGACTTAATCTATTTTACTATATGACAAATAAAAATAAAATAAAGTGCTAAGCATAGCATTCATGTTTTTGCCAAAATCTTCTCAGGCTGATGGATTATATGCATATATAATAGGCCCACTGTTTAAACATTATCTGTTATTAATTACATAAAATCAGGGACTAGGTAAATTTATTATAAAAGAGATTTTATTTTGCACATGGTTCTGGTTCGATGTTGAGGGATCACATCTAGAGATGGCCCCCAGGATGACAGACTTCTTCTGCAATTCAGTTTATCACAAATGGATAGACAGAGAGCATGTGTGTGTCTTCTTATCTCTGTGTCATCAGGAATTAGTTACAGGGGTTCCACCATAATCAGCTAATCAATCCACCCCAAAGGCCCCAATTTTAAATGCTATAGTTGGATTATGTCTCTGCCCTTTTAATACCTTACAATAGAGAGAAAATTTCATCATATGAAACCTGTGGAGATACATAAACAAATAGCACTTACTATTCTCAGTATGAGTTACCTTCATTTTTTATCCACTGATATTCAAACAAGGTGTATTTCTCTTCCTATAATGTTATTCCCCACCATTATTTTTCCCACCCGCCAAAAGTTGAAATGAGAAATTATGTTATCTTTTGAGGGGAAATTTTAATTTCCCCAAGAGAATTCATGGTTTGCTGGGGTGTTATTTATATTTAATATCATCAGAATGATGGCATTTACACAGGTGGGTACATTTTCTGTAAGTTCGTCAAGTAATCTGTGATCTTTTCTGCATGCATAAATAAAAGGTTTAACAGTGAAAATAAAAATAGCTCTTATGCTATTTAAAAATCATTTAAAACATTATATTCCTCAACGTCCTGCAGAATTTGTAATTCTTGCTTTAGTGCACCAAGGGAAATGGGACTTGTTCTCAGTTATACAGCTTGTTATATTTTAGTATGATATTGTATGTGTGTGTGTGTGTGTGTGTGTGTGTGTGTGTGTGTTACATGCAAGCATACTGTATATGTGTCTTGCTCACTGTCCTGACTGGAAACAGAGAATTAAATTTTCAAATTCTTTGTGTCATACTGGCACAAGGCTGGCCACAATGAATATAGATTGAATAAACATTGAAAAAGGAAGTTTTGGCTGGAAAATATGACACTACATATTCTTCACATTTCCTTTTATCCCTTTGCTGCTTTGTTTGCCTTGCCAATAACACTGATCATTTTATTAACATCATGGATCTAATCTAGGTCTTATAAGATATGCAGAGATACTTCCCAACAGAGAGAATTCAAAAGATTCTTGATATAAGAGTACTGTGGGAGAAACAAAACAAAACAAAACAAAATGATGTTCCACTGCATAACAATTTTATGGGCCAGATAATATCCTTAAATTGTTTTGAACTTCTGTGGCTAATTGGAATAGACCGTTGTAGGTATCAACTCTGAACAAAAAAAAATTTTGTAATATTTAATCCGAGTTGGAAAGTGAAACCTAAATCAATTCTTATAATCCAGACCAGTTCTGTGGGGAGATTTCTGTAGTTGATATTACTGCAATATTTTAATGAAACATTCTGGTATAGATTTAGCTCACCAACACCCCTAAGTGACTCCTGGCCATAGTCACTCTCTATAATGCTTACATTATTTATTTACTGATTTTAAACCCAAGATCACATAGATCATATTAATTTTAATTGATATAGATAATACACATTTTTTAAAAATTGTATGATCCCTGATAAGTGTCACCCAGAAATGGTTTCAACTGCAAATAGAAGAAATAGGCTTAAAGAAAACTGTACACTAGTATGACTGCCAGAGAGGAAGAGTGAATTTGACTCCCATAAGTTTGACTTATTTCCATCAAAACTGATGCCTTTTCAACTTTGATTTTATTCCTCTGCAAATTAATGTCATGGGATAAAACTTTGTATGTGAATATTGATTCCAATTCCAACTGAACCATTAGATTTGAAAGCAGTAAACTTCCAAAGAATGTGAGTTGAGATACTTTGACAAATTTGTAGAGTCACAAAATGTAAATTTGCAACAAAACCCAGCCTCAGCTTTGTTCTGAATTTCTGATGTAATGATGACAAGTTATATAAAATTCTAAGCAACTGCACTCCTACACATAGCAAGCAAAGACATGCTTTAGGACTGAGTCACCTACTTTTTTGTGTTAAAACAGAGGGAAATTAAAGCTTGCTACTAAGCTGGTTAATATGAGTAGCGGGGATTTTTAATGAATGCTTAAAAGGAATAATAATAATTAGAATAATAATGCTAAGCTTTTAGAAAATGCTTTTTATCTTCAAAGCGTTTCACAAAAGTGTGTGCAGTTAATCTCTATACCTTAAAAGCAATAGCCAAAATATTTTGTTTTACAACAGATGCATCTTGGAAAGGTTTCCCTCATCTTTACATTTTCTTGAGCATAGCTCCATATGTTTAAAAAAAAGTCTTCGAAAATAAAACCCATCAAAGCCTTCCTTTCTAATGCAAATAAGCTTATTTCTAGAGGAAAGAAATGTTCAGTTGAAACTGACTATAAGCCCAATTGTGTTGAATCTGGATAAAAAGGGTCATTTTGTGCAGGACGAAGTGAGGCTGGGCTATTGTGTCCTTACAAAGGGAAACAGACTTAAATGGCAAAGGACTATGTAAATATGTTTTTAGTTCAGATACTGCAATGCAGAGACTAAATTCACTGACAATTAAAATCTTTACTAAAACATACCAATTTAGCAGGAGCCAAGATGAACATTATTATTTTGATGGAGTTTAACTTCTCTTTTCAACTACTTCTGGAAAAGCATTTTTCTATAGGACTGGTGCTGGCAGAACAGGAGCATGCACAAATGGAAATGCAAGAACCCTAGAGGGGCTGCCTGCTGCAAACCCCAGAAAGGCAGGTGAAGCTTCCCACACCTCTGTGCTCTGTCTCATTACCCTGCATTTAATAAAACTCAGAGTTACCTACCACCTGCTCCCCAGTTACAACAGTCAGCCCAGCACTCAAGCCTAAGTCTCCTTTTCTTGTGGTTGTTCTCTTCCTTTCTATTTTTAAATGACAGCAGCAATGAGTGTTAATTAAAGTAAAGAATTCTATTTAGAGCCAAAAGCTTCCTTTTTACCTGAATAATAGGTCACGATATGGGAAATAATGCCAAATCCAGGTAAATAGAAAAGAGAGAAAAACAAATTTCTCTCTCATCCCCATCAGAGATAACACTAAGATAACACTGTTAAATCTTTCCAGGCCTCTCCTGTATATTCATATTGTATTTAACAAAAACAGGTGCTCACTGTACATGTGGACTTTTACCTGTGCGGGAAAAAAAAATCTTAGGACATACCTTGATAGCTTTTCATAAAAATGGAAATATTTATAGAATCTTTATAATTGTTACATGATATTTTATTTCTTTTTTTTAAAGAGAGAGGGGGAGAGGGAGAGAGAGAGAGAGAGAGAGAGAGAGAGAGAGAGAGAGAGAGAGAGAGAGAGCGCCTTTCTCAACATTTATTCTCCAGGTTTTGGTTGACACAACATCTTTGTATATGGTGCTGAGGATTGAACCCGGGTCTCACGCATGCCAGGCAAGTGTGCCGCCGCTTTTATTTCTTTTATTTCTTAACATCATTTACTAAATGTAAGATTCTCTCAATTTACCAAATCACATAGAGGATTGCTTAAAAATATTGAATCATGAACTCTCTCCTGAATTTACCATATCAAGATCTCCAGAAAAGTGTATTTAAAAATCTCTGTTTTTAATAAGTTCCCCAGGATATTTGGAAAACACTGATTTTGATCCTATGCACTCTATTTTGTTTAATTTTAACTTATTTTTTTTCCCATAATAAATAACCACAGTACATTACAATTGCTCATTATTTTCTGGCCTGATTATCTTCTTAGTCTAAATTCAAATAGGTGAAATTACTTGCTTGAAGAGTATGCTAAGCTGTTCTAAATCAAAGTTGCGGTACTTTGTACCTTTAGCACTCTATATGACACAACACTGGTTGTCAGTGGATTTAAGAGGTTTGTATGTATGTGCTCTGCCATTGTTGGCTTTATGCTTCCAATGTAAGGAGCTGAATCTGTCTTAGATTGGCCTTGAACATGGCAGGGCCACAGCTCCCTGCTGGAAGTCTGCGTTTTTATAAACCTCCTCAGGTGTTTTTTCTGCATAATCAGACTGGGAACCCTGTGTTCTGGCCCACACTCCATTTTGTAGATGAGAAAAACAGCCCAGGAACATTATCTTTTGGCCAACAATGGAGAAGTCATTTGGCTTTTGGGGGAGTGGCAAGCTATGATTAGAAGCCATGTGTGCATTTGTGAATATAGAATGTTTTCTGGAATTTCAATGTATGATTAGGTCTATGAGTTTATTCAAACACTCTGAATTTTTATTAAAATGCTGCAAAAAAGCTACTGTTTTACAATTTCAATTATACTTAGGCCTATAAAATTTGATAAAGTCACTCCTACAACTTTAATAATCAATAAAATAGCACTTAACCTAATGCTTTTAGGTTTTATAGTAATGTATGTCTTCCTTGTTAATGGATAATAAAGACAAATATTTCAGAACTTTTTTCAAATATAAATTGGTTCACCAGCTGACCACTTTTCTCTCCAATGAACCCCTATTTAAAATTTGTCAGGGGCTGGGATTCCGGCTCAGCGGTAGAGCGCTCGCCTAGCATGTGCAAATCACTGGGTTCGATCCTCGGCAACACATAAAAATAAATAAATAAAATAAAGGTATTGTGTTCAACTACAACTAAAAAATAAGTGTTTAAAAAAATGAAAAAAAATAAAAATTTTCCTATCAATTCCTCTGACATGTATGAGTGAGAAAGCCTGAAGTCTGTGTTTATGTTCCTTGAGGGTTTCCCCCCCCCTTTCATAGCTATTTGACTATTTCTCAAATCCAAGCATATGCCCTGAGCCTGAAGGAACCCTCATAAAGGCAAAGAGTTGGAAGCTAAGAGCTGTTAGAGCATCAAATATTTGAAAGTTCAATTACCCAAACTATAATCTGTATGGGTTCCCAGGTCTGGATTACCAAAAATGTTTTTTCTCAGTGCATGACCACTGTTTTTCCTATTTTTCTTATCTTTCATAGTTTAAAATTATATGATTCTAGACTGAGTTTTATTACTGAGTCAGGTGGGTTTCTAAACAAATATGTATAATTCTTATTCCAAGAAAAACTCTAAAGTCGCATTTCGTCTGCACAAGCAATTTGACCTGCTCACTTGGGATTACTCAGGTGAAACCATCTTTCCAATGATATACATCTCATTAATGTAATAGCATTTTAGGGGCATTTCAATTCCCAGCCAATATTTCTATTACTTTTATCTTTCTCAAAAGATTACTATTCTGAATTGAAATTTCTCATGGTTGACATCACCCTGACAGATTATTGGCTTCTTTTGAGTGATATGAATGGTAATAAATAAAATTTATTTTTTAAAAATTTCTACCTCTGCAAAATGCTTCCCTAATTATTTATTTAGAAGAAACAATTTTACTATATAAATTTTACAAATTTTAACTTATTGAAGTTCCAAAGACATTTTTATTTATTGAAGTTTCAAGTTTTAAAATTATCACTTTTATTGGAATTGTGTGTATGTGTATGTGTGTACACAAACCGCATCAAGGAACAAAGACAATTTGTAATTGAAGATGGCCCTTTATATATGCTTGCTGAATAATCTCTCATCTTTCACATGGTATGCACCTCAGATAAATACATATATGCATATGTGTGCATAGAAGATGGAAAGAGACAGATTTCATTCCACTAGTATTTGAAATTGAAATAAAGTAATCTGAACATTTAATGGACTCAGGCATATCCAGTTAGATGTTGCTCAAGCATCATAAATTGAATAAGTTATAAATCAAGATTTCCCTTTGACATTTCATGTTCAAATTTACTTTTTGTATTCTATGTTTTCATGAAATATTTATTGTAAAAAAAAAAAGCATTTACTAAAATGTTTTAGAAAACTGCTATGTTTGAGATAAATGTCCCTTAAAAATTTCACATGTCAAGGCTGAGGCCCCAGGGTCTTATGGACATTTAAAGAGGTGGGGCCTAGTGGGAGGTCCAATTTCACTGGGAGTGTACCCTCAAAGGGACTGTGAGATCCCAGGTCTCTTCATGTGTCTCTCTCTGCCTCCTGGATCAAGGTGTGACAGCTCCCTCCCACTTGGGCTCCTATCTTTGCCATCTGGAGCCCTCATCAGAGACCTATACTAATAGGGTCACACAATTGTAGACATAAATCCTCAAAACTATGAGACTCTTTGTTTTGAATTAAGTTAGTTGCCATAGGTATTTTGTTGTAGTGATATGAAGCTAACTGATACAGAAACCCTGTTAAGTATACTCCACACATTCTCCCTACCTTCACCACTACTCAAATCCTATCACCCCTCACTTGGTTTCTGCTGAGATCTTTTCATCCCTATTCTCTTCCCAGTCTAAACCTCCCAGGCCCCAATCTCATTCCACTCATCCTAAATCTGTCAGACTGAACCTTTTGCAACCTGAACCAGAACTTCAAATTCCTCCATAGCATTAAAGATAAAGACCAGACTGCTTAACATAAAAAGCAAAGTCACCATCCATATCTTTGCTGCAAACCTGGGTGCAACACACTTCCACAAATGTTTCCAGTCCCACAGCCTCTACTCCCTGTTGTTGGTGCCAGAAATACCCTGTGCTCATCTATTCTTGCACATATTGACATCCACGACTCCATCACCCTGTGCTTTGTTGGCTACTAATCAATTCTCTGAAACTGCCACTGGAGTCTCTTCTTTGAGGTACACTCTGAATTATCCCCAGTTCTCCCAAAACTGAATTGACCTTCTCTCTCATTGTCACCATCATATGAATCCCTGTCTTACTTCATGGGATTGAGCACTGAGTGGATTTTAATTGCTGATTTACTTGTTTTTTCCCCAACTGAGTTTTTCACCTGTGTGTCTGCAAAATATCTCATATCAGTGTATGTTCAAAAACTGATTAAATGGCTACATCTAACAGTCTCAGTGTCAGATAGGTTCACTGGTGGGTCCATTGGAATTCTCAAGTTATGGGTGGTGAGAGAACAACAGCATTGGTAGTAGGGGAATCTCTGGAAACAAAATTTGAGTTCTCACAGCTCTACCATGCACGGCACATGATCTGACTTCCTTCAACCTAACTTTACTTTTTATATGCTGATTATAAATAAGATTAATATGCACATATAAGGATATATATGAGGATTAAATAAGTTAGTAGAATAATAACTGAAACATGATAAACATTTGCCAAACCTTTGAATTTCTATTTTTCTTTTTGTGATTTTATTTTTCTTGATACATTGGAAGCCATAGTATTTAAATTCTCATTTAAACAGAAGAATTATAAAAACTGCTGTTTAAAATAAATTCTGCCTTATTTTCTACCAGATATCAATAGAAAAAGAAGGGAGAACATCACATTTTCTTCCAGAACATACGCATCCACCCACCCCTACAGACAATCATACTTGATGGGCCTTAAATAATTCCCAAGAATTGTATCATCATTTGTTTTGTTTGAACTTCACTTTAGATGTCTTTCAGGGGACCCTTTAATTGTTTTTCCCACTTTTGTTGGTTAAAGATATTTGTTCCATGTCTCCAGCAGACTGATTGGAGAATGTACAGGATTCTGTTACTTTATAAAACATCCCATGGGAAATTCCCCTGACTCTAAATTAGATAAACTGCTTGGCTCTCTGTAGCCATTTGGACAATGAGTGAAAATGGAAATGAAAGCCGTATATGACAGAGAAGAAACCTGAACCTCTCATTATATAGATACCATAGTGGTGAATTTCATCAATTTTAACAAAGAATAATTCTGTACCTTATTTAGGCACTGTCTTTGGGGGATTCTTATAATATTTCTCTAAAACTAATCCCAAATAGCTACTTATCAATTCACAGACTATCTTGGGTGAAAAAAAAGTTAAGGATGACAAAAGAAAATAGATGTTTTAGTCAGCTTTTTCACTGCTCTGACTAAAAGGACCCAACCAGAACAATTGTAGAGGAGAAAAAGTTTATTTAAGGGCTCATGGTTTCAGAGGTATCAGTCCAACGACACACGGCTCCACTCCTCAGGGTGGAAAATAAGGCAGAACATCATGGTGGAAGCATGTAGTGGAGGAAAGAAGCAGCTCACGTGACAATCAAGAATCAGAGAAAAAGAGGTCTCCACTCGCCAGATACAATGTCTTTCAGGGGACCCTTTAATTGTTTTTCCCACTTTTGTTGGTTAAAGATATTTGTTCCATGTCTCCAGCAGACTGATTGGAGAATGTACAGGACCCCAAAGCCATGCCCCAATTCCCACACATTCTCCTTCCACACATACCACTTCAATTTCCACTCAGGTAATCCCTATTGGAAGATTTAATTCATTGATGGGTTTAAAACTCTTTTAATCCAATCATTTCTCCTCTGAATCTTTTTGCATTGTCTCACATGATTACTGGGGGGGGGGGGGGCGGGGCGGCACCTCACATCCAAACCATAACAAAAGAGATTCCAAATAGACAGAGAGCCTGTCATTTCTATCCCTGGATATCACATTGTTCTATTTTATAATGACCAACTTTTTTAAAAACTCTATAATAGGGGAAAGTAAAAAGAACAAATATTTTTGATTATCTACCAAAAGTTTAAACTACAAACTATAGAATATGGTTTCTATTCTTTCTCTTTGAGCAGCAAGGGAAACTTTTCCCAATGTGCTTAACAAATTTTAATAATGAAATCTTTAATAATGAAATCAAAGATTTGTACTTTGATGCAACAAGCTTAATGAATCCAGGAGTGTGTTTAATAATCTTTTCTAGAATTTGTTCAAAGTTCTAGAACTATAGTGTCTTTAAGGTAAAAATTCAATTTTCTGTGGAATGAAAAATTTATTGTAGATGATCCCTGAGTGATTAAATAGCAAATATTGGAGAAAAAAGAATTCCAATCATTTGACTCCAAGTTGTTGTTGTATTTTCTTTTAATATTGTATAAAAAGATAAAGAAGGGGGATGCAGAGCATCCATATAACTTATCTTTCCATTGCATCCATAGAGTTTTAAGAAGCTCTAGTAGGTTAATGTAGTCTGCTTTGTTTTCTGAATGCTCAGACTGTTAAGAAGTATCTCTGAATCCATGTTAAATTTTATTCTGGGCTTCATGTAAGTTTGACATTAATGAAAAATGGCAAATTACTTGAAAAGTCTACAATGCTAAGACTTCTGGATCCAGAAATATGGAAGTCTAACCAAACAATGCCCTTAGATAATTAAAGTGATTCCTAGTTAATTGTCCAGTTTCTCGTATTGTTCCTGCAATCTCAAAACACCAATCATGGTGATATTGTTAAAACTGAATCTCATTATGCCATTTATTCACTAAAAATTTTCAAAAAGATACCAATATCAAATTTAAATCAAAAGTCCACCATCATCTTCCGAAATGATCCATGACCAGTCACCCTCCACACACAATCATATCACCCTTCCACTTCCATTTCATACTGCTCTTGTTTCAGTCAGATAATCTGGACTTACTGGCCTCCTTGCCACTCTCTGATTCCAGGACATGTGACTGCATAAGTTCTTCCATCAGTCTGGACAGCTCTCCCTGAGATACCAACATGGATCATCACTCCATGAATTCCTTAAAGTTGTTGTTCTAATGCCAAATTTCCAATGAGACAGAAAATAACTATTTTTAAAATAAAATCTCTTAAAATCTACATTTCCCATTACCCTTGCTCATTTCTCCAATAATACTTAAAAACAAAAAATACACAAATTCATTCTCATCATAATTTTCTGTCTCTCCCTTCTAGAAATCAATCTCCATGAAAACAGAGATATTTATCTGTTTGATTCCCATTGAACCAATTCTTAGAATCATTAGTGCTCCAAGTGTTCATTGCTTGCATAAATTCATCCCATGTCTTGAGTTTTTATGTAATCTGATTTCAGTAAAGTGTTGGAGAATAAGATTAAACACATGTTAAATCTAAACCCCTGGAATAGAACTTTTTAAATTTTAACAGACATTTCTTTGGACTCTAATATATATACAAAATTGAGAATAAGAGCAATCTGTAAAGAGAGATACAACAGATGTGACAGAATTGGATAATTCACTGCCATTATTTCTCCTCCCCATTTGGTAGATGTTGTGTGGAATCTGCATCCTAAATAGCTCTTAAATTTATTCATTCCTTTCAATTTACAGGTCAATCCTTGGTCACATCATGCCGCCATATGTCATCATAGTATCTTTCTTGCCCTTGGACATATTCACACTATATTATGGGGATCACTGGTCAGATTTATCAAGCCCTTTACAGACTCACACTAATTCTGCATATATGCCATTTGGCAAGTACAGTCTCTGACACAGAGTAGTGAATAAATAGTGACCCAAGGAAGGAAACTCTTACCGAAGTCTTTGCAAGTCTCCCATCTGCTCCCTTTGGCTTGAATGTCTCCCCTGTTCCTTCTGCTCAACATTTTGCAGCGACAGCACTTTTTCAAAAAAAAAATAATAATAATAAAATGTGTTCGTTTCTCTTTCTTGCTTACAATCATTTATTACCTACAGGAAGAACACAAATCCCTTAAATGTTTCTGTAATAGGATCCCAGACTCTCTTTATGACTATTTCTTTAATGATTCATTCTACATCCCTTATATTTTGGTCACAGCCCAAATACCATTTCATTAACAATGTCTATGTCTTCATACAAAAATATCTTTACGTATATTTTTGACTTGGCCTGGAAAGTAGTCTAGATTCTCCCAATGACCTTGGTCTTACAAGGTGCTTGGGGTTCACTAAAATTTTTAATATAATGAAAAAATGTTTCCTTTTCTTCCTCTTGGCCATGAGCTCATTATGACAGTCATTATAATACATCTGAGAAGTTTCTTTTTAGCTGTTGAATGCAGTTTAAATAGGACACAGTCAGAAAGGTAAAATTGCAAGATGGCTATGGTCCCTGCATAGGTTCTAGTTCTGATCTCCTGTGAAGAATAAAGTTAAGGATGTTATTTAGTTGAGTTACTCCTGAGAAAAATCTGTAATTATTAGTCTGCTTTCTGTTATCATCATGAAATACTTGAGGCAGGCACATTGCCAAACAGGAAACCGGAAAGAATTGGGAGGTCCTCAGGCATTTAGAACAACTTGCTCTCATGAGGATTCACTCCAAGATATCAGCATTCTCGTTTTTAGGATATCACCTCCAAAGAACTAAGACCTCCCATGATGCTCCACCTCCTAAAGATACCACTATCACAAGAGGAGCAAACATCTAAAACATGGAACTTTGGGATACAAAAAACATGCAAATCATAGTACCCTCCTACATCCAGTCCTACTTCTGAACTCTTAGGATGAAGAAAGGAGGTTAGACATATATTTATTTGCATTACTTATGAGAAAATGTGCAAGACACTACAAAAAGCATGGTTTGGGGTCCTCTGTGGTGGAGAACATAGACACTTTGGGAGTAGGCATCATCCTCACCTGACAGTTAACACAGTCTTGCCCTAAGCATGGGCACTCATGCTTTCCTGGGAAAGACCCAGCAGTGAATATTTATAGCAGTGAATATTTACCCTCATGGATAAAATACAAACAGAAGTTGGAAAAGAAAGTTAAGAACAGAAAAGGTGTTTGAGTGCGACCATGTTTAAGAGCAGAATGCGAGAGCACATGTAGGATATTTCTGGAGACATCCAGAAATCACCAAGTTTGGACCTTAAAGGGGTAAATATAGAGTAATCATGTGGGTATTCTGGCAATGCAAAGAGCCACCTGCACCATGTAACTTTGGTGTAAATGTGAAGTGTTTTATAATAACAGGCTAGTGAGACCAGGAAATTAAGAAAATAAAATGCTCATTCAATGAGTGCTGTGTCTTCATAAAGTCTTCATTGAAATCTTCCCTATCACAGCCATCATCTGTCTTTGTTAAACTCTTTACATAAGCCATCTTTGGTCCTAAACGCCAGACATACTGGCCTGCATGCTCTGGAACCTCAGGGCCTTTGTATTTACTGTCACTTTTGCCTTAAATTTTCTTTCTATCAATAAACTGCATCACTTCCTTCAATTTTTGGTTTTAATAGAATCTACAGCAGGTCTTTCTTACTAATTGGTTTAAAATTTCATACTGCATCTTACTTTGAAGTTTTTCTTTTTCCTTCTTATAATTCAATTCCACTGAGAGCGCAGATCACCTGTGTCTGGCTCCTGTCATTGCAGCCTCCACATCAGCCAGAATAAGTGTGATACATAGGACATATTTACTGATGGACATTGACTAAAAGCATGGCTTCTCTCTATATCTGCCTCCTTGACTTAGCAAAAGGCTCCTTTTAGAGAGAAATGGGGAAATATGGGATTATTTGTTTCTCATCATCTCTACCTGCCACAGCCTTTGCAAACAGTTAGTATTAGGTATTTGGTACTTCTTTGGTTGTGTCAATGAAATCCATATCAGAAACTCTCCTACTTTCTCTTCAGACTGTTTTTCTATCATTATACTTTGTGCAACTGTTTATATTTCATTTTCAAAGCAATGCATGTGAGGAAGAAAATATTTTTCTCATTTTATAGACAAAGGTATTAGGGCAAGTGAGAAATAAGATGTATATATAAGTCAGTGATATGGTGAGAATTGAGATCCACAGTGTAACTGGTACAAAATTCTCCATGTCAGACTTGTTTCCAAGGAATTACTCTTGGAAAATTATGTGAAAGGAGAAATAAATCCTTTTGATGTCATTGGAAATTTATCTGTTGCCTTCTCTCTCTCTCTCTCTCTCTCTCTCTCTCTCTCTCTCTCTCTGTGTGTGTGTGTGTGTGTGTGATATCTCTCTGTGTGTATGTGTGTGTGTTTAAAAGCAGAAGAAGAGAAAAAAGAAGTCTCATCCATGGAAATCTTTCAAAATGAAAATTAAGTATATTTAAGAAGACAATACCTAGACTCTGTTTCCAAATTCAAATCACCAAAAATTGTGTGAAAGGAAAATCAAATACATTTATAGACATAGTTAATTAAAAAGTGGGAGAGATACATTTTAAAACTTAACAAAAAGGAATATTGAGGTAAGAAATGGAAGTTTATGTAAAGGGATTACAAATTTAACACTGATTTCAGAAATCTTGTTATGTGGAAGACTGATCAGAAGTCCTTTTTAATAAATATTTATGAATAAACACTTAGCTTCCTATATTGAATCATATATTTATCAATAAGGTGGGAATCCATCCATGTACTGCTTTTTCAGAAAAGTGAATAGAAGGATTACAGGAGACATACCTATGTCAAAGGGAGCACATGGCCAAGACTCAGGTAAGAGTTTCATTTATTCAATTGATATTAACTAATGTCTTCTGTGTAATCAATAGTGCTTGTCAGTATGGACACAGACTGACTACACTGGGTCATTGTAAAGCTTTCTTGAAGTGAACCAGCTTTCTTGAAGTGAACCAGCTGTTAGATAAGATAGATGGATATGGTCAAGGAAGAGAAAGGTGCTGTGGCATGATCTCACCTGTTCTAATATGCCTGAGTATTGAGAAGAAATAAATCCAAAAAATGTTTAGAATGTAAAACAGAATTTTATCTGGGTCTTATAGAAATGAGAGGGGAATGTACAGTATGGACTGTCTTACATTGTGAAGGTCTTAGATCCATGCTACCTGCAATTTCTACTATTCTCCCATCTCACTTCTTTGACATTACAGTAAAAGACTGTGATGGTTAATTTTATGTGTAAACTTGACTGGATGAAAGGATACCTAGATATATGGTAAAGTAGTGTTGCTGGTTTGTCTGTGAGGGTGTTTCCAGAGGATTGGTGTGTTCCTGAATGGACTGAGTGGAGGAAAATCTGCCTTCCATGTAGGTAGATACCATGGAGTCCGCATGGGGCCCAGTAGGCAAAAAAGATGGAGGAAAAGAGATGTCCTCTCCATTCTGGAACTGGCAGAAAGATATCTTTCTTCTTAAGTCTTCAGATACCAGAACTTCATTTCCTCTAGAATTCGGACTCTGGAGCTTGTACCACAGTTACACCCACACCTCAAAGTTCTCAGGCCTTTGGTCTCAGACTGAGAGTTACATCAGTGACTTCCATAATTCTGAGTCCTTCTAATTTGGACGGAGCCATGGTATCAGGCTCTATGGTTCTCCAGCTTGCAAACAGCCTACCATGAGAATTCTGAGCCTCCATAATCATGTAAGCCAGTTTTCCTAATACCTATCTATCTATCTATCTATCTATCTATCTATCTATCTATCTATCTATCTACCTATCTATCTATGATCTCCTATGCTTTATCTGGAGAACCTAATATACTGATCAATGTGGAGTCCCACATCTCCATGGTTTTGCTCACTTTCCTCTTTCTGGAACCACCTCCTTTACTCCTTCACTTGGCTACATCTCACCAATACTCAAAGGTTCACCTCAGTTATGAGACTCTTCTGAAAATTTCTCAATTTAGCATTTAGATACATGCCATTCCCCTGGTGTTCCTGTAGCTCCTTGTTTATACATAGATTATGACCATTCAGTCATCATTGTAATACTGCCCAGAGATCTAGTTAGCAACTTTTCTTCTTTCTTGGTGATTTGAGATGCTATTTTTTCTATAAATACAGTTTTATATTTTTATTTACTTTGTAGCTTTCTGTTATTGTTCAGTTTTTGTTTTTGTTGTAGTGTTTTCCCCAACGCCTTCCCTGCTCTTTTCTCTGACATGCCTCTTTAGAATTTATTGGGCAGTCCCTGCTGATGGAACCCAGTGTTGAATAGGTGTCACTCCTCATTAGCCAAATGTTTATTTGAAGAGATCTCAGTAGCCTCTCTTACGGGTGTCACACCACTGTCACCACCTCTAAAACAAGTTGGTGACTTCTGAGTTGAGGCATTGTGTCTTCCTTGTTCCCCATGGAGGCAATAGAGCTGAATGTGACTAGGGATAAAGATGTTGGAGTTGGAGCTTCAAATATTCTAGCTCCATTCTCCCCTTGTAATTTTTCAACTTTTCAAGAGCATTCCCTGTCCTACCAAATCTAAAACGAAAAAAAAAAAATATTTTTCATTGTGAAAAAGATATAAGAAGATATTAAAAAGATGAATCAGCAAATCCATTCCCATGTTTCTAGAGTTTCTGCTGTATCACAAATAGTAACCTCTACAATGCACAGTTTAAAGGGATGACCAAGACATGCTCCCTGAAGTCAGTTTGGGTCAACTGATGCAGAGCTGGCTTCTTAGATATTTAGTAAGTCATTCTATAGCAAGTAATTCTACTTGAGTGAAGAAAAGTTAAAAGTTTTCAAACTAAAAAAGTCAAATAATGTGCAATTAATACCTCAATGTAACAATTTAAACTTATATAATTTAAAAACAAATTTTAATTAATTACTAGCATTTCTAAACATCTATTTGCTGGCATACCAACTCTATTGAAATGAAATCTTTAAAATACATTTTTCTATTTTTATTTGAAACAAAAATGGACACTTTAAAGCCCCAATAAAATAAAATGGTCATTTATATACACAACTTCACATGAAGAAAAAAAAAGAAAGAGATTGCAACATGGATATTTGACTATAAAATAGTTTTGCTTCACAATTTGTTGTGGAGATTATAGATATAAGCTGTTAAT
Source organism: Ictidomys tridecemlineatus (assembly GCF_052094955.1). Lineage (NCBI taxonomy): Eukaryota > Metazoa > Chordata > Mammalia > Rodentia > Sciuridae > Ictidomys > Ictidomys tridecemlineatus. The sequence continues at coordinate 105,945,506 of NC_135481.1, forward strand.
GAAAAGTACTTTTATATTCTGTTTATAGTGTTTGGACATTTCTAATTGATTAACCATGGACAATAAAAAAATAAATAAAGGGACCAGATTTGTTAGTGCTTCTCATTGACTTTTTATTCCAGTCACTAAAAAATTCTTCTTTAGAGCATATGTAATCATAAAATGGCATTTATGCTTTTATTATAGCCAGTTTCCTCCCTTATTTAGCAAAATCTAAATCTGGCTGTAAGTTCTAAAACTTTTCAATTTAAAGCTCTCAAAGTTAGTTTCTATTTAAATGAATTGAAACTAGGGCGGCCAGGGAGAAGGTTGAATATACAATGGCATAGAAATTTGGGGGGAAATTTGACCTCCACATGGGGAGACATACTTTGTAGATATTTTTCACTTTTGTTTGGACTGACCCTCTTTTTTGTTCGGAAGGACATTCATATCTCTGAATGTAGTGTATTTTCTTTCCCTGGACTTTGCTAAGGATAAAAAGGAAAGGAAAATATACTATATTCACAGATCTGAATGCCCTTCCCAATGATCAAGAGGATCAGTGTTCAATCAAAAGTGAAAAAAAAAATCTACGAAGGGTGTTTTTCTAAATACACGTCAAATTTTTCCACCATATTTCCACACCAATGTTTTAACAAAGTAATACATCCACATCTGATATCATACTGAATGGAGAAAAAAATTGAAGCTTTCCCTGACCTTCACCAGGGCATTTGCCTCAGGCTTGATATTATCTATCTTCCAAATGTCTGTGTGTCATTACTTGGTAGGAAAAAAAAAAACAACAGAGAAATCAAATATATGACTTTTACATTATTTGAAATTCCAACCATCTTTCACAATAGATGACACTCTGGTTTCTTAACAGATTCTTAACTACATCCTTCCATCCTTCCTGTACAGTCCTCCTGCTTCCACCCTCCTAAGTCTCACAAAGATTTACTCATAACCTGAATTGAGAATAATGTAGCATTTTTCTTTTTGATATTCTGTGGTTTGAGTGTTTATATCCCCTTCAAAATTCATGTAGAAATTTTTTTCAGCTTTGTCACAGGACCACCCTTTCCAACCAGCTAACTACCACAGGAGGTCAAGCCCAGCAGTCCAGATCTGCCCATAGGAGCCTGCCATGACCAAGGCTCACAACTACCAAGGAGCCTGGGCCCAGCCCAGATCCACCCACAAGGACTTGCACAGGACCCAAGTCCAGGGTAGGTCTGAGTTCGCCCCCCCCTGTACCTGGGAGCCTCTGTCTAAATATTTCTTTCTTGGGACACTGCAGTGAACTCCATAGCCTTCCCAATGTAGTAGCCCCTAACTTTTTGACAACAGACAAGACCTAGAAGCAGCGGCATCTCAGAGAAGACATTCCAAAGAGAGTGTGAGGTCCATCCTTTCAGCCTCATCTCTGTAAGATATTGCTTCCATCTTGGGGCACCTCAACTATTATCTCGAGTTACCACGGCTATTGTTGCCACCACCTTTATACACAGTAGCATACATTGAGGGACACTAGCAGGGTCTGGAAGCCCAACATCAAGGTAAGATACAGACAATCTGCATGGGTACTACAAGAATATAGGGTAGAAACTGTAATATCTCGAATTCACACTGAAAGAAAGGAAGACATATAGACAACATGAAAAAAAAAAAGGAATAAAGTGTCCCAAATAAACTAGGACACTATAATAGCAGAACCCATGGACAGTGACATTGATGAAATGCCAGAGAAGGAGTTCACAAATTTTTTTCATAATTAAAATGATCTGTGAATTAAAGAATGACATAAATTAGCAATTACAAAGTTGGTTCTTTGAAAAAATAAATAAAATTGACAGACCCTTAGCCATGCTAACAAGGAGAAGGAGAGAGAAAACTCAAATTACTAAAATATAAGATGAAAACGGAAATATCATGACAGACACTACAGAAATACATAAGATAATTAGAAATTATTTTGAAAACTTATATCCCAATAAAATAGAAAATATTGAAGGCATCGACAACTTTCTAGAGTCATATAATTTGCTCAAATTCATTCAGGATCATATACATAATTTAAACAGATCTATTTCAAGTGATGAAATAGAAGATGCCATCAGAAGTCTACCAGCAAAGAAAAGTCCAGGACCAGATGAATACACAGCCTAGGTCTATAAGACCCTTAAAAAAGAACTAATACCAATACTCTTAAATTTATTTCAGGAAATAAAAAGGAGACAGCACTTCCAATCTCATTCTATGAGGCCAATATCACCCTGATTCCAAAACCAGGCAAAGACACACCAAAAAAATAAATAAATAAATAAATAAAACTTCAGACCAATATCTCTAATAAACATAGATGCAAAATTCTCAATAAAATTCTGGCAAATCGAATACAAAAAGTTATCAAAAAATTGTGCACCATGATCAAGTGGGATTCATCCGGGATGCAAGTTTGGTTCAACATATGGAAATCAATAAGTGTAATTCATCATATGAATAGATGCAAAGATAAAAATCATATGATCATCTCAATAGACACAGAAAAACATTTGACAAAATACAGTACCCCTTCATGTTCAAAACATTAGAAAAATTATAGATAACAGGAACATATCTCAACATCATAAAGGCTATCTGTGCTAAGCCCCAGGCCAACATCATTCTAAGTGGAGAAAAATTGAAGATATTCCCTCTAAAAACTGGAACAAGACAGGGATGTCCTCTTTCACCATTTCTATTTAACATAGTTCTTGAAACTTTGGCCAGAGCAATCAGACAGAAGAAATAAATAAAGAGCTACACATGGAAAAAGAAGAACTCAAATTGGCACCATTTGCTGATGATGATTCTATGATTCTACACCTAGAAGACCCTAAAAGTCCCACCAGAAAACTTCTAGAACTAGTAAATAAATTCAGCAAAGTAACAGGATATAAAATCAACACCCATAGACCAAAGGCATTTCTGCATATCAGGTACAAATCCTCAGAGAGGGAAATGAGTAAAACTACTCCCTTTACAATAACCTCAATAAAATAAAATAAAATAAAATATCTGGGAATCAACTTAATGAAAGAGGTGAAAAATCTATATAATGAAAATTATAGAACTCTAAAGAAAGAAATCAAAGAAGACCTTAGAAGATGGAAAGATCTACCTCGCTCTTGGATAGGCAGAATTAATATTATCAAAATGGCCATACTGTCAAAAGTACTACACAGATTTAATGAAATTCTGACCAAAACCCCAATGGCATTCCTTATAGAATTAAAAAAAGCAATCATGAAATTCATTGGGAAAAATAAAGGGCCTACACTAGCTAAAGCAAGACTTAGCAGGAAGAGTGAAGCAGGTAGCATGAATATATCAGACCCTTAACTATAATACAGAACAATAGTAACAAAAACAGTATGGTATTGGCACCAAAACAGACTGGTAGACCAATGGTACAGAATAGAGGACACAAAGACTAACCCACAAAATTACAATTATCTTATATTCAACAAAGGCACCAAAAACATGCATTGGAGAAAAGATAGCCTCTTCAACAAATGGTGCTGGAAAACCTGGAAATCCGTATGCATCAAAATGAAATTAAACCCGTATCTTTCACTATGCACAAAGCTAAACTCAAAATCAATAAAGGACCTAGGAATTAAACCAGACTCCCTGCTTCTAATAGAAGAAAAAGTAGGCCCTAATCTCCATCATGTGGGATTAGACAACAATTTCATTAACAAGACTCCTTTGGTGTAAGAATTAAAATCAAGAATCAATAAATGGGATGGATCCAAACTAAATGTTTCTTCTCAGCAAAAGAAACAATCTGTGAGGTGAATAGAGAGCCTACATCTTGGGAGCAAATCTTTATTCCTCATGCATCAGATAGAACACTAATCTCTATGGTACAAAAAGAACTCAAAAAGCTAAGCACCACAAAAAAATAATGATAATAATCCAATCAATAAATGGGCCCAGGAACTGAAAAGAAACTTCTCAGAAGATGACATACAATCAATCAAGAGATATGCGAGGACTGGAAGAACATGGCTGCCAGCGAAGAGGCAGCACATACAATGCCTCCGTGGTAAGGGGATCAGAGAGACTCATTAATACACCCACATGCGTCCTGCTGGGAAACTTCAAGCAAATTTCCTCTGAAAGGAGACCTTCCTGGAACTAGTAAGTTTAATAGGAGGTGTCAGATTGTCACAAAATACTGAATCTCGGCAACCCAGAGCAGGGGCACAGTCCCGCCGGGGGCCGCCGAATGGCCGCTGCCTACACATTGCAGTGAGCATAGGAGCGGACACTAACCGCCTGGACCCCCGCGGGCGGGCTCTGTGAACCCAAGCCGACCACGGCCCACACGCTGCAGCATTCGTGGGAATGGTCGTTGCCTGCCTGGGTCCCCGCGAGCTGGCTCTGTGAATCGCAGCCGGCACAGGCCACACGCTGCATTGTTCTTGGGAACCATTGCTGCCTGCCTGGATCCCCGCGGGCGATCTATTTTTTAAATCTCATTTTCCATTTCTACTATTATTATTTTTCTTTAAATCCCTTTTAATCTTCTATTTTTTTCTATCCTTCTTTTCTCCTGTCTTTACATCTCTTTTTAATTTTCTTATTCCCCCTTCCTTGAATTCTACCTGCTTACTCTTATTCTCTTTAGTGACTTCTACCCATCCCTTCTAATACCTTTCCTCCCAAGCTTCAAATATATTTATAGGAGTAAACAGTAACTCAGCAGTCAAACAGAACAAGAAACAATATGAACAGCATGAAAAAGCAAGGAATAAAAGGAGTGCAAACAATGCAGGGCAGCCTAAATGTTCAGGAGGATATAGAATCACCAGAAAAATGGTCATATAAAGAACTCATGGAACACCTGAGACAGATGGAACGGAACCTTAAAGAGGATACAAGACAGCAAATTCAAGCAGCGAAAGAACACATTGAGAATGTATTACACAAACAGATAAAGGAAGAAGTTAAGCATCTTTATCAGGAGATAGAGACTATAAAAAAGAATCAAACCATAATCTTAGAAATGAAGGAAACTATAAACCAACTTAAAAACTCAAATGAGAGTATCATTAATAGAGTGGAGCAAGTAGAAGCTAGAACATCAGATAATGAAGACAAAATATATCATCTGGAAAAGAGGCTAGCCATCTCAGATAGGCTGGTTAAAAATCATGAGAGAAGCATACAAGAGATATGTGATAATATAAAAAAACCAAATTTAAGAGTCATTGGGATAGAGGAAGGGATAGAGATTCAAACAAGGGGAATGAGTAATCTACTAGATGAAATAATCACAGAAAACTTTCCAGAATTAAAAAAGGAAACAGATATTCAAATTGTAGATGCATACAGGACACCGAACATACAAAATCACAGTAGACCAACGCCAAGACACATTGTTATGAAGATATCCAATATACAGAACAAAGAGAAAATATTAAAAGCTACAAGAGAAAAGAGAAAGATTACATTCAGGGGTAAACCAATAAGGTTAACAACGGACTTCTCAGACGCTGAAAGCGAGAAGATCCTGGAATAAGGTATTTCAAACACTGAAAGACAATGGATGCCAACCAAGAATTCTGTACCCAGCAAAATTAAGCTTCAGATACGACAATGAAATAAAAATCTTTCATGATAAACAAAAACTAAAAGAATTTGCAGCCAGAAAACCAGCGTTGCAAAGCATCTTGAGCAAAACACTTCACGAGGAAGAAACGGAAAACAATAACCAAAGCCAACAGTGGGAAGTACCTCAGTAAAGACAGACGGAGGGGGGAAAACTAATCATGGTGAAACAAACGCAATTAAAAAAAAAAAACGAGATAAATAATCAAATATGGCTGGAAGTACAAACCATATATCAATAGTAACTCTAAACATTAATGGTTTAAACACTCCAATAAAGCGACATAGGCTGGTAACATGGATCAAAAAAACAAATCCAACAATATGCTGTCTCCAGGAGACTCACCTGACTGGAAAAGACATACACAGGCTGAAGGTGAAAGGTTGGGAAAAAATATACCACGCACACGCTCCTCGCAAGCAAGCAGGGGTGGCCATCCTCATATCGAATAAAATCGACTTCAAGACTAAGTTAATCCAAAGGGATAAGGAAGGACATTATATACTGTTAAAAGGAACCATTAAACAACAAGACATAACAATTATCAATATTTATGCACCAAATAATGGCGCTTCGAAGTTTATAAAACAAATTCTCCTCAAGTTCAAGAATCAAATAGACCACAACACAATAATTATGGGTGACTTCAACACACCTCTCTCACCATTGGACAGATCCTCCAAGCAAAAGTTGAATAAAGAAACTATAGACCTCAATACCACAATCAATAACCTAGACTTAACTGACATATATAGAATATACCAACCATCATCGAATGGATATACTTTTTTCTCAGCAGCACATGGATCCTTCTCAAAAATAGACCATATATTATGCCATAGGGCAACCCTCAATAAATATAAAGGGGTAGAGATTATACCATGCATTTTATCTGATCATAATGGATTGAAACTGGAAATTAATGATAAAAGAAGGAAGGGAAAATCCAATATCACATGGAAAATGAACAATATGTTACTGAATGATCAAAGGGTTACAGAAGACATAAAGGAGGAAATCAAAAAATTCTTAGAGATAAATGAAAATGCAGACACAACCTATTGGAATCTATGGGACACAATGAAAGCAGTTTTAAGAGGGAAATTCATCGCCTGGAGGTCATTCCTCAAAAAAAGGAAAAACCAACAAATAAATGAGCTCACACTTCATCTCAAAGCCCTAGAAAAGGAAGAGCAAAACAATAGCAAATGCAGCAGAAAGCAAGAAATAATTAAAATCAGAGCGGAAATCAATGAAATTGAAACAAAAGAAACTATCGAAAAAATTAACAAAACTAAAAGTTGGTTCTTTGAAAAAATAAACAAGATTGACAAACCTTTAGCCATGCTAACGAAGAGAAGAAGAGAGAGAACTCAAATTACTAACATAAGGGATGAAAAAGGCAATATCACAACAGACGCCACAGAAATACAGAAGACAATTAGAAACTATTTTGAAAACCTATATTCCAATAAAATAGAAGATAGTGAAGACATCAATAAATTTCTTAAGACATATGATTTGCCCAGACTGAGTCAGGAGGACACACACGATTTGAACAGACCAATATCAATGGATGAAATTGAAGAAGTAATCAAAAGACTACCAACCAAGAAAAGCCCAGGACCGGATGGGTATACAGCGGAGTTTTACAAAACCTTTAAAGAAGAATTAATACCAATACTTTTCAAGTTATTCCAGGAAATAGAAAAACAGGGAGTCCTTCCAAATTCATTCTATGAGGTCAACATCACATTGATTCCGAAACCAGACAAAGACACTTCAAAGAAAGAAAACTACATACCAATATCTCTGATGAACCTAGATGCAAAAATCCTCAATAAAATTCTGGCGAATTGGATACAAAGACACATCAAAAAAATTGTGCACCATGATCAAGTAGGATCCATCCCTGGGATGCAGGGATGGTTCAATATACGGAAATCAATAAATGTAATTCACCATATCAATAGACTTAAAGATAAGAACCATATGATCATCTCGATAGACGCAGAAAAAGCATTTGACAAAGTACAGCATCCCTTTATGTTCAAAACATTAGAAAAACTAGGGATAACAGGAACTTACCTTGATATTGTAAAAGCTATTTACGCTAAGCCCCAGGCTAGCATTATTCTGAATGGAGAAAAATTGAAGGCATTCCCCTTAAAATCAGGAACAAGACAGGGATGCCCTCTATCACCACTTCTATTCAATATAGTTCTCGAAACACTGGCCAGAGCAATTAGACAAACGAAAGAAATTAAAGGCATAAAAATTGGAAAGGAAGAACTTAAATTATCACTATTTGCAGATGACATGATTCTATACCTAGAAGACCCAAAATGGTCTACAAAAAAACTACTAGAACTAATAAATGAATTCAGCAAAGTGGCAGGATATAAAATCAACACGCACAAATCAAAGGCATTTCTGTATATCAGCAACAAAACCTCTGAAATGGAAATAAGGAAAACCACTCCATTCACAATATCCTCAAAAAAAAATAAAATACTTGGGAATCAACCTAACAAAAGAGGTGAAAGATTTATACAATGAAAACTACAGATCCCTAAAAAGAGAAGTAGAAGAAGATCTTAGAAGATGGAAAGATATACCCTGTTCATGGATAGGCAGAACTAACATCATCAAAATGGCGATATTACCAAAAGTCCTCTATAGGTTTAATGCAATGCCAATCAAAATTCCAATGGCATTGCTTGTAGAAATAGATAAAGCAATCATGAAATTCATATGGAAAAATAAAAGACCCAGAATAGCAAAAGCAATTCTAAGCAGGAAATGTGAATCAGGTGGTATAGCAATACCAGATTTCAAACTATACTACAGAGCAATAGTAACAAAAACAGCATGGTACTGGTACCAAAACAGGCGGGTAGACCAATGGTACAGAATAGAGGATACAGAGACTAATCCACAAAGTTACAACTATCTTATATTCAATAAAGGGGCTAAAAGCATGCAATGGAGGAAGGATAGCATTTTCAACAAATGGTGTTGGGAAAACTGGAAATCCATATGCAACAAAATGAAACTGAATCCCCTCCTCTCACCATGCACAAAAATTAGCTCAAAATGGATCAAGGACCTTGATATCAAATCAGAGACTCTGCGTATGATAGAAGAAAAAGTTGGCTACGATCTACATATTGTGGGATCAGGCTCCAAATTCCTTAACAGGACACCCATAGCACAAGAGTTAATAGCAAGAATCAACAAATGGGACTTACTTAAACTAAAAAGTTTTTTCACAGCAAGAGAAACAATAAGAGAAGTAAATCGGGAGCCTACATCATGGGAACAAATTTTTACCCCTCACACTTCAGATAGAGCCTTAATATCCAGAGTTTACAAAGAACTCAAAAAATTAGACAATACGACAACAAATAACCCAATCAACAAATGGGCCAAGGACCTGAACAGACACTTCTCAGAGGAGGACATACAATCAATCAACAGATACATGAAAAATGCTCACCATCTCTAGCAGTCAGAGAAATGCAAATCAAAACTACCCTAAGATACCATCTCACTCCAGTAAGATTGGCAGCCATTATGAAGTCAAATAATAACAAGTGCTGGCGAGGATGTGGGGAAAAGGGTACTCTTATACATTGCTGGTGGGACTGCAAATTGGTTCGGCCAATTTGGAAAGCAGTATGGAGATTCCTGGGAAAGCTAGGAATGGAACCACCATTTGACCCAGTTATTGCCCTTCTTGGTCTATTCCCTGAAGACCTTAAAAGAGCGTACTACAGGGATACTGCCGCATCGATGTTCACAGCAGCACAATTCACAATAGCTAGACTGTGAAACCAACCCAGATGTCCTTCAATGGATGAATGGATTAAAAAAATGTGACATTTATACACTATGGAGTATTACACAGCACTAAAAAATGACAAAATCATGGAATTTGCAGGGAAATGGATGGCATTAGAGCAGATTATGCTCAGTGAAGCTAGCCAATCCCTAAAAAACAAATACCAAATGTCTTCTTTGATATAATGAGAGCAACTAAGAATAGAGTAGGGAGGAAGAGCAGGAAGAAAAGATTGACATTAAACAGAGGCACGAGATGGGAGGGAAAGAGAGAGAAAAGTGGAATTGCATGGAAATGGAAAGAGACCCTCATTGTTATAAAAAACTACATAAAAGAGCTTGTGAGGGGAATTGGAAGAAAAATAAGGAGAGAAATGAATTACAGTAGATGGGATAGAAAGAGAAGATGGGGGGAGGGGGATAGTAGAGGATAGGAAAGGTAGCAGAATACATCAGTCACTAGTATGGCATTATGTAAAAATGTGAATGTGTAACCTATGTGATTCTGCAATCTGTATTTGGGGTAAAAATGGGAGTTCATAACTCACTTGAAACTATTGTTCGAAGTATGATATGTCAAGAGCTTTGTAATGTTGTGAACAACCAATAAAAAAAAAGAGATATGCGAAAAATGTTCATCATTGCTAGCAATTAGAGAAATGCAAATCAAAACTACTCTTAAGATACCATCTCATTCCAGTCAGAATGGCAGTTGTTATGAAGACAAACAACAATAAGTGTTGGTGAGGATGTGGGGAAAAAGATACTCATATACTGCTGATGGGACTGCAAATTGGTGCAGCCAATGTGGAAAGCAGTATGGAGATTCCTTGGAAAACTGGGAATAGAACCACCATTTTACCCAGCTATCCCTCTCCTCTGTATATACCCAAAGTACTTAAAAACATCATATTACAGGGACACAGTCACATCAATGTTTGCAATAAAAGAGAATAAAATCATGGCATTTGCAGGTAAATGGATGGAGTTAGAGAAGATAATCTAAGTGAAGTTAGCCAGTCCCCAAAAAACAAATGCTGAATATTTTCTCTGGTTTAAGGAGGCTGACTCATAGTGTGGTAGGGAGGGTGAGTGTGGGAGTAATAGGCAAACTCTATATAGGGCAAAGGAGTGGGCGGGGAAGGGAGAAGGTATAGGGTTAGAAATGATGGTGAAATGTGATGGACATTATTATCCAAAGTACATTTATATATTTTGTATACAGCCAGAGATATGAAAAATTGTGCTCCATATGTATAATAAGAATTGTAACACATTCTGCTGTCATATATAAATAAAAAATTAATATATTAATAAAAAATTAAAAAGAGAGAACCAAAGCATAATGCACATAGACTATGAGACATAAATTTAAAAAAAAAGATTTAGATATTTCTTCAGCACTGATGAATATATAAAATAGTGACAGATATTCTTCAGTCTAGAATCTCACAGATTATAGAGAATATTATTAAATATGTGTAAATATTTACAATATTACCAAAAGTTCTTAATTATTTAAATTTTTCATCAGGACTCAACATAAGTCAGTTTGAAATAAGTACATGATTTCTGTGATTATAAAAAAAAGAACCAGAACATGAGCCCAAATAAAATTATTTTCTTTATAACTTGCTTTCTCTGTGGTATTTTGTTATTAATAGCAGAAAATGCACTGCTATGCTATACCAATGAAAATTTAGTGGAAATGGAGATTTTACTTTAAATGCCACAATATTACAATTCAGGAAAAAAGAAAGAATACAAGAAACAGTATGTGCATATACTGGTTTCTATAGTCTCAAAGCAATACATTTTCATATTATTACCTGCTTTTACCTGATTTGTATGCTTTAATTTTTTCATTTGATATTTACCCTCATTATATACTGTATAATTTATATGGATATTTGGACTAGAGCAAAAAGAAACTGAGGGAAAAAAGAAAATTTTCTCTGATGCTGAAGTATAAGAGAAGGCCCCTGTGCCAGGCAATCAAATCATGAGGTAGACCCTTTATGTCCTTTGTTCTTCCCAACAGTGATAACACAGCCTTGGTCCCCTCTCCAGTTGCAACAGGAAGAATTTTAAAACCAAAGGTTCTAAGCTCTTGCTGGACTCTGAATCTGTCAGCACCTTGATTCTGTATTTCCCAGCCTGCAAAACTGTGAGAAATAAATATTTATTATTTACACAGTACCCAGTTTGTGACATTTTGTTACAGCAGCACCAACAGTCAAAGTCAGTCTCACTCCCTCGTTTTCTTAGTGTTGCACTTTCACTACTTTCAAAACCATTTAGCCTACACTACTAGCCCTGACTCCTATCCTTTTGTCATATATTTTCTGAATTGTGCAGAGACTCAGTAGCACACTGGTTATCTTACATAAGACCTGTAGAGCAGCTGCCAGGCACTGAAAAAAAAAAAAAAAACAGTAAAGACTGAGAAAAAGCAGCTGATTCAAATTATGGTTTTCCCATTTTCTAATTCTGGGCCTTTGACAATTTATTTAACCTCTATAAGACTACGCTCTATTTAGAAAATTAGGATAATTACATAATACCTGAAAGATTGCTGTGAAAATTAAATGGGTAATATATGTAAAGTATCTACACCAAGTCAATCATATACAGGAGGTGATGGCAAAATTATTTTTCATTATTATTAGTACTATCATGACCTAGAAGAGACCATATTAAATTTATACATCCTATAAATTTGTTTTAATAAAGTACAAAATCCACACCTACCATCACATTGAATTGAGAAAAAAAAAATGAAACTTTCCTCAGAAATCTGGAAAAGGACCACATTATGATTTCAAAGTTAAAACAAAATAGCACATTTTTTTTAAAAAAAGGAAAGTAATCCAAATTGGCATTTTTCAAGAGAAGAAATAAAAATGAGCAACAGATATATGAAAAATGTTCAATATCATTAATGAAAACAATGAAAGAACGATCAAGGCTTATGGTCTGAGAAAATGCCCGTTTACTAGGAACAGCTCTGCATATTTATGGAGCCGGGGGTGGTTTAACAGTTATGACAGTTTAGTGGTACAAGGGTTTGGGTAAGGATCATGTGAGCCAGCAGGGCTAGTCTGATTGGTGGGTAAGGATCATGTGAACCAGCAGGGCTCACCATTGGATGGCAAGATCATGGGAGCCAGCAGGGCTCACCATTGGACAGTTCTTCTTGGGGGATGGGGAAGTTAGTCTTTGGAGCTGGGGCGACTCCCAACAAAAACTAATCCAGAAAGTGCAAGTTACATCACAGTGAACTATCATGTCAGATCTGTGAGAATGGCAATTATCAAGAATATGAAAGGTAAAACGTGGGTGAGGATGTGAAGAAAAGGAAATCTTTATATACTGCTGGTGGTATTATAAATCAGTGTAGCCATTTGGGAAAATAGTATGTAATTTCCTCAAAAATCTAAAAATAGAATTATCATTGCCAATGGCTTTTCTAGGTATGTACTCAAAAGATTCAAAATCAATATGTCAAGGAAACTTTTGTACTCCTATGTCTTTTGCTGCTTTTTTGATTGCAGCCGAGATACGGAATGAACCTAAGGGTTCACTGATAGATGAATGCATAAAGAAAATACACACAATGGAAAGCTATTCATCCATAAAAAAAGAAAAATATCCTGTCATTTGCAACTAAATGGACAAACTTAGAGGATATTATATTAAGTGAAATAGACCAGTATTATAAAATCTCACTTATATATGTAATCTAAAAACAATTGAACTTATAGAAATAGAGAGTAGAATGGTGGGTACCAAGGGATTGAAAGGTTGGTAAAGGGGACATTTTGGCAGCAAGTACAAAGTAACAATCAGATAAAAAGGAATAACTGCTGGTATTTTCTTGCAAAGTAAATATCTAGAAGACAAAATTTTGAATGTCCTCACCAGAAAGAAATAATAAATGTTTGAGAATATGCTAATTGCCCTCATTTAATTATTACACAAGGCATGTATATACTGAAACAACACATTGTACCACAAAAATATGAGAAATCATTCTTTTCAACTTAAAATATATTAGAAATACTTTGAAAAAGAATGAAATTAGATGTATTGCATTCTTAGGTCTGCCAAAATGAAGTAAACTGTTTATTGTTCCACTACTCAGTAGACCAGAAGTAAATAAGCCCAATAATGAGAGCATTGATTCTTTCTTGGGTCTCAGGGGATAGTCTTTTCATGGTCTCTTTCCTGGATACTTATGGCAATTCTTGGCATTCTTTCTCTATTAGTCTCATAATTCTAATCTCCATCTCTGTCTCTACATTACTACTTCTGAGTTCGTTTTCTTCTCTTCTCATTAATACACCTGCCATACTGGGCTAAAAGCCTACCCTACTTCAGCAAGTATCATCTTAGTTTAACTCTTAATCATAACCACAAAGACCTTCTCTCCTGATATGGTTCTATTTTTAAGTATCAGGGATTGGAATGTGGACATATTTTTTATGGAAGACAAAATTCAAATCAAAACACAAAGAAATTATAAAAAGAAGAACTTAAAAAGAATGAAAAAAATTAAAAGAAAACAGTGAGCAAAGATCAATGCAAATGGTTGTTGTTTCAAAAGAATGACAAAAAATTAATAAGGCACATTGACCCTTAACAAGGCGCGCGCGCACACACACACACACACGCAGTACTTAAAGTTGGAAACATTTCTTTTTGCCTTCATAAATAGTACTTTCAGGTCATTCTCTATTTAAATGCTAATATATTTTAATTTGTAAACATATATTAATTTATATGCATAATATATAAAACAGAAAGAAAAATTAAAATGAAATGACTGTCATTTGGTTCATAAAACACTAGTTTAGAAAATATGACGTAAAAGATTCAAGTCCTAAGTCTATGATTTATGAACTGTGTGAATATTTGAAATCAGAGGAATTCTAGGAATTTGTTTCTTGGATATGAGAAGAGGGGTAAAATTACCATGCCATGGTATTTGTTTTAATAGTAAATGTAAATGGAAACATTTTACAATTGGGGGTGGTTTTAATGTGATTACAGAACACATAAAGGAATGCACCAATTTACACTCGATTATTTAGGTATTGTGTAAATTACCATCTCTCATAGTTCTGAAATCTCCTTCTTCTAGAAAGACCTTGCTGGTTAATTTACTTCCTCATTTTAACCTTGATTCTTAGAATCTGTGTCACAATTTGTATCACCAGTATTTTAGTCAATTTGTGTGTTGCTGTGATTTAGAGACCTGATGAGAACAATTTAGAAGAGAGAAAGTATTTTTCAGTTCACACTTTCAGAGGCTCAGTCCATGGTGGGTCCACTGAATATCATGGTGGAAAGGTGTAGCAAAGGAAAGTGGCTCAGGCTGTGACAACTAAGAAACAGAGAGCTCTGCACACCAGGGACAAAATACAGACCCCAAAGGCACAATCCCAGTGAATTCCTCCAGTCACAATCCACCTGCCTTCCCAATTAACTTCTATCAAGGGATTGATCTATTGATTAGGTAACACCTCTCCTAATTTAATCATTTCACCTCTGAAGTTCTCATACAGGAACTTTAGGGGCACACTTTGTATCAAAACCATAATAACCACATTAGCAATCATGTTTCTCTTTTGTTTCTGAATAACATTAATTCTATTTGCCTTTTATTCTGCTCCTTCTATTTAGTGTATAAAGATGGCACCAAAACATCATGTAAATTAAAATGACTAATTCACATGAAACAGCCTTAATAAAGAAAGAAAACTGGTCTAATTGTGAAAGTACAGACTGAGTTTTATGGTTGGCCTGAGATCTGAGTTGGCTTGCCCAATTGATAGTTTTATGCTCACAAAGTAAATATTTCAAGAAACACATTTGGTGTGCCATTTCTGTTGAGATACAGAAAAATAAACAAAACAAAACTTTTTTTTATACCCTGATTGCTATATATGGCTAAGAAAAGTTTTCAAGCAAGGACATGAAAACGTGGTTCCAAATGTGCCTCTACCCTGTGAGGGGCAAGAAGGAAAGGCAGAAAGAAAAATTGTAGCAGGAGGTCATTAACATTTTGCTAAACAAGTTCTGGCTTCATCCAGTTCCATTGTCAGATAACTGTATGGCCATTCAAAACAAAAACAAAAACAAAACAAAACAAAATAACATTGTGCTTTTATTCTGTTTCTATTCACAGAGTGAATAGCAGTAAATTGTGGACTACAACTCCTCCGTGGTGGACTCTTCCTACCTTGACCCACTCTCACTCTTCCCCTCTCTTTGTCTTATCACCCACCTCTTTAACACCTTGTCCTTGCTTCTCTGAAAATCACATGCTCTCTCTTTAGCATGGCCTGCGAGGAAGCATAAACATATTTATGCTCAGCAAAACTCAATCAGAAACCTAGTAGCCCATTCAGCTGCAAATGATGCTGAAAATGATAGAGGAAAAAAGAAACTCAACACCTCAAACTGGACCTTAATATTTATTTATCCAGGGAAAATTTCTGTTATGGCCCTCAAAGACCATTAGCTGGTTCCCTGGCAAAGGTAATTTGAAGAACCATATACTTATCTTCCCTTTCACTACAAAAGTTATTGACTATTAAATTAGCCAGTCTTGAAAAATGTATTCATAATATTTTACTTATATCCTTCAAGTTGACTAAAATAAACCATTATTTTGTTAGTCTTAAATATTGTTAAAATTAATTAAAAGACATTTCTAAATTAATAGAATATCTGTTAATTTTCATTATGCCTACATATTGTCATTTATAAAGCCTATCTCATTTATATTAATGACATTTTCTTTGTTCTAGTAAATTGTGAAATACAATTTTTTCAGGTCTATTGTACCTAATTTTTTGTTTTGTTTTCTAAAATTTATCTGTCTTTGATCATTTGATTTTAATGAATTCATTTCAGCATAATTTTTTCTTTTTTAATATCTCCTAGTTTGATAGTTAAACGAAATAGACAATACACAATTGCTGTATAAATGAATGTCTCTTTATATTTTGTAACTTTGTTACTTAAGTCTATTAAAAAATATAATTAATTAAAAAATGTTTTTTGTTTGTTTTAAATTCTCTAAAATCACTACAAATCTTGTTTCTCAAGCAATTTACACAGAAGGATGCTTAGTAGAGAGGAAATTTACACAAAGTCACAGACTCATATAAATCCATAGCAGTATACTTTATATTAGGCAGCAAGGAGAGCATTTCTTTGAAATTCTATATGTACTAGTAAATAACCTAAGTCTTTGTTTTAGGCGACTTTTTTGTTTCTGTGACAAAACGACCTCACAAAAATAATTTTAGTGGAGGAAAAGTTTATTTGGGGGCTCACTGTTTCTGATATCTCAATTCATATACAGCTGGCTCCATTCCTCAGGTCGACAGGTGAGGTAGAAAATCATAGAGGAAGAGTGTAATGGAGGAATGCAGCTCACATGATGATCACAAAGCTGACTCAGAGACTTCACTCAAGCAATACAGAATATATATCCCAAAGGCCTGCCCCAATGCCCACCTCCTTCAGCCATACCCTATCTGCCTTTGATTACCACTCAGTAAATCCCCATGAGGAGATTAATTTACTGACTAGGTTAAAACTGTCACAACCAAATCATTTCACTTCTCAATGTTCTTACATTGTCTCACACGTGAGATTTGAGGAGGCAATCTACATCCAAACTATAACAATTTTTAATAAAAATAATTATTTTACATATAAGTACTACATTTGTGTAAACATGAAAACTTGACTTACAAAAATACAAGAAAATAAATTGAAATAAATTGCTTTTAAAAGTGAGCTTATATGCTATTTACTACATGCCAGGTACTGTCAGCACTGAAGCATGTAAAACAGTTCTCTGAGGAGGGAACAGCCCTTACCTACCTTGCATGGATGGGAAAACAGACCACAAGAAGCTCAGGTATCATCCTCTCTTATCTGGAGAGTTGGAAATTTGCTGTTGGATAAAGGCACTTCATAAACTTAATTATTATGATCTACTGAGTACTCAGTGATCAAAATCATGATATGAGTGATAGACCATTATATTTAAAAATCTAAGAAATTAATAAAAATAAAACATGTATAATATATTGTTGCTATTAATTCCAGATTTGATTGCAGTTTAAATTTTAGTTTGTTTAGAATTTTAAGGTCTTTGGTTTGAAATATTGTTTTGTTTTACAGTGTTATAAGGTCATGTGTTTATTTCTGATTTGTATCTGCATGTTTTAAATAATTTAATAAAATGAAAATAATATGAAAAAATATTGGAAATCTCATTTTTTCTTTAAATGAATCTATATATTATTTGTCTTTGAAAAATATTATTTTATAAGTACATTTTTTTATCCAAATTGACTTGTTGTGAGTAATGTACTTATGTCTTCCACTACTATTTTTTCCTATTTTTTCATTTTACTTCATGTATTTGCTTGAAAATTAAGTCACAGCATGTTACTATAATATTTGAATCATAAAGAATTATGATGGTTATGTTATCATGGTAGATTGTGCACTATAAGAACTGAAAATAAACTCTTTTATCTCCTTTATTTTTGTAATGCTGTCTTATTTCTGCTTCCCTTGGAATTATTACTTTCACCAACATCTCTACTTCACTTGATTTTGCTTAATATGTCCTTGACCATGCTTTTTATCTTTCATGACATTTTGTTAGATATATATTTGTAAGCAGCATATAATTGGTTTTGGGGGTTTCAATCCAAAGGAAGCTGCATGTCTGTAGGAAATGGAAGTTCTTTTCTGCAGTAACAGACATCTTTTCCATCTATTACCATGTTTTATGACTTGTGTGGCTTAGGGCTTTATTTTCTTTGTTTCTACAGCCTGATCTATGTACTATGTGCTCTTTGTTCCAAAATTCTCAGTTCACTAAAAAAAAAAAAAAAATCCAATCCAAATACAATTTTACAAAAAAATGAGAAAAGTAAATTTTGAAATCAAATTCCTGAGTGCTGTTTCCCTTCAAGTCTTCCTATGTATGATCCCATTCATCAACATAAAGCATCCAGGTGTGGAATGGGCGTAGGGAATCGGTGTGCTTCTGAGGCTATGAGACAAGTGGAGAAATTGATTCTTTATTTTGTGTTGTTGCTAGGCTTTCCTCCTGGGAAGACTGGGGCAAATGTGACATCAGTCTGAGTTTCCCACCAGATGAATAAAGTATAGAACTCTTCCTGACCCTTCTCTGTAAATATCCTCTAAGAGAATCCCAAGTCACTGAGAACAAAGGGCCTGGAAAAAGGCAGCATCTTTGTTCAAACTGTTCTAATATATTTGGATAGAAGCAATATGCTCCCTTCTATTTGTATCAGGGAGGAATGACAACAAAGGGAGACAACCTTGCACACCTCACCAGTGGACTTCTGCTTCTCTAGAATTTTTTTTCTATTAGCTAATTAGCACGAAAGAGCCATATCTTAATGAAACCCAACCACTCCACAAAAATCTGTCAGTTAAAAAAAAGGGGGGATCACAATCAACTTAAAGGGCTTTGATATAATTAAATTAAGGTGAATTATAAACACAAGTATGTTCCATGTCGATAAACTAATGTAAGGAAAATTCTCATGTCTAAGAATTTTTAGGGTGTTGAGAAAAATTCCTATAATACTTAGAAAGTGAAACAAATACACATCAAGTTGGCTTTAAAAAATACAAATTTATTGACAAGCAGGGCTAGATTCAAGTGCTTAAATTATATCATCAGAAATCATTTCCTTTTTATCTCTAATATCAAATAGCTACATCTCTTGCAGGTAATATTACTACCTGTTGATGTTACCAATCTCCAGGCATTTACCTATTTGCTTTAAGGCAAAAAGAAAGTAAGTTCCTTTTACTAACAGAATCAAAATTAAAAATATTAGAGACTGAGTTCACTGAATTAATTTGAGATGGCTGTCCTTCCCATGAAATAAGAGGGCTTAAGAGACAGTGAGCAGATATTGTAGGAAAAAAAAATGAATCTCACAGGAAAAAAAAATTACTGTGTCCTCATGAATGAAAAAGTTAAGCAAAAAATAAGTATGCTCAATTTTAAAATACATGTGCTCTATAATGTCAAGATTAAAAATATAGGATGTAATTATTTAACTTATATGTAATATGTTTGATTTTCTTTTAATCTATTCTCATCTTTATAATTACAATCTATGATTTGAAACATTGTCTATTATTCTTTTAATATTATTATTCATTGAGTTATAATTTATGCATTGTATGATTGTATTAATAGAAATTAATCTGCATTTATAACTTATCTCAAATATCTAACATATCTCTTTATAATCTTTATCAAACTGTTTAAACACACCATTCATATGTTCAACTCTCCAAGATAAGAAGATCTTAATATACATGGCAAAGGTGGGTTTCAATTATAATTATGTTTTAGCTAGCTTTACATCCCTGTGACCAAAGACTTCACCAGAAAATGTAGAGGAGGAAAATTTTGTTGTGGCCCACAGTCTCAGAGTTGTTTGTCCATAGGTGGCAGACTACATAGCTCTGGGCCCAAGGGGAGGCAGAACATCATGATGGGAGGGCATGGCTGAACAAAGAGGTTCAGAACATGGCAACCAGGAGGCAGAGACCTCCACTCACTAAGGACAAATTATGAACCCCAAAGGCACACCCCCACTGACCTACTTCTTCCAAACATAACGTACCTCCTACATTTACCACTCAATTAATCCATATCAGCGAGTTATTCAATTCATTAGGTTATAGCTCTCACAATCCAATAATTTCATTTCTAAAAATTCTTGTGTTGTCTCAGAATTAAACTTTTGTTGGAAATCTTACATCTAAACCATAAAAATTACTTATCTCAAGAATGTAGCTTGAATTTTAGTGAGACTGTTTTCTGCATATCATATTACATAATATTCCAGATCACCATGATAGGGTAAGAAAAACAAGTAATCAGATTCATTTACTCTGGATGTGATTTGCCTATCCATTCAGGTAATGCAAACATCGAAATCTTGTAATATATGATTCTCAGGCATACAAATATATTAAATAGAAATCCCCAAGAAATAATAACATTTTATACTTGATCATCACTCAGTGAGTCCACAGTACCCTGTAGGAGAATGATAATTAATTACAGCTTCATGGTATAAATGGTATAAGTTGGTAACAGAAAGAGAGTTATTGCATTGGAGACTGAAGAAAACTCAGTAATAATGTACTGTTACCTCTAGAGACCGTATGTAGGTAACTTTTCACTATTTCTGTGATCTAACCCTTTCTAGCATGAGGCTGTTTAATTATTTAGTGAGCAATAGACATATCTTTATTATGTTTGAATGCTTGCATAATCCCTAAGGTATGATGCAATTGAATTTTAAAACTCTTGACTAAAATATAGCAAGTTACTTATCATACTCCTGGCCTAGGACATAATTTGGAATATATAAAATCTATATCACATTATTTGATTCAGTATGATGAGATTGAGCTCCTGCTATGAGCAAAACAGAAGCCAAGTCTCTTGACTGACAAGTTATCCCTCCATTTCTCAGCTCTAATTGATAAGATCTGATCAACATTTCCCTTTTGCTTTCATTCTTGGCTAATTTTAGTCCAGACAGGGACATCTGTGCACAAATGTGTGAATAATATAAACTGTGTTTATCTTAACTTGTTGGTACAAGTTTGAAAAATTTTCTGCTTTTAATCTCAAGTTAATGAACAGGATAATAATTAAATGTGTGTAAACATGTTAAAAAGTAGAGAGAAATATAAAATGTATAAGAAGATTATCCAAATGGCTGTTTGTGAACTGAGAGAAAATTAAAAAGACGTGTAATTAAAGGGAAAATTATGCAACAGTGTGACACATATTTATATGTAAATTATTTTGAAAATTCATATATTTTTCTAATATTTTATGATGATTTTAGGTTTCATAGAAAGTTCTTATAACAAATAAAATGGAAGTGAGGACAATCATATAAACAGACTAGGATTCAAATTATGGCTCTTCAACAACTGGATGAACTTGGAGATACTCAGTGTCTTAATGTTTAAGATATAATTTTTATATTCTTTCCTGGTAAGAGTTTATTTAAATATCACCTATTAAGTACTTAGAAATACACCTGATTAGAGATAATCAATATTGGCTTTCATTCAAGTACAAAACCACACATGCACAGCCCAAATTCCCCTATTTATTCTTAAAGAAGTTCTTTTCCTAACTGACTTTTAATGTTATGATAAGCTATTGCCATATGGAGAACAAACTCAACTGGGAATTGCAGTCTGATGCTTGTTCTTCTGCTTTGGGGCCTTATTAAAATTTTGATTTTTTAAATATGCCAGGCATATATTCAAATTTTGGAGAACCTTTGAGGTAAAGATGATACTTTCAATGCAAACAAGATAATCAAATCCCACCAGGGAATTCTTTGAATCTTAATTTAAAACAAAGCAGCATTTTCTTTCTATTCCTGTGGTGAAGATTTGAAAATACACCCTTAAACCATAGTTAGAGGAACAGAAATGGTAGAGGGGAAGATAGGTAAATAGGTAATAGGTAGGTAGATAGCTGTTGAAATTAAATTTCTCATCAACATAATTACAGATCTATATTGTAATTGATATGTTCCTCAAATATCTTGTTTCCAACTTTGTTGCTGAACATTTTATATGCACAAAGTGAATGTATGAATATATATGTGTGTATACATATATTAATGCTTTAACCTAATAATTTTTGAAAGAAAGGTTAAAAAATGAGAATTCTATAATGACAAAATATCATTCAAAAATATAGATCCTATTTCCTTCTTTAGTTGTGTGTGAATCCAGGAGGTAGGACTGATTGGGCAACTCTCTAAAAATATTATAATCTCAGATTTCTTCCCCAATTTTGAAAATCTTGCCTATTTTCTTAGAGTATGAATCTTTCTACAGAAAGTACAAAGAGTGAATAAGTAATATTTATATAAGCAAATAAGAATTCACTAGTAGTTTGCTATTTTAAAGGCAGTATAAAATATAAACACAGAATCAAACAAGTATACAAAACATTTCAAATTTTTACTTGCTGCCTGAAGAAGAGAAAGTACAGTTAATGCAATTCTGCTGGAAATAAAAGAGAATTTTTGCTGGAAAGAAGATAATGAAAAAGAAATAACCATTTACAGAAAGAAGCAAAATCTGAAAAGACATAATAATTACATATAGAATAAGTGTATATGACAATGTTACTTTTCATTTGTAGTTTCTTTTTAGTCTATTCTATACATAAAATACATAGTAAGATACATTTCCACAGATACACATTTTAAAGTTGAAAAGAAGATAAGATTACTTTCAAAAACTTCATAAAATCCTATTTTCTATACTTCTGCATCATTTTATCCACATGTCTAAGGTAACACCATGAAGGACTAATTATTTGTTTATCAGTGTATTTATTGTTCAGATTGTAATCACACTGAGAACATATGAGAAACTATAACTTCTAATCTCATATACTTTCTGCAATCTGCAAGAATAGAAATCTATACTGTACATATATTAAACACATATTCAGTAAATTATTGGATTGATCAATAATAATAATAAGCTAGGTATAAAATTTCCAAAATCCTAAATATCTCCAAAAAACTTCACAAATATATACACATACATATATATGTTTAGATAGGTAGGCAGGTTGATAGAAATGTCTGACTAGACAAGAAATGCTTGTGATGGCCTCTTTGAGGCCTCTAAAGCCTCCCTGAATGGCCTGTTTTCACTCATTCCATCTTAAGGAGGAAGCTATCCTATTGTTATAACTAGAACTTGAATATGTGCATATAAACTTTTGACACTGTGAGCCCAAAATGAACTTTCCCTCCTTTCATTTGTTCTTGTCAGGCACTTTGGTCACAGCAATGGAAAGTCGACTAGCATATCTGTTGAGCAAAGACTGCATTCATTTTGAATTATAGCAGGAGGGAGCATCTGCAGTAAAATACCTCAAAGTCCCAGACACATAGCACCAACATAGGGAGTGACACTGAGAAGGCTGGGAGATTTTGTCAGTGAGTAGAAACAAATGCTTCCCGATGTTTATATAAAAGCTCCTTCATTATTTTTCCCAAAACACTTTGTTCTCACACTAGCTAAGTGCTATTTCATCCTTCTGACTGATAAACATTATTCCAAATCAGAAGAGCAAGGCCATTAGGCTACTTTGAACAGACACTAGTGTTCCACCATGGAACTTCTAATACCCATGTCTCTGGGCTGATGGAGACCCTCACAGGCCCATCTTTATATGGAAGTTGTGCCTAAAAAAAAAAAAAAAAAAAATCTAAAGTACGCAGGAAAGTCCTATTGAAATTCTCACTGGGGAATGCTTCTTTTCTTTGGCAAAGCTTTCAGCTCTTTGCTGTGGTTTCTTCCCTACATTAAAAAAAAAAATTCCCTTGATCTTTATAAACCATTTTAGAAAACACTATTTATTTTAAATCTTCAAACATATCATGTCAGGAAGTGTTTTAATATGACATGATGAAGAGAAGGGCGTGATGTATCTGTGTGTGTATGTGTGTGCATGGCGGGGGGGGATTTCATGTGTGCATGTGGCAGGGATGGAGAAGGAAAGTCTGGCAAGTGAGAACATACTCTATTAGGGTGAAGCAGCTGTCCTCTGGTTGCATGTGGGGATGTTTTACCAATGGCCAGCCTTGGTTTCTCCTAGTCCCCTGTTCTCCAATGTTAAAATGAAGGAGTTGGAACAGAACAGTCTAATATAGATTTTAGTTCTGGAATTGTCTAATTCTATGATTCTTATATATAGATACAGAGTAGACACTATTTTAAATTATATGACCAGTCAAGAATTTCCCACAACTGACATTCTAATACTATCTTCTAATACATCAATCAATTAGTAAGTGTCTAAATTGAGCCATATCATGGGACTTGAGTGACTGTTCTTGTTGGAAACATGGTGCTTCTCATCTAATTCTCTGTCTCTGTTCTACTGCATTGTCATTTGTAAATAATAAGGATATATCATGTGGCATCCAGGAAAATTTAAACTACACATTATTAATCTGAGTCTCTTGGCAAATCTTCCTCTGTTGCAATGTCTACACTTAGCTGAGGAGAAAGATAAAGGTGTGTGGTGATGAAATTCCTTCAACTGATGGAATCTGAGAGAGTGCAGTCAGGGTCTTTGGTATCAGAGAACTCTGGATGAAATTTCCTCTAACTCTCATTAGTTGTGGGACTTTGCTCAAGTTTGCTAAGAGGGTTATTATTGGGATTCTGTGAAATAATCTAGGCATATAATTTTTTTTTTACCTGCGTGTTTTGTGTAGAGAGCAGAATGAGGATGAAATTCATTTAGCTAAATCAGGGGGGAAAACAGTGAATAAAAAATATCCCTTCTTGTATTTTCTAAAGAATACAGATTTTACTGGGCAAATTGGAAAGATGTGACACAAATGAGGCAATTGGAATCTCTGATGTAGAAGTGATAGAAAAAGAACTTATTCAGAACCATTTTCATTCTAGATGCAATCAATAAGGATGATGCCCTGTCTTTCATAAAAAAAAACTACAAAATCTGCATTTTTGTCTCAAGTAAATACATGGGTTTTGTTGTTGTTGTTGTTGTTGTTTTTGAAAATTGCTGGTTTCTGAGGAAATTTTATACAAATGCTCTACTTCTTTTCACCCTAGAATCCATAAGAGAAATTCCTAAAAAGGAAATAAGAACGAGGCAGACACCAAATACTCTTGGATCACACAGTAATTCACCAGTGTTATTTTAATACCTTAGAGCTTCAGCCAAATGAGAAGGAGATTTATAAATGCAAAATAACCAAATGAAAGAGAAATATATAGCAGCTAGGAGTACTTCTAAGATAGCACACAAATTTATAGGTGATAAAATACCTTGTCCCATTGTTTATAGATTGTATATAGATATGGTGATTGTACAGAGAATATTATTAAGTTAAACAAAAGTTTTAAAAGCTGAACTAAAATCAATGTTTTCTTGTTCAAGGTCTTACCCCTCTTACAATGAAAAATGTACATAATAGTGCTTGGCATCTGGATGTCTCCCTTATTTAGACTTTTCATTGTAGAATTCTTCTGGAGCAAGGGGAAAAGGAGAACTCATATAAGCAATTCTAAACACTAGAGAAATCTTTCAATCTTATGTAGGTTGTGATCCAGACACAGTCATATCATATCATTGATTTATTTACTTAATTAGGTATATATGACAGCAGAATGCATGCAGCAAATTGAAAATAAACCCCTATCTCTCATGCATAAAACTCAACTCAAAGTGGATCAAGTACCTCGAAGTTAGTCCAGAGACCCTGTGTCTAATAGAGAAAAATATAGGCTCAAATCTTCATCATGTAAGATTACTCCATGGCTTCCTTAAAAAGACTCCTAAAGTGCAAGAAATAAAATCAACAATTAATAAATGGGATGTAGTTAAACTAAAAAGCTTCTTCTCAGCAAAAGAAACAATCAATGAAGTGAAGAGAGAGCCTACATTTTGGGAGCAAATTTTTGCCACATGCACATAAGATAGAGCACTAAACTCCAGGATATATAAAAAACTCCAAAAAACAAAAAACTCACCATCAAAAAAACAAACAACCCAATCCATATTTTCATTTCTGCATGGAATAATAGAGATACCATCTGAAGATGGGGGAGTTGGATTGGACCTTCAAAGCTTCCATAATCTGTCCCATCTATAACTTTTTTAAAAAAATATTTATTTTTTGAAGCTGTACACAATAACTTTTATTTATTTTTATGTGGTGCTGAGGATCGAACCCAGGGCCTTGCACATGCAAGGCAAGCGCTCTACCGCTGAGCCACAACCCTAGTCCCCCATCTATAACTTTAAAGTGCAGAGATTTCTTAAACTTCAAGTTGGGGTTGATTCAAACCCCTCTGGGATGTTGTTGTATGTCAAACATTCTGGTAAAAGAATGATCATTCTATATAATCTTTTTTCTTTTAATTTTTATGAGGCCTCATTGAGAAAGGTAAGTTGGGGGAAAACTGTATCCACTATATTAAAATTTGGTACTTTGGCTTTATTTCAGAAAATTATGTGTTATAAAAGAAAACATTCATATCCATTTCTATTCTCTTGGTAAATGGTTTTGACCATCAGTTGTATTCTATCTGGTCATACTTGTAAGACTCTGTTATTTTAAATTTAAAAAATTGCATATTATACTAATTCTCCAGTTCATTGATGTTTCCTCCAATGCCTAGAAAAATACCTAGAATAAAATAGCCATTCAATAAATATTTTAAGTTCATGTGTACTTAATTTTCTAATCTTTCTTAATGTGGACTCCAAGAAGGAAAGTGAGTTAAATTTTATTTTTTTATTGGTTATTCAAAACATTACAAAGATTGCAGAATCACATCGGTTACACATCCACATTTTTACATAATGCCATAATAGTAACTGTTGTGAGGGGAATGGGAAAAAATACAACAGTGAGTTAAATTTTAATCCCATGATCTAACACTACCTAGATCAAATGATTTGAATTCTATAAGATACTATTTTCTCCCCAGCAAAACAAAGATATAAACTTTGTTTTCTATAAATTTTATGTATAAAAATATATTCAGGGTAATTAAAAATGAATAAATAGGTGAGTAAAAGGAAAATCAGTAGAGGAA
The DNA here is from genome assembly GCF_052094955.1 of Ictidomys tridecemlineatus. Lineage (NCBI taxonomy): Eukaryota > Metazoa > Chordata > Mammalia > Rodentia > Sciuridae > Ictidomys > Ictidomys tridecemlineatus. Next base: position 105,972,729 of record NC_135481.1, read on the forward strand.
GGAGAAGGGGAATAGGGATGGAGTGGGGAAAAAAGTAGGGGAACATCAATTGACCTCAAATTCCATGTATGTACAATTTTGTTGAGATAAACCCAACTACTATGTGTAACTGTTATACTCTGTCTATATAGAGAGAGCACTAATGTGTTTATAACTATATATATATATATATATATATATATATATATATATATATATATTTATATATATTCAGGGTATAAAACATTTCCACATTACCTGAGAAACAGTTTTTGTCATCAATAAGTAAAAACTACTATGAATGAGAACTTTTTTAAGTATATCACCTATCACATCTATGTTACAGCCAGTATCATTTAATGTCAATGTTTATTCTTAAGGAAATAAAATACAAGAAAAATATTAAAAAATACTCATCTTTTGACTTGGAAACTTGAAAGCATGCTTTCTAGTCTTTGTCTTCCAATGAAAACTGGCATATCTGAGAATATATGTAACGGGAGTTGGAAAAGGTAATTTTGTGAGTAAATCCAAGTCAACACATCTGCAGAAAAATAACAAAAAGCCCCAATCCCCTAAAATTTTGATAAAGGAAGAATTTAGAAATTCCAAAGTAGTACACTCAACTTCAATAATGATATACACCTTACCAGCATTCTCTCCAAGAAAAACTGATAATTATCTGTATCGTTCATTTACTAAGAAGTCTGGAAACTGCCTCAACATCTTTCTAGCATTCTAGAGAGCCAGCACAAAATATTATTTCTTAGTAGTGTTTAGCCTTGTTTCTCCAAATACAAAGTCTAGGGTGTGTGGTCATTGCCTGTAATTTTACTTGCTCAGAGTTGAGCAAGAAAGAACTTCTGGGGACCTTTTGTGAATGAACTAATGTTTGTGGAAATAATTGCAGACCTTTAATGTCATCTCAAGTTTCCTTTTTCTTCTCTCTTATCTGATCTGTTTTCTTTTTATGAAAATAAGCTGACCAGTATAAAAATTTAAGTCCCTGTCTTGAGTTTTCAATATAAAAAATGTTTGCTGATTTTCTGAGTTCTGTTCTTTACTCTTAGACAATCCATCATAGTGACAAGTAAGGACTTTGTCATCAACCTGGAGTATGTTGTACGATCAATTAAATAAGAACATAAATATCACTGTGTACTACAATATGTGTGTTTGCAAAGTCATTGGAGAGTCATCTGATTGTTTATGCACTGTGTGTATTTCAAGGAAATCGTTTACTTCCTGTTGCATTTTTGAAAGCTGGTAATGATAATGACTGACTTGGTTTCTTTAAGTTAAAAGGGTACATTTGCCTGTGCACTATTTTTGTTAATTTATTTCTAAATCGATGAAGTGGGAACAGAGAATATTCCATCACCTGCCCAGTATTCAGTCATACTTCAGACATCTTCCCCAACTTTCCATACCTATGCTGTGCCACCATGTTCATGCTGCATACCTAGGAAAGAGACCATGTCACTGCATGGAGCATGTTATTTCTCTTCTAATTGCAACTTGAATTCACAATTCATTACTTAGAATTTCACTGCTATTTTTTTTTTACTATTTTCAAGCTGCCTCCAAGATGTACAAGATCTTCAAATCTATCATAATTCTTTAAGCAAACACAGTGTTCCTCCAAATGGTATCATTTTCATATAAATAATTTAAATCAATAAGTATCATAGTATTTAGTGTGAACTCATTCTAATCGGGGCTTTTATGAATTTTCATTTTATCCTGTGTTGTATATGTCTGTATTTTAAGGTCCTACCTCTAGTCCCCTTTCCCTGCATTTTTATGTTAATAAACTTTGAACATAATGTGTTTATAACTATTAAATGCCATGTGTTGATCTTCTGTGCTATAATAAAGTACATCCGTGCCTTCCGAATTTCTCTGGCAACTATCTTCATATTCACTGTCTTCCAATCAGCATCTGCAAATGTAACCACTTAAATCTGATCCCTCTGTCTGAATCAGTTATTCAGATAAAAGGCAGCCAAGATCTAAGCCCTGCTCCATGTGGGACCTTCTAATGCTTCCCAAAAAACGGACATGGTTCCTCTTACCAGGAGTGTCTGTTTTTTGTTTCTTCCACTCATTCTTTATCTACTCCCATGTCTCCTCATGGATTCCTGTGAGCTGTGTCTTAAGCAGGAACCAATTATGCAGAATTTAACCAAAGGCTTTCTGAAATTCAAACAGTCATAACATATGTACTGTCATTTTCAACACTGCTGGTACCACTTCAGATTGCAAAGGATGTAAAATAAGCAGATCTGTTTTCTAAAACCAAATTTATCATTTCTGTTTTATTTTCTGGTTAGAATAAAATTTACTGTTTAAGCGACTGATTTTTTTTTCAAAGTTTAACTATTAAGTATATATTATGGCTTCATAGTCCTCAAGAAAACTGATCAGATTTCCAGAAACTTTGCTGAATCAATTTACCATCTTTGAATCATTTTTAAAATCATGGATTATTCTATCCCCTCCCCCCCGTTTTTGTTATAACAGTATACAATAAAAAAAGAAAAAAAAAACTAAAAATTTTCTTGATACTGGTTTATATAGTATAGAAACTGCCAAGTTTTACTTATTTATTTATCCCTAGAAATAAACTAGAGACTTAATAAATACTCTTCAGAGCTGGAAATTATTAATCTCATTTCATGGTATCTCATTATTTCTATGAAAGTATGTATATAGTTTATTTCATTCTTAAATGAGCTATTATGCACTCCCCCCCCCTTTTTTTTTTTTTTTTTGCTATCATTGTGTTGGCTAAATTTTCTTAGCTTGGATTCAGTTCAGAAACAAGAGCGGCAGTGTGTTTGTTTTGGCATCCACTATTCAGTGTGTTCTCTACTTCGTGATAAGGAGCTAAGTAAGATTCAGCACTTGATAGGTCCATTATGAAGTTATGCATACAATGGTATATTTATTTTTATCCTCACTAAATCTTTGCAAGTAAGTATAAATAGTTCATTATTTTCAGATTAGAGAATTGAAATGCAAAAAGTCCTAGTAACCTACATAAAGTATGGGAGCATGATTCAAGCCTCAGTATTAAGGATTCTGTCCTTAGCCTCCTAATATATGCTGCTGTGGAAAATGGATACCAAGACACAAAGTTTTGCCTCAAAAAATCTATTTATAAACTCCAGGTTAAAAAATCTTCATTGTGAGTTCATAGAAAACTAAAGGATAGTTGAGATTTCTTCTGGAGCAGTCCCCATATTTTATGGGGAAATGTAAGGAAAACGGGAAACCAAGATAGAAGCTGTATCTTAGGAGCTATTATTGGTATTGGCTGGAGAAGTGGTTAGCAAACATTTTCTCAGGTTAGATTATAAATATTTTGCCATTTTGGATGGTGATACAGGCTTTGTGGAAATTCCTCAGTTATACCCTTGTGGGTAAAATCATGCCCAGATGAGAAGCAACAAAGGGATGATCTGATTTTAATTGCAATGGCACCCACTAGCTAAGTCTGCTGATCCCCAGGGTAGAGAATACAGTGTATTTACTATAATTTATGTGATCCTAGATTTTGTAATCAAGCTCTAGGAGTTTCAAGAGAAAATTCATGAATTTAGTTATTAGGATGTTTTACTAACTAAAATGTCTCTTCTCAAGATATCTATTCTACCATCAGCAGAGACCTGGCTATGACAACCAGACCATTACTCCGGTGATGATGATAGGTCTCAGTGTTTGACTGCATGGGAGGTAAAGGGGACGGCAACTTGGCTGAAAGTAGAGGTTATCATGTATCAATGTTATCATGTTCAGTGTGAGTGTTTGATAGTGACAACTTCTGGAAGAAATTAGTCACACGGTTGCAAGCCTCATTATTAGATTTTTGAAGAAGGAAAACATAAGTATAATGTCCAAGTAAAGAATTCAACATGGAGATGTGGAAGCCTTAGTGAAAATATTAGAAATTAGACTGTGAAATGGTGTTTGACAGCACAGCCTTAGAACAGTCAACATACAGTCAGAAAAGGAAAAAAACAAAAACAAAAACAAAAACAAAAAAGTTGTTGTAAGACCTGGGTCATAAAACAGCAGGTTAAGAATGGTAACAACAAAAATAAAAAAAAATAAAATTAAAAGACTTGAACATAGTTACTGTATAAATAAGATATACATTTTTAATAATTTATTTTGAATGAAGCACTTTAGAAAAAAATGCACATGTTTGGTCTTTTCCACTTCAAAATATAGGTCAAGATAAGTACTTTCGGAGGTGAGAGAGAAGGAAAGATGGGATTATTGTTGCATGAAATTGACACATGGAGGAATGTTTAGGAAATAAAACCGTTACATAACAGTAGTCTCTAGCTGCTTCACATCACCTTATCTGGACTCTCCTTTTTTCATCCACTGAGAATCCTGTATCCATTAAGCACTGCTAAAATGGTTCCGAACATCTTTAAAACTTTTCATTTAGTCACCACCAAAACTATGAATACTACCAGTGTAGCTTTTGTGTAATATGGACCCACAATGTAGAAAGGGACCATAGTCCTAATGTCTGTCTGCTTGGACATTCATATACATAAAAACATTCCAAAATATTATTTTTTCAAGGAGGTTTAAATTTTTGACAACATACAGATGTTTCCATTTCACCTACAGGAAAAAAAAAAAAATCCGCTATGTAAACCAAAGGTAGAGCTTAATTGAACCCATCAGAGGATGCTGAAGAAACAACGCTGCACTTCAGATGACTTAGCAGCATGCTTTGCACCCAGGCTTTCCCCCTCTGCACCCTGTGGATTTCTTCCATGGCCTTTCCCCTCTTTGAAGTCAGTGGGAGCTCAGAGCTGAGAAGAGTCACCCAGAGTACAGAGGTGAACAAGGACAAGGCTATTTGACTTTCTGCCCTCACAAGAATCCTGGGGTGGATGAATTAGTAAGCAGGAAGAAAAGAAAAAAAATCCCAACCTTCGTCCAAATGCAAAACAAGCGTTGTTCTTTCTTCTTATTATTTTTTTAATATATTTTTTTGAAGTTCAATGTTGTTTCCTTTACTTTTTTTTTTTTTTTAATTTTGTGCTTTTACTTTTGCCCTTCCTGTTTCCAACAGTGGTTGGAAGTATTTAAAACTCTTCAGAAAGTATGCTCTGTTGAAATTCCTACCAGGGACTGGAGCAGAAAGTGTGTCTTATGAACCTCTAACCCTTTGATGCGCTATCTCTAAAGCTGGGACTTCAGAGTGTGACTGTTTTGGGCTTGCTTTAGCTCTCCAGGGACTGCCAAGCTCAAGGAGCTGTTGATGGAGCTTTCAAAAGATGAATAACCCAGCAGACACCTTTAGTGTGCACTGGTGCTAATAATTAGTAGAGGTCATGATGCATGTTTTTCTTCGGAGATATTTAATGTCACCATTTAATCATGCATGATTTTCAATAAATAATATTAAAATATTTTGAGTTTTCCAACGAAGAGCTATTTTATAACGCTTTACTGTAATGAATCATCACTGCATTATAATAAGCTGCTATTAGTTATTACATATACAGTTATTACTTTATTAAAATAAAAGTGAATATCAATTGGAGACACTTAATTTAGTATATTACTAAATATACTAATATTTTGGATAGTAAAGATCAACCTTGCCCACCTTTCTCAGCAGCAGCAGAAGAAATTTAATTAGTGTAAATCAAGATTTTCTGGGTAGTTTTCTTTCATTGCACTACTACTTTCACTTTCTCTTCTAATCTTTTGTTGACTTTCCAGGACTTAGAGCAAGTCATCTGGGAACTTCAGTCATAAGAGTCCAGGCCAGTTTTAACAATGAAGGAACATATCTGGTGCATAGTGAACTGATAGATGAATTTTGATGGTAATCAATCAACTAAATATATTTTAATTCAATAGAGGAAAAATGAACACTTTTCACTCATAAGTGACTATGGAAAATATTTTAGGCGAAAGAGAATGAGACCTGAGGGGAAACTATCAACTGCTCTGATTTGTTCAAAACTCAAGGGTTCCTGGGTTTAGAACTTTGATGCTAATTCTAGGAAGTCCATGTATACCAAGACAGGTTTTGCAAAACAGAATAAAATTATAGCATTTGCAGGTAAATGGATGGAGTTAGAGAAGAAAATCTAAGTTAGCCAATCCCAAAAAACCAAATGCTGAATGTTTTCTTTGCTATAAGGAGGCTGATTTATAGTGGGATAGGGAGCTGGAGCATGGGAGGAACAGACGAACTCTAGATAGAGTAGAGGGGTTAGAGGGGAAGGGAGGGGGCATGGGATTATTAATGATGGTGGAATGTGATGATCATTATTATCCAAAGTACAGGTATGAAGACATGAATTGGTGTGACTATACTGTGTATATAACCAGAGATACGAAATATTGTGCTCTATATGTGTAATAAGAATTGTAATGCATTCTGCTGTCATATATAAATAAAAAGCAAATAAAAAAATTTAAAAGGCCCTATTCTTCCGAAGCTTATCACAAGCAGAAAAAGATGCTATAGAAATAAAGAATACATATCACAATATCAAATTTTATGAGGTGCCCCAGAGATATGATTAGGTGCATATCATTTCTGAGCAAGCAAACACTTGTTATTCCAGTGACTCGGGAGGCTGAGGCAGGAAGATCTGTAGTAGTTTTTTTAATAGCATGTGACTGCAGTAGTTTTGTTAATACTGATAATAATATTAATAATTGTGATTTTCACTTTATATTTATTTAATGCTTAACCTACAGGACATATAATCATTATAGTTCTCTTTGGAAAATTTGAAATGATGAATAGCTGAATAAGTTACAGGGGAAAAGTATAAACATTAAGGTAACTTGAGTTACATCTTTACTCCCCAGTGTTTTAGCTTGTTCAAAGTACTTCCTTATGAATTCTCCTAGTTCTGATGTACCCTATTCATGAATTAATTAATCAAGCAATGTCATCAGTCAGTCGTGTAGGTCTTACTTTTATTTCCATTTAACATTTAGGAACACTGAGGTTTATGAAGGTTATGTGACTTGTCCAAAGTAAAAAGTATAGATGATAGCCAGGACATTGACTTGAACAGGCTAACTTCAAACCCTAAGTTCTTCATCCCCATGTTACTGCCACCCTCAGTTAGTGCTAGACTTTGGCATCACAGTAAGTTTCACCCAAGTTAATTGGAACCTAATAATCTTGCTCCTATAACTAACATGGTAAACTATTGCAGGTTCCCTAAAGTGTTAATCTAAATTTTCTTTCCAATTTACCATAATCCCTTTAAAAACAGCTTACTTTTTCTTATATTAGGCAGAATATCAATCTAACAAAATTTTATTTCTTCATTAACCAAATTATAGAAAAAATGATGTTGAAGAATTAAAGTTTTGGGAAATGAAAACTTTCTTGTCATTTATAGCCTAGCAAGAGAGGAAGTTTTGCTTTTTATTTATTTTGAATTTATTTATACATGTTGAAAGTTGTGGCATGAAAACCTGAGCTTCATGCAAGAAATGAAGAATAAATGCATAAATAAATAAATTAATGGCTGTCACCCTGGTTGAAGCAAATGAACAAAACTTAGAGCTGTGATTTTTTTTTAAAAAAATATTGATTTGACAGGTTTATTATTGCTGTAGAATTGTAGTAATTCACTAAAGTTTAGTTGATTTCAAAAAGTTGTAGAATTATACTCAAGATTACAGTCAATACGTATTTCCTTTCTTTTTTTTCATATTTTATTTTGTGATAAGCTCTCACTTAGTTGCTTAGGGCCTCACTAAGTTTCTGAGGCTGGCTTTGAACTCATGGTTCTCCTTCCTCAGCCTCCCAAGTCTCTGGAATAACAGTCGTGCATCATCTCATTGCCTCCTTTTAAAAAATTAATTAATTTACTTATTCAAATTAGGTATGTATGACAGCAGAATGCATTTTGGTGAGCTGTGGTTCTTGATATTTGCTTTCACTTACCATCTAGAAAGCAGACTATTGTAATGTTCTCAAGAGCATGAATTAAGAATCATCACTCTAAATTCTAGGGTCATGGCATTCGTAGCCACCTTTGAGTGACATAATAGAGAAAGATCTCACTTCCAATAGGGTTTGATGAGGGGTTGAAAGTATAAGCATCATTTCACCAATTCCACATAGGAAGCCATTTTATTGTATGCGGATGACCTGCAGTCAAAGTCATTGAGGAGAATCAGGGCATTTTTATTGACAAAGAATGAAAAAAAGATAGTGTGAAAGCATACAGACCTTGGAATGTACCATTGTTCTTATAGACTTTTTGCAAGAGGCTGGAGTAGTTCAATGTACTAACTCGGGAAGAAAGTGAGATTAATCTTAGAAAAACAGACAGAACACATGTGAAAGTTTGTTCCAAAAGAGACATATACAATGGCCACAATACAAATCTTTTCATAACTTCAGGATAGGTGATATAGCCAGAACCCTTGAACCATGAGAAAACATAATAATGTTTTCAGATTTCATTTTGTCATCTTTAGTAATTATATGGTTCATAGTATTTCTAGAGGAATATTCACATAAATGTGTAAGAAAACAAAATAATACAGAATCTTGTTAAATGACAGGGCAACTTGGTGATGTTTGTAGACCTCTACGAGTTGTCAAAAGTATGTAATGATGTAAAAAAACAACTTTATTTTATTTACTTATATGTGGTTCCGAGAATCAAACCCAGTGCCTCATACATGCCAGGCAAGTACTCTACAACTGAGCCACAACCCTAGCTCCCTTACAACTACTTTAAGCAATGAAGTCCCCAATTACTGATTTGAAAATGTTCAACCACTATCATTCAAATCTTAACTTCTCTTTTTGATCATTATCCAATCTCAGTCATCACAACAGGTAATACCAAGATTTTTAGAATCATATAATTAAAGTTCATTGAATTGTATTTCTTAAGCTAAATAAGATTAAAATCAAGTAAAGAAATATTTTTAAAAATTTATTCAAACTGAATTATTAATATTTTAATATCAGAATATTATGCAAATATTTGATGATTTGATAATTAGCCCATTAGGGTCAATTTTGTAATTTAATTTTTAAAATGTTGAGAAATTGATATTTTCAATTTTATATTGAGGTTTAATAATGATTATACACAATGTCAGATGATTTAAATATCATCATCAAGATATTAGTATATATTTATACCACAAGATTTTCTTAAGTACTTGAATTATTTATTGTAAATGTTAAAAATTATTTTTGTCAATTATATAGGTTTTTAAAGATAAGGTAAAAAATCTTATATGAAGACAGTTTAAAATATTGAGATACATGTTTACATAAGTTTGTAAATTAAATAGACATATGTCAAACACTGTTAAAATTATAGTTTTCATTTGGTAAGCTTACTAATAAACATTTTAAACAAAAGCACTATGATTTTTAATGGGCAATTTCAAAAATTTAATATTAAATGATTAAAGTTATTTATGAATAGAAAACTTCATAGTGAGCATCAAAACTCATATTGACACTAGGATGATGGAATAAATTCACCAAAAATAAGTCTTTCCTGTGGTACGCAAAAGATATGGGATAATTTAGAAAGGTGTAGACATACTTATTCAAGAAAAAAAAAAAGAAAAAGAAAAAAAATTATCAAATATTTAAAATATAAACTTACTTTGTAATTAAAGACACTCCATGAAAATTGAGGAAAGATTGAGTGCTACGAGGTCTGATGTGTCACTCTAGGCATGTTGATTTCTCAAATGTCTATTCTTTGAACAACTAGGGACTGGAATTATGAGGGGACTCAAGGAGAACACCCTCGGAAGAAGTTTCCACCGATGAATGGGCCACTTCATAACCTGAAGAACAAGTGCCATGTCTTTTGAATTCTCAGGCCAACACAAAAAGAAAAGTGATGACTGAAATATCTCACACTGTAATTAATAAGTGGAGGACGATTCCAGCCTTGATTTCCTTTGAAAAGTTGTGTCATTTGGGTTTGAAAGTGAGCGTGGGCCCTGGAGTTAGCAGCTCATTGGCATTCAGTCCTACTTGAGGCTGGGTGTCAGAGAGGGACTGGAATCCTGTTTCTCATTCTGCAGTCAACCCTTCCTCCTCAAGTCGGGCTTCGAGAGCAGCGGGTCTAGGATATTATGATCCAATGATAGCCCATCATTTTGGGAAAGGTTGATGGAGGTGATATTTGGGACCGACTTTTTTGCAGTAGCTATGTAGCCCGCAGGGCCTAATGCTGTAATCTGACCATCAAATGTGAAAATCATTCAATTTTCTAAATGGTTTGGACCCCTCTGGAGGCAAACAAATCCTACCCACTCTGAGCTACCACTCAGGCAAACATACTCATTCCTGAGAACCACAGGAAGGCAGCTCTTTGGGTTTTATTTATTTATTTCTGTTCCAAAATGAAACATTTGTGACAGTGCGGAAGGTTCCCTTGAACAAACTGTATCAAGAGAGAAGTGTTTGCTGACAGTTTGACAAAAGTACAGGTTCTTTCTGTTTCACAAAGGAGAGGCCGGGCGTCACAGCACCACTCCCAATGAGACCTTGGGGTATTGCCTGGCTCTCCATTCACAGCTTTCACTGTGATGAATGAGGTCTTAGCAGATGCCTTGCAGAGAAGGTTAGAGGAGAACAGATTCCTCATATATCTGCCCTTTTCCCCTCAGATTGGGTGAGGCAGATGATTAGAAAAAGAAGAATCTGGGCAGTTTAATGAAACCCATCTGCTTTAGCTGTTAATAGGAAAGTCCTTCAGAAGCTCTTGGAAATAAAATCAATTTTTAAAAACCAGTTATATATGTATATATTTCCAATACACATGACACAATGCACACGTAGCAAAATACTTTTTTTTTTTCAAAGCTCTCCTTGCTTTCTAGCCTGCAATTCCAGATAGATGGGTACATTGCTGTATCTGCATTCAACATGAACTCCTGAGTATAACATTAATAGGTGACTGTACAAGCTGGTTGGACCTGGAGAAAACAGGACCAAAGGAACTCCAGACCATTTTAACCAGCTAGGTTTGCTAAACACCATGGGCAAGTTTATAGCCAAAGATAATTGGTGGAAGATACCTGAGTGTCCTGACTGCAGGAATACTGAAGTCCTAATGAATCTTGCCTTTCTTACCAGACCTTAGTACGGTTCTCACCAGGATCCCACTAAGGTAGCTTAGCAAGAAGGGCCAAAATCATCACTTCAACCTACTCACTTCAAAAATTATAAATGATAACTGAAAGATTATTTTATTCTAGCTTAGGTACTTTTATTTCATCTACTATATGTTTGTTTGAGTTGGGTTTATATCAAAATTCAGCTAAAATTATTTTATACATGTGCAGTACATTGCAAAATACAGATAAATATGTTTATATATATTTATGCTGAGAAAAAATAGAATGTTAAGAGAAATACTGATATAATTTTATAAAAGCAAAAACTCTAATTGTGCTGAATATTTTCATATTGAAACATTAGAATATTTTATACTTTATGACATTTATTAAATAGTGAATAACAAAGTACTATTGTTGCTAGGCAACTCAAACTTATAAAGGGAACCCTGAAAAGTGGATATATTGGCAATAAATTGAAATTTTGAAAACTAGCTCCTAAAACAATTTTCATTTCATTAAATTTATTTTACTGAATATATTCCTCACATAATAAAAGTGTTTCATGAAAAATGGGTAGTTCTATCAAAATCAGTGCAAACATTTTCAAATCATCATGAAGGATAACTCTGAAGCTGTCCTAGTAGTTATTTACTTCACAGAAAAAAAATTACACTATTTAAATGGTTATGCTTTTTCTTCTTTATGAAGAAACAACTCAACATGAGTTTTAAAACATCAACTATCATTTACTTTAATAGATGCAATATAGACTCTTTCAAATAAATTAACTGAGTATTCCTATGGTTGAGTGGAAACAAAGTATACAATTGTAAAAGGCTTAATGTTTATAACACTAGTTCTCAAACTTTAGAATGTTCCAGAATCACCTGGAGGCCTTCATAGAAAGAACTGCTGGGCTCCACCCCAGAGTTTCTGCCATGAAATTTTAAGAAGTTCCCAGGTACTGCTGCTGCTGCTATTGCTGCTACTGCCACTGCTGGTCTGAGGAGCATACTATGGAGCCACAGGCTTGTTCTCTGAATATATCCTTAAAAGAGAATCACAGATACTAGTGAAAGACCAAAAATGTGAAAGTATGAGGAGAGATAATCATAAGGAAAGGAGAATATTTTTTTCTACTGTTTAAATATAACATAATTTAAAATTTTTTATACTTGCTCAGAAAACCAAAGGAACCAGAAAATTGAAGGAGAAAACATACATAGTCGTTTTACTGTGTTATGGCAGTTTGAACTTGACCTCAGAACACTCAGCCATAAGTCATGAGACATCCTTTTTCCTCCCCTAAAATCCTGAGGTTTCAGTTTGAGACTTTTACATTATTTCCTTATTTTATTCTTTATATTTTTTCCTAATTCATATATTTTTTCCTTTTTAATATTTTATTTTTTCCCTTTCTTCTTTCTTCATTCATTTATTTATTTATTTTTGCATTACAATGCTTAATAAACCATTATAATAATTTATCATATCTGATTATATAAAAGGCATGTTGACACCAATCTTTATACTTTTGTATAATTTCTCTAATGATAGAATTTCTTGCAAAAGCTCTGCTTCTTTATTTGTGTAAACATTATTTTTCTGGACTTGTTGGGATATTCATAATTCTCTAAACTTTTCCAGTTATAAATTTATGTAGACATCACCGGGTTGTAGCTTTTCTTGCTCCATCATGTCTGGTATTTCCTGGAACTGCCCACAGTGTTGGCTTGGCCATTATTACTGCTTCATTACCTGGAACATCAAATTGGCATCATGCAGAAACAATTGGAGTGTGTGCCTCTAAATGAGAGCAGAACAGCCTCTTGCTTCCTGTTTATTTTCCAGCTGCATCTGAACTTAAGACCATCATAACAATAGAGTGATTTTTCAGAGAACCTGGACTCCTAATCCAGTTCTCATAACATCAACACTCATGAAGAAGAGAATGAACACAAAAAGTTATGAATCCTAATAAATACCATGACATTATTTTTATAAAATTTCTTTTTTTAAAAAAATCACCTCTTTTCCATGTCCAGCTCCCCTATTTTTGCAGTAAGTATATATACAACAGCTACTGGGTACTGTACAGCTTCGAGAATATCCCTTAACCTTTTGGGAACACTGTTTCCTTCAGTAGGTGACTCTGGGTGCCATCTTGAATGTTTTTTAGCTTTAAATGGCAAGAGTCTGTGGTGACACAGAAATGCAATCACAATCAAGAGTTCAATAAATCATTTGGTTTGGAATCAAACTATTGTTTTATCCTTCTTTAGCACTGAGCATAAGGGCAGTGGATACAAATCTCGATCTATAAAAAATGCTTAATAAAAAACAAAACAAAACAAAAAGAAAAACTCCTAGTCTATATGTAGTTCAGTTAGTTTTATTTACACATTGCCTCACTGGCTAGCTGTTTTTAATTATTCCAGAAGGCAGTTTGAAGACATCATGTCAAATACTAAGCTAATCACTGGAGTAACACATACACCCAACACACACACACACACACACACACACACACACAAATGCTTTTGTTTTTGTTTTTGCAAAAATATATTCAAACATCCTCCCCTGACACTTTAAATAAAAGATTCTGGCAAAGGGTCATTTCACAAAATATGTGCAATACGTGGTTGCTGTCTGTATATTTTCCTCTTGGTTTTGCTTGTTGCTTTGGGTTTTTGATCAAAGATCAGACTCAGCAGACACAGCTATTTAATGGAAGCGAACAGCATTTTGAGAGACCCAAAATTTTCATCATTGAATCTATTTAGGGAGTCAGCACAGAGCCATTCTTCCTCTAATCTCCCACTGATTTTCAATGCAAATACTGCCAGCCTTGCTCATGGCCACAGGATTTAGTTACGCACTTGACTGAAAACCATGTCAATGCAAATTCAGAGGATAAACAGCATGCAAATCCCCAAGGCTTCAGCAAGTTATAATTCAGCCACAGTATTAGCAAAACAAGATAGCAATTATGCAAGGAATCAGCTGAAAGGTTATTTTTAATTTAAAATTTTTGCATCTTTACAGCTGAAAAAAATGAAACTCTGTCTATTCTTTCTTGTAAAACCCACCCGGTAAAAACCAAAAGCCATATGGTACATTATCACAGCCATGTTCTAATATGAGTCACACACACACACGCGCACAAACTGCTTTTAAGAACTGTTTTAAGAACTGTAGAGAGACTTTTGATGAGGTTTGATGAGGCTAAGTTGTTATAATTTCTTCCAGTATCCATTACTAATCTTTCAAAGACCAAAGCATAATTGGCAATCATTAAAAGCTAGATATTTGAGGATAATCAGCCTTGAGCACTTTTTTCTCCTCATTTCTGTACTCCCATCAATAATTTCACAGTTTCTCTCTCCCCCCCCTCTCTCTTCTCTTCTCTTCTCTTCTCTTCTCTTCTCTTCTCTTCTCTTCTCTTCTCTTCTCCTTCTCCTTCTCCTTCTCCTTCTCCTTCTCCTTCTTCTTCTTCTTCTTCTTCTTCTCTCTCTCTCTCTCTCTCTCTCTCTCTCTCTCTCTCTCTCTCTCTCTCGTCCATTCCGTACTAGAGATTGAACCCAGGGAGGCTTAAACCACTGAGCTGCATCCCCAGTTCTTTTTTTTTTTTTTTTTTTTATTTTGAGACAGGATCTCATTAAGTTGCTTAGGGTCTAACTAAGTTGCTGAGGCTGGCCTCAAAATTGCAGTCCTTCTGCTGCAGCCTCCAAGGGATTCCAGGCATATTTCACCACACTCTGCTCACAGTTTCTCTTTAATATCATTTCTAGGGGCTGTTGCTGAAACAACTTCAGCTGTGATGGACAAAGATATTTCAGCATTTTTCGCACTACAAGTCTCCACTCTATTCAGAGAGAAGTGTTAGGGTCTGTAAACAAGTCAGGATGGCGCCTGGCATTTTGCCAGAGGGAGTGGTTTGTGAGCCAGTGAGCCATTAAGTGTGGAGATTCCTTATTGGTTGACTGCTGTATCTAGTTTATATTAATTAAGATAAGCTGTGTGGAATGTATACATACCCCTCCTGTCCTACGTAAATGGCTCCCACTCCTGTTGTATCAGTCTTCACAAATTGCTCGTGCCCCCCCCTTTATTTCGCTTGCAGCTAGACTGCAGCAGAGAAGGCCCAGACTAATTGATGACCAGCAGAGCTGTGTAGATTATTTAGTTTAAGTCTATAGAAATTGACAGGACATGTTTCATTTGCAATATCTTTGGAAACCAAGAAATCGTCACAGTTTTGTAAGGAAGACAGGGTCTAATCCCCTGCTTCTCAAAGTGTAGTTTATGGTCCAGCAGGATTGAGTCACTGGGGAGCCTGTTAGAGAATTGTGGAGTCCTAGAACCCCAAACAAAACCACTGAATCAAAAACCTGCCACATGTCAAAGTCACCAGGAGATACATATGAATGTTAAAATTTGTCAGTCACTGGTATACCACAGAGTAAATCCTGCAGGCACAGTAACTGCTGATTGAGTACCTGCTATCTCCCTGATCATAGATGAAGCTTTGTGGATGTAAAAGAAAACAGAAATTAACAAACATAGGACTTTGCAGACTTGGACCTCATGAATGAAAGCCTCATTGCAGATGGTGAAGGTGTACCAAAGTCTTAAATGGGGACTTGTGATCACGAAGCAGTTTATTGGCCAGGGTGTCACAGAAGGTTTATTTTTATTCTTAAAGTTTGTCCTTAGCTCTGTTCAAGAAGAAACCCTGTCATTTCTTTCCTGGAACATTTAGTTTTGTAACATGTGTTAACAGATCTTGTGCTTCTGAAGATATGTTAGATCCCATTGGGGTTACACATTTCCTTTCTCCTCTTCAACATCAAACCCTAGACTTCCAAAAAAAAGAAAAACCCCATGCCTAGCATTAACTAAGCAGACATAAATCCCTCACTTTCTCCCTCTGTAGGGTTCTCGCAAAAAGGGTATTTAGCCTGGTAGGAAAGATGTATCTCTTCACAAGCCCAGACAACAGCTGGAGTATATGCCACAGCTCCCAGGACTCTGAAAGGCCATGCTCCCTCTCTGGAGGCGCTTTATTATAGTAATTACTTTCCCTTGGTTTCTCTTCCTATAGGTAGTATTCTTGAGCTCCACTAGGGCCTGACCTGCCACCAAAACTGTTGGTTCCTCAGTTACCTGAGCAACAGGAATGAATAACATACACACATGAAATAGCAAAGAAAAAAAGAAAAGAAAAGAAATGAAGACCCAGTGGAACCAACCCTCCAGAAAAGGAAAAGAGAAATGAAATCCCAGCCTCTACCCCCATGCACCAACTCCTGATACATTGGTGCAGGAGTTAGCATTAGAACTGTGGTAGGCACTGGTGAATTCTAATCACCATAACACAGGGTACGCCTTCTAGGGATATTTTAACATGATCCTTCACTGAATTTATAGAGACTCTTATTCTGTTGGTGTTAGTTGATCTTCTTTGGTAAAGATGCATTTAAATACAAATCTGACCATGCTACATTCCACTGGGTCCCTGTGAAGCCAGGAACACACAATTCTGTTTTTAAACAAGTTCTATCTCATGACTTTTCAGCTTGGAATTTACCCACGTATTGTATCAAAAACTTAAAGATTTCCAAATCTGCCTTATTATTGCATGCATCTTCAATGTTTATCATTCTCAGTTTTCTCTTTTTTAAATTTTTTTATTAGTTGCTCAAAACATTACAATGATCTTGACATATCATACATTTGATTCAAATGGGGTACATAATCTTATTTTTCCACATGTACAGATTGCAGGATCACATTGGTTATAGAGCCATTTTTATACATAGGGCCATACTAGTGTCTATTGTATTGTGTAATTCTCCTTATCCTTTGCTTTCCTAGAAGAGTCTCTTTTCATTCAATAGCTGTTCACATCTCCTCTGAGGCCTCCCTGATGCCTGAGAAGGAGAAGCAATTCAAAATTTCCAATAATGCTATCAGTTAACCATTTTATTGCACAGTTTTTATATTTATACAAACATTTCTGCTTTGCATCTATGTTCACAAGATGTTGTGACCTTAAGAAGAGAGACCCTGCCTTTGGGATTATAGGTCCCTAGAGTCTAATACAGTGTCTAAAGCACAGCATGCCCTTGAGACAAATGTGGTTTGAACAAAGGCAGACAGGAAAAGTTGTATATGTTTTCATAAATGAATGAATGGATGCACAAGGGTCATAAACTGCTTCCATCCATAATTGAAAACAGAACAAAATTAAATGTCATATCCTCGAACATTGCTTGCTTTGTAATCAATTCTGAAATATGTGTAAAATCAACAAAAAGGATATGCAGAAGGGAGACATAAAGGCAGCTCTATCTCTATTTCCTGAATATTGAAATTGTATCATTTGCTTACAATAACTTCTTATGTGTACATGGATAATTTTCAAACCTTTCAAATCAAATGTCATGTCTGGAAAATATTTGTTATTAGTTGAAAAACTTCCATGCTTCTCAGAACAGTTTGTAAATATTATCTTATCAACTGTACTAAAGTAGACAGGCCAAAAGTATTACACTTATGTTCCAACTGATCAAGGCCAAGGAAAACATGTGTAAGCATGTATGCGTGCTTGTGTGTGTATTTGTTTGTGTGTTTGTGCGTGCACTGGGTGAAAATCAGCATGCTATGCAAGTTCCTCCTCGGTGTTTCTCTCTCAGCTCATTGTCAGTCAATAAAAATCACCATGGACAAGATGATCCAGCAGTGGTCTGGATCAATCATTTAAGTGACTCTCTTTCCAGAGTGTCACACACTGGGTACATTCCGTGCAATGATAGGGACTCATTAAAAGCAAAATTTCTTCCTTCCTGTCTCTCTCCAAATCTGTGTCAATTTCTGATTCTCAGTAAGGGCTGAGTTCACCGTTTGAGGGATGCCAAAGCTGTTCTCTGTTTCAGTTTTGGCTTGTTTGAGTGTGATAATAGCTACACAGTCTAAACTCTACAGCAGGAATGCAAGTGTCCACATGGCCTGCACTGTTTGAGGACACCTTCCAGGAGACACTTTTCTATGTTCTTAAATCCTTCAATAGTGGGATTGCATTTGAACATATCCACTCTCATTTGCAGTTATTCAATTGTGTTGTGGGTCTCTTGTTCGTTCACAGTTTCCATTCCTGCTTTAACTCATGTTCTCTCTTTGGCTTAACTACCCTGCACATCCTAACTTGTCTACGTGTTCAAATTCTACGCATTTTTTTTTTATGATCCATATCCACCTTTCCCCCAGATAAATCTCTTTCCTGGTGATTCATTTTTATCCCTGAAGTCCTAGTAAATATCAAAAGGTTAGAATATAATTACATATTGATTATATTGTTCTCTGTTTGTTCTATGTATGCACATCTTATTTCCCCAAGGACAATCTAAGTTTATGGACTTTTACAAATACCATAACTTAAATTAGTTTGTATCCTCTAAAAGGTGAACAATGATAGGGACTCAATAAATTTTTTTTGTTTAGCAGTTGGAATTAAAGTTCACTCATTCATTTTTCCTTTGCTTTAACAAGAAGAGATCCTGACCTATTTTCATGCAGTTCTCCAAGCTTAAGCTTTCTTCTTCCTATTCTCGAAATTACAAACTCCTACTCTTCCTTCAAGACCCAGTGCATTGGAGTTTTACTGCTGTTATTTCCAGAAATCATTTGTTTTACTTTTATGATACTATGATGCTTTACACAATACTTTAGCAGTAATTACAGTTTTTTAACTTTTGTAGTTTATAAAATTTTCAAACTCATACCTTCTGTGACTTGAAAATGGTCCCCCCAAATTACCTACCTCCTAATTCCTATAACTTGTGAGTATTGCTTTATGTATTTAGAAAAAAAAATAAAAGGAAGTGGGGTGGGAAAGATCGGATGTGATTAAATGAAGTAATTTGGTAAGTAAGAAAGTTTTCATGGACTCTCTAGGTGAGCTCTCAGTGTGATTATAATATTATTATAAACAGCGGGCAGAGGGAGAAGTGGTATAGGCAGACAAAAAGACCCAATTGCTTTAAATGCAAATAGGTTACACGAGATGCAATGTGATGCTCAATATCATCATTGCATTTATTGTCATTATGAAGGACATTTAAATAGGCCAAATATGAATGTTATTCTAATTTTAAGATGGCTTTTTGTAAACTCCATGTAAATAAATTGAATTTTTAATATTATAAATCTTTTCATTTTTTACCCAAAACTATGTCTACATAGCACCACAATGATTCTGTGAAAATAGAATATTCTGTCAGTCAAGAAATTATTTGCAGATAAAAGATTAAACATTTGATTTAATTCAATTAGTCAAAAATATGCCTTTTTAAGCTGTGCACACATAGTCTTAAGTACAGGTTAATAACATGGACTTTGCTCACAGAAGGAGAGAGGGGAAAAAAAAGAATTTAGCATGTGATAGCAGTTTTTCTTTGATCATGTCTGAAGTAAGTTATATATATAAATATAATTAAGGAGCAGTCAACATAGGAAATTTCCTTTTTCAATTTGTGAATATGGTTTATATTTTTATATTTTCAATATGGTGACATGGAAATGCATTATTTTCTCAATAATATCTTGATTGTTCATAGAATAATCTTATTCCAAAATATGAAATATTAATGGCAATGATGATTACATTCCATTAATATAGAAAATTAGCAACACTCTCCTCTGTGTAAATTACATGCTCTAGGGCCACACCTTGAAATCTCCACATTTCAAATAGCAGTGAAATCAGCTGTCAAGCAGCTAGAGATTAGTCTCAGAAAAATTATATTAAAAATTATGGAAAATGTAAATTTATTTCAACAATGAAGACAAAATAAATCCAAGGGAGCTGAGGTAACTAATTAGAAATTGTTAATATCAGGAACCCCCCCAAATAAATCAAATCTAATGAATTTTAAAATAGAATAGATGAAATTTCCATATAAATTGATTTCAAAGAATGTTATGGAAATTTTCAAGGAATTCCTGACATACTCATTTTAGGAATCAGTAATCAGCCATTAAGTCAGTATGTGATGGCTAAACTGGGTAACCTTCTTATCTCCATCTGGGGAGATGTGGCTTCCTGCCAGCTGGCCCAGGCATTTTTCTCTATGAGGAAGACCCAATGGCTTTGCACTAATCCTTCAAGGCACAGTGGCCCCACTCATGCAAGGAAACTTCTTGAAGCAAAACTATGACTTATTTTGAACTCTCTGTTTTTTCTCTCCAAGTCCTCCAGTACCTTCCATAATCCCCTACGTCAAAGGAAGGAAGAACCTACAGTTTTGACAGCTGTTAAACCAAACACATTTTTTTTTTCTTCTTTCTTTGTGGACAAGTAACAAAAGTGGTGGATGCTGTTTTCAAAAGATGAATCAGCATGCTTACCTTTGAAGCAAAGTACCCATTCATACTCTCCTAAGTGGAGTCCTCTAGAGTGATCATCTTCACCCGCAATACTGAAACTCACACCATCACATTGCTAGGTGCGCAGTTTCTGCTTGGACCTCACAGTAATCCTAGGTTGAAAGTTGCTCTGGTGAGGCCTTTGCAGAGAAACAGTGTATATAATCAGGTTGCTACCTGGCAAGATGCAGGCAGGGGTTGGGATAGCATTGCCACTCATGGGAAGACTGAATGCTAAACATCCAAAGCAAGCCAAGTGTGATTTTCAAGGATACCAAGCAGAGAGCTGCAGGTAATCTGGAAGGAATAATGTTGAGTAAACTTGTTCTCTTTAACTTATAATGGTTCTTCTTCAACCCAGTCCCAGATACTATCAGTCACCAGCACCTCTGAACAACTCTTCCTTCTGGTCTCACTCAATTTCCACCTTATGAACAATTATTCCTATTCTGCTTTACTGAACAATTACTATTATCACTACCATTATTTTTTCCTGTCACAATATACACAAATGTACATTAAGAAGAACCTATTTACTCAAAACAAAACAAACTTAACAAAAGAAAACAAAACAAAACCTCATAAAGACAAGAGTAACAAATTGTTTTCCCTTTTTCTATATGAAAATGGAGCCTCACTATTTGGAAGTAACTTGGTCTGGTGCCTGCTCCCAGGAGGAAAGGAAATGTTTACATTTTATCCAGGGGAACAGAATATTCTTTTCACAAATATACACAGATGATTTCTAATGCAGCCAACAAGAAATTAAGCAAACAAAAACAAGTGAATTTAAAAAAAAATACAAGCAAACAAAAATTTGAGTTTCTATTTCCTTTGCTATATCTATCTAGACAACAAGCAAGCCTGAATAATTTTTTTAAAAATCATTCATATTGGCATCTTGTCAAACTTCAAGTTTCAGCAGCCAGTGATATTCAGGAGATTACTGGTCTTGTTAGCCAAAGACATTTGGATTCTCTAAATCCCACTGACAATTCCAAATCAACCCTTCTGCTGATTCTATTGGCTTATGGTCCAAATTGTCTTCATTTCTCTATTTGTTAATAT
This sequence comes from Ictidomys tridecemlineatus, assembly GCF_052094955.1. NCBI lineage: Eukaryota > Metazoa > Chordata > Mammalia > Rodentia > Sciuridae > Ictidomys > Ictidomys tridecemlineatus. The sequence goes on from NC_135481.1 coordinate 105,994,329, forward strand.
CTTGGCACCAACACAAGGTTTCAATGTGTTCATTTCATAGTTCCTCATAAAACGTTGCCCATAAAAGTTGACTTGAGAATCCTAAAGTAGATTGGTTTTGTTATCAAATGCAAAAGCTAAATATAAAAGATACATGGGCCAAATAAATTGTGTTTTATTGGAGCATCTATCAATGTTGACCCTATATCTCCTGCCATGTCGATATTTTCTCAGTTCAGTACAACTCTCAAAATAGCAATCTTAATATTTTGAAAAGCTTGCTTTATTTAATATTTATAATGAGACTTCTTATGAGATGAAGTGATATCAAGCTAAGAGAAACAGACACTGAGAAAGTGATATATAGAGAGAAGTAAGGCAAGCCGCTCTTGCAATGCAAGTAAGACTGAGTCTGAGTACCCAATTTGGACACCAGTAAGCAGGTGTCAACCTTTTAAAATATGTGAGAAGGGAATGAGATGAGGTTTCCACAACTCCCATTATGAGATCTTGCATATAATATGCACCTAATATGTGCTAGTGGTGATGTTGCTTGTATATTCCTGGCTTTCTAAGGCTTGCACCTGGGCAATGACCATAAGACAAACAAACAAAAATAATTAAAGACAAGCAATGAAAATGTAAAATATCAATGTGTACTAATTCCACGTGTGGTCATTACCCAGAGATTGCTCTAACATAGGTAAGTGTAGAGCTACATAAAAATTAAAGATGCTTGGATTCTAAGAAAATCAAATTTTTAGTAGAGGAGATAAATAGGCATAGATTGGAATCTTATTGTCACAAATACAAATTTTTCCATCTTTGGTTTTCTGCTTTCTGGGTTGTTTAACATCAACATATTTTCTCTTGGTGTTCTGAAATTGGCTTTTATTGAAAAATATTAGTTTTGACAACTATTAGATTTCTAGTAGTTTTAGGAGCTAGTCGAAAAAATTTGGGAGCTTGTATTCTGCAAGGATGAGACTATTTACATCAAGAAAATCGACACTCTCTCTATATTTTTTTAATTAATTATGTATCAGGGTTTGAACCTAGAGGTGCTCAACCTGTGATCCACATCTTCAGTCCTTTTTCAATTTTGAGACAGTGTCTCACTAAGTTGCTTAGGGCCTCTCTAGGTTGCTGAAGCTGGCTTTGAATTTATAATTCTCCTGTCTCAACCTCCTGAGTCACTGGGATTATAGGTGTGTGCCACTGCATGTAGCTAAAAATTATTATTATTATTAAAGTCCTGGGATTCTCATTAGAATTGGTCTATACACTATTGCTTTTACCCTTTAGAAAGAACCCATTGGCCCTGAGAACTTATCCTAACCATTGCTCTGGAAGAAAGAAAGTCACTTATCTTTTCAACAACTATGAAGTGAATGTTTACAGTCTTCTAGGTGTTGAACTAGATCCCAAACTGCTAAGCAAACTGGCTTAGTTCTTGATAAGATTAAAAATACTGGGTAAAATCTGATTAAAGAGGGAGAGAGAGAGAGAGAGGGAGAGAGAGAGAGAGAGAGAGAGAGAGAGAGAGAGAGAGAGAGAGAGAGAGAGAAAGAGATATTCAGACAAATGTAACCAAATTAAAAAGCAGAAAAGAGTCCAACCCAATCAAAGTGCATATCTCAGAAGCATTATTCTGCTGACCTGGCATGAAATACCAGTAAAGTCACCCTGAGTTACATCAGCTTCAACCTCCACACCATTCCTGAAACCTCTAGTTTAAGAATAATATTGTAATCCACATTATTGTGATCTCAACTTTGTCATTAAAAATGACAATGTTTTCAATAGATTTAATAAATCGCTACTAAATGCCTTTTCATTTCTTGGTATGTAGTTACCCTGAAATGAATGATTCATTATACTGGATGAATAGGCCCATTGTGAAAGTTTCTTTATAAGGAACAAAAAGACAATGTGTTGACAGAATTCTTTGTCTCACAACACGGAAGATTATAAAATCTCTGCTTTTAACACTAAAAATCTCCCAATGACACTATCATTGAACCATGTTAAATATTTTAAAAGCTAGCAATTTGGACACTTGCCACATCTCTAAAAGGACATCGGTTAACTTGTTTAAACTCCTTTACTATGTACTTTGAGTCACAAGGACTGCTGCTTGACGAGGATTTATGTGGTCACAGTATGTGACATTTATACAGCTCAAAACAATTGCTTACCTTAGGCCTGAATCAACAGACATAGACAAAATCTACCTTATAAATCAGAAAAGAAAAAAGAAAAAGATTAAAATCCCACGTTTGGATATTTTCTGGCCAGGTAATCTTAAATTATTTAAGGACTAAAGTCTCTTGTCTTCAGCTTCCTGATTCATTAATTTATACAGCAAATATTTAAAAAGAGAGGAAAGCTAGACAAAGTGACTGTTCCCATAGTGCAAGCTACTTTTCACTGGAGTAAGAGCAAAGAGCTTATATAGTTGATTGACAAACACTGGAATCACATGGAAAATATCTGGATTGCCAAATAATAGAGGTGTTTCCTCGATGTTTTGATTATCACTCATAAAATATCTCAGTGAGATACTGAACATTCTAATAAACAAAAGCGTATTTTGGATTCAGAACTCTCTTAGGGAAGAGTATAATTGAGTCATATTGCCTTTCTTTCTGTTTTTTACAATTATTCTGATGGTTATCATTACCTCCTGGATTACCTATCATCACTTGATAACTTTTTCTGAGGGCATATTTACTGCAGCTCTGTTTCTGGCTGCATGGTAACAGTAATGTGCTTGAATGCTGCTTCACTTTTTTTCTTTAAAATTGTTTCTTAAAAGTGATAAGAGCAGGCTGAGGCTGTAGCTCAGTGGTAGAGCACTTGCATAGCATGTGTGAGGCACTGGGTTCAATCCTCAGCACCACATAAAAATAAATAAATGAATAAAGTCATTTAAAAAGTGATGGGCAACATTTATTCATTTATTTATTCTGTTTTTTAATGTGATAAAATAGATGTAAGATAACAACTTTCATTTTAACAATTTTTCAGTGTATGATTTAGGGACATCTAGCATAGGAACACAATGTAGAAATCATCACCTCATTCAACTCCAGAACTTTATTCATGTTTCCCAAACTAAAACTCCAGGCCTATTAAAAAATAACCCCCCATTTTCCCCTTCCTCTCACCGGCTAGCAAAGGTCATTCTTACTGTATCCATAAATTTGACCACTCTATGTACATACACTATGTATGTAAAATCATGCAGTGTCTGTCCTTTTGTGACTGGTTTATTTTACTTAGTATAAAACCAAGGTTTGACCATATTGTAGCATGTATTAGAATTTCTTTCCTTTTAAAGACTATAGAATATTTAACTGTTTGTGTATAATACACATTTTTATCCATTCCAGCATTGATGGCTGCTTAGGTTTTTTCTCCCCTTTGGTTAGTTTGAATAAAGCTGCTATAAATATGCCTCTACAAGTATCTGTTTGAGTCTTTATTTTTAATTATTTTGGGTTTATACTCAGAAATAGAATTGTAGGAGCATATGGTCGTTCCATGTCTATTTTCTAAGGCACTACAGTATTGATTGTCCAAAGTAGATGCGGCCTTTTATATGCTTACTGCTGATGAATACTGGTTCCAATATTTCCAAAAGCTGCTATTTTCTGTTGATGCAATAGTGGCCCTAATAAGTTTGAGTTTGTATCTCATTTTGGTTTTGATTTACATTTCCCTGATGACTAGTGATATGGAATATCTTTTAGCTGCTTATTGGTTATTTGTATGTATTCTTTAGGGGGATGTTTATGCAAGTCCTTTGCCCATTTCTTTACTTAGGCTACTTGTCTTTTGTTGTTATTGTTTTCATTCACTCATCTTGCCCACCAAATTTTAAATTTTATTTTATTTTAAATTTTATTTTAGTGACAGTGTAGTCAAAGTCAAAATGCTCAAAAATTAAGATATTATTAAGTTAGGATCCAAGAACCAGTCAAACAGAGTACTTAGAGAAATCAGCTCCTTGGCAGAATGAAAGATGGTTTATTAAAGGGTCATGACTGTCTTGTGTCTTACTACAAAATGGTCTGCCTTTGGATGGTAAAACAAGGTTTTCAACAGGTGGTAAGAAGTAAATGGTGACATAAATCTAAAGATTATAATAATGTCATTACTATGAAATGCAAAAGAGCAAATTCATCCACAATGTACTCATTTAAATGAATTTAAGTGACCTTTTTATTTTTCCAATTTATCATCCACAAGCTATATGCAACAATAAATACAACAACAACAAAACCTGTCAACAATTAGTATTTTGAAATATTTCTCTACTTTTAACATGGAAAAAAAATAGAGAGCGGTCTTTCATATCCATCCTCAAGATACCAATAAATTCTCTCAAGATAAATGAAGGCTCCTACATTGTCCCACCAGACTAATTTTTCCCAAATTAGGTTTTCAAATTCTGGCATTCTATAGATATTAAACAGATGTCAGATGAGAAGTGATTTTTAACAAAGTATGGTAGTTATTGGGTAAAACAAAGTTAAATATATTATTTCACTGTAAAGTTTCTCATTAATATTTATAAAATAATGTGTAATATAATTTTTTTGCAACGGGAATGTAGCATGAAATAGTTTTAAAATTTTTTTTTCTGTTGTTGAAATCAAAATGTCCCTTACTAATTCACTGTCCCTTCACTCCTTCACTCTTTGCCTGACATCCAGTAGCTCCTCTGTCAATGGTCAATATTCTCTGAACTAATGAGGAAGATCCAAATTGGAGGAAAGGTGCATAATGTACTCAGACAAGTGAACAACAATTATTAGGAAGTTTCCTAGTTGTGCACCAGGCATAAGAAAAGTGGACACATTTTTCTGAATAAAAAAATGAAAAAGAGAGAATGAAAGAAACATGTTTACCATTTATTTTTAGTTGAGCATAAGGCTAGTGATGAGGAGCTCTCCTATGCCTTAGATTGTTGTCTCAATTATTGTCTCCTTTTTAACAGTAATCACAGAAAGTGCTGAGGGAAAGGAATTCTCACTTCACTTTAGTTGCTGTTGGTTTATTTCAATAAAACATAACAAATAATTATTCTTATCTTAAAACAAAAAAAAATGCAAACCTTAATAGTGATTAATGAAATCAACTGCTCAGACCTGCTGGTTCAGTGACCCTCTAATGCAGGAAATTCCAAGAGGTGGGCACAACTCATTTTGAAACGATATTTCTTCTTGTTGGTTGTGCATCTAATGGCCTTTCATTTCATCTGAAGTTATCCTGTTCCCATGATCTGGAGAACATCTGCATAGGAAACTTTCTACACTTTTCATCACATATACTGAACTCCAAAAGAACATTGAAGACCCCTTTCAAGATTCAGCTGCCATAGACAGGGCAGAAAGCCTGTGGATCTGGAAATATTTTCACTCCCCTATACACTGGTCATGGGCCTCTATCAGTAGCATGTAACTGATTTACTCCTTCTAATGCTTCCCATGTAAGCAATGTGACTGAAACCTAGAGAAACCAGATAATTGTTCCAAAGAGCAAAGGGAATAAATGGAAAATGAAATAGTTTATGGTACTTATTAAAGTGGGTTAATTTCAAGGACATAAAGCATTCTATCTGAACACAAAATTAGATTCCCTCATCCTGGCCATATTGTTAGACAGTATTTCAGAGGCTTATTGTTGGGGTGCCAGTCCTACTAGGATAGAATCCCTGATAGAGTACAAATAAGGGTGAGATTGTGTGTCTTCTAGTCTCTTTCTACTTATTCCAGCTGGATGCACACAACAATGAGGTGGTAAGGGATCGTGGAGCTATTATATAGAAACGACCTGGTCCTCTGAAGCAATGGAGGGTTGAAAACGGCTCCATGGTCAATAACTACCACCTTAGATCAATATGTCAGCAAGAAATATTTTCCTCTTCAAATTTTGGAATTTAGAGCACTGTGGTATAAAAATTTTGATAAACTTCAAGATGAACATTTTTTTAAAAAATTTCAACTCATACACTTTGCACCTTCAACTCAATACAGCTTTGCATCAAAACACTGCAATAATTCACTTCAATTAAAGACATAATGATTAGTATGCTTTTGTCTATAAATGCATTCACCAACAGTAATATTTATATTTCTTGTGAGCTATTTGCCATTAGGAAGTAAAGGCAAGAATAAATAGGAGAGTTTATATAGTCAGGTACAGATATATGCACAGATACAATGTAGGTATGGATAGAGTCAAGTGAATGTTAAATTTGTATAATGTTTTTAAATATTATTTTCAAGGATAACCAAGATATCACCATAGAAATGTAATTATATTGCAGATTGCACCTGACAGATATTGTAGTCTACTGGAATGCCTGTCACCCTCAATCCATAATCACAGGTTAATCAATTTACAGATACCTGAACAATTTTTTTTCACCCTGACAACTTCTGTTAAACTCATTTAGCCCTAAAGAAAATAACAATAGTCAAAACAACTTCTCACTGCCTAGTAAAACACATGGTCATGTGTTACTATTCCCTGGTGAGAATTTAAATACTAACTATTGTCCTTTTTTATTTCCTGTATCATTCAAAGCATCTATCCATATTTCATTGGATTTGAATAGGCACGCTTTCTTCTCTAGCTCAAGTGACTTATATCTACTTTACATGCTGTGGAGGTGTTGATCTTGTATGATTTTTTTTGCAGAGATTAACTGCTATTAGAGACCAAAGTGACCCTCTTTATGAATTCCAACAGCATCAAAACAAAAGAGAAAAGTAGAAGGCCTCAGCTGTTGAGTCTTTGTAGATGATCTAGTTTAGCTACTTTCTATAAGATTAGGGTAAAACAATCCAGATAAACTTGAGAACATCAGTATCAAAAATGGTAATAACTAGTAAATAGCAAAAAATAACTATCAACTGTATTTTGACCTCATCTCAAGTTTTCCTAAACATAGTTAGGGAAGGTCAAGGTAGGACACCAATAGAAAGGTCACATTTGGTTCTTATTACAACAATATACAAAAAACAACTAAGCAAATATAAGAAGTGAGATTTGATTATTTGGATTTGTGACTTGCATTTGTGGCTTTTTTTCTTCTGAAATATCCTTTACCACCATGAAGCACTGGGTTGCAGTAGCTTGAGGTAAATGCCTTATTCAGAGCAGAACTACAATAATATTCTTGTTTGCTTGAATTGTTTTAGATTAGGCCATGAGTGTACATCTTTCTTTTTGTTAATTAAGAAGTGCTTGTAACTCAGTTTTTTTTATAATTAACTAACAAATTCATAAAAAATTGCTTCCAAATTATGTCACATATCAAGTATTCAAAAAGATAAAGGATTGTCTTTTTGTTCAAGCTTTAGCACCTTAATATGCATATTATGCCATCTACCTTTATCTACCACATTTAGTAATATAAATGATCAAAATAATTTAATATAATCAAAATAAAATTATGATATTAGGGATGAAATTTTTTACTCATGCAATTTTGATATGAGAGACACAATCCTTATAATAAGATAATAGTGCATATAGTATATAAAAAGTACATAAACAGGCTACGCTTATTGTACAATAAAAAAATTACTTTTTATTAATCTTTCCTCTAACACATACTTGTCATTACTAAGGCCACAATAGTGTCTCATTTAGTAATTGAGAGAAATGTCCTATTTCAGATGTGAGCAAGCTTTCAGAAAATTCTTGCAACCCTGCTTAGCTTTAACAAGTTTTCTTTTACTTCAAGATTGCCACCATCACTTTAGATAAGATTAGATGAAAAAATCATTTCCATTTGAATGATGTGATCTTTGTGTTCCTTCTTTATTAAAAACACACAATACACTCAAAATGCACAATTGTATTCAAATGGTTATTCATGGACTCCAAGGCACTATTTACTTAAAAAAAAATTGAGTCTCTATTTTTACATCTAAATGTGCTGAAATGTACTGGGATTGAACACATCTGTTTGGAGAGATAGATAGGGACCTCATGGCATTCTTCTCTTGTCTAAACCAGCTCATTGGCACTTAAAACAGAACTAAATAATCTTGCTTGATTTTCTTTTGTCCCAGGAGGAGGATAACTTCTGATTACCCCTTTGGGGAACATGCACATTTGTTCTGTCTGCAGCCTGGAAGTGAGGGCTGCACACATTCAGATTTAAAATTCAGGTGCCTGCTGCAAATACCAAAGAGTGTGAGAAACACAGAAATCTAAAGAATTAGTCACCCAATCTGAAATATATCCATTCGGAAAGGAAATGATATCTAGAAACTGGAATGGAGATAACTTATCTCTCTCTCTATTTGCATAAATAAACTTTCAAAGTAGGTGCAGAAATAGAAAGAATGAGTTAAAAGGAAATTACAGACAGCCATGACGTGTGGATGAAAATGAATTAGGGACCTTAGGGGACAAACAAGACCAAGATGTCACATTCTGAACAGAGAGAATTACACACGTTTGCCTGTCCTGGTCTACATTACAATTATATTCTGTGAATAGAAAGAGTGAACCTTTGACTTCTAAGTTCCAAATACAATGAAAGATATTCCTGAGTTCTGTATGCCAAAAAAAAAGGGCAGGCAGAGAAAAATAGGATAGAATAAAGTTGCATATTACAGATGCAGAGACCAAAAGCCAATTCTGCTTTAGGCTCTCTCCAAGATTGACTTTTGGGTAAAAATTATTTGCCTCAAAGTGAAGTTAAAAAACATTAAGGATTTCAAATTCAAAGGCAAGAGAACTAGAAGTTTAGTGAAAATATCAAGCTAATTTTCTGACAACTTTCTAAACCTAATGTACATACTTTGTACCTATTTCTATAATAAATCCTATGATACATTCCTATATTAATCTAACATTTTGTGATATACTTTCTTTTAAAGAGAGATAAGAGGGAGAGAGAGAATTTTTTAATATTTATTTTTCAGTTTTCAGCAGACACAACATCTTTATTTTTATTTTATGTGGTGCTGAGGATCGAACCCATGCCAGGCGAGCACATTACCTCTTGAGCCACATCCCCAGCTCCTATTTTGTGATATTCTTATTTTAATATTCTTGTCTTAATTGGCATGTTGCCTTATTATTTTACCACCATAAATTTTAAAAATTACCAGTGAATAGTTTTATGATGATCGCATTTTGAAATCCATATATAAATATCAATTGAATAGCATTTAAAAAAGTAATATAGTTAATATTTTGTGGGGTAAGTTACCACTAAGTGATCTTGGGTATAAGTTCAGACTGATACATAGCAGGTATTTTGAAAGATTTCCAGTATAGTTGCTGGTTACTCAGAGGTAAAGTTCAGTCTTTATCATTGTTTAAAAAAAAGTCATACAAATATTGACTTGCCTCTCAGTGATTGATCCGTAATACAGCAGGATAGGCATTTTTTAAAAAACTTTTTTAAAATATAAAATCTTCTTCCTGACATAAAAATTCAGAATTGTATCTTTATAATCTCCTGAGGATCATGTGCTCACTGAACTTTGAGAAGCAACAGTCTGGGTAATGTTGTTCGCAACTGATCTTACAGGTGCATATGGTTCTAGTATGGTGCTAATGCCTATAATAAAGCTCATGCTAGTGTCAGTAATCTTGGGTAGTGGCAAGAATGGTGGTTGTAGTGTCAATCTACTTCCCAGATCCCCGTATGGGACCTAAATTATCTCTTCAATACTAAAATATCATTGGAAAACAAAGAATAAACGTGAGAAAATTAGACTCAACAGAATTCCAATGGGGAAGATTTTCATATCTTTGAAAAGGAATGTTGATAAAGAGAGATAAGATCCCCAAAGTTTATAGCAGAAGGAGCTTAAAGAGGGTGAGTTTGGTTAATGGGTCCATAATTTTGGTGCCACAACACAACTTGAAGCAATTAAGTTTTGTCACATCACTTCCAATAAACCCTGCACATACAGCACCTACTTGCAAAACCAAATAAATATTAACCAAAGAGTTAGTCAATATAATTTTAAAGCATGGATACTGGGTTGCTGTTCTATAACACTAAATTTTTAATCTGTTCTGTGTGTCCTTATATATCAGTTTACCCCCAATTACCATGAATCTTTAGATATGAAACATTTTTAAAAAATTTTGGTTTGTCTATGAAGGAACTTTTACTGTAGAATAATGAGTGTTACAAAAGGATTGGATAAAGTAAGACTCTGACATCTAGATAATTTCCATGAGCAATCAGTTTATCCTCTTCAGCTTTTCAGGCCTGTGGCATTGTCTGTGATGGCATACTAACTCAGTAGAATTAAGGTCTAGGGACCTGTAAAGAAAATACAATCTGCATTTATTGCTTAGTTATAATCTCTCTCTACAGTGCATAATGTTGCTGCAGCATAAATTATGAGATGAGAATCAAATTTTATCAATGCCAGTTTGTAATGCACCATCTAGGAGTACTGAACGGGGTACTCCCCTGTCTTGCATTAGTGTTTTAATTTGCTATCAACATGGAATGATCGTGTGCCTGTGGGGTCACTGGGAGACCTCTGCATAGCATATTAAAATTGTAACATAAAGTTATTCTGTCAAAGAATTTTCCCTGCTGATAATTTATAAAGAATCTAACAGATGTATTGTGCAGAATGAATAGTCATTCTGCAACCTAGATCTTTCTAAATTTCTGTGTGGACTGGTATCATACTTGAATGACAAAAACTACTTTTTGATATAGTCTTTTGTATTTTTTTTCTTTTAAGGTCTTTATGTAAATATTTTTGGATAGACCTTTATTTTATCTATCTATCTATCTATCTATTTATTTATTTATTTATATATGGTGCTGAGAATTGAACCCAGGGCCTCACACATGCCAGGCTAGTACACTACCAGTGAGCCACAGCCACAGTCCCTAATCCTTCATTCTTAAAGCATGATCTTTTTAAAATTACAAAAGGAAAAGCAGATTAGAATTTTTTTCCTATTTTTCTCATTGTAAAATGAAAACAAACAAACAAAAAGTCTGTAAAAGAGAAGGAGAGTGAGTATGTCTATCTTGTAAAGCCATGATATGTGCCATCCTTCAGGGAAACAATTTAGGGAGGGGGATAATATTCACAGTGCCTGTCAAGGGCAGGAAATTGAACCAAGTCTCTAGAGTTCCACTGTCAATTCATCAGGATAAATAAGAGTCTGCAATCCAGCATGTTCCAGATGAGAAACAGGCCTCAGGCTGCTTCTGCCATGTTTCATTAGACCCCCTTGTGATCACAGAGTAACACCTAAGGAAAAACATGTATGTCACATAGTGTGGTGAGCACCAAAACAGGTGGTCAGAGAGAAAAAGAGAGAACCCTCAACCCGAAGTGTGCTGACTGCTGTCGTTGATGTGAAAAGAAAAGCTGGAAGATAATTTAATACTCATGGAGTTGACATAAAAACAAGGCATTTAACTTTTTGTTTGCTTCGGGGTATCAACAAACTGATCCAATCCAGCTAAGAATTTTTTTTTCATTGTTTTTTGTTTGTTGATTGGTTTCATTTCATAGCCACTGATTAGGTGGCCTGTAAGGTATAAGTAATCACATTAAACATTTGGTGGAAAGCAGCAGTTAAAGGAAGATCATGATTTGGGGGTAGAAGGTATTTGTTGTATACAGTATGCACCAGAATGTGTTTTCACATAACTTGGATTCCAAAGTTTCCAGGTCCCTGTAAAAAATTTCAAATATGTCTTTTTCCCACAGTAGGTAAACCTTTAGCACAGTACTTACTCTATGCTGTTCAAGTTTGCTTGGGTTCTAAAAGAAAAGTGATTACAGCCATATTACTATTGCATATAGATTTATAATAATAAGTAAGAAAGTAGATTGGGAGCATGTTGGGTGAAAAACCACTCTTTAAGCTGTAAAATGTTCTTCAGTTGTATAGCTCTGGTATAAAGCCATACTGTTCCCCCACCACCCCTGAGGAAGAAATTGTCCCGTGAGAAAGCACAGCAACACATAGAGACCAGTTATGTTCATATATATGAAATGACCAGGGAATGACAGAAGAGCATTTGATATCTCAACAGCATGATTCTATTGAAAGTCTTGGATACATAAACATTTTGGGATGGCTTTTGAGTTTTGTTAGTTAGAAATAAGTTGTTGATGATTGGTGAGATGTATTGGGTTAAATTAACTTGCAAGTGGCTATCAACTTATGTAGGAAAGAATCCACAGACGAGTAAAGGGAAAAGAAGGTGGAACAGAAATTGAGAAGAAGGTAGCCCCAGAGTACAGTGTCTTACTTCAGAGGATGAAGAAAAGAAAGACCAAAAAAGAAAACAAAATGAGCCTTATGACTAAATCAGCATGTCTGATGAAAGTTGAAAGTTAGAATAGTTGTAGATGAGAAGATTGTCTTAACCTCAAAGTTTCATTTTGTTTGTTTTTTTTATCTTTTAATGTTTTTATGTTTTCTACTGATAAGAATCATAGTGACTTCCCTACCCAGAAGTTCTAAACTATACAGACACAAAAAGCAATTACATTTTAACAACTGGAAAAATGTGTTGAAAAGAATTGTTAACAATATAATAAAACACTGCATTTTTAAAATTTCTTCTGTGTGGTCCTTTGAATTGAGAATACTGGATGGGTTCTAAGAGACCACCCAGTGTTTCACTTCTTTCTCTCCTTACTGCTTCCATTATAATGTTTACTTTTTCTTCATACTTTTCTGCCTCATGTGAATCTGAATTCATTTTGTATCTTAAACCTCCTTATGAATTGGTACCTATTGAATAATAACACAGTGGGGTACACAGACAACAAAGCCAGTTTTACTGAGCTAACGTTTACATGTATAAAGGTCTGAAGAGCAATCTAAGGGGTATCATCCACAGAAACACTGGATGAGATTTATTGCATTGCTTGCATGAAAACTCCCCAGAAATTTAAAGTAATTATAACAACCAATGGTAGCATTAACATAGCCACAAAAGACAAGGACATAATGGTGATTTCGAAGGTAAATTATTAAAAATAGAATAGCTTTTCTCTCTCCAAATGCAAAATTAAACATATTCAGCAACTATCTTTCCTAAGTGCAAAAATTCTAAGATAATTTTCTATTACTAAATCCTCAGCTGCTCAAAACCTAAAGAGTTGTTTGACAATAAAAATATCAGTGAGGTACAAAATTTTCCTAATATAAAACTTCTAATAAGTCTAGTTGTGTTTTATAACTTTGTGATTTACAACTCCAATATAATGAATTTTAATTTGTCTCAATTAATCAACATATGGAATTTTGTAGTGACTCAGAGTTATTTTTATGAACTTAGTTTTAAATTCTTTTTTCTTTTATGTGCAAAATCATTTCAATGACTCATGGAAGCAGAATTTTGTAATACACATTGGTCAGGATTACTATAAGACTAAATAATAACAGAACCAAACAGTACTTTTCTTCCATTTTTTAATGTATTTATTAATCATCTGATTTTTTGCTCCTAGTTTAAAGCTATATCCTCAGAAGAAGACTAGTTCATTAAAGCGGAATTTAAGACTTACCTTATTTGTGTTTTTCCCTTTATTTCCCTGTGATAATAAGTTCATGCCCTCACTATTAATACACTGATTTGATAGCACTGGGGATTTGTCTTCCCTGTATTTAAGTGTCATTCCAAATTCTTTTTGGCACATAGTTAAGCATTTCTTTAAGTACCAAGTGTTGCTCTTGAGCATCCTAATTTTAAATAATGCAAATTTTAATTTAAAAAAATCTTCATGTTTTTATAAACTAAAATATTTCTTTTTTTAATTAAGAGAGATGAATCACTTCAGATTTTCATTTTAACCAATGTGAATTAGGTCTCAGGGAAAAATGTAATACAAAAAAAATGGAAGTTATTAAAGGAGATTTTACATTTTTAGAGGATCAAATCTATTCTGTTAGTGTTAGAATTAGTGGGTAGACGTGACACACAACCATTTACCAATGAGAAAGTTCAGGAACCTGCTTATGGTACTTGTGCTAAAACTGACAGGAACACAAGCAGAATCAAAATGGGAGATTAAACAAGCAACGATTGTTGCTTGTTTCTATTCCTACTGTTTTCAGGAAAATAAAAAATAAAACAAAACCGAAAAACCAAAAACTGCCTTCATCCTAAAGCTTATCTCCACTAAAAATAGCTTTTCATTCCTTTTTTGGAAGTAGTGGTGAGGAAGGGTTATGAGGGAGCCAGGCTAGGATAAATGAATTCCCGGAGTGGATTAGAATTTCCAGTTCAGGTTCTGTTTGCTTTAGGGTCCATCCTCAGCCCTTCCAGACAGGCTTCAAGCCCAGGGATCCTCTGCCAAGGGTCAATGGGAGGCAGAAGCAGGAAGTGGACAGGTGAGGGAGGAGGGGAGAGCTCCCTGAGCAGGGTCTACCTCTCCTCCAGGGCTCCAGCTTCAGTTAACACCATTAAAAAGAGGTGGCCTGGACATCTGGGTTCCAGTAGCTCTTTCTCATCCCTCAGCTTCAGGAGAGTGGTAACATCCTGCGGTTACCTCACCATCAGCTTCTCTCTCACCCACATGGCTAATCAGTTCCCTTGTTCTAGTCCTAATACTGAAACCATTTCTGTTTCCTCGCTGGATTCTGAATAACAGAATTTATTTTTTAAATAAATTTTTCAAATACCTGATTATCAATCATACCATTTGTGAATTCTTCAATATTTTTTTTTCTCATGAAGAATAAATTTCTTCATATTCCTAAGTAGGTAATGGATAATAAAATGTTTCCCTTTATATACAGCAGTTGATGAAGAAGCCTTGGTGTTTGATATAGTGTTTAAACATTTTATATTTTCAATTTATTTACCTGAGATACTGGAGTTCACTGTGTATGTGAGGGTTATATTTTGAAAAGATATGCAGAAACACAGAATCAAGATTTATTAAGCCTTCACTCTTTACTTTTCTGGATGGTGACTAAAAGCCACCTCTTAATCAGTTCACATATTCAATCAGAACTTAAGATATTTCAGTGTAGACTGTAAGCTTGACTAAGTCCTCTCTCTGGAAATGTTGAGTGTATTTCAAAAGAACTTCCTGTAAGAGATTTGTAACTCAACTCAAATAACCCAGTCTTCAGGAAAGTCTAACCTTACTGAACACTGTTATGGTTGTTTCTATGCCTGATTGCTAATAAAAGTGACGTTGGAAGGGAGAATTTGTTCATTAGGTTTTTCCACATTGAAGTCGTAGGAAACAACCTAAGGGGCTAATGTCAACTAGGGTTATCTACAAAGAAGAATGGGATACTTAAAGAGACAAAAATGAAAATAAAGGAAAGAAGAAAGAAAGACGGAAGGGAAAATGAGAAAACAACAACAACAAAATGTTAACAAATGTCTATATGGAACCAACACTTAGATTGGCTCAGAACATATAAAACATTTTTACTAGGACGGGAATATCGTGATTGTGACTAGCTGACATTTTTAACACTCAGTTCAAAGCACAAATTATACTCAGTTGTATGAATTGTCCAGTTTCACTTCATTCCAGCTACAGGCAATCTACATCTAGAAAGCTCTATAGACGTTCATAACCTATTTATCAACCCTTAAAAAATATATATTTTATATTTATAAAGTATATATATATTTATATATACTTTATAAATATAAAATATATATCATTATATATAAATATAAAATATAAATAAAAATATAAAATAAATATGAATATATATAAATATATATTATTATATATAAAATATATATAAATTATATATATATATATTTATCATTAAAATCATTACAATGTAAACTCGGATCATATAAAGAACTGATAGGCTTTTCTGCCAAATAGTTGAAAGGATTTGGAGAAGCTATTTTAAACATGAATATCTAAAATATAATAAAAACAAATATATTAGAATCCAAGATTCAACTCCCCAATGCAAATCTTCATAAGTTCAACAATATATAAGCTTGCTACTGATTTCCCTGAAATATTTCACAATGATTAAAAATGAAACTGTGACAAAAAGTATGAAAATAATCCTCTATCTTAAAAAAATCATGTTCCTCCTAAGTTTTCATCTACATTAAAAGTTTATTCATTGAAATTTTATTTTCATAATGGCCTTAAACTGAATATGAATAAAATATATTTATGAACAAATATACCATGAGTCTGAACTGTTGACATAGTTTAGTACATCACTGAGAACAGTATAATTGATCAATAAATATATATTGTTTTAAACACTTCTATTTAACTTTCCTACCTTCCCTTTAAAGTTTCTGAAACTTTTCTACTATTTGTCATGCTAGAGTTATTCTACATTTTAGTATTACTGTAAAATACACTCTATAAAGTTAATATTTTAAATGAAGTTGTGTAACATAATGTGGACATTTTGTTATTATTTATAATGTTGATTCTTGTTACAATCCATAACAAGGTTCATTCAGTCTACTAAGTTCTTGAACTTAACTGGCATTTTCCTTTTCTACTGGAGTGTAGTTAAGTTGAGATGGTTAAGAAATGTTGTGTGAAAATCAGAAGAGACTAATACACCATTTTGGACACAATTAACATTCAGAAAATATGTTCATTGGCAAATAGAACGGAGAGAGTGACCTAGGTACAGTGGTCACGTTGTTGGAATAAAAGTCAAAAGAAACATAAAACCCCTACAAAGGTGTTCTGTAGTAATTTAACTTATATTTCAGTGGTGAAGACACCATCATAATATCAGAGGTGATATCTATTCCATTAGTAAGTAGAAGAAGAATACTTAGAAAACCCATATTTGTTTTTGCCAAACAATAAGATCCCAAAAGTCATCTATTTATCTTTATTACTAGGTTCAAAATATATGAGAAACATCAAATGCTCCCCTATCACTATATCTAACCCTAACTCCTGCTTACCCACATTAACTAAAACTAGAATGAATAGGATAGATGGATTGAAGATTGCAATCCTGAAACTTAAGGATTGGGTCAAATTCAAAATCGTGAGCTGCATCTGAGAATGTTACTGTTCCCTACAGTTTCCCTTGTGTGAAAAGGAGATCCCATTTCAATAACTTTACCATCTTACAAAAAGAAAACTTAATATAAAACATAATCAGAAGAAAAATCTCCATTATTTAGCCCATCAATGTGTCAAAGATTCCTATAAAACAAATATGAGCTCATAAGTGAAGATCACCAATTGAGGATAAGCAAGATCAGAAGAATAAAGTCGATTTCGTACTAAACGATTTTAAACACTGAAATGGTCAAGTAAAAAAGACAATATATACATAAAATGCTTAGTAAAATAAAAATGTAAATATAAAATGACCGAGAAAGTAGACAAAAGACACAAATAAAATTTTTTAAATGCTAATGAAATGAATGGTTAAAATTAGATTCAGTTGAAGACAGATAATTGATAGAAAAATTCATGTGCAGAATTATTGGAATTCAGGAGGAGAATATAGAATGTTATGAGAAAGAATTTAAGGGATGGAATAGATTGAAAAGCTCTAAAGCAGAGAGAGTCTAGATGTTTACTCATTCATCTACAGACAATTGATTTTCAATAAAGTCACTAAGAATATGTGTTGGAGAATGAGCAGTTTTCTTCAATAAATGGTGCCAGGAAAATTGGATAGCCACATGCAGGAGAATGAAACTAGACCCCTATCTCTCACCAGTTACATAAATGAATATAAATTGAAGGCTTAAATATAATACCTGAAACCATAAAACTAGTAGAAGACAACACAGAAGAAACACTTTAGGGCACTGGAATAGGAATAGTTTTTGTAAAAGACGACCCCCTACCCCCTACTTAGCACAGGAAACAAAACCAAAAGCAGACAAATGGCAGTGCATCAAACTTTAGTGATGTAGTTTCTTTTTCAGCTTAGAACTTGCAACCACACCCAAGAGAAACAAAGAGGCTCCAAAATGGTATTATGTCTACTTAACTTTATAGATGGATGAAAGTCGAGGGAAAAAGTAAGTAGAAAATCTTCATGTAATCATAAGCCACCAAATCTAACCAAGTACTAAGGTGTATGGGAACCAAATGGCAGACCTAGTCTCTATTTCCATTCATCTTCGACGCTTTTCATTCAGGCTCTGATTTACATATTGATGCACGGCTTCCAGAAGCTACGTATAAGATCACAACACTCACCTTTACTTTAATCATCATCATCATCATCTTCTTCTTCATCTTCTTCTCCTTCTCCTTCTCCTTCTTCTCCTTCTCCTTCTCCTTCTCCTTCTCCTTCTCCTTCTTCTTTTTCTTCTTTTTAATGAGTACCATTTCTGCAGAAAGAAGGCCATTCTCAAGAAAGTATGCAACATTCAGGGCCCAATGTCTTCCATGCTGAGGATTAAACCAGGGCTTTGGGCATGCTAAGCAAGCATTCTACCACTAAGTAAAAGCCCCAGGCCCTAAAGTCAACTCTATCAGCATTAATTAAAAATTGAACAAGAAGAAATAAAAAGAATAAATAGAAGTAATGCTTAAAACTGAAAATATTCTAGGTCAGGCAGTTTTCTTCAATAAATAAGGGGCTAACCCAAGATATGTAGACAGTGCTTCTGTTATGAAAAAGGAAAATAAAAAGAAGCCTCATTTCAAAACATCATCAAACAAATACTGTACTGAGTACATGCAATGACACAGTGAATGTGAGTTGAAATTTACTATTTTCTTCATCCAAACTACAGCATGCCAGAAGTGTTAGCTCTGATGAGTTTCCTAGATGGACTTCTACAGTAAAGGAATGATCCCAATGCAGAGTCATAGATTAGACTCTTTCATCCCTTGACCAAAGTTGATTTATAGATAAGCCTTGAACCCAGGCCTCTAAATATTCAGTATTTTTCTATCTCTAGCAGTTAGAGAAATGCAAATCAAAACTACTCTAAGATTTCATCTCACTCCAGCAAGAATGGCGAGTATCAAGAATATAAGCAACAATAAATGTTGGTGAGGATGTGGGGGAAAGAAACACTCATACGTTGCTGGTGGGACTGCAAATTGGTACAACCATTATGGAAAGTAGTATGGAAATTCCTCAGAATTTGGAATGGAACCACCATTTAACCCAGCTATTCCATTCCTCAGTTTATACCCACAGTAATACAGCCACATTAATGTTTATAGTCACTCAATTCACAATAGCCAAACTATAAAATTAATCTAGATGCCCTTCAACAGATGAATGGATAAAGAAATATGGACATATGCACAATGGAATATTATTCAGCCTTAAAGAAGAACAAAATTATGGCATTTGCCGGTAAATGGATGGGGTTGGAGAATACCACACTAAGCAAAATAAGCAATCCCAAAAAACTAAAGGCTGAATGCTTTCTCTGATAAGAAGATAGTAATTCACAATAAGGGGCGAGGGTGCTAGAGAAAAATAGAGGTACTTTAAATTAGATAGAGGGGAGTGAAGAGAGGAGAGTGGGTACAGGGATAAGAAGGATAGTAGAATGAATAGGACATTATTACTCTATGTACACATATGATTATACAACCAGTATTATTCTACACCAGGTGCAACCAGAAGAATGAGAAGTTATACTCCATTTCTGTATATACCAAAATGAATTCTAGTCTCATATATAAGTAATTAGAACAAATTAAAAAAAACTTTAAAACTTTGAATATTCTGTATTAATTGTATTATTAATTTGTATTAATTGAAATACTCATGCTGCTTTTTACCAGAGAGAAATAAAAAATAAAGTAAGAAAGAAAAATGAAAATAATACACCCACAAAAATTCAATGGATTTATTTGTTCTATTTTATAAATATATTTAGAAGATGACCTTAACTCCCATGTATAGAAGAAGGGAGTAGAAAAACAAAGTGGGGACCCAATTTGGAGATTGTCACAGTGACTATGAGATCAATAGTCAGATGGCGTAGAGTGGTTTTGTAGCTAAATCCCTCAGAGCTGGAAAGCCCCCGGTCCACTCATGGACAGGATATAGGATGTGATGTGGGGAAAAGAGAAAATACATGTGATTGCTAGGTTTTGCCATGAAGTAGTGTGCCATTAACATCCAATTGAGATGCAATTTGGAGGGTTTAGAGAACAATTTAGGACTTTTATAAATGGAACTGAAATGTGACATCACAGATAGTAACATAGATGATGGAGTCATCCCATACATAAACACAGCATGGATTGCATGAATTCAGTGTAAATATATAAACCCTGCATGGAACCACATTGTTAAGTTATTGGGGGAAAGTGTTGCATGTGATTTTGGGGAATGATGATAGACTAAATGAATCAATGTGAAAAGTGACCTCTAAATTGGGTTTAAGCTCAAGGGTCCATAATTAAAAAGGCTCTTTTCCTTTTCCATCATCTCATTTTGTGAACCTGTTGCCTGAGTCTGGGTGGGTGTGTAATAAACCAAGATGTCATGAGACTTGTGAACACATTTTACCAAGTATAGAAATCAGTGGTAAATGGATCTGGGACTTGAGGCTGTAATGCGGGCAGGTAGCTTATTTCTCAATTAAATGTTTTCATGTATAAGTGACCTTAGCTCAGGTGAAACTACAAGGACATGAACTGTAAATTTGTTTTATTGTGTGTTTGTGTGTGTGTGGTGTGTGTGTGTGTGTGAGAGAGAGAGAGAGAGAGAGAAATAGTGATACCTGGAAGTTGCATTTTTCTTCTTCCAGAAAACAGCATGCTGAAAGCATTAGCTCTATTGATTTCCCTAGATATAAGCTTTAACAGCAAATGTTTGATGGAAATGCAAAGTCATAAGAGAGATTATTTCCTAAAAGATTCAGAAGGATGTAGAAACTTAACCCTGGGCCCATTTCCAGAAAGCTGAAATTATAATAGTGTCACTAGACAAAGGCAGAAGAAATCATATTATTCATTAGTTAGCAATCATAAAAGCAGGTCTGGCATAACACAATTTAAATTCGTACTTGTGTAAATCACATTATAAACAATCCCATTAATAAGCCTCACTTCAGTACCTTCTATTTTCTAGGTTCCTAACAGTTAGAAGACCCAGTATAAGCATCTTCTTTACCATCCTCTTACCTGCATATCATATAAATGTCCGGAGTCACCGGAACCACTTTAGGAGCTAAAGTATTCCCAGTATAGAATATTCTAGGTCAGACAGTTTTCTGGTCCACTGGGCTCAAGTTCTGAGGGAGGGAAAAACATTTAATAGGGCTATGTTCACTTAGACATTCATAAAGGCCAAAAATAAATCCACAGTAATTATACTTTGGGGAGCTATAAAGAAACACATTGGTGAATATGAAGGCTAGCATTACAGAAGGGCATTATAATATCATTTCCTGTTTGGAGAATTACTCAGTGACAAAATCTTTCCATGTAGAATTTCCTGATGAAATATGAGTGTCATTCCTCATCTGAGTGGTGTCTATGAGATCAACCTAAGAGCCAATGGAGGATCTTCATGGTGTTTGATTGGAAAAAAGAAGAAATAGAGGAGATAAAAAAGAGTGAAAAAATATTTCTTAAGGGGATAATGCACCAATGGTTTAAATGCAGATTTTCTATAATTGTTAACTCACATTGTTAAAAATAATGTTTACTGTGTTTCTATAGTTTGCCCTAAAGAAATAACAAGGTGGTGCCTTTCTTCAGGGAGTCTGCACTTATTTAGGGAGCCTGGTATATATAAAGCTAAAAACAGTAAAGATAATGCAGGTATTGCTGTAACTTGTGGCATGTGCCTAACTCTGATAAAAGTCTATTTAATAACCAATCTCTCCTAATACATGTACATATAAACTGTATGTTCAGTCTGTGTAATAAATAATGTGCCCTGTTGAAATGTTCACCTTTTCAAACTACCTTGCAACTGGGAGTGCTTTGTTGGCTCAATGCTCACTATCAGGATGTAAATAAAAGCATCCCCATTTGGGTATCTAAGAAAGTCATGGTTTCACTGATGAACAGGAGTAGGCTCAGTTGCTGGCCGCTTTCTCTCTCTCTCTTTTTTTTTTATATCATCTTTCAGTCTGAAAAGTGGATACAACATCAAAACATGGGATAAATATCTGTTGACAAAGACAACAAAAACCACACACCAAGAGGGCAGAATGGAAAGATAGAAAGACCCTGCAATCCCAATGAAGGGATGGAGTCACCCTCCTCCTTGTGGAGGGCCCACCTCTGGATTTCTTCCTCAAGGAAATAGAACCATCTATGTCCTTCAGACAGTTGAATCCAGTTCTAACTGGTAAATATTCTTGGAAGTTCATTTGTGAGTCTTGGTTTTAACCCTAATAAATTCTCCCATTTAGTGGCATCTTCCTCTGACCATGATCTCATTTGTTTCTCAGAGCAGTTCTACAGGGGGAAGCAATTGTATCCTCTTCTCCAGATAAGTAATTTGAGACTTAGGGGGATCTTGTTTTTCCTGGAATTGCATAAGAGTTCATAGAATGAACACTATTTGTACTTTGTTACTTCACTAGACCATTTTTTCAAATCAATATTAATAATGTTACTAGTTGTCTTAATATTTATTACCCAACTAATGTTATGCTCTATTAAAAAAAAATATTTTGCATCTGGAGCTCTAGTTCAGTTTCTAAGCACTTGCCTAGCATGCGTGAGGCACTGGGTTTGATCCTCAAAACCACATACAAATAAAGACAGGTATTTTGCCCATCTACAACTACAATTTTTTTTAAAAAAAATCTTTTTACTTTTGTGGATCTTAGCAATTTTTAAATGTATTTTAGCTACAACGATTTACTTGAAGAGTTAAGTTCTAAAAGGGAAGTAACAAATTCTTGTCCTTCACATTGTATGATTTTAGAAGTTTTATGTTGCTGGGTTTTTTCTTTTTTTCTTTTTTCTTTTTTTTGGTTTTATGTGTTTTTCTTTTGTTTTTAACCTAGGGCTACTTAACTGCTGAGCTACATTCCCAATGCTTCTTGTTTAGAAACAGGGTCTTACTAAGTTGTTCAGGCTGATCTGAAACTTGCATTCTCCTGCCTCAGCCTCATAAATCATTAGGATTAAGGGTGTGTGCCATTGTGCACAGATATGTGCCTTTAGAAATTGAGCTTAGAAGGTGGTGAGCCTGTTCAAAGAGGCAAGTAGGAGTAACATATTCCAAATTGAGTACTCTTATAGGCCTCTTTCTGCAACAGACTTCTTATACTTTCTCCTTTTTTCTCTGTCTTCCCAAAGAAATTTTCTCATGAGGTATAAAAATTATTTGGTTAGGAATTAATCAGATGATTTGAGGATTCAATTTTGTGTCACTTCTGTTGCTAACTTATGTGAAATTCTGAGTAGGAGATTGAAGATGTCTGTCCTCAACAGTTTTGGAGCTCCTACCAAACTGGCACCCCTAAACTGTTGAAATTCAGGGACATTTACACAGCTGTTAAATGCTGTGCCACACTTGGATGCTTTTGTGAGAAGCCAGAATACTGAAGGCTTGCATCACTGCCAGGGAATGCACGAGGAAAGGTGCTGGGTGACACCTGAGCAGCCTGGCTCAGTCATGTCTAGGAGCCTTTCCAGGTGAGACTGAGATCTGCAGGAGGTCCATCTCATTTTTTCCTTTTTGCCAATTATGTTGGATGGGCTTGGAAAATGAAATATTTATATACCATGTACCGCCTGCCGGTCTGATTACCACCATGTACCCCACGGAGGCACATTGTTGAATAAACAGGAAAGCTTTTATCCTGCCAACCTGCTGGGTGCCTTTCTCCAAGGCTGATTCAACAAGCAGCAATAGTCATATGATATATTTGGAAGTGTGGAGGATGAGGGTGGTCTATCCCAGATTTATTAGGCAAGGATGGCTTTAGGCACTTCCAATTTTATCCATGTATAATCCCTCTTTACTCATAGTATTATCGATATATGCATCTTGTTTAAAATCACAAACTACATAAATATTGAATGGATTATTTAAGGATAGTGAGTTACAATAAATGTACTAGAAAGGCTGAATTTCATGTAGCTGCTCAAACCAAATTTTCCATTGAGACACCCAATTGTTAGGGAGGAAGGGTGCACATTGGTCATTGCTTTTAGATTTATTTTTTTTATTTTTTATTTTTTTTACTTTTTAAGAAAGCACATACCTTTTATGTTGTTTCTCAGTGGGCACCAAAAGCATCTGGAGTCAGTTACATGTATTTATGTTCTATTCTAACTAAAATGGCTTAGCTGAAAAGCATTTCAGAATTTATTTAAGGGAAAATAAAACTGACTTTAGGCTCACATGCCAGGTTTTAGCCCAAAGCGAAGTGTCGTGGCTGATTTCTAAATGAAATGGAAACACTGACAGAACTCTTTATCCTGCAGTGTTGGAAGCAGAGCAGGTAAATACAATATGTGAGCTAATAATAGGTAACATTTTCCAGGTCTTTCCATAAAAGGTCCCTCATGACAAACATGCTTCCCTAAACTTCACAGAAAAAAAGTTTGTTCATGAGTAAAAAAGTTAAAATTCAGCCAGTTTTGAATTTCAGTTAAAAAAAATGGTTATCTTTTGGTTGTTTTCATATTGTTAGTTTATTTTTGCAAATTTCCCAGTATTAGAATACATACATTTAGGCTTCTATTTACAAGAGGTTCTATAGATATCAATAAAATAGAAGAATGCCATTTCTTTTTAATACACTGGGTGTATGATATCTTTTAAAAATAGTATTTTATCAAATATCACTTATCTCATTGATTTCTCATATTACTTCTATTTATTCATTGGTGTTTGTATTTTACTTATTTTAATTTAAAAGTTTTGATTAACATTTATAAATTGTATATAGTAATGAGGTTCAATGCACCGGATTGAATCCTGCCTTCTTTTATCCACATTTCCTCTTCCCAAACTTTGGTAATCATGGTCCTATATTCAAGTCAACTTTTTAAAAAATTTTTACACATGGAAAAGAACATGTGGTACTGGCCAGTGCCCAGATTAATTCATATAACACAGTTTATTCCAATGCCATCCATTTTGTTGCAGATTACATTCTTCTTTATGTTTGAAAAATATTCTATTGTGTTTATTTACTATATTTTCTTTTTCCATTCATCTGTTTAGGAACACCTGGGATGATATCTTCTCTTAGCTGTGGTGCACAGTACTGCAACACACAAGTGTAGATATTTGTTTGGTGTGGTGGTTGCATTTCCTTTGGAAATATACCCAGATGTGGAATATCTGGATTATATGGTAGATTTATTTCATTTTATTGTTTTGAGGAAATTCCAAACTCTTCTCCAAAATGGTTGTATTAATTTACATTCTCACCAACAGTATGTGAGAGTTTCTTTTTGTCTACATTAGTCCTAGCATTTGTTATCGATTGATTAATTGATTGATTGAACGACTGCAACGGCCATTCTACAAGAATGACATTGGTATCACATGTTAGTTTTGATTTGGGTTTCCCCTATGATTAATGATATGAAGCACTTTTTTTAAAAAAAAATTCTTCTGTGGGACATTTGTGTTTTTTTTTCCTTCGAGAAGCAGCTATTCAGATTATACACCCATTTTAATCGAATTATTGTTGTAGAGTTTTTTTTTAAATTTCTTACATATTCTGGATTTTAACCCTTTCTCAGATGAATAGTTGGCCAAAATTTCTCCCATTCTGTAAGTTGTCTCTTCACACTATTTCCTTTGCTACCCAGATTTTACTCTGATGTAGCACCATTTTTGTGTTTTTGCTTTTGTTTTTAGTGTTTCTGGGATTATATCCAAAATATCATTGCCTGTACCGATGACTTAAAGTATTTTGTCCTGTAGTTTCATAGTTTCTGGTTTCACGTTTAGATCTTTGAACTATTTTATTTTTATTGTTACACAGCATGAGATATAGGAGTGAAGATTCAATCTTCTGCCTGTGGATAACTTCTAGCACCATTTTTTTTTTTCGGTGCTAGGAATTAAACCCAGGTCTTTACAAATGCTAGATGAGAGGTCAACCTCTGAGCTCTATTTCCACATCCCGGTCCTATTTATTGAAGAAGTTCTCCAATGCATGTTTTTGGCACCTATGTTGAGAATTAGTGGTGGCACATTTGAGTTTCTTTCTATGATCTCTACTTTGCTTCAATTATCTGTGAGCTGATTTTTATGCAAGCAGGCATAGATGCTATACTGTATTGTTTAGGGAATAATGCCAAGGAAAACAAATCTCTGTACGTGGTCAGTATAGGGATAAGTTTGCCTTATTTTTGTACTAGGGATTGCACCCACGGTCGATCAACAACTGAGCCACTTTCCTGGGCTCATTAAGTTCCTTATGGTCCCCCTAAATTGCTGAGGCTGTATTTGAGCTTACAGTCATCCTGCCTCAGCCTCCCAAGTCACTGGGATTACAAGCATGTGCCACTACATCTGGTCCTCATTATTTTTCTTTTTGAATATATTTCATTTGCAGTGGTTGAATTTGCCGATGCAGAAACATTAGATGTGAATGACTGATTATGTTTGCTTGCAAATATATGCACACACACAGTTTTTTTTATAGCTGTCAACAATACTTTTGTATTTTTATGTGAATATATATATATATATATATACTCATTTATCATTTTTATTTATTTGACCTAAGATGCATGTCAATACAAATATCTTATAAACATATAGATATAACTTAATTTGGATCTATATCTACTATTGGGATTGCTGCATCATATGGTAGTTGTATTTTAATTTTTTACCATATTTCCCTGCTGCCGTATTGCCCAGTCTAGTAAGCTTCTTTGTTGCTGTGACTAAAGAATGATGTAAATAAGGAAAATTTATTTTTGCTCATAGTTTCAGAGAATTTTTTTCAATCCATGATCAACAGACTCCACATCACTAGGCCTGAGGTGAAATAGAATATCATGGTGGAAGGGATAGTATAGCCTTGTTCCTTCCATACGAGATAGCCATGAGGTAGCTCTGCTCACCAGAGACAAGATAGAAATCCCAAGGACCTGCCCCAGAGACCCACTTCGTCTAGTCATACCCTACCTGCCTACAGTCACCATCCAGTTAATCTATATCAGAGGGTTAATCCACTGATTAGGTTCCTACTGTCCTGTTCTAATCATTTTACCTTTGAACCTTTTTGAATTGTGTCACACATGAGTTTCTGAGGGATATCTCATGTCTGAGCCATAAAGATACCTGTGCCAATTCATATTTTCACCAGGTGAAAAGTGGGTCCTTTTCTTTATATCCTTCTCAATATTTCTCACCTTCTTTTTATAAGAGCTATTTTAACAGGCTTGAGGTGATCTATATCCTTGTGGTTTTAAGTTCTATTTCTCTGATGATTAAACTTTTTTTCATATGATATTAGTCATTCTTATGACTTCTTTTGAGAAATATTCAGATTCTTTTTTTTTTTGCCCATTATTTAATCTTTCTATTGAGTTGTTTAACATCCTATTTTCAAGTGTTGAAATGTCCCTACTATGACAATCTGCTGATTCAATAAAATTGTTATCAAAATTCCTTATTTTTGTTCTAAAATAGAACTACCATATGATGTAGCATTCTCAAGAGTAGATATAGATCCAAATTCTTATTTTCTCACAAAAATAAGAAAATAAAATATATACGGAATCACGAATGATATTAACTAGTCAATCAATCAAGCATAACACTGCAATAGTAATAGATACATATACCAATGGAAGAGAATAGAGATTCTAGAAGGTACATGTTTACCTTCAATTTATTTTAAATGAAAGTGCCAATAATATACAATGGGTATGATAGTTTGAATCTGAAACATTTCACAAAGTCTCATGGGTTAAAAACTTGGTTCCCAAAAATTGGATCATGAGTACTCTAAACTCATACACATACTAATCCAATGATTGGTTCCTCGTTGATGGCATTATTGAAAAATGGTGGATGCTTTAGGAATTGGAGCTTATTGAAGGAATAAGGCCACTGGAAGTTATTTCTTGCCCTGGCCCCTTGTTTTCCCCCCTTCTTTCTCTGTTTCCTAGCTGCCATAGGTAAGCAAATTACTCTGTCATGTCCTTTAGGTTTGATGTATGTCCTTACCACAGGCCCAGGAAAAATGGAGCCAGCCAATGATAAACTGAAATCTCTGAAACTATAAGTCAAAATTTTGCCTTCTCAAAGTTGATTTCCTCAGGTTTTTTGTTATAGTAACAAAAATCTGGCTAATACAATGGAGAAAAAATAGTTTCTTCACTAAATGGTATTGGGACAACAGGATATGTAAATGAAGTATAATAAAATAAAATCTTTTTTTTTTTAAAGAGAGAGTGAGAGAGGAGAGAGAGAGAATTTTTTTTTTAATATTTATTTCTTAGTTTTTGGCGGACACAACATCTTTGTTTGTATGTGGTGCTGAGGATCAAACCCAGGCCGCATGCATGCCAGGCGAGCGCGCTACTGCTTGAGCCACATCCCCAGCCCGTAAAATAAAATCTTTATCTTGTACTGTATGTAAAAATCAATTTAAATTAAGTAAAAAGATTTAAATGTAAAACCTGAAATTCTAAAACCACTAGAGGAAAACATGGAAACTATTCCATGATATTAGTCTGGGGAATTATTTTTTGAATATAAATCCAAAGTACAGGTAACAAATTCTAAAGGTAATTCTGAAATTTTTTAATAATTATTAATAAGTTATATGAATATCCTTTCTAGTTTTGATCATATAATAACATGCTCTTTAATATTTAGGGTATTGAATGGTAATAATAGTAAGCATACATTTTATTTATTTTTTATACAAAGCTTATTTATTCTAAATAAATAAAGATGATATTTATCAATGAATATGAAAAACACTTTACATGTATATGTATATGAATATGGAAAACACTTTACATGCATTTTATCTATAAAGTGGACTAAACAAAAACTTGTTATAATTATTTGAAGAAAATATTGCAATTGTTTTCTATAAATCTTTTCCTGGAAAACATATTTTTTTCTTACAAAGGTAAAGACATTTTTGTAGGGTAAATGCATTTATGCAACTCTATTCTCATGATTTTGAAGTATTTTCCTTGGGTTGATGGATTGACTTTCTTACACATTTGTTTTAATTTATATATGACAGCAGAATGCATTACAATTCTTATTACACATATAGAGCAAAATTTTTTATATCTCTGGTTGTATTCACTGTATATTCACACCAATTGTGTTTTCATACATGTACTTTGAATAATGTCTATCATATTCCACCATCATTTCTCACTCCATGCCCCCTCCCTTCCCTTTCCACCCCTCTACCATATCTAGGGTTTGTCTATTCCTCCCATCATCCCCCTCCCTACCCCCCTATGAATCAGCCTCTTTATATCAGAGAAAATATTCGGTATTTGTTTTTTTGAGGATTGGCTAACTTTACTTAGCATTATCTTCTCTAACTCCATCCATTTACCTGCAAATGCCATGATTTTATTCAAATACCATGATTTTATAAATGCCATGATTTAATAATAGTAAGCATACATTTTATTTCTAATTTTTAAAAACTCCATTATTTCACCACTATTCAGGATGGTAGAATTTTGGAAGACAGTCTCAATCCAGTTTAAAAAGTTCCCTGTTTTTGTTTTCTTGGTCCTTCACGCAAGTGAATATATAATTTCATTTATGTTCTTTGACATCTTTTTGTGGATTCTCGCTCCTTAAATCCACTCAACTTGATGAATTATATTTAAGGATTATCCTAAGGTTACTTTACATTCTTTTCTGGAATTAATTCCTTAAATATGCATTCATTAATAATCTACCATACAAGGTCCTATCAGAGATATGGGGACTAAGTAATAAACAAAACATATTCCTTAACAGAACTAAAATTTAAATAGAGCAAAGAATACAAATAAATATAAACTGAATAAGATTATGTTAATAATCTTATAGTAATAAGTACAATGGAGAATAAAACATCTTTTTCCCCCCAATGGGTTGTATACACTTTTCTGAATTTCTTTTGCAATACATTTTTAGAATATTTACAGTCCTGTGAATGTGTTGTCATTTTTTTCTGGTAGAATTCCTTTGATTTTGTTTATATAACAAAATTTTCCTCATTTAAAAATGAGTTTAGGAGAGAGACTTCATTTTAATTTATTTTTGTATTGCATTAGTTTGTGTAATGGCATAGTAACCATGTGAATGTCTTCCCCAATCTAGTAAAGTAATGAATAAAATTCCCCCAAAGATAGTCACATTTGGACTATGCAGGTTAATTATCTCTTTTGTATGGCTTACATCAAGCATTGTAATAACCAAGTAGTATTTGTTATTTCTTATTTAATTTGATATCATTCTTGCATCTGTTCTTATTTTGATCATTTGATTATGTATATCAATGTTTAATATATTGTGAAATATTTTCTGTTATCATGTTTGTATTCTGCATAAAATTCTGCCAGAATATTATCAAATGAGGTTACAGTTTCTGCCAAATGAAATAAATTCCCATGTTCATATTATTTCTGGAATGATTATCTCAATGATAGACATGGACTTGCCAAAAAGAGAATCATGCAAATCATGCATTCAAAAACAACATTTTTTTCTTGTTGTTATATAAATTTTGTAATGCAGCACAGTTATTGAATTACAAGTTTTAAAAGGCACACTTAAATTTGAATACTTAAATATACTGGTGATCCACATTTTACTTTATTAATAATGCAATGAATATGTGATAAACCTGCTACCATTTGCACCTTTTCTACCTCTCTAATCAACTATCTTCCATCCCCAAAACATTAGCCATTGAACAAAATTTAAGAAAAAATTACTTAAAATACAACAAATCATGATCCGATCATTTTTTAAAATTTGTGTAAGAAATGGGGTGAAATATTTCTATATATCATCTCTTAGAAAGTTAAAATACTGTCATTGAATTGGATAACATTGCAACTCAGAAAATAATAGTCCAAAATATGCTGGTTTGGATGTCAAACTGATAGCTGCAGGGGAGTAGCAAATGCAGAGAAGAAAGGTTTTATCTGAAGTTTCCTCATCTACCTAAGGACTGGATCCACCAAAGAAGACACAACTACTTGTCAATCCTTTTACTGAAATTTTACAACCCAAGGAAGATTAAATTTATATCATGGAGGAAAAGAAAAAAAAGTCAAACTTGACACCTACTGCACAGAGGTCTTTTAGTTCCAGGCAAATGTCTGTTACTTGGGCACACTCATCTCCTCCAAAAACTACTTGCTCCTCCTCCAATGTTCCTGCAGGTCCACTCCCTTCCCCCATGAAGAGAGTATCAACCATGAAGAAGTCTCAACCATCTGGCCCTTCTTAAAGTTTCATATATTTTGCATGGCCACCCCCCCAATGTATACATGCACATTTTAAAGGTGTGTGCTTTTTTCTCCTGTTAATCTGTCTATTGTCAGTTTATTTCACCAGAATTAATAGCAAAACTTCCAAGGGAAGGTCTGAATTTTTCTATGATAATTCTCAATAAAATCAATCAATAGTTTAATATTCACACTTCAAATTTCATGTCATTATTTCTGATCAAGAATAACATATTTATATTTATAGACTTTCGGGGATTCTAAAGATTCACCCTTCTTAGTTTTCTGAATTTTATCCCCTGTGACTTAACAAGGAAATAGACAGATGTTTTACACCATATCCATAATTTTATTTCATTTTCATCTCTAATAGCTTTCTAATTGTTTTATCCTGATAATTATTGGATAATTTATTCTTTTTACTATTAGGGAAACAACAAAACACATTTGTATTATAAGATAGAATTTTCAAAAACTTAAAAAAATACCTAACTCACTGAAAAATCATGATAGGAATTAAATTTCTACTAATAAAGTTTCTATTTCATTAAGTAAATCATTGCTATAATATAATTAGTAGATCATTATGTATTATTTTTGAATTTATTAGTATTACATGATGCTGTATGGCTTATTAATGATAATGAAAATTGGGTATAACATATCAATTCACATTACAAAATTAATTATAGTTTTATAATGAGAACTTCTAAATATCATTCTGGTACATGAAATGGTATACCATATGACCTCAAGGTTAAATGTCATTTTAATTAATTCCTTAATAAAAGGTTTTTTTTTAATTTGAAGATGTGCTCATTAATAAAGGCATCTGTCATAGAATGATTATACTTTTTTAAATTTTGAAATAGTTTTTAAATATAGATTTGGAAGACTTTTTATTATTCAACTCATTCCTCTTTACAAGTAGAAGTATAATAATCTACACTTCCTCAGAACTATACAATGTACTTTCTTTTGTGGAAAATAATCCTAATATACTATTTTGTTGAAACAAATAGTCTTACTATTATATTTTTATAATAAATATACAGATAATGTAACAAATTTATATATTATTCATTTTTTCTACCAAAATTTTAAAATGACTTTCAAAGGCATAGAGAAGTCTATTATATTACCACTATATCTTGCAGCATGGTACCCATATGCAGTACACAACATGAACAGCCATCCATGATTTCTCCTATTCTGAGATTGGTTCAAAGAAGGACACTATTGACAAGTCCATCCATATAGTTTCAGAGAACATTCTTTTTGAAATTTTTCTAAAATACCTTGAGTTGTTTTGCATTTTTAAAATCTTTAGATTTAAAAAAAAAAGTACATCTTAAATGTGTCCCATTTTTTTTAATTTAAGAAACTAATCTTACTGTTTTGTGATACTCTGAAAAGAAGCAATCCAATTATATTAAAAACTCATAACCGCATAGCACTGATTCACTACCATAAATTTACATGAAGTTTCATATCTTAAGTGACTGCCTGTTAATGCACGTGTGCTTATAGATGTGGTAGGTGCACTGGAACACAGAGGAAAGCCTTTCAGTAGCCTCCCCATTGGCCAAAATTAAAGGTAAATGATTTTCTCAGAGAAGAAGAAAATTATTCAGTCAGTTGATCTCTAGCAAACATGTTGTGCAAAAGGATAAAAACAGAGACAGACTTTCAGTTGCTGGTGCAGGACTGAGAAGTAGGTTCATGGATTTTTCCTTTTTAATTTCCCCTCTTTTGTTAACATGTCCATAATCAAGGGTATCTCATGTAATCTTGAAAAAAATACATATATATATATGGCCATATAAGATGTGAACTTTATTTTCATTAATTCAAGGAGCAAAATCTATTGTGAACAAACAAAAATCACAACAAAAGATGGCAAAAGGTAAACTGGTCACACACTGAAGAAGACGAAGCTGAGGCAGTCATGCCAGATTCAAGGAAGACAGACTTGAAGGAAGAAAATATTACAGACAAAGAATTTTGAGTCAGTGAGAAGTTACAATAAATATATACTTAATCAATCAAATAATTTCAAATGTACCAGTAAAATTTAGAAACTTGAAATTAGTAAATCAAACATTAGTGTGAGATATTTAAGCATATTTTATCAATAATTTGTAGGACAAAATAATACAAATTTAGGGCTTTAGGAGGTTTAGAGGACAAAATTATAATCTTCATTTAATGGATGTATGTACAACCATATCCTAACAAATGAAGCATCATTTCTTCTAGAATACACATGCAATAATTATAATTAAATTGTAAATCTTTAGTAAATATAAAAGTATTAGAATTGCTTAGAATATGTTTGCTATAGTATACTGCCATAGAATTAGAAATAATAAAAGTTTGTAAAATTGTATGTTTAGAAAACACATAAACATTGAATAATTCATGTGTCAGAAGAAATTTCAATAAAGACTGAAAATACTTAGAATTGAAGGGTTATGAAAACACTTCCTATAAATAATATGTGATACAATTCAAATGTATGTTAAAAGAAAATATGTGACTTTCACAGCCTTATAATAGAGAATAAGTGTGTTTGTTTGCTACGGTTGCCATCATAGAAAACCAATAGACAGGGTGGCTTAAACCAGAAGAAATTCTTTTGGTTTGAAAGAATAGACTTGCAAATTCAAATTGCCTCTCTTGAAGCCCCTTCTCCTTTGCTTATGGAGAGATGTCTTTTCCTTGTGTCCTCACAGGGTCTCACTGATATATGTACCTATCCCTATGGTGTCTCCTGTGTGTATCCAAATTTACTCTACTTTTACAAAATTAATTATAGTTTTACATCAAGAACTTCTAAATATCATTCTGGTACATGAAATCTTATACCTTATGACATCAAGGTTATATGTCATTTTAATTAATTCCTTAATAAAAGTTTTTTTTTAATTTGAAGATGTGCTCAGTTAGGCATTAGTCATAGAATGATTGTATAAGGACCCACTCAAAAGAACTCACTCTAATTTAATGACCACTTCAAATGCCCTATCTTCAATTACAATCCCATTCTGAGACATGTGAGGGTAGAGTTTCAAAATATGAATCTGAGGGGGAGACACTAAGCCTCCTACAAAAAATGCTTTTAATTAAGTATAGGGTGTCATAGATAAGTAATTTCAGAACAATCTATAATCTTGCCAAAACTAGTAAAAAATAAAGAGGTAATAAAGTCAAGAAAGTCAATGGAATATGAAACAGAGATTTAAAAGAGAAAATAAAGACACATCTGAAAAGACTAAAAATAGTAAAAATAAATAAACATTTGGCATAATTGTGCAAAACATAGCATAAATGCATAATAATATTAAGAGTGGAAAAGAGAAACCTGAGTTCCAGGAGTTTCAAAATCTCTGCAAAATGTTTTCTGTTAATTATTATTCGTAGGAAACCTGGCTCTTAATTTGATAACTGGGTTAGATATTCAGCTAGCTTAATCCCCAATTACATTAATTATCATATTACATTGTAATTTCCTTCTATGACCCTTGTAAATTAGAATATAAGAGGTGAGATAAAAATACTTTATCTTTTATAGCTATAAACTAGTTTTTCTTCTCTTATTGTGTTCTCTGAAATGTCAATTTCCTTAGCTGCTCCCCTAAATGTACTCTTTTATGGATTAGTACATATGTATCCATCCTTTGGTAACATCACCCAACCCTTCATACTGAATTTTGTTTTTTTCATTTATCTCTCTTATTTCTTACACAAGAGACTGGAGGTGGATTTGGTACCCTTCTTCCTTCTTCTTACACTCTGTCCCCTTCAATGCCCCCCACTGCTTTGACGTCTTTGGTACCTGATAATCCAATACTTGTGTCTCCTCTTTGCTATCATATATTGACCTTCTTGATGCACCTAGTTTCTTCTTAAAGATTCTACCACTTGGCTTATATTCAACTTTCTCCAGGTTTCCTCTTGCTACCAGCTATTCTTGGGTGACTTCAACATGTTGGATTACCTGAATGACCCACATAACAGCCACTGCTTGAATGTTTTTTGAGCCTATCCTGTCCACTGACCTATTACTTGAATGTAATTTGACCATTATCGGGATATACCGTCACCCTCCCTTTTTTCAAGATGACTTACTTTTCTATCTTCTCCAACAATTTTGGCCTTAATGAGATGTCTTCTCCATTGGTCTGCCCTAGTTTTTATATCAAATACCTTGAGATCATTAATTTCTTCTGTACTTATTTCAGATTTTTTGACATATTACAATAATAATTGACAGTGACTTTTATAATATTCTTAAATTTATTTCCCCCTTTTCCCTCTGTTGTGTTTACCTGAAAACAATAAATCAATAGCCGGTGCTGTGGTGAAAGCCTTCAATCCCAGTGGTTAGGGAGGCTGAGACAGGAGATCATGAGTTCAAAGCCAGCCTTAGCAACTGAGCAAGGCCCTAAGCAACTCAATGAGACCCTGTCTCTAATAACATATATAAAAAAGGGCTGGGTATGTGGTTTTGTGGCTAAGTGCCCCTTGGGTTCAATCTGGTAAAAAAAAAAAAAAAAAAAAAAAAAAAAGAAAGAAAGGAAGGAAGGAAGGAAGGAAACACTAAATCTACTTAAGGTTAGGTGTATCTTCTCTCTACGTGTATGCAAACAACCACACTTAACTAAAAATACTGTAAAACTGAGCCCCATGCTAATCAGTATTTAAACTCCGCCCCTCAGCGAGTTCAAAGGCAGCTTCAGCCAAAGCAAGGTGCTTAGCAAATCAGTGAGACCCTGTCTCTAAATAAAATACAAAAAAAGGGCTGGGGATGTGGCTCAGTGATGGTGTGCCCCTAAGCTCAGTTCCTGGAACCCCCAAACAAACAAACAAAAACAAAGTAAGATTCCTTAAACTCAGCACCTGAAACATGGCATGGACTATTGACACTATAGAGAAATCTCATTCCAATCCTTTTTGATGTTCATTTAGGGATTCTCTCTCCTACTCCACACTATTTTATGCATTTTAATGGCCACTAAAATCTGAAACCCCCTATCTCTCCTCCAAACATTTAGAAGCATCTGGAAAGTATCCATTCTATGTATTCTTTTTTTACGATGTTCTCTTTCTATGTGCTTTGGCTTTCCATTCCATTACCAGAATAACATTTCAAGAAATTGATCAGTGTCCAAACACTTCATTATTACTCTAGATTCCACTCTTCTCAGGCTACTCAAAGTCTTCTTATTGTTTTTCCCTTCTTATCTAAATCTTGGCTTTCTCTATTTCTATTGGCTCATTCCCAGTCACATATAAATATATTCAACTATTTGCCATTTTAAAAATACTCAACAATGGCAAAAGCCCATGTGTATGTGTACTAGCTCTATTATCTCTCCAACCTGTTTCTGAGTAAAATTGTTCAGAACATTTTCACTGAGATAGGATTTGTCCTTCCTTGTTCTCTTTTTCTTGGCCCAATCAGGTTTCCACTTCCAAAATTCTTTTGAAATGACTTCATTGAGATTTTCAGTGACGTTCAAGTTGCTATATATAAAAATCAATTCTTTATCTTCAGCTGAATTTGACATGCATACCTACTTTAATATAAACACATTGTGTCTCACATTTAGAGACAATATCTTCTTGCATTTTGCCTCTTAATTAAAGTCCTATTATCTTAGTTATCCCTTGCTAGTGCCACTTCTTATGTTTCACTTCCAAGCACTCTGGAAAGCAGTATGGAAAGTCTCCAAAAAACTAAGAATGAAACCATCATATGACCCAGCAATCCCATTCCTTGGTATATATACACAAAAATTTTCAAATCGGCATACTATACTGTTGCAGCCACATCAATGTTTATAGCATCACAATTCACAACAGCCAAGCTATTGAACAAATGTTAGTGCCTTTCAACAGATGACTGGATAAAGAAAATATAGTATATATGCATGATGGAGTGTTATTCAACCAGGAAGAAAAATGACATTACGGTATTTGCTGATAAACTGATAGAACTGGACACTATTGTGCTAGGTGAAATAAGCAAGCCCCCCAAAAGTCAAAGGTCATTTTTTTTCCTCTGCTTTGAGAAATTTTTTTCAAAATAAGAGAATATATATATAAAAGATCAGAGTTGAGACGAAGGGGATTGGGGGCATGGGAAGAGGGTTGGGATAAGGAAAGAATATCTAAATGAATTGGGCTTAACTTTCCTATGTATATTTATGAATTTACTACATTGAATCTCACTATCATATATATCCACAAGAAGCTAATTAAAAATAACTATAAGTACTGTGACAAAAGTTTTTTTATCAAATAATTGTTTTTCAGTCTTCTCATATTGAATATATGAGCAAGGAGAGCAAAAACAAGAGAGTAACATTAACCACTACTTAACCATTGCATACTATGCATCAGACATTTGCAATATTTTTTAACAATTATTAAAACATTTTATGTATATTTTAATGATTCCCAAATATATTTTTAATCATGGTCCATCAGGATCCAGTAACAAATAACCTACATAAATTTTTGATCTGTTGGAAATTTGTTTTTCACAATTAAAATACCAAGGCCTTACCTCAAATAAGATCCTTTACCATTTTTGACTATTAACAAAACATCTTTATATTATTTCCAGCTACTTCTACCAAAGGACTAGAATTGAAATTTGATTTCTTTTCCTTTATCTCTAACCTTTGGATGTAGTCTGTAAGAGCTTCATTGGGTTGATCTCAAAAATTTATTTTGAATTTTTCCAAAACTTGGCACCTGCTTTGTTCTTTCTATTCCCAAATATCATTATGCTATCCTGGACTCCTAAGTATTCTCTTGATTTATCTTTAATATCTACACAATCTATCCCATGGGGAGTATGAGAGTAATCTTGTTCTCCACCCCCCTCTCTCTCTTTCTCTCTGATATAAATTATGTTATATCACTGCCCTTCTAAAACTCTTCAAGTGCTTCCACTCTTATACAGAAGAAAATTAAAGCAAGAACAGTAAGGACTTATCATATGTAATTCTTGACATCTCATGCTGTTGTCTCTAATCTTCCTAATCACCATCTTGCTACACTGAAGCCACATTTTTTTTTTGTGTGTGTGTGTGTGTGTGTGTTTTCCTGGCTGAACATATCAAGTTTGTTCCTGCCTTTGGATATAGGCACCATCTAGATGTTCCCAGCCTGAAATATTCCTCTTTATGTCTTTCAATTAAAGTCTGAACAGCATGGCTATTGACCCTAGAGTACTTCCTTGATCCTCAAAAGTGTATCTGCCTCTTCCTCCAACCTGATTCTCATATCACCTACCTTTCTGCATCTTTGAATAGTTAATAATTTCTGCTTTTTATTTAAAACTCTCAAAAATTCCATGGGATGAATATTATTAATTCTATTTTACCATGGATTATGAAATCATGGTTCAAGAGTTGTTTGCCAAAATTTTTATCATTGAAATATGCCAGTTTTGAATTCCCAAATTGGAATTAGATCTTAATCTCCCTCTTCCTCTCCCCCTACCACACACAAGCACACACACACACACAAACACACACACACACACAAACACACACACACACACACCCTCATACACAATTTCCTCTTTTACTTCATTTTGACTAGATCTGGGCAGGCCTACTTACATAAAGAAATATACTGCCTAGAGCACTTAGTCTCTTCATCTTTGTAAATAAGAGAAACATCATTGTTTGTTCAGGAAATGGTCAATAATTATGACTTCCAGATACCATTCTTTTGGACTTAAGCTAGATAACTCTCAAATGTGTGAGCTAACTCACCAAGACCATTTAATCTTAATATGGCTAGAGTTATAAATTTGAAATACAAACCAAATTCCTCATATTAATATTTGCATACTTTTGAACTTCCATGAATGTCATCAACCAGGAGATTGACCAACAATTAGTTGAAAGATATGTGTATATGTGTATTTATACTATTGAAAGGTGGAGATAAAAGATAAAGGGATGTGAAAATTTAAAGGGCCACAACAGTTTAGAAAACAAAGTCTTTAACCAAGAACATGTGA
Organism: Ictidomys tridecemlineatus; assembly: GCF_052094955.1. NCBI lineage: Eukaryota > Metazoa > Chordata > Mammalia > Rodentia > Sciuridae > Ictidomys > Ictidomys tridecemlineatus. Next base: position 106,033,692 of record NC_135481.1, read on the forward strand.
AATACATTAAAGAAGAAAGGAAAAAACTAAAGATACTGGATATTATGTTGCAATGCAAAATAATAATAATAATAATAATAATGTTTATCTCAAAAACTCTCATTATAAAAATGAAGAACAATTTTGTTTGCTTCTGCATAGATTTTCTTTGTATGTGCTAAGCACATTACAAAACATTAACATTTGAATGCACAGATCACTTATCCGCTTTCCCTCATAGACACCACAAATTTAAAAGGCACTTTTATATATCATGCAGTTTAGCAGGGCAGCTGCCCAGTAATCTTTTATTCTTTAAGAAATCACATTTAATTCACTCTTAAGGTAGAAAATCCTTTGTGTTGTGTTCTTCATTGCTGTTGGCTTTGATTCTAATCAGCAGTCATCTCTGTCTAAGGGAAAAGCCACTGAAGATATATTTTTATATTTGCCATTGAGTAATAAGGTGGGAAGTCTTCTAAAATGGCCTATGTTGTGGTTTGAATACAAGGTATCTCACAAAACTTCCTGTGTTAATGCAGGAATGTTCAGAGGTGAAATGATCACAGTGTGAAAGCTATAAATGAATCAGTCCATTCTAGTTTGAATGGATTAATTGAGTGGTAAGGGTAGGCAGATGGGGCTTTGCTGGAAGATGTAAGTCATTGAAGGAATGCCCTGGGAGGGTGTTTCCTCTCTACAGTCCTCTTCTCTTCCTATCTCTGATGTCTGAAAGCCATAAATAGAGCAGGGTTCCTCCTTGATGCCCCTTTGGTCATGATGTTCTGCTTCAACTTGGGGCCAGAAAAACAGTCAGCTCATCATGAATTAAGCCTCTGAAAACATGAGCAAAAATGAACTAAGTCCTTTAAGTTGTTCTTGTTGGGTATTTTGGTCACAGCAATGAAATGCTGACTAACACAGAAATCAGAATCAACAGTGGTTCTGGAGAAATTGAATTGTAAGGATGAATTTGCTTCATTGGTTTTGTGGTTTCCAGATGTGGCTCTCCTAATTGTTTTGGCTTAAAGTTGCTAAAATCTTTCCTGCTGATAGTATGGAGAGCACTGCTAACCCAGGCCATAAACTCTTTGAAGAGCTATGCAAAGTAAATGCATCTGATGATCCTAATTGACCACTTGTGAGAGGAAAGGAATTCAGTGACTCTACACATGATACTTTTGAACATTTCTGCAAAACTAAGGTATATAATTATGGTTATGGCTGGTTACTTCTGACTTCACTGGACAAAGTAACAAAGGAGAATGATGAGCTGAAAGATTCAACTTCTCAGCTCCATTCCTAACATATCTAAAAGCTTTTTGGATCCTCTGAAGGAGAACCTGGTCTCTTATAGCTATGGGTCTGAGGTTGCTGAAAACCAAATACAAAACCCATTCCTGTTACCAAAACCTATATTAGTCAGGGTTTATTCTTTATATGAATAGAATCAACAGGATCTAATCATGTAAGGATATATGATTACATAAAGGGCATGTTTCCACATGGCCATCTGTAGCCTGGAGAGTTGGAGAAAAACATAGAGGTTCAGTCCAAGAAGATGGAGACTTAGAATAAGAGGACCAATGATACAGGTCATTTTTTGAAAGAAGGCCTAAAAACTTCCTGTAGAGTCACTGGTTGGAGTGAGTTTTGGAAAAGTGAAGGAGAAGGAGTCCAATGCTTTCAAATGATGGCAGCAGCAATTCAAGTACCCACCCAAGAAAAATGGTGTCTCTGTGCACTTTGGTTTCTTCCTTCATCTACCTTCCTTCCATCCAGACCCTCAGCCAATTGGACAGCACTGCTCACATTTAGGTTGGGCCTCCCCACTCAGTTTGCTGTTGTTCATGTGAATCATCTTGGAAACACTGTCATCAGCACATCCATAAGTCTCTTAATTCAATCAAATTGACAATCCAGATTAGCCATTACAACCTGTAATGTATAATTTCTTCTATTACATATGCTCTTTTGTAATTCCTTCCTTTTAATATTTTTAATCATTTACTTTAAAATTTTTATATTTTAAACATTTGGTTTTAATTAGAAATAAAAATTGTATACATGTTGTATACATATACAATATATATATATAGTATAATATGTATATATATATGCTATGTGTGAATATATATACACATATATATATATGTGTGTGTATACATACATGTGTATATATATATGTATACATATATATATATATATATAACATAAAATCTTGATATTTGCATGCCCATCAATGGCTAAATCAATTTATCTAGCATGTTCTTTTGTCTCATGATCGATATCTTCCCTTTATATTCTTTATGAGAGTAGAGTGAACACTCTATTCATCTATCTCCACTTCTCTTAATGACCTCATAAGCTGTTACTGACTCTTCTATTCATATCGAGCATCATTGAATTATTAAGCAGTAGCAAGTTTAAGAGATAAGGAAAATGGAATATGTTCAGTCTCTGTGCATGTTTGTCAAAAGTAACAATGATTTTCAACACAAATATTTACAAATATTAAAGTATTTTTTTCTTTATAGATCTTTGAAGCCCTAATAGAGATAACACAGGCATCAGGTTCTCATTATATTAATAGAAATTTTCTTCTCTTCTCTCCTCTTCTATATTTTTTGGCTTTTCTCTCTCAATTTCACTATACTTGTCCACAAGAATACTTCTATCATTGTATTATGCATGATTATTTGTCTTTTTCTTTTTGTAACAAACAATAAACTCCTTGAATTCAGATAATAAGACATTTATTTTTATACACTCACTGTGTCTAATAAAAAAATGCTGCATAATAACACAACATTCATTTGTTCACTCACTTATTCATTCAGTAAACTGTGAATTACAAATTTAAAATATCCATGGTTTTCTCTTCCTGAAGTATATGGTTTGATTATTTCTTATCAATTTTATGTCTAGTTGGCATGTTCTATTTTCACAATTTATAGAGGATGAGTGTGGTATTACTTGTTAATAATTTTTAAATTTTCTATTTTAAAAATTATTATTGTGATTGCTAGAATTTTCTGATAATTATTGTGCTTGGTTATATGACCTTTGTGAGGAAAAAAAATCTTCTGTAACTCCATATTTAAAATTTATGTAAATTTTGAATGCCCAAGACTTAAAATTTTCCAGTACGGCACAATGAATAAATGCAAATCAAAGGAGTTTATCTATGTTATGTTTTTCTAGTAACCAAGCTCTGTTCATAGATTCCACAAGTCAATTATTTATTGAAAACATGGGAATATTTTTAAAGTAATATTTTCTAGGAGACATATATATATATATATATATATATATATATATATTAGTTTACTGAATTTTGATGAAAAGTTACTTATTAGAATAATGGAAAAAATAACCACCACTATAGGTATCCTTTATTTATAGCTTTGGTGGCTTCAACATTCACGAATTGTGAATTGTTTGAATTGTATGGTCTTTCTAGTGATATCATATGTCATAAAAATTACAATCACACTCTAAAGTTGAGTTTTCATATTATGAGACACAATATTATAAACCTCTATTAAACTTGTATTGTTTAAACTTCTTTATGTATCTCATCCTTTGACAAAGTTTTGTTTCGTTTTACATACATACTGGTTTATGATTGAGAATAAAATTAAGATATAATAACCAAAACGAAATGTCTACTTTTTATGCTATTTCCATTCACATTTAATTGTTTTAAAATATATTGTAAAATCTTTCAGAATTAAGTTTTATAAGTGTTAACTTTAGTATTTTCATTTCATGAATAAATTTAGACTAAATTATTTTGGTTTTATTAAAGCATTATTATCCATTTATAACAGTAATGTTCTGGCTATTATAGCAATTATCTTATCCCTAAGATATCTGTTTTAGTACAAATTAATAAAATTGTGTTGTCACAGCCATATCAAATGCACATTATTACATGATTTAAAGGGATTGAGTGACCATGCATCATGTATGTCATAGCAGCTCAGATTCCTTCTTTGAATAATAACATTTCACATTTTATGAACTTTTTTTTTTCTTCTGCAATCATGGTTGCCAATAGCAGCATCTTCGTATCCTGACATAGGTTTGGACAGATTACCCAAACCAATAACCCAACATATCCATCCCCTAGATTTCAAGAACCCAACCAGAGTGTCATATAGAACAAGAAGGCCAACCTGAGACCTGCCTTGGAATTTTCCTTACTGAGGATGAGAAGGGGAAGCTTTTCCTCCCTTGAACTGACCATCTTCACTAAAACAGAAATAGATGTCTTCAGAGGAATAGGGGATAAAGAGATGGAAAGAGGATAGGGGATAAGGAGATGGATGTCTTTTGTGAAGTTAGAATTTATTAAAATCATAATTGTCTACTGAATAAATCACAGAAATCATGCTAGTAATTATTTCTGAAGAAAATAACATTTGTAAACTGACTCCAATTTAACCTGAGTCAAGGCTCACATTGACTTTCCTTTCAGGATTTTGTTCAGTTTTCACATGTTGATGGGAAATAGTCATGTGTGTGTGTGTGTGTGTGTGTGTGTGTGTGTGTGTGTGTGTGTGTGTGTTATAGTTCAGTCATTTCTGAACAGTCACAATTATGGCATGTCTCTAAAATATTTTAAATCTACTGCAAATTATATAAATATAAACATAACATATAGGATAAAAAATTGAGAAATCTTAATATTTCCATAATAAAGTCATCTGGTTTAACTCTAAATACTGTATAAAATAAATTAGGGATAAAGTGAATAGATTTAATTAGATAAAAAGTAGGTAGCATTCAGTTCCTTTCTAGTTCCAGGTTATCTCTAAAATAGCACATTTTGTTTAGATCTTCTTTCCACTACAATAATGTTGAGAACCAGTGGCCACATATCCTGGCGACTTAAAACAATAGGCATTTAGCCAGGTGCAGAGAAGTATGCCTATAATCTCAGCATTCAGCAGATCAGGAGGCTGAAGCAGGAGGATCATTAGTTCAAAGCCAGCCTCAGGAAAGGTGAGGTAATAAGCAACTCAATGAGACCTTGCCTCTAAATAAATTACAAAATAGGGCTGGGGATGTGGCTCAGTGGTTGAGTGCCCCTGGATTCATTCCCCTGTACTAAAACATAAATAAATAAATAAATAAATAAATAAATAAATAAATAAATAAACAAACAAATAAATAAATAAGACATTTATTCAATTTAGTAAGCTGCAAATGGGTTGTGTGGGTCTTCTGCTTTTAGTGGCCTTAATGCTTGCCTCTGTATTCTGCTGTTGGTAGCTTGTAGTCTCATATTCAACCTTGTATTCCATTCAACAGTAAGTAGAAGTGAACCTGCCAAATTAAAGTCTTAATAATTTTCAACTCCTTTAAAAATACTATCCACCACTATCCACATGTAATTTAGGATGTAGATTATAATTTATCAGAATCAAATCTAATCAACTTCTAGGTAGGAAAAGACAAGAATCTTTGTAAAAATCCTTAATTTTTAATAAAACATTATATCACAAATTTCCAAGCAGAAGAGAAGTTTATTACAAATAAAAACAAACAATACTATCTACAAATACTATCTACAAACATATAATACTACAAATAATTCTATTAGAAATAATATCTACAGTAAGTTATAAAATAATATCTATAATAAGTTATAAAATGGTAGAATAATATCAACATACAATAGAGACAAAAACACCTGTACCCAGGAACTCTATTACAAGTCATATCATTCATTTTTACAGGATGGCCCAAAATTTATGATATGAGTCCTTTATTCCATGTTGGAACATTATTTTTATAATTGTTTTTAGCAGTTTTTCTATTCACAGCATGGAAAAGATGTAATGGAGAGGATATAAAGCAAACAATAACCTTTAATACATATGCAGGTTAATATGTGAGTAAATTCATGTCTGGAGACATTTCCTGTATGCTTTGAACATGGATGAGATAGAGTAAATGTTGTGAGCAAAGAGTCCTATAATCAATGATACTGAAGCACCCCGAGTCTGACTGGAAATAAAGGGAGAAAGGGATATGTTTGATACAGATAATGTTGTATTGAAAATTGTCTTGTATCACTGAGAGAGGAATGTAAGAAATCAAATTCTTTCTAAATGGGAGTTAACACACTGTTGAGTATGGAATAAAGAATACAATGATAGGAGAGGAATATAGTTGCTTTTTTCCCTATAAAATAACGAAGAATAATATATAAAATGATAAAGTATATGGAAAGGGCTTTGAGTACAATTAAAAGTTTAAAATACCAAGGAAGTCTAAAAATAAAATCACAATTAGAGAGAGAGAAAAGAAAAGAAGTATGAATGGATAAATAACCCCTTTAAACCATGAGATCATTGGATTGAATGATATATATTAAAATAAAAGACTGTAGGGTAACACTTAGACAATGAAAACTGGATAAAGGGAAAATTTATAGAATTAAATTATCTAGTCATTCAGGAAAAAGATCTTAAGAAATTTAAAGAGAAAAGTAAAAGAATATACTTTATATACTAACAGAGACATGAAAAATTGTGCTGTATATGTGTAATAAGAATTGTAATGAATTCTGCTGTCATATATAAATAAGAAAAGTAAAAGATGAACAACTTCAGAGGAATATTTTAAAAGAGAAGAGCTTAAACTGGTAAACAGGCAGAAGAGTATAAATAAAAGAAAAACTGAAAAAAATACACAATTTAAAATTCTATCTACAGAAATAAAAAATGTATAAATTGCAAATCTGGCTACAAAATAAAAAATAAATATAAACAATGCAAATTTGAAAATGAAGAAAAAGATATAATCCTGTGATTACAGATATGAGAATACCATATTTAAAGCTGTATATCGAAAATAGGATTCATTTACATAGCCTAAATTACCATATTAGACAAATATCTGTAAAAACATAAATATTCAACAATGATATTTTAGAAAACAATTTAAAAACTAAAATAATTTTTATAGGTGTTACAAAACATCAAAACCTTTTACTGAGTCTAGCAATGTGTATGTATGTGTGTGGTGGGGGATATATATAAAGATATATACATATATGTGTGTATATGTGTATATATGTGTGTGTGTATATATATATATATATATATATATAGAGAGAGAGAGAGAGAGAGAGAGAGAGATGATTCTATTAAAAATAATGAAAATGTTTTATATTTTTAAATATTATACTTGTACATAAAGTGTAATAACTAGTCAGATTTGTATATAGTATACAATATCAGTTCTGTAATTATAAAAATCATTTAAAACAATGATACAAATTACAAAATTTGTGTAAAGATAATGAGAAAATATTTCTTTAGAACAAGAATCAAGACCAAAGGGTACAAAAAAATGAAAAAATATACTGTGGTCATTAGTTTCCATATCTGTGTCAGTATTACTGATATAATCTACTTGTTTATCCTTTCCTTTATTGTAGTTCAAAAAGTGCTTCCAAGCAGAAAGCCAAGGTGATTTTTGAAATTACCATCTTTGTGTTCTTTCCTCTGAGGATAATATTCCTGTTTGTCTTGTTGTCCAAGGTCTAAAAATATTGTCTACTTTCTTAGTTAATTTTGGCATATACATTAGCACAATCATGATGACTCAATCATGGCTGGAACAGGAAATGTATCATTCACTTTCAGATGTTGCATGATAAGAATACCTTGGCCTTAATTTAACATGAAAAAATTGTAAAAGTGATTACCTTTTACCTCTCAATTTTATTGTCTAATATGATAACTGACATTTCATTGTGGTGTCACTCTGTATATGTTTATTGAAGGAATTAGTAAAAAAAAAAATACCACCAGAATACTAGGATAGAAAAACTAAAGGTCCTCACTATAAAAACAGCTGCTGATTTGATAAGTCATGAGGGCAGAAGTGTGTAATTCAAATTTGTAGACTATTTTACCTCTGGTAAAAAGTGATCATTTATGGGAGAGTTATGTACAATCAAACGTAAATGTCCCACACAAACAGTGACAATACATTTTTATAAAACAGACAACATAAGAAGGTTAAAACTTCTTTTGCTTTAACAAAGCAAATAAAATTCCAGGAATAGTTTATAATAAAATCAATTACTTTTGATGAGAGGTATAAATCATCTCATGACTTTTAGGTTGTTGATCCAAACATGGATGAGTCTAATAATCTTTGGGAAATTCTTTAATTTTCTCAGTCCTTAATGATAATTTAAATTTTTCACATTTTATCTGAAGAGAGTAGAAATGACTCAAATGCTCTCCTTTAAAACACCAAAATTATTATTGGGTCTAGAGTTGCCTCTGATGAACTTATTATGCTCAACTTATATTTCAATTAACAAGTCACCAGGAAACTGCTCCTATCCTGCCCATGAATGTTACTTGGCTAAGCTTTAACAATTTGACCTAAAAAACAGACAAAAATGAAAAGAAAACTCTCATTGGAACTAACTTCTCTGACTGCTGGGAACAATCAGACATTTGGCTATCATTATAGGAACCATTGCTAATTTCTGTTCTAATTAACTTTCCAAACCAATAATTATGGTTTGTTTTGTTCCTTTTCAATTTCCTCTTTTGGTTTGTTCTGAAAAGTGTTTGACTGAAACCTGGAGGGGAGCAAAAATTTAATTTTACTTTGGATAAATTTGTAATAAATATGTCCTATTGAGAAAGCAGTCTAACAGAAGCCAAAGAAAAGTTATGAACCTCCACATGAACCTCCATGCAAATGACCTATAGAGGAAATTCCTATAATCATGGATTTCAGGGAGTTACCTATAATAGCTTTACTTCTCACAGGGGGTATACCATTTAAGACACTAGAGCCATTCAGTTTCAAAACATATGGTTTCAAGTTTTGATACAAATTTGAAGGTGAAGCATTTAATTTGAATAAAAGAAGAACAAAGGATGTTTAAATTAGACCCAATTCAAACCTGTTCTTTGGAATAAATTTGCCATCTTAATTTTCTTTTATGTTGCCCATGGTTTTTGTAAAATCACAGAATTTTGAACTTGGAAAGATATGCAAAACTAATGCAGTCCACCTATTTTCTATGAAGTGTCCTTGTTAAAACTGCAGATTACTGGGCTTCATTTGCAAAGACCAGGATACAACTGACAAGGAATTGTCCCAACAAATCTGACTTTTTAAAAGAATGCCTCAAATCAAAGCACTAGTTTAATATCTCATATTACAAAAAAAAATAGATTCAAAATTTTAACTGAATCTCTTAAATTTACACAAAAAATAAGTGACAAAATAATAGAATCATGAGTTGTTTATATATTTTAGATATTAATCTCTTGTCAGAGAATTTGCAAAAATGTTCTCCCATTCTTCAGATATCTCTTCACTCTGTATATTGTTTGCTTTGCTGTGCAGAAGCTTCTTAACTTGATGTAATTACATTTGTCTGTTTTTTTTTCTTCAATTGGAGTTTTATCCAGAAAACAATTGCCTATACCAATGGCATGCTTCCTTTATGTTTTCTTCTAGTAATTTTATAGTTCAGATGTTACCTTTAGGTCTTTAATAATTTTGGCTTGATTTTTGCATAGGATGTGAGATAAGGGACAAGTTCCATAGCTTCATATCCAGTTTTGCCAACACTATTTCCTGAAGAGTCTTTCCTCTCTCCTATGTACATTCTCAATGCTTTTATCCCAAATCAGCTAGCTAGTATATGGATTAGATGCTAGTTTCTCTATTCTTTTCCAGTTGTCTATGTGCCTAGATGTTTTGGTTGGTAACTTTGTAGTGTATTCTGAAGTCAGATATTTTGACACCTACAATCTAATTGTTTTTGCTTATCATTGTTTTTGTTATTAAGGGTCTTTTTGGTGCCATGTGAATTTTATGATTGTTTTATCTATTTATGGGGACAATAACATTACTGTTTCCATGGGGATTGCATTGAATATGTAGATTGCCTTAGATCATATGTACATTTTAATGATACTAATACTTCTTATTCTGTGAACATGGGGTATCTTTTCATTGTAATGTTTGTCCTTTTTAACTTATTTCACCACTTTTTAAATTTTTGTTTGTAAAGGTCTTTCACTGCCTGGCTTATTTTATATCTTATAACTTGGACAAATTCACTTATAAGTTCTACTAAATTTTTAATGGAGTTTTTAGACTTTTGTACATATAAAGTCATGGCATCTGCAAGAAGATAATGTGATTTACTCCTTTCTAACTTGGATGTCCTTTATTTATGAGTCTTGCCCAGTAGCACTAAGACTTACAGTAGAATGTTGAATAAGAATGATAAAAGTAGGTATCCTGTTGTTGTTGTTTTGTTGTTGTTGTTGTTTTCCAGATCTTAGAGGAAATGCTTTCAATGTTTGGTTGTTCAGTATACTGTTGGCTACGATTTGTCATATACATCTTAACTGCATTGATGTTTGTTTCTTCTATATCTACTTTGTTTAGTGAAATTATCTTAGCACAAAATGACAAATACTTCATCTTCTGATTTGTGAAAGCTAAAAAGTTGATTTGATGGAAGTAGAGAGTAAAATAGTGCTCATTAGGGACTAGGGACAATAGAGAGGGGAAATAAGAAGAGGATAGATAATTGGCACCAAAATACAGTTAAATAGGAGGAATTAGTTCATGCATTCTATAGCACAGTAGGCAAAGTATAGTGTTTAAAAATTAGACATATATTTCAAAATAACTAGAAGTTTCCCAATACATATGCATGATAAATGTTTGAGAAATGGAAATGCTAATTACTCTAACACAATCATTAAACATTTTGCACATGTATTGAATTATCATATTTTACTCCATAAATATACCAAATATCATGTGTCAATTAAAATTTTAATAAAAGAAAACATGGTGTTGAATGCTATTTTCTACTCTAGAGATTTTATACTTCATTGTCATCGTATCTTAACAAGGTAAGAGCATAATTTACATTGTAACAAATATTAGAGATCCTTGAGATTTTTGTCTTAAATTCATTTCTTATCAAATTGTAATTTTTTGGTGGGAGATCACATCCACTGTAATGGTACTATTTCACATCATTCTTTCAGATCTACATCTTTAGTCCAGATCCATCACCACACTTCTAGAAATGACATACATAATTCCTTAATTAATATTTTAAATTTTTATGCACTTTTACACACAATACAAATAAAGCCAACTTTTCATTAGCAGGCCTCAAACCTCACGGACCACTATTTTCTGTCACAAGAAATAGGATCTTCAATTCACACAGTTGTAGGGAAGTAACAATTTTCCTTATGAATTTCTGATATTTTTGTATTCTAAAATAAACTGACAATAGACAAGTTGCCATGGAAAAAGTCTTACTCATGTGCACAGAAGCCACACAAATAGGCTACATCAAAAAAAGGACCATACGGTTAAAGCTTAAAAGCCCTATTAATAGGAAGAGAGAAGTGGTGATGGTGGTGGCTTCAAGTACTTTTGGAAGGGAACTGAATTGTTTTTAGGAAAGAGAATGTACCTAGAGAATACGACCTGAGACAAAGTTCCTCTGGCATCTAGGAATTTTCAATTTGCAGTCTTTTCTGTCATATGAATTAATCTATTTCCGTTAATGAAATTTCAGTAAGAGGATTGAAGGTTATTGTGTTAAGTTTTTGTAGACCCAGCCCTTAAATAGATGAAGACACTTCCCTGCATTTGCTGTTCTGCAAGTGCTCCTAGTTTGGAGTTCAAAGTAGTTTATTATTTTAGCTCCAACATAGTTATGAAAGTTGAAGACATAAAAGTACGTTTTGATTCTGTCATTAACCTACATATCCAACAATTAACAAATCTATGTATTTAGCATGTTGGTTCAGATCTTTCAAAGCATCCCAGTTTATGCTAAGATTATTATACTCATAATTGTACACAACCATTGGAATGATTGTCTTTAGCTTCGCCTTCTACTAATTCATTATTTTCACTACTGAAAGTAACCATCTCAATATGGAAATCTGAACAATATGAGTGCCCCAATGTCTTCCTTCTATTGTCCTTAAGATATTCTGAAAATGTCAGGCTAACTTATGTGACCTTTTTAATTTAGGCCTACTTTCAATCTCAATATCATACAATTCACTTTTTATTCTCTGTGTTCAGTTATACTTATACTGGGTCCTTTTTATTATTAAATAGAATTCAAGTAGAATCATAATTGTATCTGACATGTAAAATCAATTTCTTCTTAAGTTGAACATTTATCCAAAACCAATAAGATTTTCATTTGTTGTTATTTTTCCCTTTGTTCTAGTTAATATAATTTAAATCTCCTTCTTTAAAATTTATTTCTGTTGTCAGATAAAGAGATATTCTAATTATTGTTTGTTTGCTTTTTGATACTATTGGTAAACTCAAATGACTAGAAATTATTTTTAAAGAAGATTATTCTGAAAGAGTATTGTTGATTTAACAAACAGGCTTGTTTACCTAATTTATCTCAATTCTTTGTCATATGGGGTAAAAATGGTAGTTCATAACCCACTTGAATCAAACTGTGAAATATGATATATCAAGAACTATGTAATGTTTTGAACGACCAACAATAAAAAAAGAAAAATAATAATATCTAAAAAACAGGTTCTGTCATAATTATTATCTAGAAAAGTGATTCTGGTTTTATGGGAACCCATTGAAGAGCCTGTCATATAGTGATCTCTCAGTACATTTTTTGCTATTAACACCATTATTATTTTTATCCCTTTTAAGAGAAGAGAAAAATTGAGGCACACGTAGTATATACTGTTAAGGACTGTGATAGAGCCAATATAAATCTCAACTTACCTAGTTCCATTCGCAATGCACTCTACACATATTTCCAAGAAAGAGTTACAAGAAACAGAGAAACTGGTACTTTCTTTGGTCTCTGGGAGTTGGTCAGCCTTTTACTGCTTTTTTCTTCTGGAAGTTTCTCTTTCAGGTTGATTTTGTCAAAACATGGACCTGACCACCTAGGAGAGGGCAAATATCGAATGGAGTCCAAAAAGAAAAAAAAAAAAAATGTTGTTGTTCTTTTTTGTTTTTTGTTTTGTTTTTTTGGACGTATGTTTTAAAGTGTTTACAGTAACATGTTTGAGAGCTTGAGGGATACATGACATTTTCAACTAATGGTATTCATTCCAGAAATGGATTTTTCTCTTCTTCTGTGAGTGAAGACACTAAGATCTGGCAACTACGGTGATCCTGAAGGTGTTTTCATATGTTACCAGGAAACTTGTTTGACAATAAAGAGAAATATAAATATACACAGTTGAAAGAAAGAGAAAAACAATTCTTGTGACAATTTTGAAATATCTCATACCCTCCAGATTTCAATCAAAACTCTTGCTATGAGAAAAGTTGGGAAAATGACTGTTTGGCTTGAACTCGTATGAGTTGCATTTTAATGGAGGGACTAGGCTAAAACACGGAACCTCAAAATAAAATAGTAATTTAAATAATAATTAAAATTAATCTTCTTAATTGCATTTCTGAAACCATTATAAAGTTTATTCACTTGCTTTTGTTTTCCCACTGTTATTCTTACCTTCCTCCCACTATATCCTTATATTCCTCTCTACTTTCTGTCCTCCTTCTCTGGTTTCTTTTCATTTGTAATTTGAGTGTGTCCAGTACGTTACATGAATATTCTCCTTATTCAAGTTGTAAATCAATTGAAGGGAGCAGTAAATAGAGACAAATTATTCACTTTCACATTTTTCTTGATTCGGTTTGCTGACATTTTGTAAAAGGTTTTTTTGTATGTACCTATGAGGACTACTGAAGAAAACTGTATTTTTTTTTCTTTTCATAATGCCTTTGCCTGGCAATATCTTTCTCATAAAATACATTGAATCTTCTCCACTTCATCATTTTTGTGAAAGATGTTAGGTAATATAGGCAATATTCCTTTAAAATTTGATAAAATTTACAAGTCTACCTGGATTTATAGTTTGTCAGAAAGTGTCTAATTATGCATTTCACTTATTTATAATACATTTGTATCTTAGATTATTTATATGTGTAGTTATTATAATATGGATATGTGCTTTTTAAAATAAATGTGTCTATTTCAGCTAAGCAGTCAAATTTATTGCCATTAAATTGTCCATAATATCTGCTTATTATTCATATTATGTCTGTAGGACCTGTATTATTGCCCACTATTTAATGCATCCCAATGGTCTACTTTTGTGTCTTTTCCCTCTTTTTCTGGACTAGTCTTGTTAGAATTTTACCTATTCTATTTTCCTTAAAAATTATTTATTTTCATTGATTATCTTCATTATTTACCCAATTTCCTAATTTTAAATTTCTACTCTTCTGTTTTGTATTGTTTTGTCGTTTTTGTTTTGTTGTTTCATTTTTTTTTCATGCAGTACTGGGATCATAAAACCCTGGGCCTTATATATGTTGGACAAGTGCTTTACCCCTGAGTTACATTCTCAGCCCATAACACTATTTTTTTTTAATTCTCTTCTTTCTATTTGCCCTGGGTTTATTTGTTACTTTCTTTGTTTCTTAAAGACAATCAGATTATCAATTTAAAACTTTTCTTCTCCTCTAATAGGAATATATAAAATAACAAACTTCTTTAATCAATGCTTTAAGTTGAATCCTGCAAATATTCAGTATTTCAATTTTCTGACATTTTAAAAGATTTTATTTGTTAATTTTTTGAACCCAAAGTTTATATTGAATACTTCTAAATATTATGTTAAAATTTCTAGGTCTTCTATTAATTTTTATTTAGTACATATACTTTAAATTTTTAAGGATATATTGGGACTTACTTGGTTGTCGAACATATTATCTCTTTTGGAGAATATTTTATGAGCACATAAATAATATGTATGTTCTTCAACTTTTTGTTATTTGTCCCTAAATTTATTTGATATCAAGTTTGGAGATAATGTCATTCTTACTTGAATATTGACAATTTTTTTAATGTAAATATTTTATATAATTCTTAAATTTACAAATACAACTGCAAATTTTAATATTTTCTGTTTTCTCATTTTTGGTTTACATGTGTTACAGTGTTTATATTAGATGGCCACATATTTAATATTATTTTTTTATATTGAGTTTTATTCTCACAACACATATGCTTTTTATCACTGCAAAAGTTTATCTCAGAAGTCAAGTTCTTTAATGTAAATAAAGTCATTCTTTTTTTAATGATTAGATGCTCCCCATGTTCTTTTGATTATTTTGCTTGAAACCTATGTGGTTATTTTTATTTAAATGACACATGATTTACATATTGTATTGCTTATAGATAGTATATACTATGATGCTGCATTTTTTATCTTTCCAAATAATTTTACTTCAAAAAATTTTAGTTCACTGGAAAGCATTATAGTTATTAATATTTGTGTTTAACTGCATCATCTTAATATGGATACCATGCACTTTTAATTTTTTGTAACCCCCACTTGCTATTTTTTTAAAAATTATTTTGTAACTTTTTATTTAATTTTATTTCTGTGTTAGTTGTATATGTGTGTGATTGACCAAAGGTTTACTAAAAGCTTTTTTTTTAGTTAACCATAGTCTACTTGACAGTTTTCATAGTATATTCAATAATATTGTGCTTTATTTCAACCTAGTGTTTCTTATGTGATCTTTTTAAAATATTATTATTCATTTTTCTTTCACGGATTTTATAACTTCAAAAATGTTAGTTTTCTTTTAAATACTCAGTTATTTTATAGAAATTAAAGATGGAAAAAACTCATATACCACATGCTTTGTATAATGATTTATCTTTAATTTTAAGTTCTAATGTTGTTCTATCTGCCTTTAGTCTGAGAACTTATTTTTATAGATTTGTAGTGTGTTTCATGAAAATATACTCTCAATATTTATTTAACTGATTATGTAGTTCTATTACCTTTTTACTTATGTTTTAAGTGCAGTTTTTAAGTACTTTCATTAAATTTGTTACTGTAGTTTCTCCTGGCTCACATTGTTTCTTTTCACAAGTCATTAAAGATGTTTTAGCTCTGTCTCCTGAATATATGTTGTTTTCTTCTGGCTTCCATTTCTAAAAATTTATTTACCTCAATGTAGTTTTCATGAGCATAATTTGTTTGGATTTTCTTTCTTTTTCTTTTCATTAAGATTTCATAAAGTGGTCTGGGGTTGTGGCTCAGTGGCAGAGCACTCACCTAGCATGCATGAGGCCCTGGGTTCTATCCTCAGCACTACATAAAGATAAACAAATAAAAATATTGTGTCCATCTGCAGCTAACAAATATATTTTTTAAAAGATTCATAGTGTTTAATGGATCTGTATATTTATATTTTTTATTAAATTTGGGGAAAATTACATTCATTTCTCCAAATAATTTTACCACATTTCTTTTCCTATCTTTTTTGTAATCGTACTTATGCACATGTTAGACCACAAAATATAGCACCTCAAGGAACAGTACCCATTCCCACCCTTTATTTTTTCTTTTTCAAAATGCATACATTTTATTTTTGATGTTCAGTTTTATTTACCATTATTTCTGCAAAATTTTATAAGAAATTACACCTAGGTAGTTATTTTTTTACTTTAAATATTATAATGTTCATTATAAAAATTCCATTTGGTTGTCCTTTTTAAATTATATAGTGATAAATTATAATTATGTGTGTTTATAAGTGCAGAGAAAAGAATTATGATTAATAGAAGCTGGAGGTGGATGAAATGAGAAGAAATTGGCCACTTGGTTCCTTTTTAAAAGTTTTATTTCTCTTTTTATTATGCTTTCTTAAAATAATTGAACACACTTATAATTAATGTTTAATATCCTAATCTACTATTTTTATTATTTCTAGACTCCTATTGTTGATGTTTCTTTTGTCTACTGTTCACAGTTTTCTGTTTATTCACAAACTCTACATTCACTGTTATTGAAGGTCATTTCGTATTACTTCTATACCCACATAATATCTTGCAATCAGGTTTGGGTATGTGACTAAATAGTGACAAGTTATTTGATGTATTCAAACTATATCCCAAATGTCTGTGGAGAAAGAGCACTACATTCTTTCTATAGTGAATAATAAGAATTCTCAGAACAATTTGAATCTTATAATTATATTTCTTCCTCTGTAATTAATTTCAATTAGTTTACATTAGAAACCTGAATTCACCACCACTTTAGGACTAACTAAATACATTTTAACTATTTAGCACTCTTTATCCTATTCAAATGGAAGGTAACAAGGTTATAAATTTGCTGTATACAACCTTGGGGTTTAACATTTTTCATTATAAGCCAGCCCGCTGAAAATCTATTTAATTTTCAATTATTTCTTCTTAATGACATTAGGGAAAAAATTGTGTGGAACTCTGGCTTCAGCCATTAAGCTCTCTGTTTTTTTTTTTTTTTTTTTTTTTTTTTTTAGGTTTTCACCTGTAATTAATTACTATAGCATGTAACCCATAATGACTTAAAGGAAAATTCCATTTAATTCCTATTTGAGTGTCTTTCCAGTTCCAGGGATTCTGATTCTTCTTGATTCTGGCGAGTCATCTTAAATTTCCATATCCAGGAGTGGAGAACATGACTCAAGCTAAATTGGGACCCACGATCTATTAGCCATAGCAATTATCTCATAAGCAAACATTATACCTATATGATCTAGAGATTTTCTCATGATTTTTTACTGGAAATTCTCAAGCATTCTTTACAATGCTTATATAAAATACATGGTGACATTAAACCACTGAAACAATTTTGACATCATAAGAAAAAAAAATCACAGATGAAACTACCATTCCAGAAGAGTCAAGAGAAATTTTTGAGAGCATTGAATGCCAAGTGATTTTCAGATCAAAATACCTGAAGTCCATTATATCCTTTGATTACTTAATCATAGGAATCAGTCATTGCCATTATTTTCAAATCATTATAAGTTTGGTTTTGTATATATTGCAAACAACATATTCTTACAGATGAATTTGTTCTGATGTCTCATGAAATCGAATGTTTACACAAAACCATGTTAAATATTTTGTCAAAGATAAGTATTTGACATTAACAGTAGGAAAAAAAAGACAATATTAATCTTTCCCCAAATGCCCAGGAGAAATAGTCAGAACAAGATATTCCCTTTTTGTCTTATATGGTTTTAAGGGACTTTCTCTAGACTAATCAGTATAGACAAATTATATTCTCATTAACCTAGTTGAATTTTTTACTTAGCCTTCTTCATACTTGCCAAAATAATCATTATTTACTTTATTTTCCTGAATGTGAAACAGAAATCCCAAGAATTTAGATATTTACCCTCAATAATATGATTGACCTAAAATCTATTTTTGTTAGCTTTTGCAACCCTGTGACCAAAATACTTGATAAAAATAATTTAGAAGAGGGAAAGTCTGCCACGCGACCAGTGTGAGCTTCATAAAATAAGGTTCGATGCATAAGAAATTGCTAGTGAGTTTTAAATTAAAGAGACAGACTCTCATTCCCTTTAACACAGCTCCAAGATGGCTTCTCCTATCTCCCACCTCCAGCCACCTAATGCAGTGGCGAGGTTTACAGAAGAGACTAGAGAGAGAGCGAGAGCACACCAGGGAGTGGACTTTTATTGGGGAACAAAAATTTCAAGGGAAAATCCCATCCAATGAAGGTTAAGGGGGGCAGCATCCCAAGGTCAGGGGCAGTGATTGGGTCTTCAGGTCAGTGGCCAGGTAGGCCTCTCTGCAAGGACAAGCCCTCAGACCTGGGAAAGGGTGGGGAATGGCTCAGACACAGCTGTGTTTCAGCGCCTCTCACCCAGCCAGGGAGGTAACTCAAATCACGTGTGAGGATGGCCTCCAACAGGAAAGGTGATTGGGGATCACAGTTTCAGAGGTCTCAGTTACTACATTGCCAATTCCTGTTGTATGGGCCAAAGGTGAGGCAGCACATCATGGAAGAAGGGCTGGCCCCTCAGAAGGAAGCTTTTTCAGCTCATGGGCAGATGTACCCTTCCAGGGCATGTCTCCAGTGACCCACCTCCTTCAACCATGCCTCACATTCCTATAGTTATCACTCAGTCACTTCAAACTAAGATGGGATTAGTAAATTGCTGCTCTCCCCATCCTATCACTACCTCTGAACATTTGTGCATTAACAGAAACTTTTGGGGGAACACCACCCATCCAAACTATAACATTGCACCCTGGCCTCCAAAAGCTGGAAGGCATTAAATTGCTCTCCAAGAGTCTCATAGACTTAACAGTTCCTGCACTTAGCCAAGATCCAAGTTCAAAGTATCATCTGAGACTCAAAACTGTTGACTGTGAGCCAATATAAAAATCATATATATTACTTACTTTCAATTTATATATATATAAATTGAAATATATATAATATATATATATATATATATATATATATATATTAATATTAAATATTCCTATTCCAAAAGGGAAGTATAGGGGTCTGAAAAAAATGAATGAGGTCATTTGGCCCTGTTGAGTTTTGGTAAGACCAAAACTCAACAGGGCCAACTTATAATGTATATAATTCCACATATAGCATCTAGGACACATAGCTGTTAAATCTTTTCTCCCAAAGGCATAGGCAGCCCTGCCCCTTGGCCTTGCAGTACACAGGGACTCTCTTTTAGCCTGGGTTTCTCTACAGCCAGGAGTTTATTATTGTTGTTGTTATTTGTTTGTTTGTTTGTTTCCAGACAGTTCACATTACTGACATCCCTTAATTTCTGGGGACTCTGTTTAGCTTCAAATTCACACTCCATGCATTACCTTCTCACAAGGACTCTGACACTGCTACAATTTGCCTTTACCTCCTATGCATTACTTTGGAATCTCACTAGAAGCTTCAATGACCCCTTAATTTAAC
Source organism: Ictidomys tridecemlineatus (assembly GCF_052094955.1). Lineage (NCBI taxonomy): Eukaryota > Metazoa > Chordata > Mammalia > Rodentia > Sciuridae > Ictidomys > Ictidomys tridecemlineatus. Next base: position 106,053,536 of record NC_135481.1, read on the forward strand.
ATTTTCTTGAAGAACCAGCACCATGTGGGTGATGCCAAGGTCTGTCATCAGCTGCTTGATTCCAGGGCCTTCCCTGAGTGCTTGCATGGCTCTGTGTTTTTAAAACAACTTTCTAGACTCTTTGTGTAAGTAGAGTGCCTCCATGATTTCTTCTCAAAGGAATAGTCAGTCTCTTCTGTATCTTGTAGTGAATGGGGTCTTCCAAATTCCTAGGAAGCTCTTGAGACATTTTTCTTATTGTATCCATGGAAAGTACTTAGCATCTCTCTATGGGCTCTAATCTCTTAAATAAACACAACTTCATTGGCCCCATATTTACATGCTTTTTTCCTGGCCAAACTGCAAAAATTCTTCAATGCAGTTTTCTGCTTCTAATTTTAACCATAAACTTGCCCCAAAGGTACCAGCAATATCCATGCTAATTACTGAATTCTGGCGCTGCCTTGGAATTTTCTCCACCAGATTAGCAAGGTCATCACTTTAAAATTCAACCTTACACAAAGTCTCAGGAAATGGGCAAAATGTAACCAGGAGTTTTGCCAGAATATAATATGAAAGGTTTTTAGTCCAATTTTCAAGAGTCCACATTTGCATTTGAAACCTCATGAGCATACCCTGAATTCCTATTAGCATTCTGGTTTGAGCTCCCACCAGAATCACCCATTAGGCTCTACTTACAACCCAGTAAAGCTTCTCCAGCTGGCATCTGTAAACTTTCCAAGCTCCTCTCACAAACCAGTTCCAAGGCTTTGGAATCACATGATCAGGTTAGTCACAGCAATAACCCCAAATCTTGGTGCCAATTTCTGCTTCAGTTGGCTTTTGCCTCACTGTGACCAAAGCACTCAACATGAACAGTTTAAAGAAGGAAAATTACAGTTCACAGGTCTCAGTCTATGCATGGTCAACTCCATCTCTATTGGCCAACGTGGAGGCAGTTCATCATGGAGTAAGGGCCCAGCCAAGAAAAAGCTTCCCAGCCCATGATGTGGTCAGGAAGAAGAGAGAAGGAGAAAGAAAGGACTGCAGGGATTATGTCCTCTTCCAGGCCCCACTCTTTCAGTCTTGCTCTACTTGCAGTTACCACCCAGTTATTCAAATAGGGTGCAGTGGATTAGATAACAACTTTCACATTCCAATAACTACCTCTGAACATTCCTACCATTAATAGCAGCTTTGGGAATGCATCTCAAAAACAAACCATAACATACCCTAAATTATTACTTCTCTTCCCAATGATGAAAACAAAATCCAAAGTATGTTGATTCAATCAAGAAAGCCTGAATTTTGCCTTTCCCTTTAAAAGTAAACTGCCTTACCCCTCACTCTGCTGACACTGGCATTTTCACATTTAGTCCTCTGGGTTAGGTTTTCAATACTCTCACACAGGTTCTATTTCTAGTACTTTTTATCCCTTTACTTGGCCTTCTTAAGTGCTTTTGTGGTACACTCACAATTTGATGACTGTCTTCAAAGGAGCTTCACAATTGAGCATTATTCTCACAGTTCACTATCTGTCTCCTTTCTTTTCTCTTGGGGAAAAATTTGGCTCAAACTCTGCCCTAGGTCCTCTTTGAATCTGTTTATGGTCTTGGCACATATAAGGAAGCACATATAATGAATTTTATGGAACACTCTTTCAAAGGAAAAACTTATAATAGATTTGATGGATATAGACTGCAGCTAGCTAAGGGAGAAATTTTAATTTCATAACAACCAAATTAAAATTTCCATTTTAATTTGTAAATAGTGGTGCCACAGTGATAGTAGTGAAATTGTTTTTCTACATTCTTGGAGATATTTGCTCTGGAAAAAGAAAGTACCCTGCCACAAAACACCGATTTTCTGAATCCTTATGAAGGTGCCATTTACCTAATTAGAAGTCTGAGAATCAAGTTTTTGCACAGTACTGGTCTTGCTGGTTTGCCCTGTGCCTGTTATCCAGCTTGTTTTCTAGGCAGATGTCTAGGCATCAAATTCTATTTAATCATTTTAATGCAATTGTGATGAGCAAGCATAAGTCAATATCTCTATGTCTTACATTAACTTCTTGGGTCCTAGGGTAGGTGAAGTTAATGACAGGGCTGCAAAATGAATAAAGCACGGAGCTAAAACAAAACCTGTTCCATACAGAGTAAATACAATATGGTAGTAAGGAGGAGATAAATTGTGGGAAAGAATAACTCTATATGTACTGGTTAGAAATACCAAATATATACTGGTTAGAAATGGCAACAGTTTCAGACAATTCAGAGGTGAGCAAGAGTTCATATTGGGTCCTTAGAAATTTAAAATATTTGAAAATTTTATCTCCAAGACACATTCATAACTCCTGGATCATGTAAATGGTAGCCATTCTGGGTCAAATGTTGCTTATATATGTCACACATAAAGTCATAACCTTCTACCTCACTAATATACTGCCAAAAATGTCAACTCAATTGAAAAAAAAAACAGCAAAGCAAATTTAAAAAAAAATGTAGACAAATACCTTTCTTAGACTATTGTGATTTGGTTTACACATTTTAGTCAATGTTCACGTTATCTTGGGGATGAACTCCTTTTTGGACTATATACATGGTTTGTAAAGGGAGTACAATGTGCGTATAAAGGACTCAAGATAATTCCTTCCAACCAAACATTTGTGACATTTTCTCCAAATACTTAGAAACAGCAAAATTTTATAAAGAGGAACATTATAGACGATAAAATGAACTAGAATTAAAGAAGAGCAAGTGAAGTAGCCTGGCTTATTTCCAAAACCATCAATTATGCTCTACTTTGTTCCACCCATACCAAAAGATGCCATTTAATTTTAACTGCTGGTCCATTCTCAAAATCACCTCAATCCCAAAGGAAATTTATACTATCACTTTCTTTTGATTGCTCACATCTAGCTCCTATGATTTTGGTTCTCTATTCTCCATAAATTGACACTCTCTAGTTTTCTCTCTTTTTTTTTTCCTCTAACCCTTAGATTGTCTGTGAAGTCTTTAAAATACTGACTCAGATTATCTTCCATCTGTCAAGCATAAACAGTGCTATGAGGTGCCACTTTTTTAAAAAAAAATTCTGTTCTTTTCATTTTATTTTTTAATCAAAGTTTTTTTAATGCATTACTTTTTGTACTAGTTCATTTCTGATTCTGGACTAACAGAATGTGCAGTACATGAAAACTCTTTTACATAGATATGATAAAGTGACGCAGGAGAAAGCACCATTTGATTGTCACCAGAAAATGTTTATCAGAGGTGGGGGTATCATCTTGGGACATGGATCATGATGGTTATTTTTGGGGGGAGGAGTGTTGTCTTTACTTGTATACCTACTTTATGTTTACCTACTTGTATACAAACTTTATGCATTCACTATAGATTTTGAAAACCTGAGGGAAGAAGAATTATTCTGAAAATGGAAGAGGAGAATATGATCTATCAACGATGAATCAGATCCCAGTGGCTCGGGAGGCTGAGGCAGGAGGAGCTCAAGTTTGAAGCCAGCCTCAGGAAAAGTGAGGCACTAAGCAACTCAGTGAGACCCTGACTCTAAGTAAAATACAAAATAGATTTGGAAATGTGGCTCAGTGGTTGAGTGCCATTGAGTTTAATCCCTGGCACCCCCATCAAACAAACAAACAAAAACAGGACAAAGCAGTATCTTGTGCAACCATAATGTTGTAAAAAAAAATACAACTATGCAATATGTGAATTTGCTAAATTAGCAAGAAGATTTGCTCAGCCTCATTAAAGGGACAAATGAATCTACAATAAGAAAATCCATTTGGTGTGGTTTTACCCGTTCCTCTAGTAAGAACACAGTGAAGATGATTGATAGTGGAAATATGGAGCAAATTTTCTAAAATTTTGAGCTTCCCTTAGTGGGAGGTAACCTAATGAAAGCAATTTTTTAAACTCAGTTGCCCTCTCTGCAGTTGTTGGGAAAAAGAGTAACATTAACAGAGTTAATATAGTTTTTCTACCTGGTGATTTGGCTGCCTGGGTGAGAGCCTCTGACACAATTTGAACACTCCAACATAAAAACTAGAAACCTGTGAAAGCTTGGCCAAGGGCCAAGGAATCCACAGAACTAGGTGATCTGCCTTATATATGGAAAACAGAACTTTTTTGAGTAACAACATGAATAGCTGGTAATCATCGGTAACAATGGATTTGTGGACTCTTTTGTGGGCATGAGATGGGTCACTGCAGTGTCCTCTGTCCCACATCCCGCCTATGGATTGTTCTGTGTGGTTGCTTGAGTATATTTTACAGCAGCAATTTTCTATTTTACTAGAAAGGCAAAAAGACTTTAAAAACCGCTTTGAATGGAGACAAACAGATTTTTGTTTGCTTGCTTTGTTTGAGGGAGAAGAATAACCATGATTTATGTGACTCCTTAGTGATTCCAAATGACTGCATTCACTGTATAGGAGGCAATGTTGGAGGCCATCTAGCTATCTGTACCTATCTTCTGGTTTTCACTTTCCCATTGTTTGTTTGTAATTTTATTCAGACTTGTGCTCCAATGGATTTGAGATTTCTTAATCAATTCTTTAAAATGTGAAAAGAAATAATCTGGTAAGAGTTATATACATATGTACGTGGGTATCAATGTAAGTTTGCATGTGTGCATGAAGTTCCAAAAAGAATAAAATTAATCTTCACTGACTTTAGAGAAAGAAATCAAGTAGAAATATAACTGTGGAATAAATAATTTAAGTATGTAAACGAAGCAATATTGAGGGCAATTTTTAAAAATATAATCTACAACCATCACTCAATAAGTAAATCAATATGATATTCATCACATATCAAACACATCCGAAATATCTACTGTGTGTAAAGTTCTGTTCTTGTTATTAATGGGCCATAGTGAAACAATGCACATCAAAGCCGATAGTTTAACTCAGTCTGAAAATTTCTATATTTTAATTTACACTTGAATGTTACTATATTTTAACATAATAGCATTCTATCTTTGAAAGTAAATAGTAGATTATCTTTAAAAATTAGAGATAAGAGACACTGAAATTAAGCAAAGTAAGGTAGCTTACTCAGAATTACCTAAATCATAAATAAAATTCACCACTTTTGCATTGTTTTCGATAGTCATCAAAATAAATAATCCACTAAACCAAGGCTTGTATCTTTTGTACAAAATGTTCTTTAAATGCCTATCAATGTCTTCATTATATTTACTGACCCCTCAACAGTGAGCTTTTCTAATGCTATAGAAGAAATGGACCAAATTGATTTCATTTATGTTTAGTGCACATACCTTCTAAATGGATAAAAGAGATTTTTCAGGGCTACTTTTAACATTATTTAATTTCAGCCTAATGCACTGACTTTAGGACCCAGCCTCTCTAAAAGTCCTTGCATATTCACAGTTTTCTCAAGTATTGAACTTGATCCATTCCTGTTGACTCCAGTTCTTCTCTCTTCCAGGATTCTTTCAATCACTATAGCACAGATTCATGGCAAACAAGGTCAATAGGATATTGGCCAGCACTGTTAATGAATTGCTGTATGATTGAAGATTGATCATGCACCCACTCTAGACATGTGATTCTTAAAAAGCAGAACATAGAATTTAGACTAGATTATATCTAAAACTGCTAAGAGTGGAAATTCTTTAATATTTGTATTTATAACTCAGTTATAAATGATATTCCTCAACTAGAATGCATCTTTTCTATCTCAAAGACATTCTGGACTGCCATGGCAAGCAGGGTATATTCCCACCATTCTTAGATACTCAGACAAGTTCAAGTGCAGAGGATACCCATCTATTCTCAATATTCTAAATTTCAAATATCAAAAGAAAGCCAGAAACTGCAAAATTTCTCATTTACTATTTTCCAGACCACGTTACCAAATGGGATTTCTAAAACTGTGAAATCCATGAATGTAATAAGTTATTCTTCAAGATTTATTAATTAATCCTTCAATGAATTTTTTTTAGAAAGTATTCTATTTAAAAGTGAATTTACTTACACTGTTATAAAATAGCAATTCATGAAACATTTTTTAAATGTTTGTCACTATTGTTGAAATGCATATAAAATAGTCCAGGTCAACCTGATTCTATCACTTTTCTGCATATGTACATAAACATTCCTGTTTACTGATATTGTTTGTGTGCACCTATGTGCATTTTTCCTTTAGAAGTGACTGGGGCAAATTCAGAACTGATTTGAAACAATCAGTTTTACTGGAATTCATTAAAAAATTATTTTAGTTAATTTTCTATTACTGTGACCAAAAAAACAGATCAATTTAAAGGAGAAAAGTTTTTGTTTGTTTGTTTCTTTGTTTGTTTGTTTGTTTTTAGCTCAAGGTTTCAGAACTTTCAGGGCACAGTCACTTGAGCCTATTGTTTGGGACTTGTGGCTGAACAGTGCCTCATGGTGGGACTCCATGGCAGAAAAATACTGTTCTTCTCATGGCAGGCAGGAAGCAAAATGAGACAAGGCCTCATGGTATGTATATCTCCTCTAATGGCATACTCATTTCCCCAACTACGTCCCACCTCTTAAAGGTTCCACTACCTCCCAACAGCACCACAAGTTCATGATCTACCCTTTAATACATGGTCTTTTGGGGAACACTCCAGATTCAATCTATATCACAAGGAATGTGGACAGTTCTGAGTAAACAAACTGTTTAGGCATACTCAAGCACATTTTTCAAACATTATTTGAAAGTTTATCCTTGAAAAATTTTAGTACAGAACCACTTGTCATTGATCATCACATTTTTTTGATGTAAAATAATATTTGTTTATTAGGGAAAATTGTTGAGTAAATTTAATTTTTCAGTTAGTTGAATAAAAGCAGCATTATAGGTAACCAAAAAAAAAAAAAAACCACCCTAATACTCCACATATGCATGAGGGCTACTTAAAACCATTAATGATTATATGATACTCTTTTATTTTTCAACAGGCAATATTTTGTATACCTTCTCCATTCAAATACACACATGGATGGATGGATGGATAGATAGATACATAGATAGATAGATAGATAGATAGATAGATAGATAGATAGATAGATAGATAGATAGGTAGGTAGATAGATAGACAGACAGATGTACAAAATCTATGCTTTTATATCTTTTTAAGTCTCTGAATATAATAATTTTCCAATGGAGGGAAAAAAGTGTTGTTTATTTATCTAGAAGATGTCTTTAAAAGCTAAGCAGTATATTCCTGCATCCTAAAAATTCTCACATACCATATATATGATGACATAGTCTCAGAATTTTCACTTGAATGTTATCTTTGAGTCAGTAAGTGTAGACTGTGTCACACTGGTACTGCACAAGTGTGACCTCTTAGAACTGGAAGACTGGTTGCATTCAGTACTGTCACATGCCCTAAGTTTGCACTTTGAACTGATTTTATGAAAGGAAAGAATCTCTGTCCAGTTTCTCAGTAAAATTTGGACACAATTTTCTGCTTGCCAATTATGTGTGTTTGTGGTTGTGATCATTTTATTTGAGAAGGAAATTCAACCCTGCATGCAAAAATATTTTTTAAAAAATATATTTCTAAGAATACTTCTCCTTGCAGGCAACTCTGGCAATCTCTCCACAATTTGCAGATATAAGTTGAAATTAAAAGCTACAAATGTAATAATAAGCACCAAATCCTATGGTCATCCAAGAAAATGTAGCATAATTCCCTAAATACTTAAGTAGTTGTTAAAAATTAATATATATATATATAGAGAGAGAGAGAGTAAATTAGAGAGAGAGAAATGTTGAAAGAGATAAAGAGCATTTCATTTTTTATTTGCTTGTTTTGTGTCTCATAAAAACTTCATAGCCAATGAATTTATTATCAACAAAAACAACAACAACAAAAAGACTTAATTTCTGTTACAGTTCTGTGTTCGGTATTTTGATTTATTTCTTTTTCATTAAAATCATATCATGTTTTAGGACCCAAGACTTCGTTTCCCCAATTATCTTTTCTAGATCTCATGAAATAGTCATGTTTTAGGAATAAGTACAAGATTAAAAAATATTTCTTCACACATTAATAAGGCAGATTGGAAATAGAAATAATCAGAGCACAAATTACCTGAAGAACAGTAATATTATCCTTTATTTTTTTTTTAAAGAGAGAGTGAGAGAGGAAAGAGAGAGATAGAGAGAATTTTTTCAATATTTATTTTTTAGTTCTCGGCGGACACAACATCTTTGTTGGTATGTAGTGCTGAGGATTGAACCCGGGCCACACGGATGCCAGGAGAGTGCGCTACCGCTTGAGCCACATTCCCAGCCCCAAAATTATCCTTTAGTTTAGGTGCTAGTCCCATAGCTCTGTGAGACACACAGTAAATATTCAGAAGCCACAGGGAGAAGATGCTTTGTTCATGGCAACAAAAACACACAGGTCTTTCACAGCAGTAATTTTAGTGAAAGCAAACAAACAAAAACCAATTAACCAAACAAAAAACTTCATAAGACTTGATTATTTACTGTCGTACAAAGCTTCATGGCATTGAACTTCCTAAAACGTATGATCTTAATTTTTTTTTCAAGTTTTTTTTATGCAGGTGAATCCAAACAAGATTTTATTCTAGATTCAAAGGAATTTTAATTGTTGACTGTGGTATAATTAACTTTTCTTGCTCTCTGGCATTATTGCCAAAGGAGTTGGTGCAAACAGAGTTGGTAAAGAGACTTATAAACATTCATTCTTTATTTATTCATGCCTTTATTCATTAAAAGATCTCTGTAAAGATCCAGTTGAGTTCTAGTCTTAGTTTCACAAGCTGGGGATACTGACTAAGCACAAATAAAATAAAGAAAGAAAATAATAAAGATTATAGAAATAAAAATGAAAAACTTAATAAAAAACTAATAAGGAAAATCAACAAAACTAAAAGTTCTTTGAAACAGTATCAGCAAAGTTTACAAGCCATCAGTTTGATTAATCAAAGGAATAAATTTGATGACACAAACCAATAAAATCAGTATGCCAAAAAACACTAAAAATACTGGAAATAGAAAAGAATACTCTCAATCTGATAAAGGGCATTTATAAAAAAAAAAAAAAAACACACACACAAAACAAAACAAAACAAAACCCTCAAAGTTTACAACATACACAATGGTGAAAGATTGACAGCTTTCTTCTTGAGCTCAGGAAGATAAAGATATTAATTCTCACCACTTCTACTCAAAATTGTATTGGAGCATAGGCAAGAAAAAGAAATAAAAGTTATCCACAATAGAAAATAACAAGGAAGACTATCTCTTCACAGATAACATGGCATAGTATATAGAAATTCTTCAGAAATCTCCCCAAAATGATTATATCTGGTAAATGGTTTTAACACATGTTCATAATGTGTTTAATATGCATTTTAAAAATTTTTTCTATATTAACAGAATAAAATTAGGAACAATTCCATTGTAATAGAATAAAAATATTAAAATGCTTAGCAAAAAAATACAATAAAAAAGTACAAAACCCATATAAAAATTGTCAATCATTACTGGGAGATCCTAAAGAAGTCTAATTAAATGGATAGATGTTTTCTATTCATGAATTTAGAAACAGTACTGTTAAGATGGCAATTGTCATAAATATGACTACAGGTTAAAAACTAATCCCTCTCCAGATATGTGCTACTTGGTTTGCAAAAATAAGAAAGTCAAGTTGAAAATTTGCTTAGTATTACAAGGGATTCCAATCAGCCAACACAATTTGAAAAAAATTAAAAAAATAAATAAATAAATTTGATGGACCTATAGTTTCCAGTATCAAAACTTACTGTAAAGCTGCAACAGTCAAGCTAATGTAGTACTGGCATAAATATCTATATATATCTATATCTATCTATCGATAGATAGATAGATCAATGCACTAGATTTGACAGTACAGGAATAAACATTTGCATTTTGTTCAGTTTATTTTAGACAAGAGTGTCTAAGTATAGCCTTGTTATCAAATGTTGCTAGCTCAACTGGATATCCATGTTAAAAAGGATGAGTTTGGACCCTTGTAATGTGTAGACAAAAATTAATTCAAAATAGATCAGATACCTAAATATGAAAACTAAAAATATATAACTCCTAAATGTAAACATAACTAAATCTTCATTACCTTGACTTTGACAATGGTTTCTTTGATATACCACCAAAGTCATAATAACAAAAAAATTGATAAATTTTATTTTATCACATTTAAAAATATTTGTGCTTCAAAGGATGCTATCTAAATGCAAAATGAACCCACTGGTTAGAAGAAAAGATTTGCAAAGCATGAATATGATAAAAGACTATTGTGCAGAAAATACAAGCAATTATTAAAACTCAACAATATATAGACAAATACGCTATTTTAAAAATGGACAGGACTTTGGGTAGCTATTTATTAAACAAAAGGTAATAAGCACATGAAGAGATGCTCAACACCACTGGTTAATAGGGAAATGCAAATCAAAACCATAAGATGCCCCTTCATATGACTAAAATGGCTATAATTAAAAAGTGGGACACTAAAGTGTTATGTAAATGTGGAGGGATAACAACCCTTGTATTACTGATGGAAATGTAAAATGAAGCAATCTTTTTGGAAAATTGTTTGGCAGTTTCTCAAAACGCTAAAATAAAATTAACTATCTAACCCAGCAGTTTCACTAGTATCTATGCAAGAGAAATGAAAACCAATATCCAGTTGAACACTAATATATGAATGTTCATAACATCATTATTTATAAGCCAAAAAGTAGAAATAACATAAATATCCATCTAAAGAGTGTACAAAAATGTATTTCTGTGTAATGAAATATTATTCAAAGAAGATCATCATAAAAGACCCCATATTGCCTTAGTCCATTTATGTGAAGAGTCCAAAAATGACAAATTGAATGAAGACAGAAAGTAGATCAGTGTTTCCAGGGAGTGGGAGAAGAATGAATGAGAAGTTACTGTTAATGGATAATCAGATTTTATTTGGGGTGATAAAAACATTTAAAAAATATATAAGGATTATTCTAACAAAATTCTGTTGATATATACTAAAATACACTGAAATAACCTTAAAAAGTGACTTTTATAATATGTGAATTGCATGTCAATAAAGCAGTTATCAATAGGAATATATCCTCCTAATTAAATAAAATTAATTTTATGAAAACCAGGGCTGATGACCAGACATCTTTCATTTTAGGTGGCTCGTAAAATAGTTCAGGTCAGTGAAGATGATTTAGGAAAAAAAAAGTTCTTATTGCTCTGTGACCATCACTACATCTTTCAACAAGGACAGGAGAGGCAAGGAGTAGATTGCATTTGTGTTTTGATAGTTTCAACATTACCTGCCTCTAACACATTGTGTTCTATTTTTTCTGGAACAATACTCTTGAGTGGAACAGAAATTTCTGCTACAACTAAGTGTTGATTTGAGACGAAGAAACACTTTCTCAAAGTATAAGTGGTCCTTAAATCAGTACATAGAAGGATACAGAGGTAATGTACAAATTGGTTTTGTCATTGATGATAATATGTATATATTTTTAAAATGGATTTATTCTCCCACCCCTAATTTATGTTTCATAAAGAAATCATTCCCTTCCATTTTTGTGGTTAGATGTTATTTTCTTGGGGGGTGTGTATCCTAAGGTTATTAATTCCCTATACTCTGAGATCTACAGTTCAAGTATCCCAACCTAAACACATCTTTGAAAAGGGAGAGAGGTTGCCTTCAACCTTTCAGGATATCTCCTTCATCACACAGCTAATCTAAAATTCTCTGCTGTTCCCCACTATCCTGTGTATCTCTTGTCAGCAAGATCTGCAAATGACCCTCTAGCCACTCAATTCACATCTTGTAGTATTTAATGTCTGTCTTTTTTTGTCTGTCTGTACATTAGTTCCTGCCAAATGCTTTCTTTGAAGGGAGAACAAAATAGATTCTGGACACTAAAAAAGACCAGACCTAATTCCCTCTTCAAAATGTTAAAAGTGATGAATTAATACTTTACTTCTTTTGGATCATAGTTATTGCGAGATAGTGGAAGGTTCTCTAATCCACATAAACAATACTATCAACCACACCAGAAAAGAGGCCCGAGTACAGCACGGTTATACCTTTCAAAGTTCTATCTTGGAATAAACTAAAAATTTGTGTAGTATAGAATGTTTTTATTCTTGGCAGCCCTTAAATTCATACTTAAAGAAAAAAAATTAAAATGGTTTTGAAGTCTTCTTGGATCTACTATCAACCTCAGCAAACAATATTTTGATGAATACAGAGTTAATGAATTCTAAACAGATGCAGATGGATTAAATTTCTAATAAAATACTCATTAGTTTTAGAACTGCTATAGCAGTATGCTATTTCCTGCTAGTTTGAAAACTAAACTAGAAAAAGTTTTTGCAAATTATGGACTTGTATTCAATTTCTCCCAGGTCTTGCTGTCTTTGGTTAGCATCTCAAAGAAGAAAACTGAAGTCACTGTCCTAACTTTCGGTTGAAGAGGATTCACATTTTTCTTCTTCTTTTTTTTTTTTTTTAATTTTATTTTCCTCAAAAAAGCTGTCAGAATTCACCAGAAGACAGAGGGATCCTTGTGTGGAATCTGAACACACATTATCAAAGAAAATAACATTAGTTTTCAAAGCAGTCACACCAACTAATTTCGTGTGTGTGTTGGGGATGGGGGTAAAACAATAAAAAAAAAAGAAGGAAAACCCTTCATTTACAATGCCAATTCAATAGGATCGATAGGTTTCATGCTGTGCCCAAGAAGAATTACAACATCACCTCATTCTTTACCTTTCCTGTCACTCTTGTGGGGGAAATCTTTTAATGGAGTGCAAATGTTCTGCTCCCAGTCTTTCTGAAGACACAGAGGTATAACAGGAAGGATATTGGATGACAACAGGAAAAGGCACAGGAAGGGAAACAGAGTGCATATATATGAGAGGAAAGATTACTCAGTAGAGGAGTGAAAGTGAGAAAAGACAGCTGTGTAACAGAAATACACACCCATCTCACTCTCATTAGGATTTATTAGCCCCAAGGAAATGGGGGTGAGAAAAGGCTTGGCTTTTGAAAAAGAGGAAGTCCTTCATTAATTATTTGGAGAGGCAGAATTTTAGTGTTTCCCATCATCTCTTCCTATCTACCTGCTCCACCAACTAAACATCATTACTTAGACCTAAATTCCATGTTTCTCAAGACTCAGTGATTATTTTCAGTATTACTTGTGAATACAGCCAACAATGCTAGATGGAGAAAGGAGGAAGAAATTGTACTTTTTAGAGCCTCCATTGCTCCATTACTATTCTCTTTATTGAAGTAGCCTGGACGAAAAATAGCTGCTCAGGCATTGCTGGTACTCCCAGCATGGGAAGTCATGGAAAATTACAATTTTGAATGAGCCTACCTTTATGAGCAGCCCAAGAAAGTGGCTATCATACTAATGATTTAAGGAGCAATAAAAGTCCACTCTGCTCAAAAAGAGCTACTCACATTTTTACACCACCTTCTAGAAAATTCCACATTACTTCCTCCTAAATTTTCTCTTCCTTTTAAATTAATGGATTTTAAACTTGAGTTTCTTGGATAGTTTCAGGCTACTTGGGACTGTTTTACTTAGGTGAAAGTTAAACTATGCATTTAAGAAACAAAAAAGGATATGGAGTAAAGAGAATGGATTTAGGTGGCTGAGAACTACTTCTTCCCTTTATTCATTTTAAAAGATTTCTAGTAGAGAAAAGAATCAACTAATTATTTTTTATTCCATTTGGAAGAAGTAGATTATATGTTGAGAGGTTTCATGGAGGTTGAAAGAGTTTCATCAAGAAGTTGTCCAATAATTTAGCTTGCAGTTTCTGACTGATGTTAAGCAAAACAGTCTGGATACTACCCAGAACTAGGAATATTGTTTAAGGGATTTGAGTAGAAAGATTGCCTGTATACAGAGATCCCTTCCAGTTCTAAGAGATAATCTGCCAATATTTTTCTGTTCTCATCAATCACAACTTATATGAAAAAAACAGATTTTCAGTAAAGACTTTGAAAAGGATAATATGATCTTTCGAAATCACTCTAGCTTTCAAAGAAAAATTCTATTTAGATTTTATTTTGAAAGGAAATCAAATTATAAAATGTGCAATATGATTAATAGGAATAAATCAGTTCTCAAACAGTAAAAATAAAAGTCTTTATTATTTCAGTCATGTGACCTGGGACTTCATTGTTAGGCAGAAATTTGTGAAGTTGCTATACAGCTGATTAAGCTATCAACATCATTGGAAGCAATTTTGGGAATAAAATGTCAATGCTGTCATCCGTAATGTTAAATGTGATGTTTCTATCCAGGCAATGGGACCACACACTTTCTAAACAGGGAAATCTCAGTAGTTGAGAGTAGCCAAACAAAACTTTTTCTCCTGTTGTCAGTCTATACTTTATAGTGCAAAATTCCAAAGTTGGATCAAGTATAAAATAATATTATTTACAAAAATTGCTAAATGAATATGTTTTTAGTAGACAGAGGTAAATTTTTGCAGTTGCGCTGGTTTGGATTTGGCTTTAGTTTGTCTCCCAAGAGTTCATGTGTTGGAGTCTTCCTTTTTAGTATGGCAAAGTTGGGAGGTGGTGGGACCTTTTAGAGGTGAGACCTATGGAAAGTCCTTTTGCCAATAGAGGTGCTGTCTTCTGGAAGGATTAAGGTTGTCTTCCTGGTACCCTGAAGTAGTTCTTGTAAGAGGAAGACCTTTTAAGAGAAAGCCCAAACCCTGAATTGTGCTTTGCCATATGGTCTGGAGATAGGATCTCTGTCTTTTACAGGATCTCTGTCTTTCACACAGGCTATTACCATTATGACACCATCCACCATGAGATGCTCACCAGAACCAAACTGATGCCGGAACTATGTCTTTGAACCTTTAGAATTGTAAGCTAAGTAAACCTCTTTTCTTTGTAATGTTCTCCAGCCTCCGGTATTTTATTATATTAATGAAAAACAGACTAATAAGCAGCCAGTTTTTTTTTCTATATTAAGTTACCAGCTTTCAGTAAAACACTAGCAAATTCCTTCATACAATAAATCAAAAAATACATTAAAAATAAATTGATGGGAAGAGAATAGATATGAAAAGTACAGTTATAAGGATACTGCTTAAAAAATTCTACTTCTGATTTCAAATAAATGAATAATAAGTTGAGGACAACAGGATCTGAGGAAGCAAAACACATGAGGTTAAGTATTGCCTGGGTGTGACAGAAGTCAGGAAATGACAGTTGACTGAATACAGGAAGAATTTAATGGATAGTGTTCTTTGGAACATTGGTATAATGGTAGAATAATCATTCTGAATGCTTAGGGAACAAAAGTAGGGTTATTACAGTTATTATAAGGGAAATGATTGCAACTAAAAGAAGATAAATCAAAAGCAAATTTTGCGAATACCAAATCTTGTCTAGGACCCAAAGAAAAAATGGTGGGAAATCTTTGAAGAAAAATTTGTCCTAGACAAGCAAACATGCACTTTAAACTGCATTTATTCATCAAGCTATTAGTAACTAATAGGATTAGAATGTAGCCTGTTAGAAAAATATATGCCATGTATGTACTATTAATTTTTTTGGTTCCATTTGCTGAGAAACTAGAGGAGATTTGTCATTTAAAAAATCATGGATACTAACAAAAAAACTTTCTCTGATCTTAAAATATCATATGAAATACTCATGAGGCTGAGCATAGACAACTTTTGAACATGGTGAGTTCAGGAGGACATTTCCCTGAGTGACCTTGACCTATCCAAGTCTTTTCCTTTATAGAGGAAGAATAATTTTTTTCCAATATTATTTTCTTAGTTGGAATGGACTCTTGCAACAAAAGAAAAGGTAAACAAGAGGGGGAAAAAAAAAGAACCATGCTAACACCTACTTTTATATACTTGAAAGAACCCCAGTGAATGAACTGTTCTCCGTTAGGTGGCTTGACTCCAGCTTATATAGTATCTTTAGGAGAACAACTCTGAATCTCCAGGGTAGCAATTTGGGGAGAGGCAAATAAATGGTAGATTCAAGACAGTGAGTAGAGCTTTACAATATAGATCCCTCTGGTATCATCTACAGATAATAAGGGTCTAAAGTTGTCCCTAGTAGTGAATCTTTATTCTCCCTGGTAGAAGGTAAGGAAGATGCAACTTGTCTTTGCAAATCTATACCCTGCTTTTAATAGTAGCAACATAGAGAGGTTTTCTGTATCTGATGGTTGTTAATTGCCATTAACTCATCAACCCTCTATACTTAAAGGCATATTCTGTTCTCCCACATCCCCTTGATTGTCATCATCTTGCAGAACATACTGAAAATGTAGCATCCTGAGATAAGGAAGAAGGGTCTGGAATAGCCCAGACCTTTCCCTCATCCCTCCGGCAATAAAATATTTTGATATGAAAAGGATGAGGGAAAGTTACTTTACCTTACTTATATAAGTATTCTCTATCAATGAACTCATACTCTGGAAGACAGGTTTGTGTAGAACCTTATATCAGACTTAGAAACTTCAGCAGAAACTGGCTAGGTCTTAGGTGTTCTCCTCCCAGGCTCCAGGATCTGTGCCTGGTACTTCTATATAACAATAAAATTGACCAAGATACAATTAAAAATATTTAACATGGCTAAGGAAAGCTTGTACATAGTAAAAAGAGCTAAGCTTTATATGACAGCTATATGAAGGCATTGGGCAAATAGAAAAATGACTACTTCTTGAAAACAGTGAATCTATTGCACTTGGTAGGGTCTACTAGAAGAGCAGAGGTAGTGGCACACGATGCCTCACTATAAGCCCCAGGTTGATTACTGATCAGTGGTGCAATTTTGCTGAATCCAAGTTAATGTCTGATTCTTATGAAGTGGAGGTTGCATATAAAGAAGGAGCCATGTATGAAGAAAATAAACACATGTTTTCATATCATACAGAATTATTGTGAGCATCCACTTGAACCGAATACGTGAAAACATTTTCTAAAACGTGAAGTGTTATGGAGTTTTGAAGGATGATTTTTCATTAATCAAATATCAGTCTCACATCTGACAGTTCACATGGTCTCTTTGTCTCTGAAGCATACTTCCAAATCTTGCATGCGAATTATCTGCATTCTAATCTATTCAAAACTTAGTTGTTTAGAAAATAGTTAAATATTTAAATTAAATAATTGTTACTTATATTAATAGTATATAAATTATATATAAATATATAAATTGTATTTATATTTATAATTATTAAATAATAAATAAAAATATTTAAATATTCTGGGAGTGACTTCCAGACATCAAAATAGCATTTGGTGAATGGTGAAAATGTTAATTTAGTAATAAATTCTGCTCTTTTGTTTTCCAGTCAACCACTGGATTTAATGTGATAGCACTATCAGTATAAAGACCCAAGAAAGGACAGTAGCTATAACAAATTAGAGGACTTAGCAGAGAAACACAACATGGACAGAGTTGTAATTATCTAGTAATACCGAGGTTCATAAGCTGGATAGTATTTTTGAAATGACCATTAAAACTAATTTCTTGTTAGGAATTTTCAATCAATTTGTTCTACAATCCTATCTGAACAACCATAAGAATTGATATCATTTTTTATTTCGTGACTTCCTTTAAAAAAGCAAACTGTTTTTGAGCCTTGTACTTTTTCAGTTCATTGAAAACTAAGACTATGAGATGGAGACAATTATAATATAACTCTTAATTCTCTGGGCTTGGATGACTGACAGGTCCCAGGTGCTCTCAGCTAGAGATAATATTCTCCGGGTGGCAGAGCGTGGGTCCCAGGTAGATTTCACAGGCAGTTAGGTTGATGGCTCTACAATTGCTTCCTAGGCTGTCACTCGCCTGCCTGTTCATGGGCTTCAATGGGCTCTCCTGGTCCCCTTAGGTGTAATTTTTTCTTGACTTTTCTTTGATCCTGAGGTAATGGAGCATTTTATCAATTTTAGTGAATAAGTCTTGATCAGGTTCTTTTTCTTTCTTCGGAAGATCAACATTCTCAGCTGTTTGTTGAAGGAAAGCAGGAAAAAGGTGAGGCAGAGGCCTCCCTCCCTGCCTCCTTGTGCTTTTTATGTTAACCTTTATAATGTATTCCAGGCGACAGTATTCCTAGAGTCCTCCATAAGAGAACATTTTTAGTGGCCCAGCAAGGCCCAGTTAACTCTACCTAAGATGAAAGGCCCCTTATCATAGGCCTGTTGACAGGGGATTTGGATGTTGAACTCCTGTAACTATCTACCAGTGGTAGTGTGAAATTCACCACTTCTCAAAGCCTTTTCTGAGTTTTTTAATACGAGTTACTAAATCAGAAGGATGCATTAATCCAGCAATTTCTGAGATAAAAAGAGGGAGGAAGGATAGGCTCTAGAAACTCTTGTCATCCTCATAGTATTTGCACACATATTATTTTGCCAACATTAGGTTCATCAGAGGGTAGGGGGTGGAAACAACAATTTCTTTTTCAAATTAAAGGCAATTATTAGAATGCCACATCGGCACAAAATTTAATTAGATTTATCCCTGGATCCATTAGCATTCAAGTAATTAAATTGATTGTGATATGTCTTAGAAGAGGGGAGGGGCAGAGTTCACCTATTATGGATAAAAAAGTGTTATTTACCCAAAATACTGATTATAAGACTCAAGTGAAGATACTGTTCCTGGTCTTTGAGGTGAGATATTCTGTAAAATATTGTACATAAGATATCTTCAGCTCTAAAATTAAATGAATGCTACTTAATTAACCTTGTCTCATTATGTGAACATGAGTTTTCTGAAGAAAGAGACAGTGATGACAGTGAGCAATGAATTTTTGAGCTGTGCTGATCTCGTGCTATTCCAGGTTTTGATATAGATTCTTTACTTTAAAGGACACTAATGCAATGTCAAGTACTCCAAATTTAAAGTAACTCCATGTTAATTTAATATGTATGTATTTCCCATAAAGATACACTTGATATTTGTGAGGTGAGACTGGAATTGCAGAAATGAATAGCAGCTTCCCTCATGGTGTGGACTCTCTTTGGGAATAAGTGGTGTTTCCAGGTTTTAGCAAAAAAAATGAGGCTATTATGAAATGTAACTTCTCTTTTCTATGGCTCTTTGCTCTTTACTCTGATTGCTGAAAAAAAATCAAATCAGTAACCCATCATTAGCATCTGCTTAGAGCTAGATAACATGTGATTTAATTATTCTTACTGTTTTTGCTTTATTTTATTTGGTGCTCATTCACTCATTTGTATCTATTTATCTAATTTTAGAATTAGTTGTGGTACCAGAAAATGAGGAAAAAAATACATTTTTTTCTCTTCTAGTGAGTATCCTCATAGCTGAATGTACAGTGTTTTTTTCAGTAAATATGTTGATTGATTGATTGATTGATTACAGACTCTCAAGCCCAATATTTTTTACTAAGTATTCTGTTTCATGATTTTTAGTGTCTCAATATGTAGGATCAGGGAAGAAATTCTTTCCATATATAGTATTTTCCTTCAGAAGAGAATCACTCAACACCTCAGACTTCCACAGCAGGTCCAGTTTTATATAAGGCAGAAAGTCTCCAGGAAGTGGGTGTCGGCTTCTTCTTGTCTGCCTGGTTCTGTCATGCAGATGGAACATGGCCAAGTGAAGCCATTGTGCTTTTGATGCTCAACTTTTTTTCCATATAATTTATTGTGCTTTCTTCACTGTGACTGTCTATATGCACTCACGTAACACTTAATGACAGGAATATGTTCTGATAAATGCATCATTAAGCAATTTCAAATCATGTAGATTGTACTTACTCAAGTTGATATGGCTATTGTGTCATTGGTGAAATAATCTTAGGGAATCACCATCACATATTTGGTCCATTGTTGACCAAAACCTTGTTGTACAGTGCATGACTATATTAGCAAGACACAACACAGTGGGAAGATAGGATAAAATATTTTTAAGTTTCAAATGGAGACTAACATATTATAGAACATTACCCAACGAAGGTGGGCTTAATAATGGAAATGGCAAATTGAGTCTGGAAATATTTATTCTGAATATAACAAAATGAATGGTCTATTCCTACTTTGTTTCAACGTTAACATTCTTAATGTTAATCATGGTCTTGGTAACTTCTATTACTTGTACTTCTATTGGATGAGTGATTGGATAAACAGAACTTTATTGCACAACATATTGTGTGAACTTATGAGTCAGTGGGTATCCTGACTGACACAAATACACACTCTTCTTCCAGTGTTTCAATTCTCTGTAACTTTGAAGTTCTAGAATTGAATGTGCAGTTGAAAATGATCTAAAGATTGAGAACCTTTCTTCACTTTGTGAACAACAACCTGATGAAAGAGTCATAAATATGATTATCAAACACTTACAAAGTCCAGAATGACTAAAAGAGAAACAATGTGAACATTCAAATTTTATGTTGCACTAACTCTGTACTGGGAACATTATCAAAATGCATTCTGCTGTCATATATACCTAATTAAAATAAATAAAGAATATTTCTGTAATAACTAGACGTTAGGTCAGTTTTTATTATCATTATCCTCCACTCTTATTCCTAATTTTTTTTTATATCTAGGTAGTTAAACACTACCTGCCAATCCCCAGTTTACTTGTAATTTTACAACTATATTAAGGCAATCTTACCAGCAAATTGTGCTTTTCAAAGAATTTCGCTGTTATCATATTTGATGTAATTATTTGAACATTGATTCCAATATGTCACTAACTTATTTTTATTTTATGAATTAAATATTCAGTGCCACATGTTACCAGGAAGAAGCTTATTTGTTTTTGTCATTAACTTATTTTTTTCTAATATAAGGTAGAAATGTGTTGAGTAAAGGGCAACCCGCTCCTAGATGTGCCAGTGTACCCCACTCAAGCGTTTGATGACTGCTGCTTCAGGGAAGAGTCTTCATTAGACTGGGTGGTGTACTGGGATGCTGCTTCTTGTGTTTCATAGACATTCTGCCCTATATCACCCCAAATAATGAAACCAATTCTGTTATTGCTGAAAACACAAGAAGGGCTGCCTTGTAGCTCAAGGTTTAATGTCGAGTGTGCTTTCCTTCAGCAAGACGCCGGCTTTGAGCCTAACTTCCCACGGGGCAGGTGGAAGAGGAAGAAGAGAGTATGCAGAGAGGCCGGACTCTGGTCTTTTGTCACATATTCAATATCCCCCAGCACTACATTGAGGCCAGTGGAACTCACCTGGGGCCCATGAACTTCTAAATGGAAGTTTAGACTGGAATCAAGAGTTACCTGACACCAAATCCAACCTCTCAGAAGCACATTCATTTCATTAGGATCCTCGCCTTCCACCACGGGATCAAATCCTTCCTTCTCTCTCCAGTTCCAGTAGTGATAACCATGTTTTGGGCTGGTACGCAGAAGACCTATCTCAGATTATCATTTATTTTCTATTTCTCATAAGAAAGCATCATAAACTCCTATGATGTAGACTATTTACTAGTCACTAGGCAGAGTCCTCTGTCCACTGTATGGCAAAGAAAAGGCAGAAATCTACTGCATCTCAAATGTCATGGTAAGGGGAAATTATTTGGTATTAGGGTGAAAAAAAAGCAGGAAAAAGCAGGTCTGCTCCATGTAACATAATGTTAATTAACTTAAAGGGTAAAAATATGAATTTGTAGTGATACAACAAGGGAAGCCCAAATGTCTTTACCCCTTGCCACATATGAACAAGTGATCATTTCCTCGGTGCTGCCCAAATTATTTCAGGAGGCTTTAGCATCTCTCAGTCAAACCCCAAATTTAAATCCCTGCAGAATTCATGAGCTCAAAGTCTGGACAAAGGGACATTTCAAGTTTCATATCATCCTTAGACTTTCCCTGCACCAGCTGTGAAAATCAATTAGCCCCGGTGAAAGCTGAGCTGCTCTATGTCCTCAATAATGAAAAAGGCCAACTGCACACTAGCAATTTTCTCTGTCCTCACAAAGACGAATGAGGACTTTGAATCTTTTTTCACTGCTCCATGGAATTGCCTTTTACTTCTGTTTTGAAAGTTGCCAGACATACCGGGAGATTAACACAGAAGACTCTTCAGAGCAGCGGGAAAATTATACCATTGCAACCAGTGACATTTGTGACTCCCTGGAGCTGATAGGCAGCCACCAGACAGTCAAAACAAACACCTCCCAAACACATGCCCAACTCAGCTCCCCCTTGCCTTGGCTGCCTTGATAAAAACTGAAATGGATGATGGTACCTCATCCATTCTAAAGACCCAGTCAGGAGCTCACATCATAATTCAAGGAAACAGTAGCATGTACCTGGATGAGGAGGAAGCCACTGAGATGATGCTGAGCACTGGGAAATCCCAGAAGGGCAGAGGTTCATTCTCTGGCCATGGGATCTGAGGTGGCTCCTCACCAGCCTGTTCTGTCTTTTCTGGGAAGGTAGTCGTTTCTAATGAATGGGAAATAAAGCAAAAAAAAAAAAAAAAAAAAAAAGCCCTCAGCTCATTCCTTATGTTATAGTTAAAGCGTCATCCCGGGGTTTCATAAACTGACTTCCAGACCACTCATGTATAATCGAATCAAGCCTTTATTGAAGCATACCGGTGGCAACTGACCAGAACATAAAGCTGTTCCCCTGATCAGCCCTGAACAATTGCAAGGGTGCTCCTTATAAGCCTGAAAACCACAAAAAGGAAGTTTGGGGATCTAGCCAATGCAAGGAAGCCAGGTTACAGAAGCAGGAGAGTGCAGTCAAGAGGCCAATCACAGTTAGCCCAGTCACCCCAGTTACAGAAACAGAGCCCCGTTACCCTAGTTACAGAAACAATGCACCATTAGGTAGTTCCATATTCTTAATGGATTCTGTAGCAAAAGGAAAACAACATCTTGCCCTGATTATGACCCTTCTACTTGGCATGGTTATTTTACCAAATGGAGTCACAAAACAAGATGGAGTGACTTTGGGTTGACTATCACACTTACATACCACCACAGCCATCATTTTTGTCATCAACTACCCGTGTGATTAAACAATAACATTATAATAAAGTCTCCACTTGGTGAAATATTGGTTTCTCAAACATGGTACTACTGGGACAGTGAGCTGAGTAATTCCTGCTCCTGTAGGAGGGTGGACAGTTCTGTGCACTGTAGATACAAACAACCTCTCTGACCTTTACCCAACAGATACCAGTACCCACCACTTCCACCTTGTGATAAAAAAAAAAAAAAATGTTGTTAGACATTGCCAAACAAGTCCTGGGAGGAACAAGATCACCCCAATTGAGAATCATTAAATTAAAATGATATTTCCTTGTAACTTTATTAAGAACAAAAGAATTCAAAGAATCAGGGAAATTTTATATTATTAACACAACTCAGTGTATATTTCAACTGTCACTGATATAGCTTGCTCCACATTTTTAATGTAATTAATCAGCAGATCATAGATTCTTATTACAAGACTTTTACATGCACAAAGATAACTAGATAAATAAGATTTCATTTTCAAAATGATTAAATTCAAAAACATTGTTTGTTTGTTTATTAAGATCTTTTGCCTCACCTTGTAATTAAAACTACATTTCACATATGGTGTCTCATTTGACTCATAGATAAGAAAATCAAATCCCTTTCATATTTTTGTTTTGGAACCAGATGCAGTGAATATAAATGACTCGCTAAAGAGTAAATGTCAAAAACTTTCAAATAAAAGTATTGTTTTCTCTATATGACAATCTTTCTCAGTACCAGAAAAAGAGGGAGACGTATTTGATATCTTATATAAGAACTTTAATGAAAAGTGTGAATTACAGAGGAAGAGATGCTTGTTGAGACTTGATTCCTTTTCATTAGTCAAAATTCTTGATTCAAGTCAGTACCATTATCACTAATCAGGAGCAAGTCACTTCAATCCTGCCGTCACCAGAGGAAGAGAATGGTAGATTCTGAACTGGATCTAAGGTTTAGTCGTCTATTAAATAGAATGTGGAAGACTAAAATACTACAATTCCTACAAATTCCTCCTACCTCAGTGCAAATGATACCTTCAGGATCTCTGAGCAAGTAAAAAAGTGTCATTTTCTGCTCTCAACCTGGGTTTGGCCATGTGACTTGCTTAGCCCTATGTGACATTAGCAAACATGACATAAGTAAAAGCTTGACTGGTGTTTCTGCTTTTGCTTTTGCCCTTGTTTTGAGTTTCAAGTGACCACAGAAGCTATCCTGTTAGACAATGTGACATCCTAGTCAAGTCAGTGCTGATGTGGAAACTGACTTCCTGCCAATTGCTTACCCTTCAAGAGACCAACCCATCACTGTCTGACCACAAAGACCTCATGAGTTGTCTATCCCAGAGTTGGGATTGTCCAAAGGAAACAGAATTCCTGAAGTGTTCCAATTGGTTGCCTGAAATCACTGAAAGATGAAGAAATTAGCAAAAAAAAAAAAAAAAAAAAAACTAACCAACTCACTTACATGTAAGCAGCAAACTTCAAATAAGACAGCAAGTAAATTATTGCCAAAATGTGTCAGTCACTTGGTTTCATTGTTTTATTTAAATAACTTGTGAAAGAAATATAAGTTTCAGTTGAGTTTATTTCTGTGATAGAGTGAGATTAGTGATTGTGGGAGAATGGACATCCTGTGAATTGCCTCAGATTCTATTGCTCTGAAGTCATCATTTTTATCTTCATCATGTGAGCCAGGTACAAAGGTACATAGGTAACTGTGTTGTCATTGTCTACATTTGAAATATGGGTAAAATAGTGACATACATTACCTAAAATTACTATAAAGAGAGAATTTATAACTTATTAATAACCTGCCCCAAATATTTATCATTTATACACACACACACACACACACACACACATGTTTGTCTCCATGAATATTTGCACATTTCTATCATCCACATACATGAACACACAGGGGGCATTTTCTTAAGAAAAATAAAAAAAAAGAAGACTGTTTTATTTCATTCTTAATGGCAAGTTATAAAAGCACAGATACTGGGCCATTTTATCAAAATGGAAAAGTACCTAAAAATATGCCCCACTCCCCCATTTTAGACACACTAGAGGACTTTTATACAAATTATTTTATGCAATTTCTGTTGTTCCTTGTGATATAGGGATTGTATAAAACAGAGTTGTATACCACCGCAAGTACCGTGCTATCTATACTTTATGCTTTAACATAGTAAGATATCTATGCAGGTTACTTTTAAAGTTATAGCAAGATATACTCACAATTGCATCTTGATGAAAAATATTTGAGAAGGTAAATCTCAGATGAACTTTCAATACTGGCATCAGAGTATTAACCTTGTAAATGCTGACACACCATTCATGTTAAAGGCTGATTACATGAAAGAAGACCAATTGATATCTTAGCAGTTCAGCACCCTATTTAGAGATGTGTCTACAAATTCATTCTTATTACGCATAGCATCTGGTTGAGTAAAATAGTAACAAATACCTTAATATTTCATACTCTATATGTTCTATTTTCAGTGGTCTTGAGCAATAAAAATGCTCTTGCTAGCATCCATTCTTGAGATTAGAGGTTTTATTTAAACCAAGAAATTAACATCTTTTACAAGAAAAAGTGTGACAAAATTTATTTATGAATTTGCAAATTGTCCTTCCCCACTGGGAACAATAACTAGTTTTAGAGCTTAGGCTATAACAGGGCCACATATAATTTTGTGAATATAAAAAAATGGCCTGATCTTGATGATATAATTTATTCTTCTGACATAAGCTGTTTTATTTTTTTCCCCTTCCATGGACTTCTACTATAGTAAACTAAGAAAAATGAATTAAATAATACCCAAAAGTCAGCTTCTGTGGGTAGACTGTGGCAGACCCACGATAACATGCTTCATTTCAAGCACTTGACAAGCAAAGAATTTAAAGAACCATAAATCACTCTAATGGTTCCTAATTTTAAATGGACTATAAACATTTTAGACAATTGTTTTTCCCACTTAATGGTTCTTAAGAGCACATGAGGAAACTCCTCAGGATATCCAGCAGGTGTTCTGAAGATTCCGTAAAATAGTTGCAATCTATTATGGAAGTTTTCTGGTAGCTAGCATTTTGACCAGTATCTTCTGAAATGATTTTCTCAGGGTTGTTGCATAAGTGCTGTGTGTGTGGTGTGTGTGAAAGAGAAAGATGAAGAGACAAAAGTGGATGTATCACCATATTTGCTAGAAACTAGAGTAATCTCATAGCAAGTGCTTTGTTTTATTTTGTTACTTACACATGAACATGCTGTCAATTTATAAAATAATGCTTGATCTTCTTAATTTTATTTTTATTTAAAAAAAGAATACCTTTGGTCTTTGATATCTTTTCACACTCTCTCTGAAAGATTTTGCATAAAACAGAAAGCAGAAGGCATAGTTGTTACAGTTTAGAAAAACATAATATCATCTTCCATTGACTTTCCTGTCAAAGGGAGACACTACTTAACTCAGAGTTTACAGGAATGCATTATTAATCATTAATAAATTATCAGTTCTGACTCGTGTATCTCACTGGTGTACTGGTGAACAAATAATTTCCTGCATGCCTCTAATGTAACAGTGCAAAAGTAAAAACTTTCTGATTCCTTGTTACTGATTTGACTATGTTTGTCCAGTTTGGAACAATTCCAATGCCTTGTAGTAAAAGTACAGAACTCTATGGAAGATATAGCATTTTGAAGGCTAAATACATCTATTTCTACATTCGGATTTTTGCCCATATAAAGTGAATAATAATAATATCTATCATCACTAATTTCTATTTATGTATTCATTTATTTATCTATCTATCTATTTATTTATTTAATTTTATACCAGGGATTAAACCCAGGGGTACTTAACAACAGACTCACATTCATAGACTTTTAAATATTTGAGACAGCATCTCTCCAAGTTGCTCAGGGTCTCATTAAGTTGCTGAGGCTGGATTTGAACTTATGATTGCCCTGTCTCAGCCTCAGGAGTAGCTGGGATTACAGGCATGCATCACCACACTCAGCTCCTTCTATCTTTTTAATTCTACAGTTGAGCTTTCTGAATCCACCAATGAAAAAAATTGTCAAGTATTAATAAATAAAAACTGCAAAGTAGTTATGTAATGCTATAGTATCTTTTCAAACTCTAGTCCAGTTTAAACTATATTTCATTACCTGTTTGTCCTTACTATTAAAGATTGTATTTCCTTAAATTGACAGCAAAAATAGATATATTTTAAGTAAACATATATCTCTTTGTGTCAGTAGATATGGAAAACTGATGTCACAAATGTTTTGAGAAAATGCCATTAATAGCAAATATTTAAAACTTCAATTTAGAAATCAAAAGATGAATAAAGAAATGCAAATAATATATAGTAAGATATTCCACTATACAAATAACAGTGATAATTATTTTACTTGTAAAATCTAATGTGTTTGCTATAATAATCTATCAAAATAAATAATATTAGCCATATTTCAACATGAATCAGCTGAAACCCAGAGCAGTAAAATGACTTTTGTCACAGGACATTCAGGTTATAGGCAAAGGAGTCAACATGGGTTAATTTGATAAAACATTCCAGACTCTAGTTATGTTAAACTCACAGAATCATCTGCAACTGTTTTCTTATCCTGGTAGAATTAGAATGTTCTAGCGTCTTAGCAATGTCTCCCATCCTGTTATTTTTTCCTGAGACCTTCCTTAGGAGATTCAACAATGGGGATTTTTTTTTTTTTTAAACCAGAAAAACAAAAACTGTTGTACTTTCATTATCTTCTGTTTGAAATTTTAAAAGTATTTGTATTTTAGACCTGAAAATACTTTGTCAGTTGATGTATGTGAGAATGCAAATCAGAGGCTAGAAACAAAAGTGTTCTGTAAGTGGAAAGGGATAGGATTGGCTTGGAGCCAGGAAACTGCTGTGGGTGAAGAGGTTCAGGTAAAGGGAGAATTCTGTGAACAATGGCAGATGAAGCATCCAGGATCCTGAGGAGGGCTGTCTGATCTCCTTATGAAAAGTACTTCCCTAGAATGTTCCCAAAACTAGTGATTTAAGTTATTGCTGATAAAAACAGGAGGTTCCAATCTAAATGGTGATGTAGACATCTCTACAAGCACTGAACCTTTGGAGAAAGCAAATATCAGTTAAATTTCTGAAGATTTTCCAAACATGCAATAAAAGCTCAAAGTATGGAGATCAAAATTGACAAAGAATTTATATTCTTTGCATTTTAATATTACCTTTATATTAGACTAACATGAATTTTTAAGGTATTTTAAAAGCCAGCAAATGTTTTCAAATATTCATTAGGAATTATAGCAGAAAACAATCAGAAAAGTAATGCTTCCATTCTGCCTGTGGTGAAATCATATATCATGCATACATTCATCTTAGAAACCTCATTACAAACATAATTAAAAAGTGTGTCTCTGATAAACCCATATCACTTTATAGCAAGTTGGTATTTAAGCCCTGTTGTTAGGACTTACAAAGTCATTTGCAGTTAGGTGAAGATTTTATATCCCTTAAATCATTGTAGTTATGTGAATAATTACAAATTAAAGCAAATAGTCAAAATAATTTATTAAAAATTTTTTATAAATCAAAATACAAACACAGAAAGTTCCTGTATACAGATCATGAGAAATCCTTTTCCCCAGTGTTTTCTAAAGTGTTCCCCAAACTATCTATATCAAAATCATCTATGGCGTTGTAAAGGTGGCTTTTTTAAGATACATCTCAGTTATATTGGACCAGACTCACTTCATTGAAAATATATTTGTTTAGGGTTTATAGGTAACTTTTATTTATAGTGAAATCAATGATCTTTCTTAAAAAATTAAATGGGGATAAAATGTACTCCACCATCTTTTCCAAACATTTGTTTCCCAAGGTGAAGTTAAGAAAATATGAATATCAATAGGTTAAAAACACCCCTGCACTGTAATACAGCCATCCATCTTCATCTACTCTTCTTGTGGCCCCAGACTGAAAGGCTGTTGTGGTTTCAGTAGATAATAAACTTACGCATCCCAATAGGAAGTAGCCTTTAGCATCAGCCCATTTCTGTAATAGCTACTCCTGAATTACTTCTCTGCTGATATTCAATGTAAGGTCTCTGACAGTAAGGCTTAGGGATAATAGCCATGGCTTATCAAGCTCCATAGTAGAACCATGAATAAAACAGATGAAAAGATCCAAGGACTGGCAACTTTTCAAAATTCACTTTTTTTTTTAACCCTGTACTGGAATCATACAGCTACAAGAGCAATTTGCATAGGATTTCAAAGAGCTGCATTGTTTTTGAACTTGTACCTCCACGCTATCTCTGATTTTCACATCTTCAGGCTTTTTAAAGAGAGCATGATGATAAGTCATCCTCATATGGTACACACATTTTTAAAAAATGTATTTCACTTGCCTTAACTCTTTCTGACAGAAAGGAAGAAAAATAAAATGACTTTCATTATTCAGCACTGGGATGTTTCCAAGAAGGCAGCTATGCAAGCCTTGTATGCAGTTTTGGTTGTAGATTTCTTATAGAGAATCACCTTACAGTATATCATCAAAGCAAACAGTTACCAGGTAGCTCATAACCACTAAAATGATGATGAAATCTAAGCCTTTATCTTACACTGATGGAGAAATGAGAAGTGAGAAATATTAGACTTCTGTTGAGTTTCACTGATATTGAACCACCCAGAGCTGCTTGGGGCTCTACAAATTAGGGTCCAGCTCCTCAGGGAGGCCTTGTTCTCTGACTGGTCTCTCTCTATCTGCCATCCTGAAATGTAGTTGTTGGCTTTTTCTTGCTTCTATTACATGCAAATAATTGAATAATGGTCATGGTAATTTGTATTACTAGTTATCTGTCTTGGTATTTCTTCTCTTCTACCTATTCAATTAGTAACATCCATTGCTTCCATAGTTAAGTGAGGTAAGAAAAAAGAGTGAGACTATCAGGACAAGTATAGTCTTGTATATAGAAGTATCCTTGATCCCTGATGATGATGGAGTAATAACCCCAACTTACCAACACCTTTCTGAAGTCTTTTTTTTAATTTTTTTTGAGGGAGAAATTACTTCTTGTTCAAACTTTTTTTTAGATCTTCCTTTATACATAGCTGAATCTAATTTTAATTGATATACTCACCAAAGATTTCTGCAGCTCATTTCATATGCCATCCTTTTCCCTATCTCAAGTCAAATGTCAGGAAAGGTACTATTTATCTCTAGAAGTGTACATTAGGCCTAAGACATTAATGATGAATCTGTCTCAGGGATATCCAACTTCCATGGTATATACAGCTTCCTGGACAAAGGAAATAGTCTCTCAAAGTATACATAAACAAACTAGTAATCCTCAAGCATATGATAGAAAACCCTTTGAATTTTTATCATTTTCTATAACCAGTTGTTTTCACCTGTAAATTGTGGTTCTGTAAGATCTGCAATCTCTGAGTCCTTCACAGTTCCATAGATGATTTCAACAAAGTTTTTGTGAGTCTTTCCTATTGTGATTTTTAATTTTTGGAAATCCTAATAATTTTAAGTGATGTATGCTTGACTTTGTTTTCAAATCTGGTTGTTATTTTTCCTACTTATCAGATTTGCAGTGGCCAAGTTAAATAATAGAAGGATCAAAAGTAAGAAACCATGAAGAACTAGGGTAGAAAATCCTACCATAAAATTTAGTTTCAGTGACTTCTCTGATTTTTATTCCAATGATTTAATTTCTCAGCTCTGGGGAAATGCAAGTTAGCAAACTAAAGCAAATTTATCACTTCTGAAAACTGCTGCAAGACCCCAAAGACAGAATGATTACCCCCAAAATTGAATTTTAAATAAAAGTAATTAGTTTTATCTTGTGTTTTAATTCATTTACCTCTGCATAGACATCCTCCTGGAGTTTTGAAACTCATCAGTGATTATCCCTGGAGCTGATCCAATAATGTGAGAATAAATACATCATTAACCAATTATACATAATGACTCCAAGACATGCCAATAGTTGAGCAGTTCAGGTGATTTATCAGGCTCACTTCAAACAACCTATTCATGTTTCATATCTTTTATAAAAAAATACATTAAAAGTTAAACAAGACTTTAGATTTAATTATGTTCATCTCCTAAGGATATAAATAAACAAAACAAAGTAATTTATTTAAAAATTTTAAGTTTGTCACATATAAATATCCTTGAGATTAAGGAATTAAATATTTATTTGAAGTTAGCAGAGTATGAAAACTTTTCAGTTCTTTTGGCTTTTTTTAAATAAGTCTGTTAACGTGGTCCTAAATGCTGATAAGACATAAAATCTACTGAGTTCAAGAACACATTCTGGATTTCACATCTATCAAAGATCTAAGTAGTGAACTTTCAATATTGTAACAGGCATTTAAAATAGAATTGAGCCATGTCTTGTGTGGATCATAATTAGGTCATTATTTAAAGTAATTACCTACTTGTAAGCACTAAAAGGGTAAATAGAGTGTCAAATGTGTGGTTTCCCTTAAAAAAAAAAAAAAGAATTCTTGGGAATTCTGTTTTCTCTACTTTGTGGCATTTGATCCATTCTATCTTATCTACTCTTCTTTGGGCAAAGTTTTAAAAAAATTGCAGGGTAAGCTCTAGAATCATAGCAATTCATTCAAATCCCAAATCTACCAAACTGTACCACTAACAAACTACTAGAATTTAGACAGCTTTTAAAACTATCTGAATCTCTACTTCTTCATTAGTATAATGGATAAAATAAAAATGATTTCTATCATATAGATATTTTAAGAAGTTTAAATAAAATAATCTACTGATGGCCCTAACAATAAGGCAAGCCAGCACTCAATTGTTAACTATCATATAATCAAGAAATTCTCATGTTTTCTATTTTACCTTCTGTGTTCTATGATATTACATCAGATATGTGGGTGGGGGCCTTGTGTATTTTTTCTTTTACCAATACCAACTGACATATATGTTTTACATTAAATAAGAATTCAATGGAGGTAAGCCTAAATTATTTTGTAAGAACAACAAAAACCAATAAATATATAAGGGAAGAAAGTAACTGAATTATACTGAATGCATTATGGTTTAGTCAACTTTTTTTGTGACTGTGACCAAAAGACCTGACAAGAGCAACATAGAGGGGTAAAACTTTATTTGGAGTTCACAATTTCAGAGTTTTCAGTTTATAGATGCCTGACTTCATAGCTCTGGGCCCAATGTGATACAGAACACCATGGCAAAGGATGTGGTAGGGAAAACAGCTCACGTTATAGTAACATAAGTCAGAGAAAGCTCCCCTCACGAGAGACAAAATATGAACCCCAAAGGTAGGTCCTTAATGACCCACATCATCTAGTCACTGCCTATAGTTAACTGTCCAGTTAATCCACACCCATGGATTAATCCATTCATTAGGTTAAACCTCTCATAACCCAATCACTTCATCTCTAAACTTTCTTGGATTTTCTCACTCCTAGCTTTTGGGGGATACCTCATATCTAAATTATAACTCTTATATGGGCCAAGTTCCACAGGGGATTATTTTTATGATTCTTATGTAATTGTGAAATAACAACCTGTAAGGTAGTCTCCATGATATATAGGATGGAGCTTATACAGAGAGTGATAAAATTTTCTGTGTCACAGAGCACAGATTCAAAATTTGACTTTCACACCCTCATGTTTTCTTTATTGTATGGGGTTGTGCTTCACTGAGTTGAGTTGGCCATGAATGCTGACACCATATAATTGTAGATGTCTGTCAAATGCTGAGCCACAAAAATATAAGTATTAAAATGATTTATTACATGACAAGATAGAATCACATTTTTAAAATATATATACATGCCTTTTCTAGTGGCACAATTCATAAAACATAAATTGTCTTTTTATTATCTGGATAGGCAATCATGGGAGGGCAAACAGATTCATATAATGAGGCTAAAAAAATTGATAAAATAAGTGATATTTGATACAACAAAGATAAAAAAAACAATTTTGCTAAGATTTTTCAAACACAGCCAATAGGTTAAAAAGTTTTTAACATAATAAAACTTTTATACATGTTTTTAAATACCTGAGTCTTTTTTTTTTTGCAATCACTTTGACAAGCCCATATCACATTTGTAGAGTTTTGTAATAGAATCGAATCAAATATGTTTGTAAATTCTAAAAGCTGAGAAATAATTTTTTGAACAAGACGTTGAATCACATACATATATATCGAACTGTGACACTCAGAAAGCCAGACTACAGTGACTTAAACCATTGGTAGCTATTTTGTGTCCATATATAACCTGGGATTAGCTGTTGCTGACTTTTGGACACTAAGCATTGAATTAGCCAGATGGGCACTTTCTTTCTACTCTGACATCCTAAGTTCCTCAGCTGCTCCCTGCTTGTTTACCTCCTTTTGGTGCTTTGAACCAGGGGCCCTTGAGGATAGGCCACTTACTCTGAAGGCAACAGAATGGGCAAATGCAGAAAACCACAGTGTCATTTCTTTTTCGGAAAGCAATTTTTATTTCCAAATCAAACTCAATTCATCAGTAGAGTTCTGCTTATTTCGCAGAGGCTGGAACTGCACTCTGCAGCTACTATCACTAAAAAAGTCCCTGGGAAAATAATTAGTATTTGGCTTTCAATTTCCTTACGTGAATGAAGTTAAAGAGAAAGAGGTGGAAACTGTCTTTTGTATACTACATTAAGGAGATATGACACAAATTGGAAGAAAATTCAGGTTTGCTCTGATTAAACCAGTGGTTGACAATTTGAGGTGAGAATGCAAAAGTTAGCATGTGATTAGAATTTCTGAGTGATGGAAATATGTTTGTGCATCAGGATTGACTTTATGCTTAGCTTAGGGAGCATATTGCAGTCTCTTTTTTTGATGCCGTCATGTGTTTGACTCCTTTAACTATGATCTATCATCCTAAGAAATCACTAGCTCATGCACTCACAGAAGTAGATTTCTTTTTTTTGTTGTTGTTTTTTGTTTTTTTTTTTGGTCCCTGCAACTCTGGACCAGATATGGACACACCATAAAAAAGAAGGGAGGTAGAAGCAATCCAAACCTGTTTACTATCTATCCCTCATATGCGGCCTGACTCCTTGAATTATTTTTTTCCTTTCTTTTAAAAGAAGTAAAGTGATTTTTTAAACTTTTTTTTTTAGTTGTTGAGGGATCTTTCTTTTATTTATTTTCATGTGATGCTGAGGATCAAATCCAGTGCCTTATGCATGCTAAGCAAGTGCTTTACCACTGTGCTACAAACCCAACCCTGACTCCTTGAATTCTATGGCTCCAAAACGTCATTTAAAAATTATTATTGATGCTCACGATTATATAGAGCTAGTAGGTTAGATAAACAATGAAAGTATTCATTGGCTCGCCATATCTGAGGAACACTAGAACAAAAAACATACTTTTCAAGATTGCAATCAATTCAAAAGGACGTTTTATATTAGACTGGACTATGAAGAGAACATAGTTCCTTTTACCTGAGATTTTTTTTTTTTGCTTGATATTTTGCAATAAATATATCAGAGGATTTCCAGTGACTTCAAAAGTAGGTATAGATAAAAGAAAACCTTAGAAGGAGTTTTGCAAACATTTATAAAATCATTAGAGAGAGATTTATGCAATTATTAATGCCCTGAATATTGTATCAATTTTGTCTGACAGTTGTTATTACATAAATTCTTTCAAGAAATTGTATTAATTGACTCACTGCCATAAGTGTGGACGTGATCTCCATTTAGGAAAGAGGATAGAATGTTTAAGAAAACAGACAGATTCATCTTGGCTGTCAAAACAAGAGATCTTGAAATTAATGATTCTAACCTTTTTATTAACATGAACACTTTTGACATGGAGTAAGTTCGATCTGGAGGTCAGCACGGTATGGTGAGACTCTGCAATCTACAGAATCATGTTTTGCCTCTTCTGTATATCTCTGTCCAGGGAATAAAAGAATGAGAGCTAGCACTATCTGGAATTCCTCCTTTGTTATTCAGCCTATCAAACTTCATTAAATGCAGGGTGAGGTTAAACGACATGGGCCATGGGAAAGGCACAGCTTTAGGTACCGTGGGCTCCACTTATTCTGTAATGATGCAGCAACATTTACTAAGAGACTTTTATTAAAATGTGAGCACATTCTCTTTTCTCCCTCTTTCTTTCATTCTTTATGGATTTTTAAGTTAAGGTCATTAAGGAGGTTTGAAATTCCATGTTAAAAAATAATTCCTTAATTCTCCCTTTGTCTTTTGCCAATCATTGCAGCATTTTGTACATGTTTTCCATAAAAACACTTGAGTTTTTAGCCAGTGCAGTGGCACACACCTGTAATCCCAGTGACTTGGGAGGCTGAGGTTGGAGGATAATAAGTTCAAAGCCAGCTTCAGCAATATAACAAGGCCCTAAGCAAATTAGTAATATCCTATCTCAAAAAAAAAAAAGTGTGTGTGGTGGGGAGGCTGGGGATGTTGGGGATGTGAGTCAGTGCTGAAACATCCCTCGGTTTAATCCTTAGTATAAAAAACAAAAACAAAAACAAAGCACTCAGTTGGTTTATTCTGGGCTTTTCTTCTTTTGTTTTTACTGTTAAAAAAAATTTTAGGTGTTTTAGCATTAACTGGATATTGTCTAAAATTAAGAATTGAAAGTCATCTTAGCCTAACACATATATTATGGAGATCTTCATGATCTGAAAGTCCTCAACAAGATTAAAGGAGACTTTATTTTATCTTTATAGTAATCACAATATTTTGCTCTGTAGTGTAGCATCAATATTGTGTTTGGAAAGGGAGAATTCATGGAAAGGAAACTACTCTTCTGATACTCTGAGAAACCACCACCACTTTTGATTAGCAATAAAAGTAAAAGAAAAATTGAGTGCAAGTAAAACCTCTTTGTACCTCTGTGAGAAACACCAGCATGTATTTAAAGTAATGATAATGGAATGGAATCTGTGAGTAATAGCTAGTAACAAATGAATAAAAAGTCAAGAAAAAAGGAGGAAATTTTGAAACTAGAGTTCCATGAGGAAGCAGTTAATGGGAGCAAATGAAGTCAAAAGTTCTGTCATTTAAAAAGCTTATGTAATCATTTTAGCAACAAAGACGTAGTTTCTCTTGAGTTGGAGACAGAAACATTATCAATAGAAAATTAGAAAAAAGCCACTTTCAAGGACTTGGCTATAAAATGAGATAATCTGCATGGGAGCAGCTAAGTGGGGTAATTTTTTCTTTTTAGATTTTTTTCCCAAGATGCAATGTGAGCAATGCTTTTTAGCTGAAGGAACTGGTAGAGAAATAAGTTGAGTACATAAGGAAAACCAAAAACAAAACCAAAAACAAATGGAAGAGCCACTTAGCAAAGAACATATGACAGTGAAGAGGAAATGAACAAAAGATCAATGGAAGAAGAATTTGAGTAAGAGGACACAGGGATGGTTAAGATGGTGGAATTTGGATGAAAGTGGGTGAAATAAAGACGCTGAAGTCATTAAATGCATTGTTGGGCCATTTTCTCATTGTGGGCATGACTATATTTGTAGAATCTTGGGCAAAATCCTTAATCTCTCTGGGATCTTATACATTTCAGATTGAGGTAGAATGA
Source organism: Ictidomys tridecemlineatus (assembly GCF_052094955.1). Taxonomy (NCBI): domain Eukaryota; kingdom Metazoa; phylum Chordata; class Mammalia; order Rodentia; family Sciuridae; genus Ictidomys; species Ictidomys tridecemlineatus. The sequence continues at coordinate 106,090,201 of NC_135481.1, forward strand.
TGTTATAAGATTATTACAAGTGTTAATTAATCCGTGGAAAGTACTCAGAACAGCTCCTGGCATCTAGTAGGAACTCTATAGATGTCAGCTATTATTAATATAAAGGAGTCTAGTTGTTGTTGAATATTGAAGAAGGGGCAAGGAGGTCCATAAGGTGAAATGACTTTGGGTGCAAGTAACAGGAATCAAACCAAAAACTTGAAACAAAAAGGGACTGTTTGATCTTTTGATTTTATATAGTATTAATTTCAGTCCTTTGGATTCCAATTGGATTAGAGGAATCTGCTCTAATAGGTTTCCTGCACTATCCATCTTATTTTTCTCTCCTAAACATCAACCCTAGATCCAAAGAAAGTTTCTCTCAAGTGTTTCAGCATACTATTTGGAATTATTCTGCATATTTCCATTACTATTTCATTTTTTATGATTAAAATATAAAAGATACCACAATATGCATGTAGAAATTTGGCCTTTTTAGGTAAAAATCCATCTTGTGAAGGACCTTAGCTTTTTTAGGCAACTTTGCAGATCATTCTTTCATTGGACGTCATTTATATGACTGTCCTTGCATTCTTCATGATTTGTAAGGAAAAACAAGCTAAACTCTGTGTCATCCTCTCAATGGGACTTGCATTCAACATATATCCTGAAGACAGTATCACTGAGGGTAGTATAAGATGCCAGAAACATTTTTACATTCATAAATCTTTATCATTAGAAAACATTTCTTTGTATATATCACCCTATGTTAGCAAGAAAACTCTCATAAAGTCCTATCTTACAATATCGATGAAAGATTTTATTGCAAATATTTGGTCTTAAGATGGATTTTACCTGCTAAGCTTTGTAATATGCTTTGGCATTTGTCCAATACCTTTCCTATTTATTTGTCCAGTCATGCATCATCCATTTTGTCTGTCAAATGCCCATGTGGTAACTTGTGTGAATTAACAAAATACCAAATTAATCACCAATCTTAGATCCCCTTGAATGGTACATATGTAATGCAGAGGGATGGGGTAGTCATGGTGTCAAGGAAAACGTGTGTTCCATTTATTATTTCAGTCAAAGTATCTTCCAGGCAGTGAACCCTTTTAGAATCAGGAGAGAAAACATTTTAAGTGGAAACATAACAGCCTTGGTCTGCCTTTTGTCAGGCTTCAGCGTCCCTGGCTTCCATGGCATTTGAGTTCCATGCAATAGTGGACCAAGTAAAGCCATTTTGAAGATAAAATGGTGTCAGACATCCAAATTATTGTTAAAATTAGACAGAAAAATAAGAAGAATTGGTTTGGGAGGTAAAGAAAAAAACAAGAAAAACAAAAATAGAAAACAAAAAAATGGACACTACATGTTTCATTGGAGCTGAGGAAATATTGACTTAAGGGATGCTGCAGATGATTTCCCAGCCATTCCTACTAGCATTATGGCAAGTTACTTTCCTTAGATATTAATCTAATGGTTCTTTCTTTTTCCCCCTAAATTCAGAATCAGTTTTGTACCTACTACTTGGACATTATTATTTTTAGCAAGTTTTGTTGAATAAAAAAGAAACTGTTATTCTAAAGCAAACAGATTATTTTGGTAATAGAAGAATAAAGGATATATCAGGAAGATGAAAACATTACTTGGTATTTTACTCTAACATTTGTACTATCCTCTATTTTTTGCAATGTGTCTGAATGAGTCATTAGTAGAGAAAACCAGGAACCTTTCACATGTGATATAACATCTTTAATATTTTATACCACTGAAATTAACAAGATAATCACCGAGTATCCTTTTCTTTTAATAATTTTTTAGAAGAGATGTATATGCAGCTAATACTTTGTAAATTAATCATTCACTGTTAGCAAATTTCATGGTGTGATGAGTAAGAAATGTGATAACATGAAAATGAAAATTCATAGGATACTAGAGAAATGTAAGTGAATAATTCTCCCCTGGAATTTTAGTGTCATAATTTTTCTAAGTATAATATTAAATTCTTATCTTTATTATTTATGATCAAAAGTTGAGCATAGTTTATCTTCTTATTGGTGGGAGAGACAAACATTCATAAGTCCTGTTTGCCTTAATCGCCATGACAAGCAATATGAAATTGCGTTATATGAGTTCAACCAAAACAGGGTGGGTAAGTGCAGAACGATTCTATAACTGAGAACTGAGAGTATGTATTATCTAAAAAGACTCAGGATGCATCCAAGTAATTGAGTTACATAACAGGATTTGATAGATGTTCATTGCACTATGATCAATTAGGAAATAGTAATTGCCATAGAAACATGAAGAAAAACTCAATAAAGTAATGAGATGGCTAGAGCACAATCCATATACCTGTTGTATTGATATAACTTTCATGGAAAAATTAAGAAGACTTTGATATAGTTGAAGAATAATAATGAACACTTTTAATTTAATTGAATTACTAGGATAATTGAACATTTATGTCAGAAGAAATAATACAGGCTGATGGCATTTACGATTTTCACACATATTATATTGGCATTGATACAATTCAGTGATCCTATTCACATTTCCCATTTCATTAATACTTGTGTGTGTATGTGTTTAGTTCTATACAATTTTATCCATTTTAAGTTAATGTGTCCATTACTAAGATACTGAAATATTCCAAAACAAAAATCACTAATGTTTCTTTTGTAATCAGACTCATACCTCTTCAACACACATCCCTCTACTTACACCCTAACTTATCATGTTCTATTTGTAAAAAGTTGTAACTTTAAGCAGTTTACAAAAAAGGATTCATACATTTTACATCTTTTTAAGAAGTTTTTTTCTAACTCAGAATTTAATACAAATTTTTACTTATATCTATAGTTTCTCCCTTGTATTGCTGAGTGTGTTACCTAGAATGTTGGTACCATAACTTGTTTAAAATTTTACTTACTGAAGGACTTCAGGGATTTGTGTGGTTTTTGTTGATACAAATAAAGCTTCTATGAACAATGGGTACAGGGTTTTGGGCAACTATAGATATTGTCAAACTGCCAGAGTGGTTGTGCCATCCTACATTCCCATCTGGAAGGTTTGAGTGAACCTGTTTCTCCTCATGTTTGTCAGCTTTTGGTGCTGTCTCTTGCTCATTTTTTTTTTATTTTAGCCATTCTGATGTTTTGCCATGGTATGTCATTGTGCTGTTTTCATTTCCCTGATGATCAATTGAAGACCATAATGTCATGAGAGTATGTCTGCCATCTTCTAGCCTCTTGGTGGAATGTCTTTTCAATCACGTACCATGTTTCTGAATGGATATTTTTAGTGTCAACTTTGATGGTTTCTTTATGTATTCTAAACACTAGATGTATGTCTGACATTTTCTCCCAGTCTGTACCTTATATTTTCATCCTATTCAATTAGGTTTTTATAGAGTAAACATTTTTGGTTTATTTTCTTGTGGTCCATTGACCAATATTTTCTTTTATGTACTATGCATTTGGTGTTCAGTCTACATACTTTTAAATGTAAGCCTATATATTTTTTTCAATGAACAAAATAATTGTTTCCAAAGCTATCAATTATTTATTCACTTTGAAGCACTGGAGGTTGAACACAGGGTCTCAAGCATGCTAGGCAAGTACTCTACCAATGAGCTACATTCCCACTCTCAAGGCTATTACTTAAATTAAACTTCAGTGTGTGTAAAAACTGTTTCATAAAAGATTGATTTCTGGGACCTACTAGAAATTCTAGATAGGCCTGGGATGGGGGCAAAGATATGTGTTTATAACAAGCTCTCAGGTGATGCTGATGCTACTGGTTCACAGGTAAAATTGAGTGAGCATATTTAGATTTTTATTGTTTCAAGTTTTATCAGTTGCCAAGAATAGGAAAACTGAGACTTCAAATGAATTAGAAGAAAACAAACAAAAAATACTCATAGTTCTTGAGAAATTTTAAAAATTATTATTAAAACAATTGGTTTATTTGGAAACCCATTTTTTTTTTTAGTGAGGATAGTGAGAAGGAAGAGGGAGAACAACCTCATCAGTGATTTAGAATTCAGAAAACAGCACATATTAAATTGGTTTAAGTATAAGAGATAACTGATGAACAAATGAAAGTATTAATATGTCAATATTTCTGGGAAAGCCTGGTACTAATCAACTTATGTTTGGTTGGGACTTTGCTAACCTTCAATATTAAAAGAGGTAATATGTGGGTTTTATTTTTGGTGTTTATTTCATAGTATTCATATTGTGGAAACTAAACACATTCAAAAAATAAATAACCTAAAACATTCAAAAAATACTTGAGGAGTTAATTGTTCTTTACTATAATAATTTCCCTTTTTGAAAACAGTTATAATTTCTCATGTACTTCTCTCCAGTTTTGTTTTTCAGATATCCTCATGTAGACTCTTCACCCATCTATCATTTTATATCATTTCACCTCTTATTTTTGAAGTTCATTCTTCATCAGTATCATGCTGGAAAATATACCCCAACCACAGCAAGTTCTTGAGACTTTCTAAATACTTCAGCAAAGCCTTGATTGTCATTACATGCCACTGGGGGAGCCATGCCTTCATTAGTAGGAGTTACTTTGAAATCACCTGCTCTGGAATGCTCTATTTTCTTCCTAGCCCTGAGGGAGATGGCATTGTTTTGCTTCCATGACATTAGACATATCATCTCTGCCACACTGAGTTTTTAAATTTTTAAATCTCTGCCACATTGAGTTTTAAATTTCCTTCCTGTATTGCATCAGTCAGGAGGGAAGACTTAATATCTCCTTTTTTCATCATAACAGAAGACACAATGTTTGCTATTCATTGCATGGATACATGCACTAATAATAGAGCCTTTTGTCACTGGTTATCACTGTGTCCTTTTCAGGAGCTTTCTATGGGTCTTCAGCAGAAAGTCAGGGAACCCAAAGAGATTGTATTCTATGTCTTCCAGCCTCTGTTCTTCTTACCCACTCCTGTTCTTATGCCTATGAAGTTATCGCAAAAGAATACCGAATCTAGTCTATCAAAAGAAAATAATAAAAGATAATTTTCCCTAAGAAAATGGTAGGAAGGCAAGCCAAGAGTTTTCCTCTGATTTTGAAGAAGGGCGAGAAGAGGTATTGTTATGTAGATTCTAATCACATTTTTGTGTATTATCGTCTTGTCTTCCTTGGCTTTGATTCACTCTGCTAAAAGACCTGAGGAGAACAATTTAAAAGAGGAAAACTGTATTATGACCCCTGGTTTCAGAAGTTCTGTCCATGGTCAGTGGACTCCATAGCTTTGGACCCTAGGGGAGGCAGAACATCATGGAAGAAGGGCATGATAGAGGACAACCCAGGAATGGAATCCAGGAAGCAGAGAGAGTACTGCTCTTCAGGGAGGAAACACAAACCTTAAAGTCATACCCGCTGTGACCTATTTCTTTCAGCCACGCACCTTACATGCCTATAGTTCCCATCCATTTAATCCATATCTGTGGATGAAACCACTTATTAGGTTATACCTTTCATAACCTAATTGTTTTACCTCTGAAAATCCTTGCATTGTCTCACACAGGAGCTTTGGAGGGACACCTTATGCATCTCATGCATCTTATCCTCCGAAAGCATTACTTTTGAGTCTCTGTGGGATGCTTCTGAATGGCCATTTCATTCAAAACCACTGTTACCTTCTCCAACTTAAAACTGTCAACAGGCATTAACCAGACTTAATTAACCTTCTTGTAACACAGAGCAGAGAGAACAACAGTCAACATTACATTAATGTTTATTATATGCCAATGACTAGATGCTTTGTATCCTTTATATTCATGAATTCCCACCACTCTAATTATTGGATAGTATAAAGAAAGGAGACTAAGACAGAAAAAAACAGATATTTCCAAGGCCACATACCTGGTAGGGAGTGAAATAGGAATCTGTGCACATACATAACACTATCCTTCATAATCTCTTTAATATGTTTTGCAACATCGCACTCTTTCTAATAAAAAAATAAAATCACAAAGGAGTTTAGTGAAATTTTTAAGATAAAATATATTTAAAATCAAAACATCTCTAGAATTAAAAAAAAATCTTGGTACTGTGGTCATACAAATACTTTCGTTAAAAACAAACAAACAAAAAAACAGTATAACAGCACTGATACAGGAAAATGGATGTGGCAGGTAGAATAAAATGTGGGATACAACCTTTGCCTCCTCACCACATCATGCATAGGTGACTTGAACCCTGGGAGTGTCCATGTGGCTGCAGACACTAAGCAACAAGCTTTTGCTGTACTGCAATTGGGTGGCACTGTATGGATGCACCATTTTCAGACTTCGTAGTCCCAACATGTCATTAGTGAATAAGAATCTGGAGTGTTAGGGAGAAATTTCAGTAGAAAAGCACTGGTAAACATTATAGTGTTGCTATTTCAAAAATGTCTGGAAAAATTTAACATATTCACAGTCTCTTTGAGATGTACTGATAGGTGTCCTTAAAAGGATGCTTATTAATGTAGGAAAGGTGGTATTTTCAAAGATGTTTATTGAAATTATATTTTTTGAATATGCATATGTATGTATGTATATATATATATATGCATATATATATATATATATTGCAAATTATCCTTTTAGAACTCAAAACTTATCACCATAAGAGTGGCAACACAAAAGTTAGCTTTTCTGACAATGCTCTGATCTATAAGAAATCAAAGTCCACATGCTCTTTTTATTCTTTGCATTATCTATAATCAGAAACAGTCCTGTCAGTCTTTGTTTAGCTTGTTGAATAATATTCAATAGAAATAGAATGCAATTTACAATTTTAAAGGTGAATAATAGCATGGTAAATTCCACATTATATTACATAGAATAAAGAAACACTGAAAATTAGTTTTTCAGGATTTCTTCGAAAGCCTTTATTAATTTCCAAGAGAAATATAATTTAACTTGCAATTAGATGTGTTTTTTTTTTAAAGGTGAAAGTAACTTAAAAAATTTTTTGGTGAATAATCTTCAGGAAAACGATACTATCTATGCTAAAACCTTCTAGGTGAAATTTACCAAACAATCAACTGATACAAAATGTATTTTAAATTATCATGATACTGCAGGAAAAGAAATCATAATTCTATTTGAATATGTAGAAATAAAAACAAATAGTATTCTCCTATTATTGATCTGCTATGGGCATAAAAAATATCTATAAATCTCATGAATTCTAAGCCTGGAAATCTTTGAAAAGCAATCCACAGTATTTGTAATTCATTTTAAAGACAGAATGTGGATTAAGTCTTTTATGAATTTTATTGCCCCCAGACTTCTTCTCTAAGCACTACAGTCAGTAAGTACCTAATGAAACATTCGGGATTACAGAAAAAAAGCTTGGTATAACAGAAAGTCTGCTAACTGTAGATCTTTTCCAGATAATGTGAAGGGGTCAATGAAGGTCATGACATTCAAAACATTTCAAGATGAAGGAATTTTTCCTAAGGAAAAAAAAGAAATATCATGTATAATTGCTTCCAAAATGATCATCTCCTTCACAAGGAGCTTTTTTTTTTTTTTTTTTGGTCTTTCTTTGAAATTCCCATTTCAAAAATCCATGAAAGTTGTATATAAATATTTCTATGAAATTTCTGCTGGTTTTCATCAAAATAAGATATCTTATTTTTCTAAGTTGAACTGTGGCATCCTAGAGAAGTATTAGAGGTACACTGCCATTCTCACTCTTTACCAAATTCCTTTTCCAGCCTCCTAATTTGAGGCATTGGATCTGAATACATTTGGCGACTACTCACAAAACATTAAATTTGTTGGCTGAGAAGCAATGATGTCTATTCCAGCTTAACTCTGAACAGAGAACATTTCTTTGTGAGGCTGCTTTGAAGGAGATATTTTGAGCAGCTGTAACAAAGATGGCAATAAAAGTTGGAGGTCAAATGGTCTTTATTCCAGATTAGAGAGCTCAGCATTTTTAATGTTCAGCACCGACAAACAACACACCATAATGAGCTTTAGGTTTCCTGTTCGCAATTTCCCACAGTACCAATTACCATCAGTGCAGTGTAGCTCACAGAGGATTATTTTGTGGCTACTTTAGAGCCATCCATTGGGAAAATTTGCTGAAATTGGACTTTATTGCCTAAACCATGTTACTACTACCAATAATAATTCATAATGCCCAATATTAATATAACTGCACATATTCTTGAGCACTTATTATGTGTCAAATATTGTAATAAACATGTTGCATATTACAAAATTCAATACCATGAGTTAGTTTACTTTAATATCCCCACTTTCACTTGAAAGATATAAGACCTGAAGTCATAAAGGTAATTAACTTGTCATTAACCCAGATAATTGCACTGATTATTTGTTGCACAGTTCAAAATACAGTCTTTCTAGCATTTTTTTTCTTTTTGTAGAATGTTGCCTTCTCTCCTTGTTTTGACACCCTGCTCTGAACTTCTTTGGCGTTTATGAATATAATCACAAATTGTTGGTGGTGCTACTTCTCTTATGTATTTCCTTCATCCTTCAGGTAAAGCACTCTCTCTCTCTCTCTCTCTCTCTCTCACACACACACACACACACACACATGCGCACACACACGCACACACACACACACACACACACACACATACACATACATACATACACACCTTGTTGCAGTTCTTAGAGATGGCTTTTTTGTTGTTGTTGTTCCAGCCCTTCATTTCCCTCCTAATCACACTTGATTTTATCTATGCTTTCCTCAAGGGAATTGTTAGAAATGATAGACCTTCCTCTTTCACGTCTTGAGAGAAGTCACAATAGCTGACAATTTGCATCTACTCTGCAGCAGGGCTCTCATTCTCTCAGCTGGTTCTTTGCAGCACCTTGAGATGGATTGTTCTGCTTAGTCTTTCAGAGATGCTTGGTTTCTTCCATCTCTAAGCCTCTTTTTCCAGCCTCCCAGTTATCTTTGGAAACACATATAACTTTAAAAAGTGTCCTGGGCTTACATCAGACAAAGTGAAGCCAGGGATCTCTGGTGTGACTGTGATGACTTTGTACAGTGGGATTTTTTTCTGATTGATCAAGTCTTGAGCAATACTGATGGAGAACTTGACTCTCCCTGCTACTCACAAATGTGCTGTTAAGTTGGGATGTGGGGAGAAACATGAAGCACAGTACAAGGGTTTCTTAACTTTCTTGTGAGCTCAAATTTGTATAATCCTATTGTATTTTGACACATAAAGGGAGAATCAATGAGTTTCTATAAAGAAGTACATAGATAACAAGATTAAGAATTGGGGATCTCTGTTCACATCAAAGAACTGTCACTTATTCCAAGAAATGACATTGGCAAATCTCATTATTGATTATGTGCAATTCATAAACAATGCAGTAGGGGTGACAGTTATCTTTTCTGTACAGTTATAATATCTTTATTAATCATCTTTGGATATTCAATAAAGAAATATAAAACTAATATATTTAAACCAATGGAAGAACAATGAATGTAAATTCATGATATGCATTATGTTCAGAAGAAATATTTCTATTTCAATATATTTGTTCAAAACTATATGGTAATATAATATAAAAATCAACATTAGTACCATCCATTTATATTGCCTGAAAAAGAAGCAAATAAATAATTTCCATATTTGTAAGAACTAAGAAGTCAACCTTAGGCAGAGTATTCAAAGGAGTACAGCAAATTAAAAATGCTAGCAATTTCGTCAATGCTTATGTTTAGAAGACTTAGGGTCCCCCAGAAGTGTCCATGTCCTTATCCCTGTAATATATACATATTTTATCTTGGATGGCAAAAGGCATGTTGAGATAAGAATAAGGCAATAAACCTTGTAATGGGGAGATAATCTTGAATATTCAGAAGTGCCTGGGTTGCCCAGGTTTGCATCACTGTAACCTAAATACCTGATAAGAACAATGTACAAGAAAGTTTACATTGGCTTATGATTTCAGAGATTTAATCCATGGTGGGCTGACTCCATTGCTCTGGACCTGGGACAGAATATCATGGTGGACAGACATGGTGGCTGCAAACAGAGAGGCTGGGAAAGGATTACAGAGAAATGATCTCTGGACCCATAGTGACTCACCTTCTACAACCATGTCCAACCTGCCTATACTTATCACCTATTATAAAGGTTCTTTGAAATTATCAATCCATCAGCTGGATTCATGCACATTAGGTGATGTTCTCTTCATCTAATCCTTGCAACTCTGAACATTCTTACATTATCACAGGAGATTTTGGAGGACCCCTCATGTTCAAATGAGAGCATTTTCCCTGGTCTTCAAATGCTTATGTTCATTCCACAATGTAAAATGTATGTAATACATCTCCAAGAGTCTCCATAGTCTTAACAGTTTCAGCATTGTCCAAAAGTCCAAGTCCAAAGTCTCCTCCTGAGCCTCAAGGTTGTGAGTCCTTGTAAAAAAAGGAAGTTATATATATCCAATGAACTCAGGGACAGAGTAAACATTCTCCTTCTAAAATAGAGGAATAAAAGCATAGAAAGAAGGAATGAGACCAAAATAAGGCCAAAACCCAGCTGTGCAAACAGGTTCTGTAACTCAGTGTATAGTGTCTAGGACACAGGGGTAATGAGAAGTGATGTCCAAAGAGCTTGAGCAGTTTCACTCCTTTGGCCTTGCTGGACAGAACACACATGGCTTCTCTTTTAGCCTGACTCTTTCCACAGCCAGAAGTTTTGCTCAGCAGACATTCCATGTTACTGAATCACTTAGTTCTTGGGGTCTCCATTCCAGGGTTGACTTCACCTTCACCTTCACGACTTCATACATCATTCTTTCAGTGGAATCCAGTTAAACTTTAGTTGACATCCCAGGCCTTCCTTTGAACTCCCAGTGGAAGCCTCCATGCCCACTGCACTGACTCGAGCAGGGACAAACAGATGCAGGTGGTGCAAACATGATGTTTGGGGAATAATTCTATAAAATGGGCCTCCTGTGCTGACTCCCACATGCTTTGTTTTCCAAGAAGAAATTTACCTGCAGCCCTGCCTGGCTTATGTGGATAGGACTCAGCAAACTACCTGTCATGTGGAGGACTACAGCAGGCCTGGAAGAATGTTGATAAGAGGAAGCCAAGTTACCCTGAAGGGGCACACTTTTCTGACACTTTTCACAGTCCAGATCCTGAAACTCAGAAGGATCAGGATAATTTCTCCTAACATAAAATCTGTAAGAATGTATGGTTAAGAATAGAATTAGAACTAGTCAGCATGGGCTAAAAAGACCTAGGATTGTCATGGCAGTGGGGACTTGAAAGTTTGATATCATCTTGCTCTCAGTTTGAAGTCAAAAGGTGGACTTAGGTGAAAATTCTCTGTAATCCCCAATAAAACCAGAGTGGAGAAGAGGCATCTTGTCTCTCTCTTCTCTGAGGGAACCCATTTTCTCCCTAGAGGATGCCCTTTCCCTTTTCCTATCTCTTCAATAAACTCCTAGATGTTACTCAGAGTGACAAGTCTGAAATCATTCTGACTTGATTGAAAGAATTGGGGTTTGGGGCATGTGTGCCTGTGTGGCCTCAATTTCCTAGAAGACCCCAACCCTATAACCGCCAGTTACACCTGAAACCACACCCGCAACAGGTTCTGCATGGCTACAGGCTGAGCATGGTTAAACAGCTTCCTAGTCCTCCTCATGTAAGCAACATGCACCCACAATCTTTTCTCAAAAAAATTTTTATTTCTACAGGTTTAAGCCCGCAATGGGCACGGACTTGCAAATTCCTGAGATGCTTTCAGGTCAGATTTCTATTGTTTCTGTGCAAAGTACTCAGCATTTCTTTAGTGGCTGGTTGTAATCTCTCTAACAACCATACCCTTCTTCTTTGCCACATCTTTACACACCCTTTTCTGGCCAAATGGCAAGTTTGAAACATCCTTCAGTTTTGCTTTCTGCTCCCAATTCTCACAGTAAATCTGACTAAAAGATGCCAGAAAAATTCATGCCACTGAGTGAATATTGTGCTGCCTTGAAATTTCCTCCACAAGAATAATTAGTGGCCACAGGGAAGATGAGCCCTTCCAGGCCACAGCTGGAGTGCCAACTTCACCAACCATGCTCCATCACTAAGCAGTTTTTTCAAGGTATTAATCCATCACCTGGATCAATGTACTATTTGGGTTGTGGTTCCCATAATCTAGTCATTTCATCTCTGATCATTTCTGCATTAACATAGAGCTTTGGGGGAATATTTCATGCCCAAATGATAACAAGCACCAGTGTAATTGCAATAGAGGCAGAAGATGGAATTCAGTGGACATGTAACCTCAAAAGAATGCTTAGAGAGAGATGCAACATTGCTGAATTTAATGAAAGATGATGGAAGAATCTTGAGTCAAGGACCTTTGGTAGCCCCTGAAAGCTAGGAAAGGCAATGAAATAAAGTTTCATCTCCAAGTACCAGAGAGGAATGTAGTCCTGCTAACATCTTGATTTTAGCCCAATGAGACCCATATTGCACTTCGACCCTCCAGATCTGTATGATCATAAATTTGTGCTTTCTGAATCTCTAAGTTTGTTGGTAGTTTGTCACCACAGTAACAGAAAATAAATGCAGTACTTTTAATTTAGTGTTTACTGGGTAGCCCTTTGTTATCATATGGAGCAGTTCCTGAACATTTTCTCAGTCTCTATATGTAAAAATATCAACGCTGAAACTCTAGCATCCTTCTAAAGTTTTAATTTATCTTACTCTTTTTTTCTTAAGGTTGTATGACAGGCCACACCTTGGCCCTAATCGTTCACACTCAGCTTATTCTAAAGCAAAAAAAATTTAGTTAGCAGCTCATTAGCTAATTGCTACCCAGATGGTTAGGAATTATCAGCTAGCTCTCAGGTTAAATTACAACTGTTTAAAAGGAACAGAGCCATGCCCTGAAACTCTGAGGACCTGTTGCTATTCTGAGAAATCATGCCTTATTACCAAGTTACCCTTGTCAGGAATGATGAACAAAGCAATCGATTGCTGCATTAACTTCCTTTTAGAAAAGCGAGCCATCTGACTCCAAGAAGAGAGGAGCTTAGAAATAAATTTGTTTTCCAACCCCCTTACCCTCATTTTGTTTCCTGTTTAAAAATTTACATTAATTTTTTCTCCTTTGATATACTACATACGACAGAATAAACTTCAATAAGAGGAAACCAAAGTATCATGAAATTAGATTTCTCTGCCTTCCTTCTTGGGAGTCTTCTGAGATCTTAAAAGTATTTCCTCTGTGGTAGCAGAGCACACAATAGAGATTTTAATATAATTCATAAAAAGAGTTATTTCCATGAAATTTACTCCCAGCTCCTCTTTCCCAGGTGGTAAATTCTTTGCTGCACCTTTTCTCTTAAACTGCTGCTGACCATTCAACAGTGTTTTGAGCTTCGGTGAAATGAAACCCTATGGTCTGAATCAAATGGGGCCTTGGGGAACATCCATCCCAAACCCATGTGGATATCTCAAACTCTCCTAGTTCAATTATACCTACTCGGAAAGAAGTAAACCACAAGGCTGTTGTGATATTTTTACAAGGTGGTATATTTTTCCATGAAAATTTTGACTTCTCTGCCAGTATATATGCCAAGTTTGGGTCTTCTGTATTATAACTATGATGTCTCTTCTGCCTTCTCAGAAATTTTAGGTTTCTAAAAAGTTACACCATGTTTATCCTACATTCCTGGATGCATTGCTAAATTATTCAAATGGGGAATCGTCATATCCATTTAAGTGTCTTGAGCTCACAGAAGTAGTTTGTAACAATGAGTAGGCTGTGCACATTTGTCCCTAATATAGAGAGAACATTCTGAAACATGTCAAAAATGTTAAAAAGTCTAGAATTCAAGGAAAAGCTAAATTACTACAGGTCTCTGTGGGACCTATATTTAAATGCAAATAATCTTATCAAGGGTAATATAAACATATAAGCAGGCATAAATGTACTGGTAGGACTTCATGTTTCAAAATTAGCACTGAAGCCTTGAGGCACAGACAGATAGATAAGATAGGAGGCTAAGGGAGGAAAGGGGTTCTGGTGACTTAGGACATTCATGGGGAGGCATTGATAGTTCAGGCCCTTTGGAAAGGAAGTAACTATTTTAGTTTTGACAGTTAACAACCCAGCAACATGCTGCCCTGCTGCAGTCAGGTTTCTCATGCTATCAGACCAGAGCATGTAGCCTCACAATACCAGGAAATCATGTCATGGGTATCCATTTCCACTGTCTTTGGTTCATTAGGTCTTAGCTGAGGCTGAAAATTTGCATGTCTAAGAGTTCTTGAGTGACTCAGGTGTTGCTTTTCCAGAGACAACACTTTGAGAACCACCAAGTAGGCAAATATGATCTGCTTCATTTTTCTCTTAATTATGACACTGAGAGTTCCCTGTGAGAGGGGAGACAGGTGGTAGCACTGACAGATAAAATATTGTTGAAATATTATATCTAATGTCTGAGGCTTATAACATTTCAAACCCCTAAAGTCATAAATAATGCAATCCAATTTTTTTCCAGAAATATCATGTATTTTCTTAATGTTAGTCTTATTGCAGAATTCTTTTTGTACATTTGTAACAAAACTTTAGTTATTGTTATAAATGCTTTGGACTAGACATTTTATTACCTGTCTGCTTTTGCAAAGGCTGACTTGTCTGGTGGGAAGATTCCATTGTTTTTGATTTTTCAGAATTGCTCTCACTATGGAGTGTCTTTATCCAAGAGATGGCGTATATCAGCTTTTATCTTTTTTGTGTGGGATGGGGATACCAAGGATTGAACTCAGGGCTTGTGCACTGAGCTTATTTTGTATTTTATTTAGAGACAGGATCTCACTGAGATGTTTAGTTCCTCGCTTTTGCCAAGGCTGCCTTTGAACTCACTATCCTCCTGCCTCAGGCTCCCCAGCCACTGGAATTACAGGTGTGTGCTATGTCCAGTTCAGTTCCTTTTGTGTTCATTACCTTAAAGCCAGTAAAGGAATAAGCTTCAAAGCCTCGATTCCTCTGATGTACATCTCTTTAGTTTTATCTAAAAAATGCCCAGTTCTAAGACCTTTACGATTCTAATTATCCTAACAGATGATTAAGTTTTCCAGTATTTACCCAGGACAGGATGTTATTTACAGACAAGCTCCATTATGAAGACTGGTGATTGATGTGTTAATTCTTCCTATTTTCAAATGCCTATTTTCAAATGCCACTCGCAGAACTTCCATAGTTTGGTCTCTTATTGAACCTACAATTCTATCCAGAGGCACCTAGGTGGAGTGCCGCCCATTCCTCCTCCCATGAGCATATATTCAATGGAGCCTACTGGTAAGAACACATCCCCGTTTCCCTACCATGATCTGTCATATCAGGTAGTCCACAAAACTTATTAACAAAGAAACCTAAAGAATTATTTATTGTGTAGAGTAAATAAGGGCTTAAATATTTTCTCTACCCTCCCCAGGCTTAATCTACAATATCCAAAAGCAATCCTGAAATACAGTTACTATAGTGTTGCTTTTATTAGTGTAGTTATTAGTGTTGCCTAGAAACAAACTAACGTTTGCCTTGAGGTAAGTAAAGTTTAACTGCAAAGCAATGTTGAAATATTAATACTTAGTTGGTTTCAGATTTCTATTATGTATATGTGTATAGTCATGGAGATACAAATTTGCTATTTCAGAACATATTTATAGATTTCAGGTGCAAGAAACATCTTGTAAATCTCAGGCAGCTAAGACCATATTGAAAGGATCTTCCTTATGTGACTTATTTTTGTTTGATCATTCCTTTCCATATTTTATAACTTGAATAAATTCATTTTTTTGTGATAGTTTCACACTTTTCCCAACACAAAAGCAAATATACCTGTAAGTCTATACATAAATTAGATGTATTCACATATGCTAATCTAATTTTCTACTGTAGATGAACTCATAATATTAGCAGATGAATTTCTTCTAGGTACAGAAGCTCTTCATGTGTATTTATTTTGAAGGATATTCTTTTATAATATGAAATAGAGGATATGTTTAAATATTTTCTCTTTTAGAGCAGATAATATTATTTAAAACTGCTGCTTATTAGCTATGAGACAAACAAAGCAATGAACAATGGGAGAGGAAGACAGAGCAGCAGTTATGTAACCGTGTGTTTAAAAAAGTGGATTTTCCTCTGCTGATATTCCACAAACTCATTTCAGATAAAGCGCAACTATCTTCAAAGCCAATTCTACAACTTTGAATTTGTAGTTATTTTTTTTGTTTTCCATTTAAATTGTGTTCCATGTAATTCTAAAGTATCAGAGATTCAAAAAGCTCATCCTATATGGAGCCTATGGCTGTGAAACTTAAAAGGAATTGTATACATTCAAGGAGTTTATGTAGTTCATATATAAGAGAGTACATATACATCATTGAAAAGAGTCTAACGGAACAATCAGAAAGAAATTGTCATACATTGAGCCATATTACTTCTGAGTGATTTTGTGAGGAATATGGAAAAAAATAGGAGGGAAAAAATGCAGGTTCTGTTTTAGTAATTCAAATAAGCTAACCCGAGGACCTTAACTGGATTACTTATGTGATCCTACTGTGATGCATTAGAGCAGAGGTTTATTGTTGCCCAATTATCATTACATCAATAATTATTATCTAGGTCTAGAATATAATCAGTATTTCAGAAATTTTGCTTTTAAGGTGGAAGTAGAAATGGTTTTCTCTAATTACTTTATATTTTTTTACATTTCTATTGAATGATAAGTATTTAAATCACATGAACACAAGCTACAGTCCTTTGGAATTTGAAACTTGTGTTTTGAAATATCAGTGTGAAGTTCATTGTTTTATATTTTAGTTAACATGAAATATAAAATGTGAAGAACAAATGATACAAAACTGTTATGAAGTTGTGCATGACTTACTCTCTGACAGTCAATGAATAGAACAAGTTGAAGAACAATAATGAAGCAGCTATGATACCATGAGCTCCTATGAAACAGTGTTCTTTGGAAGAAGTCAAAACTACTGTTCAGAGTCCTGTGTTTGGCGTGATTTCGAAATGGTGATTATTGACTCTGCCTGGAGAGATAATCTCTTGTCTATTAGGCTGGATTCTAGTTTATTGATTATGTAAACAATTATTATATATTTAGTCAATGAGCTAATTAATTCAGGTGGATGAAAAAAAAAACGCTGAAAGAGAAAAATACCTTTTAACCCAAAGAATACATGATATTCATCGTATTTGACATGAAAACTTATTCTTTATACACATTATTTAAAGATGCCTGGATGAACTATTTTCATGAAAATGACTGACCTATTTGAATCAACTAGATGAATTCATCTGAATTTTTAATTATTTTTACTAATTCATCAGTAACTAGAGCATGATTTGATTAATAAGTGACATGGTAGAGACGTCATTTAAGAAGCTCTGATATGCAGATGTCAACACAATTAAAAGAGGGGAGGGAAAAATAAAGTTCATTGCATTAGACAAAGTGGAATGAAGCGGGATGGGAATAGAAAGGATAGTAGCACGAATCAGACATAACTTTCCTATTTTCATACAAATCCATGACCAATGTAACTCTACATCATGTTCAACCACAAGAACAGGATCTTAATTAGAATAAGTATACTCCATGTATGTATAATTTCAAAATACACATACTGTCATGTATATCTAAAAAGAACAAATAAAAAGTAGATAAAATGAAGCAAATTCATCACATTTTTTAAAAACACATCTAGAGTGAAAGGTAACAAAGTTATCTCATACCGTTCTCCTGTTCTCCTCATTATGTTTATTTGCTTTTCATTAAATTTTGCTTGACCGCAACGTAAATCTCCAATGGTGAAGCTAAAGCTATCACACCCAATTTTAACTTTAGCATTTAGGTTATATATTATAATATATGTAAATACAATCTTATAAAGCTTCAAACACTCTCATATATATATATATATTAATTTTCATATAATAAGAATGTGTATGTCAGCTTCCATTTGAAGAAACTGATAAGCTCATTGGTATAGAATTTATCCAGGAGACATCAATAAGTTTAGCATCAGCTATTACTGGCTATTAGTAATATGCACACATAAGCATCAATCATGGTTCCCCTCAATGCTTTCCCTACCCGCCTCTTCTAGCCCATAGCTATCAATCCAGATTGAACTCATCAAGCCCCAATTTTTCTGTTTAGACTTCTTCCACAATTCCAAGAACCTTTCCCTAATTTCCATGCCAAATAATGGACTTTTGAAATTTAGTTCTAGGCAGTGGTTGGAACTCAGTCCTTATTCCCTTAGCAATTTCTGCCTACCTCATGTGACACCAGAAAATATTTTAGGAGGCTACTATCTTTTATTTACCTCTTGGAAAGGAAGAAGGAACTCAAGAATAATTGCAGACTCATGACATTTTAGTGAACTCTGGCCTTGACTCTGACACTCATGGTCAGCCTTCCTTCTCTGCATGGCACCATCAACCTGCCTTCTTTTGATGCCATCAGTTTCATACAATGTTTTATATTTACTTTCTTCATTTTTCATTATGGATGAAGGTACAATAATAGTAGCTAAAATGGATATATCATGTTATGGTTTCTAAATGTATTTCCTCTCCACTCTTTTATTGACTGTAATTCCTGTGCAAATTTATGAGGAGGTATTATTATCTTTGCTTTGCAATTTAGATAATCATGTTCACAAAATATATTTTTCCAACCCCCCAATGTTAGTAAGTAGAATATCAAAAAGACATGTATAGGTTTTCTCTTTGATGATATTCTGTTATTTTCATTACACTTTCCATTACTAATTATATTGTTAATAAACACCAATGAAAGACAAGAGTTCAGAGTTATCCCAGGTCATTCATATTTTTTTCCTTTCCAGTAATTCCCACCCATCCCTGACCCCCACATATAAGGACCATTTTTTTTGGTAGATTTTCAGAGACATTTGTAACACGTTAGCAATGTGAATATTTTTTTTTCCTTGAATGACATGATGCTTTACTTCAAATAGGATGTGGAAGTATACCACATGTAAATTCAACTTCAGATATGGGATTCCATTCCTTAATTTTATGAACAATTTGTCAAATCCTTATTCCTCATTATTCCTACTGCAAAATACCTAGAATTTAAAAAGACAACCCAATAGCTGAACAAGTAGAAAAACAGAATAATAACACAATTGAATACTACTAACTCAATAAGGAAGGGCAGGTAAAATTGCATGTCAATAATGCTTAAACTTTGGCATCTTCATAGGTTTGCTCACTTTAAATTCGGAAATAAAGATAAAACAGAGTTCTGTTTGCTCAGGCCTTTGTCCATAACCTGGGAGGGATGCACTGTCCTTATGGAAGAACTGTGCAGTGGATTAATCCTTAAATATTTCTGACTTCATCAGAGTATAGTACAAAGATTCAACAAACGATAAATGATGCATGGGCAAGCCTTATAATGATCTACCTATTCCAGGAACCATCCATCTGCTCTTGTTGCTTACAAGCTGAACCAATTTGGGGATAAATATTTCAGGAGTTACAACTGTTATTACTGAGCTCAACAATTTACCAATTTAAGGATACCAAAGCCTGTATGACTATGTACTATTTAAATCCATGACCAGTGTAACTCTACATCGTGTTCAACCACAAGAACAGGATCCTAATTAGAATAAGTATACTCCAGGTATGTATAATGTCAAAATACACATACTGTCTTGTATATCTAAAAAGAACAAATAAAAAATAGATAAAATGAAGGAAATTCATCACATTTTTAAAAAACACGTCTAGAGTGAAAGGTAACAAAGTTATCTCTTACCGTTCTCCTCATTATGTGTATTTGCATTTCATTAAATTTTGCCTGACTGCAACGTGAATCTCCAATGGTGATGAAACAGGTGTGGAAGGAGCAGAAAGAGAGACAGAGAAAGGGGAGGCAAGGAGAGGGAGAATAAACAGAAGAAGGAAGGAGAGACTAAAAGAGATATTGAACACTCCTGGCTGGAAATGATCCTATCTCTGGTTCAAGCACATAATCCTTTGTCGTTTATACTGTATTTCCTGGAATTCCCATTCAGACTCTTCCTCAGTCTGGTGCTGTCTGTGCAAGGAAATTCTTTGATTGGCTCACTTATGGGCCTGGTCATGCTTCACAATTTTCAGAACTGAAGCACCATTAATGTCACAACTGGTTTTCAGGACCGGATGGTCATGGACCATGAGGAAGCTCCACCTTCCAAAGTGGAGATAAGAAATTTGCATGAACGAATAAATCTGAGAAATGTATGACCTAAAAATCAGTTGCTAAGGATTCCTGCTGAGGACATTTTTCCTTCGCCTCCATGTTTTACTTTGCTATTTTTGTGTAAAAAAAAAAAAAAAACAGGATATCTTTCCTTTGCACTGGAAAACAGTTATGTCATCGAGATATGGTCTTATATTTTTAACATTTTATGTGTAATTTCTATTTTTATGGAAACTCCATGAACAAAATCATTTAAATTTATGCCAGGTACTTGAAAGCTGGTTTTAGAAAACAATCCTACTCTTTCCTGCATTCTGTGCTTCATTCTTGAAAGGCAACTACTGCCTGACCTTCCAACTGATTCCTTTGGTGTTTTCCTCTTTCCACTACGGTGGAGCTTCCTCAATATTTTAGTATAACAAGTTTACAGCTTTGGATTAGGAAATGTTCAGTGTTTATTCAGAAATAAGTCATGCAAGATTTGTGATAACGTTCTATTTCCCCTAGTGAATAATCTTTTTATTTTTTCTATTGTTTATTTCTTGCATCCTTATTCCTGACTTCTCTATAGTTAACTAGATATTTTAATATTTTCAACACATTGGCAATCTATCAATTTTTATCTTATTTTGGAAAAAAAAATCCATCCCAAACTTTTGTACTGAGTACAGAGACTCTTTCAGGTCTGTTTCAATTGGTAGAACTTGGCTGTGTCTTTTGGTAGTCCATGAGAATTCCTTCAGTGTTAACATCACTTTAAACTCCCAACTGCTATGTCTGGTATCTTTATCTTCATTATGAGTTTACTTCCTCATTTTAATGAAGCATGCGGCATAACAAATTTTGGGTGGGGGGAATGACGGAAGTTAATTATTGAAGTCTTTGATATCTGCAAGTATCTTTATTTTAAACCCATGTTTAATTAGTATTATATATGCCAGTAGAATACCATTTTGAATATTCCCCTTGTATACTTGAGATTTTGTTAGATTTATAACTTTAAGTGCTGATACTGGAAACATTACTCTTTGTTATCTTTGTTTGTGACTTTCTCTCATCTCTGGAAACTGGAAATCTTTTCCTTTGAACCTAATGCCATAACATTTCATCATGATTACTTTGATTTAAGTTGATGTCCATGCATTGGTTTGAATACTTTTTTTGGTTTCTTTCAGTATAAAAATGCATGACCTTTAGTCTTACATATTTCTATAATTAGTATTTAGACTCTTCTTAAAATACTTTTGTTGGAATTGCTTTTTCTCACTCTAATCTCAGATCTCCTGCAATTATATATATATATATATATATATATATATATATATATATATATATATATATTTTAATTTTATGTCTAATTTTCATATCTTTCTGTAATTATATTCAATTTTCTAGAGTATCTAAACTTTGTCTTCCAAAAATATGCAAGTTTTTATATCCTGTAGTGTGTGTTAAATTCTCACAACCACTTTAAATTTTAAATGATTTTTATATACCCAATTGTGCATTTTCATGGTTATAATATTGATAATAGTTTTTGTCATTTTCTTCTAATAAATGATTTGCCCATTGATTTTTTTCTTTCTTTTTGTATTTCTTTGGACTTCAATATTTTAAGTGCTTTTTTTTCTTTAATTCTAGGATAACTGGATTTTTGCCTGTGTGTTTTGGAAAGCATCACTCAGACGTGGATGGGCATCTCATCCAGCTGCACACCATTGGCTTTAACAGCAGTGGTGCTGATCTAAGGGGAAGTCCTATTGTATGCAGTTCTTTGCTCAGTCTCTAACACTAATATCTTCATGCTACTCTCTAATTATCTAGACTCTATCAAGTCCCTACACATTACATGTCTTTTTAAATTATGTAGAGGCAAGTGGAAGTAGAAGACATTTAGAATTTAAACAATGAATCCCCATGGTTCTTCCATCTTTCATGAGATCTGGTACCCTCCATTTAAGGAAGCTCAGTCTTATCCTCATTTAAAAAATCAATTTTTTCCCCAGGTGGAAGAAAGATCCAAGATCAAATCTCTTCTCAAGTTGACTTTCAATCAAAGTATTCAAAGCACCACATTACCTTTTAATCACACTTTCTGGAGAAACTAGGAACTCCAATACTTGAGTCTTAACAGGAAATTCAGGTAATTTCTCTCCTGTTTCTACTACCACTCTGCTGTTAAGATTTGGATGTGAGATTTCCCTCAAAAGATCCAATTAATGGGAGAATATCCATAGGTGAAATGATTGGAATGGGAACACTGTAACTAGATCATTACTTTCTAGTTTGAATGACTGGATGGTAACTGTAGTCAGGTGGCTCATGGCTGGAAGAAATGAATCACTGGAAACATGCCCTGGAAGGGTGCATCTCTCCTATAGCCCCTTCTTCTCCCTCTCTTTCTGCTTCCCCATTCCACTATGAGCTAAGTTTTCCCTTCTGGGCCTTTTTGCCATAATTGCTATCTTACTTTAGACTCAGAGCAATGGACTGGATCATCTATTATGGTTTAGATATGAAGTGCACCCTAAGGCTCATATGTGAAACAATGCAACAAAATTTACAGGTAATAATGTTTGGGTTATGAGAGCCTTAACCTAATCAGTGAGTGAATCCCCCCAACAGGGACCAACTGAGGGGTGACTGTAGCTGCCAGTTAGGATGTAGCTAGAGGAGGTGGGTAGTTCCGCCTCACCTTCAGCTCTAAGGAATGGAATCAGCTGTCCATGGACTGAGACTCCTGAAACCATAAGCCCCAAATAATTTTTTTCTTCTCTATTTGCTCTACTCAGGAATATTTGTCAGAGAAGCAAAAAAAAAAAAAAAAAAAAAAAAAAAAAAAAAAATCTGACTAAAACACCATCTTTTATTTGAAAACTCTGAATTTGTGAGCCCCCAATAAATTTTTCTCCTCTAAATTGTTTCTGCCAGGTATTTTGATCAAAGTGCCTTAAAATCTGAATAGAACAGAAATCGTTACTGAGAAGTGGAGTCATTGCTATAACTAAACTGACAAGATGGTTCAAAAGCCATCTTTTTTTGTCATCTTATTTTGAGAGCATTTAAAAATTTCACAGGTGTGGACTGGAAAAGCTTTAGAATATTGTAATTAGAGTTTAATGGGTGATTCTGGGGGGAACTCAGAAGACCAAAAAGGTGATAGGAATGCAGACTGGGCTCATGAGGTTGTAGAGGGAATTGAGGACTCCATTGGTAATTGAACCGGAGTGCACTCATTTTAAATTCTAACAAAGGACTTGGCCACATTTTTTCTACTTCATGAGACTTCCTGTGGGACTGAATTTAAAAATGATGGACTAATTAAACTGACAAAGGAAATGTCAAGGCAGCACAACACAGTCAGTGGTATAGATATTACTTGCAGTTTTAGCCAGGATTATTGTGAAAATTAGAAGCACAATACAAAACTGAAAGTTTTCTATACCTGAAGTTTGGTCAGGAAAGCTGGGGCCAAGGAAGGTTTGTTTGTTGAACATATTACAAACCCTAAAGAGTTGCTAAGTACTTTGCAAAGAGACAATAGAAAAGTCACCTCAAGTACATCTTAGAAATTTGCAAGACAATACCAACTTCAAACTTCAGGACAGAGAAAATTCTTTTGAGAAGAAGTCACGAGGCATTTTGCTAGGTCAGAGGGTACTAGGTAATTATTTCACAATACTGAGTCATTAGGGTACTCAGCAGCCACCACGATGATGATTCCAAGGAGCTTATTTATTGCATGAGCTGGTAGTAGACCTTGGCTTTATCCATGTGGGACTGTTATGCAAAAATGGAACATGCTGGAGTTAAGGAGACATGGAGGCTTCCACCAACGGCAAAGTGTTATAATTTAGATATGAGATGTCCACCAAAATTTCCTATTAATGAGAATCATTCATATGTGAGATGATTGCTTTATGAGTTCTATAACCCAATTAGCCATCCTAATTTAAAAAGACTCACTGGGTGGTAACTTTAGCCAGGTAGGATGTGGTTGAAGAGGGAGATCACTGGGAGCATGCCCCAGCTGGGAACATCTGTCCTGTGGCCTGTCCTCCTTGCTTTTGCATTTGCTTTTGTGTGGAGTCCCTTCTCCCCCAACCCCCTTTCTGATCCTGCCATGAGCTGAGAAGCTTTATGCTGTAGAACCCTTCTCCCATGGTGAACTGAACTGCCTCACCATAGTCCCTAAGCAATAAGTCAGTCATCTATATACTGGGACCTCTGAAACCATGAGATCCAAATAAACTTTTCCTTCTCTGAGTAGTTCTTGTCAGGCGTTTTGGTTATAACAATGCAAAAGCTTACTAAAAATGAAAATTTTACCCAAGTGGAAGAAAGATCAAATCTCATGCCATGTTGACTTTCAACCAACTACTTTAAAGGAACTTTAGTCCAACTTTGGAGAATCTTGGAACTCTAATGCCTGAGCATTGACAAGTAAATCAGGTTATTTCTATTCTCTTTGTACTGATGCACTACCAAGACAGGAATAATTCATCCATCTGTTTTGCAGCTTTTATAATTAGTTGCTAAAATTTTTCTATAATGTCCTTCCCCTTCTTTAATGGTACAGTACTTTTATTAGTATTTTTAATAGAATTTCTATAATGAGGGACAATTTATGTCATAAATATTTAACTTAAAATTTGGTCCCTGCCATTTTGTAATAGCTGTTTTAAAAAGATTGCTCGATTTGCAATACCCTTCAACTCTTTCCAAATTTAGCTTATATAATTTTGATTTGAATACTTATGCTTATTTAGTCTCTATTAAATAAAATGTTTTTTAATTTTGGCTTCTCTGATGGGAATTGGTTCAAAAGTTTAAAAATATAAAGTTATAGTGAAAGGGGAAGAAAGGTAAATAAATATCCCATGAGGTTCTTATTGTTATATGTGTTCAGGATGACTCTTCAATGTATTACTATTTTAGGACTTTATGTGATATCTAAAAAATGTATTTTTCTGTTCAAGTGTTTTCTGTCCACACGGAACAAGTGAATTCTTGAGTAGGGATCACTGTCCCCATTTTTATCATCAGCAACATTTTCTCTAGTTCCTAATGCTTTGAATAACAAAGTGTATTTGCAAATTAAAAATTTGTTTAACAAATAAAAATATATTTTATTGAGAGAGAAGGGGCAAATATTTTTTAACTTTACTTGAAGTTAAAATAGGTCAAAATAATTTTAAAGAATTGAGCTATATATTACTTCATTTATTGTATTAAAAGTCAGACAATTTTGGCTACAATTACAGAAAGTCCGATCCTAAATGTGTCTTAGATACTAACTGTACTAGTCAGTTTTCTGGTAGCATAACAAATACCTGATTTGATCACTTTATAAAGAGTAAAGGTGTATTTTGGCTTGCTGTTTTAGAGATTTCATTTAACAGATGGTTGATTGGCACCAGGACTTTGGTAAAAGGAGGACATCATAGTGTGAGCTAATGACACAACCCAACTACTCACATTAGAAAATGAAAGAGAAAGAAAATGGAAGAGAATGGGTTCCACTATCTTCTTCAAGGGCATTCCCCTCAATGGCCAAAAGACCACTCTCTAGGCCCTGATTCTGAAATGTTATTTTCCTTCCCAAATAGTGCCACAGTGAAAATCAGCCTTTACCACACAGACCTAAGGGGATTTTTATCCCAATCAAAGAACTAATTGTATCTTTTTTTCTCACATCACCAAAGAGCTGCTGATGCACTATTTCAGGAATGTTCTTTGTGTTTTTTATGCCATTGTTTGTCTCCACCTGTCTTCCTGATCCCAAAATAGCAGTAGCTCTTCAAACCCTATTTTCACAAAATGTGAGTGAAGAAGAAAGCCAGGGAGGGCTTGACATATCCTTCTCTTTCTCTGTTGCTCTCTGTGTCTCTAGTGTCTCTGTCTCTTGTTCTCTGTCTCTCTGTTCTCTCTCTCTCTTTCTCTCTCTCCCCCTATCCTTTCTCTCACTCTCTATCCTCTCTCTCTCTCTTATACAAGTTGTAGAAGTAGGAGAGTGCATGTTCCTCAGGAGCTCTGTTAGAATTTACATCATAACTTATGGGTCAGGTCTTAGTCCAACTGAAAATACTAAGATGCTAAAAATACATAGAGGATATTTTGTTTCTGGGCAGATAATGGTTTTTTGGGTTTTTTTTTTTTTTTTTAGTTTAGTTTTGTTTTGTTTTGTTTTTGGCACTGGGGATTGAACCCAGGGCTTTGTGCATGTGAGGCAAGCACTCTATCCACGGAGTTAAATCCCCGGGTAGATTTTTATGGATGTAATTGATATCTTATATATCTTTCCACGTTCCCCACTTACATGCCTCATTGTGTAACCAGTGCCCTTTAATTCCAGCCTCCATTATTTTTTTTAAAATTTATATTTCAAATAGCCAAAACAATTTACATTAATAAATACATAAATGAAATAAATTGCCAGTAAAAAAATATCATCTTAAAAATTGTGACAGTCCATTAAAAGGCACAAACCAACAAATTTCAATGTGAGTACAAGAACCATCCTGTTGCCCTTGACATTGCCTTATGCAAAACATCCCAAAGGTGAAAATGGATATGTATTCATGTGAAGTCACTCCCAATATTTTGGGTAAATATTATTTACATCAAGCATGTCTTATTTTGACTAATTCATTTTAATGGAGTAAAATGCTCAAAAACCCAAAATATGACTTAATAAATGAAGATTTTGCAAATACTATGTTCAAAAATTCCTTTCTGGGCAAAAACAAACACAAATTTTCCCAGGTAGGTGAAAGAGCTTTGAAAAGAAGTCACCAGGTGATGACCATGATGGTTGATATTTTTATTTGCGAACATAATATGTGTGTGGATACGTATGTGAATAATATGTTGGTGAATATGAACAAATATATAATAACATTATATATGTGTGCACAAAATTTGTTTATTCCTCCTTATTTTCTGCCTGACATTCATTGAAATTTATGGAAGGTCATGATTAAACTCTTTCAGGGTAAAATAATGCATATTTCATACACATTCCTTGAAACATTGTTCAGATAATAAAATGAAAATGCACTTTGCTCTTCTCATTGGTGTTATTGATACAGATAACATCTGTGGGCTGGCTGGGCATGTGGTGATTCTATTTGATCCTTTCTCCTGTCAGAGAAGGTGGACAGTAATGTAAGTAGAAGACACAAAATGGCAGAGAAAGAAGGACAGTTAGATGTGAAAGCAGAATGTCTGATTGGGGAATATGGAAGATTATCAGATATATTTAGGGATTTTTCTGGATGAAGACAAGCAAAATACTCTTTTCATGATTTTTATTAGAAGTATTTTTAAATATGTATTTAAAAAGTAACATTTCTTTCAAGCATTTGAAAATTTCTGGCTGGATTGTAAAATTAAAGTAGAAAGTGGAAGAGAGGGAAATGGAGCAAGGCAGCTTGCATATGAGTGATGAAGAAAAATGAAGAAATTACTGAGAAAGGTGGGTGAAATTTCGGACAGGACAGTGGACAGGGTTTGCCCAACCAGGCTTCCCTCTGAAAGTGACTTCCCTGAAAGAAAGTCTTTCACTTTGCCTCTGTCTTTCCCTCAGATAAGATTAAGTTGTAAGATATTGGTGTTCCACCCCTAAAGGGTGCTGTGGTTTTCTGCCGCAGTCCAGCTGTGGTATGGGCCACCATCTGCCGCAACCCGGCTGGCTGGGCAAAATAACCCCGGGGGGTGATGAACAAATTGTGTACATTGATTCAGCAGGAGTGGGAGCCGTTTATTGTAGGACAGGAGGGGTATGTATACATTACACACAGCTTATCTTAATTAACATAAACTAGATACAGCAGTCAACCAATAAGAAATCTCCACACTTAATGGCTCGCTGGAGCCACCTCACAAACCACTCCCCCTGGCAAAATGCCAGGCGCCATCCTGACTTGTTTACAGACTCTAACAGTTTTCCCCTAAAAAGTATGTGCAGATATCTTGGTCTGCATTATGGTGGTTTTGAAAGGTGATGGGACCTTTAACTGTGGGACCTAGTGGGAGACAAAATTAAGTCATTGAGTCATGACGACCCTCTACAGGGATTCATACTGGTGTCTCAATGTGGGTTGTCAGAGGAGTAGATTAATTCTCTCAAAAAAGTTTGTTGTAAATGAACAGCCTGACATCTCCCATTCTCTAGCTTTCTATTTTAGCATATGATACCTTACTTATACATGTGCTCAAGCCATGTGAATCCACCTGCTACGAAATGAAATCCTCTCCAGAGTTGGGCAAATATTGGCACCATTTCTCTTGTTACTTTAAAACTATGATCTAAAGAAGCCATTATTCTTCATAAAGCACATAGCCTCAGGGATTTTGTTATAGCAATACCTAGTAGACTAACACAGAGGGTAAATCTCCTAGATGTTTAATAAGGAATGACATTATATGAATGGCATATATTTTGTTTTACTCTTTTTAATTCTTTTTTATCTTTTTTTGGCTTATCTGTTAGTTCAGTTTTGTTGATAGCTAGGTTGAAAAAAGTATAAAATAAAAATAAATACTGATTAGAAACAACTTAAAAACATCTTTGGGGACTGAGGTTGTGGCTCAGTGCCAGATAGCACGTGTGAGGCCCTGGGTTCAATTCTCAGCACCACACATAAATAAATAAAATAAATATTTAAAAAATTCTTTGGTTACTGACAACATTATCATCTGGAGAAGAAATATGTTGTTTTCAGCTCACAGTGATTAGGAAAAAGCAATGGATATTAAATGCGCATACTGGCCCTAAATTACATGAATTTCCCACTTAGTCTCATCTTTAAAATGATAATTAATGGCCATTCAAATTTTATGATACATAAAACATAAATCATCACAAACTACCAATGAAATGTGGGAAAGTGAAAAAGAGAGATTTTGACCTCCTTGATCAGTGTCCCATTAAATAACTTTTAATAAGGAATTATTTGGCTTTTATGAAACTATAAATTTGAGGAGATGGATATTTATTTTCTGCCAGTTTTCTAAAAGATTTCATTTGTATAATATTTTAAAGTTTTTAAATTATTGTGAAATGTTAGACTATTTAATTTTTTACAAAACCTTGTGAGTAGTTATAAGAACTTTAATTCTATCTCCATGTGGGAGAAGAAAACTGATGCTTTGAGATATGGAGCTGCTTTTTAGTGTGGATATTATGTGCCCTTTGGAGAGTTTAATGGACACTTTGGATTCTAAAATCTTCCTTTTGCTCCACCTCTAGGAGAAGGGGCATGGACTTATAGAACTGCTCTTCCTACATTTTCAAAATTCCTTTAGCAACTGCCATATGCTTATAAAACTTATTTATAAGACTATAAACATTATGTATGTCATATCTATCTACTTAGGTATAACAGAGTATATGTATTAGAAAATCTATGTCATCCATGGCAGTAATTGTTTCTTCCCTCAACAATTTTCAATCTGGAGGAGAAGTCAAATAGAAAAATACAGTCTGGTGAGTGAAGGAAAATGCATTTCCTCTATGGATCAGTGAGGAAGATAGAAATTCCAAGTTATGAAGAGAAGTTTTATTAAAAGATAAAGTGTCACAACTGAGTTCAAGAAGGAGAAAAATATGAACATGAAATATGATGGCTATCCTTATGGACTGAGAGAATAACATTACAAAAATTCATGGGAGTAGGAATACCAGAGGGCAGATTAAATAGGAAACAGAATGGATAAAGATAAATAATGATAAGTATAATTGAAATCTTTGGTCAAGGTGTAGCTAAATGGCTTTGAATATCAGGGAGAACTTATACTTAAGGACAAATGGGGAGTCTTGAATTATTGATGTATTTTTATGAAAATTTAAGGGATTTTGTCACCTTGTTACAACAAGAAACAGAGGTGTCTGAATATTATTTTATGTTGGAAAATGCAAATCCTCTGGAAATGGAGAGCCATGTTGGTCCACTATTGGTAATTGTACTCATCTGGGTCAGAGGCAGTCTGCCTCCACTAGAAAATGGAAGAGGAAATTGAGGATGGATTTGCTGTTCACATCAGGGTAAGAAGGACAATGTCACAGATAACTGATTTTTTCTCGGTTGGTTGGAATAAGGCTTCTTTATTTAATAGGAACAGATGATCACTTGGGAATCTGAACAAGAACAAAAAATAATGGATTTCATTTTTAAGCAAGCTGAAAGAAGAAATGAGGGAGACAATATCTTTAAATATGTCATGATTCATTCAACATAATCAATATTTTTCTTAAATTGAGGATATTTCAATTAGATAACTAGAGAGTAAAATTCAAATGCTGAATAGGTTAAAAAAAATATCTTCCAGTCGTGTTTTTACAGAGAAGTCTGGTAATGTTAATTGATCTTTTTATTGGCATGTCCCAATTAAATGAATCATTTTTCTAATACATGATTGATGAGTTTGTATTATAAATCTGAAAGAACTATTACTCATACACCCTATGTTCTCATTTCAGATTTAAAGCATAAAGTGTACTTTAATTTTGTACCAGTGTGTCAACTTGGGCTTTTCAGAATGTGACATTTGTGATTCATACCACAGGCCCATCTTATGGGTAAAAAAGAAAAAAAAATATATAATAAGGTACTGCTGCCAGGAAGAAGTTATTTAGTGAAGACTAAGCAGAAAAGCCTTATGCCAAATTTCACACCAATTCAAATCATATTTGGACTAACCTTTAGGGATGGAATTGATTTTCTGTAACAAAGTTTTACCACCACTGAGAATATCCAAAAGAAAACACTATAAGCAATTCTAAAGAGAAATTCCTGTGCTGTTTTGTGCATTGACAACCTGATTGCAATAAATCTAGACTTTCCCATGGTGACTACTTGGAATAATCCAATATTCCTTGGACATAAAATTTCAAATACTTGTGGTCAAAAGTTTATTTTGTGCTTTTATTGTAATATGCATATACATATAATCGCAGTCTACACACACACACACACACACACACACACTCACACACACACACACACACACTTCTGAAAGCAAGTTACCCTATTGGATATTTGACATACAATATTTTTTCAAATGTTGTAAGAATAGCAAATTAAACACATCTTTTTGAGTATTCATTCCCATATGCATTCTAAGGAACACAGTGTATATTTGATTCTTCTATACTTCAACTGTTCAGGAGGTCATACTGTGACATTTCTCTCTGGTCTTTTGTTTTTCAGAGACAGAGTGACCACCTTAGTTAATTACAAACAAAATTGCATTCTCTTAGTTTTACATTAATTAAAAGCTCTGAAAACATATTTTGTTTAAATGTACTGTCTAGTAGGAGGGGAAAAAGAAAAAGAAAGGGCAAGAACCATCAATACTGAGAAGTTACTTAGGTACATAATTGCAATTATTATATGGAGAAAGCAAGGAAAACAAGAACTGAAGAAGAGAGGGCATTGTATTTAGGGTGGCCCTACAATCTGGAGCCAGAGACCAGAGAAGAGGAAATCCCCTGATTCAAAAGTAATTTCTTCTCCACTGCTAACACCAACTTTTTAAAGAAATCCTAACATAAATAAATAATATGTGATCACACATACTTGTGTGCGTATAGATCAACTACCTCCATATATGTGAGAGTAGGGACAGAAAGAGAGAGACAGGATATGTGTATGTGTGTATGTTTGTAGTGCCTGTGTGTGTGTACAGACAGACTGACAGAGAAACTCAATTTGGGGTGTGGAATTGATTGTTTGGAACAAAGTACTACCACTTAGAATATTCCAAGACACCTTGTAGGTCTTGCAAATTCATGTGTTCATACAATTCATGTAAATATTCTTATAATTCATGTGATTCACATATAATACCAATATTATTTCACATACATGTACATTAAATAAATTTTAAATATGATATTTTTAAACTATTCCTTAAACCATATTATATTCAAGATTTAATGGATTCTTTCCCAAACTAGTACACACACAAACACACATACACACAGACACACATACACACACACACACATTTTTATTATTGGTAAGGGATGAGTGCATTTATGGAAATCATAATGGTATTATTATATCTTTATTTCCAAAAGTAAAATTGTGTATTTCTGTCACTCTTAGAAAATTGCAGGATGCATGTATTTATTTATTTATTTATTTTAATTTTTAAAATTTGTAGTTGGACACAATAACTTTATTTTATTTCTTTATTTTTATGTGGTGCTGAGGATCAAACCCAGGGCCTTGTACAGGCTAGGTGAGTGCTCTATCACTGAGCCACAACCCCAGCCCCAGGATGCTTTTATTTTCAATGTCTGCCTTTACCTTTCTGTCCTGTTGCCTGTACATTCATATTACCTGTTTAGAGATGAGATTTAAGATAAATGCTAATAAAGGCATAACTAGTCGCACATTTATAACCTTTATATCAATTAAAAACACAGTGATTCTCTAGTTTTAACAAGTCTTCATTTTTTAGTAGAGATTATTAGTGTCTGTCAGTGGAAATAAACGTTTGAATTATTTAGTTGAATCAGAATATAAACTCTCACCCCAAAGAAGCATTTGATAAATCACAGTCCTAATTGATTTGGTACAAAATTATGTGACTTTTAATCAACTAATGAAATTCTTAAGTGTGTACCCCAGCCAGAAAGTTTGTGTCCCCTCCAATCTCAGGGGTAAAAATCATAAGAGCATTGTGATAGTATTGGGAAGTAGGCATTTGGGAAGTAATCAGGTCATGTGGATGCAGGTCTTATGAGTGAGGTTAGTGCCCTTATAAGAAGGGCCACAGAGCTTGTTCTGACTCTCTGCTATCTACCATGAGAGGATACAAGGAAAAGACAGTTCTATGAAAATCAAGAAATGGGCCCTCAACAGACACCTGCTTGGGCTTTCAACACCCAAAACTATAAGAAATGAATGTCTGTTGTTTAAGCCATCCTGGGTGTAGTATTCCATTATTAAAAGTTGAATGGCTTGAAGCAGTTTGCTATTTGATTATCTTGGCATTAGAAGATCATTATGTTCTCTCTCATCTTCCTCAAATGGTGATAAATAGCAATTAACCATCTTCATGGAGGAATGTATGGGTAGGATGGAAAAAAAATGCTTACTTAAGTGTTTGTTGGCTTTGACAGTTATACATTAGTAAAATGTGATTTGGAAACTTTAAGTTGGCATTTTTAACTGATAGAAATCACAAACTTTGAAAATGAGATCAAGTAGACTTTAAATTCTGCCTTGCTATCTATTGTCCAAATTCCCTGAACAACTTACATAACTGTTTGGAGACTAGTTTTTCCTGGATGTGAAATGGATAATTGGATTTCATTAATTTATGTCTTCATTCAAATAATTTTTGCTTCTATAATGTGGCAGACATGTGTTATGCTCTGAAGATGCAAGGGTCCAAAATTACTCCACGGGAGCGTCTGGGAGAGTCTTCTAATGTAGATAAGCATACCTCAAGGAGTCATGAAAATGATTATAAACTTACAATTAGGATAAGAGTTACAAGGGAGAAATAATCATGCTAGAAGAACACATTATAAGGAGAGTTTGAGCTAATTAGAGTATCAGGCAGGGCATCACTGTTGAGCTTATGAAGGAGATGAGCTCTGGAAGATAGGCAAGAGTTAACTAATAAAGAGTAGAAAGAGCATTCAGCTTTGGGTAACAACCCAAAAGACCCCCAAAGCGTGAAGAGCACTGGTAGATTCAAGGGGCAGATAGTAAACCAGTATGCCTGAGAGAAAACATGTTCATGTGTCCGTTCATGTACATTCACATATGCATTCATATAAAACATGCATTTTGAACATAAAATATAATCATAGTTTATGAGTTTTCTATAGCTTCTTAAAATTTTTACATATTATACATACCTTTCCATGTTGGTTCAGGTATATCTATTTTGAATTTCATTGGGTTTAGATCCATATTTCAAATATTATTCTGCAAAATTAAGGATGTTTTCTATTTTTTTATTGCAAGACTGAATCAGTGAGTGTTTTTGATTCTATGCTAAAACTGCAAAAGTTTAATCAAACTCAAGCTCGTAAATATATGCTTAATGCAGAAGGTTTTGCCAGTGCCCTCATGAGAATTTTGATTTATTGAGGGAAAAAATAGTCATAGGAATAAATTTATAATTAAAATGTTGGAAGATAGTCTGAAGGGAAGCAAAATATTTTATAAGGCTTGGGAATCTGCTTTCCACAGGGGCAAGGGTCAGGAACTGCCTTTTCAAACCTGAGATTTAGTAGTTCATTTAATCAGTAGCCCCACTGATCCTTGTCAGGAAAAAAGGAGGTGTGAAAAGGATGGGAGGATGTAGCTTTAAGAGACCCGGATGCTATTTATCTATAATAAATAAGTAAATATAATTTGTAAATATTATTTATAGAGTTTATAAATTTTGTCCTAATCCCTTTAACTGTCAATTTTTTTTTCACATACAAAATGAAAAAATAATATGTATTTCAA
This sequence comes from Ictidomys tridecemlineatus, assembly GCF_052094955.1. Lineage (NCBI taxonomy): Eukaryota > Metazoa > Chordata > Mammalia > Rodentia > Sciuridae > Ictidomys > Ictidomys tridecemlineatus. The sequence goes on from NC_135481.1 coordinate 106,124,945, forward strand.
ATATCTCTTTGGAAGAAAGTATGAGCAAATATTTACCGTCTATTATTATTACTACTACTGTCCACAGATTGGTTGGAGGGCAGTGTAGCTAACTGTAAAGTGCTTGCCTATCATGCAGGAGGCTCTGTATTTGAAATCTGACACCACAAATAAAAAGAAAAGAAAAGAAAAACACAAATCACTACTGCTAGTTAGAGCAATTCTTTTTGTCAGAGAGATCAGTCATTAAGCATTGAGTATACACCACATACTGGTTTAGGTGTTGCTCTCTATGGACTCCAATTTTAATTTTAACTGACTCTTACTTTATTGTCTCTATTGTACAGAGAAATCATCTAACCTGTGTATTAAGTTACCAGCAAACTGTTTGGAATTTTTTGATTTAATCTTGTCATTGTCAACTTCTTCTGATTTTCTGTGCATCACTTTGATTGAATTTGGTGCTAGTTCTTTCTGATTTGCAAATGAGACCCCTGGCGTTCTTATTTTCCTAGTTTGGTTAACACTTTCTCCCCAAAAGGGAAAAGTTATCTTTCACCAGTTTGAGGAGTTAAAGAAGGGACAAAACACATCTGAGAAAATGATTCTCATAGGAAAAAAAAATCTCCACTTCCTAGTCTGCTATTATCTCTGTGTACGCATATGCACACAGAAACATGCACAAACAATAAGACTTTGTCCCAATTCTTTCTTGTGATATTAGCTTCACACCTATGGCCTTGAAACCAATTTCTACCTTTATAGAATTTTCGGGAAGAGTAATCTCGCTCTTTGCTATTCTAATGCATGAGAAAAACAAATTTTTTTTTTAAATCCCAAATAACAATTGAATGAGACTTTAATATACATGAACAATTCTATTACTTATTCTCTTTTTATGGGCATTTAAAATTAGCTTAATACTGTGGTGAAAATATGTAGGTTTAAGTTATTTTAATGCATCTATATTTAAAATATTGCCAGTTAAGGCAATAAATTAACAGTGTTTGTGTGTTCTTCACAGCAAAAAGAAAAAGCCCTGACTTTGGAATTCTTTGTTTCCTTCTTGCCTGGTGTGCAGGTGTTCTCTGGCATTCAAATTCTTGTGCTCTGGGCATTTCCTCAGAGTAGAGAGAATTACTATTTTGTTGAATTAAAATTACAAAAATATAATTAACATTCCTCTTTTATAGTGTTAGTAATAGTAGGGAGCTTGATTGTTATTTTAGTTATAAAATTATACATTAAACCGATCCTAAAGCATAAATATAAAAAAAGAGGCTTCCAGTTCTTTTTATGATATACTAAGTGAAAGTCTCAGTATTTTACATATTAAACTCTTCTCCCAATTACAGAATGCCTTTTTCCTTAAGAATTTAAGAACAAAAATCCTTTCAAAAATATAACTCTATAGCATTCTTTGCTCCCTGTAACCACAATCCACATCTCTTGGTTTCTTATGACTATAAAAGGATGAGGAAAAATATTAATACTATGAGAGAGGTGAGTGTGTATGTGTGAAAGTGATCGATTTTTAAGAAAAGGAAACTTCCAGTTGACAAAGAATTGAGATGAAACGGCAAATTAAATCAACCCTCTTCTCTCTGTGTTTTTGCAGTGACTAGATATTTAAAGGTATTTCAAGAGTAACTTCATTTTCTACTTTTTGTTAGGGCAATTTAATAGCTCGTTAGACAAAAATGTGTATTATCTGTGGGATTTTTTTCAGAGATAAGAAGTGTTCACCAACTAGATTGTCTTTACATAGCATATACCTTAGCAGAATTTTCTCCACCCTTTTTACAGAAGGGTATGCACACACACACACACACACACACACACACACACACACACACACACGGGGCGGGGAGAGGGAGAGAGATCCTATCCATATTTTATTCAGGAATCAAGCAAATAGTGGTGCATAAACTGTAGTGCTGAAAGATCAGCATGTTGTCTAACCTATAATTCTGAAGAAGTGATAGGAATTCATCTTCTTACACATTTTTAGCAGGTTTGAACATGGAGTGAGAATATTAATTTCTACATCAGGGAAGAAATTATAAGTAGGGACTTAAGTTGAAGCTATGCCAATTTCTTTTCAGTTAAGGCACCAATTTTGATCCTAATCTGAACAGGAATGCCTTTCTGAGAGTGCTAATACATAAAAAAAAAAATGTTATTGGTTCTCTTTGGGGACTTTTGTGGCACACTACAAATGGAAAAATTAAAGTCTCTGTGTTTGGTAAGTTTTTCACTAAATCTCAAACTCGGGAAAAAGAAAGAAACCATTGTTGAGAGTTTCACTCATCGCACTTGACCAGCTAGTTATTCAGTAAGTCAACCTCCCCAGGCAGAGGGCATGATGTAAACACAAGTGGACATTCACAGGTCAAGTTTACTCAGGTTGCAGAAGTAACCAGAGAAAAAGCAGGGTGGTGCTGGACAGAGTGCAAGAAAAGATGGGCAGGAAACAGGCACAGCAGAACTTTCCAGAAAGAAGTTATAGGTACTTGAAGGGTCCTTCAAAAACGAGGACAGCATAGGTCCATTTTAACAGGAACCAGATGACTAAACATGGGCTAGTAAACCAACATTGCAGAACAGAGTGAGGTAGAAAAAGGGGGCTTCCTGTAAAAGGAATGGGGAATCAAAAATATTAAAAAGGAGAGGATAAAATGATTATGGCAAATTATTTATCTTGCCACTAGCCGAAAATAATGGGTGGAATAGGTATTATATTCAATTTCTTGGGCAGGGATTGTGGCTCAGCTGCAGAGCACTCGCCTAGCATGAGCGGGACCCGGGTTGGATTCTCAGCACCACATAAAAATAAAGGCATTGTGTTGTGTCCATCTACAAAAAAGATTCATATTCATTCTCTCTCTCTCTCTCTCTCTCTCTCTCTCTCTCTCTCTCTCTCTCTCTCAAAAAAGAAATATTTAATTTCTTTTCTTTCTTTTTTTTAAAGAGAGAGAGAGAATTTTAATATTTTTTATTTATTTATTTATTTTTAGTTCTCTGCAGACACAACATCTTTGTTTGTATGTGGTGCTGAGGATCAATCCCAGGCCACACAGGCATGCCAGGTGAGCGCGCTACCACTTGAGCCACATCCCCAGCCTCCTATTCAATTTCTTCATTCCTTCTTTTCCCTGAGATTCTGAAATTATGTGAATGCTTTAGCATTTACTCTGATGTTTTTCAAAATCATCATCATCATCATCATCACTGATAAAATATATTTATTCCCTATGAATATTTTCTAATTCATTCCACACCTACAATCTAATAAGTGAACTAATATGAGTTTGATTGTATATTCAAGATAAAATTCCTATTTGGGGTGTATTGCAGAGTATGTCCATTATAACCTACTTACATTTTCAGTGTGGCAAATGGCACGGCAGCTTATATTGTTCAGGAAAAAGGGGCATGGATCAATTCAAGTAGGGGCCCAGCTTCAACACCAGCCAATTTATGATACAGTCTGCCTAAACACCTTCAAATGGGAATTGGAACTTGATAAACAAAATGCTATGCATGAATGAAAGGTAGAAGTGGAGATTTGAGGGGCAGGGAGCCCAAATAGCCAGCAGCAAAACAAGGGAAAAGTGTGCGGCATATGGAGAGCAACTCCTGGCAATATTTGAGTGACATAAACAGCTTTGCCAAACTGCCAGACTTTTCTTTATCTTTGTACTTGAGGGGACACTGACTATAAAGACTAGGAGACGTTATTTTGTGCATGCCATACTTCCCACCTGATCAATGTCTATATTAATATTCTAAAAGATGGACAATTAAAGGAGATTTTTTTTCTTACTTTTTGTTTTACTTCAAATGATTTTCAAGAGCTATTTCTTAAGCAAAACCAGCTGTATCTTCAAGTCCCAATCATTATTATGGAGTCAATTCTAAGAGTGCTTTGATTGCTTTAATGTGGTTTAATTTTGAACATTCTAGTAAAATCTTATATAGTACACAAATGGAAAAGCCTCGTCAGTCTTAAAAAAAAAAAAGCTTTTCAAGCATATTTTCATTTCTTGTTCACATCTTTCCTTCATATTGAAGTTCCTGAATTCATTTAGGGCATTTTCCACCAAATAACTTTCTTCAAGGTCCCTATGTAGAGAAGAAAGGAGATCAGATGTTTTATTCAGCAAATGAATGTTCAACTCTCCCTTTTAGGCTTCAACTACCTTATAATGGCCTGGAGAATGTAGCTATGAGCAGCCTTTTACTAATGACTATGATTTGGACCAGAAGAGGGAAGAAGCCAAAGTATTCCAGATGGAGTGAAAAATAAAAATAAAAATAAAATCCCACAAAACTATGAACCAAGTTATAGATCCAGGATAGATACAGTGTTTAAGGGACCAAAAATAAGATGGCACAATCCATGCAACAATGGGAACAGTCTATGTTAATAAAGCAAGATGAATAGGCTATAGCTACACCAGGGAAAGCTTCACCATCAGTGTTCTATGTGGCAGAAACATTCTTAGATTAATCTGAGAGGGGTTCTGAGATAAATAATGCCGCGTTGAAAGACATGCTAAGGCACACAAAAGACTTGCCAAGAGAATAACCCAAAGTTTAAAAAATAATAATAGTTAGCAATTCATTATGGCAGCTGATACAGAAGGTGATAAGGGTCTTGAAAAAGAATATGGTGAGTTAATAATAAAGATGATTTTAAATGGGTTTGTCAAATTGCTACTCTGAAGAATATTTTTATACAAAGATGTCTAAATGGATTTTACATTTCCTTTATCCCAATGGGATTCTGTTAAAGAAATTAAGCTTAAATGCTGTTAGCTATGGACTAGTAAGAAATAAAACTTTGAATAATGTGAACAGACTCAATTTTTTTTTTCAAGAATGTATAGATTTTGCCAAAATGTAATATTCTCTACTTTGTCAGATTCTTCTAAGGAGTAAAGGACTCTTGAGAATGTCAGACACTTCTGGAAAAATTTAGGATACTATTATCTTGGTAGAATTCAGAGCTCATTTTAGTGAACAGAAATTATAAGTTTTCAACTGCTATTTTACCAACCTGAAAAAGTTAATGAATTTTATCAAGAGAGAAAAGTTTGAAAGAGTTTAAAAATATGTTAGTATTATGAATTCAGGTTTAACTAGTATTTTTCTGTGTGAAACATGCAATATCTTAGTTTGATAATTGTTATAGATTTTTGTCTCTCTTCATTTCTCTTAGTTGAAAAAAATTCTAAGTTAAAAAGCAAATAAGTTTTATGATATGTAGATTTGTATTGATTGTAAGAAAATAAGCCACTATAAATAAACAAAACAAAACAAAACAAAAAAGACAGTAGCAATGTTTACATGTAAATCGGATGTGAGACAGATGTGTTAGCAGATGTGTTTTATCTTTTTGAGTAGCCTAAAACTTTTAAATTGAATTTTCTCATTAAATTGAAATACAGCAAAAGGTTACTATTTTTCTATTATAAAGGTTGACTTCCTTTTAAATGTAATTTTATCTTTTCAAAAGATAATATTTTAATATTTAAGTCACTATCATTGTTAAAAGTCACAAAAATAGTTTGGTCACGTTTCTCTTAAATTTGAAAGAAGGAAAACAAAACTTTAAGGATCATAGAACAACAATTTCCCACTGTACATCTGGAATGATTGTCAATGGAACCTCCATGCAGCTGATAATCCTCCTGCATTTGCTTAATTCATTTCCTTATGAACTTTAATATGAACATGAATCATCTGGGACCATGGATGTTAGATTTGTAGCCAATTTCCAACTGATGATAAGGCTGGCATTATGATCTCACTTTCAATAGGATGATCTAGAAGAAGGTTTCTCAATCTTGGGACTATCGATAATCTGGATTAGACAGTTCTTTGATGTTTTAGTCAGCATTCTTGCCACCATGACTAAAAGACCCAACAAGAACAACTGTAGTGAAGGAAAAGTTTATTTGGAGGCTCAGAGTTTCAGAGGTCTCAATCCACAGGCAGCAGGCTCCATTCCTCAGGGCTCAAAGTGAGGCTGAACATCATGGCAGAAAACTGTGGCAGAAGGAAGTGGCTCACATGATAATCAGAAAGCAGAGAGAGAGAGACTCCACTCATCAGATACAAAATATATACCCCAAAGGGATGGCCCCAATGTCCACTCCTTCAGCCAAGCACTTCTCACTGTCATTTACCACTCAGTTAATCCCTATTGGGGGATTAATTCACTGATTGAATTAAGACTCTCACAAGCCAATCTTTTCTTCTCTGAACCTTCTTGCATTGTCTCTCACATGAACATTCAGAGGGGCACCTCACATCCAAACCATAACATTTGATCTGAGAGTTTTTCATAGAATATTAACAACATCTCTGGATTTCAATAACCAAAGGGTATCTATACATTGTCAAAGAGACCCTGTGCAGTAAAATCATTATAAGTTAGGAACCATGACTGCAATATTCTCTTACCACTTCCCCTGTACTGATGTATGTCTTGAGGAGTATACACTTTTGCTGTGGCATGGTTAGTTCTAAAGATATTAATTCCCAGGTGCTCTTTCTCCATATATACCTCCCATGAACTGATCCAAGAACATGCTACAATGTAGGCAGCAGGCAAAAGTTTTCTTTTTATTCCATTTTCTATCACTTGATAAAAGGCCTATCTCACAACCTCCCAATCTTACCATAGTTCTTTACCCACATATAAATATAGGAGGTACCAGTCTAAAGGACTCTTTCAGAACTTAGAACCTTTGTCACAAGAAACACATGTAATAAAAGCATGTGTTTGGGGGGATAAATCTTTGGGATAAATGTGTTTTTCTTCTTGACATTATCCTGTTAATGGCAAATTTTGGTGTTTGAAACAATGAGCTTTAACAAACAGTGACATATTTTGAAAACAATATATAGAAAGGAATTGTAAAATAATATGAAGCAAGTACTGGCAATTTTTATTTAACTACCTCTCTTTTTTCTTCTCCTTGCTATTATCAAAGAAAAAATTGCTCCTGAAAGAATGTCTCTGAAGACTGAAGCAGATATTTCTATAGAAACTAGAAGTTGGCAAGGACTTGTTCATTGAAAGAACAAACTCTGGCAATATTCTATGTTTTATCATTATTTATCATTATCTATTATCAGAGTAAATTGTCACAGGGATGTCCTAATAGTATTGCATGAATTGAAAAATGAAGTTAAATTTTTTTCTGAAAAAAAAAGTCTTTCTGGGTTGGACACTTGATTAGAAAATGAGAATTTTCTTTTCCATTTAGATTTTATGATATGCATGTTTTATACACTGAATGAACTAAAGCAACAGCAGGAAAGTTTTGATAAAAATAAATTTAGAACACATGCTATAAAACAATAGATATTTTACCAAAATATTTATTCTTAGTAAAACTGTTTCTACAATAAAAATATTTATAATATTCAATTCTAATAACATATGATCAACATAACATCTTTAGATTAAGTAAATTAATAAACCTAATTATTTGTTTTTTGAGAAATATTGATAAAAACCTGTTGTGATTCAGATCTGGATTGTACCTGAAAAGGTACATATGTTGAAATCCTGGTTCCCAATGCAGCAAGGTTCAAAGGTGGAGCTTTAGGCAATGATTGGATAATGAATGTTCTCACCTAATCAGTGGACTAATCCACTTGATGGATTAATAATTTGAATGGATTTACTCAGAGATGGCAAAAACTGTAGGCAGGTAAGTATAGCTGAAAGAATTATGTTAATTCGGATGTGACCTTGGAGAATACATCTTGTCTCTGGCCCCTTCTTTTCTTCTCTGTACTCTCTCTTTGTTGTCTGGCTGCTATGAGCTAAGCAACTTTCCTTCATCTTGCCTTTTCACTATGATGTTTCTACTTTGGAACCAGATGACTGTGATCTGAATTCTCTGAAACCGTGAACCAAATAAATCCTCCTTTTCTACATTGTGCTTATCAGATTTTTTTTTTCTCACCATTGAAAAGTTGACTAACACACTAGCTTAGGATATTCTAGAAACATTGAAAAAGTGAAAGGCACTAGTGATTTGAAATAAAATGAAAAAAAATCTATAACAGAATTTTAAAAGTTCTTGATCGCATTAAAATGAATGACAATTTATATATTTGATATATTTACAAATAATTTTCAATGATTGAAAGTTCTTTGATATTTCACAAATGCTTGGAAATAAGTAGATAATATGCTTAGTCATGTGTACATAGGTTCTTAGGGCATCACACATAGAAAATATATTCCATTCTTGCTCCTTAGCCATTCTATTAATAAAGTAGTATTTTCTATTACTCAACTGATGACTGAGAATTGTTGTTACTGGATTTTGATCATTGCTGCTCAAATCAACAGTCTTCTCATGGGAAATATTTGTTGAGCATTCTCCACTGGATTTCCCATATTTTATCAGATATGCACTGTGGTCTGTGGCTCTCCCATCTAATACTCCCCAACCCTTTTATTTTTCACAGGGATTATTCATGCTGCCTCCACTCACCTCATTCTCAACAAGCTTCTCACTATCTTAATTGCATCATGATATCTTTTTCAATAATGAACGAACCAATTTGTTCGATAGTTACATAATTTAGTCTTTATAACTGTATAGTTACCTAGTTAACTATACAGTTATAAAGACTGTTGTTATCCATGGTGGGTTAATTCTAGGTTTCTTGCACCACAAATACTGACATCTGAGAATCTTTAAGTCGATTATATAAAATGACATAATATTTACATGTAATGTATGCATTCTCCTATATTAAATCATTTCCAGATTACTTATAATATCTAATACAATGTAAATGATATGTATATGGTAATAGCAAAGTAATACGGAAAAGAATCTGTACATGTTTAGTGTAGATGTACTTTTTTTCAAAAAAAAAATGTTTTTGTTTTTGTTTTTCTTAATCTGTGATTGGTTCAACCTGAAAATGTGAAGCCTGCAGATATGGAGAACTGTACTGTATCTAATTTCAGAATTCATTATTAGATTTGTAAATTGAGAATGCATACTTTTAAAGTCGTATCACTACAGGGAGGTGTTGATCTTGAGTAAGATTTTTAAAAAACTTTTATTTATGTACATAATTTTATCACAGAGGAGTATGAGATTGTAGTAAGAGATTTTCAAGCATAAATACATTTTCTCAGGTTAAACTTCAAGAATTCTGTTTAAAAGAGAAAAGAAGATGACATTAACATTTCTTATAGAAAAAAATTACTTATAATATATTCTAAAATGACTAATGGTGGATGAGGACTAATTTTATTTGATTCTACATAATGTATTTTAAAATGATGCAAACTTTACAAAAGGGCAATAATACTTAAAAGTGCAATGCAAAATGTTGATAGTTTGTTAGACTTAAAAATGTTTGAGAGGAATCAAAATCATTTCTCAAAATTCATTCATAAGAGAAATCCAAGTAACATTTTTAAAGTTTTTTCACAGATGATTCTTTTCTCTCAAATTTCCAGCTTTCCATCCTCTTTCATCCATTACCTAATAAACCTGCATCTAACTTCACAACCAAAAGGAAATTTCCACCAATTTCTTCCATTCTTCCATCTGTGTCAGCATGTCTGGAACTCCTGCGTGGGTTTTCTCCTCTGTGATCATGGATGTGCTGCACCTGCTTTCATCTAAAAGGAGCCAGTCCAGGAACGAACTACCTATCACATTTTTCATATTTAAATATTTCCTCCAGTAATGCTTTTTTTTTTTAGTTACAAACAAAAACAAAATCCTTCCTTGCTCCCATCCTACTTCTCTGCTCTCTGCAACATTCTAATCAACCTTCTCATCACCTAGTATGGTCTAGATGTGGTGTCCCCCAAAAGCTCACGTGCAGAATGATTTGGAGGACAAACAATTGGGTTATACCCTTAACCTAACCAGTGAATCAATCCCTGATGTGATTAATTGAGTGGTAACTGGAGGCAGGTGGGGTATGACTGGAGGAAGTGGTTCATTAAGGATGTGGCTACAGGGTATATATTTTATATCTGGATAGTGGAATCTCTGCTTCCTGATCATCACGTGAGCTGCTTCCCTCGGCCGGCCACACTCTTCCACCATGAGGTTCTGCTTCACCTTGAGTCCCAAGGAATAAAGCCAGCCTTCTGTGTACTAAGACCTCTGAAACTGTGAGCCCTCAAATAAACTTTTCCTCTTCTATAACTGTTCTGGTCAGGTCTTTCAGGAGCAGCAGTGAAAAACCTGAGGAAAACACCACCAGACTTCACCCAGATGACTGGCATCAATCTCTCTCAGAGGCTGCTAATTCCAAAGGTCAATTCTCAGTCCTCAATGCTTGATCTATTAAAAACATTTGGCACAGTTGGCCCTTGTTTCCTTTTGAGAAACTCTCTTTACTTTCCTTATTGGGTCAACAGACTTTCCTGTGCTGGTCACTCCTGTTACATCCTCATATCTCTTGATTTTCTGAACTTTTAAAAGTCTCAACAATCCAGGAACCGCATGTGTGTCTCCTCTTGGCAATCTACCCTTACTAGCTCAGAGACTTCTCATTCAGCCTTGTGGATTTAAATAAGCTTGATGGTTCTCAGTGTGAAATTCATTTATCTTAATTTCTACTCACTGTCTCTACACAACTGTCTAAGAAGAATTGTACAGACAGCAGGTCAGGAAAACTTTGGACTTCCTTCTTGAAAATACTCCACTTTAAATGTATCTTCTATTTAAGTTTTCTTTATTATCAAAACATATCCACAATCTTAATACTTTCATAAAGTATGCTGTGAGATCAAACACCTATCATCTCTTCCTAGGACTTTATTGCATTTGTATCTGCCTTAGTTCTCTAGCAGCCTGTTATAAACAAAGCATATCAAAGTAGAATACAAGTCAAGTCATGGATTTCTGCTCTCCATATTCACTAACATCCATCTCCATATCAGGCTCAAAGTACAGGCCAAAGTCTCTGTAAACTCAAAGAGATTCCTATGCTCTTTCTCTACTCCTACCCTATTCATCTCTCTGTCCTCGTAGCCTAATCCCATCTTGTTTGCTCAGGAAGCTCCAGCTACATTGGCCTCCTTGATGTTTTGTATCCATGGCAGGCAGGAACTTCTGCAGTTGCTACTCACTGCCTGGAACAGGCTCCTTCTCGATGCACAAAGGACTCACATTCTTTCTTCAATCATGTCTATAAATGTCACTTTTACAAAGAGGCTGTCCTGGTCACTGTGTTTAAATTGAAGCCACCCATCATCCCCTTCGTGGTACTCCCTTCTTCCTTTCTTTAGGTTTCTCTATAGAACTGCTTCCAACTGATGTGTTATACATTTTATTTAAAAATTATTTATCATTCCTCCTAGGATGGACTATCCATGAACTCAGAGAATTTTGCATCCTTTTTTACAATTTTGTCCTATAGAATGTGCTCTTTAAAGATGTGTTCCATGAATGAGTAAAAATCATGCAGAGACTGAAATGACAACTCTTTATTATTTGTTCAGGAGGACTCATCTGTTTAGCTGAATCAGATAATTCATTAGGTGACAAGAAATCATTGGTGGGTCATTTAAAGCACTATCCTTCTTTTATGAAGTAAATACATGATGAAATGGAAGCATGTATGTATCTATTTATCTGTCTACATATATACATTTAAATAGAATTTATTGGTCATTTGGAATGTTTTTTAAATAAAATCACTTAGTTCCAAATTGAACAAACAGAGCATTGAAATCATAATTTGTTTTCCGACTACTTTTATTTAACATAATTGAGCTTGTTTTAAAGTTGCATAGACAAAGGGTGTTATTTTTATAATTATTTCACTCTTTGGTATATAGATGTTAATTTTTGTTATGTTTCCAGAGCCAATTTAAGTAGCTTTAGGACAATGTAAGATGAAATCAGAGAAAGTGTTCCTGACCTCTTGTTCACTCAAAATCTAATTTCCTTGTAAATAGTCTGTTCAAAGGAAATAAGTGCAACAATGTAAATTTCTAATGTAATGAGTGATATGTGATATTATGAAGAGACAGTCTTTCTTTTGAAATTATTGAGATACCTCTCACTTGAATATGTGGGAGACTGAAGCACTGTCTGCCAGAAGCTGCTCCTTAATAGGTTCCACAAAGTATTATGAGGACCCTAGAATGTAACAGGATAGAGGTTTAAATTTCCCCCATTCTGCCAACTAATCCATTCTTCATTAAAGTTTAAAGAATCTGTTTGGCAATTGAAGTGCTATTGATTTTGAAACCATGGCACATGTAGAAAGTGTTTCACTTGTGTTGTTTCCTGTATTTGCTTTGAAAAGTTGGGACACAGAATGTAAAGCACTTTAATTTAAGGAGTGGATATAGCTGAGTCAACATTTATCCAGTGTGCTTTGCTCTAAGCTCAGGGTGACAGAAACAAAACATAAAATTCTAATCACTAAGCTCCTGAGTACATTCCAATGAACAGTGACTAACTTCTGACACCACAGGGTAAAATTTCAGGACTTTGTAAAGTAAAAGGAGATAATCAGCTGCCAGAGGGGATGCAATGTTTGGAGAGTGAACCCTCAGTTGGGTCCTCCATTGCCATATGGCAGATCCATCTGTGGAAGTGGGTAGGGAAGGGATGCCCATGTTATCTAATAGGAACATAGAGAAGAAGCCCTGGGATTCCTCTCCCCTGTAGTTTCTAAACCACCATAATATCTCAGGTCACTGAGTACAACTTTTTCAGAGATAGAAAGAAAAATAATGAAGCTGGTCCTAGAGAATTCTTCCATTCCACTCTAAATTGTGCCTCACCTATGGATTGTCAGGTAGGTAGAAGGACAAGTTTTGTAACAGCTAGTGAAATGGCGTCATCACTAAGACTGAAGTACCAGAGTCTCTCCATGGACCTCACCTCCCCACATTCCAAACTAATGGGCAGAGTTATGTGAACTTCTTTTTTTTTTTTTTCCTTCTTAAACAGTACCTGTCAATCTTACTCCCTTAAATCATCTTGAGAACATATTATTAGTTTGTCTCAGGTAAGGACATTTTCCTTAGACAGTGAAGCATTTTCTTTAGACAGCTAAGTTCTTCATTCCAAATCTAAAATTCAAAGGGAAACTTTTTATCCTCATTGAAAAAATACATAAATTAATGTGTGTTATGGGAGAATATGAGCCCTGACCCTAGACACTAATTCCCTTTCCTTCTGTATCATATTTAAACTTAAATTGTCACTTCAATAAATCCAGTTATATCAATTAAGGTCGCATGCAAGCAATCAATAGCTCAATTCATACTGTGGAGCTATACTTTTCAATATGGCCATCATTAGACAAATATGGATATATAAATTGAATTTAGTTGAAATCAAATAGAAAAAAAGTGCAATTTTTTTTTTTTACTCACACTAGTCACACCACATTCCATAGTTATGTGTAGCTATTGTAGTATATTGCATATAGACAGATTACTAACATTATTACAAAAAATTCTGTTGAAGATTACTGCTCCAAAAACAAAAATATTTAATTGAAAAATAGTATGATTGGGACTACTGGGAAGGAAGGGTAAAAACATTTTGTTTCATCCAAAAAAATTTAATAATTCATACATGTCCTTATTAAGAAATAGAGCTAGGGCAACTTAAAAATCTTCAGCCATCTCCTGGGAATGCTTAATATGAATAAATCTCTTATGCTTTTAATAGTTTCATTGTGAAATGTTATTTTGTAACAATCTGTTATACCTACTAGAAGAATTAAAAATGAGAAATTACGCTGAAAGACTATCATCAAATTATGTTTCAGTATTCTATAAACAAATAATGTTGTGAGATGAATTCAGAAACGATGTTCCCATTATTACTTAAAGCCATACAATTCATGCATGGATATGGTATTTTGCCAATATTCTGGTTAGGGAAGATTATTAGACTTACTATTGGAAACTTTTCAGAAGCAACATGTACAGTCCTAATTTTTCATCTTAATTCAGTTTTTTTAATGTCAGTCACAAATTTTCATCTTTAAGTGATTTCTCTTTGAATGTAGAGTTTCATATAAAGGCCACATTTAAAGAGTTTAAGTAACTTTATTTAGAATTATATTAGAATATAAATTTCAGCTGTTGGATGGACTGCTTCCCAAGTTTTACCTTTAGAGTTTACTTTGAGACAATAAGCAGAGTTGTAGTAAGAGTCATATGCCTTTCTTTAAAGCAAGCAGCAAAATTGAACTTCAGAACCAAGAGACCCGACACTGAAGACTAAATGCATTAGGAAAGTTGGTATGAACTCTTTGTTGGGGTATTTTTGTTGTTGGTGGTGGTGGCTTTTTATATTTCATTTTGATTTTCCCTAGTTTCTTTAAGAAAAATGACACTTAAAAAAAGTGAAATGGTTGGATTTGGGGGGAGCCTTTGGAATTAAGGGAATGCTCAGAATATTTCCTGATAAGGAAAGGCCATCAAGAAAATTAAAAAAAAAAACTAAATGTTTTGCAAATGAGGAGTATTTACATGAAAAGGTTTACCCTTTTGTAAATCCTGTAGTTCTGTAAGCTATGTTACTGTCATTATTTCTATCACCTGTGTTTCCCCAGGGATTATCAGCCTACAGAGATGAAATGACCACATTCACATAAGGTCTAAGTTAGAACAGATCTTATACCCAACATGCCCAGCTACAACCTTGAATCTTCCTTAGTTATTCCTGCAAATTGTCCACTGATCTCACACCCAAACAGAACTATCTAGGCAATTCTTTGATGCCTTAACCAACAATGTTTCCTAACAGTGTATTAGTGGTCGATCTCAAATGTTCAGGGTGATCTGTAGTGAGATTAGGGATAAGAGGTTAAAAATTAACATTTTCTACTCAATTATCACATATTCTATCATTTCAGATGCTATCTCAACTTGTTCAAGAATATAACAACACAACTTCAACAGTCCCCCACTTTTTTTTGCTTTCTTTCTTCTTTTATATTTTATGTTATTTTTATTTATTTATCTATTTATTGGTATTAAGGACTAAACCTGAGGGGACTTTACTACTGAGTCATATTCCCAGCTTTTTTTGATTTTTATTTTTTTAATTTTGAGACAGGATTTCACTAAGATGCTTAGGGTCTTGCTAATTTGCCTGGAGCTCACAATCTTCCTTCCTCAGCCTCCCAAGCTTCTGGGTTTACAGGCTTTGCCCACTGGGCTAGATCATAAAGCCCTCTCTTTATGTATAGCTAAGCCTTCAGATAGATAGAAAAACTATGTATGTCATTCTCATATCATTGCTTAGCCCCTCTAAAGATGCAAAGACATAGGTTTACTCTTCTTTTTATCAGATCAATAAATGAATGGTTCTTTCCTGTTCATTATCCAAATTCTTCTCTTCTTTTTATCAGATCAATAAATGAATGGTTCTTTCCTGTTCATTATCCAAATTCTTATCAGGAGAGAAGGAATGGAGAACTTATCACCTCATCCAAACTTTGTACACTAAAACTAGGTGTGTTCTCAGATAAGGATTTCATGCTACATTATCATTGAGCCATTAGAATAGGGAACAATGATGTACTTCCCAGTCTAGAATTAAAATACTGCATGTAGAAATCGGCTTCTCCTCAGGTTACACATTTTTACCACTAGCCTCTTACATTTTCCTGTTACATTTGGTGAGAGATAGTGGTCAAAACTATAGTAACAACACTTCAGTTTCAAGATAGTCTAAATGGGATTATCCTAACAGTGAGTTCCCAAATAAAACCTGCTTTCCTTCTTAGGATTTAGAAGTCTCATATTTTCAGAATATAGGAAGTGAGCTTCAACTCGCTGTTTATATGGGTTAGTTTGTATGTTTACTTGTTTGTTATACTGAGAATCAAACCTAGAACCTTATGCATGCTTAAAATAAATGCTCTACCAATCACTTACATCCTCATCCCCAATCTTACAGTAAAGGTGTGCTGAGAAGAAAAATGAATAGATGAATTCAATAGAATGTGGTTGTTATCTAGTTCCTGAGTACAGAATTGAAATAATGATAAATAAATTAGAGGAATAGTACCAGCTCAAAAGTTGATTCTAGGAATCAAATGTCCAGGTAATAAAATATCAACTCTTCTTTCTCTTTTTTTCTCTCCATATTGTCTCTTAAGATGGAAGTTCCTCCTCTCCTTTAAAGGTATCAATAATTTTAATGACAAGTGACTTCTTGGAGAATTTTGTTGGATATATTGTTCTGTACCTATTTTTGTTTCACTTACTTGAGGTCACATTGTTTTTAAAACTTATTTCATATGCCACAGATTTCATAGAAATAATAGGAAAAAGCCAAAAGTTAATTCAGTTTTACATATCTGAATAGTTGTATATAAGGGTTCCCTGTAGTGATGGAAAATAAAAAAAAATGAAAAGAATACTGAACAATTGATCCTCTTGCAAAAGATCATAAAGGAATCTAAAACAACACCATAGGCCTTGAAAGTTATGTGCTTGGCAGAAAGAAGAATGAGATGTCCTTCAAGGTTTTAAGACCATGATCTTGGATAAGATACTGGATGAAATGAGAAGGAATATTTCTTATGAATAAGAACTCTGTAGTGATGTGCATGCTTCTGTGAGTTAGCAGCCAGCTGCTATGTTTGGTACTGTACTGGAACAGGCCTGAGTCTGGAGAGAAAAATCAAAATTCCTGACTTGTATAGATGCAGGTTTTTTCCAGTGGAAGTTTTCTTGGTCTTCAATTCAAAGAAGAGTTCAGGTGACTCAAAAATAAGATTAACAATGTTCTTTTTACCTACAGTTCTCACTAAGTAGCACTAAATTTATTTGTGTAGTATTAGGAAAAGTAACATCTATGATTCTAATGATAGTTTGTAATCTGAAACTAATTCTATTTGCTTTCTAAAAATTTCTCACTTTGCTTTTCAAGACCTTACTAAGCAAAACAAATGTACAAACATGATTCTAATCTGCCAGTGAATGCCCAATTCTTGTCACTGAACAGCCCCTTGCTACTCAATATTCAGGATACTGTGAACTGCATTATCCTACCTCAAGAAGAGCATTTTATTGTTTATTCTAGAATCAAAAACTATTTGGTGGTTAGGGAATGGATCTTTGTCTAGCACATTGTTGTTGTATATCTGCATTTTCCAGGATCTCCAAGTTCTTTAAGAACAGCTAATAAATTTGTGCCTATTCTAGTACAAAAAAAAAAAATCTGAACTCATCCTTTGGATCTAAGGCATTCTATACATGTTAAAGCATGTTAATAACTTTCAAGTGCACATATCTGCCACATGCTTCTGCATGAAGATGTTTTTACAATAGTGAACTGATTCAGACTCAATACATGTAATTTCTTTAATAAAACATATTTTCTATGCTGTATACTGTGAAAGATAAAAAGTGTATTAATACATTGCACAGACAAAATATTTTATAGATATTTGGAAAATAGAGAAATGTAGAGAACTATGAATTCTTGACCTATTTCTGAGAGGCCACCGTTGTGATCAGCATGATCTATTTCTAGAGAGTTGGTTTTCTTAACTATTGTCCCCATAACACTATCATGGTCCCAATAATTGTCACCTAAAGCCTGAGAGGCTGAAATAGCTATTATTTGCTCTCTTTTCCTCTGGGACCTTGCCATTCTAAACTGGCTGACTTGTATGCAAAAGAGTAACTCCAAAGAGCGATTGGCAGTTTGATCTGTGTCAGCCTTGGCTTTGGTAGTGAAGAAAGCAGGTTTAAATAGGACACCCACAAAAATGAAGGGCTGTCTTACTGTGTTATCTCATTTTTCAAAAAGATTACAAGATGATCTTATTTGTATTGTTGGTTTCTGAAAATTTGGTGCCAAATGAATTTGATTATTGGTCAAACAATGGGGCTAAATTGACCAAGGTGTGGCTTACATCTACTTCATTTGGCTTCAGTTAGCAACAGCAAATGCTCATATATCATGCTAAGAAACTTTATCCTGACATTTATAGAAACACCATTCAAACATCTGTGGCTATTCCAAAGGATGCCAGAGGGAAAAAAAAATCACATTGATCAAAGATATAAATTCCACTTTACTGTTGGAAAGCCACTTTGGGGATGTATGCCCCCATCCATCGACAGGCAACATCAAAGCTAAATCTAAATCATTGCATGTTGGCTCTGAAAGGAAACTGAAACAAGCAAATATGATTAAGTACCATGGAGAGTCAATGATTAAAAATCCCTATGTGGAAAATGGACTGAGCAACAGAAGCTCAGGACTCCTGTATTTTCACTGCAGAGACTGGTCCATCCCTCTATAGACTCTTCGTTTTCTACAAGGTAGAGAAAGAACAAAGCTCTCAGAATGATGTATGATATCTTCTCCAACCAAATCCTCTGTCTCTCTCGCTTTTTCTTCCATCACTCACATTTAATTCTAAACTATTTATTGGTCTTTGCATGCATGGCACCAAAACCTTCTTCACATCTTTGCCTCAGCTCTCCTTCAGTTACCAGTTTTGTGGTTAGTACCTCTCAAAAGCTTGCAGGACTCAGCTCTATAGTGGTTGCTGATGGCATCGTACACAGGTCCCTTTCTCCAAGTGTACTATTACCCATCATCTTCTGGAAATATTGGCTAACAAATCAGTTACAATTTTCTCAGAGACATCCTTTAGCCAAATGGGAGCTGTTTATTTTCTCTAGTGCAGAATGTAGTAAAATTGAAACTAGCCTGTAGCTCAAATCCAACCCACCACCTGTTTTTGTGATTAAAATTTCATTGAAATGCAGCCATGCCCATGTGTTTACTCACTGTCTGTCACACAACAATGACAAAGCAGTTGCAACAGATATTAAATAACACAGAAAGCTAAAACATTTACTATTTAGCCTTTACTGATTTTTTTTTCTCCTAATCTCTAGATGATAGAAAATGTGAGGCTTAGTTTGTGGTATAACTTGTGAACCAGAGACTAGAATTTTCTTAACAGTATCACACCACAGCAAAAATACAGCTGATGCTACATTATTATTGAGCTTATTTATATCTGTCTTCTGTTTACTTCTCTTTTCCTTTATTCTTTATTTGTGAAAGTAGTCCTCTAATACTTCACTAAAATAAGTTGCACTGGTCCACACTCTAAAGGAATGTGACCTAAGACATTTAGTGCCCACAATGGACCTAGGTAGCAGATAATAAGGAAGGATTCTGAAGTTGCTGTCTGGATGGCAGGATGGAAATGAGAACCCATCACTGGTGGTGGGTAGAGGTCTGATAGTCCAGTGGTTCTCAGCATGCTTAAGCCAAGTGACTGCTAGGACTTTCACAGGGGGTCATGAATATATGCAGGTGGAAGGAGATGATGTACTAATTGGTGCAATATTTAGAATATAATAGGGGAGGTTCAGTAGAAAATAGCATAAGAACTGTGGAATTGAGTAGCTAAAACAAAGCATCATTAATTCCACAAAAAGAAAAAAAATAAATATGACATGCTTAGGTACATTTATCAACAAAGTAATTGTGAGAGTCATAGCATGAGACTCAGAGTTTACAAAAGTTGCCCCATCACCTTCATTGGAAGAAAGGGTTCTTTCCTTTGCATAAAGACTATGAAAATGTCTCAAATGGCGAAGGGAAAATGCTTGCATTTCATGAGAATCTGTTGCCTTCTCACCTCCTCCTGAGCAGTATACCCATAAACACAGTCATGGCTTAGGCAACTCAATTAGGGACTTGCTGGGCCTGTTACATAAAGGGAAATATGATTTGCTGTAGTATCACCCAACAAGCACCCAGAGAAACCCAGAAGGGTACTATAGGAGTGGATCCTGAGGATGGAATTTAATGGGAATTGAGAGAGCAAGATTTCAAATAGAAGAAATAGCAGAATGGGGAGTTCATTGATACACAGACACATAATTTCCTACCATTTATCATGTGTGATGTCTAACATATGACCGAGATGGTTCAAATGACTTAGCTGATTGGTCAAGGACTTGACCTGAAGAGCAAGATTGGAGAACCTGCAACAGCATATCTGAGAAAGAGGCATGTGGAAGAATCTATGGAAATAAACCACAAGAATGAATTTCATTACCTCAAACATCAAGACCCACCAGAGAACGTCCAACTGGGCAGGATGACTCAATGAGTAAATAGGAACCAGCTCTTTTACTTGGCTAACTTTTTTTTTCCCAATGAACTCCTGAAAAGAATAGTCTTGGCTTCAGAGATGGAGACCTAATCTGAGATTCCAAGTAGAAGCAGAAAAATCGAGAATGTTATTCTTTCTCATAATCTATATACATATCTCCATCTTTAACACTCGTAGATAGATTTATAAAGATGTTTTGCATTTATTTCAAGATACAAGAGTTACACAGTCTAAACCTCTTTAAATATGTTGCTTACACTGTCCTTGCTGTATGTGTGAAAGTTGATTCTCAGCTTAACTTGCAGCCATAGCCTGAGGTTGCACAATAAAATTAAAGTTTATCTAATCTTCTTTTCTTTGATAACATGACATTTTGTAGAGGCAAGAATTTCCCCATAACAAGACACATTTGTGTTGAAAGCGTCTGCTATATTTCTGTCAGTAGACAATAAATTTAAGAAGAAAAGCATGGGTACTATCCTTGAATATGTCCACTGAGTAAAACACGGAAGGGGTAGAGAGTCTACTTTTATTAATCATCATTATTCTGTAAAAATGTCAACTTTCCTCCCATCCCTATCCCATGTAAACTTTATCACACTCTTCTGCTTTTCATCAAATGAGAACCCTGCTCAGTTATGCTTATGGCTTAAAATGAGTCTGCCAAAGTCAAGGTTAAATTGAGATGGGGGCAAAGGGATAGAAGAAAGTCTGTTAGAATCTGCTCCCCTCATCTAGAGGCTGGGAAGATACCTTCTTCAAGCAGCAGTGTGAAGGCTCTGAATACTGGGGAGTGATGAACCTTCTTTATTTTATGATGATCAGATAAATCTGGAGATCCAGTCTTCTGATATAATTTAAAGCAAAGCTTCTTTTGGAGTTGCAGAAAAAAATAAAATTCTCACACACCTACTTTTAAAAAGAAAATGAAGTGTTTTGAGAAGTGTGCATTCTAAAACTAGATACAGTGGAAAATGTCAGGAACAAATTTCTGTGTTTTGCTAAAAACTGAGTTCTGAGTCATCTTGTGAAGTATATATTCTCTCTCTCTCTCTCAATTTGGTTTGGGACTTTGAAAAGATATAAGATAAAATAAAAAATTTTCAAATGAAAATTTTCATATTTTTACCAACATTGTATATTCAGGGAAATTTCATCATATTTTGTGACATAAATAAAGATTGGAAGTAAGAATTTATTTTAAATTCATTTAAAACATGTTTGTAATTTCATGTTTTCTAACTGAACTTTCTGACATATCATTTCTTGGTTTCTAAAATGTGAATGAACATGACCTTAAAATTAGACTGTGACATAAAACTGACATATATAAAAGTCTTTGGTTGGAAATAAAAATATCACAGTTAACTTTAATTTTTTTTCTGTAATTCTTGTCTTTCTTCCCTTAAGAACAAAGATAACACAACAAAATAATATTTCTCAGTTTATTATTACATTAATATATTTTGCAACATTTATATGATTTTCTTCAAATCCAATTTGGATTATGACTTCTTTTACCACATACTCACTCTGGTATAGGTATATAAAATATATTTTATCTGACGCAAAAGTTTCAGTTCTAAAAGAATTTATGTATGTTTATGTGCATATATGTACGCATACACATCTATCTATATTATATGTAAATAGCTATAATTTCATCTACATGAGCCCATGAGAATAGAAGATAGGAAATGGGGGAAAGAGGAGGGGAAGGGCTCAAAGCATATTTACCAATTTATCTTTGCAGAACCCTGTAGTTTTTATTAATTCATTAAAGTAGTTCAAAGTAAATTCCCCACTAGCTAGGGTAAAGCATGTGCTTATGAAAATTCTATTCTCCTTCCTCTTGATTATGTTGACTTAAATGACAAATGTGAAAAATACCACATAATTTTAAAAAATACCTTGCATATGTATGCATTAAGTATTTCAACAGGAAAACTTGACAATCGACATGTTTGTACAGTTTTATTCACAACAAATGTGAAACAATCAAAACTTTAATGGAAAAATAATAGTTTTTATGTACCTTGTGGTAATATTACATCATTATAATATATATGAACTAACAAATCTTAATAAGTTGGGATTATCCTGTAATAAAATGTAACAAGAAAATACAAGAAATCTTATGTAAAACAGGGGTTCAGTGGAATGAGTACAAATTATTTTAGTGGCTTTTTCACTGCTGTGAGCTAAAGACCTGACATGAACAATTTTGAAAGGATAAAAGTATATTTGGGGCCCATGGATTTAGAGGTCTCAGCCCATAGATGACCAACTCCATTTCTCTGTGCCCTGAGGTAAGGCACAACATCATGGCAGAAGGTATAGCAGAGGAAAGCAACTCAGGACATGCAAGACATGGCACCAGGAAATAGAGGGAGAGAGAGGAGAGAGAGAGGGTGAAAAAGTGCTCCACTCTCCAGGGACAAAATACATATCCCACACAGGCTAAAAGTGAAAGGAGGGAAATTTATATGCCATGCAATTGGAATGTGAAAGCAAACATAAGGAGCTACTCTCATATCCAACTAAGCAGACTTCAAGTTAAAATTAATCAGAAGGAACAAAGAAGATCTAACAATAATAAATATTTATGCTACCAATATGGGTGCAACTAATTATATAAGAGACACTACTCAAATTCAAGCTTCAGATAGACCCCAGTATGATATTAGTGGGTGATTTCAACATAACTCTCTCACCATTAGATAGGTCATACAGACAAACTCAGAAAGACCCTTTGACCTAAAAACAATATTATAATAGAGATCTATAAAATATTTTATACAACAGCCAGTGGATTCACTTTCTTCTCAGCGACTTATGGAACTTTCTCAAAATTGACTATATTTTAGGCCACAAAGCAGCTCTTTGAAAATACAAGAAACAATGATACAATTTCTTGCATCTTATCAGATCATGATAGCATAAAATTACAAATCAACATGACAAAACCCTACAGAAAATATATAAACACAAGGAGATTCAACAACACACTGTTCAATAATGCATGTGTGTTAGAAAGAATCAAGGGAAATTTTAAAAAATACTAGACTCTAATGAAAATAAGAATACAACATACCAGAACCTCTGAGACACTATGAGAGGATTTCTACAAGGAAAGTTTATAGTTATGAGTGAATACATAAGAAAATCAAGAAGATCCCCAAAAAACAATCTAATAATGGATCTCATGATCCTTGAAAAAGAACAAACCAATTCCAAAACCATTAGAAGGAAGAAATAATTAAGAACGGAGCTAAAATCAATAAACTTAAGAATAAAAGGAATTGATAAAACAAAGAGTTGGTTCTTTGTAAAGATAAATAATATTGATAATCCCTTAGACAAACTAACCAAAAGAAAAAGGGAAAACAAAAATTAATAAAATTAGAGATGAAAAAGGATAAATCACCTCAGACCATCACAGAAATCCAGTAGATCATTAGGGACTATTTTGAAAATTTATAATGTAATAAAATGCAAAACCTAGAAGAAATGTACACATTTCTAGACAACTATGATCTACCAAAACTGAATCAAGAGGACACATAAAACCTAAACAGACCAAAAACTTATAATGAGATACAAGCAGCAATGAAATCTTCCAACAAAGAAAAGCCCAGGACCAGACGGATTCTTAGCTGAATTCCACCAAGCCTTTACAGAAGAAATAAAGTGAATACTACTCAAGTTATTCCACAAGATGTTAAATAATAAAACAATTCCAAATTTATTTTATGAAACCAGTATCTCATTTATATCAAAATCAGCTGAGGACACATCAAGGAAAGAAAAAACTAAAGACTAATATAACTGATGAACTTAGATGGAAAAATACTTAATAAAATATTAGCAAACCATATTCAACTATGTATTGAGAAGATGGCCGAGTTGGTTTTATTCCAGAGATGCAATGATGTTTTAATTTATACAAATCAGTCACGTAATTGATCACACAGTAGAATTAAGGGGAAAAGCACTTAGTCATTTCAAGAGATGCAGAGAAGGCCTTGGCAAAATTCAGCACCCCTCTATGACAAAAACACTGAAGAAACCAGAAGTGGAAGGAACCTATCTCAACATCATAAAAACTATATATAAAATAAACAAAGCCAACTTCATAGTAAACAGGGAAAAACTGAAAGCATTTCCTTTAAAATCTAGGACAAGACAAGAATGTCCACACTCAAATCTCCTGTTCAATATAGAGAAATTAAGGGAAAGAAGAAAATAGAACAGATATAATAGGAAAGGGCTCAGAAGGCTAAGTCAGGAGGATCACTAGTTCAAAGCCAGCCTTAGCAAAATGTAGTGGGACCCTTTCTCTAAATAAAATACAAAAATGTGGCTGATGATATGGCTCAGTGGTCATGTGCCCCTGAGTTCAATCCCTGGCATTCCCTCACCCCCACCCCTCCCCCAAAAAATAGGAAAGGAAGAAGTCAAATTGAATCTGCTGAGAAAGAAATTAGAAAAACAATTCCATCCATAATGGGTCTGAATAAATAAATTAATTAATTAAATAAGGTATCTAGAATAAACCTAACCAAGGAGGTAAAAGATCTCTATAGTAGAAACTATAGAACACTGAAATTAAAAATCAAAGGAGACACAGAAGATAGAAAGACCTTCCATGTTCATGGATAGACAGAATTACTATTATTAAAATGGCCATATTACCAAAAGCAATATAAATATTCAATGCAATTCCTATCGAAATACCAATGACATTGTTCACAGAACTAGAAAAAGCAGTCCCAAAATTCAATTAAAAAATAAAAGACCCAGAACAATTGAAACAATTCTAAGCCAAAAAGGCAATGCTGTAGGTATCACAATGCTTGAATTTAAATTATACTACAGAGCTATAGTAATGAAAAATGCATGGTACTGGAATAAAAGCAGACACATAGACCAATGGTACAGAAGACACAGAGAAAAACCATAGATACAACCATCTGATCCTTGACAAGGTAACAAAAGCATATATTGGAGAAAAGACTACCTTTTAAACAAATGGTGCTGGAAAAAATCGATTATCCATATGTAGATAAAACTAGACTTTTATCTGTCACCTTGCACAAAAATGAACTCAAATGGATCAAAGACCTAGATTTTTAAAAAATGCTATTTCTAGAATAAGATATAGGGTCAACACTTTAGTATATAGGCACAGTCAACAACTTTCTCAAGACCACACCTAAAGCTTAGGGAATAATGCCAAGAGTTAATAAATAGGATGGCATAAAATTAAGAAGCTTCTGCACTGCAAGGAAACATCAATGATGTGGAGAGAACCTGCAAAATGAGAGAAAATATTTGCTCTTCCCACAGAAGATTAATACCTACAATATATAAAGAACTAAAAATATAAATGGGTAAAGAGATTATACAGACAATTCTCAAAAGAAGAAATGTAAATAACAAACAAACTTATGAAAAAAATGTTTAACATTCACAATTATGACAATGCTAATCAAAACTACACTGAGTTTTCATCTCACACTACTCAGTATAGCAGTCATCAAGAGTGGAACACTTTCACACTGTTGGTGCTTTTGTGAATTAGTACAACTATTATGGAAATCATTGGTATTTATCCTGAAGAATTAAAGTGATCATACTGTAGTGATACAGGTAAACTGTGTAAACTCATATTCATAGCAGCATTATTCATAAGAGCCAAATTATGCAACCAGCCTAGGTGTCCATCAACAAATGAATGGTTAAAGAAAGTGTGGCTGGTACACTGGCACACATCTATATTCCCAGTGACTCAGGAAGCTGAGGCTAAAGAATCAAAAGTTCAAAGCCAGTCTCAGCAAATTAATGAGGACCTAAGCAACTTAGCAAGATCCTGTTTCAAATTTAAAAATAAGATGTGGGTCAGTGGTTAAGAACCCCTGGATTCAATCCCCAGTACAAAGGAAAACATAGTATATATATATACATAATGGAGTTTTATCCAGCCATAAAAAAACAAAATTATGGTATTTGTAGAAAAATAAATAGAATAAAAGACCATTATGCTAAAGCAAATAAGTCAAATTTAGAAGACTAGGGTTCTGTTTTCTGTCATATTCAGAAGTTAGAGAGGAAAATAAAAGGAAAGATAGGCAAAGATCTTATAAAAATCAAAGGAGATCAGTAAAGGAAAGAGATCTAAGGGTGGAGCAAGGGAGAAGAGGGGAAGTGTCAGGGCATGATATTGACTGAATTATATTGTGATAGTGTACACTGTGTTCATGTGCAAACATGCAACAACAAATCCCATTCGTATTTATGACTATAGTGAACCAATAAAAATGTGGAACAAAAATGGATATCTACCCCAGAGGGATGCCCCATTTATCCACCTCCACCAGCCACATCCTAAATGTTTATGGTTACCACCTAGTTCATCCTTATCAGAAGATTGCTGCAGTGATTAGGTCAAGGTTTTCAAACCTCAAGCATTTTACTTCTGAATGTTCTTGTATTGTCTAACTCATGAGCTTTTGTTATGGTGATATCTACACCATAACACAAATGCATTGAACTGACTTTCAATACTCTTATAAAGGTAAGGGAACTTTGTTTTCCTATTGCTATATTTTTCAAATTTGCACAGAGGTCATGGAATACATAATCAGAAAATATGTCTTTTTTTATTTAAATACACCGAAACACCACCAAAATTGAGTAACCATACTTTCTTCCATGCCCTGACAAGATTCCAAAACCTTGAAAAGCACTTTGTGTCTCACCACACTTTTAAGACTCTGCATACCTTCCATTCCATATGAAAAGAGCAAAGATAAGAGGCAGGAAGCCTTGCCAGAGCCTGCTCAGCTTCAATAGCTTTATTCTATTTTCTTTCGGTGTCTTGCTTTCATGGACCTGTGCTAATTGTATCACTTTTCTTTTCTTTTTTTTAATTTTTTTTATTGGTTGTTCACAACATTACAAAGCTCTTGACATATCATATTTCATACATTAGATTGAAGTGGGTTATGAACTCCCAATTTTTCTTGATGAGCTTGTAACAATGCAATGATGCTGGCCATGCACAGGAGTCTGTTAGTCATGATAGAAGCTTGATTTACTGCAAGGTGAAGCCAACAGCCTGTGAAATGGAGCTGAGAGGTGGGAACCTTATTCTGGTACATATCTAATCAGGGGAACATTAACCTCTTTAAGGCTGATTTGTTTGTGTAGTGTGTATTTTAAAATATTATATACCTGACAGGCAATGTTTCGCAGCTACTCCATGCCCAACACTGTGCAACTTTCTTTTCCACACAGGAGTGAACCATACTGCTGTGAAATGCTGCTTTTGGTACTGTGAAGTAATATGAGATCAATGTCTTGCCTTTTTCCTGCAAATTATGAAGGTAAAAATAATTACTTAATATTAATACAATGCGACTTTTCACTTTCCACTACTTAATTTTGCCACTAAAAAAAAAATTATTCAAGTCTTTTAACAAATTTCACTAGCGTTCTCCTTAAGTTTGATGATTAATTCTGTCTTAATTGTACAACAGCAAGTAATAGACTGCAAGATTATTATTAAGATGAAGTCAAACAGCAATCAATTTAAAAAAAAAAGAAAAGAAAAAAGCAAGACCAAAGTTCAAAAACATTTCAAGTGAATTAAGAAAAAAAAGTTGTCATATCAATGATGTAATTCAACTTCTTTAGTTGAATTAAAAGAAAATGCATTGGAGAAAAAGTAGTTTGCTGACCATAATAATTAAGAAAACATAATACATTAGATTTCTGATATCTCATAGATTTAATGATTAGATTGGCACACAATTTAAAGTTAAAAAAATGTTCTGTGTCTGCAGTCTGCATTTCAGCCTTCCCACATTGCATGTAAGGAATTTTTATATAATATGATAGGCTAATTAATCTAATTCTAATAGAATGGGGGTGGGGAGAGAAAGAGAATCAGTTGCTGTTAGGGCTAGATTAGAAAATGTTGGGAGCAAAGGAACTCATAATCATTTGTTTTACATAATTCATTACAAGCCTGCCAGCAACTACAGACAGAGGTTTCCATATCAGTAATTATCTCCCCCATTTCCAAAAACTTTTGGTCTTTTATTACCATTGTAAACTTCTACTAAAAATTTATTTTTATTTCCCATTCTACCTTTCATATCTTCTTCCTTCTACTGGGGAGAAACTATCCTATAACACCTTTTGTACTGTACACTCCCATCCTAGCTCAGTTCCATTTAATATATAGAAAATATGTTCACTCCATAAGCATCGGTTACAACTTCCTTTTGGTTGTAATTCAAAGTCCCACTGGATACTTCTGACTTTACCATTTGGGTGTCTAATAGGTTTCTCAAATTTAACCCTCCCCCAAAGCATCTATTCTAGCCATGTCTATTTAATAAAGTATTGAAAGTTCTAGGTAAAGCAGTGAACAGATAAGAAACTTCCATTTAAGAAAAAGGAAGTTTTTCCTACCATGTAGACATCATGATCACATATATAAAAACCCTAGAGATTCCACGAAAATATTGTAGAACCACTAACCTACTTCAGCAAAGTTTCAAGATACAAAGATAACATAAAAATTAATAGTGTTTCTATAGACTAATAATAAAATATCCAACAAAGAAGTAAAAAAAAAGTCACATTTACAATGCCACATGTGCACAAAAACCACTTAGGATACTATTTAACTAAGGAAGAATTAGTGTCAATTGATTTTAAATTGAAAAAGCATAGCAAGTCCAGACACTTTCTCTCCATGTCCATCACTGCAAGTACAAAAAATTCAAGGCAATTTTATCAGTTACCAGTCTTAAAAGAAGGGGCAAATCACACCAGAATAGTCATTCAGGAACATGTGGCAAACAAAAATAATCAGAAAAATTATTTCAGGAACATGAAATTTTTCAGCTGCCATTAAGAACAGAAGGCGTCCAGGATCAAGATAATGTTGTAATAATGAATTAAACCATTTAATAGGTTCATTTGATATTGAGTTACTTGGAGAATTTAATATGGTCCTATTCACCAAGAATTTTGGAGATTTAATATGAAGGGTCTTCAAAGTGTACTTAGACATTATGATTTGAGGAGATTCCCATACCAGATTCCAAAAGAACAACTTGAACAAATCTTTTAGGCATGTGCTTGCTTTTGCAAGGTGTGCATTTATTTTTAGTTTTGCCATTGTTGATGCTACTGCTGCTGCTATTGTCATTCATGGTTGATTATTTTCATCTTCCCAAACGCTAACCCTGAAATATCTTAGGGTTTAATTTATCACTTTCTTTTCTTTCTCCCTATATGATTATTTCACTGTAATGTATGCAAACTCTATCAATATATTAAGAAGTCTCAATATGTCTATCTGTAGTAGCTATTCTCCATTTCCTCTTGAACATCTCTGCTTGGATAGCTAAGCATCACCTGCAAATTAACACTTTATTTCTCCCATCCTAAATACCACTTTGCCTTTCATTTCTGTAAATGGTAACTGCTTTCTCCCACCCCAACCTCAGTAATTTAGACCAAAGGAACACTTAGTGTCCTCTTTGACTCCCCTCTTCTTTTCTCATACTGTAGAGCCTATTCAATGACTGTGTTGGCCCAATACCTACTCATTTCTGCTTAGGACACTAATTTTTGTCACTTAACCTTTACCAGCTGAGTTTCCCCTCTGCTCAACACCCTGCAATGGCTGTCTATCTCATCATGAAAACCAGAGTCATTGCTATGTCCTGTACATTCTTATACAATCTGCTCTAGGCTACTTCTATTGGGTCATGTCCTTTCCTTTCCCTTTTTTCTCTCTCATTTTCCTTTAACAAAAATATTCTCTTCACTGTTCATAAAATATGGCAACCACACTTCTGCCCTAGGACCTGTGGAATTGGGTTTTTTCTGTGTTAAATTCTCAATCCAACAACAATTTTCCCATCACTTAGTTCCTCACTTAGTTTAGGTTTTGGCTCAAACATTGACTGACCAGACAAATTTTCCTTGATTGGCCTGTTTAAAAAGAAGTGCGTCTCTTTCCCCATCAGTTTGCATTTTGATCATGATTTACCTTTCTTCATATGACCGTGGTGCCTGATTTTATGTGTCGAATCAACTAGGCTATCAGCCCAGTTATTTAATCAAACACTAGTCCAGATGCTGCTGTGAAGACGTTTGGATGTGGTTAATATTTCCAATCAGTTGACTTTTAAAGGGAGTTACTCTTCCTCATCCTAGTGGTTGAAGCCTTGAAAGAGAGAAAAAGAAAAAAGGTAGGGGGTGGTTCCCAGAGAAGGATTTCTATTTTGAGATAACAACATAAAAATCTTTCTTGAATTTCATCCTGTCCGACTGCCCTTCAGATTTCAGACTCAGGAGAATAATAATAAATCTTGCCTGAATTTCTCACTAGGGGGCCTGCCCTAAATTTTTGTTCTTCTTAGCCCCTGTCATCATGAAAATCAATCCTCAAATAACAACAACAACAACAACACACACACACACACACACACTCCATGTTGGTTCTGCTTCTCTGAAAAATCTTGATGGATACAACTTCTGACATATGTATTTGTTCATTTGTGTATTTTTTTTGTCTACCTCATAAGATTGTAAATTCATTAGATAGGAATTTTGTTTCTTTGACTCACTATTCTATCTCATGTTCTAGGAATGTGCCAACCACATAATAATTCTTCAACAAACGAATAAAAGAATGTTATTTTGTAAACTACTCAAATCAGAGTAATAGAAGGAAAGTAACAACAAAAGAGAATGGACAAGGGCTCAGGATGTGGTTCAATGGTAAAGAGCTTGCTTAGCATGTGTGAGGCAGTGGGTTTGATCCTTAGCACCATATATAAATAAATAGATAAAATACATAAATATAGATAAATAAATAGATAAAAAGTTATGACTGACCAGTCAAATTTTTCTGGTTATTTATCTACAACTAAAAGAAATATAAAAGAATAGACAAATAGCACTTTCCTGACTTATATTTATAATAACTTTGGCAAGTATTTCTAATAAGTCATGTAGGTGTCCATATGAAAATTGTGGAATTAATAAACAATACTATCTGATGCCTATATTCATTTAAATACATAGTTTAAATTTTGTGCATATTTATTAAGTGGTCAAAATTTTTACATTTTTGACATTTAATACTGAAAACTCTAAAAAGTAGTTGCATTGTATTTAAAATAAAGGAAAACTAAGGACTAAAAAATTAAGACAAAATTTGGTTTAATGTTAATTTTTATATTGCATTTAATAGAGGGTTAAATTGAAACATTTTATTTGTTATTAAAGTAAATGCAAATAATAAAAAGGAAAAAAGGAACAATTATTCTTTCTTTTTTATTAAATTTTCAATGCAACTTCCTTACTTCATATGTTAAAAGGAACAGGCATATTATGGTTTAGTGTGCTTGTAAAAAGTAATATGAGATAATTTACAAGATAGCTGCTTCACGATT
Organism: Ictidomys tridecemlineatus; assembly: GCF_052094955.1. NCBI lineage: Eukaryota > Metazoa > Chordata > Mammalia > Rodentia > Sciuridae > Ictidomys > Ictidomys tridecemlineatus. The sequence continues at coordinate 106,156,564 of NC_135481.1, forward strand.
ATAGGTATATACTTAAAAATTATAAACTTTTAATTCTACAATTCACTTTTAATTTTAAAAACCATAACTAACAAACACATTTACATTGACATATTGACACAAGACCATGGGAATGGAGCAAACCTTTGACCTAGGGCTTACTGCATTTCTCTATAGAGAGATAAGAGCAAAGTCATGAAGATATTTGCCAGTTGATACCTTAATGACACTAAGAACATAATTAGCCATGATGGAATGAAGGTTGCTTCATGTCAGCTTTATACTTATTTAGTATTAAATTCATAAAGTTCATAATAAGCTCTCATATGACTTTCTACTTTCATTATATTGATTTATTGCTTTGTATAATTTTTACCTAAAATAATGGTCCCTATTTATTTTTCTAGGAAATTGTATTTACCCATTTTTGTCTGTTTTAAAAAATCTAGTTTGTATTTCATTCATTAAGCCCTCACTAACTTTGTTTTGATGAATTCAGCAAGCATAAATCCTGGTGGTAACCACCTGTTTCATTCCATGTGCAAGTTAAAAAAAAAAAAAGCAAAATGTTAAATATGGCCCCCACGTTTTTATAACCCCAAACCAAGTCTCCACTTTTTTTGATTATGCCTAACACATTATGTAGTAGGTACTCAGTAAAGATGAATTAAATATGAATTACTTCAAACTTTGAGTTCACCATCACAAAGAAATAACATTTACATGGAAAAAAATCCCACAAAACTAATTCTGCTTAGTTAGCAATTTATAAAAGTTGTATGTGCTTTTAAGGGCTGGTCTCTAATATTCTGATAATGTTATTCATACTGTCATTCAGTTTGCCATTGATAGTTTCAATTATGTTTTCAAATATCCGACTACTCCACTGCAAGAATTGGTAGCCTGCCTAAATACCTGAAGTTGCTTAAAATTTTACTAATAATTTTACTCAAAGCCAGGAATTTTGTGATTGCTTACATTTTCATCCTAGTGTTTGGCAATATTGGGGAAATATTTCGCAATCTCTACTATTCAAAGAAAAACATTGTCTTTGCCTTTAATGACCAAAGCATTTACTTTTTCTTGGAAATGTTTTCAGCTGAAGAAAAAGGTTTTCATTTAGTAACATAAACATTTTGACTGTTAGGGTGGTACCAAATAAAAGATTCCCTGATTGCCTTAAATGAGCCATTTAGAAACTCTTGCCAATGTAGACACAGCCCGTCGGTATTCCGCAACGTGTCAAAGTGTTCCACCATCTATGGTGCTTTGTAAATCACACCAGGGATTTGAGTAAATTAAGTTGGCTTTTTCACTAAAAACCAGATGTTGCACCTCCACTGAGTTTTACTTGGGAAAACAATGTATTATTAAAGTGACTATGAGCCATGCAATCACGAAGAAATATCACATCTGGCTGTCAGAATATATGCCAAGTTTCAACCTGCTGCAATAGAATGTCTTCAAGGTAACACTCAGCCCCCTGCTAACTGAAGTCTAATGACATAGGATGATTACTCAACTTTCTAGCTTCTAAAGATATGTGATAGACTGTAGAATATGGTCAAAAGCAACACTAGTCGGGTTAGGAACTAGATTGGGTTGTCTAGCATGAAATGGGATGTGTGTGTGGCAAGAAGCCCAAGTCAGCAAATCTGATTAGAATCAGTTCTCCCACATGGCCAGTACATCCAGATTCTAAAGGAAAAGTGATCAAACAATGTAGAATATAAAATAGAGCAAAACAGCTAAAAAGTAGACTAGATCTATATAAGAACAAGTGAATACAAGCACAGGAAGGAAGGAAGGAGGGCTGGATGGACGAATGGAAGGTAGGTTAATAAGGAAGGAAATGTTTAAAAGTTGGAAGCATAGATACCAACTCTAATATATATATATATACAAGATTTTCCAGACTGTGACTATAAGCCATTACACTCTTTTCATGAACATGATTCCTAATTACTAATATATTGTTACATTAATAATACACAGATTTTCTGTGCATCCTCAAAATAGTATTTCACAGGTGCAAGAAAGTTGCACACTGCAGTTACCCAGAGGGTCTTACCTTTTCTTATACTTTTGTTTTTTCATCTATGGGTGCCCTTCAATATCTATGAAGCCAAATGCAGAAGCTGTCTTGCCATTCTGAGACCTGTGATTTTTTCCCCCTAAAGAATGCTAGCTTATGTTAATACGGTATTTTTATGTATCTCAAAGTATATGTATTCCACAACACCTTAAGATACAACATGCTAATGATTTGTATGAAAGAATAGGATAATGACCTCTTCTCCTATTTGGTGACATATTATACCAGACTCTGTCACAAGTATCGGTGGCATGATCTTTCTTAAATGGGTGAGTCATCTTCTGACCCTTTCTTACTCACCATAGAAAATAAAAACTAACTCTGAGGACTGGCCATGAAACACAGCTTTCTACTTATTTAGTATGAAATTTCTTCTTATCATAGTCAGTTTCCCACTATTAATATCGTATCCTGTGGTTTTATGTGTCAATTGGAATGGATCAGAGAATGTTCAGATGTCAGGGTTAGGATTATTTCTGGATTTGACTATAAGGGTATTTCTGTACAAGAATAACATGTGAATCTGTGGACTCAGCAAAGCAGCTTTCCCTTCCCAATGTAGATGGGCACCATTTTATCGACTGAGGGACTGAATAAAACCAAAAAGACGTAGAAAGTTGGAATTTGTCTCCTTTTCTTTACCTTTCAATTGACCTCGGGAATGTCATCTCATCTACCCCTCATTTGAACTGACATTTGTGCCCTCAGTTTCTCTGGTTCTCAAGACTTTGGACTAAAACTAAAACTAAATTGTACCAGTAGTTTTCCTATTTACATAGTTTATGATGGCCGATTGTTGGACTTCTTGGTCAGTTTTTTATATTAAATATGTGTGTGTGTCTCCCTGACTAATACAAACTTTTTGATTATTTAAAAATCACTACAGTAGGAGTGTATAAAGTATTTGACAAAGGTTCAGAAGTATACATGGCACAAATTGAATAACTCTGGGGTTACATTATTGAACATACCATGGAAAATGTCATTCTTTGAGATAAGAAAAGTATCCTTTGCCTGATGTCTGTATTTAGACCTGTGTAGGTTTTAGTCTATTTCAGTGTCTTTGCTTGATTCAAGGTAGAATATTCCCAACCACTCAGTGTGTTTTGTTGTTACTATGTAGTCACAGTTTCTTTTCTGATAAATGATGAAAATCCTTTAACTTTCAACGATGGTGTCTGTGCTGATAGCTGATACTTTGAAATGGTCTGGGTGGATCACCTTATATCAGTGAGACATGGGAATACTGTACGTGATTTCTGACTGGGAAAAGAGAATACTGCAGACTGAACATATTGTTACTGGCATGGAAAATGAAAGTACCCAAAAGGGCTAGAAGAATTTTAGCAGATAAGTGAATATATGCCAACAAGATAAATTATGATATATATATATATATATATATATATACAAACATATAATTATGATGCATATATACTATGATAAACATCCACCTCAGTATTATATTTTAGGAACCATTCAATGTACATTCAATATAACCATTCAAAATTAAATAAAAATAGGCTATTTAATTTTTTTCGTCCCTGGGATTAACAGTTGAATGTGTGCGTGGCAAGATATACACTAGACATCTGGTTTAACAGAAGTGGGTATCTACAGTGGCAGCCTGGGCAGCAAATTTTTGTAATATTAACAATTCAAATTCAAGTATCAGATCAGTATGTTATTTGAATCACTCATTTGAATTTGATTGGAGACTAAACCTTTCCTCAACAAAATTTTCAATGATTTTTAAGCAAACTAATATGATGTTTATCAGTATGTGTATCAAAATATACTGTCCAATGATATTAAATTGATTTAAAATGCAGAGATAACTTTAATATAATTTATAATATTAAGAAACATTTGACCCATGTATTAAACAGAATATTCTAAAACTGCAGTCACAATGCTCTTATTCCAACTCTAATATGCTTGTGATCAATCCCATCACGTCAACATTTAAAAGAAATTCAGGGTTTCATGTACTCTAATTCAATCTCCAGTTATTCAACCCGGGGCTTGTTTTCATTTTTCACTCAAATACCACTTATGAGATACATAAAAAGTGATTCATTATCAAATTAAACCATAACAAGGTAAATCCTAGTCTTTCTTCTTCTATGAAAGGAGGCATTTTACTGTTGGGGTTGTTAGCAACATCCACTACAGAATCATTTCTGATGAAATATTGACACTTTAGAAGACTACATGAACTCTTGATGTCAGAGCAGAACATGTTTTTATTTTTTGCTTATAGCATCAGTTTCAGTTCATTTTTGCTATGTAACAAAATTTCACCAGACTTAATGACCTCTAAAACACCATCACCATGTAGTTGGCTCACCATTCATTAAATTGGCTGGTCGTTTCTTCTGGACTCAGCCAGCTCAGCTGATGTTTGCTGACCTTGTTCATGTGTCTGTGGCTATTTGGCAAGAGGATGAAAAGCTAAGACCATCTGGGGTTGTGTCACTGCTATACAGAGGGCATTTGGTAGCCAGGGTCATAAGGTAATGGGTGACTCATTATCTAGCACTAGAGTCTAAGCTTTTTCTGTGGCAATTTTAGGGGTTCCATGTGCAAAAAGAGAAGGAAAACTCTGCTGGATCATATTAGCCAATGATCTGTTAGTCAAAACATGTGACATGGCCAACCACATGATAAAGGAGGAAAGAGGGGCACACACTCATTGATGGGATAATGTGTCGTTCACCATGCAAAAGTAGAATGGAATTTGCTACAATTATAACAATGTACCACCTCCCTCCCGCTTCACATTTTTTAAAATTATAGGAGTACAGTAGGGTTCATGAGTTGTATAAAATGACCATAGCATGACCATGAGTTGTATATAATGATGAAATGACTGTGGCTTTGGAGATAAAAGACTCAGGTGACTCATTCATGTTTTAATTCATTGATTCATTTCTTCAATATTGATGCCTCTAATGAACATGTAGATTATTCCAGGAAATTCATTCATTAATCATTGATTTATTGAATGTTTATTTATATGTATGAGTGTGCCTCACATCCTAGATGCCATTCTAGTTTCTAGAAATTCACAGAACAGAAAACTGCAAAAAGAGGACAACATTTTTTATCTCATGAAATTGGTATTCCATGTAAGCGCTCTCTCTCTCTCTCTCTCTCTCTCTCTCTCTCTCTCTCTCTCTCACACACACACACACACACACACACACACACATACAACACATATAAAATAGGGAATTTTTCAAAATAAGTAACAAAAGGAAGAATTAAAGAAACACTGCACAGGTCATAGATAGGAAAATCCTTTTTGACAAAATGATTTACACTTCCCTGGAAATCTGAAGAAACAGCCTTTATGATGGTGATCCTGGCATAGGAGGCAGAGCAAATGTGCTGGGGCAGATTCTGAGCAAAGAGAAGCTTGATGTGTTCAAAGAATAAAATAAGTGTTTGTTCACTTATCTTGTAAGCAAGGACAAAGATATCAGGAGACAAGAGAAGGGCTGTACCATGCCTAGGCCTAGAGTGCTGGAATTAGGACTGTGCTTATTTTCAGCCACTAGAGACGTGATCTAGAACAAAGAGTGGTATGTAGGACACAGGTCCCAATAGGCATATTATTTTTTTCCCCAAGGATTTAATACTCCACTAAAAAGGGTAGAGACAGAGCAAGTCCAGAGTGTCTACTATGACATAGAGCCTGAGAAAGGGAAGCCTCTTGCTCAGTCTATGGGAGCCACAGGAAATGACTTAGAAAATTCCACATGCCTGGAAGGGTTCATTTTCTTCTTGAGGGTATATTATTTTAAATATAGAGCAGAAGAAGGCTGGTTTAGTAATATGCACATATTTTTTGGCTCATACAAAAAGATGTCACATGGACTATAAGAAAATTATAAAAGCATATACTTTACAGACTTACTAATAACAAGTCACAACCCATAGTGAGACCTAGTAGATGTTATACTCCTTTTTTAAATAAATAATAAATAAAAAATGCATACATATAATACTCCCCAGCCCAGAAGGACCCATAAGAGAAGATTGAATAAAAGCTAATCATTGCATTAACTTCCCAGCGTGCTCTTAATTCTGTTCTTTGACTTCCAACATCATCATTCCTCATTACCACTCCTTCAGACCCTGTGCCTGCAGAATACACACCTCACTATCAGAAACACAGATGTCAGTTTAATCTCTTTATATTATACATATGTCCAATATTTCAGATCACACTTGCCAACATTAGTGTGAAATATCTATTTACGATTACATTTGTAAGATATGGATCCAATCCCCCTTTCATTATCTATTACAGCAGCAGTGTGATTGAAAAATGACATGCCAAGAAAAATGATCCAATTCATGGTGCTTGTTAAAATGTAAAGAAAAAAACAATTTTACTATTCCACAAGCAAAGAAGATGTCCACAATCTTCCAATAGCAAAAACTAGTTAATTTTTTATTGATCTTTTTATTTTAAATAAAAACACGTATAATAGTTCATTTTATTTGATTTGCTTGTTTTAAAAATATTAAAAACCACATTTGTGTTGGCATTTTTATCTCTTTTCCTTTAAGATTAATGACTGATTTATTGATTTCATTAACTTCAGTCTTATTCTATACTGCTTGATAGATATCAAAAGTTCTTTGAGCCAGAATTGTTGGGAGAAAATATTAAGAACTTGCTAATAGTTTTACAATCCCCTTCTCTCCCTTCTTTCTGCTGTGTTTTGAATAACAATATTTCTCTCTCTCCCACCAATAATTTAAAAAACTAAAAACCCACAACACAGTTACTATTTATAAATATACAAACAGATCATTTTTCTTTATTGAAGTGTAGGCTAAAATAATAACTCATCATGAACAGCTTATGCCAGCAATTATTTGCAGGGCTCAGGGCATCGCGCATACTAGATGATGATTTCATTATATCATATGACATTTACTTTTACTTTGCAGTGTTGGTGTATTAATTAATATTTATTCCATTTGGCAAAAAGTGGAGCACAAATTAAACCAATGCATCAAGTACTTATTAATAACTGTAGTTATTGGCATTTGTTCCTTAAATCAATGCATATCCATCTCTTGCTCTGTTCTATATACCTTGTTCTGTGGGATATAGAATAAAACATTATGTAAGGTACAACAGCAGTTGCAAAAGATCTTGATGGTAAACAGGGTGAACCAGAAATGAGATGTCCCCAAAAGTTTAGAGATGAAACCATTGGTTTATACAAACCTTAATCAGCACATTATACCACCAATATGAATTAACTGAACAGGGACTGTAGGCAGTGTGGGTGTGGCTGAAGGAGGTAGGTCACTGAGAGAAAGCCTTTGGGATATATATTTTGTCCCAGGTGAGTGGAACTCTATCTCTTTTGGTTGCCATGTGCTGAGCTACTTTCTTCTGCCACCATTTTCCACTATGATGCTCTGACACACCTTGGGCCCAGAGCCATGGAGTTGGCCATCAAAGGACTAAGACCTCTGAAACCATGAACCAAAATAAACATTTCTTCCTCTAATTTTTCTTGTCAGGTATTTTGTTCACAACTACAAAAAAAAAAAAAAGCTAACTAGAACACCATCCTACTTTTGCTTAGGGTGGACAGTGCAAACCAACGCGTTTGTGATGTGTAGACACAGAATAAAGAACACACTGAGAGTTCACCAGTGTAAAAAGAGAAGAATGCACCCAGACAAGAATCATGACCTACCCTAAGCACTGAAGCATGAAGCGCTCCTGTGCATCCCAGGTCCAGGGAATGTGTTGGCGCTACTGAATCTAGGTTATATGACAGTAATGATAGGGGATAAGTTCAGAAATTTTAACAAGGGCCCATTGCAAGAGTTTTATTATTATTATCATTGTTAGATTAAAGAATTTAAAACCCATCTTGGGCTGGAGTTGTGGCTCAGTGGTAGAGAGCTCGCCTAGCATGTGCGAGGCCCTGGGTTCAATCCTCAGCATCACATATAAATAAAGGTATTGTGTGCAGCTACAAATAAAAAATAAATAAACATTTTAAAAAAATAAAATCCATTTTGACACTATGAAAAACCATTAAAGGGTTCTGATCAGGGAGGTAAATTTGAAACATTAATTTGGAAGCAGTGTAGATAACAGACTGATAACAAATAGATAATAGACAGCTTCCCTGCTTGAAGGCCTGAATAAAGTCCACCTTACAAGAAGATGGGTAAAAAGTAGAGGTTCTTCAGATACAGAAGTTACAACAACCATGCTCCTAAATTGAAGTCCTAAAAGTCATATTAGAGAGGCTCCAACATTATGGGGAGGCAATTTATTGTTTTTTATTAACTTTTCTATGACACTAACTGATCTATTAATAACATTTTTCAATATTGTAGTCTCTGCATATTTAGCAATACATTTCACTTCATAAAACTGCACACAAGTGTCTGTAACTCATCAGAGTGCAGCATACACCTCCACAAATACCTAGGGCTTAAACAACAGTTTTTATAGAACTATATTCACCCTTGGTTCATGAGATGCATTTAGACAGTACCTGTTCCTTTTCTATCTATTTCATTTAAAAATATAAGTAAGGCCTCATAAACTGATTGCATAACCTTCTACTGCATTGTGATCAGAATTTGTAACAACACTAGTTTCAAAAGAAGAGTGTATGCATCACTAGAGTTTAAGATTGCCTACATGCAGGTCAGGACACAGTGGCTTAAAGACTGCAAGAAAAAATAGACTTATAGAAATTAGATAGCACTGCCAGCTGGACCTGATACCCAACTAAGCCAGCTGCTTCTGAATTAATTCTACTCCATCTCTGCTTACTTTATCATCAGGTACTAAAGTACCAGGAGTTGCAACAATGTATTTTCTGTTTCTAATAAATCTTGTGGGCATATCAGAGGATTGTTTCTGAACTTGGTTCAGCAGTCAAGAAAGAGCAACTAGGTGACACACAAATGGGGTCAAGTTCTAATTGCCTTTTCTCACATACTGCCTTTTATTTATCTTACTCTACTATCTTACTCTACAATTCTATCCAGAAAGGTCATATGCTTTGGCTGTATACAGTAAATATATCAAAAAATTTGTCATAAGATTTTGTGTGGTTTTAAAAATGAGAATTTTGCTCATACATATGTAGAAATTGATGGACATAGGAACATTTGGAATATACATGTATACAATTTACACACATAAATATATTATATCTATGCTTATGTTCTGAATGGTTATAGATACTTTCAACAACAAACAGTGTATTTTATTACTTTTCCCATATGCACAAGAATACAAATAAAAGCAAGAGCATCAGGGTTACCAAATTTATATGTTTATAACAGTTTGAAAACAATGATTGATTTTATCATGCAGTCTTATTCCACACAGATGTTACCTTTTGGGGTTAGTATCATCTGTAAATGTTACAAATAATGTGCTCAAATAATTTATTCATTAGGTTAATAGGTCATCAGGAATATTTATTTGTTATCCCTAAAATTCTCCATGAGGCTTCATGTCTACACTTGCACTCTTCCTTTCTACCTGGATCATGGAAATCCGCCAATGTATTGTCATGTATACCTGACAAATATAGAGTTAAGTACACTTTTGTTTGTTTTTACCTAGAGTGAAATACCTCAATGTAGAGGATAAACTAATTTTTTACTTCTCTCCTCCTCTCTCATGCTCATACATTTAGTCACTTTGATGACTTGACATGATTTCAAGCAGGTTTATTTTATACACTGGGTTTCTTCTTTTAATTAATTTATGACACCTTTGCATTATAGACTAATAGTAAGGACATGCATTTGTAATCAGAGATCTGAAAACCTATGTCCCTTCTTGACCTAACCTGGTTGTTAACTCATATTTATTTCTACACATCTAATTGTAACTTAAATTTCTTTGTATGCTAAAATCAGAGATAATTATAGTGTCAACTTGTGGAATCCTTATGAAGACAAAATAATATAATGTATATAAAGCACCTAACTCAATCCTTTTCACATAGTAAGGATTATTACATATGAACAATAATTATTGCTACACAAATGTGTGAATTGAATGTCTTGACATAATGTTAATTTAAATGCATCCCTTCCAGCTTCTGATCTGCTGTGCTATGGAGAAGGTCAGTTGCCAACAAGAGGCTACAGATGAACTTTATCATTCTGATAACATTTAGAATAGTTTTTACATATATCATTACTCATCACTATTTATTATTTTTTACAAATACATATATTACAAATATACAATCACTATATGCAGTGTGCTGTCATTTTTGATTGTTCCAGGAAGTGAAACTTTTTCAAGTTAGCAACAAGCCCATCAAAACAATGAATTACTGTAAGTTTCCCTGATATATTATTTTCCATCATTTTGCACATTGAAAACCCTTAATATTTATATAGAAAAATGTTCTGTAATAGGAGAGGAAAGATTAGAAAATAACAACAATAATAATGATAAATCTGTGAGATCTGTCTATATTCTTCAAGGTATTTGACAGTACAACAAATATGACCTGTGTCTAAATCATTTCACTAATCAATCACAACCACTTTGACTTGGTATATGGTATCTAATTTAGAGATGCTTCCATCATAATTATTATCTTATATTTCTAGAAACATTTTGAAATGGGCTAATGGGATTTTTATTTATTATTTATATATTTATATTTTATCGGTGCATTATACGTAATACAGAGATTATACATAATTATACAGTATCTAATTATGTATAATTATGCATACTTGTGAGATTTATCGATACATATTCATACATGCACATAATGTAATTTGATGAATTTCATCTCTAGCCCAGAGATTTTAATCTTTATTTCAATCTAACCCTTTTGCCCTCATTCTTTTGTTCCAGCTGTTGTGAGCATACTTAGTCACTCTCTTGTTAAATATTACTACAAACATAACTTCAGGACTTAAATTTTTCCAAGTCAAAGAGTTTGTGTGTCATTTGAGAAGTGTTGACATTGTGATGTTTCCTGAGGGATTCAAGGAAATCCCCAAGGACAGGCATGTATGTCTTCCCTATACTAGTCCATATAGAGACTATAAAGATGAGGTCAGCTCCAAATCACATTAGTGAATATTCAACAGCATTCTTAAGTCTTCTCAAAGCCACTCATATTTGCTCTTCATGTAAAAATGCATACTTTTCCCTACGTGGAATAGTATTTCCTAGCTATTTGTACATTTATGTTGCATGTTCCTATTTCAAATGTAAGCCTCAAGTGTTTCTTCCAATTTTGATTTTAAAAAAATTGACTGACTCTTTCCCCTAACCCTGACCAGTTTGGCAATCTCTGTAAGGTTAGATTCCTTCTTCTCTAAATAAACATAATTGTGCTTTTCATCTTACATATTATTTTCATGTATCTCCCTCACAATGTAAACTTTTATTATATAACTATTTTAGCTGTCTCCTTTTCAGATCCCTTTTAGCCTAATTCCTTTTAGCATCTTTGCTCCCATCTTACCTGTTATACATTGTAGGCATCTTTTCATTAACTTGTTTTCTCAAAACACAGACACACAGATGCATTATAACACATAAGTACAGTTTTACTGGTGTGTGGGTATAACCTGTCCCATGCTGGCAGAGGAAGCTTGCTTTGTTTTCCATGTCCTCCCTGACAGTCTGTTTTGCTGCCCGACTGAAGATAACCACTGATAGGGCTGAAGTGACTTAGGAATGAGCTCTCTATTTAGAAGACATTTCCTCTTCTACCCAACCCATTCTACTAGGCCAGTATAGGGGGAAAGAAAGACACTTGGCTGTGGTGTCTTACCACTGTCCTTGCAAAGCAAATACTACAGGCTTCACTATGAGCCAAGATTAGGAAATAGACCTAAGCATGCTTCTCTTCATGTCCTGTTACTGTTCTCTACTTTTCCTCCCACCAGCTGACCTCTTAGGGTGCTTTTTCCTCCTAGGACAGAGTCTTAGGGTAACCACTCTCTCCTTTGATCTTACAAGATCAATTCTGCATTTCTGAAAAGTTCCTAAGATCAAGGTTAAAACTCAAGGATTTCATTGTTTCTGCAGCCTGTGATTAACTTTAAGAGACACTGAACACTTCTCCTGGAGTTTATAATCCCCTATGTAAACAATTATTGCCATTCTTCATCAAAAAACAGTATGTTTCATAAAAACTAAACAAAAGAAATCAACAAAATCCTGGAATCAATCCAGGAATATGAAATTTTAAAAATTTACCTTTAAGGATGAGCACAGTGGCATATTTTTGCAAGTGTAAGTAGATGGTGTTTCTCATTTCACCATAATCTGTGTGCAGATATTGCCCCCCACAACCCTGGAGAATGAGAATATATTAGAACCTTTCTTGAGGAAATAATGTGGCTTCCAGAAATACAGGTTAATGTATCATAATTACAACAGAGCTCATGGCATGGTTAATTGTTATAATTGAAAGAAAGTAGGCTTTGACTTCCAATCAGCAGGAGATTGAACCTTGGCTAATGGTTTATTATTTGACTATTTTAGAAATTCATAAACAGTTCTGATCATTTGCATTTACACATTAGCATTATAAGATATGCCACATTAAAAAATCTTTCTCATCTTCTTTTATTTACTTTCTTTGATTTTCATCCTATTTTTTTTAAAAGAAATTAACCTATTTACTTTTACTACTTTTTCTACCAATGCATCTAATAATCATCCTCTTAGTAAGTTGTAAGTTTTCTTTTCTTACAGGCCTATATAGATTTTTTTTTTCATTTCTTGATACCTTTGAAATATGGAGTTTATTCCCTCTTTCATGAAACCTTTTCACTTCCTTAAGAAGTTTGCTCTCTGCCCCTGTCTACTTAGCTGCATCATTTGAAATGAAAGCTGCTTTGGTGATTGCTTCAAAATGTCTGCCACAGTGAGCAGTTGACATGGCTGGCCTTGTACTTCAAGAAAGTCATCCTGTCTACCAAGCCAAGCAAGAGGAGTAACCTGATCTAAGGATTTTAGAGTTGATTTCTCTAACTATGATCTTTCCCACATCTATTTCTCCAGTCATGGAATTTAAAATGCACCACCAGTAGACACATTTCCTGAAATCAATATGGTGCCAATATTGATTGGCACTTTTGATGGCTACTTCCCTTGAGTTTTTAACATTTCTTATCTAGAGCCCTTGGCCCCAGTAGTGAGAACATTATAAAGGTTTGAACATTTGTAATGTTCCTGAGAGAAGAGTCCAGGTGAAACTTCAATTTCATAGGACAGAGCTCTTTTCAAACTCTTTATATTCTAGGTTTAAAAATGGTTCATTTGAGAAGACAGTGCCCTGCCAAACCATGCACCAGATTATATTTGAATGGGCATCCTTATATTCAATCACATTTTGGTTGGGTTTTATTTTCTAAATTTTATATAGCTCACCAATTTAAACTTGTAGCAAGTCTAATATTATTGTTTTAGTCTCTAACACCATATCATGGCCACTCTCCTACTGAATATATCTATGCAGATTTCCCCCTGAACAACTCAAGGGGGTACTGCTGTCATGGAATAAAACCTATACAACTATTGCTTGAAGACTGTGTAGGGACAATAAAGTCCTTCCTTTAAAACTTGCCCCAAATCTATCTTTTTAGTTTTACCTCCACTTGTTCACTTCCTGCAAAATATATTATTGCCACATTGAGTTACTCTTTCCTAAACATGATATGTCCTTACCACCAGCAATTTTGCAGACATTCCCAGTATTGTATGGAAGGTTACTGACATCCTACTTGTCATTCTAAGCTATTCTGAAATTTGAAATACCAGTTATGTGAAGTTTTTCCTATAAAGATTAATCCCTCTTCTCTCCTCCATAAGAAAATCAATTTTGCATTTGTCTCAGTGTTTGTCTGGCTCCCCTCTGGACTCTAAGGTCATTTAGGAATTATGTTCACCTCTGATCCACATTTTTCAGTATAGGTGGAGGACAAAAAAATCCTGAAAAGACTAGTGTGTCAAGCTCAGAAATCAGGCTTCCTTAGTTCTACCTCTGGCTCCAGTCTCTGTCATTTACAGGTTAATGTAATTTTCTCAAAGCATTTAACCTCTCTGTGCTACATTTTCTTTACTAGTAAAAAGGAGTTGGTAATAGTAGCTATCTCAGAGTCAATGTCAGTAGTAAAAGAGTAGATACGTGTACTATGATTAGAATGGTGGCTACTTTTTAAAAGCACGTTTGAAATGGGAGATATTAGTGTTAATATCATTAAATCACTATTATAGTTATTATATTATTATCTCTTTTATAGCATTGCCAAAAGGTAATTCTCAAAATTTTGAGTGCATAGGAATTATTAGAGAAAGGATTTGCAAACCTAGAATTCTAGACCCTGAAGCCCTTGGATCTTCATTCCTGCAAATAATCTCACATTGTTTGATATATTTTAATATTCAACTGACTGAGGGAGGGGAGAGGGTGGTCACAAAATATCTGGAGTGATTCTAAGATTCTAAATTGCTACATAAAGATTACACTGCATTTCTTATGGTGAGTAATATACACATGCACAGGCAGAACATTCAGATGACAAACACTTTCAGCTATTCATATTAAATCAATTTTCTTGGATAATCCTTAGCACTTAAAAATTTTTATTTACCTGGTAATTCACTTTTTTTTACTTTATATGGTTATTTTTAAATTGACTGTTGGTTTCTAGTGTTTATAGTAGTAGTAATTATCTTTTATGCTTACTTGAAGCATTTTTTAATTTAAATTCACTTTTTAATTAGATATTTTTAAACTGATATACTCGACTTTTATACATAAATGTAGTCACTCAGCTAACAAGAAAACAAGATTAATTCTTGCAGTATTGATGAAAAACTTGCAAGGAAATACCAATAAGACATCAGGATCTCATAGATTTTCCTTGCTCTATAGATAGAACTATAAATTATTTTCCCCAGTATTTCCATTTTATTTAAAGTTGAAGAAAATTCTATTTTTATCCTTACATTGTATTGAAGGCAGGTGGTGTTTGCCTTAAAAGCTTGAGCAAACCCTATCATCATGTTGATAGAATGGAAAAAGAATTTGTAAAGCCAACACTTAGAACAATCTTAGATCAAATTATATGTCGATTTTTAAGTTGTACAAAATCAATTATGAAACTCAGTATAGTCCCCCAATAATATTGAGATATTATAGCCAAAAATTTTTTAAAATAATAAACCTACACACATTTGAGTTGGTTTATTCTTATTATTATGTGTGTGAAGGGAAAACCAATAAATAATAAATTAAATAGACCAATTGGGAAACAAAAAAATGTAAGTTCACTATTGTGCCTTAGAAGTATTTTCAATTCATTGTGTTTCTTCAGCAGGTTGCTTGTAAGCCTGGACATATTGCTTCTTCCTTCAAACTCTCTATGGTACCTTTTATGCAGAGGGTGAGAAATCAGGAACCACAGTACAATTCCAAAGAACTGCTAAAAGGAGGAGATAGTCCAGATTGAGTATTAAAGCATGATCTGCCTAAACAGATTTTTAATTTTAAATTTTCCCCAAGAGATAAAGACAAATATTTGTGGCATGTAAATACAAGTTATAATGAAAAAATTATTTTGATGTGGGACAAATTAACTCTCAGGAGGTATTTACATGGTTTGGAATTCTACTTTAGGTTTGACATACTTGGATATTGATCCTAAAAGCATCTCTAAGATTTCTTTTCTTATTCAATACATATCCTTTTAGCAAGCACTTTGTGGCCAGCATGTTCGGTGCTGGAAAATACAGAGAATATGCGAAAGCCCTTTTTTCCTAGAGCATGCATTCTAGTGCTGGAGACACCTCATAAGCTAAATGTGAAATCATGGTACATGCTCTAATTCAGAGTAATCTAATTCAGAGTAATGAGGTAAAGGAAGAGTGGCAGGCAAAATTTCAGTAAATGGGGACAAAACTTCCAACCAAGTGACATTTTGTTGCCATAAGGTGAAATCAAGATGTCTGTCTTGTAAAAATATCTGTATGGAGAGCTGAAGTCAGGAGACCAGGTGGCTGAAAGCAAATGAACAAGAGCAAAGGACATTCAGGAGACTTGTGTCCTTGAAGCTCAAAGCTCTGCCTGTCCTCATGCTGCCTCTGCTCATGCACCTGCTTTGCTACCTGTACACATCAATCACCTTTTACACCTGCATCTTCAATGTCAAAGTCCTAAAGTTTCTTTTCTATTTAATCTTTTTTTTTTTTAGTTTTCTAAAGACAATTAGAATATCAGTACATTGTTTCTGTTAAAAAAAATCAAAATCAGATAACAAAATTCCCCCTCTTTAGGCCTCTCCTACATAAGAAATCACTTTAATTATTTTTCATACTTTGTTACTGTTCATTATTTCTTCTTTTTCCTTTGTATTCATACCTGGATATATAGCAATATATTTGGAGGTTTCTGTGTGTTTTGGCTTTATTCCTATTTTTTCACTTTTCTGACTTATTTTTAATCTAATACTGCATTGGATCCCAAAAGCTATGGGTGCCCTAGAGTTAGCAGTTACTTCTGCTTCTATTTAAATAAGAATAATCACTTTCTCTTCCAATAGCTATTATTTAGATCTTCTCAAAGTAAACATTGAATTCAAGTCCAAATAGGTACTAAAACTTAATAGTGTAATCATACCTACCAGTGGAAAAAATATTTTGGATATTTCACCATTGTGATCTCCTCTATTCATTTTTGCCTTCTGACTCAAGTTCATTGACATCTGTTGTATTTCATTTCATAAAATATTTGCACATTCATCATGTTTCAACTAGTATAACCCATGACTTCACTTGGCCTCTCTTTTTCAAGCCACTAGTCAATTTTGCCTTCTATTGGCATCTCCTCCTGCATTATTCTACAAGCAACCCAAGGCAGCTAGTTTTGTTTTATTCTGATGGTTGTAGGCTTGAAAACAACTAAAGCAATTTTGCATCATTTGTCTGGCTCTTGGAACTGCCTAGGGCTTTGTCAAACAATTTTAAAATATAGTTATGGTGGTTTGCTCAAAGTACATTTTAAAGTTTCTCATAAATGGCTTTTTAGATGGTTGCTCCTGAGTCAGACAGAGAAGCAAAAATAAAAGGGATTTTTTTTTCCACTTCCATGAAGTAAACGTTTGAGGTTTTTTTGGTAGGCCAAGGGGTTCTGAGAAGTTATTTGCTTTTTTTTATGTTTTTTTTTTTCTTTCTCAGTTTCATGAGCAACTTACAACGGGCTCCTACTATATTCACAATTTTTGCCTATGATTTTCTTCCCACAACTAATTGAAGATACAAAACTTGCACCCACAAGCAGCCACAATGACCACAGAATGACGACGAAGTGGCCTATGGTCGGCAATGATTCATTATGTTTGAAATGTTTGCAATTAAACTTAATGGAGGGGAAATAGGACTCTCTTTAAAAGTGGTTGCCTCCTTTTTTCCATTGACTCAACCACATTGTTAAACACAAATAAGAATATATTTTCCTTAAAATTCACAATTTAATTCAACTGTCTGTTAAATCAACATGAGTTAACTTTACTGTCTGTTTTCATCAGTATTTCAACAACAACAACAAAAAAAGGATGATTGGTGTTGATTTAGATTTTTAAAACCAAAGAGATGTTAATTTGAGAAAAGTTAGAGAAAGAATAAAGGTATAGCACAGTAGAATGCAAGCTATAATTATCTAAGTACACTATGTCAAAATCAAGTTCCAAAACATCATTAGAGATACCATAAAACATAATTCTTTTGGAGTTTGTGAATTCAGCTGCTGTGGTTAGATATCCTGTGCATACATATATTAAAGAATAGGGAATCAAAAGAAAATCAAAACCAATAAAGTAGAATTTCAATAAACAGTATCTAGAAATCATCAATTAAATGGACTTTCATAAATTGTTTCACAAAACTTTAGGCTAATAAAAATCCCGTTATGTTGGAAAATTTATGTAAGTCATGCCTCTGTTGCCTAAGGATCCTTTTCTTTTTCTTTTGTTCATACATCATGTTAAAGGATCGTAGATTGCTCTTAGTTAACCCTTCCTAGACACATCCAGATTATTCCACAAATAAAAGTTCTAAGTATAAGGACTCAAAAGAAAAATGAATCACTTCGGAGGCCTGGTTTTGGATTCTCATTATCTCCACCTTTTAAATTCTAAGGTTATTAGAGAAAACATCTGTCCTATTTTTTGTTGCTGTTGGTGATGCTGGGGATTGAACCCATGACCTCACACATGCTAGATGGGGTCTATTTCATATTAAGTGTGTCCCAAAGGATACAATATATCTAATCAGAAAATTGTCAAATTCACTAAGCAGGCAAAAATTTCCTATAGTGTGAAACATTTTCAGTTTATCTTATAAATATGCAAAAGTAATTTTCTGCAATTGAAATCAGTTAAGAATTTTAATAATTTATTAATTATCTAGTATGATATTTAAACTATCTTACTTATACATTTTAGCTTTCTCCCATGAATTGTAAATTGTACTTTTTTATATTTTTACTTTTATCATTTTGTATCATATGATAAAATTATGATACACACATCTTAATAATATCCAAGATACTATGATTTACAAGGCCCAGTTTTCACAGGCAAGCAATACCAAGAGTCTTCTACCTAGCGGGAGGGGTCAGATAAATCCTTAGATCTTCTTGAATTACAATCTTTACTTCTCCTTCTAACTTTCTATACTTTTATAAATAAAGTTATTTTTATTCTCAATAACTTTATTTCATGTATGTACTTGTTGCATAAATATTTACCCAGACACATATTTTGCTGGACATTGTTTTAGGGACCTTGAATGTAGTAAGGAATTGAAACAAAAGTCTCTTCTGTCACATTTTAATGTAAAAGAGTGACATACTTACCATGCTATGTCAAAAGGTAATAAGTTCCAAGAAGAAAACAAAAACCAGGGTGGACATGGAATGTAGGAGGAGAGTGGTTCCTTATAATTATATTCCCGGTGGTCTAAAGATACTGCATTCAATGGGACCAAAGGATGGGTAGCTCAAAGAAGACTAACTGAAAATTCTCCTGTGGTCATAGGCTCACACTTGAGCAGATCTATTTCACTTTTACAAGCACACAGACACGGATATTTATCCAACACAGCTGTTAATTACACATGTCTTTCCCAGTATTAATTAAATGCAGCCTTGACCTTTGTCTTGTCTTTGCTTCATATTACAATCTTTGTGCTAACCCATACCAATTTTTAAACTAGATTCTTAATGTCCCTGTGGTATTCTTAGTGGTATTTGATTACATTTTTTTTTTCAGTTTTCTAGTTTTACTCCTTTTGGTGAGACACTTAGAGATAATGTAAATTCAGTACCTTAAAAATTGTCAATTTTCTGATACAAACACTTGTAAATGACAGTTTGTCCCATTTTATAGGAAAATACATGAGTTCATGAATTTTATCTTCCTGCTTAGGTCATCATAAAAGTTGAACAGAAATCAAGTATCATCTTATACAGTTGTTTCCAATGCTGGTTTCACATTTGAACCGCCTACATAACTTTAAAAATATTTATGCATGGACCCCACAAGAAATTCTCTCAATTATCTGATGTGAGATTCAGGTTTCGGTGTTTTTAAAAGTCTCCCAAGGTGCTTCTATTGTGTATCTAGGAAATCTGGAGAAACTGAGATGGTTTTAACTTTAACTTTTTAACCCAAAGTGGTCCAGTAACACCAGGTTAACCTGTGAGCTTCTTAGAAATGCAGAATCTCAGAACATATCCCAGAGGTACTGAGGCAAGATCTGCATAAGATTCCAGGTAACTTGTAGGTTACATTAAAGTTTGAGCTGTGATTTCCTAGATACACACTTTCTTGTGCATAGCTTAATAGAACTAGAGAAGTTCAATCATTTGCCCTCAGTCAATGTAACCAACTAGGAAGAACTAGATGAGGCAGCTGTCTTGGCTGGTTTCATTTACCACTTATGCTCAGCAACATGAAGGGCTGTTATTTTTGTAATGGAATAGACCCCTGATATGCAAATATTAAAAGATCTCTACATGGAGTAAAGAAAGAGGAATGTGTATTACTATTAAATAATAATTATAAAACATCTTAAAAGAAATAGCATTTAATATAATAAAATATTCTGAGAAATTAGTACTGATAATAATTTAGTTCTGCTTTAAAGTACACATAGAAATTTGATTGTCATGAAGATCTTGCATACACTTTAAATAAGTATTACACTTTCTCAAGTAGACTCCTATATCATGTTTCTCTTTTTCATTTTTTTTTAGTTTTCCTCAGTTAATGCTTTTATCAGAAATTGAGGAAAATGAAACTTTTCTTATTTAATAACATAAATTCCAAGTGCTATAATAAAGTTACCCTAAATGCTTTCACTCTTTTAAGAAGCTATTCACTAATGCTAAATTATTCTTATGAAGGTAGAACAAATAGTGTAGTTTTAAAACCCTTTTTAACCAAGGAAAATTCCTAGAAGAATCCCTAGCCTAATCTATACCTATCTAGTTCTGTTTGCTATCAAAAGCAAAGACCTCTGAGCTGAGAGCAGGTGACTTTGTTTATAATGACTGGCTCAGATGCTCTGTGTCTTTGTTCAGTTTCTGAATCTGTAAGGAGGAATGAGAACTACCTTTCACCTACTACCACAACCAAGATAAAAATGAAAAAGATGTTTTTCAGAAAAAGAAGCACATTTATTCAGGTTAGACTGATCTATTTAAAATGGAGTGGCTGTGTCTTATAATTCAGACATATGATAAAATGTCCTCACATGAAGGCATGATATTTGTGGTTTATGGAATACTAGTATTTTCTTTTTAAATTTGAACCATTATTAACTTCAGTAAGTCACTATTTATATCTTATTTGGGCTATAAGTCACTTCATTGATTTTAGGTGAACTGTCTCTGTAATAGTCATACCGATGCCAAATTAATTTCACATCAAAAATCTCCCTGAAAGTATATGTTTCATCTTTATTCTTGATTATAGATTCACATGATTTTTATCATAATTTACTGTCCATGTGACCTTCTCATCCAGTTTTTTTTCTAATTTTCACAATCAGGATTTGTTTCATTGTCTCAATCTAAGCATCCTATTAAACTATTTCTCAGTCATAGCTGTCAGATCAAAACTGATCCTGCTGAATTCAGAACACACATGAAAGTCTCAAAGGAAAAGAACCAGAATCTCCAGAAAACCATGACTACTTTTATTGATACATTTCAAATCCTAGCTTGAGATTTAGATCCAAACTCTATTCAGTATTTTTAAATGAAAATTTGTACAACCAGTTTTGATACACAAGCTGACACTTGAAAATCAACTTGAAATATGTGTCACTCCCTACACTCAATAGAGCCTTTTATTAACTAGGTAAGAGGGACTAGTACCAATAAATATATAGAGGAAAAATAGATTGATAGAGAAAGGAAGAGAGGAAAGGAAGAAGGTTAGGCAGGAAACATTTGAAATGGAAAAATTCAATAATGACACATATTAACAACACATAAAAGTCATTTGATTAGTAGAAGTGGGAGAACAGGAGATGCTTTAAATATCTCTGCTTATATATGAAGGTTCACACAAACTACACTGAAAGAACATTATAGCTGTTTGAGGAAATTCACAGCTCAGGATGAGATATGACATATGTCCCCCAATACCTAAGCACAGTAGGGTGCACTGATACAGCTATCAGGAAGAATCCCTGCTGTGACTAGGTACCAGGGGACATATGGTGCTTTCACCCTTGATGAACATTTCCTTCTTTTCATTGTTTTCTGCATCAATTTGAACATCCCCTGAACATTGTTCTTCAATGTAAGGAAATTGAATCTTCACCACCAACCATCTCCCAGTACAACACACACATATGCATAAGCTTCTTCTTTCCCAATGTGATTTTTTTTTCTATATAACACACTGTTCTTGGCAATACATAGTCATGACTAATCAATCTGGAATCAAGTCTATGATGATTATGATGTTACTATGTGTGGGTTGTAAAATGGAATAAGATATTGAAAATATTTTAGATAATGAGGGAGGAAAAAACCCAAACAAGAAATATGGTTAACCAAAAATGATTCATAGGATTGAAATGCAAGGAATTCGCTTTTTTCTTCACCTAAGGCAAAATGCATTTTCCCAAATCCATTTCTAATATTCAAAAAGCCAATTTCTATGAATCTGCTGAATCTAACAACATAAGAATTATCTTTCTTTTCCTCCCTCCTTCGGGCAAACCAATATTACCTCCATATACTCTTGTGAGTTCCTACAGGAATAGCAACAGAAAAAATAAACTGCAATATATAAACAAATTTGAATATTGCAGCAATTGTTTCTGCCTGCCAACCCTATCAGTATTTGTTTGTTTTTGTTGTTGACTCTCTCAGGAAAGGTGGCCCTAACCCAAACATGAGGAGAAATAAGATTCAATGTATTTTTTTAAGTATGAGGATGAATAGGGATGCAGGCCAATGAGGTCATAGGGTTTCTGCAGAAAGTGCTCCTAGGAAAGTCAAGGAAAACGACTCTCTGTATTGCTGCATCTCAGAGCCAAGCCTGGGAGATACCCAGAACACTAGCAGCCACCTTCAATGCTGGAGTACAGATACAGAGCAAAGCATGCAAACACAGAACACAACAGAACATGTCCATCCTGCTAACATTGTGTAGATTCTGATTACATCAAATCTGGAACTTTCTATTACTACCTCTCAATACATATTAAAATCACTAAAAAGAAAATTCTTTAAAAAAATTTCAACAAAAGTTAAGCTAATACATGTGAGCGTGTCATCTGACCATATTTGTTGAAGATTAAAGTCGAACATAATCCTGATGTAATTGCAGCGCTAAATGTCAGCCAAATAGCCAGAGCTTTTAAATGGTCGAAATTTCACAAATATTCCCAGTAAGAAATATTGTGTGATGCTTCTGAGTTTCTCTAGTGTTTGAGACTAGGCTAACATATCTTTTGATCATTTCTTTCACAATTGAGAGGCTTGTATAAAAAAAAAATAAGAGATAAGTTCTACTCTATTTAAATTGCAATTTAAGAAAGTACATTTATACGATTTTTAACCACTTGGCCTTGAGAAATAACACAAAGCCCCCATCAATCATACTTAGTTGCTTTGGATTGGTCAGAAAGAGAAGAAAAACTAAAATTATCCAGCTCTCTTCCTTCAATTATTTACCCAATGATCTAATTCTAACTCATTGTGCTCTCACCAAATCCCTAAAGAAAGAATGGCAAGAAGAGAAAGTACAGAGAAAAGGGAAAAGGATAGAAAGAAGAAGAAATGCAACTGAAGAGAGAGAAAGAAAGGTAGAGGAATGGGAGTGACCAGATAAAACAATACATATCTTCAAGGGGACATAATTGTAGAGCCCATGCATACCATGTATAATTTGCACACAATAATAATGTATTCCTGTGCTTCATCATCCAGGAGAAACTCAAAGTAGATGAGAGAGTATGCCATCCCTGTGCTTTAAGAGAAAAATCTAGTAGAGATGAGCACAAGGTAGCTTGCAGCCCAAGGATGGGACCCTTGCAAAAAAAAGGAACAGGTTGAAGTTGAAGTTTTTCTCATTGTGAGGTCTTGACCAATTTATCTACCCTTACCTGCAGCAGCTTATGAAGATGTCTTCCTACGAAGAACCATATGTAAGGCAGAGTGTCATGGGAAGACTAAATGAGATCACCCCACACAAAGCATATTGAAATACATTATGCATATGTTCCGTAAATGCTCCCATCTCCTGTCTCAGCAGCCCTGGGTGAAAAGCTTCTGAAATTCACCATTTCCTGTGAGCTGCTGAAGTTTTCCAGCTGGGGTGCAAAGACTCTCACCAGGATTGGCCCAGAGTATATGCTGCGAGAAAATTAAAATGAAAATAAAAATATCCTAAGTTAGTTTGACTTTCTTATCATTCTCCAAAATAATTTTTTTCCATGTCATTATTCCTAAATTGTCATGAGTCTTATAAACCAAATGATCTTCTCACTTTCAGAGTAGATATAGTCATGAAAATTAGGTATCAAATTCAAGGTACTTTATTGACTGAGAAAGAATTGGAGCCCCATCAGCAGATTCTCAGTTCAGAAAATATTACATTAATCATTACATTAATCAAGTAGGAAAAGGGATGAGTATTGGAGTCATTTGTGTAAAAATGTACCAACTTCTATGTTGCCAAATTGTCCCCTCAAGAATCATCAAATTTGAATGCTGTCATTCACTAGAGGTTACTAGAGAAAGTGGAACACTGTATCACTGCATATCCTTCTTCCCAAAAGCCTCATTACCAAAAGACATGCAATTCTAGGCAATAATGCAGTAACAAACCAGTCCCAAATCGTAAAGACCAAATAATGAAGGCTTGGGAGGTCCACTCAGTTGACTGAGGACTTTGGTCTTCTCCTCATGGTCCTTCCTCTTTTATCTAGACTCACCACAATTAAATGGAACATTGCCAGTGGCATGAAAAAGGACAAAGGGAAAGATTTCTAGAAGGTCTAACAGCAGCATTTAAATGTCCTGTCAAAAAGCAACACTCGAACTTCTTAACTACAGACACCATGAAGTTAAAAACACACCGAACCATGGAAGTCACAGAGCCAGAATTATTTGGTGCAAAATAATTATCACTACCTCCATATTTCACAACAGAAACAAATCTTAGAACAACTTTCCAAATAGGCATTTACTAGTAAGAGGGCAGAAAATCAATCTTTTGATCATTAATTTATTTGTTAACTGATTTATTATAATCTAGTCAATTCTGTATACAGAGAAGGAGACACAGTTGGAATATAGTAGGGAGAATATGGAACCAACCACTCTATAGCACTGATTTAAAGGTGTTAGCCTACTGAACTGAGTGGATTGTCTGGGTGGTATGAACCAAATAACTGTGGTATAGGAGCCAAAGACATATCTGTAACACCTCTTGTTTCATTCACAAAACATTATTTCTAGCAAACCACACCCTTACTAACAAAGCCTTTGTCATAGATTATTGAAAGATTTTGAAAAACTTGGATAGCTACCTCTGGCAGTGAATTTCTATTTAGAGAACTTCAAAAGCAGACTAATTGGACTTGGCTACTAAAGTCATTGCACACTTCAATGGCGTATGCAAATAAACTTGTAGTTCTCACGAATTATGGAGTTCAGCTCAGCGCAGCTCAGGTGAGGTCTTCACTTTCCTTGGGTTGGCTCTGCTGCAAATGTCTTTTCTGTATTTCTCCAAACACGTACAGGTTACCAGGAAAGTACTTTTTTGACTGTGGTGGAAGCACAAGAACTCAGAGACATGCAAGGTGTCTAGAGTCCTAGGCTCAGAACTGGCACACTATTAGTCTTCACTGATGCAAAGCAAGTTACATGGTGAAGTCCACAGTCAAAAGAGAGGGAAATCTTGCCCATCAGGGTGGAAGGTTATTACAAATTTGCATAGCAAAAGAATGGAGATAGGAAGAGGTACAGAATAATTATAGTCATTACTACAAGCTAACACATGTACTCTTGGAGACAGAAAATAGTTAATCCAGATTCTTGAACACTGAATTGTCTTTCATACTAAATAGTTAAGTTTCAAAATTTCTACTGTTTTCCCTGAATTCTGCTACATGCAGAAACCCACAATCTGACTTCCAACAAGTCTTTGACATTTGCTTCTCTAGTAAAAATCAGTGTTTGCTCTAAAAGGGTGTTGAGCTGAATAATGCAAGGCAATTAGACCATGCTACCAGCAATGTGGGGAAGAATAAGGACCCAAGAAAAATAACTTAATTCTATAGCAATTGTAAGTCAAAAATCAAAGAAAGTTGATTCTCCAGACATGTGAACAGAATAGTGGTATACATTTTTGTCCCCTTCATGAGTATACACCTGTAGTTCTTACTTCGCAGAAATCAGGTTAATAGGGAAAAAAAAGCAATTGGTTCCCAGTAAGATTATAGAAATAAGTGAGCTAGAATGTTGTATGAGGTAAATAACTTGTAGAACGAATGAAATAATTCTAAAGAGAGTTTTAGCTTTTCCTGATATCCGATCAAATTGTCACCACAAAAGCCTGTTGGTGGGAAATGGGTATGATGAGTGACAATGTATTCCCCCCCGAGCATATTGTCTCAGAATAAGCTAGAATAACATGTAATTCTCTGGATAACTAAAAGATGCATCATCTTTTTCTCTGAATTTTATTAAGCAATTGTCAAGTTTATTGGCAGCAGATGAAAGCTGCTATCAGGATTGAGTCCATGTTGGTTTTTGCCATGCAAAGATCTAACAGTGATTCTGTACAGGAAGCATATGCCCTCTTAATTACAGAAAGCATTAAGTTACTTACAGAAGAATCAGGAACCATATGGCCCATTAGGAACAGAAGTCAGAAGGTAATGGAAACTAAGATTTCTATGCTTTATAACTAAATGGTGATGCCAAGAGATGGAAGGTTCTATTTACAGGCTAGGAATCAGTGCAGAATTTCATCTTTTCACTTGGCTTATTCTAAAGTATTACTCTAAGAAAGGCTGTACCCACTTTTATTATTTGGACCTAATTTATCATATCTGTGAAACAGCACATTCCAGACCACATCATGATGTCATTGTTTACTTATTTCGAGAAATCTGGGCTTTTCTAAGTCAAGGCTCTGTCTTTTGCAGTTAGGTTTCTCTATTCTTAGACATAGCAGACTTTCATTTAAGGGTGAGTTGATACTATCCAATGTGTCTAAAACAGGATAAACTGCATCTTAAAGTGAACATTATATTCGCATAGGGAAAGCTGATATTTAGTAAAAAAGTAAGATCTTTATGAATATCATTCTCCTATATGCAGCAGATCCTAATAATGAAGAATAGCTGAATGACCACAAAATATGTTCTGCTTTAGAGTTTAAAAAAGTGAACCCAGCAGATTTATTTTGAACTATATCAGTTTTTGTTTTTATGACATTTTAAAATTTACTTTTAATAAATCATTTTACTTTCAAAGTTACCTGAAATCTATACTTAATGTACATTCTCACGTGCAGAATGTACATTAAATATGTACATTGGAAGAAATTCTGTTACAGGTTTTACAGTTTTATTTGACCATGGTCCCCAAGAAGATTCAGCCGCAGGAAGAAGATGACCCTTGATTTTGACCTTGAGTGTGGTAGTACAAAAGTAGAAAAGGTCAAAGTGGTGACCTTTTATTTTGCTTTGGAAAGACTGCCAGGATGAGGAACAATGGCAATTTCAAAACCAGTATTATTCCCCATTGTGTAAAAGAATTTCACTGAATTCTTTTATTAAACCTAAAGTGATATTATAAATGCTTTCCTGTGCATTTATCTTTAATAAAATATTTCCTGGAAAAATCAAATTTGTTCTAGTCCTAAAACATCAGAATGACATTTTCAAATGAAAAGGAAAATTTAAATGGATTTCAATAATCTTTCCAAGAAATATGGATGGAAATAACTTTAAATGATTAGTTTTCAAATTTGTGAGATTTTTTAGGTTTTTTAATGTTAAAATATGCTATGGGTTGAGAAGAAGACTACCACTAAATAGCGAAGACAGGTGGGAGGGAAAAAGAGGGAGAAGGGGAGTTGCAGGAAGATGGAAGGAGAACCTCATTGTTATACAGAATACATTATGACGTTGTGATGAGAAAAAGAAAAAAAAGTGTATCACATTAGATTGGATAGAGAGAAAGGATGGGAGAGGAGGGGAGGAGTAGGAAGGATAGGAAGGGCAGCAGAATAGAACAGACGATATGATTGAAGTATGTACATTCCATGTATGTATTATATGTCAAAATACATTCTGCTGTCATGTATGACTAAAAAAGATAAAAATAAATCATATGGTAAAAAAAGAATAAAATCATGGCATTTCCAGGTTAAAAAAATGCTATGGGTCATCTCACGTCATAATCATCATAATCTTAACATGTGATTAAGAAAATGAATAGTGGTCAGATATGGGTTATGAATCAACTGCTCTTTGAAGTTATATAATTTTTTAGCTAACCTATCATGAAAATATACCTTTATGCATTTGTGATAATAGCATGTGTTTGTGAATATCTGTGAGAATGTGTGGATGTAAACTATGTATATACAAGCAGCAACTGTTGGTATCCATGGATTTTGGAGAATTCTTATAATAATTTTGATGTTTCTCCCTCCTCAGGGCTCTGTATGTGAAGAGTCATTAAAAGGGAGATGAATAGAAAAATAATGCAAAACAACATCTTGTTCAAGTGTGGAAATTGATTGATTATATGTTGCTGTCCTTTGCCAAATGTAACCATGAGATTTAGTGATTCCATTATGTTGAGTTTGGCATTAGAAAAGACTATCTGAAATGACTTCCCAAATTTACTGCTTCAATAGCCACTGTCAGGGAAGCTAGGGACACACCTGTTTGTGTTCCATTTATATGTCAATTAAGAGTCAAGAGTCAAAGGGCAGTGTGAGTCCATGTGATTTACGTGTTGTCTCCACATTTGGATGTTTGTTAGAAAATCATGCAAGAGAATGAAGAGTGTGGACACTTCCACTGTTCTTTAAATTGAACAAATATGAGAAAAAGAGGTCTTTGAAATTTAAGTAATTAGAATACAAAAATAAAACAAAATAAGCACAGAATTGAATGCTTGTGATACCTTTAGTGCAATAACATTTTGCAGGTTTATTATATTAATAAAAATATTAAACACAAAGCCTTCCACAATTTTCTCTAAGCCCTATGTTACTATCTTCCTAATATCAGCCATATTCTGAATTTTGGTTATGCCAAACAAAAAGTAGATATACTAGTTCATATCCCTAGAGCTAGGGGAGCGGTGGTTGAGTATAGCACTCCTTTATCGTGATGAAGGCCAAGGTTTAATCCGCAGCACCACTAAAACAAATTGGCATCCTCATTCCATCTTCATACATGCTGGGCCTGGAATTCTCTTGTTACCTCCTATTCATGCTACAATTCCATATAAACTTACACTATTTCATGAAACCCACCCAGATTTTTGTGAGCTTTATCTTCTATCACATAATACCAAGCTGCTTCTTCTATAGTTTTTGTGCTGTCAAGAAAGATACTTACTCTCCTCATCGGATCTAATAATGTGAAGAACACAATTTATTGTCTTTAAAAGCTTTGTTCTGAAAAATAAATATGAGACTGAGATAGAATAGAAGAAAATAAAACACAGGTAACAAGAAGACATAAATGGAGAACGAGGATATATAATTTTAATTTAGAAGTTCTGCATTCTCTTCCAGGCGCCTCACTTCCTAGGCCAGTCTCACCCATGCCTGGAATTTCCAAATTCCCAGGAAATCTGTAAATCTTCCTATGCATTACTAATTAACCACCCCCCCAAAAAAATAGATTAAGTGAAGAGACAACATTTTAAGAAATCTATAACTTAGGAGATTTTCTAGCACTATCTGTTGATTGACTAATGGAGACTACATCAGCCTAAGGATCCTGAAAATGACCAGATCACCAGATTTTCCTCTCATACCTTCCATATTTACCCCTCAGCAAGTTTAGGGCCTAGAAAATGCATCTCTCACTCTGGATATAGCCCATGTGCTCCCTTGTATATGTATCTACTTTCTTAAATAAACCTTTGTCTATGCCTTTGTTGCATGCTGATTTTTTTTTTTTTTTCTGGTTACATAAGCCAAGGACCCCACTGGTCCTTTTCCTTCTGGAAACTCCTGGGATATACTTCTCCAGAGTTAACTCTTTTTTAATTTTTTTTTTTTTTTCCGGTGAACACAACATGTTTATCTTTATGTGGTGCTGAGGATCAAACCCAGCGCCCTGCGCATGCCAGGCGAGCAAGCTACCACTTGAGCCACATCCCCAGCCCTCCAGAGTTAATTCTTCTCCCATGAGAAGACCAAAATGGCCAATTGAAAATACACAGGAAATGAGTATCAAAATGCCATTAAAAGTGTACAAAAAAATCTTCAACTACTCTATTCTAATGTAAAACAATTATTTCTCAAAGAAAAGCACATAGCTCTTTAAATCTATATACAAGCAAGGCAATCAAGCTATTGCACTATCTTCTATAATATATTTTAATTGATATTTTTCTAAAATAAACACCTTATTTAATCCAACCTGTAAGTCCCTGGAAAATACAACCCATGCCATAAAGCTTTATATCTCAAAAAGCCAACCCAGTAACCCAGAGGAATGAACAGTAAGAAATACTTGACAATATGGCTCTTAGTGATACATGGACCTTAATCTCTGATTTGTATAAACATTTACAATTACATGATGTCTTTCTCGTATTCTGATGCATTAGTATCCTCTCATTTAATTAATTATCACAGGGTATTTCTTCTTCAGTTACAATGTTCTTTTTTGCTAAGAATATTTTACTTGTATTTATTTGAAAGTTTTATTTACACATTACAACTTGGATTTTCTTAAGTTTTCACCCTTTACCCCAGGTTGAATAAAACCCTTCCAAACCTATTCTTTCCCTGGACTTAACACCATATATTAATGTCTGTATACATATCTATATAAATATCACCAATATCTATCTATATATATCTCTATCTATCTATATATCTATATATGTATATATAGCTATATATCTATATATGTATATATAGCTATATATATATATATATATAATTTTTCTATATATCTAAGTCCTATGTTAAAAGACAATTGAGAATCTAGAAAAACAAAATCTTTGGTTTATATCACATTATATTTTAATTTTTATCTCAAAATATAATGTTCTTTCTCCTAAAGAGCCCTGTGATCTTCATTTTTCTTTCCCCAGAGTAGTAAGACAGCACTCTGCAGACTAGATCTTCAATAACCATGGATTAATGATGTTATGGTTATCCACATCACATCATTGCCCTCTAGTTGATTCAGTAGCATCAGCCTAAAGCAGATAACTGTAAGGGAGAGCTATATATAGCTCCATCCAAATGATGGTTTGATTATTCATACCACCTGAATCTTAGGCATAAGCTAAACTTTCCTGAACACTGTAGAAATAGAATACATAATTAAAAAAATGTTAAAAAGGTGATTTTACTAAATTGACTACTTATTCTAAAGCTTGATCTTTTTGAGAAAAACACATTCATATCAAAGTAAATATCATTGACATAATTAAAATTCAAAGATCAAAAATGTATTCGGGGTTATTATCCCATACATTATTAGGATATAAATACCCTTGCTTGCATGGTGTGCTATAGAAATTGGGAAGAAAGTTCACATTTGCATTTCAATGTGCAAAGGAGCAGTTATAGGAAAAAAGGCTTTATCATAAGAGAAAAAAGAAAAATTCTTTGAAGCCACATTGTTTGGTAGAAGTCAAGAACTGGATGGATAAAAATGGGACATAACTTGCTCTTAAATAAACTTATTGTAAAATAAATAAATAAATAAATTTGTTCCATAGCTGCCTCCTCTTTAGTTAACAGTTCATAAAAGAAAATAAAGACGATTTAGAAAAACATAAAATTTTTGGCATTGGCTTAAATTGAAGGCCTCAAACTCATGGTGAAGAGACTACAGGACTTATGGACCTAACTAGTTTTGATCTCTGTTACATCAAATATTTTTCAAGAGAACTGATACTAGGCAGAAGATAACACAAATAGCCAAGCACCTATTAATTTGTAACATGCTACTTCACGCACTTTCCCTGAGAGAAACTTGTGTTTGTGACGACTGGCTTAAATTCTATTTTTCTTCCATATTTTTTTAAACAAATTGAGACCTGTTTCATCTTTTCCATGTAATATTTTTCCTGTACGAGCATGAGCATTCTGTACATTGCATTTATGTACAACAAAATCCTGGAAGCTTTTTTCACCTCTTTACTTTCCACTTCTGTCTTTATGAGTTGTATATAGATTATCTAGGCAGAGGGTTCCAAATGGATTTCTCACACCAAGACTTCTCTTTTGGTTTCTGTACTCACACATCCAATTTCAGACTACTTCTCTTTTGAAAATATTTTATGCATCTGAAATGAAAGTGAGTTCTGGGTTTTTTCTTCCTCTATTTTCCTTTACTTAAAGTGTTCTTCCTATCATAAAGGATAATTCTATTTATCAAGATACTTATGCTAAAAGACTAAGATTGATCACAAACAACTCACTCTTCTCATACCCCTATGTCCAATGCACCAAATCTTATTCCTTTGATCTGCCCTGAAACTGAAAATTTGTGACATTTTTAAAATTTATATATATATATATTTTTTTTTTTTCATCTAATGCTGGGTTTCTATCACTGTCACCTTGTCCCTTGTAGGAAGTTTGCAACTGCTTAGCTAGTTACCATTTTTTTACTCTTCCTGCTTCTAAATCAATTTCCACATTAGAATCAGAAGAAGCCTTTTTAAAAATGCAGATTACATCAAGTCCAGCTCTTCCTTGAAATATTGGAAAAATATGTTTTCCCAGGGGAGTTAGTAAAAGATAAAAGCCATTCTAAGCACTTCTACTCTTGGCCTGCCTACTTATTTTTCTACTCCTACTGTTTTCTCCATTATTATCTACTCCATTATAATCTTCTCCCACATCATAGAACCTTTATACCCTTATTTGCCTCAAGAGCTTCACATATACCCCTTCTCTTTGGTGTCCCTTCTGAACATTCCACCTACTAACTTCCTAGTAAACATCTATTCATACAGAATTTTGAAAACACTACTATAAAAAAAATGAGTTCTCCTTGTAATAGTCTACACATGTATGAAAGTGTTCTACCCGAGTCACAACCTGCTCTTGATAGATAGGAAACTGTGGTGTAAAAGATTGTTACTTGTTCAAGGTGACAGCAAACATCAAAGAACAAGAATAAAAAAACACTGGCCACAATAGTAACAGTCAACCAACCAATACACAAAACAGAAACCAACTTGAAATATGAACAGAAGATTATCCAGCAAATATGATTTGATTCTGAAGGAAGAGGTGCTAAACAGCATATCACTAAATCCTCTTGTCTCTCAGATACCAACATGTGGTTATATTCATATAAATTTCTTTATTTTGCTGATAAATGTGTAGACATTTCTAATTTCTGGCCCTTTGATATAAATTCTATCAATATAAGTAGAATTTTAAAATAACATTTGAACTATAAATTTTCCATGTTGGTCTTAAAATTATAAATTAAATGAAAAGATTCTTTACATATATTT
Organism: Ictidomys tridecemlineatus; assembly: GCF_052094955.1. Classification (NCBI taxonomy): domain Eukaryota; kingdom Metazoa; phylum Chordata; class Mammalia; order Rodentia; family Sciuridae; genus Ictidomys; species Ictidomys tridecemlineatus. Next base: position 106,189,924 of record NC_135481.1, read on the forward strand.
TTACCACATATATTTTCATGTAAATTAAGTAAGAGTGATTAGCCAACTGCTCCCTCAGTCCTAAAAGAAAGGGTATAAAGTTCAAGAATACACTTTATCAGGACTCAGATTCTATTTGGCGAGGGGGGGAAATAGACTTGTTGACATATTATTGAGCAATTACTTGCTGACATGCATTTTAAGCACATCTTTAACAGTTTTTTTAAAAGAACAGTCTTGAAATAGATATATTTTGTTCTGCTTACATCTCACAGATACAATGAGAAACATTCTACAGCAAACACAGATATGTCCAAATTAGGAATTGTTTGTTCTTTCCTGTGTTCATAAGTGCTTTGTTGGCAAATGGTGAAGTTCTTATCATAAACATTCTCGAATAGTGCAGTGGCAACAGCAAATAGAAGTTGTTCATGCTAAATATTGTATTTTCCCCCCTCTATATCCTACAACCAGAAAGCCAGCTTCTCTGAATACCCTTGCCAAGAGTTTTCTATAAGGAAGACAGAAGAAAGTACTTACACATAATTTTCCTCCATGATGCATATAAAAACCTAAATGCTTCAGAGAGTAAGGTAGTGTTTCAGAATGAAAGGTAATAAAAGAAAATAATTTCAGAAATTTGAAGGAAAAAAAAAGAGATTTCCTTTTGGTGCAGGTACTGTGAGTTGCCTGGGAACTTGCAGCTGCAGAGAAACACTCTAAAGATATCCCTGGTTATAGGGATGAACCTAGGAAGAAAAAAAAATGGATTGAGATACTTTTAACATAGACATTGCTTTATATTATGAACTTGAAAGTAATGATAAGAAAAATGGTTCTAGTTCTATTAATATACAGTGGTTTATAATTTTAAGAAAAGTTGATGCTACATGCTGTAAACTGAATGTCTATACCCTCTAAAATTTATATGTTGAAGCCTGAAATCCAATGTGGTATTTCGAGGTGAGTCTTTGGGAAGTGATTAGGTCATGAGACTCACGAGTGGGATTCATGTTCTTATAAAACAGGCCCGACATTGTTCTTTTGTTCATCTGCTAATTGAGATACCAAATGATGAGAAGGCACCATCTATACACCAGGCATCAGGTCCTCAGTAAATGACCAAATCTTGACTTTAGACTTCCCTGTCTTCAGGACTGTGAAAAATAAATGTCTATTGTTCCAAGCCACTCAGTCTAAGGTACTTTTGTTATAGCAGTGTGAACAGAAGAAGATAATATAAATTTTAACTATCACAGTAATATACTATTTTGTTGTCATCATGCATATTGTACCTGAATTCTACTATAACGGTATGGAGAATTCACATACATGTTTCATTTAGACAAGGAGAAGAATGTTGGCAAGAAGACAAAGCTAGGGACTGAGCATCTGCTGGATAATCAACCAGTATATCTCATTTTTACTTTCTCTATTAACTAAAATGAAGTCATCTGAAGCTGGATCTATGATCTATAGATAGACAACATTATAGAATAAGATGTAGTAGTGAATGTGAAAATTAGACAAGTCAAATATCACATTAGTGTGATTTACATGCTTATTTTCATATATTTTTGAATTTTAAAAATTATGTTTTAAGCTAATTGAACTTCTGCACAATTTAAAGATATTTCATTTATATGTACTGTATTGGAACAGATCTCTTTTTTGTTTAAGACAGATAGCACTTAATTTATACTGAAAGGAAGAATAAATGTTGGTACTAAGTTATATTTGTAAAATATTAAAACACTGTGTAAATACCACGAGAAATATATGAATCTTTCATCAAAAAATCAACACTTTTAATAGTTCTACTCACAGATCCATTGTACTACCCGTGAAGCTTAAGATTCCAACTCACTTCCTACCATTTGCTAATTCCCAGTATGTGCTACAGTTGTATGGAGGCCACGACAGTCCTTGAATCCTGCCTTACTCTCTCGTTTCTAAATCATTGCACAGGATATCTTTGTTTCTTAACCATCTTTCTCCATTCATAATCCACACTCATCTTATTTTCTCCTTTTTGCCTCATTTTTATAGACTGTTTTAATCCATTTTGTTTTGCTATAACAAAATACTTAATGCTGGATAACGTATAGTTAAAAAAAAAAAAGCATGTCTATTGGACACATGATTCTGGTGGACTAAGGGTCCAAGCAGCATGTCCAAGCAGCATGTCACCGGTGTGTCACAATGTGGCAGAGAAGGGGGAGAATACAATGGGTTTGTTCAGTAGAAACCAAGTTGAGGTTCCAGGTTCACTATATATCAAGCCATTCCTGTTAAGAACTAATCCAGTCCCAGGGTACCTGACCTACTTTTAAGAAAAAATAATCTCCCCTGAGGGTGGGGATCCCATAACCTGGTCACCTTTCACTAGGTATTACTTCTTTAGGGTTCCATCACCTATGAACATCATTCCAGTAGGGACCAAGTTTCTAGTATATGAACCCTGGGGAAAAAAATCACAACCAAACCATACAACAGATATTTAAGCATCCTGCCTCCTGAAAGTTAGAACTCTTTAATTCTATTCCTTCCTCAATGCTATGTCAGATGTTTTCCGTTTATGTTCTTCCTGTGAATACTTTCCTTTTGCCAGTGTTGAAGCACTTATCATACTTTAAAAGAAACTATCTTGGCTCCATTTGTTATTGCTACTATCCTAATAATCCATGAGAATGACTTAGTGGTCAGACAAAGACAAGTTATTAGCATAGTGGAATAAGAAAGAGCATTATCCTTAGTTCTAACTTCTGTCTCACAAGGAGAAGGTCAAGAGCAGCTATTTATAAAATTTTGGAATCTGGACTCAAGTAGTTGCAGGCGGATTCTTCTAGGCAGAGAACCGATTGAGATTGGACAAAATGAGATTGGAACTTGTGATCCAATAATTTAAGATTGGTAGGCACAGAGATATCAGGGCCATAATAAGTAAATAGTAGTTGGATAAGTGGATTTCTCCTAAGGGAGCTACTGATCCCGAATGCAGGCTATTTGCGTAGAAGAGTAATCTCTTGATCAAATAAATGTGGTTTAAGGAGTGTGTCAAAGCAAGTGGTAAAGTTTTATCTCCTTTCAATTAGTGATATCTTCTAGGAAACAATTTTCTGGAAAAACAGTAGCCAGGTTGACATAGATGTTTCTGGTTCCAACAAGCAGTCGTAATTTCATTTCTCTGTTTATCAAATTCAAGGGTATCACCTAGAGGGCATGCACTGTATGAAGCCATGATAGCACAATGTTTAAACTTACAATACATATGTATAAATTGATAAATGTTACAAATATTAAGTGAGCAGTGATATTAAGTATTATAAGTGAGCAGGGTGTAAAGTGAACAGAGGCTTCTGTGAACTACAAATTTAAGAATATTTACTGAAATCCACTGCCAATTTTGATTTCTCCTTCAGGAGTATTGAATGTAAGGGAAATGGAGTTTATGTGATTATTAGAGAGCTAAGGGCAAGGCTAAGGAGAACCACTATATTGGTTAGATTTCTATTGCTAATGAAATACTTGAAGTAACCAACTTAACAGGGGAAAAGTTCTTTTTCTGACTTACTCTTTCAAGGGTTTCTGTTCATTGTCTGCTGCTTGGTTGTTTTGGGGCCTGTGGCAAGGTATTACAAGATGAGGTGAAGAGTTCATGGTAGAACAGAGCTATTCACCTCATGGCAAGTGGGAAGCAAGTTAGAGAGGATGAGCTAGGTTATCTCCTTCAAGGGCACAACCCTGCTGCCCTAACTTCCATCAGTGAGGCTTCACCTCCTAAAATTTCACTATCTCCCAATAGCATCATGAGCTGGGGACCAATCTTTTCATATATGGGCCTTTATTGGACACTTATTCAAAAGTGTTTTTTTTTTAAGCAAAAGCTTATGCTGATGGGCAGGATATATGAAATTGAGTTGCCTCAGAATCCAAAAATCATATGGAGTCATGAGAAACAGATACAGCCAACTAGATCTAGGAAGTGCATAGCAGCTGAGTGTCATCTTCTCCCAGCTCCCACTAAATCTAAGCATCTATTCAAAGGTAGAAAGGTAGCCACCACACCACAGAGATGTGTGGACCTGGAAACCAAGAACAAATTGGCTTCAATGGAAATCTTTTACTTTTTGTGATTTAGGTATTGTTCATGTTTTATCAAAGCTATGACATGATTCTCGGGGCTTTGCTCTAGGACACCATGTGGCTACAGCAGAACATCTAACAAATACCAAGGACTTTAAGCCTTTCCCAAGACGAGAATTTATGCATTCTGCCTTACATCCTGGACGATGAAACCTTTAAAACTCAGCTGGGTACATTGCCAACAAGAAAGATTTCTGAGATCCTAATAAGAAACTGGGAAGTACAGTCTGCAGAGGTAATTAATAACTGTAGGATTTGATTCACACAGAAGAAGAAAAAAAATATTTCAAAAGCCTACATTATTCAAGGAAAATCACCTTCTATACCTGTTATTTCCCACAACAAATGGAAAGTGACAAAATATGAGCAGGGAGTAACACCTGAGAATTGATCTTGTATGAAGAAGAATAGAATCTGAAGTTCTAATAAAATATGTATTAACTTGAATTAAAATTAACTGGGCTATCCATCCTCTTGTTTCAAAGAGAATTTTTAATGCCAGTTAGATATTTAAAAATCCTTTTTTCCATAGCTGGAGTTGTGGCTCAGTGGTAGAGCACTTGCCTGGCCTGTGTGAGGCCCTGGGTTTCATTATCAGCACCACATATAAGTAAATAAATAAAAAGAAAAAAATCCATTGATAACCAAAAAATACATATTTTTTTTAAAAATCCCTTTTTCCTTCCTCACCAAGCTCCAGGATTGCTTGGTTCATCCTGTGCATAAGTACTTGATCTATGCCTAGTGTATTGAGAATATGCCAGAGATGGATGTTGGATACCTGGCCTGAGTTCCAGTATGGCTCCACATAAAAACTTGTGCCCCCAAACTAGAAGTGTTTCTCAGGATTTCTCAGGGTGTGATGCTCTGGGCTTATTACTATGTGCCTTGCTCACTGTCTAGTTGGTTTTCCCAAGAAAACAAACATGCAAACAACATGCAAAGAAGTCTTAATGTCTCCTGAAAGCTATTTAGGATCATGCAATTAGAGGCAATTAGAGAGCCATCTCGGTAAAGAAATTGGTATTAGTTTCTTCATCAATTATCTGTGTATGCAGAAATAATACTGTACCAAATTCCTTAACCAAAGTTAAGAAGGTACTTTAAGGTACTAATTCAAACTAAATGTTAAGAAGACAGAGTCTGACTGACAATCCAGTGTTTAGATTTGTGCAGTGAGGCAAGAGCTCTGTCATAATTTCTTCCATGATGTTAAATTCAACTGAAGGAACTAAATATTTCTTGTCCAAGTAAATAAAAAATAATCACATAATTGCAATTTTACAGTTCAAAAAAAAACCTGTAAACACCACAATTTAAATTCTATAATAGCAGAAATAATCATTTTTAATCATTTATCACGGAAAACATGTATACAATAGGCCTAAACACATTTATTTAGTAAATATAGTATTAGATAATTTCCCAATAAAAATGGTCCAAGCATTGTTTTTCTTGAACAGGATGTTTAAAACCATATTCTCAATTTCTCAGTCCTATAGAATTTCTCTGATTTTTTTATCTGTATTTTTCAAAAATCTAATGTTCAACAATAATCAACATGCCTCCTCTTATAAGATTTCTATAAAGACAACACATTTTGCATTAGTTAAGCTGTATAGCTCTAGGGGAAGAAGTATTTGTTTTTTAATTTCTAATTTTTTTTTCAGAGTATTTGGAAAGACAGTTCTCCCTAATTGCAGATTTTATGTTTTTCAAGATACCGTTATCATTCTGATTCTGCTGGTATGAAGAATGCATTCTTATTTCTTTTCCTTCTCCTATTCTTCCTCCCTACCCTCTCCAAATTAGATAAGTTTGTGGTAATTGTAATAGGAAAACTTTGAGGTGGAAATGTGGAAGTGGTATCATTCAAAGCCATTATTGACTATATGGTATAAATGGAAATCTGACTCCTATTTTTCCTTAAAAGCAGGAGACACCCTCACCTGGAACAATTCTTTCCTTTATTTTATGTAGGACACAGTTATTTTTTACTTGAAAGGACCCTGATAAAAAGGAGTGTTTCATAAGTTCTTGGAAAAATTCTTTGTAAATAGTTGCTAACTCCAAGTTAACATAACTACAACTACAGACAAAATGTTTCACTTTATGGATGACAACAGAAACAACTTTGAATTTCGTGACCTTTAATGTCTACAATTAATATAAATAAAGTTTCTCAAAATGGCATCTGAGGGGGCACAGTGGCACAAACCTGTCATCCTGGCAGCTCCTGAGCCTGAGTTTTGAGAATCCTAAGTTCAAAACCAGCTTTAGCAACTTATAAAGCTCCTAAGCAACTTAGTGAGACACTGTCCCAAAATAAAAATTAAAGTCTGGGGATGTAGCTCTGTGGTAAAGTGCCCCTGGGTAAAATCTCCAGTCCCCTGCTCCTCCTCCCCAAATGGCTTCTGAATTTTTATTTAAAATTTTTCCGTTTTTTAATTCTTCAGAAGACAACCTGTCTTAGTACAGGGTTCTACTTCTGGGCTCTTGTATGTTTTCTCCTGTACCCCTCTCAGCGTTGGTGCCTGAGTAACCAACATGTTAGCTGAGTGACAGCAACAAAAGACCTTCAGTGTTATGTTGTGAAACTGCATTTTTTTTTTCTGGAAACTTCCAACCTTATTTATGGCATTTCATTAATTTATGATGCAGTGAAAGGTGGCACTTGGTAACATGCCCCTGGGCGGTCCAGCTTTCATCCTTCATTAACATATGCCTGTGTTCAATCTCCCCAGGCCTTCAGGAAGAGATGAGTAATAATCTCACACACCACATTGCTCTTAATTAAAATTTAGTTAATTACACATTCCCTAAACTACAGAGTTATGAACTAGCTCTGAATCGAAGACATGGGATATCAGAAAATTCAGGTTTTGATCATGACCAAAATATACGATTCAGCTCACATTTACAGGCACCATTTGGCTGTAACTTGAGAGTCAAATCATGCTGAATGGAAACATAAGATATTTGACAAATGGTACTGCTTTGTCAGCCCCATTCTTATTTTTCCTCTGCTACAGAAATACCAATATATCAATCTTACCGCCTTCAATTTGAAAAGGAAACTTCCATTCCCAGCTAAGTGCAAAAATTTCTGAGACCAATCTTTTAGTGGGTGTTTTATTCAAAGTGAGTTCAAACCTCTACATTTGATTAAAATAAAAGTAGAACATACTGATATAAATTATTGCAGAAGACAAGAAGGGTTCATAAAAGCTGGAGAAAATGATGAGATTATAAAAGTAATTTTATTTTATAAGAGAGACGATTCCTCTGCTTTCAGTGTGTCTTTTATGTACATACAGGTGAGCAGGGCTATGACTTTTAACATTTATTGTAGGAAACATCTATTCTCCCCAGCTCTGACGTTTTAGTTCCTGATATTTTCATATTTCCCTTTGCCTTGATTCTGGCATTTAGCTCTCTGGAGCCATTATTCAAAGCTGCACTTAGTAGCCCCAATAAGAATGCAGCATCTTTCTGTAATGCACATGACCATTTAATGATGCAAGACCATCTTAATTCCCTCTCCTTTTGTTTTATTTTCCTTCAGGGGCCAACAATTCTAAAGGCTTAACTCTCTCTCAGCTGGTGAAAGTCCAATTGCCCTGCTGAGTGCTGTGGCATTCCTTCCTCTCCTCAGTGGTCAAGGAATAAAATTCCTCTGCTCTTTGGAAAGTGTGTCATTTAAAGGGTGTTAGCTATTTGTATCCAAAAAATTTCTTGCTGGGAGAATTGAGTTAAACACAAGGGGACAGATAGTTTCCTATTTCCAAAACCTCCTAAAAGACATAAAATCACACCGAACGCTGTGTCATTTTACAGATTTCTCTCTTTAACACCATTTTCCCAAAGGCAGACCTGCTAGTTAAATCAGGAAAAGGAAGTGTGGCCAATCACTTTGAATATAAGAAGAAATCCCAGAGAATACCATAGGGCTGAATTCCAGGTTTATTACCAAAGAAAGGGTAATGGGTACACTGCAGGCTTGAGCAGCCCCAGATCACCTTTATATGAACATCCAACTGATCTGGCTCCATGTCCCACATGTTGCACTGTCAGCCCCCCTCTGTCACATCGTGCCTTTGGCTTTCCTGTACTTCCCATGTTCTCCAATGGTGCTTGATTCTGTCCTCATATTCCCTCCATGGCTGCTAAAGTAGAGTGCAGTGACAAAGAACTCTGGTAACTCAGTATTGTCCTTTCCCTCAGTGAAGTCAGGTGGCTCTATTTGCCTATTATGGACATCTGATAAGGTCACAGACTCCCCCTCACCCACTGAAGAACTCTCTGGACTGCTTACTACATACTCTGCAGTACTGATATTTGGGACCTCTTGGAAAAACAATGCTTTCACCAGCCCAATCAGGACAAAAAGGGTATTTTACCTTTATTGGTGCCTTTCTGACCCAAGAGAGGAGCAGAGTCATCCCAAGATTCAGAGGCATCCTCATGAGTTTCTGTATATCACTAAGTGCAGAAACCCAGTTCCCCACACGCCAGTCTTCAGTGCCAGACTGTGGAGCATACCGATGCAAAAGGTCATTTATGGGTATGTGCAGAGTGCAGCTTAAATGCCTCCAGGAGAAAAGGAAATATTTTTAAAATGTCCCTGAATCTCTTACTACCCCTACTAAGTAAAAAATGAATGAAGTGCTATAGCTCTCTCCTGGTCATATGCAATTTTTTTTTTTTATCACAAAGCAGCTCCTATTTTCTCAGTCTGAAATAACTGCATGAAGATTAATTATGACACATGAGGAGGGACATTGTTTCCCATTGCCACTCCAACTGCATTATTGTTTGAATTATTTTCCAACCTCACTCTACTCCTTCCCCAAATTGGTGAATTATATGAAATGAAGGGAAAATTTGTATCTAGTCCATCTTGGATATTTTAGGTGCTGATATGAAAAATTTGGAGACCTTGGTGAAAATGAACAGGAAAGATGGATCACTAAAGCTACTGAAGTGTACAACTTTTTTTTTTTTTTACTTTTCCTGAGGTCTTCTTCTCAACCTATATGTGTTTTCCATTTACAGCTTAGTGTCTTGCTTCTTCAGACTTTAGGATAATCAAAGACTAATGCAAAGCTCCACTGGCTCTTGGGAGTCCCCAAGCTGGCCTGTGACTCCATGACTCCATACAGCAGGGTCATGATTCTGGGATTCTCCTTCTGCTAAATGACCAATGCAACCCAGGAAAAAATGGGGAGTGAATCAATAGTTCCAGTTCAGGACAAGGGGTAAACACCAGGTAGCTGCAATCTCTGTATAATTAAATGAGTGGGTGGCAAGTGACTAGAAACTATGTCCTACTGTGCATTACTATGTAACAAGTTGCAACCTAACTTCATAGACAGACCCAAATATTCTCCTATCTTAGGTGTGCATTTTTGTAGCAAATGTTGTAACCAATCACAGGTAGCCAACTGATTAGACCATGTGCCTCATCTCACAATGCTCAAATGAGGCAAACTCTTGATATAGTGAATCAGATTATTTCTTTACTTTGCTTCTGTGTTCATCCTATGTATTAGTCAGGGTTCTCTAAAGGAACAGAATCGACAGGAAGTATAATTATAAAATGGATATTAGGTTGGCTAACCCAATCAGAAGCTGTATAGTCTACAATAGCCTTCTGCAGGTTGAAGAGCTGGAAGAACCAGCAGCTATACAGTCCAAAAGGCTGAAACTACCCTAGTCTGAGACCAAAAGCTTCTGGACAATCACTGGCAGAGTCTGCTTTGAAAGACTGGAGAAATATCCTCAGATGATCACAGCAGCAATGAAGAATGGGTTCAAGAAGAATCAAGCTTGCATCTACTACTGCCTTCTTGTTCTTCCAACTTTATCCAAGCTATCATCCTATTGGACAGTGCTGCCCACACTTAGGGACAGTCTCCATTTTAGGCTATCCCACATGCCAATCATTCCTAGATACACCCTCACTAACACACCCCAAATCCTTTTATCATATGCAGTTCTTAATCCAATCAAATTGACAATTCAAATTGACCGTTACAGTCTATAAAAGTTTTCTGTTCATACTGCTGGGTGAATCTCCCTGAATCTCTGGTTCCAAATGTAGTGCAATTTCATGAGTCATTCTTTCCTCAAAAAACTGTCAAATTTATTATCTATTTTTTTTTCTTTTAACACACCCAGCTTCCATATTGGAATGTTACTATGTCATGCCTGGATCAAAGCAGGCAGTAGGATAGACATCCCTTTACCCCAATCAGTCATGGACAGAACACTTCCAGCTCTGGGCAAGGTAGGCTGCTGCCGTGCACCACTCTACGATATAGCAAGGTGTCTTACTTTGACTCAATGCCTCTGTCCTGACCTCCACAGACTGGGAGTGCACAGAAAGGCAGCAGTTTCTAGACATTGGCAAAGATGGGAGGGCCAAATGGCCTAAGACTAGCAACTCAGAAGTTGAAAATCTCCTGGAAGAGTTAGTGAGTCACAGATAGTCCATGGATGGGCCCAACACAGACTTAAAGACAAAACCATTAAAAATTTCAAAATATGTGAACAAATCATTAAACTCACTCTCAAGTTTAAGTGGTATGTCTCCACACTAGTTGCACACCCTTGTGTGAGCTCTGTTCAGACTTTCTCCATGTTCATAGCCAAACTCAGCAAGGATGGCTATGCTTCTCTGTAGGAGTAGAAGGAATGGAGCTATGCAATTTCCATTGACTGGGAATTGTTAGGTAGAATAATGTTTTGCAAGTTGTTATGGCATATAGGGAATCCCTCAAAACCTTCTGTGTTAACACAGAACTGTTTTGGGGTGAGATGATTAAATTATGAGAGTTATAACTTAATCAATAGATTATTTTATTTCAAAAGGTGATATTCTATTGAGTGAAAATATAGGCAAATAGAGAGTGGTTAAAGGAAGTAGGTCACTGGGGCTTGCTTTGAGGATAAAACTGAATCTATCATGGAAACTTCCCTGGATTAAGAGACACCAGTACCATGGAAACTTTAATGAGGAAAGCTGCTGGCTGTGGTCAGATCTAGCCTCAGAGAGAGGCCATGTGGTCTCCAATCAGCAAGGCCATACAGGTGAAGCTATATGAGCCCTTTGGAGAAAAACCTCCCTACCCCAGATACTAGACATGGACCTATAGTATCTAATATTCACCTGTTTGGGCTTTGGTTTTGTTTAGGTCCCATCCTTTTATTTTCTTACTCTATTCTCTTTTTTGAATGAGGATGTTTATTCTGTATCATTATATATTGGATGTATGTAACTTATTTCAAATTTCACAGGGGCTCACAGCCAAGAATTTGCCTTGAGTCTCAACAGGAGACTGAGGACTTGGTAATGCTGGAACTGATAATGGATAGGTTAAAATTATTGAATTATTTTTACCTGCACATTCACAAAATAACCAACTCTTATAAGTTATGTATGCCACATTTTTGTGCACTTTTTTCCAGTATATACCTTTCTTTCTATCCCCTTTATTTTATATCATTTTTATTCTATGAGTACACAGCATTGAACTATTCATATTTAAATGGGCATGTACAAAAGCAGAATTATCATCAGAAAAACATTATTTAATCAACTAAAATAACGTATTTCCAATGCTGTGATCTTAATACTATTGTCTTCCTCTGTAACTATCTCCTTTGAAGAATTTTTTCTTTGCACATTTATAATGATTGTAAATATCTGGAGATATGATACAAATATCATGAACACAAATACCATGTCAAAATGATGTGTCATACTGCCCAAAAGAAAAATAATTCTATAGAGTAGATGAAGAAGCTCATGTAGAAAATTTCACAAAGAGTAGAGCAGGCTTTGGACTGCATCATTGTCAGTATATTACTCTCCGTGTGATTATCATGGAGTTGTGCATTGTCAGTATATTACTCTCCATGTGATTATCATGGAGTTGTGCATTTGTTAGGAAAATTTATCTCCAATTTACTTTATTTGTAACTCAACAAGAGGTTCTGCTTGGAGAAGTGTGGGACTGCAAATCCATCCAAAGCCACTTCATTTGATGACTGGTCAAAGTTAATCTAGTTAGCAATATTAGAAGATATGATTAATGAAGATGAATAAGATGTGGATATCAAGAAACATAGGTAAATCTCTGGAGAAAAACAATAAAATTCTGAAATATTCTTACAAATTTACACTCAAATGTAAATTTCACATCATGTAAAATGATGGAAAACCATCACATAATTTTATAGGAAAACAGTATACAAAAGTATTAAGACAATGTTTTATTGATAAGAATTACTACCTAGCTAAAAATAATAGCTGAATATGGCTTAACATTTAAACTAAATTTATTTTCAGTGTGTTAACTTTTAATTGTTGGATAGAAGTACCATAAAATCATAAAAATGTATATGAAAATTTACATGCTAAGTAAAGTGTGTTGCATTAGCAATCTCTGTTATCAGGTAAAGAAGACTTATAGTGCTTATTTAGCTCTCTATAGTAATTTCGTTAGGGAAAAAAAAATTGACATATCCCTCCATTGCTGATGTCCCTTCACTATGTCATGAATGATTTGTGGATAAAATTTAACTCCCTTGGTATAGCATGGCACAGAATTCTCCATTACCTGAACTTGTTAAACTTATATTTAGTCTCATCTCCAAGTTACTCCCAGTTTATCTGTAAGTACCACTATATTTGGAAACGGCTAAATATTTGTTTCTCTACAAAATTAGTGTTGGTACCCTAATTTCAATGTGATGATGACATTTGGAGTTGTGGTCTTTGGGAGTGTCAATTAGGTCTTGAGGGTGGAGAGCTCACAACTGGTATTAATGTGTGTATTGAAAAAAAAAGATAATTATGTGGCTTTCTTTATGTCATGTGAGGACACAGCTAACAAATGGCCATCCAGAAACCTGGAAGAGGTCTCTCACCAAAACCAGGCCCTACTTGCATACTGGTCTTGCCTTCCAACCTGTGGAACTTGAGAGATTTTGTCAAAACCAAACAACTCATGTCATTTTGTTAAAGCAGCCCAGGCTGACAGGCAATGCATCATGACGTAGTCCCCAGCAATAGCAACCTCGTATGGTTTCTTGAACAAACCATACTGAATGAGATCCATAGAGTTTTCCACTTCCATTTAAAAAATAAAATTATATAATTTACAGGTAAATAGAACTGGAGAGCATCATGCTGAGAAAACAAGCCAAACTGAGAAGATTAAGGTTCATATATTTTCTCTCACTTGTGATATCTTCAGAGAATAAAGGGAATAAGAGATTTCATGAACATAAAAGGGTGACCATTAGGGTATATGGTGATGATTAGGGAAAGAAAGAGCAGAGGCCAAGGCGGAGTACTGGGACTTGAAATTGATCAAAATATGTTATGTACATGTACAAACATACCCCAGTGAAACCTTTTAGTCTGTGTAATTGTTATGTACCAATAAAAACAATCAAAAAGGGCAAGAAAAGAATTATCATTTGGCCATTCAATTTCCTGTATTTGGAGTACTTCTTCTTAAACAAGGTCTACACTCATAGACCTTTAGAATCATGCTGTTAACTGTCCCTCTTTCTCTGAGAAGCTATCTTTGACACTCTGTTGCTACAACGTCTCTCCCTGCAACATTCAAGATGGAGGGGCTCACTCCATATTTCAGAAAAATATGGAGCTCATGTTCCTTGTAATGCATTTACCACCTTGCATTTTTAATAGCTGCTCAGAAGTTGTTTTCCTTACCAATCTGTGTGTGTTTTGATTAAAGGACTGTGGTGTTCATACACTGGGATGTCTATGGTAATTTCAGTGGATACACACACAAAAACATGGAAATAATTTGAAAAGTCTAATGTTTTCATTGTATGTATCAGAGTTGACACAACTCAGAGAAGATATCCTACTGAGTGTGCTTACTGATGTTCCTCCAGATCCCAGATGTGAGATTCTGTAATGAGAGATCTGAGAGACTACAGGGAAACAGGGATCTCTGTAAACACAAACCTACAGAAGAACTGCTCTTGAAGTAAGATGAAAGCTTTATTTACAGACTACCCATAGATCACATCCTGAAAAGACCACAAAACGTTATTTTTGTTCTCTTAAAAAAATAATTGTTACCATATTTCCAATCCTAACTTTGTATTGTCAAACAACATAAGTTCTTATAAATTTGCAATTTGCAATTCCAGGCTTCAAAAACATCACAATGTAAAATATTTGTATCTTTTAAGTACTTTTGTAGGTAACTTTATTAAAATATTTCTTGCCTTTTCAGTTTAGTACAAAGATGGTTTTTCCTATTTTCTCAGTCTATAAAGATTCATCTCTCTTGCTTTTAATTCTTCAAGCACAGTCACAATTGAGAGTTAAAATTTAAAAAATGTATAATTAGCAATTCTCAAAAAAAATTTAAAACTGTGAACCTAAATTTGGACATGCTCATCAGTGAAGCAAGTGTTCAGAAAATAACTTTATTTCCTAGAGGAAGAGAAAAAAGTCTTAGGGAAAGGTTAATGTACTTCTATAGTTAAGTCCAAGAAAGTTTTGGACAACATTAGGGAGAAGAGAGATTCATAATTTTATAGCAGGTGCTGGTTCTGACTTTTGAAAACAGTATTAAAAGTCTAAGGATAGGATTTCCAACAATTCAAGGAGGAGATTATATTATCAGTTAATACGTAGGAGATCACAATACTGACCATAGCTTGGTAGAAAGTTCCCAGTTCTTATGCAAGAGGAAAAGAAAGGCCATTGCTTCCAAAGGAAAAAAAAAAAGGCATTGGGCAATCCAAAAGAGCCATGACTAAAACCCAGAAACCAAACTGGAATCCAAGTTAATTGCATAATCATGTTATGGGTTAGATCTGAGGTGTCCTCCAAAAGCTTATGTGTGAGACAATGCAAGAAAGTTTAAAGGTGAAATGGTTGTGCTTTGAGAGACTCAATCTAATCAGTGTGTTAATCCTCCACAGAAATTAACTTGGTGGTGACTGTAGGCAGGTTGGGTGTGGCTGGAGGTGGGTCCATGGGGGCAAATCCTTGGAGTTTATATTATCTCTGTGAGGGGAACTCAGCATTCTCTCTCTCTCTCCCTCTCCCTCTCTCTCTCTCTCTCTCTCTCCCTTTCCCTCTCTCCCTCCCTCCCTCTCTCTCTCTCTCTCTCTCTCTCTCTCTCTCTCTCTCTCTCTCTCTCTCTCTCTCTCTCCCCCTCCCTCCCTCCTTCCCTCCCTCCCTCCCTCCCTCTCTTGCTTCCCATTTCCCATTTCTGCCATGATATTATGGCTCATCACAGGTCCCACTGAATAGAGCTGTTCATCTGTGGATTGAGACTTCTGAAACCATGAGCCCATGAATAAACATCGTTCTTGTCCTCTTGGTCTTTTGGTGACAGTGATAGAACTGCTGTCTAAATCAGGTTGCCTTATTGAATATAGGGTGATGAGATAAAATGAAACTGATTCAAGTGAGCAAAACAGCAGAAGCCACGGGCTACATACATGGGATGTGTGGGGAAGAAGGCAAACTATGGACATATGTTTCTTAACACAGGTTAGAACTTGGTCTGGAGTTGGTTTTACGGTGATGTCTAGGCTAAAACACTTAGTACATAAAGCCTGTCTATAGAGAAGACATAGAAAAGGAAGAGAAAGCAGAAGTCACTATTTTGTAGTTTGGCTGAATATGATCCCTGAATTTTTCTTTAGTGATGGACATTAGGAAAGTTAAAATTAGGCAAGTAATACCCAAATATTGAAGAACATCCAAATCATCAGTTCATAAATGACTATATAAACTCAAAATATTTGGTGCAAATTCAAATTTATTGGCTTAATATATCAAGTTAAAAGACAAACAGACCTACAGAAGATCATGGATCTAGTGGTTACTCAAGAATAAGGACTACCACCTTAAATTCATTTGGAAAAATAAGAGCACTGGAATAACCAAAGCAATACTGTGTAAGAACAGTGATACAGGTGGCATCAGAACCTCTGATCTCTAATTATGCTACAGAGCGACAGTAACAAAAACAACATGGTAGAGGCATCAGAATTGATTTAAAGACCAATTGAAGATACAAACACATATACTTACAGCCGTTTGATACTTGATCAAGTTGTCAAAAATATAGTTAGAGAAAAGATAGCTTTTTTAACAAATGGTGCTGGGAAAACTGGGTCTTCGTTTGTAGAAGGAAATTAGATCCCCGACCTTCATCCTGAACAAAAGTAAAATCACAAAGGATCACACATAGAAATTATCCTAGAAACCTTGCAACTGCTAGAAGAAAACATAAGGTCAATCCTCCTTCATATAGGTGCAGGCACTGACCTCTTCCACATGATCCCTAAAACTTAAAAAATAAAACCAAGAATCAATAAGTGGGAAACCATCAAAATAAAAAGTTTCTGCACAGCAAATAAAATCATAAAGGGATTTTCACTACAGAATTAGAGAAAACTCAGTTGCTCCTCTGACAGGGAATTAACATTCAGAATATATAAGAAAAGTAAAAATCTTAACACCTCCCAAAATCCAATCAATAAATGAGCAAAAGAACTAAACAGACATTTCTCAAAAGAGGAAACACAAAAGGCTGAAAAATATGTGAAAAAAATATTCAACATCTCTAACAATCAGGAAACACAAATCAAAACAATGGTAAGAATTTACCTTGCTCCTGGCAGAATGTCAATGATTAAGAACACAAATAATAATAAATGCTGGTGAGGATTCTGGGCAAAAAGTACACTCATACATTGTTAGTGGAAGTACAAATTAGTATAACCATTCTGGAAAGCAGTATAAAAATTCCTAAAATAATTAGAAATGGAACCACCATATGACCCTGCTATCCTACTCCTTGGAGAGAGACATATATATTTCACAAAAAATTTTACCTTCGTGTGTGTGTGTGTGTGTGTGTGTGTGTGTGTGTATGATAGAAAGCACCATCAAAAATACATAATCAAGCAAAAGCAAGATTAGTAAAGGAAGGAGAATATACAAAGGGAGGGAAGAGGAAAAAGCAGGGGAATGTGAACTTAAATAAAATATCATGTATACATGATTTTGCCTGAATGAACCCAACTACTATGTATAATGATAATGCTCTAATAAAATGTTTTAAAAATACAGAATAAGGACAACTTATGGTTTTAACAATTACATTACAAGGCTCAATTTCTCAACTCGGGGGCACTCAACCACTAGGCCCTTCCCCAGTCCTTTTTTGTATTTATTTGGAAGCAGGCTCTCACTGAATTGCTTAGTGCCTCATTGTTGTTGAGGCTGGTTTTGAACTCATGGTCCTACTGCCTCAGCCTCCCAAGCTGCTGGTATTATAGGCATGTGTCACCACACTCAATGGCTCATTCATCTTTTATATGCAGTTTCCTCTGACTTTCCAATTGTCTCCTTAATGTAATTAGGTTTCCAATTCATGGGAGCAATATGAAACCACAACCCTTATAGATCTTCACATCTTTATCCACAGCTTCTGCTGGTAGTAGAGAACTTGCTCTATCATGCACTTTTTTTTAATTTTTGGTGCCAGGGATTGAACCCAAGGTCTTGTGCATGTGAGCTATATCCCCATTCCCTACTATGCACTTCTGTGAAATGCTCTGGAAAAGTCCTGAGTTGACCAGACTCTGTCAAACTGATGGTTCTTGGACTACTCCATGAAAGATAGCAGGTTATAGCTTAGGCTATTTAACTCTACCTGGATAATTCAACTGTGGCTTAAGCTTTGAGGTCAAACAGGATGCTAGTTCTTACTGGAACAATGGATGGTATATGTGCACTAGTTCCAGAAAAAGTTTTTTCCTAAGAAGAATAAGGGGTTGAGTTGTGAATGGAGCATAGAAAAATATTTGCTCTGGCCAGGTAAATAATTTTAAAAAGACACAGTAAAGGAAATATTGTCAAACTTTGGCATCTCACCACTGAAGATCCAGCACTTACATAAATACTTCTATACATTTAAAAGTTTTACAGGTTTTCCTGGTAATACATTAGATCAGGAATCAATGGTTTACATAACAAATAGAGGGTGTTATCCATGATCTATTGACTGCCAAAACTGCCTTGAGCATTATTCTGGTACATTTGATATGAAGAGCCAATAAAATACTAATTTGAAGCTGATAATGACACTTCAATTCTCAAAATAAGAAGGTAAAGATGATTACTCTTCACATTAAAACATGTAGATACCTCTGAGAAATGTTCTATGGACTTAATACTGAGATTGGCAGAAGAAACCTCTTGATGTTTCATTTATATTTGGCTCTACCAACTTCTATCTTGGCAGAAATCTAAGTTGGATAGACATTCAGCAAACTATTACAAGCAAAAGGAAACAACAAAGGCAATAAGAAAATAATTCTGGATTTTGCTGATTTTTTTCTCAGCATCATAGAATGTAAAACACAGTCATAGGTTGGTATAAAACACCAATTGACAAATGAAAATCTTTGAATTATTGTTCAAATTTACATCAAAATTGCTGGGTTAAATGTCATGATCATTTTATAGCTTAATAAGAAATGCATTGAATTTCTAGATAGCTTCATGCAGAGCAATATAATAATTTGTTTTTTAGTAAAAATATCAAATATTTGATTGAACTGTTTTTACATATTTTTGTCAGGGATATTTTTCTCTTTCTTTCATGCAGAGTTTAATCATCAATTTATTCCAACCTTTTTACTTGTGAGTATTTTATAAGTTTATAATGGGAAAGCATTGGGGAGTTAAATATTGAGAACAAAGAAAATGTTCATCAGCATTAATATATTAAACAAGTTAAATAAATAGCCAGTTTTGCAAAATGCTAAATGGTGCCCAATTTCTGCATCAGGGTAGTAAACATGAGAGCAGATTTGGAGATGCTAATTACCTGAGCCATAGCTTAGTGAAATCAAAGGTATCCATGACACTGTTTCAATTCATGGGCAGAACCCAAAGTAACAGATTTGGCACTACAGTGCACTGTGTCCAGATACACTCACCATGCAACTTGCTAGCAATGGCAGTCTGGATAAAAGGAGTTGCTCAGAATTACCTCTTTCATACATGCCCTGACAATATGAATAAACTTCCACTAATCCTAAAAAGAAAGATGGATCCAAGGTCAGCCACATTATGTTGAGGGTTTAGAGATGCCTTAATGGTAACCTACCACAGTAAAATGGGTTATGCATTGATTCTAGGTTACCATAGTTATGCATTGATTCTAGGTTACCATTGCTAAACCAAATGGGTTATGCATTGATTCTAGGTTACCATTGCTAAACCTTCCATCTCTTACTAGCTATGGTAACCTAGAATCAATACATAACCCATTTTAATGTGGGCTCTCACAAGTTTAGCTGAGGTGGAGTAACTGCCTGCAGTAAAATTACCTGATATTACAAATCTATTCTCCAGTCTTACTGGGTACTTAGCACCATGCCAACACATTTCAGGGACTCAGTAAACAATAGATTTAATTAATATTTTACTGGATCAATGAATGAAAAATGAATGAACACCTAGATCAATTTAGGAAGCATCACAGGGGATTAAGGAACTTCAGAAAGCAAACTTGAAATCTCAAGAGTAAGGTGGTATTTTAGCCTTGCTTTGGAACAATACTGACTGAAAGAATAGAGAACAGCTGGTTCAGCAGATGTTTTTGAAGAATCGGATTTGGATTTCAAGTGCAAGTATAAACTGGGGATTGGAATGATGGGCTTTTGGCAAGGCATGAAGTAAATCTCAGGAGAGTGTGGTTGAGTATATTTGTCCAAAAACTAACTGCCCTGCTCACTAGACTTTGTACGGTTTCCAGAAGAGAGGTCTGTGCTGATAAGTGAATTAAAACAGTCTTGTTAGATGGTTGACATTCTCAGTCTTAGTAGCTCAGATCCAACTTTAACAAAACAATACAAAATACTACACTTTCTAGAGTTTATGCATATTTTGAGGTACAAATATGAAGTGATTTCCCTTAATGGCTGAAGAGTTGGAATCACCTGTCTTACAATTGAGGGCAGCTCCCTTGGTAGTCAACAGCTCCATTTTCCACATTCATGTAGTAGAGAACATCATAATCACATAGACCACGGGCTGGGAATTCACAGATTGGAAAATAAGAGTACAGATAACAGGCTTATTCTTTCATAGCCTATGAAATCTTAAAGGAAATTTATTATTCTTTTCTTCAAATACTAATTCAGTGCCAAATATATAATCATCATTGTTGTAGAAAATTAGATGGTAGAAGAAGACAAAAATCTCTTCCTCCACTGAAATTATGTTTTAGCAATGTGTTATATATAGATCATATGCACACATAAAAATATATGGAATATACGTTTTAAATTAAAGCACTGTTAAAGACAGCTAAATTATTACAGCTATGAAAAGTGGATATTATTTTCTTCCAGGGAGCAATAAGGAAGAAAGGTAATGAAAATAGCATTTAGCAAACCTTGAAGAAGGGGTAAAATTTGATCTTACAGAGTATTAATGAAAGTGATTATTTACTCAGCTCTTACTAAATGCCAATAAATCCCTTTTCTTCTATATTAAGAGATGGACACTTGTATGAGCTAGGTTAAGTTAAGCTGTTGTAATACAGAAGCTTAAAAGATTGAGTTTCTTTAAATTCAAGAATTTAACCAAACCTGAAAACTGCTTTTCTCTGTATATGGCTTAGGTACTTGTTTGCAGTAGTTCTTTTACCCAGGAAACCCTGCTCATTGACCTTTGCCTCAGTTTCTCATCTGTAACACAGGGGCAATATCAAACAATGAAGAGAGAGAGATTCCTTGACTAGAGTGGTATTACAGGAATGGAGAGAAGAAACTATGTATTTTCAAGTCCATACCATAAGCTAAACAAGACAAGAGAAGAAAACATGGCCTCAAAACTAGCATTACAAAAATGAGCAGAAAACAAAGACAATAAATGAATATTGTTAATTTAACAAGTAAAAAAAACTATAAATGAATGAATAAGTATGAATGGATAATTGGGGAGTTGGCTAAAGAATAATTAAGTTAAATCAATTTTTAAAGGCTACTAATACTACTTGTTAGATTATCATGGACATTCAAGGGTAGAATTCCCATATTAAGAAAAGATTCTAATCTAAGTAAAAACTACATAAACTTTCCCAAATGCTAAAGTTTTCTATTTAAAACTTGATATTTCAGTGTATCCAGAACTTTTCCAATTTGTCTGATTAAAATTAGAATCTATACCCAAATAGACTGTTTTATTTTATTTTTACAATTTTGAAGGAATTCATTCAG
This sequence comes from Ictidomys tridecemlineatus, assembly GCF_052094955.1. Classification (NCBI taxonomy): domain Eukaryota; kingdom Metazoa; phylum Chordata; class Mammalia; order Rodentia; family Sciuridae; genus Ictidomys; species Ictidomys tridecemlineatus. Next base: position 106,211,362 of record NC_135481.1, read on the forward strand.
ATAGAATAATACTTATGTTTTTTAATAACTGAGAACTTGTCCCTAATTAACTGCGTGAGGTCAAAACTTTAGAAGTTTATGTTTGATAGTCTCTCAACAGCTACATAGTGTTCCAAAATAAAACATAAAAGGAACAGCACACTACAAAATTAGAACCCAGTTGAGACATTTCTAAACTATAAAATAACCCAAGAAAGAATATAGTAAGAGGAAAAAACATCCGCACATGCCTCCCATTCTACATGTTTAATGTCAAAAGTTATTTCACACATTTTGTTACTGCCCTTTGAAGAAGCAGTCAAAAAAATAACATTAGGCGCTAGGGGATTTAGGGGATCTAAAATGTCTTAATTCCACAATTTAGAGTCTTGATTGCTCTCACACTGTCTTCTTTTAGAGCAATTACTGCACTAGTGGATGGATTCCAAATGCTCACAGCATAGCTGTTAGGTGATTAGAGAAAGTTCGAGAGAGGCACTCTTGGCAACTCCTAAACAGATGCTGAATACACACACACACACACACACACACACACACACACATATATATATATATATATATATATATTTTTTTTTTTATTTATTTATTTATTTTTATTTCAGTAGAAAATTTAGAATTCTGAAACACTAGATTTGGATAAAGTTCTTATACTTTAAGTTCAAGAGGCCATTATTTAGTAATGAAAATAGTAAAAAAGAATTTTAAAACCAAAACAAAAAGTGAATTATGTGAAAGAGGCAGGGGTTGAAAGTTGTGCTTTGTCCCTTGCTGCCATCCTTTAGGGGAAAACAAAGAATTTCCATAGTTCCACAACAACTGGCTAAAGAAAAAAGAATAACTAATTTTCTTTGCAAATATACATGTATTGTGTTTTTAACTAAATGTGATTCCCTAATTCTTTTCAGCACTGTATGAACATAGGGAAATGTATAAAACAAGGGAGGATAAAGCTAAAATGACAACAAAGACATGTAACACAAAGTAATGAATTAATGAATTTGAGAATTAAGGGAGAAAAAAAATGAAGTGAAGAAAGAATGGTTGGCAAATGAAGAGAGACAGAGTCAACAAGTAAAAGAGATAAAGTAAAATTATGGCTTCTAATCCTGAGTCAAGAGGGACCTGTCTCTTAGTGCATTTATGATATGCAGTCACAGGTTGAAAAAGGTAAAATACTAACTGATATTGACAACTTTGAACCACTGCATGGAAAGATACCATGTCTGTCAAATAGAATAATTTAAGTCAAGACCAAAGTTGAGGCAAGAAGAGAAAAGAGAAAAAAAATTAGAAAGAAATTTCCCAAAGTAAATGCAGAGAGTGGCATATATACAGCCTGGGAGACGAGGATAGATGAATGGTCTGCAGATATTCTGGCAGTGCTCTCCAGGAGGCGGATTTGCTTTATTTATTTTGGCTGCCACAAAGAAGGAAGAGTCAAGCACATACAGGCATATTCCCCATGGCAGGCGGATGCATCTGCATAAAGTAAAGAACCACTCTATATTCACATTAGAGAAGCATATTATCAACATACATATGACAGATCAAAATTGCTAGCTAATTATGTTTCTTGATGCTAATTTGTACCTTTTATATGATGCTGATTGTGGTTTTTGCTTTCCTTGATTCTTTTGGACAAATCTCTTCTTGCCATTAAACACAATATCAGATATTTAGATGTTACAGATTCTTGATATGTGGTGCTGTGTCTATAAAAGCTGTGAGAGGGGATCATTAACAGATTCTCAAATGATTACTCTGCTGAGCAATCAGTTAAAATGGATAATATGAAACTGTTCTCTTAAGTCTATAAAATGATTATCATCCTAACCCTGCAGAATACAGATGGTGGGAAAAGCAGGCAAGGCCTAAAATGTGTGTTGAAAGAATCACAACTGGAAACAACCTTATTCCTTTCTGATTTGAACACTAGTTTTCGGAATAAAAATAAGAAATTCGAACATCCATATGCAGATCTATCAACCATTAAATGTTTATTAATCATTTGAAGTTCTACTTTAAATACAACCCTGAAAACTACATAGTCATGTATAAAATACATTTTGTACAATGTATTTTATGGATTGCAAACCACTCAAATGTAATTAACCCTTAAAAACCAAATCTATCAAATAGAAATTATTATCTATAATTTCTTTCAGGTAATATCTAAAACTAAATTGCTCAAAAATTTTACCTTAGATTTTCCAGCTAACAAATGGAGGAACTAGGATTTAAACCATGTTTCTCTAACTTCACTCATTGATCAGGTTGAGCAAACATGAAGGTCTACTATGGACAAGGTACTGTCTTACTTCTAAATGATAGCGTCCTGATGGAATTGACAGGGAATGTGCCTGTGAGCAATTTAACATGTAAACCAAATATGATTTCAATAGTTAATAAGCATCATAAAACAAAATCAGTAAATCAGTTACAAAATAACCTTAATTTGTTGAACTTAAAAATTTACTTCCTTGAGAAAGTAAATTGAAATGGAAATTTTATGACAAGTTCTTTAGCTAAAAGGTGGACACCTGTTGGGATAGAGAAAACCTGAGGATGCCCTCAAGCTAGCATAAATATGACCCATGTGAAGAATGAAAGACTGTGACCTCAGTGATACAAAGATAAGAAGGGAGGGAACAGAGCTGGCTGAGGAACTTGGCAAAGGTGTGTCCAGATAATGTTGGTCTCTTATCCTCAGAGCAGTCACAGTTGTTGAAAGGCTTTCTTCACAAAAGCAATATCATAGTAAGCTCAGATTTGTGTACAAAGCAGAGAAAAAATTAGAATGAGATAAAAAATGCAGAGAAGCCCAATTAAAAAATGGGCAAAAGGCTTAAACAGACACCTCATCAATGAAGATATACAGATGGCAAATAAGCATTTGAAAAGTTGTTCAATAACATATGTTGTGCTAGTCAGAGTTTCATTACTGTGACCAAAATACTGACAAGAACAATTTACAGGAGGAAAAGTTTTTTTGGAGTTCACAGTTTCAGAGATTTTAGTCCATGGTTATCTGATTCCATTGTTCTGCCAAGGTAAGGCAGAGAGCATCATGGCAGATGGGTGTGGGGGAGAAATGCCGAAGTCTTGGCTGGGCACAGAATCACCAGCCACCACACACCTTGTAGATTCAAACAGCAATTCTTTATTCCCGAACTCACACCGGCCTCTACACACTTTCTGGGGAAATCCAAGTTCTGCCGCCCAATTCACGTCCCAAATGCTTTCTCAATTCCAGGAGAACTCAATAGGAACTCAGGCAGCAGGAACGCCCTATTCCCAGCAGGAATAACCTTCAACCTGGAACTGCCCTAAAACCCAGATTGTCTTAAACCGGGAACACCTTAAACCCAAATTATCCTAAACCGGGATACTTCCTAAAACCTGCAGGATACACCCTAAACCTGGATCCACCCTGGTCCTTGAGCAGGGTCACCTTTCTCAAAGACACATGCAATGTCACAGCAAATTTCCAAGGCAAGTCCATTTAACATGGGGTACACTGGCAAGGAAATTTCATGCGTCATTCCTACTTGGCAATGGCCCTCAGCAGAGAAAACCTGCTCAATTCATGGAAGACAGAAAGCAGGAGATGGGGAGAGATCAGGGTTAGATATATTTCCCAATGCCACTCCCCAGGGACATACTTCCTCCAGTAATACCCCACCTGCCTGGAGTTACCACCTAATAATTCATTCAGCTATCAATGGATTAATCTACCAGTTGCATAAATCCACTCATGGGGTCAGAGCCCTAATCTTTGCCTAAGATCTTCACATCTGAAGCTGCATAGCACATCAGGCTTTCAAAAAGATTGAGCTATATTGGGAAGACATTCCAGATACAAACAATAACATTTGTCATTAAGAAATAGCAAACTAAAACAACAGTTATAACTGCTACACTTCTATCATGGCCAAAATCCCAAACACTGGCCACACCAAATATTGGTGAGGATGTGGAGAACCAGGAATCTTTCTCATTACTGAACAGAAAACAAAATGGTGCACTCATTTTCTAGGACAGTTTGGAAGCTTCTTAGAAAACTAAAAGTACTCTTATCACATGATCCCACATATAAGTGTTCAAATGAACGAAAAACTCTTATCTACAAAAAAAACATGGATGTTTATAGCATTGTTATTCATAATTGCCCCAAACTAAAAGTGACTAAGATGTCCTTCAGAAAGTGAATGGATCAATAAACTATGCCAATTCTATGTAATGTAATAATGTCGAGTGATAAGAAGTAAAAGGGCTATCAATCTATGAAAATCCATAGAGAAACTTTAATGGTATATTAGAGTGTGAAAGAAGCAAATCTGAAAGTGTACACCTTGTATTTCAACTAAATGGCATTCTGGAAAGAGTAAACCATGGAGAAAATAAAAACATAGAGGATTAGTAGCACAGGCACAAATGTCAATGGCATGAACTTCTGGGCCCATGCAGCACAAGAGAAAATCCTCTAAAAATATTACTCAAATAACATCAATAATTTGAAAAACTAATTTCCTAACTTGATTATATCACTGTCTACTTAAATAAGTCCATTGCTTCCTGGCAAAAGTATTCCTAAAGTCTGACCTGAATATTCTCTGCAATCTCTCTCTGGTAACTTCTCTTTCTCCTGCTTCTCTCCCCAGACATCCCCCCTCAGTTACATTTCTCATTGCTCTCCAAGCTTGCCCATGCAATGGTGGTCCTGTATATTTCCACCTGCCATTGCTTTTTATTCCTTTATGAGGCGAACTCTTCCAACACGAATCATCTCAAACATCATGTTTGTGTGAAAATTTCATCACAACTTCTGTGATCTCATATTTATCATTGCACATATCCTACGGAATTATAAATAGGTTGTTTTCATATCTACTCTCTTTCACCAATCTTTGATTCCTTAAAGTACAAACTATTTATTGCGCAATTTTCTATACTTAGTAGCTATCACAATGCTATTATGTCTTCAGTAAAGTATTATTAAATTAGTGAATTATCATTTGTTCATCCAGTATATTGTAATAAATTGCCTGGAAATAAACAAGTGATCTAAGTGTTATATGGATCTAGTTTTCAAGTGGGATTTCTTGTACTACATAACAAATGTTCAAGGTGCCACTAAAACAAATATGCTTTCTAAAGAAAAAGTACTTGCCACATTGAATTATAGTTTAGAAGGGCTGTTGTTGACCTTTATTATAACATTTCTTTTTAATAGTGCCATACAATTTTAAATCTGCATAAATGGTGCTGTGTATCAGCATGTGTTATTACTTTCCTGGAAAAATAGCTCATAAACTATAGTCCATGGTTTAAACCTGGCCCACTGCTTGCTTTTGTAAATAAAGATTTATTGGAACATAGCCACACTCATCCCTTTGGATATTATCTATGGCTGCTTCTGTGGTACAACAGTCCAAATTGAATTCTTATTACAGAGACTGTATGTCCTATAAAGCTGAAGTGTTTATTACCTATCACTTTCCAAAAACTTTTGCCAACTGTAGTATGGGCTCTAAAATCAATCTATCTGGGTATCACTTCTGCTGCATCACTTGGTAGGCAGGTGATATAGAGCAAAGTATTTCAGTTTTCTATTCTCTTAGTTACCTATTTATTAATGCTGATAATATGAAAATCTAGACATAGAACTACTTTTAAAATGAAAATATAAAATTCTTGCAAAGAATATGATATATTGTAAGAGGTCAAAATGCTGTTCATTTATTTGGATAGTTAGTTTAGTTTCTTACTTTTCAATACTCAATATAACAGTGAGCTAAGATGGTAGAATTAATATAATATGTGGAACATGCAAAGTACTGCATCTAATACACAAAATATTTCAGTGTTAGCCTGTTTTGTCTAAAAGTTAGAAATTCAATCAAAATATAAAAATTACATGTTAAAATGAATTTATTAAAGCCTTCTTTAACCTGCTTATAAAAGCTGTGAATACATTACTTTTCATGTTTATCATCCACAGTTTGAGAGTGACTTTTTTATATAATAGATGATAAAAATATGATAAAGAAGTTATTTCCAGGCCATATTATTACACTTACTCATAAGAATGTAACTATTTTGAGGTCTATTTGGTATCAAGATCTAAGGTTTTAACTCTCTTTACCCTGCCCCTACTTGCTAGGAGATAAGAAATATAATAGCTAGAGATAGATTTACTGAATTTGTGGGGTACGCTAGATGACATAAAATGCTTTTCAAGTAGACAACCTGGCATGAAGTTATAATGCCATTCCCCATATCCTCAGGGGATCAGTTCCAGAACTCTATGTACATACCAAAATTGGCAGATGCTCAAGTCTCCTTTATAAAATGACATAGTAATTGTATATATCCTATGAACATACTCCCATATATTTTAAATCATCTCTTGGTTATTTATAACTAATATAATTTAACTGCCTGCAAAGAATTGTTACATTGCATTGTTTAGCAATAATGACAATAAGAAAGTCTACACCTCTGAAGAGACAAGATTTCAAATATATGTGTATATGATATATATATTCCTACAATTACTTGAATCTGAATTCAGAACCCATGGATACAGAAAGCCAACTATAGTTAAATCTACTGTTCTGTCCCCTAAGCAACTGAAAAAGTTGACCACTCAATTATCTCTCAATGGAAATTTTCCTTTACTCTTGAAATTATTGAGAGGAATTAGGAAAGTATGAAGACTACATGGACATAATCTGTAAAATGTTAATATGTAAACATAATATGTAACATAATATGTAAAATGTTACCTAAAATTAAGGTCAGCCACTCATGGAGGCAAAATGGAATTATTGTTCTAGTTAACTATTATATGATTTCCTCACAGGGGGAGACTAAATAAAGCTTCTAGCCTTTGCTCACACTATGTTGTCCACCTGGAATACCCTTTCTATAAATTCCTCCTGACCAAATCTTATTCATTTTTTGAAGACCACTACATAGAAAAGCATTTTTTTCCTAATAAACTTCTCATTCTTCCTTGGAATTTTAAAACTCTCATGTAATCAACTTAGCTGGTTCAAAATATGCAGAATATAAAATACAGAAGGCATAAAGCATAATATGTGCTATATAGGTGCACACATATAGAAATGAATGTGTGTGCTTGTGTGTTTGTGTTTTCCAAGAGTTCTGTGAGGAGCTAGAAAAAGTAAAATTTAACACTCTGACACCTGGAAACTGATCTTGATTTATACCTTGAAAGTTTGGCTTCTGGAAGCCCATAATCCCTCTTTGAAATATATGTTCAATCCCAGGTAGCCAAATGTCCAGTAAGTCTCTCAGTAATTATTACTCTCTAGGTCTTTTCCCAAGAATCATGTCCTGTGCCATCTAAGATAAGGAATTCAGCTTTTGGTCATTTCTTGCCATGTTCAATCCCACTGTGCATTTGTGAGTTTTAAATCTTTTATTATCATTGTTATTTTATTATTACTATTATTAAGTGAGGGAGTCATGAAGAGAGTTCAGGTGGAGCAGTACTCATCTCTCTACCTCTTTGATGTTTTCTTCAGTTCTGTCTTGCTTTTATTTGCACCCCAGCCCCACTCTCTCTCAGTTTGTACCCCATACTCACTCTCTCTCAGTTTGTCCCTAGGGAATCTACATTCTTCTTATTCTATTAGTCACAAAAACCTGTCTTTTTCTTTGATGTTACTGGGAAACACAGGGCTTCATTTTGAAGTGCTCAGTGCAACAAAGGATCATTCAATGGAAGAGATCATTGAACCCATCCTAAAAAGCGGTCATGTGCTTGGAGACAGGTGTTTCCTACTTGCCTAATCAATGCCCCTGCTCCCTGTTACATAAGTATATTCACATTTAAGGGATCAGCATAGCCTTTACCTAACACAAGAAACAACTTTGGAATTGTAGCTGACAATCTCTCAATGTTTATTGGTAGACTTTGACTGATGAACAAGTTAATAAACAAATTACAAGTTTCTCTGGAAAAGGAAGCAGTTGTGTATCTATTACCTGAACACACTGCTGGGCTCATATGACCTACTTTATAAACTTTAGATATAGTTGAACACAGAACTGGAAATCGGGAGTCTTTATGATTTGTATGGTTAGACACATTTTGCATATTATGCAAATGTTTATAGATCAAATTAATTGTTAATGCCCCTGCACACTGTGGTATTTTATTGAGCTCCTTAGTTAAAATGATTAGCTATCATTTATTTAGTTCTGTATGTTAAAAAGGATTTAAACAGAATGGCACCCTGCTGTCCTAGACATTGTTAAATATATGCCTCTTGCTTTGAATTGTTTGCAATCTGTAATAATCCAATCTAAGATAAGTGTCATGTAATAAAAGCTATAATTGTGCTGTGACTAGTTACATTAATGTTATAAGAATTAGAGTAAGAAGATGAATTAGTTTAGAGAAAAGTAGACAACACAGAAGTGTCAAGTGAATCGAAGACCAAGATAAAATGATTCCAGGTTTAAAAGCTGAGAGGAATGACATTTCAAAATCTGAGTCTCGTTTTCCATAGTATTAACACAATTAACTGGAAACCTAAAAAAAACATAATGTTCCCTATTTGGGATCTGTAAAACAATAATTTATATTTAGACAAAGTGAATTTAAAAATATGCTGTATTATTTAATCTCAATTAGTTAAGAAAAAATGTACTACCTTGCTGGTATGTGGCAAGGAAGGGACAAAGGTAGAAGGACTAGCATTGATTGACAGCCACAGTGGCACAGTCTCACTCTTATCCAGTGTGCATGTCATTTAAATTTAGAAATACTGGAGCAAAAGTTATGCATGTGTCAATCACATCATAGAAAACATGAGCAATCAATCCAGTTATGACTTGTTCCTCTGCTGTAAGGAAAATCAGAGCTTGGAGGGAAAAGTAGGGAAATGGAGCATTGAAGTGAGACCAAGATCTCTGTAAGCGCTGCCACATGAGGACAGAGCAGAATGACCACCTATGAACCATCAGGCTCCCTCACCAGATATGCTTTTGAACTCTCAGCCTTCAAAATTGTTGCTTAAGCTACCCAGTCTATAGGTTATAGCAGCCCTAATCAAATAGGATAGAATTCAATATGAATATATACACAGATTCAAAAATAGAAAGCAATTAAAAGTCCAGATGCATAAAAAATGTGAGATAACAAGATAAAGTGTGAAAGAGGGTGTTTTAAATGAGAACAAAATATCCAAAGAAATTTTCAGAGCAAGATATGTAAAGGGGTTGTCAGAGACATGGCTATTATCCAACAGGATTGATTGTGTCAGGCATTTGATGAATTTTAGTTTAAAATACAAATGCCAAAAGAGGAAAAAGGAAAAACATAGAAAAAACTAAGCAGTTTTGGAATACTTAAATTACAACCACAATAATTTATAATTGATATGCTATGTAATATACACAGACAGATGAAGATATTCACATTGATTATCTTTAGAATACCTTTTAAGACTTTGGGAAGACAAGGATCCTGCAGTTTTCCTTATAAATTCTGTTCAGATTGTCCCAGGGAATAATGCAGTCACTTGAATTCAAAATGAACTTAAAGATCATAAGTAAAGGGCAATGATGAATAGGTCCTAAAGCCTTCTGGGGGAAATATTCAGTGAACTCCTTCAGGTTTGGTACTAATGATCTGTAAGAGGGTGTGCACAGCATGTTAATGACATTTTTTGATAATATTAAATTGAGAGAGGCTGGAACGTATGTCAGATCAGAAAAATATCTGTTATAGAAATGGTTATGAGAAAGTTAGGAACATGAGGAAAATAATAAAATGGCATCCAGGGACACTCAATTCTAAGCAGTATATCATAAGAGTGATTTTTTTTAAAAAAAAATAACCAAAGTAGAGAACATCAATGAAAGAATAACTGGAACTGCTTTAGATTCTAAGAGTAAAAGAAAGATTATTTATAGGATGCATGAGCAGGGCTATTTCTATATGGCCCAGGAGGGAATTCCAACAACTGGTGACACAGAAAATATGAAATATTTGGGGGGCACATGAAGGCTTTTTATTTATATTGGAAGCTGCTAAAAGCAGCAGGGAGGTTACTGGAAAAAGAAGTATTATCAAATTTATCTTCTGGAATATTTTGTATATATGTGTGTGTATATATAATATATATGTATATAATATACAATCAAATAAATTAATTCAAGGAAGGAGGAAACAAGTTTTAAGTACAAATTTTAGTACTCAAAGAGAGAACTATGTTCTGCTAGAAGAATACAGCATCATAATGTAACAGTGTTTCCATATTATAGTAATATAAACCCTACAAAAAGGAGTGAAAAATAATTGGACTCCACTATACTGTTAAATAAAATAGAATGGACAATTTCTCCAGAATTTTCTAAGAACAAAACTATTAAATTCTAGTCAAGTTTCTTTTTTTCACTACTTTTTAATTTTTTTTTCTTTTCATACATAGAATGATAATGCTAATAGTTGCAGGGTGACTTTTGCCAAATACAAATAAATATTGCTTTATTATCAACAATAGAAATTTTAAGAACATGCTCCAATGTTACTTTGTGTAATTTTGGAAACTCCACATGGATCAGATGCATAGATTTCCTTCTTTTCCATGGGCTGTAATGGTGTTACCTTAAGTCCCATTATTCAGAAAGAGTTCAACAGAAGAGTGAAATGGCTTATTCAAGTCTCTCTGAAGGCATCAGACCAAGGGCAACATCCCAGGGGAATGGTGCTCTGTTCTCCACAGTGCGGTTTCATATACCAAAGCATGGAACAGGAAACTGTGTTCTGGGTCTACTTCTAGGTCACTCAGGTCTAGGAAGCAGAGGATCCAAGATGGATTCATACACCATGACTTTGCAGAGTTTGTGCTTTCCTTTCCCATTTTGAGTTGTGCCAAATTAGAGGACTGTATTTCAAATGAAACACTTCTACCATTGGATACCACAAATAACTCAGTGAACTTAAAATTAAAACTTTTCCCAAATATACCTCATTTCAGGGGTCCTACAAACAAACAAAAAAGGTCTTTCTATGTATGGAGAATAATCAATGCTAGTTACTTAATATTCTACATATATGGAGCCAGGAAAGACTATGTCTAAATCTCTGATAATTCATACAAATGTCTTTTTTTCTTCTCTTCCAAATAACAGTAATGAATGGATAGTTGCATGGACCAGGGTTTAACAGGGACAAGAATACCAATCATTGAGACCCCTCAAGCCTGAAGATGGGTAGTGATTTTTCAGGAAACTAACCCACAGTCAATGAAATACTGATCCCAGGGTAAAGAAAATCTGGTAAAGAAATGGTTATGGTTGCTGAAGAATATCCCTCTCAACTTCAGAATCAAGTTCATTGATGGTAAGCATGATTGATTGATTGATTGATATTTATTTAATAATTTTATTTATTTAGTGCCAGGGTTTGAACCCAGGGCACTGAAACACAGAGCCACATCCCCAGCCATTATTATTGTTGTTGTTGTTATTATTATTATTATTATTATTATTATTATTATTATTATTATTTTGAGACAAGCTTTTGCTAACTTGCTTAAGCCCTTGATGAATTGCTGAGACTGGCTTTGAACTTGTGATTCTGCCTCAGTCTCCCAAGCCATTGGGATTACAGGTGTGCACCACTGTACTCAGTGAAAGTATATTTCTTTATAAACCCTCTTGAACTGAATAATTACAAAGTTTGTGACTGAAGGGGCTTCTCAATGCAGGAAGATCTCAAAATATATAGTTCAAAGAGGGGTGATTTCCTGCTCTGGTTTCTATTGGTATAGTATTCTGTGGTAACCTATTTGATAATCCTGCATGCATGTTTAGAAACCCATATATGCAGAAATGTAGCACTTTGAGGTCCAATGACAATGAAGATATACTTATTCTTTTCTCCTTCCAAATCAGACCTTCCTGAGGTGCATTTCATGCCACCTATCTATTCAAAGTACAAGTGATCTTTAGAGTTGGCCAATACAATAATGTATCAGAACTTCCCCTGTTCTCTTTTCCCTGTGTTCACTCATTTTCCTGAGCAAACCCATCATATATTACATGTCTTTACAGTATTATTCCAATTTTACTTTCTTATAAGTCTAAACTAAGGCAAAATGTGACAAGAAACTTCAAACAAAGTTTCCCTGCTGTCACAGTCTTCTTTATCTCAGTAAGTAGATTTCCCATAATTTAGGTTAGAATACTTTGAAAACATCCTTGTCTTCTCTTTCTCAGTCCACAAATCCATTCTATCATCATGTCTTAGTGATGCTACCAGAGTATATTTTGAATGTTATTATGCTTTACCCATCTTGATCTAAAAAATGTAATCTCTTATCTAGATTAATTAAATAGTCTCCTGATCTCCCTGTTTCTACCCTTAGTCACATTACATACCTCACCCTAAAAGCCAAGGCATTCATTGGTTAAAATTTTAGTAAATTGATTCATTCTTCTCATCAAATCCTTTCAGTGGCCCACATCTATTACTGTGACCTCGACTTTTCCTGCTTGTGCCCTTTATTAGTCCCCTTCAGCCATCCTTATTCTTTGAATCATCCAAATACTTGCTAGACCAATGTTGTTTTTCTTGTGGAATATCTTCCCCCAAGTAAAATGTTTGCTGTTTTAATCAGCTAAGTCTGTGGGGATTTGTTACACAACAATACAAATACTGCAATCATTTAAATTACTCTTTTTTCTACATTTGCTAATTATTGCATCTCACTCATAATCCCTTGTACTTAATACATGTATTATGTATTAGTAAAATGAAAAATATGTCTCTTGACGAGTGCACACATAATGTAAGAAATGTCTTTTGTTCAAAGTTGTCAACTGTAGAATATTCACTTAAATCATTTTTAGATCGTTTTGTCTTCAATTTCGCTTCATCAACGATGTAGTTCATTGATAATACCAAGGGGTGTCTTAAATATTTCACAAAGGTCCATGTATTAAAAGTGTGGTCCCCAGCTTTGCACTATGGAGAGAAGATGAAATCCTCTAAAGGACAGAGACTTTAGGTCACTGGGGATGTGTTCCAACCCTGCTGTCAAACTCTTCTGCTTTCTGGCCATAAGGTGAGCACTTGTGCTCGGCCATGTACTTCCGCCATGTTGTGTGGCCTTGCCATAGGCCCCAAATCAATGAGGCCAATTAACCATGAGCTAGAACTTTCAAAATTGACCCCAAATAACCTTTTTCTCTTCATAAGTTGACTATGTCAGTGATAAGAAGCTAACATACCAAGTTTTACCCATGTTGTCTAAACAACTATATTTAATGAGTTTTTAATGAAATTAGTCATCCGTTTACCTATGCATCATTCATCCGCCACCAAGGTATAACATTTCATTTCATTCCACAGATCTATAACCTTTGAAATCAAGTAGAATGAAAATCCATGTACCAGTTACATTCCAATTGATTCAAATGAGGAAAAAAAAAAAACCTATTGGCTAAATAAAAGTCATTGATCTCAAGCTTCCAAAAAAGCATTAGTCTCTGTCAATCCCTGGAAAAGATCTACTAACATGGCTTTTTTTCCAAAACTTGCCAAGTTTGTTTGTTTTTATGCCTAGATAGCTAAAGTATGTGGTACAGACAAAATTGCTTAGATCTTATTGATAAACTTAGTTTTATGAAACTCATATTTATTCAAGCAGGTAAAATATTACTCTATTTTAATTCAACGGCACCAAATATTCACATCAACATACTTAGTCAAGTTGGTTTAGACAAAGAACACTGGCTCTATGACTAGGCTAATTGACCGGATGATGGTAATGCTACAACCTTCAGGGACACATGCTTCCAATAGTGCATTGTTGTTTTCATAATTTTAATTTCAAATATATTTAGCACTGAAATTATATGTTGAAACTATATTCCCTATAGAACACAATTCTTTCTTCCTTGTTATTTTATAAAAGCTTATAATTGAGCCTTACCTGTCAGGTCATTGAAAGTATTCCTTTATTTATCCAGATAGACTTTGTCAAATAATGCAGTTGCTATTAGTAGCAAAGACTGATTTTTCCCCAAAAGAAATTTCCCCTTGGGTGGGAAATGTGTATGCTATATTTGTATTATGAAATCTGCAAAGAAACTAAGGACACATTCAATTGGTTAAAACTGTATGTATCCAGGAAGGGGTGAGAAAATGGGGAAAATGAGTAGATACATCCATACACAAAATTCAAGGAAAAATTAACATAAGAAATTAAAATTATTTATAATTATTCTTGCATATATTGAAAGGCTCATCAAGCAAGTCTAAAAAGGCAAGGAATTCTCAAAAAAGTTTCATACTCACAGGAAGTTACCTTGTAAAACGCACCACTATTTTCGCCTTTGCCTGTGCTTTTGATCCCTGTGAAAAGCAGGGAAAAAGGAAATAAAAATTCAGAATTTAGGCAACATTATGATCATGATTTCTACATATTCCCAAATAAAGATGTGTTATTCAACTTGTTGTCATTGTAATCATAATACCTAACAAGAACAATTCGGAGGAGTAAAAAATTATTTTGACTTACAGTTACATTCCATGGTTGACTGGCTCCAAGGCAGAAACATGGCAGAGTGGCATGATGGAGGAAAACTACTGAGCTCATGGCAGCTGAAAAGGAGAGAGAGAAAGAGAAAAAACAATGAAAGACAGAGTCCAAGGCTGCACCCCGCCAGACCTACCCACCCCTCTAGCCACACCTACCTGCCTTCAATTACAACCAAATTATTAAAACATCAAATGGATTAATCTGTTGATGGAGTTAGAGCCCATATTATCCATATTTTTACCTCTGAATATTGCCTAATATATATGCCTAATGCATGATCTTTTCAGAAGATTTTTCTAGATGCAAACCATACCAAGAGACAAACTAACTTTTATTTTTTGTTTTGACTTATTTTTAGTACTAAATGAATTACAAATTAACCAGAGCTGATACAAAAATATATATTTTATATTATTAATAGCATTATACTGATACATATCAACATACAGCCTGACATATATTGTACCACTAATGTTCTGAATAAGAGAAGCAGATTTTATACTTACAGTAGAAACTTCTGGAGGAGCAAAACTCTTTGATTAGGTTGTATATTCATTATCTGTAATGCAGTCCTTTGTATAAGTGCTCATTTGCATTTTACCTAATGCTACCTGTTGAGTGGTCAACAAATAAAAGTCTATTATCTTCACAACCTATGCCTTGATTCAAGAAAAAGCACGTGGATGTGATCCCTGGACCGATTCAATTACAAGTGATATAAAAGCCAGTTTTAACTTGGACTTACTGCCATTTTCTTCATGCCTACTATCCTTTAAGAAAACCCATTTGGATAATTTATGTTAAATCAAAATAAAAGTGAGCTCCTTTTCCAGCTGTGAATCACAACATATATATTTCTACCAAATAATATCCTTCATTTTTATATATACCTATATAATAATGAATGCATAAATAGCCTCAGGCATCCAGTGGTTTCAGATAGTTAAAAATTTATAGCATTAAACCAAAGTTTTTAGGTAAAAATATGAATAGATAAATTATTTCTTGGGACAAGACTAAACCCGTTTGTAAAAGAAAACCAAGCTAAACCAAATAAGGAGAAACTTTGCCCTTTCTCACTAGTGAGGTTTCCTACTTACCAGGCATTTAAAAGATGTTGCAAACTGGCCTGTTATAAATACAAAATTGTATGTGTGGAAAACCTTTTATTCCTAACCATTAAAAAGGGTAATACTGAAACATTAAAATAAATCAAATGCACACTGTAAACAAATAGTGAAAAATGATGTGTCTTAGTGAATATGTTATTGTGTAATGTAATGAAAATAATGACCAGTACATGTTAACATTACAACACGCCAAGCAGGGTGCTCAGAGATTTACAGACATCATCTAGGTTCTGTCCCTCAATCATCTCGTGTTTATTAGTATCATTATCTCTCTTTTACAGATAAAGTCATGAAGAGTAAGAAAATTTCTCAGGAGTACTCAGCAGTCAGTATTGAGATTGCAGTTTGAATATCAACACAGAGGTTTACATAACTAGTGCAGAAATTCCCAGCCTTTCAATGCATCCATTATTTTACTTATTGAACCAGTATTTATGGAGCACTCACTCAATTAGTGTTGAACATTGATGGATTTAAGATGCAAACCTGGAACCTGGTTACAAGTCTAGACAAGGGCAGGGAGAGCAAAACATCGCAAGTGCCAAATCTGATAAATTGACAGTGGTTTCCAGTAAAAGTGTGTTAAAAAAGACTTTGTAACTAAGGTCAGGTCATGAAAGTATGATCAGGTAAATAGTTGAGCAACACCTATGGTGTTTGAGACTTGAAGTACAAGTCACAAGTATTTGATAAATACTGGTAGTGATAAATAAAATAATAGGCATAAAGCTCATAATCCAGTGGTCAATTGGAGTTGAATAAGTGGAAAGATATGAATAGTTTATAATTGATATAAAAACAATATGGAGGGCCATTAAGAGCAAGAGATAAAAACAGGACTCAGTATGCCAAACCAAGTCAAGGATAACCATAAGACAATGCAAATAACAAAGCACTGGTTAGAAAGATCCAACCCAGGAAAGCACTACTATTAGGCAGGACAGCAGAAGTGGAATCAGGGAGCAGCTACTTCTAAGAACTTAAGAATCAAAGTCAAGAATTGCACAGAGTTAGAAATATAAAGGATAAATGGAAGGGAAAACAGTGGAGTAGAGGAAGAGAATTGAGGTGGAGGGAGGAGGGATGGGATTGGGGAGGACCAGCAGAATGAAGTTGACCAACTTATGTTATGTTCATGTATGAATATATCAGAGTGAATTCCACTTTTATATATAACTGCAATGTACCAAAGGAAAAAAATAATAGAAGGAATAGAGTAAAGAAGAGAATTGAGAGTTAAGGAAAGGGGATATTACTGGGAACTGAAATGGAGCAAATTAGGAGTCCTGCATTTATGAATATGCCAAATAAACCGCACAATTAAGCACAATTCAATAATAAAATAAAGAATTCCACAGACAATGTGTGGCTGTGTTTGCAAATAAAGAATTTGAAGAACGAAGGCAATGTTTCTGCCTCAGACCAAGAATTAAAAGCAATCCCTTTATGACTTGCTCTTACTAAGAGTCAACAGATCTCCTGGGCAGATGTGGATAAGAAGAAAGCCATTGTTGGATTTTGTGGGTCCCATCTTAGTATTCCCCAACCAACTTGACTGAAAAGTCCACTGCCACCTCATGGCAGCAACTTTGTTCTCTCTAAATCTTTTTTATCAAACAACTTACCATTCATTGATTTTTTTTTTTTTTTTTTGCTTTTGCTTTTTTGGTTATGTGACACTCTCTCCTTTCAGGCAGATCTCAGAGTTGACAGCTATTAAGCACACTCTGAGATAAATTCTGCCAGGACTGACAATGAGCAGGTGCAGCTATTTCCATTCACCTGGATCAAGCCAAAGTCTCCTGAGAATCCAATTTGTGCAAACAGCCCTTATCCCATTTGGCAACTGAAGGGTTTAGCACAAATTGTAGAACCCAGAGCCTACAGTTTAAGACAAGTGGCCTGGAAGAGAGATAAGCACATACTTCTGAGATGCGCTTGGTAATTAGCTCCCAGCAGCATAAAACATTCAACTCCAAATGATGAATTTTAATTTTATTTCAAAAGCCTTTTCAAGGGGAAGGTGTCAGAGCTTAACACTTGCTACTAGATTTATCATAAACGGCGACCTGCCAATTAGAATCTGTTCTCGAATCGTTTGTGATCTAATATATGAAAATGAATTATGTAGTTCAAGATGAAATGAAATCTATAATCCTCTGTGTAGTGTTGAAATATTAAATCATGTTAAAGGGGCAAGCAGCCAAGGGGAGCACACTGTTGCTGTATACATAAATAACAAGTGTGTCACTCAACCAGATCTCAACCTGAACTAGCAAAGCATTTGGATCATCATGCTATGGGGAAAATACAGATTTCTAAAAGTTTGGAGGGGAAATTCAGGATCTAGAAGACCAAACCCATTTAATTCCTGGACAGAAGGACTAAGATGAAATCATCTAGTAGAGAGGGAAAGGTGCAGGCAGGAAAGGAAGAACCATTGCAAAGGCCCTCCTCTCTTGGGCAAGGCACTTCTAAGCCACCATCACAGGGTGGATGAGACTCAGCACAGGTTACCATTTTGTTCTGGGAAAGGTACCAAGCAGAAAAGGAGACCTGATTTTGCACCTCAATACAGCACATGTTTAAACCAGGTTTAGTATTCACTGGGCCAGAGGATCAGGCACACTCATTTCTGCCAAAGACCTTCTTTTATAGTCAATTTGGAAAGAAAATTTCAGGACTTTATGGTATCTTGGGTATTATTTTGCCCAATCCATAGGCTTTGAAAACTTATTTTAGCCTTGGATAATTTTATTGGTTGAATTTTGTTCCTCAAAACAGTGCATCAAAGTTTTCTCAATACCCAAGATTATGGTCTTATTTAGAAGTAGGGTCCTTTTTTGAGAGGGGGGGGTGTACCGGGCGGGGATTGAGCTCAGGGGCACTTGCTGAGGCTGGCTTTGTACTCATTATCCTTCTGCCTCAACCTCTCAAGTACCTGGGATGGTAGGCATGTGCCACCATGCCCAGCTACAAGTAAGGTTTGCAGATGTTGTCAAGTTAAGTTGAGATCATACTGAATTAGAGTGACCTCTTAACCAAAACTGACTGATGTTCTTATAAGAAGAGAGGATCGAGGCACAGAGAGACCTAGGTGGAGGTGGGGCAGGAGGTAATGAGGAAAACAACACTTAGCAATACACAGTTGCCAAATGAGCTCTGATCATAACCATGTGAAATATTCCTGTCCTTAGCTCAATGTGATAGCAAAGGGCATCCCCAAGGAACTTTTTATTCTCTCATGTGCATAGATTGATACCCACCAAATCTTCTATTTTATTATTTTAAAAATTGTCACATATTGCCTGGCTTGCTGGTGCAGGCCTGTAATTCCAGTGGCTTGGGAAGCTGAGGCAGGAGAATCTAAATTTCAACGCCGGCCTCAGCAAAACCGAAGTGCTAAGCAACTCAATGAGACCATGACTCTAAATAAAATACAAAATAGGACTGGGGATGTGGCTCAGTGGCCAAGTGCCCCTGAGTTCAATTCCTGGTACTGGCCCCCACAAAAACTTACATATCATGAATGTCAATTAAAATGAATTTTCCTAAACTAAAGACACCCAGGGAGTGAGCACTCAGTCAAGCCACGGGACATCTTCCCAGAGCCCTGATGCTCGCCTCTTTCCATCTGGACCAGGACCCATTCAGACAAGACACGCTGGGTTAAAATGGGCTGGTGACAACATTAAGCTAAGAAGAAGGCAGCAAAAATTCACACAACACAGAAATAATTTTGGAATCGAGGGTAGGATAGCTCTTGGACCTTAAAAGTCAATAGCTTCCATGTTGGAAAGAGCACTGGAAAAGTGAGTATGAGCTATGTTTGGTTGATTTTATAGCAAGGAACATCTGAGTCAGGAATAAGCTTTCAAGGGTAGAGTCTTGCTTCCTGATGTCTTGTGGTCAGCAGACTGATTGACATCTCAGCAAGTCACACCCATCTCAGGTGGGTGCTGTATGGGATCTTAGGCAGAGCTAGAGGGGCATGTTCACCTGTATTATGCAATCAATCCCTGACAGGGAGTTTGCAGTGCCAGACCTATCCCCTCATTTGGCTACTGTGTGCCATGGTCCACACACACAACCCATGGACAGCTTGTGACACTTCCACACTCTCCATACCTACTCTCTTGACAGCTGCCCATGTCCTTTTCATTATTAAAATAAGGCAGGTGTCTTTAATCACTTTTGGAGGAGGGTTCTCTTGCTTAAAAAAATAAACCCAATTTTGTCAGCTATCTCAAGTATCCAGCAACAACCTCTGTGTTTCTCATAACATTTAAAAATATTGGCCTCCGCTAACCCTTAGCAATATCAACTCCACATGTAAACTTAATTGAAAATATGAAATTTATGTAAGAAGCTCTTAATAATCATCTAATTCAACTATATCATTTTGTTTTCTTCCTTCTAAATTCTTAAAGTCCATTCTGTGCTTATGTGTCTCAAATAATTTTCTGTGTAGCTGTCACATTACTATTAGGTCACCTTCCCCAAACACTGTTTTTAAGTCTCAACTTGATTTTTTTCAGACTACTTTAGATGTAAGGAAGTTATCTGTATGTTAAAAAAAGTGAATCTAATGGACCCATTTTTAGTTTTATTTTGGTGTTGCTGGAAATAGAACCCAGGGTCACAGGAATGTTAAGCAGATGCTTTACACTAAGTATATCCTCTGTCCTAATTTTTTAAATATTATATCAGCATCTTTTGTCTCCATAGATGTTAAATATATATAACATAACAATATTATAATTACTTTGCCTATATTTTTTCACAAAAATGATGAGGTGATTTCTAAAACTATCCAGGAAATGAGTAGTGTTCATTTTATCAAAAACTGCTCAAAATGCTTTTAAAAATCTTAAAATATTTTAAAAGATTTGAAGTTTATAAAAACTGATTTGGATGATTATTATTCATATTTTACCAATGAAGGAAAAGGTCACAGAGAGTCTGAATAAATTCTCCAAGGTCACAGAGGATCCAGGCCAAGATTCATACTCAGACTGGCTGACAGAACAAGTCCATAATCCTACTGTTTTAAAAATTTTAGTACAACAACATCAAATAAAATGATCATATTATAGAAGTAAAAAATAAAGATAAGTAAATAAAGTAAATATAAAAATCAACCATAAAGGTCATACATTTCTGAGGCTGTGCTTCAAATATATTTATTTAAGTTTCTTCAGAATAAACAGAAACAAACCAAAGAGACCAAAAGCATTCAGCTACCTAGATCTAATGGAAGCACATTAAAAAGAAAAATTGAAAAAGAATGCTTTTCAAAAAGCTTTTCTAAATATTGAATCTTAGAATTAATTTCTTAAACTGCAAATTCATTTATATTTGGTGTTACTCTTGGAAGTATTGGGTTTGGCTGCAAAGAGCTGAAAACCACTTAATTTTCTGTTTATAAGGATTAATTTAACAGAGAATGTGCAGTCTATTTGCATGGATAAGGAGAGATTCAATCATATCATTAAATAAAATAAATGTCTACAATGACATACATAGTATGATATATTTAGACAGAAAAATTAAATGTGTTCATTTATATATCAATGAAAATGCATTAGAAGAATATAAGAAATCTATAAATGAAATACACACACATAAAACAACAACAAAAAGCAAAACACTTCTTTTTTGCTCATGAATTTGCTGACTCCATTATTTTTACTTTCAACACCTGTCTCACAGGTGTTGACTACTTCTACAAAGCTCCCACTACCACCACTCTATCCCAAAACCCATTATCTCATATCTGGGTGATTACAAGGAACTCCATCCTCAAATCTTTAAGCCATTTTCAACATGGTAGCCAGAATAATTCTATTAAAGAGTTTTGTCATTCCTTTGTTTAAATTCTCCCATTTCGGCATAAAAATCAACCCATGTTATAACTTTCTGTGCTCTATAAAATGTGGCACCAAGGTATTTCTCTCATAAACATCTCTATGTATCTTCCCTTGGTTGAGTTACCTGGACCCATCACTGTGTCTGGAATTAGAAAGGAACCTATTATTAATAAGAAAAAAACTATAAAATATTTTATTTTATAATGAAAATATTAAATTACTTATTATTAGATTCTTTGTATATTTATGTATGTTGCCATGCAGCATGTGTATAAATTTATAAACAGAATAAGATAAAAACAGAGGAGTCATGATAATGCCAAGCCCAGAATAGTATCATTTTATCTTCAGTATTGCATAAAATCACTTTGGATAAGGGAAACACTAAAAGCAAATTTGAAAAAAAGATTCGGTGACTGAGTAAAGGGAAATCCAGAAACTAATTTTTAATGTAATATTTTGTTTTAAAGTAAACAAAATATGGGTAAACATTTTAGGAATTTATCTCTCTATTTCCCCTCTCTCATTAAGAGTTATTTTCAATTTTTAACAATTAATTGCTTGAGGTTCTTCCCCCTGATTAAATGTTTTAATGGATCCCCCAATACTCCCAAGCCATCTAAAATTATGTGATGATACTGAATTGCAAATTTCTCACTTTTTATCTTCTTGCATATGGAAATTAAATTTAACCAAATCCCCCTCCTGAGAAATAACAACTTTAAATTTTGAAAATCTCTTTAGGGGAAAATAATAACATATTTCTTGAAAAAAAAATAAAAATTCTGAAGGGATAACTCTTCTCTGGATTAACCTAATTGAAAAAAAAAATAAATCTTTACTCCTCTATGTGAAAATAACCAAATAAATAATAATTTTTAAATGACAGAAAGTCATTGCTACAGCTGTGATTTGAACTCTCAACTAAATTATCTGTAGCAACTCTCCCAAATTCCAAAGTGTAGTCTTGATATCATTCCAGAATAGTAATAAAATTAAATGGAATAATGGCATGGAATATCCGGACACATTTATGGTGAAAATGAATGTGGCCCTGGATCAGATTGGCACTATAGATACCTCTAATAGCAGTCCCCAAACTTTTCCTCTAGCACTCCACAATTAATATGACTTAGTCCAGTTCCTTTTCTCCCTCATGCATCTACTTCCCACCTGTTCAATACTAAACATTCTACATAAGCTCATCTTCTTTAGGTGGAGTTTCACACGCCATGGATTGCTGCTGACTTGACCTAGTCAGTCCCTGTCAGGAAACAAACGTGAGGTGGACTATTAAAAGAACAACTGCAATGTGATCACTCCCTCCATGATAGAAAATAACAGGCATGTTGAATTTGCAATTCCTTAAACTACACCACAGTTCTATTGCTAAATTTGTGTCACCCACTGAATTTTGTCCTAGTGTGTTGGTCTCTAGTTCAGGGGTTTGTAAACTGGAACCTTAGGCCACATCCTACCCAGTGACTGCTTTTGTGATTAAAGTTTTATTGAACACATCCAGGTACTTGGTAATTTGTCATAGACAAAATATATTGGCGAAATTGATTAATGGTGACAGCTTAGAACACACAATCCTGAAATATATATAATCTGGATTCTTAAAGAAAAAGTGTACTGATCACTGCTCTAGCTCATTCATTCATTCAACTCATTCAATTCATTCAACAAATATTTAATGAGTACCTGGCATGAGTAAATATCTAAGCATTGAGGTAGAGATTTAGAAGTTAACCAAAATTATTTATGATAAGAGCAGTGGGCTAAATCATCTATTATGGTTTAGATGTGAAGTGTCCCCAAATGTGTATAAGACAATGCAAGAATTTTCAGGAGTGAAATTATTAGATTATGAGAGGTGCTACCTAATCAGTGGATTAATTCACTGATAGGTATTACCTTGGTGGTAACTGTAGGCATGCAGGGTGTGGCTATAGGAAATAGGCCAATGGGGTGTGACTTTGGGATTTATATTTTGTCCCTGGTGAGAGGAGCTCTCTCTGCCTCCTTGGGCCCATTTCCTGAACTACTTTCCTATATCATGCTCTTTGGCTATGATATTTTGCCTCATTCAGGGCTCAGAACTGTGGAGTCAGCTGACTATGAAGTGAACCTCTGAAACCAGAAGGCAAAATATATTTTCCTCCTAAGGAAACATTATTTTTTAAAAGTTTTGCTATTGGGTCTTTTGGTCATAGCAATAATAAAGCTGATTATAATAGTGGAAGTTCATCTGAGAAATAAAAGAATGGAAGAATGCTATAAACCAGAGAGGATTAACACATATCTGTAGACTACTTCAAACCACAGTGGTAGAACACACATTCTTCTCAAGCCTAGATGGACTGTTCTCCAGAACAGACCATGTACTAAGCCATGAAACAAGACTCAATAAATTTAAAGTTTCTAAATCATACAAAACATGCTTTCAGCAATTATGTAATTAAAATAGAAATCAAAAGCAAAAATTAGTAAATCTGAGAAATATGTAGACATACTGTTAAATAACCAATGAGTCAAGAAAATCCGGAAATAGTTTAGGAAGAATGAAAAGGAAGATACTATTACAGGATTGAGCATGGGAAGCCACCATAGTCCTTGAGTGCTTGTTCATATGACTCCACCAGAAAGAATGTGAGTGAAACACAGAGTAGTAAACAGAAGTTTAACAGAGTGAGGAGTGAGGGTTACATATAGCATAGGAACTGCATGGACCACTTTGAAGACAGAACACTGTGCTGCTCATAAAGCTGGTGTGTTTAAGGAAAGTGAGTCCTTTGGATAGCCCTTGGTGAGGGTCTCAATATTCTGATTGACAGGGTGGTTGTGGCATAGTAATAATAATAAGGGAGGGTTGGTTGAAAGAGATATGAATGGCATTTTTCTGGAAATCATAGTGCTCCTGGAGGAGTTATAATTAGCTGTAGTTGTTGCGGGGGTCTTGATGTGACAGACCTTACTTCTCTGATGCTTATTTATTTCATTGAGGGCCCCTAGGATTTTAAGTTATAATTCCCCAAAGAAATTATAATTCTCTACAAAATTGAGGAAGGTTAGGCATTCCAGATTTCACGCCCAAACGCTTGACAGTTTACATAAGATTCCCTGCTGCTTCATTTTTATGACTTCTGATTTTTTATTGGTGTATTGGCCTGATGTCTGTCCTTCATTGTCCTTTCCCTCTAACCACCTGTTCATGACTAAGTAACCTACCTTACAAAACAACATGTAAAACTTATGAGCTATTTCTAAAGTAGTGCTTAGTTAGAAATATCTAGCTGTAAGCATTAAGAAAAAAATAAAATAAATGTCTCAGGTCAATAACTTAACAAGAGAGAGACAGAGGGGAAAATAAAGTCCAAAGCAAGCTGAAAGAGGAAAATAATAAAAACCAGGATAGAATTAATGAAAGAGAAAATATAAAAGCAATAGTTAAATTAATGAGCCAATGTTTGGTCCTTTGGGGAAAATCAACAAAACTGACTGTCTTTAGCAAGTCAGACTGAGAAAAAAGAAAAGACTCAGATCACTAAAATAAGGGATGAAAGTGGAAGTTCTACAGATCTCAGTGACAGAGAGCACCGTTAACACCTGTGCTGTACTTTGGGTCCATAGGGTGCCCGGAAGGTCTTTGTGCTACATAGAAGCTTTGTCCTCAGCTTGGCACTTTTGGGTAATGGGAGAAACTTAAAGAGGTGGGTGAAGTGGAAAGTCTTAGGACAATTAGGTGAGCCCTAGAAGGAGACTGTGGTACCTCCTATCTTTCTTTCTCTTTCTTGTCCATGAGGTAAGCAGACTTTCTCTGACACATACTGCCCATTATGATGTGCTTCATCATCACAAGACCAACTGACCATGTACCAATCTTTGAGAACACAAGCACAAATAACCTTTCCTGTTTTTTTTTTTATACTTCTTTTTTTGGCGCATTATAATTATACATAATAGAAGGAATCATTGTGTTATATCATACATGCATATAACATAATTTGATCAATCTCATTCCTAAGGCCCTTCCCTTTCTCTCCTCTCCTCCTTATCTCTAATCTGCTTGCTCTATTGATCTCCCTTTATTACTATTTCTATTATTATTATTATTGTTGTTAATTATAATAATATATAAATAAAATTTATCATTTTATATTCATACATGGACATAATCTCCCTTTTTAAATTCCCTTTTTTCTTTTCTCCCCTTAGCTTTCATATAGGAAAGAAAACATTACATCCTTCTCTTTCTATATCAAATTTATTTCGTTTATCATGATGTTTACCAATTCCATCTATTAACCACAAAATACTATGACTTCATTCTTCTTTATGACTGAAACTTCACTGCTTATATATTCCACATTTTCTTTATCAACTTATATGTTGATTGCAACTATGCAGGCTCCATAACTTGCCTACTTAGCACATAAGTGTGTTTATGGCCCTGCATTTCACCACAGTGTGTTTATTGCAGTTCTTTTGCATAAATTAAACAATCATATGACCCAGATATATAATTATTTCCTTCTTTTAAGTCTCATAATCTCATGGATTTTATTACAGTATCAAAAAGCTAACACATACCTGGATGCCAAAAATCTAGAAGACAAAAAAAAAAAAAAGAAAAACTCAAACTTTCTAAGTAGAAAGACACAAATTACTAAAACTTACTCAAGATGAAATAGAAAACCTGATTAATCCCATAATGATTAAAGAGATCAAATTAGTAATTTGTCCCTCACATGGAAATAACTCTCCCACATGGAAAAACACAGGACAAAAGGATTCAAGGGTAAATTTCAAAAAGTACTCCAAAGAAAATGAACATCAATCTTTCACAAGATGAGGAGATAACTTTCCCAACTAATTCTATACTAAATACTAAAACTGACAAAATATGAAAAGAAAAAGGAAATTACCAATATCTTGATCAATATCTTCAATACCAGTATCTTGGTTAAAAACAAACCATGCACTTCTGCACCAACCCTATAACAGAAATCTGCCTCTGAGAGTCTGAGAATAATAGAATCCCCAAAAGCATACAGAAAAAATAACATAAACACTCACATTCCAAATGAAAAATTGTTGATAAAACAATGAATTATAGGGAATGGGGCTGTGGCTTGGTGGTAGAGTGCTCACCTAGCACGTGTGAGGTCCTGGGTTCAATCCTAAGCACAAGCACCATGTACAAATAAATTAATAAATGATAAGTATTGTGTCCAACTACAACAAAAATTTTAAAAAAATTAAAAAGACAGTGAATTATAATAGAAACATTGCCTGCATCTGAGTAATAGGTCAAGTCCACAGTGCTCCAACATCATTCGTGGGAATCCAACAGTCTTGCATTAGCAATTTTGAGAAACAAGCCTATTGTGGTGGTTCTGATTCCTTCAGATATTTTAGAAATATTGTTGACCTAATTAAGATAAGATGCAGGCAAGCTGTTTCCTAAGTTTTATGAGTGACTCTTAGCTCATATGAACCAATGTCAACAATTTACAATATTTAGAAAGAGAAGAAATATCCTAAGTCAGGTGAACATGGGCAAAGGTTCATTTATATTCAGCACTTCATTATACACTAAAACTGACAAAGTCAGACTACCATTGTACTACAGTCTTACTGTTACAGTCATCTTATGGTCATCAGCAGTTGGTTTCTTACTTTCTCTTCTGATGACTATTCTTTGTTGGGCCAAGCCTTAGTCTTCTGAGCCGCCTCCTGTGCTCATCTTCACTTCCATGTGAACCAGTTGTGCAGTCCTTGCTAAGATAATTTAGTAAGATTCCCCTCTGCCCCAAGGTCTGATCATCCTCAACATCTGATCCAGTTCCTTATTCTCCATTGTCCCCCAAGTGATGTCTGATCATCTAGTCTGTCTTTAGCATGAATCATATTAGGTTGTTTTTCCCAGATTCACCTTTACCCAGAGGAATTTTCTGACCACTGAGCCACACATGGTCCCATGGGTATGAATTCTCCTTTTCCTATGCTGTATTAGAACACCATCTCCTTACTTGAATGTCTTCTTATAGTGTACCTATCACTATAGTCCTGAAAACAGTCATCTTACCATTGAATATATATTTCTAGCAATCCAAAGAACAGGCACTGAGATTTAAAAATTCTAAGTCATATCAGAAAAAGACATAAGAGCTGGGAGTAGTGGCACATGCCTGCAATCCCAGTGGCTTGGGAGGCTCAGGCCAGAAGATCATGAGTTCAAAGCCAGCCTCAGCAACTTAGTGAGGCCCTAAGCAACTCAGCGAGACCATGTCTCAAAATAAAATATAAAAACTAGCTGGGGATGTGATTCAGTAGTTAAATGACCCTGTACTGAATCCCTGGTACAACCCTCGACCCCCAGAAAGAAAAAGACACAGAGAGTTTCATGAAGTTTTCTTATAAGACTATATATTGCTTTCACAACTGCTTTCAGAATCCTTGTTATTTAAGGTTCTAGGACAATAAATTAACTCACCTCTACAAACTACCTGGATTCAAGAAGTAAGTAGAAAGCTAATTTGAATCAGAGGACTTCCTCCCAAGCCTTTATACTTTCTCATTATAAAAACCATAAATTATTAATATATAGCACTACTTAAAAATGTAATTTTTTTTCTTTTTCTTTCTTGTCATTGATGAGTCTATAGTCCATATGGAAGTACCAGAAACCTTCTGATGTCTGGCTATTTCCTGAATCAAGGTGGTTGTGCCCTTCTTCTCTTGACAATAAGTGCTCACATTCACTTTATACAAGTTCCTAAGTTATCCCTGCTCAGTCACGGAGTTCTTAATTCTTCTCACACCTATTAAATTTGCCATTAATTTGCTTTTTTTTCCCACCAGCATTTATCCCTAAAATGTTTGTCAAAAGCGTCCATTGCCCTTTTAATGTGGCAAGGGCTTCTTTGACAACTGCTTATGACAAGGGGAAAGAAAACAAAGTACTGTGAGCAATATGATTCAGAGCCCAGTGGACAGAGTATGTGGGATAGATCAACTTCACATTCATCACCCCTGGGGTCTTTGCACTCCTTCATTTAAATTATAAAAATGTTTCTGGTCTTTTGATGTCAGGTATCCTATACCAACCTTGGATCCAAATTTATATGAATTGACTCAGCAAACTCTTCAACCCACAGCTGGCTGGCTACACAAGCACACTGAAGGCAGAATCACTGGCATGAGACACCACTAAAATTAATTTGGCAGAATCTGAAATTATGGGTGTGCTTGGGGAGTATATGTCAAAAATGGAAAAAGTACATTCTCTTTAGCCAAGAAAAGTTCCACTTCAAAGGATTCA
Organism: Ictidomys tridecemlineatus; assembly: GCF_052094955.1. Taxonomy (NCBI): domain Eukaryota; kingdom Metazoa; phylum Chordata; class Mammalia; order Rodentia; family Sciuridae; genus Ictidomys; species Ictidomys tridecemlineatus. Next base: position 106,240,277 of record NC_135481.1, read on the forward strand.
TTCTTCAGATACTATGATCTAATATCCTAAAGATGTATATAAAATTGTATTCACTGAAGCGTTTTTGTGATGGCAAAAACCTGGAAGCAAAAGTTGATCAATAGCAAATTGGTTTAATAAATCACAATGCATCAATACAGTAGAATTTTAAGATATTTTTTTAAAGGACTAAAATAAATGCGCATTGATAGTAGATGCTTGGGATAAACTTTTTACTAACCCCCATCTATCATTAATAGAATAAATTTCTTGCCTACCAATAATATTATTAATGTCTACCTATCTCTAGGGGTGGGGATAATGACAGGGGTAATTTTTTGTAGTCTACATGCTTTACATTTGCACATTTGACTTTCACAAAAACAGAAATTAATTTTATTACTAATTTATTTAAGTGTGAAAATTCAAATGATAGATAATCATATAAAATGTAGCCAGTTTTTCATAGTCAAGACATGATATTTCTTATTGATATATTTCACCTCTCTATGCTCCCCACAATTTACCTGGCCGAGTGTTGTTCATGACACATCTGGGTACAATGGGACATTTCTGTGGACTGAGGGTGCATTTTTAGACTCCAAGGAAACTAAAGAGATACATCTCTTACCCATGACCTGTCAAAACTGCTTTTCATAGCAAAACTAGCCAGCTCCAGATTCAATCTCTTTCTTTGGTTAGATCATATAATGAGAAGAGTTGCACAACTGCCAATTATGACAAACGCAGGGTAATCCAAAATCCATATAGGGGTGGTAAGTTTATTTGGCAACAGATGAACTCTCACTAGTTTACAGAAGGTGAGTAATTGGAGCCTATACCTCACCGCTTAACATAAGAAATTATAAGCATGTCAAATGGGGCATTCTGACAAAAAGGGCAGAGACATCGTTCTGAATTCTTTCGTTCTCTTCTTCTTAAGCACACAGCCAAGTTAACTCAGCAGCTTCCCATGCATTCAGTGAGGCTGGTCCATTTGACCGAATGCAGGTAAGGAGACTGTGGCCCAAATGATACAGATGGATTTGGGCCTGCCTTGTTTTGAGAAATACATTGAATAATCCTCCAAATCTTCCTCTAAACAATGCAGAGGACACCTGTTCCAGAAACACAAGCCAATCCTGGAGAAGAGATAAAACAGTGAAAGAAACAAGAAACAAATCTTCACTGTGATAAGCCATTGAGAATCTGAGGTATGTTAATTACTGCAACCTATCCTGGGCTCTCCTACTATAGGTGAAAAGCAAATAATAATTAATACCAAATAATAATTTTCTTCTGATAAAGATAGATTCTGGCAATTGATTCACAACTGTAATGACATAAGTTAATGTTGCTCAACAAACATTGCTCTGTGAAAGCAAAAGTGATTGCCAGAATATATCCTTCTAGGTAGCAGAGTATTAATACTGCTGAAGAAGGGGAAAGGGTCTTGGACTTGCTAAGCACTCTCATAAGAGTTAGGAAATTCACATGAAGATCACTTCTCATGTCTCCAAGTACATATTCATAATATCTTAAAAACAGATGAATCAATAGTAGAACAACATTTTGACATCTTTGGTTAATTGAATAAAATGAAAAGATTATAGAACACAATAATAGGGCCCAGGCTTTATTTCTAAATGATAAAATAATAGTGACAACTTTTGTTTCTTCAGTTGCACAGTTATAAATACTTTAACAGGATCCATTTACTTGATTTTCACAGTAACTTTACAAAATATGTACTGTGATTTATTCCACTATTTAGATGAAACATCTGGCTTTCATTTTATAAACAATAAGTCAAAGAACCTGGTTGAAATCTGAACCCTGCACACCCTTGTTCTTTAGCCCTAGTGGGTGCTGAGTGAGCTTCTGAGGCTATCACTCTTGCAACTATCTCTGGGTATCTGCACAAACCCTCACTGGGTACCTGAAACCATGGTGGTGGCAAGATCCGCATCAAGCAAGTCGTGCATCAAGTCATCTCTGCTGCTGTTGGGAGTCGCCCCAGCTCCAAAGACTAACTTCCCCACGCCCCAAGAAGAGCCATCCAATGGTGAGCCCTTCTGGCTCACATGATATATACCCACCAATCAGACTAGCCCTGCTGGCTCACATGATCCTTACCCACCAATCAGACTAGTCCTGCTGGCTCACATGATCCTTACCCACCAATCAGACTAGCCCTGCTGGCTCACATGATCCTTACCTGTTAGTCAGAAAGCCCCATGCCAACTGTCAAACCGTTCAACCATTAAACTGTCATAACTGTCAAACCACCCCCGGCTCTATAAATATGCAGAGCTTTTCCTCAATAAACGGGCATTTTCTCCGACGACAAGCCTTTATCTTTCTTTCAGCTGCCAGCCCAGAAGGGACAGCTTAAGCTGGCCCTGCCCAGAGTGTCTCCTGGAAGGTACTGGTCTCCTATATTCCCTTCCTTTCCCTGAACCCAGGACGAAGACACAGTCTGGGACAAAGGCACATTTGAGTCTTACTCTGGGTTCCAGCCTGTCCTCATTCATTCCAGAGTGAGGGTGACAGAGGCACCAGGCAGCTAGAGGAGGGGGAGGCTGAGACCCTGCTCCTGAAGTGACAGGAAGGCAGGCCACATGTAGCCCAAGCCTCTGGCACATGCTCCATTATCCATGAACTTTTCATTCAAAACACCAACTCCAAGATAAAATTACAATTTCAGAACAGCAATTACAGAGAACTAAATCCTAAATTTATTTGAGAACTAAATCTTAAATTGCTTTGGTCACATGCTCAGGAAGAACAACCGAAAACTGATTTAAAAAAATGGATTGATCAGGAGTAAAAGATGCCTTTGCTTTTATTTAATGTGTTTAGATTTTATATTAAGGTGCATGACTCTTATTAAAGGATTTTTTATGTAAAGGACAAGTAATGTCAATACAGTCATCTGAAAAGAATTAAGAGCCAAGAACATTATGGAGTTTTTAGATTAAAAGTAATATTAAAACTGATGAACACTAAGTTTGTTTCAAAGTTGAAATTTTATGACAGACTGAAATTCACAATCAGTTTTGAGGGCACAATTTTATTGAGTCATTTTAGGAGAAGAAGTATCTGATGATTTGATTTCAAAACTGCAGAATGCTGAATCCCTCAGGCTCTCCTTGTTTTTTTCCACAGGTTTAATAACAGAAAGTCAGGAGATAAATATGATTAAAATTTAAAATCTCAATGTATCATCATCCTCTTATAAATTGATATTTACAATGGAGATTATATGTAAAGTCTATTTGTTATAAAATGTGTACACAGACAACTTTGTTGGATTATACTAAACCACAGGACGCTTGCCATGTAGTCTTAGAAATGATCTCCTCAAAAGGACAAATATATGTCCCTCTAGAGTTTTATAAATCAAAAGTCATGATATTGCCAAGCATCTTTAATAGAAATCTTGGAGCACTAATAAACTGATGGCTTCAAAATTACACATATTACATTATATATAAATGTATATATAATATATATTTACTATATATAATATATACTAAATTCAAAGTCAACCTCTTCACTGAGCCAGTTACCTACTGCTAGAAAAGCATTTAAATATTGTTTTTTTTACAAACATGGCTGCAGCAATTTTTCTACAGACTTTTTGTCATAATATTTACAAAACACTTCTGAGCCAGATTTCTCTCATAGAATTTCAAGCTTAATTTAACTCGTCGTAAAAACAGATAAAATAGAATAATATCATTTTGAATAGAAAAACACAGAAGTGAATCAAATTTGTGTTTATAAACCATGAGTTTTTGTAGGAAAAAAAATTTTGTGGTCTCTGTAGCCCATCCATGCAACTTTAATTATGAGACAACTGCATAATTCATGTGACCACCAGCCTCTCTCTCATCTTATTCTCACTTGCTGTTCTAGATGCTACATAGTATTTTACAAAGTCATGGAGGCTTTGTTGGATTCTCACCTTTGCTGCTGAATTCCTTGCTGTTCTTTTTATCTTTGTTCTATAAACTGTCTACATTTTCAAGTCTGCTTGCCTGTATTGAAATGTTTCTGGGGATATAAGTTTTCAGAGAATATTAACTAGACAAATTGAACTTTGTAAGAAATATTTCATTTTTTTAAAATCATTTTTCTTTAGTCAAAACTTTTTAGTATTATTGAATCAGGCTCTTCCTGGTGGAAACAGAGATATTTTTTTCTTTAAATTGCTTAAAATAAATAATTCATAGATGATATATTATTACACCATTTCCATTTCCTTGAATCCTAACAAGTGAGTTAGGATGCTCTAAAGGAGGGGTAAAAAATCTAGTACTTTTGAGGACAGACAATAGAAGAGTCTTGTTATAAGAGAAGAAAGTATGAAAGATATCAGAAAACTATAGAATACATACACTGCTTAAATTTACTTACATATTATTATTTAAATTTCCTCATGTCCTATATGCCTTTCATAACGAGATTTGACCATCCTCACAAATCGAAAGTGCTGTTCTTCTGAATCTGAATTTGGCCTGTCTTCCTGACCAGCTTCAACCTTCAGAATGAAGGAAGAGTAAGGCTGTGAGTCTCCAAAATCTCATCTTTAATAACTCCTGTAGTTCTCTTTTCATGCTTTTGCAATGCATGTGGTCCCCTCAGATTACCACTCTGAGATCTTCATGTTTTAAAAAAGAAGCCCAGCTAGCCATGTGGAAAGACCATAATGAAGAGAAGCAAGACACCCTTACTGACAGCCAGTGCTTACTCTCTCCTTGCCCAGCTAAAGGTATCCTCACCAATAATCTTAATCAAACCAGAAGGGGCATAGAGCTATGTGAAAGAATCAATTAAACAAAATATTATTGTTCCTCTTAATGACTAAATTTTGGTTGTTTGTTATTTAAAATGTGATCAATATCTTTTATGTCTACATCTCTGCCAGTTTGTGACCCTCACTCTAAAACCAATATGAAATTCAAATTATAATGCTAGGTCCTGTGGAATAAAATTCTCGTGTTTTAACTAATTTGATTAATTGACTATATTTAATGCTTAGATTGATTTCTTTTTGCTGCAGCATAACTTCCATTGTACATAGTCTGCCAGGTATAAATTTTATATATATATATATATATATATATATATATATATATGTGTGTGTGTGTGTGTGTGTGTGTGTGTGTTTCATTTGCTTTGCAACTTATTGAGTTTATGACTGTGGTTTACAAATGCTAGCTGACAGTGAAATTTTAAAAAATTTGATTGACAAGTGGCTGGGTTAGCAGTAATTTGAACTTTCATTTTCATCTCACATCTATTTTATACTACCTCCTATTGTCCCCATTTTATTATTTCTCCACTGGAGAGAAACTGAATGAAAAATAGATTTTAAGGACTGTATTAATACAAGTTTATATACTAAGTTTCATTACTTAGACTAAAAATCTAATTACAGAAAAAACATAGTGGATGCTTTGTGTGCTATTTGTTCCATTGACAGTGCATATAGGAACTCATCCCTTCCACATGTCCTTACTTCCATTTACCCTTATGGTGATGCTAATTCAGTCAGAATCACTCCACAAGTGCCCTGTCATGGCAAGCTACCTGGCAAACTACACTTTCTTGTCAAGTGCCACTCAAGTGTCAGATCTGTTTTGAAAACCTTATTGATTCTCCTGGAAAAACTAAAATATTTTCCTCTTTGTGCCACACTTCCTTGAGCCTGTTTCCATAAAATTTTTGTAATATTTATCTCAACACATTTTTAAGATAGGAGTATCCTTCAACATAGATTACAAGCTTCCAAAATTGAATAGCCAAAGTCTTACTCATCAAAAACATCTAGAACATAATAAAATATTTAGTGCATAGTTAGAAACTTAGTAAATGCATTCTAAGGAGTGAATAAATAAATCACTCATTAACTTTATGTTAACTTTATATGACTTTATGAATCTTTGTCCATATCAACTCTTACCTTAATCTCTCTCAATGATTCCTGATATTGTCTTCTAATATGTATGATATAGCACATAATGTTATTTCTCCTTGATTTTATAAATTTTCTTCCACAACACACTGGACTCTGATAGAATCAAACTTCAACATTTTCTCAGAAATTTCTAGCTAGACTAAGTTTTCTTTGCTTTTTAGTTTATGGTAAATGTTATGCTCATTATTTGCATCAATGCCCACTAATTGAATGGCCACTTAATAAATACTTAAATGAATGAATAACTGAGGAGTAGGGCAAACAAAACTCAAGTACTGTAACTGCTAAGTAACAGGGATATATTCATATAGCTGCCTTAGATGATAACGTCCTCACCAGTGACTAGAAATCACAACTCTAATATTATCCTATTGGAAAATGTAACGTTCTTGACAGCTATATTTATAATATAATTTCTGGACAGAACCTAGAAAAGACACCATCCTATGTGCAGCATTCTTTACTTTACTTTCCATTAACTTTATAAGCATTACATTATATTTTTGAGGAAATTTAATCCGCAAACTGCAAAATACATTAAATAACCATTCAAATTCCATTTTCCTTACTTCCTCTCTAAATGTAACTAATGTCAAATTGTGTATTCCTTAATGCAACTACAGATATCTATGATTAAGTCCAATTAAACTGTTTGAATCTATGCACCTGTCTTTTTGCCCAGAGTATGATAAAAAAAAGTGAAAATTAAATTCCATTAATGGGAAGAGACGACATCAAACCTTAAAAGTGTATTTTCTTTAAGAACACAATGAAAATCATAAAACCCACCAGTCCTGATTTGAAATAGTGTTTTTAAAAACCCACTTCAATTCTAATTATATCTATCAGATAAAAGAATCCAGCTGTTTATGTTTTGTGATAGCTTGCTTGGATGCAGTCCAAAAGGTGAAGTGGGTGAGTTTACAGTCTCCCAACTAGCAACATATTGAAGCAGCATGGTGTAGCAGCAGCAATTTTAAATGTGCTTGTTTGTTTTGCTTTTATCAAACATTAACATCTTTTGCATTGCCAGGGGGGTCTCTTAGGATTTAGAAGGACAGCTATGGTTTACATTTCCAAAACTCCTTCCTCCCACAGCCCACACTCAGATATACCCAGAACCTCTTCCGCAGGGGCCTCTTTGGCCTTAATTGTGAGAACAATGGGGCCTTTCATAAGGAACCACTCACTCTCCAGCCCTGCAAGCTCCTTTATGGGTTCTGTGAGAGCCTGATTGATTACCCAGGGAACATATACTGTACTTTGTCAGAGTGCCTATTAAGGAGGTTGGGACTTGATGTTTAAAGAGCTGAGAATACATTTGAGTCTTGCCTGTTCCTTAAAACAGTTCCTCTGGGTACCCATTACAAAAGACTCAAGGTGAGGCATTTAGGCCGAGGGAAAATGCACTGTACATTGTGATGAAGTGCTTTCAACATTTCACAGTTTAGCATAATTGGATTCTAATAGGAGGTTTGTCATAGAGACTTTTCAGTCAAAGTCCTATCAAAGAACACAGTTTCACTTGCAATTCTTGAAAAGACAAATTTTATTCCAAATATTGTCCCTTGAGATAACTAAATAACTCAAGTATACATCAGAAAACCATACGTCCAACAAAAGACCTATGGTAATTGTGTTTACAGGGGTTTTATACAATAAACATACTCATACACGTGTACATTTGGAAAGCGTATTTTCAATTAATCAAAGATGAGTGCAAGGGAGATAACATCATTCAAGTTTTCTTTTTATTATTCATAAAAGTAAAAGGTTTATAAGAAAGATACATGTTAGACATTAGATATATGATTTATTTGATATCAGCATACACTCATATGTGTGTCTCTCATATAAAATGAAAACAGGAACACAAAGTTTAAGGTAGAGATAGAATTCCCAGGAATTTGGGAAAAATTATTCCAGATTTTGACATTAGTATGCTGTGTGGTCTAGATAATTTTTTCAAGTTTCTTACATCTCTTCGAGATTCCTCAACTGTAAGTGGGATCCAAAAATCAGAGAAAGGTTGGCAAGATTGATGAAATAAAGGTCTATTACAGAAAGTTAGACTGAGGGAGTACAGCTAAAATCTATTATTAAGATAATAAATTCATAATAATCTTCAAAAGAAGAAAACTATACCATTTCAAAAAAATCAGATATTAAGAAGAGTAGTGAACAAAGAATGTGTCCATATATAAGCAAAAAAAAAAAAAAGAATTCTAATGTCATAGAAATAACTTGAAAGTCACCACTTATGTGCTTAAAATAAGATGAACAAATAAAAATTCTATCATGGATTCATCAGAAAATTGAGGGTGCACATCACAATACCACTAACAGCTGGAGGGGGAGGCCAATGCATAAAGGTGCATCCAGGATCTGCCTACCTGAAACAAAAGCTCCTGTGGCTAAATACTGTAGGAATTACAACTTAAATGACAATTTTTCAAACTGTTTCAAAAGGGAATGGGAGTACAGTAATGAGAAACTCGCAGTATCTTACATCTTAAAAGAACCTGAACATTTTGTAGAGTTTTTTTTTTTGGGGGGGGGGGTTGTTGTTGTTGTTGTTGTTTTTCCTTTTTGATACTGAGGATTGAACCCAGGGGCACTATACCATCAAACCATATCCCAAAACTTTTTTACATTTTATTTTGAGATAGGGTCTCACTAAGATATTTAGGGCCTTTCTAAATTTCTGAAGCTGGCTTTGAATTTGTGATCCTCCTGTCTCGTTTTACAGAGCCACTGGGATTACAGGTATGCACCACCACACCCAGTCCCTTTTTTAGGTTTTATCTTCTGAACTCCACAAGATTTTATAGTTATGATTCCTTTCATGGCCACGGCCATGAGAGGAGAAGTGTTTATCATACAAGACCTAGCCAGTACAATAAAATCAGAAAGAGAGTAAAAGGCATCCAGATTAGAAGAGGAGTAATAGAAAACTGTCCTTATTCAAAGATTGCATGATAGCCTATGTAGAACTCTCTAAAGAATACTCATACACATGGATGCACATGTGCCCAACATCCTAGGACTGATAAGCAATTACAGCAAAGCCATCTGAGATAAAATTATAAGTCATTTATTTTTTTTAGATACGAATCATGAACCACCAGAACTGAAATTAAAAAATATCATTTAGAATAATCTCATCCCAAAAGAAACATTTATTTATAAATCTAACTAAATATGTGAATAAATACAAATCCTATATAAAAGAATCAAGGAAGATCTAAGTAAATGCAAACAGATTCCATGTCTTGGATTAGAAGAGTCAATATTTTTAATTTATAAATTATTCTCAAATCGATCTATAGATTCAATGAAATCCCCCCAAATCTCAGTAAATATTTCTTAACAAACTGATCTTGAATTTCATGAAGAAAGACAAGAGTCCTAGAAGAGCCAGCAAGATGCCAAAGAATAAAGTTGGAGGACTCACACTGCCCAATTTCAACACTTAGAATAAAAGTTCAATAACCAGCCAGCATGGTATTGGAAAAAGAGCAAATAAGTAGGTCAATGAAATAGAACAGTGCCCACTTACAAATTCATGCAACCTATTCAACAAAGGAGGACAGTCAATCCATCTGAAGACATGAGTATTATTAAAATAATTGGTGATAGAACAACTGGCTATCTAGCTGCAAAGCAAAAAAAACAACAACAAAAACCCCAGGATATAGAGCCAATCTCTCTCATAAAAACCAACTCAAATTGAATTAGACTTAAACCTAAAAGGCAAACATTTTAAAAATATTTTTAAAATTTAAAGAATTAAAAAAACCTAAAAGGCAAAAATTTTAAAACTTGAAGAAGAAACTGAAATTTATAGGAGCTTCAGTTATGTGGTGGAAACAAGATCAAGAACACAAAGAAGAAATTGGCAAGTTGGATTTCAATAAAATTATAAACTTCTCCTTCACAATATAGGAGAATGAAAAGAAGCTACAGATTGAGAGAAAACATTTTCAGAATGCCTATGTGAGGAAAGATTGGTGTACAAAATGTTACAAAATGTGCAAATAAAGTTTAAAACTCAACAATATAAAAAGAAAAGTCCAATTTAAAAAGAGGTAAAAAATATGAATAGACATTTGATGAAAAGAAAGGTACATAGATGCTAAATAAGTATATGAAGAATCACTTGTTCTTGGAAGATTATCTGTGAGAGCAACAGGAAGCATGTATGTGCATATTAGTGTGTCTGAAATCTAACAAAAGGCAGTGCCCAACAACAGCATATCAACACTGGTGGTGGGAATAGAGAATGCAGAGCCTCTGTGGGAGGCAGTTTCTTACAAAACAAAATACACTGTTTTCCTAACATGTGATCCACCAGTTATGCTCTTTTGTATTTACCCAACTGATGTTAGAAATGTGTGTTTTAAATATGAATGTTTATGTCTTTATTTAAAATTGCCAAAAACTGAAAGCAAACAAAATGTCCTTCACTAGATAAAAGAATAGAGCAATTGTGATACATCCATACAATATGATGTGACGTTGTTTAGCAATATAAGAAATAAGCCAATACCACCAAAGGACGTGCATAAATCTTATCATTCAGTGAAAGAAGGCTTTCTGAAAAATCTGATTTTCTTTTTTTTTATTGATTGTTCAAAACATTACAGAGCTCATGATATATCATCTTTCATACATTTGACTCAATTGGGTTTTGAACTCCCATTTTTACCCCAACTACAAATTGCAGAATCACATCTGTTACATACTCACAATTTTACATAATGGCATATTAGTGACTATTGTATTCTGCTACCTATTTATATGATGTTTTATAAAAGGCAAAGTGTGGATCCAGTAAGATATCAATAGCTACCAGGAGATGAGGGATAGGAAGTAAGGACGGAGTATATGAAGCACATGCTACTTTTTAGGTCTGGGAAACTCTTCTGTATATTTTAATGACAGATACTTGAAACTGGATTTTCAAAGTTCATAGGAATTCATAGCAAAAAGAATGATTCTTCAGGCATGAAAATTATTTAAAATATATATTTATGAGGACGTGTTTTAGGATGTGCTGTAGAATATAAGAAAAAAACAATCTAACTGTACTAGAAATGTATGAAAGAACGTCAGTGAAAATGTGGGGGGAAAAGTTGCGGACTTAAATAAATTTGGAAATTTAGTAGGGTATGAAAGATCAAAGGCAAATGAAACTGTAGGTAAGCACTGTTATCTAATTGATAAACTTCTTTCTCATAGGAGTTTTGGTTAACAATTTTAACACAGCTATCTATGTATAGCAAAATTGAAAATAAAATAAATTGCGGACTTTGATAGCAGTATTTCTTATTTTTTAAGTGAAATTTACAAATAAGCAAGCAGAGGAGGAAACAATGATCCATATGATAATGAATTAGTGTTGGGGACATCATGATAAACTCAGGTTGAGATGAATTCATATAGTCATAAATATTTACATATAGAAATTTTTATAGCTATACGAACATGCACAGATTAGTATCCAGACATGTATTTCTCTATTCTGTCACCTGAGGGGATAGAAACAAAGAACACTCCAATATCACTGAGCATATCTAACATGCTGTGGTAGCTTCTAATACCATTCTATGAAAAAGGAATTTGAGACATTTCCAGAAGTAGCTGATTCCAGGACTGGCGAGGAAAACTACAAAATGATCCCAGGATACCTGGGAGTGACAAAAATTAAGAAATAGCTAAAAACAAACAACTGAAAACAAAAATAGGGTGAATATCAAAGGATCCATCTAATTACACTCCCAATGACCAAACCAGGGAAAACTTGAGCAGCAAAATAAATAAAAATGTGTTGTAGTCTAATTCCAAATATAAAATAAATATTTTAAAAAAATTATACTGAGGATGGGATTGTAGGGCAGTGTTAGAGTGCCTACCTCACAGGTGTAAGGCACTGGGTTCTACCCTCAGCACCACATAAAAATATAAATAAATAAAACAAAGGTATGTGTCCATCAATTAAAAATGTGGCATATATACACAATGGCATATTACTCAGCAATAAAAAATAATAAAATCATGGCATTTGCAGGTAAATGGATGGAGTTAGAGAAGATAATGCTAAGTGAAGTTATCCAATCCCAAAAAACCAGATGGGGTTATAAATAATAGTGAAATGTGATGATCATTATTATCCAAAGTACATGTTGGAAGATACGAATTGGTGTGACTACACTGTGTATATAACCAGAGATATAAAAAAATGTGCTCTATATGTGTAATAAGTGTAATGCATTCCACTGTCATATATAGGAAAAAAGCATTAAAAATACATTAAAAAATCTATGCTAAAAATCAATAAATGAGTCAATAGGCAGGTGCAAGAAAAGTGACTGATCTTTTATGCAGATTTATAAAACAATTAGTTATTTCACCTCAAAAAGATGAAGCATAGTTGCCTACATCTCAAGTGTGATTTTTGCAGCTTGACTGACTTCCATAGAATATGAGATGGAAAAGGGGATGGAAGAGTAACTTCACAGTGGAGGAACTTTATTCAGGTGATCAAGGTTAACATCAAGAGTAATAAGGTTTTTTTTAGATATTTATTTTTTAGTTATTTATTTTATTTAGATATTTATTTTTTAGATACCTTTATCTCATTTTTATGTGGCACTGAGGATCGAACCTAGTGTCTCACATGTGCTAGGTTAGCAGTATCCCACTGAGCCAAAACCCCAGCCCAAGAGTAATAAGATATTTTTACTATAACTACTATGGCTATGATGTGATAAGTATGAATTTACCTGTGTGATTTTCTTTCCCCAAACTGATATCACCAATCTGAGGAGTAACAAATCAAAATAATATCACCTAGGATATTTTGAAAATATTATAAAAAGGTAAAATATTTCACTTGGAACATTTAGAAAATATTCTAAAAATAAATAATAAATAAATAACCAAATCTCTTAACACTGCCAAGAAAATCCAATACAAGAAAAGTCTATGGAGCTTTGGATAAAAAAGTAAAATCTACCTATAGATTGCCTAGAATATGCTCTCTTAAAATGACAAAATTGTTGATGGTACTAGAATGCAAAAAGTTATAAAACAGAAATATAATTCAAAAGAAAACTAGGAAGCCAGGTATGGTGGGGCATGCCTATAATATTAGGAACCAAGCAAGAGTAGAGGACAGAGGATCACAAGTTTATGGCCAGTCTCAATAACATAGTAAGAATGTATGTCAAAATAAAAAATTCAAAAGGACTGGGGATGTGACTCAGTGGTAGAGCACCTCTGGTTTCAATACCTACTCCCCACCACCCCAAAAAAGGAAAAAAAAAATCATGGTATTTGCAAGGTTGCATCATTACCATCTTAAGCATAATTTTAAGTTATATTTTTTAATAAAAGGATGTTATATTATAATGAATCTGGAATTATACAATAAGTATTATAAATCATGTTGGGTTGGTCAAATAAGAACTATTTCATTTTTAAAAATCAGTTAATCTAGAAAAACATTAAAATGTAATATTTACTTGGAAAAAGTCAATTCTAAACTTGAATTTAATTTAATGACATAACCTAAATATGTATGCTACATATTGACAAAAATAAAATGACAATTTAAAAATCTACCATTAAAGTTAATATTTTTTCAAAAGTCATATTGTTTTAAAACAACATGAGGGAAACAATCTTTAGAAAAAAAATAATTACACAGAAATTAATCAGGAAGTAATAGACAAGTAATAAGAACAGTAATTAATGAATGAATCAGAAAAATAAAGGAATAAAAAAGGTAACTGAAAACGATTTACATGTAAACAAATAGCGAGTACATTAAAGACAAAATATTGAAAACATAACAAGAATTTTAAAAATGAAAAAGCACGACTAAAGATAAATTATATGCTAAACATATGAGAATATCATGAATAATTTCATGTCCCCAAATTGTAATCCAGATGAAATTAATTCCAACCTAGAAGGATGATGTAAATTAACAAAAAGTTAACTTTAAAAACCAATTTTCAGGGCTGGGGATGTGGCTCAAGTGGTAGCGCGCGCCTGGCATGCATGAGGCACTGGGTTCGATCCCCAGCACCACATAAAAATAAAATAAAAATGTTGTGTCCACCAAAAACTAAAAAAACAAATGTTAAAAAATTTTCTCTCTCTCTCTTTAAAAAAAATCAATTTTTCCCAAAGAGAGAACTGCTAAAAGACTGAGTCAGAAGTTAAACTTATGTCCACTAAAAGAGAGGTAAAATAATGGTCACTTCAATCAGATAATTTTTGAGATAAATTCTTCTTCATAATGTAATGTTTATACAAAGTCTTTTTGAATATACAAAAGAGGGATTGCTTCATTCATTTTATTTCAATCTTATAATACTGATAGCAAAACCAGACTGAGATGATAATCAAAAAATCATTTAGGCAAGTATTAGCAAACTGAATCTGGAATTATACACAAAGTATAATAAATCATGTTGGGTTGGTCAAATAAGCACTATTTTATTTCTTAAAATTAGCTAATCTAGAAAATCATTAAAAGCTTAAAGAAGTCTTAATACATTAAAAAAGATCATTTAGTAAACTCTAGTACTCCTTTATATAAAAAATAGTGCTTTAAAAATGGGGAATAGAAAGACATTTTTACAATGATATTTTCTAAAATAAATAAAAATCTAAGAGGATCTACAAAAACAAACAAACAAACAAACAAACTTCTCCAGGACCTTAGCTGAAACAGGTCCATAGTTGTTTCAGAATTCAATAATATTGCGCTTTAGAAAGGCAACAAGGTGCATAACTGTACATTATGTAATCTTCTCAGCAGATTGGGAGCAGCATCCCACAATCAAACACATTACTGTTTTCAGTGAAACTTATGAATATTCACAGTAATTAAGATAAAGACTTTAAATAGCCTCACATCTGTTCAGATCAGATTTGGCCTTATAATAAAATCTGATGCCAAACTTATTTTTTTAAAAATCTCGGTTTTTAGAGTTTTGAAAATTTTATAGTCATGCATAAAGGATTGAAAATCTGGTAAAAGAAGAGACTTCAGTCTAATGCCATATAAAAGTTATCTATAAACATAATATACTTTTCTATATACTAGCTACAAAGATTAGAAGATACAATTTTGAATATTAAATAAAGTAAAAACCTATAAAAATAAGTAGGACAAATTCAAGAAAATAGTACCAACATATTTTACAGAGAAAATTATAGAACTTAATGACTTAAAAATAAGAGCCAACTATATGGGCAAATTTATCATATTTATATATAGAAATAGTTAATAGTGAAAGGTTTCTTTCCAACCAGTTACTCTTTGAATTAAATATATATATATATATATATATATATCAATGCAAATCCAAAGAGATTTATAAATTGAATTTGACAAATACGTTGAAATATAGTAAAGAGCAAATAGGTTGGACAAGTAAGTCTGTTTTAAAGTAGAAAAATGTGGGGGACTTGCAAAAGCAAATAAAAAACCTTTAACAGCTTGAATAATTAAGAGGGGGATGAATTTAGTACATTATAAAGATCTTTAGAATCAAACCCTTAAGTAGGAAAATGTGGCCTTATGAGAAAAGTTTGGGTTATTCAAAGAATAATATAAGCAAATTGTTTACCAACCTCACTTCACAACATCCACAAATTAAGTGAAAAAGAGTAAATATTAAAAGCATTTAAAATGTAAAAAAAAATGTTTGAAAATTTACTTAGAGCTGAGGGTATGAAAGGATTTTATTAATCTAATATTAAAAGTATAACACAGTGATACAAAATAATAAATGTGATTTCATCAAAATGAATTTTTCTGAATTTAAATGCCATAGACAAAATTAATAAAGCAAAATTCAAATTGAAGGTAAATATTTTATATGTATGTCATAATATTCTTATAATAGAGCCTTACAAAACAGTAATAACAAAAGATATATCTATTACACGGTGAGAAGATAGTAAAAAGATATAATTTTAAAAGGAAGAAACTTAAAATTTCCAATAATCACATTAAAAGTACTTATTCTTAGTAGCATCCGCAAAGGGCAAATTTAATCAATAAGATGTCATTCCATACACATCATTTGGCAAAGTTAAGAGTTTGGCAAAAATTGAGAAGTCTAAATATTCCAGTTTTGATAAGAATTGAAGAACATACATCACTATAACAACCTAGAGCAAACACCTTAGTGATTTCTACTGGGGGGATTCCAAATCAAGGGATTTTAATTGAAAATTTTACTTGAAATGAGAAAATGTTAACATTTGATTAGTTAAGACAATAGTCAGTTCCTGATCCTTAAGTTTCTCAATACTTCTTTCTTCAATACTTTGGAAGTAATGAGGAATTGAGGTACAACAATGTTTAGCCTTATGGTATACATACCCTTCCCATTCAAACAATAAAAATTTAGGAAAAAAAAAACATTGAATTTGATGATCAACCAAAATGCCCCTTAGCTAGCCAAATTTATCATTATTTATTGACTTCACAGTTACTATATGTGGCAAAATACTGAATAGTTAACTTATAATAACATCTGGTAATGTTTTATGTACTCTCAGTTTTATTTATGTAAATCTCAATTTGGTCTATGTTACTTAGATTTTGTGAATTTAATTTGCCTTAGATGATTAAGTGATTAATCAATTATTAGGTTACGTATGATTTATTTTCTAACATAATCATGGACAAATCAGAGCATAACATAATCATAATTATACTCCAACTCACTTATGTAATAAAGGAAATAATTTCTTTCTAAATATTTCTATATCTTCTGACAGTGTATATATATCATGAAGTGCATATTAATTAAATAATGTACAATAATGAAATTGCAAAAATTATACATTTATAGTCAATTACTTTTTCTTTTCTTTCTTTTTTTTTTTGATGCTGGGATACTTCTTCATTCTTCACAAAATAAGACTTATTAGGATTGCTGTATGTATACACATGGATGTATAACCAATGTGATCCTGTAATTTGTACACATGGAAAAATGAGAATTCATACCCTATTTGAATCAAATATATGATATGTCAAGATCATTATATTATCTTGAGCAACTAATAAAAAAAATAATAATAATAAATGAGTTTGGCCTCATCACAAATATGTGAAGAAAAACTTATTTTTCTTAATTGGCAGATAAAAAAACAAAGCCCCACATGATAAATTATTTGTCCCATTTATGAAATGATCCAGTCAAGACTGAGATATTCTTATTTTATTTAAATGTTTACTCATTGTACCATCTTTTTAAACCTGTATTTTTATGGTAGATAAATATCTTACTTAGATGTGCAATCGTGCAATCTCAGAGACTGGGTAGCTTAAACAAGAAATGTTTATTTCTCACAGTTCTAGAGGTTGAAAGTCTGAGATAACAGTGTCAGCAGGTTTGATTTCTTGTCTGAGTCCTTGCTCCTTGTTCATAGATGGCTACCTTCTTGCTGTATCCTCACATCATGGAGAGTAAAAGCTCTAATCCCTTCATCTTCTGAAAAGGACAATAATCCCTCTATGAGCTCCACTTATGACTTCATCTAACCAAAATAACCTCCTAACACCCCCATCTCCAAATGCCATTGCATTGGAGATAGGGCTTTAAATAGGAATTTGGAGAAGACACAAACATTCAATCAATAGCAGCATACAAATGAATTTATTTCTAGAGATTGTATTTTAAAAGAATGCAATTTTTTTTCCTGTGTTAAAATAAAGTAGTGCATTGCTAAATTATCCTCAGTTGAAGAAGCAGAGCAGAGAAGAATCAGGAGAAACAAACAAACAAACAAACAAAAAACGAAAATAAATAAGCAAAACTAGAAGCATTTCAATGCCACATAATCCACATGCCAAATTATCGTCTCACTCAGATTAACTTCTCACTAGTGTTTAAATGTTTTTTTTTAAGTCAGCAATCTAAGACTAATCCTTTATTTGCTCCAACATTTTAGTTTATCATAAATGAATTCCAGAGTTAGAGATTACAAATAAGGAGAAGTCACTTTCAGATATTGTTAAGCATGCTGAAGTAGAAATCAGTGTATCCCTGAGAGGAGAAATGATTCAAATCATTTCCATGAAACTGACCCAGATTGAAACCAATCTGACTGAGGACAAGACCTTTGAAGTGAAAGCCTGACAATTTGGTATATTACCAATTTAGAAAATAATCTCATCCTTATTGATACAATGTCAACCTGTCATGTTAGAATTTTTTTTCCTTTTATTTTGTCAGATTACTCAGAATAACAACCACTTTCTCTCAATCTTCTCGACTTTTGAGGCTGAGGTTAGGGAAGACTGTGTGTCTTTTCTGTTAAGAATCTTTATTACCTATTCTGAAAAATAAGTGTAGGAAATACAATCCATGAGCTAGAAGGTAGCAGAGCAATTCCCAGTCATTTTTGTTGTTGTTGCAGGAGCATAGATTTTGAAATTCTATGATATTGAATGCCAGTTATTTCAAAATTGAATATGTTTGTGATTCCAGTTCTTCTTTAGAAACACTGCATTACTCTTCATAAAACAATACCTGTCATTGTATCATAATATATACATTATAAATTCCCAGCTAGATTGAAATAATCTTTAATGTCAGAACATCCCCCACACATATACAGTGTTCTGTGTTCACTTTGAGTTTATTTTATTAAATGAATGTTGAAGGTATATTCTATTGTTAGAAAACAATAATTTTATGCTATTCTTTTTTACTGATATGTTCTGCAAGCAATTGGAAAACATCAAACTGATCTGTCATGCAAATATACTCTGTGTAATATGTTGATCTCTCATGATGTTTCTGCCACTTTATCACAAGTAAATATTGCAAGAGCATTTGGCAAGTGTGCGGTCTTTTTCAACATCAGAGAAGGTATTCTCACTCAAATTCAGGTCCCTGTTGATGTCATTTTTTATATGCATAAACATTTATACCACTTATCTCTCTAATACTGCAGGTAAGTGTGCATGCATGTGTGTGCACTTGTATCTTTGCGCAAGGTTAATCTCCTGCTAGATTGTGCATTTCTTGAATGTGTAGATCATGCTGTATTAGTCAGCACTTTAGAACTCAAAAGGAAGAGGAGAAAGAGAGAAAAAGACTCAGAGAAATTGACTGATAACGATTATAGAGTTCAAAGTCTTTAGAGCAGGCCAACAGGCTGGAGACCAAATGAAGTATTGGAGTTGCACCTGGACACCGAGTAGAGTGTTGATTTTGATCCTTCACTCTGCATGTAGTCTGGAGGCAGAATTCTTTGTTCCTTGGGGAACTTGTCTTTTTCTCTTAAGGCCTACAGTAGAACAGACAAGTCAACCCACAGAGAAGAGGGTAATCTGCTTGATTCATAGTGTGCACAGTCTATGATTTACAAGGATTAAATTTAGTACTTCTTGACTTCACTATGGTGAAAAAACAATATCCATTCAATAGAACTTGTACTTGTAATATTGAATTTTAATCTTTTCCCAGGCTAGTGATATGTGGTACAATAAATACTCTCTTGAGATGTGGGGCAGTGGCAGCAAACTGTAGCTCCCAATCTGCCCAGCAATCACCATGGTAAACCACATGGTAAGGCCACTGTGTTACTGAATTACCATTTTGGTAGGTTGGCTTAAGAAATTCTCAAATTGTGATATTTTCTTTAGGTAGAAAATAACCTGATATAGTCATGATAATTCAAGGATCCGTAATTTAAATGTTGAATTCATAAGGAAATTACCTTCTAGAGAAACCTTGATTGGTATTTGACTAAATATCAAGGTATGGTGGCTTACTCATCAACTAAAAAAATCAGCCCTCATATGTGCCACAGATATGGATTACCTACTGGTTTCCAAACCCTATTTAAAGATTTCAAAAAATTAATGCTTTTTTAAATGCTTCATCTATTAGCTTTTATTTTACCTTCCTTTAAACTTTCACTTGAAACATTGCAATGACGCAGAATAATTTCTACATTTGAAGCCAAAATACCTGCATTCAAACTTAAAAATAAATTAACTAAAAAGTAAAGAATATATAGAAAGCAGTTTTGTTTTACAGATCACTGTGAATACTAAAAGAGGAAGCACTTAAAACCCATCAATAATTTACTCATATTAATTCCCATTGCAAAACATTATTACTGTTTATAAATTAATCATAGGAATTAATAAAACTATACAATTTAATTTGATCATTTAGAAAATGGGCTCATGTTGGGCTTCTATCATTGAAAAATTATGTTTTGATGGTGTGACATAATTCCAGACCTGGATTTGATATAATCTGTGCATCTATAAATGAGGAGATTTCATTATTAGTGCTCTAGTGTCTCAGAATAACATAAAGATTAACACAAAGTAATTCAAACTCATTTTGGCTGCCAAAGATGATAAATTTAGGAGGTGATAGGTTTCTGTATGGAATCAAATTATGAGTAGCAAAAATGTTGTAGACATAATTTTGTAACATCTTCAATATGCTCTTAAAAAAATAGAATTAATCCTCCCAGAGTGGCATAGTCTAAGGATCAGTAAGCAGGTTACACTTGCATTCTTTTTGTTATTTGCTTTGTTTTTGTTTTTTATTAATATATTAACAGCAACTCAGGAGTCAAAATCAGGATAACATTCTAAAAAACATAATTTTTCTAGTGAGTACAATTGGCAAGAATGACTGACCCCTGCCAACCAGGCTCTCAAAAAACATTTGTCCTCTGATATCAAAAATAAACCGGAAATTTGTTTAGTTCCAAGAAGGCTTTATTGTTTTTCCATGTAAAAGACTGAACCCATCATGAATGTCTTTCCCTTGATTTTCATCTGGCCCTTGCCTTTATATCACTGATGGCTCCCACCTAAAAACTGATTCTGCAATATATTATCAAGTACATTAGCACAACACAATGATAGTAACTAAGGCTCTGCATTATGAAAAAGCTTGCTTTCATTTCAACACTGATTTTGTTTGTAGAACTTTTGATTGTGAACAAATTCTGATGATCAGGACAAGTCAATATCCATTAAACACAGAAGTCCATGCAATTTCAGTTCATTCCCTTGTTAAGCAAATGTATTTAACACCTGTGGTAGGTGGTAAAGTAAACTTAGGAAGTAAGCACAGTGAGTAACCATACTTTCACATGAACTACAGCCTCCTATAAGTGATTAGATTAACAATACTCCTGCTTTAAGGATATTCTACTTTGTTTGCTTTAAGGATAAAGCATAAATAATTTATCAGGAAAAGAAACTCACAGTTGAAGATCAAGCCCAAACCAAAATCTACTTCATTTTTTAGTTAAGAGGTTGCAGACAGTTTGTAATAAGATGAATCTGAGGTTGACTGTTCCTGATTTATCTCCTTTATTTCTTACCGCTGCTACCTGTCTTTCTTTCCTCCTTTTCTATCTCTTATTTCATCTTTGTATTCATTATTATTATCAGCAACATTTCGAGGGCAAGGAAATTATTGTTTGGGTAGTAAAAATCATGAAGGAAAAAATTTACAGTAAAAGTATTTTCGTTGTTGTTTTTTCCTCCTGAAAAAATCATAATGACACCAAAATATCTTTAGAAAAGTAACAAATAATTGACAACAAATCACATCACCTCTTAGGATATAAAAATAATCAAACAATGGAACTTGAAATTATAGAAAAGTCAAAGTTTTAGGGCTCTGTTCTGGGAGGCTCCCAGTCATTGGCAATCCTGACACAATTAGTCCCTCCCGGCTGTCCTCCTGCCCTCACTAAGAACGACATTCGCTTACATCAAGCAAAGGGCTGAAGGTAGCTGAGAGTGTCATGGAGGAACTTGTGTCATTGTAATTCATGCCACATGCAGAAATATTGGTAGAAAATAAGTGCTCATTGTACGTATTTTTTATATTAGTGTGTAGGGCAAGTAAACAAGAAGGAATAAATGTCCACATCCTTTCTATTGATAGATTTTTTTTCTATTGCTAAGGGTAGAAGCAACACACTTTCACAGCTACATTATAGAAAGAAAAAAAACAACTTTATCTTGTCCTGCATGTTGTCAAAATTGTTATAAAGCTTACTCTGGTAGGAACTGAACAAGAAACTACATGCTCATGTGCAGAGGAAAATAAAAAAGTTAATCAGGGAAAAGTTAATCCTGTTTTATGGGCATGTGGTCAGTGAAGGGATTAAAGTTGTGTAAACATCCTGGAAGCATTTCCTTTGAACTTCAGTTAGAACACTAGACTTACCCACCTATCTTGGAAACAAGATAGATGGCTGGAGGAGTTCTGTTCTTCATGTTGATAAAAACATAGGTTAGAAAATACAATTGATTCTGTCTTCCTTATGGCTATTGTCTTCCTATCAGATCTCTTTTGCTACCATACTCTTAAAAAAATTCTGAAGAATGGCTTTATTGCCAAACTTTCACATAACTCAGTAATATATAGTACACAGTTCTTAATTTATGAGATTTAACTCTATACCAAACCTAAGTACCAAGTTATCCCTGACCTTTGTGTAGGGGAGGGACAAAAAAACAACTTGGGCATCCCAATTAAAAATGTTCTCGCTAACCTTTGGTCCCAGGGGCTGAATAAAGTGTTGAGATGTGAAAATAGGACAGAATATTAGGAATTAGTAAACCAAGGTAAAACTAGAACAGCCAGAAAACAAACAACAACAACAAAAAAAGATATAGCACGGAAAGCTAGTGTAACCTTGCCTAGAGCATCATGTAGCCCCCATGGAGTGGAATATGTCTATGGTCAGGGACAATATACCCCAGATCTCAAATTTAAAAGTTTAGAGGTGGGCATGAACTAGAAAAGCTACTAAAAGAAAATGACAGAGGATGACAAGGTCATTTGACCATCCAAAAAATGTTGACTGTGGTCATTCTGTGCCTGTCAGTGTGCCATGTTCTTTATACATAAGACACATGGCTGGCCATCAAGGAGTTCCCAGTCCAGTGGGGACAGGTCAACTTATGGTCATCCAAATACTTTCACATATTTGGACTGTGAAAGATGCTGAAGGAAATATAACACCTCTCCACTCCAGCCTGACAATGTTGTCAAGTGAGCAAGAGAGAAGGGGCACTGGTTCTCTAGATGCAGATGTGAATGTTTGGGATACAAAATTTTATTAGGAAACATTACCTATGAAAGGACCAGGGAATGTATTAGTCTAGTTGGACTGCCTAAAAAAGAATACAACAGAATGGATGGTTTACACAGGAGAATTTTCTTTTCTTTTCTTTTCATTTAGCCCTGGAGACTAGGAATTCAAGATCAAAGTATTGTTGTATTGGGTTTTGGTGAGATTGTTCTTAATGACTTGTAGATAAATAATCGCCTTTTGCTGTACCCCATGTATAAACATTTCTTCTGCGAAAGGCAGAGAGAAAGTGTGCTTTCAGTCTCTTTCTCATCAGATTAGGGTTCTACTCTCTTCCCCATCAGATTAGGGCTCCACCCTTACTCTACCCTTACTACCTCATTAAATTTTGATTTCCTCTTAAGGCCCTCCAGGTTGAGTGTCTCTCGTCCAAAATGCTTCAGAGAAGAAGTGTGTTGGGCTTCAGATTTTTTTCTACTATTAGAATATTCTTATAGAGAATGAGACATCATGTGGATAGGACCCAAGTGTAAAGACAAAATTTATTTTTGTCTTATATACACCTTCAACACATAGCCTGAAAGTAAATTTATATAATGTCTTTAGTAATTTTGTGCATGAAGCAAAGTTTCATAATGTGAAGGATGTGGCATCCCATTGGTACTCAACATGTTGGATTTTGAAGTACTCTGGATTTTTCAGTTAGGGATTTTCAATTTTCATCTCCAAATATAGTTCCCAAAATGCGAGTTAGGACTTAAGGGATAGTAAATTCATGTAATCAGAAGGAAATACAAATGCTCTGAAAACACTGAAGTATAATAAAGACTTTACAAAGCCACCCGGGTGGGTAAGAAAGCTCTGGATTTTCTACCAGAGTGTCCCCCAGTGAAAGACTTTGAGTTGAAGAACGATTAAGGGTTTATTAGTGGGGAGAGAAAGTATCAAGACCTTCAATCTACTGATCACTATAGTCACTCTCTCCCAATTCTCTCCTACTTTTTTGTCTCAAATCTAATGCATGGTCTGCAATCTATGATTGTAATAATTCACAAATATTTTGACTCCATGGGTTCTTAGCCTCACCTCTAGCCTGAACATCAGACCCTGGAGTAACTGCTATAACTAATTTATTTCAGCCAAACTCAACTGGATGCTACTGAAGACAAATCCTAGGTGGTTAGTGTCAATAGCTTGATTTGAGCATTCATTGCAGATGGTTAGTCTGACTTAGATTTCTTTTTCCAGAGTCTACACACACCATTTCATTGTTCCTCAAACTCCCCGTCCCTCCCCCAAGGTTTTACCTCAGTCCATGGGTCTGTCTTGAGGAAAGAAACACCGTTACATGGGATCTCTCCTAACTCTCCACTGTAAAACCAACAAACCAAATAGCATCAACAAACATCTTTTTTCCCCAGTTTTTGTTAAGAAAAAAAAAAAAAGTGCCTTCCCTCCTAGGCCAGTGGAATTTGTACATGTGTGCCTTGGATCACATTCCCAAGACCTTTGTTCTGGCAAAATCTCTCTGTATTCTGTATCATTTATCTTTTCCTTTATCTTAGATCATAGTCATCAAAACACAGAATCTCTTATCCTGAAATATCACCCCTCTGACTCCACTTGCCATAGAGAAATCGTTTTGGTTTTCTATGTCCTTTGATGTCTGAACTTCTGAAATTAATATGCCAAACTCTATATGGACTTCCTCACCTCTCTTTCCTCCCAACCCACCCCAGGCTGGAGTCTGCCTGCATTGAGGCATTGAAGTGGGTCTTGTTAAGAAAAATTATTCTTAAATAATTTTTAAAAAAATTATTCTTAAATCACCTCATTAAATAAATATCTTCTTGTCCTTATCATGTTTAACCTTTGTGATAAATTCATATTTACCACTTATTTTCTTCTTGTCCTTATCATGTTTAACCTTTGTGATAAATTCATATTTGCCACTTATTTAGTTATTTATTGGTGGTGCTGAGAGTGGAATCCAGGAGTACTTGCTAGACACACACTCTACTGCTGAGCTGTACCCAAACTCTCCTTTCTTCTTTAATACCCTCTTCTCCCCACCTCGGTGACATCTCAATCTATTATTTCTTCCAGAGAATCTCACTTGCTCATTTCTTCAGGACTCTCACTTCTCTTTGCTCCATTCATTCTCCACCTTAGTCTGAGATTTTGAGTTCCTCTCGTTTTAGCCTTCCCTTCCTTTGTTTTGTTTCTCTCCCCAGAATAATTTTTCAGTCCCTCTTGCCTCAAATAATGTCATCATTTAATGATTCTCAAATTTATAGTTCCACTCCAGAGCTCTGCTCTGAGGTCAATTCTTATATTTTCAGGTGCAAATGATTTCTCCATTTGCATTCTTCAGTGACACCAGGGATTTCACACACCCAAATTTGGATGCTTGGGTATGCCTGCTGGGCTCTCTCTCTTTTTCTGTTTGTTTTCTATTCTTCACTATTTCTATTATCAAGTCACTGGTTCCAGAAAACTGGAAAACATCTTTGATTAATCTTGCATTATCATCATCTCCACATCTAATTCAAGGCCCAAGCCTGTTAGTTTTCTCTCTGACATTCTACTAAATCCCTCTACTGCCCTCTATTTCTACAGTTTCTATTTTCTACAAACCTGAGCTGTCAATAGTACAGCTACTAACTTCGGTCACCTGAACCACTCTCCACGCCTCCCTACTGACTTTTTCTCACATCCAGACTTATGCTTTTGAACAAGTTTCCATGAGAGTAACCCTTTAAAAGTATAAATTCTATCAAGTTACACCACATACATCCTTGCTTAAAGTTGTTTGCAACTAAAAGTGATCTACAAAACGGCCTTTGACAATTGAAACTAAAGATCCACTTATGTCTTCTGTAGAATGAGTTCTGTCCCTCCAAATTCACATGTCAAAGTCTTGAGCCTCAGTGTGATGGTGTTAGGAGATGAGAGCTTTGGGAAGTAATAAAGTTTAGATGAGATTCCAGTGTGGGGCCCCCATGATAAGTTCATCTCCTTTACAAGAAGACACACCAGAGTGTGTGTTTCTTTGTCTCTACAGTGTGAGGACATAGCAAAAAGATAGTTATATTCAAGGCAGGAAGGGAGGCCCCACCAGGTACCTAATGAGCCCATACATAAATCTCAGATTTCTTAGCCTCCAGAACTGGGAGAAATATATTTCTGTAATTTAATAAATATTATGGCAGCCTGAGTTTCTACATATAGTATATATGTATATAATTCCAAATTTATATATATATATATATATATATATATATTACAGACAATTCTAAATCTAAATATATACTTATATAATCTATCATATATTTACAACACTAACAAAATAAGCATAAACTGTGCCTTTTTTATTCATTTATTACATCCCCTTGTAGCTAGAACTCTTTTATGTAAATGATTCATGACCATACTAGTTATAGGTACTAAGCTGATTCCAGGGGTCCACAAACCCAGGCCTTGCTGTCAGGCCATTATAATGTTAACAGCCCTGTCATGGAGATGTTCCACCAATAAATAACTCCATGCCCAAATGTAATAAGTGTTGGGGGAAGAAAGGTAAAGGATGTATGTCTGTATATTTGCACATGATTATGTCTATATAAATATGACCAGGAAAAGAAGGGTGGGGAGAGGATTTCCCAAGGGGAAAATCTTCTGTAGCAAGCCTAGTATCTTAACTAGGAATCATGAAATGCAGTAAGTTCTAAGACTCTATCAAGACTCTGCTACTTAATTTACATATAGCAAAGAAGCTTGAGTTTACTCCTTTATAACTTGAGGGCTTTGCTCAGGGATATTTGTTGACCACTGACATGTGAAAGTTTTATAGTATTTTTTGGGAAAAATACTTAGTAGGAGTATTGCACATTTAATATTGTCTTATATATAGGGTGAAATTTTATTAATAAGATATTTTTGTTTAACATCTAACACAATTCTGATTGTGTTGCTCAGTAAATATACTGTTTTAAGTGATTCCGGGCTCTTTGACACCACTGGAGTACTAATGCTTGCCACAAAGAAAGCAAAGTGCTTATCAATGACTCCTAGAGGAAACGATAATATTTTGTATTTTTTCCATATTCTCTCTTTAACTAAGAAATGTGTTGAATATATGAACTTGTAGTGATTTTACAGAGTCAGTACACAATATATTTGGTGAAAGAAAAACTTTCTTCATTCAAGTTAAAGGCATTTTTCCAAGACTTTAGAATCTTCATAATAAAAACAACATCAACTAGGGAGGTTTTTATTGTTTTCACTGGGTTGGATCCAGTGATTCTCTTCAAGACACAGATTGAGAAAGGAATGTCTTGAGTTGGGGCTTCCTGGTATAAACAATTTAATGCTTAATTAGTCAACTGAAAATGAGAAAAACAGTTTAGGACCCCAGAAAGGTGATTAGTTACAGTTATGCATAAAGAGAGGAATCAGGGAAAATATTTACGGAACCCTCAAAGTCTCATTTAAATATTGCTTTAACACTAAAAATACCATTGCTTATGATATAGGGAAATATTTAAATCATCCTTAGATACATTACATTGTGTGTGTAGTGTGGTGTGTGTACATTAAAAGGTATGGGAAATGTTCTCTCATCCTCTGGACCTGGCTGCATTCTCCCTTAAATGTGTCTCTGCTTCCCTAAATAAATATGTCTGTGTCTCTGAAAAAATAAAATAAAAAATAAAAGGTGTGGGAAATATAAGCATGTAAACAAAGATTAAAGGAAAGCATAAAGCAAAACTATATGCTCGCAGTTTTATTTGGCAACAGATTTATAAAAACTGAAAATGTGAATCACATATTTTGCTAAAATATGCAAATATATTTGTAAGAACATTTATATTCTTATGCACAAAAATTATGAGAAAACAAAAATGTGTGTATGTTTATCTATAACAGCACTTGTGACTTTTTGTTTGCTCGTGTTCTGCAAACTTCTCAGAGTATCTCTGAAATCCAGGCAAGTGGGCTTGTTTTCAGACATAAACACCCACTGTTCAATAGGATAATGTATAAAATCTAGGCCAACTGTTTTTGATTTCTGGGGAATAATAAGGCATCTGTAAGCCTGTGAGATCATTAGGATCACTTGGTAGACAACCACGATAGCACTGGCTAACATTCTCTGAGTAGCAATTCTCATGTGAAAGCAGACCAGGGGCAAGAAGGTATGTGTTAGTCACAAAAAACAAATCAAATAATATGCAAAGACATAACATGATATAGAAAAGGCAGGAGACAAATTAAATCTGAATTATATTTGTCATGCTTTCTTATGGTTATAACAAGATTAGTAAATACTATAGCTTTAAGAACATTCTAAAGTATAGTTAAGTACAAAAACACACCATAATCTACAAATAAATGAATTCTTTTTCTTAATGCCTAACATGTATTAAACCATTAATTTCTATAATAGACTTGTGTGTAAAGTTTCCATTCCATTTCATGGATGAGAAAGTTGTGGCATAGAAATGTTAAGAAACTTGACTGGTGCCATGCCATGTGTTTTCAAATTGGGTCTTGAATTAAGGTGACCAGGTACCCAAGGCTGTGCTTTTAATACTGAACTTTAGTGTATGGCCTGAGAAAAAGTTCACATATGGTATTTTATGTATAATGTGGTACATAAAATTAAAATGGGCTTTCCTGGCCCATGATCCCCTGCTCTTCAAAAAGCCTCAACCCACTAATACTTTGTTTCAAACTATTTTCTTTGAATATCTAGCATGGTTTCCATATTACTGATTGATCCCTGACTTAATACATTTGATCGTTCAAAAAAAAAAAAAAAACCTAGTATTCAGCAATTTAACAAGGCCCTAAGCCACTTAGGAAGACTGTATCTCAAAATAAAAAATAAAATAGGGATTGCCCCTGGGTTCAGTCCCTAGTACCCCCTGCCAAAAAAAAAAAAAGACTATTATTATTATTAACTCATCTTTGTTTCTCACATATCATATCAACTTTCAAAGCAGTGTCGCATACATGATTTTCCCTTAATTCATCCTAAAATAAGTATGTGAAGAGGATATTATCTCCGATGTATAAATACTTTATATGAATCTTGGTTTTTGTTAATTATTTTAAGGAATGACTTAAAGCTAGCTAGTAACAAAATCAGCCACAGTACTTGGTCTGGCCAAGGAGCAACTCCATGCTCTTCATTTCAAATTCAGTAGACTCAGAATGGTCTTTCTTAAGAAACTGAGTTCTAAGTTATAATAATAACAACAGCAACATTAATAAATGCTAGTATTAGGAGGCATTGTAATTTGAAGATGTCATAAATATGAAGTCTAGTTCATTTCTCCACCTCATGCTGACCCTTTCCAGAAAATTTAATCACCATTTCTCAGCATGAATTACACTTGTTTTAATCCAACACATACAAACTAGTATTTTATTTTTTTTTGCATTATATACATTTATTCTTGTGCAATCCAACTTCCCTTTGAGAACAAAAACAAAATAAATAATTGAACATCAAATGAGCAGCAGTAGCATTCTTTAAATGTAATATTTTTAAGTTCCTTTTTGTAAAAATAGTGTTTGATTGTTTTTCTCTTCCTACTGATTTAAATAGAGAAAACAATGAAATTGAAAGCTTAAAAATGGCTTTTAATTAGCGAACCTTTCTTTTTATCATACTTAGCATTTCCATTAGAAGAGCAAGGCCCTGTGGAAATATTTTTAATGCATATTTGTTTTTCCTTTGAAATTTATTTGACTATTACAGCAAATGAATTTTTTATAATAGCATTGCTTTTAAAATTATAATATGCTGTATATTAAATGAGGGAGTTGACACCATATTAGCTGCCTTGTGTTTGGAAGAAAATGCTTTATAAAATAGATTATCAATTATCTATAAAACTTTCTTCATTTATTGGCAGAGAAAGCAAGCACTTTTTTTGTTTTTAAATTCATTATGTCCTGAATCATATATGCTTCCTTTCTATACCCATTTACTTATGATAGATCTATCTTTAAAAAAAAATTATATGAGCTAATTCCACAAATATCCTGAGAAGCAGTAGGAAAGGAAACATGTTTTTCTTTTGTTCTCCTTGATTCATTTATTTGCAGATAGTGCAGGCAAAAGTCTTTATTAATAGGCAGTTTTAGTTCTTTTAGATCTAAAAGTTAAAAATCATTTAGAAGTAAAATTAAAAGCATCAATGATTGCTTCAAATCATTGATCGCTCTTAGAGTGATACAATTTGTTGTTCTTTATCAATCCTACTGATTTTGTCCATTAAGCCTATGCTGCTATTGGCATTGACCAACATCTTTTGTCCAACCCGTGGAATCACAAAGTCATTGACTGTTAACAGAAAAGGTCTGATATGTGAGGAGCATATTTGATGAACACCGCAATTACAAAGAAAGATTCAAATTGCCTCCAAAAGCTCCCTGATTGCATTGACTTCTGACAAAAACTGATGCTGCTGTTTAGAAGACATTGACCTGAATAATTATTAGAAACCACAATAAAAACAAGTACACCACTTCCTCCTCTACCACTCAAACCCTACTTAGATGTATTACATTCCTCTTGTCTTTGACTACATGCTTTACACGAATTTACACATACCTTGTGTATTTTTAAAACAAACTGTAAAGAAGATATTATTATTGTCCATATTTTATACATAAGAAAACAGAACCATAGGAACATTTAGAAATTTTCACCAAGTTCTTTCACTTGGTAGTAAAAGGGGGATTTTAGTCAAGGTGCCTGATTTTTCACTTACCTGTTCTACCTTATCACCAACTCAAACAGACTATTAAATTATTTAACGATCAACTGCATGGTTCTGGTGTCAATTATAGGTGATTGTCATTTCCTCAAATTAGGGTTATATTTAAAATTATCTATTATTTGTAAATTTGACCAGGGTAGTGAGATCAATATGTATGCTGACTCTGATATATTCTAATAATCCTATGAGATCCAGCTCACATATGACAACAGAAAATTGAACATCCAACTTTTCACATCTTAGGGGTCCATCCATAAACTAGGGCAAGTGAGTAGAAGAAGAAGAATGGCATGAATGTGTTAGTTTTCTGGGCTGTTAGAACAAGTTACTAAAAACTTGTTTTATATCAGAAATTTATTCTGACTTATTTGAAGGTCCTAAACCAATCAAAGTGTCAGTAAGGTTGGTTTCTTCTGAAGCTCTGCAGGAGATTCTGCTCCATGCCTTTCTCCCAGCTTCTGTCAGCTGTCAGCAATCCCTAGTGTTCCTTGATTTGCAGCTGCATCATCCCAGTCTCTGCTAACATTGTCACAATGAAGGCAGCCAACATTCCCTTTGTGTGTCTTTGTGTCTCTGTGTATCTTCTTTTATGTGTCTTGTAAGTTCCTTTGACATTGGATTTGAGGCTCACCTGAAATCCACCATGATCTCATGTCATGGTCTTTCATTTTATCTGCAGACAGAATTATTTCAAATAAATTCACTTTATATGGTTCTGGATGGGTAGATTTTGGGGGTGGTTACTATGCAACAGACTGCCATCAAGATCCAGCTTCACTGACTTGACTTCCTCTTTGCATTAGAAACAGCATCAACTCAACAGAAATCATGACCCTCCTGAGTACCACTGTTCAAATTAATTTCTTTTCCTTATTGATATTATATTCCTTCTCCACCTCACCTCCTTTGAACATAGCATAAATCGTTCTCAAACTTCTCTTAATCTCTTAATCTCAAATGGAGCTATAGGAACAAGCGGTTTCTGGCCTCAACTCTAGTGACTCTTTACCTTATTCAAATTCTTTTTGCATTGGGAAGGATGCCCTATGATTGTTTTCAATGAGCATGCAGTTTGCACAGTTAAGTTTGAGTTGGCCCTTCTCCATTTCTTTCCACACCAACTAGACTTTTGCTTCCTTCCATGTTTGTAATCAAACAATGTTAACAGTCTTCAAATAGACACAATCTGTAAGCTGATCTCTCCGTATGCTATACACATTGCTTTATCTTTACTGACTTCCATATTCCTTATCTACTAAGGTAACCTGCTTTCCTCTAAAACAACAGATTCTCTGCTTAACAACATTGAAAAATCAGTAGTTTTCTGCACAGAGATGGATGAAATAGCAAAAAATATCGCCTTGTATTTGAAAATGTTACTAGTTTTAGATGTTATTGTGTCAAAGCACAAGAATAATGTTTCACTATATGAAAATAATAACTTAGTTCTGTGTCTCTCTTTAAGTATCAAGTGTAAGTGTAAGAACATAATCACCAGTGATTTTACATTGCAATACTCATGAAAATTGCGTTTTCTAGGTTTCAGTGAGAATTTGGTGTTCCTTTTATTTACTGTTTTTTAATCTAAATTTCACATCCATTTAGAATGCTATTTTTTACTTTATTGTTTAGATTTTTCTAGTATAGTAGTTAAAATTTGAAAATTCCAACTAGAAAATAGAACTCATCAATTTATCAATTAGTTCAAAATTCATCCATCAAAATAAAAATGTGTAAATGTTGAATAATTTTTGATCAATAATTTATAAATTGAATATGAATTATACTTTATTTCTGATATTTTTAAAAAATATATATTATATATAAATATAATATATATTTTATATATATATAAATATAATATATATTTTATATATATATATATATATAACTTGATATCTTATTTGATTGCACTTCTCAGACTATGACAGAATGGATAGAAGACACTAATAAAGAAAATGAAGAAAACATGGAGATTTAATATTACCTCCTTGTAACAAGGACTACTAGGTGAAAGAAAGACTGCCATACTGTTTATTGATTATCAAAATTAGGTTGTTCCAATTGGGATCAAATGGATCCTCTTTAACTTCTACCAAATAGTGTGATACAATTCATTGCAGGAGATGACTAAATAAGGCCTAGATTATGTCAAAAAGACAAAGAAGGTGAAAGAGGATATAGATGCAGCCCACTCACTTAGAGACATTGGAAAGCACAACCAATAAAGGAATGGAAGAGATTCATCCCAGCTGGCATTCAGCAAACTCGTGACTGCATTTAGTGACTCAAATTTCAGTTTCAGTTATTCTAGAGAACTGATAAACCATGTTATTTTATTTTACGTTAAATTAGCTTGCTGTGGTATAATCTGCATGCAGTAAAATGCACCTGTGGACTAATTTGTGCATAGGTATAACTACCATCACCATCTAGAAGATTTCTACATGACAATTAAAACTATTCCTACCATCCATAAAGAAATTCTTGTGACTCTTTGCAGTCAAGGGGCTGAGTTCCAGCACCAGAAAATCACTGATCTCCTTTGTGTCACTAAACATTAGTTTTGCCTGCTGTGGATTTTTATAAAAATGGAATCATAAATTAAGAAGTCTATTTGTCTGACTTTTTTATCCAGCACATTGCTTTTCAGATACAGCTGTGCTGTTGATTCCATCAGTGCTTTGTTCCTCTATATTGCTGAGTAGTATTCCACTGTATGAAAATAACACACTTTGTTTATCCATTCACCTGTTGATGGGCATTTGGTTTGTTTGCAGCTCACCACAATCCTGGAAAAGTCTGCAGTATATATGTGTGTAGGAATATTTTGCAAACATGTATTTTGAATTCTCTCAGGTGAATGCATAGCAAAAAGTGCTGGGTTATGTGGTAACTATATGTTTAACTTCTTTATAAAACTGTCAAACTGATTTCCGCCTTACAATTTTACCAGCAATATATTAGAGTTCTAGTTGTTGTATATTTTTACCAATTTGGAACATTGTATTATTTTGCCACTTAAGTAGCTTTCTACTTTTAACTTATATTTCCCTGATTACTAATGATATTGAACATTTTCCACATGTGTTTTGTTGTAGTAGTCATTTGTATATCTTCTGTTATTCTCATTCAATTTTTTTGCCCATTTAAAAAAAAACTGGGCTGTTTTCTAATTACGAAGCTGTAAGGATTCTCTACATATTCCAAATATGCTTTCAATAGGAAGAGCTGAGCTTAGAACATGAGTACAAACTTTCCTTTCAGATTGCTGTGGAGAAAAATCAAAATTGCCATTGGGATCAAATGGATCCCAATGTTAAAAGAGAGGCAAAAAATAAATAAAATGAAATAAAATAAAAGGGGCAATGCAAAGACATGGCTTCCTTTTGAATAGTCCAATCAGGGCAGGTAAACATTTTACACAAAAATTACATTAAGAGTGCTAGTAGACAAAGGTGACAAAAACATGCACTGGAGAAAAGATAGCATCTTCAACAAATGGTGCTGGAAAACTGGAAATTCATATGCAACAAAATGAAATTAAACCCCTATCTCTCACCAGGCACAAAACTTAACCCAAAATGGATCAAGGACCTAGGAATTAAACCAGAGACTCTGCATCTAATAGAAGAAAAAGTAGGCCCTAATCTTCATCATCTGGGATTAGGCCCCAACTTCCTTAATAAGACTCCTATATTAAAACCAAGAATCAATAGATGGGATGTAATCAAACTAAAAAGTTTTTTTCTCAGCAAAAGAAACAATCTATGAGGTGAACAGAGAGCCTATATCCTGGAAGTAAATTTTTACCCCTCACACATCATTAACCTCTAGGGTATATAAAGAACTCAAAAAATATAAAGAACTGAAAACAACAACAACAAATAACCCATTCAACAAATGGGCCAAGGACCTGAACAGATACTTCTCAGAAGAGGATATACAATCAATAAACAAATATATGAAAAAATGCTCATCATCTCTAGCAATCAGAGAAATGCAAATTAAAACTACTCTAAGATATCATCTCTCTCCAGTCAGAATAGCAGTTATCATAAAGACAAACAACAATAAGTGTTGGTAAGGATGTGGGGGTAAAGGTACACTTATACATTGTTGGTGGGACTGCAAATTGGTACAGCCAATATGGAAAGCAGTATGGAGATTCCTTGGAAATCTGGGAATGGAACCACCATTTGTCCCAGCTATCCCTCTTCTTGGGCTATACCCAAAGAACTCAAAAACAGCATACTACAGGGACACATCCACATCAATGTTTATAGCAGCATGATTTACAATAGCTTAACTGTGGAACCAACCTAGATGCCATTCAGTGGATGAATGTATTAAAAAAGTGGAATTTTACTCAGCATTAAAAGAGAATAAAATCATGGCATTTGGAGGTAAGTGGATGACGCTGGAGAAGATAATGCTAAGTGAAGTTAGCCAATCCTCAAAAAACAAATGCCCAATGTTTTCTCTGATATAAGGAGACTGACTCCTAGTGGGGTAGAGTGGGTGAGCCTGGGAGGGTTAGATGAATTTTAGATAGCAAAGAGGGGTGGGAGGGAAAAGAAGGAGGCAGAGGATTAGTAAGGATGGTGGAATGTGATGAACATCATTATCCCAAGTACATGTATGAAGACTAGAATTGGGTGTCTACATACTTTGTATACAAACAGAGATATGAAACT
This sequence comes from Ictidomys tridecemlineatus, assembly GCF_052094955.1. Taxonomy (NCBI): domain Eukaryota; kingdom Metazoa; phylum Chordata; class Mammalia; order Rodentia; family Sciuridae; genus Ictidomys; species Ictidomys tridecemlineatus. The sequence continues at coordinate 106,275,865 of NC_135481.1, forward strand.
TGTGGTATATATGTGTATAAGAATTGTAATGCAAAAAATTACACATATAAAGGTATGAAAAGAGTCTATATACAAAGATATCAAAAATTGTATTCTATATGTGAAATAAGAATTGTAATGCATTCCACTGTCATGTATTTAAAAAATAAAATCAATAAAACTAAGAATAGAATCATTAAAAAAGAGTGCTAGTAGAAAAACTCATAAGTCTTAGAGATTTCAACCACATCTATTTACTTCTTGCTCATGTTACATGAGGGTAAAAAATATCTGATACTCATGTTGCCAGACCATGTCAGACTGTGACTGGAATTTAAGCTGAAGGAACATCTTTGATCTTGTATACTCCTCTGCACACCACCATGAAATAAGTCTTATGATTAAACTGATATTATATAAGAGGAAATCAATGTCAGAAAAAGTTACTTATTGGCTCAAAATTCAAAGGAAGTGAGCGTCTGGACCCAGAGACTCCTCCACCCACTATGTTTTACTTCAAATTCAGTGAACACGTGATGAATATTTAAAATGAAAAAAATCAATGCATACATCAGGGGTATGTGTGGAATGAAGTATAATTCTACAAAATTATTTGAATAAGAATTTATGCTGTGACACAGTTTTGGTGAATCAGTCTTTGCAAATAACTACTTTGAATTTTAACTTTGAAATATTATCTCCCATTACCCTTCTACTTTTCTTCATTTTCCTTTTTTTTAACACTTCCTTCTTTTCCACACAATGCAATTGAAAGGTTTTGTATTGTCATTTGTGATGCATGCTAGTTTTATGGTTTAGATATAAAGTGTCACCCAAAAAGCTCAGGTGTGACAGAATGCAAGAATTTTCAAAGATGGAATGATTAGGTTATGAGATTCATGATCTGATCTAGGGATTAACTAGGCAGTATCTGTAGGCAGGTAGGGTTTAGCTGAAAGGAGGTCCCTGGGGGCATGCCTTTGGGATTTATATTTTGTTTCTCATCAGCAGAGTTCTTTCTATCTCTCTTCTTTCTGGTTGCCATGTTATGAGCTGCCTTCCTCTTCCATGCCCTTATGTCATGATTATCTTCTTCACATCAATCTCAGTGCAATGGAGTCAGCCAACCATGAATTAATTGAACCTCTGAAATTGTGTAGCATATTAAACATTTCCTGCTTTATGCTGTGCTTATCAGATCTTTTGGTCAGAATTACACAAAGCTGGCTAAAATACTAGACTGGTGTATCATGGCCTATGAATAAACCACATTTTCTCTATTCACACCCCTAGAGATTTCTCCCCATATCAACTCTTTTTAGCCACATGACTTACTTTGGTTGTGTGGCATTATACTTTGTGATGCAAGTTGAACATCTAGAGCTCTTTTAGGGACCCTGTTTTCCATTACCTTGCCATCATATTAATGGCTAATTTATTCTACTGAATAATTAAGTGATCCCATGGGAAGAAAGACATTGGTACAGCAATGAGAGAGATGTTGTATCAGTCTGACTGACTCCCTGCATGAGCTATAGATTCACCCCACCCATATTTTCTAAGTTTCTAAGTTTTCTTGCATAAACTCTGTCTTGACCATCATCTAGTGTTGCAGAAGTCTCTCCCTTGCCGTGAAATACAGATGTCAGATCCTCTCAGGAGCACAACACAACACAGAACTTGCTAAAATAAACACACTGATTTGTACAAGAAACATGATTGGGGAGATGATGTCAAAACAGAGTGAAGAGTTTTCATCAGTGATCATAGAGGTTTGGTACTGATAGGAATTTCAAACATTTTTCCTTATTCTTGACCAAGTGGGCATTGCCTAATTGGGTATTGATTAATATTTCATGTAATATAGTAAATAACTCTGTAAATGAGAAATAAATCAGAGTAGTGAGAAAGAGGTATCATCTTTAGATCACTTCTTATCGCAGTACAGAGGCCAATTTTGTCCTCAAAATTCACATATCAAGAATGAGGTAACCCTAAACTGAGTCTAAATTATACCATCAGTAACTTAACACTGGACCTTCATACATTTTTGTCAATGAAATCAAACTATGCCTTTGTAACATGAAGCACTGTGTACTCAGGAGTTTGAAACTCCAGGAGGCCTGTTCTTTTAATTATTACTGTTATCTAAGTTAAATTCTTGTGAGAGTACGTTGTATGGAAGCAATGTGACTGCTCTTCCCCAGAGCGCTTTCACATGTTAAGATAGAGTCATTCTTGTCTCCTCTTTAGCAAAACCTAAGTTTCATCTTGGGAGCTCTTTATAGCCCTGTTATTCCTGGAAGAATGATCTAGCATCTCAGAATATTGGAATTCCTGCCAATCCTTCTGCTGTGTAAATATACATAGCTTCCAAAGGGCCCCATGGCAACAGACTCCCAAGCACAATGGACCAGGGCTGAGCTGGGAGAGAAAGTCTCGCACTTCCTTTAGAACCCAAGTTTTAATATTAAGGGACCTGAGTCAAGTAGTTCCCAAACTTTATAAAAGGAGGGTAGAGGTTAATTTTGAATAGACATGAATCAAAATTCTTGTCCTGCCTCTTCAAAGATGTGCAAAGATGTATTTCTTTTGGCAAGATACTTGTTTTCTCTGTGCTTCTGTATGCCCAACTGTGCAATAGGATGAGTTCATGAGAGTCCTACTCCCTCCATATTGTCACCAACACTTGATATGATCAGTATTTATAAATTCAACTAATTTACTGCCACATTCATACTGATATATAATTTGGTTTTAATTTTAATTTCCATAATAACAAAAAGTGTTGAATTTTTTGTCAACTTCACACTTGATATACATATCATCTTTTGTGAACTATCTATTTAAACCTTATATTCATTTTTGAAAATTAAGTTTATTGTTTTATTATTAAATTTTATAAATTTGTTAGTATTCTGTATACAAATTTTACAACATATACATAATTGGCAATTTTTTCCCCCAGTCTATGACTTACCTTTTTTTTTGGTCAAGGAGGAGATACAGGGGATTGAACTCAGGGGCACTTGACCACTGAGCCACATCCCCAGCCCAATTTTGTATTTTACTTAGAGACAGGATCTCACTGAGTTGCTTAGCACTTTGCAGTTGTTGAGGATAGCCTGGAAATCAAGATCCTCCTGACTCAGCCTCCTGAGCCTCTGGGATGACAGGCATGTGCTATTGCCCCAAGTTATGATTTATCTCTTCTTTCTCTTTATAGTAAATTTTAAAGAACAAATTTTAAAAATTTTATGTCCATTTTTAAACTTTAATAGACTCTAATTTGTTGTAATAGCCAAGAAACCCTTGTCTAATCTAAGATCCCAAATTTTTATCTCCTATATTTGTAGAAGATTTTCACTATTATTTTATATTCAGATATTTGATTCATTTTGATTTACTATTTAATACAGTGTTAGATATGAAATAAAGTTCAGGGTTTTTTTTTTTTGGTTTGCATATGGTGTGTAATCATTTCAGCATCATTTGTCAAAAAGACTGTTCTTTTGCTACTACCAACTGGGGATCTCTGGATGATAAAGCTGAAATGTCAGAAGGCTGTAGATAGGAGTCTTTGTCCCATACTGAGTTATAGCCCATTTTGAATATCATTCTTATGAATCCCACAAACCCAACTAATCATATGATTTTCCTCCATTCAGTGTGTTTTGAAAGAATAAGACATATGATATATGGTATTTCTGGTATGGATATTTCAAGATCTTTTTTGACTATATCGCATTTTTCTATTAGGTAAAATCTTTATCCTACCTTTACAAATATGAAATGATATTTCAAATGAAGTGTTCTATTTTTTAGATCTTACTTTATCATTGTATAGATATCATTTAGTATTAAATGTCTGCTCCTCCTTCTAAACATATATAAAATAAAGTATCAAGAAATAAAAGTAGAGAAGTCAACAAAATTGGTATATCTCTAATAATCATAAACATTGATGCTGGGAATTGATTTGAGTCTACCAAGAAAGTTCTCAGTTTTCACAAGAAGGATGCACATAAATGCAATACTTACCAAAAACAAACTATGTCAACTTTACCAAAATTAAACCCATCTACTCTTTTACAAACAGTTGTCATTTGTGCATAAATAAGCTCTCTTGTCTGATGTTCTTCTCAATTAGACTTTATTTTACTATTGCTACCTATGATCAATTCTCCTTGCACAAATTCTGAAATTTGCAGCTCAAAAACTTCACTAAGCACAGGTACTGTGGTAGGAAAAATCTGACATGGCATTTACTAGTTTGCCACCTAATTGTATGCACATATTTTTTTAGTAGCTTTTCACAATCATGATTCTTCATAACATTGCAGAACAGCTAGAATCAAGACGTGTTTTCACAGGATATCTAGCTGATTCATGCATGGTCTGTTGAATTTCTGAATAATTATAATGATACAGTGGAACACATATTCCTATGTTGAATGGGGAACTTCATGATAATGTAAGAGTGAAGGCACGTGAACCTCAGGGCTTCTGAACTCTATAAGAATGTCTAGTGATTCAGCAGAGTCCTATGTATCTGGCCAAGGCTTAGTCCAAATAACTAAATGAGGTAACTTTTCCCTGGTGTGGACTATCAAAACAACATGGACTTAGTCTCTGCTCTAAAATTACAATTGCTTGCAAATTATCTCTTTAATGCTTTTTATAACTTCTTATACAAAATGTATTATGAACACCAGGCTGTCTCTCATGATAGTGCCTGGCACATAGTATGTAAATACAATCAATAGGTGTTGAATGAGCAAATTTATCTTTGAAGAATCAACTATTTCAATTCTATATTTTTATTCTATTTTTAGCAAATGTTACTGAAGGTTTATGAATATCTTTCCTACTGAATCTGATTCTAAAAATGATGCAACAACAATAATAACAAAATAAGATGCCATTTCTGATTTCAACGAGTTTATAATCAATTTAAGGGAATATTTACTTTAAGATGATTTTAGAAGCAAAGCATAATAAATATTCAACATCAACTGGAACATATTGGGAAGTTTTGCAGTTTGGTAGATCCATTAAATGTTAGAGCCTTTTTTGAATTTACTCGTTTTATCCGCTATCATCTAGAAACCAGAGGGCTTTATAAAGTTCAGGCTCAAGAGAGCCCCATGAACATCAACTTTGTTAAGAAAATTTTAGATTTTTCACAAACATTTAAAATTAAAGGAGTACTGGTATACATACTTCCATGGTTTTGTTCTTATTAACTCACAACACAATAGTTTAACAATTTTTATTTTATAACCTACAGCATGTTGACTTATGTTTTCTGGGTGAGTCAAAAACGTATAATAATCAATTGAAGAAAAAAATAGAGAGACCATGAGAGTAGGAAATCAAGTAGCTTTAAGACAGGATAAAATGGAATGACTTCCTCACATAACTTTTTATGATCAGAGAAGAACTTTCAGCCTTTGTTTACCACTAAGCCACCTCTGAGGATATCTACAGAAACTACCCTAATTAATGTAAACACCTTAGTAGCAAAATTAAGGCTGTGTATTACTTCATGCCTTGAGCAGTAGTAGTAGGAGCTAGTGCATGCTTTTAACTTAATCTGATTTTTTTTTGGGGGGGGGACTGGGTATTGAATCTGTTGATGCACTTACCATTGAGCTACATCCCCACCCATTTTTATTTTATTTTGAAATAGAATCTCCCTATGTTGCCCAGGCTATCCTTGAACTTGGAATTCTGAGTTTCCCACATTGATGGGATGATACATGTGTACCACAGTGCACCTGGCTAATGTGACTTGACTTTAATTCAGAAAATCTAGAACAGCCAATCAAAGTCTAAAAAATTTTGTAGGAGACAAAACTAAGTTACTCTTTTTAAAGTCACAGTGTTTTGATAGGCTCACCAAAGCCTAGTTTATGGGAAAGAGAAAATTGTGAATAGAGAGGAAAATCTGAAAACAAAGGAAATTCTTTCATAGAAACATAGCTTCAGGAGTCATCTGAAAGATGATTGCAGTTGCTCACACCCTTTACAGTCCATGTAACAATGCAGAGTGGTTTTATACTTTACCAACTTCACAAGGTGATGGATAAAGGTAGAACAAAATCCCAAGTCTTTTAATTCATCTTCAGGATTTATCTTCAATATTAGAGACTTAAAAATTTCTGCTGTTGCTTTAAATGAAAGTTTCTCCTTTTATACCTAAAACATTACATAGTAAGCACCCTCCCCCAACACATCCGGAGAACTGAGTTTTTATGTCATACACAAATTGCATTCATTGCACCCCTGCTACAAAGAACATTATTCAGGGAAGGGGATAATTATACACAGCTAGTATAAGTTCAAGTTTTGGTGTAAGCAATTTAACATTCTGAAACTAATACTGTGAAAAAGAAATTTCAACATATGTGAATTTTTTTAAAAAATTATATTCTTTAAATCCACCAAGTATTTCATTAAACGTTCCTTAACTTGTTGCTTGTGAAATAAATTGAATTTGCCACTGCAATTCCAGCAGAGTCTTCTATTCTCTTCTCCTTTCACTCTCCATACTCTTTTTTTGGTGCAATCTTATCAACTTCTATTGACTTCAATTAAACCCAGCTGCATTCCAACTCTTCACATGTATATTTCCAACCACCAATTTTTTTTTTCTTTTTTTGTTCCAGTACCAAATGTGTTGTATGGTCCCACCTAGAATACCTATGAAACTTAAAGAAGCTAAAAATCGAGTACATAATTCCTTTCCTTGTCCCTGCTATTCCTCCCCTCTTTAATAGGATCACCTTTCATTTCTACTATAGCTCATGCTTCCTATCTGCTAAATACAGTTCATCCCAGTCCTCAGATTTCCCAGATTTCTCTTGGCTTTTCATGTCCACCACTCCTTCAAACTCCTGCTGATTTCCTAATTTTCTTTCCATCTTCCACACAACTCTTTTTTTTTTTTTTAACCCAGCTTGGCCATGAAACCATTAGATAAATGCTTACTCTGCTGGAGTTATTCTAGACATTTTCATATGGTAAAACAGCCTTCACAGTTTGTCCCTGGCCTTTGAGTTGGCCTCTCTTCCCTCAATGACTCTAAACTTTACAGTAGATTTCCTTTAACTTGAAATTCTACACTTTTCAACAGTTCCCAAACATACATGGCCCCTACATGTTTCTGATCAAGACATATTTCCCATTCTCATGTGATATAATCCTGTACATCCTACAGCTGGTTTATCTTTGCAAGAAAAATACTAGAGCAGGTCGCCTTTCCTTTCTTGTTCCTGCAGCAATCTTTTCATGTATCTGTGGTGACACTTATCACCTGGCACTCTAACAAGCTATTTGTGTGCTTCTCCCCAAAAAGGTGAGGTCCCCAAGGGTTAGAACTGAATCACATTCTTCTTTGTAAACAATCAAACCAGGAACAATCATAGTGCTTAGGGACCAAGATGTATTCAGTATAGTTGCTGAATGAAGGAATGATGATGGATGGTTGAACGCACTGATGAACAGAGTAGTGATGGGTGAATCAAATGCAACTTCTTGAATTTCTATCTCAGGGACCAATTAAAGTAGAAAATTAATAGGAAATATACCTAAGCCTGACACTGTAGACATAACCATAGAAAAGATACCATATTAAATAAGCAAAACAGATATAGCCGTCAATACATCCCTGTGAACTCAATGATATAATTGTCTTTCAAGTAGGACAAAGGTTTTCATCAATGCCTCTATCACTAACTCATAATGCAAAGAGAACAAAGAATCGATGTCATCAAAGTTAGCTTATGTCTAGTATGAAGCTTCAGTGTAGATCTAGGTTCTCTGAGTTTAACATCCAACTCAACAATATACTATTTAGCAAATAATCTTTCTGTGCCTTGGTTTTCTCATCTGTGCAATAGGGGCTATAATATCAGGACTGTCATTCTAAATGTTATAATGCTATAACTCAGTAAATTAATACATATACAATGATTGCAAGTGTTTTTTGTACTTAGAAAATGTTTACTAAATTATTATTTTTAATTCTCAATCGTTTATCACTGACATCAAGATTCTACTGGAAACTTCTATTACCAAGTAGGGTAAGGTTTACCAGCAGTTAAGTTTGGATACTAAAAATGAGAGACAGGGCAAGGGAAGATAAAACTGGGACTGTCACATGCAAATGTGACCCTAGTATGATTGGGCCTTTACCAGAATCATAATTTGGCACAGCTACTGTAATGAATGTCTTTTCTTTTTCAGATAATAATGAGGTGTATTTTATAATAAGATGGATGATGATGGGAAATGCTTAAGACCTAGTTTTTAAAGTAGTATGAATTTTATTTTCTTTACTATTAATAATATTATTATTTGTTACTGGGTTTGAACACAGGGGTACTTGAGCACTGAGTCACATCTTCGGTCCCATTTTGTATTTTATTTAGAGACAGGTCTCTCTGAGTTGCTTAGTGCCTCACTTTTGCTAAGATTGGCTTTGAACTCTCAATCCTCCTGCTTCAGCCTCCAAAGCCTAGGATTACAGGCATGCACCATTGTGCATGAAAAAAAAAATTTAAAAATTAGAAGTCATTCATTTAATGGTGGCAAATGAATTGGACAAAGGAAAAGATTGGAAACAAGGAGAAAACGACTAAGGAGTAATTCTATGGAGAGAGGGAAATATATTTAGTGATGAAATAATGTTAATAAATCATGGGCATAAGAAAATAATAAAACATTGTGGAGAAAATAAAAGTGGACTATTGGTAATATTAAAATTTTGAGGTAAACTCAGACTTTTGCAGTTGATTGGCCTGACTTGGTTAATGAGGCTTGTAGAGCAATAAAATAGCTGGTCATTAATATGTTACTTCTTAACCATCCTCATTACACAAATGAAAATAAGACATGAGAGATAATTTTCCCATCCCCTCATAAAAAGATTAAAAAGTCTGTGTTTTAAATCTGTTTTTACATCGGAAGGCCTTTCAGAGACAGATTGCTCTCTTTTCAGATCCTGGTCATCACTAACATTTGAACTGGTCTGCAGTCTTTTCATCCTATGAGAGGTAGACCAGCAGGGAATTAATGAGCAGGTTGGTAGCAACATAAAAAGTAATTCATGATATTTACTCAATGAGCCCTGTATGAAACCCTAGGTAATAAGACATATATTTAAAACAATATCTGAAATACATAAAGGTAAAATCCTGACAAATTAATTCAAAGGAAAAATGAAAATCAAAACCATAAATTGAAGACATAGCATCCTGGGCCCGGTTACTACAGAGACACGGGAATGTTAGTACCTTCAGCTCCATAATTGCAGTGTCATTGCAAACTTAATGGCTATTACAAACTTACGTCTTCATGAAGGATTCGGATTATAAAAAAGAATGGCATATATTTAGGAAAGATTTCTGCTTTTCATTGTGAAGTTTTGTATTGTCTGGATAGAAAACTCCCAATATCTCATTTGAAGACACTAATGGAAACATGAGGTATTACTGTATTTATAAATACTATCACAATCATGGAATGACATTAAATTGCCTTTCTTACATTCCAAATCATCAAAAACTGTTGAGCCACTTCTGCTGTCCTTCTATTCTGGCTACTTTTATGAGTGACTGTTACCTTAGGCATTCATTGAAAAACAAATAGATATTGCAGACTATTATTTCAAAATTACTAGCTCTTGAAAGTCTTTATTAAATTGAATTTAATCCAAACAAGAATTGACTGGTATTAAGTGATGAAGAAGTATCCTTTTGTACCTTCTAAAATGAAGCCCTTTGAAATTATCAGAAGAAAGTCAAGTGACAATGGTGAGGACAGAGGACATGGTTTTCCACCCCTTCCCCAATGTCTGAAGGTCATTCCCCACCTAAAATAATGAATCTGAGTCCTGGGGAGCCTTTTAAATTCTTTGAGTCAATCAAGTAATCCTTGTAGGGAAAGGACAGGACAAAGATGGTTACAAACCCACACTGTGGGTTGGGCAGGACTGAGACAAATAATCTAAGCCCTGTCCACAAATCACTCAGCGTACAATCAGAAGGTTCCTTACCATTTACAAATCCACAAATGAAGCATGGTAAACAATGGTATTAAAGAGCTGGCTAGAGGTCCACTAAAATCTCTCCTTATCTTTGGTCAAATTGCTGCATTACATTTCCAGCTTCCCTTAGGTTTATTTCTTTTTTAAAATTTTAGTTTTATTTTTTCTTTATTTCAGGTGGGGAATGACTTTCAGAGGTTGGGGAAGGAGTAAAAAGTGACAATGTGACTAAGTTTTCTCTAAAGAAACACAAGCAGATTTTTTTTTCCCCCAGATCTTAACCTGTCCTATAAAATCCTCCCACGGGTGTTCCTTCATACCTTCTTCCTCTAGAAATATACTCTCTGGCAAGGTCTGTATTATGGGGGAGAAATGAGCCCCAGGACAAAGGCACATGGCTTTTTGTACTCCCAAGAGGAAGATCCGCCTGCAGAAATAAGCAGCAGTTTATAACATTCAATTTCTGTTGAACACCAATCCATTGAAACTGTCCTCTGACATTTCCTTGCCTATGTGTCCTCATTGCCTAGAGTACCCTAAACAATGCAGCAGTGAGGTACAGAGGTTGGAGTTTCATAAAGTTGGCTTTCATTCCTTATTCCAACTTATTAAATAATGACTATGCTCAAATGTCAAACTTGGAAATTTTCTATTTTCTCATACTACCCTGTATCCACCCCCAAAGGTGCTACTGTGCATTTTAAATGAGATAATGTTAAATAAAATACTTTAACTATTTATCATAATGCCCAATGACATATTTTCCAAAATGAGAACTTTTATAGCTTGTTTGGCAAACAAATTCTTAATTTAATATTCTACTATAGAAAATGTTTACTGTTAATAGGAAAGAAAATGAATACCTGGAACACTTTTAAATGTCATTTTCTTAAGACTAAGTATAAAAGTGCAGATTTTCACTTTATTATAACCCAAATAGCAATTCAATTTCTATGCTGGCCAACTGCTTGAGCTAGAGGATCTTTACAAGTTAATAGGTTTAAATATTTTTAAACTTGGGGCTGAGGTTGTGGCTCAGTGGTAGAGTGCTTACCTAGCACGTGCAAGGCCCGGGGTTCAATTCTCAGTACCACATAAAAATAAATAAAGGTATTGTGTCCAAGTACAATTAAAAATAAATAAATAAATATTTTTTAAACTCAAAGATACAAGATCAAATGTCATGTACACTCCTGAAAGAAAGAAAGTTGGAAACATCTTTATGAGTTACCTTACACACAAATGCAGACACATACAAACACACATGCACATCACCCCTATAATTAAGATTTTTCCAGGTAGGCAGTGATAATTCACCCATTGTACTTGACACATATTTTGCTCAGTGAAGGTAAAGTAACTCAAAACCGATTAAAGAAGACAATTCCCTCATTGTTCCTACAAAGAGAGTCCTGTACAAATGGTTTGAAGTTTTAGCTTCTCTTCAGTGTTTTCTTTGGTGTTTGGTTCCACAGATGAACTTGGAAAGAAAAAAAAAACTGGAAATAAGTAAACAATTTAAGGCAAAACATCATCCCACATCAAACGCTCATTGGCAATACTTTAACTACTTCTGTAAAACAAGAGAATTACAGCATTAACATTTTGTCACTGGTAGGTCTCAAGTGTACCAGGATTAGAGTCAATATCAGTATGTTGGAAGAGGAAAGAAGCAGGACCTTTCTCTTCTTCTTCTTCTTTTTTTTTTTATACTTTCAGTAATAAATTGCAGCATGCCTTTTTCTGTGTCCTTCTTTAGTTTTATTAGTGCTATTTTGGATGGCAAGATCCATGTTCCATCCTCCCAGCTGCCCCCACCCCCACCCCTTTGCCTTTTCTTTCTTCACCATTGTTTCTCCAAACTACAAGACCATCTGTTCACTTGGCAGATGCAAGTCAGTTCTATAATTGTTGTCATTCTTAGCATAGTGCAAACCCCGCACAATCCAGAGGACGAGAAGTACTACATTCATGAGTTAGCCAAATGTATATTGTTGTCGAAATTACTTGTCAAAACGTCAAAGGGAACAATATTTGATTTTCAAAGCGCAGCAGACATCTACCCAGATTACAATGTGAGGGCCCTATTATGTTGTTACTTATGCAGTGCGTCATTCAGATTTTGACGGAAGTAAATGGCACAAGCTCTTGCAGGCTTTGATTTCTATTTTGTAAAAGGAGGAGAGGAGTTAGTTACAAAACCCTTTGTTCGAGCCGTGAATTGAGAGGTTTTCTGAAGTATATCAAATACATAAATTTAGATAACAGACATCTCTGGTATGAATGTGCCTCACTTTTAAATAGCTCTGATATATGACAATCAGGATTTAAACAAAAAAATGTAAACACATATATATACAAAGGAGGAATTAGAGTTTTGCTTTTTTGTCTTTATTTTATGACCAAAGGCAATAAAATATCACACTAGTTGTCTATGGCTGCTGTAATAAATTACTGTAAATTCAGTGGTTTCAAACTATACCAATTCATTACTTTACATTTTGGGAGGTGAGAAGTCCATACTGGTCATGCTGAACTAAATTCAAGGTGTTGGCAGGGCTGTATTTCTTTCCGGAGTCTCAGCAGACATTTAGTTTTGTTTTTTTTTTTTTCCAGCTGTTGGATACACCCTGTTCCTTACCTGTGGTCTCCTTAATCCAGCATCAAAGCTTGTGTGTCTCTGCTTATTCCTGCACAGTCCCATCCCCCTCTCTGACAATAATCAGAAAAGGGTCTTTGCTTATCAAAAACCATCTGATTAGTTTAGGCCCACCTGAAAAATTAAGGTAATATCCCCACCCATTTCCACTACCTTAACTTAAATTACATTCATAAAGTCCCTCTTTTCACATAAGACAACATATTCACAGGCTAGAGTAAGGACAGGTTTGGGATTATTCTTCCTACTATACACATCATCCATCTCAAACTCTTATTTTACCAGTGTCAATTGAGGGAAATAAAATAATTTGCATTAGTTGAAAATCAAATCATGAAATATTGACTTTAATGCCAAGCCCCTGCTCTTGTAACTAAAATATATCATTCTCTTCATACTTTTACATGACTCTTCTTACATTTTAAAAAAATTGAATCAAAGGGTTCCCCTTAATAGCATTCACACATCCTAGCTCTGATAGCAGACTTAAACTATTATGTGATGATACCAATCAGTTACATACACGACTTTTCAGCAATGCATATACCACCCAGAGTTAGACAGAGTAGGTGTTTAATTAATGTACATATTGTTGATGACAACAAGATGATGCCATTTCACAACACATTCCTGAAGGCTCAAAAAAAAAAAAAAAACCCTGCTTTTAATTGCTAGATAATGTATGGAGCAATTTAAACACACACATTGAAGATATATGAGTAAGAAGCCCACCAATTAGAATGTCTGTTCATGAAAGACGTCAATGAGCACTTATTAAGTGGCTACTCCCGTCTACGTGCTGAGCTAGATGCTGAAGATAAAGGATAAGTAGGGCATGGAATCTGCCCTGAATTAACTCACAGTGTGGTTAGTAAAACCGACATAAAAATTGCCATATACTGTTACATATGCTCTCATATTCATGAAAGGAAAATAAAGGGAGAAGTAGCAATGCTAGAAAAGACCGGTAGAGAAGGCAGCATTGGGCGTTGATTTTGAAGGATAATTTGGATTTCAAATATTCAGATAAGTGGTGTTAAGATTTTCTTCTCCCCCACCCAGGAATCATAAAATAGTATCAGATCAATCAAATTGAAAAAAGTCTAGCAAAATCAGTCTCTAGGAAACTGATATGTGAAACATCATCATTCCCCCATGACCCTCCTGCATTTAAAGATGTACAACTGAAGACAGACAACAGTGTACCTCACAATCAGGCCATGGAATTTCTCTCCCCGGGGAGCAGTCTTGAGCTCTGGAGCTTAGCATGTGGGTTTCTTCTCTGTAAGTGCTTTAGTGATGATTTAAGGCCCTCACACCTACAACATGCTGTCAAATAAAATACAAGCTTTGTCTCTGGAGAATTTCCAAACAGATGCCCCTCAATAAAATGTTGAATTGTTTTCAAGAACTGCTAAACCACATCAAAAGAGGTATTTTAATTTGAGAATATTAAATTCTTGGCAATCTGATTTTAGACATGCCAGAAAGTGATGGTCTTTGTTAAGGTAAATAAAAGCTGTGTTTCTCGACTCAAATCCATGAGGATCTTACATTCTGTAAATCCCTGTCTTTGGCACTCTTGATAGCTGTCCATTAGAACCAAGTCATAAATTAGGATAATCCAAGGTGAAGATCCTTGGATCCTCTGATTGTAAAATATATGTTCTCCCAACTTTCTGACCTCAAATAGGAAAAGCAAAGGGCCCTGGGTTGCGGTGTATTACTGGAATTACAACCAAGGTACCACTGATAACATCTGTCTACAAAGTCAGCCACAATTTCAGGAACTGCAGAGCTGAAATTTGATAATGACTCATACTTACAGTCATCAGAACAAAGGAAAGTAGGCCTTAGGATGGCTTCTACAACCATTGCCATGAAAAACCAACTTCTTTGTAATCTTACAATATCCACAAGTGTCAGGTGTAGTGGTGCATGCTTGTAATCCCAGGTTCTCGGGAGGCTGAGGCAGGAGGATCACAAGTTTTGATCCTAAGCAACTTAGCAAGGACCTAAGGAACACAGTGAGACTCTGTCACAAAATAAAATATGAAAAAGAATTGGGGGATGTGGCTTAGTGGTTAAGCCCCCCTGGATTCAATCCCCAGTACCAAAAAAAAGAGATACCCTTGGGCTAATGTCAGGGCACTGTAGTCTGAGTCTGAAGTTCATTCTTTCATTTAAAAGTTCCAAGCTCCAAGTTACACTTCACCAATCTATTCACTCACATATATCCTAAGTGTTATATTCTCTGTATGAGTATATATGTGTATGTGTTTCCTATATGATGATTTTCAGAGGTAAACTTTTATGTTAAGATATCATTGCATTGTGAAAAATCCAATCCATAACTCCCTAAAACCTCCCCAACTGTTTGCCTTCTCAAAATTATTAGCCATCTCTTGATCCTCTTTAAAATTATTCATTCCTTGGAAGCAACACTTGACCCAGTTATTCCACTTCTCAGCATATACCCAGAGGACTTAAAGATCAGCGTACTATAGTGATGAGGCCACATCAAAGCTTATAGCAGCTGAATTCATAATAGCTAAACTATGGAATCAACCTAGTTGCCCTTCAGCAGACAAATGGATCAAGAAAATGGGGTATACATACACAATGGAATATTACTCAGCCACAAAGAAGAATGAAATTACAGCATTTGCTGGTAAATAGATGGAACTGGAGACTATAATGCTAAGTGAAATAAGCCATTCCCCCCCCCCCGCAAAAATAAAGGCAAAATGTTCTCTCTGATATGCAGGGAGTTCACCTGACTGGATAGGGGGAAGTATGGGGAAGAAATGAGGAATGGGAATGGAAAATACAGTAGAATGAGAACAGACATAACTTTCCTATATTCATATGAATACACAACCAGTGTAACTTCACAGCAGGTACAACCCCCAAAATAGGAAGTTACATTCCATGTAAATATGACATGTCAAAACACATTCTAGTGTCATGTATAAACAAAAAGAAAAAATAGTAGAATCAAAAGATTCCTTATTCCTCAGGTATTGAACCTAAAGCATATATACTTCATTAAATAAAATACATTTTTAAATGTATATTTGGAATAAGAAAAGGAAAAAGGATCTGTAACAGCAAAATCCCAACATATCCTTTTTCCTTTTCTTATTCTAAATTCATTGCTTTCATAGAATTTATAAAGCTAACATGTTCAGTACATATGTACTTTAGATTTTAAATATTAAAATATGACTTGGAATAGTTTATATTTTACTGTTTATACTATTACAAATTTAATTACACAAAGCATTCTGTATTAAAAGCCACATAGGAAAGAAAATATTATACACATATAAATACGCTCGTTTTGAATATTCTTATCTAAAATGTTGAAGTTTAATTTCCATTATAACATTATTAAAAGGCAGAACTTTTAAGAGGTGATTAGGTCATGGTGTATGATGGGGTAGGTTAATTAGCACAGGAGCAGGCTCTAGACTACAGAATAGATTTTGCCCCTATTCTCTCTCTCTTTTTTTCTTCTCTTTCTCTATCTCTGCCCCCAGATCTGTGAGGCAAATAAACTTCTGATGTTTGTAATTTATTCAGTCTGTGGTATTCTATTTTAACTTCAGAAAATGAATTAAATTACCTTAAAAAATGTAAAACACAAAGTACATTCTTACTAATTTAGTTGAATATGTTGGGATATGTGGAACAAAAATACAAATCTGCTTAACCAATGTATGTTAAACATGTATTTGCCTATGGATTTATATTTAAGAAGATTTACTTCCCAAATATAGACACACACACACACACACACACACACACACACACACACACACACACACAACATGAAGAGATGTGGTGATATCACTGGGCCTGGAACATGGAAAGCCAAGCTATAGTTCTGAGGTCCCTGTTGAGGAGATTGGCCCAGGCTAGTCAGAGCAGGGCGGGCCTTGTGCCCTACTTGGCAGGCTGGGTGAGTAGAATCAGGCAATATGGAGCAATCTCTCTCCTTCTTACACGTGTTCTGACTTGATGGTATTTCTGTGATTATAACACTTGCATGCTTTATTTCTAGGGTGGATGGAGGAGAGATTATTTTGGTTTGGTATTGGATTACTTTCTTATTGGAGCAATATTTTCAGATTTGAACAGCATCTGAATTTCATTATTGAGCCTTTTACTAAATATACATTCATAAAAATTAATATATTTAATTAATGAGTGAATATAACTAAGTGATATTTTTGTTGCAATCACTGGTTATAACCAATGACTAGTTATTGTTATAATGCATGAGCTGCCATCATATTATGGAATCTTAAATGCTTTTGTGATCACAGTGTTAGATATGAAAACACATAAGTGCAGAATGCTGTTCTTTGCTTGGATGTCAGATTTCACTCAGTTTACATATTGTGCTGATTTGATGAACATTCAATAAATAAAAACTAAAATTTTGTGGAAAATTTTGGAAAGTATTGCTGTCTCTGTGAGTATTGATGTATCAATAAGTAGATATCAATATGTTATTAATATGCATCTATTGTACCAGAAATTCTTTTATGCACTGATAAAGTAAATAAGTCAAAGTTCCTATTCTTTGAGAGAGTTGAGTATATATTATAGCAGATGCTAAAAAGCATTACAGAGGAGTGAAAAGGAAAATAAGGTAATAATAGCAAAATGTTGTTAAGTGATGTGATTATACATAGGATTCCCATGAAGGAATTTTCAGGTAATGTTTGAACACAAAATTGAATGGAGTGAAGGAAGAAGCCAAGCAAAAAGGAACAGAGAGTACAAATCCATGTAGGAGAGACAGCCAACTCAGTGCTTCTGATGAGCACCAAGAAAAGCTGGGAGACTGGAGAAGCAGAAGCAAGGAGAAAACTGGTAGATGCCCAGGGCAGAAAAGTAGATGCAAAAGGTTCAATGTAGGATCCTTATGGATTTTGTTCTGAGTGAATTAGGAAGCTACTAGTAGGTTGAGTATGTTGAGTACATCCAGAACAGGATTGCAACAGGATGTGACTTACATTTTAAAGAGAGGAATCTGGGTTTTGTGTTGCAAATGCACTACAGAATTGCAACAGGGCAAGAAAGAAGACCGTGGTCTGATCCGCTATAATTGTCTAACTGAGACATGAAGATGGCTCCTTCATCAAGGGGAACTGGCAAACTCCTTACTGCTGCAGTTTTTTCAAAATGTAGATTGTAGACATTTCTGTGTACTGAGGTGACATAATAAATAACTTAAATCCCTATAGCCAAGAAAAGTTCTAAAACCGCTGGAATTTTGAGTTACTAGATACTGAAATTCACAAAATTTCAATATCTAGTAACTCAATTTTGAGTTACTAGATACTGAAATTCACAAAAATATTGAATATCTTTAGATAAAAGCCATTGTAGCCATTATGTATAGGACATTGTTCAGAAAATGTGGATCTGCAATCAATTAAGTGTGAGCCATTTTAAGTCTAACTCCCTCCCTTTAAATATTTGTCCTAAGTTGATTTATTTTAGTAAGCATATGTTTTAGTCGATTTATTATATTTAGTAACATATTTACCGAAACTAATGTTTTAAAAATTATTGCAACTTTTATAGGTTGTTAAGTAACATTTTCACATGTGACCATCAGTATTTGAAAAAAAATGAAGATTAACCAGCTATTAACATAATGATTGAAGCTAAGTTATAGCTGATATGTATTTATAGAAATAAAATAACATTCAAAGACATAAACTTTGAAGTTACTAAGTGTTCAATAACTCCATACACTTAATGTCCCTTTCGGATTCCAATGAAATATTTGTGATACATAGTTTGTGGGCCACATGGACAATTCCTTTGAAAGTGTCCTGGTGACATGGATTACGTTTTTGTGTAGGTATTAGTATTGTTACTGAGATTGCATAGTTTCTTTTTGCTCTGTTATTAGCAGACCACATCAGGTCTGTAACATGAGTCTCCCTGGCACTCAAAACCCGATCACCCCAAGTCTCAGTTTCTAGGCTTTCTTTGTATCCAATGCTTAATTTTCAAATGCCTGCCCTTGTGTCAGCTGACACTAGTTCCTTTGCTAACTGTATACACCCTTGTCCTCCGTGAATAAGGGCTTGATTGTGCATTGATTAAAATGGCTTATTTTACTGTTAAAGCAAATTACACAGAAATGGCATTTCCTACCAAACAAAGAAAAATAATACCATAATAACACAAAGTTGACACTTCCCTAATGCTTTAATCTGACAATCTCAGTGCACTTAACAAACAGCAATTAATTAACCCTTACAACATTCCTGTCAGGAAACCCTGATTATACACATTTACAAATGAAACGTTAAGAGGGAATGTAAGTCAGACAAGGTTACACAGTCTGCTTCTGACAGACCCATGACCCACACAGCCTTGGCCAGAGTCTCAGGCAGTCAACAGGTAGTTGACAAATACTAATCAGGAGAACGTGTTGCTTCTGCATATGCCACAAATTTCCCCATTACATAGGAAGTCCCTGAATGGCTATTCAAACAAAGACTTTATTATATTCGATCGTAACTCTCATATAAGTCTACCGCCAAGAGGAAGAGAACTCAAAAATTCTATAAGTATATCTTGTCCAAAACACCACCCCTACCACGAAAAGTAATGTTAATGTTATCCAGTGAAATGTACCCAAGAAACAAGTTTCTGAGGAATGTAGATGCCTGAGGATGTCATCGGGGTGAACTTTGAAGTATAATATTCAATATTTTCACTGGCTCTTGGTTTTCTTAACAGATTTTCATCTGTGTTTTATAATTCCATGTAGAGAAAAATTTTTCTTATGATTCACATGCACAATCAGAGCCAGTCTGTAAAGAAGATACAAAGCCATTTGGGTATCCTATTTGATACGTACATCCAATTTCAAATTATTTTATTGAAAATGATAAATTCAGTGTCTGTTTCCAGTCATGTGGCTTCCTCAAACTCTGTGCCTGTCATTAAATTGGATCCCACAGTGTCAGGAAGTTGGCTAGTGACACATTGACATAGTACCTTAGTTTGTAATCTTCAAACTACAGTCAGCTTTTGACATCAAGGGCAGAAAAACCTATAGCTTTTCCCTTCTCATGCTGCTTCAGAGAATATAAACTAATCAAGCTCCTCGTTAAAAGTTATGTTTCCTCAGAAGTGTCTTTAATGAGAATTTGATTTCAGCAAAGTTTACATATGACTTCCACTGCCTGAGACTCCATGCTTGTTAAATTGAGGCTATGAATGACCAATGGGATGTGCACTGGGGCCATCAGCATAAATAAAATGGAGAAATATCATCAGTTGCTGTCCTTCTTCTTCTTGGCCACAGCTCCTTCAATTGCTATCTATGCCTCATGAGTTCACTCTTCCAAGCCCTCCGTGATTTTGATTCCCACATTACATTCTGATTTTCCATGTTTATCACCTTCTGCTTTGGATCATGCTTTCAGATCTTTAGAGCCCTTCCACTTCAACAAAAGCCTCTATTCTATCATTTCCCTTTAGATTATCCCTACGGCCCGAGGAAAAGCCTCTCAAAAAAAAAAAAAAAGACTCATCTCTTTACCCTGTTCATTTGTGATCTCTTTTACTTTTACTATTATTATATTTAAATTGACAGAAAAATGTATGTATGTCACTCCTTTAGCATTTTCAAGAATTTTATATATTTTTATAAACTATATTTGCCTGTTTTGAGATAGATCCCTTGAACTTATTCCTCTTGAGATTTTGTATCCCCTGAAGAACACTAAATTAGCAGCTCCACTTTCCTCTGACCATATCAGCCCTTTGTAACAAAGATTTTTACTCTCTAGTTCTATGAGATTCATTCCTTTTTAGATCCCATACTTGAGTGAGGTCATGCAGTGTCTTTCTGTGTCTGACTTTTGCAATGTCCTCCATGTTCATCCTTAAGATATAAATGGTATAGTTCCTTCTTTTTGCTGGTTGAATAGTATCACATCATGTGTAAAGGTCATGTCTTTATATTATTTATAGGTCATTATGTCTTTATTATTGATGATACTTATGTTAATTTCATAGGTTGGTGATTGTCGGTATTGCAATAATTCTAGATATCTCTTCAATATGCTGATTTCATTCTCTTCCTTTTCAGCATATGTTTATTAATCATCTTTTATTTGCCAGACCCTGAATTAAAATGATTTAATGGTGCATCTATCACAGACTGTAGTCTCAGGTAACATAAAATTCAGTGGATTCCCAGATTAGGGAATAGTCCCAGATTAGGTTAGAAGAGTCACAGTGGAATGGAAAATCACAAAGCAGGGCAAATGATCATACATGGGAGAGTGGCAGAGGGAGGAGGCAGGGTAGAATCCCCATGATATACTGACTCCATACTGGCTCTTGCAAATATTTCCCACTTGGCTCAACCCTTCTTATGCCTGGTAACATGTTTGTGAAAAACCAAAGCCATCCAATGTGGGTTATTTAATTTTTTCTTCTATTTTATAATTTCTTCTTATATTTATCTTTGATTGTCCCATTCCTTTGAGACCTCCTAGTCAGTACCTTGTACACAGTAGGATATAAATAAGTATGTATTGACATCACCTCTTGGGTGACTTTTCCTAATAGTACTGTAAGGACATGCAAGCACTCTCCATCCTTCATTCACTGTGGTTTTACCTTGACCCCTCTCACCTTCCAGCATACTGTGTCAGTTAGCTTTCTGTGACTGTGACAAATGCCTGAGATAACAAACTTATCAAGAGGATTTATTTTAGCTCATGGTTTTGGAGCCTCCATCCTGCAGTCAAATGGTGTGACTACTTTTGGGCTTGTGGCAAAGCAGCAGTAGCAAAACCACTCACCTTAAGGTGGAGAAGCCAAAAGAGTGAGGAGGAGATTGGTGTCCCACTAACCACTTCAAAGGCACATCCACAATGACCTGAAGACCTCCCATCAGCTCCCACACTTAAATGTTGCACCACCTCCCAATGACACCACGTTGGTGAACAAGCATTAACACATGGACCTTGGCAGGTTAATTAGTAGTAGCATGTACCAAACAATCCTTTGGCAAATCATTTATTTCCTTTCACTAGAATGAAAGTTTCATAGGGATGGGAATTTTGGACTAATTCCTGCACTGTTTGTACATGGTATGTGATGATAATTTAAAAAGTAAGTATTCGGCATAAAAATTTATCCTATTTTCACTTGTGACTTTGACCCAATTTTATTTGAATCCTGAACACTTTTTTTTATTTATGAATCCTGAACACTTTTCAAAACAAAGATAAACCTATTTGCTAAATTTCTTAAACTCAGGGAAAGCAGAAAATTAAACAAAGATATCCCAGAACATAGTCAACAATTAATAAATATAAACTATAGATCTGATAATGAATGTGTTATGATGAAATAGATTTAGGAGAAAGAGAAATGACTATTTTTGTTTTTCCTGGGTGGTCAGGACAAGCAAGAGGTGGCATTTACATTCACACAAGTAATCTGTTACTTTGCTAAAATGCAGATCCTTGATTTATTAAATCTGATGGGGGATCAAAGGTTCTGCATTTCCAAGATGCTGCCAAGTGATGTCCATGGTCTGCCTAGGGAATCAGGATACTAATTATTACTTGGAAAGAAGTAGATGAAGATAAAAAAGGAAAAAAAATGTTTAACATAGTAACTGATATTCTCACTGGACACAATACAAAAAAGGAAATATATTTTCAGGTCTGTTGGAACAGATATATTGATCCAATTTTTTTTAAATCTACTATTAATGTTTCAATAATGGATACAACTTTAATAATAAAGTAATTTAAAATGTGATCAAATGCCTATGAAACCAAATAGATATTAAGTAATTGGAATGCCTATTTCTATTCAAATAGATTTCAAGTTATGCTTCTTTTTATGTTGTACCCAATGAGAATACCTATTACCAAACTACATAAACCAAATGTCATCTATAGAGGATGAACATATACATATAAATATATAGAAAACTAGGTTACATTATTTAAATATATATATATTGAATATCCTGATTCCACAACCAGCATCATGGGAATGACGAACCTTTGGTTGATCCCATATCAGATTTAATGAATCAAGAATCTGCATTTTAGCAAAACATCAGGTAACTTGTATGAACATTAATTGCTGTGCCTATATATGTATTTGAAAATTATGATTTATTTATATGTATATGAAAATATATATACATATCAGAATAATGTTTAATAATCATTTGAAATGTAATATGGCAAGCACAGTTTAATGTCAATAAACATTAATCTTCATAAATTTATTTTCTATAGCAACTAGCATTTTAATTACCCAACAAATTCATGCTTATGATAGGTAAATAGAAAAAAGATAAAGAGCATATCAATCATAATGTCTCTGCAAAAATAGAGATATGTAGTATTTTATTTGCATATTTCTAGATTTTTAATGGGTGCATCTACCTAATAACTTTAATTATAAATAAAACTAACCTTATATGTGTGGTACTAAAGTTTGTTTTATAATTCCTAAAATAGCTTTTTGGGGGCAAGGGGGTACCTACCAGGGATTGAATTCAGGGGCACTTAACCTCTGTGCCACATCCCCAACCTTTTTTATATTTTATTTTGAGACAGGGTCTTGTTCAATTGCTTAGGATCTCCATAAGTTGCTTATCCTGGCTTTGATCACAATCCTCCTGCCTCAGCCTCTCAATCGAGAGGCTGTGATGATAGGTGTGTGCCATTGCACCCAGCCGTTGTGTTCTTAGGAATGATGTTTTAATTGGATAGGATGGCATGAGCCTGTAATCTTTGTTTCTCCGGAGGCTGAGGGAGGAGGATATCTAGTTTAAAGCCATCCTCAGCCATTTATACAGGTCCTAAGCACCTTACCAAGTACCTGTCTCAAAATAAAATATAAAAAAGGACTGGGGATGTGGCTTGGAGGTTAAGCATCCCTGGAATTGATCTCCCACACAAAAATAAGCAAAAACCAACCAAACAAAAAACAATCTCACAAAATACTATTATGGAAAGTTACTATTCTTTTGATTTTTAATCTCCAAAAACTTTTGTTTATTTATATATGACAGCAGAATGTATTATAATTCTTATTACACATAGAGAGCACAATTTTTCATCTCTGGTTGTATACAAAATATATTCACACCAATTCCTCTCTTCATACCTGTACTTTGGATAATAATGATCATCACATTCCACCATCATTAATAACCCCATGCTCCCTCCTTTCCCCTCCAACCCCTCTGCCCTATCTAGAGTTTGTCTATTCCTCCCATGCTCTTGCTCCCTATCCCACTGTGAGTCAGCCTCCTTATATCAAAGAAAACACTCGGCATTTGGTTTTTTGGAATTGGCTAACTTCACTTAGCATTATCTTCTGTAACTCCATCCATTTATCTGCAAATGCCATAATTTTACTCTCTTTTATTGCTGAGTAATATTCTATTGTGTATAGATGCCACATTTTTTATCCATTCATCTATTGAAGGGCATATAGTTTGGTTCCACAGTTTAGCTATTGTGAATTGTGCTGCTATAAACATTGATATGGCTGTGTCCCTGTAGTTGCTGTTTTTAAGTCCTTTGGGTATAGACGGAGGAGAGGGATAGCTGGGTCAAATGGTGGTTCCATTCCCATTTTCCAAGAAATCTCCATACTACTTTCCACATTGGCTGCACCACTTTGCAGTCCCACTAGCAATGTATAAGTGTGCCTTTTGCCACACATACTTGCCAACACTTATTGTTGTTTGTCTTCATAATAGCTGTCATTTTGATTGGAGTGAGATGAAATCTTAGAGTTACTACTCTTATTGAAACTTTCAGTTTCAGGGTGTCAGAGTGATTCTGGCATTGAAGGGAAACATTTCCACATTCCAGACTAAGTGTTTTTTTTTTTTTTTAAAGAATAAATTCTTAAAGGTAAAATGCTATACCATACTCATTGGAGAAGTTTATTTTTTAAATTTTGAATAATGTGGTCAAAATTGCCTTCCACAATTTTATTTTTCTTTTTCACATCTAGAGTTTTACCTCTACACTCTCCCTACATTCTCTATCACATTTATTATTTTTTAAAAAATATTACCCAAATCATAAGAAAGTTGCATATTTTATAAGTTACATTTGTAGGCTTCCTTATGTGATTTAAATGTTTTCATATGAACATGCTCAATGTTTTCCTTAGTGGATCTTAATTGCTATCTTGTATAACAAATTATTTGTCTTTTATTAATTGATAGTACTATATTATTTCTAACAAAATAGTAATACTAGCTTAATATACTGATCAATAACTATTTACAATGATAAACTGTAATAGACATCTTTTTTTATTCTATGCAACATCTAGTGTTAAAACTTACAAATTTGAAATATCCTTTTATTTAATAAAAATATTTATCATTTGTACATCATAAGTGTTATTATTTCCATACAATTTGGGATTTTTACTTCATTGCTCTCATAACAGTGGCTCATTCTTTCTCTATTTTTGTAATTAATATATTTTAATAATACATTACACGGATTCATCTTTCAACAATTACTTACTTTAATAGTAAACACAAAAGAACTGTTCCAAATTCTTAAATACATAACTGCTAAATGTGGAGTTAGAATGTCTCCCAGAAGGCCCATATGAAACTTTTGGAAAAAGGTAGAAATACAAAAAGACATAGATTAGTGGGGGTTCTTATGTCAATAGGTAGCCTGCCATCAAAGAGGATAAGGAGATCCCATCCCCTTCCACTTGCTCTCTTTTGAGTTTTATTCATGAAGTAAAAAGCTCTGCTCTGCCAGGTACTTCCCACCATCATGTGGCACTTCCACACAGACCCACAAGCTCCAGGGACAACCAGCCATAGACTGAAACCTGCGAAACTGTGAGAAAAAGTCAACATTTCTTCTTTACAAATTGAATCTGTATAGTATTTGCTACCATCATAGAAAACTAACACAAAATATTTGTGACATTATCTTCTGGCTCTTTAAATTTTTTTTGAAATTACATTTTTATTCCATTAAGAATTTATTGTGGTATATAATGTGAAGAACATTTGAGACTTTTTATTCATAAATAATAATAATCTATTTGCCCTTGAATCTGGTTTTTCAAGTAATCTCTCTGTTCCCCATTTGATGGAGAAGATCACTCTATTTATAATAATTTTACTAAGAATTATTCATTGTTTTTAACTTTTTTTTATCTATCAATCATTGTGATTTAGTAAACATAAGAGCATATTCATAAATGTTACTTTTTATGATACATTTTTAGCTATCAATTTTAAATGGGAAAAATGGAAATGTTCTAAATTTATTCATTATTTTGGAGTAAAGTGATAAATAGTTATTATCAATTTTTAAAATTCAAGAATGTGATTTATCATTCTACTTATCTAACTTTTTATTATGAAATACAATGTTATAATTTTATATAAAAATATATTTATATTTTTCATATAGATTATTTATAACTATTTATACTTGGGTTACTATTGTGACCAACTTATTCTCTTTATTTTTGTATTGGTATATCTGGCCCATAACAAGAGGGTTCATTTTGTTCATAAATCTTAAAATGATCTCTCATTAAAATTTTTAGTCATGAAAGTTTTCAGTTTATTATTTCTTGTTCTTTCAAAGTAGACCATAATATTTAAAAATAATAACAAAATACAATTCTCATTTATTTTATTGCTGTGTCATATCATTTGTTTTTCTCCCTAATGGTACAGTATAGGATTCTGCCACTTAGCCAATGGTAGATAATTTCATTTAGATGAATAATCTTTATTATTTAAGAGCCATTCCATTTTATGATAGATTAATAAATTAAAAATTAAAATTAACAGTTAATTTTAAACTTAAGTGAATGTCTTTTTAGCACTGAAAACATACATTTTCCCATGATTCATATGATATAATATACAATACATTTTTCCCATGATTCATCTGATTCAATATATACAGATATTTTCTACCATAGAACTCATAAAATAAATTGCTTTGGCAGTGCTTACTGGAACTTAATTGAAAGCATTAATTTGGATATTCAATAAGTTCACTAAAAATACTAATCAAATATTAGCAATAATGTGTTGCTAATAATATATTTAGTATCTTTCCATTTATATTTATAGGAGGTTGTTTTTGTTAGGTTTAGTTTTTTTATATTATCAGATTTATAAGATAAATTCATGTAAAATAGTTTATTTTTTCTGAGGCATTTAACATATTATATGACACAACTCTTGAAAGATGATTAAAACTACTTTGTGTTAGTGTCCTGAGGCTGCTATAATAAATCATCACAATAGGTTTGGTTCAAATCAAATAAGAGTGGAATGAATATTTCTATTTATCAGTAATATAGCTACTATTCATTAAATTGCATAGCTTATTTTTTAGTGAGTTAAAGGGTTAGATTGCCAAACATAATTTGATGAAACTTTTCCTAAGAGAAACAATATATTGCATCTGCCTGAAATAATTATATTAAGGTTTATTTATCTATGTGTTTGTTCATTATATAACCATCCCTTTAGAAACTGAACAAATTAATCTTGCCTGTCCTAGATACAGAACTCTTCTTCAGTTCATTTTATCACTGATAAGGAATGGAGAGACTCAAATCATCAAAGAAATTTAGCATCTTTCTTTGAAGACTTAACTGGAGGAAGTACAACTACCTTGAGCAGAAGAGGAACTCTCAAAGGTGACAGTTTTTGGGTTGCTTTCTTGGTTTTTGGTTTGTTTGTTTGTGTTTGGGAGGGTACCAGGAATTGAGGGGCACTCAAACACTGAACCCCAGTCCTATTTTTTATTTTAGTTAAGACAAGATCTCAATTAGTTGCTTAGCACCTGGCTCTTTCGGATGCTGGTTTTGAAGTCATGATCCTCCTGCCTCAGCCTCTTCAGCTTCTGAAATTACAGATGTGTGCCACCCTGTCTGACTCAAAGTTGACAGTTTAACTAGGTGTATTCAAATCTTAAATGACTGTCAATCAAGAGATCTTAAGACATGGTAATTGTGTTGACACTACCCTTCCAACCCTTCATGAACTTGGACATGAACATAACCTAGGTTAAGAAATCCTATTAATTTTCAGATGTCCACTAGTCTATAACATGAAATTACATTATCCCCCACTTTTTTTTTTTAAATGGCTTGCATTTAGATAATTTTAAACACCCTTGGTCAATTTTTAAAATTGTTAATAGATGTACTGGCAGTGGATAGGGTCAATAAACGGAGGAACACTTGTTGAAAAATAATCACTTAATTTTGAAGCATATTTTTTTAAATAAGGAAAGTTTAGAATTAATCATTCAACAGAACTTCAGTTTCCAGCAACTTAATGTATATTTGTATTGTATTGTTTTATATTATTAACATTTAAATATTTTAAACCATACAGTCTAGTTTCATCAGTAGAGAATATCAATCAATGTCTATAAGAAAGGATGTGAACTAACAAGTAACAGGAGAATAAAATGACTAAAACTGCATGCAGATATCTTCAAACTTGTATGTAATCAAATAAATGTAAACTAACCTGAGTATGATATTTTGCCTACAAACTGATAACGGTACTCACTGTTAATCTGGGGCTATTAAAATAACCATTTTTATGAAATACTGAAATAGTATAAGTTGATAAAACTCTCCTGAAAAAAAAAAACATTATCAGTATATGCCAACATAAACTGAAAATTTCAAACTTTTAATAAATTATTTTCTTGTAGGAAAGTTCCTAAGAAAACTATGCAAAAAAGATACATACAGATTACATACCCAGAATGTTATGACTTGGATAAGTGTCTCCCCCAAGATCTCATTTGTTAAAGGCTTGATTCCCAGCTCAGGGTTCTGTTGGAAGGTAGTGGAACCTTTAAGAACTAGAGCTTAGTAGGAGGTTTCTTTGTCATTGCAGGTGTGGTCTTGAAGGGCATATTGAATGACAATCACTTCTTCTCTCTCATTCTTTGCTTCCCAGGCAACATGAGGTGAACATTTTATTCCATGGTCTGATCCTTATAATGATGCATTGCTTTGCCACAGGCCCAAAGTAACAGGGTCAGATATGAACTAATACCTCCAAAACTACGAACCAAAACAAACTTCCCCTCTTTCTAAGCTGATTTTCTGAGGTATGTTTTTTTTTTTTTTTTTTTTTTACAGTAAGAGAAAGCTCACCCAGAATATCTGATTCAACATTTTATAATGATAAAAATATCTAAATGTTTAAGAAGATTGGGATTAAGGTAACTTTTACACATTCATATGATAAATATGCATCAAATAACAAA
Organism: Ictidomys tridecemlineatus; assembly: GCF_052094955.1. Lineage (NCBI taxonomy): Eukaryota > Metazoa > Chordata > Mammalia > Rodentia > Sciuridae > Ictidomys > Ictidomys tridecemlineatus. The sequence goes on from NC_135481.1 coordinate 106,304,897, forward strand.
GGAATTAAAAATATTTCTTGAAAAGAAATGAAGTATTAACAGAAAATGTAAAATAAAAATTGCGTTAAAATGCAGTTTCATATTTGTTAAGAAATTTACCTTTTAAAAATTTCAAAAGGAGACAAATTTTTATAATGTCTCTAACTTACAAAATTATAAAAGTATTTAAATTTTCTATTTTTTCTTAATTTTACAAAATAAATACAATGATGTATTAGTCAGCTTTTCTGTTGCACCGATGAAAATACAATTCAAAGGAAGAAGGATCTACTTTGGTTCAGTTTCAAAGCTTTCAGTCCATGACAGCTGGCTGCATAGCTTTTGGCCTGAGGTAAAGACAACATCATCATGGAAGGGTACTGCTGAGCAAATCCAGTTACTTCTTTGCTGCCAGGAAGGAGAGAAAGAGAAAGAAGTGGATGCACAAGAAATCCTCTTCCAGGGCACACCTCCAGTGAAGTACTTCCCCCAAATGTCCTCATCTCCTAAAGTTCTCACCATCTGTCTCTAACATTACAAATTATTCATTCATCAATGGATAAATCCAATGATGAGGTTAGAGAACTCATGATCCAATCATGGGTGAAGAGTCCCTCCTCTGAACATTACTGCATCAGCAACAAATCTTCAACACTTGAGCCTTTGGGGGACATTCCAAATCTCAACCACAACAAATCATTTTATTTTTATCCTGGAAAATAAAGATTTGACTATAAACTATTTTATTTGCTTTCCTTTCGTTTTGCAAATGAACCACCAGCTCAACCAAATATCAAAGGTAGCATGAGACTTTGAAAAAAAACATACATAGCAAAGGGAGAAATGTTATCAAAATTGGTTGGGGTCTTTTGCACACGTGAGGGTATTCTTCATTCCCCACCCTTCCTTAACCTAAGAATTATGTAACTTATAATGAGCTTCTACTGTTTCTAAAACAAAGATGGCTAATTCATAACAGCAATGAACAGGCCCCATGATGACTAATTCAACTATGTATGTTTGGTTGGGCATAGGACAATGTTCTTCTCATGTATAAGAGGGTATATTGATAATATCATTAATAAATATTACTATTCATAATTAACAATGCCACAGCACTAATTATAATGCTCATAATAATAATCTTTTATGCTTAATTGTGAAACTAAGATCCAAAATGACATATCAGAGAATCAGTGTGAAAATACATTCAAGTAAAGGGCTGTATAATAACTATTTAAAGAAATCATTTTTATTCCCTTATCCTTGGTGGCTCAACTATTATAAATAGTAAACATACAAGATGTGTGTCTTTTCCATATTGAGAAAGTAGAAAAGTGAAAGTGGCATTCACTTTTCCCTCTCTTGCAGCAATACTTTTGAGAGCAAGGATAAATGGGATTGAGTAAAGAGGGGTCTCCACTGTAAAAGAAGTGCTAGGAAAAGGTCAAAAGATGGGCTCTTCTGGAGAGAAGAAGAATGGATTTCTAGCATATGCATATTTGAAGAGCCCCTTTTATCTTCTTGTACCTGAGAGGGCTTTTCAAACAGCTTGAGGAACTGCCTGTATGTACTTACTAAGTAACAGGTGGACAGCATTAGGTCTCAGTCTCAGAATGTCACTGCATATTATGTTTCCAATATGCTCTTCTAGTTTTAGCAGGTCAGCTGCAATGAGGAGAAAAAACAAACACATCTTAGTCTGTCTCTGATTAAACTAATGATAAACCAATAACTGCTGTTAGAAAAAGAAAAAAAAATTAAGTTCAGGCTGTCAGGATGCATTCTATCTTCAGTTAAAGATTATCACGCCTGATAAGATTTCATTTAAAGCAAAGATTAAGCCATATGTCACTTTAGTCATTGATATTTTAATTTGCATATGCCGATCTCATGTATAGGAAACAGTTCTAAATCACTAGAGTGGGTGGTACTTAGCAATTTGAAGGAAATGCAGGCTGGGAATCAAATGATTTGCACCAAATTGATTTTACAGAAACCCAAATGTTATTGTGATTGATTTTGCCCTTCTGTTACATACAGGTACTCTTTTTCTTTGAGTTTCCTGACTAATCACTTCCCACCAAAGTTGATGAGATGGAAGAATAAGTAGCAGCCTTCCTATTAAATCATGCTCACTCCCTCTTTTCTCCATCCACGCATCCATTCATCCATGCAAACAAGATGTACTGAAAAATTGGTGCCAAACACTGACATTGGTTTGGGATGGACATGGATAAAATGAATGGTATGCAATAAAGAACTCTGAAATTTGAAATTTGCTATATAAATGTATACACACACACACACAAACACACACACCTCATGAGTTGAACCTAGGGGTACCTTACCACTGAGCTATGTCCCTTTTTATGTTTTTACTTTGAGACAGGGTCTTACTTAGTTGCTTAGGTCCTCACTAACTTGCTGAGGCTGGTCTTGAACCTGTGATTCTCTTGCCTCAGCATGCTGAGCAGCTGGAATTACAGGCATGTGCCACCACTCCTTGTGCTAAAACTCACTTCTAAAACAAGCCAAACAATATGAGAAAAGAACTGTGGCACACGTAGACCATCTCCTCATCTGAGACTTTTCCTCGTGGTAGTGAACTTCTAATTATAGATAAAATAAACAGTTCTCTATTTTCATTTCAATAATGTGATTATACTGTTGGCAACTCTTTTATAGTTTGCATAAACACAGACTGGTGAAAGTATGAAAATTTATAGTTTACGTTCTCTGAATTTTGGAGAGAAATCTGTTTTTCATTCTCTTGCTCTATCATAAGAACTTTCTTTCATGAGATTAAGATGCACCATGTTTCTCTTACTTCTCTAAGCCAAATCTTATGTCAAAATCAATGCCTGCAACCCCAGTGACAATTCATACATTTAAAATATACATATACTTAAAATATACATGTATATACATATATACATACAAAATATACAAGTGTTCATATATTCTTGTATCTGTGTGCATATATAATATATATATATACATATATGTGTTTAAATGTATTAACCAAATATTTATTTGCCTACATAAATATAATAAATAATTCTTGTTCCCCAAATACCGTAAAGCATAATTTTAAATTGTTAATATTGAGGCAAAATGATTACTTTTTAAAATTATCCTTAACTAAGTAAAAGGCTTTTTCCCTTCTCCATACTAAGTTCTATAACTAACAATAATGGACTTGCTCATTCACTTAGCTGCATATTGTTTTATTGATAGAAAGCATATGTTGTTTAAAATAATAAAATTATGTATGCAAACTTCCCAATATCTACATGCTCATAATTCTTTTTATTTACTTATGTAAGTGAAGACACATGCAATAAAAAAGACAAATAAACTGTCAATACTATTATAGAACCTACAAAATGTGATATTTTCCCCTGAAGAAAAGATGATGAGAAATATTGTTCACATTTGCTGAATGAGAAGTAAACTAATCCCCTTCTGTGTAGACACCTGCATTTTTCTGTATTTACACAGCCTGAGCTCTTGTCCTTGATGCTAAGCAAACTTTAATGTAGTGTGACCTCTAGCTGGTCTGCTTCATAATGGGAAAAAAAAGTCCAATTGTATGATCATTTACTAAAAGACGTCTGCATGGGGAAGGAAGAAGCACTTCATAGGACACATAGAGCAAGAAGATTCCAAAGATGGCTCCAGTATGTCATAGACAAAGTAGGCTCTGGAACATTGCAAGTATCTGCTCCAAATCAGGTCCAGTGGTCCTGCATTTATAAAAAGAAGGCTTACCATTGCCATAATTGCTAATTCATCAGATATTTTCTGTAGTTCCTCCAAGCTCTCAGTTAGTTAGACTCCATTGTCTGACTATTACCTTCAAATTTAGTTGTAAAAGAAAATATCCCTTCTCCTAAGGACTGAGTATTGCAATTTGTTGAATGACCTTCAAATGAATACTACAAATGAAATTATACTTAGCTCTATGATGCATATTTAGAAATATAAATGGGCTGAATGTTGATTTCCGTTTTTAATATTTACATAGTAAGATCTATTAATGGCTCATATCCTCAATCTCAGTTACAGCAACATCATCTGCCTTCTTAGTGATGACTACTTTCCCAGCATTTCCTTCATATCCAATAGTCCTTTATTATGGTTGTAAAACAGCTTGTCTCCACCAAAACTTATGTACAAGTTTATGTTCCAATTTAATGGTATTGAGAAGTATTGGGCCTTTAAAAGGTGTTTGGGATCCTGAGGGTTCTCCCTCATAAATGGATAAATGTTCTTATTCCAGGAACAACTTGGTTATTGTGGGAGTTCAGCCCTCTTCCTTCCCCTCTGCACATTCTGGCTTCCATTTACTACCAAAGGCTCTTACCCAAAGCTAAACAACACCAGTGCTATGATTTGAATTACAGACCTGGGAGCCAGAATAAATGTTTTTTTCTTTGTAAATTATCCATAGTCAGGTATTCCATTACAGCAACAGAAAGCAGACTAAGACATCCTTTGTGTCTTGAATTATGAACAGATAATTAGCCATCATTTTAATTCATCTCATCAACTAATTTCAGTTTCTATTCATGCTTCATGTAGTCAAAGAAAGATCCTAGCATTCAATACCTGAAGTTAAAATATGAAATATTACTTGATATCTAAGGGAAATTTGTGTTTATATATAGTAGGTTTTTTTTTTTTTAATGAAACAAGGCACTGATGTAGAGGACAAGAATTGGAGCATTCATGATCTCTCAGCAGGATGGATATAATTCCTGGAGTTGTCTTTTGCCAGTGGGTTGATTTTCATATGTGTCTGGCTGTCACTTAGCAGTGGGCATTTGGAAGTATCATTAACTATGTGAAGTTGTCACTGTGGATTTAAATTTAAAATCTGTAAAATGTGAATTCTGTGCATTACCTGTTGCCATGGCCCAAAGACAACCAGCCTTTTTCTGTCTTGAGTAGACAGATATTTAATTTTCATTATGGAAAAATTTTTTTCTCACCCCCATGCACCTGCTTAAGACTATCAAACCATGTGTTTCAGGGTTTTCGTTATAGATTATTTTTAGCTATCCATGTACTGCTTCCTTGTCTGCTTTAGTAAAATCTCCAAGGGTAACTAAGTGGGCAGAAAGCAGCACTACTACATTTACAGAATATAAATAATTCATTCACAGCTAATTCAAGTTACCTCCTCATTACATATTATGATATAATGAGGTTTTATTGGCCATTCTATTATTGTTGATGTATTATCATCCTCAATACAGACCTCTCTTTCCACTTGGTTCAAAATTTTGCTGGTTATCTACAGAGGAATATGCATGCTTCTTCTTTCTGTCTTTTGCTTTGCTATATCCTCCATGCCAGAATGACCAATAATTCATGTTTTCAACTTTTCAAATTCAAACATATGACTCTGTTGGGAGATTTTCCAAGTTTGAGACAACTCAACAACAAGAAATGCAATGTTAAACTTTCAGTAGGGAGAAAAAACAGAAGCAGTGATAATCACATTTGAAATCATTCTGCAATTGGAAACTTTAGGCAATGCCAGTACTGCCATTTAGAATTGCAAATTCAAGATGTCATAGGTTCTAGTAAATCTTTTAGTTTATTATTCTTAAATTTATCATTTTATTGAAAATATTAATCAAGATCTTTTGGTTGTAATATGCAAATAAAATGAGAATTTAGAAAAAATAATTGGTGGAGAAAAAAACTGAACTGAACCACGTATTTGATTGGGGATGTAATCCAGTAGTACTGCTCTTTCCTTGCTCACCTGAGGCTTTGAATTTTATTTCCAGAACCAAAAACAACATAGCACAACTTATGTTTTCCATTTTTGCACCAATTTTTGAAAAACGAACAATGTACTTTTTATGTATAAGGTCTAGATTGGATTATTTCCCCTCCAGTCAGTTAAGACTTAAAAGATTTTTTCAACCTTAGGTAACCAAAGTATCTCAAACCAACTTCTAAAATATATATAAAAAATTGCATTTACTTAAAACATTTATTCCACTTACTGAAATAAGAATTCCAACACAAAAAATCTAGTGCCTATTAATTCATAAAATCTGTTTTGTAATTCATCTAACTGTTGAAATGTGTGTGGTCTGTCATGATTTAATTTTCTTTTAAAGTGAAAAAAATTTTACAAGAAATGAATCAACATATTTGCCTTATAAAAAGTATCTAGGAGCCGTTTTGAGAGTGGACGCCTGTTTCTCTGCCTTTTGCCTTCTCTGGGGAAAATTCATGTGAAGAAAACAGAATTATCTTTTGAATAAAATGTGAACATTATTGGCATTTTTCTGTTCCCGACGCTATACTAGGATGGTGAGATTTGACAGGCCTAAATTTACTTTCATAATCTTAATCTCCTCCATATGAATTTTGATGGTTCTAACTTTATTTCTTTTCCTCTGTCCTGCATGAATAAAGAAAAACAGCAGAATATTTGATAGCAATTTAATGAAATAATTAAAAGAATTTTATAGATTTATTCATGGCACTGGTTGAGCTACATCTGTTACGAAAAGGAGGCTAAAAGTAATTCGATCACATAAATTCACACAGTGCTTCTCTTCCTTGTCCAGAGCACAACCCAAAAGAAAAAGCAAAATATAAGTAGACTCAATACTGAGTGTCTTCAGGAAAGATTACCCAAGGAGCGACTGGATGCTTCAGTTTGTTCCTGTTATTTTCCCACTGAAATGCAGCACAATCTTCAATGCATGAAGGAATGTCCCTCTGCCCACGATCCTCACACATGCTGTACCCCAAGGAGCAAAGATGAAAAGCAGGATGGGGAGAAGTCCAGAATCCCTTCGCTCCCTCATGCTGAAAAGCCTCAAATCAAGAAAATGACATGTAGCTTCTTTTACAGTGGGATCAAAAGAAACCTACAGACAGCTGTGTTGTGGAGTACATGTATTTTTTTAAGCAAGTTTATAGTTCAAATTTTAGGTCTCGAACACCAGATGTGGATGATAGTGAAACTCTCACATGCACTTGAGAAGGATGATGAACACAGGAGAGGAGGTACTTAACCACCCCTTTTGTTGAAAAAAATAAAACATAAACCACAATACCAGATTTTTACACAGTAAATCATTTTAAAGAACCAAGTCTTGGTTTCAGAAAATCCAGAGAAAGAATCACAGATCCAAAGATAACATCTTAAGCATCACTTAAGCAGGTGAGCAGAGTTGTGGGTGAGGCTGGCCTTGGACTTCTGCATAGAATGAGACACTCTAGTTTTATTTGTACATCTGTTCTGGATTGGTTCTGGGTTATAGTAAGGAAGAGGAAAAGAAGACTTTTCAAGATAAGTTGAACTATTTTTTTTATATTTTGAGAGTTGTTCAAAAGAAGCTCAGGAAAAAAAAACAAAAAATAAAAGGTCATATCTAAAATATTGAGGTTGCAAGGGAGAGGGAATGATCGGTGAAAGATAAAATGAAAACAGCGTTTGGAAGGGGGGTGTCAAACCCCATAAAGGATCAAGGATGAGAATAGCCACAGCTTTGATGTATAACTATGGTAGTTTTAAAATAGAAACAAAGGAATATCTATTTTTCTAAGCCCGAACTTTTTTCCCCCTCTCTCTTGAAGATATTTGCTATATCTTTACCCAATTTAACCATCAATACAACTCAAAGATGGAGAAAATGTGTTGCTAAATACATTCCCACAGGTATTATGATTTTGATTAGCATCAGATCCTTAGATCTGCACTTTTCCTTTCACAGTCTTATTCCTTGTATGCATATGAAAACATCTGTTAAAACACACCCTTTGGCACACTCAGATTCAAAAACTGACATTTAAAACTATTTCAAAAAAAATATAATGTTTTTGTTGAAGGTCTACACACTGGATAACTTTTCTTGAAAAATGATGTCATTATTTGACATGAGAGAGAAAAAAATACTACTCTTCAAGGAGTGCAAGCAGTGCACTTGACTTCATATGCTTCCAGCATCATTAACTTTTTTGTAGCCTAAAACAGTTGCTACAACTCTGTGAGTTTCAGTTGTTATGCTTCTCAATTCACTTAATGGGTCCTTTATATAATAAGAAAGGTTGTTGCAAAAACTAAATTAAAATATCTGTGAAAAGACGTTGAGAGCAGAAACCACTGTTGATACATTATCAACCTGGTAATATATAGAGAGCACTTTAAAAGTAGAGTGGAGAAAGGTCACTGATATGTATTGAATACCTCCTATGTTATTGAACACCAAGAACTATGTGAAGTTTCTGTTTGATGGATGGGTGAATGGATGGATGGATGGATGGATGGATAGATAGATAGATAGATAGATAAATAGATATACACAGATGCATATAAAGCTAAATGGATTGTGGATGGAGGAATAGATGAATGATAAGGTAATGAATAGATAAATATAGACAATCAATCTATATGCCATATAACTCATATATATTATCTAGAATCTTAATTGGAAATCTGGAATGCAGGGAGATTCATGTAACTTGCTCAATATTATACAACTGTGGAATTTAAAAACTGTCACTAAAGCCTACTCTCTTCCCTTTAGGTTATGTGAATCATAAGTAACTGAAAAATACTCACTTCTCATGATTCTGTAGTCAGCCAGGTGGTTCTCCTAGACTGGTTTCATTTAGCTGGCATTTCTCTGGGTTTAAGCTGGCTGACTGGGCACACTGGGTCAGCTGGAAGATCTGGATATTCCAATGGAACAACCTGAGCTCATTCACATGAGGGCAGGAGAGTTTCGTAGAAGAGCAACAGAGGTTAAGTCCTTGCTCAAGCGCTTTTCAAGATCCTGCTTCTATCTTATTTGCCAACATTGAAATATTCAAACAAGTCCATAAGGTCAAATCCGGATTCAATGGCAAAAACAAAGACTTCACTTTTTGATAGAAGAAGAAAATGAGTGTGTATGTGTATGTGAGGATAGGAAAAAATGTGGTCACTTTTGAAATTTACCATACTGTGAAATCTACAACACCATAGAAACCACACATAGAATTTGGATGTATATACAGATATGGATGTTCTACATTTGTGTTTACATGTTAAGTATCTGTAAGTGTTTTGCCTTGGAGCTTAGGAAGCAATGAAAGAAAACAAGGAAAATGTTTGTAATATCTTCTTAGATTACATAAAATAAGTAAGAGCCATTAGGAAGCTCAAACTAAAACCTCATGCACGGTACTTGATATGCGGTTGCAAATACACATGTGCTGTTTATTTTTGTAATGTTCTGTTTCTTTCTTTATTTTGTTTTTGTTTTTGTGGTCTTACCTTCACAGTACTGTTCCACTTATTGTTTTTAGTCTCAATTACTGTGGATATTTAAAGACTGTGAAGAGTCCATGAAAAAGTCTGGGTTCCTGGCTTTTCTTGAGATAGCAAAAGATCTGGTAAGGGTAAAGGTAATTGTCACGTGGCCACCTGACAGTTCCCTGAGGATAAGAATCCTTCCAATGGGGTGGGGATTCCCAACTTAACCAGTATCTACATGCATTTCCTTGAATTCCTCTCATCACACTGAGGCTGAATGTTGTAGAAAGATAAGGCACAAAATGGATGAAGAGACATTATTTTTTAAACTCAGTATTTCTACCCTCAGTGATCTTACTATAATTATTATTAAGACTGAGAGCCTCTAACCCTTGACTTATAAAATATTACTATATGGTTAATAATTAACATCATTAAAATATCTTGAACTTGACATCACCAATTAATTAAAGGAAAGGTTTTGTTCTCTTGGGAATGTATTTAATTGCACATAATTACTCTGGTGTGTATATGTCAGCCATCGGGGTAGGGCAAGGATCTCTTTGTAAGGAGTTAGAAGATGAGAGCTTCAACTAAATTCCTTCCCTAAGTGTCGAATTTGAGCAAATCACTTAACACCAATGTACTTTCCCGCCCCTTAAGGAGGAATAATAAAAGAGACTTTATAACCTTCCAGGGATACCTTTGGTATTTAAAAATAAGACAGATGGAATGCACATATTTTTGGAGGGGAGGAGGGAAGGGAACTGGGAACTTTTAAAGTATGTCTTAGATTCTGCTAGGTTTAGTCATGCTACTTGGATTTAATAGTATAATCAACACTAGGAATCTCTACCAGCATCTTGGCTTGTCAAACCTGTACTAAGCAAAATAGGCTTATCTGATTGCACCTAGACTCAGGTGTACAGGAACCAAATTGCCAGACATGATCAAAGAGTTTTTTTCCCTCTTTTTAGGCATCATGCCATATACTTGGCTAGACAATTTCCCACCCCACCCGCATTTTTTAGCTCTACAGTTTACCATCTCGGTATTAAAAAAAGGTGGCAACATTCTAAGTCTAATACACATGAGCCCATCCTAAAAATCTTTCTGAAGAAAAAGCATGCATATGGACATTTATATCATATTTTTGAATGCATATTTCTTTCACTAAAGCAAGCCCCTTAAAGATAGATAAGACAAATAATTTTCTTCTTTATTTATGTTATGATGCTATAGGCTCTCTTGTTCTTTATTGTGGACTTTCATACTTTATGGAATATTTCTTCTTGAGACTCAGCCATCATGCTTTAAAGAATCCCAGGGAGCTGTAGAGAGGGCTGTGTACAGAACACACGGCCAGACTGAACTGCTGACCAGTTACCAGCACCATCTATAAGGTGTACAGATAAAGCCATTTGAACCTTCCACCCAGTCCCATGGCATGGCTGACACTAGGTAAAGAAGATGATCCACATGGTTGAGCTCTGCCCACACTCTTGTCCTTGAATCATAAACAAATAAAACAACCATTGTTTTATGCCACTCAACTGGGGAGTCATTTGTTAAACAGCAAGAGATAACTGAAATACTCCCCAAAGCATATGGTTGGTATCAACTGGAAATGGGTGGCAAATGTCTTATTCCAATTTCTCTAAAGGTGAATGGCTATGAGCATTTAGTTTCCAACTGGCAGATGTTCTTAAGAATTGGATGATTCCTGCATGCTCTGTATTAAACTTAAGAGCTGGTCCAAGAAAATTCTTGAGTTATGAGGGATGTTTGTATTTATTCTGTCTTCAGAAAAGGCATTCTTAGGTTCTTATGTGAACTAGTTTGGTTTAGGGAGACAATGTGTGGATGGGTGCAAGAAGGGAGTCAGCTCACTTGTTTCCAAAGAGAAGCTCATTTTCAAAGAACTTTCTGGGATCCAGATGCAGTATCATGACTGGAACAAATAAAAAGTGAGCCATCCCATTTTCCTGTCCATTCTTTTGGCTGAAACTGATGTTAACAAGGAGACTCATTAGCATCTCCTGTCTGAACTGTGCATGTTTACTACAAGAAATTCAAAGCCCAACAGAGGTGTGCAATAGCTTTATGAACTCACACATTCTTTACCTTCAGCCAGTAAAGGAGTCACATAGTTATCTTTCCTTTTATGTGAACATTTCAATTGAGAATAAAACACATGGTGGGAAGGGGCAGTTGGGAATTCAGGATGTAAGTATATATGTATTTTCAGAACTCAGTGTTTTCAGCCCACATTATGGCATCTGTGTTCACTAACTCAAGGCAAATATGGCAGTGAGCTCAAGTACATTCACATATGCAGAAAAAGCCACAAGTATGAGTGAGCTGACTTAAAAGCAGGGGTTTTGTTTAATGGATGTATTCGGCACAATGTTGATATCTACACTGCAGTAGAATTGGTGGCTTTGAAATGAGTTTGCTTCTGTACTACTGTAAACTATACTACTTTGAAAACTCCTTGGAGTGATGATATTTCTAAATAGGTTTAAGATATTTATATGTCTTGTAAATAATGGAAAGTAGAATCATTTGCTAAACCAGAAGGCTAAAGCACACAGAGACACTTGAGACAGGAATTTGCAGCCACTGGAGTACTAATGGTAATTCAGATTTTTTTTTTACTTTATCAACCTCAAAAATTTCTTCCTAGTCAATTATTTCTTTAAAATTAAGCAAATTTTGATTGTTTATAAAGAAATTTCTTACTATTTCTTCCTTTTGTAGAGTAATAACCCATTTTATCCTTTCTACCCTGGGTGCTGAAAATCTTTTGTTGAGCCATCAAAATTTTTAAAAAAAAGAAGAAGAAAAAAAGAAAAGAAAACTCGAGTTAAAAATCAGGGATATAATTAATCTTCAACTATGCTTTAATTATAAAATAATATATAATTCAAAAGACAGGAAAGTTTAGCCTAGTTTTTACTTGTTTATGGTTTTGATTTGTTGGTGATGAATTAGATAAAAAAAATTCATTCAGATCCACGCAGTGTTTCATTATGTTTATCAGGAATCATTTAATTAAATATTTTCTAATGGCATTAAAATTTTCTGACTATTCGCTATGTACCAAGTGCCTTATGTGCTCTTTTTAATTTCCAAGAAGATCTCTCTTATTGAGATATTATATTTATCCCTTCTTATAGTTGAGGATGCTGAAACTTAAAAGGCAAATAGCTTGGCTAAGTTATATTTGGTAAACTGTAAGTTGGAATTTAGACCCAGGCTCCCTGACTCCCTATTTTTAGCTTAATATTTACTGTTTTTTCATTGTTACTATTGGCATCATAAGTCATAAAATTTCTCCAGGTATAGTCAGTGAAAGTATCATGATTTTCGACCTAAAATAAGCTAAAAGAGTATTGCAGATTGCTTAGGAAGACTAATCAATAGAATATCATGCAGATATTTGGACGTGAATAATTCTAAAGAGGAAATCTTAAATTAGGTTGTGTGTGGGATACTAAGGAATGTGGAGACATTGGACTTTCGCAGTACAGTTCCAGTAACTGTTACAGCAACAGAATGCCTACATGCCAGCACAGATGGATTTTTCTGTGTGATTTCCAGAGCTCCTGTGGAAATGTCAAATGATGGAAGGGTTGAAGCCAGCTGCTAGCATCCCTTCAGACACTGTCTTCGGGCGCCATCTTGTCCGTATGGACATCATTCTAACAAGCTTCTGTGCTTGTGCTGGACTCCTTGTCCCTGGGGCTAAGATCCACTACTACTTGACATCATTGTTATTTTAGGGTTGGATGTTTTCAGAATAATAGGATTAATTTGGGAGAAAAGTCAGTTGGGCTTGTCAGGAATCCTAGCATCTTTAGGCACTTGAAAGGAAGAAAATGGAGCAGCTCTGCGAAGTCTGTCTGTCTGGGGAATCTCTCTCTTTCTTAATCCCCCTCCTTCTGTCACTCTGTGTGTGTTTGTGTGTTTGTGTGTGTGTGTGTGTGTGCATGTTTGTCTGTCTGTCTGAAGTGGGATACTTGTCATCATTTGCCCCTTTAATTGCTTCTCATAAGAAACACAAGTTTTTGTTCATCATCCTCTTCATCCTCTTCTTGTTCTTGTCCAGAAGTAGAGCATCCAGCTGATGATTCCAGGCACTTGCTGTTTATAACCAAAATTGTATTGCCATTTGATAAGAGACAAAAATAAATATAATAAAGCAAAGATACTTAAAATGGAATGTTGGAAACCAAAAACTGAACAGAACTGACATCCACTTTAGTGAACAAATTAAGCCCAGTTTTTTTTAGTGTAGTTAAGGTAAAGGTAAAACAAGGTCCCAAAATACCTAGTTAAAAGCATATAATCGCACACCACTTCTCCTGTGTTGAATGTTAACATGACTTTGGTGTCACACATCCTTAGTCTCAAGACAAAGAATGCTGACATGCCTCTTCCTTACTTAAATTCCATTTATGTACCTAAGGTGTCTCTGATCCCACTCTCATTGTCATCCCCAAACTGGCAAATAAACTTGTGACAGTAAGCATAAGCCCTTGGTCAAATGGTTTTATATTTGGGAAAGTCTCCAATTTTAGGGTTTGCTATAACACTATATCATTTTAGCTATGTTTGTCTTTGCTTTAGACAAGTTCATATCTATGATCATCTAGGTTTTGTTTGCTCAGTGCTTGGAGTACTGGTTTAGGTACTCAAAAAATGAAATGCCAATTAGCTGATTAACTACTAACTCACAGTGTGAAGAAAAAACGATAGGCCTTGTCACAATCCCTGATACAAAAGTACAGGTAGGAATAGATGGATTTATAAATAACCAAATAAAATATCATTCATTTTTTTTCTAAAAGTGAAAGGAAAGAGTGTAGGAAAGATTAGTAATGAATATTTTGGTGAACTGCAGTTCTGAAAGAACGGAGAGGTGGAAATAATTAAGGAGATGGATATAATAAGCCTTGTAATAGGGAAAATTTATCACTAATCCCAATGACTGGTAGAGTAGTTTTGCTTTTGCTTATTGAAAGATCCACTTCCAGATAGGATCACAAATAGAAAACCACATTTTTCTTCAATTCAATACAAGAGGAGTATTACTGAATCTAAAAGTATCTTAGAGACACATAATGGAGTACAATGAAAGGACTTCCTTAAGTAGTAATAAGTAAATGTTTGTGATCAATCAAGTATATAAATTAAGAGGGAAACTTACTGATATAGAGCAGTTACAAAAGGATGGTGGACCTTGGAATAAGGTACAGATCCTTTCCTTATTGTTATCACTGGCTAGACTGGCTAAGAGATACAAGAATTCCATAGATAGGTGAACCTAGAAACTAATATCAAGGTCCATTGATGGCCTCTTTTTTCTTTATGTATGTATAAGTATTTTGTCAGAAATGTATATGTAGCTCTCATCTCAGATATTGACTCTGATGCTATTCAACAAATCAATCTAGCACCTTTCTGATGTGAAAAAAAATGATTCTAAAGACTTGGGTCTATTATAAATACATATATATATATATATAATTACATTTACACATATATTTTTATTTTTTATATTATTTATTTTTTGTAATTATAGTAGTACACAATATCTTTACTTTATTTATATGTGGTGCTGAGGATTGGACCCAGGGCCTTGCACATGCTAGGCGAGCCTTCTACCACTGAGCCATAACCCCAGCCCATATATTTTTTCTTCTTAACAACTTAGTCTAAGTAGAAGTGAATTTTACCAGCAGCTAATGAGCCAAGAAGGGGACCCCATGTGTCCAATGAGACAACAATCCCAAGGAACACGTTGACTTAGGTCATTTAAGACCATTATGTGCTCAGTTGTGTCTTCTCAAAATACATGTTAAAACTCCAACCCTCGGTTCCCCGGAATGTGACTGTATGTGGAGACAGGGTTTGGAATAGAAGATTAAATTAAAAAATGAGGCTCTTGGTATAGTCCTCAATTCAATCTGAGTGGCATTTGCATCAGAAGAGGAAATTTGTACACATGATCAGACACCAAGTAGGAGCCTGCACAGAGGAGCAAGTGAGTGAAGACAGAGAGAAGACAGTCACGTGCCAGCCAAGGAACAAGGTCTAACTAGAAGCCAGACCTGCTGACCTCGTGATCTCAGACTTCAAGGCTTTAAAAAGGAGAGAAATTTATGGAAATTTGTTAAAAAGTGTTAGAAAACACAATATATAAGTACAACCATGTCCTCTTGGAACTTACAATTAAGGATAGCACACTAAGTTAACAGGGTATGATTAATATTAACTCCAGGACAAAGACAAGCAAAGAAGATTTGGTGATATTATTTCACATATATAATACTAGTAGAATTTGGACCTTACCTCCTAACTGCAAAATCTTAGATGCAAACTGGCAATTCAACCTCTCTATGTGCTCATACATTATAAACTGTGTGTATGTGCGTGTCTGAGTCCATGTGTGCATGCATATACATATTCATGTATAATCCTGAAAGACTGAAGATATACTCATTTTTTTCTGCTTTAAAATAAGGCTAGATTTTATAGCATTATTATTATTTTGACCCTAAAATACTACATAGGCTACTTTGTCATAAAGCTTGCTTTGACAGGCAGCATTCAAAAGTCTCTAACCATCTTTCTACATTATTAGACCAGGAATAATGCAGATATTATTTAATTGTGATCCTGTGGCATTGCACTTTTTTGAACTCAGCGGCACTCAACCCCTGAGCCTCATCCCCAGCCCTGTTTTTGTGTTTTATTTAGAGACAGAATCTCACTGAATTGCTTAGCACCTCGCTTTTGCTGAGGCACATTAAACTTTTTTTAATTACTTACTTATTAATTATCATGAAAACATACAAAATATATTGAGTTGAGTTTGCATGTACGTATATGTGAATGGTAATGGATCATCATTAAATCTATGGACATTATTTAATTCATTAGAATATGAAATTTTATAACTACACTGGTTAAGAAAAAAATTTCTGTAGCTGTCACTGTCTTGGAAGAAGCAATATGAAAGAGGATCACATTTTGGGAATGGCTTCAATACAAGCCATTCTACATAAATTTTATATTCTGAATACAATCCTTAGGAGCATCTGATACCAACAGCCAACAGGTACTGAGTGCTTCAATGTTCAAGTGATGTGCTGAGAGTTTGCCTTTCAGTCCTGCCCACAAACACACAGGTTTGACATCCCCAGTTCTCTAATGAGAAATAGCTCTTGAAAACCTTAAAGTCGCATTGCTTTTAGGTTGCCTGCCATGCATTCTGTCTATCTCTGTCCAATTCCAAATGATCCTAACAGCAAGGTATTTGAAAATTACAGACATCTGTGCATGATACCTGAAAGCTATCAGAATGTAGAAAGTACAGTCAAGTAGAAGTTTATACATTATCCAGAGTTTGAACCTAAGAAAAAGACCTGGGTGAACAGCTGATAAGTTGTTCCAGATTTTACTAGATCATTGGCATTTCAAAAGCCATGTGTAGGAACTCTATTAACCCAAGGCCACATGCCATGGCTGTACCTTTGAGGAGAAAGGTGAAGTCTGCCTGGAGGAAGACTGACTCACCTCAGCTCATCAACACAGCATCAAGCACTGCCGTGGCAGGTACCTGGGGCTGTGGTCTTCAGTCACTAAGTGGAATGGACACTTCCCATGGACTATGATACTGAATATTCTATATGAAGACTGGAAGTTCTGATCTTGGAATTGGGGTTTTTCTTATAGTGCTTTCTCAAATTATTTCTGTTCTTTCTTTTGTTTGAAAAAGGCGATGCATGTTCTATTCTACAGAACTCATTTTTCCTCTGAAACTTATGAATTTTTACTAACCAGAGGTATTTGAAGGAAAGGTCATTTTGTGAAGAAATAATTGTTCCCTGAGAATATATATATTTTTTTCAAAATTTTTTACTGTTAAAAAACAGTTCATTGAATACTAGCTTCTCTCTAAAGAAATTAAGCTCCTGTAGCTTTCAAATTCAAATGCGAGACAAGGAACTCTGATCCATTAGGTTCTCAAGGCATCCTTCTGTAGCCTACTTTAAATGCTATTTGCAAGGTGATTAAAAGTAACATTTAATAACAGGTCAGTTGACAAGTAATTATTTAGTGGCCCCAGGATATAAAGCTTTACACAAAATGCTCAGAATTATAAACCTTTAAAGTTACATGATAGGAAAGGAGACAATAATGTCTTTTTCTGTGAGCATTAGAGCAATATAAGTCCTATTTTCTCCCATATTCTGGAATGATTAGCTATCAAAAAATTATGCAAAAATGTAACAATAAGCCACATTTTTGTGGTATTCCTGCCTCTGTTAAATTTCTTTTACATTCTATTATCAAAACTCTTCCTGTGAAGTAGAGAATGCGTAGTGTTCCCATACTTCATATGAACAAACTGAGGCCCAGAATCACAACATAACATAAATACAGAGTGGATTCTTGTCCAGTGTTGACTTCTTCAAATCTCATTGGATGATGCAAGATGATACTGTCACAGGAATTTGCAGATGCAGTAGAAAAATCTCACTTTCCTTTTGAAATTCTTCTGGGTCAAGATGTTTGATCTCGTGTGCTCCACACGAAACTCCTGAATAATATGCCTCTGACTTTGGTTCAACATTGTCCTGTGAATCTCTTTGCTGTCTCATATGGCCCTGGTTCCCATGGCTGCCTCCTTCCTACAACAGTGAGCCTCCTACAACCATCTCCAGCCTGTACTCTGACTCCACCTTCCCTTCCCTCCATTCCATTCTTACTGCCAAGGAACCAAGGCACTTTAAAATGCTAATTAGACTTACAAATCCTTCTTCATGAAGGACTTCTAAACAATTTTAAGAGATAGACCAAGACCTTTAAGGTGGGCTTCATGACCCTCCCTTCCCAGAGTTTACTGATACTCTATTGTCTTCTCCCATCCCTCACTTTAGCCATTCTCCATTTCTGGAGCAATCTCTTCTCTAGTTCAGAAATCCCCTATTCACAAGACACATTCAGGAATATTAATCTAGTGACCTCTTACCCAACCTATAGTCTATTAAATTCGAAAACTGAGGTAAAAAATCTCATAATTAATTTTCAAACAGCATTTTTCCCTTCAAAGTATTGATCACTATATAACAATTTGGAGTTATGTGATTAAGTCCTGTCTAAACCTCTAGAATGAGAAGGCAAGGATTTTTTATGCCATGCTCATTACTGTCAGTGCCTAGTACTGATTGCTTGAATCATCTTAAGATTTCAGTAAATACCCCTGAAATGTTAATTTTTTGGCTCTCTTGGCTCACATTACAATTGGTTATAAGTTATAACACTTATAACTTAACAAGTGAATAAATGTTTGTTTTGTATGTTCTGTTGTCACATCTTATGGAATTCAGCACACAGAAAATGTTCAATAAATGTTTATTTAATGAATGAATGAATGGCTACATTAGTCAACTTTTCATCACTGCAATCAAAATACCTGACAAGAATAACTCAGAGGAAGAAACGTCTATTTTTGGCTCACAGTTTCAAAGGTCTCAAGTCATTGTCAGACTTGGTCCTGAGGCAAGACAGAGCATGACGGTGGAAGGGCATGGTGGAGGAAAGCTGATCAGCTCATGGAAGCTGGGAAGCAGGGAGACAGAGAGAGGAACATGAGACAGCGGCACATACCCAGTGACCTACTTCCTCCAACCACACCCCACCTGCGCAGTTCCCACCTCCTCCCAGTAGTTCAACCAATATTTCATCAAATGGATTAATCCAGTGATGAATTAAGAGTCCATGGTCCCATCACTTCCTAAAAGCCTTTTACTCTGAACATTGCTGGGTTAGGGATCAGGTCTTTAAATACACAAGGCTTTGGAACACACTAGGAATCCACACCATAACAATGACGAATGCATTTTTCACGTTACACTCAGATAATCCTATGAAAAATGACATGTGATGAAGATTGTGGACAATTTCCCTGAAAAGTGTTGTTTTCTTGATTTAGTTTATCCATTTTTTCATATTGGTTTGAACGAACGAAATTATCTTTGTGGTAGATAAAAATTGTTGAACGTAATCAATTTCACATAATTCATCCTAATACTTTATGCTAATAACATCCACTGTTATAACATGTTTTACAATAAAATAGAGAATCATATGTCACAGACTAGTTAAAACTTGAAAAAGAGAAAGTAAAAATGTATGGAAGAAGTGACCTACTCCAGTGTAATAATAGACTTGGCTATTATATTATCATTAAGATAGAAATGGTCTTAGCACAATTAAATCTAGCTCTGACCTTCCTGATGAGAAAGATAAGAAGAACATGACAAATTCAGCATTATTTTTTTTTGCATTCAAATTTAAATGCTTACAATTAATAATCCTTTATAAAATGTTGTGAAGTTTGAATGTTAAGTTCATATGGCTATGACCTATTCTTTCCCTTTGGACTTCCCCCAGAAATCAGGAATTTGGTTTTACATATATGCAAAAAACATTATACTTGAGGTAGTTATCTCTATCAATTAATGCGATTATCACTGTTTTATTGAGAAATAGACATTTATGGATGAGTTGATTTAGCCTCCCCATCCATAATTTCAACATTGAGTGGACTTCCATTTAATTCCATTTTGTCTCTTTTATCCTAATACTTTCATGAAGCTAGAAAATGTATCCAAGCTTTCATGAGACTAATTACTAAATGCTGTGGTTGAACTTCTCTTTCAGTAATCCTGAGGTCTTCCACAACCTCCAACAACACAAACTGCTCTCTTCTTTCAAAATAGGCTTAAACTCTGTAATCCCAATCTCCTTCCACAATTAATTTTTACAATAACACATTAAAAGAGGTGGTGTATTTCTAAATTACATACTTTCTAACAAGAAATTCAAATTTTTGCTTTGCAAAAATAAGACAATCAAGAAAATTAAAGAAAAGGGAGGGGGGTAAGTGAATTGGAATACAATGGATCGAATACCGCCCCTCCAAAGTTTTTTAATATGTCTATACTTGGAAATAGGCTCTTTGATAACAAAATCAGGTGAAGGTGAGGTCATGTTGGATTAAGATGGGCCCTAACTCAATGGTCAGTGTTCTTACAAGAGAAATTTTGATACAAATACACAAGAGAGAAAGCATTGCTGTTGAGAAAGTGTATCTCTGAAGTTGTTTCTTGGATTAATATAATATCTTAAAATTGTGAAGCACTTTCTCTTAATTTGACCCTCAAGGAACCTTTGGATGTAGATAAAGCAAATGACTGAAACTTCAAGTGGCAAAGGAAAAATCTTAGGGTTAGAGAGATGAAGTGCTGTGTTCAAGTAGTTTCACAAGTCAATATCAAAGACTGAATCAGATCCTAGGTTTCCTCGCCCGATGCTTTATTTTGACCTCTTCTTCCATGAATCACAGGAATAGGTGTGTCTAGCTTATTTGCTTTTCTGACATGGTCCATCTTCTCTTTAAACCTCAGTATCATTAATCTGGGGGCTGAATTACTTCGCCACAGAGACATTGAAGGGGCCACTGGGTGGATTCTAGTTCTTTGTCAACTAATGGATGTCTAGTCATCCTTATAAAATATTACTTGGAAACACTAGAGACTATAAATGGGCTGGGAATAGATCTCTATGACAAGCAAAGAGCATAGAGAAAAGGAGAATTTAAGGAAATGAAAGAATAAAGTCTAAAAGTTGCTCAAACTGATCTTGGGGATATAGTTTATCTTAGGAATCAAAACAAGGTCTATAACAAACAGCAATTGGAATTTGGGGACCAGTAGAGTTGTAAGAATTTATCTTTAGCATACTAAGGTGGTTCACTAGTCAAATTCTTCCTGCCCTCATTAGTACCTATTAATGTTCGATAATGCCCCCATCAACATCATAACATGAATGGTGGGAGACTGAGGCTTGCAACTTAGTCTGATTCTAATCATGGAGACAAGACCTCTATTTTTTTTCAAATTATTTCATTAATTATTTTTTGAACATTGGCTCTATTTGCTTTCTTCAACTAAGATATACTCTGTTTTATCAGAAATAGTTAGTTGGCCAAAATGTAAAATAGGAAACATGCCCAGTCCAAGACTCCTTATTCATCTTTCAAAACCTTCTGTAGCTGTAGTGGAATTCCAGAATTCCTTGTGACAAGTCCACAGTAGAGCTATTTGGGGGGCTTTTATGGTTTAGATAAGAGGTCCCCCCAAAATTCCTGATTGGATTGTGATAGTAGTAATCCAACCAGTCCATCCTAGTTTAAATAGACTGATGAGGTGGGGTGTGGGTAGGAGAGGTGGGTCACTGGGGATGTGCCAGGATGGGTGCATCTGTCCTGGGGCTACTTTTCTCCTCTCTCTCTCTCTCTCTCTCTCTCTCTCTCTCTCTTTCTCTCTCTCCTTTTTGGCCTGGCCATGAGCTGAGCAGATTTTCTCCACTGGGCCCTTAAACCTCAATGTGCTGCCTCATCTCAGGTACAAAGCAATGTAACTGGCTGGCTGTGGACTGATACTTCTGAACCTGTAAGCCCCAAATAAACTTTTACTCCTCTAAGTTGTTCTTGTCAGGCCTTTTGGTCACAAGGACAAAAGGTTGACTAACACAAGGGCCTTGTAACTTTCCAAACTCCCTTCAAGTTATACTCAAAAAATGGCCTCTGTTTTTGTTATTCTGGAAGCGAATTAGGACCCTACTGTCAACACAACAAAGCAAGAACAACAACATGGAAACATACAGCAATCACAAACACAAACAGGAAAACAAAAAAACATTGACCAAATGATATTCTGAATTTTTCCCCCAGTTTAGCTATTCCCTTTTTCTAATGAGTGATCCAACAGCTTTATCTGTATATTGGTTTATTAAATGCTTAACTTGCTGCAGTTGAAGCTGTTGACTACATTGTTAATTATTAACCTCCTTCAAAATTGCCTTTTCAAGGGTTTGAAGTGATTCCATAGGAGTTCAAATGGCCAGGGATATCAAAATCTTCTGAGAAAACCCTTTGATGTTCTTCAAAACTTGGTGTCTGCAGAGCCCGTCTCCCTTGTAATTTCTGTAGTATCCACAATCTCATTGGAAACCAGAATAGTTTATCTTATAGATTTTCATCACATCTGGCTGTTGGCTTCAGTTACATCAGGAAGACAATGAAGAGGAGATTTAATTTGGTGTTAAGAAGCCCCCGGGGCAATTGGTATGAGGTACAAAGAATCAAAGCTCTTTTTTCTTTTGTTTTCTTTCTTGTTTTTTTTTTTTTTTTTTTTTTTTTTGCTTAGGCACAAACACATGAAGAGGTGGTTTTACAACCTGGGAAGAAAGCAGTTAACGTCCAAATGTTGCATGAACAGAAAGTCACTGTAAATATTAATAAGAAAATAAAATTTGGATCCTGCATCTTCAGATTTTGGACTCTGTCCAAAGATACAGTTAGCAAGAGAACAATAGGTAATTCTCTAATAATGCTAATTAGCCGCTGCTTTGGAATTTCAGCTCCCATAGGGTGTCTCTAATGATTATTTCCCACTAGTGTACCTACAGAGGCTTGTATAACTTGAAGGGCTGAATGTGAGGAAAATAGCTCCTTCCAGACTACCCAACTTGACTATTACCACTGGGTGTTTTACAGAAGCAATGAGTACCTTTTTCCAGCTCAAACTTGAGAGGATATAACAAGGTGTTTAAAAACATACACGCAGAGGTTCCCTCCAACAAACACATAATTGGAAAGAGTTAACAAATTTCACCAATCTACAGCCTTCTATAAAGAGCCTTGAACAGCCTTAAATGCAGGGAAGACAGGCATCTATTTTGCACAGTATATGCAATAGAATTTGCATCTCTAGATCAGAATGGGACAAGCTAGTTAACCAGAGACCCTATAATTTACAGTAGTTGTCTTTAATGAGGCCACTGAGAGATCAGGGAATGTATGCAGAAAGCAGGGAGAGTGAGAATTGTTCTATAATAGAATATGGAGGTTTCTAAGTGTAATTTGGGAAGACAGAGAAGTGTATAGTAAGAATTAGCATAACAGCCATGTCTATGGAAACATTCTTTATTCCTAAGCTTTCATTAAATCAAATACTAAGTGGCAATTACTGAAATACAATAGGCACATTCAGACTCTGACAACCCTTAACCTTTTTGAGTTTTATAAACCATTTGTCCCTGTTCACATGATGTCCCCATCACATGAGGTGACTGTTACACCATAGGCTTCAATGCCATGTGGAACAATCCTGCATTCTCTGAATGGTTCAATTATTCCAAAGTAATTTAAGACATCTCTATTGAGGCATCCAGTATTCAGTGTGTGTTTAAAAGACTCTTGGGTCCTGAAAAAGCATAAACTTAGGCAATGTACAGGTTGTCATCTGCTTAGGTAGGAGAAGGGCATACTTCCTGAAGCAGGACTGGTAAATTGGGAGACCATACTCAGGACTTCATATACAATGAGGCTCTGTAAATATTTATTACACATTGGGGTTTAGTAAGACCTGTACTAAGGAGCAGAAACATAGGCAAGGCAAATCAACTGGTGATATTAACCTCTTATATTTTCATTTCTAGTGAACTCTGCCATATTGTTAAATGTGTAGTTATTTCAAATGATTCTTAAAATATCCCACACTCATATCAGGCTGATCAGCAATTACATTGTATTTGACTGGTTTGGAAATTGAGGCTCAGGCATAAAATTGACTTAAGGCAGACTTAACCCTAAATTGATGACATTTACTGGACGTTAGGGAAAAGAAAGTAAGCTGGAGTAGTGGAGTAGGTAAGCTCTTTTATCAGATCACAAATCACATTAATATTTCTGCCCTTCAGCTGTTTTATTAAATGGGTTGATCTGCATGCTTTTCCTAGAAACAGGAGATGAGCTACATTGGACAGTGATTCATAGAAACTGAAAAGAAAGAGTCCTTGCCATGGAATGGCCACTTTCAATGTCCAGAAATAATCTTGGATGTCTTTTCCAAGTCACCTGTGATTTCTTATTTATAAATATCTGCATATGGTCACAACAGGTTTCACACTGTTATCATCATATTAAATCTAATTAGAATAAAGCTATCCATAAGTCTGGGAAAAGCTGCACCCATGATATGGAAAGTCATGTCTAATAGCCAAGGCTTCCTGTATCTTATGATGATTTTTGATTTTAGAAAATAAAGAGCTATTTGAAAGTGAGGTAAGGTACATTTGGGGGATGGGGATGGTTGGAAGTGAGGTGAAATAAGTTTGAGGGATTCAGAAATATGATGTATATAGTTTCTCTGTCCTAAATAGAGATGGAGGCTGAGGAGACATGTGCCTATCAGCAGGTTTTTCTACCACACCTTCTCCCTGTGCACTAGTCTAGTCAACTGTTCTGTTGATAGTTCTCTGTGAATAAGGCTGAACTTTATGATAAGGCTCAATGATTACATAAAATTGTCTTAGAGACTTGAGAAGAGTTATGAAAAAAAGAAAATTAAAATATGATTGGATTTAGGTTTTGTGGCACTCTAAAAGTTTCTGGATTCCAACTGTATCTTCCCATTTTTCCTATGGACCCAAGTTCCAGGTACCTCTTCTTTTCTTTCCTATATGTCTTCATTTATCTTCAATCAAGTCTAAATTAATTAAGCCCACCAAGTCTCTCAAGTAGTTATTGAAATGGGGGTACGGTATCAATGGTAGGATGAGGGAAGGGTGGTGAGAAGAGATATAAGATTTAAAAATAAATAGGTAACATAGCCCTTGGTAGATATGTAAGACCATAGAGTATCAGATAAAAATATAATTAATTGCCAATATTGGGTTCATACGTATCAATATGGGTGTGTGTACATGTGTTTACACACCTACAGTGTGTTCCTTGTTGATTAGATCAATATATAACAAAGCATCTTGATGAGCCCAGTTTTACAGATGGTTGAGTGTAAACCTGGAGCCCTTCCTATTCAGAGCTTCCTCCAACAAGCCCTGGAATTGTACCATGGTCTGGCTGCCTCTTCACCCCCAGTCAACTGATGATGTTAATCTTACTACAGCAAGCTTTTCAGATCTTGCTCATCGTTTTAGGATTCTTACCTTTCTTTCTTTCTTTTTTATTTCAACTCTTCAGTGCACCAGTTATAACATGCCATAAACATGATCACTTGAGAAGCTGTAACAGTTTATCATTATGAAAATTTCAAGTACATAATAAAAGTATAAAGACCAGTAAAATGAGTCCCTACACACATCATGGTGTTTCAGTGTTTTTCGGTGCATGGCCAAAGTTGTTTATTTTAAATCCCAATTCATTTCCCATCACCCAATTCAAAATCCTTTCTCTCTTTCTTCCTTATTATTTATTTGTTGATGAAACTAGGTTGTTTTTTTTTTTTCTGTTTCCCACAATCTAGACTTTGCTGATTGCATTCCCAAGACAATCAAGGTGTTATTTAATAGTTTTCTCTGTTTCTAGCATTTCAAGATTGAATTTTTCCAGGGAAGCAAGAAGCTCTGTATTAGCTTATTAGCTGTGATCACATGATAATACACACAACAGATCAACAGATAGATAGGTGAGAGGGAATATAATAGGTGAATTGGTTATTGCAATTATGGAGACTGAGAAATCCCACAAAAAGCCCTTTGTGAACTGGTGAACTAGAGAATACTGTAAGGTATCTCAGTCCAAGTCTGAAATTCTCAAAGAAAGTCAATTTTGTAATTCCCATATGAAACCAAAGATTCAAGAGTCTGGGTGGACCATTGGTGTAGGCACTGGAGTTTAAAGGGCAGGACAAACAGGATATTCCCATTCTAGAAGAGAGAAGGAGAAGAATTCTTCTTTCCTGGACTTTTTGTTTCACCTTGGCCCTAGTTAATTGGATAGTGCCTGTGTAGACTCAGGATAGACCGTCCCCACTCAGTCCACCAGTTGACATGCCATTCTCTTCTAGAAACACCTCACAGACACACCCAGAAATAAAACTTTACAAGCTATCCAGGTAAATACTGTCAAGAGATATTTAAAATTTATCATCCTAGATGCATTAGTTAATTTTGCCTTAAAATTTTAAGAAATACTGTTTTATTTAATTTGCTTTGTAAATATGTAAAATATTTTTATTAATTCAAACTTCCACAAAAGTAGCTATCATCAGAAATTAGATTTTACTCCTGCTTCTTCTATAATATTTTCCCTCCTCATAGATATTGATATATATAAAATGTTTGCTTATACTTCTAGAGAGAATATTGAGAATACTTAAAGGAATATGAAGGAATAGATATCTTAGGACCTATTTTCAATCTACCAAATTTTTAGAATATTCCAGATAGAGGTCAGAATATGATTATGCACACTCCTGGTTACAAATCTAGATGCTCTTCTTTAATTATCTCATTCATTTCATGCTCTTAACTATACCTTAAAAGCTAGTGATATACTGGGCACTGAAGTCCATGTATGCAATCCCAGCTACTCAGTAGACTGAGGTAGGAGGGCAAGTTCAAGGTACACTTGAGCAATCCCTTCTCAAAATAGTTTTTTTCAAGAAGCACTAGGGTTGTAACTCAGTGGCAGAATACTTACATAGCATACACACAAGGCTCTTGGCTCAAACTTAGGAATTCAAAAACAAACAAAAAAGCACTACTGACAGGGAGTCATATATTGAAATCCTTAACCAGATAACATAATGCCATTCTATTTTATTATGTTCAAAATAATCATATGTTAAGGTCATCTAAATACCTTAGGGTAACAAATTTTTAGAGGTTTCTTTTCATTTGTTTGTTTGATGTTGTTGTTGTTCTTTCCTTCACTGAAATTCAATTATCACTCCTGAAATTTTTTCAAAATATATCTTAAATTCAGTGTTTTCCCCTATCCTTAGCCTGTGTCTGATGGAGGTTTCCAGGATGTTTTAACTTTGCAATATTGCCATTTTAGACTAGATCACCATTTACTATGATGGGCTTTATTTATTATGAGGGGCTTAAAATATTAGGTTGAACATTATCCCAGGTCTCTACTCCCTGCATGTTGTTATTGACTCCTGAATTGCTCAAAGTGAAAATGTTTCCAGATTTTTGCAGATGTCTCCTGTGTGGGTGTGGGAGTGAGACCACCTTAATTGAAACCCTTGGTCTAATCATTCATTATACTGCTGATAGACTTTTGCGTACACTTGAACCACATCTCCGCTTCATTTACTATCATCAATTCTACTCACTGCTGTTAAAGTTATTCATTATGTTACAAAGTATCTTCTTGTTACTCATATGTTTTTGATTTTTTTTAATCTACATTAAATACACAATTCCATATTGGCCAATAAAATTTTCTTCAAAAAGAATCCTTTCCACCATCATATTCTGGTTTCACTATTTCACTGTACTCTTTTTCATTTTTCATTCACTATTGTAGTGAATGCTTACATATTCTATTTCTCTAAATCTCCCATTTATATCTGCTATATTTTTCATATAGATACTGCTTCTTTTGCTCTATGCTACCTCTTTGCTTAAGATAGAAAGTTGTAGGCAAATGAAGTTTTACTGACACCCATGTTTTAAAGGCAACACCAAACATCTTGCATTGGAATTTGTTTTAGTCAGCTTTTCTGCTGCTGTGACTGAAGAACCCAACCACAACAATGGTAAAGGAGGAAAGGATTATTAGGGGCTCATAGTTTCAGAAGTTTAGTCCATAAGTGGCTGGCACTATTCTTTGGGCTTCAAGGTGAAACAGGACATCATGTTGGGAGAGTTGGGGGAGGGAAGCAGCTCATGTAGAGATCAGGAAGGAGAGAAAGAGAGAAATATATATGTGTGTGTATATATAGATAGATAGATAGATAGATAGAGAGAGAGAGAGAGAGAGAGAGAGACACTCCACTCTCCAGATATAAAATACATAACCCATAGTCTCAATCCCAATGCACCATTCCCTCTAGCCACACCCTGTTTCCAGTTACCACTCAGTTAATCCCATCACCTATTACAGATTAGGTTAAGGCTATAACCCAATCCTTCTCCTCCAAACCTTCTTGTATTGTCTCGCACATGAGTTTTGTGGGAACACCATGACATAATTCTTTGTTACAGTCTGTCTCCCTCATATTCAGTTGCCTCCTGGAGGACACCTAGTTGTCCCTGGTGCTTGTCACAGTGCCCAAGGGAGGCATTCACTAGTCTTTCTACCCACACACTTTTAGGATAATCCTTGCTGGTAGCTGTAGAGAAAGGATTTGAGCCACAGAATCATTCCTTTGAGGATTGAAAGCTGCTAAGCTAAAAGGATGATTGACTGCATGTGATCCCAAGTACAAATTAAGAGAAAAATAACACTTCTTTCAGGGCTACACTTAACTTTAAAATGCATTTTATTACAGGGAGAATTCGAAATAAAAGTTAGTAGTCCTTTACGTGAGAAAATGGCACCCGTGGCATTTCTAGAACTGATTGCAGAGTGCTCCTGTGGAGCCAGGAAAGGTCTTTTCCTCCTGAAGGCACAGCATCTGATCTGTAACACTGAACCTCATTACTCACCTGGGCCTTTCCGGGGTGTCTGCTGTCTGTTGACCCATGAGCTCCCCGGCCAGGATTCAGAAGAAAACCTGCATAATATGGAGACCTTGGCTCTGTTAGCCTAACAAGAGAGAAAGTCACACCTGATATAATGATTAGGTAAAAAGAAAGACAGAGAAAAGTGGGGGGAGGTAAGCTACATTTGAATTCTTTGTTAAGCTTCATAAAGAAATAGAATATTTGTAAAACTTGGGAAAAAATGTAAAGAAATAGCAATTCACCACTTGTAAGAGCTATCTTTAGATATGTAAGTTTACTCTAAATTTGAGCCTTTACTATTCTTAGTATAACAAATTATATAAGTTTCCCACCTTCTAGATAAAATGGGAAGAGAAACAAGAAAAATGCACACTAACTGAATATGTATCATAGACCAGGTTCCTAGTTTCATGATTTTTTCCATGTATGAAATTACAATAAAGCTGCAAAGTCCACATTTTTGTATTGTTCTGTATGAAAAGGTGGGCTTTTTGAGGATAAGAATGTGATTGTGTACACAAAACTAATAGATCTTCATGTGTAATCCAGATACGAATCTTTCTGTCTTTAAAGCGCATATACATTTCAGATGCTCTTTATTTTCCCCTATATTTATCACTTGTGAAGCTTAAGAGTAATCTTTTATTTCTATCCTGTGTACAGTACATAGGTCATGTGTTTCCTATGTCATATGTGCTGAAATTCTGGAAAAAAAAAAAAGTCATCCTGAATTTGTTGACTTTGCACTTCACACCTGCCTGTGAATGGGGGGAAGCAGGTGAGACGTGCCTGTGCTTATTACCAATTAACAGAACCATTAGGACTGAGAAATTCTTGTTCAAATGCAAATATCCTAGGACTGGTTACATGTAAAAATAGATTATATTAATTGGAAATGAAGTTTGTTTTGGGATTAGGCTATATTTGAACATTTTGATCACCGAGAGAAGCAGAGGGATATTTATATAAAGGGCAGGATCTCATCCCTGCAAATCCTCTCCAGGTTCTCCAGGTAAGACTAAGCAATGCACAGGCAGCGAAGCACAGAGAAGCAAGGGATCTAAAATCAATCTTCGGCATAAAATCTTGGCATTGGGACTTGAAGAGCTGAAATTAATCTGTCTGTAGGGGTCATTTTCATCCCCCATGTCTAAAGAGAAAATAAGGGAGATGAAACAGGGGAAGGGGAGAAAATGCAAAATAGATTTCCTTTCTCATTTTTTAATTTTCCCCAAACCTGATGAAAATCAATGCCAGAGCTTTAGTAAAAGCTGCCTAATGTGAAGAGTTTGGATATCTCTACCTCCCCTCTCCATGGCTTTGCCAGCAGTCCACATACATCAGTAGAAAGCAGAATGCTTTTTTAAAGGTCTTGCTTCATCTAACAATCTGCCCAGAATTGCTCTACCAGCATTGGGTAACCTTCCCCACAAATCAGAATGATCTCAGATACTTGTGAAATTTACAGATTCCCACACAACTTCCTGCTGAATCAGACTATCTGATAGAGAGCTCCAGAGCTCAGCCTTTTAGTAAGCTACTCTGTTTTTTATGGTTGCATCTTAAATGACCCCCAGAGCCCATGTACTCAAGGCCTGTTCCACAGCATGAGGAGCTATGGGCAGGTGGTGGAACCTTTAGGAGACGCTAATGGAAGGACATTAGGTCATTAGGGATAGGTCCTTAAGAGAGATATCATGTCCCCTTCCCCTTCCTCTCTCTCTCTCTCTCTCTCTCTCTCTCTCTCTCTCTCTCTCTCTCTCTCTCTTTTCTTTCTGAGACCCTTCCCCACTTCCCAGCACCATGAGGTAAGATTTGTTCCACCGTATGCTGCCCACCATGATGTTCTTCCACACCACAGGACAAAAGTAACATGGTCCAATGATCATGTACTGAAATCTTTGTAAGCATGAGCCAAAATATATATTTCTCAATTATAAGTTGATTATCTCAGGCATTTTTGTCACCATGACAGAACTGTCGATCCTAGAACACAGAAAAATTTTAGAGCCATTAATTCAGAGGGTCTCTTCTCTTAGCTATTCTAGCTCTATTATTTCCTTTTCCAGGTCCCAGAACTAAAAATACACAGGTGACTCTGAGTTAGTCTCATCCACATATGCCCATTAGGAAATTTGGGAGGTTTGCAAATCGGTCTCTACATTTACATGGAAGACCATATCAGACCTAGGGAGGCATTTAGTGGAGTTATGAGTAGTTGCCCATGTCAGCGTCAAAGCATGTTTACTATGTGCATAGAAAAGTGTCACACCATGTACCAAGAGGGCATATGGAGGAAACAGAATAATGCAGCCTAAGAAAGATCAGGCCATCTCTAAGAGTTTACCGATGGAATTATAGCAATTACAGTGGAGACTAGATTTGGAAGTAGGCATGGAGGTGGATCCAAGATCTATTCATGCTACTACCTTTAGGTAGTATTTACCCAAAATATTCTGTGGGTACAATTATCTTCTTTTTTATAAAAGCAGGCACAGAAATAGAGCCTCAGAAACAAATTAATCTTCCTAAAATTATACAGCTACAAGGAGAGGAGCCAAGATCCTTTATATTTGCACATTGTTATTTCACATAAGTAGAAAATGATATTTCTGTTTGATATACATCTTCTTTTCTGATGTTACTTTAGGTCCATATTGGCATTCATAGACACCTCTCAGAAACTTTATAGGTGTTAGTCAGCTTTGGATTACTGCAAACAAAAAATAAATAAATAAAACCTCTAAGATAATCAAATTACAAAGAAGGAAGTTTTAACTTGGTTCACAATTATGGGAGTTTAGTCTGGGTCCAGCTAGTCCCATTGCTTTGGAGCCAGTGCCCGGGGGGGGGGGGGGGTGTCGGGGGCGCAGACAGAGGAAGCTGCTCACTTCAGGCATCAAGTGAAAGAGAGGGAAAGGAAACTCTGGTTCCTGATAGCTTATTCCTAGACACACCCCCAATAACCTAAAACCTCCCACTAACTCTCACCCCCTAAAGTCCCCACCACCTCCTAAGAGCACCAAGCTTGGGACTACGGCTTTAATACATGGACCTTTGGAGAAACTTTAAGATCTAAACTATAGTATTGCAGTTCCCTTGGACTCTATTCTTAGTTTATGTATCAAGAACTTTACTTTCTAAATTACACTTGGTGGAAAATTATGATCAACCTACAAGAAATAGTAACAACAATGCTACATCCTCTGATCATTGGTAGGAGTAACTATAGTATTCTAAGTAATAATTCTCCCTTGATTAAGTCACAATTTAATTTTACTGAAAGTTTCATTGACTTATAATTAATGCTAAGAAAGTAAGATTTAACAAGTACTCTGGGGCAGCATATTAAATACACAATAGCTAATTAACAATGACTGCGCAATTTACAAACACATCTATTGAAAACTCGAAACTGATGGATACATCCATCTTTTGTATGCAGTAGCTGTTACATCTTAAAATTGTTTTCAGTCATTTGCTGATATTTTAAGACTTTCACTGTAGTTAAATAATATGCTTAAGTCAAAATTTTTCTTCCTTTAAAATGACAAGAAAGGATATTTATGCTTTTGATAAATGTTACTTGCTGATACTTGGAAAGTAAGACTGGCTGGGGATATAAAATGCTTATAAAATTCAATCATTTAAGAAAGTTTCTTCTGGTAACTGGTACTTTTCCTATTGTGGAAATACCAAGTTTTAAGATACTCTGAGAACTTTAACAAAATTTCTGAGAAAAAAATGCTAATGGTTATTCCTTTTACATTCCAAAACCCACTATATTAAAGAATCTAAGTATGTGTGTATGTGACTTTAGTTGCCTATTGTCACTGTGTTTTCAGCACTTGAGAACAAAGATCAGGCTGGTTTGTCTCTGTGGGAACAACTACTAACTTATACAGGCTCATTCTTCATGTTTAGTAAACCTGGGCTGTATGACTTACTCTTCCTCAATTTGACAGCCACTACAGGTCATTGTGCCATTCAGTATCACTTAGAAATTTAGGTCCATGGAGATAAGAGTTGATGTAGTAATTACAATGTACAGGCTGATGTCAATTAGAGAAATAGACCTCTAATATCTCCCTCAAAGTGGCCTTATCAAACTTACTACTTTTGTAAAGATTCACATTGGTTTACTGAGTTTATAGTTTGTATCCAGGTCCTAGGTGAAGTGTGCTAAATATGTTATTTTATTTAAAATTCATAAGATCCTTGTGTGGAAAGTATAATACCCCAGTTTTATGGATAAAGACACCTATATTCAAAAGGGCTAAGCAATTTGGCCAAGGTCAAAACCACTTAATTCTGGGGAAAAATGACAGCAAGAGAAAATTATGGTTGCAGAGACAGCCCACCGTTCCCTTTACAGTCCATCAACTTCACCTCTTTATGTTAGCATAACATGTTCAGCCTGTGGTACTGAATGAGAGGCCAGCAGAGTCCATAATAAATTAACCTGAGATTTCTTTCAGCTCAGTCTAACTTCATAGAGATTGCTGCCTCTTATTCTCCAATTCTACAAATGAGTGGAACTTTTCAGGCTACTGGGTCTCCCTTCCTCCAGATTTCTATACTTGTCTTCCTCTCACCTCATGTAATACCTTCAGACTAGAATCTCTAAGTCCATGACCTTGACCACTGCCCTGACACAGATCTATTTTTATGAGTCTTTTAATGTTCTTAATATTAATGAATATATCAATAGCAAAATAATAATCATCATAATAAGCATTTATCACAAGAGAGAGTCTTAGAGTCTTTTCCAAAATAAATAATGAGCAAACAACAATGGAGCTCTTGGCCAAGACTAGAATTTCATCTCAGCTTCATTTTCAGGGAACTTGGGTTCTTGTTCTTCATATTACCCTCACTTTGAGTCACTGCCATGTCTATTTCTTTGCATTTCTTGGCCCCTTAACATTTCCCAAGTAACCATTGTGTTGACTTACATTTTTATCTTCTTTCCAAAGGATGTCTCATCTCCATTTTTTTGTATTATTCACAAGTTTAAGTTATTCAATTTTGACAGCAAAGCCCAAAGTCCCTGGAGAATGCTTGATAAGATAATTTTGTTCCTAGAAAATCCCACTTTCTTCGTATTAAAATGGGAATTTGTGGATGGTAGTAAGTTCATAAATAACAACAAGCATCGATGGAGTGGTTCACTAGGCACCTGATAATTTGCTAAGTACTTCACATGCATTCTCCCTTGTAAATCTTATAATAACTTTCAGATAGATACTACCTCTGATCAAAAATGTGGAAACTGTAACTGGAAAACGTTAATTTTCTGAGATCATGCAACAGAGTCAAACCTTGGCTTGTCTTGGATTAAACGCAGCTACAGCCACTAAAAGCAATCTGCTTTTGGGTGTCCTTTTCCAAGACTGCACTTTTCTGCCTTTTACTAGAAGAAAATAAGACTTGAGTACTTCTAATAACATGTCCAAGACCACACATCTGGTAGTTAAGATGGCCAAAGTATCACCTTGCCTATCTTAACCTTTTCATGACAGCAGTTGAGAATGTTCCGGAAGAAATGACACATAAAAGTGTGAGGGTCTTTACAAATGTGGGAGACATCTCTGTCAGAAATTGCAAGTTCTCTAAGAATGTCCAGCCTTGATTCAAAGAAATAATTGTTCTCACTCCCTGGAGTCACTTTACTCCACAGGAAACTTGAGTCACCTTCTTCAGGCTGTGGAACCAGGTATTCCCCTGCCTGTCACCTTGTATGAGTGTCTTTTACTGCCTTGCTGAGTGCTGAAGTCAGAACCCTGCCAGACTTGTTAACAGGCAAAGCTTCTTGGGAAAAACCAATAGGAGGTGTGTGAATGATTACAGAGCCTCAGATTGCTCTACATTTTGTCTGCACAGGATATGTCAGAAAGAGCAGATATAAGACCGGAGAAGAGATTACAGAGGCACAATCTGCAAACAGGATATTGAGGACTTTGCTTTTAAAAATCTATAATGCTAATTTTATTCCTACTTAATTTTTTTTTGTCCTTAGAAGTTCTAGAAAATGTTCCTCCCCCTCCAGGACATAGAAATATATATAGTTTTATCTGGAAATAGCCCTTAATAGCAAGTAGCCACTGGCTATGAATCTGGGTAATTTGAAGGGAACTGCCTGCTTTCAGAGAATAAGACCGTTCACACAGAAACTGAAAGACAACTGGATCTGGGGTTGGATTTGTTTCTTTAAAAAATATAAATACATCTTCACTCATCTCCATATTGAGATGGTTTTATCTAACTGCAATGCTAAAGTATGGCATAAAGAAAAGTTTAAAAAGCAATGGAGTGTCTTAACTTTAATAAAAGGCTTGGCAGGCCCTTGAAATATTAAGATGTTTGAAGACCTGAGGCAGGGTACTTAATCTCTCTGAACCTCAGTTTCTCTAGATGTAGAAATGAAATATGTACTATGATCCCCTGAGCTAGTGAATTGTCCTTCGTAGCAGGCTATTCTTTTAATGTTTAAGATGATTGGCTCAGACAAAGGTATATTTGTATTACTCTAGTCACAGTAAGTTTCGGAATGCATCTCAGCTACATACATTTAGCTAATGATAGAACCCTGGACCAATCCCTTCTTAGGTGAATGACCTTGGATTAAGTACACTCTGTCCCTCTATTTCCTCATCTCTAGTGGGAAAGTAAAATTTGTAATTATCACATACTATTGTTCTGAAAATAAATGGATATATATTTTTACGGTTTAGATATTGGTGTCCCCCAAAAGCTCATGTTTAAGATAATGCAAGAAGGTTTGGAGGAGAAATTATGGAGTTATGAGAGTCTTAAACCAATCAGTGAATTAATTCCCTGATGGAAATAACTGGGTGGTAACTGAAGAAAGATAGGGTGTGGCTGGAGGAGGTTGGTCACTGGAGGCAAGCCATTGGGGTATATATTCTGTGTATGGTGGGTGGTGTTTCTCTGCTTTCTGATCATCATGTGAGCCACTTCCCTCTGCCACACTCTGTTGCCATGACGTTGTGCTTCATCTTGAGCCCAGAGGAATGGAGCCTGCTGTCTACACATTGAGACCTCTGAACCATGAGCCCCCAAATAAACTTCTCCTCCTCTACAATTGTTCTGATCAGTCCTTTAGTCACAGCAGTGAAAAATCTTACTAAAACACGTATAAAAGTTTGTAGAAAACCTACTAAGTGCTTTTTTTAAATAATAACTTGCCCAGTTTTTGGAGAAAAACTTAGAGACAGAGCCTCTGGAGTTGGCAGAGCCTCTCAGAAGCTTCCATGGGGAATATAGGTTCTACAACACGTAGCTGACTTGACCCTTTACCTTCCTAATACTAAAATCCAGCAGCTGGTTGAGTTTCTGGCTCCATCCTGAACTGTAATACTTCCCAAAGACACTGTGTTTTAAATAAGATGTTTCAAACTGATGCTCATGGAAAAGAAAAAAAAAAAAACAAGAATATTGAGAAAGTACTTTCCAGACAGCGTGGGCTCCCCTGACTTTAACTTTGTGCCTCGTGGGTAAATAATAGCATAAGGTCTTGTCATTCCTATTTGTGTTTCTACTTATCATGGAGAGTGTAAATCATTAGCATCCACCTACATGCCAATCACTGTGAGAAGGAAGGTGCAGGTGGGAAGGAGTATAAGAAAACATTAGGAAAATCTCTGAGGAATTGGTAGATAACATTTCCATTTTGATACTCTGGTTGAAAAATCATGATGCCAAACCTGTTATAGCACTTACCAAATGCCTAGCTTCATTCCAGACAATTTTCATAAATTAGTCTTCAGAAGTCCATGAGGTAGGTGTTGTTATCATTCCAGCTTCACAGATAAATAAACTAAAGAAGCGACCTTAGAATAACATTTTAAAGTCACACTATTGATAATCTTAATAAGCCGGGATTCGAATCCAGGAATTCAGGTACATGTATGGATATCCCTACAGAAACACACACAATAACGGACAAGATGGCTAGCTTGGGGCTTACTGTTCCCAGTTTGGACTGGATTTCCATACTCCTGTTATTGGCTATGTACCTTGGGCAGGATAAGTAATCTCAGCTTCTTCGTGAGACGAAAAATACTCGTTCTATGATTTTCATTAAAAACGAAGACCATGTGAATAAAGCTCATAGCAAATGCTCAAATAATTTTTATCATGATAGTAATAAATGTGTTAATAAACAAGTTTGATAGCTATAATGTAAGTAAAGTATTTAAAGACTTTCTCAGCCCTTAGCTGGTAATCGATATATGTATTTATCTTATTCCCCTTTCAAAGTGAAATACTCATGAATATTCTCATGACAGAAATATTTCTAACCAACTTTACAGAATAACCTGAGAAAAAAACAGACTAAGGATCCCAAGAGAAGGCCAACAGATGGGAATACAAGAGAGATCACTTCTCTAGAGAAAAGTTTCCCACGGTAGTGATATTGAATAAAGAAACTAGCTATTCATATTTGCTGGATGCAAACAAATCTTTTAGGGTGATGCAATATTGGAGTCAATACCTCTAATCTCTCAAGGGGTCTGCATTCTTTTCAAACTGTTGGGTTCTGTTCAATTACTTTCTTTTATTTCCAGGGTTGAGAAAAGCTAATAAGATTTCACAGGGTTTGAAACCAACGCTTAACAGAGAAACCAAGCTAAATAGCTGTCATATCCCAAGGTGAGGCTGTGAGTCCCAATTAATAGCACAGTTGTCCCTCCATTCTCTTGGAATCAATTTATAGCTAACTTCATTATCCTCTGAAGCCCTTTACAAAATGGCTTTCATTGGTAAATGCACTTTGGTGCTCTTTGTTCTCCTTCCTTCCCGGTGCCTATCACAACGCTTTGTTCAAATTAGGCGCCGATAAATCATATTTATATTCATCATTTTGAAAAGAGCCAAATACTCTCCTTTTCTAATGAAGTAAAAGATCAATTAATCAGAATTTAACTATCGATCAGCAATGAACATTTAGAAATTATAGAGTAATGGTGAAAGAATGGGTTGCTGAATTGTTCAGAAAAATTATAAACAGGATAAGGGTTAAACTTAGTGTAAGATTTCCCAAAGACAGTCCTCCTGGGCTGTGGTGGGAGCATGTAATTGTTTTCTTAAGGGACAATTAGTTCTTCCTTATTTGTGAGGGAAAGGGATCATCTCTGAACCATCAAACACCACTGAATAAGGCTGGAAATAGAGAGAAACAAGGACAAAGAGTGAGAAAGGCATAAGTAATCTCAAAGTCTTGGACACCAGCAAAAGAATAGCTTTCAGCCCCAGATTTACTTTTCCACACACTAAAAGTTGAAGAAAGCCATTAGAGAGTTTATGCCAATAGGTATGGTATGCTCCCCATGCTATGCAACCAATTACCACAATTTAAAATCCCTATTTGTTTTTGTCAACAACCTCTGGTTTACAGTTTCTGAAAATTAGCTGCCCA
The DNA here is from genome assembly GCF_052094955.1 of Ictidomys tridecemlineatus. Classification (NCBI taxonomy): domain Eukaryota; kingdom Metazoa; phylum Chordata; class Mammalia; order Rodentia; family Sciuridae; genus Ictidomys; species Ictidomys tridecemlineatus. The sequence continues at coordinate 106,343,158 of NC_135481.1, forward strand.
GGCAGGGTTCTTTGTTTATGTTTCACTGTGCTAAAATCAAGATGCCAGACGCTTGGATTCCTTTTCCAAGTGCTCACAGGTTTTGCTAGAATTCAGCACTTTGTGAATGTAGGTCTCAGGTACCCACTTACTTGCTGACTGTCGGCTTGCAGCTCCGCATCCTGTGATCCTTGAACAGAAGCTCCTACAGGTCCTTTCCAGAGCAGCAGCTACTTCAAGACCTAAAAGGGAATCAGTGTCCACTAGTCTCTGCAGGGAAGGCCTGGACACTCTTTCAATGGATTCATGTTGCTTGTCCAGAACTGTTCAGGGTAATCTTTCTTTTATCGCCCTCGAATCAACTGATTAGGATTCTTAATTACATATGCAAGACACAGTCACCTTTGGGTGAACATAAACTAAGCACAGAAGGGATATTCCATCTTAAACACAAGTCCTGACCATACTCAGGGGAGGAAATTATGCAGAGTTATGTACTCCAGGGGGCCAGATGGTGGAAGCTATTTTAGAATTTGCCAACAAGTACCAATAGAGCTTTCACAGATGAGCTTTTCAGATCAGTTCATAAATATTACTTAAGGATTCCTCAGTGATACAGCTGAATGTTGTCTTTCAAACATTGAGTCTGACAGTAGTTGCACTCTGGGGTTCAGGTGCTGGTTCTTTGTGTATATTCTTAAGATGGACAATTTGCTTATTGATCCTTAACAATTTGTTTATCAATTCTTAACCTTTCTTTTAGTTTCTGTTTTATGAAATTTAATCTATATCCAAGCACAGCATTGACTGCTTTGCATGTCATTTTATATTTCATTTTCTCTTAGTTCTCAAATATTTTATAATTTTTATTTTGTTTACTTGTTGCTCTATTATAAGTTAGAAGTCTATCTTCATTTCCAAACATATGAGGGTTTTTTTTGTCATTTATTTCTTAATCTTCACACTGTAGGAGACATACTCTGGTTAATTTAAACTGTTAAGTTTATTAAAATATACATTAGTTCTAGGTATATAGTCTATTTTTGTAAATATTCTGTTTGCATTTACAAAGAATGGCATTCATGGCAATCATACATACAAGACAATTAGGTCAATTTGTTAATTATACGATTGAACTCTTTATCCTTAATGATTTTTTCCCACCTGTTCTGTCAATAACTGAAAGATCCCCAACAGTGATTGTAGATTTGTCTTTTTCCTGTCATTAATCTTTTTCAGGCCTATCAATATTTACTTTAACCACTTTGAGGCTGTTATTAGACCTATACCAAATTACAATTGCTAAGTGTTCTGAGCAGCTCAAATTTGTGGCATTATTAAGAGTTCTTCATTAACTCTAATAATGCTTTTTTGAGATATCATCAATTTTACTTTGATATTAGTATAGATAAACTAACATTTGATTAGTGTTTGCATAGCATGTTTATTTTTAATTACCCAATTTTTTTATAATCTCATATTTTAAATGTCTTAGTATATTAGTGGATTTTTATTTGTTTGTTAATCAGGATTTTTTGTCTAATAATTGTTCAAACATTTTAAGTAAATATAAATGACTCATACATGTTTAATTATATCTCTTTGATTTTGTAATTTCTACTTGTTTTGTGTGATATTTTTTTTTTTTGATTTATTGTGGAGACAATGAGGATGACTATCATAATGAAGACAATGTTAATTCAATCCCCAGAGTGTACTTAGCTTGGGAGTTTATAGTCTTTTGATTACTTTTAGGGCTACTCTATATTATAATGCATCTTTTTTTTAATCAAAAGTAAGTAATCCTTGCTGCTTTTACTTTGTTTTTAGGTAATGGAAGCATCTAGAACACTGAACTCTATCCCATTAGTTTTGTATTTACTTCCTCACAAAACATTACTGTTGTCATATATAGCAATATTTATTTAAGAATTTTAACATATTTATTCCATCTATTATTTCTTGTATCTTGACCCTTTATTTGGGATCACATTTGTTCTGCCAAAAGAAATTCTGTAGTGATTTCTTTAGCATGGATATACTGGGGTTTTTTTTGTTTGTTTGTTTTTAACCATGTTGGTTTTTGCTTGTGTGAAATGTCTTTATTTTGTACTTATTCTCAAATTATGTCTGTGATGGGTACATTTAATAAGTTTTTATTTCTTTAGCACTTTCAAGATATTCCACTTTTCTCTAGATTTTACTAATTCTGTCTGGCGGCTTATCTGAATCTTTCAACACATTATGTCATTTTCTTCAGATGCTTTTAATATATTTATCTTTGGATTTGGTTATTAGCTATTTTACTGGATTGGCCAAATATAATTTTCTTTTGATTTATTTCATGTGGTTTTCATAGACCGCCTTGAATGTTATGGTTAATCTTTCTTAGTTATCCATGATTATCATCACTCCAAATAATTCAGTGTTCAAATATGAACAAATATATGCTGTTCAATATTTATATGTTCAAGAATTAAACATGTTCAAATATTGAAACTTTTCATGTGGCCCCCTTTTTTACTTTCTTATTTTTCTCTCTCTTTTTTTAAATCTCCATGATTCATTCTTCAAATTTTTCCTATCTTCTCTTTTATTTTCTTCTTATCTGTATTCCATCTACTTTAAAATAGATCATATTTTAAGATTGACAGAGTTACCACATAAAATTATAAAAATCTTGGTTAAATTTAAATTTGAGGCAATGTACAATTTTTTTATAAATGTCTCAAATATTACATGACAAAAATTTTTAGTATATGTATGCACCAAATAATGTGTATGTGTGTGTGTGTGTATGTGTGTGTATCCAAAGTAATAGGTTGGTTATTTATTTGAAAATCAAATTTAAGTGTTCTAATTTTTATCTATTAGTACTACATTCAACTATTATTAATTTTTGATAATTAATTTGAAATTTCAGTACCTGCATGTCTTTCTTTCCTATGGATTTTAGTGTTCAAAGTCTCTCATTTGCTTTTCATTTTATAAATTATATTCCAGTTGTTTTATTTGGATTCTCTGTGTGTCTATTTAAAGTTTGTTCTTTTTGTTTTCATTCAAGTCAATTCTTGAACGCTTTGAATCTAATTTTTCTTGTTACCATAAAATTTTATTTTATACTTGTTAAGAAAAACCTTAAGATATTATTTTACAACATGTATCATCATCTGAAGAAAAAATAAAACTTTACCAAAACAAATTATTTAAGATGTTCCTACAATAATTGAAACTATTTTACTTAAGACCATCCTGATTTTAAAGTAATTAATGTGAAAATATCCAAAAATAAATATTTCTAAACTGACCGTCTTTTTTATGAAGTAAAACAGAGTAGTTCTCAAAACTACAAAAGCTTTTTATGACTTCCCTAAGACTATCTCTCTCTCTCATTTACGTCATATGTATTTACCTCTAATTTTGCTAAATATGTAACTTAAATAATTTCTACAGTCTTGTTTTTTTTAGATATTCCGTGAGATATAACACATGTTCTGTGATGTACACAGATTAATTTATGTCAATGTTTATAGCTGCCACTCTTACATCTGAAAGAGGCCACAGCTATAAGTTAAAACAGTGGCCAGTAGCAACATTTAGCCTAAGCCATTTTTATGACCACAGATGCAGATCTTTACAAACTGCCAAGGAAGCATTCTGACGTGCTGTGAACTCTTTGTAGGCTTTTGATCCATTTCCTGTTGACATGGCCATGACCATGTCCGGCATCCTCTTCCCAGCAGGCAGCACGTTGGAACAGCAGTGTGGCATCAAATGTTGTGCAATTGAGGCTGGTGGATATGATGCTCAGTCACCATTTGACACTGTTGTATGACATTAGTTGCTAACTACTGGCTCTTTTGTGCCAGAGACTCTCCAGACTACAAAAATATGGGAGTCATTCTAGACAGATTTCTTATGGAACCTGACACCCCTATTCAGTACCTTCTACTTGTTTATGAGTATCTGCTTTTCTTTTTCTGGAGTCTCTAAATCAGCCTAAACCATCCCAAAGAGGCACTTTTAAATGTCCCCTGCCTATTGTGATTGGTCATATTGCTCATCCCTTCCCACCCCTCAGCTGTCCCTTCTGGTGAAGAACACCACCCTCCTCTAGGTCAGAGGCCATATCACTGACTACAATGAGAGCCAACTCTTTTGTTATTACTATTATTATTATTATTATTACATGTAGGATGGACATGGTTTGTAAAACTATAGAAGTAATTGAAGGCTCAGAATTTCATTATATTCCCATAAAGATGATTATGAAGCTTTTCTCCTGATAAGGGTCAGGGTAGGTCAACTTTAATCCTTGCAAGTGGTATCCAACCTCTTTATTCATTTAACCCTTACTTCTATACAGCCTTTTAGGATGTCAACCAAAAGTCCAGATAATTTATCATATTCCTTGTACTCTTAATGGGCACCAATTTTCTATATGTTTCATACTATGAAACTTGCACTAAAACTACTCAACTTGTACACATTTTTAAAGGTGATATTTTTAGGGTTAGTAAATGTCACCAAAGGGAATATACTCCAAATCCTGAGCTCATCTCATTGTCCAACCTTCTCATGGATCTTGACTTGATAAGTTGCTACTACCTTGATTTTCTCTGATGTATTCGAGAACTTAATTTTATATTTGTAAATATTCTAAAGGTTCTCATTAGGAAAAAAAACCACAACTTTTATTTGGGTTGATCTAGTCCAAAATTGGCAAAAAGTAGAAATATGCACAATTGAATATTTCATCTAAGAAAAAAATATATATAATATAATCATTCTGCTAATAAGTTGCAGAGCTAATGTTAGAACTCAGGTTTGCCTGATCCAAAAGCCTTTACTATCACACTGCACTATAGAAAGAGTAAGATACAGAACCTGGGAAACCATAAGCAGGTATAAACAAGAGCTCTGAACAAAGTTGTAGTACCAAAGATTTCCTTAAAACACTGCATCAAAAACAACTTGGCTGCAAAGGTAGTGCTACCTGCAGGGCTTTATAAATTCAGAAAATGTCAGTGATTATCCTTGCAGAAGCTACTGTTCCATGGCTATACTGAATCTGTGGATGATAAGGAAAAAATTGCTTTAGCTAAGGATCCTACAAAGATAGCTGAAATTCAACTTGAACTTCATCCTTCTGTTGAACATAAATGAAAAGATGTTCAGGGCCACAGAGACAAATGTTAGACTCATAGAAACTGTGAGTTAAACTCACCGATGTTAAGGAAACAGAGAATTTAAAATTCAAACTCATAGAAAACGAATAAACGGCAAGACAAAATAATCAAACTCAAATCCTTTTCATCTTCAAATTAGAGAAGGGAATTTGGAAAATCACAAGTAAAATAGTAAGGAAAGTTGAACTAGCTGAAACTTTCAGGGAACCTAGTGAGCAGTCCACTAACAAAAATCTACAGTGCTCAAGGACCCCGCTGGCTTTACATAAGCAAAAGAGGAATTTCATGATGAAAGATGGTTCTAGAGGTAATGTGCATTGCTATTCAATGCATTATTGAATTAATGCAAATTGAAATCCTTCTGAGACACAAAAGGGGAGAAATTGATAAATGAATATTTGCCAAAAAGGAAAGCATTGGATCAAAGAAGGGAAGTGATATTCAATCTTCTAAAACTTTACCCTAAACAATGAAAACTGAAAAGGAAAAAGTTTACAGTATAAGAAAGAAAGAAGACTTGGCACCAATCCCTAAGCTTTTCTCAAAACCAGGCTGCACTGAGAGTCATCCTCACAGTCCCACATGTTTTCAAATACCCATTTAAAAAAATTACAAAGCATAATATCTTAAGTTTCTAGTTAAAAATAAACTGAATAGATATAAAGTGGCAGCGAGACAAGATTCCTCTGTGAAGAACAGAAACCCTTGCTTTTTGTGCTCCAGAATAATGAGGGAGAAAGCATCAAAAGAATTTGCAAAGCTAAACCGTCAGTAAAGCATTTTTCATACATTTGTTGTGGTATTTACTTGGCATTTTAAACATTTTCTCTTGGTGTGACACATCCATTTTGCACATATGGGTTATTTTATTATTAACACATAATGGAATAGTTAGACAGGCAGTAACATTTCATGCATAAGCATGTGAAAATTATTCTAGCCTTTCAAATAAAATCTATGCTTTTGCTATAAATTCTGCTTGTGCTTTCTAATTCCCAGGTCTATACTTTATGTTGACTTCAAATCATTTTTCTCCATATTTTTACAGACTTAAATGAAAGTAAAAATTACCCTATTGCTTCCAATGTATAAAAACCTTTTTTATCTATTGTGCTATTCTTAGACAAACTCAGAATCTAGAAGCTCAATTCAATAGGCACCACCCAGGCATGAGAGGGAACCCAAGCAAGATGAGCAGACACTTACTCCACTGCAGATAATTGAAGAAGGGTACATTAGAGAGAGAACCTGGAGTCCAGATCTTCATAGCAGGACTGGCAGCTGACCACCAGGTTCATGGACAAAAGGAAACATTTGCTATTATAAGTTATTGAGGTTTGGGGGTTGCTTGTTACACTGCATTATTTTGACTATAAATTATTGCATCATAGATGACGAAGAAGACACTTCTGTAATGGCATACATATGGATTGACTTACATCCTCCTCAAAACACATGCTGAATTTCTCATTTCATGAGTGGAAATGAGAAATTGTAAATATGACCTTACTTGGGAAGAGAGACTTTGCAGATATAAGCAAGTTAAGATGAGACTGGACCCAATATGACCAGTTTTCCAACGGGAAGAGACAGGAGAAATGCCTTGTGAACACTGAGGCAGAGATCTGAGTGGCATGATGCAACTTGGAATCAACAAGCTGCCGTCAGAGCTAGGAGCCAAGAATTGAGCATGTCCATCACCATCCCGCCTCCTTGATTTTAGGCTTCTAGCTCTTGGAACAGTAAGAGAATAAATTTCTGTTGTCCAAACTCACCTAGCTTGTTGTAATTTATAATAGCAGCCTTAGGAAACTAATATAATATGTAATAAAAAATCAATAATTTTAGAAAAGCCAAAGCTGTACAGTAGAAGCCTAAAGTGTAGAAAGAATACTTATCTAAGGTCTGGGAATTTCTATACATTATTCTAAAAAAAAAAACATTCTATGTGACATTAGCAGAATGGATTCTAATCCCCGTAACTAAGACCATACATGTGTCCTTTTTTTTTTCTGTGAAAATTCAAAACCTGCCCAGAAATGGGATATAACCAGAAATTTCCACTCATGTTTTCCCCTTATTTTTTATCTTACAAATCCCCTTTTCTCATCTTGATTTTCTTCAATTGATTGAAGATCTTCCCTCCTTTCATAGAAATCCTTTCTCAAAGCCTGAGTTAGAAGTCACATTTAGGTTTCCATATAATTTTGTGTACTTCATAGATTAAGAACTTTATTGTTGCAATTCTAATTCACGTTTTCTCCCAAGCTAAACTCTGTGAAGTCAAAACTCTGATTATCTATAGCTTAACACAGTTTAACACAGTTTCGTCACACAAAAGAGGTAATCAATAAAGATTCATTGTGGGAAATTATTAATTTACAAACCAGAACTGCTCAGGAAACCTCTCAGCTTGAACTTGTGCTCTTCCTTCCTAGAATATCATAGTTCTAGTAAATTATAACTATGACAGGAGGCCACTTCAAAATTAATTCAATGGGTACCTTATCTTGTTTTTAGTGAAGACTTTGACAGACTATCATTTGAACCTCTCCTGGACAATCTTTTGTAATGGACAGACACTCATGAATATAGCAACGTGATTAAAAGAAATGTTTTACAGTGAGATGTATTTAGTTTCAATCTTTGGCTTGGTGCCTTATAAATTATGTGAACACAGCAAATTACTTAAGCTGTCTTACTGTCATTTTTAAAGCAAACTAGAATTAATAATACATATATCATAGAGTTATAATAAGAAGCAAATATCAAATAACTTATAATACAAAGCTATGATAAAAGTGCTGATATTTTAAAGATAATGATAGCCCTTATTATTATGATAATAAAATGAATTCACCTTCATAGAAGAGTTCCCTTAGCACAACTGAATGTGAAAAAAGACATATTATGCTGAATACAAAAATAAAGCCTTAAAAATGATGCATGAATCTTATTGTATTCATTTGCTAGGCGTCCACAGTCAAAGTGGCTTAAACAGCAGACCTTTATTTTGTCACAATTAGAAATGTCTGAGATCATGGTGTTGGCAGGTCTGGCTTCTGTTGGGTCCTCTTTCTGTCTCAAACATGACTGTCTCCCTGCAACTGCTCGTGGTCATTCTGTGGTGTGTGTATGTCCTAATCTCCTTATGCAAGGACAACAGTCAAATAGGATGAATTTCCATGCAAATTATCACATTTTACCTTACCTTTATTAAGACCCTATCTGTTGCAGTCTGGCTGGGCACAAATCAGGAGCCACTGAAGCAGGAACAAACTTTATTTCTGAACTCCACCAGCACGCTCCACACATGCTCCAGGGAACTCCTCCCGAACGCCATGCAGCTCGCCCAGGAACCAGCAGCCGGAAATATCCTCCGGAAATCCCTCCTCCTGCACTTCCCCAACCAATGGGAACTCTCTGGGAATCCCTGGGAATCCCCTCAAGAACTCCAAAGTAGCATGAGAACTGCAAAGCAGCAGCCAAGGAGGATAGTAATGCCTCGCCTGTCAATCAATACTATTGGGAAAATGCTAGGGGCCATTCTGACTCAGCTGTGGCTCTCAGCACTATCTTCAAATATAGTCACACTCTGAGTGCTTGGGGTTAGAACTTCCCCATATAAGTTTGGAGAGACACAACTCAAACTGTAGCATGCTGTCTTGGAGCACTTGTGCTGCTATAACAGAATACCTGAGTTTGGATCATTTATAAATCACTGAAATTTATCTTCTTCATGTTCTGAAGGTTGTGACTTCCAAAATCAAGGCATCGAAGTTTTGATGTCTGGCAAGACATTGTTCTGTATTGATGGTATCTGGTTAATGAATCCTCACATGGCAAAATGCAGAAGGGAAAGAGCAGGACAGAGAAGCCTCTTTCATAATGGCATTAGTTCATTCATAAGGGCATAGTTCCCTGGACTGTGCCACTTGCCAGAAGGTTCCATCATAATACTACCACATCACGGATTAAGTTTTAGCACATTAATTTTGAGTGGTATATAACAATCAAGGAATGGCACACCCAAATTCCAGTTTCCTGCTGTTGGACCAAAGCTGTGTTTCTTTACATTCTATATCATGTTTAGTTCATTGTCCTAAAGTTCATGTTTCATTTTTAAAATTTTCAATCTGTCACCTATTTAAAAAAATACTGATAGGAAATATAACTTTCATTCCTGAACAAAATTCAGCTCTAATCTTCTAGTTTAAAATGGATTTTGACAAAAAGTTATATAACTGTTGTTAGAATATTATCATTATACTTTATATGTCCCTGTGGAAATGCTGTCTTTCTCTCTCCTTTCTATTTCTATCACATTTTATTTATGTCCTTCAATACTGTGCACTGGCACAATACCCGTTACAGGCAACTTGTGTCCCTACGGGCTTCCTGCCTGTTAAATTCTATAGAATTTCTTTCCCTGACTCCCCTAAGACATTCTGAAGACTGTTTCTTTTTGGCAGTCAGAACTAGATGCATATATGGATTGTGAATGTCACCAAATCTGCTGCAATTCAACATTTTTAAACCTAAGTAAATTAACATGCATACCTGGTGGAACAAAATTTATAACTCTCTATTGCTGCCTAATAGTATTAAAGTGTAGTTCTAATAAAATAGAAACCTGGCTATTCCCAAGAAGTTTTATTGTATGACAATGGGAATTATTTACCAAATTTTTGTGTGGCTGTCCTTGTGATACTCAGGGGATTAGATCGTCACACCCTGTCATGTTAATTCAATCAACCAAAATGCTGCCAACATCTACTGTGTTCTGCCTTTCAATTGTGGAGTGTAGGTCACAAGGGGAAGTGACTCCAAGAAATTCTTTTTCCATCCTATAAAAGTAAAATCAAAGCTCATGCCCAACAATACCTGGACCTATAGCCTTACCTTTAGTACTCTCATGAAATAGTTCTCAAAAGCATGACAACAATTGTTGCATAGGAAATCATCTTTTTCTAGAAAGTAGTAAAAATTTGTATATGGAAAATTTTTGCTATATGGAAAATATATCTTTTACTAAAATAAATTTACATGTTAGGAATTCATTTGCAAATATAAAAGGAAAGACTTGACAAGTTGAAAAAGTAGATTGAAATTTTAGAAATGTTAAGTATTTTTTTGTAATAATTGGATGTTTTTTACACTATTTTATAAGATATTTAGTGTCATCAGTAAAGAGGGATCATAATAACCTTATTGTTTAGGTAGCTGTCATTCAGAGTGCTCAAGGAAATTTCCTCACTAAAGCACCTCTATAAATTTCCTCACTAATGCTATATAAATGGTACTAGAAAACAATTTTTATTCTGTCTCTGTCATGTAGACATCAATTTTATATGAATTAGTAATTTACAAGCAAAAATAAAGCTATAAATAGAAAATAGAATTTTTTTTCCTTAATTGACCCTTGATTAGAATAAGGCTTTCCAAACAACAACAAATGCCAAATGGCCTAAAGGAATATAACTGGCTAAATTATATAAATAGTTATAGTATGTGTGTACTTAGAAAAATTATCCTTCTAAATAAAACATCAAAAGGCAGTTGAGAATATCAATGAACTAATTAGTTTTAAAAATCAGAATGTTTTTGAAGTATGAGAGTATGATTTCTTTCTTTAAAAATAGTTTTTAAATCAATAAAACTGAAAAATCCAATAATAAAAAAACAATAACACTAAAAAGCTAGAAAACAAAAAAAGAAATAAAACACATTTTCAAAAGCAAATAAAAATATAATTAACCCATTCTTGTAGTTAAAAAATATTTAAAACATTAACATTTTTTGTTCTTTTAATAAAGTCAAATTTTTCAAAGAACGTAATAAACATACAAATTGCTTTAAGAGGAAGTTCTGAGGAAGTAATCAAAACAAATTATATTCCATGCTTTTATAATTATGTCCAAATAAAATCTATTGTTATGTTTAACTAAAAAGAAACAATTTTTTAAAAGAGTGAGTTTAATTTAAGTATGAAAAAAATCTAAAACACAAAATCCCCTTCATTCAACAACTCCACTGCTAAGAATATACAAGTAAATGAGCACATAGCATATTCACAAAGATTGTTTTAATACAAAAATATGGAAAATTTTTACCATAATTAAGTACAAGAAAAAATCAAATAGCTCAAAAGAAATTAAAAAAAAATATTTAACACAAATTATAAATGTTAATTTAATTTTCTAAAATACACCAGCAGTGAATAATAAAAATCCAAGGAATTTGGTCATTTCTTCAATTCCTTCACATTAAGATGAAAACAATATATATTATCTCTTGCAACAGAAAAGAAATCTTAATCTAAGAATATATTCTTTTCTTCTTTTGTAGCCACATATAAAATTAGAACTGCTATATGAGTGGGTCATATTTTTGGGTTACACAATGTAAAAAAAAGTACATCTATAGCAGTATGAAATATATTTACTTTGATCTCGCTCTGGTGAGAAAGGGCCAGAATGGACCTCAGTTCTCATTCATCATCTCTTTACGATGAACGCATTAATCAAGATAACACCATGTCTCCCATAGTGAAAGCTATGCATCAGGAAACATACGGAAACAGTTTCAGAAGAGTGCATATTTTCTGAGATCCTCTGCATTCAAAATCAAAACACCCCCTGTCCAATACACCTCGTATATTTCCAACCCAACATCTCCATTTGTGCTTCCCAGAACTGTAGTTAAAATGAAATATTGCCTCATGTTGGATGATGTTTAAGAGCACCCCATGAAATATTCTGGCAGCAGTGGACCTTCTCAGAGAGTGCGGGGAATCATAACATTGGCCCCTGGGGAGTGAGTCAGTTCCAGCCACCCCAGACTGTTTGTGCTTTTGGCAACTCAAAAGATGATGGTTTTACTTACCAACAGTATCCATTTGATTCCTGAAGGAGTGGTTGAGATTGGGATTCTTTGTTCATGTGAATTACTAGACTAAATCATATAAATCATATCCCAAGCTGAAAAATCAGGAACGCTTCTTTATCCACGTCTGTGTTCAAAGTTTATTCTCATCTCTGATGTAACAAAGATGTCCTTCACAAAGTAAGATCGTTCCATTAGTGTAGCATGATCATTAGTTTCTTAGATGAGTTGTTGGTATATTATTTTTCATAGCTCAGAGAAACAACAGCTGTTTACCTACTTGCTTCAAAATGCACTCATTTTTAGTTTTTATTTATGAAATTCTCGTGGACACCATCAGTCTAGGACTATAATCTCTAACCAAAGAATTTAAAACTATGTGTTTATCTCTATTTTATCATCACAACGGATGGAATGGCTAGGAAAAGCTACTTGATTGTGCTGCTTTTTCAATAATCTACTATGAAAATCAAATGCAATCATTTTAAAAGGACTTCAATTTGAAGATAGTAATTGATATTGAAAGTTTAAGGCCACATTTTGTCCTCTTGTTAGCACCTAAGAACAATTAAAAGAGGTTCATCTCGTTCATGCTCTCGACTCTTTTAATTTTTTTTATTATTAGCTGACAAATTATAATGGTATCTATTTACAAGTTAGAATATGGTGCTATGATATGTGTATAAAACATGGAATGATTAAATCAATATAACTAACATACTCAACAGCACCAATTCTTCTCCTTTTAATGGTGAGAACATTTGAAATTGACTCTCAGCAATTTTGAAATGTACAATACATTATTATTAAGTACAGTTACCAAGCCGTATAATAGATCTTCAAAAACTCTTCCTCCTAAGTGAAACTTTGTTTCTTTGGATCAACATTTCTTGATTTCACCTCATTCCTCCAGTTTCGGGCAACCTTTACTCTAACCCCTGCTGCTATTTAATTTTGTTCAGATTCTACATAGACAAGAGATCATGCCATGTTTATTTTATTCATATTTCTTCTTTTTTAAGACTGAATATTATTCCATTTGTACATGTACCATATTTTCTTGATTCATTCATTAATTGATGGAAACTTAGTTTGATTCCATGTATTGGCTATTATAAACAATGTTGCAATGAAGATGGGAATCCAAACATCTCTTTGACATAGTGATTTTAAAACCTTGGGATGTATATACTCAGAAGTGGCATCTATGTGATGGATCAAATGGCAATTCTATTTCTAGTGTTTGCATAGAAAAGTATGAAGTTTTCCATGCTAGCCACACTCATTTCCATTTCAACCAACAGAGTTCAGGGGATTATTTTTCTCTACACACTTGTTGCCTTTGTTATTTTCATAATAATCATTCTGGTAGGAGTGAGGTGGTATTTAATTTTGGTGTTAGTTTGCATTTCCCTGATGATTTATCGTAGAGCATTATCCATGGGCCATTTGTAAATCTTTTTTTGAGTCATGCCTATTTAGTTCCTTTGCCCATTTATTAATCAGGCTATTTGTTTCCTTGTAAAACTATTGTAATCAAAATGTAAAGGCCCTGGTATAAAAACAGACATATAGATAAATGGAACAGAATGGAGAGCCCTGAAATGAACACACACGTTTATGATCAAATTGATTGTCAACAAAGGTGACAGGAACACACAATGGGGAAAGGAGAGTGTTTTTAATATGTAGTATTGGGAAAAATTAGATATCTATGTACAGAAAAAAAATGACAGCACTTTTATCTCACATCATTTATAAAAATCATTTCATACTTTGAAAATCTAAAACTATTAGAAGGAAATATAAGAGAAAAGCTAGTCCACCTTGGTCTAGGCCATGATTTTTTAGACTTGGTCCCAAAACGTATGAGCAATAGAAGCAAAAATAAACTAATGGGATTGCATCAAATTGAAAAGCAGAGCAAAGGATAAAATTAATAGAGATAAGACAAAGCCTATAGGTTGGGAAAAATATTTTCAAAACGTATGTGATAAAACATTCATATTCAAAATATAAAGTACAAGTAACTCAGAAGAAAACAAATAGCCTAATTAAAAACTGACTGCTGGTGATACAGGTTTGTAATCCCAGAGACTCAAGAGACTGAGGCAGGAAAATCACAAGTTTAAAGTCAGCCTTAGCAACTTATTGAGGCTCTAAGCAACTTAGGGAGAACCTATCACACAATTAAAAAAAAAAAAAAAGAATTGAAAAAGGACTTGGGATGTGGTTCAGTGGTTAGGTCCTCTTGGGTTCAATCCCTGGTAACAACAACAACAACAAAAAAAGATAGCTGAAAATTTTTCTTGGTCAAACTGTGTTCAAGTTTCCAGTAAACAATGGGGATTTGCATTAACTGACCTGCATTTAACTGCAGCTTCTACAACTAACCAGCCACGCAAAGCCTCCTTCATTTAAACAGGAAGAACTCTTCTAATTGCATATTGCAAAAATCTAACTTCAATTATACCAAAAGGAGAAGAAATAATGGGTGCCATGACCCAAGCACAATAGGCACAGGTGAAGTTAAATTTAGAAATAACATGTCCATTTCTCTTTTCTTTCTTCTTGTCAAATTCACTCCTTTTAAATTCAGACATGATTTCTTGAGGCAGAAGGAATACTTCAGATGGGCAAATATAAGATTTGCAACCACAAGTGTGAAGGGGGTGATCATTTCCCACCGACTCAAGAGAGAGTACTGTGGAAATTGCTCTGATCCATCAGTAAACAAATGGCCATCCATAAAAACATTCCAGGGAAATAGAAGTCTATAACGAGGCCTACAAAAATTCCAAAATGCTCTTGTGTCTGTTGATCACAGGAAGGCCAAGTTGAGGTAATTTCCACTTTTGTTTTTCCCCAGTTTTCTTATCTGCAAATTAGTAATGATGAGATAAGGATTCAGGATAAAGAGAGACGAAATCTCAAAGGAAATGTCCATGAACCATTGAGATGTAGCAAGCACAGTTGTAAATCCTGCTCCACAAGCCCTTGACTTGTACCCTTATAAAATGAGGGAAATACGTAAGTTTGGGGAAATTGTTTGGCTCCACCCTGGCTCCAATTCCAGTCTGGCTCCTAACTAGAGTCCTACTATGATTATTGGACCCCTGAATCCAAGGAGGGGCTTCTCACTCTCTAGATGGCCTGCACTCTCCCTTGAATGTATATCTACTGTGTATGTACTTCCTGCATGAACCTGTCTGTGATGAAATTCTTTTCCATCATATATGCCAAAAACCTCACTGGTCCTGAGTTTAATTCCTCTTCCTCTTCAGAACTTCTGGGGCCCTTCCCATGGAGATCCTCTTCTCCTGTGACAATAATAGTACTTACTCTATAGAAATTTCTGTGAGATGCTAAAGACATGAAGTATGTAGTCACTAGAACAATTCTTGAACAAATAGAAGAAGAGTCAATAAGCCAAAACAATTGTGATGCTTATGTAAAAGAAGGTACATGAAATAATTTTCAGAAGGCAGGTCCTCTATTACATTAGAGAGGACATAAATACTTCTGATGTAAAATGTTCCAACTCAGGATTTTTTAACTTTACAATGATGCAAAAACATACCCATACCAACATTCTGTTTTTCACTTTCAGAAAGATACTCAATAACTGACAGAAGAGACTTGACTCACTATTATAAAATAGTCTTTGTGTTAGATGATTTTGCCAAGCTGTAGGCTAATATAAATTTCTGAGCACTTTTAAGTTAGGCTACGCTATGATAATGATGTCTGATAGGTTAGGTATTTTAATATATCTGAATTCTGATATTTTCAATTTTTGATGGGACTTTACCCCATTTTAAATTGAAGAGCATTTATTTTATTTTTGACTATATTTGCAGTTTTAAATTTCCATCATAAAATACACATATTTATCAGCCTTAACTCTTTTGATTTACAGAGAATCTTCATGTATTTTTATGTCATTGGTGAAATTTAATTTTAAACAATCATGACATAGTTTATTATGTTTTTTAATGTATTGGCATTTATTTGAATAGTTTACTTAATGTACTAAATCTTTTAACCATTGTAGAAAATTTTTTAAGAATATAGTTAACACACTGAAAAGAAAAAAAATAATAGTTTTGAAATCGAACATTGATAAAATGATAATATAATATTATTTGTAATGGGGATAAAAAACATCAAATTGACAAGTCTTTCAGATAAGGACAATAATGGTTTGCTTATTATTAATGAATGCTGTTCATTATACACAATAATAATTTTGGCAGTAATAAATAATCACTTCTCACCACATACAAGGAAATTATCATAATTAGAAAAATAGAGTCCATCTTTAATGAGTTGGCTATTTAACAGGCCTTATTATATAGTCCCACATTTTAATTTCTCTCAAGTGGTTTTGTGTATGATTATTTCTCCATTTTAACAGTGAACAAACTGAGGTACAAAAAGATCAATAACTGGTTCAAGTGGTGCAAGCCGGTCAGTACTAGAGCTCATATTTAAACCCAGCTCCAGCAGATCTCACAGCCTGTGCTTGTTACTATAAAAAATAAATCAAGGATTGACAGATCAAAACACCAGGGCTGGTACATCTGTCTGCTTTGTGAAGTACCCTCCTCAGAACCATCCTGAGGACCTCTCAATTCTAAGCATCCTGGTTCCAGGGAAGGTAATTAAGAGTTATGGCTTCAAGGGACTTCCTGCTAGGTCACCAGCTGGATTTCCACGTGCTAACAAAGATAATGTGAAATGTAAATACACAACATAATCAGGCAAAAATGAGTGTGTAAATTAGGAGCAAACGGCCCACTTTGCTGTGAATGTGCACAATGACAACCAATTACCATGCGGAATGTGCTTACACTCTTTTTTCCCACTATATCGGACACATGCCATTGCTTATAATATTGTCTGTTTTCTAGTTTTACATTATTTAAAAGCTCTCATTGCTGTTTAAATTTAAAAGAAAAAAGTCCCAGTAATGTGATGCTTATCACCTCAGATGTCCTTCCACTTATAAAATTTCTGTTTTATCTCTAATCTCTGATTATTAACTTATCTTTCTTTTCCTTATACCACTCAGTAAAGGGATGATGTGTGACCAGTATGTTTTACAAAAAGTGCCATAGGGTGTAACTGATATTACATAAGACCCATATTTAGCAAATTCAAGAAGAACTGAAAGATACTTGGAACAAATTTCCAGAACTTCTGAAGAATACTGATATGCAAATGGGAATCCAAAAAGGAGGTATAAAATATAATGTTTCCTGGATGCATTTGATCCTGAAACGCTGCTTCTTGGAGCATCTCTTGAAACCGGGAATTCATTCCACACTAGGAGAAACACTGACCCGCAACATTTTGGTATGCTGTTTCTGCCTCCAATTTATTCCCTCTTTTCCCACTGTCAATAGATTTAGCAGACTATAATTAATGTGTGTCAATACTTGTATTAATAACATTTATTACATACTGAACTATGTGATGAATTCTGCTAAGAATTTTTAGTTTATTTAGCTCAAAGCTATCCTTTGAAATGTGATTTTATTTGTTTGTTTGTTTTGGGTACTGAGAATTGAACTTAGGGGCACTGGACCACTGAGCCACATCCCCAACTCTATTTTGTAGTTAATTTAGAGACAGGATCTCACTGAGTTGTTTAATGCCTCATTTTTGCTCAGACTGACTTTGAACTCTTGATCCTTCCACCTCAGCCTTTGGAGATGAGATGTGTTCCCAGCCTTCTTTGAAGGGTTTTTATCAAGTAAATTTTAACATATAGGTAAATTGAAAATCTCAGAGGTTAGAAAAATACCCAAGATTACTTTGTTAGTCAATGGTAAAACATAGGCACTCAAGCTATCTGATTCTAATTCACCGTTCAAATTCTAGCCAAGTTTGTAAAGACAGCCTTCATGTCTTAAACACAGCTTACTTTTTTATTTTAATACTGTATCAGCCAACTTCCGTATCTTGTTCCTTCCATCAATCATTTGGCAAAGATAAATTTATAGACATTTGTTATCACGTTATGAAATTATGGTGCTACTTAATATTAATGAGTATCTAAGCTTTAATAAATAAATGGCTAATAAAGACTAGTTTAGCATGTATTTTATAAGTACTAATAAGTTTCAGTGTGATATTTTCATGCATACATACCGTGTGCACAGATCTTATCCAATCTTCCTTTTTCCACCCTATGCCAACCTCAAACACAAACTTCCAAATCTCTATTAAATAGTATCCTACTTTCAAGTCAATTATAGCTTTAGCTTTTCACATGAGAGAAAGCATGTGGTACTTGACTTTCTAGTCATCTAGATAATTGACATTCTAAGAATATTCTAAATTATATTTTATAATAAACTTAATATAATGCCTTAAAAAGTAAATTTATATACAGAAGTTTGAGGTTTAATTTTATCTATGTGTGAAGATAAAAATAGTAAAAAAATGTGAATAAAAACATGAAGATAATTTTCTTGATCTCACCATTTTAAACCATATTAGAAACAAATGCAGGAGTTACTGTTTAATCCAACTTTTCAATAAAACAACTTGAAAAGTTCCCAGTCATTTATTTCCCATGGCAGTTTATGTAGATCTGTTCATAATATACTTAATATTTAGCATTGAGAAAGGGCTGAGGTATTTCAGTTTGCAGTAATTTTTTCATAGGAGGCAGAGAAATGTTACACATTATCTTCATATTACTGAGTATCTATAAAACAAAACAAAATAATAATAAAAGGTATTTAAGTATAATTCAAAGAAATAACAAACCCATTATACATCATTCTGTCACGTATTTTCAGTACAGAAAATACATTTATTTTATTGCAATATGTATCTTCTTTTTTTCTAATAAATGTATGAGTAGACAGTGAGTGAATTATATAAAATAAGTTTGATATAATTTTAAAAAATATCTCTTGGGAAAACACTTCATATTAAACACAAAATGCAGTTTGGGCATTGCTGACTGTAAACTAGCTATAAGCTCCATGAAGGCAGAAAGTTTTTTGTTTGTTTACGGATGGATCATAGCACCTAAAATAGCCCTACTATGTTGAAAGTTTTTCATACATTTTAACTGCACTGGAATATTTAACATCCAAGACCTTGGATCAGGATCAAAATAATAGGTGATGTTAGAAATACAGAAATTTTGAGAATAGAAATTATATTAGTTATACAGAAACATATCCTTGGGAATTCTGAGAACCAAGGCTCCCTTCATGAAGTTATCACAATCCACAGAAGGTCAGGTTCCTTTTTATAAAATGGCTAAGTATTCGTATTGAACCTACAGCCATCCTCCTGCAAACTTTAAGTCATTTCTAGATTACTTTTAATACCTAATGAAATCTAAATGCTATGTAAGTAGTTGTGCTGTATTTGTTAGGGAATAATGACCAGGAAAACATCTGTACATGTTCAACACACTTGGAATATTTTTTTTTCCTAAAATGCCTCATCTGAGGTTGGTTGAATCCACAACTGTGGAACTTCTAGATATAGACAGCAGACTGCATTTGATCCCCAGATTGGGGTCATGGACCTGGGGTGTCTGCCAGCTTCTAAGCCAAGTTCATTGATAGGACCCACTCAACTCTACTCTGGAGGTGGAGATAAGCAATTTGGTTTAACAAGCTTTTGTGATTCTGATGCACAAAGTGTGAGGAATATTGCCTGCTTAGACCATAAGCAAAAACATCCAGGGAACCTATGCTCCTGGTAGAAAGTGCACAAAATGACACAGCATTATAGCATGTCAGATCATCAGCTAAAGCAGGTATTTGCAGTTGTCCTTAGGAACCAATCCACCATGAAATCAACCATGTGATTCAACATTTGACCCAAAGGTTCTATCTTTAATGATTCTATAATTATGATTTGGATAAGGACCAAAAGCCACTTACTATTGATCCATCTAATCTTAAGAAGATCTTGGTCAAAAGAATTATTTCTTTGACCAAGGGGTGTGTGTGTGAGTGTGTGAGTGTGTGTGTGTGTGCGTGTGTGTGTGTATGTGTGTGTGTGTGTCAGTTTCTATAGAGAAAGATTCCCCAAAGAGATATTAAATATAACCGCACAGCTGTACTGAGTGCACATGCACTCAGGATGCTCTGCTAAACAATCATTCAACCCCATTTGCATTGGCTAAAATTGTTCAATATATCAACTTTACTTTTTTTTTCCATTCACTCAGTTAAGCAAACAACAAGCAAAATATTGAATATCTGCTATGTGCTGTGCAGAATGCTAGGTGCTGGGGTTACAATTATAAGAAGAAAAATCAAAAAGCCAACCTTCTCTTTTTCCAGAGAACTTATTATCCAATGGTAAGACTAATATTAATTAAACAATCAACTAAACACATGTAAAATATCAACTACAACTACAAATTACCTATGTTACCATGACATTAGGAAATCTGATAGCTTGATTTTCTGTTTAAAGGTCAGGAAAGACTTTCCTAAAATGAGATTATTATCCTGAGATCATAAGAATAGTCTTTCTAATGATTTCTGTGTTTGTGACCTCCCTTATTTCTGAACTAATACATTTGCATTAAATGATATAACATTGTTCCTCAACCATTTATTTGTGAGTTTCAAATTATATAGGGCAGTTTCTTAAGTCTTATTTCTCTTAAATATTCTTGATCTTTTATAATATCAAGTGTATTACACAGCATCAGAGTCTCCACAGGAAAGAGATGGTATGCTCACTGAGGAAATTCTAGTAAAATTGAGACAAATATAATGAAAGAAATGATCAAAAATGATTATAAAGTATTTTAGGGTCAACAAACAGCTATAACTCTTTTCATTCCTAAGTTTGAAGAAGAAAAGGAGAGATTGATCATTGGGATACAGATAAAGAGTGAGAAGATAGATACCTAACAGGTGCCTTGGTCATCCATGGAAATACACATTACCAACCTGTGAGCCAACCTGTTGAAAGCTTGTGGAAAAGTTCCCAACATTATTATTTCCCACTCTATTCCCCCTTTCCAATTTCCTGCCAGTGCTTCTCCATGACCATTCCCAAATGCAAACTAGAAGACAAGGGATTCCAGTTGACTAACTCCATATAATTTTGTTTTCTAAGAACACAACATGGAATTGAGAAGGGTGGGGAGTGGATCTGAAGGGACAAATGGAAAACAACTAGTATGGTCAATACACATGAATTAGATGGTAGGAAAAAAGAGAGAGAAAAAATAGTTAATTAAACGTCCTGGGACAGAGACAGCTTTTAAAGAAGTCCAAGGCCAAGTGTCAATTAACTTCTCTGAACATAATTCTTAGGTCTGAACTGATGATATCTATGGTGCTAGAAATCTAGAAATGATTATTTTTAACTTTTATCAAAACATATAATAGTTTTCTGTCTCTGGGCTTCAGTTATTTACTCTAAATGAGCAAGTCGGCATTTGTCTTTCAGTGATGGGTGGAAGGGGAGTAATTAATAAGTAGAGAAAGATAGAAGAATAAAAAAAGGGTAGATTTGTTGCCACAATCATCTTAATACACAATAAATCAATCTTACAGTCATTATAATATTCACCAAATTTCCCATAATTCTTGAGTACCAAAAATACTACCTTATAATCACGAAGAAATTTTCTTCAGAGAAGAAACTTTCTTTAGAAAAGAAGTGTTCCTTTTCTTTTGGATAAAACACAGGACTTTGATAAAGAAATATAGACAATCTGCACAATTCAGTTCAAGCTGATGAAGGGGAAAAGTGTTTACCATGAAACTGATTTCTTGTAGCACTTTCTTTCAAAGTAGATATTTAAATTCAATTTTCTAACTCTTTCAGTATCACAGTTCAAATGACATCTGTCTAATAAAAAAAGATGTTTTAAAATTTAATTTGGACTTCGATTCAATAAATACACCTAATATCTGCTAAGCATTACTTATATACTAGACACCATGAAAAGTGCTTTGTGGAGTTCAATAATGAGTGTCTTCAAGTGAAATCAGAAATCTGTTGCAATTTTTTCCTTTAGAGTTAATGACAGCTATATATATATATATATATATATATATATATATATATATATATATATACACACATACAAGGCAAACTGATATAAACTAAAATATCTGGTTTAATAGGCTATTAATTTCTATTGTTTTAACACGTACTTCCAGTTTAAAAATGTTCCCATATTTTATTTGTACTCTTAAGCATTGCAAGATAAGTTCATTGCTATATAATTATTTTTCTATTTTGTAAATGAAAAGAAAAAGAAAAACTAAGGTTTAGATTAGGAAGTCCTGACCATTTGAAGCACACTTTATATCCCTACTTAGTCCAAAGGGAAAAGTATGTATTTTGAGAGAAATACAACAGACAAGTTTGCAATGTGGTTTCTGTGCATGAGTCCATTTGAGGCCATGGATAATGTTATGTGCTCCTTGGATTCTAGTGAACCATAATGTGTACTGGAAAGGCAGAGTTTGACATGGTAAGTTAGGGAGTCCTCACCCACAGCAGGATTTAACCAGGTTTTTGTTTTGTTTAAATCTACTGGTTCATCCAAATTCACCATGATACTTCCCCTCACAGAAAAGAAAGACAAGATCTATCTGTTTATGGGGATGAGAAAACAACACAATGGATACTTACAACGCATGAATTCATGCAAGGTTAAGCCTGCCTACTTGAGTACAAGGCTGATATATTCTAGGTTTTCTAAAACATCAACCAGTTTTCTTGTTCTGTCTAGAGCAAGAAACATTCTCCTATGTTACTGTTCGTAAGAATGGAGTGTTAACATGTGTCCAGACAAATTCCAACAGTGGTAATTTTTTTTTTTTTCGTTTCTGTGCATCCTCTGATTTGCTACCATGTTCCCAACCAAACTGGCAGCTCATCCACAGCTGATGAAATGATCACAGCTTTCTTCCTGTCTGGGTGTTACCTGTAAAAGGGTTTGGGGCACACTTGTGGGTGGCAAAGCATACATGTCCGGACAAGCTTACTTATTGTTAGCAACAAGGGCATGAAAGTTCCTGAGCTAAAGTTCCCACAGAGATGCTCTCCTCAGCAACAACCACGCTTTCTCTCCCCTCCCTTCTTTGCTTCCTGTAACTGTCTGGGGAACCTGGCCTCTGGAGCCTGAAGGCTGGGCCAACTCTGAGCTCTCTGGCTGGTGCCTCAATCATACCACCAATAGATTCCTGCCATATTATGCACAGAGATCTCATTCCCAACAGGTTTTTTTTGTTCATAGATCCAATTCTCAAGTGGATTTATACATGGAGATCTCATTCCCAACAGGTCTGTTAATATTTCATCTCAAAAAACATATTTTTTTTCCTTCTCTATTACTGAATGTACCAGGCAGGATTATAAAAATACACCTCACACGAGTTAGTAGCAAATAATTGGGAACATTTTTTTTAACAAGATTTGACTAAAATTTAACATACCTATACAAAATTGCTCAACCCTTAATATTGGTAAATTAACATGTAACTTCCACGAAGTTCAAGCAAGAAAATTATCAGGTGTGTGCCAGGATTCTCCATGACTCCTCCCAGTAACCCCTTTCCAAGGGTGACCGCTGTTCTCCTTTCTAATGTTGGATTTGTTTTGCCTGTTTTGAACTTTATATAAACAGTGTAATGTTGTATGTCATCCCTATATGGGGATTCCTTTGCTCAATCCTGTGTTCCTGAGAATCATCCACCTTTTTTTGTATAGTCAGTTCGCTCACTCTCACTGTTGAGTAGTAACCTGTTATAGGACTCTAACAGTATATATTTATCCATTTGACTGTTAGCAGTTATTTTGAGTTGCTTTCAGTTTAAAGTCATTACAAATAATGCTACTGTGAACCTTCTTATAAATGACTTTAGTTAGTCATACATATGCAATTTTGTTGAGCATATAAGTAGGAGTGGGAACTATATATAAACAAATATGTGTGTTTTTGCTTTAGTAGAGTTTGCCAAATGACTCTCCACAATGATTTTACTAAATAACATGACCCCTGATAGAGGATGAAAAGTCCTATTCTCCACATTCTGTGAACACTTGGGTTGATCAATTTTTCTTCTCATTTAAACGCTTCTGTAGATTATGTATTTAATTTGCATAATCTATTATAACACTGAATATTTTTTTCACATCCTTTTGCCCTTCATCTATTCTCTCTTATGTCTTTGAGGTATTTTGCTGACTTTTGTTCTTTTGGGCTGTCTTTGAGAAGAAGTTGTTTTGTTTATTTTGCAATATAAGTCTATTTTAGGTACACATCTCTAACAGATATTTTTGCCCACACAGTGACCTGATTTTTCACGATATTAATAGTGTCTTTTGATAAACAGGAGTCCTTCCTTTCAATGTTGTCCATTTTTATTATTTATTGATTTATGGTTTATGCTTTCTAATGTCCTAAGAAATTCTTGCCTACCAAAGTCAAGAAGAGGTTTTCTTCTTCCATGTAAAATAGTAATCCACAGTTTTCTTCTTTTAGTATAGGAGAGGGTCAAGATTCATTTCTTTTTTTTCCCCAGTGGGCTTTTAATTTTCAAGTTGATTCTGCTCTGCTTATTTAAATTAAACAAAATAAAACAAACGAGAACCCTTCTCCAGGGCACTTCCCCATAGCTTTTATAATTAATCAGGTAATGACAGACATAGGAATGTTTCCTGACCCCTTTCTGCTTCATTGATCTGCATATCTATCCTGACTCTAGTACTACATGTTCTTCATTCTGTAGCCTTGCCCTAAGTCTTTATATCTGATACAGCAACTTGTCCAGTTTTGTTATGTTTTAAGATCATGCTGGTTATTTTGGCCCTTTTGTTTTCCACGTACATATTAAGATGAGATTATCAGTTTACACATATGCCCACATACAGGAAGAAAGAGAAAGATGTGAATATGCAACACACTCAATACCCTCTGAAATTTTTTATTGTTACTACATTGAATCCATTGGTGAAGAACTGACAAGTTTATGATACTGTCCTCCAAATTTTGAACATGGTAAATTCTCCATTTAGGCTGTGTTAGTGTCTCTCAGTCAGTTTAAAGGGTCATATATAAAACATTCACACCTTTTTTCTAATGATATATTTCTATGTATCCTGTTCTTCTGCTATCATAATAATATCTTGTTACACATAATTTTATGACACTTAGGACCTTGTATGTGGAATACAATTTGCTGTCATATACTGACATATTAAAAATACTAAATTTACTTAAGTTTGATGTTCCATTTCTGGATTAGATGGGATTTCTTCATAATTAACCATGTAATTTGTGAACCGTCAAAGTTCTATTTTTCTTCTAATTCCTTATGTCTTTCTCAATCATTTTGTAACTATTATATTTACAAAATAGGTCTTTCTTCACTTTATCATTATTATTATACTTTAGCTTTATGTTATAGTTTTGTATATTTGTATATGCATCTACATCTACCCTTTATTGCTTCTTATTCTTTGATGCATTCCTACCAACATTTTTAGATCACTCCCAATGCCTGAAAAGATTTCCTTTTAGCATTTGCTTCAGTGTGAGTTTACTGATGAGAAATTTTCACTTTTCATACATCTAAAAATGCTATATTTGGTTGTGACTTTTAAGTTACTTTATTGCATCATCTTAAGGACTAATAATAACAGTGATTCCACTCTCTCCTAGTAGTTCTTATTTCTTTTGCCATGTATAATGCGGATTGCTGCTGACATGAAGCAACAGACTTTCTCCTTCCCCTTTGGTTGTTTATGGTATTTGCTCTTTGACATAGGAAATCGGCAGTAGTACTCCAATACAGTTAAGTCTGATTTTTTTCATATTCATTCTTTTTGGACTGAAGCAGAATTTGTAAGTTAATGCATTTATGAGTTAATATTTTTCATTAGTTGTGAGAGATTCTACAACTCTTCTGACATATTACTTCTTCTGCATTCTTACTCTTCCATACCTCTCAGACTTCAAATACATTGTATTTGTCACCAACCCTACATAGCTGTTAGGTCCTTTTGTGTTTTCATCACTGTTTTCTCAAGTTGTAAATTTTCAAGGAGCTCATCGTCTACATGTCTAGTCATCTCTGAAGATTATAATTGAACTCATCTATTGAGCTTTGAATTTCAATTACTCTCTCTCTCTCTCTCTCTCTCTCTCTCTCTCTCTCTCTCTATATATATATATATATATATATATATATATATATATATATATTAGAGTGTCCATTTCATTCTGTTTTACTGGCTCCAACTCTCTGGGGGAAAAATGTCTACCACATCACCCATTTTTTTAGAACATATCAAATCTAGTTGTTTTGAAGTTATGGCTGGTAACTCCAATAAGTGGGTCAAAGGTCATTTTTAAAATTTTCTCCTGATCCTAATTTTTGTGTGCCTAGAAATTTTTTATTAATTCCAAACATCACATGTGATTAATTGTTGACTCTCGGAATGCTTTTACCTTTCTACATAGGGCTTATCTTATTTCTCATAGGTCAGCTGGAATAGGAACAAGATAACCTTAATCTACACAAGGACAGAGCTGTCTCTGAATTGTTTTTCAGTTTCTATAATCCTACATCTACCTCTGATACCTCTAAGTATAGTTCTCCCTGGGAACCAGCAGAGAGCCAGGGTTGTTAATAGGCTGGGTCCTGAGCCATTTCTCATGTAGCATTACTAAGCATTCTTGCTGATGAAAGACACTCAGGATTTATTACAAACATCCCAGGCTTGTGGTGTTAGTAACAGGAGTTGTGTAAACACTTTGAAAGATGGTGACTTAGTTGGCTGTCACTACAAGGGAACCTTCAGCCACCCTACATTTATGAGAGGAGGTGCCCCTATGATGCCGTTACACCCTTGGAAGGCAGAGGCAAGGCACTGGGTCACCCTCCCTCATCTTGTGCAACTCTGTAACCACTGTTGTTTCTGTTCTTTCTCTTATTCTGTTTGTTGTATATCCCACACTCCATTTCAAAAAAATTTCAACTAAAAATAGAATTCCAATTCAAAAGGTAAGACAACATTTCTACATTATTCTTAAAGTTTACATTTCTCTCATTTCATTTAATCTATGCCCTTTTACTCTATCACACAATTTCGGAGAGTATAAAGAATTCTTTACAGGTTTCCTACATGGAAGCATCTTTGAGCTCTTTAATTCTTATCCTATCCTGGACATAGCTATGCTTCAACATCCTATGACTATGATTTTAAAAAGGTTTTTAATTAGTAAAATATAATATACATATGAAAAATTTCACAAATCATAAGAGAATAGGCCAATGAATTTTAATATGCTAAATACACTTGGAGCCAGAAATCCAGTTTAAGAATGAGAACACCAGCACCTGTAGGCCCCCCAGTTCTAGCCCCATCACTTTCCCCCATGATGACCACACTCTCCTCTCTTACAACTTTGCAGGTCAGTTGTACTTATTTTGACATTATATAAATAGAATCATATAGCAGTTACTTTTTCATAAGTGATCCCTTTGCTCAGTTTATGATTTTATCTGTTATTTCATATAGTTAGAGTTGCTTCATTCCTATTAGTAGACAGTTTCACTGTAAATATATATATATATATATATATATATATTCATTACATAACTGAAATATTTTTCAGTTTTTTCTAGTTCAAAGTTTTTCAGAATAGTGATTCTATAAACATCACTCTATATGTATTGTATATATGCATGCCTCTATGGATTATATACATAGGAATAGAACTGATGGGACATAGAAGAGCTCATTATATTTTCAACATATTTTATTTTTTAGAACAGTTTAGATCTACCCCAATATTGTAAAAGTATTATAGAGTTTCCATGTATCCTGCATCCAGTTTTCCCATTTTATTTTTACAACTTGTTATAATAATTAAATGATATTAAATTAATATTAACTAATCTCCATAATCTGCCTAGGCTTTTTTTTTCATTTTAACCTGATTTCCCTTTTCTGTCCTTGCATCCCCACAAGAATATATGACACTTAGTTGCCAGGTCTACTAACATTCATCATAGCTGTGGCAGTTTCATAGACTTCTGTTATTTTTGAGTAATTTGAGAGAATTTGTGTCACTGAACTGATTCAGTGGTGCGGTTGTGGATATGCTGTGGTTGTGGATTGTGGGGATGTAAGCCTTCACAGTAAAGCACAGTTTTCATCATATCACATGAAGGGCACATACTGTCAACATGATGTGACTGTTGATATTGGCCTTTATCCCCAGAATGAGGTAATGTTTGTCTAGTTTTCCCACTGCACATCTACTCTTCCTTCCCACTTCTGTGTACTTTGAAGGAGGAAATTCTACTCAGACCACACCTAAGGCCTACAGAATTATGCTACCCCTCTTTTAGAGTACCTACATAAATTATTTAAAATACATGTAGATATAGATAGTTTATCTTCTGTTCCCCATGTGTGAATTTATTTAATCATTCACTTATATTAGTATAGACTCACAGAATTTTCTTATATTTTGAACATGTTATTTTTTAATGTGCAAACTAAAACACTTAAACATCCACCAGCTTTAGATTGGATTCTAAAACACTGAAATCCTGCTGTGGTACAAGTTTTTATGGACCTCTGGTAATTTCATATGTCTTTTGAGCAGAGACATTGTATGAGTCAGTAAGAGTTCTCCAGGGAGATATAATCAACAGGATGGATGAATGGATAGATAGACAGACAGATAAGTACATAGGTATATTCAGGTAATTAATTAAGGGAATTGGTTCATATAATTATTTAGACAAAGTCTCATGATAAGCCATTGGCAAGCTGGAGACTAAATAAAGGCCATATTGTGTCTGGGCATGTACAAAAGCCTCAAAACTAAGGAAACCCAGTAGCATAACTCACAGTCTGAAGCTGAAGTTCCAAGACCTGCTGGAGATCTTGTGCAAGTTCCAGAAGTACCAAACTGAATAAACTGGATTCTAATGTTCAAGATTGGGAAAAGAAGGGTATACCATCTTCAGGAAAAAAAAAAATTAAAAATACTGGGGGCGGGTTTACCTTTTCTCTGTCTTTTTATTCTGTCCAGGATATCAACTAATTAGATGTTTCCCACTTAAATTTAGGATGAATTTTACTTATTCCACCGACTCTAATGTCAATCTCTTTTAGAAACACCCCTGTGAACACATCTTGAAGTAATGCTTTACTAGCTATGTAGGTATCCTTTAATCCAGTCAAGTTGACTCCTAATATTAGCCATTATAGACACTAACTCTCTTCTTATTTGGACTATGTTTTCAAGGGTGTTTGCATAGCAAACCAACTGAGATGTAGTCTCTACATTCAGAGCAGAAGTCAGATTTTATTACTAACCTGTAAAGAAGACTTGAGTTTTCAAGTCAGGATTCCTCAGATGTTATGGGAACCCAATCTAAGTGTGGTGTCTGCCTGGGTTGCTCTGCATTGCACTTATAGGACTTGAGAACAAAGTTAATTGATATTAATATTTATTTTTCACTGAGTAATAAACTCCTTTGTTTTTGACACTGAAGTCTCTT
Source organism: Ictidomys tridecemlineatus (assembly GCF_052094955.1). NCBI lineage: Eukaryota > Metazoa > Chordata > Mammalia > Rodentia > Sciuridae > Ictidomys > Ictidomys tridecemlineatus. The sequence goes on from NC_135481.1 coordinate 106,372,754, forward strand.
GACTTCTGTGAACATTGTGTCATACTAACTTCTTAACCTGTATGTAAATTTATAGCCCTATTACGGTTCTGGAAACCCTCCACAATGATATAAAATAACATACATAAAATTTCACAAATGAATATATCTGCTGTGATCCTATGTCATAGCTTTAATGTCCTTTCTGTTCACCTGTTAGGCCTTTACCTCCTTGGGCTAATGAAAACTGCTCTTACAAGTAACCTATATGAGCTTCACCTTTGCCTTGGCTGATGATCCCTCCACAAGAAGGTTGTGCCTGGGTCAAGGGTACTGCCTGTCATTGCTCATGAAGCTTCATCTCCATGGAGTGACACTAGTACTGGGCTATGAGAGACAGCCCTGAAAATGTCTCTCTGTGCAATTCCATGTTCTATACAACTTGATATGTGAGCCCAAACTCATTTCTTTAAACTAGAATCCTGAAAACTTTGACATGTTCATGTTTCTCTTTTCAGCATCAATGTTTTGAAAATATGTGGGAATAGCCTGAGTAAATTTACCCAATGTTGCTTGTAAATATCTCTCACTCAGTCTAAAGTTTTTCTTGAAACAAAGTGAGAGTGTGAAATTTGCTTTCTGCAAATGTGACTTTTGTGCATCATTTAGAGTTCTTTCAGTTATAAATAATAGAAACCACCAGCAAAATTGGCTATGCTACAGGAAGAGTCAATTGTTTTTTAACCTATTGAGTTAAAAAAGAAAAACAAAGTCAAGCAAGGCTTGCTTCAGTAGCTAGACTATGTACCTGGCTTTCTGTTTTCAAAGGAAACCTATTTTCACTCTGCCAGGGTTCAAGTTCATCTCATAGCAGACCATGTGTCTTCATGGTGGCTGCATATAACTATAGGGGTCAATGCATTTATTTTCTGGTTTATGTTTTTTGAATGAAAGAGAACATCTCTCCTCCTACAGTCACAAAACAAAAACCTTAGGCTACACTTAGTTTTCTGGGTCCATCTTGAACCAATCATTTTGACAACAGCATCAGTTTTGAAATATTATTTAGATCAGCCAGGAGATGGGCATAATTCCTTGTATACCATTGGTAGAAACATAATTACACAATGGGACATGCATTTAATGACTACTGGCAAGGCAAAGATATTTATTATTGCAATAAGAATCACTGTGGGTAGGAAGTCAGGAGGCTCAGTTTTGCCACTAACTAGCTGTGGAATCATAGGAACATCATTCAATTTCACCTAAATGACCACATTTGTGATATGGAGATAATAATTTCTGAATTCATCTTACACACACACACACTCTCACACACACACCATTTTCCCACCAAGGCTAACAGTCCTATCTTATGTATCAAATGATCCAGTGAATATAAAAATATATTGGAAATGATGAAGCATTATATGCATTTTACCAGCCATCTAACATTAAAATATACTCCCCATTTGTCAGATCTATATTTAAATGAGGCCAACTGCTTATAAATTATCTAGTAATCATCATTCAGTTTTAGATATCGTAGCTTTTAAAAGGGTTCTTTTTTTCTCCCTTTCACTGTCCTTCTGAAATCTTTTGTAATTATCAGATATTTTCTGCTCAGGCAGTAAAATCTGTTCTTGTAATGCCAAGGAAACAATTTTATGTAGAGCTCACAATACACACCAAGAGACAACATGCTTATGTATGAGATGTGTGGAAGGAAGTATTTATCAATATTATAATATCAGGCACACCAGAGGGGAAAAAATATTAGGTAATTTGATTACTCCTTTCTTCCAACTATCAAATTCTCTTTAAACTTTCTTACTGACATCACTCTTTATCTTTCCCATTAGATAAGGCATTGGTGTTAGCCAGGGAGATAATGGTTTTGTATGTGTAGCCCAATAAATAGAGCTTAAAAGTTTATTATCAAACATATTGCATTCTGCAATAAAGGTGATCTATGCCCCTGAAGCCCATTCAGCACATAGAAAAATGCTAAAGGATCAAGATGGGTGTTTGTCAACCTCCTGTTTAGGCAGATCTACACAGAAGGAAACATCAGCTTGTCAGAATACATTCTTCTTTCACTCTCAAATGTAAAATCAGTTCCAATTGAAAATGCTTTAGAGAACATGCTATGCAAATAGAATGGATTTAGCATTTACCAAATGAATGAAATATGGTCTTTGTGTAAGAACCTTGATCTGGAACCATGAACTAAATCCTGAAGAATAGTTCCATTAACTTCCTGAGAGCTCTTCCCTTTGCCACCCCATGCACCTTTCTCTTCAACATGAAGTTGCATCCTGGTGGCTAACAAGGCAATTGTGCTTCAAGTGTGCACTGTCTGACTTGTAAAGTGTTATTCAAAAGATTGAACCACGATAGATAAGAGCTGAACCTACATAACAGGAGCCAGGGCAGGCTCCTCCGCTTTAGTGTCTCATGGTTAGAAGATCAGGGTCAATGATAGCTTCACCTCATAATATTTTATTAAATAAAAGAAATATGGCTTCAAGTTCATTTTAAAAGTAGAGGAGAAAGGAAGCAGCTGTTGTCTTTGTGAAAGTGAAGAATATTTCTACTTCTTTAAAATGCAACTTTATTAAGAATGAGTACCTCTCTGAAATATTCCCCCAGGTTACTTTTCTAATCTACATTAACTCTTATGCACTGTAAGGAACGAGAGTTAGCAATCCCTGTCCTAATTAAACCAAAATTCAAGTGAAAGTTGTGTCCTGCCATACAGGAATTCTTCTTTCTTCTACTATGATCTTCATGCTGAATTTCACATACAAACTATGCTATTTTTTTCTTGTTATTTATGCACTCAGTCCTTGGCATACCCTTTTCAATCCCTTTATCCTCCTGACATTGAAAGGTCCTTCCCTGCCAGGTGGCTTTCCATCTCCTCTTTGAAGCCTCAATCATAACCATGGTTGCTTGAAAAGCCATGATAAACAGGGTGGCTTTGTTCATATTGGTGACATATGTGCTATCTAATGTCTAGTCTCATCACACCATGAGCATTATGCACTGCATAGAACTTCAATCTCTGGGTGTCCTACCTCTTGTGCGTATATCTGACAATCTTTGATTAGTTGATTAATTCTTATTAAAAGACCAGAGACATTGTCAGACCTCTAAAGCTGTGTTAGCAAGTTTAGAGCAAGAAAGTCGTTCAGCACACATTCTCTTCTTTATATTGTATTTTTTCTTTTCCCTCCCCACAGGTTGAAATACCCTGCAGAGACTAAAGCATCCCACAGACACATCTTGAATCATTCTGGCAAATCACCTGGACTCAAACCCCCATGCATGGTACAAATTTTCTCTTCTCACAGACACTACAATGGGTAGTTGAACATGTGTAAACATATAAATCAACTGGAGAAAAGCAATCCTTAGGGATGCAGACTTCTCGGTGTGTTTTGAAAACATTCAGCAGGAAGGTAATGCCACAGGGATTTCACTAGAGAACTCCATTTTATTTCTACAGCTTCTTGAGTAGCTAAGACTTAAATATTTGGCTTTAAGGGATTTACTCTTCACTACATGGCCTACTATGTTCAATGCCTGTCTTTTTGCAATACAGTGTCAAAAACAAGCTGTCAACTTCCTCTTTTAGAAAAGCACATCCTGTAGTTCTCATCTTTTGCTGAAAGGTTTTGTTCAGGAAAAGACCCTGCAAATCCCCTAAGATGAAGAACTTCCCACAACTCATAGGTTTGGTTTGACTCTTTGATCTGCAGCATCATGTCATCTTTCTTACTGACTTTGGGTGTCGGTGAGGATTCTACCTCTGGTTTCAAACAGAAATCATTTGACATGTGCAAAAGAAAAAGAAAGAAATAAAAGAAAAAGAAAAAAAAAAACAGCCCCATTGAAGACCTCCCAAAAAGTTTGGAGTTCGGTTCCATGTGGTTTATTTTTATTCTTGTTTTAGTCAAGCTGGTTTGCCTATTCCACTAGCATATGCACCATATGTGAGAGAAGACTGTTAAAAGCTCTTTTAAACAGAAATTCCAGGAAGGAAGAGATGAAACTAAACAGAAAGAAAATGAAATTAGCAGTTCTTTGCAACGTATGTTTAGAGGGGAAGGCTGACAAGAGAGGATTAATGTTCCTAAATTCTTTGTAGATACATTTATAGGGGATGGAGGTTTGAAGAGATAAATTTAAAATCATGTTAATTTTAGAAACCCAGATCCTTAAATGAAAGCCAAGCCTAAACAGGGAGACCTGCCTTGCTTTTCTGATAGTTAGATTTGACATGGCATCCTCTAGTAGAATTAAAAAAAAAAAAAAGATTGAAATCATCTGACATTTTCTTTTGTTCCTGAACATATTGGAGATGTGAAGCCCATGAATATGGATTTCGAGATCCAGAAGAAGCCAGAATTTATCTAACAGCCCAATAAATCAGCACTTGTTGAATTTTTGCTTCATGGTCAAAGAGAGAAATCTTGCAATTCATTCCCTTCATTTCTGCTTGTTAAAAGAAAGATAGAGAATCAATATTTAAGGAATTGGTGAAGATGAATAGTACTCAGTACTGAGGAGTCACTCATTAAGTGAGGTTTGTAATGAATTTTAGGTCAGTAGATGATATTTTGTAAATGTCTGTCATTTGAGAGAAGTCTTTTAGAGAATCATCATTGTGTGGTACAATGAATAGATTTAGCTTAGAGTTGGAAATTGAATGAAATACTCCAAACGCCATAAAGAAACTGAAGAAGAGGGTAACATGTGAATTTCCCAAGGTCATTCAGGTAAGTAAGGTCAGAACCAGAACCAAAAAATTGAATGTTACTTTCAACCTATATCTGATACACTTGACCAGTTTCCCTAACTGACTCTAAACACTGTGCCGGGAATGAGAAACAAAAAGCAAAAGAAGAAAAAATTCATGCTATGCCATGAGTTGAGTGTTTATCTCCTCTCTGATCTTCAGGTTGAAATTTATCTCCAATGCAACAGTATTAAGAGGTGTATCTTTTAGATAGTAACTGAGTTAAGAGACCACCACCTTTATAAATGGTATTAGGTGCCCTTATAAGAGATTGCAGGAGAGAACTTGTTCCATTTTTTAACACTATGTTGTAGAGTTAACAAGTCATACATCAAACCATCAAGTAGAGGCCACCAATACATCTTAGAGGACACTAGACACCAACTTGCATCTCTTAAAGGCTGATATCACAGGGATTTGGAATGCAAATCTGGAAGACAGACTGTCTGAGTTCCAAACTTATCTTCATCGCTTTACTAGTTTTCATTTCTTATGCAATAAATTATCACTAACATAGTGATAGAAAATGCTAAACATTTGTTTCTAGTTGTTATGGTTTGGATTTTTCTTTCTTTTTTTTTTTTTTTGGTACTGGGGATTAAACCCAGGGTCACATCCCCAGCACTAGTTATTTTTCACTTTGAGACAGTTGCTTAGGGCTGTGCTAAATTGCTGAAACAGTTTTTTGTTTGTTTGTTTGTTTGTTTTTGTTGTTTTGTTTTGTTTTGTTTTGTTTTTTGCAATACTCCTGCCTCAGGCTCTCAAGCCATTGGGATTATAGGTGTACACCACTGAGCCCTGCCTGCAGTTTGGAATTTACATGTTTCCCTAAAGCTAATGCATTGAAGTCTTGATTCCCAATGCAGTGCTGTTCATAGGTGGGGTGTTTGGATGGAAATTGAATCATGGAGGCTGACTAATGAATGGATTAGTCCATTTTTGGATTCATAACTTAATGAGACTTTTGGAAGAGGTGAAAATTTTAGAAGCTGGGGTCTAGTTGGAGGAAATAAGTCATAAGGGTCATGGTCTTGAGGTAAATATCGGTGCCCTGGCCCCATTCTGTTTCTCCCCCCGTAGCTTCCTGGTCACCATGAACTGAGCAGTTGTCCTCTGTCTTGTGCTTATGCAATGATGTATTGCCTTGCTGCAGGCCTAAAACCAACCAAGCCAAGGAACCACAGACTGAAACTTCTGAAATTGTGATTAAAAATAAACCTTTCCTCCTTTAGTTCCCTCACTCTCAGGTGTCCTCTCACTGTGACATAAAGCTGACTGCCACTCCAGTTCTGTGGTTCAGGAGTCCAGGCATGCTATGAAGGGGTACTCTGTTCTTAGTCTCCCAGTACTTGCCTAGGCTGTGTTGTCATCTGAAGCCCAGTGTCATCTTCCAAGGTTTTATCATTTGTTGACAGAATTCTGTTTTTGTTGCTATAGGACTCATGGTGGCTTGGTTCCTAAAGATCAGTAAACTGCTTACTTGTAGGAGAACCCCAGTTCCTCTTTAAGAGTTTTCACTTGATTAGGCTCAGACCATGCAAGATTATTAACTCAAAATCAATTTATTGAAACTTAAATGAATCTGGTGTAGTAGAGCACAGCTATAATCTCAGTGACACCGAAGGCTGAGATATGGGAGGCTAAAGCAGGAGGATCAAACATTTGAGACCAGACTCAACTATTTAGCAAGACCCTCAGTAACTTAGTGAGAACTGTTTCAAAATAAAAAAATAAATAAACAAATAAAAAGGACTGGGGATGTAACCCAGTGGTAAAGCACTCCTCTGTTCAATTTCCTGTATCACATAAAAAAAAAAATCCTGAATTAATTTGGTAAAATAGTTCACTATTGTCATATTCCACAGGCCAGAGCAAGTCACAAATTTCACTCACACTCAAGAAGAATGGGTTGTATAAATGCATGACTCAATAGTGACCAACTTGGGAAAGTCTGAACTTCCAAGACACCCAACTTTGGGCAAGGTCTTTAACTTTTTTGAAGTCCTTATTTCCAGATTTGTAAAAGGGAACTGGCAGTTGAAACTACCTCCTGGGTTTGCCTAGAAATTGAAATGAGAACATTTATGCAGAACAGCACAATGACACCACATTCGCAGAAGGTGTTACCTGTCATTTTCAATAGGTATATTGTGCAGAAGGTAAATGAACCATTGTATACCAAGTGTGAACTGTCTTTAATTATTTTGAAAATAAGAAAGATTTGCATAATACATATTAATAGAGTATATACATGTGTGTATATGTACATATGTTTATGCACATATATGTATATTTATACATGAATACAAATATATTCATACATTTATATGTTTCTCATATAATATATTTATATATATCTCACATATATATTTAGTAGTCTTACCTAGTCATTTATCTAAAGTCTTGCTTCAAGGTCAATTGTGTCTAGAAATGGATGTTAAATTAATAAATTACCTTCTTTTGAATTTCTTGTTGCAAAAGTTCTTATAAACTTCATTTATAAGAAGTTTATGTACTTGCTATCAGTATTTCCCAAACTGTTATATAAAACTCTTAATAGTAAACTCTTTTTATATGTATTAGGTTGTTAAAGGATTACTCAGACAAATAAGCCCAGAATATTATGGCTTAAGTATATTTTAAAATGTCTTCATCCTTGGAAGAATTTCTAAAATGTTGTTGAACACAGAACCCCACTTTCCCTTCCAGTGCATCAATTTCTCTCTAGAGTATATTTTCACACCAAAAAGAAAATTTTCAAATGCATGACTTTGATCACAACTATCTTTCCATTTTAGGTCCTGCCAATCTCTGTATGATGATTCATGAGGCTTTTTGTGTTTTGCACACTTACTGGGTAACTTCTGTGTACCAGTTATAGTCCATAAGATATTTTTCTTTCTTCTTACAATGCTTCCAGGAAAGAAATTATCCAGATTTTATTGTGTGGAGTCTGAGGGATACCAATCTACTTAGCATGACCTACCCTTTAGAGGATGCAATCATTGCACTCAACTCTTTGCAGTTCTGTGTGATTTCCATCATGCCACTGATGGTTTCCTAGGCTGAAAGACATGGACTAGGGTGGCCAAACACTCAGATGCACTAACATAATTAATATAACTAATCAAAGCATTACCCCTTGCTCAAAGGGTGTGGGAAAATGTGTTTGACCTCTTGAGTGATAAATACTTGATGCTGTGAGAAGAATTTTTTGCATCCCAGATCCTACTAAAAACATTCTAAATGTCCAATCTATTTTCCTATGAATGATGTCTGGCAAAAATTACCCTTGCAATGAGAAAGAGTATGAAAAACTATGAGTAAACAAGTCTTCAACTTTGACCATCTTCATATTTAATAAAATATGTATATTGTTTTTTGAAAAATTTTTAAACATAGGACTGGCTTCCAATAAAGAGAAAATGAAAAAGAAATTTTAAAAAGGGCTATAAATAAAAAAAAATGGATGTCTCCCACTGTCCCAAATATAGCTGCGTGCAGTTACCCCTCCCAACTTTATCAATCAACTGTTGACTGCTGTAGAAATTTTAATCTTTAATCATAATTTTAATTTTCATCTCTTATTTTCATGTTAGGCACTCTCATGTAAATTTTTGTTTATTTGTTTGTTTGTTCATTTTGATAGTAATGGGGATGAACACACAGCCTTACACATGCTAGGCAAATGCTCTAGCAGTGTGCTGCCTCCTGAATCCAACTTCATTAGGCATTCTTGAAGGTTCACATTCAGCTCAAATAATCAGTATGAAAACTCGAGTGGATGAAAGAGCTCATAATTATTTATTTGTGGCTTAGAATAACCTGAAATTTGCTTCAATTCATGCCAGGGACAGTTATGTTCTTTCTTGACATCTTTTTTAATTATTTAATTATCTAATTTTACTGTTCTTTTATCTTTTCACCTATTTGTTTGAATTACCTTCTAATACAATATATATGATAGTTTTTTTTTTAAAAAATACTTATTTAAGTAAAAAATTCCTACTAACATCAACTTGTTATAATGATTATCAACCTTGGTCTTGCCCTCAAGATCAGTTCAATTTAATAGAAATTCCTGCTTTGGGTAAAATGTTCCACACTATCTACACTGTCTGGTACAGTAGCCACTAGACACAGGGGGTTATTGAGGACCATATGCATTTAAAATTTCATTTTATTTTAACTTCATTAACTTTGTTAACTTGAACTTGAAAAGCCACATATGGCTAGAGGTCTCCATATTGCAAAACAGAATTGTACTTGTAATATGTTTTCTTCATTATTATGTCTATCAATTAAGGTGAAGCTTGTTTCTGTGTAATAATTGACTAAATAAGGTTAGATCCTCTTTCTTTCTTTTCTTTTTATTTAATTATATTTGATGTTGTTGGTGGTGGTGGTGTGGGGGATTAAATCTAGGGATGCTTAACCAATGAGCCACATCCCCAGATCTTTTATTTTTAAATTTTGAGACAGGGTCACTGTAAAGTCCTAAGAACCTCACAAAGTTACTGAGGCTGACTTTGAATTTGTAATTCTCCTGTCTCAGCCTCCAGAGTTGCTAGGATTACAGGCATGCACCACCACACCCAACAGGAGTTCAGTTTCTTTAAGGCCAAAATGTCAGAGGAAATATACCTAAAGCAGTAGGAAGAAGGGGTAGTATTTCAGGGATGTCAGAGACCCTGGCTCCATGCAATATTGGTTCTATCATTTGTGACCCCCTACTTTCTGGACTACATTGTAAGCCTGAATAGATGGAGCTCCTCCGTCCACCAGAAATTAGGCAGAGACTAAGAAGAAAATAAGATGTGATATCCCACAATCTTTTAAGTCTCATTTCCAGGCCCCAGAACCTGGAACCAGAAATTCTATTTACATGCTCATGTTCATAATCAGTGTCAAGATTACACTTGACTATAAAAGACAAATGAGAATAAAGTTTTAATTCTTTGCAGGCATTTGTTTAGAAAAAAGAAATCATGGGTTTTACTGCTATGGAAGGAGGGAAAAATCATGGAAATGACTATCATTCTCTCCTTCATTATTTAATTTAAAAAAAACAAGATAAAACTTAAAAAAGGACAGGGTATCTGTCTTTAAACTGGTTGCTGAGAGAAGCAGACTACGAGAAGAGAAAAGCCCTAAGAATAAAAATTTCCACTCAATGAAATTACCTAAGATCACTTCCATTTGATATTTACAAAGATGAATTTGGAAACGACTATATTTATTTGTTAGCATTTCAAACTATACACTTCTTTTGATGTTACTTTGAAAAAGTTCATGAATATCTCAATCTCTCCTAGATTATGAGCTATTTTATTCAACACATGTAAACAAACACCTCAAGTAGTTGTTTTTTTTTTTCTGAGTTCCAACAACAGCTACAATTATAGTGCCTAAAGAACAATTTCCATTCTTTTTTAGAAATTGGAAAACAACTTGAATTAATGCAGAAAAACAATGCTAGTCCTCACTAATTGAAGTGTTATATGTAGCTTTTCTTTCTTTTTTTTTTCTTTTTTCAACTGTCAATTGCTCTGAAATTTTCTGACTGTTTTGACCATCCTCTGAGTCTCTGGTACTCCAGGTAAGACTCACTAACAGGAGGTTTCCTCTGAAATGTGGAGGAAAGTACAGAAACTGTGAGAAAGGATTTAGAAATCTTTATGAAATGTTGACAGAGGAAAAATGTCAGTTGGGACCTAAAAATAAAGATTGGAAACTCATGTTCTACATATCTTCTTAGTTTTTCTAGTAACTTTTACTGTATTTTTTACAAAAGTAATGGTCTTCGCTATACCCGGAATTTAAGTAAAAAATATAAATCTTGTTCACCTCCGATAGATTTAGAAACAAAGCTCTGAGCCCCAGTTCCCACTTTTCTTTTCTGCCATGGAATACATTTTTCCAGCAATGTTTGCATTGTAACAACAACCACAAGCAAAGGCGGACATTATTGTTGTTTTATAAATGTTAAAAACGGGAGAAAAAAAAACAACCCAGAAACACTCTCTGCAAATAACCAAAAATCCCAGTACAAACACTCCTGTCTTTCATGCTGCAAGAAGAGTACCCTTGTCCTGTCTCTGTCCTAAGGAATGTGCCAACCAGCGGGTCAACCTTGTTTAACTTGGGACTTAATCTGAAAATTGCAATAGGGATGGGAAAAACCCAGATTAGCTGGAATGTGATTGTTATACAGGTTTTGTTTGGTGTTTTTACACATTCAAATAACAGTGTGGAAAGAAAGCTCCCAGGGCTTGCTACTTGGCAAAGGGAGACACTCTACCAATGCGTGCCCTAGTTTCTAGACCACATCACAGCCTGCCATCCACCCTCTGTTGACTCATCCCACCACCAATTAAACATATGTAAGTCCCAGAGACCCAGAACTCCCACAGAGGGCTTCTGCATAGGCCACATTTCTCATTATCACTCACAGTTTAGTATTCCCTCACTCAAACCCTGAAATAAAGTTAAGGAGAACAAAAGTCAGCAAGCCTTTAAAACATCTCTAAAGACACTAAAGCAAAAACACAAGGTAAAATGGAACAGGTCCACCAAAATATTTCCATGGGAGTTCAAGGGTAATGAATTTATATTTCACAATCTAGAAAATCCCTCTCCTCTGTGCTCTTTTTCCGATGAAATTCGTACAGATGGAATATTACAAAAGTAATTTTTCAAATATAACTTTTTGTTGTTGCTACTTTTTTGGTTTAGGATAGAAGTGAAAGAACATTAACTCCTCCACGTTGTAATCAAGTCACTGGAGAAACTGACTCTAATTAGTTTTACAAACTGTCTTACCATGTCTCAGGTTCCATCTTACCCTGTGTACAAAATAGGATGCAAGCTTGCTGTGTTAGCTTTTCATAGCTGTAACCAGAATATCCCACAAGAACAACTTAGAGGAGGAAAAATGTATTTTGGCTCATGGTATCAGAGGTTCAGTCCATCGTTGGCTGACCCCAGTGCACCGGACACAAACTGTGACTGAACATCATGGCTTTATAGTGTGGCAGATAAATACTGTTGAGCTCAGGGTGACCTGAAAGCAGAGAAAGAGAGACAGCAAGAGAAAGGGGGTTCAGGAAAGATAAACTCTTTCAAGGGTAGGCGCCTAATACCTACCTTATCCAGCCATGCCCTCCCTTCTTAGAATCACCACCCCTTTAGTTCTTTCAAATTATTAATCCAGCAAATAGATCAAGCTACTGATGAAGTTACAGTTCTCATAATCAAATCATTTCACCTCTGAACATTCTTACATTAATACACCTCATGTCTGAACCATAATAAGTTGTCTAGAATGTTTTGCTTTCCTTGTTCTAATTTAGTTTGGTGAGGAAAATACTGTCCTCTTTATCCTGGTGTTCTCAGAACATTGCACAAGGAGTGGCTCATAGAAAGAACTCAATGAATATTTTTTTAATTGAAAAAATTTCCTCATCCTCTCATGCTATTCACATGATTAGATAATTGCTTCTGGGCCAGATGGTTTGTAGAGAGCTTCTTCTAACACTTTTTGCCTCAAATTATTAAAATAAGTAATGGTGCATACACACATACACACGCGCAAACAACCCAATTTGTTAGATGTGAAGAAAGAAAAATGATTTTCTCTTCCTGTCTTGGTAGCAGAGGATAATAGCTCCATAATCTAGGCATACTTTTTTTAAGGAAAGGTTGTCACTGGCAACAAAGGCAATGTTCATGAATTGTTAACATCAAGAACATGAGGCATAGACATCCATTTTTAGTTTCCTAATTTATGGTGCAAGAGGTATTTCAAAGTGTCCTTGGGACTGCAAGCTGTTTATTGAAAGTGTAGTAATTCCCTCCTTTTATGGTATATTCTTTCCTATCTCTACATTCTTGTCCATTAGAATCAGGTAGCTTTTAGTCTGGTACATTTTCCCAAAAGCAATTTAAAAAAATCAGAGAAAGAAAACTTATCTTTTTTATGGCTTATTTCACTGAAAGATGTAGTAAAAGAACAAGATGTGCAGCTAATTTTGGCCCACATATTTTAACTTAAATAGGGAGAAACATTTATTAAGTCACACTATTCTTCTGGATGAGTCACTTGCACCAGTTAAAATTTATTTTTGATTCATGATATTTTGAGTTGCAAAATTCTATTTGAACACTGACCATTAATTTGATCTCAGATTTTTCCAATCAATATTTTTTGAAAGAAACTGGGAGTGAGAAAGGAACAAAACACATTCTCCAGAAAAAGAAAAAAAAAATTCTAACAGTTCTGCTCACTTTAAACCCAACCCAAAGAGTAGAATGTTCAATTCAGTGTTAAGTCATATATTCAAAACAATCAAATTATTTAATACCTGGTTAAAATTATAATTCATATACATAATGTCAGTGATTTTTGTGTTATTTTTACAACTTTAACTGACTTGGTTTTCTTTCTAGATTTTTGTAGGCCTTCAAGTGGAGGGTACCATTTTGTTTTCAGGCAAGGATTAAGGCAAGGAGAGATGGTAGCTCCCTACACCACTTGGCAACCTTCAAAGTCAGTGCTCAGAAACACCCTGCTAACTGACATCCTAACATACAATGAACACCAAATAATTGTTCCATAAATGATGTTGGCAAAAAAAAATATTTAAGTTTGTCTAATTATTTAAGGCTTTTATATTCACTTCTGGCTGAGCAATAAATCATCCATAAAGTTGCACTATTCACTAACAGAGGGAGTTACTGGCTCCCTTATAGTCCAGAATCATAAAAATATTGTTATTTATCTAAGGAATTAATAATAATATAAGGTAAAAAATCACGTGCAATAGTTTCATTCTGCTTAATTACAATATTTTTTCTACTATTCTTCAATTGGCACTTCATCCATTTTTTTTTCACTTCTTTTTGCCTCAGTTTTACACCTTCAGGAAACATGGGGAAATGAATGGCATGTTCTTCAGAAATTCATGAAGATTATGGGAAATGCATGAACGTGTTTAAAACACTGTAATAAAGTAATCCCTCACAAGTGTTTGGCATTAAAAGTGCTGCTGATGCTCACCTTACCTTACTTTCTTAGGGTCTTGAAGTCCTCCGTGCCCTCTCCTCTATTAGGTGAAAGAAAAGGCCTGGTCTCAGCCTTCATTTCTGTCACACATGTGATTGGGAGATACTGTGACATCCAAAAAGCACTCCTGGAAGACACAGTCCAGTTTTCTCTTGGGTTCATCCTTTCCAAACTGAGCACTTTGGACCACTGTAAGTCAATGGTAAGTAAATCACAGACTACATGCAATACGCTCTTTTCAGTTGTTGCTTTGTTTTTAATTTATAAAATAAGACTTTTAGTATGATTCTATTAGAACAATGTGCTGCTTGCTGAAAGAGAACACTTATGAACATTTATTTGACTTATTGCTTTGTATTCTCCGATCTTTCTTGGGATCTGCATAACTGCTGTATATTCTTCAGTGTCTCATAAAACCATGTGTAGGAATTTTTGCTTTAGCATTTTGTTAACGTCCTATACCGAAGGACACTATCAAAAAGTCCTATTAAACTTTATATTACATTCATTTGAGGTGCTGTTTATTAAACACCAGAACTCACTTGATATGTCAGATGTCTTTTGAAAAGTTTACATATTTAGTTCAAGTTACCCTCATTACAGCTTCCAGAGGTAGGCCAAGATGTCATTGTTCTTCCTTCATATATAAAGAAACTGAGGATCAGGGAGATAAAGTATCTTGCTCAACCAGAAAATGAGGAGGCCAGTATGCAAATTCCATTAGCTTTTCAGGGTTGAAAATTATCCCCCCAAAATTCATGTCTACCAAGAAACTCAGAATGTGACCCAGTTGGAAAACAGGGTCATTGCAGATATAATGCATCAAGATGATATCATACTGGGTTAAGGTTGCTCCTTAAGAAAATAAATCAGAGGCACAGAACGTATCAGGGAAGAGAAGTGTGGGAAGACAGAGACAGAAATTGGAGAGAGGCTGCTGCAAGTCAAGGAATGCCAGGTATTGCCAGCAACACCAGATGCTGGGAAGAAGCAAGCAGATTCTTCTGGTGCCTACGGAGCAGGCATGGCCAGCTTACATGTTGATTCCTGACTTCTGGCTTCCAGATCCTACATAGAATCAAATCCTAGTGCTTTATGTCCACCAGTTTGGGGTAGTTTGTTACAGCAATCCTAAATACCCAATACATGTATGTACAGAAATACCAAGAAAGCATTTTCTATATTATGAACATTTTCAGTATAAGTTTAATTGCTAATATTTTCAGTGTATTCTGTCAAATTTGTTTTGTGGATTTGAGGATTGCAATCATTCTATTTCCTTTGTCCGGAATCTAATAGAAATTACAGTTATTTATTCAATAAAAATATATTGAGTATTTCTTACCAAATATATACTAAATGCTGATGATAAAAAATTAACTAAGATGTGATGATCCCTGACATCAAGAATTTTAACAAAATAGAGGAGATAAAATCCTAAATATTGTAGTATATGAAGAAATACAATCTATTATTTAGCATTAAAAAACATTTTGTATACTCCTATATACACCTTAAAACCAAGATTTTAATTATTTAATCAGCAAAAAAAAGAAAGATATATCAGGCTGATTCTCTGTGGATTGATGAGATCCCACTCACACAGATTGCAGCATATCAATGAAATTTCTCTATCCCAAATCCCATGCACACCCTTCCAAATGCAAATGCATTAATGTGTTCTTTTGTCTTGTCTTAGCCTCGCTGATGCAAAGTTTTAGCTTTTCTTAAATGAAATGGAGTCCTATTTGTCCACTGATCTTCCCCAGGAAAACAAAATGAGAATAAATCCTGCAGTAGTTAATGCTCCACTTTTTAAGGCACTCATTAAAAATAAACAGTAGAGAGAGGCAATTACTGTTAACAAACACGGGCATAAAAAACACAAATAAAGGAACATTAACATGAAAAAATAATTACTCAATCTTTCATCCAGATGCCTTTGTCAGCTCCACGCGCTGACACTAACAATTCAGTGAGCGCTTGTTGCCGGCTGCAGTTCATCTGTTCAATGTTTTCCCCTCTTGTGTCTCACAGGAAGAGAAAAATGATCAGCAATGTCAGTGAATTCTACTAAAATCTACTTAAAATACGGCACTGACTCCTCTGTTTTTCCTTTCTTTTTGTGAGTTTTTCAGGTTTTATGTTTCTTATGAATGCAAACTGGTGGCGGAAAAAATTATCACAGTGACAGCTGCTTTATTAATGGGTATAAGCAGTGGTAAAATAAATTTTCTTTTCAGGGATTCAGTGCTTGATAGAGGAAGGATTTGAATGTGGAAAAAAGCTTAAAGAAGAATATGCTAAGTCTATTTCATCATCCCCAGAAAACGACTTTGCATTTACTTGACCTGACATATTTTATAATTAAGTCTCAAAAGTTAAGTGTGTATGTGTGCGTGTGTGTGAATGCATGTGTGTGTATCTTCAGGTAAAAAAGAAACAAGCAACGTATTAATGTTAGCACCTCTTTCTGGAAAAAAAAAATAGGAGGTGTGTTTTTTTGGTCCATTTGATAAGTTCAGCACATTGAACTTGCTCTGACCTGACAGATGCAGTGCTGATAAAGTTTGACATTGTCATACTCAGGGTTTAACCTGCCTACCCTGCATTAGAATCATCTTCACTGCCACATCCCAATGCAGATCTTCCTGTAAGAATACAACTCTTGCATGAGTCCCCCAAGTGATACTAACTCAAGATTTCTTAAAAATTGTCCATTAAAATATCATCACCAGGGGTCAAGCCACCAGCGTTTACTACCAAATTACAAAGTCATCTTGAACACAGTGCATGACTTTTTAAAGCCTAAATTTTCTCCCCCAAATAGGAGATTTGGAGAAAGTGATCTTCAACATCTTTTCTGATG
The DNA here is from genome assembly GCF_052094955.1 of Ictidomys tridecemlineatus. Classification (NCBI taxonomy): domain Eukaryota; kingdom Metazoa; phylum Chordata; class Mammalia; order Rodentia; family Sciuridae; genus Ictidomys; species Ictidomys tridecemlineatus. The sequence continues at coordinate 106,389,449 of NC_135481.1, forward strand.
TTCTTTGGTACTGATGAATCAATCCAAAGCTGCTTATGCCTTCAACCGATTCCTCTGCCTACCTCTCCGGATCCTCTTGACAGCTAATGAGCAACTTTACTGGAGAAAGCTGGAATCTCATCATCTGTGCCCTAGGGCTGCAACTGCTTAGAGTAGCAGATGGATGAGTAAACCTACACATTACATCAAAATCTAAATGTTTATACAGAAAAATGCCGGTCACTCTATATGCCAGTTTGACTTAAACCCACAATATATGGTAATTGAAGCTTTTTAAAAGAAAAATATACTTTGCACATGGTTCTATGAAAGAAGTCTATGTACAGTCAAATAAACATCAGCAGTGCTCCAACAAAGCACTTTGGTCATCTTATCATTGCATGGTTTGTCAGATATTCTCCATGTAAGACGAAAAAAAGAACAGAAATTGAGTTTGAATCCTGTCTAAGCAATTTACCATCTTTGTGACCTTGAGAAGTTACTTGTTCTCTTGCAGCTTCATCTATAAATCAAGAATTATAGTACATACCTTGTGGCAGGATATAGTACATACAGATAGTCAGAGACGGCTCAAACACAACAGACCATCAATCAATGATGGCTATTATTGTTGCTCTAAGTCTCTGATATGGTAAAATAAATAAATAAATAAATAAAATGTTCTTCTCAGCTTCATTGAGTTGTCATCTGCTAGGTGAGAAATTAATTTTTGCATCTTTTCCTTCAGAATATTGAACTATAAAATCATCCGGTAATTTCCTATTGTTTTTATTACTTGATTTTCTTTGCTGTGCAAGTGATGAGAGGATTTAGAGTCTGGAAAAAAAAATCATTCAATCTGAGGATAACCGGAACCAGTTAAGAGAGTTGAGAGAAGACTAGCCATAATAATTTACCAAAACTTCTGTAACATTGTAACTATCCAACAATATGAAGAAATTAGTGTGAGAATAGATACTTGGTGAAGTCAAACAGATTTCAGTTTCAGTTCTCATTAAATTCTATTTTGCATTGACTCTGATATAAAAAGGTGGGATAATCTGCTATGTCAAGAAGAAATCTAATATGTGTTAAACCTTTACTGTTGTGGAATTTAACAGTGAGCTTTTTTTTTTTAAAGAGAGAGAGAGAAGAGAGAGAGAGAGAGAGAATTTTTAATATTTATTTTTTAGTTCTCGGCAGACACAACATCTTTGTTGGTATGTGGTGCTGAGGATCGAACCCGGGCCGCACGCCAGGCGAGCGCGCTACCGCTTGAGCCACATCCCCAGCCCCTTAACAGTGATCTTTATACCTGCAACCTCGTGTGTATTATATGAGCTCAGAGGAAAGTTAGTGAAGGAAGACCCTGTCCTTGTCTTCCACTACGTCAGTGGTTAAACACACCTTGAACAATTTAACTACTAACATGAACATGTGGACAGAAGAGAAATTAATGTTTCTCCTCAACGATTAGACAACCAATGCAAAGATAGAATAATAATTTTTAAAATTACGATAAGTTTCTGTTTCATAAGATTTTCAACCTAATTTTCTTGGGAGGCTCCGTTGTATGGTAAAAGAGCCAAATCAAGGGATATGGGTACTATGATTTGTTCCTCTCTGTGGCTAGAGTTCTAGAAAACTATATATATCGTCAATACATGTCCCTCAGCCTAACCTGAAATCTTTTCTCATTTTTCTAGCAATCAGAAATCTCCTCAGTCATTACAAGAGCCAATGTCTTGGGTTGCCTGGCATAAGATATTCAGTCACTGGTTCATGGAGCTGTACCTACATTATAACCAAGAAACAACAGTATATTATTAAATTGACCACATCTGGCCAATGGGTACAGTAAGAAAGAGAGCAAGGTTCTCCTTCATGGAAGAACTGCAAGGAAAAGTTTGAGGTGTGTCAAACAACACTGCCACCCACATTCTGTGGCCAGCACTGTCTACAGCCACACCCAACTCCCGGCAAGACTGGAAGAGATAGGACAGATATTTCTCATGAGAAGAAAAAAAACAGGCCTGGTGAGGCTCTATCCAGACTCTGTCAGCCAGGTGTCCTGTCATTACTTTCATTCAAAATAATCACTGAGTGTCTAATACAGACTGCTGATGCCAAAGATCCAGTACTGAGAAAAACCAGCCCGTTCCCTCCTTGCCAGAGAACCGAAAAAGAAAATGTGTGTACCAACGTACAGAAACAAAATTTCCTAACATTTGACAAGGTTAATAAAATACTGCTCCTTGGGCACACAAGCATTTTGTTAAAATGAAGGGACATTTTAGCCATTAGACACAGATGTAATGGAGACTCGTTATAAGATGCAGTCCTTGAAATTGAGTAACAGGAACTTTATGGAAACAGTCACTATGCTTAGCCTGTTGGGTCACAGCCATTCCCTGACCTTCAGTTGTTTATTGGAGAATTACACCCCCACAATTCACTGTTCCAACCAACATTGCGGAGTTTCTCCTGGGACAGGTGAAATTCAATATTTTTAGCAGCCCATTGTACTTTTAGATATTTCTGTTTTGCTGTCCTGTGGGGTTAACTGGGAGTGATAAAGTTCAGGTGAACAGCTCTTTCAGTCTAAACAAATCACATGCTTTGGCCACCCAATGATTTACTGAATGCCTAGTGACCCCTGAGATTGTGTCTCTCCCCATCTTATTGCAGTAAATCAGTTTTGTCGTCCTGCAGAGCTTCCTTTTTATGTATGTATGTATGTATGTATGTATGTATGTATGTATGTATGTATTTATGTATCATTTTTTTGTGAGTCATATCCTGTAATATTGCTTTGTAATTAAAAGGTGACCTTTAAATATTCTTTTCCAAGGTATTTGTTGAGGTTCATTTGTTGCCAAGTTCATGTTTATTTTTGTGTGAACATTTCATGAATACTTTTAAAAGTCCCTGTAGTATAATAATGTTTAAAAATATTCACTCCTACCTCCAACTCAGTTTTATTGGAAGAGTTTACTTCCCTATTCCATTATGTTGAAATTGGTCATGTGACTTGCTTTGATCAAGGCGTGTAGAGGATGTGTGTGAATGCTTTTGAATTTGTGCTTAGCCTTGAGCTGAGAGTTTATGAATTCAGTGTATGAATGGCAGGTGGAAACAACAGTGAACCAGCCCCATTATGAAGCCTCAGCAAGTAACAAGTATTTCCACGCGGCCATTGTGAAGCAACCACTTCCATGAACAGGTGAGCCAGTCATCTTGTGGGTCCAATTAAGGTGAGAAAACTGTGGGACTCACCTGATTGTTTGAAACCTGCTTCAAATTGCCAACCATGCTCAATTCACCCACCTCAAACCAACCTATGAATGCATGAGATTACAACAGCTCAAAGTGGCTTGAGGACACATAGAAATAAATGTTATTTTTATATGTTGCTAAAGTTTTGTCCTGGTTGTTAGGCAGCAGTAGCTGACTGATACAGGGCTTTAATGCTCTGTGAGGTACAGGATTTTATACTTATATTTATCAAATATGGTCAGATAAAATTGCTATTCCAGTTCTTTCAACAATCTTCATTTGTTTGGTCCATAAGGGCCAAGATTCATTCAAATGCACCTCACATTTCTAACAGTTTTGCTTCATGGATTTTCATGCTGAAATTTAATTTTTAAAGGTATGTTAAAGATTTCAACTAATCCTAATTTTATAAGTTGTAGATGAAAACCTAAAAAGATATGGTGATATTCTTAAAATTCCCTTCTGGGCTAATTTCATTTTGAAAGTGATTTTTGAAACATGATGTCTATAAGTAAAGGATACATCTGGAATAATACAATTTTAGAAACTCTGGAAGGCAGATGGGAAATTCATTTTGAGGATAGTGTCTTTCAATATCAGATCTCAAATTATATTAAATATGTGACTACTTAGCTTCTCTTTTGGGATAGTCCTGAATAATGAAATTCTGAGACATATTGTGAACAGGGACAGCTTGGGAAGGCAAAACTTACGTTAACTACATTACAAAACAAAATTCAACACTGTGAAGTGCATATTGAAAAGTTGGGAATTAACAGTTTTTCTTTTTTACATGACTACCTGTTTTTGCTTTGTGCATATGTCATTGTGGCATTATAAATTAGGAAAAAAAAACTATCATAGAATAAAAGCCCCAACTTCAGGACTATCAGTTTGTTTTCCTAAGTGGAATTTTCTATTTAGATCTAAGTCTTAGCAGTTGGTTGCAACTTGTTATACATTTAAACTAGATATATGTTAGATTATTTTTTCCTCAAACTTTTAATGTGTTTCTTTAGATTTTCCATTTGGAGTCTTAAAATGCTCCCTGACTCTGTGACTTACAATAATTACATCTTTCAGATGTGCAAAGACATTCTATATGGAAGAATAATTATTAAAACTTCATATAAGTACCACAATTTTTACCTAATACATTTTTGTTGGGGTTTGTTTTAGTTCCAAATTATGTAAATTTCTTCTGTTTGTTTACAATTTTGGAAAATTACTGGTAAAGCATTCATATCCATAAAAGTGGAATTCTTTATTACATAAGTTTACATGTAACAATATAACAATATAATTTGGCCAATTTCATTTTCAAGGATTTCTTGTCACCCTCCCTTATTCATATAATTTTATTTGAGTGCTTGGAATGCAGATATTAGAAAACTAAAGCTCAAAATGTAATTGCAAACTTGAATGTATTTTATAAATGACATATTTTTCTTGTATTAGATTGAAGCAAATGCTAGGAGGCAATTATTATGAGTATGTAAAACTGCAATTCTCGATATTTCATAATATCAAGTTTGCCTTGTTAGCAAGATAACAGCTTTTTTTCAATACTTTTAACAATATATTGAAATTTTGTGATTTTTATTTCTTAATATTTCTTTTATTTATTTATTTATTTGTTCAAATTAGGTATATGTGATACAGAATACATTTCAGTTCATTGTACACAAATATAGTGCAAATTTTCATTTATCCAGGTGTTTGTACACAATGTAGAGTCTCACCATATGTTCAGTCATACATCTACCTAAGATAATTATGTCCATCTCATTCCACCATCTTTCCTGCTCCCATGTCCCCTATCCTTCCTTCCCTCCCCTTTTCCCAATTAAAACTCTTGGAATAGAACCACCATTTGACCCAACTATCCCATTCGTTTTTCTTAACCCAAAGAACTTAAAATCAGCATACCATAGTGACACAGCTACATCAATGTTTATAGCAGCTCAATTCACAATAGCTAAACTGTGGAACCAACCCAGATGCCCTTCAATAGATGAGTAGATAAATAAACTGTGGTATGTATACACAATGGAATATTACTCAGTATTAAAAGATAATAAAATTATGACATTTGCAGTTATATGGATGGAATTAGAGAATATCATGCTAAGTAAAGAAAGCCAATCCCCAAAATCCAAAGGCAGAATGTTCTCTCTGATAAGTGGATGCTGATCCTTAATTGGGGGGGAATGGCACAGAGAATGAAGAATCTAGGTTAATATTTTTTGTTAAAATATGTCAATATGAATTTTCAGTGGTTTTCTTTAAGCAGCAGGTAGCTCTTCGATACAATAGCAGTAACTTGAGACACTCTTACAGGAACTCAGAGTTTTGAAGAGTCAAATGATAGATATTCCTAGGAAAAACAAGATGATAGTCTAATCATTGATTCAATTTATTATTTATATATTACAAAAAAGGAAAGAGTAAAAAATAATGACCCTAGACCAAATCTCTTTGTGACCTGTGCCCAAAACTGTTATTGTAGAGACTACTGCCTGATCATTACAACTTCTGATTATCTGCAGCTTCTTTGGCTAAGCAAGAAGATTTCACTTCCTATCTCCCCTCTATTAAGAAAATAATAGAGTTCTTTTCAATGGAATGTGGACTTCATTCAATGAAGTAGTAAACACTATCCTTTTAAAAATCAAATGTTTTAATCCTAAATTAAGCATAGATGTTGAGAAACCTTACTATGTCAAATATTTGAACTACACATTTTAACAAATTTGGCATAGCATTAGAATTAAATTTTGGATGCTAAAATTGTTATTAATTTTATCTCCTTAGATATAGAATGGAACTTGCCCAAAAGAAATGTAAATTGAAAGCAAATGGGAACATTTCTTGGCCTGGCCTATGAAAACTCTTGAGCACTAGCACACACATCTTATTATCATGTATATGGCCTGCTTCTGCTGATTCATGTGGAAGCATTATTATTTTGAAAATGATAAAGCCTCAAGAAGCAAGAAGCTTGAATGGATGAGAGTCTCTTCCACACATGCATGCCCACGGCCACTGTGGAATCTAAAAGAATAAGAAACTTGGTTCTAGATAGATTCTAAAGTTGTCCACAATGATCCCTTCCATCTCTTATCTCTCATAAGTACATACACAAGCATTTGTAAGAAACAAGATGGAAATACTTTGTAGACTTTATCATTTCTTTCAGTGATAATATTCACAAGGTTATGATATATGACAAGTAGGACATATAATTTATGATTATTGGTTTTCATTCTACTCTAGTTTTCCTTCTATTTCTGTATGTGGGTGCATGTGTGTATATTTAGTAGTATGAAATTTCATCCTGTGTATAGACTCATGTGCACACTACCATAGTCAGGATTCAGAACATTTCCATTCATTACAGGAATCTTTTATGTTTTCTTTTATCCCACATACCTCCCCTCTCCTAACTTATTCCTAAATTTTGAAAAACACTAATCTGATTCCACTCATCTATTTCTATATTTTGTTATTTTAAGATTTTTTTAGTAAAATCAAATCAGAGAGTATCAAAGGTAACTTTCTGGCAATGACTTTTGTTTTATTCAGTATAATTCCCTAGAAATTTGTCCAACTTTTTGTATATATCAATAGCTCCTTCCTTTTCATTGCTGAGTAGTATTTTGTAACACCAATGTTCCTTAGGTTAACCATTCCCCTGCTAAAGGATACTTGGGTTGTTTCCAATTTTGATGAAACTCTATTAAACTCATTGTATAGCATTTCATTTAGATTTTTGTATTAGCATAAGTTTTCATTTCTGTATAATAAATTCCCAGCAATTGCTTGGTAGTTGCATGTTTAGTTTCTGTTAAGAAAATACAAAACATTTTTAAAAGTGCTGTGCCATTTTATCATCTCAATTGGTGAGAATTCCCACCAGGATTTGGTGTTGCCATTATTTTGTGTTTTAATCATTTTTATAGGTATGTAGTGATATCTCATTGTGGCTTAAATTAATTCTGAGCGCTGGTTATATCGAACACTCTCCAAGTGCCTATCTACTACCTGAATGTCCTCGTCAACAAAGTGTCTGTTATTTAATTATGAGAGTTTCGTTTTATATTTTAGACACTACACCTTTGGAGGATACATGCTGCAAATGATTTTTTCCAGTCTGTAAATTGTGTATTCATGTTCTCCAGATTTTTACAAAGAAAATGTTTCTAATTTTCATGACACAATTGATCAAATCTCTCTTTTATGAATTTGCTTTTGATATCAACATGAAGAATTCTTTCCCACATTTTTAGTCTCAAATGGTTTCTCATATTTTTTCTAAAATTTTTTATACCTTTCTGTTTTATATTTAAGTATGTGATAAATCTTGAGTTGATTTTGTTACAAGGTATGAGATTTAGATCGTGGTTGTTTTTTTTTTTTTTCCTATAACATCTGGAGGTCCAGTTACTCCAGCACAATTTGTTGAGAAGTCTGTCCTTTCTATATTGAATTGCTTTCATAATTTTGTCAATAGCAGTTGAGCCCATTTGTGTAGCACTTTTTCTAAGATCTCTACTCTGCCTGTTTATTTGTATATTGCTCAGACAATAGTATATGGTTTGTGGTTTTGATTACTATACATGTACATGTAGGCCTTAATGCCAGGGAGGGTGATTTTTCCATATCCTTCTTTGTCAGGATAAATTTTACTATTCTAAGGACTATGTCTTTTCACATATCTTTATTTTAGAATCAACTTTTCTATATCCGCAAAATTCTTACTGGTAATTTTTATTGGAATTATATTAATCTTACAATTAAGTGAAGAATTGACATTTTATCTTCATAGGCTTACAAATATAAACACAATGTTTCTCAATTTTTTGAGGTTTACTTTCATTTCTTTCTTTCTTTCTTCCTTTCTTTTTATTTGTTTTAATTATTTATACATTATAGCAGAAGGCATTTTGATTCATTGTACACGAATGGAACACAACTTTTCTTCATTTCTTTAGTTGTACACAATGTAGAGTCACATCACATGTGCAGTCATATATGTATCTAGAGTAATGATGTTCATCTCATTCCACCATCATTCCTGCCCCCATGCCCCTCCCCTTTCTTCCCTCCCTTTTGCCCAAAGTTCCTCCATTCTCCCCTCACTCCATTATGGATCAGCATCCATTTATCAGAGAGAACACTCAGCCTTTGGTTTTTTTGGGATTAGCTTACTTCACTTAGCATGATATTCTCCAACTCCATTCATTTACCTGCAAATTCCATAATTTAATTCTTTTTTAATGCTGAGCAATATTCCATTGTTTATATGTAACACAGTTTCTTTATCTATCAGAGGGCATCTAAATTGGTTCCACAGTTTGGTTATTATGAATTGAGCTGCTATGAACATTGATGTGGCTGTGTCACTATAGTATGCTGATTTTAAGTCCTTTGGGTATAGACCGAGGAGTGGGATAGCTACGTAAAATGGTGGTTCCATTGCAAGTTTTATAAGGAATCTTTGAACTGCTTTTCATAGTGGTTGCACCAATTTGCAGTATCACCAGTAATATATGAGTGTACCTTTTTCTCCACATCCTCGCCAACATTTATTATTGCTTGTATTCTTCATCATTGCCATTCTGACTAGAGTGAGATGAAATTTTAAAATAATTTTGATCTTCATTTATCTAATTACTAGAGAAGTTGAACATTTTTTATTTATTTATTAATCGATTATATATCCTCTTCTAAAAAGTGTGTAGTCAGTTTTCTTTGTCCATTTATTGATCTGGTTATTTTTTTTGGGGGGGGTGTTAAGTTTTTTTGAGTTCTTTATATATCTTGAAGATTAGTGCTCCATCTTATGTGCATTTAGTAAAGATGATCTCCCACTCTGTGGGTAATTTCTTCACATTATTGATTTTTTCCTTTGCTGAGAAGAAGCTTTTTAGTTTGAATCCATTCCATTTATTAACTCTTGATTTTATTTCTTGTGCTTTAGGAGTCTGGTTAATGAAATCAGGACCTAATCTGACATGATGAAGAATTGGGGCTACTTTTTCTTCTATTAGGTTCAGGGTCTCTGGTCTAATTCCTAGGTCCTTGATCCACTTTGAGTTGAGTTTTGTGCATAGTGAGAATAGTGGTTTAATTTTATTTTGCTGCAAATGGATTTCCAGTTTTCTCAGCACCTTTTGTTGAAGAGGCTATCTTTCCACCAATGTATGTTTTTGTCACCTTTGTCTAGTATGAGATAACTGCATTTATGTGGGTTGGTCTCTGTGTCTTGTATTCTGTATCATTGGTCTACGTGTCTATTTTGGGGCCAATACCATGCCATTTTTGTTACTATATTCTTTCAGAGTTAGTTTTGTAACTTTCAGCATACACACAAATTGCATTTATCAAGTGCATATTGAAATAGACTCATGAAGATTCTTTGTTGTATTGTGTTTTTAATTTTGGTTTCCACAAGTGCACTGTACTATATATAAATGACGTTTTTATGTGGATCATACATCCCACAACTTTCTGAACTTGCTTATTACTTATTTGAGGTAGTTTTATATATTTCTTAGGAAGGTCTATGTAAAAAAATAATTTTATTTGAAAATAGTTTTATTTCTCCTTGTTGAATCTACTTAACATTTACTTATTTTTCTTACCTTATCAGAATAGTTATATATTTTAGTGTGCTGAGTAAGAGTAATGAGCATAGCTAACTTTGCTTTGTGACTTCTTTTGGAAGAAAGCACTCAGTCTCTCACCATCATGTTAGCTCTAGATTGTTTTATACATATTCTTTATTAAGATGAAGGAATGAATACCCTTCTTTTCACAACTTGTTGAGTGCATTCATTATGTTTAGTTTTTGCAAATTTTCAGTATATATGCCTTATGAGTTTGTTACACTGATACATTGATATGATTGATTACATTGAGTTGGTTTTACATGTTAAGCCAGACTTTTATGCCTGGAATAATATAAATTAATGACATATACTAATATACGGTTTTCATTTTCTGCACTTTTTTCCCAGTATTTGATAATTCTAGCCTCATAAAATTAGTTAGAATGTGTTCCCTGTTCACAATATTTTCTGGAATAGATTTTGCAAAACTTGTGATAATTCTGTAAATGTTTGGTAGATTTGCCCATGGAAACATTCAGTCCAGAATTAATTTGGGGGGATCTTTTAAGTTATTTTTAATTTTACAGGGATTATAAGGTTAATTTGATAACCTCATTCATCTTTGTTGAGTTTTGACACTTAGTGGATTTCAGTGAATTGGTCTATTTTTTTCATTGTCACATTTAAAGTTGTTTGTAATGTTTTGTTTTTATCCTTCTAATGGCTATGAAACCTCTAGTATTTTTCTGCTTTTTATTTCCTATAATCATAATAAGTTGTGTTTTCTCTCTTTTACTTATTAGACTTGATAGAAGTTTGTCAATCTTATTCTTGTTTCTATAGAACTTTTATGGCTTTATTGATTTTTTTTATTCTATTATGGTTGTGAGGTATTCCCCAAAGCTCATGTGTGAGATAATACAAAAGGGATGAGAGGTGAAATACTTGAACTATGAGAACCTTAACCTAATCAGTGCATTAATTCGCTGATAGGAATTGATGGTAACAGTAGGCAGGTAGTCTAGCTGGAAATGGTGGGTCCCTGGAGGTGTGCTTTTAGGGTATGTATTTTGTCCTTGTTGAAAGAAGCTCTTCATAGATGGAGTTGTCCATCTATGGACTGAGACCTCTGAAACTGTAAGCCCCAAATGAACATTTCCTCCTCTAAAACTGTTCTTTTTAGGTCTTCTGCTTAAAGCAGAGAAAAAAAAGATGACTAAAACACATTTCTACTTTTAATTTCATTAATTTCTGTACTTATCATCTCCTTTTTTTTGTGCTAGGATTGTGTACTTCTTTCAGGTTCCTTATGCTGAAAGGATAGATTACTGAATTGAGAATTTTCTTCATGTCTAATGCTCCCTGTGCCTTTTGTGATAGGACTTTTTCACTCCTACTATCAACAGCAACAATCTGCTTTCTCTCAAATGATTTTGTCACTATTTTTGGTCAGTAGAAAACAAAAGAATGCTCTGCGTCAAAGCTCTCTGATTTTGGAACTCAACTTTAAAGCCAGTTACTTCTATTGTTGCCCTCCTGGAAGCCAATCTTCATGCAAAGATGCATGAACTAGACCACTGAATAATGAGAGACCATGTGGAGAGAAAAGCCACAGGAAATGGGATGCTCTATCTAGTAGCTAAAATCAGGACCACAAAATATGAATACCTCATCTGTATACGTGCCCCAAATTTCATATGGTACAACCTAAGCCCCTTGTGATTATATTAGGAGGTGAGTCTTTAGGAAGTAACCAAGACATGAGGGTAGAGATCGCCTAAAAGGGATTTGTGTCCTTTAAAAATATATTTCATAGGATTTCTTTAATTCTTCAGATATACGGGGACACAAGGAAAAAAATCACTATCATCTAGGAACCAGAAAATGTGCCATCATCACATAATAAATCTGCCAGTATTTTGATTTTGGATTTCCTGGCCTTCGCAACTGTATGAAATACATATTTCTCATTTGTAAGCATCCTGGTTCATGGTATTTTGTTCTAGCAGCCAAAGCAGACAAGTATACCATTCCATTCCAGATGCTCTAGCTCCAGATGGGCAATCCTAGGGAGTGCCGTGTAGAGAACACATGAGCCTTTTCATCAGAGATCTCAAATATTTGACAAACAGTATAGTGAGCAATTTTATCACTTTTGAAAACTCAATATTATGGAGTTATTTTTATTCATTACACAGTAATACACAACCAAACTAGTTTTAATTGTTAAGATAGTGAGATTTATTGTTTTTATTACAGTGCTTATCATTATTTTAACTCATGCAGAGGTCAGCCAAGAAACCCTCCATACTGAAGTTAGGATGTAGATAAAACAGTTTTTATAGATATACAATAATATATATTTTATGAATTTTAAATATTTTCTTTATAGTACTGTTGAAAACTATACTGGCCAAAATACTCAAACACTTCAAAAATCTTAATTATAAATTAAACATAGATTAAAAGTGTCATTGTGTAAATTTTCCTGTCCTTCATAGTTGCTAGTCCTTAGCACCCATTTGAAATTGAATCTCAAATGTTCAAATTAATTATTTTACATAGTGACATTTTTATTACTAAAGGTAAAATGAAAGCATCTCAAAATAATAAGAGAAATTGTAAAATAAACTTGAAAAGATTTTATGAGCAGGAAAACTATAAATTTCATGTTTTGACAAGCAATATTGGGAGAAGGTAGTGGTACTGAGAACCAGAATTTTAGCTTTGTAGGTAATGTAGGTAAAGTTCATACATAATGTTAACTCCTACCTGAACTATTGTTTATTCTTTTTTATTAGAAATACCACTATTGGAAGGAAGAAGTGAGAAAAGTATTAACATGTAAAATAATTCATAAGACTCTGACATTACTTTGTTTTCAGCAAATCACTTAAGCATTTTGAGCTCAGTTTTTTTAAGCAAATCTCCTTAATTTTATGTTTCTAAATAATTCACACCTAAATCCACAAAGATCACACATATTTAATGAAGACAATAGTGTGCAAATTTATTTTCTCATAATTTAAGACATATTTTGAAAATATCAATGGTTTTGGAATGCTTGCTTCTCATATTAAATACAGTTCTTAGTAATAAAGGAAACAGTCTCACAGATCCCAAATTTATATTTTAATTTTAGTAAACCTTAAGGTCCACTTAATCTATGGCATGAAGCTATCAATATTTCCTACTTCTTTGTGTATCATTTGAGCTTGATATTCTATTATCCTTGTAACTTGATAAAATGGATATAGATCACCTCACCTAAGAAAATGGAGACCCATCTGTTATTCTTTAAATGCATCTGTTCATCTGCTAAATCCATTTGTCAAATTCATTTAGTTTAGTGTAGATTTCCTCTAAGTACATAAAATGCTATGTGAGAAAAAGAATTAAGAGTCCTGGTTTACTAGGTAAGGGAGGGGGAGGAGGAAAGCTTACCCAAAGCCAAATATTTTTCCAAATGTTTTTAATGTGTTGCAACTAAATTATATAGAGCTGTCTTAATCTGCTTGGAAAACTTTCCACAAATAAGTTAAAGGCAAAGTGAATAATTTGTAGATAATAGAAACTGTTTTTAACTTTAAACATATTTTTATGTCAAGGAAAAAGTAAAATAAATATTTTTTTAAACATATAGAGAGGAGAAAGGATTGGAAGTAAAGAATGTTGTTCATTTTCTGTAGTCTTTACCTTCATTATTTATCAGTAGTGTGAGTTTATAAAATAATATGCATTTGTAGTTCTACCCCTTCCTCTCCCCACTTTTAACACTGAGTCTTAGACAGGATGAGGGTACTACCAAGGTGCATAGATTCTTGGAAAAGACTAAGCAGATAGGTCCAGAGAACACCTAATGAATTTATTGGCTGTTCAGACCATCTCTTGTCCTTTAACCAAATGGCCTATTTCTTCCTTCTTTGACATTTCTCTTACTCCCTATAAACTTTTTTTGTGTTCTTATTTAACTTTTCAACATGACACTTAAACTGAGTCGAATCAACCTCTCCATATTGTGTATGTTCCCTGTATTTTTACAATAATTGTCCTGTTTGGATATGAAGTGTCCTTCAAAGAATCATTAAAGGCTCATTCCCCAATGTAGCAATTTTAAGAGGTAGGTAAAATCTGAAGAAGTGATTGCATTGTCAAGTCTCTGACCTCATCAGCAAATTAATCTACTCAGGGACTCATATCTGAAAGAATTATTGGTCTGGGTGGAAAATTGTAGGATATGGAACCTAGCTTGAGGGAGTGGATCCTTGGGGGACATGTCCTTGGGAACTTTATCATGTCCTCCAGCTACTTCCTTCCTTCCTCTCTCTGTTTCCTTGCCACCATGAGGTGAGCAGCTTTATTCTGCAGTGCCTTTTATCCATGATGCGCTGTCTCACTGCAGGACCAGAAACAATAGAGCCAGCCAACATGGACTGAAATCTTTGAAACCATAAGAAAAAGTAAATCTTTCTACCTCTAAGTCGATGCTCTCAGGTATTTGCCACAGTGACAAAAAGCTAAGAATACATCAGAATCTTTTTTACCATTTACTGATTATACAAACCATTCTGTTTAATTGTCTGAATCTCCTTGTGCCCATTTTGTGCTTTTGGAGAATACTATTTTCTAACATATTAGGCTGCAATGAAGACTTGTTTTAAAGAAGGAGTGAAGTGTGTAAAATTACATAGTCAGAATGTGTCATACACAAATGTAAAGAATTTACTCTGATTCACATAACTCACATATCTCTTACGACTCCAAAACTTTGTAATACTCCAAATTCTGAAACTTTTTCAAATGTTCTTTTATGTTTGAATTATCCTATTCAACTTTCTTCCATGAGTCTTATGTATAAAATTCTTATCTCCAAAGACCATGTTCACCATGGTCAATCCAGTCAAGAGGCTTCTAAAACTAGTGTTTCTTTAACAAAATTTGAGTTCTCTCTTCTCTCTCTTTCTTTATCATATCGCTTTTGATTATTTATTGATGTATCTCTGTCTCTCCTCCATTCCCATTCTTATGCTAGAAAGTCCAAAATAGCAGAGAACCTCTGCAGTTCAACTTGGTATTCCCAAAGTCCAGCACCTAGAGCATACTCAAAACTAATTTCTGAAGAAAGGAAATGATTACTTATTAGGACATTTCCCCATTTTAAATATTTCCTGTATTTAGACTGTCCTCCTCAAACCTAAAGATGTCTCTCACCCAGCACTCCCCCCACCTCCATTTTGAAATCAAACATTCAGCAATTTTTAATGTGGGAAGCAAAAACTGCTTTGTGTGTATGTGTGTGTGTGTGTGTGTGTGTGTGTGTGTGTGTGTGTTTTAACTGATCAGGAACTCTATCCTCAAAGACTTCAGATGCTGAACCCACATCATCCAAGTCATGTTATTTTTAAAATTCTTCTCTCTCTCTCTCTCTCTCTCTCTCTCTCTCTCTCTGTAGTTGTAAAAGGACAGAATGCCTTTATTTTATTTGTTTATTTTATGTGGTGCTAAGGATTGAAACCAGTGCCTCACACATGCTAGGCAAGTGAACTGTCACTGAACTACAACCCTTAAGGAAATCAGTATGGAGGTTCCTCAAAACACTAGTCATGGGACCACCATTTGACCTAGCTATACCCCTCCTTGGTATTTATCCTGAAGAATTAAAGTCATCTTACTACAGTGATACATGCATACCCATGTTCACAGCAGCACAATTCAAAATAATTAAGCAATGGAACCAGCCTAGGTGTCCATCAATGGATGAATAAATAAAGAAAATGTGTCATATATGCAATGGAGCTTTCTTCACTCATAGGGAAGAAAAAATGAAATTATGCCATTTGCAAGAAAATGGATGGAACTAAAGATCATCATATTAAATGAAATAAGCCAAACTCAGAAGGTCAAGGGTTATATGTTTTCTTTGCTATGTCGAAGTCAGAGAGGAAAAAGGAAAAATAGGTTGGAAGAGACTCTCACAAAAATTAAAAAGAGATCAGTATAGGAAAGGCAACAGAGTTGGGAGGCAGATATTAAAGGGGGAAGTGTTGGGGAGTGAAATTGGTTACATTATATGGTCATATTGTGCATGTACAAATAGATAAGGACAAATCAAATAATCATGAACTACTGTAATGCATCCATTAAAAAGTATAGAAAGATAAAGATTATTTAAAATTTGTCATCTCTATATTTACCATCTCCACTATGTTCCTGTCTTTTTAGACTTTAACCTAAAAATAGTGCCTCCATATTTGAGTGCCATATAGTCTCAAAGAACATAAAAGCAAAACAGACAGGGTGGTGTTAGAATAGTCAGCATTTGTGTAACTTTGACCATATTGCCAACTGGAATCTATTAAGTGTTTTCAATTTACACCAACTCTATGTGCTGGAGAATATTTTTATCCCTCTTAAAAATAAACTGAGACACAGAGAGGGTAAGTGATTTGAGGAAGCTGAAGAAGTTGGACTTGAACCCAGACAGGTCTTCTCCAGAATCCACACCCTTGGCACTCCAAGGCTGTGAGGGAGAAGGACAGTGGGCTGCTGGTAAGTAATTTCAGGCCTTTTCTAAAGAGCCTCTAGACACCCTGCCCCTGATAGTAGGTTTTATTAATGATCAAACAAAGTCTGGACTGTTTGGGTGGTTCTCCAAGTGACTTCTCAGCCTAACCCAATTTAGCTAATACACAGAAAATAGCATATTTTTAAGAAGAAAAAATTCTATACTGAACTCAATCACATAGGGTAATTAGGTAAAGCATAGGCATGAAGCCCAACCATTTATAAATAATCCCATATGTTGTATAAACCACACTATAGTGAGTTCAAAATTTACTTGCTCCCAGGAGTAAAATTTTGCCTATTTCTTCTGTTTTTGAGAAGTTTCTGCTCCAGAGAAAAAAAATTTAAAATGACTGAATGAATAAATAAATGAATAATTAGATAAAAAGAGAACCTATAAGTGTGAAGTGCTGTTGGTAATGTTGTCCAGACAAAAATCTTCACTTATCAGTATCAAATAATCTCTAAGACATCACACACTCCTAGATTTGAAGGAGACTAATTTACCAAAAAACACCATCATTCCACCATTAAAAGAATTTAGCATGAATTTTGCAGTCTGTGAGAAGAAATTAAAACAAAGCAATTCTCTCACTTGGCCTCTCTTCCAAGGTCTTTTCTGAACTGACAGATGTCACACCCAGCCAATAAATTATGATAATTAAGTCAATGCCTCAAGGGAAATGTCTCCTATTTTCTGTCTTACAACACAGTTTATTCCACTTTATTCATAGAATATGAAATGGACTTTGGAAAAAGAATTATTATTATTTCATATTTTTAGCAAAGAAGAAATCAGAAAGAAAGAGAGATGTAGAAGATTCTCTCTCTCTCTCTCTCTCTCTCTCTCTCTCTCTCTCTCTCTCTCTGTTTGGGTGATTCTCTAAGTGACTTCAAAGTCTTCAGGTTTCTTTATAATTATTTCCTGAAATCTTACTGGAAGTAGAACATAGATAAGCAACACTTCCCTGAACTCAAAATGGGATGTTTTATATGAAACAAAGATGAAAACTAGAAATGTTCCCACTATGAACACAAAGATTTTTGAAGATAGCTCACTTATACTGTAAACCCATTTTAATATTGAGAGTAAAATGGAAAGAAAAATATGAAAATGTTAAAATTAATTTAGATAATTTTATCATCAGAAAAAATGGTGATTATTCTTTAGAACAGCACTAATGTAAATAAATCATTCCAAATTGTAAGATCCATGCATTTGTTGGATCAAAACCCATTCCAGCATTTGTTAATTCTTGTTGAAGGCAAATTAATGGACTTCTTATTCATTGTTGCTCATTGCATCTCTTTTACAGTTTATTTGAAAGTTTCTATTCTTTTTTTAATCAAAACGTTTGAAGAACTGCTATTTCTAGTGACATCACCAACTAATTATCCTCAAAAATAGTATTCTGCAATTAATTTGACCCCCCACACACACACACAGATATATATACTTCAAATATTCTGTAGAAGCATAGTAAAATGTTTTCAACAGACTTTATTTTTTTACAGCAGTTTCAGGTTAACAGCAAGTAAACATATTTTCAAAATCATTTCTGAACTCTCAAAAATGAAAAAAAGCCTCAGATTGGCAAAACTGGAAGAAAAAATATATTAAGCAGTGGTTGAAGTTATAGGTTTTTGAGGACATTTATCAATTTTGTTAAAATGGATTGGGGATTTAAGATCCATATGGAATACTGAATAAAAGCCGTGCATCTAAATAAAATATGCAATTGGAGCATCAATGCCCCAGTCCTTCATTCTTTCATAAAATACAAACACACCTGTGTCTTTTAAGTACTACACTGTCTGTGAAAGGATCAACTGGAAGATGTTGTTTTATGTGCAAAATAAGCCATTGAGGAAGACTGGTATTTCTGTGTCAACATGAGATCTGGTTGAGGGCATAAAACATCTTCCTGAATATTCAAAGTCTCAAGATGCCGAATAAACTTTAAGTTACCTTGGACATGCATAAGCAAACTCCCTTTAGAAGAACAAATTGTAATCTATGTCCCTCAAGACCACAATTTTAAACTTTTCCAAACATGAATTCCTAATGCAAAATTATAAAACATAGGGAAACTGGTTTTGTTGAGGGCAGATTAGACAACTGAAAA
Organism: Ictidomys tridecemlineatus; assembly: GCF_052094955.1. Classification (NCBI taxonomy): domain Eukaryota; kingdom Metazoa; phylum Chordata; class Mammalia; order Rodentia; family Sciuridae; genus Ictidomys; species Ictidomys tridecemlineatus. The sequence continues at coordinate 106,408,008 of NC_135481.1, forward strand.
ATAATAACAATAAATTACAATATCAAACTGGGAAGAAATGATATGGTATGCTTCAGAGAGGCTCAGAGAAATGAAAAAATATGAAAATGTAAGAGATAGATGAAAAGTTGTAACACTTAATCAGACATTTACATGATGGGAATGAAAATGTAAGAATATAAGTTTTAAGGGATAGTAGCTGAAAATTTCTCAGAATTCACAAATGCGATAAATCTTTACATTTAGAAAGCATAATAATTCCCAAAACTAGAAATAAGTGGTAAACTGTATCTGTTTATAAAATGATGAAAATGAAGACAAATTAGAGAATTGCAGAGGCCTCAAAAATGCACACACAGAATTACAGAAGGAGATAGGGAATAAGACAGAGTCCAAAGAGAAAGAGAAAAGGAGAGAATAAAAGGAAACATTAAATATTGAATGAGAGGCCTGTGAATCAATATCTAAGTGCATAACTATCTTCACATCTGTTTTTGCAAAGTTAAAACTTTTAATTATACTTCAGCCTATCCTATTTATGAAACATATGTAGATGTTTTCCTTGAGAGTTCATTAAATTATTTCTTGAACCTTATCCTCCTTGAATAATAAGAACTTGAAAACAGAATTGCATAACTCTTTTGGTAAACAAAATATTTCTCATTCCTGTGCAAAAAAACAAAAATATTTGGCAACACAGCATTATCTAATATTTACTCCATTCAGTTTCAGGCACCTGAATCTAATAAGCCATTAACTCTGTCGTTCAAGCTGTTTTTAAAATTATTATCTTTGACATTTGAAAGGAAATAAAAACGCTTTTTTGGTGACAGGTCTAAAAATGTACACACATTTGGGCATTCTGAAGTGCTCTGCTGTTAAATCTTACCTAACACGGGGCCTTACATTTCCACACCTGACCTCCTGCCTTTTTTCTCTCTCCTTCTGCTAAGTAGCAGAATGCCCCATCAAACACTCTGAACTTGCCTTAGGAAGTAAGTTCCAAAGCAACTCTTGGGGGGTAGATGAGGACGAAGGTGCCCCTAGGGAATAGAGCAACATTTAAGTTGTTGTAAGGAGACACACAACAAAGAATCCATCCATCCATCTCCAAAAATGTTATGCCTCTTGACTGTGCTTCCTATGGTGATGTCTTTTTGCTATTAAATGACTGCACAGTCCGGGAAGGCTTGACAGGTTTTATCAGTCTTGACAGCTGTCTAGAAAAAAACAGCAGGCAACCGAAAACTTCAATGGCTGTGTGCAGCTATCTCCTCAGGTCCTGCTGGAGTTCGCAAATTTGAGTTTGATCAGTACTCAAATTGAAGCCCTCCCTGCTCAACATGTCCAGGCTTCTTCTAGGCAGAGTCCTTTCTGTTCAGTTTCCAATGATAGTGAGGTTATGTTTATTGGAAGCTGGGTGTAACACTTAGGGCTGGTAAAAGTCAGCCCAGATTCATGTATCTATTCTTGGTGAGTCTTTGTGTCTGGCGCTGGGGTAAGCCCTCCCTAGCATGCAAAGGGAAACTGGAGAGCAATTGTGTCTAGGAGCAGCTTAGGGTACAGAGTGTTCCATCTCCACACACCCATAAGCTCCGTCTCTCCAGGACAGTGCAAATCCTTCCAACCCTCTCCACCCTGCAAATCATCCTTAGACCCCCTTTTCAACTCTCCCAACTATTTTTTTTTCTGCTCTTCAGATTTCCCAATACAGAAATTATAATGAATTGTAATGAATAGCCCCACAGCTGTACCACGTGTTGACCTTTCAAACAGCAACACTGCCTGTTGATTCTATCATGCAAGGAAACCCATTTGCTCTGAGAGCTGTTAATTCTCCCAACCAAAAGCCTCAATTGCCTGACTCCAGTGTATCTACTTAACCCTAAAATCTATGTTTCTATATCTCCTAGGAGAGTTGTCTCTTTACATTCTGCTAGGCAACTTGGTATAGCAGAAATGGGGAAAAAGAAAAAGAAAACCTGAAGGCAGGATCTTCAGATGCCTAAAGATTGTTTCTGTACTAGCTTTGAAAATCTGTATGATTTAACTTTCCAACATCTGAATTTTCACAGTGTAAAAATATTTATGATCCCCCCGAACTTTGGAGGATCACTATGAATGCATTAAGAATGCATTTCAAATGTCTAATTGCATAGAGAATGTCACCCATCATCTCTAGGCTTACATATGTTTTCTGTTTTATTTAATTCTTCCCCTTCTTTTCATTGAACCGCTTTATTCCTACTTTCAAGCCTTTTAAAAAATGAACCTGTCATCCCAGACAACTGTTTATACTTCAGAGCCAGAGAAAGCTTGATACCAATCAAACACTACTCTAAATATTCTATCTACTTTAACTCCTAAAAAAATATCTGAAGTAATTAAAAGTTCCCCTAAAATTGCAAAAATTGTACAGAGTTCCCTTTTAGTTTTTATTTGGTTCTTCTCAAAGACAGCATCATACAAAACCATACTGTAATATTCAAACCTGTCAAAGGACATTGGTGAAATGCTATTACCATGACTACAGATCTCATTTGGATTTCACCAGTTTTTACATGCACTGTGAACAGTATTATTTACTGTTTTTGTACCTATCTGAGCCTAAGTCTGAAAAATAGGAATAATTTCCTAGTACCCACCTCACAGAGTGCTCATAAGGATGATGGGGGTCTCCATATATTAACCCAGGCTTGCATAACCTCTTGATGGTTATAGATTGTAGTGTTGTTCACTCACCAGCAGCTGTGGTGTTGAAAAGCCAGGTTTTAGAGGCGGAGGGCACGTCTTTCCATGCCTGCGTTCCACTGCTGAGTTCATAATCTCTCAGGCCCTCAGATTCTTCACTGAAGACACGTGGATAATAATAGGTCAATTGTCTTTGAGAGAGTTTAGATAATATTTAAAAGTAGTAGAATAGTGCCTGATGTCTAAATATTGAATTTTTGTTAGATTTTTCCAGTGCCTCTCACTTAAACGGATGATAATAAATGTCAGTTTGTGTTAGTATTTTATTATCCGTTTTGACCTCTAAATTTTGATTTATTGGTTTCTGGCTTTAAATAAACTGTCTTCCTTACTGAATACAGAGAAGTTCTCTAAATTCTCACTCAGGATCTCATGGATTCCCAGGTCTGTCCCTCACGTTATTTTCCTCCTTTTATGTCTAAATCAATGCTACAATTTGCAAATTGACATCTCTATGTGAAACTCATTTCCTTGTTTTTCTCTGGAGAATTGTGGCCTTGGTAAGAGTCCACTGTGAGATAACACACGGACAAGCAGAGTTGGATGAGCCCTTCCCTCCAAATCCCCACAGTCTATGTCCTGTCCCACTCTCCACCACTACAGTAAGGAAAAATGTTGGCAAGGAGATAAAAGGAAGGAGAGGGAGATGATCCTCCCAGACCAAGACCCCAACGCAAGGTCCTCTGGACAACAGGAAGTGGTAGGAAGCTCAGGAGAACCCCCCCAGTACAACAAAAGTTTGTGGTCTCAAAGTTCTAGAGGCTAGAATGTCCAGCTCAGGATGCAGACTGGTCTCTTCTGAAGTGGGTGAGGAAGCATCTGCTCCTGTTCCTCTCCCAGCTTCTACAGTTTGCTGGCCATCCTAGGCATACAATGGCTTGTGGAAACATCACTCCCATGTTCTACCTTATCTTTCCATGATGTTCTTCCTACGTACTTTTAGACTTTTCATTCTTGGCTTCCTAAAACGACATGATTATGTTGGATCAGGGCCCATCCTAATGAACTTATTTTGACTTAACCACTTCTATAAAGCTCCTATATCCATATACTGTCATCTGAGGAATTTGGGGGTAGACAAAGTTCAATTCATAACAGCGGGAATGAGAGTGTTTCTTCTACTTTCTTCTCTACTTTTCTAGAAGCATGAGCACATCATTTATCATTACCCTTTAGGTAGCATGAATAAATGCTTATATTACAAATGTTAGAATTTCTTTCTAAATGTCTTGAGGTTCTTTCTGAGCTTCAAACAACAAACAATTTGAGTTAGAAAGTAGAAGCATTTAACTTTTTTGCTAATGAAGGGTAGATGAGATTAACTGAAATAGAGACAAAGAAAGAGAGATGAGTCAGATTCAAATGTCTGAGCCTGAGTAGGCCAGACCCACCTGTAGCAATGAATATGCTATCCTGAAGTGACATGATGTGTTCCCCAAGAGCTCATGTGTGAGAAAATGCAAGGAAGTTTAGAGGTAAAATGATCAGGTTATGAGGGGCTTAACCTAATCCGTGCATTAAGCCACTTGAATGGATTAACGGGTGCTGACTGTAGGCAGGTAAGGTGTAGCTAGAAGAAATAGGTCACTGGAATGCATCTTCAGGGGTTATTTTTGTTTCTGGTGAACAGAGCTCTCTGTCAGCTTCCTGATTGTCCTGTTCTGAGCTGATTTCCCCTCCAAACCTTTCTGACATGGTGTTCAGCCTGCCTTGAGTCCAGAGCCACAGAGTCAGCTGTCTGTGGACTGAGACTCTGAAACTAGGAGCACCAAATGAACTTTTTCTCCTCTAAAATTGTTCTTGACAGGTCTTTTGGTCACAGAAAAAAAAAAAAACTGACAAAAACATATGCCAAGGCAGGGAACATGACTTTCCTTGTGCTTTTGTGGGTCACTATTTGGGTGACCAAAATGTATGAAAAACTAATCACCTTATGCAAATACTCTATTTGGAAGAGATGATTTCCTGGATGTGCCTGGTGTCCTTACATGTATCTATCCATCTGTATGTACATACACCCATAAATAAACATTTGGCCCCGATCTTCATGCTCCTGTGAATTTCTCTAAGGTAATCTTGTTCCTAAGGGAACCCTAGGTGCCTTTAGGAGCCAAATGGATGCTCTTTTATCTGCAGCTTGGAGCTTTTCTGAACTATCCAAAGAAATGAAGGTACTCACGTGATACCAACATGAGATGGTCTGCCAGTGACACACCTTGTGGGTTTTATCAGAATTAATACAAGGGACACAGAAGTAGACTTAAACCCTGAGGCAAGAGACATTAGAAATATAGGTAACTGGTTTGGTTCAGGTTACTATAACAAAAATTTATTTTCTCACAATTTTGGAGGCTAGAAGTCCACAAGTGTCAGCATGGTTGAGATCTAATGAGGGCCCTCTCTGTGGTTTACATATGGCTATGTTCCCACTATGTTTTCACTTGGTGAAGAGAGACAAGAGACAGAGAGAAACAGAAGTCATGCTTTTCTTGTAAAACCCACTCTTTTCAGGGCTGTTTAAGTCTGTTTTTTGATGTTGTTGTGTTACAAAAAGACCTAACAAGAACAACTTTAGAGGAGAAATAATTTATTGATCTCTCATGATTTCAGAGGTACCAGGCCATATATGGCTGACTCCATAACATTGTGTCCTAGGTGGGGCAGAATATCATGGTGAAGGGTGTTGAAGGGGAAAGCACCTGAGAACATAGCACCAGGAAGCAGTGAGAGAATTCCCCTCACCATGGATGAAATATGTACTCCAAAGTCATATGCCCAATGACCCACATCCTCCAGCCACTTCCTACCTTCCTACAGCTACCACCCAGTTAATCCATTCAAGTGGATTAATACAGTGATTAGGTTAAGCCTCACCTAACCTGACTGTTTCACCTTTGAACAGTCTTGCATTGTTCACACATACTTTTTTTTTTTTTTGTAGGGCAGGGGCACCTCATCTAAACTATCATAAGGGACTACATTATTATGTATTCATTTATCCTTGATTACCTTTTAATGACCCAGTCTATAGTTAAAGCCAGTTTGGGGATTAAGGCTTCAACATATTAATTCTGGAGAGATGTAATTCAACTCATAGTAAATGATAAATATCAAGTTTCACATTCAAGACAACCCACTGTTTTCATGGATTTTGTAAGCTAACTCCAGCAAGCTTCTGTAAAAATTTATGTTATACATATGGATGAACAATTATGCTTGACATATAAAACATCCTCTTCTCAAATAATGAAACCAGCTATGAGATAAGCAACCAGTTTTATTTACTTACAACTCTGAGGAAAAACACTTCATAGACATTAGTATACAATAGTTTTTACTTATGTGTAGCAATCAGAAAGCTATAAAACTTGTTTTGGGTTCTTAAGACAACAGTCCAGTGCAAGCATGTAAGAATCTGAGCAAAGAAGAATGTGTACACAAGCCATAAGATAATTCAAGGTTTAATTACATAACTGATAAGAGTGATTTTTAATCTCTCAGTCTTGCATAACCAATGAGAATGGTTGTTCTTGTTCTCACAGGGAAAGGAGGAAAACCAAAAGGTAGTTTAATGTGTAGGTTACCCAAGGAGTGGTAAGAAAACTGGGGTATTTATCTTTCTGTCTCTCAAAGTGGAAGGCTGTTTCTAAAATAGTAGTGACCTGGAAATTCTGACCATCCTTCACATTGGTCTTGCAGGCTGGAGGAGCCAGAAAACATAGTCAGACAGAGAGACACAGGAATCCATAGATATGTTTGAGAAACTTCTCCAAGACCAATAGCACATAGAAACTGAGAAGGCACAGCATTTGCTGTAGCATTGAAGGAGAGTTCTAAATCAGTTTGTAAAAAAAAAAAAAAAGAGCCCTTATATTTAATTATAGACTCAAATTTTGCCTTATCTATATGTACAATTTGTGAAAATAAAATGTAATAATTTAGGATAAGTGAGAAATTATTTTATAATAATCACAGAACCAGATAGAATGTTACTGCTTTTAAAATTTATGCCCTGGTCACTGTTAAACAAGTTGTCACATATGCAACAGAACAAAACCATTCTTTAATATACTCATCATAACATGATGACATCTGCGTTTTACCCAGTAACGTTCTTGTTAGAAGCCTAAAACATTACACATGCCAAAACACAGTCCCAGACCATATTTTAATGCTGGATCACATTGTCATAATGTAAGTTGAGGCAGAAACTAAACATTAGTTTTCTGTGCTTTTTATTTTTTTTCCTTTTTTTTTGAATTGTTATAGTTTATTAATCCTCAAGAAAAACTTGCACAATCATCACAGAAGTCATCTCAGAACCTCTCCTCCTTTCACTTTTCCCAGCACCCATAGTTGTCTTCTCAGTCTCCCTCTTCATTTTGTTTTGTGTTCCTTTCACTCTTTTGTTGAAGTCTTAACTTCTCATACAGGCCCCTTTTTTCCTGTCTATGTCTGGTTTTATTTTTCTTTGCATGATCCAAGGAATCATGAATCATGCAAAGTCAGTTGTCTTGCCACCTCCAAATGGGTTCTGAATCCAAACACAAAGATGACATCGGGTGTGGTCTTTCATCTTTTGTCTCCATTTTTTTTTCTGAATTTCGGTCTTAGGTACTGTTGCCTTCCCAGGCTGAAGGCCACCAGTGACTATTTGTTTCCTCTGAGGTAGTCAGTTGGTTCTGAACTTTCCAGTCCACATCATTCCTGGGTCATTCATGACGGTCCTTCCTCAGCAAACAGGAAGAAAAAGACCTCATGCTTTAAAAGTACATGTTTACAGGTTAACTAGTGTTAGGAACTTTGATTTACCATTCCAAAATGTGAGTGGATTTTTCTTCGCTCCATTTAAAAGGGTCTGGAGAATGGTGTTTTAGAAACCAGAGAGGGGAAAAAAAATGAGATAAATTATATACATATTTTTTTTAAAAAAGAAGCATCAACAACAAAGAGAAGAATTCTTTCTAATCTTTTTCAGATCTTGAAATAGAACTTAAAAATCTAAAATACCATGCAGAGCTGAAAAGCATCAACATATGAAAAACAGAAGTGCATTGATTATAATTATTGGTATTGTTGTTCACGGAATACAGTTCTGATCTGGATTAATTACATGGAGATTTCAGACAGTGAAATCTGTGAGATAACAATATGAGAAAATGTCAGTGGAACAGCACGTGGCAGAACAGCCTGTGTGATCACACACAGCAGACATTCCATAGACGTGTGCTACATAAATATTTCCCAGGTTGCTCTGGACAGCAGTAATGTAAAATTTGAAAATCAGGTTTAGATTATATGCGTGTGGAAAAAAAAGTAGTGAATCAAGCCAAGTATTCAGAATCAGGGCACAAAAGGCAAAAGTTCCAGATAAGTAACACCCAGTTACAATAATGAGGTTTTGGACAAAAAGGTATAACAAAGAAACAAATAAATACATTTTGCAAAAGTCTTATAAATAAAACAAACCTATAAAAATAAAATGTTACCTAGTGGGAAAGTGGGTCAATTTCCTGTCAATGCAAAAACTAACATGAAAGACTAGATCATAATGCGGAATGGAAGTTCAAAGGGAAATAGAAGGAAAATCTGAAAAATTCTAAATTCACATGATTCTAAGTATTTGTCCGAAGCTCACATACAATCACAACTCCTTTTTTTTGAGAAAATATTCAAATTCATAACTCTCACTAAAATTAAAAACTGTTCTACATCACTAAGACTTGAAATAGATTGAAGAATCAACCAAAGGCAGAGTTACTAAGAGAAAACAAATATCCACCTCAAATATACTCTTTCCCGAAATGGGAGACATTGAGTAGAAATTTTTTTAAAAAATCACAAAATCATTTTCCATATAAACATGTGGCATACTACACTCTTCAGATACTCTGCAAAAGTGTATTTTTAAGGTCATAAAAAAGAGGAGTTTGGAGCACTAATGACAAAAAAATACATAAGAAGTATTAGTTATTCATCATGTATTCATTATATCATTTATCTTAATTTCTGTACTTGAAGAAAACCCCCTAAAACCATTATGTAAATGTTTTTCATGGGTCTGTACATGCTACATAGTAAAGCTGATCAGCTTATAGACCCAAGTTATGAACAATTTCAAGATCTTAATTTTTTGAATGGCTTGTACTTGATTGTTTTAAGACCTGTCTCAATTTTTCTCATTTTTAAATTTTCATTTGAGAATACTTTAACCATACATTAAGGTACATTTCAGTGTAATACAATTACTCCTTACATTTAGTTTCAACATATATTAATATTTTTACAGTCTTGTTTTATCTTTCTCTTTTTTTGCTTTTAAAAATCATCGGGTTATATTGTTAATATTTCACAAAAACAGACAACCACCATGTAACGGATAATGTTATGGGCCAACTTAGATGATCCATGGGGTGTTCATGTGTCTGGTATAATATTATTTATGGTGTGTCTATAAGGATGCTTCTGGAAGGCATTAGCATTTCAGGGTAGATAGAGTGTAGTATATTGCCCTCCTCAATCTGAGTTGGCATTACCCTAAATTTTGAAAGTTGAAATGGAAGAAAAGTTAGAGGAAAGTCCAATTCCGTCTGCCTGAGTGCTTGAGTTGGAACATTTGTCTCTCCTGTAGATACTCATTGTAATCATACCTGAGCTAAAATCTTTATCTTGGGTTTTCTGGCTTTCTGGCCCTGGGACTATATACAATTAGGTGTCTTGTGGGTTCCCAACTTGTACATGACATATGGTAGGACTTCTTGTCCTCCATAATCATGTGAGCCTATATATATGTATTTATGTTGTTTTAGTCAGCTTTTTCACTGCTGCAACTGACATATCTGACCAGAATAATTTTAAGGGAGGAAAAGTTTATTTGAGGGCTCACGATTTCAGATGTCTCAGTCCATAGAAAGCCGGCTCCATTCCTCTGGGCTCCAGTCGAAGCAGAACATGCTGAACATGGCAGAGTGAAGCACCTCACATCAAGATCAGGAAACAGAGAGAGACTCCACTTGCCAGATACAAATATATACCCCAAAGCCAAGCCCAAATCCCTTCCACTTCAGTTACCAGTTAATCCCATCAGGGATAAATTCACTGATTGGCTAAAGACTCTCATAACCCAATCATTTTTTTCTATGAACATTCTTGCATTATCTCACACATGAGCTTTTGGGGGACACCTCATATCTAAACTATAATATATGTATATGTTTATATACATAGATATATATGTGTTTGTGTGTGTGTATATGCACACCTATATAATTAATTTTTCTGGAGAACCATGGCTGATACATACATTAAATAAATATTTAGTTTAATCAATTATTAAAAACTAGCCACCTTTCTACCATTACTCATATCAGGATAGAAAAACCATGCAGTCATATTATTTGCTTTCCATATACTTCTTCCCCAAAAGAAATCCCTTCCTCCTAAGAGAAGCCATTTTCCATTTCCATAAATTGAAATATAATGACGTTTTTGCTTCTCTTTAAAATTTTATCATCAAGTTTTAACATTTTTGTTTTAGGTTTGTGTATTTCTAAAATATGGACTTAGATCTCTTTTAACATGTAGAGTATTATTTTTCCTTTGCAAAATAAAAAAATAATGAAGGGAACCACAGACTCTTCATTCTGTGGAGTTTTTCATGATTTTGTATTTTTCTCATTGCACTTCCAAGTTATATAGTATATAGCACAGACCACTGAAAAGGTCTAGAAATAATGCTAAGCCAGTAGCATTAAGGAACATTACTATCACTCAAATTATAATCTTGGAAGGTCATTTTAAACAAAATGACCCAGGCATCTGTAAAAAAATGAATAACTTTAACTTATGGTAATGAAGTATACAAGATGATCTTGAGCTAACTTTTGTTACTAAATTCCCAAGCAGCTACTGAGTACCACTAGACTGGCATAAACAGACTTCAGAGTCAACCTGAAATGTCTCTATGGAATTATATGAACATCTGCATAGATAATAATTCCAATAGATTTAAATCCATCAAATCTTCAAATTACATGAGTTCATGCTGCAACCTACTCCCCCAAAACCCCAATCAACAAACAAAATTTAGTGGATCCCTTTGAAATATGGTATAAAACCAACATTTTATTTTCACACTCAAAAATGAAAACAAAAAAAAACATCCTTTCTAAATGAATTGCACAATTCATAACCCTTCAGTAAATGTGAGGAAGTTCCTATTTTTAAAAGCACTTCAAAAATTGGAAGAAAAAGTTTCATTTGCAATAGGTTGCTTTGAGCATCAATAGTTCTAACCACCCACAAAACAGACAAAGAGACTCTGCATGCCACAGGATAAAGAATTCGCCATCTGTGAAATAGGCTTGTGAAAAAGGACTAAACCTCAATAATGATTAAGCATCTAGATTTAAAAGGTAAGTTACTGGGAATATTTAGGGCAGAGAAACATTCTTAATGCCGAAGAGCTGCCTCTTTGATGAAGACCCATCATTATCTTTGAATACTTTATCATAATGTCTTTAATATGAACTAATAATGACTTTCTTTTAGGGGATATTTTCAACAAACATAATACTTTGTTTCCTTTATACAAGTGATTTCATAGGCTACAATCCTCATGGAATGGCAATACATCCTCTAGGTGTGGTTGTAATGTAGCTAGCTCCATTGCTTCATCAGCTGTATTACTCACCAGCCCTTCAAAATGTTCTATTTGAATTAGTGCCATGTCTCAATGATAAATTACAACAGGTCATGGACCTCTGGAATCATACTTTATTAGTGGAAACTATGAATATTAAGTTAACAGATTTAATTGGTCTGATTTAATATCTGCTATAGTGATAAAGCAAAGGAAACCTGGTGTGAGAGTCTTGACCTCTCTTCTACCAAAATTTGTATTTGTCAGTCAGTGCAGATCATTGTCAATTAATCTCATGGACATGAAAGAAAAAGGAATAGGTTTCTCAAAATTGTCTATTTATAGATACATATTTTGTAGTGAATCAAAATTTTGGCTTAACCAGGTTTTTCCTAGTGCATTCATGCTGTTTGCTCTCTGTATCCACACAACCAAAAATGTAATCTTTAGTCTTTCTTTTAAAAAGACTAAATAATTAAAATAAAAATAAAGACTAAATAATACAAATAAAAATGATAATTATGATAATTTTAGGATCTGTATTCCAAAGTATGCAAAGTTATTATTCATAAGGAAAGATTTTATGATTTGTAAGAGCCAGTATTGCACACTAAAATTTTTAAGTTTTAAAGGAATAGAGGCATAAACATTTACACAGAATGAAAATATTAAAAAGAGTCATCTCAACTTCTTTCCTGTCTTAGTTTAGAAAAAGATGATGCAATCATATTTCAAACAAAGTCAATAGCTACATAAAATTTTATCCACAGGAACTGAGAAGATATCTTAATAATGAGCTATTTTTTATAAAAGTCAATGACAAATATACTTCATCTAGTGTAATGACCATTATCTTATAAATCCACAAATAAAACAAATTCTTCTTATTTAAAATATTAAGTAGGTGAACTATTATATAAAAACATATTAAGCTTGACACTTCTAATATTTAAATAACAAAAGAAAAATTCTAATTCTAATTTGTTTAAATTTAAATGCCAAAGAGCACTAGATAAAATTTTAAAAACAAAGGAGGAATTTCGTTCATGAAGGCCTAAGCAAAAATTATTTTTCTGGCAAGAAATACAAAATTGGAGGCTGTAGGGAATAACATTGACTAAATTATATTGCTACATAGTGTGCATGTATGACTAGGTAATAATGAATTCCACTATGATACATAAAATAAAATATACAAAAAATGGAAACTTTTTTGTCATTTTGACAGACAAGTACACTCATTCATACACACATTTACACACACACACACACACACACACACACATATACACATACAGCTATAAGACACACACAAAATTGTGACATTTCTAGGAAAACATGAAAACCCAGGTTTTAGAAAGGATGGAAATCAGGGAAGTGCTAGCCACTTTAACAAAAATTATAGGATATTCTTTTGGGAATCTTGCTCATCTGTGCAAATCCTTCTGTCTTCATATGCATTTTCATATGCCAGAGGGAATCTGATTGACTGTGGCTTACCACTTGATTTTCCTTTTTTAATGAAGGAGGTATTTCTTCTCTAATTAACAATTTAAAGAGCAGAGTATCATGATGCAAATGGTATACCATGTGCTCAACCTAACATGATGGATGTAATACACTCTAGATCCACATTGGAGACTCAGAGGTAGTTTTCCAGACGAAAAAAGTCATAATTTGATCAAATAGATTCTAAGAATTTTCATTAATAAAACTTCATTATGTATCCATCTTTATTTTTTCCCCATTGTACATTATCAAGCCCAAAATATATTGGCAATTATATCACATTGTCTTAACTTTTCATCTCTACATCTCCTTTCATTCAAAATGAGTTTCTCAACAAGTGTGACAAGAGTTCACATTCCTTTGTATTTTCACACCTGAAAGAACGCCATGTGACTATTAACCTTGGTAAATATATCTTTAATGAGTGACACCAATTTGTTATAAAATAAGAAAAATAAATAATAAGAACTAATTAAAAAACATTTTTAGTCATAGATGACACAATACCTTTTTTAATTTTATTTTTATATGGTATTGAGGATCAAACCCAGTGCTTCACATGTGTGAGGCAATCACTCTACCTCTGAGCTGCAACCCCAGCCCACTAAGAATTAATTTTAAGGTCTACTGTGATACAGTATTTAAGTACATACACCATTTCAGGTGTTCTTTTTGCATTAACTAACCACTCCATGGGTATTTGTGCTAGTGTTGTAACTTGTTTCAACCAATGGAATATGAAACAAATACTGCTTTCTTACTTCTTCCAAAGCTAAGTTATTGAAAAGATACCACTTCAAAGTTCTTTCTCCCTTTTGTGACACTTGCTTTGGTCACTATCCCATATCTTGTCAGGAAGACCAGGCCTAGGAACAGGACATCCATGCATAATCCTGGAACCAGCTCCAACCATGTCTCAGCTAACTGTCAAGCAAGAGCAAATGAGTCCAGCAAGCCATTTTGAGTCCTCCAGCCACATCCCCAGACATTGTGGAAGATATAAAATCATCACTAAACTGTTCTGAGTGTATTACCAAAGAAACCCCCAAAACTAATGAATTAGCCATTTACGTCACGAAGTTTATGATATTTTTTTACAATAATCAATAAATCCATCTATACTTGTAGGAAGATATTTATATAAATATTAAATATTAGGTAAATTTGTGTATCACCATGATTGTGCACATTAACTGGTAGAAAAAAGTTATAAAATATATGTAAAGCTCAAAAAGAAAGAAATTAATTACTAAGTAAATTGTAGGAACCCTTTAAAGATTAAGGAATTTTCTTGTGTTTGAGGCAATACATCTAATTACTATATGCATCTCTCTTGAGGTTCATGTGTTTTTTGTTGTTGTGGGATCCAATTATGTCTTTCTTGTATTCATTCATTTTTCCCTACCCACCTGGGCCATATAAAGTACACTATAATTGATTTCATACAACAACAGTTGAACTATTGCAGACTTATGCATATCCAATCTGACCTATCCTATTCTATCTAAAACACGCCTACTTCTTTAAAAGAAATCATCTTTTATCTGTGATCTACTCCTGTTATTTCATTAAAGATGCTATGACTTGGAGTTTTAAAAAAGTATTAAGTCTGTGTAATATATTATATTGAATGTTTACAAGATGAACTGACTGTTATGGTTTGGATCTAGAATTTTCCCAAAGGTTCAGATGAAGACATTGTCTCCAGTACAGCAATGTTCAGAGGGAGGGCTTTGAACAAATGATTGAATCATAAGAACCCTGGCCTTGGTGGACTAATTAATGGATTCATAGTTGGATAGAATTATTGCAGAAACCGTAGAAGGTAGAAACTGTAGGAAGTAGAAACTTGTTGGATGTATCAGGTCACAGGGCAGATGCCCTTAGAAGGTGTATATTGTCCTTAGTCCCTTCCTTGAGGACTCTTTGTTTCTGGTTCCTGGCTGCCAAGATGTGAGCATATTTTGTTTGACACATTTTATTGCTAGTAAATCCCAGGTTGGTTCCTGATGTCCACAGCTTCCTTTATGAAGTATTTACAAATAGTCTTAAACATGCCTTTCTGGTATCTCTCAAGGGATCAGGGTGTCTTACACATAGTTTAACAAATACGTGTGTGTGTGTGAGTGTGCATATATATGTGTTTGTGAAACATATACATACACACAAACACATATATGTGTATATGCATGTTTTAGCTTTCATAGGCCTCTGTGATTTTCGACCATCACTAAAAAATCAGTAGGGATGAAAGATTATATTGTAAAATCTCCCCACACTGTGGATTGTCATTTAAATTTACTCAGTGATTTGAATTCACACAGAGCATTTAAATGCTTTTTATTAATTTCTTCTCACATATTGTGTTTTAATAATATTCTTTTTAATACTTGTTTTAGCATAATAGTATGCACTCCAAATACATTCCAAATGCATAAGATCATTACACTAATAAATTTAAATTTCATTTAAAAATATCTTAAAAATGGATATGACATTTGCTGTTAAGTTATGAAGACTATCTGAAGAATTAATGGAAATTTTAGTGTTACCATTTGAGACATCCCTAACCTTTATTCACATTTTAAAGAATATTTCTGTACTTTTTAATCTTACAGTTACTGATATTAAATATGAAGACAACTTTAACACAAGAAAACATTATTAAATCTTTTTGAGCAAAATTCTACTTGACTGCTGAGTTTAATTTCATTTAAAATCTTAAAATGCAAAATTCAGTTGGAATTAAGGACTCAGTAAAGAGAATTCGCTCAATGGATCAAACAGATTACTTGTAAACATAGGCTTTCAATTTTCCAAATTTTCCATAATGCAATGGAATACTTCTGTTTTATTTCTTGTGTTATATATAAACATGAAGACTCCATTTATTGTGCTGGGTTACCCATCACCACCAACGGAAAGCCATGCATTAATTGATGTTATTTCTTTTAATCTTTCAAGTCTCATTCTAAGAAGGGATTCTAAACATTTAAAGAATTTTGCCACAAGCCCATATCTTGGCACATAATGGTTGATCAATGAAAATGGATGGATTAATCAGTGAGCATATTCACAGGAAACAATCCCCCAATGTGAAGAGTGAAATGTGTATGGGAAGTTCTTTGGTAACCTACTATATAACAATACTGATCCAAAGTTACAAATAGCTAATTCCTTATAGAATACACCAAACATCCGGAATGCAAATGGTGACATCTCCATTGTGTTTAATTTTGTGATTTAAAAAGACTTTAACAATCCACTGTTACAACTTATATGGTCACAAAACATTAATGATCTTCGATATACCAAGCAAATGTTTTTAATCATAATTGTCGTGCATCAAATTCACAGCCAGAATCCCCAAGATCAAAAAAAAAATTTGCACAATACAAATAATAACTTAAAATATACATACACACACATACACACACTCTCACACACACTTCTTACAGAACTGTGCTTGGGGAAACTCCATTTGTTGAGTGCCACTGAAGGCATATTTTGCTAAACTGCTGCTCCAGGTATTTTTGTTTGGAAAATCTATCACAGTAGGGCACAGCTGTTTATTGGATGAGCAGAAAAGAAAGATATGCTTGTGGCAACCAGAAAGGTTTAAGGTCTTTCAAGTTGTATAAAATGGACCTGCAGAAACGTTTAAGTGTTCTCAGGATGAAAAGTTTTGGAGCTGAAATGTGATATCAAACCAGTTGCAAAAAGTGTACAGCAGCCATCTCTTGAGGTCAAACCTGGTACCCAGATAATGCAAGAAAGCTTCAGGATACATAGCTTGTTGGTCTTGTCCCATATCGCCGCATAATCTGATCATGTGTGAATTTCACAAAAGATTCATACTGTTCTGCTAGTTTGGTGTTGAGGATTTGCTCATACTCCTCCCGAATTTTATCTTCATAGTCTTTTAAAAGCCTCTCACATATTATTCCAACTTGTCGAAGGGTAAAGGTGGGCTGGTCCTTCTTCATCCAGGAGGAACCTGGAGAACTAGGTGCTGTGAGTGCTGAGGAGTGAGGCTGGCTTTCTGAAGTACAAGCTTCACTCTGATTGAGAACAACTTCCAAATGTCTCCACCTCTGATAACGACTATATTCTTGCTTTATGTTCTGAAAAATTTGCTCGGGAGTTGGAAGGCACGCTGCTGGGCGGGGCGGGCTGCTGGAGAGTTGGCGGCGGCTCCGCGTCCAATTGTAACAGTGGATTGTTTTATGTGTAGGTATTATTGTTAAATACAGGGAGTGTTTCCAGGCACAGAATACGAATCATAAGTTAGGATGGACATTAGATGTGATTATGATGATATAGCAAAAGTCTTCGGTCCTAGATCTGCAAATGTGTTTTAAGAAGTTAGAACAAACTGGAGACAGGCCATTGACACATGGACTCTATCTAGTTGTGTTAGGAAAAAAAAAAAAATCTTTGACTCCAAGCCTTAAAATACCCCGTGGAGTCGCCGCTCACCTCATTCATACAATCAAAGAGCTCCCTGGACACTGAACCTCTAAAGGGAAACAGTCTCCTGGAGCAGAAGCATTGGGGTTTGCTCGGGAGCATAGTATAGGTGAGCAAGGGACTGGGCCAGGCCCCTGCAGCACTGCTACTTGGGAGGAACCACTTCACCTTTGTATTAGTTATTAAAAATACAATTCAGATTCTTTGGTCAGGTTCCCCCAAATTCTTCTGAGGTGTCCATGTTCAACTGCTTGAGCTTTGTTTTGGCAACCCCCTACCTGAAGTTGCTTATAGGCTGTTCTTCACCTCGTTTCCAAGGCTGCAGAGCAGAAAGTAGCCTCTGTTTTGAGGAGGTGGAGTTAAGTATACATTTATTTTTTTACTGTGACTTGTTCAGGACCACATTTTACAAAATACCTTGTTTCCTTTATTGTTTCTGGAAAGGAAAGTTCTATTAAAATTGTTTTAGTTTGAACATAGAATAGTTTTTTTAATTATGGCTTGTTTTGAAAATTTTTGAGTTTAATTCAAATGTATGCCAATACCTTCCAAAGTAAGGTAATATTCAGAGACAGTTGTTCTGATCAGATGGCTTAGAGAAATTTTTGGAATATTCACATTCGAAGGTTCCTCATTAATGAATGTCTGACTTAAATCTAACCAAAAACTGCAACATTATTCTTTGTACATTTTCATTATATAGTGTTAACAAGCTTAGTTGCAAATAAAATACTTAAGCTAAAAAAAGATAAAATAAAAAAAATAAAAAGACTTTAACATGAATGACAGTAGGCAGCATCTCATTGATATTTCCTAAATTTGTGCTATTAACAGGTGAACTGGCATATTCAGATAATGTGACAGTGCAGTCTCAAATAAAGGGTCAGCCAGCTTGTCCTGGCAAGGACCATGATACAACAAGGCTGCCTTGTAGTGGAACTCACTGTTCTCCTATACGCTAGAATATCTACATATGACAGGCTATTTGGTATTGCCGTAAAATATACATTGTGGTAAAATTTAAAAAGAGAGAAAAAGCAAAATGAAAGGAAGAGAGGGAAGTGAGCGAAGGCATGGGGATGGGTTGGAAAGGGAGAATTGAGAAGAAAAGGGGAGAAAGGAAGTAAGGAGAGGTAAGCTGAACATCATGGGGAAGGCTGCTCAGGTCATGTCAGGGTCAGGAAGCAGAGGGAAACAGAGAGAAGAGGCTGCAGGTAAGATACAGTCTCTTCCAGGGCAGATGCCCAGGGACCTACCTCCTTCAGTTATGCCCCGAGTCCCCGTAGTTACCACTCAGTCAGTCTGTTCAACCTAGGATGGAATAAGACCTAGCTCTCAAAATCCAATCATTTTGTCTCTTAACATTCCCACATCTACAGGACCTTTGGGGGAGGATATCTCATTCAAACAATAACATACCATTCAAAATTGTTATATTGTATATGAACTCAGATGATTTCTATATTTCCATCAAGAACTCTATGTCCCATCCCTCCATACATGACCTTAAATTGTAGGAGTTGATATCTTAACCATTGCAAAAGAAGACATAGAAATGTGTAGTGGATTGTGTTTTCTTTTTCATTAGGGTTTTTGGAGGATTGCCAATCTGCAACATTTGATATGTAGTCTTGCTTTAATAGAATTGAGTATGTTAGATGAACTTACACATATCTCTACTCAACCTATCAATAGATAAGTGGTGGTTAGTGTGGAAGACTTTAATGTAGAATAATTCCCTCTTATCAATAGGACATTTATTCCAAAAACCCCAGAGGATACCTAAAACCATGGATAGTACCAAACCCCATATATACTGTTTTCTCCTATATATACCAACCTATGATAAAGCTTAATTTGTAAGTTAGACACAGTACAGATTAATAACAATGATTAATAATAAAATGGAAATATATCAGTTTGTTATGTGAATGTGGTCTCTTTTTTCTCTCTCAAAATACGGATTTTGGTTGTTTTTGGAGAGTATATGCACACTGTATCTGGTTTTATCATGTTCTCTTCAGCGTTGCTGTGTAGTACCACAGTCCATCTATACTTCCATGTTCTATGATCTAATGATTCCTTTGGAGTTTTGTGAATGGTGGTTCAATTGGGCATATTTTCATAGAATGGCCTGGTTTTATCACAACTGAACATTTTTTGGGTCATATCTTTTCTTTTTTATTTCATTTTATTTAATTTATGTATTTATTTATTTTGGTATAGGAGATTGAACACAGGGGTGCTTAGCTACTTTCTAAATATTTTATTTAGAAACAGGATCTCACTTAGTTGCTTAGGGCCTCACTAAGTTGCTGGGACTGGCTTTGAAATTCACAATCCTTCAGCCTCATTCTCCTGAGCTACTTGGATTATAGGTATGCACCACTGTGCCAGGCAGAATAGATGGTATCTTTCCTTGTTAATCAACTTTTTTAACACTGCCAGAAATGTGGTATCAACTTCATCAGCAAATGAATGTTTTTTAATAATCATTTGGTTTTTCAATCCATACCTGTTTTTAAATACATGCAATCATTTTTTACAATAAATATTAGTAAGTACCTTGGTGTTATTCACTTTAGAGGATCTGTGGCTAAAGTCTTCATTGTAAACTAAATTTTTTTTTACACAAAATATTGCCATCAATTGAAAAATGTTTTCTGTTCATGCAGTTCACCCACAAATTCAATTCTTCTTCTATCTTAACTAAGCATTTGTTATGGTTCTGATGTGAGGAATCTCCCCAAAAGCTCATGTGTGAGAATCCAAGAAGGTGTAGAGGTGAAATGAATGGGTTATTCAAGCCTTAACCAAGTCAGTGAATTAATCCCTAATAAAGACTAACTGAGTAGTAACTGAAGGCAAGTAAGGTGTGATTGGAGGAGGTGGGCCCTGGGGGCATGGCTTTGTGGTACATATTTTGTATCTGACGAATGAAGTTCCTATCTGTTCCTGGGTCACCATGTGAGCTGCTTCTCTCTGCCACCTTCTTCCAATTTGATGTTCAGCCTCACCTGAATCCCTGAGGAGTTGAGCCACCTGTCTATGAACAGAGACCAGAAGCCCCCAAATAAACTTTCCTCTGCTAATTGTTCTTATCAGATCTTTTAGTCACAGTAGAGATGATAACTTTTGCATTTTTGCGGTACAATAGCAAAACTACCAAACATTTCTCTTTTCTTCATCACAGTTTCATAAACAGAAGATTAGCCTAACTGTAGATAACAACAACTTCAGAATAAGATATTTTTTTTCATGCCTCATTCAGTGAAGAACTTTTATTTTTCCACTTAAAGGAAGAACATTATGCTGCCCTTTTGTTTATCTAAATTGCCAGCATCTTGACTTAGTACCCTAAGTCATTATACAATAAAATAAAGGTCACTTGAACACAAACACCATAATATAGTGACAATGGATCTGGTAACAAAGACACTAACTAGGTGACTAAAATACAGCTAGCATACACAGTGTGGATACACTTGATGTTTCACATCATACATAGGACAGAAGCCAGAAAAAATTTTATCATCATACTCAGAGTAATGCATAATTTAACACTTTATTCATGGAGGTTTCTATGTAATATATTTTGGACAATAGTTGACCACAGGTAACTAAGCTGCATGATATGGAAGATTACAGTACATTTAAGTAAAATAGGTTATATATGTGTGTGTGTGAGAGGTAAGTAGAATATATATACACCTACATACATATATATTCATTTGCTATGTATCTAGTATTAAGAACACATTCAACACATATAACAGAAAAATCCAAATAATAAATATTATTTCCTTTCAAAAAAGGTTTGAAATAGCTACTCCATTTCAAAACTATCAGAGCATATATATTAGGGGCTTAAGCTCTGCATCTTTTCCTGCTTTATCATCCTTAGTACTTACATATTTAAAGTCAACTTAAAGTAATATAGTTCCTAGAGTCTTGGGAAACAGGTTTACTTCCTAAGAACAAAAAGAAAGAAGAAAGTAGAGTTAAAAGCCAGGCATAGCTGTGCATTCCTGTAATCCCAGCTACTCAGGAGGCTGAGACAGGAGGACGCTAAGTTCAAAGCCAGTTTTAGCAACTTAGTGAAACCCCTATCTCAAAATAAAATGATAAAAAGGGACTGGAGATGTAGATCCCTGGTAAAGCACCTTTGGATTCATTTTTCAGAACAAAAAAATATGAAAAATGTGATACAGAGAATGGATAAGTTGTCTACAACTCAATTATTTTTTTTTTAAATTTGAAGTAAAATTTACTTGAAATGTAATGAAATGTGGAGATTTGAATTTGTACAACTTCTTGAGCTCTGACACATGCAGAATATAAAACTATGGCTCCAAATACGAAATAGAGTATTTCTATCACTTCTTATAGTTTTCGAATGCTCTCTCTGCATCCATTTTTACGCCTGAATAGAGAACATCGTCCTCACTTCTTACTTTGTAGATTTAACTCAAAGTAAATTTTAGAGTTTCACATAAATTGTATCATATAGTAGGTATAAAGTATTTGGGTTTTTTTTATGTGTGTTGCATTTATTATCAGCATATTGCTTGTAAATACTGAAGTAGTTTTTCATTATATAAATATACCATGATGATAATCAGCATTTGGATTGTTTACATTTGTGGGCTATTATGAATAAAGTTGCAAAAAACATTTATCAACAAAGTTTTTTGTAGACATTTGGGTAAAAACCTAAGATTGGAATTGACAATCACAGTATATTTAATTTTATAAAAACTGCTAGTTTTCCAAAGTGATAGTAATATTTTATATTCCCATTTTACAATATACCCAGTGTTGCATATTCTTGCTTATATGTGGTTTGGAAAGTTTTAAAATTATACTTATGGCAGTATGACTCTCATAGTGATTTTAATTCCCATTTCCCTGATAATGTGATAGTAACTCTTATTCAACTTTTTTGTAAAGTGCTAGTCAATCTTTTGCAAGTTTTAAACTGATCTATTTGTACATTGAATTTCAGAATTTTGTAGTTATTTATGTTTTGTGGAATGAGCTTTGTTAGCAATGACAATTTCAAATACATTTTTAATAATATCTTTTAATTTTTAAGAAATTTAAGTTTGTAAGGCTAATGTAGTCTGTTCTAAACAAGCTTTGCTCATCACAAAATTATAAAACAGTTGTTCTATATTTCCTGTTGGAAGCTTTAGTCTTTACATATAGCTATTTTAGAATTCATTTGTCAAATTCTATAAAAAACAAAGTGTCTACTAGGATTTTATTGGGATTTACTTGAATCTGGTATCAATTTGGGGAATACTGACCTCTTAACAGCATTAAATTTTCCAATCAGCATATACCCAGCATATATCTTCATTTTTGTAGATCTTTAAAAATTTTTTCTCAACAATATATGTGCAACCAAGTATTAAGGAAGTTTTTTTTGTTCATTACCATGAGTTTGGCAATCATTAGGAGGGCCTCAGGCAGCTACCCTGACCACTTCCTGTCCAAGAATTGCACATAGGCAAACTAATCAGTGACAAGAATAACTCCAGGAAACAATGACCTTTGTTCTTGAGTGTTGAAGACCTGAAAAAAAGATGATAGGAACAGATGTGCATCTTCTGGCCCACCCACTGTAAGAAGGCACCAGCCAGTCCGTGAACACCCAATTGCCTAAGTAAGCACTCCTAATTTAGCTTCCCAGCAATACTGTCTTTGTGAGAGGAGTCCTACATCTTCTTGATCAGTCAGCTTTTATATTAACTTACTAAAACAAATTGTAGACTATGATTTTTGAATTTAAATTTTGGTCTTTGCATTTTGGTTAAATTGAATAAAGAGTTCTGCTAATTAGATTGAATTGTCCATGAGTGGGTAAACTAGAAATATTTTTTTTTTTAAATACTAGGCTAAAGAGAACAGATTTGAATATATTAAATGTACATGTGAATAAAGTAGTGGTGATTCTAAAGAATTCCAAGGATACCTACATGCAGTGGGAGATTACAGAGGTAATTATACATAGTATGCATATTTCTATGATGAATGGATATATGATTTAAGAACTAAAGCCAAGAAACTATTTGGGTCATGATTTATTTCACTCACCAATGACATAATATTTTTTAGAAATAAATTATTAATTTAATTATTTGCAAAGTGGAGTTGATGAGAGATAAAAGATGGTTGAAGGACCTGTAATGTCTTGTTGTAGCACTTGTGGGGAGTGCTTGTTAGCAAGGCCACCTGGGATGTAATTTCCTGATCTGTGTAATTGTGCTTAGAATATAGCTTAAATTATCCAAATGATCTCACATTGTGTGTGCTAAAGTACTTTGTGATGAAAATGGAAAAATTCGCCACCAAGTAGCTACCTATGTTCAAGTCCTGTCAAAGTCAGGTTGATCCACTCTGTTTTCCATTCCAAAGCTCAGTCCACCAACAGTAGCAAGATTTGAGATGTCAACCCATCTCCCACAGACTGTGGAATGAAATTTTACAAAGAGAAATTGAAACTGAGCATTAAGGATATATATATATATATATATATATATATATATATATATATATATATATATATAAATTTTTTCATTACCATAAGTATGATACTCAATAAGAGGGCCTGGTGCAGTCCCCCTCTCTTCTCTGTCTTAGAAATTTAATCAGTAAAAAGAATAACATGAGAAAATGATGACCTTTTTTCTTTAGAGATATAAAACTGAAACAAGGTGTGAGGATCACATGTGCATCATCTGGCCCACCCTCTTTGAGAAAGCACCCACCCACCCACCATCCTGCAATTCCCCATCACCCACTGTGAGAAGATGCCCACCCATTTGGGAATGCCCATCATCCACCTATATAAACCTCTTCTAAATTAGCTTCCTGGAAAGATGGACTTTGAGACAAAAGTCTTTCATCTTATCAACCATCTTTCCTTTCCAATAAAGTCAGCTTCCTGGCCTCTACCCCTTTGCTCTCAATTTCATTAGTCTGTAGTGTGGCCAGAAACCAGACTTGGGTCCAGTTACAACACATGTAGCATTTTAGTGTATGAAAATTGCATATGTATTTTGTCAAATGTATTGATATTCTTTAGGGATATCGGTTTTTATAGTTTAATTTTCTTGAAATGTTAGAAATATATTTTTATGACTCATTTTCTAAAAATGTTCACTTAAGATTGGATTGTTTTTCCTTAAATGTTTAATAGAATTTACTATTGAAGTCATAAAGACCCTGGATGTTTTGCTCTGAGATTTTGAATTATAAATTCCATTTATTTAATGACAATAATAAAGTTTTTCTATTTTTATCAATATCAATTTGAACAGATTTTCATCTTCAAGAATTTTTTTCCATTCTTTCTATGCTGTTGAATGAATTGCCACAAAGCTGTTTATAATATTTCCTTACAGACATTTAAATGTCCTTTGCCTCTCTAGTGATATCTTTCATTTCTAAAATTACTGGTAATTTGCTCTCTCTTTCTTATCTGTCTACTCCAGTTTAATACTACATTAACAATTTTGAAAAAGAACCAAACACTTATCTTTAAAAGGTTTTGTGTGTTTTTATATTTGTTTGTTTGATTACTTTAACAGGCCATTAAATTATCTTGGGGCCCTTTTGATGCCTGTCATTCATGGCTTTATTTTTTTAGGGCTAATGTAATCTATCACAATTTTCTCCTTTGTCCTTAATCAAAATGCCTGGCATTTATGATATGTCCACTGAAAGCCTGAGCTTCTCACAGAGTTCTCTATTTTCTGGCTGGGCCAGAATTCTGATGCCTCTGAGTCCTTTGCATCCTTTGGTGTCTCTACTTCGAACTCCACGGGGCCTATTCTCTGCTAAGCCCCATCCTGTTCATGCAGTAAATACCTTGGCTATGGACATACTCTGAACTTCCATGAAGACCCCTAGGCCTGCTCCTCTGCAGCGCTCTCCTCTCTGATACACTCCACCGACATTGAACACTTCAGCAGGTTGAAATCCCAGTTTCTGTTTCCACAGCTCAGCGAGCTACCTGAACTCCACTCTCTGCACCAAGATGAATTAAGAGCCCTACCCAGAGCTCCTGGGAAAATGCAGTCACCATCTTCTGTACTTCTTGTCTCTGAAAGATGACACTCCTGCTTTTCCTACTGTTCAAATCATTATAATTAAAATGAAGTCTGTCTGATAAATTTAAGAAAATATATATATCAGTTTGTGGTAGAAACGTTTTAGAGTTTCCAGTAGTCAGAGGGCAAGTCCAGAATCCACCGCTCAGCCATGGCCATAATAGACAACTCTGAAATGTTTTTTTTTTTTTTAAAGAGCTTTCCCAGAAGCACCAACTACAGCTTGTGCTTTCACATAACTAACCTCTCCTATCTGAGATGTAAATTTTTGCTTCAAATTTGACAGCCTATATTTCCCACTCCAAGATTATGTAAGACAAGCTCATGTATTTCATTATTTTTTCCCTTTCTGTGTAATTTATCATGAATCTGTTGTTTGCAACTACCTGTCTTTGCTTGAGAGACATTTCTAGCACTCCCAAAATGTTCTCTTCTAATACACTTGATATATTTAAGCATTATAAAATCCCATCAGACAATTTCTTTGTAATGTTTAACTCAATTAAGTATAATATATTTCCATCTTTTCCAATGATGCTACATAAATTTAATAAATGACATACACAATGTTCAATAAACTTATGGTACTAAAAATGCTACTCCTATATCAATAAAAGTTATAGCAAGAGAACAACACTGAATCTTCTTTAGAGTATGATAGGTAACAATTAAGCAAAAGTCTATTTTATTTGATTCATCTGTCTACTTTTACATAAATTTTATCAAAATAGGAGGACATGTCTTTTCTTCCTTACTGAATTTTAAATATTCTCCCCTTGTTTAGTAAAGGTAACAATGACTCTGTTGATGTGTGTAAAATCATGTATAAAATCCAATCACTAGAAATATCTAATATGCCACTGCCTGCCCAGCACTGAACACATTTCCACTGTTACAAAGATAAATTTTTTTAAAGTTAGTTTCTCTACTCCTTTTTAAAGAAATAAAAATGAATTTATAGTAAAAAAGTCTGTTTTAGTTAGTTTGCTTGTTTGTTTGTTTGTTTTGGTAACATGGATTGAACCCAGAGGTACTTAAATGCTGAACCACATCCCCAGCCTTTTAATTTTTCTTTTCTTTTCTTTTTTTTAAAATTTTTTTTGAGACAGGGTCTTGCTAAGTTGCTTAGGGTCTTGTTAAAAGTCTGTTTCTATTTCTATTCATCATAACAGTTACCATGAGAAAATAACTTTGAAAGGCCAAGATTGAGTATTATCAAATAAAACACCAGCTATTGTCACTTTATAGGGTTGATGTAAAAATCATATGAGGTAATATATAACATGTGAGGTCATTTGCAGAAAAGAAAAATACTTTTGATTGATTGGGTGTGTGTTATAGTGGCTGGCTCTGAGTTTTTCAATTTACATACATGTAATCTTAGCTTCATCATAATTCCTTCCTGAATACAAGAGGAGAATATGCCTAATAGAGATGGATTTATGCTGCCTTTGCCGTTTTTGTAATTTGCTATTGCAAAGAAACTTGGTATTAATATCTCCACAATAGGGGATGTTATAAATTTTGACTATCCACTCTGGGGGGAAAAGCTATGATATCATAATAAACTATAATTGTAAGTAATCCCTTTGAATATTCTTAGAAAACTGCCTATAATTACACAAAAGATCATAAGGCGCCTTGGGGCCTTTTACCAGCTGTTTCCTGTCATCATGTCAGTCCTTGGAATTAGAAAATTTTAGATTCGGATAGATTTGATCAGACAGGGGTATAGTGAAATAAATGTAGATTTTGATAGAGTTTTTCAGTGGTGACATGATGAATGTCATCCTTGCTATAAGATCTCTCCCAATTAGATTCCAGATAAAGTGTGACAGGTGAACTCAACTTACTGTGCTACAGCCCAACAATATATTTGAAAAGCATAATGTCTTTCCCAAATTGTATTTGATTTAAATATAAATTGAGAATAAAAAACAGTATTATTCCGAAAGTAATGAAAAATATTTAATGCAGATTATATTCCTAACCTGCCAGAATGAGACAGGACAATATGGACAATTAGAATAATTAGTTAATAATCTAAATTAATCCAGGTTTAAAAAATCAGAAAGGAGCTCAGAGGCAGAGAACACAGTATTGACAAACACATAACTACAGCTACCTCTGATTGCCATGTCCTACCAACTGTCACATGAGAATTTATGCACCCTTCAGGTGATTGAAGTTACTAAAATGAGCTTGTAGATCAACCCTTATTCCATCCCCTGAATCACTTTGGATCATCAATACCAATTCTTGGATGAAGGTTCTAATGGAAAAATGCCTGATACCTTAGGCCCTCCAGTATTTCTGACAAAAGTTGTATATGGGTGATATAAATAATTAGAGAGATTTGAGTTCAGTTGTTTTCAATAGACATTTCAGATGTGATTTTATTTTATACTTTATTTTTGCCTCTCTTAGATGCGCTTTAATATACTTTGTATTCTCAGTTAAATAGCACAAAATCAAATAATTTATTATTTAAAATAAAGAGCAGAGATTGTCAACTTCAGCCATGGCTTTATAGAGTATTGGAAGCCTATTATCTCACTATCCTTATGCATGTGAAAATTACTCATTAACAACTAAGAAAAAGTAGAAATTAGCCTGGATAGGCTATATAAACTAGTTTAATATGATTTCATTAAAATATAATTTGAAAGTCAAGGAAAATTAGTTCCTATAGGTCATACTCAAATAAATAATAACAAACATAACAATACCAGGCAAATAAATCTAATCCATTATTTGTGTAACTCCAGTGTCCAAATCATATAATGTACCTACATGAAATGTGTTTAGAAAATCAAAGTTCTATAGATGTTATTGAGATTTTTTACATTAATGTCTTGTCCACCACTGGGAAAATACTATTAGAACAAAACAAAATAAAAGTGATATTTTCTTATAATCAAATATTTTTATGGAATAATGAAAAGGCACATGAATCACTTAGGATGTGATTAAATATGAAATTCAATCAAGTAAATGAGGTAGGAATTGCAGAATCCAAACCTAGACAAGGACATGAACAGGGTACACATCCCGTGTAATCACACAGGCCCCATGATTAATAGGACATTGCTTTTGATTTAAAGTTCTGCTGTCATTATCTAAAATTCTTAGTAACTTTTGAAAAAGAGGCCCTAGGTTTTCATTTTGCCTTGGGATCCACATTTTTGTAACCAGTCCTGGGAGTGAACCTCCCAGCTGTGGGGACAATGATATCAACACCTTTAACAGAGTATTATTTGAGCATAAAACCAGCAACATAATCTACCCTGTTGACTATTAGTAAGGTCAATGGAACCCAACAGTGTTGCTGGCAGGAAATCAGGGGGGATCCCTGTTAATCACTTTTATGGTTGAATCTGTTTAAACAGGTATCGCCCAAAATATTTCACAATAAATTAATCATTTCTGGATTGGGGATGTGGCTCAAGCTGTAGCACGCTCACCTGGCATAAGCGGAGCACTGGGTATCTTGATCCTCAGCACTACATACAAATAACATAAAGATGTTGTGTCCACCGAAAACTAAAAAATAAATATTAAAAAAATTATCTATTTAAAAAAAATTAATCATTTTTTTAATAGTACCCTTCAAGTAGGGTGGGGGGTAATTTTAAAAATAAATAAGTTGCCAGAAGAATCAAAAGTATAAGAAAATTTTATATTTTTTAATTTAAATAAGGGTAATATTCAAGAGTGCTTCACCTGTGAGAGTTTAAACAGTCTTTTGATTTTAGTAAAAAAAATTAATTCAGGTTTGGAGTTGTAGTGCAAATTTTTATACAATATTGAAACATTTTTTTAAATCTAAGAATCACCATATTTATAAATCATTCACATTTAGATTCCTTCAAAGTAATTGTTATCATATGGTAGGTTTAGAAACAAAAAAAATAAAATAAAAAATAAACTAGGCATAAAAGTTTAAAAAACACACATTGTTTTCAATTTTTTAAATTTTATTAAATAATATATTATTTTAATAAAACAAAACCAACCCTTTGAAAAATCTTTCCTAAATACAAAAAAAAACCATAACATTATAAATTCTCATTAATAAATTCCAGGATGATGGAATAATGGTGTGCCTTCATACACTTATTCATTTAACAAATATTCATTCATCAGTGTACTATGTGTGCAATGGTGAAAAAAAATTGGATCTGATCATACTGTGATACCAGTAAGCTCTATTTGTTTGAAAAGTTACCAGAACCTGATTTATGAGCAGGGAAGATACGTCCCAGATTCCTAGGAACTGTCTAAGTAAAAAATGAAAAAAAAATTATCTCATATTGAACAGAGATTATTCAGAGATTATATCCATGTTGAATAGAAACTCGGGTTCTAATTTATGCCTGTTGTTCTGGGATAGTTACTAATAGCTCTCTTTATACACCCCAAATTTCAGAGGTAGATTATGTGGCTTGTTTAATGGTCCAATAATAAAGAATTCCAAGGAACTGGAGGTGCTCCAATGATGGAGCATTAAGTCAGTCACATTATTTAATTTAGCAAATTACACAATAGTACATACATAGGTTATAATAGTCCAGGAGATACTTTAAATTTATTATAGTCGCATTTAAAGGAGTAGAAAGAAGCAGGTAAAATAAATTATAATGACATGTTTTATGAAACCCAGTAGATACAAAGTAGTATCTTTCAAACATGTTGCACTAACCAGATTTAAATTCAGATTTTAATTCAATATCTGACCAGTGTGCCATATTGAACAGCACAGACTGAAGTTTTTCCTTGCCATGGTATCAACTTGTGGGACAAGTCTGGCACACAAATGTACCCTTATCAAAGTGGAAACACAAATCTTTATCTGTTGTCTTCCATTGATAGAAATCCTGCTCCACAAGGCCCTTTGAGGCTAAAATAATTAAATATGTTCTCATTTTGAGGCCCTTCACAAGCTTTACAGCATACACCAAATTCTAATGCAAGGTTTTCATGAGACTGGTTTCCATTCTAGTTAACAAGAAATATAAATTGCTTAGTATTCAAATAAACAAGGCTGAGAAGGTCTGCTGAGTGGATGAAGGTTGGCAAACTGGATTTTTCAACTTTGCTGCTGATTTCCACACAGAGCAGTGAGTGATTCATTATGGAACATTCTTTAGAAATCCCTTAAATCTATCCTTATAGTTATAGGAACACCAATGATATATGTTATATATCATTATGTACAACTTATACCAATGACCTTTTGTTTCTGCTCACAGTCAAACAGTTCTGGTTCCTGGGAATGCTGCTAAACGAAATGTTGCAGAAGTAGCTGATACAACAGGAACAACAGGCTCCAAATAAGGTTCAGAACGTATTCCAAGAGTCAGAGTGATCTAACTTCAGTCTCTCTGCTCATGCCCTGACCTGTGCAAGTGAGATCCTGGAGGGTGGCAAGTACCTCTGACAGGCTCTAGCTTTGCTTCACCGGCCTTCTCAAAACAAAATGTGAAAAACTACACACCTTTTAGGACTGCACACTGTGCATGTATGTCACAATGTGGTTCCATGATGCAAAGATCATTGGATTGAAAGTCTCAGAGAGTAAATTTTCATTTTCAACATTTACAATTGTTATTGTAAATTGTTCCATCAAAGGAAAATTAACAGCACAGATCTAGGACTAAACATAGGTAGAAACCAATATATACCAAGCATATTTAATTTTCTATTATTTCCTGAAATGTTAAAATTAACTAGCATTCTATTATGTATGCATTATTGTTAATATACAAAAGGGATTTTTGCCAAAGTATTTGAGAAACAACATTTTAAAGCAAAATAGACTGTATCTCTTTGTTTCAGATCCATATGTTCCAGATCTCGTATGTGGTGGTAGATAAGTCACATCCACTTTTGGACATGGGTTCCTCCTTTAGTAAAGTGAGAGTATTTTCAAATCCACATGATTGTAAGGGGGATTAAGTAAAATGTGCATGCACAAAATTTCCTTCAGGAAAGAAAACACAGATTTTTTTTGTGTGTGTCTCCTCTGGCTCCTCTACCATCTTCAGACAGGCAAATTTTTGTCATTGATATTGTTGAACAAATGGTTACTGAGCACTGAGTGTGTCTTGCCCTGGAAGATGGTGTTGTTAGAGAATGATCCAGCCTCTTTCTTTGAGGAGTAAGCATACAAATTTACCCATAAAACTGCAAGCTTTACATTCTCTACCAAAAATGATAAGTTACAGATTCTTCCCAGATCAATAAAAATTATGTCCTAATTAATGTACTAATATAATGTGAAGATCTGTTGTATTCACCACTCCTTCCAGCATGTCCTTCTCCTAATATTGGAATAGAGAGAGAAGCGTTCTGTTCTCCATCATTTGAAGTGGTTGTTTCAAGCAGTGACATCAGTTTTGGAACAATGATTTCCACAGAAATGCATTCAACATAACTCCAGGCCCTTCCTTGAAGGAAACTAAAAACCATCAAGAGTCTTTGCCTATCTCAGGATTCAAGGAGTAATTCCCACTTTTGCTGGAAAAATGCACACTGCTCAACAAGAGCAAGAAGAACCTATTCTCAGATGGAGTTTGTTAGCTCTTTGGGATCTCAGTGGACCAGCAGTCACCTGATTCCAATACCAGGAAATAAGATAAATTAAATGAAAGGAAATAATTTTTCAAAAATTAATGGGGAAAACCTCTGGGACTAGCAGAAGCCCCAATGTCCACAACTAAACATGAGAAAGGTCATGCAATGTCATTGGTTTTCACGATCAATCTCTCAGAGGTCTGCAGCTGGGCCATAGCCAATGTCACACATAAATATCTTCCTTGCATATTGGGACTCGGTATAAGATTTCACTTTGCAAACACAAAGACTGTGTTTCTGCAGTTTTTAAAAAAAATTGAAATCTGCAAGCCTAGGTAGAGATTTCTAAGTTTTCATCACAGTCTAAAAGTCAAAAGTTTTAACGATGAACTGGCAAACAGGAGCAGCCGAACCTTTTGACCAATCTTCTGTTGAACTGGTAATTATTCTTAACTTAGAATTAATGAGAGGAAATTATAAGCCCCTCATTAATCTAATTTACATCATTGTGAGAATGGTTTCAAGTGAATAAAAATACCCACCAGTGCATAGTCTTAACTGTGGAAAGCAGTTAGCTCTGGAAAGATAGGTATTCATTAAGCAAACATTTTTAGCCTGTCTATGCTGGAATTTCTCCAGGATGAGGTGTGACTTGTTCCTTAAGTCAAACTTAATTATTTAATGGGGCAATTAAAAACAGTGGATGTTTTAGATTATGATTTATGAGGTATGAAGTTACATTGCTATACAGCTACGTTATCTAGCAAGGCCTCTTTGTGTCCTTAAAGGGTGATTCAATTTTCTGGTGAATTCTCCAGCCAACACTGTGGAAGAGAACTTACTCTGCCTTCAGAAAACGGAAGACATTTCTTTTGAATACTGTTAAATGTTCATCTGTTTAGACTGTCAGTTTTATCTTTAGGCAGCAATAATCTCTCATATTTCAAAAATCTTAATTAAGCTACAGAAAATAAATGAGCTACATATTTCTGAGATGACAAGTTGAATGACAAATTTACTTTGAAGTTGAACTAAACACTAAACACTGACGATATGCAAAGCATTCTTACAAAAAGATATTCTCTGTAGAAAAACATGATAAAATATTGATCGACTTTTCATTTTAAATATTGAAACCCATTTTTCATAGAAGAGGGAAAACAAGCAACTAATAGCTTAGACACAACAGTCAAAAGAAGAGAAAACTGACACCTTTTTCTAGGTTTCCCATTTCATAGTACCCATTGCTTGTACTTTGAGTTCTAATTGATGCTTATACAGTGAAATAGAGGTGCTCAGTGAGGGTTGGAGAATTGGTGAAAGTCTTTTACAATGTATGCTTTATATATTTCACTTAACCAGCTTGAAAGACAACAAAATAAATCATCTCTTTTAATAATGAAATGAATGTGACTTTGATTCTCAGAATTCAGTGCAATTCTTTCTTTTCCACCAAAAGGTAATAGGGTTTCCATGTAGTTAAAGGCAATAGGGCTTCAATGTGTTCTAGATGCTCTGCTTGTATAAATTAAGCTAAATCTCACAGCGATATGAAGTGGGTCATATTATTATACCATTTTTACAAGTAGCAAAATTGAAACCAGGGGAGTTCTGGAAAATATCCCAAGAGAAATTCTGAGAACACTCATAACCATTGAGTATCGTTTACCACTAAGAATTCTGGGTACCAGGTACTGAAGAAACAGACTGCATTGCAGGAGCTGGCACTGGTGAAGCAACATTGCACAGCAAGATTTGAAAAGCTGTGCACTGCAGAAACCTGCTGAGCTAGCAAAACAAATCAAGAAAAATTAAAATCCTCCTCTCGCAAGTTTTCTGTTGTGCTGTTTACTGACAAAGCTTAACATTGTGCAGGTTAGTAAAGAAGTATATTAAATGAGCCCAACTAAATGTTCAAATAGTAGTAATGAACTAGGATAGATTTGCATAAAGTGAAAACTGGCCTAATCCTCAGTAGTGGTTTTTTGCTCATGCGTCTCTCAGTGACAGGTGTGACTACTTGGAATTTGGAGAATGATGGATTAATAGGATGTTTAGATTTTGAGGAAAGGAATTCTTTTTCTTTTTTATGATGTTAAAACTAGAGGATGTGGATGTAGGTCTGTCAAAAGCGATCTTACTTGACATAGGAAAAGAATCTGCCTATAAAAATAATAGCACAATCACAAACCAACTCTGTGAAAAGTCTGGAGAGGCAATGGTCTAAGGACACTTTGGGAGTCCCTGGATCTAGCCTTACCAAACTCACCAAACTATCTCTGAGGTTTCTAGACTGTCACATTTTTCCATTATTTGAGTTAAATTTCAGACATGTAAGCAAATATTGTTCTAACCCCAGAAAGTTGCTTTTTTACTTTGAGGTGTACTTTTATTGGACCATGCTCTAAGAGGCCAGTTGAAGAGGATACTCTTTGATGTCAAGAGAATGAGGTCTAAATTCTTCTTCATGCATTTGTTAATCTTTTTCTTAAGTGATTTTCAACTTCATCTTCTATAGAATGTGTTAAGCTCATTCATAGTGTTAGGGAAAACAATTGATTTTCAAAGAAATGTCACTTGATTCTTTTATTTTCATTTTTGTGTTCTTGTATTGAGAAGAAAAAAAAACTTATATAGTGGTGATATCGATCCCTGCTTCTCCATATTTAGAAGGTCAAACCATGCATGTGTAGGAGGTCGACTTAAAACAGAAGTGGGGGAAGGGAGATGCTTCTGCTTTGCCCTCACTTTTTCTTCACACAGTTCCTTCAATGTTTCCAGATGCTATCTTTAAACTATTTTGAAAGCTCTGACAACAAATGCACCCCCTTTTCCAGAGTCTTCAAAAATTGAAGAGTATTTGCCCCTAGATTTTCTCATTTTTGACAATAATCTTTTGAGCTATGCAAGATCAGGAATTAGAAGCTATGACAGTAAGGCTCAAGTTTGTGTACACCCTTTATTCTGAGGAGTTTATTGACTCTCCAAAGGTCAAACAATCCTGGAGAAGCCTTTTGACCTTTTGCCCTATTCCTGTCCACAGCAGACTGCATGATTTCCTCTCAAGATGCAGTCGATGTTTTCTTTGTCTTCCTGACTCCCAACCTCTGCCGTTGTGTGCTTTAATGTCATTACCACATGGCTTTTAAAGATGGCCAAACCTTTCTGCACAAACCCAGACACTTCTTGGAATTTTGGCCAACTCATTTGGTTTTTTTCCCTAATTTCCTTTGGTAAAGTTGCATATTGCAGGAGCTGAAAATCTAACTCAATATAAATATGATGTTGCTTTTTGTGTATTCAGCAAATAATATAAGCCAATAGAAACCTATTTCCTTTTGTGTAATTTACCAATTAGCATAAGCTCTATAAAGTTACTGTTTTCTCACTCTTCAGAGAGTCTAAAGGAAGGGTTTGGTTTTTAAGCATTCAGAATAGTTTCCCTTTACTATTTTCTTACTGTGTTTAAGATTGAAATGTTTTGACAACTATCTGATAGTGTTTTTCTTTGCAACTATGTATTAGCACCAACAAGTTTCTGGCTTTAAAGATAAGCAAAAAGTACTTACTGGATTCTTAAATAGTGATAAGAAAAGAAAAACAATAAAGACTGGAGAAACTCACGTGTTTTGTTTTGTTTTGTTCCCCCTCTCTGTCTCTTTTGTTGCTAGGAATATCCCACATAGTTCAAAGAAATTGCACAAGGTTGAAGAAGTATCGATGGCTGTTAAAAAATTCAGAAAGAAAAGCATTTGAAATGATATAAAGAAGACGATTTCAACATGAAAGGTGTAAATACAAGAAACACTTCTCAATCTCAACCTAGATATACGTCTAGAGAAGTTATGATCACACATTTTCTCTAACTTTCATTTCACACTATTGCATTTATAATTAAGTCAGATAAATGTGGTATTTTCCTTTGTTCTTATGCAGGCCCTTCTGGTGATTTTTATTGAACTGAAAGTTTTTCTCATTAACTATTTGGCAACTGAAGGATCTGCTACATATGATGGCATTTAGAATCTCATAAGAAAGTTGGTAGAGTTGAATTTTTCTGCAGCCTATGAGTTTCTATCACTTGTACTTTGGGAGTTCCGATCTACTTTTAATTTCTAAGATATGGAGGTTAAAATGTACTTTGCAGTGGACTTTCTTTTTCTGATCTAATAATCAGACCAAGTTTCCTAGACATTACTCTAATGCAAAGGACACTGAGAATTTTTTGAGATGTCAGTGAATGATGAAGCTTATAACATTAATAATTTCTAAAACTACAGAGTAAATTTAATATTATAATAGTGATTTCAAATTCCTTGGACAAAGCTTTCATCAAATCAAAGGTAATGTTATATTCACTGTTTAGGAAAAAAATATTTGAGACAATTTTTAAAGATAAAAGAGTAGACTTTATTTTAAAATGGCCATTATCATGGGGTTTTGTAGTATAGGAGAGACATTGCACTCAACTCCAAACACAACAGGGAAAGTGGGAATTTAGGGCCAAAGACCAGGATAGAAAGTTGGTGGATGGAAACTTTCTAAGAAACAGAGTAATTCTGGCTAAATGATCTTCCAGGACTTTTTCTCAAGCAGGCCAGGATGAGATAGAAGATATTTTTTCTCAAAGGCAGTTTGCTCTTTCTAAACTCATTAAGCAGGTTTTTTTTTCTAAAACTAGACAATGCAGAGATGCAAGGTCCAAAGGCCAAGGCCTCGAAGAGAGTTAAAAAGGACCAAACTTGAGTTTAGAAAAGGAAAGCACCTATTAATCAGGACACTCTTGCACTGGAAAGTCCCTCTTCGTTTCCACCAACTAAGATGGCCCAGGTCAGTCTTTCTTTATGTTTTTAAGTTAAATTTAGGGTAAGATAATTCTGAATGGCAATATAATTACTGCAGGCAATTTGGACAAATACCTATTCAAAGATGTTTTCTTTAATTAATTTATTTATTTATGTTGTTGTTGTTGTTTCTTTTTTTGTGTGATCATTTGTTTGGTTTCATTTGCAGAACAACATGGCAGACATAATGGGATGTGTTAATGTCATTCAGACATACAACTGATTATCAAAGACCTTACAGTCTATCAAGAACTAATAACTGCACATAGTTACATGTATTTATCTATCTATCTACATATATATGTATCTATTTAAAATACTACATATATAGCATTTACAAATATTTACGTGTGTGTATATCACATATACACATACACACATGTGCACACATATATATTTGCATACACACATGGTAAGAATCAGTTCTCTGGCTAGAAGGCAATCATGGGATTTTATCTGTAAGAGGTAATGTGGACAAGATGACCAGATTCGGTGATGTAAGACATTCCAGGCAGAGGAAGTCACAGGTTTAAATCAGGTAGGCAGGTTATTGTAATATGCTTCTGGGGGAGGATTAGATCATCCATTAGTTTCAATGTTCTAAAAGAACAGACTCTGTTTATCACCCTGTCTCTGTTGCCTAGTTATATGGCTCACTATCAATCTTTTATGTAATAAAGGAAGGTAGGGGAAAGGAGTAATCAGATTGGAACAGATTGTTGAAAGCACCAAATGCTCACCTAGAGTGTGGTTGGCATTTCAGGAGTCTCTGAAACATTTATGAGCAGGACAATGCTACAAAAACAATTTAAGTGAGAAAGATTTGTTTGAGAACAATGTGTCAGACAGGAAGATGTGTGGAGATGAGACAGGTGGTATCCACCAATGCAACATTTTGATGGAATAGAAAAGAAAATTACATAACAAAAGACCTCTAGGAGAAATCAGTAGGTCACTTTTAATTTAGAACAATGATTAGAAAATATTCAGAACATGCTTTTTTGTCCATGGAGGGAAAATGTAGTTTCAGGATTGAAAGGTAAACAATAGGCAAGGGTAATAGATATTTATTATGGGCTTAATATGTGCTTTCCAACACACATTCGTTGTTCAACTCAGCTAACCTTCAAAATCTCTATGAGTTTGATATTATCATAATCTTCACTTTTCAGAAGAAAAAGAATATGAAAGCTGTTCAAAATCTCACACAGGGAGAAACTGGAATAAGCCCTTGTGCAGGAACTCAGAGTAGAGAGATTACTCTATCTGTGTACTCCACTACTATCCACCTTCTCAGCTTGTTTTATGTAAAACCTCTGGGCATTTTTTTTTCTTCATCAGAAAATGATAAAATAAAACAAAGTTGCTTCTAACCCCCAATTAGATCAAATTTTCAATCATTCTTGAACTAATTCTAAAAGGTATGTTAGCCAGTTTTCCATTACTATGACAAGTATCTGAGATTTTAAAATTATAAAGAAGAAAGATTTAGTTATGTTCATAGTTCTATAGGTTCCAATCAATAATCGATTGACTCTGTTGCTTTGGATATGGGATGAGGTAGCATGTCATAGTTCACCTCATCAAGAGCCAGAGAGAAAAAGAGGAGTGAGGAGAGAGTTATATCAAACAATGCCCTTTAAGGACATGTCAATAACCACGTATAGACTCCCCACTATGTCCTGCTTCTCAAAGTTTCCATCTCCTCCCAGTAGAGCTTCCCTGGAGCCCATGTTTTCAATAGGACTTTTGGGGACATTCAAGATCCAAACTATATAGCATAGGGTCTAGGTGACAAAATTGTAATAGTAAATAAAAACAAACAAATAAATAAATGGAATCTTTAATATGACCCTTTATTCAATCCCAGTTGTGCAGAGTGAGCAATCTCATTAATCATCTTCAAACTCTCTCGGCTGCTTTATTCTGGATTTGAATAGAAAAAAGGTATGTTTTTTAAAACAGCGAACAAAGAACCAAACTTCGAAGAAAAAGAGAAGATAGAAAGATGTGGATAAAAGAAAATAAAGTAAGGAGGAGAAAAGAAGCAAGTGCCATAGGTACCAAATCTCAAAGCTCTGGCATAGCTCCACTCTACCAAGGTGAAAAGCCAGAGTCCAGGCAAGATCAAACTTATTACACAATGTAATATGATTAGCAAATGGCTTCTTGCCCCTTGTGAGTAATTATCAAGACTTATTTCACTCCTGTATTATCATTGCCTTTAGTATCATTATTGTTATTGCTGTTATCTCTTTTGTCCTCAGAGACCTCTCCAGATAAAAATGTTCCACTTCATTTCCCCCTTTACCCTACCTTGGTAGGTATTATGTTTCTTTTTCCTTCAAATGAACTTTTCCATTCATGCCAATTGAATGGATGCATTTTGAGGAAAGTATGGCTAAATCTGCATTTTTTTCTCCTCATTTTAAGAATTCTTGCTTATATATTTTGGGGGGCTAGGTCTTTCAGTTCAATCAAATCAAGATTTCTGCTTTTCAGGACAAAATTACTTTTTTAAATGTGAAAATAGAATTTAAGGCCTCCTAAAGATTCTTCCTTTTTCCTAGTATCCCCTCACCCAATATCTAAGGTTAGATTTCTCTCAGTTAAATACCTGTCATCTCAGGAAACTTCAACTGTTTGGGAACAATTGAGATCATGGGTGAAGACTGAGTCATTTACTGTCCACCCTGCTGATGACTCCTCTGTTGAACAAACACTTCCTCATCCCTGGGGATCTTGTCAGCCTAAAAGAACCCCATCCCAAGACCAGCCTGTTTAAACAGACCAAGATCCCCCTAGAGATACAAATGGCTGGATCCCTCACCCCAGTACCAGTTAACTTGGAAGGATCACCTCAGATTTCCAGTTCAATCCTGCTCCACTTTCTTCTTTGGCAGGTGCTGTTCCTCAGAGCAGTTTCCAATAAATCTGCGCACATATTTCTGGCTTGGATTGTTTTCCTGGCCAAACTGACCAGCAAACTTTGAGGATTTGGAACTATCTCTAAAGTTTCTGGTTTACATTTGTTTCTGAGGCTAAAACCACAGCGATCCAATGCCACATAGGAAAAGGGGGTGGTCTCACTGCAAAGTACCAGTAGACTTTGAAAAGAAAAGCCTCCAGAGGTTGAGTGATATTATAGGATAAGCATGCTTGCTTATTCCAAATGAGATCCTGAAAGGTGCCAGATCATATGAAACAGGTTTGAAATACAAGCAATTTTAATGCTTACTCATCATTAGTGCAATATTCCATAAAACAAGAATTGAATATATTAGATGCATGAGTTGAGCCTATTTAAGAGTAAGGTGCAAACGAACACTCCCAATGTGCTTTGATTGATCCTGTTTGCTGAACTCAAAAAATATAACCTCAGAGTGCACCCAAAGATACCTTGAACTTTTGTGAGTTTCATCATGAGGTTTCAATTAATTTTGCAAAAATCTTTTTTTTTTTCCTTTCAGGTAAAAAAATATGAATGTCTGTACTGCAGAGAAGTTGCAGTCATTGGAGCACTGTTGATAACAGATACAGTCAGTCTGGTTTCAAGCTGAATTTTAAAGATGACCTCAAAATATTAATCCCACTATATTCTTCCATGAATAAGACCACTGGAAATTTGATTCCTCTGTCCTTGTTGGAACCCTATAGATACATGACCTTTATAAGAGTAAAAGACTTTTGAATTCAAAAGCAAAGAAAATGAGAACCTGTGTTTCATGATCCTTACCTATTGCCATATGTTGGTCCCTCTTTTGAGGAGCCCTATCTTGCTATTTCTAGGCTCTCTCAATGACCAATTCAAAGAAGACTTTCCATTACCATTCATCAAGGTGAAGCCTTGTGTCATTTTTAAAATTCACTAAGAAGAGTAATCAATTGAAAACACAAACTTTCAAAGTCACGAAGATATATGGGGGACTTTTTAAATAACATGTACATGTATAGATCATATTGACTTAGGAAGATGTTCTGACATTCTTCAGAATTGTAAGATTCAAGATTCACCTGGCTTCATTTCAACATTCAGGAATGAAGAAAATGCATTTTATGATGCTGTTTTACCACAATCATTTAATCAGTTGAATCATTTTATCTTATCCAGATCTATATCTCAGTATGTGTACACACATGGAATAACCTAAGAATTTCAGAACGGTAACTGAGTTTGTATATAGCGGATAAGATTGTAGTGAATCATGCATATATTTTTAGCCCACCTTAAAACTTTAAAATGTGTAATATTAACATCAAGTTACTGGGTTTTCTCCTACAAATACCCCTAGCATTCCTGCACTTCCCCTTTCCCTCATCCTAGACTAATTATTTTTAGATCTGGCCTTTTCTAAAGAAAATAAGCAAATGTGGGTGAGGCTGTATAGAAAGGGATTTTATATAAAACAGACATCCTATATTTTCAGGGAAAGGAATCTCAACATCTTTGGAGTTGCTCAAAAGACATACTAATCTTTAAAAAATGAGAAAAAGGGCGGTCATAGAATAAAGGGAGAAAATAGGCAAATGTCAGTTCCATTTGCTAAACCTGATGAGGCTGAGCTGGATCTGAGCAGAAACTAAGAGAAAGAAGCCCCAACCTGCACATGGAGGGCAACCTCGTCACCCAGGGCCTGCTTAGGGAGGGCGTCCTCAGTCCTCTTATCATCTTGGGAGTCCCTCTGTGCCACTCCACATGGGGATTACAGCTGATAAGTTATGACATGCAACCAGTGGAAACCCAGTCAGCCGGGAAGGGCATCGCCTCTTCTGGCGTGTGCATCCACATTATTTTGGCATTCATCATTATCATTTAAATGTAATCTCACCTTCGA
Organism: Ictidomys tridecemlineatus; assembly: GCF_052094955.1. Classification (NCBI taxonomy): domain Eukaryota; kingdom Metazoa; phylum Chordata; class Mammalia; order Rodentia; family Sciuridae; genus Ictidomys; species Ictidomys tridecemlineatus. The sequence goes on from NC_135481.1 coordinate 106,449,730, forward strand.
AGAAAAAAAAATCCCCCTATTTGCCCCCGACTTAATCCTGACAAGATAATTGAAATAACATATTAAGACTTCTCATTAAGAGGCCCCAGGTATTAGAAGTGCCAGCGTGACAGAATGGAAACACCGTGTGCCTCCCTTGATGCCGTCACCTCATTAAACTCTGTGCACACACAGAGGAAAGCAGGACTACGGATCCCGGTTCAGAGAGGAAGGAGCCAGCTTATGTCCACATCGCTGAGCACCTAGGAGAGGACCATGACACCCAGCCCAAGCTACAGTGGTTCCCCTTCCTTATCAAGAACAGATATGGCAGACAAAGCAGAACCAAGACCCAGTGGGGGCAATGGTGCTAATATAAGGTAAAACCCATTAAAATTGACCCTTAGCTAAAATACCAACATTCTAGAAGTTGGTCCTTCCTCTGTGAATGATGATATTAATAATAATAATAATAATAATAATAATAATAATAATAATATAAACTCCCTCCTTTCTCCTCACAGGTGAAGTGACAATCTGTGATAGTCTCTTACTCACCACTACACGGTGGGATCCTCTAACCTGGGTTCTCACCCACCAGGACCTGATGATTACATGCCAGCTCTCTAGACTAAATCAAGAGAAGGATGGGTGCTCATTTCACACAAGAAGCCATCTGAAGCCACAAAAATCTTTCCTCTTGCTGGTGGAGCAAGTCTGGGATCACGTTTAATATCTTTTGGTTGCTCAATCATTACTAGGATGACATTTCAATGTCCTCTCAGTGTAAAGTCTTCAGAGGGAATTCAGTGGTTTTCTAACCTAGTAACAACTCTTCAAAGATGCTTCTTCTTCTTCTTCTTTTTTCAATAAGCATGCACAAAACTAACTTTCTCATATTCCCATTCCTATTCAGAGGTCTATTTATAGAGACCTTTTCATAAAATAAAAAATACTCAGAGAGCAAATAACTAATATGTATTGAGTGCCTTTTCTGCATAAGAGGCCACAGTGAAAGTTAGTATCACTCAAAAGGACAAAGCAACTCCAAGTGGTTAAGGAAGAATGAAAAGAACTACATACATTTATCATATTAAAAAATTATGCACTTTATATTCCCTTAAAAGTTAAAGGCCCTGTAATGGTTTGAATTGTGTCCCCTAAAAAGATAAGATAAATTCTTAACTCCCAGTACCTTTTATGGGACCTCATTTGAATATAGGTTCATTGTAGAGGTAACTGGTTAAGAAGAAGTCACACTGAAGTAAGAAGGTCTTTTACACCAACATGACTGATATCTTTATAAGAAAAAGTCAAGACACAAATACAAAGAGAGGGGAGATTGCCCCAGGGAGTCTATAGATTTCAGAGGGACCAGGAACCTAACTCCTTAACTTCAGACAGCTAGGCTCCACACCTGGGAAACCACAGATTTTTGTTGTTTTAAGCTAGCCTTTTTGTGGATTTTTGTTATGGTCGTCCCCAAAGTGCTGAAACACAGCCCAGGGCTCAAACTCTATCTCCATTTCTCTCAGCCCTTGATAACATAGCTAGTCTCACTATGTTAAATACCAGCTTTGTTTCAATGGCGCCTAATGGTGTATCTCCAGGGAAGTACCTGCTTCTAAAATCTCACTACCTACTCTGCATTTTCAGCTGCATGGGCAAGAAGTAGCTCAACCAGTAGAGAGCCATAATGGAACTGCTCTTCTTCTTCCCCAGGTCTGGTCTTGTAGCAGTCCCATTCAAGATGTCCAATCTGTAAGAGAACACTGTTGGCTATAACCTCACAATATTTACAGATTCCATTATTTTCTCACCACCTTCTCTTTTGCACTCTGGTTCAAGTTCCCGCTATCCACTATTTGAACACACAAGAGAAATATAAATGGTGCCCCTGCTTCTAACTATTGGTCCTACAGTATATTCCCATCACAATATTCAGATTGACCACCCTCAGCCACCAAATAGATATTTCAGTTTAGTTGAACCAGTTATGTACAGAAGGACTATACGTCAGCATAATAGAGTCTACGGATTATCAACCCACAGCCAACATCATACTGAATGAGAAAAAGGCGAAAACCTTTCCTCTAACACCAGGAACAAGACAAAGTGTCCATTCTCACCATTCTTCTTCAACACAGTAACCTGAAGTTTTAGCCAGAACAATTAGGAAAGAGAAAGAAATAAGACATACATATAGGAAGAAAATAAAATTATTCCTGTTTGTAGATAATATGATTCTCTCTATATAGCAAAACCTAAAGACTTCACCAAAATACTATTAGAACTGATAAATTCAGTAAGGTAGCAGTATACGCAACCAATGTACACAAACCAGCTGCTTTTCTATATAAACCAATAACAAATTTGCTGAGAAAGAAATCATGAAAGTCATCCCATGCACCTTAGCTACAAAACAAACAAACAAAAAAAAACAACCTAGGTATAGATAAACTTAACCAAATTATTAAAAGACCTCCTCAGTGAAAATTATTAAATACTGATGAAAAAGAAACTGAAGAAAACACAAAAAGCTGGAAAGAATCCAATATTCATGGATCAGAATAAATATTATTCAAATGTCCAAAGGGATTTACAGAGCCAATGAAATCCCCATCAAAATAACAATGACAATTTTCAAAAACAAAAGAAACAATACTAAAATTCATACCAAAACACAAAGACCCTGAACAGTTGAAAAAACCTAGACAAAAGAAAGAAGCTGGAGGGACCACAATACCTGATTTCAAAATAGCGTGGTATTGGCATAAAAACAGACAGACAAGTGAAACTGAAGTGATATCCCAAATGACTACAGAAAACTGATTCTTGATGAAAATGCCAAAAACACTGGAGAAGCATACATTGGACAGCTCTTAAATAAATACTGCTGGAAAAACTAGATACTAAGTGAAGAGGTAAGTTCCAGAGACCCCAGTGCTTGTTCAGAATCATAATCAGGAGGAAAATTTATGTTTCCAATCACCAATTTAATGTGTAGTTTCCCACTCAAATATATATATATTATAAATCTCACAAATATTCCAAGTCACTAGAGTATGTTTAATACTTGTAAAAGATTCATATCTAGTCCCATTTCATTGGGTCTATCCCTACAGTAGACTTTTTTTAATATAATTCCAATTTACTTTAGGCTCAGGAACATGATTAACTCTGTATAATATAATCTGAATGGAAGTGACTCTTGCAATTTCCAAACCCAAGTTTAAGAGTTATGTTACCCTTTAGCCATCTCTCATGTCCCCTTTACTATAGGAATGCCAACATGCAAGATAAGCCATCCCACTTTCTAAATGCCAGCCTGAAAGATACGGAATAGACCCCAAGCTGGTCCAAAATCAATAGGAAATGTAAATGGAATGAATTTTTACATTTGTCAGAAAAGCTAAATAATAGACTATGTAAACTACTATTATTGTTGTTATTATTTTAGTGCTTTCTATCCACCAGGTGTTTAGCAAACTTCTTTTTTCACAACATTATGGAAAAGATGTGATAAATTATATTTCTCAGGAAACTTAACTACATGGAAATCATGCAGTCTAAAGCCACCCAAAAGTGGCAGAGTCAACATTTATCACAAAGGTTCTCTGATCCTTAAATATAAGCACTGGATCTTCCTTTTAACATAATATGCTAATTAAAAATATTAATGAAAAGTATCCTAAAGAATAAATAGCTGGTTTAGGTATTGGTCATTCAGATGTGGTATAAATACAAATACCAACATATGATATCTTTATTGTCCTCTGCCAGATTTTCCAAAGAAATTCATACAGTTCCTACAAAAAGGCTTTAAGTAATCACACAAGTCCAGGCAACAGCTCTCAGCTTGGGTGGCCATGGATTTCGGCTGTTTGTTTTACAATATGTTAGAACATTGCCAGCTAACATTTTTAAACATTTTCTTTCCCTTTTAGTCAAACCAATTCCAAATGTTTAAAATGCTAAATTGTGGGAAGAACTAAGAGTAACCAGAAATAGAGATTTTTTTTTTCTTTTATGTAACATAAACATTTCAGAGAAAAGCAAGATTCATCTCACTTTACTGGGGAAGAGAAGAAGGCAAACCATTACCCATCCCAGACATCTTGGTTTAGAAACCACAGATTTTCTTAACCTTTTCAAGATGTCTTTAAAGGTTGGGCAGATAGATCTATGAAATAGGCCAAAGTTCCGATGGAAAGTGGCCTGAGTCTACATCAATTAGAAAACCCTTTAGTTGTAGTAACAGGAAGACAGCTGTTTTGATTATGTTATTGGCCCTGATTTTTATGCTTCACGGTATCTATGCCCTTTGCCATATGATAATGTTCTTACCTCTTCATTAGATGTTTTCCTCTTCTGCTTTTTTTTTTTTTTTTTGTGTGTGTGTGTGTTTTTAATCTTGTACGTCTGCTCTAAATGTGCCCAGGCTAGCAGGCTTATGCCAGGAGGTGGCTGAGAAACATGAGGAAACATGTGCCACCCTCAGCCAAACCCAGCCTAGATTAGCTCACCTTTGGCTCACCGACATGCTCTTGAGATAAATAAATACTGATTACTGTTTTCCTCCTAGGTATTGTCATTGTTTTTATGAAACAGTACATAAAAAGTAAACTAATGCAAGGTAGCTTCAGGAAAAAGAAAAAAAAGGATGCATAATGTTCGAGTAGGGAAGTAGTTCACAAAATTAAAGAAATAAAAAGAACAGTGAGCCTAGGAAAGCTTCAAGGCCACAAGCTGAATTGCAGCAGTAAATTTAATGGACTTTCTCTATAAGGCATATTATTAATGTGCCTCAGTTCTCAAATCTCTGCCTCTTTCATTCATAGCTTCTCACAAGGATTCTTCTGAGAGGGATATCAGCAAGATTGTACAACATGAACTTTCAGACATGTCCCCTGACAAATTCACTGAATCAGCAATAGCCCATACATGAGATACCTTCATCAGAAATTCAGAATCACAGTTTAAGATTAAAACACATGTACAGAAGTACAGAAATGAAAAAGATGCATTGGTCAGATTGGAAGCACCACTTTATTCTACCCAGGTCATCCCTCCCTGAAGCCTGTGCAGCACAGGACCAAGTGAAGTCCCCTTTCCTAAGACCTTTGGAAAAGACCTTGAAGTGAGAGCCTAAGTTCACTGTGGAGTCAGACTTCAGCTCATCTGATGGACTCTTAAGCATTGCTCTACCCCTTTATCCCTGCGCCTGAACAAACTGAAGTTTTAAGCCTGCACCAATTTTAAAATCAGAATACATGGGACTTCCTGTGAAACCAGACTCCAGACCATCACCTGTAGACCTAGGTTCAGTCCTGCCCTAGTGGGTCCCAGTGATAGGACAGTTCCATGAATCCAGGCACCAAGGTAAGCCACCTGGGGAATTCACAGTAGGCCTGGCCATATGTGCTGCCAGTCACCTAGAATCTCTGGACAGGCTGTCTGACCAAAGCCAGTTGATGAGGACCAGAAAAGATGACTACTTCTTCAAGGATGCAGATACCAATGCAAACATGTGATAATTATGAAGGATAAGAGATACATGAGAGATTACCCAAGAAACAAAATAAAATACCAGCAATGTATCATAAAGAACCCCAGCAATGCCAAAAACATAAGAAAATACACACACACATTCATTTTATATAGTTTGTATGTGTGTGTGTGTAAAATAGATAGAGAGAGAGAGAGAGAGAGAGAGAGAGAGAGAGAGAGAGAGAGAGGAGAGATTTTAGGAACTGTCTGAAAACCTTTTCAAAATAGTTTACTTAAGATGAGTGGTGAACTTAAAGAGAACAGTGACATAACTAAAAGAAAATAATATGTTAACAAATCTGAAGTCAACATATTTAAATATGTTAACAAATTTAAAAACTCTGGAGCTGTAGTACACCAGGATCAAAATTAAAATTCAATAAAGTACTTCGACAGCATACTCCATAAGGCCAAGAAAAGAATCAGTAAGCTTGGAGACACATCATTTGAAATAATCCAGTTAGAGGAATAAAATACAAAAGAGAGTGAATGAAGCCTTCAAGGACTTACTTAATAGATACCTTGAAGCAGAACAATATATACACTATGAAGGCCACAGAGGGAACAGGAAAAGAAAAACAAAAGCACTAAGGTTATTTAAAGAAAAGTGACAGAACAATGTTCAAACCTGGGGTGAGAAATGAACATCCAGATCCATGAACCCTAAGGATCTCTAAACCTATTGAACATAAAGAAGTCTTCACTAAGAAACATTTAATAAAATTTGACAGAAACTAAAGACAAGGTACTTTCAAAGCAGAAAGAGAAAACGTATTTGTCACATATAGGTAACATCCATGATACTATCAACCAAAAATACTTTCTATAGTAAAGCTCTCCATGGGAATGAAGGAGAGGTGGGTTTCCACAGATAAACAAGCTGAGGAGGTTCATCACCATTAAATATTCCTCACAAGAAATGTTACAGGGGTTCTGTAAATTGCAACACAAAAACATTAATTAGCGACAAAAAAAAGATGAAAGAATAAAACTCACTGGGAAAGGTAAATATGTAGTCAAATTAACCATACTTTATTTCAGGCCAAGTGCAGTGGCACATGCCTACAATCCTAGTGGCTTGGGAGGCTGAGGCAGGAGGATCATGAGTTCAAAGCTAGCCTCAGCAAATGCAAGGTGCTAAGAAATTCAATGAAACCCCCTCTCTAAATAAAAATACAAATAGGACCATGAATATGACTCAATGGTTGAGTGCCCCTGAGTTTAATCCCTGGTGACTACCCCCCAAAATAATACTTCATTTCAATGAAAGTAGCACACAAATCACTTTAAACTCTAGCATAACAGTGAAAAGACAAAAGTATTAAAAATTAACCACAGAGACTATAATGTAAAAATAACTAAACAATAAGATGTATCCCATGCTTGAATAATTATAACAAAATGGATTATACTGTTCTCATTAGCTGAAAATAATAAAAAAATAAAAAGAACTGTGAAGGATGTGATTGTTCCATGATTCTTTTCTAAAGAGGAAAATAAAAAGATTTAAATTGTGATATCAAAATAAAACAGAAAGGGGTGGAAATAGAACTAAAGACAGTGTTTGTATATGCAATAAATTTTGTTTTTAATCAACTGTGATAGCCACATGTGTGTGGAAATTAACCTGCTCCTAAATAAAGGAAAAAAATCAAAAGAGAAATAAAAGCTAATATGAGACAAAGGAAAATGGAAACCCAGCATCTCAAAACTATGGGACACAGAAGTAGTTGTAAGAGTGAAGTTTATAATAATAACTGTCCATATTGAATAAAATAGGAACAACCTACCTTTTATACCTTATATCTAGGGGAAAAAAAGAAATTCCAAAGTGAGCAGAAGGAAGTAAATAATGATTGAAGCAGAAATAATGACTCATAATCCCAGTAGTTTGGGAAGCTGGAGCAGGAGGATACTGAGTTCAAACCAGCCTCATAAAAACCAAAGCACTAAGCAACTCAGTGAGACCCTGTCTCTAAATACAATACAAAATAGGGCTGGGGATGTGGCTCAGTGGCTGAGTGCCCCTGAGTTCAATCCCCAGTTACCAACCCCACCAAAAAAAAAAAAAAAAAAACAGAAAAGTGATGAAGCTGGGAACTAGTCTTCTCAAAAAATAAATTTTACCAAACCTTGGATAAACTAATTGAGAAAAATAGAAGCTTTAAATAAATAAAATTATAAATGAAAGAGGATGTATTGCAAAAGATACCCCAAAATGATTATCCAAATTCCAATTGTATTTTTCATTGAAATATAAAAACTTATATAAAACAACAACAGACTCAAAATAGTAAAACAACAACAACAACAACAACAACAACAACAAAAACGTCCTTAGAAAGAAGAACAAAGCTAGAGGCACCATACCTCCTTATCTCAAATTATATCCCAAAGTTACAGTAGTCAAAACAAGGTGATACTGGTATAAAAATGGACGTATGGAGTAATGAAACACTAGGTCAAGGTCAGAAATAAACACACACATATACATAACTTACTTCTAGGGCACCAGGGTTATAAACTGCAGAGGATGGTCTTTTCAATAAATGCTCCTAGGAAAACTTGATATTCGCATGCAAAGGAATGAAGGTGAACTCTTATACCATCCACACAAATCAACTCAAAATGGATTAAGGACTTGAAGTAAGACCTGAAACCATAACATTTCTAGAAGAAAACATAGGAGGAAATTCCTTGACTTGGGTTTCACCAGTGAGGTTTTTGAAGATGACATCAAAGCACAGGTAACAAGAGCAAAAATTAGCAAATGAAATTGCATACAACTGAAAAGCTCCTACGCATTTAAGTAAACAACAAAATAAAAAACAAATGACAAGCTGGGGAAAAATATTTTGAAATAAAATATCTTATAAAATATCTGATATCTAAAATGCATAAGCAACTAATATAATTCACAAAGGATCTCTGAGATTCTAGTCCATAAAATAATTTTAGCAACTGTCACAATTTCCCAGCTGTTCATTCTTTGAAGAATCCACTTCCAATATGAGAGAATAGTGAGAACATCTTTGATAAGGCATTGCCCTAAAGCAAATTGTGTCCATCATTATCATATCCATATGAACTAATTCCATATGAAAGTGCCTGTATAAAATATTATAGCCCATAGTGGATCTGGATCTAGTGTTATTTGAACTACCCTTTGTATGTAAAAATGAATAACTTTTTCTCTGTGATTGTTAGAATCGAGGTACTCTACTAAGAACATTAACAAAATAATTAATTCTTGGAGGAAACTAAAAGGAAGGAGTTTTTATTATCTCCATTTTTCAGAAAAAAAAAGTATTTGAGGCATAGAGAATTTCATTTGTTCATGATGTAATAGCTAGTAAATAGCAGAGTCAGAATCAAATACACATTTTCTAAAGAAGAAAGCAAGACTTATATTTAAATAATAACAACAAACATCAAAATGGAGCTATTTATAAAGGAGAAATGGTGCTTTTGATGGACTTTTATGAACCAGGTTGACCCATTAGTGAGTACATTGGGTTCGAACTTTCCTACTGACTAATAATAACAAAGTTACAGGAAATTACATTCTACAGTATAAACTAGGGAAGAAATTAGCATTTCAAAGCTTATGTGTGTCTGGAAGGTAAATTGCCAGAACAGATCTACACCGTGCTGCACAAGCTGCTGATTGACATTCAGAGAAATAAACAAGTACCCGTGATTCTGGGAGGCTTCTTGCATCACTATCCCAGCCAAGACATCCTCTTCATCTTTCCCACAATTCTTCCTCTCCACTCTTTCAACTTCCAATCCAAGCTTCCCCACGTTCTTGAAAGATTAATCTCACATTATGCTGAATCAATGTGGATCGCTTATTCTGCAGTCTATTGTATACTGGTTTTATGTGTTTTTTTTAATGTAGTATAACTAATAACTGTATAACTCATTTTGTAAAGTACTTACCCTCACGTTTCCTCATTTAAATTCTCTAGGCATTCTATCGAAGTACATATGGAAAAGTGATACTTTCATTTTATAGGTGAGAAAATATTCCATAAACCATCCTTTTATGAAGTGGTAGCAATATGCTTTTGTGAGCACACATCCTAATAAACTAACAACATCAGTAATAATCCAGGACTACTCTTTGCCTTCCGTCCTGCTGTGCCTAACACAATTCCCCTGACCTAAACCCTGATCCTTTTTTTCATCAAAATTTAAAATCTCTTTAAATGCATGTTTTTACATACATGATTATCTAAACAGCTTCAGGATATGACACTTAATTCCAGGGAGTACACTATACCTCCACTCTTTTAGTTTTAGCCTAATTTCAACATTAAGGATGGTATTCAGTAAACAGTGTCCTTAACACTTTTAAGAAGCTACAAAGACACTTGATTACTAGAGTGAGGTAGTTTTGCAAGTCACCTACTTCAAAACAAAGCTCACATCTGATTGCATGTGTTCTGGTTATTTTTAAAAAGTGTAGGTGCTTTATGGTTCACATCAAGCAGATACTTTATCTGATTGATCAGTAGAGTATCAATCTGTCATCTGGTCTATAGAAAAACAGAGCAATATATCTGTTGTGAACATTAGTCCTGTGCCCCTGTGGTCGTTGAACTCCAAAGCTATTTCTAAGAATGCAATTCACATCTGAGGCATGCAGACATTATAAAGCAAAGTGTATCTTGACAAACAATTCATGTTCTTGGCCAATATTCCTGACTAAAGGTTTCATCTGTTTCACTGTTCTTCCCCTGATACCATATTCACATGCACTGCTGTCTGTCCTCATTCCTCATGTGAGGAATTTTATGTATTTGATTCTGACTCTGCTATTTACTAGCTCACTACCTCTCACAAGGGCATGGCAATGGGAGGCCCCCCATTGTATTCTGGCCAGATGCCACTTTGAGGCTGCTGTGCAGGCAGAATACCTCAAGAATGCCTTCAAATGTGCTTGTTCCTCATTACTTTCCTTAGAAAAGTTATCAAATGTTTTTTTTCTTAATAAGAATAGATCTAAATCTTTATTGAAGAATATGCCCAGTCATTACCTTAAAAAAACACATATTGTTAGGAAATTTAAAAAATATATATATTTAGTTTAGCTCATGTCTATCCAAATGGTGACTAAAGTTGATAATGTAAATTGCAGTAAGACAAGAAATTTGTTATTAGCATATGCTCTGCTGCTATGATGAGCACTAAATCCCATTCACTCCATGCAGGCAGGGTAAGATGAAATAGATAGGAGGTCTGAGTCCCTTCACTCTTTCCAAAAGAGTATAGGCAACAAGTTTTGCTGGTTGTATGGAAAAATGAAGAAGGAGTCACGCTTCTGGAGATTGCCTTCTGAGACCTGACCAACCTGAAGATAAAGAGTTTAACTGGTTAGAGTCCTCAGGCCTAGGAGTCAGCAGCCTTTTCTGAGTCTGAATCGAAAGACACCAGCTTTTGATTTTGTCCAGGGTAAGGTTGGGTGGATCTTGATCTCCTCCCCTTCCTTCTCCTTCTCCTCTTCTTCTTTCTCCTCCTCCTTTCCTTCCTCCTGCTTCCCCTCTTTCTCCCTTTAAGTATTATTAGCTATTGGGAAACCCAGATATGGTGCTAAATATAATCTATTCTCTTTTATCACCAAGGTTTAAAGTAATTGATATTTAATTCATAAAGTAACTCTGAGACATTGTTCACCTTTGCAATGGCGGATTTGGATAAGTTGTGATGCAATGAAAGAACAAAAAACTGTAGACCAGTCTCCATAGCTTTATCTTTACACACGCATCTATGACCCCATCTATGCTTAGCCCAGTGCCTACCTCGTGTTGGGGTTAACACAAGTCAGAGCCTGGGAAAGCTTCTTGTTCCTGGCAGTGAGATAAGAAGAACTTTAAAGAATGTGATAATGAGGGAAATGGAGAGGGGAAACTGGCCACTTCCTTTGTCTTCAGTCTTGTAAAGTCCAAGTTTGTACTCATAAACCTCGGAAGAAACTCAACTGCACAGGACATACGCAACCTGTGTTCCCGTAGCTTGTAAACACGGGTGGCCCCCCATTGTATTCTGGCCAGCTGCCACCAAAGAGCACATGAAATCAAGTGTCCAGACCCTCTCTAGTGAGTCCTCCAAGTTCTTTTTTGGGATCAGTAAACAAGTGCCGGTGGGGCTTGTGCAGCCCTGTGATTGAACAACTTGTCATTTTGGAGTAAGAATCAATCATATGGTAACAGAACATTTTGTAAATGTAATGATGATTATAGCAAGTATAATCTGACATGTATTTTTCCTATCAATTTTAACAATTTTTTTTTTCAAAAAACTCAACAATTCACTTTTAGGAAACTACATATTTACCTACATCTCTTGGGACTCTTTCTTTTTAATCTCTTTCCTTTTTTTTTTTTTTTTTAGGCTTGAATATTTGGCTTTGACAGCAAGTTTGTGCCTTCTAGTTTCATTTTTTAAATTCTCGCTTGAAGGCATTTGTCTATGTGATTATAAAAAAATTGCATTACCTGTCCTGGGATCATCAGGTTTTCTGGAAGCATTTTGTTTTATTTGATTTTACTTTTCTTTGAGAACATGAGGGCTTTTGATCAGCTTTCAGTAATTTCTTTTTTCAATGAAATTTATGGCTTAAATAAAATGAGCTCACCCAGTGGGTGCTGTACAAGTAGTTTCCTGTGAATTCTCATGGCCAATTACTTTCAATGTACCAAGAGATCATAAATCTTGAAGGCCATGAAAGTACTTCTTTTCAAGGCATGCTACAGTCCTTTTAAATTCCAAGGTAGCTAGTCTTTACCTAACTAACATTATAAAAGTTCATTTTACTTACCTTATTTTATTTTTTATCCTAAATGATTTCATAGTTTCTGAGCATTGTTTGATGGAGAGCAGCAAATCTTTAAATCTTCTTGAAAACAGAAACATTTTGGAGAGTGAGCTCTAGCCAAACTCTGCTTTCTAAATATCTGCAGCCTCCCTCCTTCAACCCAGCTCCTATCCTGTTTTCTCTACCATAGGATTTCAGTCCCAGTGAGGGAGTATAACTCAGAGAGGGAGAGAGTAATGAAAGGAGAAAACAGAAAAAAGAAAAAACAAACAAACAAAAATCAGTTCATTTCCTGAGTTGTATATATAGTCAAGGTTTATCAACAAGTAGAGAATGCATTTATTTTTAAAAGCATATATTTTGTTTTCTAAAACAAGAATACATACATTTTAAATCAATGTGTAGTTTTAATGTAGTAGAGTTCCATTTTCTCCAAAAAGACTTTTGAAAGGAAGGTAGCTGAAAGATGATGTCTTAATTTTGAGGAAATACATATTCACATTCTACTTTTCCCCTACATCTATCCCAAAACTATTGTAGGTAGAATAATAATGCATGTGCTTTTTGCTGGAAAGCCAAATTCACTATTTATGTCATTCCTGACATTGAACTGGGAACATCATCCTTAGGAAGAAAACATTAAAAACATGAATGCAGTAAGTGACATGAAGCTCCTCTAGTAATTGGGGCGGGAGAGAATCTTTGGTTAAAATCATCACAAAGAAGGTGTCACTCTTCTCCAAGGAAACTTCTCCCAGAGTAGGAGGCTGTGTACAAGACATTTTCTTCTTGTATGTTCTGTGTTCCTTTGTCTCAGGGTTGTAACTGAGATCATTTAAATTCTTATCCCTAGTCAGTGCTGTTTTTGTTACAGGGAACTGAACTCAGAAAATCAAAGTCACACCCGAAATATTGAGCAAGTATTAACTGGAATAGCCCCAGAGAGTACTTCAGCAGGGAACCAGGGCATAAGGGCTGTTTTGTAAGAGTAAATCACTTGTCTTAAAATTTGTAGTGTCCGAAAAGAAATCAAAAGAGTAATAAAAAAAAAACATCCTTTAATGAGTAATTACACTTGGTGAAATAGTATCTAAGGATCCATTGAAATATGTAGACAAGAGAATATGATCAAAGATTTTGCATAAAAAGTTATTAACTATCTTAAAAGATGAGCTTCACAATATTATAAATATTTAAAAGGCATTTTGAGAGGAAAGTTTCAGTCTCAGGGTAGGCTGCAGGCATGAAATAACCCAAAGGCAGCAATTATCCCTCTATCCTTATTTACTTCATTTCTACTTAATCAGTTATATGGTGGCAATTAATTTCCAGTTTTCCAATGAGGATTATTTAAGGATTTGCTTTTTAGTCATCATTTACATAGATAACTCTATGGTACCTAGTACAAAATGTGATTCTAAAACTTCTCAATAGTGGGAGTACATTTATGATCCTTTTTAATGTGCAACATTAAAAATAATTTCCTTCTAAGTAAAGGGTATGGAAAATGCTATGAGCGGTTATAGGCTTGTCACTAAAGGAATGAAAAATAGCACACCAGTAACTCTTTATTTATTCAAATTTTTGTTGGCTTGTTTTGATTTATCTTTAGGGGTGGATGGGTTGGGGCTCTTGGGTGGCAATTGAAACCTAGGTATTATGTGTATGGTTGTTGGAGCCACTTTACTAGTACTAAAGTAATTATTCAATAGTGACTAGAGCAACCAGTTGTTGTTCTCTCTAGACTTAAGGTGAACAGTTCATGAAAATAATAACTCCATGGAATAAAGGAAGGAGGATAGAAAAACAAGCTAGAAAACAAGCATGGTTCTCACATCTGGCCTCTGGAGCTGTTCTGCTGTGTTTGGCCGCCAGTTGAGAATCAATCTGGAATCCGACTGGCTAAACTATGAACTGCCAGAGTCAAGACTGCTCCATTCACTGTGCACACAAATGGGCTATGTGCTGGCTAACAGCACTCCTTCCAGCATAAGAAGGTGGAAAGATTCTGGACCAATGGGGAGGGAGTTGTTCATGTTCACACATACCATCCTATGTCTGTATATAAATTGCCACCTTATATATCATATGCTGTGACAGCAACATAATGAATAAAAAAATAATACTTTGCCATTCCAAGGTGCATGCACATCTGCTGTCTTAGTTCACATTCTAGAATGTTATTGTGGGCAACACATGGTGACTGCTAAATTTGAAATAAATGAATGTGCCAAAGGAAAATGGAGGACCTGTTTCTCAATTCTTACAGATGCTGTTAGAAGCACAGGGAGCCTTCCCCAAGAGAAACTTTAAATTAGACAATAAAGTGATTGTTTAAAAAAATCTGAGAAAGGAAATTCCCAACTTTCAACTGTATCATGGTCTCAGTGGCCACTATGAATGTGAATTATACTGATTGCCCTTGAAATGTGTTGGATCTTACCCAATTCTTTGGCTTGCAAAACTAGAATGAAATTGTATTTGTGTATCTTAAAGAATCTTGATTCTCCCCATGCTGCCTGAACCATGGTTGACTCCCTGCTCTGAATAAGCATTGTTCCAACCCTTAGGTTTCATTGTGAGTAGTTGACATAAGGCACTCTTGCTATAAAACTTATATATAAATGGTAGGTGATTGAAAATAAGCAAAATAGTTATTCCAAAGTGTAGTGAGGAAACTGTATATTAGAAGAGAAAGCAAAACGAGAAATAAAATGTTCCAGAAATGGAGTCTTGATTGTATGGACCAAGCAGTATCTTTAACCTTGACGGTAAATAAAACCAAGAAAAGGACTAGAAGATAAAGAAGGTAAGTAGAAATGAGTTCTGAAAAATGAACTTTTGAGTTTTAAATATATAGGATGTAAAAATGAGGAGAATCTAGAAAAAGACATAGGGAAAGAGTAAGAAAGATAAGTATATGAATCAATTTGGGCTAAGGGATGCCCAAATAAATGCTAAATAATTTTTCTGGATGTATTAATAAAGCTGTCTTTGTAAGATATTAGCATTTTAATTAGTAGACAGAGTAAGAATCACCCTCACTAATGTGAGTGGACACAGTCTCATCTGTAAATAATCTGAGTAAAGCAAAACATGGAGGAGTGACTAATTGCTCCCTCTGTGTGATCTAGGATATCTATCTTCTATCCTTAGACATCAGCACCTTTGGTTCTTGAGCCTTTGACCTCTGGACTCAGGCAAAAAATTCACCATAGCTTTCTTTCTTCTCAAGCTTCTGACTTGAACTACATTACACCACTATCTTCCTGATTCTCCAGCATATTGATGAATGACCCCAGGATTTCTCAGTCTCCATCAGTACATGATCCAATTCACATAATAAATTTATTGGTTCTGTTTTTCTAGAGATTCTTGACTAACACAATAAGGCAGGCAAGGTGGAAGAAGGACAGTGTGATACCCTGAAAATCCAAGGAAAAATGTATATAAGGACGAGGCAGTGATTGTCTGTTTTAAATATCATGGAAATGTGAAATATAATGAGCACCACAATAAAAAAGTATTTGATTTATTCATTATTTCTCTATGATCACTCCATGACATCAGAAAAAAGATAAAAGTATAAAACAGAATATAGTTCAATAATAATTTTGCTAAACTTTTCATATTTTTATAGATTCATATGGTCTTGCACTTCTATCAACACGTGTTTTAGTGTTCCCTGATAGAACCAATATCATTATCTGACTAGCTATCTATTTATCTATCTTTCTCTTACCTATATATCTTTCTATCTGTGACCTACAAAAGACCATCTGCAAGCTATACACCCTGAGATGCAGACAGCTTAACTTAGTCCAAGTTCAAATCCTCAGAACCAAGGAAATCAATGATGTGCTTTTGTGACTGAAACCAAAGCCCATGCACTGAGTTGGGTGAGGCACTGATGTAAGTCCTGGAACCCCAGACTAGAGAACCCAGGGTCCTGAAATCCAAGGTTGGAGAAGAGTGTATCTCACTTTCAGGAGAGAGAGAAGAAGATGCTTTCCTGTTTTTTCCTTTACCATCCAGGCCCCCAGCCATTTGGATGGTGCCTCCCCACACTGAAGACAACTCTTCTCTACTCAGTCCACTAGCTCACATGTTTCCTCTAGAAACACCCACAGAGATGAACTCAAAAGTGATGCTTTACCAGTTTTCTAGGTATTGATAATACAGGGCAACCACACTAACATCTGAAATTAACTATTTCAGTATGTAACCCTATTTTATTTTTGTCACTTGCCTCTTTTCCTCTGGAGGCAGAAAAGACTATTGACACTCATTTTCATTTATTCCAAACCTGTAATGTACCTTGGACAAGGTTCAGTGCTCACTTGTGCTGATTTACTAAAGAAAGAAGAAAAGAGGGAGGGGTTGAGATGGGAAAGGAGCAAAATAGGAAGAGAAAGGGGAGGGGTCAAGAAGAAAGATAGAGAAGGAGGAAAAATAGATTTGCCCATTAAAGTAGGCATTCAGCCAATATACATATACAACATTTAAACATCTGGAGAATTCTTTGCGGAAACCAGGAATGAAAATTTGAGGAGTATCCACGCTGAAAAACTGTCCTCATTATCAGAAAATTAACATTGTTGTCTACTTTATAAGAATTCCCTGCTAATGCAACAATTATTCAAAGGTCAATCTATGGGTTCTTCAAAAATCCCTTCAGCACTCGGAAGAGGGAGTGTTTCTTATCAAATAAGTAAGTTTATTTGGGAAAAAAAAACTTTTCATTTTAACTTAAATTGATTTACTGCCTTTATTCTGGAAATATAATTTAAATTCTTCTCCTGAAAGAAAATAGGAAAGTTATACTTTCAATGAAACTAGCAAGTAGGTGAAAAATTACCAACAATGCTCAAGAAGAATGAAACAAAATTCAAACAAATTTCCTGAAAGGATTTAGTAGGAAACTCTCTGTCTTTTGTGTCTCATCTTCCCACTATTCCTCTCAATTCTCCTACTACCTGATAGAAGAATTTCTCCATAAAACTCAATAAGCCATCTTTCCATTTTTTTCTTGTACAAATTATTAATTATAATTGTACAAATTAAAAATTAATAAATGCCTGTACTAGCCAAGATACTGTATTCAAGATGACAGTGTTTAAATTTTAAATATCTGAAAATTCTTTTGTTAAGATACAGATAATACCGTTCATGATATTTCTACCTAGCATGGGTTTATATGGACTGGTTACAGCATGAGATTTAGAGAAGTGAGAATAAAGGACAAATAAAATTCAAGGTTTTATAATCTCTTCAATGCTCATTCAGCAAATATTTCTTGAACATACATGCCATGCTCAGCCTTTTCCTACCCAAAGGAAACAAAAAGTTGTCCAAGCTCTATGGAAGATACCAGGGATTTAAATATGAAAGCATCATTTATAGTTTGACCCTCTTCATCATCATCAACTTCCTCATCAACAGCATCATCACAACTGGTAGTATTTATTCATCACTTATTTTGTATTAAGCATTGTGTAACTTACGTGAAAACATTTTCAATTTCTCCACATCTCCCACTTTATGAATAAGAAAGCTAAAGCCTAGAGAAATGGAGTTTATGTGGATGAGGTTCCCTTTGCTGTAAATGGAGCTGGAATTCTAATCTAGGCAGTTGGAGACAGATTCTGTACTCTTCATGACGTGACATCGCTTTCAAAGATGAGAATGAATTTGAAGTCAGATAGACCTATTTATAAATCCCACCTCTGCCACTTATTACAGTTCTAGATAGAAAATGTAGTCTCTAAGATATTTTTATCCATAAAATGGGGATGAAAATATTTTCTTCTGTAATTGTTTTGAGAAGTAAATATAAATGAATTGCAAAGGACATACCATGGTATCTGACACAGGGAAGCTATTCAGAATATTGACTATTGTCACCATTTTTGTGAATGGTATATATAGCCTGATTGTCAAAGTGAGCTCTGAATTGGTCACTATTTTTACAAAAACATGAATCAGTTCTCCAAAAATTTCAGAGCTGAATAGAAGGTCGTCAGACTGAGTTCTCACATTCTCCAGCAATCCATTTTCTCTAGGAATTCAAATCCTGGCATGAAATGTATTTATTTCATGAAATCCTTCCTTCACACGAAAGTGACGAATTCTGACTACTTTAAATTTAAATGGGCTGATATATTGATTTATAATTGCTCCTGTACAATTTCTCTGTGTAAAATTATTTTCAAGAAATGAATGTTAACAAGTCTCCTTTAGAAACATCACATCTGGATTCTCTTAAATTGGCAAAGCGGGAAGATATTTCAAGTGGAGAGGAATTTTATTATGTTATGTACGCACAACACTTCGTCAGAAATTGTAGGAGAGAGGAACACAAGAATAGCACACAGTCTATTCTCAATAGATTTTACAATCTATTATGAGGGAATAAAATAAATATGACTAATATAAGATTGAAAGGCAGCTGTCATAGGAGATCCCAAAATGGGAAAACCTTTGGTCATCGTAAAATCATCCGCTCTACAGCAGAAAGTGCCTGGATTTTAAAGCCTTAGGAGTTTGCATTCAAACCCTGACATAAGTATTATTTATGACATGATTTTGGCAAGTCACACACCGTCTCTGACCCTATAAATTTGTGTCTGAGAGATGAAAAGTGTGAAATTTTCATTTACCATCGATGTGTTGATAAAATAACATCAAATGAGAAAACAGATTGGAAAACACCTTGCCCATTACCTAGCACACTTAACAGTACTCAATGAATTAGCAGTTTCTCCCTTTCTCCTCTAATTAAAACAAACAACAAATAAAAAGAAGTTGATGCTATAAATAATTTCAAACGATTGACTTATTAAGGACTCATTTTTCTGGGCTTTCTGAACTCCCATTCAGGCATAACAGCAATGCAAAGGTACTATGTACTAAACAGGAATTTGCTCTCTAACCCTGAACACTTTTGGAGGCTCACTAAAAAAAAGAACAACCATATGAAAAATACATTCATATCTTCTAAAAAATTCCTATCAAAGACATTTTCTTTTATGTCACTCAAAGGATTTTAAATTAATGTTCACCTTTAAATTATATATAGAATCTGATGCCAAGAAAGTGTCTGCTTGGCAGAACTGAAGTACTTCTCTTTATTTGGCCAGAAAATTATTTGAACAATGGTGACTCCACAAGTGGTAACCATGGAGGACGGTCACCTTCCACTCCCATCTCCAGGACCTGTGTCCACCCTTCAAAACACCAGCATTCTAGAAACAGTCATGCTGATAGTTCCTGGTGTGGAAAATGTTTCATCAACATCATCCGAAGGTTGAAGAAAATTATTTTTGGAATCTTGTCCAGCAGATTGACCTGTAACAAACAATGGAGGTGAAACACTGTATTTCCTAAACAAATACAATTGCACTGAAAAAAAAATAACACTAACGACATTTTGTGACAAGGCCAAACTCACACTGCCTCACTGAGGAATTCAGTTTCCAGCACATGAACTTTGGAGGCAGTGATGGTTGGGGAGGCCTAATGAGAGAAATTTGGGTCACTGGGGTGGAGCCTTCTGAAAAGGTTGATGCCTTTCTCAGAAAAATGGATTAGATGTTGTGAGGGTTTGTTCCTTTTTTCTCACTTTTGTAAGTATGAGCTTGGCATTGCACATGTCAGCATGATGAGCTTGAACTTTCTCTAAAACCATGATCCCAAATAAGCTTTATCTCTATAAATTATCCCATCTCAATTATTGTGTTATAGCAACAGAACATAAACTAAGACAATCTGATGTGGCATATGTACTCATTGCTCCCCAACCAGAAAATCACCCTGAATATTGTACCACACATGAGAAAATTCTAGAGTCAAAAGTGGATACAAATCAAGTTTCTACTCTTCCCCCACTTGTAGGAAGCTGGCAAGATTTTTTTTTTCACTGTAGAATGTTTTTCTGGTTAGTGTCAGCATCAAATTACATGGAATTCTTAGTTTTCTAAGTTCTCTTTCTCAAAACAACAATGAAGCTGGGCTTTGGAGGGAAAATCCAGAATACTGCTTAGCTTCCTTTTCTTCTTCTTCCCCATGCCAGTGCTGAACATTAAAATCTTTGGTTATCTCAGCACTCAGTAAAAGTGGATAATGTGGTGCACACCTGTAGTCCCAGAGACTCAGGAGTCTAAGGCAGGAGGATCACAAGTTCTAGATCGGCCTGGGTAACTTAGCAAGACTCTGTTTTTGTTTTTTTTTAAAAAAAAAAAAGTTTTAAAAGATTGGAGTTGTAGGTCAGTGGGAGAGAACCCTTGGGTTCAATCCCCAGTACAATAAAAACAAAACAAAAAGTTACTATGACACTCATTTAAGTAGCATCTTGGTTCATATTCCTGTATAATTTCCTACTTATTTTTAAGTCATTTAGGAACTAAATGAGTCCTTCCTTATGAGAAGCCATTTTAAATAATTTTTAGCCAGATTAAATTGAAATATACAAGAGACAGAAACTGAAGATGATTACTAGAAATTTAGAGTGAGAAATATGTTAGAGGTCATCTAATATAATCTTCCGCTTGATTTATGGGTTCTTTCTAAAATCTCTTTAGTTCGTGGAGGAAAAGTCCCCATCAACTACTTTATTCCTTGCCCCCCACAGAGCATGAAATGCACTGCCCTATGCACAATGGACTCTCAATAGATACTTCTGACAATTGTGGAAATATATAGTACATAACCTTGTGGGATTCAACTTGTCAGTGCCTATTGAAGAATATAAATCATTTCCCATGCTGAGCCTTCGCCTTTATAAACTGCAGAATAAAGCTCAAGCCAGGAGTGGAAGCACCTTCTCAGAATTTACTGGATCATGGATGTTGTATATCAAGAACAGTAATGTTACTATAATATAGTAATCTTGGTGTTAATATGATATAGTTCTGCTAATAAAATTTAAGAAGTTTTAGGAAAAAAAAGTTTTTATCACTGGATAGAGGACATTTTACTACATCTGATTTGGCATTTTAGGAGATATTTCCCAGAAATTCTTGCAGTCCACTCATGAAAAACTAAAGGAATATGTCTGACCTCTATTAAATAAGAAATTTCATATAAGACTAAAATTGATTCTCTCTGTGTCAACTTTTGAACAGCAAAAAATTGCATTGAACAATGTCTAAGAAAATGAGGATAGTGAAGTGGGGTTTAAAAAGAAAAATGACAACCAAAGACTGGATTCAAAAGGGATACTTTTCATTATAAAATAATAATAATGAGTACAGAATAATGTATTTATTCTAGTCTATCAATAATAATTGGTACAAAAACTGGCACAAGCCTTAACAAAAACACTAGAATACCAACAAGACTTAGCATAGACATCATCCTAACTTCTATATGTGATAAATTGAGGCATACTTGTATAAAGGGAATATGGGTGTTAGGGTTTAGATTCAGCGGTGTCCCATAATACCTCCTGTGTTAATTCAGAGATATTCAGAGGTAGTTTATTGAGTTATGAGAGTTGTGACCTAATCAGCCCCCCTGAATGGACTGGGTGGTAACTGTAGGAGGGTGAGCATGGTAGAGGAGGTAGGTCTCTAGGACTGTGCCCTGGAAGGGTTCATAGTTCCTAAAGCTCCTTTCTCTCTCTCTCTCTCTGCTTCCTCTCCACCAAGAGTGGAGCAGTGTCCCTCGACCACACTCTTCCACCATAGTGTTCTGCCTCCTCTAGGGCACAGAGAAATGGAAACAATAGACCATGGACTGAACCTCTAAACCTCTAAATTATGAACACAAATAAACTTTTCCTCCTCTAAGTAGTTTAGTTCTTGTCAAGTATCTTGATCACAGATGTAAAAACTGACTAACACAATGAGTGACCACCCTTTCTGTATCTTCAGTTCCATGTACAAAACCCATAGCAATTGAATACAGAATTCTTATAAGAATGTATTTGCATCTCTGAGGTGCTTAGTACAAAGTAGATTGCCTTTTGTGACTATATGGATAAAATATCCATTTTTATAGGCATTAAGTTATATTGTGCTTATTTTGGCCCTTGATTCAGTGGAAATGATGAACTACTATAGTAAGATCTAACCTTAAGATTTTCCTCAGGACCCAGACAAAGGACTCAATTATAGATTCCAAATGCATCAATAATTTATAGTGTTTTGCTATTGAGAAGTATCAAGTAATCGTATTTATTTTTCTCCCACAAATACAGAATTAGACTCTTCTCTATTAATTGAATGACCTTGGGCAAATTAAATCTTCCTGGGCTTTATCTTCTTATCTGCAAAGTACAGAAAACAATATTGATACAGATATTTGTTGGAAGGGTTAAAACATAATGCATTTACAGTGTCAATTGGCCCATTTTCAAAACATAACAAATATTAGTTAGCTGCATTAATATTATTAAAGGTTTGTTTTTTTTTTTGTGTGTGTGTGTGTGGTGCTGGGGATTGAACCTAGGGTGTGAGGCAAGCACTCTACCAACCGAGCAATATCCCAAGCCCAATATTATTAAATTTTAAATGAGGTTTCTCTTTGAACTGTACACTTAATATTATGTGTGTAGATATGATTGGCACTATTTTAGCTGTTATTAAACAATTTTGGAAAATAATTAAACTTGATCTAGATGTGAGAGTTTATAAAATTTAAGGAGCTGGGGATTTAGTTTAGTGGATGAACATGTTCTTAACAGGCCTGAGCTCTGGGTTTAATCCCCAGCACCAAAGAATAATAATAACAATAATAATTTATAGTTGTTGGAAGTCAATCCTCCACCTTCAAATATCAGCCATTTCTGAATATATATGTTCATATATATATATATTTTTTCCAACACATATTCGATATATAAATATGTATATTCCACTGATTATAGTGCTAGCATATTAAATATTCAAAGAAAAAAATCTGAGTTAAACTTCCAGAACTGTCATTTCCTCCTTTTCTCATGATCTCAATTTCATGATTTGTAAAATAAGGATGGTCATGTTTAGTCTAAATATCAGAGAGAGATTTTTGAAGATTGAAGCAGATGATACAAGTAAAATTACTCTGAAAATGTGCAATATTCCTACACATGTAGATTCCTATTATTAATCAAAATGGACAGGTTAATACCTATAATTTGAGTTTACATGTAAACATTTCTATTTATCCAAATTAGATAATTCACAAGACTGTTTCCTTTTCTTTTTATTCCTCTAATCAACATGTCATTTATTGATCAATCTAAATATGAAAGGAACAATTGCAATGTGAAATTTTATGTGCAATGGAGAATTTAATGCAAATAAAACAACTATAAATCAAATTGTAAAATTATATGCTATATAATAATAAAATGGATGAGATAGACTCTACATAGATATGGCAAGATATGCATCCTGTAGTATAAGATATACAGAGTGTAACCCCCTTTATGTAAACACATGCTCACAGAAAATGTCCAGGAGGACTATAGACCAAATGTCAATAGTGATTATTTTTAGTGTAAAGTTTAAGAGCATTTTACTACACATCTAAAAATATATAGCCAGATTTCTTTGTATATAATTTTTTTGAACTATAATCAGAGGGAAAATATTGTAAATGTAGGCTCCTTGAAAATACTTGTAAAACTTTTAAAACTAGAGAACTCAAAGATAAGAAGAGCCCTTTATTTCAAAAGATAGTAACAAAGCTTCTCTGTCCTTGGCACAGCCGAGAGGATGGAACTGTAGCTGAGGGTACAGGTCAATGCTAGCCCAACATTGGCCTGTACCCTCTTCTCAGGGAAAGAAACAATCTGTGAGGTGAACAGAGAGCCTACATCCTGGGAGCAAATTTTTACCCTTCACACATCAGATAGAGCACTAATCTCTAGGGTATATAAAGAACTCAAAAAGCTAAGCACCAAAAAACCAAATAGCCCAATCAACAAATGGGCCAAGGAGCTGAACAGATACTTCTCAGAAGAGGATTTATAATCAATCAACAAATATATGAAAAAATGTTCATCATCTCTAGCAATTAGAGAAATGCAAATCAAAACTACTCTAAGATATCATCTGACTCCAGTAATAACAGCAGCTATTATGAAGACAAATAACAATAAGTGTTGGCGAGGATGTGGGGAAAAAGGTACACTCATACATTGCTAGTGAGACTGCAAATTGGTGCAGCCAATATGAAAAGCAGTATGGAGATTCCTTGGAAATTTGGGAATGGAATCACCATTTGACCCAGCTGTCCCTCTCTTCAGACTATACCTAAAGGACTACATACTACAGGGACACAGCCACATCAATGTTTATAGCAGCACAATTCACAATAGCTAAACTGTGGAACCAATCTAGATGCCCTTCAGTGGATGAATACATTAAAAAATGTGGCATATATACACAATGGAATTTTACTCAGCAATAAAAGAGAATAAAATCATGGCATTTGTAGGTAAATGGATGGAATTGGAGAAGATAATGCTAAGTAATCAAATGACAAATATTTTCTCTGATATAGGGAGACTGACTCATAGTAAGGTAGGGATGTGGGCCATGGGAGGAATAGATAAGTTATAGATAGGGAAGAGGGGTGGGAGGGAAAGGAAGGGGGCTGGGGATTAGCAAGGATGGTGGAATGTGACAGAAATCATTGTCCAAAATACATATATGAAGACACAAATTGGTGTCAAAATACTTTATATACAAACAGAGATATGAAAAATTATGGTATATATGTGTAATAAGATTTGTAATGCATTCTGCTGTCATTTTTTTTAACTAAAAAGAAAAGAAAATCTGAGTTCTGTGTTCTCCAAGACAGAGCTGGAACAATTGAATTGGGTTCCCCCTAAATGACACAATAGATTCCTTATAAGTTTGTCTTCCAGAAAAAAAAAAATGGAAATTCTTTTGTTCATCATTCTTTACATTATTACTAAAATAATAATGGAAAGTTTACGCAAGTGATAATTGCATTTCTTATTTGTATATTTCTTTGAAATTAATGAAGACTGCTTTCACATATAAACTGCTTGTCACAGTGTCATAAGAAAAAGACACATCTTTATGGAGCACTTATGAAGTGGTCATTAAATTCGAAACATGAACACAAATGAAATCTTTATTCTCAAAGCACCAGTGGTGCTTAGCAGGGTGCGCTATCTCCTTGCTACATGGTAATGTAAAACAAATCTTGGGCTTTTTATGTTGTCACCAGGATCAAGGTTGTCATTGGATTTTAGGGCCAGGACTGAAGAAATCTAGAAGTCCTATGTGCACCAAACAGTCCAATGTAATACATTTCCCCCCAACCAATGGCAAAAATAACCTTCCAGTTACTGTTAAAAAAAAAATAACTTCATGGTATTGCCATATTCTGCAGATTTTCTCAAAATATTATGTTACTGAATGGCTTTGCGAAATTTGTAGAAGTTTGCTTTCTGTCAGGTCAAAATATGTTCTTCCTGATAGATTTTGTCTTCTAATATCATTTTACCAGCATAAGAAGAAAGAAAGAGAGAGAAATGAAAGAAGGAACAAAGGAAGGAAGGAAGGAGGGAGGGAGGGAGGGAAGGAGGAAGAATGGAAGCTTCTAGGGAGGGAAGACAGAGAAAAGAAAACACATAGTGGAGAAGAAGAGAGGAAAGGGGTGAGAGAGAAACAGGTTGAACTAAATTAAATATAAAAATATAAAAGAGAAGAAGAATATTAACTCCACATTTCTACATATTTTTTTTTCTTTTCTTTTTTAAACTCAGGGACATTTAACTTCTGAGCCACATCCCCAGTTTGTTTGTTTGTTTATTATATTGAAATAGTGTCTCACTAAGTTGCAAAAGGACTCAATAAATCACTGAGGAGCCTTGAATTTGCAATCCTCCTACCTCAGCCTGCTGAGTTGCTGGGATTACAAGCCTGGCAGTCCACATCATTTCAAATGAATGTCCCTGTCTACCTTCTTCATTTAAACCCTCTCACACTATTGATGATGAGCTCTGTCAATAGAAAAGTTACTCGCCTGGAAATTGATGTGTTTCATCACCAGCATAGACATTAAATACTCAGGTAAGTGGCTTAATGTTGCTAAGAATTCCTAAAATGAGAAATGGGGTGAATGACTGCCCATAAGATGCTGATAGTCCTTTCTGTCTCTCATGCCTCTGTTTCTCATAAGAATCCACAGTCCTCAGATGTCCAGGACTCTGAAGCTTCCCTCATGTTCCCAAATATTTCTCACTTAAACAAGAGGAAGGACCAGGACCTAGCAGCTGAAATCAGTGCAATTATCACTGAGAAGAAGTTGGTTTGGGTTGGATTGTATTTACCCCTTACCTTGAGTTTTAATTTTCTTTCATTTCCTGTGACTTTCTTAATGTATGGAAATCCCATTAGCAGAATTATCACACATAGAGGTTCAATAAAAATAAGTTTTCCCTGATTGAAATAGAGTCAGACTAAAAGATTCCAAAGAGAAGGCACAACTTGAAAAATTATATTTTATATGGACTGTTAGGGTCAAACATTTGCCATTCCAGAAGAAATCTGTAGCTATTTTTATATTGGTACATTGAATTAATTCTTCTAAAAGTTTACATGTGGGCAAAATAATTATTGATACACACCAAATCAAATTTGTTGTCAAATACCCACTGAAGTAATGCAGAATGCCCATGGTTGCAGTTTTCAAGATTCACTTTTCTTCCTGATATCTCCTTGCTCCAGTGCTATTCAAGGAAATGTATAATTTGTTTTATGGTTTATTACCAATCCAGTCATAAATATCTCTCCATCTCACCCTACTTGCCTCACCTTGCTTCAACCTGCTGAGTATTTCCTGCAATCTGTTTTATTTGTCATGAACAATTGGCAAATGAGATCACTAATTAGTCTGTGCATTAATTACTTTTCCATCTGTGTTCCCTTTTAGAGAAGTAGGTACAGTGATGGTAGCTAATTAAGACTAAAGATGGTCCATTGATCTCCAGTACTTGGGTCTCTTTCTCATTCCCATGCCCTTTGTTGCCAGGTAGGTGTGGGAGAAGCAGAGCTTGAAAGTACTTTTATTCAATCCCATTCAAGTAAGTCTTCACTCCTTGCGTACATGAAGCAGGCATTGTTATGCAGAGTTAAAGATAGATACAGATGATGAGATAAGTTTAATATGAATGTGGATGTCAAGCAATAATTCTACATAATTTTTTTAAATATTTATTTTTAGGGTTTTTTTTAGGTGGGCACTATATCTTTATTTTTTATTTTTATTTGGTGTTGAGGATCAAACTCAGCGCCCAGTGCATGCCAGGTGAGCGCGCTACTGCTTGAGCCACATCTCCAGCCCAATTCTATATAATTTAAAGAAGCAAAATATAAACAGCAATAAAATTGTATGACTTGTTTATTTTAATAGTTTTTCTTTGAGTAATAAATACATTTCAGACTGAAATAGAAGTACAGATTTGGATTTTGAAAACGATTAAAGGACTAACTATCTGTACCTACATTTTCCATCATCTGAAGTCTAGATGTTCAGCTTTCTCAGAAAGGAATGTGTGAGTGTGTATGTGTGTGTGTGTGTGTGTGTGTGTGTGTGTGTGTGTGTAAAATAAGAGGGAAATGGCTGAAATAAACTGATTTTTAAAAATTTGTTAATGTCCCCACTTAAAAAGAAAAAAAAATACATGATCATGGCAAACACTCTAACAAGATAATTGTAAATTGTCAATAACGTTGTTATCATTCTTCCTCTACTAGCGTACTTTGGAGTACAAGTTGCTTAAGTGTCACATGTACCTTCCAGAACTTTTCCTGATTTACCAAATGAGATGACAGATAAGTCAAGAGAAAGATAGAGATAGAGACATGCACACACCAAGGTAAACACATGTATGTACATGTTGTAAAAACTGCATCAGCCAAAGACCACTAGGAATAAACACGCACTCTTAACAAATTCAAATTTCTTTACCTTAAGCATGAAGGGTAGGCACTTTCGAGTAGCAACATCTGCCACTTGACATGGGAGAGGAGGGCCAAGTCTCATGATTAGGTGGGCTCCCAGTGAAAAATTCAAAGAAAGATGTATAGGAAAAGGGATCAGTTCTAGAAAATTTACTTTGTCTGAGATGGGATCAGAAGAGAGATTATTAAGGCACTAAGAGCTGCCAGGAGATGTGGTATGACACCACTGGACATCCCCAGGCAGGTCTGAGCAACACTAGGCAGAAGCAGCAGGTACTCAAGGAGGGTGTTGCTGTGGCATTTCTTACTGAATACCAAGGCTTTGGGGCCTTGGGAGAAACGGTGTTTCCTGGTAACTTGGCTGCAGATTCCCTCTGCATCTGTCTCCTCACCCAGGCTAATGTAACAGCAGGAGTGCTTTTTCCTGTTTCAACCAAGCAGATTTTCATCACTCCTTCAGTTCCAGAATTTTATTCTTGCAATATATAGATATTGAAGTAAATAGATTTGTAGATAGATAGGTAAATAGGTAGATTTATAGTTCATATATATAAAGTATACTATATATGTAGTTTTCACTTACAAACAAGGAAATTAGAAAATACACATACTTTTTTTTTGCAATTATCTGTTTATATTTAGCAGTCTGAATTTACTCTTCTTTGTCAATACATAAATGTCTGTGGCTATTTTTAATGGCTATTTAGTATTTGTGAGTAATTTAACCTGCTTTCCATTTTATATCAAATTGCTTATAATTTTAAATGAGATAAATATGTATACTTAAATCATTCTAATATATAATCATTCTAATATGTATACATACACAATATATGCATGTTCTCAAACACTTCAGTATGTAGTTTTAAATTATAAATTTCTAGATAAAAATTGCTAAGTGAAAGAATATGCATTTCAAATTTTGATTATCATCAAAAAATGCTGGTTTTTTATGATAATTAAAAATACCCCTCATATTCCCACCAAAATTGTATGGGTTTGGCCCTTTTTCCATATGCTCACCAATATTAGATTTCATAAATTCTTAAATTTTTGGCAATCTGATAGGAGGAACTGACATTTCCTCACTGTAATTTGGATTCTCCCAACTGCTAGGACATTTACCATCTTTTTTGTGTGTTTATTGTGCAATTTTTTTGCATGTTTTTTTCAATCACTTCCCTTTCACATCTCACTAATTAAAACTGAATTTTACAGACATAATTCAGTAACCTCATTATTACTTGAGCAGCTTAGAAATGTAAATGTTCAAGTAAGAGGATCTCAGGGTGAACCCAGCAATTCTGCTTAGGTGGTTTGTCTTTTACTGGCTGCAATCCAGGGGACGATCACTATGAGGGATGCCAGGATCAACATATTCAAGGTTTAGTCTCATAGTGAACCTGGGTACAAACTCAATTCCTCCATTATATAGTGGTCTTAATTCAAGTTATCTTTATATGAGAGGGCAGCAAAGGATAAAATAAGGACACATAAATACTGCTTTGGTGGTAAAATATTTGAATTATTTTAACTGCAGATACTATTTTGTATGCAATTTTATACACATAATAGACACTGCAAAGATCTCAAAGCAAAGCTACTTTATATAAGCTGTGTTTTAAATTATCTATATAAATGACTGGCCCTGGTTCTCTTTCAGTTTCTCATAGCTCTAGATTATTTCTTCTTTCTTTCTTTTGTGAATTCATATCAAAGAAACTAGAAAACTCTGATGATATTTGGTATGTAACCTTCAAACACGTTTGAATTAAACAAAATCTTCTATCCCGAATTAAAAATTTTAAAAATCCTTCCTTTGTGGAACTTGTAATTGAGAGAAATTACTGTCATATATTTTGTGCTTCATTAATTCTCCAACATTGAACAATATTAGCATCTTGAACCAACATTAAGTATATAACTTATTATTCTTAATCTATATTTCCTTCAAGTAGTATTTTCACTTAACTTATAACCTTGCATTTTTTTTTAATTTGGCCCACATTTATCACAATCATTAAATTATAAAAGTGTAAAATAAAATTTAGCTCTCTCATTAGTTCAGGATTCACTGTATTTGCCATCTCAGATTGTAAATATGCAGAATTACCTTCAGAACTTCATGTGTTTCTTGACTTGTTTTTACATTAGTCTGCCATTTCATTCCAATTTTAGACAACCCTTTTAACCTTGAAGTTAGCTAGATGGCAATTAAACTCAGCAAACCCTTATTGAATATTATCTGCATTGATAAGGGGGGGTGATTATCAAAGAAAGCTATGTCTACTCTCAACTATTCTATACTTTTTTATGAAAGAGCATTAAACTAAGAATATTTCAAATTTAAATATTGAACCCAGGCATCCATTAAAGTGATCTATGTGGCAAATTATTGCAGCTGATCAAAGGGAAGAAAGGATGGCTATGAGGTGATGGGTTTAGTGAGGAGCTCCTAGTTCTCCTGGGATGGTTGTTAAGTAGAAAGACCTGAGAGGAACAAGATGTATAAGGTGTTCATTTATGAGATAGTTGGAGATAAATTGGGGTACATTGAATGAAGTTAAGTATTTACACTGTCATTTAATAAGAAAAGAATACCACTAAACTTAGACAAACCTAGGTTTAAACCAAGAATTTTTCTTTTTAGCTAAGTAACGTTAAGATTTAACATTTTAAATCTCAGCTCTCTCATGTGAAAAAAAATTTAAACACATATGTGGATATGCAGCTCTCTTACCCTACCAGTGGGAGCATAATTAGCATAACCACTTAAAAATCTGGCAAAATCTACTAAAGTTGAATATATGCAGTCTCCTGAACCAGCAATTCTTCTAGTTTATGTACACTCAAAGCAAATACTTCTGTATGTTCAAAAGGAGTATCTGAAATACAACAATATATGAAGCAATACTATCAATAATAGCTAGAAGTTGGAGACAGTAAATAAGTAGAATAGATTACCAAATCACGGTGCATTATTACAGTGGAATATTACACAACAATGAGAATGAATAAACAATACTAAAGCCACAATATGCCAAATCATGCATTAATCTCAGGGACACATTAAAAGAAGTCAGATGTAAAATCATACCCTTTATTAATCCACTTAGGTAAAGTTCAAAAGTTCACTCCACACATACACACACATACAAAAAAAATCACTGTCAGGAGTTAGATATCAGGAATGTGATTGTGCTAACATTAAGGGTAGTTTTGGTAGGGGCTTGAACAGTCTTCTGAGACTCTGGTAACATTCT
The DNA here is from genome assembly GCF_052094955.1 of Ictidomys tridecemlineatus. Taxonomy (NCBI): domain Eukaryota; kingdom Metazoa; phylum Chordata; class Mammalia; order Rodentia; family Sciuridae; genus Ictidomys; species Ictidomys tridecemlineatus. The sequence goes on from NC_135481.1 coordinate 106,481,271, forward strand.
GTGATCTGTTGTGGATTCTAATCACATAGATGTGCTCACTTTTCAAAAAGACATTAGACTACACTTATCATCGTACACATTTCAGATTGCATACATATTTTATTAAGATTTGCATTAAAGACATTTATTTTATATATCTGTTCTGGAGATTTGTAGCAATCATTTTAAATGCTGCTATCATTTTTCTATCATTCCTTATCAGATATATGGGAACACAAGATCAGTTAAAAGAAATCACTTCGACAAATCAGTAATCAGTATTCTTGGGTGTATATTCCAGAGAAATAAGGAATCCTGTTTACATCAAAACCTGTACAATGATGTTGTTTGCAGCATTAATCTCATATTAGGCCCAAACGACTGCAGACAATGTTAATAATTCAGATACTTTCAGTAGGAGAACATTTAGACCAACAGTGGATTGCTATCCTGCAGTAAAAGGAAGCTATGCAATAATTTTTGCAAATAGTGTGTGTGTGTGTGTGTGTGTGTGTGTGTGTGCACTTGTGGGAGTTAATGATTGAAACTAGTGCATTGCACATGGTAGGCAAGGGTTCTACCACTCAGCTACATCACAGCCCTGGGAAGATTAATGGAATTATATGCTAAATAGGGGGTAGCTAATATCAAAATGTCAAAGAGTGTATGTATATACTTATATAGCATTCTTGAAATGACAAAATTAGAGAAATGGATAACAGATAAGTTGTTTCAGGAGTTAGAAATGGGTGTGTGGGGTTCAAAATGGAGATGGATATGGTAATAGGACAGCGTTCTGAGAAATGCTTAAGGTGATGAATGATGCTTTATACTGGCTACAATGTCAGGTACACGAACCTTCAATGATAAAACACAGGTGTACACACAAACACATTGGGGTTGGGGGATAGAAAGAGAGAGAGAGAGAGAGAGAGAGAGAAATAAAACTGAGAAAATCTGAAGGAGGCACCCAATTGTGTCTAAATTGGCATCCTGTTTATGGTATTATGCTATAATCTTGCCTAATGTTACTATCAGGGAAAACTGAATAAAGTATATATGGGGCCTCTTGGGTAGATTTCTTACGAGGACAAGTGTAATTTTCCCAAAACAGAGAGTTTAAAATTTTTGAGAGCAAAAAGGTGATCCAGAACTTGACAATATTTTAACCTTGTGCTAGACTGAAAGGAAAACGTTTTCAGTGAGTGAGATCCCTCCTTTAAACAAAGTGTATGAGTCAATGTGACCAATAAAAATTGCATAACCCAAGCAGGACCCAAATAACTATGAATGTTAAGAGTTCTGAAGTTGTACTTCTATACTTTTTACAAACCTAAAAGAAGATTGTGTGTTTGTCTTGGTGTGTGACTTTGGGTATATGTGGGTCAGTCTGGTTATTAAGGAAGCACAAAAGGAACCAAAAAATATTTTGGGGACTACCAGACCTGTCCTAAGAAGTGGATTACTGACCAGGCAACATAAATATGCCCAAACCACCTGGCAACCATATCCCTTCCAAGAACAGGGTGACTTAATTTAGCTATTTCTTTTCTTTTTAATTTTCTTTTAATTGGTTCTAATTAGTTATACATGACAGTAGAATGCATTTTGACACACTGTACATAAAGAGAGCACAATTTCTCCTGTCTCTGATTAAACATGGTGTAGTCACACTGGTAGTATAGTCATATATGTATGTAATAATGTCTGTGGAATGAGAGAGACATTAATTTAGCTTTTGAAAGATAAAAAAGCAGTAAATACTTGTAGAAAAATTGGGAAAATAAGAAACAGAAAATATGTTTCAATTGGAATTATAAACACTATCTTTTATAACATTTTGTTATAGTCTTTCCTAACTACCAATTTCATTTTGAATAGACTGCCCTTCTTCCCTTGTTCTACAGCAAATATTTTCTCTGACATGGAATTGATTTTTGTTGTTGTTGTTGTTGTTGTTGTTATTAGAGGATGAACTCAAGGAAGCTTTACCACTGAACGACTATCCCAGTACTTCTTAAATTTTATCTATATATCTATCTATTAATTTATTTCAGACAGTGTCTTGCTAAGTGTCTGAGGGTCTTATGAAATTCCTTAGGCTGGCCTTGAACTTGTGATTCTCCTGCCTGGGCTTCCCCAATCTCTAGGGCACACAACAGAGTGCCTGGTTTTGAAATTTATTTTTTTTAAGTTATTTGAACTAGTTATATGTTGAATCTTTTTTACAGAAGTACCAGGATTAACTGTTTGCATATTTCTGGAAGTCTAATGTAATACTTCATTTTTTTTCCTAGTACTGGTAATCAAACAAAGGGATACTCTACCACTGAGATGCATCCACTGCCTTCTCCACTTTTAATCTTTGTGGCTAAATTGTTGAGGCTGACACTCAAACTTGCAACCCTCCTGTCTCAGCCTGTAGAGTTGCTAAGATTACTGGCATGTGGTGTCATGCCCAATCCCATGATTTAAGTGTAGGTTGCACATAATGACTCAGGACACATGAAACCACATGTAATCTAGTATCCTGGTTGAAATCCTGAAACAGAAAAAAAGATGGTAGTTTAAAACTGAAGAAATCTGAATGAAGTGTGGACTTTAGTTAATAATGATGTGACAATATTGCTTCATTCATTGTGACAAACATATATATGTATTTAAGATGCTATTAAAAGGGAAACTGGATGTAGGTTATATGGACTTTCTGTGCTATCTTTTTTTTTAATGGACAAATAACTTTATTTTATTTATTTTTATTTATGTGGTGCCAAGGATTGAACCCAGTGCCTCACACATGTGAGGCAAGTGCTGTACCACTGAGCCACAGCCCCAGCCCTTTCTGTGCTATCTTTACAGTTATTCTTTAGACCTAAACCAAAAGCTTGCTTAAAAAATAATATAATGAAGACCTTTGTGAAATAAATATTTTACAGAATTTTGTTTCCTTAAAATATTGCTAGAAAGAACATTACTTGTTCTTGAAGTTTGAAATATTTTCATCTCTTGATGCATGTTAACAACTTATTTTTCAAAACTCTGTACTTCCATACAAATTGTATGCATACCCTTATTATCACAACTATGATGCATGTTTGCTTTGTAAGTAACAGCAACAAAATATTACTCTTTTCTGTGTCTTTAGCGAAATAAATAATACTTCTGGTTATTAAGAAGGAAAGTTACCTTTTCAGGCTGGGTAGCAATTGATAAAAATATTTCTTGAACATTTGTATTTCATAATCTATGTACCGAATTTTTCTTTTCTATTTCTCATGTTTTTATTTTTTTAAATCTCTCCAAACGTATTCAGACTATTAACTTGTTAGCCTCTTTGTTGCAATAGTTAAATCCTTTTGGATTTCCCAAAGAAAAAATTCTTGTCATTTACAAGTAATGATGATGTTGAAGTCTTATAATATTACCCATAAATATTATTTCATTATCCTTGCTTATTACATTGCATTTATTCTAAGATACTCCTCACTTAACTTCTAATTGCATTTATGGAACTTTTGGAAATACCATAGTCTTAAATTTGTATATAGATTAATTTATACAAGTTTTCTTTTGTGTTTTCTGATTATACAACCATACTTCATTTTTAATTCAGATAAGTTTTTCCTTATTTAATTTTAACTGCTTTGATTTTATTTATTATATTATGCATGTAATTTGTTTATCTGCATATAACTTGTGGAAATTTTCATTAAAAGATTCAGCAAAATTAAGATCGTCATTTTTAAATAAAACTTTTTTAAATAAAACTTTTTCATGCTGAATCCATCTCCTGATTTGTTACACAATGGGTTCATATTTTTATCCGTTTTGTGAATATTTTATTTGTTAGGTCTATGGATTTTTATTTTAATGCTGAAATGTCTTAATTGTTATAGCTTCATTATAAATATATGTAACTGGTGTTAGATAATGTAGTTCCGTGTGTGCTAGCTTTTATACAATAGTCTTTATTCTTTACAATTTCTGATAATTATTTTTCTAAATGACTCATAAATTCATATTGTCAAGTTAAAAAGTCACACTATGATTTTTATGAGATTTGCATGAAATCTAAAAAGGGAAGGATTGGTTTATCATATTCAATTTCCCATCTGTGGACTTGATATGTCTCTCCATTTTTAAGTCTTCTTTTTCATCTCTCAGCAAAAAATATTCAGATTAGTTCAGTTCAGAAAAGTTCCTAAGATCTCTTCCAAGCATTTTTGTAGCTGCTGCTGCTATGAGTGAATTTTTTTCCCGCATTATGTTCACCAACCTATTATAGGTGATATAAGACACTTTTTGAGTTTTGTACCTTTAATAATTATTGTAGAAAAAGCCAGATTTGTCTTAATTCCAACAGTTGGATTCTTTGGGGCATCCCTCTGCCAAAGAAAAAAAACTTATATACAACCAACGATGATATTAAAGTTTTCCTTGATATTAGCCATGAATATTATTTCAGTCATCTATTTTTATAACAGTGGACATCCTTTGTCTGATGTTAATGGAGTTGCTGCTATATATTCACCACTATACATGATCCTTTATTTCACTTCAGTAATTGTATTGAAATGCTTTCTATAATTTTCTCTTCCCCAGAAAGATAGTACAGCACAGGAATCCAACATATTGCTAGAATTTGAAAAAAACACACTCTGAAAATGTCTTTTAATCTATTACTGTCAAAGAGTTTCCAGTTCTTTGCTCATATTTTAGTAGCAAAAGCACATTTTGGCCCTTTTTGTCTACGTAGATTGATCTTCCTTGTTTAGTCCCTGAACTTCCTTCAAGGCTGCATTCTGCATGATCTCCAGAAAATCTTCTTTTAGATATACTATGCCTCTCAACCGGTCCAAGACTAGATCCCTTCCTGAGAAGAACATATTCTAAACACCTCAGAAATAGATCTAAAGCTGTAACACGGATTCTGAAATTGTTTATGTATCTGCTCTTAACTCAGAACCTCTTCAAAGGAAACGGATTTCATATCTTCCTACTGCATAATTCCAGAGACAACCCACAGTGCTGAGGAAAACATCCTTAAATTGTTTCTGGATCAAAATGATATCCTGATGTTAATTTGTTAGAATTGTAAAGGTGAATAATAGATAGCATGTTCTTTTTCCATGTGTCTCTACTAAATATCAGTAATTATAATTTGTCCTTCTCTTATAGCTTGTATCCCAAGTTCTTACATTTATAAAAGAAGTTCCTACTGGTTTCATACTTACTATATTACTATGGGTTTTGAAAAAACAATAGAACCTTCATAACAAACCTATATGTGTAATGTTATGATTTAGATTTTATAGATGTGGAAATGTACTCAGCAGAAATTAGTGCGTTAGAAAGCTCAGAGTTAAACCCAATATGTTTCTAAATGTAAAGCCAAAGGCCAGCCTGTAATTCTTCTACTGTATACTCCTCCACTACAGTAAAACAAGTGTTACTATTCCCAAGCAAATGACTGTTTCTGGTCCATTGTATAAACTAGGTCAGCAATGACACTTCCAGACTGAAGTCTAAAGATAACCTCTGGAGTCTTGAACATGAAGGTGCATAGGTCAGAAGCAGGGGAAACCCCACATTCTGGATGTCCTTTGGAATTGTATAGAAGTTGTCATCTACTGAGATCCAAGAAAAAAGCTGAAATAACATGTTCAGCTGGAGATTTATCACACATCATTTATCATTTGTAAGACTAAGTATTGGCTCCGAGAATTACAAAGAATTTTTTAGTCTTAAAATGAATTTTCCATTTTTAAGATTTTCTCTTCAATCTGAAGAGGCATGTAATTATTAAAACAAACTGAATTATATTGTCATTCTAAAACATGAAGTAGAAATCCTTATTAGGTCTTCTAAAATCACTATTTCACTTGTGAGAAATCAGAGTTTGTCAGACTGTATTCCTACAAACTCAGAGTCTGAGGCTGATCAGGTCATGCTAAAGAAATTTATGCCTATTCCTGACCCACAGCTAATCTGTTTTGGGGCTAAATTACCATGAGGAGTGAGATTTTTCTATTTCAACTGATCTTTGTTACATTGATAGTCTCAATTTAATCTCATTTATGCATCCTAAATCTTTATAGAAGGAGTTCAGTTTTCTCCTGATTAATTAACTTTAAAAAACTTGAAATACTGCTGTTTTTCAAATCTGTGTTTCATTTAGATTTTTAATTTTTCACTGAATAACCTTCTTTATTCACAGTGTCTCCTTTAACACTTCCTAGGGTTTGACAGAACTTTGTTGAAATTTTAAATCTTTGCTCAGATATTTTATTCTATCTATTCCTTAGGGTGAAAAATGAGGATAATACTGCTCTTGAGGCCATTTCAGTTCATTTCATCTCTAGTGCACACTGTTCTTCTGTTTTACATGTGCTGCCTTTCCTACTTTTGTACCCAGATGACATCTACGATCATGCTACGTGCTTAGTTATTACCCCTGACCTGGCAGAGAACACTCATCAGAACAAAAGATTTGTCACGCTGAATCAGATTCCTGTTCAGTCCCAGCCAGCCTTGTCTCACTTAGTGAAGCTAAGTGGTATTTTATCTTGGCAAAAATGAGGCTCCAGGAATACTGGATATCTTTAAATATGCACAAGACTGTCACATAATTTCTAGAAAAAAGCTTACCCCATGATTTGGGAGTGCTGGTCAAGACACAAGGGAAGCCATTATTATTTGATAATAGGGAAGAACAATAATAGCTATAAAAGTATGCATTGGGCTGGCTACCTCTGAAAATACAATTAATCATCTCTGAAGTTCCAGCCTGCTTGGAAAGTCTACTTTTCTGAGATCCGCCTATGTCAGTTTAGACTGTGAGATAATCTGAATAGGGCTTCTGACTTCCGCTTGTATGTGCTTGCCTGTGTTTCCCCATTTTCTCTAACTGCAGATAAGATGTTTCCATTTGGTAGAGAACCCAGTTGTTGCAACCCATGTTTCTTTTTACCTATGTGCATATTTCTTTCTAGGTAAAGGCCTCAGCCCCTACTTGGTTCTTGAGCTCACTTCATAAATCAATGGCTGTTAAGTGGATGAGCTAGTGAGATTGGCCAAGACCAGTCCATACCTGTGGCGGAGGAGAAAGGGGTGAAAATATGATAAAGAAACTCCTGGCTCCGTGTGCCAGGGAAAGAGGATGCCAAGAAGGTGAAAACTTCATGAACCAACACAGAGAGACCAGAGTAAGATCAGTTGGTATTTTAGGACAGCCCAATAATTCAGGAGCTCTATTGGCATTTAATTTCAGGTGACTTAACTTTGATGAAGCATCCTACAAAACAAACTTTCTCATTGCCTATCAGATACAAGTCACTGCCAGAAACACTTAATAAAATTAGTCTGAAACACTTCTGCTTGAGAATGAATTGCTATCTTTATTTAAACTCTTTTTAAAACTGCTTTCAAGTTTTTGTCTCTCTGTGTGTCTTGCACATGTGGGATGTGGGCCTATGAATGAGAACTCACTCTGGGCTACAGTGTTATTCAGACATACTGACCCTAGGCCAAGAGAGGAGGAAAAAACATGTGAGACATCTGATTATTTTGGTTTTTCTCCACCAGGAAACACAGCACTTTGCTTTCAAATTAACAAATAATTAATCAAGACATGACACTATTTGCAAGAGTTTAGGGCTCTGGCTGACGTTTGCTAGATTGAGAATTGGAAGTGACTCTGTACTACAAAGCTTGACTTGGATGTCCCAAGGTTTCTGGTAAGTGGCCAGGCTGAGAGAGGGACAAAGTGGTTGGGGAGGGGGGCACAGAAAGAAAGCTGTGAGGAGTTTTCAGCAGAGCCGTTTTTAACTGACTAGCTTTTAACAAACTGTTAAAGGGGACTGTTTTGAAGGAAGTTCCAATTAGCTTTTGATGAAAAGTGCCAAAGTTTATATTTAAGAAACACAAGAGAGCTACCAAATGTGTTAATACTTTCAAAGGTATCAGGGAAACATCAGGCATATGGGATGGGGGTGGACCACTTTATTTTTATGACTGATAATGGTGTCAGCAAAACACAGGGAGATTGTGAATGGAAAAACCAGTTACACAAGAATCATGATTTATTTACAACATTTGGATCCAGTTCCTAATATGGGAAATTGGGAATCCATTAAAATATTATCTTTTATACTTGGCAATAGACAAATACATAAAGCTGATAATGTTCTTTTTCTTGGTATTTACTAATATTTTTATATTCCTATGTTTGTTGTAAGTGGGAGGTGGATGGAGATGGGTATCAGGAATACAATGTACACAGGTGATCCTTAGCATTTATTTGCTTATTCATTTTTATAAAGTTCCAATAAATAATATTTTTTTCTTTATATGAAGGCAGAAATTCCATGGTATTACTTGTGATTTTGTTGCAAGAAGAAAGGGTTTGGGTTGTTGGTTTAGAAGATGTATGCTAATCATCCTGAACTGTCTATATAAGCAATATTTTTAAATGTCTGTTTTTTAAAGTGATAAACTTAACATCCTTCAGGTAAGATTCCCACCGGAGCTTTAATATATCATATTTTTTCAATAGCAGTGAGCCTTTAAAAATGACTTCAAAATACATTTAAGAGAGAGTCATGTACAAAATTTATCAATGGTTTTTCTCTTGGTATTTTGCACTGGTCTGACCCAGGTTACCCAAGACTTCACCCTTCTATTGCAGGGTAACTTGGAAGTCTCTGGAGAGGTGGCTTTTGTGTGGATCAGAACGTACTCTATATCAAAGCTGCCAAACACAGTTTCAGTGATCCTAGGGCTTCATTCTACTAGAAAGCATGTGAAGAAAAGCTTAATTCATAGCCTCAGTAGTGTGAAGGGCTCAGGGGAATACTGTGGCTCATGCCAGTCCTTCTGACCTGTAGCTGAACTTAATTTGAGAAAACAGACTAAATATGGCCTATGGTACAACATTTGTGATTGGGCAATGATGATGACATGTTCCTTGAGCCATTTTTGTTTTGTTTTGTTTTCATTTTTGCCGTTCATATTATGTTGAAGTTTTGATACTCTCTTATCATCAAATGAGAACTCATAAAATTGCCATTAGTTGAAAACTCCTGTAAAACTTAAAGAAATGAATCCCTAATATAAAAGACTAACTAAAATTTGCCTGAATATTTTGCCATAGTTCATTGTACTTGAATTCAAATTAGTAAAAATATTCTCAGCCTCCAGGAAACTTTCTATTCTAATTTGGGTTCTCCAGAGAAATAGAAACAATAGGATATGTATGTGTCTTATATATGCATAAAGAGATTTATTAAAAGAAATTGACTTATGTGATTACAAAAGGGTGACAGGTTCCAAGATCTGCAGGGTGAATTGGCAGGCTGGAGACACAAGAGAGCCAATAGTGCATTTCCTATAAACAAATTAACAGACTTCAGACCCAACAAGAACCACTGTTTCAGTTCAAGTTCCAAGGTAAGAAAAAGCCAGTATTGCAGCTCCAGAGAGATCAGGCAGGAGCAATTCCCTGTCACTTAAGAAAGAATCAGACTTTTTGCTTCAACTGCTTAGATGGGGCCCACTTACATTAGGGAGAATAATCAGCTTTACTCAGTGTACCGATTTAAATATTTTTCTCATTTAAAACACACCTAACAAAAACATTCAGAATAATGTTTGATCAACTATCTGGTCACTCCATATCTCAATTAGGTCAACACATAAAATTAGACATTACACTTTCTTTGTTTTCATACATAAACACACCCTAACACACACTTAAACACTTTTTTTATGCTATCTCCTTTTTTTCATATCTTTTGTGAGAGTTAGCTATATTACTGTATGGAGTTGTATTCTGTTCAGTCTCACTTGTGAATATAATTCTACTTTGTGCAAGTTTAACAAAATATGTTTATCATACTACTATTTATGAGCATTTAGTGAGTTTGCAACTTGTGCTGCTACTCCTACATTCCCTTGGTTAGCATCTACATAGATTCCCAGTGGGCATGTACTTAGAAATGAAATTCCTGGGTTATAGGATGTATATATGATAAGCATTAATAGATTTTCTATTTACAGACCATTTAGACCAAGCATACTGGATGATTAGTGGAATTCTCAGGGTGTTTCAGTTTTTACTGCCCAGTCTTTTTATCAAGAAAATATATACATGTGCATAATCTCAAAGTTTAGAGGAAAATATTTACCTCTGTGCACTATCCATTTCTTTTGCATAAAGTCCTGTGATTCTAAAGTCAATGGGCTAATGCCCTTGTTGGAAGTTATTAGACACTGATCTCATATGTTCAGCCAGATATATTACTGATGTTAGGCTCTTTGTCTTCCTTTGTATACTATGATTGGGTTGTGGTTTATTCCCCAACAGTTTGTGTGCTGGAAGCTTGGTCCCCAGTGTAGTGGTGGGACCTTTAATAAGATGGCTGTGTGTATGGTCTTTAAATTGGGGCATGTGCTAAGACGACATTATGGGACCTCTGTCTTGCTATGCCTGCATTGTGTGTGGTCTCTCACATAAATGCTTACACCATGATGCACCCTCATTGAGCCTTAGAGACCAAACCAGTAGACCTGCCCAGTCTTAATCTTTCAGTCTCCAAACCTATGTGCTAAATAAACCTCTAAAAGGCATCTAGCACCAAGTTATTTTGTGATTATGTTGAAAAAGAGTCTAACACAAAAACATTGATACTGTAAGTTAGGCAAACACCTGTAAATGTGGAAGTAGCTTTGGAATTGGGCAAAGAACAGAGACAGGAAGAGTTTGGAGGAACAAGCTAAACCAGGCCTAGAATGCTGAGTAGAGCACAATGAAAGATTCTGCTGAGGACTTAGAAGATGAAGAGACTAGGGAAATAATCTCTGATGGAAATGAAAATTATATTGGAAATTGGAACAAAAGCCATCATTGTTATGAAGTTAAAAAGAATTTTGCTGTCATTGTCCGTGCTCTGGCCTAATTTAAAGGTGATGGAATTGTTTATTGGTTTGAATGAATTTCAAAACAACAAAGCATTCAGGCTGTGGCATAGGCATTATTGACTATTCTTCATCATATTTGCAGTGAGATTTGGGAACAAAAGAAAGCAGAGACGAAAGATTTGAAAAATTTGTGTGCTACCTAGGAAAAGTGAAGTAAAACATGAGAGTGTCTCTAAGAAACTGCTTACTCAAGAGATTAGCATGCATAGAAGAGAGCCAGGTGTTTACATCAGGACAATTGGAAAAATGCCTTGTTGGCATTTCAGAATCCTTAATTCATCAGAAGTCCAGAGACCTTGAGGGCAGAATTATTTCCTTGGAACCCTGTGTGGTTTTCTCAGTTCACCACCCAAACCTGTCTCAGGATGTGTGTCCCTGCTCTCGGGCAGTGAACACCCATCTTTAGCCATGGTTCAGGAAGGTCAGCTCATGACAGCAGCAGACTTTGGTCACCCTGTGATGCAGATTTTGCAGGCTTGCAGATAATGAAAACTATGGAATCATGGCTGCATTCACCAAAGTTTTCAGAGCAAGCCAGGTAAAACATTGCCCCTGCAGAAATCTCCATGGGGGCAGTACCTACAGGACTTGTGGAAGTGGAGCCCTAGTAAGGACCCTAGAGAAGTACAATTATCAGCAATATGCCCACATGAGAAAGACTTAGATATCAGTTACAGCCTGAGAAAACATCCATATGGCTGACAACTAATGAATCCTAGTGGTGAGTTTTAACTCCAAGATTGCAAAAGCCCCAGCATACTGTTTACTTATTTCAAATAAAGAACTTATAGGACTCAATGGAGAGGGTTTGGATATTTTATTACTCTGTGGCGGATGGACAAGAAAAAATGGAGGGCCATCTGTACTTACAAGTAGGGGAAACATACAGCATAAGTTGCATGCCTAATGCACAGATGGGTTTCTTCAGATGTTTTACAAGTGCATTCTTTTACTTTACAACTAAGGTTGCTCTGTTTTTGACCTCCATCTAAAGACTGGAGCAGGGAAGTGGCCGGCTTCCCTTCTCTGTTCTCTCTGTTATCACATTCTTTGGAGTTCTTATCTCACTGCTGGGAACAACAAGTTTTCTGGGCACAGACTCATGTTTATCCCAATAGTGGGACTGTCCAAGGCCTTGGGAGCCCACCCCTCACTGACATGCTCACAAGATTCTGAATGTGGAGCTTTAGGAGTCATGTCAGCTGTGCTGAGTTTCAGTCTTGCTTAGAGTCAATTTCTCCTTTCCCTTTGCTAAGCCCTCTTCTCCCTTGTATAGGAATGTTCACCCTGTGCCTGTCCCACCACTGAATATTGGAAGTAAGTACTGTTTTTGAATTTGCAGGGGTTCATAGACGAATGAATCTGACTAGTGTCACAGAAGAGACTCTGGACGCAGACTTTTAAGACTTTGGGATTCCTGGGCATAAAATGATTGCATTTTACTTTATGAGATAAATGAATCTTGGGAGTCAGAGCAGAATTCTGTGACCTCGAAGTCACATGACTCCCAAAGGCACATGTAGTAAAGAATTGGTTCCAGTGTTGTGGTGGGTGAGGGACCTTTAATGAGAGGGGTTCAGTGGGAGGACTTTAAGTCAATTGGAGACATGTCCCTAGAAGAGATTGGGGACCCAAGTCTTGCTGCAGCATCCTGTTTATAACTTGATCTCTCACTCCTACAAATGCTTCTTCTATGATTTCATCTGCTGTATGGACCCCCTAGGATCCACCCAATTTTGGACTTTCAGTCTCTAAAACTGAACTAAATTAACTTCTTTTCTTCATAAAAGTTTCCCAGTATTTTGTTATAGTAATGACAAACAGGCTGATAAATTGACTAATTCAATCTAATTATTTTTCTTTTTCCCCTACTGCTTGAAGAATTCAAAATGTACCTACATACTATTTGTTGTAGAATATTTAAGAGAGATATAAAACAAAAAGTTAAAAATCATCTGTGAATTTTCTAAGTTATAGATTTAATCAATCATCTTGAAAATGCTTATAGCCAAGGGATATCCTTTGCCTTAAATATACTTTTAGTTCTGCAGCATAGACCTTTATGTTCTGATTTCTGCCTCAGTCTTTCCTTTTTGTATCCTCATTCCTAGAAGCCACTCTGATTTGCAGGGCTATATTACGCTAGTTCCCATTCTGGGTAAGGAAAAGCAACTTTCCTGCCTATGCTTGGGAAGGGGTATTATGATCCTCATTGTATACAGGAGAAAAGAAGGAGAAAATAAATTAAAAAATAAATAAATAAAGCTACTAACCATCATCACACAAAATATTCAAGTCCCAACCTGCATATGTCTTTCCCTACTGAGTTATTAAACTCCCATGCCTTGCTCCCTATTCTCTCTGTGATATCCCACAATTGGGTAAGAGGTTTACCCCACACATACCAGCAATCATCTGTGTACAGGATCTGAACACATTTACTTGCTTCCTTAAGGGGCAACCGCCATTTGATTTTAAGCTGCTTGAGGATCAGCTCTGACTTTTTCCCTGAGAGATCTAAAATAACGCCAAGAAAACCATTCATAGTCTCACTTCCTAGTTTTATTCCCTATACGCTATTTACTTTCTGAAAATTGTATCAATTATGCCTTTGTGTAGTTGTTTACACTCTCTCTTTAGATATGCAGGCTCAGAATCACTGAGGCTTTGCTGCCTTACCTGCCACTGTTTTCCCAGCACTCACGAGTGTGCTGAGAACACAGAGAAAACTCATAATAAATAATTTAAGTGAATAAGTAATGGGCACTGATACATAAAATGAGAAATGCACTATGTAAATTCACATTTGAGCTCGTTAACAAGGCCTTTTACTCATCTTCATGTAGGTTTAAGTAAATCATTGATGGGATGAGATCTGCACATTTGTTTTCTTTTTCCACAAAGAAATAGACATTAGTTTCCCTGCTTTTCAAAGGCCATACTGAATGCTTGTTTTTGCAAGTCTGAGATTTAAGATTTTTCTTTGGCATTAAAACAGTATTTATTAGATTAATTTTTTTTGAATGATGCCCATTGGGAAGTTGTATTATTTAGCTTGGGCTGCCATAAAGCACCACTGACTGGATTGCTTAAAAATAGAAATTCATTTTGTCATAGTTTGGAGGCTAGAATTCCAGATTGAGCAAGGTTGGCTTTGGTAAGGGCTCTCTTACAGGGTTGCAGTTGACTGCCTTCTCAATACCTCCTGGTATGGTCTTGCCTTGGTGAGTACCCATGGAGAATGAGTGAGCTCTCTGCTGTCTCTTAAAAGAATATTAATTTTATTGAATAAGACCCCACCTTTATGAGTCCCCCTCATTTAAACTCAACTACCTCTTTATGTGCCCTGCCTTTAGTTATATTAGGCATTAGGGGTTGTTGCGTTAGGGAAACTTCTCTCTCTTTTACTGTTGAGATTCAGTCTGAATCTCCATGTGAACTGACAGTCTACAGATTAACAGAAAGAAAAGCACACAATTTTATTCCATGCATGAGACATTTCAGGAAAGGAAAGGTCTGGAAACTTATAGAGAATGAGTAAATGATTTTTAGGGGATATGAAGGTGCTTAAAGATAGACAACAACTTGGATTAAAGTGTGTCTGCCCTTTGAGTGTAGTTTTTTACTTCAGTCTCTTTTTTTCTGTGATATGAGTTTACTCTTCTGTGATTGAGAAAATACCAGGGAATAGAAGGCAATTGTGCTCCTTATTGTAGATCAAGTCTTTAGGTGGATAAGGGAACTTGAGAGAAAAGTTTATTGCAGCATCTGCTGATTCCCAGGTACCTTTTCTTTAAGATGATCAACAAATGAAAAGCCATATTTTAAGGCCACATTCCCTGATTCCTTTGGGGTTCAACACAAGAACTGGGGCAGGACACAATTCAGTAATGGTGGAAGGCACACTATTGAAATCTGTCAGACATTCCAATTATGATAAAATCCTACTCCTTTGAGCTTGGTGCAAGTGTTTCATATAAAGATCTTCTCCGAGGCGCTTTTGGAGGATTTTTGACAAGGCAGGATTTTGACAAGGATTTTTGACAATTCCCTCCAAACTCATCTGTTTCAAGGTCTGCTGCATGTCTACCCTTTGCCTCAAATCACTAAGTAAGGTGGGAGGCAGAACTTGTGGACTTCAATGAAAGACAGAGATTTAATAGACCCCAGGAAATTAGCCATTTCTACCATGCAATAGAGAAAATGATGAAGTAGACATTTCTTAATGGCAAGGCATAACTGATCTCCCTGGATTTGCTAAGTGAGACCATAAAAGTTTGATAAACAACAACAATAATAATAACAATAATAATAATGCTGAAATCATTACTTTATTTGAAGCATTATGCAGCTAATAACATCTATTTAGAAAGTCAAGATTGTAAAGAAAAACAACACTGACACCTATTTTTTAGCAATACAATATCATTGCATTGCATTATGATCATCTCTATTTTATGACAAAGTTATTTATCCCAACTTTGCTTTCCAGCCAATAAACCAAGGCCAAAATAATTTTGCATCATCTCCCCCTCACCTTAAGGATATAAGAAAAGTAAAATAAGATAAAAGTATTTCAGCAAACATACATTGTCTGCTTATTTTCTACCAATTTATTTTTTCAGTAGAATTTTCATAAACATAATTCTAATTGTTTTTAGTTATATAAAGTATATATAAAGTCTACTTTTTATTGGAATAATATTACATTCTTTTCCAGATTTTCAGTACCAGCACACATTGGAGATAAGATGGGTTTGGTTCCAGATAACTGCAATAAAACAAATGTTGCAATGAAGTGAGTCACGTGGATTTTTTAGTTTCTCCTGCATATATACACCATGTTTATATGATGCTGTAGTCTAAAAGTGTTCAATAATATAATGCCTAAAAACTCAATATACATACCTTAATTTAAAAATACTTCATTGCTAAAAAAGGTTGATGATAACCCGAAAATTCCGTTGGTAATACTATTTCACTGGTCATTTCAACACTATTCACAGAATCTTCCCCAAGAGCGGATTCCATCTTCAGAAACTGCTTTCTTTGCTTATTTTTTAGAATCCATTTCTCATCTGTCAACATTTAATCTTGAGAAAACAGAAAGTAAGACCTTCAGTCTCCATTCATAATTCTAGGTCTCTTATTTTTTCCCGCATCTACAATTACTTCCTTCATTGAAGTTTTGAACTCCTAAGATTTATCCTTATGAGTTGGAATCAAATTTCTCATACTCTCATTAATGTTGATATTTTGACCTCCTGCCATGTAGCGCAAATGTCCTCAATGGTATCATAAATGTTGGATTATTTTCAGAAGGCTTTCAATTTATTTCACTTACATTCATCAAAAGAATTACTATCTATGGAAGCTATGGCTATGCAAATTGTGTTTCTTAAATAATAAGACTTGAAAGACAAAATTACTTCTTGATTAAGATGGGTGTGCTGGTATATGCCTGTAATCCCAGTGAGTTGGAAGGCTGAGGCAGGAAGATCTCAAGTTCACGGGCAATTTAATGAACTCTGTTTTAAATAAAAAATAAAAATTACTGATGGTGTAGCTTAGTGGTAGAGCACCCCTATACTGCAATATAAGACAAACATAATAATAACAATAAAAACAACAACTCCTTGATCCATGTGCTGTGTTAGCAGACATGAAAACAACACTAATTTCATCATGTGATTCCATCAGAGGTTTTGGAAAACTGTGTGCATTGTCAATGAGCAGTAACATTTTGAAAGAAATATTTTTTACTGACCAGTATTTGGGCTTAATATATTCAGTAAACTGTATTTTAAACAGATTTTTTTTTCATCCAAGCTTTGTTGCTTCATTATAAAGCATAGGCAGAGTAGATTCAGTATGATTTTTATTGGCTCTAGGAGTCTAGAAGTGGTAAATGAGCATCATCTTCAACTTAAAGTCAGTAGCTTCTTCATTAGCCCCTAACAGCAGAATCAGCCTGTCCTTGAAACTTTAAAGCCAGACATTGGCTTCTCCTTTCTTGCTATGAAAGTCCTAGATGACATATGCTGTAGTTGTTATATAAAATATCTCCCAATGGCATAGGTGTTGAAAGTTTGTTTCTCAGCCATGACACTGTTGGGGTTGGGTACCAGTGGAGCCTTTAGGATGTGGGCCCCAGTGGGAGGATTTATGTCATGTCCCTGAAGAAGATTGGGGGACCCTGTTCTCTCTCTCTCTTCACTTCCCAGCTACTATAAGGTGAGTGGCTGTCCCGCACCATGCTGAATTATAGTATGTTATCACAGATACGAAAACACTATGGCCAATCAGTCATGGAGTAAAAACTCTGAACCAAAATATAAGTTGATTATTCAGGTATGGTTACAGTAATAAAATGGCTAACAGAAAATCGATACTGAGGAATGAGTTTGTTGCTGCAAGGACATTGAGATGATTTGGGGAAACCTTTGAAAATGGTCTTTGAAAGGAACTTAGAAGAGTTTGAGAAGCAGGCTGGAGCAATTTTAGAATGGTGTAAGCAGTGTTTAATGGCTGATTCTGGTGAGGACTCAGAAGATCAGACTGATAGAAATTCAGAGAGTGGGGCCAGAGTAATGAGATTTCAGATGGAAATGAGAACTCTATCGGGAATCGGACTAAGGGCCACTCAGTTACATCATGGAAAAGAATATGGCTGTACTGTACCTGAGTCCCAAGACTTTTTGGGACACTGATCTTCAAGGCCATGGACTAGTTTATCTGGCAAAGAAATATTAAGGCAGCACAGCATTTAGGAAGTGATATGAGTATTACTAGCTG
Source organism: Ictidomys tridecemlineatus (assembly GCF_052094955.1). NCBI lineage: Eukaryota > Metazoa > Chordata > Mammalia > Rodentia > Sciuridae > Ictidomys > Ictidomys tridecemlineatus. The sequence goes on from NC_135481.1 coordinate 106,499,022, forward strand.
TTTTTAACCTAGATTTACTATAAGAATCAGAAGTAAAGAGGAACAGGGCAGAAAAATGGGAAAACTTTCAGTTAGTCAAGAAAAGAAGTATGTGTGAAGATGTGACTAAGGATGGTGCAGTTGCTAAAGAGATTAGAATATTTAAAAAGAGACCCAGTACTTTCCATTAGGATAGTAGGAAAAGATGCCTTGAGGGCATCTCAGAGATCATAAGACCCCACCTATCTCAGGATTTTTGGAAGTTCAAATTTATTTCAAAGACTTTCCTGGGAAGTCTTTTGAGAAAATAGTCCTAGAGCATCCTGCTTTCCCAGGACCGCCTTGGGGACCACTTGGCCGCAAAGCAGACAGAGGATGTTTTAGCAGCACCCAGATATAGCTCCCCTTGGAGACAGAGCTGGGGTTCATGTGATGGTGGTTTTGAAGACGTGCAGAATGCAACAGTTAATGAAAGCTTCCACCAAGATTGAAAAGAAAGCCTGCGAGGTCAGGCAATGTGTGGCAGGTTCAGAGTGCCTGCAAACATCTCCTCATTGGCGTGAAGTTGTGTAAGTAAGTCAAATTTGTAACAAAGACACCAAAGAGGAAAAAAAAATGGCAGCATCATGGAACATCTGATGAAAGAAATCAGATGAGCTCTTTCTATAGAGAGCTTGCAAAGACAGATTAAGAGTCATATTAGCCACAACTAACGAAGCCACAGGTATTGGGCTGCCTGTGCCCTTAGGAGGACCCATCCTACCATATTGTGCCCTGGATGCCAGACACAGAGTTTTAGAATTTAATGTTCTGCTGGGTTTCCATATTGCTTTCATCCTGTTCCAACTTTGCAAGTTTCCTATCTCTTCCTTTTGGAATGAGAACATTAACCCCATTATCATTATATAAGGAAATATGTAACTTTTCTTCTGACTTTTACAGTGACTCTCAGTCAAGTTTATAAACTTTGAATTTTGAGCAATGCTGTAATAGCTAAGATTTTGGAGGATTCTTGGCGATGGACTGAATTAATTTTGAACTGTGAGATGCACATGCTTTATTCTGTTTCTGAAATGACCACTAGAAACCCATCTGTTAAAGGCTTGGTCTCTAAGGTTGTGGGACCCTGTTTCTCTCTCTCTCTCTCTCTCTCTCTCTCTCTCTCTCTCTCTCTCTCTCTCTCTCTCGATGTTGGCTGCCATGAGGGGAGTAGCCTTCCTCCTCTATGCACTCCCTCTATGAGGTACTGTGCCACTATAGGCCCAAAGCAATGCAGCCAATCAATCATGGACTGAAACCTCCAAAGCTATGAGCCAAAATAAACCTTTCCTTTTTGTGAGTTGACTTATATGTCATATCTGCAACACTAATGGAAAGTTGATTAACATAGCATACTTTTCCAAGATAAGATATTTGATTTACATTAGACTGGTTGTTTAGTATGGCCACCTTCATCAATTTTCTTGCCTAATTCCTTGTGGATAATTTACTGCTGCTCCTATCATTTTCTGATTCACCTTGTACTTCTACGTTATTGAGCTGATGTCTTTCCTTAAATCTCATGAATCAATATCTGCTAGCTTCAAATTTTTCTTTTGCTTCAATTTCATAGAATTGCAGAGACTACGTAGTGCCTTTCACTAGATTAGGCTTTGACTCAAGAAAGTGTTGTGGTTGATTTGATCATCTATGAAGCCCACCAAAACTTTATCAATATTAGCAATAATATTGTTTCACTTTCTTATCATTTTTTATGTTCACTGGGGAAAAGTTTTCATTTTCTTCCAGAACTTTTTCTTCACATTCATAATTGGACCATTTGATTCAATAAGTGGATGCTTTGCCACTGAGTGACATCCCCAGCTCTTTTTATTATTTTGAAACAGGATCTTACTAAGTTGCAAGGGCTTCACCAAGTTGCTGAGGCTGGCCTTGAACTTGTGATCCTCTTGGCTCAACCTCCTGAACCACTGGGATTACCCCTATGCCCTGTCATTTATAGTTTTTGATATAAAGTTAGAGACATGTTAACACTTAGAGGCCATATGAGACTATTCATTGGCCTAATTTTATTATTATTGTGTCTCAGGGAATAGAGACTCTGAGAGAACAGATGGTTGGTCAGTGGACCAGTCAGAAGGCATGCGACATTTGTCAATTAAGTTCAGAGGCCACTGCTCACACATCACCAAAAAAGATTTAATAAAATTAAAAATTTTGAAATATTGTAAGAGTTGACATTTTTCCATGGGAAAAAAATGGCCATTTTTAGCAAGCACAATATCTACAAAGCACAGTAAAGTTAAACACAATAGAAGGAGGATATATTTATAATACTAAATTCATATTGAATCTAAATCTAAATGTTTGGTGTCCATTTAATCATTTATACATCCTCGGAATTTTGCATTTCTATTATTCATCTGAGTTTCTGACACTAAACTGAACAATTTTTAAGCATTTGGTACTGTATTAAGATTTTTGAAAGTGCTTTCTGGTCCTTATATTCGTGTCAATTGGTTGGAGAAGGTACTCATTCATTTACAAGGCACTAAAAAAAGTTCATATTGAGGTATAAATAAAGTAACAATCAAAGAGTTGTGATGTATCATAATAATAGAAAAAGTCTGCACAGCTGAAGTGATATTCCAGCTCAGTCCTGAAGGAAAAATAAGTTTGTTTTCTATTTCAAATTTTGGACGATGGGTGTTGTTGGTGGATGGTATTTCAATGAGGATTCTTGAAAGCGAATGGCTTACAGGGAACCAAAAGTGATTGAAAGGGCTAAAAGTGGAGTCTGAATGAGTGGGCAGTGGCAGATGAGATTTGTAAGAGACCAGAATATGCCACCCCAAAATATGACTGTAGCAGACCAGAATATACCACCCAAAATATGTCTATTTTCTATAAGGATTATTTTGAGCTCATTATTTTAAGAAACTGCAGATACAGGATAAGCTCTGAGAATAGAGTAGAAGTTACCCTTTTGTCAAAGAAATTTACATTTACAAGGGAAATCTCCATTTAAAAAAAAAATCTTTTCCTCTTTGTATAAGGGAAAAAGAATGAGTAGATCATGGGAAAGTTAACAACTCAGAAGGTAGGGATGAAAATCAGCACAAACAACCTTACTCTTATCGGCTATGCTTTTCCTAGGTACATCCCAATGACTGGCTTCCCCAGACAGTGTTTCATCAGACAGTGGGATAAAGTACGAAACAAAGCCACCTCTCTGACGTGTTCTCATTTCTCTGGGTGTCTCCCATGTATACAGTAAGTATACATGTTTTTAAACTTAAGCTTGTATTTCTCCTTTAGTCTTTGATAAGTGGAGTCCATACCAATCAAGAAATAAGAGAAATAGGGATAAAATGATTTATTTTCTTTTTCTGTGGTTTCCATCGGTAATAAGTGGCCAAGTTCTGAAGGATCTTAATGCTACAGTAATGAGTTTACATTTTTCCAAAAGAAATAATAATTGATGGTTTGTCAAGTGAGAATAATCACCCGTGCTTCATATAATCTTTAAAGACAAAAACATAAAATTTTGGTTACTTGCAGGCTTGCAGGAAGAAGAAATTAGAGGAAAAAAACTCAAGGGGTAAGAATGATCCTTCAAATGAGAGAAAATAAAGACTAGGTATTCTAAATATAAGAAATATAGAGATACTAAAATAACTGCCAGAGGAACTGGTATTCTTAGAATTACTTCCCCCCCAAAAAAAAATTGTAAAAGAGTCACAATGTGGATAGTCCCATATCCACATCCACTACTAAATACCTGGGACCAGCAACTCTCACTCTCAGCCTTTATCAGAATCTCCTAGAAGCATTGCTACAACTCAGCATGCTGGACTCTACGCCTCTGGGTAGTCTATGGTGGCCACCTGAAAATTTGTCTCATTAAAAGGTACCTAAGTGATACTGATAGTGCTGCTGTAGGGACCACACTTTGAGAAATTATAAATTAAAAAAAGAAAAGGAAAATTGTATCCTTCTATGAAAACATCATGATGAAGTAGGGCAGTTTTAACAGGCTTTTAAAATAGAACAAAATAATAAGAGCACAAATAGTTTTTAAAAACGAGGGATTTATTAAGAGAATAAAATAGCCAAGACTGAATGGTATGTGTAATAATCAAATTAATGTCATACTACAATATTTAAAGAAAGGAAAAATATAAGCACTCATTCTTTTGAAACAAAAAGTCTGTTTCTATTTATGTATGTATACATGAATAGATTCATGGAATCAACAAAAGTGTGGAAAGTTATATTCTAAATTGTCAGGGGTAGTTGTCTTTGATATAGAGGAGCCATGAGTTATCATTACTATTTTCTTGATATGTATTTTCCTACTATGTCAATAAATATAACTCATTTGGAGTTAACAAAGTTATTTTTAATATTCATGCAGGTATGCATTTGACTTGATGACTTCTTTTGGCAGGGAGGGAAGCAAAAAACCAACACCTGACATCATAATTGCTAACTTATCAGGAAATAGAAAGAAAAATCAATTTCATTGACTAAATATTGCCGCAAAGGAGGGAATATGTAGCTGTGCTCATTACCTACCACTTTAGGAGCACAGAAAGTTCTGATCCAACAAGGAATCCCCTCTTTGAGTTTAACTGACCTTCCATCTAAGCAACCAGGGAATGTCATCAGGGACAAGATCACTAAATAACTACTTACATTATATAACATGATGAGGGGTTTATATAATGTCCAGAGGAAAGGAGCAAAGGCATACTGAATAGGAAAACTAATTTTTGAAGAAAGAGAGATAGATGCATGGGAAAGAGAGGGGAAAGGACAAAAAAGAGAGAAAAAAGAAATCCTGGGGGAGATTTAAGATTCGTGTGGCACTTCAAATAATGTTAGCTTTACTTTCACCCAAGATTGAATTTAGCTGCCAAAAATGAATCTACTATTTCTTTCTTTCGTCCTTTTTTTTTTTTTCTCCCACAATAGCATTAAATTTATTTCAACAGGCTGTCTGAGCTACTAAGTTTTGTTAGGAGCTGATGAAAATCCATCATCAGCCAATGACAGACTCTGCCTTTCCCTCACTCCAATTTAAGAGCTGAGCACAAACAGCCACAGTACTCCTGTCAAGAGTCAGGCATGTCAATGGCAAGTCTTCCTCTGGTAAGATTAAAGTTGGCCCCTGTTCCTACATCCTGGAATCACCCATCAAGAAACCTGCTCTCTTGTCACCTTTCTGAATGAAGAGCTATTCTTTCCATCAGACAAGTGCAGTAATATCCCCAAAGAACCAGATACATTGGCACTGTGATCTCGCCCATCCCCACAGGCTAATCAGAACTAGCTTTGATCTGACTGAGACCAGAGGGCAGTGAGGAAGAATGATTACTGCCTGTGACTCATTACTGAACTGCACCTTTCCTGGTATGCAATCAGATCTTCAGCAGGGATTTCCCCCAAGTGCTACATTCTTCTGCTCACCATTGTCACTGTAAGGCATTAGTGTAGTCTGCTTTTTGTCATCTATATCAAAATGAAGCCTTTGTACCACCAGTTTTAAAAAAAACTTAGGTTGTGTTAGGCTGAAAACTGAGCGCCAACTGCTATGCACTAAATCTGACTCTAAAGATAGGGACAGAGAATCCAGAATTCACAAATATACCCAGGAAATTCTGCTACACAGGTAAGTTCTATATACTGCTGACTAGTGGTTAAGAATCTGAATTTCCAATCCAGACAACTATGCAGCTTTCCTGTTTTGTAAATTTGGAAAATTTTCTCTCTTCAAAGTTCCATTTCCTCATCTATAAACCAGGGGAGGAATACCTGATTTCTTACAAAAATTGTTGGGAGTCAAACATTTGTAAATCTCTGCAGCACATGGCAAGTGTTAGTTATTATTTAATGTCATGGTAGTAATTTTTATGCGTATGGCACCTTGATTAAAAAAATGAATTTTAGATTAAATATGAAATGAAATTTTTTTATATCTGTAGCTTCTAAGAGACCAGTAAAAGTTGTTTTTTTTTTAAATAAATGTATTGATTGTAATCTTAATTTGTGATAGGTATGTCCTAAATCCTCATTAGACAGCTATGAATAAGTAAGTTCCTTAAACTCATATTACTTCCCAACTAGAGAAGAAACCAAATAAAATATACACAGATAATGGAATAATTTTAGATATTGGTAATTCTTCAGAGAAAATAAAGCAGATATTTGAGATTTCTCCAAAGAAGAAAATAAAGCCAATTTTTAAGCTAAGTGATTGATAACTTTGGACAAGGTAGCTCCAACCTTTCTCAAAGGAGGTAACATTTGAACAAAGCCTGAACAATGAGAAGAAAGCAACCATGTGGGTGAAGCTCTTTACTCCACACGGTCACCATGGTTCCTTACTGGTGACGTGACCTTGACCATATGGTAAATCAGGCTTTCGCACTGTACAATGACTACTAGCCCCATCCATACGCTATTGTGTGGAAGTGAGTATTTAGGTCCAGCTCACTTTCTTGCAGATATTTTATGGTAGATGAAACCTCATTCAAATGGCAAATAGGCAAGAATAGTTGGAAAGGAAAAGTATACAGCTATAGGATACAATTCTCACTCTGAAATACTCTTGGGATTATCTTAAGTTTTGGTAAAGACCTTGACCTCATTATCATTATCAAACATGAGACAAGCGGCTTCCTGATCCCCTTGAGGTTTGCTAAAATGGAAATCCTTGTCATTCTTAGAACTTCCTTATTTCTTCCTGTCAATCTGAGTGAAATGATATATTCTTCCTGCTTTGCACTTATTGTAGGCATGTTTGGATAAACCAAAGACACGGTATTTGCCACAAATGCACATCACCTGCACGAATAGCAGAAACCAGATCAAACTTGGGTCACGAGAGAACTGAGTAAAATTCACACAAACCAAAGTCTAGCTGTCAATATGATTCTAGCTGTTCTTTCTTAGCCCAATATAATTCTGAAATATTTTGAATAGATCATTTTTTTCTCAGATATTATATCACATTTTAAAAGTACTATATTTGGTCAGTGGTTCTCAAACTTTATAGTGTCGGGGAATCCCCTAGAGGGATTATTATAGCAGATTCTTGAGTCACACACAGAGCTCCTAATTCATTTATTTCTGAGTTGGGACCCAAGAAATTGAATTCTAACAAGTTCTCAGGTGATGTTAATGCTGCTAGTGCAAGGATTGCTCCTTAATCACCTACATGCTAGATGAATTATTTGATTCTAATTCTTCTTTAATTTAAAAACAAAATTGATTTTATTGTTCTTATCAATTAAAATTTTCATAGGTTATAGTGTGGAAAAAGACATGTCTGTATGACTGGATGAGATGGAAGAGTGGAGGTGGTAAAAACCCAATAGCTCAGCCTTAATTTGGGGCAACTTCTAGGGACGACCCAGCTCACTTTGGGATCAGCTGGACCTATATAGCAACTGTTTTCCTTTTCAACTTTTCCCTGTCCCCAAAATATCTTCCCTTATTCTCCAAAGGTGTTACTCTTGACAATACACCTAAGTAGACCACCTGCATAAATATATCCAATTCTGCCTCACCCATGGGAAATAAAACCTGATCAACACCTGAATTTGTGGTGACAGTTCTGTGTGTGTTCCGTGATTTGGTTGTAGGGTTGCACAAGCAGATACTGAATTCTTGCAACCCTCAAAGGCTGCAGTTGATTTCAGTCAGCGACTACACACACTCATGCTCACAGATAAACCTAGCCTGAGTCAAAACAGACGAAGAATTCAAGATGGCAGCATTATTTTTACTCCTATTATATCTCCTGATGAAACAAAATAAATTTAGCATAGGACTATCAATTACTTCTTCCTACTGCTGACTTTACACTTTGTAAAAATTTGCCTACTTTAACAGTTCTCTTTGTTTTTTTTTTTTTTTTAAAGAAAATTTGTGGAACACTTTAAAATAATGCACCATGCAAATGGATAGATTTTTTTAAAAAATCATTTTAAAAATGATTTTAACACACTAAGCAATTTCTGGTGTACAAAATGCCTCCCCCAGTACATACACTTAATTCTTCATGCAGATGGAGGGCTTAGCGTGTGTTTCTAAGTTGCATTCATATTCATAGCTTTTCAAAGACGTTTTTGGTCTATTAAAATTCTGTTTCAGACACCAGTCAGTGTGACCTGTGTGTGACCACAAACCTCCCTAGAGGAGAAGCTCACCTCTGCCGCTCTTTCCTCGTTTTTCATTTTTTTCCCTGAAATCAAGTGTCACATCTGTCACCACTTGGCCCAGTCTACTGTGCTAATTAACTTATAAATTATGTCCATGTGGCATTGCCTCTCTCCTGTGGGGAAGGCCTATTTGTTTGTTATGCTACATTGGAACAGGGTTAAAAAGGGCCACCAATTTTGCATAAACAACAACCTAATTGTATGGACACTAGAGAGCGTGTACTGTGTTTCTGTGTATTCCCTACTGTGTTTTTCCATAACTGAGGGTCTGCGTGTATTCCTTGAATGATTTGAACAGTCAAGAGAGGTGTCTGAATATATCATATAGGGCAGTTTAGGAGGCAAAATAAGTCAGCTATGAGACCACAGGAAACATGTACCTCTTATGATTTGGGGAACAGGATTTTGACAGTACTTTTTTCCTCTTTATACCACCAAAATATGAGCACTCTTTGGCCAATCCTTCAGCACATCCCTCTGGATTGCTCAGTAATGATCTGACTGAGGCACTGAACATTGAATATTGAAGAATAACTAGTGCTTTTTTTTCCCAAAGGGACAGATTTGAAGCATTGAAATTCCATTCTTCACCAAGGCATTGCTATAAGATAGTGGTTTGTGAGAAGCAAGAAATCAAGTGATTTAATTTATTTTGCTGTTCTGTTCCAACCTATATGCCTTTATATATTTTAGCCAAGCATTCACATGAACCTCCTGCATATTTTCTATGGCAATCATTAACCTGAATCTACAAATGGACAGTTGGATCCTGAAGGTTGACATCTGGAGAAAGAGCAGGTAACCCTTTCATCAGCCCCCTAAAATATGATAAATATTTTCTAAAGTGCAGAAAGTCCAGCTTTCCTCTCCAAATTGCACTCAACGTCACACTTGCTTAGAAAGCTAACTATGAAATTCCAGAAAAGGAAAATGCTGAATCTTCCTCAAAATGACTTTTTATTATAATTCATAAGCAGTTATTAAAAACTAATAACTTTTAGTTCTAACACACACTCTGGAAAAAAGTAAGCATAAGGAACTATAATTAGAATTATACTGTAATAGAAAAAAGCATATTATACTGATTTTGATACACCAATAATACTCAGTGAATCCAGGCAGTATTTCAGAAACAATAACTAAAATGAAAATATTCAAAGAGCCTGCCTAAATTTGGATTTGATTATAATTTATTTAAGAACAAAGTCTTTTCCCAGTCCTGATATTTTTCAAACTTTGTTGGATGAATCTTTTAAGAAAAGATTAATATATGTGAAGATAAATATTCATCATGTCTAATTCTGAAACACAGTCATATTTGACAAAGTTTTTATCAGTTGAAGTTGACTATTGAAAGTAATCCCTAAATCTAGACATGATAATTCGTAACCAGTACCCAACTGACTTAACAAATTCTTATCTGAGATATAGCACATAAAAACATTAAAGATGGTGCAGCAGGAATATCTAAGCTATGTCAGAACCAGCTATCTAGACAAAGATGAGTCACCTGAGCACTAAGCTTCAATCTCATTTCAAAATTGAGAATAATAATAGCCACTTTAAGTTCATTGACTTACTGGAGAAATTAATATACTGTATTTGAAATATTGAGTCAATAGGTAAGAAATTATAATAATACAAGTCTCAACTAATCCCCCAATGTTATAATTTTCAAAGTAGAGAATTTTATCATCTGAGTAAGAATATCCTGTAAATTTTTTACTTTTGGGCATTCCTGACATGCACAATATTTCTTTGCAATCATATTTCTCTACTCTAAAGATTTGCCCTATTTAACAGTAAGTAACCCTGATGATCTTGATGAGTTAGTGGTAAATGAGGCAGTAAGATTTGATCTTCAATGATAATTGAAGAGAATTTGAAATTGACCTTATTTCAGAAATTATATAAACCCTAGAACTCTCAATATTTTAACATCTTGATGACTTTGAAAACATTGAATCTAATTACCCCCACCAAAGAAACTCATCAATATATTATTTTCCTAATAATCATGTTTGCACTGAAATGAAGTGTCTGCAAGACTTTATAGACTTGATTTTTGCAGTTTCCCATGAGACTATAAGCATTCTAAAATAGAAAGCTTAAAAAAATAAAATAAAAAATGCAAAACAAATACTCAAGTGCTTAACAACAACTACTATCTTAAAGTCAAGATCAGTATACGTTAGAGAAAATCTTAAATTATTAAACGGTTGATGAAGCCCAACTACGCTGTTTTTTAGTATACTGATTAACTTGAAAATATCCTTAAGTGGAAGATTTTTGGAGCATCATTTAATTAGAATTAAAGAATGATGCTGATTTTACCAGGTTGTCCAAGGAAACTGTCAGGTGTGGGCCATCAAAATAAGTGAATTTGTCCTGTGAAATATGAGTGAATTTTAGGACGGAATTGTTCCTGTTAGCTTGCTTACTTATAATACGTTGGATCATGGTGAATCCCTGAGATTTGAAGACAAGGGATAAATAAGTACTCTTATTCTTTCATTTTTTTTTTTTGTTTTTAAAACACCTATTCCTAATTACCATCATCTTCCTGATTAAATAGTTCCTATGGTATTTGGCCTGGGACAGTATGGTTATCAAAGGGACAAACCTGTTTACATGGAGAAGGTGAACACAAACTAACAGGATGTCACTTTGCTCACAGAACTGTGAATCTTGGTAGATTTTTGTTAGACTCGTAGCTAAGCAATTATACACAGATTTACAACCTTGACAGAATAGCTACCAGATATCATTTAGAATCACTTGCTAGACTCATTTATTTATTATAGATTTAGGACTAGAAATAAATGATAACCATAAGTAAATTTTGTTTTCTTCTTCAGACTCAGCACAACAGAGGTCTTCAGGAATGTGGCATGGGTGGAGACTGACACTGATCACTAAGGTGATCATAATATTACCTGTCACAGTTTTTTATGATAAATAAGTCAGGCAACATATTTAAAGGGTTGAGTAATATTAGCTCAAATCATTATTTACAATTCAATCCTGTTTTAACAATGCACTGTACTGTAGCTGTGCTGCTCTTTGAACTGTCTGTATGGGTTAGGAAAACATTCTAGAAGCAGACACACCCAGGCTTTGAAATCTGACTTTGCTACTGACTACTTTTCTGATGTTACCAGGCTATTTTAATCTCAGGTCTTACCAGAACCTATTGTGCAGCCGAAACGAAAGACTTAGTGTGATTGATTAACAGAGTTACTTGTTTGAGAAGCTCTCAATACATCCTCTCAGCCTGCCATCATTGGCATTATCTGTGTCTTCCTCATACAAACATAAATCATATGCTTTTGACAGAGAACAGAAAGGGTATGTTTTATAAATCAATATATGAAACCTAACAGATGCCAAAGACTCAAGAAAAGATAATATTTCAAAAGAGTCACTTCAACCAGTAGTTGTATAATTGTAACCTGTAGTTGTACAATATTTCAAAAGAGTCACTTCAACCTGTAGTTGTGTAAGATGCTGGATCCCTCTTTAGAAAAACTATAAGACAAAGATGTCCATGATTTTCATTATCTATTCCTTTCCCTTCATTTACGTTAGGTATCTAGGTCCTTTTGATTATTTAATTCTTCCTCCAGAAAAAAAAAGTGATTTGATCACCTACTTCATCAGGAGGTATAATAATGACAGAATTTATACTATGAACATGCCCCAACTAAGCCCAAAGTTTCTAATTCTTATGTTGTAACTTGGGTTGTTTGCAAAGTAGCTTGGGAGGTATTACAGCACTGAAGTCATTGGGATAGCAGTCTTGTGCTTTGATGTAGGGTAATCTCAATTCACAGCTTTATATAGAAAGTTTTGAATACATTATGTGTTTGTCCTTAGTAACAGTTCCCAAAGTAAACCTATTCCACCGAGTCTCTTGTAATAATAGGTAGACGAGGAGGTGTAAGAGGAAGTTGGTGGATAAGACTATGAAGGAATATTACTCAAGAGGAGAACAAACAGGTTGTCTTGGTGGGTTTTTTTCCCCTCCTTACATTCTGTTTCTCTGCCTGGTACTCCAGTATGATCACTGATGCACCAACAGTTATAAAATAATTCTGAGGCTTGAAGTCACATATGAAAAAACAAAAAATGAAAAGACAGTAAAAAGTTGCCTGGATGTGGAGCTACCATACCTACCCTTGACTGCATACCTAGAGTTCCTGTAACATGAGATGGAAATGAATGTCTATTTTATTCAAGGGACTGCTATTCTGAATTCTAGGAGTCAACACAACTCCCTACTAATGTAAGAATTTGTCTATGTGCACCTTGTGATATCACTACTGCAGCTGACTGGGATGGAAAACATAAAGACCTAATCACAAAGGATAGAGACTGAGCTACAGTGGCTATGCAAATAAGACACAGCATCAAGGGGTCTAATCAGTTTCACATGGCTTAGTTATCTAGACAGATGCAAGTATGCAGAAAATTGGCTGGCAGTAGAAATGTGAGTGTATGCAAAAAGCCTGCTGCCAAAGGATGAAAGCTCTCTTAGGTGTGGTGGATGAAAGAAGGCCACAAATTATTTGAGATATCTCCCTTTGAGAAAAGGGGTCTATATGTCCTCTCGAGTCTAGGCACACTTTGTGACTACCTTAACAGAACAGGGCAGAAGGGATGCCTTGCAGTTGCAGGCCTCAGCCTTTAGAGACAGGTAGTCTTCCCTCCTAGCATATTTTTTCTTACTTAGGACACTTGTGAAAGATGTCCTAGGATCTCATGGGGGAGCCTGCAATCAGGTAGAGAGGGAGAGGGCTCAGCTCAGCCCTGGTGCCAGGCAGCCATCATGGTGATGTTATCATGTGTGACAGTAAGCAGTGCTATCTTGGACTTCCAGTCCAGCTCAGGTGTGAGCTGCAAATCAAGAAAGACCATGTGGAGAGGAATTGTCTTGCCAAACCCCACACAAATTCCTGTCCTCATGACATATAATAAAATGATTGCCTTCTTAAGCCACTAAGATGGGGGGGGCATTTTTATGTAGTATCAGAAAATTGGAACATGGGGCAAAAAAAACAGCAAGAACCGAGTCTCAAAACAGAACACTGACTGGCTCTCACTGAGAAGACCAGAGAACGAATCAAAATAACTTGGTGGTGTAGTCTTTCTTCTTTCTTTCTTTCTTTCTTTCTTTCTTTCTTTCTTTCTTTCTTTCTTTCTTTCTTTCTTTCTTTCTTTCTTTCTTTCTTTCTTTCCTTCCTTCCTTCCTTCCTTCCTTCCTTCCTTCCTTCTTTCTTTCTTTCTTTCTTTCTTCTCTCTTTTTTTTTCTTTTTTGTCAGCTGAATTAGAGCAATTCATTTCAGTCATGGGAATATGATATGTATCTTTTTTTTTCCCAGTTCATTAGCCTAAAATGCACAGCAGCCTAGAACAAGGGAGGTATGTATAAGCAAGTGTGCAAGAAAAATGCCAGAACCCAAGATACGAAATCAGGATCTGAGAATATGACAGTGGCAAGCTCCACAATGGGTGGATGAATGGAAAGTCTATAAGAAATAGCTGAGAAGATGAGATAGGCCTGAGGAGGCCAAGGGAAACTTTTGAGCAAATTTAGCTACAGGTTCCAGAAAATAAGGGAGAAAGGCAACTCGTTAGGTATGAAAGGTGGAATGTACCAGCAAATTAAATATTCAGGTAAAATTTACATTAGTGATATTTAATCAATCTTGGCAGCAATAAAGCCTTTTAATTTCATTTCAGTCTTTGACAAAGGGCTAATTAGGGTTCTAGTGTTGGATAGGCTTCTTCCACTTAATAAATCTAAGCCTTGATTTTCTCATCTACAGCACCTACCTCAAAAATATAATAAATTCAGAATAATAGTTCTTGGCCAATACATAGCACACATTAAATACCCAATGAACATTAGCTTTATAAAAGAAATAATGGCATTCAAAGGGGCATGGGAAGAATGGCCCAGAATAGAGAGGCACTGATTTTTTTTTTTTTTTTTTTTTTTTTTGTAGAGAAAAGGGAAGGAGAGATTTGAGGAGACTAAGCCAGTGAATTGAGAGAAGCAGAGATGGGGCAACCAGGGGAGCTAACTGCATTCCCTGCCCTTGTGTCCTAGACCTCCCAGACTCTCCTATTGCTCATTCCTGAAGGAATTGTTCAGACTCCTGAGAAACACAGGAACAGAACTGAATATGAAGGATCTCAGTGTCTATATCTGGTGATTCCTGAAACAAGGTAGAGAGAGGAGCTCTTCTATGGCTTCTATTTAGCATCTGTTTAAGAGATTAACTCTAGGGAAGAAAGAAGGACATTTAGTAGCAGTTAGGGTAGACTCAGTGGAACCCTCAAAAACTGGGAGAATAAACACCAAATTAAGGACCTCATTTTTTTTTTTTTCATTACAGCCTTGAAAAGAATATTGGGCATAGGCTGCGGGTAAAGCATATGGACTAAGGCTGCTCAGGGCTTCTTAAGAATATGAAAGGCTTTCCATCTGGGTGCAGAGATGATCCACAATGGCCTATTAATGAAAGCTACTTTTTAAAAAGCAATACTATTATATGAACATAAGATTTGGGGCCATTTTTATGTAGTATCAGAAAATTGGAACATGGGGCAAATAAACCAGCAAGAGCTAAGTTTCAAGACAGAACATTGAATCTCACTTGAGAGACCAGAGAAATAGTCAAAATAACTTGATGGTATTATTCTGCTTCATCAGCTGAATGAAAGAGGAGTATTTTACATAACTTCAAGGCTCATAAGTAGAGAAATTTGAAGATGGAAAGCCATCAGGAAGCCAGACAACACCTCCCATTCCTGACCTTTTCTCTGTCCACCTACTTTATGCCTCTTCCTGTGTTCTAGTTTAGTTCAAATTTCATTTCTATGTCTTCTGCTTGATACATGAGTTGCCTCTGATTCTCAAACCTACTTACCCATGAAAAAGAATAAAATACACACCCACACACACACAATGGACTCAACTCTGCAAGGTGAACAGTTCTCAGAGAGAGAGAGAACACTCATGAGTTGAGAGTTGTGCTTAAACAACACAACATGTGCTTACATAACACTCCATTGTACCATGATGAACACAACCTACCATTTAAGGGTATGAGTCACATTGTATGTGTGATATCTTCGCACTTAAGTGTACGTGAAAGTGAAATCACAAAAACAAGCTCAACAATGTTTGGTTCATGTTATTTTTTTTGATTGCATTCTGGAGCTGTACAAAATGTCCAAATTATTCCATGATTCTATTGACTTATGATGAATGATCATCCTCTCAAACACTTTTGGACTTTTAATTTTCTTCATCGGAACAAATTTTTACACTACAGTTATTATTTTTTTCATATTTTTTAAGGGAAGGATTAAATTAGAAAATGTGAGGAAACTCTTGTTGTAATTCAACTTTATGTACCTTTAATGTAATCTGTAGGTAGGAATCAGTATTTGTAATTTTCTTTCCCGTATTAAAAGGCTCATGTGTAATTGGAAGCCACTTCAATATCAGTCTAAAAGAATAGTAATAGTCCATTTGTAAGAATGTCTTATTTTTCTCAAAATCCAAATCACTTCTATTACTTCTATGTGCTTACTGCTGTGCTGGTAAGGAGCGGGATTCCAGAGCTAGTCACTTCATTCTTATGAGGTTCTGCAAATCCCCAGAGAGTTGTTACCTTTGGAACCCAAGATGGTATTATTCTGTTTCATCAGCTGAATGAAAGAGGAGTGTTTTACATAACTTCAAGGCTGATAAGTAGACAAGAAGTTGTCCCAGTGAATCAGCATTAGTCTTTTATTTAGAATAGCAACATTGCATATGTCACTTGGGACTTTCTTGTGTTTCTGTGCATGCAATTGTCGAAATTCATTGCCTTTCCTTGTTCTGACAATTGAGTTAGAAATTACCCAAGCACACATTTGGAGAGAGATTATACAAGACGATTCATGTGTAGTGTAACGATTTGATAACAGAAATGTTTCTGTTATTTGGAAACTCTAATGATGTTTCCAACTATGATGAATATGTGCAATCGAAAAGTTCATTTTTTTTTATTCGTGTGGTAACTTTCAGTGTATTAATTCAGCTACCTGAGACTCTGGCAGCTGTGAGAAGTTGGAGAATTCTGGATAAAGAACAATGGATGAAGCACCATTTCATGTTATATTTACCTATCAGCTATCACATTACTCTCTTCTTGATAATACCTGAGTCTTTTTTACTTCCCCTTCTGGATTTTAGATGCTTTAGTTGGTTCATGTCTAAGGGACAGGAAGGCTGAAATGTGAAACCCCACCCTGTACACTCTGTCCTTTTCCGTTCTTTAACTAGGAGGGGAAGCTGGAAACTTCAGTAACACCGTGTTTCAATTATTTTTATTTTAGACCACATGGGCAGAGACTGCTCACCACTGTTTGACAGGATGTTGCTGTGTCCTCTTGGTAGGGGTCCACTGCTCTTCAAAGAAAGAGAATTGGATTCTTTTGACTCAAAAAAAAAAAAAAATGTCAGCCACCCACATGCAGGCAACACCTCACAGGGATACATGTCTGGATGAGAACTTTAGAATGAAGCTTGCTTTTCAATTATTTTCTCTTGTTGAAGAGCAAAATATATTATTATATGTGCTTTCCAGGAGCTCACCTCTTAACATTATGAATGCTGTAGAGCCATTAGTTTTCTTATCTAAAAACTCCAAAGTCAAGAGTAGTTGGGAACTCAGAATTTCTCAGATTGTGTACTCTGCATATTCCATAATATACCAAAGAGATCTTGGTAGGGCCAGAGTAAAGGATATTCATAATTCTGCAGCAAAATATGAGCCCAGTCATATTAAAAAAGAGAGTCAAAGATTTAAAACACACATCAAGTCAAATTTCTACAAAAATTAGTTCAGAAGAGATCAGATTTTGCCTTTAACTAGACTGTAAAAGTCTGTGTTCAGATGTGTTTGGATTCTAAAATTACAAGAAAGAGATTGTGAACCCATAGTTGTGTTTCAAGTCTATTGCAGGTGATTATAAACATGGAAATAGTGACTGCTTGAATGAATGAGTATGTAAATGAATGATCTTTCCCTTATAGTGTAGAAAATCAAGAGGACAAAATATTTTGTGATTTAATAGGAAGGTTTACATGTATAAGCAGGTTCTAAAGGCAAAATAGTCCCAAAGGCAGTAATTCATTTTCATAACCCATTACTGTAAACAGCATTTGAGACCAGGGTACTTACTCATCTTCACATTTCATATTAGATCCAGTATATCTTGAACTAACTTCTATCTCTGACTACATTTCTAACATTTTTCCTTAAACTTTTTAACAACCTTTAAATACAGTTACATTTCCACCCAAGAAGATGTGAAATGTAGGAAAATGAATGGTTCTGAGTGCAGCTATTCTTCTGCAAATGTTATTGATTTTGAAGAGATTTCCCCCCAGTGTTTAGTTGTAAGAAATGTCTTTGGTTTACGAAGTTTGAAAGTTCATAACATCCTTTGCAATTCTTTCATTTGAAGAGCATTCCACACAATTAAGGAGAAGTTATGCTTTGGAGATTGATTTCATTGTTTGTTGGATAGAATTCAGAGAATGAACATGTCAAGAGCATGCTGGAATCACTTATATGTGTTCTCTTCACCCCAGAGAATTCTCTTATGTTATAAAATTGTCTTTCACACCTTTCTCCCAGCCTATCCACCGGGAGAGCTCTTCCAGGGATCTTCTATCTCCTGGCTTGCCCAGAACCACCTTGGATTACATATCTTGTATCACCTGTTTATTAAATGTGCTCTCACCCACTCTTAAAATAGAATCATAGTTTAGATAAAAATTATATAGTCACTTGATTAATTTAAATTTTCACATCTTTCCCATAAATTCATGCCTTCTTTTAACTTTTTCTTTTCTTTCATTTTTTTGGGCTATAGATAAACACAATATCCTTATTTTGTTTATTTTTACATAGTGCTGAGGATCAAACCCAGTGCCTCACATGTGAGAGACAAGCACTCTATCACTGAGCCACACCCCAGCCCTCACTGAGCCACAACCCCAGCCCTCTTAACTTTACTAGGGTGTCACATGTTGGATATTACTGGTTTATGTGACTATATTAAAGTCTATTTTCTAACAATACCTAGCCTCCTATGGAATGGGTTCATAAGTAATTTTAATTGTTTCATAAACTATATTCCTCTTCCCTTTGGGGGGGAACTCTTCACTTGCAAGATGTTTTAAAATATGTTTTTACCATTTACCAAAGTTCTGCACTGAATCATTATTTTTCCCATAAATACAAGGCCACAGGCATTCCAATCAGCATATGTGTAAGTTCAGTGTGACACAAGAATTGAACACTCCCAAAAGGTTTGTACTGCACGGCCACATGAAAGGCATCTTCTTTCCCAACAACCAGCCTGTTCCAGTATCCTCAGAGTCTGCCAAGATGAATAGAGGTAGGAAAGCCATGTGGTCACACTAAGCCTATTTATTAAGGAGTAGAATGGAGAGGAAGAAGTGCTGGGAAAATGGGAGAGACAATGCTGTCCTGATGCTGATACAATACGGGAACTTTTCCTATTTCCCCCTCTAGGAAGAGAGCAAGAATTAGTGAAACAGATTGATGTCTCTGCTTTTATCTACAGAATTTACGATGTGTTTTCTAGTGTGAAATGAATAAAGCATTCAAGGAGAGATGGAGGGGTCCGTAGTTCAGGTATATTTCTTTATTTTTAAAAGAAAAAAAAAACATTATATGTCACTAGATGGCTTCAATCACTACATCCACATTTTGTCATTAAAACTGGAAAATGAACCCATTGGCTAAAGTTCTTGGCTCCCAGAAACACATCCATTTACTACTAAACAGATTAATCCCCTTACCTGGAGTGGGAGACAGAAAGATTAACTATATGGAATTTGCTGTTACAGCCAGCAGAATGAGGCTTTGTCCAAAAGA
Source organism: Ictidomys tridecemlineatus (assembly GCF_052094955.1). Classification (NCBI taxonomy): domain Eukaryota; kingdom Metazoa; phylum Chordata; class Mammalia; order Rodentia; family Sciuridae; genus Ictidomys; species Ictidomys tridecemlineatus. Next base: position 106,518,199 of record NC_135481.1, read on the forward strand.
AGGGAGTTTCCTCAACATGGACGCTCTATGGAAATATTCCAGACCTCCATGCTCCACATTCAAAGCCAGTAGGATTTGCAGACGAGTGCCGGCTAGTAATACCTACAATTCCATTAGGTTTAGTGGATAAAACCAACACTATCCAAATTCCTTGTGAATCTTAAACATTTTCATGAATATCATAGCCACCAAAGCACCAAAAAGAATGATTCAACAAAGCAAAAGCACTCCTACGAAAAAAGAGCATGTCTTTGGTTTGTTTCTAAAATAGATGCAAAAAATAATGGCCCAACTGTCCTGGTTTCCCAAGAATCAAGCATTTATACCTGGACAGTATGATAGATTAGTGATATATTGACTGGGCTTTGCTAACTCAAAATCAGGATTGATGGTTTGTCAAATATGAGTTTATAAGTAGAATAAAAAATGAGGGGTTAAGCAAGAAAATTCCAGACATATGTTGACCTGAGATCCTTCAGTCTAAATAAGTCATTTTTTTTTAAAGGGAGGAAACTGAGGTAAACAAAGTAGTTACTTACAGACGAGGCTGGAACTAGTTCCCGTTCTGCTCTACATTATTCCAGAGGGGAAATAATATCCAAGTGCCAATGTCATGAATACATCAAGTAATCAGAACACCAGGGAGAAGAAAACAATGTTCACAGTCAGGGGAAAGGCAAAGGTAGCTCCTGGCTGTAAATACAAGAGAGAGAAATAGAAGAGGATGATTTTCTCCTCAGACTCAGCAGGGAAATTATCTAAGAGGAAGCCAAAAGCATGCAAATGTGATTGGGTGCTGAATGCAAAGGATTTTGAAAGAGCCTGAGTAGGAGCCAGTGGCTGGGGTCTTAATGAGCTCCGGGTGGATTCTGCAGGGCTAGGGGAACAGGAAAGGAAAAGTGTTCAGGGCTGCTCAAACAATTGCTGGGGCTGTGAAGTATCCGAGGAGTTCCACAGACACAAAAGGGCTCATCATTTGATGTTCGCTTTTCCAATTCTGCGAAAACTAAAAGCACTTCTGTGGGAAGGCATGCCTCCCACCCCTTTCCTTTTAGTAATTCTTGTGGAAAGTTCATTTCCCGTCACTCCCTTTTAGCACCAGAAATATTCTGCATCGTAACATATTGATGACATTCTACTCATATTTTCTGAGTAGAGAGCAGGCTTTGAATGTGTCTTTTTAGGTGTTTTCATGTTGGGGCTCAGTTATTTGGAATTACAGAAACACCAAGTGAGAAGGTTACTAGCTTAGAGACCAGTAGCCTAATAATTCTCAGCCAAGGGTGAGTTTGCCTCTGCCCTTGAACATTGGAGAGTCTGGGGGTATTTTAGAGAATCACATTTGAGTGGGACTTTCATTAGTGTACGGTGGTCAAGGCCAGGCAGTCTGTTAAACACCCCATAAGCATCACACAGCATCTTCCAAAAAGTATGACCCTGAGTGACAAGAGTGTCTAGCCTGGGAAATCCTTCTGAATGATTTTGTCTTATTCAGTGTAGGGACACTAAGGAGATCAAGGGAGGCAGGATGTTGAGCCCAAGATTGAACACTTGGTCTCCTGACTCCCTTCCTGATGCTCTTTCATGGGGTTATTGAAATTATTGCATTTTTTTGTTAATGCTGAAGATTGATTCTGATTTTCTATCTATAATTTTCAATATTTCTAAAAGAAACAAACTCCATTCCATTCTCTCAAATTAGTTAAGCAACTCTGAAAAATGATTCATTTGCCTTAAAAAAATAAGAAATATTAAGGGGATTGAGTTATATACTGTGCACTCGTTGGTTTCTCATGAGCCACTGAAGGAGAATAAAGAAGGGATCATTGGGTAATTTTCAGTTCTATGACAAATAATATATACACAAAATATAGAGTGAGCTTTCTCCAATTTAGATTTTAGAAATAAAATCTCACTCTTTCAAAGCAATAGTGGGGAATGTTGACTTTAAGTCAATTCCCTTGTTTTTTTTTTTTTTTTTCCCCTTCCTTAACAAATTGCTTCTAAGGCACTGGATCATTCCCTCCTATCTCTTCTTTTTGGCTTTCTGTGCAGGGAAGATAAATATACAAGTTCCCATCACTGGAACTTTAATAACCCCTGTTCCTTGGCCTGCCTGCAGCCCTAAAACTGCATGAGTCAGCAGATGTTCAAAAAAGACAATCTCAATAAAAATTTACTCTTACAAGTTTCAGAAGATTTTAGTCCTGGATAGAAATTTTGGGGATCTGGATGACCTTGTGCCTTGTACTTTGAACTTCATCACAGTCATCTGCATCTAAAAACACCCATCTTGAAGAGCCAGGAACATGGATTAAGCACAGTGGAGCACATTTCCATGTTTCCTGACCTCTCATGGTCCAGGTCCCTCCCAGGTATCAACTTGTTGAATTTACAAAGGGAATGATTTCTGTTTTCTTTATGAGGTAGCTCCTGAGTATCTTCTAAATTTTTTGCTTAAAGGGATATATGGGGCCTAGATTTTAGCCTTATTTCAGCTTTAATACAAACATATTAATCATTCACCTAAAATATATGTCCCTAAGAAGTCTAATGATTAATAATATTTAATAATTAAGTGTTACTTAATTATAATTAAATATTATCTTCCACAACATGTCATCTACTCCAATATCTTCCCCAATATGTCATCATCAATATGTCACCTACCACATAGCAGTGCTCAAGTATTATTTACTACATGAATAAATCTAAATGTTCCAATTCCCATTGGGACCCTAAAGAACAAGATAGAAGAATGTTAACCTATGAATATTTAATTCAAGAACAACTTTTGCAAGTATTTGGAGTGCAATTAAATAGTTCCTGAAATGAATAATACTAATTTAAAAAATGGAATTCTGAATCTTTGGTTTCCAGTATAAGACACTGATTGTTTGCAGAGTTAAAAGCCTTAAGCCGTGACAGACTAATTATTACCTTTTGTCATTTGGAAAGCATTGCATTGTAGGTGAGTTCAATCATCACCTTTGGAATGTGACCCTGGCCATTTCCTTCCTCCTTCCTTCATCAGGTCAATGTGCAGTGGCATCACAGAGCCTGGAGTCAGGTTGCCTTAGTTCAGTGCTAGTTCTGCCCCTTAAGAGTTGTTTCCACCTGATAAAATGCATAATTCCTTTTGTAGGTAAGTTCTTGATCAAGTGGTGATAGACAATGGATATCTAGGACATCAATTTTCTGTATGGATATTAAATGAGTTAGTATGGCTAAAGCACACAGAATAATACATGGCACACAAATTATGGCATTAACCATAATTCTCAATCCATTATGCATGGTGTTCCCACAGATGCACAAACAACTAATTCCTAGGATGTTCCCAAATTTAGTTTTTGAAATCCATGGGGGTTACTTAAGGCTCCTTCCCACTTTTTTTTTCCTCAGCGCCTTGCTCATTGTGGAAAATACTGCCCCAGTCTTCCAACATAATATTAAGCTCCTATAGGCCAGCTACTGCTCTAGGAGCTGAGAATTCTGAAGAAATTGTTGCAAAAAATACACCCTGGTGAAGTTACCAGTAAATGGAAGGGACAGGAAATTCAATGGACAGAAACAATGAGATGCAACAAGTTTAAATGGAAAGTGTGGCTTTGGTCTCTCTGGGCTACTATAACAATAGAGCAAAGATTGGGAAACTCACAGAAAATTTTCTCCCAATTTGGGAGGCTGAGAAGTCTGAGCTCAGAAGAACCTCGTAGTTGGGTTCTAGTGAGAATCTGTTTTCTGATTTGCACATGGCCCTTTTCTTGTCCTGGCATTGCACAGAAGACAGTGGAAAGAAGAAGCGATTGTTCTTGTATCTCTTCTTAAAAGGACACTAATCCCATTCATGAGGAATCCCCCCTCAGAATCGAATGGCCTCCCATAGGGTCCACTTCTAGATTCCATCACATTGTGGATTAGGCTTCAACAAACAAATTCGAAGAGGACATAAACTCAGTCTATAGCAAGTATAAAATATACATGAAAATGAATATGGCACTACTGGAGAGAGCGACAGGTTACCTGCTAGCCCAGTTGGTTGTTGCAGGTTTGCATGGAAGCCTGTGGAATGCTGGCATGAACGTAAAGAATAGGAGGGTTGCAAGGAGGGATGGAGGAGAGCCAGACACAACTTTTGCAAAGGAGGTAGCAGTTGGATTAGCAGAAGGTGGAAAGGAAGTGATCAGTGCAGTTTCTTAGTTTTCTTGAAGGTGAGAGCTTTGAAGAGGGGGAGCTTCTTTGGGAGGAATTAACTGCATATGTTAATCCCCAGATTTAAGAGAGAGCATGACCCATTTCAAAAACCAAATTCTTATCTTTAAGGTGCCATGAACTTGGTAAGAATGTGCTAGAAATAAATATTATTCAATGTATGTTGTTGTTTTTATGTTATTTTCAAATTTTTGAACCACAGCATACATTTATCTATTCCATCACTCATCACTTTCTCATTCAGTAGAATCCACATGAGTTTATCCTTTCAAATATTCACAAACCAAAAACTGCTTTGGACATTGCCAGTTATATATACACCCTAATGATCGCACATTGCTTGTCACAAGTCTTGCTTACAATCAGAATGTCTTTAACACTTTTAAGGCAGAATGCATGATTTTAATGTATATAGAATAATATTAGTGATTCTTTGGTTTCCAATATTTTGAGCATATATTTACATTTGTTGCTTTAACTCAATTATTTATATGTGGAAGTTGAACAGCTTCTATTGAAATTCAGGTAAAAACATTAAAGAGATAGGTATACATGGTTACATAGTCTGAATGGTAATTTATCATAGCATATGAATTGATCATACCTATATTTCTAACCTATGAAAATTCTGATTTATTTGAAATACTATTCTATTTAAATTGCATGATATGGCATATGATAAGACATTCCTCTACACACAAAATAACATTTTATTTCAAGGCTGCTTGATCTTTCTGAAGGGTTTTATTCAATAATGAGGGATCCACATTTTAAGGAATTATTCAAGTGTGTGAAGTTATTTTATCAGTCAAGATCCAATTGAGAGTGAAAGACTTCCATTTTTAAAAAAGTATAATATAAAAAAATATTAATTTTGCTGGAGGGGTAATTATAATGTTTTGGAGAAAAGCTCTCAAGAATACTCAAAGACTGAGAGTCCTCAATAGAGGAACAACCGGAAAGGCAGAATTAGGGGCAGAGAAGGGTCCTCAACAGTGAGATTCAAAACTCATTGTAGAAGGTATGATTACAGTGCATGGAATGATGAAGAAGTTACTCAGACCCAGACCAGAACTGGACCAGACATCAGGGAAGTACCAAACATCTTTTAGAGGTGTAGGAAGTAATAAGACTAAAGGAGTGAACCCAGAGGTCTCCAGAAGTCAGTTTACCTGCAGGATGTCACAAGGCCTGGGGTGCATGCTGGCTATTTTGAGAGAACTAAAGGGAGGGGATTGGCAGGCTTGATCATGGACTTCAAGCTAGAAAAGAGCATGCCTTAGAAAAGAGCATCTTTGGCTTGGTGTAAAAGAGCATCTTTGGCTTGGCTCAGATAAAACAGAAAATCTAAGACCTTACTTTTAATATAAAAGTTATGCTTATTCATGACCCTTGACATGTTCATTTTTCTTAATGAACACTAAACCACATTTGTAACATGAAGGCTGATATAACTTGCTGGTATTCATTGGAGGAAGATATAATGGAGAATGAGAATGGCAGGGGCAAGGTGGTAGCTGGGATTGACAAGGGCCACAATGCATCTGCACACAAGTTCTGTGTGGTTTTCTTAGCCACACTGGTTGTAATCACTGATCAAACCACAATACTCTGGCATGAATATTTTTTTTTCAGTTATCATTATTGAGGTTTGAAAGAAGCAAGGTCCTTTTCAAAAGGCAAGGAGATGCAAATGCCTGGGAAGGAATCTCACCAGCAATATCTGGAACATGGGAGGTGGGTATTACAAATATCCTCGTTATTAATATTTTTTATTTCAAATCACTTAGAGTTCTGATTTTCCTTATTGCCATCAAAGTATTCTGAGCTATTCAATGTTTATTTAAGCAAGATTTTGCTGCAGAATTGTGCAATCGACCAAAGACTGGACACACCCGGACATAAATTCCTCAAATAACAAACTGCTTAGGTTGTTTGTCCAGGAAAAGCCTGCAGAATCCACGCAAGGATGGTTTGAAATCTGCTTTTCAATAGTGGACATGCACAGAAGCAGCCAGGTCATCCAGCTGATGACCTTCCGAAGCCTCAAGCTCAAAATCCCCCAGGCAGAAAGAGATAACTCCCCACCCCACCAAATTAACAGGTGAACTGTGAAGAGGGTGATCACTGTCTACACTGCACAAAACCCTGGACTTTCCCCTCCTACCCAAGCCTTAAGCTGTGTCTACCTTCAAGTTTCCCCATAGTAATGGAAGGCAGACCCAGCTTGCAACTCCAGGGCTCCAGGCCCACTGATCACAATCAAGACCCTTGTTTCTGTAAAAACAGTGCCAGAGGACTGGTCTCTATGACTGCTGAGAAGCAAGCCCATGCACAATTGTCCCACCTTTAGATACAATTATATACTTCTTTCATTAACTTTCTTCTTCTGTTCTTTGTTTTTCCACTTTTAAGCTCATTCCTCTAACTCTCCCCTTTCTAATTTAAAACAGAATTTCTAATTTAAAACGGAATGAATACTTAAATGTAAGTAAATCTAAATATGTAAATATTTAAAAACATTTAAACTAAATATTTCAATAACATTGCAATGATTATTGCAGGAAATTATTTTGAAACACTTCACACCTACTAATTTATTTAAGTTTCATAAAAACCTCACAAAATGGATGCTTTAATTATCTGTTTAACATATAAAGGAACTGAGGCACAGAAGATTAGCCCAAGTTACATAGCAACTAAGATGATCCAGGTTGGATCTGAGTTTGGTTAACTTTGGCTATGCAATCATTGCTCCTAATGACAGAATATCACCACTTTGAGAGTCTAGTAAATGAAACAGTTGTGACATTATCACAAAATCTGATGATAAAATCTTGTTTTTAAACATTCTACATCAAAGAATCTAATTATCAAATAGTTGGCTTTTCTAAATATATCTCTATGATTATAATTTGGAACACAGCACTTATCTGAAAATTTAAATGAAACCAAATATCAGGTCATAAGTTATTCATTGGCACAGATTAAGCTAGCTAGCTTCCTTTTTTCTTCCTTTCTTTTCTTTCAATTTTGAACATCATTTAATCTGCATTTGTGAAAAGATTTAGGTTTAGCACATTGAGTGTGTCTTGGTCAGCTTGGTTATTTAATGTTTTATTTTATTTTATGTTTTAAAGGGGGATCTCAATGGAAATTGTAAAAATTGTTAGATTAGACCAGCCACTGGGATGCTTCAATTCTTTCTTTAAAAGGATATTACTGAGGATGGGCATCCTTTGGTCATATACAATCATACAGTGAAATGATCTGCATACCTGTGTGTGTGTCATTTCTAAAAGAAAAAGTAGAAAGTAAAAATTAGCCGACTTAATCTTGATATGCACAAAGGGCAATTGGAAGACTGAATAATTAAGTAAAATGAATGAAATTGCTCAGGCAGTCAATACTCTGTGCGCGCCTTGTTCGAGGAATGAGGGCAGAGTGGAAATGAAGGCTGAAATGAAACTTCTCAGCTGGTATATTAAATCTTACTCAAGAAATTTGTAAATTTGCATTTCCACAGTGGGAACAGCTCATGCTCAGTAAGCAAGTTGATATAGGACAATCGTCACACTAACAATTCATAGAAGAGACCAGTGGCAGAGGTCAGCCTCATACCTTTCTTATTAAGCGAGGCAATGTTGTATAATAGCCTGGGATCCTTTCATTTTAAGCAAGAGAATAATCACTAAACAACCGAGGTCTAAAAAAAATAAAAGCCATGGAACAGACAGATATTACTGAATAGCTGGCCACTTCCTTTCTAAAATGAATAATTGCAGGCTTTTATTGGTTTAGTTTTCATCTGCTTGAGAACACTTCCCCCTTCTTTTTGGTAGGTTTGTTTGTTTTAAGACCAGCACCGCAGGGAGAACAGCAAAACACAGCTTTTCTGAAAAGTCTTTTGTGTCTGTTCATCTTGGCCGAAGAATTAATCCCAGACCTGACTGTTTATACGACAATGTTGATATCTGATTCTGTCACTCAAAAGAAAATAGGAAACTTTCTCTTGACATCAGTAATTCTCTTTCTCCCTGGCTTGGGTAAGATACAGACCTTATTCTAAATTCTATTCCTTCATAGGGAAGAATGGTTATGTATGATGATTTAAAATTCATATATTATTAACCGATCTTTGATTGTTTATTTGAAAATTCTTCAAAACCAGGTGAATTTTAAACCAAAAACTTCTCAATCTGGTCTTCTAATAACCTTTTATATTTCAAACTCTTTTGTCTGTTATGCACATTTTGTACTTCTATTTCTTTTCTTATTCATCCTGCTTCTAAACTCCTCCATCTGTGCTACTTGAAGTTCCTTTACTTTTAACAGAAGGCTACTTTTGACATACTAATATTATGAGCATTTTTGTAAAGAATAAATATGCAAATAAACAAGTATATCTTATCCTGCAGTGTCTTTTTACTTCATTAGTCACATTTAAAATTATAAAAATTAGGTTCAAAAATTACCAGATTCCATTGCCAAAAATGCATGAAGACAGCATATGAATCTGGAGCCACGTTGAGAAATATCTTACAAAATTTATGTTTAAAGAAAATGTTTGGAGAAACAAGGCTGTACTTAATCTATGAGTGCCCAGATTTGCTTCTTCATAAAATGCATGACTATTTTATCTAAGTGGAGGCCTCAGAAAATTTTGTGAACAGTAGTATAAAAAGACTTTTTAATGTATCAAATGTTACATAGAGCAAAAAAAAAGTTTTAAAAAGTGTCCAGAGTACTTGCTATGTATAATCTCCATGTACATATTTCACTTATAAATAGATGTCAATAGAAGGTTCTTTGAGTTTTATCTAAGCATCATAGTAAATTTCTCTGCACATTAGAGAATGTTTATGCTTTCTCACAATTACCAGCTTCTTTTCAGATTATAAGCCCCTAGAGTTCAAATAAAATATCAAGTCACATATTTAAGAATAGATCATAGTAAATTATCAACAATATTTGTGGAAGGAATAAAAATTTTTCTGACTTTAATCAAGACTTTCTGTATTTCTCTCTAACTTCCTTTATGTTCTGCCATGAAAGTACTGTTCATGTGTATGCTATTTAGGATTAGCCATATGTGTTAGTGATGTATCATGTTTTCATCAGAAAAATGAATGGAAGGATGAAATTTAGGAAAGTAGTTCAGAATAGAAATAATGATTTATCATTTGATGCATGGTGGGGCTGTTAAGAACAAAGACTTTGGATAAATTTAGCAAAGTTTGTTTATTTGAGCAAAGGACAATTCATGAATTAGGCAGTACTCAAAATGAAAAGAGGTTCAGAGACCATATCCTCACAACAGGAGCAGTAAACTGTTTAAGGCTGACATAGGAAAAAAGAAAGAAAGAAAAAAAAATTACTCCATTGATTTCTGAAAGGTGCTTACCGTATTTGTGTATGATCTAGTGAGAAGTGCCTAGTTAGAGGTCAGCTGGCAATTTCTGATCAGCTCACCTTAAATTCTGTTTTACTTTTTATACTGGGCTTTAGTCTGCTTACTTAGGAAACCAGGATGCTAGAGCCATCTCAGCCTAATAGCATTCCCATTAAAATTTTTTAACAGTATATTGCAGATACTTGTTAAACAAATGCTCAATGATTGCTAATAGATTTGGGTACCTTTAAAAAGCTGTTGACAGTTGCTCTTCACACTTCTTACTCCAACCTTTGTGCACATTTGCTAAGCTTATGCTACAAAATAGGAGGAGGTTACATTGTAATAAGTCTTAAGGAAGATTTGTTCCAGTGGAGGAAAAAGGAAGAGGTTCTCTCTAGGAAGCACAACTTTGGCTTCTTCTTCCCTTGGTGCTCTGTGTGCTCAGAGTTTTTCTTATGTTTTCTGGCCTTTTTGATGACCCCCTATGGTTAGCTCACCCAACCTGGAGCACCCGATCCTCTGATGTTCTAGGTTCCTGACTGTGTTCCTGAGCCCTGAGCAACTGATACACAGACTGCCTTCTGACCTCTGCCTACTATTTGCCACAGTTTGTTCTCCAGACTAATCATCCTTAAAGACTGGCTTTCCAAAGTGCACACGTGGAACCTGAGAGTACTCTGTCTCTGATGGTAAATCATACTAATGGGACCCCTCCTTTTCCATGCTTTCTCTCCTCCCCCAAATCTCCCAGGCATATGATAGTGTCTATTTTGCAATCCTTTACTAGGACTTGACTATGCCTTGGTCACACAGAAGTAACTCCGCGACCTAGCATAAGCATATTATACCTAGCATAAGCACCTTCATAGAGCTGTAAGAATGTTTTCCAGATTAAAGAATGAGGGTAATAAGGAAGGCTAAAGAACGGGTATTATTTAGACTAGGAATGTAATGTCTGAGGGACAATTTCATAATGGTCTCCAATTATGCCGACAGTTCTATTAGCATCTTCGTGCTGCAAATTGCAGCCAGCTGTTTTTAATCTCTACCGAGGACGGAAATCATGAATACGAACATCAATAATAGTACAAGATATCAGGGGTAACCATAAAGAGGAGTTTCCTGATGGGATTTGCTTATAGCAGTCTCAATGCAAACAAAATATGGGGGAAAACTCATTGAGTCTCATATCGTAGATTTCTTTGGGGAGAATTGGAATATTAAACCGTGAATGATTCAGATTTTCAACTGGTTCACAGTAACAATGTTCAAACTCATCTGCTTTCCAGGTGGAAAGAATAAAGACTGAAGTTGACATGGACACTCTGATCTTCACCATCATCTCCTTCCATTTTTCTATCATCACAATACACGTCCCTCTTTGTAGATTGTCTTTACTTTTCTGTTTCAAGTAACTGTGATGAGTCTATAAGGGTTGGACATGACAAGGCATCTGTTTTTGGCAACAGTTAACATGGAGCTTATATTGTTGTGCATCATATCACAAAAGAATAATTTAAAAGAAAAGTGTCGTGCCATTATTTTTTTATTTCACTTATCCATTCCCAAGATAGTCTGGCTCCAAAGAAAGCATAGGTTGTCAGTCACTGTGCCAGAAATGCCAATTAAAAATGACACTGTAAAAAATCATAATAAAAAGAAAAAAACACTGTATTAAATTGTGATGCCATCCTTTAATAACCTGAACTGAAATATTTTCCTATCAATTTTTACCCTCTAAGAATTTATCAACATTGATTAGAAGCTTAACTCCATTGAGGAAGAAAACATAAAACTCTTCACTTTTTAGGCATCTTAGGTAATTGGGTGGAAGCCATATAAATGAGACTGATAAAAGACAGATTAACATCAATGACAACGACAACAACAACAACAACAAAGACAAATTTATTTAACCTAGGATTTACATGACACAGGGAACTTTATAAGTCCTCAAACTGGTTAATGTCGTGTTTTTAAGCCAGGTGTGATGAGGAATGAAGAGTCATGGAAAATCCATATGACAAGAAAACAGAAAACAGAGGCTAGGATTAGTGAAAGGGGGATGCTGGGCAGGGCTTGGAACCCCTTCATCCTCAGAGACTAGCCTGCCCCTACCCACCTGCTTCATGGGAGAAGGAGAAAGACAGAGTCCCACCTTGAACCTGCTGATCCTCACATTCTGTGGCTTAAAATATTAAGATGCCAAAGCCCCCTAGATTGGGTTAGTGTGTTCTCAAATCTGTCCCATGTTGGCTGAACTTTCCATAAGTCCTGTTCTTCTGGCATTTTAATACTTTTCTTCAACTCATGTGAACTCAGAAAGACTTTACTAAGAGAGTTTATGGTGATCTATTATCTAGCTCTCATAGCATCTGATAACGAATCTACGTATGTGTCTATTTTTCCTTCAAAATTACCCATAAAGTGGCACTGAGATCACATTCAGAAATCAGGAAAACGTCTTTCCCTAAGTAACCTGAAAAGCATGATCCATGAGGCTGGATATGCACCTGTCTAGGACAAGGTTCTGGGTAGGTGAGGGTCCTCTCCTAGGAGCACATGGGAGCAGCAGATAGCTTCCTATTCCTATCAGAAGTATCGCTTTGATTTTGACAAAATTCTGATTAAATCTAATATTATCAGAAAGTTTTCTCACTCTTTATCTCTTTCGTAGCTACCTAATACATATTTATGGATGAAAGGATGGTGTTATGGTCTGAAAGTGTCCTCTGATTTTCATAGGATGTAAATCACCTCTGGCTGATGAATACAATTAGTGACTTTATAAAAGAGATCAAAGAGAGTGACTTTTTCTTTTTGCCCTTCTGGCTTCATTCTTCAGGGGACACAGTGTTTATGCCCTCTAGAAGATGCATCTTGGAAGCAGGCACTGGGCCTTCTTCAAACACCAAATCTCACAGCATCCTAATCTTGAGTCAGTCTCCAGAAATCTGAGAAATAAATTTCGATTGTTTATAAATTACGCAGCCTCAGGGATTCCATATATACATACATAGACAAGACTGATGAATTTCCTTGTCCAAATATAACCACAAATTGAAGGAATGGTTGCTATCTTGTAATGTCCACCTACCTTGCATTTGCCAGACTGGATCACAAGTTTGACTCTTCTGGGTTTAGGGTAGACCCTTTGTTCCTGTATCTAAAGTGCCATCCTGTTGTTCAGAATGCTTCAATCTGGGTCAGTTTTCCCTTTTGCTTCCTTTTCTACAAAACACCTCTTTTAAGTCAACTTTAGCTATTCACCTTTTTTTTTCGGGGAGTGGAGGGACCAGGGATTGAACTCAGGGGCACTTAACAACTGAACCATACCCCAGCCCTTTGTATTTATTTATTTATTTTTATTTTTGAGACAGGGCCTCTCTAAATTGCTTAGTACCTCGTTAATTTGCTGAGGCTTACTTCGAATTTGCAATCCTCCTGCCTCATCCTCTTAAATTGTTGGGATGCCAGGTGTGTACTATTATACCTGGCCAGCCAGTCACTCTTAAAGACTTAGGCCAAGACTGGAGAATGGTTGTGACTTTGGGGGAATTTTAGACTTAAGGCAATACTGAGGCACCTTTTCAAACTCACTGAATTGTATTATCTCTAAGATCTTTCTCTACTCTGTTAATTATTAAAGCAAACCAACAATTAGAGCCATAGTTCTCAAAATTGGGCTGGTCTCAAAGCTTAATAAGCTTCCTAGATAATTCTGATGCACACCAGAGTTTAAGAAACTGAAATTAAGGAACTTGCCATCAATCATGAGTTGGCCTTCTTTGAAACAGCTGGATTTAACAGAAAGTAGTGTGGAAAGTTGTATCACAGTGCTTGAGGATGCACTAGCATTATCTGTCAGAAATCACCACTCTTTTGCTTCAGTTGGGCATTGCAAAAATTTCCATCACTCTTGTATTCAAGTCCATAAATGTTTGTCTACATCCTGAGCCCAACTCTGAATGTTATAAGGAACTCAGTGTTCTCTGTAACCTCTTGGGCTTAAGCAAGAACCACTCATCCTAGATAGTATGCTTTCCTGCATTTTATTTGGTCAGCTATTAGACTTCTTCCAGGAGCAAGATTTATGAAATGTACAAATAAACAGTGTAAAATATACAATTTGTAATGGCTTCAACAATATGATATTTGGTCCCTGGCAAAAATCAAGTTTTAAATAAAAATCAGTAATTATTGCATACCTTCACTGTCACTGTATGCAGCCTTGAATCGTATAAAATGTACAACCTTGTGTGATGCAGTTACTAAAGATAATAAAAAGATAAATGGCACTTTTACCAATAAATCACAATCAGAACTTCATACAACAAAGGAAGACCTGGCAGAAATAATGCAAGTGTTTTATAAAATCATTTAAATAAATATGAATGACTGAATGAATGAATGAACATAATTGGTAAATTGATGGTATAGATAATGCTATAGAAGTTTAGGTTTAGGAAAGAGCATTTTAGACTGATATGATTCCAGAAATCATTCTGAGAAAGGCAAACCTTTTGAGGGAGGCAGATTCTAATATTATATTTTGATTCAAATTGATAGTCACACTAGTGAAAATTAGGCTGATTTCTTATAGTGTTTACATATAATTGGTAGAAAATGACCACTTAATATTTGAATGTAAGGGTATTTAAGCAGAGGGTCAAAGAACTGCAAAGATGGGGCTTTTATTGTTTTGTTTTTGTTTTCTACTGCAACATTTTCTTTTCTTTATTTTGTGTTTGGGTTAACTCACTCTGGCAGAGTAAACATTCTAAAAACATCGTTTGTCAAAGTTCACAACAAAACCTTCCTACATAAACCAATGGAGGGAGACAAGACAGTAATGGGCCTGTTGTTTCACTAAAAGTCATTTTACACTTGTAAAGAAAGTCACTCCAATTCGCTTAATGACCTTTGGCAAAATAACATCTTGAATCATTTTCACTTAAGTGTGTGTCTCCTAATGTGGGAACTGAACGGAAATGTTATGGTTCCAAAAATGCCCATTTTTACCTGCTGAACACACCCACTACACACAGAAATATAGTAAAAAAAAAAAAAGAATAAAAGGAAAAGAAAAATGAAACCGCAGCACTCTAGCAGCTGTTGCTGTTTTCTGGCTAATGGGCCTTATTTAGAGGAAAAAGTAGCAATTCTATTCTCAACTCTGCATGTGTGTAGGGCGGATTAAAAAAAAAAAATGTCAGGCCCAGGAAAATACCATTATATCCTCCTCTGCCTGTTTAGTATAAAGAGGCATTTTTCCTCCCACCTTGCTCTACAAAAATAGAAAGACCTGTCTGGGGGAGACAGAAATTAAACTCCCAGACTGAGAAGTAGGCTTTGCTGGCCACATGGGAGGAGCTTGGATGACTTACTGAATATTCCACATTTTCAGCACACAAAACATCACTTACTGCAGTTATGTGATTGCCAAATTAAGTCATTAAACACCAAGGTACTTATCATGGGTTAATTACATCTTGAGGATATATTTAAAACAACAAAAAAGAGCCCAGCAGGAAACAGGAATCCTTCCCATTACAAGGCTCCTTCATAATGGAAAGGTATCCAAGTGGGCAGGTAATGAGAGACATGGGGCTGAAGGTCAGGTCAGACTGAAAAAGCCTTGACACCCAGATTTTGATCCCGTAGACCCCACTTATAGTGCCAGGACATCCATGGCATATGCGTGTGGGTCACTAAGAATGCACAGGGCTGAGAAGATGTTCCAGAAAGATGTGAACAACCATCCAATCACAAATCTGAATGCATTTGCTACCATTCCCATGGAACTCTAATCACTGAAAAGTTACACATTCAAAAAGATACCTCTGCATGGGAAACTTAGGCTTCAAAGATTTTTAAAAATGTGGTTTTGAAAAATATCAATGATATCACTTCAAGGTAACTAAAGAGAAAATTTCTCCAAAATGTTCAATCAATGATATACATGCATCCAAAAATATGTGTGCATGCATGCTACTCACAGGTATCCATATATATAATCACATATAGGCAAAATGGTATAGATGGACCAATATTTAAGAGTTACCCAAATCTTGAAAATTGTTACCAATTACTGAAGAATAACCTTATATATCAACATGAACATCATCAAAACCTCTTTAATTTTATAACTGTTACATAAGAAATTTTACACACAAACACACATACACACACACACACACATTAAGCTTTGCTCAGAGAAGTTATGGTGGCATATTTTTTAAAGAGAACTTCTGATATATATGTTTTTATAGAAACAAAACTTCACTATCGGATGGCCATAGCAAATGCACTGTATTATGTCAAATTAAATAAGAATATGTTGAACACCTAAAGCACTATTACCTATTCATTAAATAGGGATCACACTTACAGTTGTAGGTGGTTATGAAAATAAGACCAATGTCACATGTCCACCCATAAAAAGAAAAACAAAGCAAAACAAGGTAGGTATTTAGATAGAAAAGTCATCTGCTTTAGGAGAGATAATGAAAAGTGAAAAAATTTTGACATCTTGTAATATCTTGTAAGTTGCTCTATATCTCTAGTCATTGGAAAGTAGATTACTTCAATATTTTTAGTTTGAAGATATATAAATTTTAAAGTAAAATCTGTTTAGGATAAAATGAGCTCTGACCAGAGAGTCAGCAGATCTAAATTCTAGGTCAACCTGTCTCTTGCCAGCTCTGTTTGAAATCCATTCAATACGAACTTTACTTAGTTTTCACATCTCTTAAACAAGTCACCTAGCTCTGCCCTTTCCTTGTTTGCTCCTCAAGTATCTGCAGTTCTGAACATCACACACACACACACACACACACACACACACACACACACACACGCACACACACACACACACACACACGCACACACACACACCTATAAGTCACGACTTACAGGGACTGACTAAATGATATGGTCCCTACCCTTGAGATCTTGTAGCGCTCATAACAAAATTGATGTATACAATATCCAAGAAAATATGTAGCTGGACATTCTATTGTCCAAGTATTTCATTCTATAGGCATTGTACTTTTCAAAAGTGACTTCAAAAAGGTGTCCCGTTTAGTACAGGAGAATAGCGGGAGGTCTGTCCAAACAAATATTCTATACAGCAAGGCAAACACAAGCACAGAAGTTGGGACAAGCTGTAGTCGGGGAGTGACTTAGCAACATAAGCTCCACATTGGAGAATGTGAAAACTCACCTGGCCCAAATCAGGTACAACCTGGTGCATACAGTCCATTCTGGTCCCATATCGTGTTCATAACAAAATCTAGAAATACTTGGCTTTTAAATCCACTCTTTAATTGTAGGTGAAACAAGCATTGAGAATATTTTAAATATGGGTAAAATTGGGCAGGACCGCACACTGATGAGGTCTTGGGAAATGAGGACTTTCATAGTGCTGGTGGAATTCTAGGAAATCCTATTCTGAAAAGCATGTCATAAAATATATCAAGATTCTTAAAAGTGTTTATATCCTTTAACTCAGTTAATTCTATACTGAGAGTTTGTTCCTAAAGGAAAAAAGCTCAAGTTATATAAAAAAGGGTTAAGTGCAAGGATGTTTATGGCAATTATTATAATACATGAAAATAATATTACATCCATGACGATGGGTATTGATTTCACAAATTATAATAGTCCTGTATTGAATCTTACGCATAGTCAATAAAATGTTTTATAACTAGTACAGTACATTTTCATATCAATTAAAAATATATTAATTTATGTCTATATGTAAATGCACAAACTTTAGAAAAGTTGTACAATCACGTACATTTGTAATATTAACAGCTATTAACTCTAAAAAGTAGGTTGTAAATGTTTTGTTTCTTCTGTTTTCATACTTTAGTTATTATGCAATAAGTCCTACTATTTGTGTACTAACCTTTTCTAAAAGTGAATGCACCCATCAAGATATTTGTAACCTATCTATAAATGAGAAAAAAAAATAAACTCTGATTTTTAGGTAAATAAAAATGCCATATGCAACTCGTTTGGTGGTGTTGACCTTATTTCTCAATCCTGGCATTTAAATGGTTTTTATTCCTGGGCTTCCTGTTTTCCTATTCAGTCTCCCCTCTCTGGACTGTTTTTTCGTCTCCCATACTAACCCTGGCTTCTCTCCTGACCCTCATGTATGGATGTGTCTTTAGGTTCTGCTTTGATCCATGTGACTTACTGCTCCCACTTTTCCCTTTAGATTTCAGCTACTAACCCATGTGTGTTAATGTAGCCCTACCTTTTATCTTCAGATGAACCTGCAAGACATGTCCACCTGATGTCCCAAAATGACTGAAATTCTATTTGTGGACTCTGAATTAGTCAGTATACTCCAGAAAGCTGATCTTCCTTCCTGATTCTACTTTTTTTTTTTTGTCCATGACTCCATAATTCAAAATCTGAACTAGAAACCTGGAAGCCGTCACTGACTACACCCTCTGTCTTAACCCTGCCTACTTCTAATCAATCATGGGTCCTGCTGACTTTTCCTCCTAAATATTTCTGGAATCTATCACCCTCACTCTGTTCCTAAGTACGACTGTCCTGGATCAGCTCACATCATCACTTCTTGGAGCCACTCACAGCAGCAGCTTCCTATCTGGTCTTCATGTCTGTAGGCTGTCTTCTCAAGTTCTTTCTACAATGAGCTGCCAGAAGATGATGATGCCACAGCCACCAGGCTGAAGAATTCACTCACTCCTCTGCTTTAAATTGTCCAAAGGCTGCTGGATGGAGTTTGCAGGCTTTTTCCCATCATGCTTTCACTTTTTGAGAACTTCATCCGAAGTTCAAACCCACACATGTCCTGACCTCCATTATCTAGCCACTTAGTGTACTTATTTTCATTTCTATCTACAGGTTCATTTGGAAGCTGATTCCTACTTACCTGTTGGGACTTAACCTGGTAAGACCTCATGTTAGGCAGAAAGTGTGACTGACTCATCAGACAACCAGCAGTGTGCTGGCGCCAGCTCTCATGAGCTCATGAGAAACCACGATTCACCTTTTAGGAATTTTATGAGCCAGTCATTAAACCCAGTCATTCATAAAATTAATAAATGTAAATTTATGATTAAATAAATTATATTAAAAGCAAAAGTAAAATATACTTACGTACATCACTTCCTAATTAATTCTTGCATTGTATCTTTTTTTATGCAGTTGAGATTATTTGTGCCTATTAGATTTTTATGGTCAATGAGAACATAGCTTCCTAATTGCACATTCAGCGGCATTATACTGTAGTGTGAAATTGGCCATGGGGGAGTGCATGTATTGACATCACTGAAATCAGCCAGAGCTACAGATCAAAGTTTGATTTGTTGTTTTATGGATTGTTTAGGCTTAAAAATGTGATGGGTAAGATTAAAATATCGCAGATTAAACTTTAAAACTATATCTATAGACATTGCTTTGAGAATAACACAAAAAAATTCAAGAAGTACCATTTAAGAATTTTTAAAAATACATATTTTCCTAAAAGAAAAGAAGTTACTGATGTCATTGACCAGTGAAGGAAACACCAACATACATCTTTCGCCTGAGTGAAAACATTAACCAATACTTACACCCGACCTTTTCTTAGCATCAAATTGTTAGAATTTAGCCTAAGCAATAGTATATATTTTGTTATTTAAAAAATATGAACTTTTCCTCTTTTACATTACACAATATTTTATCATAAACTTGGAGATGAAGATGCCCGCATTTGTCACAGAGACCTCACTGTCAAACATTTACTGACACAACACTGTCTAGCATCCTCCTCTCTATGGGTGGCAATAGCCATCACTGGGTTTGCATCCTCTTTTCTTCTCCAAATCTTTTCACTGCATATGATCCTGGACTGGGTGAGACCTTGGTGTCTACCTCTCACTAGACTGTTATCCTTTTGAAATAAATATATGGCTACTCATCTTTGTCTCCAGTGTCCCATCCCGTAACTGGCACACAGTCAGTGCTTGCAATCTGGCCAGTGGAAAAAAATGAGCCATGTAAAAAGAATCCATAGGCCAAAGTTAGAAAAAAATACACCCCAAATATTAATATTAATTATTTTCTCCCTCTCTATTATGTGAAGATAGGTCTATTCTTAACACTCATCAAACTTCACAATTTTGAAGTAAATCCATGGTTGGCATCTACAGTGTCATAACTGGATAAGTATTCCTCACTGCTGGGCCACCTAACTTTCTTCTTTGACTCTGTTTCCTTTTCTATAAAAATTTCTGTTTTCCTTGGATATGCTATTTGTTTAATGTTTTGCAACTCGGTCCTGGAGTCAAGCCTGAGGACAAAAACCACATGCCAAAGAAGATCAACAAAACAATTGACTGGGGGTGTCTGATTGGCTGTGCATTCCCTGATGCTACAGTTCTTCTGTGGGGGAGAAGGACTTCCTTCACTCTCTGTTGTTCAGTGTTTCTGTTATATGCAATTGCATCTCCTCCTAACCTCCTACATTGTAATTTTTCCTTAATTATTTTTTGTCTCCCTCTGTTTCTTGTATCTCTCCAGCATAGCTCTATGCTCTCTCTAATTTCCTCGTTCTGCTTTATGATCATCAGTTCCTGAAGCCAATGAAACCTGTGTGCAAACAACCACATTATCATATTTTCTTGAAAAATCAGGTAACTTCTCAAAGCCTGTACTTTTTCATAAATCAAGTATGAATGTTTATATTTACCCCAAAGTCTTATTCAGAGGTTTAAATGGTAATATACATTAAAATAGATTTGTATGTCTGCTTATTTACTTATTTATTGTGTTAGAGAATGAACACAAGGGTGCTCTACCACTGAGCTATATCTTTACCTTTTTTATTTTTATTATTATTTTAAAACGTTTGACACAGGGTCTTTCTATGTCACCAAAGGCTGACCTCAAAATTGCAATCCTCCTGTTTCAGCCTCCAGAGTCACTAGGATTACAGGTTTTCTCCATCACAGGGAGTCAGTGTACTCTTACTAAGCAGAAAGGTAGAGAATATGGTAGCCAGAATTAGTCGAACTAGCAGCCACTGTAGTAAAGGTCATGTGAGCATGAATAATGACCCTAGGAAGACTACCTTTCCTCTAGGATTATCAATACCCACTGATTCAACAACCTTACTGATCTCTTTACCTTGACATATGCATAATGAATATCCGCCATACATACACTTTTTCTTCATTTAATTTTCTCTGTTCTCTGTTTCTTCCCTTACTTTTTCAATTTTGGAAGTCTCCAATACAATCCCATGTGCCCAACCACATAACCCTTTATTAAATCCTTTTCTTTAATTTCCTGGGTCCTGAAGATATCTTTTGGCTTCTCAAAATCCCATCAAATCAGAGTATTCATATGAGCAAAATGGATTGGAGACTTGAAAATATGACCTTTCTCAGTTCAACTCTGATCATGCATGTCAGATGCAGAGTGAAGAGAGTTGATATCTTTTATTAGTTGACATTAAGGTTTATTTTCAGACAGCCACCTTGTGACTGTAAGTAATAAGCTCAAGGGCTTTTAAGCAACCTGATCATAATATAGCAGAGCAACGGTGAGAGCTGGCAAGAAAGAATGAAATAAATGTTAAAATATAAGAAATTATATTAATATAATAATGAATGAGATGGTTTTGCACAAGTAAAGAACTGGGTTATTTTATTTGTCACGAGACATTTAAAATTTCATTCCACTTCTACCTTAAAATCAAATATAATACACAGGACTTAAAGAAAAGTGGACTTGTTTTATATTGTTGCTTTTTGTCATTTCTCAACTAAAGGCTTCTAGAGAAGATGTGTTCCACTCTCATGTCAATTTTGTGGGTGGGTTCCCTTGTAGATCCCCAATTTATATTTCATTACATGTTGGAGTTTCAGGGTTTGTCACCCTGTCTTATACAGCCAGACCCTATCCTAAGCAATTACATAAGATACCCAGAATTAAATCAAAGAAGGAAATAGGGAAGTCCATATGCTTTCCTTGTAAAAGAAAATACCCTTGGGTGGGTAGAGTAGTGTTCAGGGCAAAACTAACATAAGCAACCAGGATGTCAGATCTTACTATTTAGCACCTTCTGCATACCAGTCACTGAAATAGCTAATCTGTTGGTATCTTTTACACAGTTCTCCCCAAAATAAGATGCAGGAATGTTGTTCCCATTTTATTGGTGAGAAAATTGAGTTTCAGAATGGATAAATAACCCAAGTCATCAAAACTGTGTTTAGAGCTTTACTTAGAATCTGAATTGTTTAGAAATAGTACAAATTATGTCTAAAACACTTCCAAAAGTAGCTGAAGTATTATTCAAGTCAAACACTGCTATCTGTCTATCTCAACAAAAATAAGAAAAAGTAGAAATGCTGACATAGTAGTATGTCCATAAGGCAACCATCTAGCATGTTCAAAGAAAGACAAACTTGGGGCCTGAAACTAATTTCTGTCTTCCTTTCCAAAGAAAACAAGCAGGCCATTCAAAGGCTAGAGGAAAATTACATCTAGGACTTGATTAAAAATAACTTAAGATTTTTTCTAACTCACATTCTAATTTGTGTCCCTAAGGTTTAAATGTTCTATAAATGATACAATTCCCAATTACACACATTTCCTTAATATCATCAATGGTATTTAACAAAGAGGAAAATATCAGAAACAAAACAACTGTACAGAGAAACCCTAAAGTGTTGAGTGTTTATTTGAATGTAACTCAAACTGGAAATATTTCAAGATTTGCCTTTATCTTAAGTGCTGATATTTGCTGTTTGACTTTTCTATGTTTTAGAAAAATTCAAAGAGATGTCAATTTTATTTTATTTACTTCTGGTAAAACTTGGGGAGAAAATCCTTGCTGCTTATAAAGGCACTTGAGCAGCTGATAAAGAGTCTACACCAATTCAATCCAGAGCTCACAAATTTTCTTATGCAATAGAAAAGATGGAAGAAGTTTAGGATCTGAGTTGAAGACTGTATATTTTAATTTTTGGAACATCCATCCATTGTGAATGAAAACAGAAGTCCCATTTTCTCTAGTTCAACTAAAATGGTTTCTCACAAAGATTCTGGGATAATATTAACATCTTCTGTCTTATGTAAATTAGAAGTTAATGAACATAAAAACCATTAGTCTTCACTTATGTTCTATAATTGAATCAATGCAATTGATTTTTAGAGTTCAGAGACACTCCATGTTTCAGTAAAGCATATAGAAGCTTTTAAGACACCGACTTAGCGTCATAAACAAGCCCATCAGTTTGATAAGAATTCCCAGAAGAAATGGAAAGACAGATTGCACTGAGGTTGGAATTCTGCATGACCTGGAATCCTGCTTTTCTCTTAACCTCATTTTTGACCTATGGAGGAAAGTGGTGAATTATGCCAAACGGAGTATAATGAGAGTCACATGTTCAAGTTACATAAAGTCTCCATCCTTCCATTAAAACCACACACAGAAACAATTGCACACATGCTCATGCATGCTCAATAACTTGTGTAAAGCAAGTTGAATTTTCACTCGAGTCTGAGGAGAAATGATATGGAGTTATGTTCAGTGGGATCCAGTAACTGAATAAAAGCTCTCGCTGCTCCCCCGCTGGGGCTTCTGGGAGCTCTGCACTTACCTCACAGTGGTAAGAGCCATGTGGTCACATCCCATAAAGTCATCACTTTCCAGGGTCATCAGATATATGGAGGAAAGGCCAAGAAGTCTTCTCACGGCAGTCTTTAACCAGAAAGTCAACAGCAGCGCCCCATCAATTTTGTTAGGTAAAAAAGAAAGACTCAGTGTCCTTTTTCCTAGTCAAAGGTGTCCAATGAATGAAGTTCCACTTGAACTAATAAAAAAAAAATGCACTGGATAATCTGATTTCTAGTTTTCTTTTGGAATGGATGCAATTTAATTTTATCATACAGGTACCATTTCTCTGACTTTTAATTGTCAAAAAATATCAATTCACAATTTTAATCATGGCATAAGCTCAGATTCCTAACTCACTCCCTCTCCCAGCTCTGCATTCATGTGGCTCCGTAGTAGAAAGGGCAACAATGAGTCACACTTACAGTGCTTGACCATCCGACCTTCTCAGAACAACTACAAATTCAAGAAGCTTTCATTTCTGTATATTCTATATTATTTACATCAGAACCTGATCCTGATGAAGAACAGAATTAAAAAAAATAATAAAAATATTTCTCTATAGGGAAAACCTATATTATCCTATCAATAAAAATGATATATGTATGTATATATCTATGTTACATTGACTGAATTATAAAATATAGATTATGTATTTGACATATACTTATTGTTTTCCTCCTGTAACTGTTTTATTCAAAGTGAAGAGTTTCACCAATGTCAACATTTATTACTCAGTTTTCATTTTGTTTACTAATTAGGGTCTTATATTTTGAGACACAACTTACAAGGTAACCCCAAAGACGGTCTCCCTAGAAGAATGGGGAAAGGAAAGAAATCGATTATGTCAAATACATAAGCCTGGCAAAAGTTAACATTTCACTATCTGCTTTCCCATGGATTCTGACACTGTCTGGAGCATTCACATGCACACCAAATTCCAAAGTCAACACTCCAAGATTGGCTCAACCTTCCCAACCCATCAGCCCTTGGTGTCTGTTACAGCCAGGTACTCCTGTGCATCTTGGATTTAAACTGCACGTTGTTGTTTTTCTTTCATTTCTGGCCACTGCCCAAAGCTAAGCAGCAGGTGCTGTCTCAAGAATGTCACCCTCTAATAAAACTATTGTAACATAACACAGAGACAACGGAGTTCTCCTTCGATATACTTTGCTTTTCTTGACAGATTGCATTCCAAATAAGACAAAGTCTCAAAGCTCAAAGCAGAACACTGTACGTTTTATCATTCAAAAAACCCCCACTCATGTTAGTTTTGCTTGGGCAATGAACCCCAGTGCTGGGTGACAGGAGTTAAGACAGCAACTGCCAATAGCTGCACATCCCCAATGTGTACAGTCCCGAGGAGGACTGTGCAGGCAGGGTTCTCCAAACGCAGTTGTTTATGCTCTTTGGTGCATAATAGAATGACACCTTCATTACCTTCTTAAGTGGGCTATGTGGGAATGATATAAAGCAAAAACAGTTTCAAGGGTGTGTGAGCAATTTAAGTGATTCAAGTGGTTGAAGAGAGCACAAGAGCAGAAAAGTGAAATTATGTAACTAAAAGAATCAGAACCAGGACAGTAACAACTTGGAGATTAGATGACATTACTTCAGGCTCTTAAGGTTTGGGGTTTAAGGACTAGATTGTGGGTTATCAAAGCTATACTTAAAAACTAAGCAGTGTGTGTTTTTGTAATGTTCTTGTTGGGCTCTGACTTAAAAACAGAAAGTGAATGTTGCAGGAAAAGGTAAGTAGTTGGATCATTTGTCTTAGATTTCATATTCTGGCAAACTATATGACAGTGCATATACCAGACAAAGAGAGTTCCAAAACCTACAGGCAGGGATTTTATTCTCAATTAAAACACTGGCCTGAATTATTTTGAATTTCTTTAGTTGCATTTGGAAGAAGATCCTCTTTGGGCCTGCGCAAGGACGTAACAAAGAATCCAGTAATGCCCCAAAGAGATAGGTATTTTACACAGATACAGAAATACCTTAGGTCAGATCATGAGTACTGAAGGGATTACATAAAATAAAAGATCTTAAAGCATGGCCTAAAGGAGGTGAGAATGCCATCATTACCTCCTAAACTTCTGTGAATGATGTTACTACTTTTGCTTTCAATGGATAAAAAATAAATTAAGCAAGAATTGCAATGCACATTTGTTAAAAGTCAACTTCTTAAGCATCTGCGCTTCAGCTAGACTGAGGACTTGCTATCCTCCAACATATTAGATCAGATAGCTCACTGATCCTCCAACTCAGTAAAATAATTAGCTTGACATTTTAAAATAAAAAAGTTTAGATTAGAGCAAGTAGTAAATAGCTCCAGGTTATACAAATTAAGAGGTATAGAACCAGGCTTTATATTTCTGTCTCTCTGACTAAAAAAAATCATATTTTTTTGCATTATACAACACTCATTTTAGCAGAAAATAAGTATGTTAAGTTTTCCTCCTAAATATACTGTCATACAGTTCTACTCATTGCTTAAACTCATTCCTTAGAGTTTTTTTTAATTGAACTAAATTAAGCTGAATAAAAAATCAGGGTTGAATCTGAGCTAGTTTGGGGATTGAATGAAAATGAAAATCTTGCCAAATTGAACAGCCTACTCTAAACCTGGGCAGTAAGTTTACAGCACAGATTGAGCCTTTGAAGATTCAAGATTCCTTGTATTTGACAAGATGTGACGTCCT
This sequence comes from Ictidomys tridecemlineatus, assembly GCF_052094955.1. Classification (NCBI taxonomy): domain Eukaryota; kingdom Metazoa; phylum Chordata; class Mammalia; order Rodentia; family Sciuridae; genus Ictidomys; species Ictidomys tridecemlineatus. Next base: position 106,544,159 of record NC_135481.1, read on the forward strand.
GTTCAGAAGTAGGAAGACATGTAAAAGAATTCTGTGGCCATCAGAAGGCTCACAAACAGAACAATGTCAGATAGTTTTTTACATATTATGTGAAGTCTATACAGACTTCTAAAATTGATGTCATTCATTCAATATCCTTTCACAATCCCTCTTTCTCCTAATTATTTCCTATTGGAAATTTCATACATATATTTATCCATAAATATTCTTTTAAAAAAATCAATGCACAGACAGAATAGAATTAAACAAATTAAGGTATATAAAGAGAACTTTATAAGAAATAGGATGCATGTATGAAGAAGTAAATATGGGATGTGTGTGTGTGTGTGCGCACACACACACACACACACACACACACAAGCACATAAGACATCTGATAAGGCGCCAACTCAGATCATTCTCTTTGTTCTGTATTTAAATTTGGACATCCCTTAATTTTAGCTATGTTTCTTAAATTCTTTGGTTTGACAAATTAGGCTTCGTGTCCTATGACAACAGCTTTTCTCAAGAGATTTCTGGTACTTTCTGATTCTGGTTGGACTGGAAATACCACAAAAACAACTTTCCTTATGGTATTTTGGCACTTCGACCATCAGGACCAGATGGTACACAGAAGTGCAGAGGAAGCATTGGGTATGAATAATGATACATTTTTTAAAAAAATCATTCAGTCTTCTCTAACTTTATTGCATTTCAGATGAAGGTTCATGCCAATTTACAGTGATCTGAACATATTCATCCATTTCCAATGAAGGAAACTTGAATGGCAGGGTAAAACAATGTGCCCCATAAGACTTAATCCCCAGCAATTTTATTTTAATGACAGAGAGGCAGAGCCCAAAAATATGGTCTTCAGAAGAAAGTGTAGAAAGTTACAAATGAATTACAAAATTTGACAATCAAGTTTGAAATAAAGAAGGAGACATTATCTTCACCAAAGACAGTCACAGGGTGTGACTGTGGGTGAGCACTCAATTCAATCACAGATGTGCCCCCAAATGCTTCCCATCTAGGGTGCAATATATGCTGAAATAGAGACAGAGAGTAATACAACCCGGGTCTTAATTGTTATGTGTTATTCTTATACAAAGGAGGTTGAAATGTTGCATTTTATGTTGCTGTTTTTCTTTGTCTGTCAGTACATTTTCCTCATCATTCTATCTCAGGAAATAGAGCAGGAATAATATGAAAAACTCACCAGTGACTATCCTCACCATTCATAAAAAAATTGACAATAGAAAAATAGTTAACCTCTTATTCAATTGGTGCCTAGGTGAAAATGTTGAAAAGATCTTTAAAAGATAGTCATCAGGAAACAAGATTTAAGATGCAATTAAAGCAAACCAAAACAATAAACTATAAGCGTGATAGTAGCTAAACTACTTTTTCCTAAAATTTTTCCTTTAGAAATTAAGAGAAATGCTGGGATTAACAAAATCAAACAAGTTCTCTTGACTTTTATTTATAATAGAAAAAGTGCGCATCAAGATTCTCCAAGAGAATGATAAACTAGGTTGATTTTCCAAATATTATTAGTCCATTAAACCAGTTTTCCAGAAAGTTTCTGGCATAGCATAATTAGTAAGGATTAGAAGGAAAACTGGGTTCAAGATCATACGCCTATTTCATACAGCTATATATTAAAAAGGCAGCATATTTATAAACTCTTAACAAATAAGCATTCAGTCAAATTGTTCACTTATGAATTGTGCATGTTGCTTTAGTAAGGCTTGTTATAAAATTAATAAATCAGGATTAAATCTGAAAGATACAATTATTTTGTATTCTCTGACAGATGTCTGAGTACAAGGAAATGTCAAAAATTCATCTATTCATATTTATCATCAATAAAACCAAATAGAAAGATCCTGTATGCCATTGTTATATTATTTTAGCTCAAATGTTTTTTGCCAATTACCTTTCATGTTTGACTTTGGACCTCCCCAGTATTTCAGTTACTTAACACTGTTGCAAATGAGTGGAAAATATGGATTCTTGTCTATCTCTCTCTCTCTCTCTCTTTTTTAAACTTTTGTCATGATAAAGGAAATGTATAACCTGCTAATAGAGGGTTCCCTTGTCATGATCTTTGTTATGACAAAAGAGAGGTTCCATGAATACAGATTATCCAAGTGACTGAATAATCTAAAAGAAAAAACATTTCACTCTGAAATTTGCCTTTTAACTTTGCATTATATAAAAACAAAACTAACAAAGTAAGTATTTCTCATAGTCTAAAATAAAATAGAAAAACATATCTGAAAACTTCAAAATTAACTATTTGCAGAATCCTTAGTCCTATATAATGAGAATTCAGTTCTATCTCCATTTAGGATAATAAGGAGATCTATAAATACATTCAGTTGTTTCATATTCTCTGATAAAATTACATTGAACCATGATTGTTGGAATTATGTTGAAAACAACAATTTTATTTCAGACAGAATTCAGTTTAATAAAGTAATTCCTTTTTTTCCTGGCAACTTCCCAAAGATATAAACCCCCCAAAAGTCAGTAGAATTTGTACAATTCTGTTGGAGGGAAAAAACATCACTACAGGTGAAGATTGTGTCTTTGATGATCTTAATAACAGCTTCAAGGCCTCCTCCATTTACATGTCAATTTCTATGGTTGGACAAGACAGAACTTGAGGTCTCATTCTCTTGAGACTTGGACATGGCATTAATATTAGAAATATCTCTAACAAGGTTCTCCACCTCAAAACTATTGACATCTAAGTATGGACAATTGCGGGGGCCATCTTGTATTTGAGAGCATCCTTGGTCTCTACTCACTAGGTGCCACCAATACTCCCTTGAACCAGTTGTAATCATAAAAATGTTCCCCAGACATTGCCAGTGTCAACTGGAGAGAAAACCTGCCCCCATTTTGGAACCACTGGTTTAATAAGTTGTCTCTTCTGGACATAAATTTAGAAAGAATTTAGTTATGAAGCTCTGGAAAGAATTCCTGTGTGCTTCCTGTTCTCTTGGAATTTACAGAAAAAGAAGTTCCTAAGGGTGCCTTAGAAGCAATATAGACTTTGTCTCTTACTGATCTTGTGTTCAAGATTTGATTGTCTCTAGCTTACAATTTCATCTACAGACAATATGAATTTTCCACAATACCCCTGCACATTGTAAAGATCCCTAAGAAAACAGAAATTGTTTTCTTTCTGAATAACAGTGCCTTTCTAATGGGTAATTTCCTTGCCCTCTAGGTCTTTGGACAGATTTATGGATTTTTAAAATGTATTATTTGTACCTATTTTAAAGTTATAAATAGATTATAGTCAACAGTCAGTAGTCAACTTTGATCACATGTGGGTCAAAGCGCATGTTTTTCGTGAGGCCTTTAAGATCTTCTGTGTCAAGACCTTGCTAACCCACATCTTCATCTCTTTCAACGCCTTGTCTTACAAATCACACTCCAAAAAACACTGGGAGGCAGCTCAGGCCATGCCCCACTCTCTGCCTTACACCTTAGTGCCTTTGTTCTCTCCATTCCCTTCTCTTAGGGAAATATTCTTTATTCACTTTCCATTGCTTAGCTGAATTCTGAACAAATTCTTAATTAATTAAAAGTAAGTGTCTCCCCTCCACAAACTTTATTAGAGATCTGGACTCATGCATACATGTCTTATGAACAGGGTAGAAAGGAACTCTTGATCAAGAGTGCCTATAAACCTTGAAGTATGATTTGAATGCAGGACATGAACTCAAGTAGTATGTTTATGTGAATTTTAAGTATTTGCTTTAAATTGCATATAATTTAAGTGCTTTCTATATAAGTTCTTTTGGATGCGAATTGGGATGCTTTGATGGTTTCCAGTGTGGAAATATGTAGGTCAATACTTCGAAGATTGTTTAGTTTTCAGGAAAAAAAATTGTGGCAGATAATTTCATAGTTGTGTTTAAAAAGTAACAACAAAGGAAGAGACCCACTAAACAACCACCGTCATTTGACATCACCAGAATGATGATCTACAAGATATGGAGCATGGGTAAATCAGATGTAATTTCTAATTTTCTCTGTGTTTACTTATTGTAATTCTGGAATTTAATGGTAAATTACACATATATAACATCTGTGGTCATTTAAACCATTGGCTGCTTTTGTTTTCTTTGTCTAATTTGAGTATTTGGATGTTTTGTAAACAATATGATTACCCTGCAGCAATTGGGTGACCAAACCAATGAAGGTTGTTTTTTTGCAACAGGGAGGGTGGCGTGGGGGTATATGAGCTACTTCTAAGAGGTGAACAGGGGTACGTGACTATTTTTCCATCTGTTCTTTAGTGATTTACAGATTCCATGAAGTTAAAGAGAAGCTATTGAATGTGACAGAATTCCCTGAGCTGCACTATAAACAGCAGGGAAAGCCACCTGCTACTCTCCAACTTGTGTTACATCAAAGCAGCCTTTATGGCTCACCCTATTGGCTGACATTAGGTCTCCAATGGCAAATGCCTTCTCCCTTCTAGAAAAAGAAATTAGCAGGCCCCGAACCACTGAAGAATTGCAAAATGGAATGTGAATTTTGGGTGGAAGGGCAAGATAATTTTCTTGTTTTTGTTCATATATGTTCCATTTTATTCATTAATGCTTCAGAATTTTATCAACTCTTTTTTTTCTAATTTACTCTGTTTTCTTTTTAGAAGCTGTATCCTCTCTGTCTTTTACATCTAAGGTCTCATAGAGTACCAAAAGATATTGTTGAATGATAATAAGAAAAAAAAGGATGAAAAATATTTTAAGATGATACAGTGGTAGCAATATGTGGTAGCAATTTCTATTTCCTATAACTTTAAAGATATAGAAAAGGGGTTTGGGTTTTGATTTCTATTTTCTTTATTTTGGTTTTTCATTCCCTTTTTTTTTTAAATTTGGGAGCACTGACCTTATTTACCAAGAAATACAACAGAAAACTTGGAAGCTGCAATTATATATGACTTCTGGACCTGATAGTCCATCAAGAAGGGTGTTCAACTTCTCATAGGTGCTGTCTGCACACTTCCTTCAGCCGGGTCCCCATTTACTGAGGGATGACCTGGCCACCAGGGTAGAAGTAGCTTAAGAGAATCTTCCTCTGAACAGTTCTGAGTCATTTCTTCCTTGACAAATTGATCAACTATGGCAACAATTACAGAGATTTAGGGTGACTTGCTTATTTCCATGATGTAAAGCCAATATGAAACAGTTTTAAAACATACAAGCTCTATTAATGCATGCATGACTTATGTCTTCCCAGTTACAAGTTTTGCAAGACCCCTTTAAGACTATGATGGCATAAGCCACATGTAATTTAATATTTATAATCACCCTGACTGTGGTTGTTTTGTTTGCAAAGTTAATAAACAAATTTCCTGCCAATGAAATTTAAGCAGCAGATATACTTTCCTCGGTGGTAGGTGAGGCTCACTAAGTCGTAAAGAGCTAAAGCCCCTCTTTATCATGAGTGCCTGACACCCAGCTTGCAGAATACAGGTTATATTCATGGGAGGAGTGAGTTAATGAATAAATAAATATATATGCATTATAATCATTCATACAGTCATGCTTTGGTGCCTTAATAGCCTATCTCCAATATTCCATGTAAATCTAAACCTTTGCAACTCTCCATCTACTGAGAATTGGAATCTTAACAGAGACATGTCAGCCTGCACATGCTTCTGCCAAGTTCAAATCATCCAGACCCCTAGAAGGAAATACAGCTTTGTCTATGTCACAGACATTCTTCTGAATTCCTGAGCTGCCTCAGAACTGGCAGGGCTTGCCTGAGGCTGTATATCTGCCTGAAGACACTTTGACAGAATTGCAGAGGTAGCTGAAGAGGCAGGAGTGTTGGAGGTTTCCTGGCAGCGTGATGTGGGAGAAACTTGCACAGCACCTGCCCTGCAGCCCAGCAAACGTGAAACTTTGCAGAGGTGTGTGCATGAGTGGCTGGGCAACCAAATGAGTCTGCATTTAAAGGAAGGGAAGCAGCAACAGCCACAAGAATCTCGAACCCAATAAAGGCAATTAAGGAAACTTCATTTTAAGAGAACAATTAAACACACTAAGTGGACATTTCATTATTGGACTTGGAAGTGAACTGTGTGTCTGGCAGCCTCTAGGGTGATTGTGAAATAGCCCAAAATACACATAGCCAGTAATTGAAAAAGAGAAGGTCAAGGGAGGCTTTTGTCATTCTTGAAAGAAGTCTTCACTTTGCAGTTTGGGAGTTTACAAAAGTGGTCCCAGGAGAGGAAATGAGTGGTCCACTCCTCAAAATTGCTTCACCTACAGCCAGTGGCCAAGGGTCAGAATAAAAAGAGATGGTCTATTACAAAAAAAAAAAAAAAAGAAAGAAAGAAAAAAGGATCTGATACCCCTTAGGGCACTAAATATCAGAGGGAAGGAGGAAGGAAGAGAGAGAGAAAAAAAAATGAGAATAAACTGATTTTGCAAAGTGCACTTTTTCTAAGTGCACTAATTCTTGCCCTGTGAATAAAACCAGTCATAAAACTGTACTATTTCTCAGTGTCAGGCTCCTTGAATATATTTATTTGTTCTTAGTGATCTACTCTGAACATTCCATGCAGCCAAGAAATAAATTGAGTCTTGCCAATGAGTTTTCTTGTCTTTTAGTGTCTTTAATTAAAAAGGATGTCTAGGGAGAACAAATTCTCCCCGCCTGCTTACAGATCCGCTCTCTCAACACAGTCAGACACTTGAATGTTTAACCCCATACTAAGCTGTGGATTTCAGGTCATGTGTTTCTCCAGCAAGAAAGTGTCCAGTTCCTGAACTAATCTGGGCCTTGGCTGAAGCCCCTGCACCCCATGGAGAAGTTCTGGTGTTTGGAATGTCTGCTGACATGAAGACCTCCTGCACCTGGGACAGCACAGGGGGCACATGCAGAGGAACAATGAACACAGGATGACAGGAACTGAGTGGGACTGAGGAGTGATCATCCCCAGCAGCAGTGCTTATCTGCAAACACTCCGAAGACCCTTGTCACCTGAAAATGCCCTCTGTCCTCTTTGAAGAAGGAAATGCTGTCACAACCTATTAGTCACAGAAGCAGTCCCTTGGAATTAGTATGTTTAATACATTAACTGGTAATTAATAGGAAAAAAAGTGGAATTACCCTTTGATCCTCCAATGCCACTTGTCAAGAAATGGTCCTACTGATATGGCCAGGAAAATGCTCAAAAGTATATGTCAAGGATGTTTATTGCAACTTTGTGATCTCGAAAGGCTAGAAAGCAAAACTGACCATCAGCAGAAGGCTGGTTAATTAAATTATAACACCTCGTGGAGGGAAGTATTATGAAGTCATTAAGAAAGCCAGATAGGAGCCCCACAGCTGCTGATAAAGAATGACCTCATTTTTTAGTTTAAAAAACGTGCAAAATAATGTGTAAGGATATATGTAAATCTGATAGATAGATAGATAGATAGATAGATAGATAGATAGATAGATAGATGTAGATCCAACACAATTAATACCTTTGTCCTCTGAGGAAAAAAAATGAGATAGGAGTGAGGATTTCCATTTTTAGACCCTCTGTATTTGTATTTTTAATGTTTTTGTTATGTACATATATGTTTTAAAAGTACAGATTTAGTAGTAAGACTGGCCTTATGAGTATAGAGGAGTGGAGACTAGTTTGGAAGGTCAGTGCTATGTCACAGTTGGAAGATTTTGACCTTGAATTCCAGTCTCCCCTTGCAGAATTATGTACTAAGACTCTCTGGGCTTTAGTTTCCTCATCTATAATATGCATTGGATGAAAAATATCTATTTTTCTCTGGACCCTGAAAATAAATTAAACTTTCATTATTGGAGGTGAATCATCTCACATTATTTATCACTTAGCTATTTTTTTTTTCTGAGAGAGGTTATGAAGACTTAAATTCTCTAAGCTTTAACCTCCTCCTTTCTGAAACTGGCTTTTATTCTAACCTAGCTCACACAGTTCTTGTCAGGATTAGATGAAATAATGCATGGAGAGCATACCCGTTTCTTACACAGGTTCACTTACTACATAAATATTAATGATCATTATCATTTTCAGGGATGAGGACCTACTATTAAGGATAAGAGCTTAGGCAAAACACACATCTATAGACACCAACACAGAAGGCTTATCTCAGGCAATCATAATTGGTAGCTGCAGGGTTACTTACAACACAAAGTCCCTCTATTTTTCTTTAGTCTCTAACCTACATGAAAATTGTATTAGCTGAATTCTCGCTTTTCATTCAAGCCATCCATCATTTTTCTGTCTAATTTCTTTTTCTCTATTTTCCCCTTATTTAACTCCCACAAATATATATATATATATAATTATATATAATATAAATATATATAATTTAAGTATATACTATATATATATATTCTACATTCATTAAATATTACAACTGACATTGTAAATATATTATGTTGTCTTAGACTAAAGGCAAGGGATTCATGTAAGCCCCAATTAGTAGGAGTGAAGGACATGGGGAGAGTGAATAGAAATATGATGGAATTGCCTACCACTGCATAGGACTTATTTCCCTACACTCTGAGATCATCCACCAAGAACCTGCAATGACTGTCTCAGTGCCATCTAACTAGGGACTTTGGGGGCTCTATCTCTCATGATTGAAGGTTCTTAACTCACGGATGCTGTGTACTTCCCATTCCCTGCAAACGCAGCCCAGAGTGGAGTGTCACAATGTCCACCTCCAGCATCAACAGAAAAATTCAGGAGAGACAGGTGAGAAGTTTCTATGTAGACAGGAAGCAAGGAGCCTTCAGGTTACAAATGTGTAGAGGAAAACTAACAGCTGTGTTGATCTAGCCACCATGACGCCAGGTAGACCGAGACATACATAACCCTGAGAGGATGTGAAACAGCTCCAAGATATTCTGTAAGAATCTCCGCATTTCTCTCTAGTCACTCATGCCATTCATAATACAGTCCTCCTATAATAAAGAATGGCATGTCCTCCACTTTTGTGAACACAGGGTGTCCTGATTTATCTAAGGAATAACCTGCAAGTCTAATCTGTTTCTGAGTTTGCTCTCTCATGGGAAATTCTCAAATACCTCATGGTATTTGTCTCCTGACCCTCTGGGGAAAGACTGAAGGAATAGCCACTGTGTATATTTGCAGAGGCACTGTAAAGCCTTCCCTTTCCCAAAGGACTCATCTTTTCTTTAATCTGTCAGTTTTGAGACTCCAAACAGACTTGGATCTATAAACTAGATGGGAGGTGGAAAAGTTTTACCCTGACAGTGGAATGGGAACTTCTACTTGGCAATTATTGATTTCTTTCAATTATAAAAGGAGGGTAGCATTCTAATAGACTATCTTTTTTACATTAGGAAAACTCTGACCTATTAAATATCATCACAATTCCTTGAGAGTCATAGTCTCCTTCTGCCATAGAGACATGCTGTCCATATCAGTAATTATGTATCTGATTGTCAAGTGTTGCCATTTGTCCCCTGTCATTCAGGAATCCCGTCATCCCCATTAAAAGCAGCAAGACCAATGCATGATTGCCTCTTCTATTGTTTCAGTCTGCAAAGAAAAGCCACCACTGTTTTTCTCAAAGATATATGTACCCCACCAAAAGATTACTTATTACCTTAGTGAAGGAAGTATCTTCTGGAATCTCCTGTATAGTAGAGTTGGGTGGAAAATTTTATAAATCTTAGATAGCCCATCAATTCTGACTCCTTTCCCAACACTGCATCAAGAAAGAGCTGATCTTTTTACCCATTTATTTAGGGTGACAATCAAGTCCAAGCTCTGAGTAGTTGTTCCATCAGAAGGTTAGATGTTTTTGACACAATACTGAATCTGTAGCCACAGGTAAGTTTATCTATGACACGTCACTCTCCTCCATTCAGCCTTATTTTCCATCCTATCTAGACCAGTGCCCTCAAGATCCATTCTGGAGCCTGAGTCGATACTGGAGAGCACATATTAGATGTGACCTATAATTTCTTTCAAGTGTAAGAAATTTCCTTCTGGAGCACCAAAAGTAGTCCCCTGCCTATGCCTTGCTAAGACCCAACACTACCTATCAGACTGGTATCAAAGAGTCAAGGTAAGGGCAGATCTATGATAAAAAAGCTCAAAACTGTAAATCATCCACTTCAAAACAGATCTCAAAACATGAGGAGGTAACTCTCTCTTGGCAAAGGGAAGAATCTGAGTACACCAAATCAGATGATTTGGAGAAATCCAGATTTCAAGACTCTCAGTTTCAACCACTCAGATACCCTCAGCCCAGGTTTCAGAGACCCAACCTTTTCAAATGATTTCTGATCTGTGGAGTGTGAGTATTTTGCCTCTTTAACAATTCTACCATCCTTATATTTCATTAACTTCCAGATTCCACTAGAAAAAAATTCACCCCATAATACCTTACCACCCAGTCCCCCTCCCCAAATACACAGACTTACACTTGCAGGTTGCAGGTGCATGGTTCTTGAACTGGGTCCATGGTGACTCATGCCTCAGGGTACTTAGTAAGGTCATCCTCTATCCCAATGTCTGGAACTGAAGATTTTCCTGGAATGAGAGACTTCCAGTGCCAAAAGCTGGAAAGTTCTGTGCAAATCAGGATAAGTTGGTCTCCCTATTGCAAGGACAGCCAGATGGCAAATGAGCTGTAGCTTCTTGAAGTTGACCAGAGATCACACAGATCTGACCAGTTCAGCATCAGCTAGAACAAAGACTGGTGAAACCTAAGCTGTGAAGTGACACATAAAAAACACCTGACATGGTATTTTAATTTTTCCCAGAAAATTGATTCAGCCATTAAATAATATGGTCTTATGTTCAATACATCTATCTTCTTTTATTAAACTCTTGCTTTATTCCATCCAGGAAAATCAGATTCTTAATCCATAGTATATTAAAAAATTTCTCTGTGCCTTTCTTCAATTGGTGTGAACTTTTTTGTTCTTTTGCTTAATTTGTGGTAGATTAAACTATGATAAGAAATATTTAAAGCTATTTTTCATGGCAATTGTAAGATAATATTATAGTGTGTTGTGTCATTCTGATTGAATATTATAAATGACTTTTCTATTAAAAGGGGGAAAAAGGTCATGGCAAATGTAACCAGAAAAAAAAAATGTAATGCCAGGGAAGCATTACATAGCAGAGTGGAGGGTGCACACTGATCCCTTCCTTGTAGGACTATGGCTGAAATTACAGGGTGTTTTATGTGCTCATAAGTGAAGTCCTTTGAAGGTTTCATAGAACAGATCATATATGATTTGCAACATTTGGCACAACATTTGCTCTGTGCTGGAAATCTTATAAATGTGCTAGGCTCTCAAGAGTGAGTTCTGTCTTTCCAGAGCAGGAAGTAAGCCTACCTGGAATTTGGAGAGGTTAGGAAGCACTCGGGGATTGGTATTCAATACTAGTTCCCCTTGGGTTTCTAAAGCACAATGATATTAACTAGCATTTTTCATTATCTTTTCTTTCCTAATTTTTTTTCCTTTGTATATTTTATTTGTTTGAGAAACTAGGCTGGATTGGGGTTGGATATGTAAGGAAAATGGAGTCTGATAGAAATAGACTACTTGTCTACTTTCCTAACCAGGCACATTAATTCCTCAAAATCATCATCAGTTTTATATATGTTTTAGAGGTGAGATCGATGGTTTTAAAAGCCCTTATTGTTTCTTTTGACTTCAAATGTTCTTTGTTATATGAACAACAAAAAAATTCATAATAACCACTAACACATCTTCAAAGCTAGAGGCAGCTGGGTGTTACACAAAGAGCACAAGATCAAGTGCGCGTGGTGGATTGGATTGAGTTTCTCAAAAGGATTTGATGAAGTTCTGGCACCTGTGAACATAACCTTCTAGGAAATGGGGTGTTCTCAGATGGCATCAAGTTAAGGTAACTTCAGAATGAATGAATGGTGGGGCCTAAATCCAATGCCAGGTGTTCTCATAAAAAGGCCACATGAAGATATGGGAACAGGGAGATATGCACAGAAAAGGCCATGGGACAGAAGTTGAGACGAGAGTGATGCTGCTGCAGGCCAAGAGGCACCAAAGATAGCCACAGCCAAGAAGCTAGGAAAGAGGCATGTGACCCAGTGTCCTATGAGACCCAGAAGGAACTAATCCTGCTGATTCTTTAGTTTTTGAGTTCCAGTCTTCACAACCAAGAGAAAATAAATCTATGATACTTTAAGCCACTCATTTATCGTATTTCATTACGGCAGCCCTATGAAAATAAATCTAAGCCCTAAAGCCCTGGATGCTACTAAAATACCTGCTATTGAACAGCAATGGAACCTTGGGTAAATCCCTCCAGAAACCTCTGGTCCACCTGCACAGAGACGGAGCTGCTTTTTCAGTTCTTTTCTTTCTTTCTTTTTTTTTTTCCACTCTGTAATTTTGAACATACACAAACACATACACAAATGAATCTGTGCATAGCTTGTCTTTTCCGTTGGAAAATCTGAAACATTAAAATATACAATAGACATGTATATAGACAGTTCCTGACTATAACTCTCAGAATACAAACTCTACTGGTATAGGAAAATTGACTATTTTATTCATTGTTTCCATAGGCTCTTGAACATTTATTTTGTTTTGAGAGAATAAATGTACCAATGAATGATTGAATCTGTGTTCAAACAATTTCCTTTTTAGGGACTATTGACTCTGTGACTCTCCCAAATCTGTCACAGTAGTAGTTGACAAAGTTCTTAGACATAAGGCTAAAGAAAAGTTTCCTTAAAAATAAAATTCAAGAATAATATCCAGGACTTTATTCCATCATGTCAAATGATCCTGCCTTTGTAATGACATTTTTACCCAGTTTCTGAAGTAAATATATTCTTAATTTATTCTGAACAAGGAAGGTAAATAGATGCTCAAGGAGTATTTCTGCTAAGCATTGATGACAACAGAACAAAATTAGTTTGTAAAAAACACCTCCTCATAAAAACATCACTAATTTCTAAGCAGGTAGCTGCAGTTCCATAATAGTTACCCACTCCATGTTTGAAACATGCCTAAGCAAAACACATAGAAGCTCACCTGGAGTCTAAGCACAGTTTCAGTTGGAAACTGTGTTCTGCTTCTAAAACAAAAACTACTCAAGAAAGGCCTGCTGGATGGCATGCAGTCCACCAAGAGTTTAGGAGAGAAATCTATCAGTCAAATGTGTTCAGTTTGTAAAAGGAGACAGACAGGAAGCACTGACAGTGGCTACTAATTATTAGGTGCTGGTGTAGCCACATCCAGTTCCATGGTCATACACAGAAGGAGGGCATGCACTCTAAGCTCTCTCTAAGACCCTTGAGCAAATTCTGTTTATTTAACTCCAACCCCAAACCCCTGTTCCAGAAATTGAATTGGATTGCAGCCTAGTTTAGGCAGGTATAACATTCTCCCTATATGTTCATGTTTGTAGAAATGGCTTTCTTCCCAAACCCCAGGCTTTGGGCACATGGGCTATAGTCCCACTCATAAGTAAATGCTTTTTATGCTGTTTCCCCCGGAAGGATGGTAAGGACAGAGCAGGCCCTCCCCTGTCATCTCTGCGCATCTTCCAGACCATTTTCTTCTCTGTGAATAATAGTGCTATCTTGAGTTCTTTCTATTTCTCCCAGTGTAGACTAACAAGCTGGCATAAAGTTTTCAGGGCAACAACGCTCATGTACTGCCTTGATTTCCCAAGTCTAACATTATGAGAAAGCCATTTCTGCTCTTGAGCTTTCAAAGAATTGAGTGAACTCTATTCTGAAGAGGCACATCTGCTTAGCTAAAATATTCCATAATTGTGCATGGTCTCGCTGCTCTAACTGAGGTATGAAGCTATTATAATAGGACTCCTGTTAACAACAAAATCTGGTCCCATCCTTCACTTGGAAGGTGACATCTGTGACTCTCTATCCCTCACTCTGAGTCCGGAGGGAAACACACAGCGCCAGCGACCTGTGAAAACTAGCACAATGCCAGATCTCAATAAGCATTCCAACTGCCCATCAGAGGTTTCATTTTATAAAAAGGTACCAGACAAGTCAGAGGAAAAGCCAATAACATCTCCCAAAGAAACGCAGATCACAGACGTGCCCTGCCAAGAAATCCATAATGTGCCTCTACAAGTTAACTTTCATATTTGAATATTTCCACTTCTTAAAAATAACCACCCTTCTACGAACCCAGGCTTCTGACAACTCTTAGGAAGCCAGACACTCGTGCAGAAACAAGGGATTTAGGAGCTCCTTTTATCTTGATTCCCACCTTGGTCAATGTTGAATGGCTTTCAGAATGCACAGTGAGGGTAAAGTGGGAGGAACACAGCATGTAGTACGCCTAACAGGTGTCAGATGAAATTGGGTATTTATGTGTGTAAGTGGGGTCAAGATGGGGCCCATGAATCCTTCATTTAAGTTAAATAATTATATACTTACATATATTTTTAAATCATCAAAATAACCCTGGAGAAACAGTTCAAAAGATGAGTAAACTGAGGAACAAGTCAATATAACAATAGTCAAAGAAAGGCGATAATTTAAAGGTATGGTAGTTTGAGTGCACTTTATTTCACTATTCTCTATATCTCCAAAACAATGGAATGAGCCATATCATGAGTCCAACTGTAACCCAGTTCAGGTCTGTTTCTCCTTCCCCAAAGTTGGTATTCCAATAATATAAAAAATAAAATTCTCATGTTATGGTTTGGATAAGGAGATATCTTTGGGTCATCACCAATGAGACAAACCAACATCTATTTCTTAGATAGTTTTTTTTTTAAAGAGAGAGTGAGAGACAGAGACAGAGAGAGAGAGAGAGAATTTTTTAATATTTATTTTTTAGTTTTCAGCAGGCACAACATCTTTGTTTGTATGTGGTGCTGAGGATGGAACCCGGGTTGCAAGCATGCCAGGCGAGCGCGCTACCGCTTGAGCTACATCCCCAGCCCCTATTTCTTAGATAGTTTTAAGCAATGTTGACATTAAGTACTTTAAACTTAGCCTATGTTTTCAAGGTCATTCTTGAGAAGAAAATTAATTATGTAGTGATATATAGGTCACTGCTTTAGGAATCTGATTGAAAGAAGAAACACTTTATGGATTTTTATAAAATCCATTTAGACATTGAGATCTGACTATGAGTGAAACACTTATTTCAGGTTCCGTGGGTACAAAAGAGAAGATAACAAACTCCCAGACCTCATGTAACTTCAATTCTAATGAGGAAAAGAAACAAAGAAGGCTCAGAAATAGAAAATTAGTTTAAGTAGTGAAAATTGGTATAAAGTAAATAAATCAGGAACAAAGAAAAGAGTGGTAAAGGGCATTTCTCTGGAGTTGATAAAACAAGGCATCTTTGAACACTGTTTGAGAGACAGCTGAAGGCAGAAAAGGAGAAAGGTATGTGTGCTTCCTGGAAAAGACATTCTAGGGTAAGAGCAGTTGGACAGTGAGCTTGGTGTGGCATGGATGGGGCTAGGCAGAGGTTCTTTGTTATCAGAACCCTGAGAGTGAAGAGAGATTAATAGGAAATGAGGCTGAAACCATGAGTAAGTCATCTTGGATCTTCTGTGCTGGGTGGTAGAAATGAGATGGACCATTGAGCAGGTGGTCATTCCAGGAGTGAGAAAATGGCAGCTTTGATGAGAGCAGTGGAGGTAGAGATGGGGATAAGTGGCCATGCTTAGGTATGCTTTGAAGGAGTGGGGAACACATTTGGAAGATGAATTAGATGGGAGACTTGAAAAAAGAAACGAGGTAGCTCTCAGTCATTGTAATGAGCAACTGGGAATATGCTTGTGACTTTTTTTTTTTTTAAACTGTGATGTGAGTATCCCAAGTGAGAGATAGTTTATTGGAGTGTATTTGATGGTAGGGTTTTGAGAGGGTATGAAAATTCTTGCGAAAGCTGAATTGCTCATTAGATATACAAAAAGAGCATTCTAGTCAGAGGAAACTGGAGTTCAGGACTGAGAATAACATTGGATATGAACTAGAAATCTAGATTTTTAAAAAGATTTCATGATTTCAGAATAAATATAATCTTTTTTCCCCTCAGAAATTTGTGCAAAGGAAATCTATTTTTTTATAAATTTGCCTATGGATAATACATTTTTTAAAAGCCTTAATACCAAGGTTTGATTAAACCTAACATAACATTAGCTTCCCATGCTTTTAGTGTTTATTTATTTATCTGTTGTATTTGGCAGTCCCCACGTCTAGGTTAGACTGCTTAAGATCAGAGTGTTTTAGTTTATTTATGCAATACTGTTCTTCTGTCAATATTAACAGAATAAATCCAAGTCCAATTTGTGGAGTGTGTGGGTGTGTGTTTCTTAGAAGCATAGATTGAGTGGTGTTTTTAATAGAAAGAACTTAAAAAAGCATATGCCACCAGTATTGCAGAGTTTTCTGAAATTATCTACCAGTTCACAAATCAAAAAATTTGAAGCCGATGGATATGACCTTGCAAATAATTTTCCAATGTCATTTGACTGACAAATATTTCATCTAGCCTAAGAAATCTGCTTTGGCTCTGCCCATGTTTACCTATTGCACTCAACCTCTTTATGTTGCCATAAAGCACATGCAAATCTGTGACTGTAGTTATGCACCAAATAATTTCCCAGAGAAAATGAAAATGAATGTGGTCCTGAGATGGCATACACATCTTTTTGATGAAATATACTTAATTAAGTGCATGCTGACACAAAAATTACTAAATTTTCTAGCATCTTGAGGTCTTGTCTTCATCACTAATACTTAATTGGATGGTTGGTTGGTTGGTTGGTTGGTTGGTTGGTTTCTCTCTCATTCTCTCTCTCTCTCTCTCTCTCTCTGTTTCTCTCTCCTTCAATTGTTTGTTTTTTTAAAATAACTTCTAAAAGAACTTATTGTTCCTGTTTTTCTCCTTGATTTTAGTTTCTTTGGAGCTTTTGTGATTTATTTGTTTATTTATTTATTGCCACAATTTTTAAAAACATTTTTATATTACATCTAGACTTTAGATTTCTATTTTAAGCTGATAATCAAAAAATATATTTGTTCAGCAAAAGGTACCTTTGCAAATGATCATCTCCATCAAGCAATACTAAGATAAGATGGAGAAGTAAAATTCTATTCATTCCAACATTCAAGAAAATACGCATGATTGATTGTAACTTATGGTAACACAGGGAAAAGAAAACTGAAATGGCACGGCACTCAGAGGTCAGTGGAAGTAGAATCTTGATGTCTGTGATATTTCTTCTCCTCTGTATTTGTGGACATCCTCTTTGTCTTATTGTCAAGAACCCATACTCCAGTCCTAAGAACTGAAGGAACTCCAGCTCTCGTTCATATTACCCAGGGACCGCCCTTCCATAGTGATGCACATGGAGAATAATCAGTGTCAATCACAACATAAGGGCCAAATCATGGCTTCATTACAACAAAACAACCCAAGCCCCAGACTGCCTACTCAGCTCCTCAACTAGAAACCTTAGATTTGTAACAGAAGAAAAGTTCTATACAATACAACTGAGACAGAATTTCCTGTTTATAATTACATTTTAGTTTTAAAAGAATTGGGGAATATGAAAAAGAGGAAAAGTAAGAGATTTTTCTAATTTTATTCTTAAATAAAAATGGTGTAACTTTAAAGGAAGAAAATTATAACCATCCAATAATACGAAGGAATTAGCAGATATTGAAGATTGAGGAAGATTCTATTACAAGAGGTCAGTCAAAGGCAAAATTCAATATTACACTCCATCTGCCTATTTATATTTACTTAGTTGTATGTTTCTATTCAGCTGTGAGCTTATTAGTTTTAAATTTATCTTTTTTTAAACTGTGCCTGCATTCTATAAGCAGTGAGATATTTATATATCCTGTTTCTTCTTATTTTAAAATATAACGCTACCACTTTTTAAGTGGAAACCAGTGAAGGATAATGTAGTGTTCCTTTCAAACTTTTGTTTTATCCAATACTTTCATCCAGAATATTCATAAAAAGAAAGATCATCTGTAGAGTCAAATACATCTTAAATTTAGTATTTTTTCCTTATCAAGTGGTATTTATTTTAATGCTATAAAAAAAGAATTTCACTTATTCAAATGTGCAGTGGATGTAGACTATAATTCTTACCACTCTTTTTGTGAGTTTAAATTTTGACCTGTATATCTCTTTATACCTGTGTGACAAGCAACTATATTCATAGACTCCAACTGGCACAACTGTTGGTCGCTCACTGTTTTGACAGTGTCTCCTGCTGATTATTTCTCATGGTATTTAAGGGTGGCCTAAGGGCTGAGCTCAGAAATGCAATGAGGCAGAGTGAGAGACATAGAAGACACAAGCACAAGGTCTACAGCCCCAGACCTGTGACTGCGTCATTGAAAATATGTGGACAAGTCATTTCCCTAAAAAGATATTACATATATACCCTCCCACATGGCAGAATGAGGGTAAAATGTGTACTATTCCATTTTTGCTATTCTTTTAGCAAGTACTTCTTTTGAGCTTGTAAAGTTCACTGCATTATGCTAAGTATAAAGAACACAAGACAGATGGCACATAGGCATGGGCCCTCTGAGTTTAGAAACTATTAGCAAGAAACAAGGAATATACATATACAATGACAAAATAGGGTTGAAAGTGGAAATCACTCTCTGGCAGGAACTAAGGCTGCACTATCATAAGGTACAATGAAAGTTCTACAGAGGAAGAGGCCATATGAATTTGGCAGCTCTGGGAGATTCATTGGAGAAGTATTTGTAAGGTCAATAGATACTACCAAGCTTTATAGAAAAAGAGAAAGAACAACATGAAATAATTCAGAGGTTGGAAAATACAAAAGATACTTCAGTAACAGCAAATAATAATCACAGTAATATTTATAAGCCATGAATATTTACAGTAGAAATGAATCCAAACTCTTTGCAGATGCTTGTTCCTTATAATGATACTATGAGTAGGAGGCTTTATCCCTATTTTATAGTTTAAAAAAAATGATGCACAAAGAATTAAAGTAGCTCCTCAAGGTCACTCAACTACTATCTTGGAAAACAAGGGCTTTGACTTATGCAATATGATGCCAATAGCCATTGTCTTAACTCTTTGTAGAGTCGTGCTAGACTCACAGACCCCTGAAGGAAAGGGAAAGTATGAATTTCACAATGGAGTGGGCTAAGAATTCAAAAATTTAAAAATAGAGAACAAGAAAGTTACTTAACATTTTTGATAAGAATAGCACAATTATAATTATGCCTATATTACTCAGAATAAAAAATGCATAATATCCTTTGTGTTGAGAATAATAGAAACTGACTCTAGCTACCTTAAGAGGGGAAAAAACAAATAATTGAAAACTAAGCCTAAGAAAGGGCAGGACCTAGATAAGTTTGGTCTTCTCTACTGAAGACCTTTATTGCTGTATCTGTCCATCCAGAAGACAGTCATTAAAAAGGACAAGCACCAGTATTTCACAAATGTGATGTCTCTGCCCAATTTTAAGTACTTAGAAGAAGTTATTTGGTGGCTCCAGTTGGATTTAGAGCCCACACTTGGATCACAAATATCTCTGACTTGGCGTTCAAAAACTCACACTATAAATATATTGGTATAGGTAGGTTTGTTCTCAAAGAGAAGATAATGAAAAGCTAAGAGGATGTATTAATTGGACTAATTCAAGATTTGAAAGCCCCAGTTTGGAGAATGCATTATAGAAGGTAAATACTGAGTGTGGGGAGAACAGTCTCTGCAATGGGGAGGCACTTTTGGAGTTAGGCTGATAGTGTCTGCATTAGGGAGATGGATAAAGAAATGGGAAGTAAAGATTGCATCATGGAGAAGAGATTAAGAAAAAGTGAGGAGTCAGCAGTCATACTGCAGTTTTGACTTCAAGTGACATGGAAGCTAATATTTTACTTCCACTCTGGATTGTTCAAAGGCAAGCAACATTCACAGACCCCCACACTTGGGAGATAAGGAGTACCACAGTAGGATTTAATTAATAAAGAATCCCTTCCTGTATTCTCTGCATCAATTTCTTAATGTATATGTTGCATTTTAAATGTTTCACGTATAATATTTTTTAATTGTCTAATTATAAGTCCTCAATGGGAAGAATGAAAAAACTTCTATGGCTTAAATTTATCAAAAACACAGATATTTTTCTTTGTTTCTTGCTATGGATGGAACACCAAAAGTCAGAAGTATTTCATAGAAAAGATCATAAAATTGGACCTAGGTCTATGAGAGGAATTTTCACAAGCTTCAGATAATGAGGGAAAAATCACTAGGTTACTGTTAGTGTTGTTGATAGACACAGGGAAGTTCTGTATAATAATGTTGGAGATAGAAACTTATACTGGGCCCCTTCTTTGGGAAAAGCACAATGAGAGATGTGTCAGTGAGTCAGGTCATTTAATTTGTCTCCAAATTCCCAACTATCTTATTGCATTTGTGCTGTTATAACAAAATACCATATACTGAATAGCTTATAAAATAGCAGAAATTTATTTCTCATGATTCTAAAGACTGGAAAGCCTAAGATCAGGACACCAACATAGTCAGGTTCTGATGACGGTCCTCTCCCAGGTCGCAGACTACCAACATCTGAGTACAAGCTCACTTGAAGAAAGGAACTAGATAGGTTTCTGGGGCTTCTATCAAAAGGGCACTAATTCTATTCATGAGGGCCCCACCCTCATGCTCCCATCACCTCCCAGAAGGTTGTACCTCTTAACACCATTACCTAAGGAGTTCAGGTTTCAAAATATGTGTTTAGGGAGAATACAAGTATTCAGGACAATCCACAGTCTACAGGCAGTTTTTTATTTGAGTGTTATAGATTATGAAACCTGTGACAAATAAAATGTCTTTTCAGAAACACAGAAATAGTGAGCATCAGAGGCTGCATGTTAGTTAAGCCAAATTCTTTGGGTTACACATTTGGCTTCCCAAACGGTAGATTTATAGATATGAGCACAGTTTTCCACTATGTAGGTTTTCCCTTTTGTTTCTTTAACAAACTTTCTGATAGACTTCTTCCCATCCTCCCCATCAAATTTTCAATGGCAAGCCTGGATCTTGGGTCTACCTCCTCTAATACCTCATTTTAACAAAGGTTTCAACTTCCAAGATACTATCTGTAGCTACCAGAGCTCTCTTCAGTTTTCTTCCTGCATTTCTCATTATGGATTGGATATCTCCATCTTTTCATCATATTTGAATCTTAGGGTCACAATAATTGTTTATTTTCCATTTATAAACCCTTTTTTACACAACTTCTGCTAAGCAATCTAACAACTCTCAGTAATCAGATCAAAAAAACAAAAAAGCAGTCCATGTTGGTATCATTGTATCATTCTTTTATCCCTGAGACTTTTGTATAATTCTAGTAAGTCATTTTTTTCTAGCAAAATATCTAGCATTTACATGTTTCCTTTTAATCAGCTGCTGACCACCACTAATTCCAATAGCCAAGTTCCTGAGGTCTTCTATCATACAGATACAAACTGTATTTCCATGGGTATCTATGCATATATTTGTCCTTAAGTTAGATGTATTATTTTTTAATTGCCCACAACTGCTACTTTAGTTTTCTTTATATATGCTTCTCTGTGTGTGTGTGGGTGGGTGTGTGTGTATACCATCTTCCAGAACATACCAACCACCATATCAATCAGCTCAAACCGCATTTTACTGCAGAAACAAATGGAGTCCTAAGTGTGTTAAAATAACAAAGGTGCATTTTCCACTCACACCCTGTTCATCATTTGGCTTTGCCCTGTGTCACCTTTATTTTCAGAACAAGCTAAAGGTACAACTTGTATCTAGAGCACAGCATTCTCTTGGGAAATGGAACAGAGACAGAGTGGAACTAGATGATGGTGGTGAAAGCTTTTTCTTAGAAATGGTACATCCAATCATTTGATGAATCTGATGTAAGTGGGATAGGAAACATAATTCTTCTCCACTCAGTAGCCCAGCAGGGAGAAGTGAACATTTTCACTGTTACACCACCTACTCCACCTTCAGAATTTCATTATCAAAATGCTAATATCCAGAAAGACCCATGTCACTCAAATGCCTTTTCTGATTCTCTAGTCAAAAATGCTTTGAGAACACAAAGCATTTATTTAGACCTATATTCTAACGTCATTTCTCTCTGCTTTACCTATTCCACTGCTCCTCAAAACTATGCATCTGGATCATAAGTTTTGCTAAGACTTAGTATTTGTGGCCACTATGTAACCCTCAACATAATGTCTGGAACATAGTAGGAGCTAATAAATGCTCATTAAATTTAACTGATTTTTATCTTGTAAGAATAGAGGGGATATTGAATATTCTCATACAAAGAATATTTACAAAATATATTTCAAGCTGATTAGTGTGATAACTAGGCTAATGTGTGCTTCTTCACGCATACTGTTTCATTTTGCTTTGTGAATATGTTCCCACAATATGCAGGGCACATAGAGCTAAGTGTCTTTCTTTGCTTGGTATCTGAAGATCAGAAAACCTGAGATTACTCCAATCCAAATGTCTTCTAAATGGTTTCTCTACAAGTTATACAGATTCAGGACGGTAAAGGTGAAATTTACATAACAATGACAATTCTTTTGGCAATGCAGCATGAAGCAGACCACAAATTACATCAAAATCTCTTGACTTTAGGGTTTTGAATCACTATCAGTTCATGTCTAACATCTATTCTGAGGCCAGAAAAAAAATGAGTTCTCCCAAATCGTTCAGTGACCAAATGAGTGACTGACTAAATTAATAAATGAGCAATGAATAAAATAATGTTCCTATAAAAAATATTTGGCCCCAATGAATTAATGAGCAACAAAGATGTGGAAACCATTGCTCCCATGGTGCTGTATCAAAAGCAGACCTAGTTTAATCTTCCATCCAGGAGGTTTGAAAACTGAATCTATCTAAGAAAAATCTAGAAACTTTAGATGTCAATATTTCTTATTTGATGATGAGTTCAAGAAAATAATAATTCTTAACAGGATCACACACACAAATATATATGTACACACATACATATATATATATAATACATATACATATATACACACACATACACATGTGTATGGTTTTTGAGCATATTTATTTTTGAAAAAGAAATTGATATTAAACAAATAAGGCAGACAGCTTCAAACTGTTTTATGGGATATTCCTTAACTAACTGTACCTGAGTAGCATATATCATGGGTTCCATTTCACTGTCAATGTGGCTACCTTAGTAAAAGTTAATCATGTGTGCATTTTATGTCACCATACACAGCACCAGCAGCAGCACTGAGAATGACCTAAGCCAGTAAAACCGAGCACTGCAGAGACTATTATATCTGAATGGAACAATTCATGTAAAGCAGATGAATTCCAGGTTTTCAATCAGAAACAGAACAATAGTCAGGAAAAGGGCCAAACCCCAAACTCATAAACACTGGGTCAAAACAATAATAAAAATATTGCCTCACTGTATTCATAAAAAGAAAACACTCTGTAGAAAACTCCTTGTGTGAAATCTTTGTGGCTATCTGGGGTTTCACTTTCCTTTTAAACACTCCAGGTCTCATTTAACAATCCTGCCTGAAGTCAGATGTTTGGTCAGGGATAGGAAAACTAGACATAAATGCTAGTCCTACTATTTATTCAACTTTTTCTCCTCCAAATAATTAAGACTGAAAAAAACTATATAAATAAATTATTGGGGCAATATTTCTTTTTTACTGCATGCGACTGGCAAATTGTAAAAGCCAAAATGATATCACTTTTATTATTGCAAAACATAATTTTAGAATACGGTTGACACACAGACAACTGCCAGTACATGAGAGGAAAGCTCACCCAGTGGGAGTGTTTGCCAAAAAAGTTCAATTGACTTCGTTACACATTTGACATCAAAATGTTTTAGTGCTTTTCTATCTTTAAATACAGTCCTAGAACAAACATGAACATAAAACAATAACAATAGTGATAATATTTGTTAAAATATATCAACACTTCCTGCAATCCAGGCGTGCCTCTGTATTCTTTACATTATAAATTTTAGTTAATATGCATAAAATCTTCCTTAGTAAGAATCAAGTAGATTAAAAAACTAAGATACAACTAATTAAAAACCTGGACCATACAGTGAGGATTTGAACCGAGGCAGGCTGACTACAGAATGTGCCTTTTCAAGGACAACACATTTATCTGACTCATATACCCCTGAGTGAAAGAAAAGTCAAGACCACATCAAACATTCAAATTGCAGTTTGGAAGTACATATTACTTCCCTTCCCTGATAGAGGACCTTATATCATTGTAATCTCACTCATAGAATTATTTTCCAGCACACCAACAGGTAGGTACAAAGAAAACATAAAAAAGCAATGTTTTGAGTATTAATGGTCCTACCTCATTGTCATTCATTTATCAAACAATTATTGTACCCTTACTTTACACCAGTATTAGTTTCCTATTGATGCTGTATCAAAATACAAAAAAAAAATTAGGGACTTTAAAAAGAGCGAATTTATTCTTATAGTCATAGAGATCAGAAGGC
The DNA here is from genome assembly GCF_052094955.1 of Ictidomys tridecemlineatus. Taxonomy (NCBI): domain Eukaryota; kingdom Metazoa; phylum Chordata; class Mammalia; order Rodentia; family Sciuridae; genus Ictidomys; species Ictidomys tridecemlineatus. The sequence goes on from NC_135481.1 coordinate 106,568,721, forward strand.
TGAAGTCAGGTTGCAAGCAAAGCCACATTCCTCCTGTGGCTGAAGGAAGATTTTATTTCCTTGCTTTTCCAGCTTTTAGAGACTGCTTGCATTCCTTGGCTTATGGCCCCTTCTTGTATCCTCAAAATGGTTCTGTAGGTTTTTTTTTTTCTCCTCTTGACCTTTCCTCTTTTATGGACTCTTGTGATTATATTGGACTTACCTGAATCATTTACAAGAATGTTCTCAACTCATGATTCTATCTTAATGATATCTTTGAAGTCTCTTTGGCCTGCAAGTTAACATTTTTACACACTCTTGGGCTTAGGATACAGGGAAATTTCTACTAGTAATTACTTAGTTTTTTATCTGCAAGAGATAAATGCTTTTATATAAAAGGGTTTTAAGATTTCAATAAAATGCATCTTTTTCATATCTTTTATTTGGGATAATGTAGAAGACATCACATAGTGTAGCTTTGGGACAAAATTCCAATAATGTACTCATTTCCTATAGAATGATATCATTTTATCTCTCTTTAATTGAAGAAAAGTTAACTATTCCCAATTATTCATAGACACTGTCCAGCATAACTTGTCAAAATCATCTGGTGATATGAGATTAAAAAAATCCAAAAAAAGGTTATTAATTGGTTTCTGTTTTTTATATCTGAAATAATACACACCAAGAAGATCTATGGTCACAAGAGTGCCAATTAACTTCCATTTACTATTCTAACACCTGCTTGATTCAGATTTTCCTGACTGGAAATATTAATATCATTATCAATGCTCATTCCTACTCAGTAAAATTGCCTTTTTATATCACATGGCAGTATTTTTAAGCTAGTACATAACAGGTGCAGTATACCATACTCATATACTTGCCCCGTTCAGTAAGACACCATTCAAAAACATGCCAAACCATTCATACAAATTCATTCCAGAGAGTCAATTCTAGAGATTTTTTTGCCAATGAAGAGAAATCTTGAATTAGAAAAAGAAGAACTTGTGCGAGTTTATCAGCTGGCTGGTTGCTAGAATTTGTCTTAAGCATTTTGGACCAGATCTCTCATCCAGAGTGAATGTAAACCAAACAATTTTATCCTTTAATCTTATTTGTGTTATTTATTTTTCAGAGAAAAAAATATTGTAATCTATATGCTTATGTGAACCCAAGTGATTCATTTACACGTAAAAATCTTTGAAAGGTTATTTTAGAAAGAGAGGGTTGATATTAAAAATAACAGCTCAGCTTGGATAGGTTTAAAACCTTCACAAGAGGATGGCAGAAGGGAAGAGAAACAGTACTTGCAATATTCCTGTTGCCATATTTTGCAAGCTTAGATGAGGAAAAGCTTTCAATGCAGCAGGAAAGCCTAAGCATCAGTGTTCCCATAGCTTTAAAAAATTTAAATCCTTATTTTGGAGTAGGAATAAATGTAGAGAAGGAATAAACAGGCTGCCAATAAGAGAGTCTGTTTTGCTACAGAACTATTTTGGGGACATTTTTCTGTTCCCAGTATCCTCCAGCCTGCAAACTCTGGGATATACAGTGCTCAATGTACCAGCCTTGAGCCACAGCATTTATAACATGCAAAGTAGCCAATGTTCTCTTTTTGCTTACAGAAGATATTTCTGATGAAATGAAATTGGGGGCATAAAATGTTCTAGTTTCTGTCATTTAATTTCCTACAACAGATGAGAAAAGAGAGAAAGAAAAGAAAAAAGAAAAACTAAGAATGTTGCATTTAAATAGCAACAGTTTTGCCTTCCACAAACTCAAGGCTGACATTGTTGAATTATATTCTGAGCCCATACAAAATCTTGCAGAAAAGGTTTTGTGAGTTTTCAGATTAGTGGTCATTTCCATGTAGGCCTTCATATTCCACATCACAAAAGAAAGTTGAGACTCCTTAATAATTTTAGAATGTTTAAGTGTAGCATTACTTTTCTTTCCTATGCTCTGGGAAAGTATTATGAGGCCATTTTATCTCAAAAGATTACCTTCTTTGCTCCAGAGTGATAATGGAATTTGGATATTAAAAGCTCCATTTGGATATATCAATTTTATTGATGTTTAATGCTCTTCCAAATGCCCAGAAAAGAGTCTGAACCTATATAGTACACTTGTTAGACTACGGACTTAGCTAATTGTAATATGCAAATGAATTTTAATTTTACCTCTATAAAGTAGCCTTTTTGTAGGTGAAAATCATTGCTTCTTTCAACTCAATGGTTTCTTCTTTCATTTTCTTCTTTTTTTTTAAAGAAAGATGACAAAGGTATTAAAAAATCTAAATTTCCAAGTGGAGTAATAAGTAATATAAACCAGTTATGTTTTTACAGTTTCTATCTAAAATTTTTTTAAAAATTATTTGTTGATCTCTAATTTAGATACCAGTATATAAAAATACTATGGGGAAAAAAAACTTAGAAAAGGCTAAAAACTTCATTGGGGAACACAGCTTGCCTTGGAGCAAGGGGTGCTGATCACCTTGCCACCAGCCCAACCTTTAGGTCTTTTTTTTTTTTTTTTTTTTTTTTAAAGAGAGAGTGAGAGAGGAGAGAGAGAGAGAGAGAGAGAGAGAGAGAGAGAGAGAGAGAGAGAGAGAGAGAGAGAGAGAAAATTTTTAATATTTATTTTTTAGTTCTCGGCGGACACAACGTCTTTGTTGGTATGTGGTGCTGAGGATCGAACCCGGGCCGCACCCGGGCCGCACACATGCCAGGTGAGTGTGCCCCTTGAGCCACATCCCCAACCCCCTTTAGGTCTTTAACATTCATTTAACTGACAGTTGATCAGCTTCTCCAGCCAGGAGAAACTTGAGATCAGAACACTTGCATGCCTAATGCCAACATGGAAAATAGCTTCTCTCAAGGGTATTAGATTTTCGGAATTTTATTTCATTCAATAAAATCATTAGGTATGATCTTGGACCCAGACAATGACCCATCAGCCCTGTCCCTCAGCGAGTTCACCTTGTAAACACACACACACACACACACACACACACACACACACAGGCACAAGATCATTATAATGAAAGCCTAATGGTTCAGGTTTGAGCAAATTTCAAGATGCATTCTTTGTAAAATCAACTGAAACCTGTTGAGCAATTCACATATCAGATTATAAAAATAAACTTCTTGAAGCATATATTTTACATCTATATTTTATATTTTCTCCCTGAATTAAAAGAAAATAATATGAGGGATATGCATAGCAGATCTTTCAATTAGAGTTGTAGTCAAACTGATGATTTTTTATTATTCAGGAGATATGAGATAATTTCAAAGGCCATGATTTCTTAATTGCTCCAACTAAAAACTCACAAACCTGTTCAAATTATTAGAAAATTATGGTACAACAACATCAAGGGAAAGTATACAGCGATAAAAGGGTGGTAAACCACTAATGTGTGCCAACAGAGGAATGGCAATGCCTCTTCGCCCATCTTAGTTTTGCATTTTGGAAGCACATGACTTATTTGACTTTACAAGTTCATAGCTGGGCAATGAAGGGAATTTGCATCAGGATAAATTATATCTTAAGGATCACTCATAACCTTCTGATTTACATGATATTTAAGCGAGGCTGTTGACTTTAGATTTTGATACTGGATCAAGTCCAGACTTAGGAGTCTGTTAGGATGAAATGAATACATTTTGGGTGTGAGGAAATGAATTTGGTCACAGCCAGAGATAGAATACATTGGAATAAATATTATCCCCTCTGCAAATTCTTATGTTGAATTCCCACACTCCAAGGTGATAGTATTAAAAGATGAGTCTTTTAGAAGGTGATTAGAACATAAACACAAGGTTTTCATGAAAGAAATTAGGGACCCTATAAAAGAGAACTGAGAAAGAGTTCTCCATTTCTCCACTATATAAAGTTACAGTGAGAGGAATGCCATTGTAAGGAAGCAAGTGGCCATGGTTTGGATCTGGATAGTTCTCCAGAAGACCCATGTGTTAAAGGTTTGGTCTCCATCTCCATCGTGGTGCTGTTGAGAAGTGTTGGAATCTTTAAGAGGTAGACCTAGTGGGAGCTTTATGTCAATGGGGACATGCCCTTCTCTTTCTCTTTTGCTTTCTGGTCATGAGGTGAATGGTTTTACTTGGCCATGTGCTTTGATACTACAAGTCCAAAGCAACAGGGCCAATCAATGATGGAATAGAACTTCTGAAACCATGAACCACATAACCTTTTTCTCTTCATAAGTTGTTTATCTCAGGTAGTTGTTATAGAAATGGGAACTAACATGTCAGCCATCAACATACAAAAAATTGATCTTGATCTTTCCAGGTATTGCACCTACTCTATGGTATTTTTTTTTACACCTGCCTAAGTGGACTGAGACAGCATATCACAAATAAGATGTCCATGTCTGCCAGGGAGACTGTACACCTGCTGAATGTGACCCCCATCTAGTCCCCTTCTCCATGCCATGGCTCCTGCCTCTTTCATCGGAGGGCATGAATCTGTGTCTTGCTTGGCTGCCACTTCCTTGTTCTTATGCCCCAGTCAAACCAGTGTCAGCATCAGTAGTTCCCAAATCTTTTTTGAACATTTCATTGATAGCAAAAAACAAACAAACAAAAGAGTATACATACTCAGGCAGTTACGTTAACTTACAGTTAAATGTGCACCATAAAATTAAGTAGTTATTATGAAAAATTTGCCCACAGACCTTTGAAAAGTAATAAAAATGAACAAATATAAATTGAAGTTCTCATGTCTTCTTCCCCTTCCCAATGCACATGTCCCACTTTAAAGACTCCTGCTTCATATTCTTCCAAAGGACCTTTTGGTTCTGTCGAAAATCTTCCTCTACTTGCAACTCGTTGTCTTCAAAACAACCACCAGTCTTTAATATGCCCAGAGGGTCCTTTTGTGAACTTACACTTAGCATCTCTCAGGCCTCACATTAAGTAATCCTCTCCCGAATGCAGAATCAGCTTTCTTACACTCAAAAGTTCCAGTTCCAACTCTGTTTTCCAATCCCTCCTCCCAACAAGATTCTGTCATAGCATTTGGTTAAAGTAGAGCACACTATTTGCAATATCATGGTTATATATGCACTCCTATTGCTAATTCAATAATAAATCACAATTATATTTTGGTTGATCATTCTATAAAAAAATAAAAATTGTTCATCAGGATTTGAGAATTCACAAAAATTTCAGCTTGTACTTAACTTAATGAAGCTGCAAACCATGAGAACAAAGAATACATTCATGATTAGAGTGAGACTGAGTGGACACAGTTTCTGTGGTCCTCATGGTGGAATGATACCCAAGGTCAAGAAGTCACTACCTGACTATAGGGAGGAGTGGCCTGGGGCTGAAGGGGACGGGCCATTGAGGACCATATTTCTGCTCAATTTTAGATTTCCAGGACATAACTGTTACCCTCTTTCTCCTTTCATTTCTCATTTTTTATTTTTTCACATGTTCCACTAATTACAAGCATGCTATCTAATATTTCCCAATAATCTTCTACTTCAGTTACTCTATCAAGTACATTTCTTCTCTCTGGAGCCTCTGTTCTTCTAGCCCAAATTATACTGAAGCTCTTTTGGCTGAGCACAGCTTGCTTCCTGGCACTTGATTTAGTGCTCTCTCCAAACTCTCTCTGTTGTCATCCTGTATCTTTATTTATTCACTTATTTTTATTTTGCCGGAACTCCTTCTCTCAATACTTCTACAGAGAAGATGCACTGAAAGTTAATTACTTTTACTCTTTCCATGTCTGAATATACCATGAATTTTAATTAGTCCCATTTGTTTAGTCATTTGGCTATATTAGGAAATCTACATTGAAAGTCATATTCCTTCAGATTTTTCAAGTCATTGCTCATTGTCCTCTCCATCCCAAAGCTGCTGCTGTCTAAAGCTCTTAAGATTTTGATATTTAATGGAACATCTATCTGTACGTTGCATTGACACTTAAATTTTAAAACATGGAATGTTTAAATTTTGTGGTCATCCACTTGGAGGAGACATTTGAAACCATGAGAGTATGAAGTGAATCAATCATAAAGCTGAGAATTCATTCTAGTAGGATTCACCTGGATGCAATTGGTGATATTTGATGATGGAAAGAGACAAGAATTGGAGAAGAACCAGGATATTGAGTGTCAAAAAGAAAAAAAAAAGATTTCACAAAGAAAGATGTGGTCAGTAGTATTCTTAAATGACATTTTTTTGGTATTTGATCAGTAAGATATTAATAACAACATTGATAATATTATGAATTATGGATTGATGTAAATAATCTGAAAAATGGACTGGGGTTGTGGCCCAATGGTGAAGCACTTGCCTAGCATGTGAGAGGCACTGAGTTTGGTCCTCAGCACTACATAAAAAAATAAATAAAATCAAGTTCTGAAAAAAAATAACCTGAAATATATCTGGACCATGTCTCAGAAGAGCTGAATGCTAGCCACTAAATTTCAAGCTGCCTGGGGCAAATCATGACTCTCTGGGACTCACCTATAACCTGAGAAGATTGGACTTCATGATGTTAAATGTCTCTTCTACTTTGAATGTTTCTCTTTCTACACTTTGCTGCTAGCACTTTCCATACTTTCATGTCCTTCCTCAAGCAGGATTACATTTTAACGTTAAAGCAGTATGGTGGAGAAAGCAGAGAAAGCTAGACTGTTTGGAAACAGAACCAGATTTAGAACCTGAGGTTCTCTCCTCCAGCTTGGTCACGGTTCACACAAAGCATCTGTACGCAACAAGTCAGGTTCCCATGAGCTAATGTATCAATGTGTCTGTTCAAGTCCATATCTGTATCCATTGATTCTCCGAGTATTTTTCATGATTTCCCAAGCTCAAGAAGATCTTCTTAATGGATCATAAAGTGATGGGAGCTTTTAAGTTCCATTTTCTGGTTTTATAGTCAAAGCGTAGATGATTGACAGAGTGTTTAACTGAAAGGCACCGTCTATTTGTCTTGAGCTTCTTCATGTACCATTTTTGTTGTGCTCTCTGTTTTCTTTATGAAGAGCAAAGTTAGCCGTATCACTGTCAATTTAGTTTTCTGTGGTTTTGGTTATCCTTAAAGAACACAATGAGGGATAATATTTGTATGCAAGATAGTTTTGCTTATAATTTTCCAATAACTAAAAGTTAAAATGTATGCAGATTGCAATTCAAATGTGACTCACACCTAAGGTCATTGCAAAGCAAATTACTTAGAAAGTATATTTCCACATCTATTATTTCTTTAGATGATGGAGTGAGCATTTTCAACTCTGAGTTCCATTCTGTCACACATACTCTTGAACATTTTATAGGTAAAGCAGAATACAACAACAAAAAAAATGTTATGTTCTTTTTTATTAAGAGTGAGAGACAGAGGAATTTTTTTAATGTTTATTTTTTAGTTTTCGGCGGACACAACATTTTTTTGTTTGTATGTGGTGCTGAGGATTGAACCCTGGCCACAGGCATGCCAGGCAAGCACGTTACCGCTTGAGCCACATCCCCAGCCCAAATTGTTATGTTCTTTGTGGTCCACAACACTTCTAGGAATCCCAGATGTTCTTAGCATTTGCTTGTATGTCAGTATGTCAGTGTAAATAGGTGTTGGGAATTACCTCATACAAAATTGAGTTGTTACAGTATTTTAGATGGAAGATATCTGTTAATGTAGATTAAATCAGTTATATTGAAGGCAATACAAATCTAAAAAATGACCACTGGCCTTTTTTATATGCAATTCACTTAAATATTCTATATCTTTGTTTAGAGAATTAATCTAGTAGTTTCTAATGTGAGTTTATAAGAGAAATAGCACATAGAAGTAGCAAACAATGGAACAGAATCAATTGCTCTGGGCAATTCTCTTGATTGTTATACTCCAGTGCTTTTTATACACAAATGTAAAATGTCAGCAACCCATGTCTGCCTCTGCCCTCCCAGTCAAATCTTCCTCTGACCCAAAGCAGATCAGTCCATTTTCTTAAAGGCTCAACTAACCAATTGTATAATGTTGAATCCTTCCCAGAACAGACTTATTGGAAAAAGGGAAAAATTGAGAATTTCAACTGGGGCAATATTCAGAATTATGGGAAAATAAATCTAAAAAATTATACTTTTTTTTTCTTGTCAGCCTCTCCAAAAATCTAGGCATGCCTTGCCTTGATCTTACACTAAAACTCTTTTTACTATAAAAGCTTATTCTCTTTATCCCATTTCCTCTTCCAAAATAAAAAAAAGATAAAGAGCATAATGACTCTGTAATTTTAATATAATCCTACCTTTCAGGCTATCATGTTGTATTTTAAGAATTTATAGAAGAATCAGAGTTTTTCATTTTTCTGTAACAAGACATTTGGGTTATACTATTTCAGCAATTAGATTATGTGCTAGATTTCTCTGCCCTTTTCAGTGATTCTATTAGGTCTAGGAGGAGTCACATAGTCTTGGCACATATATAGATAAGTAAAGATATATAGATATATAGATATGCATAGAGGTATATGTATGTTCATTGACCATTACCCTTGACATTGATTACTAAATCAAAAGTTCATTATAGTAGTGAGGTTCTAGATCTTAACTGTATCATCTTACAAACAAAGTAAATAAAGAATTCAATCATCTTCTCAGAAATCAATTGCTACCAAATATTTTTCTGTTTCTTTCACTGGGTTCATCCAAAGTATAAATGTCTCTGAACTGAAGATTTCTTTCATTTTATTCATTTATTTATTGATGCTGGGCTTCAACCCACCCTGCCCCTAGTCCCAAGAATATTTAGTTTAGCTTTGTTTTAATTTAGCAGGATCTTTGTTTGGAACTCAAGGATCATGAAATCTTAATCTCTGATGTAGCTCAGAGAAAGGTGATGGACAGATCTACTTCTAAGTTTTTTGACTTCCTTAGAAAGTCCAACTCATACACATAATGAAAATAGCCATTGCATAAGCTGTCAATTCATAAATTATGGGGCATTCCTTCTGATCATTCTCCAGGCTCCATTTAGGCATAGTTCCTAATGTTATTTAAAATTAATAATATAATTACATTAGATGTCTGTGATAATAAATTAGTATTAGTGTTGATAGTTTAAAGCACAAAAGTTATAACTGAAGGTATTTATTATAAACTTTCATTCAGTTTGAAGACTCGAAACTGATTCATGTGGGCTTTTATTGATTAAATAAGGTATATGTAGCATATTTGAACATCAATAATGCTATTTTGTGAGAGTTTTACAGTATATAAAGCATTTCTGTATGGATTAACTAATCAAATCAGTATTGACACATGTCACATATTTGGTAGATATGGAATTTCTTTTAACAGGGAAGTTGAAAATAGTCCATGAAATTGAACTCAGATACAAAGAAAGAAAAAGCAAGCAAGAGAATTTCTGGAATAAATACAGAGTCAGCTATGGGTAAAGACATAGGCAAAAGAAAAAGAATCAAGTCTAAGTGGGAACCAGAAATTAAGGCATGATCTGAGGGCAAACCAAAAATTAATAGAGGCAAGCCTGACTCTCCTGGTCATTAGCCAACAACCCTGCAGACTGCTGCTTAAACAGTGAGGCGCTTCAGTTTCCTCATCTGCAAAATGTCAATAAAAATAAGAGTCATGCTCATTGGAAAGGACTCTTCTCCATTGGCTTGGGGGAAGCATTATTTTATATGAAGACACGAATGGTGTGACTCCACTTTGTATACAACCAGATAAATGAAAAATTTTGCTCCATTTATGTACTTTGAATCAAAATGCATTCTTCTGTTGTGTATAACAAATTAAAACAAATAAATAGTTTTTTTTTTTTTTAAAAAAAAAATTTAACCACTGGTTTCAAAGTTTCTCTCTTGGAGAGGTCTATGTTTAGAGAAAGTCCTTAACAGACTGCTTTCATGGGCGCTGACGGGAGTCCCCAGGGGATGATCTGGAATCAGATGGTCAAACAAGAGAGAGTTATGTGGCTTTGAAAATTACTTTAACAGGCCTTGGGGAGGAAGATCAGAGATAAGAAAGAGGAGCGGAGGTCAGAGAAGAAAGAGAGCTGAAGACCACAAAGGAGGCTGAGCCTGAAGAAAAAGGCAGCCCCCGAGATACTCCTAGTGGTAATAAGGATAAAAGACTGCTCAACAAGTGTGGAAAATATTATGTTTTGAACTGTTTATAGTTCTACGATTTAAAGCCCTCATGTTATTCTGATCTTGGGAACCTGGTACACACATTTTAGTTTATGAAGGGTTCTATTTGGAGTATAAAAAGGGAGAAAAAAGATTTTTCCTTTTTAAATTTTTTTTTTCTTTTCACTCTCCGACACTTTTTTATTTTTTATTTTTGTGTGTGTGCTGGGGATGAAACCTGAGGCCCGACATGTGCATGGCAAGTACTCTACCACTGAGCTACCACTAGGCAAAGAAAGGTTTTAAATATGGGCTTAAGAGTGAAAAACTTAATTATTGAGTCCACAATCTTGTCACTAGGATTCCATATTAAGAAACTAATTTCTTAACCAGCTATGTTGAGGGGGTTAAAAAAAACTTTTAAGAATTTCATAATTGTTCTCAAGGATAATGATACTGATTCTGTCCTAGTAGAAGTAAGACTAGTTGTTGAATAATTTCTATCAGACTCAGTATGAGTGTCCTCCTCTAGCATTTGAGATAAAGTATGTGTTTTTCACCCTCTCTGGGTTATAATTAATTAGCATATGGTAAATTATAGCAATCATAATGATGATAATAAGTTTTTTATTAAGTGCTGTTTATGTTCAAAATCATTTCATTTTACAGAAAGTTGGCTTCCTAACAATTCTGAAAAATCAAGTCTTCAATACTAACACAATATTCAAGTCACCTTTGCTATAGAGGTATATTACATATGTTTTAAAAAGCACTTGGAACTAGAGTTGAAGTTTCCTAATTCTTGGCTCTTCTTTGGAATTTTTTATGCCTTCAAAAAACATTAGAATGTTTTTTGAAGGCATAAAAAATTAGCTATTTGCATCTATCTCTAAAAACTGAAAAACCCCTATTGGAGAAATTCAGCTATTTAAGTGATATAAAAGCAAGTATCCTATAGGTTTGTTTGTTCTCATACAAAAATACAAAATAAAACCAATATTTAACCATCATGGAATAGTTTTCATAATCCTAGTTAACCATGGGTTAGTCAAATGGATGAAGGCATTCAAGGGCATACCTACAATCCAGACCATTAAAGATATCCTTATTGGTGATAAGTTCTGGAAAATGTAACTGTGTGATGCCATATTTTAGAAAATGAAGGATTTTCCTTAGTTTTCACTGGACTATTTTATTTATAAAGGGTCAAATTTCTTCAAATGAACTATATTTCCACCAGATTAATAGAATTTAAAGATATCTTTAGTTTATCAATACAATACCAAAAAATACTGAATGGTTTTTCAGTTACTATTTTGTGAAAAATGAGAGCATTATAGAATGGAAATTTTATTTTCAAAGAAATTAACTCTAAAAACATGGTTATATTGTTTGAGGAAAAATGAAAAGCAAAGTATCATGAAGAACAGCATGAAATGCTATTAAAGTGGCTTTCACTGATGTAGTTTTACCACATAAAATTGCTTTTCACTTCAACCATTGTCATGTTTGTCTAAGTTTATTTTGTTTTGTTCACAGAATTCATGAATTTGATCTTTCTCCCAACTGTGAGTGAGAGTATATCTGGTAAACTCATTGTCTCAGTTTCCTCAGTACAAACATAAAATTATATTCTCATGTTATTTTGCATTTAATGGTGTTTTAGAAGTTAAAGTTCATTAAAAAGTGCATAGCAGCATAAAAGGGAGAAGTGATAATGATTCTGATAATGGTGCATGCTCATAACATATTAACGATGTATGCACGTAGCACTTGTAAGCAACATTCCAGATGCACAGGAGCAGCGTGACCAACCTTGCAGGGACTAGGAAGTCAGAAAACAATACCCTTCACAAGCTGTCCAGCACTGATCTTTTAAAAGGGGAGTCATTTGCTGGGTGTCAGTGATTGTGGTGCTTGTTTCACTGGAAAGGACAAAGGGGTGTGCTTCATTTGTCCACGTTGCTGTAAAATTAAGAAACAAACCTGCATCTTAGAATTCAATATAAACAAATACAAGCAATCTCACCAGAATCACAAACAAGACGCAGAAACATTTACTCATAGAGAAAAAAATATATATATATATACATACACATATATACATATATATTTTTAATTAATATAAATGATTAAGTTGAATGACTCGTTATTTTGACAAAGAATAAGACAGATGTTTAATTTTGATATTTTTTGCAATAAGACGCATTGATGTTTTAATTGTTGTTTCCACATTCTCTTTTAAGAGCTAGATTTCAGTGTGTCTAAATGAGGCTGATGTAGACTAATTTCCCTGCAGGGGTTTGTGGTTGTGGATGAATTCCCAATGGGGGACACTTCAACTGATTACACTTATTTCTTTCACATTTAAGGGAAACACAGGAATTGCTCTCTTCCTGTTTCATTTTACTGTAATACCCTGAACAGCAATAACACATCTTAGAGATAGCTGATTTCAATGCATGAGTATTAATGCCCCAAATCATCATCATAGGTGGTCTAAGACATTTAAGCATAAGACATAATTGAAGTTGGATTTTAAATGAAAATTATAAAAAGTATTTTAACAGACAACATAATTTTTTTAGAATTGATAATAGACCTAGTTCATAAGTTCCAAAGCTTAATGGAAAGGACAAATCAGGAGAATATACTTTTCTAAAATATTATCATAAAATAATTATAATTTTAAAAACTTCTAGCTCTATAGAATTATTGGATATAAAATTCAGAGCATCCAAATTTCTTGTTAAGTTAAAATATACCTACTTGTGTACAAGAAGACATGTGTGTGTATATATGTATACACACACACATACATATATAAATATATATATATACATGTAAATATGTATATATGGACATGTATACACATTTTCAGATTTTCTAAAATTATGTGCCATTCTTTTAAAATTGGAATACTATAAATATAACTTTAAAACTCTACAGATAATTTATATCTATTAACATTATTCTCTGTTATAATACAATTTTGCCATAAAGGCCAACAAGGCTTAAATGATGGTTTCCTCCATGTGCTCAGTCATTCAAAAAACAATTTATTAGTTCCAGCCCTCATGATCATACATTGTAGGATTATTAAATAATCCTAGATATGTTTAATACAAAAAAAAAAGAAATGAAAAGGTACAGGTGCCTCAGCTTTTTAAATGGTATGTCCCTCATTTATATTTTTGGTTTCAACTTCCTAAGATGTTTTTCTGAGTTTTAAGTTTCTATTCTCCCATGCTTAAAGATTGAAACACGTGTAACGGTATTGTGTGGATTTGGGAATGCAATAAGAGAAAAAAAGCACAAATCTGATTTTATCTCCCAGCTTTTTAATGCTACTCAGTGCTTTCCTTTCATCTTCAGTATCAAAGTTAAAATTCTTCTTGTTGCTTACAGGGCCCTTCATGATGCAGGCCCAGTTTCTATATCTAGATTTATTTCCAACACTTTACCCATTCTGCGCTTCCATTTCACACAAGTTCTTTCCCTTCTAGTGTACTTGAATATGCTGTTACTCACTGATTTTGAACATGACCTTCCCTTGCTGGATGTTCCATGACTCACTTCATCCTCTCCTAACTTTATGTCTGTCTCCTTCCCTTTCCTGCCTTCCTCCTTCCTCCATCTTTAAGATCACAATCTCAATGTCACTCTTTTCATAAACATTTGGAATCATCTCCCTCTCTTCATGTCTAATTAGCTGGTCCTCCCTTGTGTGCCTTTGAAACTTACTAGGGAGCTCCCATACTTTGCACTTAGGAGCCTTCTCACTTATCTTACACTACAGCAACTGCTAGGTTACACCTGACAGGTGACCATGTACCAAGACTTGTTCAAAGATCAATCCCCACGCCAGAGTATGTGATCAGCATATAATGGCACTCAGTAATTAGTTGTGAAATAGAAGCACCAGAAATCTAGAATGACACTGTCTTATCATCGTATTTCCCATCCCCAAGCAGATAGTGGATATTCAATTGGTATTTGTTGAATGTATGGATATACAAGTAGAATAGAAGTAAAACTTTTTAGGATCTCTGTGAATAATGATAATGTCTGTGGTCTATGAAGTTTTGTTTTTGTTTTTGTTTTGTTTTGTTTCATTTTTAATGACCAGGAACTTGAGGAACTTTTCTTATATGTTTCTGAATTTCTGGCTATATTATATTATAGATGAGGATGACAAGTGCCATAAAAAGGAACCTTAATTTTTATTCATATCTGCTAATGACATTTATTCTCATCAATATTTTTGAGAATGTTAGCTCTTGCACTATTCAGAATAGCCCTAAGAGATAGATGCTTCTAAAGCATTTTAGCGGATGAAGAAATTAGAGTCCCCTTAGATGAATAGCATAGCAGGGATTTTCACCCAGGTCCAGAAGTGCAAAGCTTCTTTCTTTGGAACCAAACAATATACTGTTGATTTACTGCTAATTCAAATTAAATACACTTTACTAGAATGTGGCCAATTGAGAAGCTGTGATGAAGAGAGCTGTGTGGTGCAGGGTTATTAGAGGTCCATTATCACAACATATCCCTTTATAAAAATAGCACTAGATTTCAAGGTGGAATACTTAAGAACCAGTCTCACCTGCACAAGTTCTGTACTTTCACCCTCCAAAACTGCAAACTAAATAAATATTTTTTTTCTTCACAAAATTATCTTGCCTCAGACATTATTGTTTCCCATAATTTCTTCCACAACAGGATTTGTCTGTTTATATTTTCCCTGTGTACCTGAGGTTTAGAAATCAGAATTGATTTTTTTCAAATTAAGTATGCTTAAATATTTTAATTAGCATCATCAGTTTTAGAAGCAGGAAAGAATACAATAGGTTTGGTCCTGCCAATTCTCACATGTCATAGACTCAAGGTGATAAATGCAGAAGATTTTGATTGATGTGTACACATGTGTCAGCATTACCTGAGAATTCATGGTGAGTGAAAATCAACATATTGGTTAAAAAAAAGGGAACAGGTACCCTTTTATAAATTTTTATTTTAAAATAAAAATATGTTCATCAAAAATTGCCAAAAATGAGCATGGAAGTCTTATGTACCCTTAATCCAGTCTCTACATATATAGTATGTCCCCAAGGACTCATGTGTTAGAGAGTTGGTTCTGTGTGGCCATGTTAAGAGGTAATGGGATCTTTAAGAAGTGGAACCTAAGAGGGAATTAATAGATCATTGAGTGCCCTAACCTGGAAAGGAACTAACTCAGTTCTCACAACAGCCAGTCTTTCAAAGAGTAAGACCTACTGTTGAATGGTGTTCTGACTTTCTGTTTTGACTGTAATCTCTCCCTCCTACATTTGTTCCCAGTGTTGTGACACCATCCGTCACAGACCTTTGCCAAAGGTCAAACCAATGGGGCTGTCCAATCTTGTACTTTCACCCTCCAAAACTACAAACTAAATAAATATTTTTTTTTCTTCACAAAATTAGCTGGCCTCAGACATTTTGTTATGGTAAAAGAAAATTTATCAGTACAGTAATGAAATATTAAAAAAAAAGAATTAGCCCTGGGATAGACCAAAGTATGTCCTAATTTTATCAGTTATGCATGTCCTCATTTTTGTGTGTGTGTACCTATATTCAATGTTTTGGCATGTACAGATTCATGCAGCCACTACATGATCAAGACATGTCACCCACTGTATCATCCCATAGAATCCTTTCTACTATCCCTCTATGGTCACACTCACTACTCTCCTGCCACCCCTAATATCTAAAAAACACTAACCTTTCTCCTCTCTCTAATGAGAGGAAAATGAAAAGCAGTGAGGGTGGTAAGCTCATTGTGGGAATAAGGAGAAGAGAAAAGCTATCTTAAAAAAAAAGAGAATTCCATTTCTAAAGTCAAAGTCCAATATGAAATGTCATTCTTTTCCTCATTTTTCTCTCAACTCATCAGTCAATTACTCTTCATGGATCAAGTACAGGACAGCATTTTGAGCCAGACTGACTTGCTCTTTTCAGAGTAGTTATGTTTCAGAGGGATTCATTACCCTTTCATGACACATGTCCAAAAGAAAACCATAAAGAAATTATATCTCCAGATCTTTCCTCAAGATTATATGTAGGGCTTTAATTGTTAACTTACCTATTTATCTATCCATCATCTATCTATCATTTTAATCTGGGTATAAATACACAAATTCATGTACATATGCTTTTCACCTCTTGTTTTGCTTCAGAGACACTACATTCTTTTAACAAATAGAAAGTTCATGGCAACCCTGCATTGAGAATATCTATCCTCTCCATTTTTCTAACAGAATGTGCTGAATTCATGTGTTTGTACAGCATTTTGGTAATTTTCATAATGTTTCAAATATTTTAAATATTATCCTGTCTGTTAAGGTGATTTGTGATCAGTGATTTTTTTTACCTCCACATTGTAACTGTTTGGGGATTCCATGAAATATTACTACACCAGAAGACAAACTTAATCAATTAATGTGTGTCCTGACTGCTCTACTGTCCAAGTATCGCCCCGGTCATTTCCTTCCCCTCAGCTTTTCTGTCCACTGAAACACATCAATATTGAAGGTAGACAAATCAAATCACCTCCCAGTTGTCTCTGAATGTCCAAGGGAGGGGATATAATCATGTAACTCTCGCTTTAAATCAAGGGGTTTAAATTAGTGAAGAGCACATGTTGGGAGCAAAGAGAGGCTGAAAACCAGGGCTTTAGCACCAGTTGACCAAACTGTGATTGCAAAAGAGAAGTTCTTGAAGGAAATTGGAAGTGTCATCCAATGGACATACAAATAACGAGAAAGCAAACTAGCCTTATTCCTGATATCCAGAAAGTTTTAGTCATTTGGATAAAAGATCAAACTAGCCACTACATTCCCTTAAACCCAAGCCTAATCCAGAGTAAAGCTGTTGTGATTTGGATGTGAGGTATTCCCTGAAAATTCCTGTGGGAGGCAATGCAGGAATGTTCATAGGTGAAATGATTAGATTAGGAGATTTGTACCCCAGGTGAGTGGATTAACCCGTTTGATGGATAAACAGTTAAAATAACTACCATGCTGGGTCATAACTGGAGGCTGGTAGGTTATGAATAGAAAAGGGAGGTCACTGAGGGTACGTCTTTGGGGATTACATCTTGTCCCTGGAACTTCAATTGCTCTCTTTGCTTCCTGACTGCTATTACCTAAGCATCTTTTCTCTGCCATTCCCTTCTAACATGAAGTTCTGCCTCCCTCAGGCCCAGAACTATGGAGTCAGCCAACTACAGACTAAACCTCTGAAACTATGAGCCAAAATAAACTTCTCCCCCTCTAAGTTGTCCTCATTGGATATTTTGGTCACAGTGCAAAAAAAGAAAAAAATGACTAACACAAAGGCTCTAACTCTCTTTAATTCTGGGAAGCCTGAGAGAGGTGAGGGAGCTTCAAGAGAAAAACCTAAACCTTGAAGAGGTTGGTTTATGAGACTTCAGGAAAAGAAGTCATCTCCATAACTTGAGGGTATGGGATGAAGTATCAGATCCTGGCATGGAAGCTTCAATAAGATACCCAGAAGAGCCAGCTAAGATCATTGATGAAGATAATGGCACAATTCAACAGGTTTTCAAGGTCAAAGAAACAGTCATATACTGGAAGACTATGCCATAGTTAGAGAAGAGAAGTCAATACCTGCTTCAAAGCTTCAAATCTCTTGGTAGGACCTCATGAAATTGGTGACTATAGGTTGAAACTCATTTTCACTTATAACTTCAAACATCCTAAAGCACTTAATGGTTACACTAAATCTACTTTTTCTGTGCCTGAGTCACAGAACATCTGTTCATAGTAGAAGTTTCCTAAAATTTTTAAGTGGTTAAGACCCATTGCTCACAAAACAAATATTCCTTCCAAAACATGACGATTCACTGGCAATGTACCTGATCACTAAAGAACTCTGATGGAGATTTACAGTTAGACTCATGTTGTTTTCATGCTTCATAGCAAAACATTCATTGTACAGCCCATGGATAAAGGAGAAATTTTGATTTGTAAGTCTTGTTATTTAACACGTACACTTTTAAGGTTATCATGTTATAGATAATGATTACTAAATGATAGATAATGATTCCAAAGTAAATTGAAAAATTTCTTGAAGGGATTCACCATTCTAGATGCCACTAAAACCATTTGTGATTCATGGAAGAAGTTCAACATATCAACATTAACAGCTTGAAACAAGTAGATTCTAGCTCCCATGGATGACTTTGAAGGGTTCAAGACTTCAGTGAAAGAACTAAATGTACTTATGATGTAAAGAGCCAGATAAATAAAATTAGATGTGAAAGATGCCACTGAATTACTCTAATAAAAGCAATGCATGAAGAGTTACTTCTTATAGATAAGCAAGGAAAGTGTTTTCTTTAGGTGGAATCTACTCCTGGTGAAGATGCAGTGAACACTGTTCAAATGACTACAAAGTATTTGGGATATTGTGTGAACTTACTTGATGAAGCAATGGCTGAGGTTGAGAGAACTGATTCTAAAATTGAAGGAATAGTAAAATTCTATCAAACACCATTACATGTTAAGAGGAGTATTTCATTAAAAAAAGAGCCCGTTGGTGTGGCAAACTTCATTATTGTCTTATTTTAAGTCAATCTACCTTCAGGAACCACCACGATGATCAGTCAGCAGTCAGCAGTATTGAAGAAAAGCCTTCCACCAACAAAAATACTCTATCTCACCAAAGGATCAGATCATTCTCACTTTTGAGCAAGGAAGTGTTGTTAAGGTACAGACATTGATTTTTAGAGATAATGTCATTATACACTCAATACACTTCAGAATTGTGCAAATATAACTTCTATGTGCACTTAGAAACCAAAAATTCATGTGACTCTATTACAGTATTAATTGTGTTGGTCTAGATACAAACCTTCACAATATCTCTCTGTGTGTATAGATATACACAAACACAGACACACAAAGACATCCATAGACTGTAACTGTAAAAAAAATATATATAATTATATATATACAATCTACATAATATTTCAATATATGTATTCATAGCTACATACTAAATGACTGTATGGTTTGGAACAATAAAAAAATTATAGGTTTTAGAGCTCATGAACACTACATAAGAATTTCAATTCTATTCCCCACAACCTAATAAAAAATCTGAAAACTTAATTTCTTTGAATCTACTCCCTCCCCTCTAAAGTGAAAATAACAGCATTCCCTCTTATTATGAGGATTAAATGAGATGGTGCCTGTAAACTGCTAGCTAATGTAGAAATTCAAAAGAGAGCAGCCATCATAATTTTATTGTAGGAGATTCACATAGTGCCTTTGATTTCTAGCACATTTTCACAGAAGCACAGATATGAAAACATAGGCGCTAAAAATTCAATAGAATTTATGTTCATTGAGATCTGGTTTATATGGCAAATATAATGATAAAACAACGAGCCCACCATACTTGGATCACAGACAGAGCACCCTAGGATACTTACTGAAGTGCATATGCAGCATACAAAGGGGAAACCAGACAGGTTAGAGGGGGAAGAAAGAGAGAGAGAGGGAGAGAGAGATAGGGAAGGAGGGAGGGAGGGAGGGAGGAAGCCAAATGCAACAGATGAGAATTGAGCTGAACTATAAAACTCTCTTCCAGAAGTCACATTTGGTAAAATTTATCTAGGAAGTAAAGGAACCAGATCTATGCAAAGCAATGCAGAGCTTCCATGCACTTGTAGCAAAGGAGGAATCTACCCTTTGGCTTTCACTCAGTATCTAAGCACCCCAGTGATGGTTTGAAATGCAGTGCATGTACTTATCTAGTTTCCCAGTATACAGAAGATTAGAAGTAGAATTTTCATGCAGGATAACTTTTATTGCTAGTGGCCAAGGTTTTGAGAGCAAAAGAAAAGAGGACCCATTAAAATCAACTGTTAGAATCCCCAAATAAAATAAGCTGGGGCGGTTTTGTGTAACAGTAGCTACACATAACATAACCCTTTCTTCTTAAGTCATCAGCATATTAGAAACAACCCAGTAACTTCTTGAAATGGTGGGTTGAGTCATCCCAAAACAAGTTACATTATGCTTACTATCTCTTTTGACAAAATCTAAGTGTAAAATGCATTGTTGGATGATACCATTAAAATAATCAGCATTTCTTGAAAAGACTTAGAGTTGAATAGTTGCATAGTGGGGGATTACTTAACCTTTATGAGCTAAACTTCCTTATTTTTTTTACATCCACATGATAATATGTACCCAGTGAGCTAGTGGTAAGTTCTAAATAATATAATAATTATAAACATTTCTGGTACCTGTCTGGCACATAAGATTGTAATTGGTTAAGTTCTGGTTTTAATTGGTTAATTCCTGCTTTAAAAGGATTTGTCTCAGTTCTTTGGAACATTCACTTCTCATAAATTTACTATGGTGAAAATTACATTAGCAATTATTTCTTTTTTTTCTTTAAAAGGCAAATAGTTTAGTGTGAAGACATTAACATATGTTTTAGTCTGCTAAACTATAGTATGTCACTCTGACACAGGGGTTCTTTCAAAATTCACAATTCCTTTAAGAGTTGAAGAACAGCACATGGAGAAAAGCACCATTTATTTTTCATGAATACAAGATGTGTGCTGGATTTATCAGAGAACTGTGGAACTCAGATTCTCTCGTTGTTAATTCATCAAGCCTTAGTAGCGGGAGTTTTATCCCACAAAACAAATAAATATATAATGTGCATGTGACTGCGCATTATTGTCTCACTTTGTGTGATGCACTTTGGGAATGAACATTTATTAGGAAAGAATAGGATTGATATTGATGTTCTTGGGAAGCATATATTTTATTTTGGATATTGAAACTTCTAACTTCATGTATAGAACTTCATTCATGAATGCTATTGACTCTCTCACTGAAAGTAATCTTTCTTTTTTGAAAATGAAAAATAATTTCCACTTCCATTATATCCTTTCAATTCTACTGCAACACAGTGTTGCTAAAGCACATCTTTATTTTTACCCATTGCCCTATCAACATCGAGTTTCTGCAATATCTTTCACACCAAAGGAATGCAAAGTATTTGAGTGAACTTATCAATGACTTAAATTCCTCCTTCTGTTCTGGTGAAAATGAGGCAGGAGAACTTGCTGTTGGTAGTTAAAGAAAGTTCAACCTGCACAGCTTTTTGCAAGGAATCAATCTCTCAGCTCAGTCAATGAACAAGTCAGGTCGCTGAACCTGTCTGCCTCTCCCAGGCTCTCAGACTGATCAGAAGACTGATTCATAGATAGTTGGCAGCCCATCTCCTTTATGTTCAGTCATGTCCTACCACTTCTATTTACACAGCATACACACGTGCATGCACACACATATACAGTTATTGCTCTTCCTGAGCATCATATACAGTTTAGAAATATGCCTTTCACTAGTACCTATTCAAGAAACTCTATTTGACTGTCTATTGATACTGTTAAGAGATAATCAAGTGACTGTAGAACTTTCTTCCTTTTTTATGGATTACAAAAAAAATATGAATTATTTTTAAATATCCAAAAAAAAAAAGGTACATTAGGAGATCTAGCCAACAGACTAAAGCCAAACTGGAGCTTGGGAGTCAAGGATAATCTTTACAGAGAGGACCTGGAATGCTCAGAAGCAAAGAGAGAAGTACAGAGCCCAACATATTTTAGACTCAATAGCATGCCAAGGATTAAAGCTACTAAGGCAAAATCTTCTTTAGCAATAAGGAGCAAGCATAAAGCCAGGAAAATGTTTTTAAAAGCCCGGGAGTTAAGAATTGAGGGTGAAGTGTTAAAGTAGAAATAAAATAAATGTGCAGAGGACCTTTGATATAGGCAAAGCTGAGAGTCTCTGTGTTGAGTGCAATGAGTTTTATGACACCTTGATATTTGAGAAACCACCAAAGCAGGAAGGTCTCTGTACCAGGTAACTTTCTGTTCCTGTAATACAATGAGAAAATCAACTTATAAAAGAAAAGACATATTTTGGCTCTCAGTTTTGGAAGCTTCAATTCACAGCAAATTGGTTCCTGTGCTTATGGGCCTGTGGCAAGGCTGCACATCATGGTGGTGACTGTGGTGGGCAAAACCTTACAACTTGTGTCCAGGACACAAAAAAGAAAGCAGAGGCTGGGGGAAATCAGTGTCCCATACTTCCCTTTGAATAAGCACCCTCAGTAACCTGAAACCTCCTACTAAGGCCTGCCTCTTAAAATTGTACCACCTCCCCATAGTGCCAAGGACTGGGAACCAAGCATTTAACACATGAGACTCTAGGAAATGTTGTATCTCAAACTATAGCTGTCAATTCTAGCTTGTCTTCACTTTGCTCCTCTGAAGTAAGTCACGAGATCCCCATTATAGAAGAACACTTCATATTTCTAAGGAAAAGAATTAACGCTGGGAAAATTAATCTAAACCAACAGACCTCAGTGAGTTCCCTTCGGCGTCTTATCCTTAGACCCTACCCCTTTTTGTCTAATCATACTCCCCAGCAGTTGCGTACTTTTCATTAATCCAAGGTATAAAAATATACAAAATTCCATGTTTCTTTGCTTCTTCATTTCTGAAGTGCCCCCCAATAATGTGAAACATACATTAAGTAAACTTGTGTACTTCCCTCTCGCTTATCTATCTTTGTTATGGGAACCTCAGACATGAACCTAGAGATGGGTGAAAAGGAATTTTTCTTCTTCTGCAGATGACACCCGTGTAGAGCTCTGTGAATGTCTATATAAAGAATCCTGAAGTTCCCTGATTGTTCAATAGGCAAAACACACAAGCATAGCACATATCCTAAGAGCACACAGCTCAATGTCAGCACATTACATTAAGCTCATTTTTTTACATTATTCCTCTGAACTTTGAATATTCCTCCGCCTAGGAATTATTTTGCATTGTTAGAGATTGAACTCAGGAATATGTACATGGCAGGCAAGCTCTGCTCTCAGAAGGTCTGCATTTATTTTCTCATTCATCTAATACTCCTGTCAAAATGTGAACTTCAAGGGAAAATGTTCAATGCTGTCTTTAAAATCCAGTTGAGGACACAGAAGGTTGCTGAAGTGGCTTTTAGTGTAGCGAGATGATCATCTGGAAAAGATTTACAAACCCTGAGCCAACAGCAGAGCTAAGTGACCTGACAGTATAAGACCAAGTCAGGGAACTGAAATCATGGGAGGTGAAGGGACCTAATTGTACCACTTGATAAAATCCAGCTGCTATCCTTCAGCAAATATTTACTGTACACCCAGTTATTTTCAGGTAGATGAGGAAATAGAACTTGTTGTGTTTTCATGCTGGTGGTTGGTACATTCTTCCTTTTATATTGTGTGTTCCTAAAGAGAGAGACCCAACTTAACCTAGCACTCTTAGCACCATTTATAATGAATATCATGTCATACATTCCAATTTTCAAGGTGGTGCTTTCAGGAAAAAAAAAAACTTTTTTTTTTAATCAAACACATAAAAAAACCTTTTAAGTGGATCACTAATATCATTTTAAAATTATCATTTGGGACTTAAAAAGAACAGATTATAGAAGAACATAAAAATGCTTGGCATTAAATATCTGAACTACAGTAAAGCATATGTTCAAAATTGTTAAGTTAAGCAATAATTAAGTATAGAATGACACATATATTTTAGTCAGGAGATTTTACTAATCCCATATTTTTTTCAAAATAACTTAGGGGTGGGGCAGGACTAGCATAAGACAGTGCAGGTCTGAGAGTCTGGAATGTGCCAAATCTAGACTTGTCTTTATTTATACATCCTTATCCACCTACCAACTGCTTCTTAGCTCCTGATCACAAAAAAAGATGCTCGAGAGATGTGTTTTCTTCCGGTCCCACTATCACTGAAGCCTCTCCCTGAATGGGTGAGGGACTCAAGCTTTCCTGCATCCCGTTCTTTTCCCAACCCTCTTGAAATGGCTTTGTCCTCCCTCCACTGAGAAGGCTCCTAAAGAGGCCAATGACTGCTTGTGTTTTGCCGAACACCCGTTATTCACAGCAAAGAACCAGGATCTCAAACCAGATTCTACCCATAACTTCGAATACCCAAAGTTGTACCTAAAACAGGTTGCTGAAAAATGGGACTCCTTTCCATTTCCAATGTTATAATGTTATAAATAGCACATAGATGCACTGACAATTACATATTGGTGATTGAATTCTAAAGCAAGACCAGTCTGTACCCGCTAGGGGTACCCCCATAGAGTAAACAGAGCCTGAGGATGAATTTGGGAGAATAGGTAATATTTCTTCACATTCAAATGCAAAATATTGATGATTCCAAAGGATAAAAATGAAAAACATAGGCAAGCGATAAATTATACCTTCTATAGGAGGCAGAGCGCTAAGATTCATATAAAGAAGACTTGGGAAAAAATTAGCAAAAATCTCAATTGGAAGATTGGCAAAACACATAAATAATTAATACACAAAATCAATAAAAAAAAACTCTTGTTCAGACTTACTAGTAAAAAATGAAAAATAGGGCTGGGGAAATAGCTGAGTTGTTAAGAGTACTTGCCTCACATGCACGAGGTCCTGGGTTCATTTCTCAGCACTGTGAAAAATAAAAAAGAAAAGAAAAAATAGGATGGCTTATTACATTGGCAGTGATCTTAAACTTTTTAAAACTTCATGTAGTGAGGAGAATGGGGAAAGAGCACCTAGAAAGTAGCAGAAATCTCATAATTAGAAATTTGAAATACATACCCGAAACTCTTAACATTATCCATTTCCATTAATATCAAATTTTACTTTCTGGGAATATATCATAAGAAAATTAATTATAAATGTACACAAATAGAGAAGTGGAAGGAAATTTGTGGTAGCACCTTTTTATTTTCTTTTTTTTTTTTTTTCACAGCTGTTGGCCACCCAGGTTGCTGGGAACACTGACAAGACATGGATCACCATCTCCAGGGAGACCCTGACCCACAACACTTAGGTCCTTTAGTTGCTGGCTCTAAAGTTTTACCCTCTAGGTGACCTGAACTTGCCCACTTGCTGCTTCCCTCCAACACTGTGAGTGCCACACATGGTAAGCTGCTAGGCTCTCTTTCAGAGCAAGAGGAAAATAAATGCTCAGCCTCTCCATACAACCATCAGGTTTCCATCTTATCTAGGTTACATCTAAATTCTGTGTAACTAATCAATATTCCTAGAATCTGCACTCTAGCTCACAGTCACTACCCAGACTCTAAGTCCATTCCATCACCTATGATGCACTGAGCGTTCTTACTCTGATGCATTCTCTAATATCTAATTTTTCTTTCAGATCATTTCATCAAGACATTGAAATATTCACCCCAAATCAGACAACTTTATGTCTCCAAACTCCACTTCAATTTAAACTGACTATAAGTCCACAATGCCTCTCCTGCAGTTTTTCCAACACAGTCTGACCTTTCTCCCACATTTTAGGTATTCTGGATTGGCAGGTGGTAGGTGGAACATCCTCTTTCTGGTGTAGCTCCTTATCTTACTCCTGATGGGACAATGCTCAGTCTTTGATAGGATTTTTCTATATTCCTCTTTATTATTCTTCGGGTTGTGCTCTAAAAGCTGGACTCTGGAAGCAATGGATTCAAATTCTAACTGCACCATTTAGTATATCCGTAACTTTGAGCCTCAGTTTTCTCAACTGTAAAAGAATAAACATGGAGTTACTACATTGCCAGGGAAATTTTAGGGAATCAATGAGACCATGCACATGAAGTACCCAGTGTACTCTATGCTCTCACAAATGTGTAGTAAATATTATTTACAATTGTCATTTGTAGTCAAACTTCCACAAACAGTTGTTTACACTTGGTATCTCCCTGGTCTTACATCTCTTTTGTTCTTCAATGACCTATATCATATATTCTACTCCAACATTCTACTAAAACTCCCCTTAAGATTGCCTGAGACCTTTGACTAATTAACTCCCTTAATTCAGTGATTATTCTCAATTTTTATCTAATTTGATCTCTCAGATGTCTTGAAAATATTCCTTCTTTTTCTTTTTCTAATATTATCTTGCTTTGTCTTGTATTATTACTAAACCTTTCTATTCCTCAATGTCCCTGACCAGAAATGGAGATGTTACTTAAAAGGTGATTTTTATCTCACTACCCTACTAAGAGCTTATAGTTCTAGAAAATAATTAATAATAATTTTAAATGGAG
Source organism: Ictidomys tridecemlineatus (assembly GCF_052094955.1). Lineage (NCBI taxonomy): Eukaryota > Metazoa > Chordata > Mammalia > Rodentia > Sciuridae > Ictidomys > Ictidomys tridecemlineatus. The sequence continues at coordinate 106,595,022 of NC_135481.1, forward strand.
CTACCCAACTGACTACCTCTTCAGACTCTGATGAAATAAGCATAAAGCCAGAGGGCCAGGAAAAGAGCATCTGCTGAGGGCACATTTCTTCATTTTCAGGACCATGGGCACAGTGAGTTGTGAGATAAGAGTCAAGAGTTTTTAATTGTGCAATGATGTATAATAAAGCATACAAATGTAGTGGCACAAAACATCAGGTCTTTATTTGTTCAAGACAGTGTGGGTTGGCAATCTGGGCTTTGCTCAGCTGGCAGACCTTCTGCTGGTCTCACCTGGGGTTCACCATGTTGTGGTGTCATCAAGATGCTGGATGGCATGTGATGGTTGAGAGAGCCTTGCTCAGATTCCTGGTGTTAGTTCTAGTCTTCTTCAGGTCATGTTACTCTGCATGGTTTTGCATCCTCAAGAAGACAAGCCCTGACTTCTGAACATGACAGGACTTGGGCAGCAAGAGTAGGAGAGCTAAAGATATGGGTTTTCACAGGCTGAGGCTCAGACATACCATCACATCTGTAGGATTCTATTTATCAAAGCATGACTCAAGGACAGACCAGACCCAGGGGGATTAAATATTGTTCCTGGTTTGTAGAAGTGACAAGGTAAATTGCAAAGAAATGCATCCACAAGGACAGGAGGAATTGTTTTGGGCTACTGTTGCATACAATCTATGTCAATGCCATTTGATGGAGCAAATTTTTTTAAAGCATAAAATAAAAGGCAGAGAATTAGAAAGAAAACCAATTATTATAATAACTCAGTTATCAAAAGAGCTAAATATTTTATAGTCATACCAGTTCATTATTGTAACCATTATGGAAACGATACTTAGGAGTGACTCTAATAACTACCATAATTTCAAATTAGTAATGAGCACTATATATTTTGAAATATTGGCAACAACTGTAATGTAGTTTTTGCTTTATGATTTTTATTGATTACAAAGGCACAGTACTAACACTATGATGGCTTGTTTCCTGCATTCATAATGGCAGAAAATGTAAATTTTCATTGAGAAGTTAGAGAAAATGAAAAAAAGGAGTTTTCTTTTTCTCCATACATGAACCTCTGATATCTAAGGACCCCAGTGAATTGGCTTGCTTTACATACTTATTCTTATGTATGTGCAATGTTCTGTGTTCCTTCATTAGTAAATAAATATTGAGAATACCAAAATCTTCCTTGTGTGAGATTGACACTCAACCCATTCACTCCTGCCTCCAACAAATATTGCTTGGATTTTCATCATGTGCCAGGCTCTATTTGTTTTCTACCTGAACATGTGGGGGAGGAGCAGTGGGCTAGGCAAAGCCCTGGCTCTTCAGCACACACTCTTTAGCAATTGTGATCTTATGGTGAATGAACAAATTTATCCTGCTATTAGAGCTATTATTTAAGGATTGATTACAGAAGTTATTATTTAGTGCTAAAATAGGAGTTACACATTACTTAGAACAAAGCCTTCTACCTAGAAGATGCTTTTTTTCACTTTTTGCATGAATGAAGAGCTTTTCTTTATATCATAATAGTCATAATATTAACATTTCCTAAAGTGCTGTTGTGGTTCTTCTTCCTTCTCTATATAAAATAATTCAAATTATTTTTCTATGTGATGTCTTGATCAGCAAAAAAAATAAACAGAATATATTAAGTGGTTAAAGTTCTTCTAGACAGAGATATTTTCAATGAATACTTGGTGATTAAGCATAATGTAAGCATACCCTATGATGTTTATCAGTAAAAATATATCTAAAGAGATTATTTATATAGGTGATAGGAACGCAATACTAGTCATGAAACCAATTTTTAAATCACTGTTGAATGTAAGATTGCACCTGTTAAAATAGCAATTTTCTGTAAGGCAGTTTCTGTGTTTACCATAAAATAGCAGTAGCTTGATCTTTGATAGAAGATGAAATTGGATTTTCATCCAAAGAGACAATAAATAGTATCATGCTCATTTTCAGCAGGTCCCTCTAGTTGACCTCATTCCTACACACTATTCCTGTAGAGTAATAATAGGAAGACTTTTTATCATTAATCTTGTCTTTTTTCTTAGAAGACAGTAAATCCCATTTTCTTGTGTACAGTCTCACCCACAGTCCTATACTTTGGTTAAAAGTTGCACAACTTGGCAAGGTTGGTGGACAGAGCATGTATGAGGCTAAAGTAGTCAGTCTCTGTTAACTCTCAATTGCGTAGTCAGACCCACCCTTTAATTCAGACTTCATGGCCCTCTTATTGACCTCTTCCTTTTAATTCAATCCATTTGCCTTTTTCTAAATTTGTTGTCTTCCATCCCTTCATGATTCTGTGGTCCATAACCCCACTTAAACCCTTAATAGCATAAAGCACTGGATTTCACTGCTATTTTTTCAACATATACATTTTAGATTGTCTTTATTCCTGCTGAGTCCTGACAGGTGAATTATGGATGTATAATAGATAGAATGTACAATATTGTACAATCTGAATTACAAATTCTTTAGTAGAGTAGATGAGTTCTAGCTTCTGCTGACTCTTTAGTGCCTCTTTCCCATTCTACTGAAGTTATTCAACTTCTGTCATGCTCATCCAACCTACACTTCCTGTTGTGATGCTAAGCATCTAAACATCTTCCCTAAGACATAAAGACAACAGATTCATTAGTCAACAACTCCCATCAGATCCCTGCAAAGACTTCTTGGAAAGCTCTCTTTTATACTTCTACCCATTGGACAACCAAGGATAAGAATGAGGTTTCGCCTCTTCTAGCTCCCAGACCCATCACTTTGGGTCTAGATTTACAGCATCTCTAGACTTTTGTGGGGAATGTCCTCCCCCATTGATTTTCTCTTTCCTGCAGCTGCAACCTTTCTCTCTCCACAGGAAGCTCTCCCTTCACTATGAACAGAATAATTCAAAATTATTCAAAAGCAAAAGCAAAAACAAAAACAAAGAAAAATCAAGCAAAATAAATAATAAATAAATAAAAGACCAAATAAACCAAATTTTTTCTTGCCTCATAGTCCAACAGCCTTCTCACAAACTCATTCCTGTCCCATGTCCACCACTATTCCATTCAACTATTCAATAATGTCACCAACATGCTGACTTCTCAACTTCTACTCTTTTTATTCCTCATCTTCTTTAAACTGCCTTCCACATGGAATACTTTTAAGCACCCTGAATTATTCCAATATTCTCTCCACACCTTGTTTTCTCACATGTTCCTATCAGATCTTGGCTTCTACATTTACACTTACACCCTAGTCTTTACTTCTCTTTCTCTTAGCTGACTTCTCTTTGTACACTTATTGAATGCTGTTATGCCATGTTCACTCCTTTTTCATCTATCTCTGAGTTTTTGATCCCATATAAGATGACATAACTCTTGCCCAATGCTAACAGGTTCCAAATATTTTTTTTCCTATTTACCTTCCTATCTTGGGTTTCTCATGGATTACCTTAACTGGTATATTACAGAAATGCCAATATCAACCCATCCAGGAAGAATCCAATATCTTACTTCTCATTCCCATTCATGTGTCATGTTCCTAAGGTGCTTCTTTTCCATTCTATCCCCATCTTACCCACAAGCAAGGTCTACCACCCCAGAAGTCCAGCATTTCTTTCAACATTTTGCCTATTCTCAACTCACAGTCACACCATTTCTCCTCTTTTCTGGAACTTATCTCTTCTTCTCTATCACCACTGTGTTGCTTTAGTTCAAGTCCCACTATCTCTTCCTTAAATTACACAAACGTTAAAGTCTCAATTCTGACAGTATAATTTCTGATCTCATTATTTCTCTTCTCTCACACTTATGTTACCCTGGAGTCTTTCCAAACCATTTGAAGTAAACACTACCAACAAGTCTATCTGCCCAGAATCACCATCCCCTTGTACTTACTACTCGGTCTTCTAAGAATTACTTATGCTTTAGTCTAGACTCTAGGAAGAAAGAAAGGAAAGAAGGAAAGGAAACCAAGCTAAAGAGGGAAGGAAATATTACCTCCTATTAAAGCCACTCTTTGCTTCATTAAGCAAACTACGAAACTTACAGTATTAAAAAAACAACATTTAAAATGGCTATTTAAGACTTCTTATTGATTTTAAATTTATCACATCCACAAAACTCTGAGCAAAATGAGAAAAGTTGTGTCTTATTAATCTTATTTTTCACAATGTTTAACACAGTGTCTGAACCATATTAAATATGCAAATTGTTACAAATAAAGAAAAGAAAGAAGAAGAAATTTGGGAGAAGTACCATGGCATGTATGTTTCAAAACCAATGGCAGCAATTTTATAATACGGTTTCCTATTTAACAGACCTCTGTATGTTACTGGAGTATCCAAAGTCTAGATTTAATTTGGGTGAGTGGAAACCAACACTTTTGGAAGAAGGTGATTGGGATAGTTGAATAAATTTTTCTCAAATTATTTCCTATGCCTGGGCACTGGTACAGTCATTAGTCCTCTGATGATGGACTTGGATTCTATTTAATTAATAAAAGAATGGGGGGGTAACCAAAATTATTTTCCAATAAAAAGTTTTTAAAACGTGTCACCTTGACCTTATTTATAGAGATCATTTTATGGAAATGTTACCCCAATGAAGAAACAAATTACTAAGTTCTCATCCTCATTACATATTTATAATCTGAAAATAAACATCAGTGAATACAAAGGCTTATAGATACTCAGACCAGCTTTATACCTTTTAATAAGGAAACATTAGTTTACATTTGTTCCAGTGTTTCTACCTGGCCATGGTGGGGAATGAGAATGAAATGCCAGAAGATAAAATTGATTTTTCACTTCTGCTAGATAATAATGCCTAACATCTATCTTACTTTTAAGATCAAGGCCAGAAACTAAGGCACAGCCTGGAGGGCAAGAAGAAAAAAAACAAACAGAAATGAAATCAAAATCAATATTAAACATTATATCCTAGCCACATATGATTCATGCTGAAGTTAATATTATAGATATAGAACAAAGTTAGTAATATCAACTTAGAATTATTTTCAAGATTAGAGATTTTGATCATTCCCATGTGCCAAGATTACATTTCTCCCTTTCTGGGAGAGTTCCAATACATTACATTGTGTGTGTGTGTGTGTGTGTGTGTGTGTGTGTGTGTGTGTGTGCACGCGCGCGTGCGTGCGTATGTGCATGTTAGAGATTAAACCAGAAATAAAAATCACATATAGGAGATGTGAAAAGTGGTTTTGTTTTAAGGTCACCTTCACATAAGTGTTAGGAAAATAATAATGATCATGCATTAAGTATCTATTGTTTGCTTAGAAAAATAAATTAAAAAGAAAGATATCTCATAATATAGAATTCAAAACTGTATGGAACATTATACCAAAATAATGATCTATTTTTCTTTGCTTTATATAAAACAAAATTCACAATGACATTAGTAGCATTGAAGAATGAACAGGGAATGAAAAATGTACATTATTTCCCTTTATGCCCTGTCCTTATAGAATCTTCCCGATTTAGATGCAGTCATATGCTTCACAGCCTTAAAGCAAGCATTATGGCCTCAGGAATACTTGTGTCAGAGCCTGTCCTAAAATGATGTAAGACTTCTCAGTGTGCTTGTATTTTAGATGGGAAATAATACAATTATAATGCTCATTGTGAACTTTAGAATTGTGAACATTTAATGTACTTTTATATTCAAAGAAAAAAATTAAACCCCTTCTCAAAATCACAGTTGGCAAACTTCCAGAAATATGACTGCAAGATCTGACTTTGAAGGGGTTATAACACAACATAAAATTCTCAATAATCACTCCTAGTATCCCCTCATACTTTCTACATGTGAAGCATTGTGCTGCAGTCTTGGGTACTTCCTGTCAATAATATGCTGCAAAACCATGATTAGCAACCCCCTTGGTTACCAAGCATTCCCATGGAGACACCAAGTCTGAGTGATGTAAAGTAAGTGGCCCAATGTTCAATAGACAGTAAGAGAACCTGTGGTTCAAATAAGGCAGTCAGAGTCTAGAGTCCACATTTCTAATCACCCCTGTGAATAATGCTTCCTTCTTATATCAATGATTTAGTTAGGATGGCAGAATTCCTTTGCATCTTAAAAAAATAAACAAGTAGTTCTCACTATTTGAATGGTGCTTTATTTTTTTCCTACAAAAGACATAACTTTACACTGCATTTTCCCTAGTTCTTTAACCTGTCTTAGTAAATTTTTTTTTTATTTTTTTACCATTAAAAAATAGAACTAAATGCTTAAGTCATAAAATGGGAAATGCACTAAAGAAAGACTGATCATTACAATTGGAAGCAAAAATAATAAGTTCTGAGGCTGAGCATGGACTCCTTCTCCTGGGTGTAAAGTGCTACACAGTTGTTCCTTGATAATCTGAGGGATATTGGTTTCAGGAACCCCTGTGGGCCCTGAAATCACAGACACTCAAGTCCCTTATATTAAATGGTGTAGTATTTGCACATAACCTATTCAATCCTCTCATATTTTTTTTAATCATCTCTAGATTACTTCTAATACCTAATACAATATAAATACTATGGAAACAGTTGTACTGATATTTTGTTTGGGGAATAGTCATAAGGAAAAATAATCCGTTGCATGTTCATACAGACATGCTTTTCCCAAATATTTTTTATCTGTTTTTAGTGGAATCAACAAAGGTGGAATCTGTGGATTCAGAAGACTGACTGCACTTGAGAATTTAGGATCATGGATGTAGTTGCCAACATATCCAGTAAGAAGCTGCTACAAACTTTAGGGTGCTCCCTGCTGAAACACCCTGATGAAGGTAAAATGCACTGCCCCAAACAAAAGGAGGAGATCAAGATGAAGAAGATTTTAAGCAGAAAATAATCACAGAAATTTCAGTAGAAATGTGAGTGCTATAATTTGAATCTAGAATGTCCCCAAAGGCCAATGTGCTAAAGGCTTGTTTCCAACAGTGGCACTATTGGAAGGCTATATAGTACCTGTTATGGTTTAGATATTATGTGTCCTCAAAAAGCTTATGTGTGAGACAATGTAAGAATTGTTAGAGGAGAAAGAAATGACTGTGTGATCAGAGCCTTAACCCAATCAGTGAATTAATCCCCTAATAGGATTAACTGAGTGGTAACTGAAAGCTGATAGGGTGTGGCTGGAGGAGGTGGGGCACTGGGAGCTTGACTTTGGGGTATATCTTTTGTATCTGGCAAGTAGAGTCTCTCTCTGTTTCCTGATTATCATGTGAGCTGCTTCCCTTTACCACATTCTTCCACCATGATGTTCTGACTCATCTTGAGCCCCAAGGAATGGAGCCTGCTGTCATTGACACCTCAGAAACCCTGAGCCCCCAAATAAACTTTTCCTCCGCTACAATTGTTTTGATTAGATCTTTTAGTTACACAGCAAAAAATAAAGCTGACTAAAACAGTACCTTTAAGAGGTGGGAGCTGGTGGGAAGGCTTTCAGTCTTTGGATGTGAGCCTTGAAGGGTATCCTGGGACTCCCTGACCCTTTTTCTTACTCTCCTTTTTGCATCTTGGTCACAAAGTGACATATGTTGACAAGAACTGCCACCATGATTATGAGGCCTCAACCAAAAGACACAAGAAATAGGGCTGATCTATCATGAGCTAAAACCTCCAAAATCATGAGCTAAATTAAACCTCTTCCCTTTATAAGTTGATTGTCTCTGGTACTTTTTACAGTAACAGAAAACTAACAGGAATAAATGGAAACAGAATACCTTGTCAGGAAGCTCTTCCAGTAGGGCTAGAATCCGTGAGCATCCTCACCAGGCTGCCCATTGCACTCCAGGTCTTGACTTCACATCATAGAGCAGTACCTTCCCCGAATGGCACTCTGGCTCATGGAACAAAAGTGCTCATTATTGAGTAAATGTGAAATAATTAATAGGCAATCAGAATCACTGAGAAACAGCTCAGAAAATTGAAAACTTTGCCACTTAACTTTAAAAGTCCTCTGTTTCTTCTACAAGCCGAGTTTGCTCAGCTGTTGCTCTGAACCACTCATCTATGCACCCCACCCTCACCCAAGTTTATATACAGAAACCTAAACCCCATGGGGATGGTACCAGGAGTTGGGGTCTTGGTGAGGTCATGAGGGTGAAGCCTGTAAATTGAGATTAGTGCTCTTACAAGAAAAGAGAACAGAGAACTTGCTTCCTCTCTCCCTGAAGCCCAGGAGAGAGTTTCTCAACAGATAGGGGATCTGTTAGTATCTCAACCTGATGTATTCTCACAAGAGTAATATATATTCTCATATTTTCCTATAAGAGTGATTTCCCACTTTCCAGAACTGTGAGAAATAGATGTTTACTGTTAAAGCATTCTATGACAGCAGCCCAAACTGAGGAAGACAGGTGGCCATCTGAACTGTCTTTGTCTACAACTACAGTGTGGTCACGTTGGTCATTTTAAGTGCTACTATGAGCACACTCAAAGAGAAAAAGGGAAATCAACTGCCTTTCCCTTTAAGGTAGGAGCTCTTCCTCAAAAAATTTTAGTTCAATTGCGTGCTCTGTGACATTTTACATGACAAGTATACCCCCTCCCAAAAAAAAGAGGCTGCAAAGAGGGGAAAATGTAGATTCCAGTACTATATAGGCCTCCCCGATCCTGATGCTGTTATTTATAGCAGCATTTTGTTGAAATTCCCTAAGCTGCTTCTCTTTCTGTGAAACTGGTATTTGAGAAGCGCTCCAGGGAGAGGCTCCCAGGCACCTCAGAGCTGGCTGGGAGATTTGCACAGACAGCTCCCACTGGTGTCAAAGCCCCCATCTGGGTGCACAGTGTGGATGCGTCCTCTGCTCATCCGCCCAGTCTGGATGTGAATGTGTGGAATCTGGAACACACATGTCAGCTTTTCCTCTCAGAGGGGAAGCACAACCTGCGGGGAATGATGAGGAGGGTGTGTGAGAGTGTGTGTGTGTGTGTGTGTGTGTGTGTGTGTGTGTGTGTGTGTGGAAGAGCTGATGAAGAAAGATCCTAGTCAATTTTCCTGTTTCAGTTGTATCCAAATGATGTTGCTCTTCCTTGTTACCTTATCTTGATGGTGGATACCAGTTCCCTATTGAACATGGTTCTTTGCTATTGCTGCTGCTGCAATTTCAACTGATATTCTACTGGACAACACACCTCACTTTCATTTTCATTTTCACAGACTCCCATGCCCTGATTATAGAGAGAGAAGGGGCTTCAGAACCTCACACACAAGGGTTCAGACACTGATGCCCCGTGGTCCATCATTTAACCATATTTATTGAGTCCCTCCTATGTATCATACACTGAAAAGACATGACTATGTGAGTCTTGTTTTTTTTTTGGCATTGAAGTTATAATGAAGTAACAGAAAATACCCAAGTGAAGACACAGCAAGGTGCAAGGGAGAGCTCAGGGCTCTGAAGGAAAGTAACCTAGGATGAACAGGGAGGCTACTGAGAGGATGACCCTTGAGCAGGGACCTGAGAAGAAGGTGGGCCAGGGGAGCTCTGAGCAGATTGTGCATCAGATGAAGTTGATGGTCCCTTCCTGTACCAGGAGTGGGGTATTCCTGATGAGGAAGAGTGAAGAGATCAACGAAGGTGAACAGATGGAGTAGGAGGCACCGTGAGATTAGGTCACTTTGGCAAATCACCTTTGAGCTTTAATTTTTAACTAAACAATAAAAGTACTAATACATAATTTGGAAGAATTTACTTTAAGATCTACAGCAAATTTTTCCATGGGCTTATTATATGCCTGGTTCAACATAAGAGAGCTAGTTATTTTTCATGGTTATCCTCCCTCTCTACCCTCTGTGCCTAGTTCTGTACCTCCCTAGGCACCTGACATGAACTGCACTTACCAGCTTCCTCTGCAGACTGACCACAGGCTTGGGAAGGAAGTGGAACATTTCTTTTCACCTCCAGTATTGCTGCTGCATTTCTGGCAATAGCTGCACTTTCCCAAGTACCAGACTCTTAGAGGAAGTCCTTCCTCCATGGTTTCAGTTTTTTGGATCTTTCAACACTCTTTCCCCTGGTCAGTCAACTTTATGGATGGCAATTGCTTTCTACAGTTGACCATCTCTGAGAAGCACCTTTCTTTGTGTTTGCTTTGTTTGCGTCACAAGCTCTGATCTCAATTCTGTAGGTAACATTACCATTACATTTTCTTAATTTGACAAAATTATAATTAACCTAAATATTACTTCATGTACTTATCTCTTTTTTTGTAATGTAAAATTTCTCCTCTCAGTGATTTTCAAAACGAACATACATTATTATTAACTAGCTACCACATTCTGCTGTAGAGCTGTGTGACTTCCTCATAAGAATACAGATTGTTAAATTTAGGGCAAGACAAGGTAAGCACTTTCCTTCAAAATCATTAATTTAATTATACCTTTTGCCAGCTAATGTGAGATTCACAGGTTTCAGGAATTAGGTATGAACCCATATTTTGACGGGTTCACCATTCAACCCACCATACAATGTCATGAATTTGGGTTCTGATTTATCTCCAAAACTTTAAGAGAATAAGGCTCAGTCTGAAGATCAGGATTAAATGTTGACAAAGATAAGCAGAACATAGTTTGCTTTTCATAGGAAATAAGGCAAATTAATATTGTATAGTCCCTAAACTTCCATGTGTTTATCTTTTCAGGTGATGGAGCAAGACACTGTGTTATGTATAGCTGGTTTAACACTGAACAACCCTGCTTTTGTATCCTAACCTTGACCTTCTTACCTTTTCTTCCATTCTAATCCCTTTTAATCCCATCTCAATCTAGGTGTTAGATTGAGATGCATTTGTTCATTTCTTCAATTTCTAAAAAAAAAAAAAAAAAAAAAAAAAAAAAAAAACCAGCCACACCATAGAATCCAAGAATGAACTCTTTCTACTTCTTTACTCCCAAAGAGTTTTTGCCTAGCAATGTAAAGCATATTCAAGTCATTTTCAGAATTTTCTGGGGAAAAAAAATAGGAGGGGACTAGAGAAAATGTCTTGCTTTATCACCTGAAAAAGTAAATACATGGAAGTTCAGGGACTATACAATATTAATTTATATCCTATGTAAAGCAAACTATGTTCTGCTTATCTTTGTCAGTATTTAATCCTGATCTTCAGACTAAGCCTTATTCATTTAAAGTTCTGGAGAAAAATCAGAACCCCAATTTCATGATGACACTTCACACATCATCAAAATTAAAAAAATACAAATTTTCTAAAATATCTATACTTCTATTCTGAAGAACCCTATCCAGTAGTCCTCTTTTATTTTCAATCATACCATGAGAAATGTATTTGCATGACATGGTAAAAAGAGAAGGATCTGATTTTTCAGCATTTCTTCTTCCTCAAAGGAGGTAAAGGAAGATAAAGAAAGCAGTTTAACCAAAGCTTTTCTGGCCCTCCACTTCCTGTTCTGTTAAATGTAGGGAAAAGGAGCTGTTGTCTTTCTCCCAAATAGAAAGCTTTTATTCTATACTGACCTCAGTTTGAATGCTGTATCTCAAACAAGTAAATGATACTTTTCTTGAAAAAAAAAGGCTTTTATAAAAGTTCAAAATATTAAATTGCTCTAAAATTGATTTTTAAAAAATCTGAAGAAATAGCTCTACTATCTTCAGGCCAACATTTGTAAATTACTTTACCTCTTCTTTAAGAATTCAAAGGAGACTAGTGTTGTTTGTCTCCTTTCATTTGGCTTCATTTCGATCTCCCACTGTGCACTGTAGGGGTAAAGAGCACCATAAAAAAAGGAAGAGAAAATAAACCAGATGATCAATCAGAGAACTGAAGCAGAGGGTGGCTTATTTATTTATTTATTTTTCCCTTTAACCCAAAAATCCAGGTGCTAATTATTCTGCAAACCTTCCTGCACGTGGCAAAGGGATAAAGATTGAACAAAGCTTGATACGGTGAGTGGATGAATGAATGAACAAACAAACAAACCAACAAAATTATTTGTTTGAAAGTTTCTTCATGATTTCATCCTCAGCTGCACAGGAAACTTTTAAAAATTTTTCTGATGCAACATCATCTTTTACAATTGCTTTTGAACAAGTCCTCAACTTTCTCATTTCAGTTCTGTCTGCCCTCTGTTCCCAGTGCTACTTCTTGTAAGAACTGTTACTTCTCCAGAACCCAGAAAATTATGTTCCCTGTACAAGTTTTCAAAATAACATCTCTCTGGATGCTTAGGTTTTTGGTCAGGCTGCTGGTAGCCTTCTGGGTTTAAGACCCTGTCACGGTAATTTCTCCACAGAAAACAGGTTTTGAACTGAAATATCCTGAAGCCTAATTGATTTGGTTTTTTGCTGCACAAGTGAGCAGCCCTAGGGAAAGTCATTTCATTACTACATTTAAAACTGCAATGATGATACCTACCTCCTCTCCAAAAAGATGGCATTTCAGTAAAGACCTGAAGAAAAGGAAGGAGTAAGTAGTACAAACCTATTCAATTATGAATCTGTTCATACCAGGGAAAATATAGAAAGCAGTAATATTTATTTTGAATTGCTTTCTTACTTCGCCAACTACCTCTGGCAAGCTAGAGGAGCTATGGGCAGGAGTAGCTGATCCCAGTCTGCAGTTCAGACCCTCCAGGGAGCCTGACTTCATCCACTGCATGGCTCTGCAGTCTTAGCTCTCCAGTGCTAGAGTGCTTGCTGGAGATAACCACTGTTACCCTCAGCAAGACCTTGTCTCAAAATTTTAAAAAAATAAAATAAAATAAAAGGACTGGGGATGTAGCTCAGTGGTAGAGCACACTGGATTCAATTCCCATAGTAGTAGGAATAATAATAAAAATAATTGTTCACTCTGACATGGATGACAGTATGTCTTGAATCAGGAAAGAATATTTGTATGCTCAAGTTGAGTCTGTAGAAAATATAAAAATAAGTATAAGGAGTGACTTTCGTGTTATATTTGAAATACTATAAATGTTCCTTGGAGAATTATCTACTTTCCTATGTAAGATTTCTTCTCAGAGGTGGTCTCTTGTTGCCTGTCAAATCTCCAGGGCCAAGGAAGTGTCAGAACATAGTAAACCATCAACATATTGTTCATTCATAAATCATTTATTGGCTGTCTATTACGCAACAATTTTTTTTCCTCGGCCTTAGGATATAATAGTATAATAACAAAAAAACAAAGATCAGAGACAATGCCCTTGTGAGGCCCATACTCCAGTTCATAAGAGTATAAGGGTAAAGCTGGGTGCAGGGGCACACACCCATACTTCTAGTGATGTAGGAGACCGAGGCAGGAGGATGGCAAGTTCAAGGCCAGCATAGGCAATTTAATTAGACTATGTCTCAAAATAAAAATAAAAATAAAAAACAGGAATGTAGCTTAGTGGTAGAGCATCCTAGGTTCAAACTCCAGTACCACAAAAGGAAAAACCAAGAAAAAAAAGTAAGTGTGAATATTAAATTCTCCTTTTCCTTAGTTCGAGGCACCTTATGACCATTGTTTATTCTGAACTTATCACATATGACCATTGTTTATTCTGAACTCATACCTCTGGTACCCACATTTGCTGATAATGTCTTCCCCCTGCCTTCCCATTAGCTGTGTACTGTGCTCTTACAAAGTCAATGTTCTAATAGAGGAAGACAAATAAGAAACAAACAGATATATTTAATGTGATAGTTCTATGAAGAATAGCAAATAAGGTTGAGTGACAGATCCTACTTCCGAGGCAATGGCTAAGAAGTCCTCTCCAAAAAGATGGCTTTTCAGTAAAGACCTGAAGAAAAGGAAGGAGTAAGTAATACAAGCATTTGGGAACAAAGCAACAGTAAACTCACAACCTCATAGGCACTAGCATGTGTGAGACTATCAGTCAAGAGCAAGAAGATATCCATTCTTCCAAAATGAAATGGCTTTACACAGGGAAATTGTAGTATGAAAATAATTTCTAAAAAGCATTTCCAGATTAGGATTGGTTCATGTCTCACAGTGACTGTATAATAAATGCATTTTATTATTGCTAAAGCATAATTTCCCAAAAAGTAAATTCCTGACTCCCAAGCAAGTATGAAATGAACCTTTGTCAGAGACAGTATTCAATTCCTTAATTAATAAGATAATCATAGTTAAGAGATTAAGATTGATTTAAAGAGTATTTATGGAGCCAGGTATTCATAGTTAATTTAATTTAAAGAAATAAGGATATGATAGCTGGAGTAGATACAAAACTGGTTATTGTTCTACAAGGCAATAAACTGAAATTTGGGATACTTTTTTTCTGCTAGAGAAAAATTCTTTTTTTATCTCTACTGAAAATCTGCATGTTAACATAGAATTTCACTAAATTGAGATCTTTAATAAATTCTAAACAAGGCATTGGGTAGGTTCATTTGACTTTATAACACTGGATGATATGCCATGCACCATTTGCCTTACTTACGTCAAAGCTTTGGATAGATTTTTCTTAATACAATCTAATTTTCAGGGAAATATCTTTAAAAGAATAAAGACAATATGTGCACGATTATGTTATATGTATTAGTTTCAGCCATCAATAAAGTTTGAGCAATGTGAAGGTTCATATTCATAAAACTTAGTTGAATAAAGTTCTCCTTATCCCCCAATAATTCTACTGATGCAGTAATCTTTTTTGTTTGTTTAAACAAGTTTCGGTTGGAATTTGTCTCTTCTGCTGAAAGCACAGTCTTCATTGGTAGCAAACCAAAGCTCAGAGGGACAGCTACTTGAGTTCATTTTGTTCCAGACTTTGACCCAGTTCTTACTTAACAATTCACTTCTTATCCCAAACACACTACTTGACCAGGAGTTTTTTTTATTGCTTAGGACTAATTAATTCTACACTGACCCATTCATTTCTTATAGACCCAGATTCTCTGTAAAGAAGTGCATAGGAATTCTGCTCTTCTCATTGAGGATTGTCTAGGTCCCAGGTCTTCCTAACTGTGCAAAGGAAGTTAAGAGAATGAAAGAGAGCTAAGCTTTTGTATATTTCTGATTTTTTTTTTTAATGCAAGCACATTTCCCTTTCCAGCTGGTAGCATCCGCCCTTTGGTTGCTTCCTGGACAGTAGTACACACGCTAGGAATGAAAAACATTTCCCAACTTTTTCTTGCAAGGGATTGGTAGAGGTCACAGGTCTTCAGTGACTTTTATCATATCACTGAGAGCACTTCCTTTCTCCCTGTCTTCTCTTACTTCATCAAATGCCTGCCTCCTCCTTCATTGTTTACATATCAAAGACATGAAGGATCATAAGGAAACAATTACCCTCTCATGTCAAGGGGGTGGGTGGAAAGCGTTACACCATTAAAAGTGAGGGTAATCATTAACAATTACTCTATATGAATTGAGATGCAATTTTATTAATGTCTATCCACCACAGAGATTTATAAGCTTCTGCAAACTCCCCAAATAAAGGATAATAACTAGCTTCAGCAACACAATAAATTCCATCACCAAAAGTAACTAACTCCTCTCTTTAGACACAGCTACTCTGTTCAATCCAGGGCTAGATTTGTGCCCTGCAGCAAAAGAGCTATTCCTCAGGCAACATTATAAACTAGGCCTATTCCTTTGACCAGGCTGCTCTGTGAAGTCATTTGCAATCCATTTTCTTTTAATTGGAAACAAATTAGTACTGTCTGGAGAGAACAATGTGAACATTGAACCACAATCTTTTGGTGGAACACACTACAAACGGAATGAGGAATTTTTTTTTTAACACTTCCTTTTTAGCTACAACTTTCGAGCCTCCTATTATTTTATGTGGCCTCTAGGGTTCCACTACAAGCAAGCCATTAATGCTAATGTGAAAATCTTGCAATGTTTGGAATAAATTAAGTGCATGCCCTACCATAATTATTTTACAGGTATTACCTCTTTGCTGGCTGGGCTGTGAGCAGAGGCCAACAGGAAACTTTTTTAATCATCTGGTAGACATTAAGCTGAAAGCATCCCTGTCTGTGCCCATTGCTTAAACTCTGTTTAGTAAACAGAGCTAACTGCTCTGACTCCTCTTTGAAATAAGTATATAAATAAAAGGCTGCCACCGCTGTGTGTATTTTCATTTATGAAGCTTCTAACCACTGGGTTGTGCCACCATTAAATGTGTGGGCTTTGGAAGTGACTTGTGCTGAGGATAAATGTCAATTAGTGCCCATGGGACAGAGGACCAGCCAGCTACCTACTGCTTCAAGAACATGACGATCCCTTTATAGCTTCTACCATTCAAAGGTTAGTTTTCAAAGGAAGCTGGGGTTAGGTAAGACATCAAAGCTTTCTTTTACTTAAAGACCCTGGCGTCAGAATAACCAAAAGTCCTTCTTAGACATTCAGATTCCTAAACTTCATCTTGCCCCTGACCTTCTGAATCAGCATAACTGGATATGGACCCCAGATTTGACATTCTTAAGCACCCCAGGGTGATTCTGATTCACAGGGGTGATTAGAATCACTCACTGATGAATCCTTAAGCACTTGGAATCACTGGGTGATGTCTCTTATTCACCTCTTTCTCCCCAGCCACAGTCCCCCGAGTCTTAACTCATTTCCCAGACTTGCTCTGGAACAAGGAGAAGGAAACTTTATGGTCACATTCAAGGCATATATTTAAAGGTTGCTTTATTACAAATAATAGTTTAGCCAGTTTTGTGTGTTAATCTGGAAATATCAAAGCCAGGTTGGTAAATCATTTAGAAAGAATTAAAAGATTTATCTCCCCTACTAGAGAGCAGTTGTAGTATCATACACAGTAGTCTGAGTGGATTAACACCTTAGGGGGACATAAGACACAAAAATAGTAATACTTATGTGATTCTCAGAAATGCTATCATATCTTGCTTTATCAGAATACATCAGAACTCTGAAAGTGCCTTCTGAATCAGCTTGTAACACCCTGAAATTTCTGATCCAGGCCTTGGGAGCTGTGTACCTTCACAGAAGGAGAGCATGACCCTGCTAAGCATGCTGAGCACTAACTACTGGTTTCCACCTCTATTAAGTGCTAACTATCCCTACCTTTAGGATCTGAAAATTAGGTTGGCCAAATTATAACATATGCATGTATGAGTATATCATAAAGCATTTCAATTTTATATATAACTACAATGTACCAATTTAAAAATAAATAAATAAATAAATAGAAGGAAATCCAACAGAATAGAGGAA
Organism: Ictidomys tridecemlineatus; assembly: GCF_052094955.1. Classification (NCBI taxonomy): domain Eukaryota; kingdom Metazoa; phylum Chordata; class Mammalia; order Rodentia; family Sciuridae; genus Ictidomys; species Ictidomys tridecemlineatus. The sequence goes on from NC_135481.1 coordinate 106,612,176, forward strand.
GGGGCTTGCGGGAGGTGTTAGAGGGAGGCAAAGGAAGAAGGTAGTACTGGGGCTTAAATGGGGAAACCTTTGTTATATGCATTCATGAATAGATCAAAATGAACTCCACTATTATGCATAACTACAATGCACTGAAGATAAAAATAATATGCAAAATTTCCCCCAAAGGCTCACGTTTAGAGAGATATCATTTAATCCAGGACAGTAGCTTTTGTTTTAAAATCTAAGCATGTAAAAAATAATGCAATGTGTTCTTCACCTGCTACAGCAAAATGGGATCATTTCTCAATTATCACCTAGGATATATATCTTATATATTTCAAATAATTTTCATTATATTTATTACTAAATTAGTGTTTTGTGTGGTTTTAACCCATACTCTGGTATGATTTTCTGACACATTTTAAAATACATAACTGATTATTCTGGAAGATTAGGTGGAGTTGCTGATATGGGTTCAAATTTTATTTAGCTTTTTAAATTCTTAGAAATTTACTGTGACACTGTAAATTTAAGGGTGCATAAAACATCAAAAGATCACTGGACTTACAAAATCAACAAAGTACCTACATATTTCAACTCACATTAATTCTAATAAAGCAAAGAAACAAGAGGCAAAAGTAGTTTTTTTTTTTAAGGGTAGGGCAACAAGTTTTGCTTAATGTATTTTTAACTGCTTTTGTAGAACAGTTACTAAGAGAGAGCCTTTTATGAACTAACACAACACTTTCATTTCTGCTTTCCAGAAGCAGGAGGATGTGGACTCTTTTGCTGAACTTGACTTTGGAATTCAGCCTTGGCGAAACTAGAACTCTCACCCTCCATATCATCCATGACAATGATTTCTGAATGAAGAACATGAGTCATTGCAGAGATTATGAAGATTTACTCTGCATTTTCTTGTTGTAACCTAAATCTAATTCCTGAATTCATGAATACTAAAAAGGGCAGTGACTTTAACTAGTACCTGTTGTGTTATAGCTATGAATTGAGCTCACCAAGAGACTGTAGTCAAAATTTCATGCTACTCTTTGGAGAACATAAAAATAATGTATTTGGATGTTGAAATTTTTGTGTACATTTATGTAAATAAGGTCATTCCAAAAATTAATCCCCCCCTCCCCTCAAATCACTTCATTTGGCAAAAAAAAAAAAAAAAAAAAAAAAAAAATCCTTTCTAAAGTAATACAACCTGTTTTGGAAGATAGATTCTTGTCTTTACCAGGTTTAAAAACATCAAATAAAAGAATGGTTATTATACAATATGCAAATGGTAGGGAATGCCATTTATTCTTAGGGTTACTGAATTGATCTCATCATTTACAAAGATTATAGTAAAAAGATAATACATTAAATTTGAATGAATCAGCTTGGTATTACAGTTATAAGAGTGGGCAGAACTTTCTCTTTCATAAAAAAATTTTCCACTGATTCATTTTTTTTTCCGATTCCCAAAGTAAAGGGGCAAAGAAACATCAGGAAAGGAAACACCCAGCCCATTGCACTGACATTTGTTTGTGTTTTTCCTGCGTTGTGATCTCCCTTTGCTTGGGGAAACTCAGGGCTACACGTCTCTTGACCCCTGCCTGGCCAGCCAACCGGGAAGGGAGCTGGCCCTCATACTGTTGGTGCCAGGGTTTCAAACACTGTCTCTTCTCTTTCCCATGAGTCCAATAAGTGCTGTCTTGTTGAGTCATTTGCCCACTCTCACAAAAGAGGCCTGGTTTCCTTTGAGAGAGATATATACCCTGATGTCCCCAGCAAAGTCAGATTTGGTTCACAGACTATGACTCTTAGGACTGCGTACCCACACACACATACCTACCTAACTCACAAATGTTCTTTCTTCCCGACTCTTGCTGTCTTGACTTTCAGTTTATTGTTGCTGTCAAAAGGAGATAAGCTTATGTTTGTTAAGATTACTTCCTGAAAGCGATCCCATTTTGAACTCATTAAATAAATTGTAACTTTGAAAAAATATAAGACAAAGATTATTTTTGTTTCTCCCTTCCTCCTGAAGTGGTTTGCATTAGTAGAGTTAATAAAATTTCTTTGGTCAAAGTTGTATGTGACTTTTTTTTTTTATCTTCTGTGATTTATATGATAAAGCCACTTCTGTATTACACTTCCTCCTGGTGTCCAGACTTCTCATTACCTTTGAATCACGGTACAATCTCCTAACAAGTCTGAAATTTAATTAGAAACACGACTTGCTTCATTATGAGCAGCTCTGAGGTCCAGCTCTTTTCTTTTATATCTGATAGTAGCTGCCATTAGACTTTAGCCTATTTCATTTATGGGCAAGTATTTCAATTGTTGGTACAAAGGTTCAAATCCATCAACCAAAATATTTCTTAAGAATCTACTGGGTATCCAGAAATCTATTAGCTGATAAGAGAGCAAAGGAGTATAAAAGACTTATTCATTGACCTTGAGGATATTAAAATTAAATAGATAAAACTATTGAAATACTTAAAAGATGGATTTTTGAGTATTTTTTTCTCTAAATGTCATAGCAGTTTTGAGATTTTATAAATTCACACTGGGAGAGCAAAAGAAGAATTTGCAAAGATTTGAGTATTAAGTTGAATTTCAAGATGCTGGGATTTGAATGCATCAAGTTGTGAGGGACAGAAATAGGATGTGAAGCACAGGTTTCAGGTGGCCTCACCATCCTGTGTTGGAATCTGCTTGTCTGTGAAGGAAAGTTGTGCAGGAAACATTGAGAACCCAGGCTGAACAGGCAGTGTTGGTCTAGTTTATGGTGACTTTAAAACCTGGAAAACCACCTTCAATCACGGCCCCTTTCACAGCTGAGTCCTACAGAAGCAGATGTCAAGACAGAGAAGTGTCAGGCATTTGTTGAAGACAGTGCCTTTGAAAGATAAAGAGGGTGAGAGAGCAATAAATAGCAAGAAGATTTTGCAACCACTGTGGAGCTGACACTTGCGGAAAACGAAGGAGGAGGGAAGCTTGTTTAAGAGGAGCCCCTGACTACAGCACACTTCTGAATGTCCCAGGTATCTGTGGAAGATCCCACCTCCCAAACATTCGGAATAGCAGTGTCTGGGTGCACGTTCATTGTCAGAGAGCTGCCGGGCCTCAGCTCCAATGCTGATGCAGACCCTGGAGGAACTGGAATCTGCCCACTGTCAGCTGGCTGTGTCTCCATGGCAAGTTCTCTAATAAGGGCCATCCTCCTGGGGCAGCCAAGGGCTGTTGCTACCCTTAACTGCTATTAAAAACAGGTCTAATCATAGTAGGTGGGATTACAGCCTCTGCACACTGTCTCCAATTTACTTTCCTGAACACCAGACACACTAATCTCTCCCAGCACAAAGGGTTTAAAAATGTCCCTGTTCCCACGGTTCTGGATAGACCCCTTCTCCATAACTGATAGAGGCCAGGAAAAAAAAAAATCTGATGAAAAACTTAATGGATCCAGAATACAAAATTTACAGCATTGGCTTGACATTAATAAATATTTCATTAAATGTCTATTCTATATAAAATTGTTTCATCCATGTGAAAAGTTTAGTATCTCTGAACCTATCATTATGTCTAAAAAGTTTATAGGTTAGACTCCCTCATTCTTTTAAAATTTCCATAAAATGCGCAACAAATTAATGAGAAGTCAAATTCAAAGTTAACCAGCTACTCTTAGCCAATTAATTCCAAAATCAAAATTTTACAGCAAAAAAAAAAATGTATGATTAATGTGGTTAACTGGTACATTTTAATATTTTTATATAATGAGTGAAGGGACTTCCAAAGTGCCTACAGATTAAAAGATTCTAAAATAGCCCAGTTTCAGCAAAGAAGATTCTGGGACAGATAGGAGGCTGTAAGCCACTGTTTTCAGGCATCTGTCTCTTTCACTGAGGGAGTTCCTCTTTATTCATTTATATATTGGGATGTGAGACATATATCTGTGTAGCAAGAAGCAGGCACTCTTTAGGAAGTGCAGAGATAGCAGTAAACTATGAAAACAATTTTTAAAATTTTTCAAAAAGGAAATTTCTGCAGGTAACTTAAGGATAGTTACTGGTTACAAATAAACTAGTATAATAGTCTTGAGACAGTGATAAGTACAACTGAGAAAAATAAAGCAAAGGAGTGAGGGAGAGAGCTAGACTATTTTAAACAAGGAAGCCAGGGGAGGACTCACTGTAGGAGATGGAAGAGAGAGACTAGGAGGTGTCATGAGAAAGCCTTGGGTATGCTATAATGAGATTCCTGATAAATCCAAGAGGAATATGGAGATGCATGTAAAGCAGTTGATGTATACCTGCTTGGAGTTCAGGGCAAGGTCTATGCTAGAGATATAAACTTGAGAGTCATGTATATATAGTACTGAAAACCATTCATTGGATACCTGTGTATTGAACATCAACTGTGGCATTTGGGATGTATGGTAATGAACTATCATGGAGTGGAATACATTAAAATATACACGTTATTTACCTACTGTGATGGTAAATTTTGTATGTTGGCTTGGCTGAGCTACAATGTCCAGGTATTTGGTCAATAATTGTACAAATCTTCATTATTTTGTTTTTGTTTTTTCCGGTACCAGAGATTGAACCCAGGGGTGCTTAACCACTGAGCCACAACCCAACCCTCGTTATATTTGTTATTTTGAGACAGGGTCTGGCTAAGTTTCTTAGGACCTCCCTAAGTTGCTGAGACTGGCTTTGAGCTTGTAATTCCCCTGCCTCAGCTTCCTTAGATACTGGGATTACAGGTGTGTGCCATCTTGTCCTGAGTAACTCTTCCTTCAGTCTCCAGCCTCTTGGTCTTCCCTGCAGATTTTGGACTTGCCACATTTCATTGTCCTAGATAGATAGATGATAGATGATAGATAGGAAGATAGATAGATAGACAGATAGATAGGGACACACACATGCACACACTTGCTCTGTTTCTCTGGAGAACCCTGACTAGAGATAAGGAATAAAAATTAAAACTGGGAATAGGGTACAGTGAATGTATCAAACCTTTATGTGCAGTGGGGGCCAAGAGAAGTTTACTGTATTGACATTTTTAAAAACCTGAAGGAGATCCTTTCATCTTTGGAGATGTGTTTACATTACCCAGAGCAGGGGTCAGCAATAATTATTGTAATGGATAAGATAACAAATATTTTTGGTTTTGCAGCCCATGAGGTCTCTATCACAATTACTCAACACTGTGATTGTAGCACAAAAGTAGCACAGACAATACAAATAAGTGTAACTGTGTTCCAATAAAACTTTATTTACAAAGCAGGCAAAGGGCAAAATTTGAGCTATGAGTACAGGACCAAAATGCTTGGGACCATAAATATTTTTGGAGATTTTCAGATTTGAGAATATGTGCTTATCCATAAAGCTATTTTGGAGATGAGAAACAAATCTAAATTCATTTATGTTTTATGTACCTGTTAAACATATAAGCTGAAGGGTTTTTTTTTTTTTTTTTTTTGTGTGTGTGTGTGTATATGTGTGTATGCTGCTAGAGACAAAACCCAGGGCCTCATGCAAGCTAGGTAAGTAGTCTTCCACCGAGCTATACCCCCAGCCATTGAAATTTAATACAATATTTTTAGAGTACATGCATTTTGACTGCTACCTGTTGCATGAGGTCAAGTGTGGCATTTTTTACTTGTGTACCAGGTTGGTGATTTAAGTTTTAGATTTTAGACCACTTTGGACTTTAAATTTTTGGATTAGGAAGGCTCAATCCATAGTACTTTGCAGTCCTTTCCCTGAGAGTCAGCAGAGTGAAAGACAGAGCTCTGGGCTACAGAAGAAGTTACCAACCAAAGAAATGAGCTGGCATAACAAAGGAGGGGAAAGCCAGTGGGAGAATCAGAAAACCAGGAGAGAGTGTATCTAGAAGAGAAGAAATGTAACATTCTTCAAGAAAGAGTGAATGCTCGCCCAGCTCAAAGACAGCTGCAAAGGCAAGTAAAATGTGACCTGACACTTGATCACTGAATTTAACTTAAGATCTAGCTAACATTGGTAGGATGCCCACATCTTCTAGTGTAGAGATAATCATGCGCTCCACATAGATCTTTCTTCAGGACTGACATAACTGCCCTTCTGCTATGGAGAATTTCCACTATTTATGGTTCATAGCTGCATCCCTCAATAGAAATGCTTGTCTCTGTAAGAAAGTTTGTCTACTAAAGCCATGTCACCACCTAATAGGGAGGCACAGCTGTAGTGTGGACACAAAGGCTATCCTCTGGCTGAATTTGGGATGGCAAGGAAGGTCCAACCCAGCTATGGAGATTTCCCATAGAATTGGTTGAATGTCCCACATACCCACATGGAGCACCCCCAGCTGCTCAACCTGGCGTTCTTCTATGTCTTACAGCTGTGTGTCCTGGAGCATTCTCCAATACCATCAACCTTCTGTAGGAAATTTCCCATTTCAATGTCTGTTTCTCTGGAATCCAATCTGTGACATAGTGTTTGTCATGGTGGGTTCGTTCTTACTATCCTAATATAATTGTACCCATTTCACTAGCAGATAAACTATGCACAGATAAACTATGCACAAGCTAGATAGGAGCTATCTTCACAAGAGAAATTTGGTGGCATACCAGACTGGTTGGGAGCTTGGGAAGATTTGAAAAAGAGGAACCAGAGGACAGGAATTGTATATGAGAGTATAGATCATTCTTTAAAGAATCTTTTCTCAATATAGAACAAAATAAATCAGAGGGTCAGTGCAGTCAAAGGAGACTTTTGTTTGTTAAAATGAGCAGATATATGATGTATACTTTTACTAATAGGAATGATCTAGTGAGGAAGGGAAAATAAATTCTGTAGTAAGGAGTGGACATTAGTTATGATAATTCCCTTGAGAAGGTGGTAAGTATAGGAGAGAATTCACAGGTAGAGGAGTTGGACCAAGATGGGTTCATAGCCAGTTCTCCACTATGGAGAGCAGGTACAAGGCACCACCTTGGGGATGCAGGTAGATGGGACTGTGGGGACATTGTTCACATCTCTTTCTCAGTGTATTAGGAAGAATGATACTGCTGTGCTCCAGAATTATAGAATAATCCTGCATTATTTTAATCCACCAAGTTTGTAGTAATTTGGTGGAGCAGAAATGAGCACCCCGACTTTCCTAATCCTATAGTCCCAGAAGCAGAGATGCAGTAAACACATGATCTTATTCATATTCCTACAAGTGGTTTCACAGTTGTTAAAATTATTTTTAAAATATTAACTTTATTTAAAAATAAACCAAACCAACAGAAATCAGTGGTTTGAATATTCACTTCTTTTGTATAATTCCTCTTGCTCATCATTCCAGTTTCCTGAATTTCCTCCAAACCAGGAAAGGAAATAACCTTAAGCTCACGTGTTTGGGAATCAGTCATTGCTTGAATTTGATTTCTGAACTGGATTTCAGGGTCTTTGCTCAAAAAAAAAAAATGAGCCACCAGTTCTCATGGATTCTTAATGAGGTAATTTATAAAAATGACTTAGTCCAATATATCTAATGCACACAGTGAGCACCACTGCTGTTGGTCCCCTGGTGTTTCCTGTGTAAGCAATTGGCTAAAAGCATTGGTGATCGACTAAAACTACTACAGGATTCTACAATGAATTTTTATAGATTTCCCCCCAGAAAATACACCAAATATTGTAGTCTCAGCGTATTCAAAATCTATCTCATCTCTTTTCCCTAAATCATGGATTTACCCAACTGATAAAGCAGGATGAGACCAACCTCCTCTCCCAAGTACCCACATTGTGATGTCCAGAATATGTGTGAATATGTTATGGTAGCTTCAAAAGGGAAGAGGAGGCAGCAGATAGAATTAAAGTTGCTAACTAGCTGATCTTAAAATAGTGATATTATTTTGGATTATCTGAGTGGGCCTGATGTAATCAAACAGATCCATGGGAAAAGAAGAATAAGGCAAAAAAGGAGAGTCTGAGTCTGAGAGATGGCAGAGTGAGGAGGCTCCAGTGGACCTTGCTAGCTTTGAAGGCAAAGAAAAAGGGCCTTGAGCCCCAGAAAGCCAGTGGCCCCCAGAAGCTTCAAAAGGCAAAAGAAAATATTCTGCTCAGAGTCTCCACTAAGAAACTCAGCCCTGCAGACATGGGATTTTACCCAGGTTAGATAGTAACTGACTTCCAGAATTGTAGGACAACCCTGCATTATTTTAATCCACCAAGTTTGTAGTAATTGGGTGGAGCAGAAATGAGCAACCTGACTTTCCTAATGCTGCTGCTGCCATCTCTGGAATGGAAGGAGTGAAAGATTTAGCAAGGGAGATCTCTCCCAATCTCTTCTTTTTCCTCCCATAGCTTAGAGTTACCTGGGTAGAGTATTAATCACCTTCCAAAGTTTCCAGGTCTCTGACCTGGCACTCAGAGTCTTGAGATTCCTGCAACAACTGATTTCCCCCCATTTTTTACTCCTGATATTTTATCTGACTGGGATAATTTCCCCCCATCTCTCCGCCATCAAAATTCCATCTCTCTTGAAATTTGTCATTTTTTGAATATTCTTTGTCCTCATCCTCACTCTTAAAGAGGAATCCCCTCCCAAAGTGCACTGAATATTTAAATAACCACTTAATAAATAAAGGTTGAATGCATTAATACCCAGTTTGCTTAAAAACGAGCTGTGTCTACAAATCCACTAGAGGTTACAAGTCTCAAGAGTTTCTAAGATATTTTAACAAGGAGCACAATGATTATGTGTGTGCTTTTCCAGCTGGTATTTGAGCTGAAAATATATAAGATGAGGTGATTTTCAGCATCATCTGGTCTACAAGTGATGATATTTAGGTTTTATTTAATATCTTTGTTTAAAGGCTTAAACACCATGCATTATAAAAGACTCACAAGTAGAAACTAAGATAGTTAAAAGAAAGAAGTATAAGGATTTTTTTTTTAATCAGTGAACCCTGAATCAGTAGAGGAACAGCAATGTGGAGGAGGGTAGTTAAAGAAACAAAGTAAACAATTAAAGTATGCAAAATGTTGAGATTAATCTCTGCAGAGGCCCATTTTTCATGTCAGCAACTCAAATAGCTTTCTTTCCCTCCCTGTTTGCAAAAACTATACTTCCTAGGATGGTTAATAGAAATTCAATTATCATGATTGAGTTTAAATTTGTAGACATTCTGCTACTCTGAACTCAGATGTTAATTTGTGTACTTCAATGTATTTGGCTTAAGTGTGAGATGATGTAGAACTTCCTGGATTTGGATATCTGAGAGGGAGCATAATTAGACCAAATGTCATCATAGGATGTTTGAAGAGATTGACTAGTTTGGCTGTGCTGGGAACTGAGATTAATCTGCTAATGGAGGATGCCCTGTTGTGTATTCTTCACACCTTGGTGCTTAGGGGACTGGCCCACCTATCTTGTTAGACTACTGGGGAAAGACACTGGTTATCCATCATTTCCTTAATTAGTTGATAATTAGGGAAGCCACAAGATAAATACACTGTCTTATTCTGGGAGCAGAGAGCAGAGACTTTGGACAATAATGGGAAATGAGAACTAGCTACTGAGTATCTTGCTCATTAGGACCTGTGTTCACAAACTCCCCCTGGTTCTATCCCTCTGCATTTTCATGTACTATCCCCGCAGTGCTCAGGAGTAAGCAAGCTTAGAGCTCAACCTTTCCTTAACTAAGCCGTCCCCTACTAAAGGTAGCCAGTTTGTTCTTCTGATCATCATTATCATAAAAACTGCCATCATGGTCATTGCCAATGTCAGGATTTGCAGAGTACATGCCATCTGCATGCCAAGCCCTGCTCCCAAAGTTAGCTGAAGTCTGAATAATTTATTCTAACAAGAAGATATCAAACTGTACCAGGAACTGTCTGGCAGCAAAGAGGTAAATGGCACACTTAGTCAAACGTTGCTAAATAAAGTTCAGATCCTGATATTTACCTCCTATTATTTAGAAAATCAATTAACTTCTTAATGGCTCAATTTTCTCATCTATACAATGGAATAAATGATATAATCTACCTCGTAGGCTTCCTGAGAGTTTAAAGAAAGAGTTGAACAAATAATCAGATTTCCTAGCAAATATCTAACGGTCTATAAGTATAGGGTAGTTTTCTTATTGTTACGTGCAGGAACAAGGTCTCACCCATTTTTGTATCATTGAATCCAGATTCCTTTCATTCTAAGAATCCTTGATATTTGTAAATAGAAAGAAGGAATAATTGTAAATACTAATAGATATCAATTGACTATGATGGGATTCTGAATAATGGCTCTTGAAAGATGTTCATAGCCTAATCCATGGCAACCAAATATGTTAGTTTATGTGGTGAAAGTAACTTCATAAATGCAATTACATGAAGGACCTGGTGATTAAAATTATTTAGCATTCATTTAGAGATTATCCAGGTGGACCAAATGAAATCCCAAAGATCCTTACAAAAGAAAGGCAAGAAATCACAGTCAGAGAAAGAGAGGATAGGAGAAGTAGAAATTGGAGGATGAGTTTTGGAGATGAACAAGGGCAAGCAACCAAGTATTGAGAGCAAGTTAAAGAAGCTAGAAAAGGAAAGAAAACTGATTCCCCTCCAGGGCTCCCTGAAGAAGTACAGTCTCGCCAGTGTCCTGATATCAGAATGTGTGACTTCCAGAATAGTAAGATAATTAACCTGTGCTGTTAAGCCAGGAAGTTTGCAGTGATTTGTCACAGTACCAATAGGAAATGAATACTATCAGGTTTTAGGAATCATGTAGAGTTAAAAAGGAGAAAAGAACTTTCATTTCCAACTCTCTCTGAGTAATTGTTAGTCTTCTCATGCATCTTCTGGCCCAGCCCACTCAAATTAAAGCTACTGCTGAAAATCTGATTTAATCATTGTTTATGGCCTGGAAAATAATATGTGTTGTTGCATCTTATCTTTTAGATAGCTATTTATATTCACATGGACTTACTTCTTTAAAAATTTATGATGGCATTTGGATTCAAGTCTTTATAGTCTTCAAAGGGAGTCCTCATTGTGAGAACAAAGGTGTTGTTTAAGGGCGGTGTTTTTGGTGGAGCAACTCTCTAGGGATTGGTTTGACAGGCAGTCTCAGGGAGGAAGATTGCTGTGAATGACAAAAATGATTAAAAAATAAACACTTCATTCAACTAGTCACAGGGTCTGTATGAAGAGACTTATAATTTGCAGGTATTTGATAGCAGGGTTCCACCCTTCTACCAAAGCAATCTACAAACTGGCATGTGTCTGGTTGGCATGGTGCTTAACCGAATTGAGAGGATTACTCCAGAAACATCTCTCAAGAAAATTATTTCCGTGTGGGTACAAATCTTGTCTCTCAGTGTGCCTTTAGAATGAACTGCTAAAGAATCTTAAGTGATTTGTTTCAGCACAGACCCCCCACACACCCATCCCAGCCTATTCTTGACTCTGAACATGCAGTAAAATTGGTGGATTGGTCCCTAGACCAAGCACAATAGGATAGATATCAACTCTGTCCCCTGTGATCCCAACTCCTAGTATGTACTTTTCCAACACCTTGGGAACAAACAAGTTCAAATAATCCCAGATTTTTCCTATTACTTGCAGTCTGATTTCCCCACACCTTTCTTACTTAAACATGATTAAAGAAGCAATTTCTCACATAGTTATGTTAGCAGTTACAGGAGTATAGGACTCATTTTAAAATGGCAGCACTCAAGTTTTGCTGCAACTAGAAAAATGGGAATCCAAAGAAAGGAATTGGAAAGTATGACATAAATATTATTTCTGTTTTAAAGATGAATGAACTAAGAGCTCAAGAACTCAGAGCTTCTGAGGTCAAAGTCAAGATTCAAACTCTGGGTGATATGATTCTCAAACGTTAGTATGCAGCCCAACAGTCCATGTTGTAATTCCCTTCTCCATGACACCAAAGGGCAAAGTAACCTGACTTGGATGACCATTACAAGGGGAGGATATGGTGTGCATTGACCAGACCCCACAGAACCCACTAGACAGATGCTTATAGCCAAGTGAGGTTAAAAGTATTAAAAGTGAGCTTTTCAGAGGAGAGCTATTGTCTTAGTTTATTTGGTGTTGCTAATTTTAAAAAGACATATAATTGGAAACTTTATAAGGAATAAAGGTTTGTTTCCGCTCACATTTTTGAAACTGAAAATTCTAGGTTCCTGTGGTCACATTTGGCAAAGACTTCATGGTCCATCAGAACATGCAGATGTCATTACATGCCAGAAGCGTGTGCCAGAGCGGTGAGTGGTATAGGCAGAAAAAGTCAAATAAGTGACATGACATTGTGTCCTAATAACTCAGTCTCACAGTAACTACTCAAGTCCCGTGAAACCCAATCCACTTCCACAAGACCAACAATAACCTCTCCAGAGGGTGGTGCTCCCACAGCTGAAATACCTCCTCCTAGGCCCCACCCTCCTAATGTTTTGAACACTCTCAATTCCATTTCACTATGACCAGCTTTCCAGCACGGGGATCTTTGTAGGAGAAAGCACAACCAAACCAAGGTGCAGACCAAGGCTGTGTTGGTAATGTGTTTTATTTAATAATAGAATAAAATAGGTGAAGATCCCAGAGATAAAGGTCAAATTCCAGTGCTATTCTTGGGAGCAGTGAACCCTGGAACCACTTCAGACCCAGAGCTGGATTTGAAAATCAGCTGTGTCTCTTGGTAGCACTGTGTTGTGAAACAATGTATTCAACCATCTTGCTGGCTCCATTCTCTCATCTGCAAGGCAGGATCATGGGGTACATCCTTTAGGTTTATTAGGTGGAGTAACAAAGGGAGATACTTTAGCACAAGAACTAAGATACTTTAGCACAAGAACTAAGCGCAAGAACTCTCTGGCATTCCCACCAGCAAAAATATGCACACAGGGTCCTGGAAGGGACAACAGTGCTAGTCTGCCCCTGGGCCAATTCCTGGGCCTTCTGACCATCCTAACTTAATCTCACTTTAGTACTGAGGACCCTGTGGGGGAGGTTCTCATTTCCTTTACTTCTCCTTCACAAAACCTGGAGGACCTCAGAGTGTCAATTTTATACCTTTGTGAAACTCTGGATGCATTTAAAAACAACTCCAAAACCAAGAGAAATCACAGAAATGTGTAAACTGCAAACCCCCAGTCTGTCTGTCTACACTGTGATGACAGGAACAGATCAATACTGTCTTAACTGGGTTGCTGAGTTCCCTGGGCTCCAAGAACACAGTTCACAAATGGAAACTGAAAACATTACATCTGGTCTTTTCTCCCAGTATCTCCCCTTACTTCTTTGAAAAGATTACATCTAATTTTGAGACATAAATAACCTGGACAGCACAGCAGTGAAAAAATAATGAACTTAGCTCAGTCCCAGTTCACCTAAGGCTCACTGCACACATTATGTTAAACTCATAAAATATCATTTTATGGTCTAACTTTAACATTCTGCTCCCAGAATCTGAGTGAGGGGTGTCAGTAAATAAGAGGAAAACTATTCAATATGAAGGCAAAGACATAAACATCAATAGCATTTGATTTATAAATCTCATGTTAGGCAGGTATATTTAAAGCCAAGAGTTCTAACATCACAATAGACAATTACTTTTACCAATATTATTACAAATTGTAACTCATTATTGATTCTCTATTTACATGTCCAAAGAAAGAAGTTTTCTTCTTTCTGATATAGAAGTTTGAGGTCTAATCATATAAGAATGTGTAATATCCAATTGAATTAATAGTATTAATAGACTTGCTTAATGTATAGACTCAGGCATATTGTGGCAATTTATTTTAATTTTTCTTGTTTCATTGCCTGTTTATTGTCAATGCGCATATACAATATTTCCAGGAGCTCAAGAAAGAAATGTAAACATAATTAGGTAGAATTGAAGAATGATCAATCATGAGAAGAGCAACTCAGGATTCATAATTTTCTCTATATAACAAATGAATTCAGATTAAAATGTCTTTCGGAAGAAATCTTGTGTGATATTGGAAGCAGTTATATTGTATTTAAATGTTGTATTTAAAAAATTCAACATTGATATTCTTCATTCTCTTTTTTTTCACATAAATAATATAGTTGGTGAAGACTACTGTTGAAATACAGTAATGAATTCTGAGCTACCTTGCGAAACAAATGTTATATAACTTATATAACTTATGTGTTATTTAAATTACCAGTTAGATATAAATTAAAAATGCTTAAGGCTTTTGTAATTCCTTTAATACTACTAAGTGAGTTAAAGCTGACCAATAATTCAATTTAACAAACATTTATTGAGTGCTTACTATGTGCCAGTCTGAGGGAATACTCTGATGAATCAAAAGATACTAAGAGTCAAGAAGGTAACAGAGAGCTGGATGGTCCAAAGAAAAGTTAGCATAAAATAATATATCTAGTTTGGGTTATTCTGCCTTCTAAGTAATATATTAAGTTTTATAGAAATAAGTAATGACAACCACTCACTTACAGTTATCTAATCTATTTGACAAAACATTATTCAAAAAAAAATCAGTCAACAGACCCAGATAGTATATGTCAAATAAGCATTATACTAATGAAGTATTTTAAAAACTGATTGTTAGGAACAGAGAAAGGAATACAAATTTGACCCAGTACAGAAACAATAAACTGTAGGATTTTGAAATAGTCACACACCTAATATTTCACTTAAGCATCCATTTATAGGAATATAGTTTCTAAAAGGTATGTTTGTCCTTAAACAAGTACTCATATTCATTGGAAAAATTCCTTTCTCTTGTAAAATCCCATCTTTTTTTCCCATGTGGATAACAGCTAATTTTCAGAGTGGTTTCTTAAACCCCTTAACAAAGTTATCAAAGCAGATACATTACATTTCCTTGATGTTTGCTATTCAAAGATTGTTCAGTGATAGAATTACAGTCTCCTTCTCTTCCAGACATGAAAAAACATTCTTGCAAGCTGGATTAAAAATCCAGATAAAATAATAATACTAATAATATTTTCTGCATCACATTAGTCTCCCAGCTGTTCTGTTGGTTATCTGGCCTGAATGACAGCAAACAAAGATGAAATGCACTTGAAATGAATAACACATGTTGGGTGTTTATCTCATGCAAAGTGGGCCAGAAGCACTGGGGTTTATTGCTATGACTTTAATAGAGAATTCTTTACATAATGTTACATGAAGTGGCTGGGCTAGCATATACAGTAATTGGAAGAAGGATACATGTAAAAATAAACTCTCCTGATGTTATATATTAGATTCCACAGTGGTCTCGGGGCATGTCTGATGATCTTAATTCATTTAGTGTGCTGGGGCAATTCATTGCTTAAGCTTATATCCTTTCAGTGTATATAAGCTCACTACTGGCTCACATTAAAAAGGAGCTTTGTAAAATGTTTCTTACAAAAATAAATAATTTGAGTACCCAGATATGTAAGAGCTTAATTCTCAAGATCCGGTATATTTAAGATTCACATTCTTTGGGCTTTCAGTCTGAAGCAGAGGAAAAAAAAAAAACCTTCATTATGGTTAAGATATCTGGATTTATAACCAATGGGAAGTGTTTTAAGATTTCTCTGTGCATGCTGACCATGGTGATTAGAATTAGTGGATGGCAGAAAAATCACTGGAAATATGAGCCATTCAAATTAAACATCATTTCCGGATATTTGAAATGACTCATATATGAGGCCATGCTTTATATCTGCAGGCTATGTATGCATTTTTTATTGCTTTCTCTGATTTCAATTTGATTCCAAATTCTGTTTCCATCAGGATGAGTACAAGAACACACACCAAAAAGCCATTTCAAGTAGGCTGGAATTTGTCCTGGTGTGTCAAGAATTGTTCACTGAAAATTTTAATTCTCCTGAGTAGATAAAACAAATGCTGCTATTAACAGTCTAGGCTGTAATCTGAATTTAAAGAAAAATATTTGGATTTCTTTCACAAGGTTTAAATTTTTGTTTCCATGATGTTCATGGTTTATAGAGTCAGTCTTTTCCTTTGTGAGTAAATAAACCTCTTGGGAAGTTTCTATTAGTGTAGCAGACCAAAATGAAGAGAAAAATGAGAAAGCAATTATTTGATAATTATACCTACATCTGGCCCTTGGAAAAACTAAAAAGCAAACACAACCTACTGTCCATCTATTACTCAGTTTTCTCTTCTTACTCTTCTCCAAAACACTCTGTTCACTTGAATCCTCCCTTGTTCCTCTTCCCTAGGGCTCTCATCAGCTAATAGAGGATTTGGGCAAATTCTTCAAGAAATCTTTTGAAAAGGCAGAGCTTATTGTAAACTCTTGGCTCCTGCAGTTATGACCTATGAGCCATAATCAACTTGTAAAATTAACCACAATAATGTAACCCATTAGAACTCAATTAAAGAGCAGTATGTTCTATCTAGATAAACTACCTATCAATTGCATTTCTGGGCTGGGAATTAAGAAAAAGGGAGAGAAATTGTGAGTGATAAAAATTGTTGATGTAGCTCAAAGAACATGAAATGCTTGTCAATGTTATTATACAGAAGGAGACAGCTGTATTTTTCAGAGCCCAAGACTCTTAAATACCACTGACCTGCTCAAAAAGTGGCTTCAGTCTGGCAGTTTATCTTCAGGATGAAAGTGGTCAGCGTGATGTGTTAGCAAAGGTCACTAAGAGTGTTTTTATATCTGTCATACATATGTAGAGCATGTTCTCAGGTTTACACTTGCCCTTTAACTCCCAGTACAGGAAATCTGCTGCTAGGAAAGACTTGTAAAATGTTTATGACATTTAAGCCATGCACAAGATTTCTTATTCAGGAAGAGTGAGCTATAAAATTTGCATATGGCATCCAACATTTGGACCCCAAGTCCCATATTTGACCTAAAATCTGTGCTAATCAGTTGCTACATCCCAGAAACATTTGATTATGCATGCAATGTTTCTCTTTGATACCAAATGCCATATTGGTTAGGTCATCGTTGTTCTCTGTTGTCGAGTTAGATAAATTATAAATTATATAATCACCCTATCTTCTTGAAGTCCATCTTGTCATTAACATGTATAAAGGGCTTTTTACTCTGGAACATAAAAAGTTTTGTTGCTTAGAACTGCAAACTTACTTCCAGAAGAAACTATATGAAAATATCAAAAGAACAAGACTATGCTGGGTGCTATGCCAAAACATCATACTTGTATTTCATGGGCTTGTATTTCATTTCCATTAATGTTTGGCAATCACATTTATATTTATTTGAAACCAAACACTATTATATAGTAAAAAAGTGATGGTGAAATCTTTAGAGGAAGAGACTAGTGGGAAGACATGTGCATGAAACAACTCTCAAATATCCCTTGAGTTCTCACAAGAGGAGCACTATAAAAGGAACAAGCCTTGCCCCTCTCATCCACTCTGCTTCTGATTGCAGATATAATCACTTCCTTGCTTTCCCACATACTTCTAAAATTGCTACCCATGACATAAAATGAGGCAGCCTCTCTCATCACAGAGCCCGTACTATGCCATTTGGACTTTGTACTTTCAAAACTTGTGAGCTAAATAAACCTTATTCATAAGAAGCCTCTGTTAGGTATTTCATTGTAGTGATGCCAGGCTATTATGACCATCTTCAGAAACAGGGAACCCAGGAATAAATATCAAAAATATCAATAACTCATTTCAAATCATAAAATGTGATGTTGAAAAAAATACATCAAATATTAGATAGTAACAGGGATATGAGGAAGAGGAGGTGCTCCCTCTAATTAATTTCCTGAGTAAATTCTCCCAAGTTGTCTCTTTTCAATTATGTGATTAAGAGAAAAATCTACCAGAGGAAGCAAAGTGAAAAGAGGGAGTCAGTGCTCCAAATTGTCGCCACCTAGAGGAATGGTTCCTTGTATAAATGCCTGGCCACTAAGATTCTATTGTCCTCAAGTCATTTAGGTTTCCTGGACCTGTTGGCCCTGATGATAAAATCTGGGTGATGAAATTGGATGGTGCACAGTTTATGAATATTAGAAAATAGAACATTTTTAAAAATCTCACTTAGAATAGGGCTGAAGGTTTTTGATCTTCTGGATTCCATTTCATATGTAAATACTAATTAGAAGCATAGATTTCAGTGTCTCTGGTAGTCAGGACAATAGAAGACAGACTAGAAAGAAAAACATAGATAAACAAAGTTAAAATTGGCCTGCATAGGAGGGTCTACCTTCAATGATTGTACTATCTATTAAACATGACATATTCAAATATGCAACACTACCAAAGAAATCCTAAGGAAGTGCACAATGAATTTCCAAAGTGTGAGAAACAACTCCATCAATTGAAGAGCATATCTCTGAAACTTAAAGATTTTGATGAGATTCTTAAAGGAAGACCAAAATAGAACTGAAAACTTTGAATAGCTCAAGCTCTGGATACAGTCTGCCAGGTTCTAATCTGAACGTGACTGCTCTGAGTCTCAGTTGTATCTTCTGCATTTAGTTACACAGTGGCAGTTGCACAGGATTCAAGGACTTAGCAGATACACAGAAATTTCAATAGAAAATTTCTTATAAATAGAAATATTGACCATTATATTGATATTGTAATTCCGGCTTTAGAAAAAGTTGTAAGCAAAGTATGTACTAATTCTTGCAATGTAAACAAAGTTCAAGGTGTTTCAGAAAGCAAGAATTGCTTTCCTAGAACTTGAAGGAACAAAGCATGCACTTCTACTCAACATCTGGGGACTCAGACATACTTGGAAGATTTACATTCTTATATCTCTCTGTTATTTCTCCTCCCATCCAACACATATATACTTAAAAAATAGCCACTTAGTTGTTATTGATGGGAGTGTGGGGATGTTAATGCATTCTTTATGCATATTTGAAAAGAGCAAAGAGTTGAGAAAGAGTGCTCCCAGCATTGTATACTACCATTGGCATGAACGAAAGTTACATTCATAGGAAAATACAGATTTTATGAGGGACACAATAATCAGTGAAGAAACATGGTTCAATTTTTACCATTCATTCAATTTTATATTCATTCCAGGTGTTCATTCCAACCCAGGATCTGGTACATAATAAACACCCAGGAAAAAAAACAATAATGTTTGCTTCTGCTCTGGATTTATGAACCCCCCATTTGAATTCCAAGCACTGATGGCTGTCAAGTAGAACAGACATCCCCAAATTCACTTAAGTAGTTGACAATTACAGAAGCTTGATCTGTAAGGTTCTGAATTGGCACGAGGAGTCCTGTTAGCATTCAGGCTTTAAGCTTCTGAGTGCAATAAGGGAGGATGTTTGGGGAGATATATAACTGGGTTACTCTGTTTTTCGTACTCACCTTTGCAAGAATAAATGTCAAAAGACATGCTTTCCAGTTCCACCAGAGTCTGTGCATGTATGTGTGCCAGCATCTGTACCGTCTGGCAGGGAATGTGACACAGATGACCCTTGCTTGGACAGCCAATCATGAGAGCTGGATGTTCCAATTAGGGGTCTCCTTCAGCTACTAAGATTTGCTCTGACTTGGAGACTGAGCTTTTCAAAATTTAACCACATATATTAGCCTCTGGGTTAGGAGCCTCAGAATTCCTCCAAACCATGGCTTTTTTGACTTTGACACCTCTGATATTTTAGACCAGAGAGCCCTTAGTCATGGACGTGTCCTGTGCACTCTGTTTGGCAGCCTCCATGACCTCTCCTCTCTAGACATCAGCAGCACTCACTTGTGGTAGCCCAGTGTGCCTTTGGACATTATCAAGTGTCTCCTAAGACACAATATTGCCCTCCTTCCCTGCTCGGAGCTGCTTCTCTGGGTTGTTGAGCTCTGAACTTCTGCAGCGAGGTGACCTAGTAAAAGTTCCGAAGCCACAGCTGGCAGCTTCAAGAGGGTGTTTAGAAGAGATGTTGACAAAGACAGCAAGAGTATCAATGATGAATGTCAAGTGTGTTCAAAGAGCAACTAGAAAGATGTGTGTCTAGAGTCAATTTAGGATTAAAAGCAGATTAATTGAACTCACCAGGAAAAGCGTGGGAGTGGGATGTTGCATCTTCCTCCCCAAGAAGGGAGAACCCAAGTCTTTTGATGGGAGTGGAGATGAATCCTTATTTAGGATAACCAACAAGATGATTGAATCAGGAAACTGGGTGCTATATCAGCCTCTCTGCTTTACCTTCTACCTCATACCTTATTGAAAACTGTCTGCTTTGTGTAGCTCCCTTCACTTTTCAGTCCATGAGACAGTGAGTATTTGCCAGTAGGCTGTAAAAATATGAGCTAAATCAATCTTTTTTTTTTTTAATTTGGAGCATAATTTAGAAAAAGAAACTGAATTTGACAACTGGAAACTGAACAATGTGGAGTCCATAAACGGTTGGGTCAACTCAATGGCAAAGTTATAAGGTAAAAATTCTATCCTGTTTTATTTAGTGTAGACCATGAGCCTTTTGGATTTCTGAAAACAAAGTGCCCAGCCTCTCCTAGTTTGCATGTGCTTGTGGCCTTGCAATAATTCCTGTTGCATGTGTTAACTTGGGTGTGTTCCTGTTCTTTATAGTTTAAAAAAAAGTGTCTATCTTAGAAACTATACTTTTATCCTCTTCATGGAGAGTCTGCTTAAGGAATTGGTAAGCAAAGCTCACAAAGGTTTTGCTTGAATAATTTTACTGATGTCAGCATTAGCATGAACACGTTCCTCCCTGTTATATCACCTTCATCACTTTAAAACTGTCAGTGTTGATGCTAAAAAGGCAAGTATGACACATATTTGTCAAAGGCACTTATTTAATGGTGACCATAAAGTATATGTATAACATTAATTTTTGTATGTGTGTTTCCTTAGTAAATTGAGTTGGAAATAAATACTAAATTATGTGAGTACACTGCAGTGAAATGTTATTCCAAAGAATTGCTTTTATTTCACCTGCAACCTTCTGCCACCATGACTTAACAAATTAAATTAGTCATGGTGATGTGAGGTAGAACTGCCTTTTATAGGATTGTCAATACCTAAAGCTGGTGGTTAATGGGACATTTGTGACCACCTTGTTTGTTGTGACAAATACGTCACTGTCTTTTCCATTCTGGCTTCTGGACTGTTCCATCAGCTGCCATTTAAAAATATCCATTTACAGGAGAGTGTGAGTGGTGATGTGTTCCTCATGTGGGGGCTCAAATTAGAAATGTTCTCTCAGCACTGGAAGAGTATGGGTTTAAGGAGGGTTCTGCATAACCCAAGTTGTGCAAATGTTTCCTCTTCTAAGGGAACATATGCTGCTACTGTGGATTGATTTATCTGAATTGCTGTACGGCATCCAGAGGCGACTCACCATCTGGGACAACACAGATATCCTTCTGAAAAATAAATGTGGTCATATTATTGCAACTGTTTCATATTGGAAAAACAACCAGAAACCTATAATGGGAAAAATATCATAGAACTTCACATGCCAAAAATAAATAAATATATTAACTAATCAAACAAAACATTCAAAGGGGACCCCTATGTGTTCATAGCCTTATGATTACAGTCTGCCTATTTCCTTCCTTTAAGAATATTAAGAAATTAGGAAAAACAGCCATAGTTATATGAATTGGAAATTGAAGTTTTTAGTGTGTGGTATGTATTTTAAAATAAGGCTGGTTGAAGCCTTCCATGAAGAGAACTGGGTAAATTGTTCCACTGATTAAGAATTACTAGAAGAGAGTTGAGAGAATTTCTTCCTGTCATCCCCCTGAAATGTGTCTGTCCACTTAAGTTCACTGTAATGTTATAAAGGAGAGACCTGACATAACAGTAATATAACTGCCTTATACATAACAATACAGTTGAACATTGCATTGATTGGTGTGAACAAATGAACCAAGATAAAGGAACTGCACCTACTATTTTTGAGTCTGCCTTGGGTACTTCTATGTGGATTGCTACCAAAGGGAAGAAAATGTCCTTAAGCACTAAATCTTTGATGTGGCTCAGAGGTTTATAAAGTAGCTGGTATCCCAGGGAACATGCAAGTTGATCACAGAGTTTGAGAAATTATGTATCAGAGTTTCAATTTGTATTTACTTACTCATATTCTTTTAACATTCTTAATTTCTTTTCTTGTATTTAATATACTGTATTTCCCTCATCCGTGGTTAAGCTTTATGTGGTTTCAATCAACTGTGCTCTGAAAATATAAGATGGAAACTCTCAGAAATTATTTCTAAATTTGAAACTCTGGGTAGCTCTGAGTAGGTGACGAAATCTTATGGTGTTTTGCTCTGCCAGACCTGAGATATCAGTCATCGCTTTATCCCCATATCTATGTTGTATACTCTATCTACCTGCTAGGCACTGATGACTTCTAGGCTGTTAGATAGACTGGCTTGGTACCACAATGCTTATGTTAAAATAAGCTTTATTTTATTTAGTAATGGCTTCAAAACACAGGGTCATGATTCCTTCAAGGCAGCAAGGCATAAGACATGGCAGGACACATTAACTCTAGTACTATGTGGCAAAGCTACTGGGTGTCTAGATAATCACAGTGTACACAGGGTCCATTACTATTCACTCTTTCAGGCATCCATTGTGGGGCTTGGATCATATCCTCTGTATATAAGGGAGGACTCCTATAATACATTGTAATGTGGGTGCTTTCTCTCAATGATGGCTTGAGTGTATATAGCACCAAATGGTCTATCCAGAACACTGTTATAGACAGTCATATGATGACCCTACTAACTCAGAATATGAATGTATCTAGAGATAGGGTCTTTAAAGAAGTACTTAAGGTTAAATGAGGTCATTGGGATGAACCCTAGTTAAATTTAACTGGTGTCTTTGAGAAGAAGATTTACATTAAACAGGGATGAGAAAAGGGGAGGGGAGGGGAGGGGAGGGGAGGGGGGATAGTAGAGAAAAGGACAGACAGCAGAATACATCAGACACTAGAAAGGCAATATGTCAATCAATGGAAGGGTAACTGATGTGATACAGCAATTTGTATACGGGGTAAAGTTGGGAGTTCATAACCCACTTGAATCAAACTGTGAAAGATGATGTATTAAGAACTGTGTAATGTTTTGAACGACCAACAATAAAGTAAAAAAAATAAATAAATAAATAAAAATAAAATATATATATATAAAAAAAAAAGAAGTGGAGAGTAGAATAAAGATGCAGATATGCATGGAGAAAAGATGAGATGAAAGCAAAGAGATAAGGCCATTGTCCATGAACCATAGAGAGGTGCTTCAGAATGGATAAACCTGGCTGGAACCTTGATCTCAGATTTTCAGCCTCCAGAACTTATAAAAAAAAAAAAGAATTTCTGCTGTTTAAACTACCTGGTATGAGTACTTTGTTATGGCAGCCCTCACTGACTAATACATATTTGTTGAACATATGTTTTAAAAGCCACTCCAAAATGTAACCACACCAGAGAAGCACCACCTCAGAGAATTTAAATTCTTTTAGTGCAAAAAGTAATAGGAAATAACAGCCATCAACATTTTAGTGAATTTCCTTCTGGTCATTTAATATTACATTTTAGTATTTTTCCTATTATTAAACAATCTTATTAAAAACATTATTAAGGCTGTAAAGAATCCTTCCATAAATGCATTTGAACATAATCCCTGGTTTAGACTTAAACTTTTTTAAATGTCTTGTTACAATTACAGCCTCAGCTATAGTGAACTACTTATTGTATAAATTCTTACCAAAGTGCTTTATGTATTTAGAATGGAATCCAAAGCAAATATTTACTAGAACAAAGATTATGAAATAAATTTATATAAATTTTCAGCTTTTCTATTGCTTTCTAAAAAGTTTTCTATTAATTTCTACTTACCACAGCAGCCTTTGATAATACCTGCCACAGTCACAGAAAAATTAGGTTCATAAATGTCCTTAAAATGCAATTATTTATGAGTGAAAACCAGTGTCTTATTTTATTTATAAGATTAGCCAATTTTATTTTTTAGTTATTCAGATTCACTTTGTCTATAATCCAATTTCTAATTATATTTTTAACACTTGCCCTATACATAATGCTGCCATCTAGAAATTACTCCAGTTTTATTTTCTTTACAATATCATTTCCTTTTTTCTTATCATATTATAATAGTTAGACCGTTCACAATAATATTGAGAAGTGATGGATGACAGCCACCTTTGCTTTATTCATTATTTTTATTAATACTTTTATTATGATCTCCTATAAATTTCTTTTGATGTATCATTATTAAAACTCTGAATTAATTTAGGCCATAACTGACTTTTATTCTTTTAAAAATTTTTTTGATAACTGTAGATTCAAATGCAGCTATACAATATAATACAAAGAGATCCCTCATGTCCTTCAGGTTTCCCCAGTAGTAACATCTTGTATAACTATAATGCAATATCACAATCAAGAAAGCAATATTGATAGAAATCACTAAACTTGCATGACTACTTTTTTTTAAAGTAAAGGAATACTATAGAATAGAACAGAATAGAAACTCACAGATTGCTTTGCATATAACAAGAGTAAATCTTTTCACCCATTACTTATGATTCTATTTGTTGGTCTAGTAGTAATATTTTGTACCATATTGAGGAAATACAGATAAATTAGGGCTGAATTGAAATTTCATTCCTCAGATATACAGGTATGTAGTTATTTCAATATGTTTAAGTGATTACATATGTTAGATAATTTGCAGTTAAAAAAAAAAACTTTCAGTAACAAGCCACTTACGATTAAACTGATGTGAACCACACACAAATCATTAATAATCTGCTAGAGGGATCTGGTCTACTCAACACCTTTTATCATTGAATCTAATGAATATTTAGAAGGAATGATACCATATTTCATTAAAACCCTAATAGTTTAATACTAAATTAATGGCTATAATTCATTAGACAAAAATGCAACAGTAAAATAATCAGTCTTAAATTTAGCTGGGAAATTAATCAAACATGGTCAGAGGGTCAGGAAGGTAATGGGGCTGTGACCAGATCAGCCCCTTCCCCAAAAGCAGGAGTGTAACACTTGTGTCATTTATTTCACGCCCAATTTCATGTGAGTTAATGCTCAAAAGAGGAAATGGGATCAGGAATGTGGATTGAAAGTCTACAATTCAAATACTCTAAGTAATAGTTGTAGGAAGCTTATTTGTTTGACCAAAAGAGAGTTAAATAGTCAACGGGATTTCTGTTTGAATTCTGGATCTGTGAACATGGACAAATTCAAGACAGTAAATTTGAGGTACAAAAGAGGATACTACTGGGAAATTATATGCGAGAGTTCTTTGCTTGCAGGCAATGGGAACACAGTGGTTGACAGAAGCAAAAGAAGGAATTGGAAAGATATCAAGAGACTGGATTCAAGGAAGCCTGGGGTCCAGCGGCAACTGCAGGAACTATCTACTTAGCACACCTGCTCAAAAGTGACTCAAAAACCCCCTAATTATCTGCTTTATTGTTTCGTCTTTGTTATCTCATTTCATATGATTTAAATTCCTGAGACAGAGAGTCCAATGGACACAGCACGTGTGTGTCTCTGAGCAGGGAGAGGAAGCACCTGGTGAATAGGCCTGCTGCAGCCTCTGCAGAGGGAATGAGGAGCTCTTGGCTCCCTGCAGCACCATGCCTGTGGACAAGAGGAGAGAAAAAAAAATACTTTCTATTAGGAAAGGATAACTGGCAGACCAGAAAAACAATGGATGTCCATCTCAGAAAAAAATAAATAAATAAATTTCCAATATGTAAGAATACCCCCAAATAGAAGGACCTGCCAACATTTTACTCAAGTGAGTCACTGAATCATCTGCCCCAGTTCAGCTGAACATAAAGTACATCACATATGTGAATGCTGTGATCTGACTTAGATGGTGTATATTATGGTTTCTTGGGTAAACGATTCACTCAATGATTGAATGACCTCTGGGATCAGTTCCAAATCAAGCTTTCATGATTAATAGAAGGCAGCAATTAAGCACCTAATTTGCATAACAGTTATACCGTTTTCTCTTGATAACATATTGGAAAATAATTTGTCCTTTGAGGCTGAGAATATGTTTTTTGCAACCAGGCCTTAGGAGGAGTCCAAAGATTCAGCATAGAAAAGAAAGTAAATTACCAAAGCAATCACTTTGGAGGCCACTTACAGAATTTCTTTGGGCTTTGAAGTAACTAAACTTCTAATATCAAATACTGGCTATACAACCATATTTGATATCCCCAACTTTGTATGGACTACTTTTAAAAAGAAAAACTCAATTTATAAAAATAAGAATTGTCGTAAGTAGCATGGTCAGAATATCTAAAAAGTTTATTACAAGTTTTAAGGAAATGACTTAAATATCTATTTCCTAAACTGGTAAAAGTCATTGCATCCAATAATACAGCTTTATAGAACATGTGTACTGCTGTCCATCTAAATTGCATCTGAATGCTTTATTTAAGGAAAATAAGACCTCATGATCCCCTTTTTATGAGCTAGATGCTTGTGGATTTTGAGATGTGCTTTTTTGAATAAATAAATCAGGAAAAGAGGTCTCTCAAGTAGATTATATTACGTATCAACTTTCTATGACCATCATTCAGTTAAATGAATTTTTATTAGCAGGGATCTATCTCAAGCAAAGGTGAACGTGTGTATGTCTCTCTGTGTATTTTCAGTTCAGATATGAAATTTAAAACACAGGTTATTATTTGTTTCTGGTTGAGTAAAGCAACTGGTTGGATTTTTTTGTTTTGGAAAATTTAAGTTAATAATTCCACTTTCAGTGGTGCATCATGAATACTTTGTAATCAATTCTAAAAGAGTAGCCCCAAGGCACTCATAATGGATATTCTTTAATACTACAGATGGCAAAACAGCCTGTGGGAACGAGTCTGGTGGGCATTCTGTGAAAGCCGTTTCTGTCTAAATGAATCCAACATGACAGGCTGGACAACTATAACATTGAGGGCTTCTGGAAAATTTCTCACATTTATGTCTCCTTTTTGCTCCCTTTACTGATAGTTTCATAGATTGAGTCGACAATGTGTGTCTTTCTAGCTCAAGGGGAATGGTCAAGGATAGTCTGCATTTACAATGAAATTCGATTACGATGCAAAGGGCTCAAATGAGTAGTAATTTGCTTAACAGAGTGTAGCAAATTCAGAAAGAAAGATGGTTTTCAAAAAAAAAATCAGTTCTGAATACATAACTGTGTCCTGCTACAGTTAATTCCTATACATAAAACTCCTAAAGCTATTTGACGAATGACACAAGTGGGGTTAATTCAATCAATGTATTCAGGAAGCATGGCTGTAATACACCTTGTTCTACAGTCTATACTTCTTTTAAGAATTATTAACTTCATTGACTCTTATGAACTCAAAACAAAACCACTACCACAGATAGGTTCTTATAGATAGCACTGAAGTATTTAAAATCCAACAAGCCTTGAGAATTATGATATTCTGTTTTGGATATCATGGATCAATTTGATGCTATTACATATGATAAGAGGAGCAGTGATTGATTGGTGTAAGAATCCAAGCTATAGTAGGGAGTCACCCCAGATCTGAAATAGATTGGCTCTATTAAAGGGTCGTACTCTCATTGAGATTTAGTAAAAAGACACATGAGAGTAAGTATGAAATCTTACTCATCTCTCAATCTAGATATCCCAGCCTGTTTGGCACAGAACCTTTGTTCATAAGTGTAAGGGGTATTAGAACTGAAATTACTCTCAATTAAAGACATGCATTTCAACTCTAAGTAATCTTCTCCTGAAAGCACCAATTTAGACTAGCATAGAAAACCTGAAGGTATTTCCTTGTGGCCATTATGTGCTTATAAATGGAAAACAGTTTAAAAATAGGGAATCCAGCCAGACTTAAAAGTGCTTCTGATTTTGCCCAAATAAACAGCCGACAAGACCACACATGCTTTTCTCTCTTGTTGTAGGCCTTGGCTTTTGTGTCTAAAGTCTACTGCTAATCAGGTACAGTAAAATTTCATTAAGTCAACGAATGTTTATCCTAAAATAATAATTAGAAAGAGTTCTTATCTTTTAATCAAATTGAAACCCCAATAAAAATATTAGATCATATAAACCTGGCTAGCCTGTAGTATTTTTTTTCAACTCACCTGGTTTGAATTAATACTTTTTTTCTTAAGCTGATAAAATGCTTCATAGAATATTTCATAGAAACTGACATTATGATTACAGTAGTTCTTACCAAATTATAATATTAGCAGTAGAATATCTCCTATGTTTGGCACGGATGGGTCACTGAAATAAGCACATTGGTACATTTCTTTGTCTTAGAATTTTCATAAGTCTCAGAGGAAATAACACAGGTACATAATATTTTATATAAAGTATTATAATTGTCTTTGGTTATAGTATTTTATAAGATAAATGTTTATCCCTGAATGAAAATCTGGAAAATTCACTGAGATTTTTCTGATTTCTAGACCATATGTTACATATTGCTTTAGGATACCATTATATTTGCCTAATTTTTCTACCCCTATGCAATCCAGGAAAATAGTCGATCCCATATAATCTCTTTTTAGTATTGAAATAATTATTGCAGTTTTCAGAAGAACCTTAAATACAGAGGAGAAAATTGCTTTATGAAAATTAATGAAATATTTAATCTTAAATTTTTCTAGCTTGATTCTCATCGGAGCACTTGAATCTCCCAGGGAACTTTTTAACAACAAAGACCCCTTGGCCTAGGGCTGGGGTTGTGGCTAAGTGATAGAGCACTTGCCTGCCTAGCACGCGTGCGGCACCAGGTTCAGTCCTCCACACCACATAAAAACAAATAAATAAAGTAAAAGATATTGTGTCCATCTACAACAATAACAAAAAAAGACCTCTGGACCTTACTCAAAGCAGACAAATTCTTGAAGGGTTGGTTGCAGACTTTCATATTATTTGAACCCCTTCAGAAACTGCTGATGACTATCTAGGGTGAGAAAATCAGCACATTTTCGGCCCAAAGAAACCAATCTGAGGATGAAACATGATGGTGATGGCTACCAGGATTTTTGCTCCTATTTCAACACAGTTGAAGTTCCTAACAACATTTAGTAGGAAAATAATAATTCTCTCCTGAGGATAAATGCCCAAAATGAAAAAAAAATTGTTTCAATTGGATGCCAATTTGTATCTGTCTTCAAAATTTAGAAGAATGAACAAAGGATCAGTCTTGGTAAATAACAGATCCAGGGATGAAAAGTGAGTTTTTAAAGAAGGAAAACTTGAATCTGACTCAGTATAAGAATGATCATGCTAACAGGTCTCAGTGAAAATAGGCTTTGCTGATTATAGCACATTCTCCATCACGCCCAGTCTGTTTGGGTATATTCCTGTGTGGATGTTATAAAGGCTCAAATTCAGAGCATGGATTTATTTTCTGATCTAGAATTCCTTACTTAGCTCTGATTTTCATAGTGATAGATTTCAGAGCACACACAGTTTCTTCTTACCTTCCAGTGTTCTTCTAGATCCCAAGAAGCCATGCTTTTGGAGGGGTTGCCTAGAGGCTGAACATTCCTAATGTTTGTGGAGAAACCGATACAATAGAATGAAATTCTTGAGATCTTGAGTATTTATTTGATGTCTTTGAGATAAACAGAATCATCTGGGCAGGCACATGTTCAGATTAGATGACCTAGACTAGCAAGGCACAAGCCACCAGGACAAAACTTAAGAGACTCCCAGAACTCAATAATCCAAACAAATATTTTAATATAATATTCAAAAACTCAAAAAGCAATGCAAGAAAAAAGATCCCTGATGATGAACATATCAACATTTCAAGTACAAACAGGATGGGTATTACTGCTGTTTCCTTTCTACCTCAGATGCCGGTGTGGCAGAGTGGGCAGCATTACTGCTCCTCACGTTCATTGTGGAGCTTTGTTGTCTCCCCTTAAATACTGCACCCAGACTGAGTGTCTCCTCATCTCACACTAGTGCTGGATCCTGGAGAAGACGGCGTAGGCAGTGAGGCATGCCCTTAACCTCTGAGTGTATTTCTGTATGTATTTGTGCAGATTTCCGTGTGCTCAAGGAGGAGACTCAAGAAGTGTGTGACCTTTTCTTCATGATTACAGCCATTTTCCTTCTGAAAGAGAATGAGCTGCAACTGTGTAACACATAAAATATGAGTCTGACTTTTAAAAATTTCATCTTTAAAAACGACTCCATTATAGCCACTTGGATGGCAGTAAATTATCACCTGTCCGTGCTTGCACAGAAGGAAGTTCATGATTGCTGAAATTCTAGTGGACAACTTCAGTCAGACCGGCTATATGCTCCCAGAAGTCAAGCAGTTAGGGAGCAAGTGGCGTCCTTTTGTGTCAATCCTTAATCTGAAGGTTCCTGCATAGCAAGCTGATTTCCAAGTCTTACAATTTACTGTTGGCTGAGTTCAATTTTGAAAAACAAAAAGTTTTTTTTTGTAAAAGATAGAACTGCTATTTTGCATTGATTGATAGAAAATGAACTTTCTACACATGTTCTGCCACTGTATGAAGGGGCCACGTTTATCATACTTCCTTTTCCCCTTAAAATGGATAATTTAGAGTCTTGTAATTTAAAGATTCGGAATATGATTTAGTAAGTGGAATTTCATAAGAACCAGAATTTCAGAACACATGTCCCTATAAAGGTACCTTTAACCTAATTGATGGAGGACTAGGTCGTTTTATGAAAAGTAGCAATTTAGGTTTCACTTTCTTTCTGCATGATTTAAATTATTTGTTCTTACCAGTAATCACACCACTTTCCTTTTCTCTTACTTGGAGGAGAATCCTTTCACAGATGCTTTATGTCTTCCTTTATCTGTCTTTAAAAGCCTACACTGTGATTTTTTTTTTAATTATGAAATGCAAATATAACATGAAAGAGCCTCCACCCTCATCCCAGCCAAAGCAGACCTGTAACCCAGGAGGCACTGTGAGCCTTACTGGGTTTCTGGGTTTCACTGACATTAAGCAAGGAACAATCTACTCACTCATTCATTTAGTGGAAGTACACTGAGTGTCTTGTGTGTGCCAGGTCCTGTGGGAGACTGAGGATGCGGATGTGATGAAACAGATTCCCCTCCATGTGGCTCTGTGAGCTTCTTATTTGAGATCCCAGGCTGTGGATTTGCACTTCCCCAGCAGGAGAGGGAAATGGGAAGTTCACACATTGCCCCTTTACACCTGTCCTCACACAGCTGTGGAGAGATGCCAGTGTGAATCCAAATGGGAAACACGTATTTTTAATGGTATAGTGTGTGTGAGGGTAGGGGTGGGGAACAACACCAACAATAAATTTTAAAGTGACCCTCATTATATTAGAATGATATAAAGATATAAATAGTTAAAAGAGTTCTCTGCTTTTCAATCCCAATATTGAAATTAATTGATCATATGACATTAGGTAAATTGCTTATGTCCCATGTTCCTCATTTATTCCATCTGTCAAGTGGGTAGATGTCAAGAAGGAAGATTAAGTCATCTCCATTGATTTTTCCAGGTATAGAATACTAAATCATATCATGTTATACCATTTGAGACTTATCAGTCTCCTATGTGGAAAAGGACAAGTGCTGAAAAAAAATTTGGGGAGTAATTTATCAGCATTTAGTTTGCAAGACGCATCCAGTGTTTATGGAATGAACAGTCATTTTGAAAGAGTCTAATTTTCCCCATTAGTAAAATCTTTCATTTTGACCCTGCTAGAGATTCAAGAGAAATGTGTTGAGTCTTTGACTACCCTAGGGTCTGTGCTATTGATATCCATTATATTGATTCTTGTGTTTATATTGGAAGACAAAATACTGATAAATCCAATATAATTTGGGATCAACATTTGAATATATATCTATAAATAGCTGGAAATTTTAGAAATAAATTTACTTCATTTTATAAATAATTTGAACTTTTTTCCTCTTTTTTTGCTTCTTTCTTTTCTGCTGGGAGAACTTGCCAAGCCTTACTTTGATAATCTGAGTCATATTAAAAAAATATTATTCCAAACCTTCATCGTATCATCTTCTTTTTAAAATCTTTACACTTCTCAACATTGTGTCAGTACCTCTGTAGGTCATTGAAATCCCTTTTGTTTTAAACAGTCTTCTTTTTGTGGATAGTAGAGCTTGTGTCCTTTCTAATCTTAAATGAGCATGGGTTCTGCTTTGGGGCCCTCTCATTCTATACCTTTGGAGCTCTTGTCCTGGATCACTTTTACCTCTTCAGCACCACTTTTGTGATTAAAGGAAACAACCGTCAGCTATCTTCAAATGGGAGATCCATTTCCTTTACTCTTCTCCCACCTCACTCCTGCCACCCTAGACAAAGCATAACAGCAGTTACCTGGCTTGCTACACAAGCCACCAGCTCAGCTTACTGCTCCTGACTTCCTTTACTTTCAATCTTTTCTGAGCACAGCAACAGCATGATCCCAATAAGTGCCTACTGAAACCCCCCAAAACCCCCAAAGGCTTAAATGACCTATGCTCACACCTCCATGTCTTGATTCTATACCAGCTTCCTAGTTTTCTCTCCTTGTATACTCTGCTCCAATTCCATTGCTGTTTTTCCAAAGTGGCTATACAAGTGCATGTCTCTGAACCACTGTGTGCACTTGCTGGTCCCTGAACCTGAATTGCAGTTTCTCCAGATCTGGGTCTCGTGCTTCCACCAGGTTTTTACTCAATAGTCACCTGCTCAATAAGATCATCCCTGAGTAGTGAATTTCCCCCCATTCCCCTTCATCCTTGCTTAATTCTTTATCCTTAGCTCTTAACAACATCTAGTCTACTATGTATTTTATTAATTTATCCTGTTTGATGTCTATCTTCCTCATTAGAATTTAAACTCTTTGTGCATAGAGATTTTTCTTTGCCCTATTCAACACTGTGTCTCAGCCCCTTCCATAGAACCTAGCACATGGAAGTACAACTAATGTTTGTGTAATAAACGAATCAAACAGTATACGATTTGTTGAGCATTTTGGAAAGTGAAATGAAACAAAAATATTTCCACATTTTTTCCTCTTTCATTGTTTGTATTTTAAATATCCTGAAAATTTAAGCTATATTTTTTTCTTACACCTCTTCACCTTGTTTTTCAACATCAGATTATACTAATTAGAAGTGGCTCCCAGTCCCTAAGCAGTCAGTCCATGATCTTATTACCCTACACTCAATCTACTAATTAGTAGTAGTATTTAGGAGTACTAATACAGGAAATTAGGAGATACAGTAACAATACTACTTAATATCTGTAAGTTAGTTACTCATCTGTCAAATAGAGAAAAATTTCTTACTCCTTCGGTTTATTGTAAAGATGTTTCATTAAAATATAGAAAGCCATTAGAGTGGTGCATGACACTAATCAAGTGACATATAACTCATAGATATTTATTGTTAGTAATATAACATTAAACATCATACTGCTATTATATAATGGTTCAGTATTATTTTTCAGCATTGTTATTATACACATTGAAGTGTCCATTATAAAGGACTGCCAAAGGTCTGCTTCAAAGTGGTCCTCATCTTTGTCCCATAGAGGATGTTTGACATGTCACTATATTTGTTTTTTATTTTTTAAAACAAGAGTTGGTAACATGAAAGTGATATCATATGCAATATGAACGAACCTTGTGTTAGGAAGCCTCCAAGATCAGTTCCTTTAATTCCTCCTTCATGGTGTTCAAACTCCTATGGGTAACCTTTCTCTCACTGGACAGGCAGGGCTGAACTGTAATCAGTAGGACACAGCAGAAGTGGTAGAGTATGACTTCGAAGCCTCGTTCACAAAATATGGCAATTTCTGCCTTGCTCTTGGGGATCAGTTTCCCTGGTGAAATACAGTCCAACAGCATGAGATCATTCAAGTAAACCAATGGAGAAGCCCATGAGGTGAAAAACTAAGGTCCCCTGTCAACAATAAGCATGAACATTTAGGTCATGATTTGAGCCTTGGTATTAGACCCTCCATCCCCAGGCAAGTCTTCCAATGACTGAATTCTCCTTCCCGCCACCTTGACGATTACCTTATGAGATATGCTGGTCAAAAAACAACCCAGTTAAGTCCGATGTGGTGGTACCCACCTAAAATGCCAGCAACTCAGGAGGCTGAGGCAAGAGGATCACAAGTTGAGGATTGCCTTGGCAACTCGGTAAAATCCTGTATCAAAATTAAGAAGGGCTGGTGATGTACCTCAGTAGTGGTAGATCACTCCTGGATTCAATCCAGTGCCAGGAAAAAATAAATAAAGCAGAATACTTTTTATTACATGTAATCAAAATGGACGATTAAATCAAAATGTAAAAATTACCCAGCCTACTAATGCTGTGAGATTGTAAGCATTCATTGTTGTCTTAAACTCATATATTTGGGGTATTCTGTCATGCACCCATAGATAACTAACACAGTCCTCACAAAGTGAATATATACAACTGAAAAGTGATAGAAATCATAAGGCAGCCAAAAGCACCAAATTCTTACCATCAGTCAAAGCTAATTGGCTTAAACTACATGTGTGTTAAATTATGAAGGAAAGGAAGAGTATGAAATGCTGGAAATATATTATAAAATTTTGAAAATGTGATTTATAATTTAGGTTCTGGTCATTTTTTCCTAGCATTTGGGGAATGGAAATTACATTAGTTAAGGTACTTTTTTTCTTTTAATTTTTGGAAACAATAGGATATGAATCTTGCAAGTTTAAGCAAAAAT
Organism: Ictidomys tridecemlineatus; assembly: GCF_052094955.1. Classification (NCBI taxonomy): domain Eukaryota; kingdom Metazoa; phylum Chordata; class Mammalia; order Rodentia; family Sciuridae; genus Ictidomys; species Ictidomys tridecemlineatus. Next base: position 106,646,858 of record NC_135481.1, read on the forward strand.
AATTTCAGTGGGACATTCTTAGGGTAAGTTATAGAAATTTCGGAATATTTGTACAATTAGTTCTCTGTCTGTGCCTCAGGGATTTCATCCAGAAATTCACAAGGGGTTCCTTTTGGAGGGGATTGAAAAGAGCTATATTTCTCAAATTTGGTGGTGCACAGGATTTACCAGTGTTATTAGTAAAATGCTATGCCAACTGAGGATTTCTGGGGTGTGGCCTGGTACTCTGTACTGTTAGTAGCCCCTAGGTGATGCCTGCCAATGTCACTGGTGCATGATGATCCTCACCTTGAACATCAAATGCCAAGAAAAATAATCTGCTTGCCTTTTGTCAATTAACTGCCTTTTGGTTTTCTTTTAGGAAAAGAAACCCATCACTGGTTTTCCTCTAGGAAGCTTTCCTTGGTCTACCCTCACCTCCTCATTCTGCCAGGGTCCCTTGCTCCACACTTTCATATCACTCTGAACCTGACATTTTAACTCCATCCTACTTGGCATATATATTCCATCTGTCTTTCCTATAGCACTATAAGCTGCAGATGGTAGCGACATGCCTGGTTGCTCACTGTGGTTTCCTCAACATCCAGCATGGTGTTTGGACCATGATTCAGCCAACATTTATAAATATGTTTTACACCTACCACCCAAACCCAGCTCCTTGAAATATGTAAAGAATGGTTTTTAACCCTGCCTCCACATAAGTGTCCCTGGAGATTCTTTCTAAAGTGCCCATGATAGGTTCTCACTGAAGACCAATTAAACCATAACCTGTAGTGGATGGGTCCGTGCATTGGCTTATATTTGGCTTTTTTACCTAATTTTTGGCATAGAGTTCTTTAATATCTTGGAAGTTCTTGAGTGACATGAGTATCTTTTTTACTATATTTGCTCATCACAAGCCCTATTTGACCATGCCTGGGTTTATATTAATGAGGAGACTCCTGAAAGGTACCTGTGTAGCTTTAGGACAGCATCAATTGCCTATCTATTACTCCATCCCATAACTCACCCTGTGTATCTCTCTCATTTGGCTGTGCCTATTTTATATCCTTCATAATAAAATTGTGATTGTATGCATAGTGCCTTTCCAAATTCTGAATGTCAACTTAGAAAATTGAGAAATCTGATGAAAGGTTGTGGAAACCCACAAATTTATTGTCAGTAAGATGGAAGTGCTTGAGAGGCCAATTTTTTTTTTTTTCTAGGAACTGAAATGGTGATGATCTTATAGAACTTAACCCTTAATCTTCAGAGTCTGGGTAGTTAGTGTGGGAACTGACTTCAATTGGAATCATCCCCATTGGTATTGGAAATTATTCTTGGAAAGCAGTTGGAATCAATTGATGAAAAATATTATCATTCATCATCCCAGTTATTCCAGAAAACTAGAGCTGGCTTCAGGAGACATAGATGCCATCCATGTACAATTAAGCAATACTCTATCTAATACAGACAGATCAAGACTTTCCTGGACATATGGTACATGGTTTTTGTTTCTGTTTCTGTTTTTGTGTTTTGTTAAAAAGAATTTGTAAAAGCAGTTAAGAATCTTTCAAGATTATTGGTAACAGTTAATGAAAATAACTGTATTTGTTTTGTATGACTGTTCAATAATTGTTAGTATTATTTCTCCTCTTCCCATTAGAAATTTCTAAATAAGCTAGACCAGCATTTGTCCCATTACCAAGTTGAGTACTTCGTTGGGTGCCATGATATTTACTTATCTACCAGAACTTAGCTAATCCTATCATTCTTCCAAGATTCAGAAAACTAGTTTTTAAAAATCAGCTATTGCTTTGTCTTTGCAAGCAAGAAAACTTTGCTGTCTGGTGTGTCTTAAATGTCTGGAAAAGTACCTGACACAATGTGTTCAATAAATACTTGTGGGAATGAAAAGTCTTCTGTTTTGGTGTATTAATTAGCAGAGGCATTGTTAGATCTGCTATAGTTTTTAAGAAACAAAGTAGATGTGTGGAAAGGCATACAGATAAAGAATAACTAAAAGGATGAGAAGAATTACTGCAGTCTTGTCATAAAAGGGTACATAGAAAATCTGATGTTCAAACTGGGTTTCTGAGGTAGAGACAAGGGTCCTTCCAAACAACGGGTAGGGTGTATGCTGAGAGAGGAAATAAAAAGCACTTTTTTTTCTCACTCCTAGTTCACTACTGAAGTCTTCACCTCTGGTCACCAAAATGTATGGGGATTTTTCCACCAAGAACCAAATCAGTTCTGCAGTTTCTCCAGAAAACTCTAACAAGGTATCCATTAATTCAATTTACTTCTGACACTCTTCAGCATCAGACAGTGCAGGGAGAGAGTTCAGTCTCAAAAGAGTGCCCCATTACAGGCTCCAACAGTAAGCAAAGGCTGTGACTTCTGCTTTTGACTCATTGGCTATAAATCAGAATGCCCATGATCCCCACCTTAGGTTCAATTAATTTGCTCAAGCTGACAGCGCTTAGGAAAACATGTTAACCATGTTTATTGGTTGATTAATAAAGGATATACTGAAGAATACAAAAGAACAGCATAGAGGGAGGTAGGGAAGAATAAATGCAAAGTTTCTAAGCCCACTTTAGGCATGCTATCCACCAGAAACCTTCACGTGTTCAGCTCTACAAAAGTTCATTAAAACTTTGTAATTATTAATTACACTGGTGGTCATTGCTAATCAACCTAAACTTTCAAGTCTCTTCTCAGGTTTGAGAGTGGGTGTTCAAAGTTCTAACCCTCTAGTAACATGGTTGGTACTCCTGGCAACCAAATCCCATCCAGATGCTGTCTAGGAACCCACCAAGAATTGCTTCATTAGCACAAAAAATTTCTATCACTGAAGAAATTCCAAAGGACTTAGGCTCTGTGTCAGGAACCAAGGGCAAAGAGAAAATAGTAGAATGAAAGATTGTGCTAGCACTTCTGTCTGCAAGAATATAAGTAGTTAAGTCTTTGAAACTAGAACAGAGACCAAATCTTAGCACTAAAGATATTCCTAGCATTACCATTGCTGAGGAAATTACAAGGGTTTTAGGATCCATGTGCCAGACACTATAGGCAAAGATTATTATGTATACTTTGTATTATCCTACTGCGTTATACAGATGCATAGAATATGAATAGATGAAGTACATTTCGGCAATTGCAAATATCCTGGCCTGATATAAGTGGAAAAATCATGTATGTAAAAAGATTGGATTAATGGATTAATGGTTTGGGGCCATATGGCAGAGAATGCTGAGTTTATTCTAGAATTACTGGAAGTGAGCAGGATCATAAAGTCATATGATAAACATGGTTGATATTTTAGTCAGCTTTTTCACTGATAACAACTCAAAGACCTGAAAAGAATAATTAGAGGAGAAAAAGTCTATTTGAGGGTGCACAGTTTCAGAGGTCTCAGTCTGTAGATGGCTGGCTCCATTGCTCTGAGCCAAGATGAAGCAGAACATTATGATATATGATCTTCTCTCTCACCGGGAACTAAACATAAACCCCAAAGACACACCAATGACCCACCTCCTCCAGCCACACCATACCTTACTGGTTAGGATAAGGCTCTCATAACCCAATCATTTCACCTCTAAACTTTCTTGCCTTGTCTCACACATGAGCTTCGGCAGATATAATATTTAAACCATAACATTTGAGAAAGAATAATTTTCAAATGAAAGTTTCCATGTAGGAAGACAAATGAAATATTGCTTTCTGAGGTTAATAGAGTTTAGGAGGTTATTATAATATATATATATATATGAAATGATAGGTCAGTTCCTACCTTGTTGATCGCAGTATCTACTGTCATGAAGTTAAGGTTAGCAGAATCTGACTTCTTCTGAGGAAGGGGTGGAATCTATTTCATAGCTCCCTTGAGGATGAGTCACAATTCTGAGTTAAACACATAACATTGGTAGTAGACTTCATATTTTAAGATCATATCTTATATTTTGATGGCAAAGAGGGGTTTTGTTAGCATTTGTATCTGTGCTCTGATTCAGGCCAAAGTCAAAGAAGCCAAAATATACCCTTAATTATGTCTCATATGTCCCTAATTTATAATTGATCAGTGAAATTAAAGTGTCTATTTTAGCTACATTAAGTTATGAAATCAAGAAAAAAAAAATAAGGATAAGCCAAATTTTCCCGCAAAATTATTTTAAAAGCAAGGTCTAGTGCTATAAATCAGGAATGTTCTGTACACCAAGGCCTTTCTTTCATAATATTCCGGGAAATTTCATTTGCAATCAGAGACTGCCAAAAATGATAAATACCAGATTTGATATGGTGAAAATCACCCTCTGCTTATAGAAGGTTAAAATCTTAGGCCAAAAGCTGTAATCTTAATGTTCTGGAACTCTGTGTAAAAGGAGAAAAACATGGAAAAATAGACTTTCCTCCAGGCAGTGTGATAGTGATTTTAATTAAGAAGCCAGAGCCTGTGAGGGAGTCCTGGGCTTATAAGTATTAGACTGAAAACAAATAGAACCTGAATTGAAATCGACCTGGATGAATGAATCTGTTGAGTCATCTTTCCTCCATGCTCTGATTTTTGGTCACATCCTTACAGATACTAACATTTAAAATGAGATGAATGCTAAAACATGAAAGATGGAAATTGAAAATAAAATCATAAAATGTTGTTTAAACTGAGTTTATCCGCGGAAGGACGTAGCTCTTCTGAATGCCTAACATTCTATGTCGGACAGATATATTCTCTAGAGAGAGGTCCAGTAGTACTAATAATGAATCGGCATGGGGAAGAGGCTTTACTTACCCTTCTCAGCACTGGTGAAATAAAAATATGATTTTTTTCTTTGCCTTCAAAAACTAGGTTATCCACCTTTAAAATTAAATCCTATGACTGTGCAACTGGATGGTTATAGACCTAAACATTCAGAGTCACAATATCGTTTCCAGGGAAAACTAAAACTAATAATGTTTATTATTAGATCAGTCCTATAACAGAACTAGAAGTACCATAAATTATTTTAAATAATACTATTTAGGAGCACCTATTCTGTGGTAGTTCTAAATCATGATGCAAAGAGATGTAGCATTAATTTGAGTGTTTATATAGAGAGAAACGGAGGTTCAGGAGAAATTACTATCCAAAGACACAGAGTTGTAAGATATTCTAGGTCTGACTATAAAACTCATATTCAAGTGAGTTCATTATCTGTATCTTTTATGATTTCCACTCCATATAGGATAAAAATCATGTCTATTTGCATTTTTTTTTAAAAAAAAAACATTGCACCCCAGTCTCACTCAAGTTGCATCACATCTTCTGGGGTTGGGAACATATTATTTTGTGATTTTCTTAAAATTCTGAAGACAAAATACTGTGCAACCTAATTTCCCTGTTCTCCATTACCTTTATGGAATATCATACTATAATTCTAGAGCCTCAGGTATCATCATTACTATTTTTCAGATAAAAAAATCAATATTAAATAATTTAATCTAAAATAATATAGCAAGTCATTGGAAAGGCCAGGATTTCAACTCAATTTGTCAAGATCCAAAGCCAATGCTTACTTTACAGCCACTAAATTATCTCCCTTCAAAGGAAATGAGTATGTGTTTCTGAATATTAATAGTTGCCTTAAATTGTTCAAATGGCAAACATAAATACCAGGAGTTTTTCTAAATTTCAAAATCAGTGAAAAAAAGGTCTAATATACCAAACAATGTTGCAATTAGCTTATTTTTCAAGTTGAATTATTGCCCATTGCATTGCTTTATTCTAATATGCTGTTTTTTAAATCTATTCTACAATTATTCTAGAGCGAGTGGAAAATCCTAATGCACCAAAATAAAACATTATCCATCCACAAAAATCAGAGAATTTTATTCTAGGTTTTTTTTTTCTAATAGGCTATTGATTGTTTACCAGTAAAAAGTTATCTCATTTATTTTATCTTGTAAGGTACAAACTCTTGGCATTTAATTTTTTATGGCTCAGAGATTAGGGAATTATTGGAAGGCTAACTTTGTGTCTGGGTCAAATAAAGCCTCTTTTCAATCAGGCAATATAAATTTCAGTTGTCCTGTTAGAGCCATTAAGAGAAAGGATATGAATCAAGGTTATGAAGTTAAGTATTGCTTCCCATCATCCTCAAAACTGCAAGCTGTAACTCTTTGCCAAATGAGAAAGGTCATGGTCCAGGAAAGTGTAACACTACACCTTTGCCCACACAGGTCCTCCAATTTGTGGTCAGGACTCACTCAGCTCCTTACCATAAACTCTGTGCCTTTGCCAGGGGTGGTTGGTGAGGGCCTGCTGATAGGGAAGTGCAGACCAAATGAAGACAGTGTAGCTAAGGAAAAGTAGAAAGAGAAGGTCTGATTTTCCCTGTTTTCTGGCATACCAAATCCTCTTTGGCCTGAAAGTCAGGGTGCTTGGTCTCTTGCCACATCCCTTTCAGAACAACACCATAAAACTCTAGAAGTGCACCTTTGCCCCCACAGATCCTCCAATTTGTCTAGAGGGAAATATAATAGAAGAGTGATATGTGATACATGGTTGGGGGCTGATGATTTAAACATTTGCGTTAATAACAAAAATGATAACAACTAACTTTGAGTTCAGCATTGTCCTCAGACTTTAAATGTATTAACTCTGTAGGGTCATTAAGATGCATGCTCCCCAGTGAGAAAGACATTGTCTTCTTATTCAGTTGCATCCACAGGGAAGGTATGCAATAGATATTGAGTAATTACAGCTCATCGAATCTTTACAGCACCATATAATCTAAGTATTATGCTCATTGCTTTCCTTAGTCATTATAGATAATTCTCTACCCAATGGGTACACATCTGATAAGAGTGGGATGAGGAGGCTGGACTCAAAACTCAGTCGGCCTGATCCCATGCTCTTGACAACTAAGGTATACTGCCTTCTAACTGGCTAGCTCAAATCTATTGGAAAAACACACAGTGCATAGCATTCTTCCCATTCTGGAAGGTCAGTTCTGTACAGAAGTAGCTGTTTCCCAAAACAATATCGTCAACCTCTTTTGCAGGGTCTCAAGATAATTAAGCTCATGTTGTCAGTATGTGGGAGACAACCGTGGGCTGAAAAATCCCTTTAATCGTTAGCTTTCATAAGGAAACGACAGAAGACAGAATAAAGATTTAAAGAACTTCCCAACTACACAGTGTCAAGAAAGGGCAAGCCAGCCTCTCAAAGAGCAACATCTCTTATCTCATTTATCCATCTGTATTTTAGAGACAAGCTTACTCTGTTACCAAAAACAAAAGAACCAAAACGTTAATACCTGGCTCCAAGGATTGGAAAATATTATCTAACACTTTAACCAACCCTTTGCATTAGACAAGTGTACACCAGAAATTAGTTACCTGCTGGTTTCCAAGTGTATGCCTAGGCACTAAAAATCCAAAAGTTAATAAACATGACTTCAGCTTCTGAAAACGTCACTTAAGCAGTATAGAGAAGATAAATACATCATTAAAATAGAGACACTAGAGCAGATTATATCCAAAGCAGAAAAGGAGCAAAAGGGAGAGATACACAGAGTAATCAGAAGGCATCCTAAAATAATATTCTTGAATGAGGCTACTTGTTCTTTTAACAAGCTCCACAGAGAGACTGATCATCTACTTGGTAATCAGGGGACGAGTAGAAGAGGCAAATGTGCATTTTAGGAACTTTCTGGTCATTTGCAGTAGCTTTGGTCAGGTTGACCATACATATTTACATATAGTACATTCATTTCTAGTAAATTGACACTTGAAAACAAATCACATGGCTCAGAAAAGATTTAAGCCCTTTAAAGAAATTTAAATAATATACTAATCACGATTTTAAAAGTCAAAATTATATTCTTCCCTATGTGATTAAATTTACATAAAGATTTTAAACCACAAAACTCAGCCTGGCCATAATCATTCTGATCTTACTTCTGTATATTAATCTAATACTACTTTTCAAACTATTAAGAGACTGGCTTGGATATTAAAGTCCTGGAAGTTAGTTTAATTGCTCAGGTGTTTTTTACTTGGAAAACTGATAAAATTAATATCATCAACAACAAATTAAGTTGGTTATACAAAAACTGATGTGGCAAACACAGAAAATGCCATGTCTTATGTCAAGAGAGATTTTCTTGGGGTGAAATGGCAGTTAGAAAGAGGAGAAAGGGGAAAATGGAATGAATTAAGACCTTGGTTAAGCTGTTTACACGTTTGGACAAAGGCAACAGATCAAAACCTGGTCTCTGTGGTGCTTCATGCTATATCTCTAATGCTTTAACAAAAGTCAGCCAAGTGGGAAAATTTGTCAAGCTAGTTATTTGAGTATGTAGGGGAAAAAAGCACCAGTGTTCCCAGTTGTGATAGTATTGTGAACACACAATGAGCCTCTAAGAACAAGCACAGCCACTTAATCTGCATTTCTGTGCTTTACCTGGGAAGCTCTGAGGAAAAATACAGTGATCTCTTCGCCACTCAACTTTCTTTGTCTTTCTTTCCCAGAAAGTTCTGTTTGCCTCTTCTTTGTGGCTCTGAACAAATTTTAAAATGAAGTTGTAAAAACATCAGCTGAAGAAAATGCAAACCTGGGACATTTTTATCCGAGGGAAATTGACTTTTTATTAGAAAGTATTTTCTAGTTTGCTATGGGGTATAATGGAAGAAAGAGAAGTAGAAGAAAAGAAAAAAATTGACATTACTTATTTCTTATTCAAAGCTAATTATTTCCTTCTAACTAAAACTGTATTTAAAGTTGTGCTTTAAAACTTAAAAAGTTAAGTCATGAATCTCCCTTCAATTATTGATACTTTAAGGGGCATTAAAAGACTTGAACTCATGAGCACATCAAACAGGTCCACATGAAAACGTGCGGAAATACTGGACCATTTCCTTATTCCCCAGTATAGAAGGTTCTACTCTAACCAGTACATGGCATGCAAAGGTAGAAAGCCATGGCCCATGGATGGCTTCTGTTTTTTAGGTGGAGCTTCACTGGAACATAACCACACATGTTCACTTACATATTTTCTATGGCTCTTTTCATGTTCTGACAGTAGAGTCACACAGGGACCCATCGGCATGCAAAACCTAAAACTTTACAAAATATGGCTGATGCCTGTTTGAGATGGTAGTCTATGTAGGAAGAAACTACTCTGAGTATGTTGGAGAGCTGGTACTGTAGATTCTATGTGATTGATGAGGTTATTGTCAAGCTGCCGGTCTTCTAGATCACTGCTCCTGCATTACTCACAAGTCATGCCATTTCCACTGAGCACCAAGTAGTCTCTGCTCAGTCTGCCTTCATTTATGTTTTCCTCCCTGGTGAATGCATCTTTCCTCCTTTTGCAACTCAGTATGGTCCTCTTTTATAAATGTCACTCCTCTATGTAGCCTTGAATCCTGATGTTCCCAGTGGAGCTACTTAACACCTTCTGATCATTCCTGAAGCATTGTGACCATGCTAACTTTGCCCTTACTGCATTGCACAGTGACTTCTCTTTGATTGCTATGCATAAATCCTTGCAGACAAAAATCCTCTTTCTTCCATCTGTTCCATGGTGCCAAGCAGGGGGCTAACATTTTGGAGATACTCCATCCTAAGTGTTGGCTGATGCAAAGTGAAAAATTACCATGAAGGTCCCAAGTGAAAGTCACCTATGATTTCTTAGAACCTCTTTGAGTTTCCTTAGTTTAGTAGAAAGTAGGTCCTTGAATGAATGCAACAAGGAGCAAGTAAATCATGAGAGAAAAGGAGGAGCTGAAAAGCATCCAGAGCAAGGAATTTCTCCAAAGGGTTGAAATTTCAAAGTCAAGGGAAAACAGCATGCTGGCTCAGCATCCAGAGACCAGCTCTGTAACTTCAGCATCCTATGAAGCTCAGCCCTCTTCATCAATTGGTTCCCTTCTGCTCTATATCCCCATTTCCCCATCTCAGTATTCTGGCAGGGACTATTGCCCTCTTTCCTTGCCTACACAAGTCCTAAATGCCAATTTGCCATATTCTAATGCCTGTTCTTTTCTTCTCTGCCCTCCTCTCTTCCTTACATTTCTTATCTCTAAACCTGAGCTCAAAGTGAGATTCCTCATACGGACTGATTCTTTGTTTATTCATTTATTTTTTAAGTAAGGCAATTCTGTCTTTCTTGGGGCATAAATTCTAAAAGGGAGATACAGAAATCAGTGTTAAGTAAATGCATGTACTCACATACAGTGCTATTCAAATGCTAATAAATGCCATAAGGAAGAATAAAAACATTAGAGCTGATTCTATGTGTGCTTAAGGTTAAAACAAAAATGAAAGGGAACATTTCATTAGAAAAACTGAAGGGTGGAAATTCACTCAACTATCCCTTGATGTTCCCGGAAGAGGCTTTCATCTACTTCTTTCATATCCCAGGCTCCCATGACAATTTGCAAAACCATCAGTGTTTATATTTATTTTTTTTCAATTCTAATCATTTGCCTGTTCTTAAATTTCTGTTATACTCTATTTCATTGTTTAGGTCATTTTCCAAGAATTAAGGAGTGATTAGCATTGGCTGAGTTTGAGTTTTCACTCTCATGAAAGTAGTAAACTGAATTCTTTTCTTTCTTTCTTTTTTTTTCTCCTTTACATTGCATGTGATTCCTTCTTTGAACTCCCCTTAATTCTGCCTAAGTGTGTTAGAGTTCTCGGGAGGAAAAGAACCAAAAGACACATCGAGTTATTCTCACTTTTTTTCGCCCCCAAACCCCTTGTTTTCTCAAAAGAGACTGTCATGTGAAATCAGCAATTAGGGAGTGATGATCTACTTAATGTTTATCTCCTCAGCCTGACTGCTTTGGGCTCTTTATACCTCTTTGGGGGCTACCACGCCTGCAGCTCACTCCCAGAAGGGTCTGTCAATTACTTGGCAGTCTGCTAACGAGCACTTGGGGTCTGAAACATTTAGCAGGTTTCCTCAGTGTTTCTTAAACAGGTGCACACCCTCGAGTCTAATCTGACTGCAATTTCGTCTTCATGGATGACTGATTCTATAATATAGGAGTAAAAGCAGGCACTTCTTTAAAAAAAAAAAAAAAACTAAGAAAATAAAATAAGCATTAACTCACTCTTTGGCCGGAGGATCTTATAATGATCCTGCATAGAAAAACCCGCTTTCAACTCTTACTCAAACACCTGGATAGGATATGTGCTTTCTGCTCTTCTTGCATTCTTTCCCACTTCTTCTGAAAAGAGAAACATGTCTTAGTTGTTGGAAGCAAACCTCCAAAAGCATGCTAAGATATAGGCACACCTCTCTCTCCCCTCAGCCCATCTCTTGAGGGATCCTGGGGATAGAAGACTCATATGAGAACACAGAGATTGAGTTAGTGCTGGCTTGCACACTGGATGGGCCAACTGGAGCCACCCCTGGCTGGAACTGCCACTGACAAGGCGGTATTTCCTCTTTCACTGAGCAAGGGAACACCAAGGACAATATGAACACACAACAGCCAACGGCCTTCTCTTGTACTTCAACTGAGCAAAGCTATGAAATGAAGCTGTCACCAAGAAAATTAGAGCAGGGGTTGAGGATGGCAATGACATCACCGCACCTTGGATGCAGGAGTGCCTGGAATTGGCAGCTTTCCTAGCACTTTCACTTAGATGAAACGAGTGGGCTGTCTGTCACCGGCATCTGCAGAAATCTCCACTGATTTTCCTGTTAATCCTGGGTATCTCTTAGTACCTTTGAAGTAGGGCTTGGAATTGTTTGCATACAGTTTTTTGTTAATGAAGAGTGAAAATGGGATAATAAAAAGGAAAGAGTCTTTAGACAATGAAACCTGTCATTGGTGGCTTAGCTAGTTATGCAAGTGTCTATGTTTGATAAATGGGAAACTATTGCAAGGCAATTTGACATGATATCTTGCAGATTGCAATACTTTTGCAAAAATGTGTGCATGAAATTCTACCAAGTACTCTTGATAAAATTGCAAAACTTGTTCTGATATGACCACTAAAACTGATTATTAGAGAAATAATTAGGACATATGACACGCTTTGTTTTGATAACTACTGTTGTTTATTTTTCTTGCTTTTGCTCTATCCATATGTTCATGTACTTTTTGGTGCTTAAGAACAGAAATAAAAAGGTATTAATGTAGACTTCCCAGAAAGTCATTTTTGTTGTGTAGATATATGTATGTTTTATTTAGCTGTGATAAGAGTATTTTTATTAATCTTCTAACAGGAATAGAGTTGGATTTGATTGTTAAATAAATAAATAAATAAATAAATAAATAAATAAATGGAAAGATAAAAAAGAAAATAAATAAATAGATAAATGCTAAGTAAAGATTTTCTGAATGGTAATTTCTATATAACATATAAATGACCTTATTCTGAACTCAACTTCATAGCAATATAAGCCTAAAATTAATTTTCAATAAATAATCAAAAAATGTTGCTAAAATGAACATAAAAGAATTCTCATTGCAACATTTATGACCAAATGAGGAACAACCTCTACTTAAAAAAAGTGTTTTAATTTTAGTATCAACCATAATTATAAAATTTAATACTTCCAGCACTTTAAAGATGGATTTTAAAGTAATTAATTCAGTGGAAAGAGATCTCAGCACACTGCTAACCTTATAAAAATAAATTTATATAATGTATATTCAGAAGGATGCAAATTTTAAAAACTCAAACTTGTAAAAGCAGTTAGAATAGGATGCTAGAGTAGTAAAATTATGGGAATTTTTTATTTATTTATTTATACTTTTCTGCATTTGTCATATCATTGACTGTGAATGTCATTAAATAAACAGAAAAATATCTTTAAGATAACACCCACAGCTGACAAATATGTTATATAGAAACAATGTACATCATTAATTATAGTATAAATTAGTTGACCATAATAAAAATCACCTTTAAATAAGTCTCATACTTCAATTATTAAAATTAAGCAAATGATTCTGAAATTTCGGAAATCTAATCACAAAGAGATACAATTCATAGTGTGTTTATCACAAAAGGATAAAAAGTAACCTAAGAACATAACCTTAGGTACACCAATTCAGGGGCATCTTAACCAAATTTTTTAATGATAGTAAATACACATTCATGAAATAAACAATTGTGAAGCCAGGAAGAGAGTCTGCAGCTGGGAAGAGAGTCCTCAACCAGAAACCAAATCAGCCACACCTAGATCTTGAACCTCCCACCTTCAACAACCAAGAGGAATAAATTCCTGCTATTTAAGCCAACTAGTCTATGGCATTCTGATTGGCAGTACAACCAATGCAATGTCTTAAACATGCTGCTCATTATACAGGTGAGTACAGAAGAAAAGCAGGATCTTTTTAGGAAATCTATGTCTTGTCAGAATTAATAAGTGGATTGAAGCAAGGGATAGCAAAGATGTAACTTTCTTGGAGACAAGATACTAGAATATTAGTCTCAGTGCTCTCATTTACAAATCATAAATTAACTTTAGCTGAAGAATGAAATTTATTGGCTCATGTAAATGAAAAGTACATGTTGTAACTGCAGATAGAGACGGGACCAGATGTAAAGTGGATTTAGACTTACTTATGCTACCATTTGGCTCCTCTCCGTCCAGTTTCCATTTTAGCAGACTCTTCTTCAGTGATGTGAAGGCAGACTGCTGCTTATTTTCTGAATAACCCCTAGGGAAGGAATTATAGCTTCTTTTTCCAATGTATCCCCCAAATGTCCTAGAATTGATATCCATTGGCCTGGAGACTTGAGGAACAAAGTAATACAGTCAATGAAATGAGTGTGAAACTAATGAGAAGGTTACCATGTGGGAAATGCGGGCTCAGTGCCACTGGATTCTCTGGTTGTGTAGGTCAAGTGGGTAGTCTTCTTCTATGACAAACGGGTATATGCTTAATGAATGAGAGAAGCATCAAATGAATGAATGAATGACTCAATCAATCAATCATTTATTCAATCAATCACAGAATTCATGAAGCCATGAATGAGGGAGTCAGTGAGCCAGTCAATGGGTGAGTGAGCCTAGATTAAACATAGGGATTTATTTTGTTTGAAATTTAGTTGTCGTGTCACAAACCTGCAACATCACTGATACCCATGATATTTCCATAATGGTAAAGGCAAGAAACCATTCATTGGTAAAGGGAGGGAGGCTACACCAAGAACTGCAGAGCTTGTGATCAGACACCCTGACTGCCCTGGTGCTGCCTTAGGGGACACAATTCCTTCACTCTCCATTTACTGAAATCACTTCAGCTTAGAAAATAGTCTAATAACAAGAGATCTCAGAGTGCACGCTAATGGAATATTCTACTTTTTTTGGCATTGTACACTAGAGTTAATGGACATAAAATGAAAATAAAATTAATTTCATTTTAATTTTGAAATTAAAAATTTGGCTTAAATCAAAACATACAAGATCACCCAGTGGGGTCCCAGACAAGTTAAGTGATTTGCTTGGGAATGACCTGATATAGCATAGAGGTCAAAATCAGATGGCAACGTTGGTTCTGTGGTCTCAAATCCAGGGTTCTCATTGAAAATACTATTCAAAGTACACTCAGTTAATGACTTATTTAAATAGTTTTTTTCCGGTCCTGTGGTGTATCAGAAGCATGAGGAGTGCCTTAAAATTTTTACTATGTCTACGTGAAGTCTACAGATTATCAGATTGTCTGGAGTGGAGTACTGGCATTTTTCAACAGTGATTTTAATGTGCATATAGTGCAAGTATTCACAGAGTTGGTGCCAAGAATGAAAAAAAAAAAAAAGTTCTTTTCAAAGGCTTACTCCAAAGAATCCAATAATCAATCACACTTTACCATACCCTGCTTGTATATTCAAACAGGGAATATAATTTCTACATTTAATGTATTTTCTAACAGAGATCCAGTAGAAAGCAAGGTCAACAAAATGGCTGATGATTAAGAATAATGCAAACACTCTTCACAGAGGCTGATAACAAAATGACTGAGATTTCTAAATTCCCCTAACCAAGATGCATTTTTTGCACTCCATTCTGACATTGACATTTAGCCAAATTATTCCATCTAAAGAGTGAAGTGGGCTTTAATTGTTTTAATTTTTTTTTAATTATTAGAGTCTGTTGATTATGATATTTCTCTTATTTGTAATTCCTCCAAATGTACAATGATGGCCTATTAATTCACACGGTATCTTGCTGCCTACTGACAATACGGAAGGTTCAATTTAACGTTAGTTTGTTCAAGTGCCTGGAGACACACAGGTGAGAATACATATGATCCTAATCTCTTTTCCTAAGCCACAGTTGAATTAGTATCTCACATCAGTGTATCATCTTTTCACAGTTTATCCTTTTTTCCATCAGAGTGTTGTTTCACCTTCTTAGTTCTGACAGAGGCGAAGTCGAAATGCTGAAAGCTGTTGACTATAAATGTAGCACGGAGTCACATGTATTTCAGCGGCAGACAACAAAGTCCAATTGGTTTGCCTGGGTAATGTTGCTGTTCATTTTTATAGGCCTTAATTAGAACCGATGTTGCTTTTTATCTGCAAAGTTTTAGTATAAATGCTCATTTTTGAAAAGAAGGGGGGAAAGCACTCTTGCATTTAATCAGGCTAAACAAGCTCTTTAGACAATTTGTTCAGAAATTTCTCTAATTAAAGCCTGCCCTCAAGGTAATGTGGTGATCAGATCTACCAGCGGGTATAAATTAGGGACATTATGCAATTAGCACTAAGACCACAAATGGAGGTAACAGCTGGGTGGCTGGGAGAGACACAAATAAACAGCTCCTAGGTGGCTCCTTAATATTAAGGAGTAGGTCTCCTGTAAGAACGTGCTGTGGGGACTAATTCCTTTAGCTCAACTAAGGGCACATTTGTCTCTGTGTTCATGACAAAAGATTAAACTTTAATATCTTTAAAACATTGTTACCGATAAGAATGTTTAGCTTTAATTTAGGAATGAGTCTTGGTTTCTATTTATGTGAAACCTCCTGAATATTGCTTAAACTAATTTTACCCTGGTACAAAAAAAGTCAGGAGATCAAGAAAAAGATATTTCTATACTAACATAACACTCCTTGGGAGAATTAAAAGGGAGAAGGCACCGGGCGTTTTGTTTTATTTTGTTGTTTTGCCAAGAACAAAGATAGGGCTATATGATTCTCCATCTGAGTCCAAGTTTGGAAATCAGCTCATATAAAAATAATTTGGATTATTTTACATATCTATTTTATAAGATTTTCCTAATGCTGAGCTGTATCCCTCCCTCCTTACCCGCCCTTATCTCTGGCCTTGTTCTATTTTATTAATTTAGTTTTTCTAAATTCAGCTCAACTATCATTGCTTTAAACAGCTTTTGTAAAATCCTCTTTGTGAATTAGCTGATGGTCCTTTCTGATTTCCGATTTCTCTTCTCACCGCTAACATCACGGTAGTTATTCACACCTAGTGTGTCCACGATGCCAGTCAATTTTCCAGAGGCCTCTGAGGGTATGCAACACAGGTACCAGGGCGTGAATGGTTTCCTAACAATACTTTGATGTTGTCTTGAGCAGCTCAGAATTGAGGCAGAATATGCCAAAGCGTTTATCCTCAGGTTGCCAACGTGGGTTGTTCTTTCTAGCTAATAGAGTGGGGCCCAAAGTAGATGAAATCTTATGAAACATGCTATGGTTGGAAGAAATTCATTGTTTAAAAACAATGAACACGAAGTTTTAATCCTTCTGAAAAGCAGGAAGTAGTTAATTTATTGGTATTTTTGGTTATCAGATATTGCTTGTAAGTAACATTTTACATCAAATAACATTTAAATCTCAATGGAGAGGGGGCACAGACAAACATCGGAGCTGTTTTTAATTACGATTAATTTAACAAGCCTCATTTGGTCATGGAGCCATCCTCTCTTGCCCTGTGCTCTGGAACACCCATTCACACGAGCTGGGGTTTCAGCTAATTATTGTAGGTGAGACAGCCCCTGAGGGGCATGAAGATCAAACCACTCAAGCACAGTCAGCTAGTTAGAATGTTCCATAGAAACTATGGCAGAGAAACTCAGGACAGCAACTCCCACTTCTGTGGTCCAGGCCTAGTCCAGGGCCTTTTTCCTAATCCAGGCCTCTTTGTTAGTGTCATTGGCTCATTTTGCTAAGTTAGTAGGGCAATGACATCCAACCAGTGTTCTCTACAGCCACAATATTGGCATTTGGGGTCAGATGACCTTTGTGGGAAGGGTTGTCTATACATGGTAGCATTTTTACAGCTGTCCCGGCCAGTAGCATCCAACAATTAGAAAAGAGAAATATCTCCAGCCAGTGAGATGTTCCACACAAAGCAAATTTACTGCCCCCTGTCTTAGGCAAAACACACATGACGTGCTATGGTCCAGAATGTTTTAACATTTTAAGTTGTAAGAGAGATTACTCAAAAAGTTTAAACCTTGTTCTTCAACAGAGCTGATCTGTTTCTATGGACTGTACAAAACTCATTTTCATAAATTAATTAAGTAGGACTATAATGAAAATCGAAGCAAAATTTGAAGAAATATGAAATTGAAGCAAAATAAATCACGTTATTGCAAATTTTAAAAATATAATATCACTTTTTCACACTTAGAAACAAAAATGTTTGTGTGAGTTTGGAGGATTTGTGATTGACCTTACGGTAGTTCTGAAGCACCAAAATTAACTGCAGTTTTGATGCCAGTCCCTGTCCATATGCTCAGCATGACTGTGGGTCCCAAAAGCCTAATAAGGCTCTGTTCCCCAACTTGTCCATGAAAGGACTGAATGAAGGAAAGAGTTTCACATTGTCCTCTGGTTGGCACAGTCTCGTGGCTGGGGCAGAGCCCTCACAGGCTGACTTAGCCACAGGAGCTTCACTCTGACCGGATTCAACTTTTGAGATTCATCTTTGGATATTGCCATAGGCGAGCTTCATTGAAGGAGATGCTGAGAAAGAATTTGGGCACCGAGATCTTATCAGATATCAACACTTGTGAAGGAAAGGAAAGGAAAAAAATAAAAGGTGGGATTTTTTTGTTTGTTGGTTGGTTTTTTAGTCAGCATTTCCACTGCTGTGACTAAAAGACCCCACCAGAACAACTGGAGAGGGGGAAAAGTTTATATGAGAGCTCACAGTTTCAGAGGTCTCAATCCACAGACAGCAGGTTCCATTCCTTGGGGCTCAAGGCAAGGCAGAACATCATGGCGGAAGAGTGTGGCAGAGGGAAGCAGCTCACGTGAGGATCAGGAAGCAGAGAGAGAGATTCCACTTTCCAGACACAAAATATATGCCCTAGAGCCATGCCCCCAATTCCCACCTCCTCTACCCCTCAGTTAAACCCTAACAGGGGATTAATTCACTGATTGGGTTAAGACTCTCATAACCCACTCATTTCTTCTCTGCACCTTCTTGCATTGTCTCACACATGAGCTTTTGGGGGACACCTCACATCCAGACCATAGCAACTTTCCTTCCTTAGTTTGTGCTGCTATAGAAAAATGCCCAAGCCTAAATAATTTATATAGGGTAGAAATTTATTTCTTACAGTTCTGGAGCCTGGAATTCCAAGATCAAGGCCCTGGAAGTTTCAGATGTTTGGAGAGGTCTGCTCTGGGCTTTCATGATGTCACAGGGTTGCTCTGGCTTCTGGAGAGGAAGAACACTCCATGGTGGAAGGGAGAAGGGCAAGTGAGCAAGAGAGAAGAGAGGACACTGCCACCTCATTCACAAGGGACAAGCCTTCACCACCTAACTGAAAGGAAAGGGAGAAAGCAAGAGAAGGGCTAGTGAGAAATGAGGGATGGAGACCAGGCAGAGATCCACACAAAGGTTTATCTTGTCAAAACTGACACATAAAGGCCATCCATCTATAGAGTGGGGAGAGGCTCTGAGATGTTCCAGTGTTGGGCTTTTGTCGAGTAGGGGTTTGGGGTGGTAGTTGTGGCGCTATGGAATGGGCTTGGGGGTGCTTGCCTCCAAGCTAGGCGGGTGGGCAATAGCATGGGATTGGCTTAGGTGGATGGCACCATGGGGCTTTCTGGGATTGGCTTATGGTTATGGTACCATGGGGTAGGTCACTTATGGGGGTAGGGGGAGTTTGGATAAGAGGAAATTCAGGAAAGCAAAACTTATGTCATAAGATGGCGGTTAACATTTAAGATGGCCACTCGAATGTGAAATCAACACCCTACACTAATCACCTTTTGAAGCTTCACTTCTTAGCACAAGTACATTGGACATTAAGTTTCAAGGCCTGAGTTAAAGGGACATATGAACTCCACAACATTTCCCCATATAACCCCAAAACTCAGTATCTCAAATATTTCAGCAAAAAGGATGTAAAACTCTTCAGAAACAAGATACTCATAATAAACAAAACATAAGACTGAAATGTGTTCAAGGATAGAGATGAGAACATTATAATTCCTAGCTTGGAGAGGAGGGCCACTTTCTAATTCTCTAACATTTTCTAAAAAAGCAAGCAGAAGTAAAAGCTTTCAGTCATTTTTTAGTAGCTTTTTATCCAGGAATAGCACTTACTGAGTTCCTAGCTTTAAAGAAATTGCCCATTACTGGCTAATTGAACACCAAACATGGGATAGTTTGAAGGAGATGTGAAGAGATCATTACAGAGATAGAGGAAGGCTGTGCGTTGTGAATATGATACACTCATTTCAGGGAAACTCCACTAATGTGAAAACATTCAGATTACTCTACAGCCCTCACATTCATGATCTCTTCTCTAACTGAATCTACTCTGAACTTTGGAGAAGTGCCAAATGACACAGGTGAGTATGTTAAGTCCATGCATTGGTCAACACAAAGTCTCAACACTTCAAGTACTTAATCAGAAATTCATATTTAACTTGATTAATTCAGATATTTTCAAATCATTTCAAAACCTTCTTTGACTTTCAAAAGTGTAATACTCATGGTTCTATAAGAAAACTTGACTGGTGTCAGAATTGTGTCTGGTGCCTACTTGAATGTCTTACTAATCACCTCAAACTCAGCATGTTCAAAAATAAATCACTCTTCCCTCAATCTGATCCACTTCCATCTTGGCAAAGCTCCCATGATGTATTTATCTCAACATCCCACTTTGCTTCATGTTTTGGCCAACACTGCATCCATCAGGTCAGACTGCATGTGTTCAAATCCTCCCACCATAATTATGTAGCTATGTGACCTCAGCAAAGTGAGCTGACTTCTCACTGCCTCAGTTTCCTCATAAATAATAAATTTACAGTGAGTGCCTTATTTGTCATAGAAGGAAACCACCCCAATGAGTAATACAAACATAAGGATCACCTTTAAAGTCTCTTAAATCAATAATGAAACATGCTTTTGTTCCTGCCCTGGAATCTCAGTGTCATCTTTCAAATTCACGGCAGCCCCTTTGTCTTGAGTATTAGTATAGCTAAACTTCTCATACATTTCAGACAATATTATACATGTTATTATTTATATATGCAATACACGTTGTTACAGAATATATTATGGTCCAGCCCTCAAATGCACGTTTGTTTGGATTGCAGGGACTAACTCGAAAAAACATAGTAACTCCATGAGCTATAGCATCAAATCAGGGGCTTGATGCTTGCATTGCAAACACATGGGGTAACCAATGGGGGTACAAAGGCATGAATTCTCAGATTCCCAGCTGAATCAGAAACCCTGTGTTTCCTCCATCTCCAATGCCCTGTCCAGCACTTTGTCAACTGACAAAGCTGTGTGCCTCAGTGCTGGGGGAATGAAACACAGTACCCAGTGCTTGGCATTCATGTGACAGGGGACCCAGGCTGCACAGGTTCCAGCACCAGGTTCCGATGTTCTTGTAAGGTCCTTGCTTAGCATCTGGATAGCCATCTTAAGTGACAGCAGCAATTTTGAGAAAAAATTCACTTTCCCACCCAAGTTTCTGAGAAAGGCTCACCACTCCCTCATGCCAACCCCACCCTTTACCATCTGCATTAGGACCCGCCCTGCTCTAATCCTTGAGCCTGCCCCATAAGTGTCCAGAACCCCTAGCCTGTGTTGTCTTTCTCAGTCTATGGAGAGATGTGCCTTTGTTTGTCAATTCTGACAAATAAACTCTCCTGTGTATCTCTGCCTGGTCTCCGTCTTTCATTTCTTGCTCCCCAAGTCTCCAGGTTCCTTGGTTTCCTTTCAGTTCTAGTGTGCAGTTTGCAGGACAATGAGGAGTTTGCGCAGAGTGAATTTCTCCTGAGACAAGATCTTGTTCTATTTTTATATGCCACACAGTGAAATAGCAGAGTGGGGGCTGTGGTGAGAAGGAACACATAATTAAATATGCATAGATTATATTTATAGGCATATTCAAATAGTCAAGTAATAACACTATTATACCTAGTTTTCTTGAATTTTTTAAAAGACTAAATAAGGTAAAACTTTTAAGGACTTTAGAAGAATACCTGATTTGGGTAAATGCTTAATAAATGGTAGTAATTTAATTTCATAGTCAGGTGAAAGGTTCACTACAGCCACATAAGTACACGATCCAAGTGAGATCAACAGAAGATCCACTCTGACAAGCCAAGCCCAATGGAGAACTGTTATCAAATAAAATGGTGATGGCGCTTGTCACCTAACCTTTCAGTGTCCTGATTGCATAATAAGGACACTTATTGCTTATCTGTGATCTTGGAATCCTTGGAAGGAAAAGTTGCTTTTCTTTAAGAAATCCCCGTGGTATCCTGTGCAAATTATTTCCTTCTCTTGGGTATTGTAAGTAACCTAGAAATAGGTTCTCAAGGAAAGAGAGAATTTTTTTTTCCAATAAGCTACAACAATTCTTTTATACTCCTTATTAAGGAAAATATGCATTCTCTAATCTACCTATATATTTGTCTGTTTATTGACTTACTTTTCTTTCAAGATGGAGTCTCCAACTATAAAGATAAAACTGACAAGCTTAATAAATAATTTTTAAAACTTACTCTTAATTCTTACTCTCAACCATGTATCATATAGTTCCTCATAATTTGTCATTTTGTTCTATTGTTGATATTTACTATATTTCTAAAATTTTTACTGCCATAATTCCAGGAATGTGTTTTATATAAACCTTTGCACACATTACTAGCCAATTCTTAAATATGAATTGCTAGAAACATGATAAATGATTTAAAGGATATGGATCTCTTTTTAAGGTCTTAGTGACTCTTTCAAATTGCTTTCCAGGTGACTCCATGTAGTCCCTTCCATAGATACATGCTAATAGCCATGCCATTGTTATTTGTTTGTTTGTTTGATTTGCATTTGCAAATGAACTTTCTAAAAACCTAATGAATGTTTGCTGATGAAAAGCAATATTTTGTTGCCTCACATGCACAAGGTCCTGGGTTCAATCCCCAGTACCATAAAACAAACAAACAAACAAAGAAAAAATACCAGTATTTTGATTGTTACTAACACTTTGTTTAATAATATTTTCATAGTACTTTTCCTCCTTTTTAGGTAATTTCCTTTTATTCTTCTCCAGTTTGTTAATTAGTCCCTAAATTATTCATTGTTTATATTAATTTGTTAAACTTTTTAATGTTTTATTTTTATGAAATTTATTTTCATGAAATTTTACTTAGTAAAATCATTCAACCATGACTCATATTTTCAGTACTAAATGTTGTTAAACATATCATTATTAGATTGAAGAGCTCATGTTTCTATATTACCCTCTGTTTTCCTGTCTTCCACTATCATAGATACACAAATTTTATCACATTGAGTACAATTTGAAATTTCCTACAGAAATGTCTTTACCTAACCAGTTGTAGCTTAGTTTCCCCCCCCCCAAAAAAAAGGTAAACAAAGAGAGAGGTAAGGGAGGGAACAAGAATGAAGGAAGGAAGAACAGAAAGCAAGTTAGCTTTGTGGCTCTGACATCCTTAATTTCTTCCAAATATATTTTTTTTAATTTGTATTTGTTTTGAGCACAATCAGACTTTTTACTTTGTTGTTGTTTCTAAACAACCCAGTATAACAATTTATGTAGCATTTACATTTGCATTAGATATTATAAGCAATCTAGATATGATTGAAATGTGAGGGAGGATGTGTATATGTTATATGTGTGTGGTGTTCCACTTTATATTAAGGACTTGAGCTCACAGGGATTTGGGCAAATGAAAGGGTTCTAGGACCAATTCCCCATGGATACTGAGAGATGGCAGAACTGAGTATTCAGGAAAATCAAAATGTAAATAAAAAATTTGTTGTCAAGATTAATGAGGCAGTTAGACGTCTTCTAAGTAAACCTGCTTCCAAGTTTTCTTTTTGGTCCTTTAAGTCTAAAATAAAATTACGCAAGCAACTTCTAATAGTATCTATTGGTGTTAGCAGAATGGATAACATTTTGTCTGAGGGCATAATTTCATTGGATTCTGAAAAGAGATTTAAAATAGCAAGGTCTCTATATCACCAAGAAAAATGGTCAAAGGCTTGCTGTAAGAGACATCTTGCATAAAACCATTTTTATTCTCAAGTTCCTTTCTGGAATCCAGATTAGAATTTCCACAAGAGAAAAAAAAAATCATCTGGTGTTCCTGACCTGCAAAATACTAAAATACTTGGCTTCAGAAGTTGGGGAATGAGAGTGGTGAGGAAGTGGTTCTTCTGTGGCTATAATTGTTGCTCCCTCTCCTAGCCCAATCTGTTCTCTCTCTGACTTTTCATCTCATCCATGTGAATGTGTGAGCTGATGTTAAATACTATCTTCTGCTTAAAATTAACACCTAGTTTTTTTTTTTAATTTTATTTTCGCAGAAAATGATTTCCAGAGGGCAGAAGATATTATAAGATTGTTAGTAAGTGACTTTCTTGTCTTGTGGAATTCTCATTGCCATAGAAACCTACAACCACATTTTGTTTCCAAAGACTTTTGACTTACTTACAGTCAAAGTTGGACTGCTTCATGCCTCTGCAGGATAACAAGCAATTTGGGACTCTTTTTCTTAGCCAGGGTAAAGTTCCCGTACTAAAACACATATGGGTGCTTGAGGAGAATTATATATAGTTCATGAACCTGTGTTGGGAAGTGATGGGAAAAGGGAGAAGCAGAGAAGGGTCCAGATTGTGGGCCCCACCAAAGGGCTTGCACTTTGCTATAGGCAATAGGAAGTTTGAATTAAATTGAGCTTAAAGAGCCCATTCTGCCGCAATGTGAAATGGGGAATTTATAAAAGAAATGCCCAGAAATACAGGGAGAATCGCAGAGTTTAGAAAATAGAGTGAGGAATGGAAGAACCAAGGCAACTGTAGCAGGAAAACGGGGAATAGATCATTTCACATTGTTCTTTTGTAACTTAGAATTTCAAAATGGCTAAAATCTTTGAGATCTGATTTTAATTCACTTATGTGAAACTCAATATCTTCCCTTTCAAAAAAACAATGTAATTTTGTAGAGAGTTGAAAAACAGAGCTGTTGTGCTGTGGCTACATTTAAAATAAAAGTACAATTTAAGTCTATAACTCAACAAGGAGATTTCTTGCAAAATCCTCCTCATTCTTCCTGGTCTCAGATAGATCTGCCTTGTACTATTCATTTATTTACCTTTTATTTAGTCCATCGGAACTTTCCTTTCTGTTGAAAATGATCAAAATATGTGTAGAGGTTTGGAGAGTTAAGCACTTGAGTGAATTATCTAGATTATTCCAAGTTAAAGATATCAGTTTGCCAAAACACAGTCTACTTTGTTTTCAACATTGTAAAATTTGAGGGACAGAGAGTACCCACACTATGGCCATGTGCATTAACTGAAAGAGACCAATCTTCATTATTAGCCCAGATTATTCCTAAGATTAAGGCAATCAAGGTCACTTAAGCTTCTGAGAATCATTAACCTAATGGCATGATTGCTTGGAGTGATTCTAAACATCCTGCTCACAGATCACAATGCTTGAACACACCAATGATCCCTGCATTACTGACTGAATGGAGATTGGTTGTCAATCTCAAGCAGTTTTCAACATGAAGCTGTGTGCCAAAGGTATCAATATTCAAATGCAATGAATAAAATGATTTTTTTGTTGTTTATTTGACCCGACTGCTCACACCTAGCAAGCCCCCCCTCAGGTTGGCTTTATGTTTTCATGCATAACCTTTCATCACTTCATTCCTCCAAGTTCAAAAGGACAGCACTCATCCTTCTCCAAGAATGTTCTTTAAAAAATAGGAGGGGGAAGAATTCATAAAATAAAATCTGCATAATCGCATGTCCTGATAATCACGGTGGAAACAAAAAGCACTCTGATGGTTAATTTTTGCTTGTCAAGTTGATAGGATTGAGGGATGTCTAGAGAACTGGTGAAGCATTATTTTAGGGTGTCTGTGGGGTTATTTTCAGAGAAGATTGGCATATGGGTCAGCAAACCTAGTGGGAAGACCCAGCCTTCATTTGGGCAGGAACCATCCAATAGGCGGGGAACTCAAATGGATCAGAAACACAGAGGAGTAAAACCTTCTCTGGCTTCTCCAATATGTTTCCTCCTGCTGTTGTCCTTGGACTCCAACACTTTCAGCCATTGAACTCTGAGACTGGCACCAGTGGCCCTCTTGGGCCCTTGGGCATCACACAGGGGTCACTCTATCAGCCTTCCTGGTTCTGAACCTTCCAGATTCTTCTCTGGCTGAGAAATTTTTCAACTTCTGTTATCTTCGTGAGTCAATCCCTAATAAATCCTCTTTTATATCTAAACATTCTATGCATTTTGTTTCCCTGGAGAACCTAATATAAGAATACTGTCCAATCAAAGTCTTGAGGTTAAAAATAAATACACAATAAATAAATAACATGGAATAACAATGATTGTGGATTTCTTTTCCTCACTTTTAAAAAATGTGACACTGACTTCAGCTGATTTTCAATGCTAATTTCTCTTTCTGAAAAAAAAATTATTTTGAGAGCTATTACTTTTTTTATCCACACAGTATTGCAAGAGAAGATTATATTTAAATAGATTCAATTGGCTGTTGGGTGAAATGATTAGAAAGCCTTGGGAAAATAAATTGTCAAGTAATAAGAACTTGTCCATTTCCCATGGTGTGTGGGCTTTACTTTCTGACTTTCTGAGAATCCTGCAATTACAGAGTCACTTAATAAAAATGAGAATCACTTTGCATGCTCCTGTTTCCAAAAAGGCAAACACAGTGTACAGGGAAAGCATTTGCTTTTAGCATTTTAAATTAAATTTACCGTGAAGTTGTAATATGATTTCCCTCAAGTTCTTTTAAATTAATATTTAATATTCTGTATGTGGTGTTAAAATTTGGTTGTAATATAAGCTTATGAAAAGATAATGGGAAAAATAGAAATAAAGTGTTTGGCAGTCAGCTTCCCTCTCGTCGTCTTCTTTGAGCATGAGCTGTGCTGAGGACACAAGAAGCCCTGCTAATATACTGCTAAAAGGAGCTCTCCTTCACCTCTGTCACCTCTGCGCCAATATGTGGCTCACACATGGGCTGAAAGCAACAAGTCTCTCATCATTAGATCCACTGAAAGACACAGCATAAGAAAAAGAGCCCTAAAGTAATCTGGAAACTAGCTTTCAGTTGGTCTAAGAAGACTCTTGATGGGCACCTTTATCCTAATTGTAGATACAATTTGTTGCTTGAATCAGTTTAAGTTGGAGCCAACTTTTTATCCTGTGAAGGTTTAATAGAAAAAAATTCACTAAAATGAAAGGTTCTTCATAATTTTATCATGCCATGTTAATAGATTAATACTGAAAATAATGATAGGCCTACTGGATGGGTTTGGATACTTGCTAACATATGTAACTATCCATTATCTGGTTTGAGTTAAGGGAGGTAGGAATTAGATCCCTCATGTGCTAAAAGGAAGCTCACTGTCACATTAGGTAGCACATGTCAGAAATATGGAGCAGAAAGAGCTTTTCCAGGCTGTGCAGATTCTCCTCCACCCACCTAAATGAGGTTGATGCAGGAAGGCACGCATTCAAAATGAATAGTCATTACATTCTTCTTACCACCCCTGAGCAGGTTGTTTCTAATGAAGACCAATGGAATAAGCAGCATGGGAGATCATGTTTTGATAGTGATGTCCCATCTGATACTTGGCCCCAAAGTCTTATTTAAGGTCTTTTGCTCTTTTGTTGTCATTTGGTTCAGGGATGTTTAAATTCTTTATTGATCTTCCTATGCCCCTTGGTCCAGGGGTGATATTGAGTTTATCTTTGAATCTGAAAACCTGGTATGATTTCTGTAACACTCACACATACTCTCTCTCTCTCTCTCTCTCTCTCTCTCTCTCTCTCTCTCTCTCTCTAGATATGTTCCCATTGTTTTTGTTTGGAAATGAAAGAAAAATGAATGTTACAGACACATTTCTATCCATAAAAACAGATCTTTTATTGTTTGCAATTATTACCCCGTGCTTTTAATATCTCTCGGAATATGAAAACTGAGAGAGCAAGGAGAGGGCAGTGATATCAGTAAAATTGGTTTGCTTTCTATATTTGATAAATTTATCCTTAATGAAATAATGAATCTTTATTCTTTTACCTCTTTTTTTCTCTACTTTCAATTGATTTAATTCTCACTGAAACAAACTACTCAAAATGGAAATATAAGTAGAAATATATGAAAAATAATGTTCTGCCACATATATCTACACGCATGTGTGCGCACATGCACACACACACACACACACACACACATACACACTCACCATCTCCTTCCTATGATTAGAGCTGAGAATATTTTCCTGTCTCACTCCCCACAGGGGATTACATACAGAGGGGTCTGATAAGGGGAATGTGTCTCAGTCAAACACACTTGGATTTAACTGTTGGGACATCTGCTACTTCATAGGTTTGTAACCTTATACATGCTGGTTAACAACTTTAAGTTTGTTTCCTCATCTATGAGAGGGCTGTCACTAAGATGATGAAATAATATGCCTAAGGTATGTGTTACTGTTTATAGGACTTAGCTGCTCAAGAATTTTAGCAATTATTTTTTCATGAAGCATCTATGTTATTCTAAGATGGTATTCTTACTTATGGCTTCAGTGTGAATATCTTTACATAGACATGCTAATGAGCTCTAAATTTTAGGATGAATTACTGACAAAGTCAATAATGCTGCATCCTATTGCACTTTGTCTTTATAGGTGTATCATGAATGAGAAGCAGCAGCATGACACTGTAAGAGCAGCCTCAATATGGGAGAAAAGGGAGCCAAGTTTTAAATCTCTTCTATGACACCCTTTCACTGTATGAACTTGAACCTGTCACCTGGTGTTTCTGGGTCTGAGTTACTTCACCTAGTAAAGAATTGCATCATCTCACTTGGAGGAGGCAGAAATCTGGGCCAAGCGCTTGTTTTCTCTGGTCCTTTGAAGATCTGAACTTTATAGTATCATGAGTAGCTTTCCAATCCTTATTTCTCTTACTCTTCTCTTAAGATAAAGTCAGCATGGACCAAGTAGAGAGAAGCTAGACCAGCACTGTCAAATGGAACTTTCTTTAATTAAGCGTTATGTTCTGTATCAATAACATATAGTCATAGATGCCTATTTAATACTTAATGTATTGTCATGATTGAGGAACTGAACTTTTCATTTTACTTTAATTAATTCAGATTTAAATACAAAGAGCCATCTGGAGCAGGTGGCTATATTACAGGACAAGACAGGTGAGACTGTAGAAAATCATCAAGCCAGATGCATCCTGCAGGCCTACTTATTCCATCAAAATTAATTTGGTAGATTATTAGGAGCGCTCATCTATGTTAGGAATAACATGTGTGACCTCATGAAAGCAAATAGATATTTTGGACCAGAATTGAGTCACGTGTGACAAGACAGGGGAAGCAGTAACTTCCTTCAGTTAATGAAGTTTTAATTGACAATAAAATTATATATGATTATCACAAACAACATGTTTAGAAATACATATGCATCGTGGAATGGCTAAATTGAGCTAATTAACATGCATTACCCCGAAGACTTATCATTTGTGGTAAGGCCACTTAAAAGTTACACTGAACAGTTTTCCAAAGTATGATACTATAGTCACCACATAATACTGTAACTTATTTTTGAGAGTTTAGCTTCTTCTAAGATGAAAACCTGGTGGTTGGGTTTCAGCCCTCTTCTATCTTAAGTTCCTTTATCTCTAAGATATAAAACAGTAGTGGGAGAAGGGTATGTAAGGGATTTTATGGGAATTTGGAGAATTGCAACCTGTGTAGCCCCATTTTTTTGACACTGTACTGAACAATAAATGGAGAAAAGCTATTCTAAGTTAAAGCAGGCTATGTAAGAGAATATTGGAAAAGTGTGTGACTTTTTATTAACTGAGAAACAGTATTGGAAATCCAATGATAGAGATCTTAATAATTTATTTAATACTGCTATCTATTTTAAATAGTTAATATTTAATAATTTATTTAAATTAAAAACTGGATACACAAATCCAGATTGGTCATTCATAAACTTTCCTTTGTTTTTCCTGTAACTGTTTTAAAAAATTACAAAACAATCATTCCCCAGGTTTTTATGGTTTGCAATGCAGTTCTACCAGCACACTTTAATGAGAGAGTCCCATGGCCCAGAACTCCAAGCTGTTCTATCATGTTTCACAACTAAACACTCAAGGTCACTCCAGGTGAATTGGGCTACACAAAATAATCACACAGAGACAGAGAAATACCTTTTTCTTCTTTGGGTCCTGTGATGGCTTCTCTGACCTTAGGGATCTGTGGAAAAAGAGAGAGGAGCACATGCTGAACCCTTTTACTGGGAAAAAAAAACATTCAAATGAAGCAAGGGGTAGGATTACAAGGGAAAGGTGAGTGTAGCTCTACCCCTCTGGGTGCCACTTACTCCTAGGGCCACTCCCAGGGCCAGGCCTTATTATCTCAGCAAGGGAAAAGACCATCAGGAGTCATGGCACTACCACGCCACACTATAGTGATTTTTCAGATCCTCAGGGTGCATCAGGACTTAAACGTGTGCATTTGGAGTGGCTCCCCACTCTACTCTGCTTTGGTTTGGGTTTTTTACGATAATGAAAGTTAGGCTGATTTAAGTTACTCCAACATGCAGATAATTAAGAGTTCCAGAATCACAAGTGCAAATCTTGTGTCTTCCATTCTCTACCTTACTTAAAACTCTGATTAGGTGGCGTTCACTCAAAGAATCAATGCACCACCAAAAGGGGTTCTGCTTTCTAGTTTAATAGATGCTTCTGTTACTTGTGTAATACTTTGCACCAGAGAAATTCTCCTTCTGGGCTCTTGCAAGGGATAAACACCAGCCCTAACCTATGTGATTTATGGTTCTCAGATTCCTTCCCCTTCCCAACTGAATCCTATTTGTTGTAGGGTTGTTTTGTTTTTTGATTTGATTTGATATTTTTCACCTCCTCCACCTCCAACCAAGATTGCTTAGTAGAGTCTATGCAATGCAGATTTTTATTTTGAAACTGTTAGAAAATACAATTTCTGGCACAGAACTGGTCTAGGTGAACTTCTTTCAATATGGAACTTGTGGGAGTAGCTGCTGAGCATGAGAAGGAGCAGCTCTTTCCACAGTTTATTGGGAGTGAGGGTAAAGCTCATTTAACTGCGTGCCTTGCAGAGGTGAAGAAATCTGTAGCATGATGTAATGGTAAGCACTTAATGTTTTCTTCAGATTCTTCCTTG
Source organism: Ictidomys tridecemlineatus (assembly GCF_052094955.1). Taxonomy (NCBI): domain Eukaryota; kingdom Metazoa; phylum Chordata; class Mammalia; order Rodentia; family Sciuridae; genus Ictidomys; species Ictidomys tridecemlineatus. The sequence goes on from NC_135481.1 coordinate 106,677,517, forward strand.
TAAACGGAGAAGTCCTTACTGGAAAATCCTTTCCAACAGATGTTCTTAACTCCAGGACTGGCATTGCTTAAGTTTAGAGTTTGCTGGGTCTTTGAATATTCTTCATGGGGCGCCTTATTCAGAAGTCTTGACTTTATGTGCAATATTTATGTTCACATTACAGTGAGACTATTTATGGTATACATTTCGACATCAGTCACAGGGTCACCAAGTTAGTGTGTTTAATGTATTGAGATATCTCTTGAATTATGCATTTTTTTCCTAACTTTCTTTTCTTCTTTTTAAGTAGCAGATAATGCAATTATGAGAATAAAGTCATAAAATGTGAAAAGGTTAAAAATGAGCTGGAATATTCACCAGTTCCAGGATATGATACACAAATATATCAATGAATATACATGTACATGTTCAAATAAATATTAAAAATAGCCATGCAGAGGTTTACTTAGATTAAAACAAACACCACAAATATATAAAAAAAAATTCAAGGACACTTAAGGAAGAAAAATATTACAAAATGGTATCCATCGATCCTTTGTGTATGATAAAAATTTCTGCTACTATATTATGTTCTGTGATAGGAATATTCTCTCTTGAAGACATGCAAAGTCAGAGTTATAGGGAAGAACTAACTATGTGACTATTGATTGTATTTTTTTGAAAGATACATGAATATTCAGAGGCTATAGCAAACATTATATTAGACACAAACATAATTTAAATCAAGTTATTAGTAATACATTGTTGGACCTATACGTTGAAAGTAGAAATCATCATCAGCTTAAATTGCAAGGGAGTGTATTGAGGTGCCTGGGAGCAGACATGAGGGCTACTTAAATTCTACAGTGCCATTTAGACAGAATTGAATGAGTGGATAAGAATTTCTGTATATGAAGTCACACAGGAGCTGGGGTGGGGGAGTGAACACATGGAATCTCATATTTTGTCCTTATGAGGGAGTCTATAGATGTTCTTGCTCCACATCACTTTCACCAAGGTTTCCCCTGACCTTCTTTTATGGGTAAGATAAGGTAGCTTACAGCCACCCTTCTGAATTCCTTAGGATTTCTAGGAAAATCTTCTGCCTCCTAAGATAGCATCAGCTCTTTCTCCTCCTTTTGCTGTGGACTACAATCTGGACGTGGATTTGCAGCAGTGAACTTGTCAGCAAGGAAGGAAGGTCAAGAAATCAGAGGCCAAACTTCTGAATCCTCCAGCCAGAGGACCACCACGGCTGACCCCTGCCTACCTCGAGTCTTCATGACGTACAGCAAATAGCAAACCACTATACACTTAAGCCCTTGCTGCCTCTATTCTGTTCATGCAACCAAATATAGCCTCTGACATAGTTCTAAACAACTCAAAAAGAATAAGAGAAAGAAAAAAATGGAGGGAGCGAGGAAGGAGGAAGGGGGAAAAAGAAAGACAGAGAGAGGGTGGGGGGAGAAAGAAAGAAAAGTAAATGAATGTGTGTTAAGTTATCCTCTTACAACCCATGAAAATACACAGTTTTCCTCCCTCTTCCACTGATGGGGTAATGAAAGCTCCATTGGTTTAAGAATCATGTCCATGCCTTGCACATAAAATGCAGTGACAGCTTGTCCTTCTGCATCCAAAGCCTGTGCTTTTGCTTCTCTGCCATATTGCCTTTGGCTCAAAATGGAGCACATTAGGTTTAGAATAAGAAAGGGATGTGTACTACAGGGCTGAGCAAAGGGAATAGTTTGGCTACTATCTACTAAGTCAGTAAACAAGAGACTGTCTACCTGTGGGCAAAGAAAGGCTCCTGTGGCCAATGGAAAGAAAATTTCAGAAGGAAGAGCAGTATGCTAAGATGCTCCAAAAGATTAGAAGACAGAGGGGTCCCACAGGGAGAACTAACAGAAGACCATGAGCAGAGTGCAAATTGCAGGTAGTAAGAATCATGCTCAGGGTTCAAGGTCGGCAGGGGGGCAATAGGAGCAGCATCAGGACTCCTCACCTGTGATAAACCTCAAAAACCTGTACCAACACTGTCCAAGGAAACTTTCTATTTAAGGGAAACATTCTCTATCTATACTCCCTGACACAGGGACTAATGGCCACATCCACATTTGAAATGTGTCACAGGCAAATGAAAAACTGAATTTTCAGTCAAATTTATAAAGCTACATGGGTTTGTGGCTCTTGTATTGGCTAACACAGTCTAGAACTCTAGGATTACAGGGGGAGATATAGACAGGCTTCAGACTGACATCAGATCATCAAAGAATGTAAATATCAAGATACAGACCACCAAGTTTTTAGGACCTTGGCAGGAACTGGGTTGAGGATAGATAGTGCAGGGAAGTGCCTGTTCCAGGCACTTTTCTGGTGATATTGAAAGCAAAGACATGCTCTCTATCGGCTTCCCTGATAGATTTATTCTCTTTCATGTATTTTCAAGCTTAATTTCTTCTTGCTTTGATATGCATAGTTAAGCTTCTCTCGTATTAAAAACAACAAATAATACCAATAATAAAACAGAAATACTTGCTCAATATCCCATCTCCCTCTAGCTACTCTTTTATCTCCCTCCCCTCTCACATTGCTAAGCTTCTACAAGGAGCACCACATAACAAGTGTTTTCACATCTCGGTTCTTTATTCATTCCCATCCCACTGATCATAGTCATCTTGCTGAAAATGGCTTCTTCCAGTAAAAATATCAATGCTGACGAATCCAGAGACACTCAAGTTTTAATCTTAAATCCTGTGTGTCGCATTTGCCTGTGTTAAACATTCTTGGAACATCTCTCCTCCCTGGACTTCTGTAGCATAATTCTCTCTAGGTCTTTCTATTCTTTCTCTTATATTTCATATATATGTGTGTGTGTGTGTGTGTGTGTGTGTGTGTGTGTGTGTGTGTGTGTATGTGTTTTGCATTCTCATTTACCTACTTTTAAACACAGGGGCTACCTAAGGCTGTTCTTAAAGATCTTGTTGTTGTTGTTTCCCCCACCACAAACATTTCCTAGCTCCTCTCATTCATTATAAAAGTTTCTATCAATACTTCCACATAATTTCGCCTCACCCACTGGTCCAAGTTTTTTTTAAAAAACATCCATTTAGTCAAGGTTCCTGACAGTGCCATAAAGTAGATATTGCTACTTCTTGCACTTTATAGATGAGAACATGAAGCTCAGAGAGGTAAAATAATTTGCTCAAGGTTGAACAGCTGGTAAGTTATGAGAATGGAAATTGAATTCTTTCACTGTAGCTGTAGGGCCCAATTTTTAGCCTCTGTACTCTGCAGCCTACATTATCATTCCAGTTATCACTCATTCTTTCTTTCTACAGCTATATTTTGTCAACATGAAGTGGCCCATGCATGTCCATTCTGATAACCCAATATCCAGTTAAACCCTCCTTGGTAGCTCTAGTCTGCTGAGAGCTCATGTGGGTGTTCCAATGTTTTCTCAAACTGAACAGGGGCAAAATGAAGTTATTATCTCCCAACCCAGCCTCTATTTCCTATCCCAGGCTGTGAGCATCACCAGCCGCCTGACAGTCCAGATTGAAATCCAGGTGATCATTTTTGACTGCTGATGGTCATTTCACACTCCATATCATCTTCTCTTTTGCATCCCCCTGTTTCTTGTCATAGTTCAGGGCTCTGTCGTTCCCCAGTGTTATTACTCTCATACCCTCCTAACAAGAAAATCTCCCTTTGTCCACCTAACACCCCTACATACACAGCCATATATTCTCTTTTTCTTTTTCATTAACTCTTTCTCTTATTTAAAAGTTCTTAACTGCTTCCCATTGCACAATTTTAAAAATTCACAAAAGCTTTAGCAAGACCTGTGCACTTCACTTCGCCCTAGCCCATCTGTGCAGCTTTGCCTACTGACCCATGCCTCACATGGCCACCTTCAGTTTCCCCCTCTCTATGCACAATGCATCTTGGAACCCTTTGCTCCTCTGCCTAGAATCTTCTTGCCTCCTGTGTGCCAGGCTTGCCTCTCCCAGGGATTCCTAGCACTCCCCCCTTGTGGCTGTTAGGTTTCCATTACACAGCTCTGCTTCCTCCCCATTACTTCAAGGCAAGGACCATGAAGCATCTTTCTTTTCCCTATGTAACACTGCATGTCTTGAATCCACAGTAAAGTGTTGACAAGGGCTGAGTGAAGGGTCACTAGGACCCTCACACCACTTTGGTTAGAAACCAGACTGGAAAGGAGTTTATAGGAAACCTGAGGTAGGGAGGTAAGCAAAGCCACCCTCCATGGTGCCCATTGTGGGGTCCTCAAGCTCTCTCTCCAATCATGGGCTTTCTCACATCTTGGAGCGGGAAATGCCCACCCTGGAGACTATTTCCTCTGGCAAGCCTTTCTGGAGCACAAGGGCGGGGCCCAAGAGAGGAAAGACCACACACACAGAAGGAGCCACTGAGCTCTGAGATTTTCATTCCTGTTTCATCCCCTACTACACCCACTTCAAGAATGTCCTTACCTCTGGCAGGAAATTCTGAGACTGGAAAATATGTGCAGGCCCCAGAAAATGTATAATTTTGTTCAAAAAGAAATTACAGTCTCTGTGCATCTTCCAAAGTACAGTGAGAGTTGGGGAGTTCTTTTCTATTCTTAGGAAAAACGTGGTAAGGAAAATGTGGGGGCTGTATTGATCCTCCACAAATAATGCTAAAAATAGTGAAGAGCACATTTTGTTCCAAAAAACATTGTGTATCTACTATGAACCAGGAGAGTAAAATGATATGAGGTTCTTCCCAGGTTTGAGTAGCAACTGTGTCCACAGCATGACTCTCCTGGTGGGCAACATATGCATGGAGCCTATCCAAAAAAAGCTAGTGCAATAACTGATAGTGACAATGAAGCTTATTTTGTATTATCCTTACAATTTGACAGCCATTGTTCTAAATGCTTTGCATAAATTAATACCTAACTCAATAAATCAACATTAAATATAAAGCCTTTTCAAAGAAATAATCTAATTTAGGTAGTTCTAGTGTTTGTACTTTATGAATGGCAAAACTAAGCCCTGAAGTAGGTAGAATCTTCCTCAAGATTCTACAGACAGCAAGAATAAAAGCCAAACACCTGAGGCCTCCAACTCAGAATTATAGGACTCAAAGAACTCTGTAAGGTAAAGTTTTCAGGGCTGAACGTGATGTTTTAACACTAACAGCTTCCATCTGGAGACTGAATCCCAACTTCTGCAGCCTTGTGTGGCCACAAATATTTTATCAGCCCATTAACATGCATCTCTTAATGTATAAGGTGGTTGACCACCATTATACATAAGTTCTATATTTTCAGTTCACAGCTGTAGAATATCTCTTTAAGCTTGCCCAAGTCAAGCCAATCTTGCCCCAACTTGGAATCATCACATACACAGCAAACGCCTTACTGTGCCTATGTTAGGCTATGTTTTAAGAAAAGAAAGGAAGTTCATCCACCCATCTATTAATCACACAGGAAGCTGTCACCATAAGTCTGGCACCATGGCTCAGGCAGAGAGATGGAAATGTGATGGGAGCCCTGGCCACAAGTGTGCTTGATGTCAGGAAAGAGTGCATTTTGGTTCTTAGACTGAAGTCTATTTTTCATAGATTGACTTCATGCTCATTTCCTGAGACTCTCAAATAAATAAAATAGATTTCTTTGTCTTTGTGAGAAACATAAACCATAAATACTCCAAAGAAATGGAAAAGAAACTAATGAGGAGCAGAGAAGACAGACATTAGAAGGGATAAAGAAAGGAAAGAAGGTCACTTTGCATGACTAATAACTAATAAAAAAAAAAGTGTGCAACATGCTTGGAGAAACCCAAAGGCAACTGAAGAACAAGAGAGCACTCTGGGGTCACACATGGGGACAAGAGTTTACAATGATGTCCAATTTCTACTTGGAAGATCCAGCCTAAGCTGGCATGCAAGATTCCTCTGGAGAAATGGATAGGATAATGTCATTAGCACTTTAGCCAGACTAGATCTGGATATTATTTAGTCCAGTGACTGGATGTGACCTAACCAGCAACACGGTCAGGCTGTCTGAGAAGATTGTTAGGAAAATCCACGGGTACCCTTTGAGAAATGTGACAGAACCCCAAATATACAAGGTGAAAGAAGTCAAAGAAATTTTAAAAAAACAATAATAATAATAGTTGTGGGAGGACCACTGAAGTGGAATAAAGGAGGTGAAATAAAACTGCTTCTGCATATGGTCTTGTTTGCTTCTTGTAAATAAGGAGCATGCAAAGGGTAGACAAGGACTGTGTGGGCTTCCGTAAAGGATTGAAGAAGGCCAAGGTCCATGGGGAAGCTGGGTGCTGATGGTAAAGGACAGATTAGAGAGGGAGATGCTCGTGAGGGAAGATAAAGCTGCATATTGTAGAGGTTCAGAATCAATTAAATATTTGAGTTTTATATTCACCTAAAAACAAACAAAATATCAGAGTTCTGTTGCCTGATCGGCTTGGAAGCCTGAAACTCTGAACAATGGACAAACATTATATGCTCTGCATTCAATTACTGCTTAGAACTCACTTTGAACTTCCAAACAAACAGGGCATTTCCTGGAGATCCAGAGAGCAGGGAGGAAAGACTCCTGCATTTCATCTGCCAGCACACCCCATGTTCCGCTTTGTGATCCCTGGGAGCTCCTGTATCACTGTCATCCCCAACCCAAGCCCTTTCCAGTCAGAAGCCCCAGGAAAATCATTCCAGAAAAGGTTCGTTTATTTTCTATGTAAACAGAATTCAGACTGGATGAAAAAGTCCTTTGCCTCGCATTTGTTTAGAGACTTGGGTATATTAAAATATGAATCATCTCTTGGTGGAATTCACATTTGAATGTAGAGCCAAGGGAATTGTTCCAGGTGTGGGGAATGAGAGGAGTGGAAGAGGGACAAGGAGACAACAGAGAGGAGGGAAAAGATGAACGAGGGAGAGAAAAAGGAAGAAGAGAGAAGAGTAAATGATGCAGACATTTCCTTCCTGTGCTAAGATAATTCTGTATTTTTAAAAAATCTTTTCTTAGTTGTAGTTGGACATAATACCTTTTTATTTTATTTGTTTTTATGTGGTGCTGAGGATTGAACCCAGTGCCTCACACATGCTAGGCAAGCACTCTACCGCTGAGCCCCAGCCCCAGCCCCGATATTTCTGTATTTTATCAAGTGTACCCTCACAACTCCTCTGAAGGCAGGTTCTATAGTTACATCCAATTTAGGGAGAAGAAAAGCAAGGCTTTGAGAAGTTATGTAAGTTTTCCAAAGTCTAATACTTAGCTAGAGTTGGAGCAGATCTCCCACCCAAGTCTATCTGCCATCAAATATCAAGCTTTCAAAATCAGTTCAAGGACCCAGAGTGGGGGTGGGGGTGGATTTCAGATGCTTTCCATCTACCTAAGATAGGTGGGCTGTTGCCAAACTCGGAGCCTACTAGTGAGTCCAGAGATGTGCCTTTCTTAATGAAGTAAAGTTTGGAAACATAAACTTTTAACTATTTTATATGCTTGATATGAACAAAGTATGGTTGTTAAAAGCATCTTCTTTTCTCAAAGTTCCACTCAATTGTCTATATAAAGGTGATGCATTTGTAGGAATTCAAAAATAAAGAGATGAGAAAAGTTCAGGCCCTTGAAGAAGCAAGAAGAGAAAGGAAGACATTTTTAAAGAAAAATGTATGTATATATCACTCACTAGTTTAAAACTGAAAATAGAAAGAACTACATTTCCAGCAGCTTCCTAGACAGGAGTCTCTGTTTCCTACTATTTGTGAATGATTAATGAATTGACCTCCCGAGTGCCACGCTGAAAACACACCAAATGTGCTTAGTTTGGCAGACGGGAATAGGAAGAACTATTCGCACAGAACAAAAAAGGCTGCTGTTTGCCAGTAGCTATTAACTCAGGGCTGTATCAACACTTGCGCTGTTAACAATGATCTTATCCAAAGTCTATTCTTGTAGAACCTCGGGGGTTGAAGAAATATTTTACTGGCAGCATCCCTAAGCCTATAAGTAGCAATATGTTTTGACAGAATGAAGCCACACAATTCTCACCTAGTCTTGGGTTTACTTTCTTAAAAGATCTTCTGAGGCTGGAAATAAAAAGCACCCCCCCCCCGCCCTTCTGCAGAGAAATAAGCTTCACACCCAAACCCTGATGATCTAACTTCCTTACATTTTTCAGTATTCACAGATTCTCTAAATTTGTACCATCTAGGTTGCTGAACCCAAACCTCACACACAGATGAGTTTTTTTTAAACTCAGACATTGAACTGCATTTTGTGGTCAAAAGATCACCTCTGTTCAGTGACCAACATTTCCCTATTGTTAGAATACCTCCACTTCATCCCTGTTGCTGGAATTTAGTTTTGAGAGAAACTATAAACCTCTACTTAAATTGAGAGTGCTTTGTTCTTGAAACAGTGCCCACAGCTAGAAAAGAAGAAAATTGTGTGTAGTGGCAAACTAAATCTGTACTAGACACTTGAAACAATGGCCCAGAGCACAAATTTCTACTGAGAATGAATCATCCCCAGCTATTGGGTCTACAGGAAGTGGAGCGACAAGAAGACAGGAAGATAAGTGCTATGGACAAGCAACACTGGTCCCGGCAGGAAGCTCTTCCATGAGCCAAGCAGATCATCCACTCCATCTTAGGACCTATTGCTGTAATTCCCTGTTCTTCTTCTTGGGACTTGTGCTCTTTGCTCCATACACTTGTTGAACAAATGTCCACGAGTGTTTATAATTTGCTGAGAGCTCTGCTAGAATCTGGGGCCACAAAATACAGTGGGACAAGTTCCCAACCTCCAAGGAGCTCATGTCCTATGGGTGGCAAGAAAAGCAGAGTGTAAGGAAAGCTATGAGAGGAGAAGGCTAATGCTGTTACAGTACCAAAGACATGTTGGTCCCTGATCCAGGTGAGGCAGGCAGGAGAAGACAAGAAGCTTGAGGTGTGTTTTAAAAGATGATTGGAAATTAGAAAAGCAAAACAAAACTTTCAAATGTGAGGTCAAAATTGCAAAAGATGCTTTGTAAAATACAAGTGGCTCAGTGGACTAGAAATGCATCTATATGGATTCTCAGGGAGGAAATTGTTCTGGGTTGAGAATGAAAAGATCCTGAAAGGGAACTGGGAAGATTTAGATTCTAAGAGTGGTTCCACAATTTACTGACTGTATGATCTTAGGCCAGTATTCACTGTGAACACGTTACATGGTTGTGCTGACTTTAATGAAGCAGTGGTGAGGAGGGATAATACTGAGGAGATAATAGAAAACAGATGACTTACTGAGCTCCCTGCGCAGAAGAGGTGCTGGCAACTGTAGGTCTGTATCTTATAAACTACAGCCCCCAGCAACGTGGCCACTGCCACCATCTTTAACCCGTGGAAGTGACTCCCTGGTTCCACAGAGCACTGCCACATAATCGTCTTCCAGGAACCCTGCCTGCATGACCCTAAATGATCCCACTGTCACACAAATGAAGATGCTCCTCATGGATATATCAAAGAGAAAAGGAGGTACAATTTCAGGTGACAGAGGTGGCAGTCTAGAAAATTGACCTTTGAAAAATCATTTAACTTACACATCTATTTGTTTTTCCTCTTTTCAGGTAAATGGATTGCATATGATGCTCTTTAAGATTAACTCAGCTCATAGTTACTTGGTTCCTCAAAGGCAAACACTTTGGTTCAAGTGATAAGCTTTTTTTGAACACTGAATATTTGTACAGCACACAGCTAGATATTCAGAAGACAAAATGACCTGTATGATCTGCTCCTTCCCCTAAAATAGCTAAAAATCCAGAGAAAACTATGGTAAATCCATAAAAGAAGTATGAGCAATTAGTCTGTGAGTATATGAGCACGTTCAAAAACAAAAGGAGCAATTAAATCTGTTTGAGTTTGTAGGAAACATTTCCCAAATACAGCACTTACATTGGTTATTAAAAGGAGAAGTAAAAATGGACCAGTTAAAGAAGTTAAGAAAAGGACATGGTAAATTGATGAAACTTCATGAGCAAAATGTTGTTGGGAAACTGAAATACCTCAAATTTACTAACTATTTAAAAAGTGCTAATTTTTTAAATGTATTCACCTTCTAAAACGTCTGTTTGTATGAAGTGGGCTCTATTATTTCCACTAGACAAAATATCAAGGGCACAAAGAGTTTAAGTAGTTTATTGGTAGTAGGGATAGGAAGGATAAAAACTAAATTTGATCCCAGACAACCTGGGTCTGCCCTGCAGTACTCTAAACCCTGGATCACAGGTGTTGTAGGAGCAGGAAGCAGCCAAATGTGGCTAAAACATAAGGTGGAGAGTAAAGGAAGGTAAGAAGAAAAGGTTGAATGAAGCCAGTTTAGAGCTACTTCACTGTTGCGTGGGGAACATCAGTTGAGTGCAAAAGGACTATAGTAAAAATGATACGGAAAATGATAGCTACAGAGTCTCCTTGCTAAGGAGGCGTGAAGACAGGGAGTGGTGCGGGCTATGCTGTGGCAGTGAGGGAGGGACCGTGCATCTGAGAATAACATGAGAGCAGTAAATAAGTCTAGGAGAAGAGAAACAATGACCCATACTAACTAGTTATTCTGTTTTCAATGAAAGCAATTCATATGACAAGTTAATTCTCTAAATTATTAAATATCAATCAAGTAAAAAAATTAGCACTATCGACCAAACAAAAGATGCCCACTGACACCCAGATTGCAACTGGGAAACATGTGCTTTTAAAAAGAGTTGATTTCTAATTTTTTTCACCTGGTAAGCAATATAAATCTATGAGCATTTCACAAAGATAAATCCATTAGGATTACAAAAAATCAAATTGAGCGGGGAAACACCAATTAGATTATTGTAGTAAGGAAAAGATAACAAAGTCTGGGGTAGCAAGAGAGGAAAGAGAGTCCAGAGTGTAACTGATAGTTAAATCTGCCTGGTTAAAAAAAAAAAAAAAGAAGATATCAATGATAATCCAGGCTCTCTGGCTTTGGGGATTACAAGGAAGGTAGCCCATTGATGAGGACAGAAAGCACAAAAGGAAGAGCACACTTCCCGTGCAATTTGGAAAGAGTGGTGAAACATGGTTTAGGAGGCATTCAAAGGGTGCCCCACTCTTCACAGTGTTCCTATTGTAAACTGTTACTTAGATTAAGTTGCAACGGTTCCGCCAATCAAAATCGCTTTCTTTAAAACACTCGGAATTTCAAGAATTGCTAAAAAGTTTATTCTTGTGAGATTCAAGCATAAGTTAAATTACAGATAAAAATCAGCAAGACACATTTGTTAACAAGATGCATTTTATTTTATTTTATTTTTGAGAGAGAGAAAGAGAGAGAAAGAGAGAGAGAGAATTTTTCAATATTTATTTTTTAGTTCTCAGTGGACACAACATCTTTATTTTATTTTTATGTGGTGCTGAGGATCGAACCCAGCGCCCCGAGCATGCTAGGTGAGCACGCTACCGCTTGAGCCACATCCCCAGCTTAACAAGATGCATTTTAGAGAAATTTTTCATTGTAACTTTCCTTTATGTTCTGTGTCCAATCCTCTGTGTCTTTTGTGATCTTTTGATGGAGATTAATTCTTTGTCTCCACCATCATGAGCAGAAAATTCACCAAGGGGAAATGGTGTAGGATATGGAATGACTTTATTTGAAAATTCAACTTTGAAACTTTAATCTTAGTTCAGCATTACTTTTCTCATAGTTACAAAATTAGTTTTCTTGGAATTTGTATTATTTAATGATCATAATGTACATTCAGTCAGCCAATGTTAGTGTCCATAAAGGTTTTGTTGAGTTAATACATTTTAAAACATGTCATAATTAAATATAACAATAGATATATGAATGTGAATTAGAGATTGAAGTTAAATAATTTGTAATTTTTTTCTGGTTTCTATGAAATTTGATTTCATTAATTCCTTGTGTGTGTGTGTGTGTGTGTGTATACAAATATACTATCTTTACTTATTTCACAAACATTTCTATTTATTGTTGTGAAAGTTATTACGCTAGCTCGTACAGAGAAACTCAGAGGAAAAAATGAGAATTTCTGGCTCTAAGCAATTTACAATCTGATAATAGACATGTAAATAATCTAAATATGCAGCAAAATCTGCCAACAGAGAAGCTGGAAATAAATGCTAATAGGGGAGTAGGGCAGTTGTAAAGTGGATGAGTAACCAACTACCATCTCATTGACAAAGCACAGTCCCCTCTTATCTTTCTGCCATGCTGAGATAGTCCTTGTTGACTTACACAATTTAAACCCACAAGATTTCCCCGAATTTCCAGTTCTACACATGAGCACAGTATCTATTAAAGAAGCAGCCCCAGACCTGATGAATAAAAGGAGAAGATATTCTAGTAGCAATTTCCAAACAATATCAAGCACTGCTATGAAAGAGTATTGCCACTCTGGAAGGTAAGTGTGTTGGGGACATGTATTTTTTTCCCCAGATATTTCATTTCTAGAGCCGTTGGTGGCTTATAAAGTTTGCTCTTAGTGTCTGCTCTTTGGTGCCCCTGATCGGAGCATGGGAGTCTAAAGCACTCATGCATATTAACAGGGCACCTCTTCTTACACTTCAAAACACACTGTACAAGGCTACTGTTCAATTAACATCCACCCAGGACTACTTCAGCCTCTTTTATAGCCGTACCATTTGTAGAACTCAGAGAGCACCAGGCTGCTCCAGGAGCTCATATTTTGTGTGACTATGACTTTTTCACTGAGTCCAAATACACACAAACTAGGAAGACAATATTGGGAAGATACTTGCAGGCAGCAGGAATGCAGGATCCCAAAGCTCTCTTGCGCTTTGGTTGTGTGCAGGATGCTCACCCATTTGCTATGTAGTCCTGTTCTTGGGTAGACTTGGGTAGTCTTGTCCTCATAAAATGGGAAGAATGAATGCTTTGTTTTAATGAACAGTGGATGGCCTTGAAATCATAAGATAGCATCCAAATATTTTTCAGAATAGGAGGTATATTTGTAGACAAGGACATAGCAGTCATTTAGGTGACTCTCCCAAGGTCACCCAGTGGGTGGATAAAGGATTTTAATTCAAATTTCATGGATCTGGACTTGAAGCCTAATGATTGTTATGGTCTGGATACGATGAGTCCCCCCAAATTTCCTGTGTCAATGCAGGAATATTCAGAGATAAAGTGATTAGATGTTCAGAACCATAACCTAATCAGTTCATCCTCATTTGAATGGATTAATTGGGTAGTAACTATAGGCAGGTTGGGTGTGGCTGGAGGAACTGAGTCATAGCAGGCATTCACTAGAAGGGTTTCTTCTTGCCTGTGGCCCTTTCTGTCTCTGCTTCCTGGTGGCCACGTTCTGAGCAGCTTTCCTTTATGATGCCCTTCCACCATAATGTACTGCCTCATCTTGGACCCAGAGCATTGCAGTTGGCCCACTGTGGACTGAATTTCTGAAACCAGGAACCAAAATAAATTTTCCCACCTCTATGTTGTTCTTGTCAGATATTTTAAAGCATGAATAATGCATGATCTCTACTGAATCTTGTTCTTCCACTACTTTATTAAATATACAAATTTTAACCTACTTGATCCTCATTAAATCCAATGGAGTGATCCACAATGGGTGATAGGTGAGGAGATCCACTTACTCACTCCCCAGTGTAATTGCAAAAAAAAAAAAAAAAAAAAAAAATTAAAAATTCTGAAACAGACTGATATTAAGAGCCCCATTTGAAATTGAGGACAACTCTCTCAAGCTGAGAGTAAAGATTGAATGACTGCCCAGCCCTGGCCTAGAAGAGGCCAAGCAAGCTAGGACTGACAGGTTTCTGATTAACATAGCCTGGCTAAATCTACATGTGTGTATCATCTGGCTTTTGTCTCTGTAAGTTAAGCTTCTTCTGTAAGACACATGGAGAGCAATTTAGCTGCTTATTCCCAGATTGACCCAACTACATGAGGTTCATTTTTTTCTTTTTCCATTGTTTGCCTAATGCTTATGCAGGTGGGTGGCCAAATCCAGCCAGCCAAGATCCAGGCAGGCTCCCTGGGCTAGGCTAACAATTCTATGGTGCACATACCATTACTATGTTCTTATTTTTACAAACTGAAGTATGGAGAAATTTAATAATTTTTTTGCAAAGTTATGTAGAAAAACTTAGATTTTAGTCCGGTTGGCTGATTCCAGAAAATAACTTCAGGATAGGAATTGGGGATTATATCTAAGAATGGGGGATACAGTAGATGGGTGCTTCATCTCACCCAAAGAGGCTAAGGAGGGAACAAAATAAATGGCTATAGAAATCATGGATGCACCTGAATTTCAAGTTTGTCAAGGTAATGGGTATGCAAGGATCACATAGACCAGATATTGGAGAGAGCTCCCTGGAGCAGGATTTTATTATGGCTTTGGAGATTAATTGGTCTCCAGCTAGGAATGGTCTATATTAAATAGTTATTTCTGGAAAGCCAGTGGCTGAAAAGGGAAATCACAAATGTCCATGAACTGGGTACTGGAAGAACTTCACAAAGGAAAAGGAAAAGTGTCGATTTTATACACCTCAAAAAATGGAGTTCCAAAAGTCAGCATAAGACCTCATTCCAAGCCCCAAAACTTTCTTTATTCCTTTTCCCTTCCTCCTCTGGTGCTTGATTGGCAAAGAGGTAAACAGAAAAGCAAAGGCATCTGAACCTACTTGGGGAAGAAAGATTTCGTTTGAAGGAAAATATGAAAGAAATTCTTGGTATCTAGGATTGGACTTTTTAAGGTACTGAATAGAAAATTTGTTTTCTTTACTTTAAAATGACCACAAGGCCTTTAATTTCCAAGAGTGATCAGAAGAGTCATTGCACCCTCCAATGTGTGTTCTGTCAACAAATAAATTTTATTAAAATGAATTTTAAAGAGACAAAGTACGACAGAAAAGCAATTGCATTTTGATCATATCTCACAAATCATGTCAGATTAATATAACTGTACATATAAACATATTTGCTCAGCTCTTTAAGTTAATAACTATCTGTTATAGGAAATAATCATAGTTCTTCAATAACAAAAAGATATTTTTTCTTTCTTCTCCTTTTCCACCTAATACGAACTTATTTTATATTGGCAGATACAGTTTATATTAAGTTTTTAGGATATTTTAAGAAATTGTTTTAAGACTGAAATAAAAACACATTGCCACAAGTATGTTTATTTTCTTAATTTATGAAAATATATATAATACTGGTTGGAGATTCATTCTACTGCAACTCATTATTTACTGTTTTATACATGGAATAAATATCTCAAACATGCACCACTTATTTTGCAATAAAGTGATGGGATAGTAGATAAATGTAATCTGACAAATGAAGAATACAGTATCTCAGTACAGAGAACCAGAAATAAGATTTATTTTCTCTTTCCTGAACAGCCAGTAGCTACTTCTGTGACCCTAGAGAGATACAAGGCGATTCTATAGGTCAGTTTTCTCATATGTAAGTTTGAATTGATAGAACTCTGTTCTGACCACCTCAAATATAAAGCTTTTTATTCGTTTATTTTAAAGCATATTAGCTTTATCTATTACCAAGGAATACATGCTGGTAACACAAAAAAATATATTAAAAGGAAAATGAGGTTAGTCCCCCATATGTATTCTTAATTTGGGCTGATATGAGAGAGAGTTCAAGTTTTCTTAGATATGCATCAAGATATCATCTACGTACAATAATCATTTGCAAAAGAGGCTTTGTTTTTATGTAATAGTATCCAGAAATACTGGTTGAAATAAACAAATAGCAAAAAGCCAAGTGACCACTTGGAGATTTTGAAGTTAAAACAAACAAAGTGATCATAGAGTAAATTTTACTAGTCATAAGAATTTTATTGATTTGCTTTTCCTGGAACTATGATAAGCAAGCAAGAAAATACTTAAATACATAGATTGTCACTGAAAATCTCTCTGAACTTGGCAATAAAAAGGGGAAAAAAATGAAACTGGAAAGGAAGAAGAGGAGAAGGGAGTAGATGGAAAGGAGACCATTACTCATTACTTCACATATTTTGAATGGTTTGAATATTTTTACAAAAAAATACCTTTGGTATAACATAAAAGAGAACAGAAAAGGAGAGAGTCCATAAACTTTCTAAATTTGATGTTTAGGTGGCACACAGCCAAAATAATGCATCCTTTTACCTGAGAAGCTACAAGTGAATAAGTCACATTAAACATGCAGATGTTTGTCCTTTGCTGGTACCATGTTTACTTTAAAAAAAAATACATGGGATTTCTCTAACGGGAAATTTCCCACACACAATATATGGATTTCTAGCTGCCTTCACTAATCAGAAAATTTGGGGTAAATACTGATCCAGTTAGCACATGGCAGCTTATACTGGTGAGGAGATTTATTGCAGCGGAGTGGGGTTTTGGGGTCAGAGTAGCGGGTTGAATATTAAATCTGCCTCTCACTGCTTGTATGAACTTTGGCATCTTACATCTTAAATTAGCCTTTTCTGCAAATCTCAATTTGTCCTTCACCACAGTGTCAGAGAATTCTGCCAGTTAAAAAACATAGCAGAGGAGCTGGCATGTAGTGAGCTCCCCATAAACATTTGTAAACTCTCAATAAATATTAGTAAGCACTCACTAATATTAACTGCTTTGGTTATTGTACCTTCAGTAAACCTTAGGAGGAAAGGGAAACATTCAAGAAAATTATTAAGAGCATATGATTATAAGTCCCAGAACCAATAGAAATGGAAAATGCTACCTGGGTTATTAAGAGAAGAAACCATCAAAAAAGGGTCATCAACCAGGTGTGGTGGCTCATGCCTGTAGTCCCAACATCTTGGGAGACTGAGGAAAGAGGATCACAAGTTCAATGTCAGCTTCAGCCATCTATCGAGGACCTACGCAACATAGTGAGACACACACAATATATGTGTGTGTGTGTGTGTGTGTGTGTGTGTGTGTGTGTGTGTGTGAAGAAGGTCTGGGGATGTGGTTCAGTGACTCAGTGCCTGGGTCTCAATTCCCAACCCCCCCCAAAAAAAGAAAAATTTAAAAAGTGGCTTCAGATAGCAGTGATGAGGGCAATAGTTTTTAAAAAGGTAACTTTATATTGTAATGATGAAAGAAGAATTAATGATAAGGAAAGGAAATGAAATACTCAGTGATTGATTATCAAGCAGCATAGAAAGGAGAAGAGAGGAGAAGGAGAAGGTATACATTGGGACATTAATTTGGGGAGAGTTTATAGAGTAAGGGAGAAAAAAATATGGCTAAATAACTAAAAGGAAAAAAAATACCCACAAATTCCAAAATAAGTGAAACTACAGTTATAAAAGAAAAGAAGGAAAAAATGAGGAATAAATGTTGTGCTTCCAGGAAAGTGAAGGATTTGTGGATGATGTGGGGTGATGGAGAGAGAAAAGAGTTTCTGTGCCAAATTTTGAAGATTAAGCAGGATAACCATATGCATATCACAGCTAGAAAGAAGATGACAGAAGCTGATAATTAAAGCACTGTTTTTGGAACTTAACTAAATAAACTTGTTTTACTGTGAGTCCAGATATTGGGAAATAGCTGTACTGAGAGTGTAACTGGAACCATCACATTAGCTGGACAGGGCATGTAGACATTGGATACATGAATGAACCCTGATCCAGACGATTAGGCATGCAAATTGTGGTGAAAATGGGAGAGTTGATGGTATAGCATATACTGCAGCTGCCTCTTGACCCCAGCCAATGGCACCAAGAAATATAAATGGATAGGTTACTTAAGGATGTGTCTCCTTTCCTTAAAGAAGAAAAATGGTCACATTTGGAGAGAATGAAAGATTGATTTAGGAAAAAAAATTGAAAAAAATAGAAATAACTAAATCTAATCAAAGAATAAAAATACATAGAATCAGTCTGAAGTAGATTTGGAATTTGCATTGTTTCTAAGTACACAGTAAGACTGAAAAGGCTTATAAAGGAGGTCACAGGTTGATTAAGGTTTATGTGTAAGAAAAAAGTAAAGCTTACCTTTTCAAATCATTAATACTTCTGATAAAGAATGGATGAATTGGAAATGCATTGGGAAGCTGAACTCATTTTCACAGTACAGAATGTTGTTCAAATTTCAGAGGTGAGAAGAACTTGGCTCCTGTGTGAGGGCCTCAGAAGAATATTAGAGAGGGTTCTGGGAGATGATCTCTGGGAAGCTGTGAAGCCCAAAGAATTAGTAACAGCCAAGTCACTTTTAGTATCAAATTCATATATTCATAGCAGTGAGAAAACAAAGGGAAGAATTAGAACACAAATCACATTTGGTAGGATTGAAATGAGAGAAAGAAGAAAAGGTTTAAGGCAATATTTAGGTCATTTTCTACCAATACCTACCTATGTTTATGAACAGAGCAGGGAGTGGTAGTTTCAGAGATCAAAATGGCAAAGGGGTATGGAAAGGGAAATTGAATTTTTAAACTGTTTCAATTCTTAGGGAAAGTTTTTAAAGAAATGACTGGAATTCTGACCCAGTAAAGATGTCAAAGATGAAGAATTCGGTGGTTGAATGTTAGATCTCACTCTACAACATAGAGACTAGGTAACAGGAGAGTTGATAGTGTCCCCAGTCCCCCTATTCTGATCTTGAACAGGACATCCTAACTCAGTTAAAAGATCATGGGAGTAAAAGTGAAATAGATAACACAAGCCAGACATAGTAACACAACCCTGTAACCCCAGTGACTCAGAAGGCTAAGGCGAGAGGTTCACAAGTTCCAGGTCAGCTTCAGAAACATAGAAAGGTCTTAATCAATTTATCAAGACTCTGTCTCAAATAAATAAATAAATAAATAAATAAAAAGGGCTGGAAATGTGACTTAGTGGGTAAGCATCCCTGGGTTTAATTATTTAATTCCTGTTAAGACACACACACACACACACACACACACACACACACACACACACACATACACACAGCTAGTACAATTAGAGAAAGACCTTATGGTATTTTTAAAGAATGCTCAGGAAGGTATCAAAAGTAGGAAATCACTGTACAAACATCACTGTGCTGATGAAAATGATTTTGCTGGAAAAGGTGCCAATCAAACAAAGTGCATGAGACTGTCAATGTAGTCTTGGGTAGGAAGGTATTTGTAAGATCAGATTCTGGATTCACGACAAAGGAGAGCATGCTAAGGCTACTTTACACCAGTTAGGTCAAGAAAAGCTTGTATAGAAATCGTATGTCAGATAAGTGGAAAACACATATTACTGAGTCTACCACAATTGCCCTGGAAAGAGGGAAAATAAATTATATTTATAAGGGACTGCGGCGGAGCTCTTTGCTATGCACTTATATGTGAAACCTTTAGAATTTTTTCTAAGGAGGAAACATGTCTTATTTGAAAGAAAATGGATATAAAAATGGAAAAAAAATAGTAAAAGAGAGACAATGATAAGGTAGATGGACCCAGCCGTATATTATGCAGCTGACATCATTCTGGAAACATTGAAAGCAAAGGAGATGAGAAATTTTAAAATATGTGACAAGTATACAACAAAGTATGGAGAAAGGTGCAATACAATAAAAAAGAAGAAAAGTTATATAAGACTGCGCAGGGTGACAGGTGAAGTTTATGTCTCATATTATTCAAATTCCACTACAAGTTGTAAAATACATTATCATCCGCGTTTTACAAATTAAAAAGTAGAGAATTAGGTAGTTTAAGAAACATGCCCAAGGTCACATAGAAAGCAAGTAGAGGTGGAATTCAATTCACTGTCTGTCTTACTCTTGAGCTTTTATCTACACACCATTGCCTTTCCAAACAAAGACATAAAAGTGAGAAATAAAGGGAAATACAATTATATTGAAGCTGTATAGTTGAAGGATGGGAGCATTGTCTGTAGTGCATAAGGCTGCAACAAATTTTTTAAAAAGGAAAAGAAAGAAATACTGGCATGATTACCACTCACTTGTCAGTTAAAAGAGAATACAGTATTGTGCAGAGGCATGCCTGACCACGTGAACACTTGGGAGTTGAGCCATGTGTTAAACACCCCTGCTAACAGCACGAACTGAGATTTTTGAGCTTGAGTTCATGTTAGGGAAATATCCTTTTCCAAATAATATGTAATTAAAGTGGATTAAGTATTACTTGACTTCCCTTTTGTTGCTATTCAAATATATCATTGCCACTCTGCATAATTGAGCCAGCAGTTATCATTAAAGTATGCCACTAGGAAGCTTAGGAAAGACCAACACCCTGTCAGTACTCCAAGATCACTCCGGGGACAATATACCTGGAGGGTTCTCATCTCTTGAAAAAGACTGGAAAAAGGCCACATTCGAGGATTCACATTGGCACATAATACCTTTTTATTTTTCACCTGATAAAATAGTGCCTATAATTTGGCTGTTAAGAAACACTGTTTTTTAAGTTCCAGGGTGAACATAGTATAAAAATATAATTTGTAAGATAAAAATTTACAAAGAATAAATTTTAAAACCTTTTTTATTTAAAAATTTTTTAAAATATGTAAAGTAAAACTTATACAGTTCTACTTTTGTAAATGTTTATGCATAAAAAATGATGTAAATTTGCAAGAAATACATGAATGATTGTGCAGTAGTATTATAATTTTTTTTCATTCATGCATTTTTTCTGGTTTTCATACAATTAAAAAAATGCGACTTTAAAAAAATCTAAAGAATGTATCCAAAAGAAATATTTATTTTAATTCACAATTGGAGATAAAATTAAGCTAATTATCATAATGACTGAGATTTAGTCTAAGTAATTTTTTTTATAATACAGAAGGTTCTATAACAAATTAACCTAGAATTTATGGAAATTTAAACATTGATTTGTATCCCAAGCAAAACCTTTTGGCAACAAATTCAAAATTAAATCATATGGACAAAACTTTAAAATATTATTTGTAATAGTAATAGTAATATTGGTAATAGTAATAATAGTCACAAATAATAATAGTACTAGTAATAATAATAGTAATAATAGTCATTAATCTTTACTGAGATTATTAAATGTTGAACATTTTTTTAATGTTGTCCAATACTTAACTCTCTTGAATATTTATGTGATATAAATAGCAATAATTGTCCCAATTTTTAACAGAGGAGTGCCTGAGCCAATGCCAAAACTGTTTTAATAACATCCATGTAAATAACATCTATGTAAATTAACAATATGTTTGCAAGAATAATGCTCTGTGATCAGAAATCAGGTAGGATTATTATTTATCAAGACTTTTTTTCATCCATCAGTTACAAATCATGGATGATCTTGAAATGATTATTTCATTATATATCGAAAGAAAATTTGAAAATATTTCTTCTTTCTTTATTGAGATAAAATGGTTTAGAGAACCCATTACTCCGATTCATCATTCTTAAAAAAAAAAAAATGCATTGACCACCTGCAGTGAAATCCTCTGGATTCCAGAGAAAAATCCCAGACCTGTGGCTAAGGAGCATGTATTGTTAAAGAGCTTCTCAGAGATTTCTGCAACTGACTTCTGTTTTTGTTTTTGCTTTTAATTGGAAAATGAGACATTAAAAACAATAAAAACATGGATTTTAATCTTTATTTTCTATTTTGACCCAGTTGCTTTTTTATTAGTCATTACAAGTGAGATTCTCAATGCCAATTTATTTACTTAAATATTGGCCCCATATGTTCTTAGTATTCATCTTAGAATCCTAAGACCTCAACATTTCTAATTTTCCCTTTTCATTTTTTTCCCTTCTATATCTTTGAAATTGTTAAAGAAATCATGATGGAGTCAGGAAGCACCTCTGATAACTTGGGCCTATCATTTCTATGTTTGGATTTAATTTAAATTCTCACATCTAATATCTAGTGCCTATTCATACAGCAGCAGAATCACATATTCCCATATGGCAGAATTTTATTTGCCCTTTCAAAGGATATGTTGATCAAAAAGGCTATAATGGGGTGGGGGAGAGACCAAATCCCATCCTTCATGGGAACAACCTTTTATTGGGAGAGGTTTTTTTTAAAGTAGAAAAGTAAGTAAATATAATAAAAGGAAAAGGGCATAATTCTAGAATTATGGAATAGGAGAAGCTGGATCAGATAGGAAAGGGCTTTCAGAGGAATCATTTTAGCCTACACATTAGTGAAGTAGGAGAATGAACCATCTAAAGATCTAGGAAATTGTGCTCCAGTAAAAGGACACAGAAAATGGAAAGGCCCTCAGCAGGAAGGGGTATGGCTTATTCACAGAAATCATGGAGATGAAGTGTGGTTAGAACACTATGAATTAGAAGGAGATAGAAATCCAATGAGCAAACACACTCGGGTATGACATTGCACCATATGGTGCTTAGATTTCATTCTGAATGTGATGGAGCCCATTGTTGAATAAGGATGAGTACTCATCTTATTTATATTGCAGTATCATTTCAGCTGTCATTTAGAGAATTAATTGGAACCAGGTAAATCTGTCAGTAGCATATCTCAGTCTAGGTGACAGAAGACTGTGACTTAGTTTAGGTGTTAGCAGACTAGATGTCCAGACATGGTCTGAGTCTGTGTGTATATGTTTGCCTTTTAAAGATAGAAACTATAGAATTTGATTATAGATTAGATAAGAAATGTGGGAGATAAGGAGTAGTTATATATTCCTACAAAGTTTTAGATCCATGTATTAGATGTTGGAGCTACCGACTGGGACAGGGAAGACAGGCTGATGGTAGACTCAGAAGTTCTGATTGGGACATGTTGAATTTGGGTACCATGTAAACATTCAAAGGGAAGAGGCATCTGACCACGTATATCTGAAATCAGGAAGAGAACATAGTAGAGATGCTAATGATGTGGGTGGAGGTAGAGAACAATATGTGTCAATGGAATGACGGAATGCAAGCTCATGACTCTGGATGAGATCCAACTAGCCTACAATATATGCCTTAATGAAGAAATGAAAGATATATGTGGATTGGTGGTCAGCAAAGAACTTGCTCAAGCTGGGTGCAGTGGCGCCCGCCTATAATCCCAGCAGCTTCAGAGGCAGAAGCAAGAGGATCGCGGGTTCAAAGCCAGCCTCAGCAAAGGTGAGGCACTAAGCAACTTAGTGAGATTCTGTCTCTAAATAAAATACAAAATAGGGCCGGGGAGGTGTCTCAGTGGCTGAGTGTGCCTTAGTTCAATCCCACTAACTACCCCCCTCCAAAAAAAAAACTTGCTCAAGCTTGCTGTTCTATGGCAAAAGTTTTTTTGCTTTTTTTTTTTTAACTTCCTGGAAATGACAGACCACAGTGCTCTGACAATGGGACCACCATGATTTGCAGAATAAAGTGCATATGTTATTGTAAAAGAATGAGAATATTAATGTTACCTGAGATTTTCATACTGCCTCCTTGAAAAAGGCAATTATTTTCCCTCTTTATCAATATAAATTGAGATGTGAATATATTAGCATCCTACAGTATGAGATTCATTTTCAGCAGCGAGCTTCAGTTAATCCTAAGAGGCTGGCAGATTCACTTATAAAAACAGGTGGTACAATTGGGAAGAAAAACTGCCCTTTTGAGTAAGTGCTTTATAAAGGCAATTAAAGCAGAAAGATGTGTTTATGGGCTTTCACCCTTCAGAATGTCTATAGATCAAATTTATTAAAAATGTAATTTGGAAGAGAAGCTGGCAATACAGTAATAAAAATAAAAATGAAACTAATTCATCTTAGAAGTATGTGGTGCATTTAGCACTAACCAACCTAAAGACTTTGTTATCCAAATACAAGTAGAAATTGAAAACTGCTTTTCAATTCCAAATCATTTTGATCTAGAATGTGGCTGATGTTTATATGACCACATAATAGGTTATTCTAATAGTGCAAGTTATTTG
Organism: Ictidomys tridecemlineatus; assembly: GCF_052094955.1. Lineage (NCBI taxonomy): Eukaryota > Metazoa > Chordata > Mammalia > Rodentia > Sciuridae > Ictidomys > Ictidomys tridecemlineatus. Next base: position 106,701,383 of record NC_135481.1, read on the forward strand.
ATTCAGTGCAGAAAATGAAGATATAATTTGTGTACTTTTGTAACCTAAACCAAATAATCTTTAGAGACTATTAAAAAAATCAACTCAACATAGTCAGAATCTAAAAAAGATAGACAGGCACACTATTTAAACTTAAAGGGATCTTAGTGGTTTAAAAGACAATGATTTTTATACTCTTAAACTTTTCTCTGTTTTGCAAAGATACTTGCTCTTTATTTTACTTAATTGTTTTAAATGAACACTAGGGTTGATCAGGACACTAGAAATATTAGATAGTATGGGAACTTAAATAATACTATTTCTTAATACATATCCTTATATTTAAAGGAAATAACTCTATCTTAAGAAAATAAAATGTAAAACTTGATTTTAGTTCAAGAATAGTGTCCTAATGGATTATTTTATAGACTAGAACGTACTGTTCTTGAAGGAGTAACCACTCTCTTACTACCATGTGATGAAATGAATTGAGTGGAACTAACTTTGGATAAAGTGCTTCTCTATCCTGGAAGGAACTGGAAGGTTGCAGACTGTGTTCAAGTAGAGAATGTTCTACAGTGTTTGAAGTAGAGAGGAAGACTACCATAGATTGCCACAGTCTTGCTGGGCACAAAATAACCGAGCCACCACAAAAGCCTTGTAGATTCAAACAGCAACTCTTTATTCCCGACCTCTCACCGGCACTCTACACGCACATTCTGGGAAAATCCACCCTCCACCAGGCTCTGCATACCAAATACCCTCTGAATCCCTAGAGAACTCAAGGGGAACTCAAGGAGTGGGCACCTGAGACATCAGGATACGCCCTCTTCCCAGCATGATCCACCCTAAACCCTAAACCCAGATCCACACTAAACCCAGATCCACCCTAATCCCTGAGCAGGGTCACCTTTCAACCAAAACTCTCAAACATCCATGCAATGTCACTGCAAATGACCTGGGTCCAAGGCAAGCCCATTTCCACAATGGAGAGTCCTCCCTCTAAGCAACATTGGGTACGCTGACAAAGAAATTGTCATGCGTCATTCCTACTTGGCTATGGCTCTCAGCAATAGATGGAGTAAAAAAAGGTGAAGAGATAAAGGCTGTGTGAGATCCTCCTAGTGGGACCGGTTGGGAGAGGAAGGACAATCTGACCACCATAGCAACTTTGCTCAGGGTCCTGCCTATCTTCCCTTTGGCTTTGACTTCTCAGGATCTGATACTGCTCAGAAATATAAAATCCCCTTATTTCCTTTCCTGCATCCTTTAAACATTCCTAATAGATTATACTTTAGTGTCTGAGGACAAAGCATATCCCCATTTTCAATATATTTAACTCAAAAAAATATAATTAAAAAAGCACACAGAGAAAATAATGATTTCAAAGAGTCCTTATTATCATTATCATATTAGCCTACCTGCAGGGAGCTCTCCAAAATGGAAATGGAAAGCATTTGTGTTAGCAGAATTTCATCATGGACTCACCTTTCAAACTCTGAAACATCATCATCTTTGTAATCATTAAATTGCAGTTAAATGATATGTGGACATAATCATCCCCTGAATCATTTATTAATAAGATTATTCTTAAAATAAGTTTATTAATTATAGCTGAAAATACTATGTATTTATCAATATGTTAATCAGTACAATTCATTAATGATACTTAGAAAAATAACAACCCCAAATATGTAAATTAGATACAGTATTTTAACTTTGTTTACAACTAAACATATACACTCACATGCATACACACACACACACACACACACACACACTTACTTCATGTACACATTGCTGCAGTTTTCCCGGTTCCAGAAAGTGATTATGGTGTGCAGAAAACCATAGAGTGGTCCTCTTTGCATAAATATCTGCTATACTACCACAAGAATTAGAGGAAGGACACTAGAGGAAGGACATTTTAAAAGCAATAAATACCATCCAGGTCACCACTCAGCTTCATATTTTTAGCTATAAAAATATAAAATAAAATCAGAAGGTTTTTATGAGATGAAGTGATTTTCCATCTCTGGGAAAAGGAGAGGAATAACTGATCTCCTTTGCGAATGTATTTCACCAATGTCTATATAGAATCTGACAGTTACCTACTGCACAAACTGTATCCTTTTAGGAATGTAGTAAATTTAAAGCTTTTTCTGAGAATATGTGAGCCAGAGACATGATAGCAGGAAAAGTAACAGGTTGAGAAGGAGTTTATTTAAACTTCAATGTCTGCTTAACAGTGCAAACCACATCTTTGCCTTCAGGAAGTAGATCTATCAAAGTGAAGATGAGCCCATAATGTGTTCATATAAAAATAAGATGGAATCTTCTATTTATTTGCATGTTATTTTAACATGAAGTTTAATTAAGACAATAATATTGATTGCTAAACTTTTGTTCACTATACTAGTATCAATATGCCTAAATACATTTGAGATTTAATAAGAGTTGCAATTTTTTAATCAAATGTTTTCTCCACCTGCGAATATGTAGAAATAGATGCATACAGATCATGGATAGATCATATATGTACATCCAGATGGATATATTTTAGGTCCACATACACATTTATCTATATGAGTGAAGGAAAGAAAATTAGCAATTTTTTTCTTCCATAAAGGACCAGATAGCTAATATTTAACATTTTGATGGCCATATGTTCTCTGTCATAACTTTATTTATTTGTGATGTACATAAACAATATGTAAATGAATGAGCACAATTATGTTCCAACAAAACATTAATATATGGACACTTAAGAATTACCATGAAACATACCTTTTTTCCCAATGATTTAAAAATGTAAAAAGTCTTATGGAGGAAGAGGTTTCAGGGCAGATTTGACCTGGAGGTTCAGGTTTGCAACCTTTAATATATAACAATAACCAGTGGTTATTTTTCATCTCAAAGAATCTCATGGCTCATTGTCTGACTAAAATCTTATTCTAATCTGCAATCCTCTCTAGAGTAATTATGAACTCTAAAAGAGAAAAATAAAATTTAGTTTAGAAGCAGAGGACTTTTTAAAAGAAAGTGTTATTGCACAAATTGGAACACAGCCAACACAGAAAAACTCACACCTCTACTTTAAAAGAAAGTGCAAAACAAGAATATGTCTCAGCTAAATGCTCCATTATAGGATAAGTTGGGATGTATAATTAGTCAAAATAAGATACCAATATTTTTACAGTATTGCAAACACAGCACAATGTTAATTTTCACATTGTAACTTATGTGCAAACAAACTGGGTTTGTCTTTAAAAGTAAGTGTTGCTTTCCTCACAAAATCTGCCTTGGATAATAAATAAGAATTCCACTTAAAAATTGAATTTTTCATATGTGACAAATTTCAGAAATATGAACAGAAGAAAATTATAACACTCTCCATTAAATATACAGTTTTGCATATGAAATTTCTTGAATCAATGTGGGAAAGAAAATCTGAATGCCCAACTCTAGCAATTTTTGCAAAAGACTGAATGGATAAATATGCAAATGCTTCTTTTGTAGACTTTATTTGGTATTGTGATCACTGACACAAGGTAAGCAATGGAATTATTTCTCTTTCTAATTCCTGTTTCCTAATCAGAAATTTGTATTGGCCATGCAGTTATTTCAGGAAAGTGTTGTAAATTTTGCTTCTTATTAAGCTTGATATTGTTCATATTATAATATTTTTTGGTGATGAAATGCTATTTGAGATCTGAACACTAGCATCTATGTTCAAGTATTTCTTCTCATTTTTCTCTTTGCCAGAAGGAGTTAGCAATGTGTCAGTTAAGTATAAAATCCCTTTCTACAACCTATTTGTCCTGCTAAAAATTTGGGTGTATCAGCTATTTCTGATCTTTCATAAGCAATGGCATCAGAAAAGTTTCTGTTCCCCAAAGAATAAAAAGAAATATCTCTCTCTCTCTCTCTCTCTCTCTCTCTCTCTCTCTCACACACACACACACACACACACACACACACACACACACACACACGGGTGCTTTTTCATCTTCCCTTTGTTCTTCTGCTACCCAAATAAAAGAAAACACTTAGATGATCAAATTATAATTTTATATATTTAAAAAAATCTGTAAAGCAACAGAATGTGGTAATCTATTCAAAAACTATACTAAAGCATTGTCCATAGCTTCTGCTTAAAAAATGAACAGACTGTGGGCTTTAAATAACCATTAAAAAGTGTTATATTCTCTTTGAACTCATAATATAAATCCATCTTTACCAGAGAAGAAAATGGACATAATTGAAGACAAGCCTTACATTTTCCTAAGCATCTTTGAATTCCTGTTTATCCTAATAAGCTCTAAGACCAGTTAACTTTAAAAAATAAAAATAGTATGGTATGAATTATGAATATACATACATAAAAATATAAATATTGTTATGGTTTGGATGTGAGGTGTCCCCCACAAAGCTCAGATTCACTCAGGGCAGGGACACTCAGATATAAAATGATTAGACTGTGAAAGCTGTGACCTAATCAGTGGATTATTTCATTTGATAGTTAAATAATTTGAATGAACTACCAGGTGGTAACTGTAGTTAAGTACAAGGTAGCAGGAACAGATATGTCAGTAGGAACACGGAATTGAACTATATCTTGTCCCTAAGTCTACTCTCACTCTCTCTAATTCCTGCCTACCATGAATTGACCATCCTTCCTACAACATGACCTTCTGCCATGATGTTATGTCTAATCTCAGACCTAGAGCAATGAAGCCTGCCAACCACAGACTGAACCTCTGAAACCAGGAGCCCAAATTAAAGTTTTCCTCCTCTAAGTCATTTTTATCAGGTATCTTGGTCACAGAAACAAAAGAAAACTGACCAACACAAATATTAAAAAGGTGAAACAACAAGACCAAGGGAAAAATGGTATAATTATTGAAGATGTTAAATAATTGATATCAATTTTGTCTGTCATGGGCTAGATTTAAATTTATTAATATGATTGCCAACATCATGGAGATTTTCTGCTTTATAAGTGAGCTAAGACCCTTCACTGCACATTGATTTCCATAGGATTTCTTTGCTAATGCATTGTGATGTGCTCTCCCTACATTCATAACAGTCTTCAACACCACCTCAAGATGGATTGCAATTTGTCATCCAAAATAGCCTTAAACAAAGTTTTGACCAGGGAATTTGACCACAGCATCACAGAAATGAGATGTTGAGGTATAAATGTTATTTATCATGCTCCTATAAATACCTTTAACCTATCAGGCAGAGTCCAAGGTGCATACTTCCCAGCAAGTATATAGATCACTTCAGATGAAGTAATCCCAACTTGACCTGGGAAGCACATTCAGATCCTCTGGAATCCCTAAGAAAGGTCACAATGTTTATAATAATAGCAATGATAATAATTCATTTCACAAATATGTATGGAGCAGCTATTATATATTTAATCAAAAGACTGCAATAATTGCATTGTAACCAATGAGTTGCTATGACTATTATATGAATTCTGTTTCTTCTTATTGGGTATTAGCCATATCCAGTGTCTTCCACAGTATCTGACCACAGGCTTATTGCTAGCACTCTAGAATCATCCATGATTGGATAAGAGGCTATGATGATGACATTACTTTTCATGTTGATAGAAATCCTGGTGTGTATACAGGATGCCTACTCCAGAGAGGGGATTTACCACATCTGAGAGCCTCAAGCCATTCCTGACTGAATAAATGTTATTGGCAGAAGGAGCCAAAGCTGCAGGGAGCTTGTCACATCAGTGCCTGTAGAACTGCTAGTATCAGGAAGCTGGGGAGTCGCCCTCAGTCAGTGACTGATTGGGAATTGGTGTGAATTTCCCCAGCTGCCTCACCCCTCATTTGGGATGACTCAGAGCACACAGGATGCAGGAGAACCTGTCAGGACAAACTCTCACTGGAAACCTGCTTTATAGCACATGTGTCCTTGAATTCCCCTGGCTTTCCTGGGCCTGCTACACTTTCAGGATCCACATCCCAAACACAGAACTTGAGTTCCAATACTTGCCTCTAGTTCCGCTTTACTCCTCAGCAAAACCAAACTAAACTAGGAGATTTCTTAAAATATCTTTGGAGATATTTCATCTACCGATAATAACTTTTTTACTTTTATCACAAAAATATACCTATTTAAAGTAGGAAAAAAAAAACGTTTGAAATGGATTTTTTTTCTTCTAAGCAAAGGAAATAAAAGGCATGCCTGGATATCTAACCAGTTTTCTTATATCAGTATGCAATCATCAGGGACAAGTGAGAAACTAAGGAAACCACAGTGAGTTTAGTCAAGAAATAAGTTCACTTCTCATGAAGGACCCAAGTTCAGTCAACCATTTGCTACTAGGTGATGTTTTTATATTCATAGCAGGGAAAAGGTCTCTACACTTATTTCTGTTGCCCAAACATCCTAACAGCCATTTATGAAAGTCTGGTGCTGTGGATTCGCAGGAATCAGGCAGGACACATCAAATGTTCATAAAGGAGCACTGCCCCCACAGCTGGACAATTCACACAAATTTCTGAAAGTGCATTAGAGATATTGAACTCCAAGTAGAAGTTCAGGTGTGCTCAGAAGGAAAGAGTGATCAGATATTCCTGAGTACATGAATGACTTCACAGAGGAGGTGGTCCTCATCCTCAGGATGGAGGGAAATGTGGATGTTTGTTAGATAGAGGAACCGAGAGGGCATGTCAGTCAGAACAAAGAGCACAAGCCACAAAGAGGCACAAGCAAGTGTCTTCGGGGACCAGACAAGTCATTAGGACTCAAATACCTGTGTGAAGGAGGGTTCTCAAAAAGCTAGAGTGAAGAGATTGGCAGGAGCCAGAGGTGGAAACCTAAGAGCTGAGATTTTATCCTATGGGCAATGGGAGCCAATGGAGAAGGCTGAACAGAGTAAGAGGGCATAGTAATGTTATGTAGAAGGGGTTCTTCAAGAGCAGTGGGAAACTAAAACTAAAGGAAATGCTATGATCCCCATGTCCTATGATGCAGACGTGAAGAGCAGGAGTGGAAAGAACCTTTGGCACTTCTATACCTGTTGAGAGCCACAGCCGAAGGGGCCCCAGCAAACTTCCAGCTGCCAGCAAACTTCCAGCTGCCAGCTGATGATTGGCTCACAGCGGCCCTAGCAAACTTCTAGCTGCCAACTGATTGGCTCCTCTGCGGTGATGCTCATGGGGGACTTTTTTTGGCTCCACCCACGTGACCCAGCCAATCAGCCTCAAGAGCAGCAGGAGTTGGGGAGGTTGAGAGGCTTGTGGGAAGCAGGTGGTGGCAGTTGGGCTCTAAAGGTTTTCCTGAATTGCTGTGTGGTTTGGTGTGTGTGTGGTTCTAAAAATAAAGTTTGTTTCTTTTGACAAGAGGCTCCTGAATTGTGCCTAGCCAGACTGCGGCATATACCCATCTCCTCAGACACATGGGTGCAAACACTGATAATCCTGTACCTATTTGAATAGGCAAGCTGGAGATCTGGGATGGGGATGGGAGGGAAAAGAAGAGAGGAGAAGAGGAGAAAGAATGAATCTCCTTCTCCTGGAATAAGCTGGGCCTGCAACCATTTGTCTCTGCAGTTCCCCTTCTTCTCATAACACACCACTCACTTCCCCACAACATCCCTCCTCCATCCTTAGCCCCAAAACACATTCCTAAAAATCTTTTGATCTGCAAAGGATGTCCAACCTTAGGAAAAACAAGGATGTGTTTAAGGCTGAAATTCGACTACACAGATAAAGATGATAATGTTATTTTTACTAGATGTGGTCAGGCTTAGGGCCTGTGTGTGTGTGTTAAATTACTAGATGCCACTCACTTCAGTAAGTTGCTCTATCCAACCACTTCTGTGCCCACTCTCTCCACTAAGACTGAGCCTGAGAGAGAAAAGAAAGATCTTCAAATTCCCAAGCTCTGAATATCTATCACTAATAATTTCAAATAACATACATGACATTAGACGTGTGTTATGCTTTCAATCTGATTTTACATCCAAAATACTTCTACTACAAATTGCCATAGTCCAGTGATCAGTGATCAGCAATTGTAGTAATTCAGCTTCAGCACCAAACTATTTTCCCTTTTCAAATCACGCAAAGGCAATACCTTCCCCACCTTGAGAGTCACAGATGTCCATGATGATGACCTGCCTGAAATAATGTCATCAGAAGTGTATGGATCTCGCCAGAAAACACACAAAATGAATTTTAGCCTATGGTATTGCTTTGGGATAAACTATCAGGAAATAAAAATAGTTCTTCAGCGACTGTACAAGAAAATACGGAGGAGATATTTACACCCAGCATCTATTTCCCCTATCCTTTGTCATCTCTCTTACTGCCAGTTTAATTGTCAACCTGTCTCTTGAGTTTCATACCTTTTCCAAATGTGTTTTCCCCTCTGCCTTATCTCTTCAAAGCCATCAGTCACACAGCAGATTTGTAATGAACTTGCTCTCTGCCAAAGCAAAAAAAAAAAAAAAGAGTGACATCATTTTCAAAAAGGGGGAGATCAGCACTTTAATCTCAGTGAGATAGAAAATAGAACAAAGGAAATGCCTGGCAGAACTAAAAGGGGAAAAGACAGGGATGGGGCACACTCTTTCTTTGCTTCTCTTGGCTTTGTCTGCTGTGCTTTAGAAATTTGGAATCCATTTGTTTTCCATTCTCCTGGTATCCTGCTGGCCATGCAAGATCTTTGGGGGAATAATTATCCAAAAAAAGAGGTCAGGGCACTCCCCTCCCTGCTTTTGTGAGTTTGGTGGGATGGGGCAAGCATAGAATATTTCAAAGCTTAACAGAGTTTTGACATAGATGCAGATTTCAAAATGTTAATGTTTAAGTGGCTAGCTCATGAATCTAGCCAAGCAGGTGTAGTCTAGCTGTGTGTATATTAAAACTAAAAGCATAAGGAAAAGAGATGACTATGGAACGAAGAAAGAGCAGGAATTTTTTTTAAAAATCTCTAAAGATCCCATCAGACTACATTATAGACATGTGAATCAAAGGTAATGTGGAAATCAGCACAGAAGGCTCAGAGGCTGAGATATTAAAACAGCTGTTTACAATAACTTGGGATATGTAATCAGAATTATTTTATTAAAAAAAAAACATGATCTTCCAAGACAATCAAGTTGAAAAGAAATGTGGGTTCTCTCTCCAATTCCTCTGGAGCCATGTGCAGGAGATTATCAAGCATGTACTATTTGTCAGAGAAATGTGATGAATCACCCTTGATAAAATGATAGCAAACACTTTCTTTTGAAAGTGAAGCTGGTGTGGAATTAGACATGTGTGTTTTAATGGAACCTCCCCGTCCACAAGCTCAAGTGCCAAGAATGGAAACTTTATTTTTTTATTATTTAATTTAATTCTGGAATCTTTGCCTTTTTTTGTTATCAAAAATTCTTAGCTTAAGTCAGTTTTTGGTAAATTCAGTTAACTCTATATTTCCCCTCCCTCCAATATCTCCCGTATTGATCTGTCTTACTTCATTTGGTGCTTCCATAACCGAATGCCTGAGACTGGGTAATTTATAATAAATAGTAATTTAATTGGCATATGGTTCTGGAGGCTGGGAAGTCCAAGATGGAGGACTCCCAGATGGTAAACCCTTCTTGATGAATCATAGCATGGCAGAGGGTATCACATAGTAAGAGAGAAGTAAGACGAGCAAGAGAGGGCTGTGCTCACTTTTACAACAAACTCGCTCCTGTAACAATTACAGAAATAGGTTCATGAGAACAGAGTCCCCAAGATCTAATCACCTCCAATGGGTTCCACCTCTCAATACTATTGCATTGGGAAATAATGTCCCTCAACACATGAACTTTGGGGGACACAACATGATCCAAATTCTATGGATTTTCCCGAGAGTTGCATCCCTGGCATGAGCCTCACATATCTAATCTGTCATCTACTCAGGTGCGTACCACCCCACCTAGTTTCCGATCTTAGCCCCTCTTTTCTTGCTCCAGCAACTCATTTATTTTCCTTGGTTGAGATTACTCGTTTTCATTTCAGAGGTTACCCTGAGTCTCTAACATCATTACGGTGAAAGAGTTTTAGCACCCGTGGCCATTTATTAGCAACTTTCAAATCCCTCAACATGGTGGAAAACCACAAGAGACTTCTGGAAGTTGTTCTGTTCTACTTTACAGTGAATGGAAACTTGGGGCCACTCTAGGACTGTTCCATCTCCCTAGTTGAACAAGCCATATTTTCTATTCTACTTCTGCCATGTAACTCAAGCAAGGCAGGGGGATGGGAAAGTGGGGTCTAGTCACTTTTCACTTTTCCCATTCCATTCAGATATGGAAGGCACTTGTCCATACATGTTCTCATACATCCAGGTCCTAACCAGCAATCTAACCTGGCAGAGAATGTGGCAAAGCTCAGAGCCCACACAATTTCAATAAACTGTTCTCCTTGAAGGCCCACCCCTTCTCTCTCAACCTATCTATATCTATCTATCTGTCTATCTATCTATCTATATCTATCTATCTATATGTATGTATATCTATGTAAATGTATCTATATATCTATGTCTATATATCTATCTATATCTTTATCTATCTATCTATGTATATCTATGTATGTATATATATAGTCTTCACTGTGATTGGAAAACAGAGAAAAAGTTTGCCTTCAATGTTATATGAAACCCATACCATCCTGCTATGACTTCTAATATTCAAAACTTCAAAATTTCCTACAAAAACAAAAATTTTCTATTTTTAACAATTGTAACTATAAAAAGTTTTTAAAGTTTATTTTGAAAATTCAAAAATCTGAGTTTAAAATTTCTTTTAGCCTACCAAAAAAGAAAAGCCCAGGATCAGATGGATTCTCAACTGAGTTCTACCAGACCTTCAAAGAAGAACTAAGACCAATCATCTTCAAATTATTTCATAAAGTAGCAAAGAATCATATGGCAAGAGAGAGGATTAAGGAAATCAAGAGAGGGCTGCCCTCACTTTTAAAATAAACCTGCTCTTGGGGCTGGGGATGTGGCTCAAGCGGTGGTGCACTCGCCTGGCATGCGTGCAGCCCGGGTTCGATCCTCAGCACCACATACAAACAAAGATGTTGTGTCTGCCGATAACTAAAAAATAAATATTAAAATTCTCTCTCTCTCTCCCTCTCTCACTCTATCATTAAAAATAAAATAAAATAAAATAAACCTGCTCTTGCAACAATTATAGCAATAGGTTCATGGGGGCAGAGTCCTTAAGACCTAATCACCTCCTATATGTTTCACCTTGCAACACTGATACAGAAAAAGCATTTGGCAAAATACAACATCCATTCACGTTCAAAACACTAGAAAAACTAGGGATAGCAGGAACATACCTCAACATTGCAAAAGCTATCTAGCTAAACCCAAGGCCAACATCATTCTAATGGAGAAAAATTGAAATCATTCCCTCTAAAAACTGGAACAGGACAAAAATGCAACCTTTCATCACTCTTATTCAAGAGACTCTAGCCATATCTAGTTCATATATAAATACACATCCAGTTTACCTCCACATCATGTACAACCAAAAGAATGGGAAGTTATATTCCATGTGTGAGTAATATGTCAAAAGACATTCTTCTGTCATGTAAAACTACAAAGAACAAATAAATAGTTTTTGAAAATCTTCTTTTAGTATTTCTTATGTACACACAAAAACACACATATATATTTAGTGCATACACATGTGTAATATGGGTATGTGTGTATATACATATATATATCCTAAATTAAAGATGAGCAGTTTTTTAATAAAATCATATTTTATTAAAAATATTTATAATCATATTTAAAATTATTTCAAAATATCATTTCTTATCCTTATAAAGCTTTGCCTCATGAAATGTGATTCTTGACTAATTTTCTTGCCCTCCTCCAAAAAAATAAAATAGAATTTGGTACTTTTTTTTAATCCACTTCTCCAAAACAGTAAGTTATGCAAAGGCAAAGTAGACGATATATCCAGAGTAGAGAACTCTGTACAAAGTACTCTCTACTGAGTCATCCTGGACTCCGTAGATACATCATATGATTAAGCAAAACTATATATCCAGGAGAATCCATCCATTAGCTAAACAGCATGCTTTGAACAGGTGCCTCTGAAGGAAAGGCTTTGTCCAGTTGGAGCCCTCAGAGCCTCTCAGTGATCTGCACTGAGGCACTAAAATTAAACTTTAGTTATTCATAGGCACTTGAGTTAAAAGATCACATGGAGTCTGGCCAAATGGACACAAGATGAGAACATAGAACACATGGACACAGCTGTTGCTGAGGAAAGGGAGTGGGGAGAGACAGAAAGACACAGCACAAGAGGAACCAAATTCTGAGAAGCACAAAAATCACAACTGCAGAATGGAAGTGGGAGACTGTAATCAGAACCTCGGATCCATGACCTCGGATCTCCAAGCTCTCTTGGACCTGTTTGTTGTCTTGTTTTCCTCTGTGGATTCTAGCTGTAATCAACACAGAACATAATATATCTTGTATAAATTTGTTTGCTATTTCCATGCACACACATGTGAATTCACACACATGATCTTAAAATCTGTAAGAAGTGATTCTTCATGTGTTTTGCTTACTGGTGCACCCTTAGCTGCTAGATCAGGTATAGAAATTTCAATAAATATGAGTTGAAGGAAAGAGAAGAAAGAAGGAAAGTAGTGAAGGAGGAAGGGGAAGGGGGAACATAGGAAGAATAGCTACAGAATGATGACGATTGCTCTCTAATTCCCCAGACACCTACCCGGCTGCTAGTCCATGTGTTCCTTTCTCTTGACTCACTTGGATGTGTTTCTCTTATAGTCAATCCTTCACAATAGCTGATGTAATGAGTAATCCGGGTGAGTTTTAGGACCCCTTTATTTCAGACAGTTAGAATAACAATCATCCTCCTTTTAAAATATCTTTAAGCTTCATGGAAGAGCAGATCATATGGTGGCCACAAGTTTATTGCAAAAGCATTACAGAGAGTGCTGGCTTAGGTAGCAAAGAGAGATAGTTAAAACAAAAATTTTAAAAAATGAAAAAGTAAAAAAGAAAGAAAGAAAAAGAGATGAAATGCAGCCACTGGGGGACAAGAGCAGAATATCTAGAAGCTAAAGAAGCAAGTGAGTTTTCCTTATCCAATGCCAGGGCTTTTAGGGCACTAGATGGTCAACATTGGTTCCCAAATGTCAATGATCATATAACCCAGGCACTTGTTCATAGAGATGCCCAAACCAAGTTCCCCCAAATTCAAATTCAGTAGGTATGGTTGGGGCACCGGAATTATTTGCCAGCACGCTAAATAATGTAAGTGCAAGAAGCTGTTACGTTCAGATGTGAGATGTCCTCCAAAAGCTCATGCGTGATACAAGGCAGCTTAGAGGAGAAATGATTGGATTATGAGAGCCTTAACCCAATCAATGAATTAATCCCCCTGATGGGGTGAACCTAGTGGTAACTGAAGGCATGTAAGGTGTGGCTGGAGGAGGTGGGCATTGGGGGTACCTGCCTTTCAGGTATATATTTTGTATCTGCCAAGTGGAGTCTCTCTCTGCTCTCTGATCACTATGTGAGCTCCTCCCCTCCATCACACTCTTCCACCGGGATGCTCAGCCTCAACTTGTGCCCTGGGGAATGGACCTGACTGTCTCTGGACTGAGAACTCTGAAACCATGAGCACCCAGATAAATTTTTCCTCCTCTGAAATTGTTCTTATCAGGTCTTTGCCTCACAACAGCAAAAAAAAAAAAAAAAAAAAAAAAAAAAAAAAAAAAAGCTGGCTTAAAACAATGACATTCTTAATACACATTTAAAAAAAAACTCTATTCATTTGTATCTCTTAAAAGTATCATGTTTCAAAAACTTTTAACAATGACCTCTATTTTTGATTTCCATTTGTCTCTGAATCCAACATGCCCTTAGAATTTTAGAAATTAAAAGAGTTAAGGAATGGATGAAATGAAGCAGGTGAAATTCTTTTTCTTTTTTAATTAACTAGGTTCTATGTTGAATTTTCATTTATAAAATATTCTACCGTTGGCCCTCTGTGGGCAATGATATAACCAATTAATTGACCTGCCTGTCAAAACTTGGAATATCAAACTAGGGGACAACATCATGAGTCAGGACACTTTGCCAGGTTTCCACAAGCGATACTATTTTACTACCTTAACCTTTACCCACCAATTAGTGTTTTGATAAATTTTCTGACAACTAACTAGTCTGATATCTCTCAGTTCTCAAATATATTTTTTTTTTCTGAGATAAGTTCACTCTTTGACAGTTTGCTGGGAATTCTCAAGGTCAGGCCAGTGCACTCATGAATTTAAGGTAAACTCTTGGCTTTAATAGCCGTTTTGCTTTAGGAACAGAAAGGTCATTGCGTGAGAGTTGGAAATTCATTAAGATTAAGATAAATCCTTATAGTCCTTTCCAAAAAATCTCCCTGAAACAGACATCTGGATCTGAGTACCCAGAAAGGTTACTTAAGTTCCTGGTTAGGTTGTATGCTAGACCTATGCTACCTATGCTTGGGCTCACTCAAATCCCACATCTTCCAGGCTCTCCCAATCCTGCCTCACTTTCCTACAAAATGACTTGCTGAGAGGAAAGAGTTAAGTCTGCCTTTGGAAAGCTGGGCCTGCCTCTGAGGAGGTTGTTGTTCATAGCTGCCTGCCTACTTGATGAACAGTAGTATACTGGGCTTCTAGATAGAGTTATATAGAGCGAGATCAAATAAAGAAGTACCTCCCACTCATAGTGAGAAAATATACAGCCTTTTGCAAAATGTACAAAGGAGGATTCATAGACTGGAGAGGAGTTTTGTGTTCCCCAAAACAGAGCATTTCATGTAGGAACTTGAGAAGATGGAAGATTCAGTTAAGGCCAGGCCATAAAAAACAAAAGACTAAGTGAATTCATCTTGTAATTTGTTTTATTATCTCAGGATTTATAGAAAGCCGTTCTACCTAACGCACAAATCTTTTTTAGTTTTGTTCTCTTCCTTTTTCCTCCCCCTCTGTTCTAAACTTTCAATGATAGGTGGTCTTGGAAACTGCTGAATTAAGACTTGGCAAAGTGAAGTACTATTTTTTGGCTGGTCCCACAGCTCAAACAGTCTCACAAACTATACTTCACTTTTGTCTGAGAGACCAAAGGAGACACAAACTCACTCACAAACACTCAAGAGTGAGATAGACACATACACAGACATGCACACCAACACACACACACACACACACACACACACACACACACACACACTTCACCCCGTCACACTTCGTTTGGGAAAGCACTGCTTCCATTGCTCCACAAATTCCTCCTCATGCCCCAGTGTTTATGTAACCTATCAGGAAACAAAAACCAAGGTAGTATTAATTCATCTGTTGTGGCCCTGGGGATTGTACTCAAGGGTGCTCTACATCCTCAGTCCTTTTTATTTTGTATTATGAAACAGGGTCTCACTAAGTTGCCCAGGCTGGCCTTGAACTTACCATCTTCCTGCCACAGATTAAAAACTCTGTGGGATTACAGGCATGCACCACCAGGCTTAGTAGGATAGTATTTATTTTATATTGAAGGTTAAGAATTATCTATCAACCTACAGTAACACCCAGTAGGTATGCCATCATGGCACCCTAGTGGAAAATAATACTTTTGCTGATATTTACAATTTAAAATATTGTTATGAAGTTATTGCTTATTCATTTTATAACTATTGATTAAAAACTTACTATGGGACTGAGGTTGTGGCTCAGTGGTAGAGTGCTTGCCTAGCACATGTGAGGCACTGGGTTTATCCTCAGCACCACATAAAAATAAATAAATAAAATGAAGGTATTGTGTTCAACTATAACTAAAAAAAAATTATTTAAAAAAAAACTTACTATGTGTCAGGGACTATTCTAAGTTTTTGGAATAAAAGCAAAGATTTCCACCTCATGGAGATTATATTCTAGAGAATCATGCCATTTAAGACCCATAAGAGTTTAAGTTATATGCTTTATTTTGGAGAAACATGACCTAAACCCAGAAATTTTAATCCAAAATGCTGTGCAATTTCTACTAGAAGATGTTGCTTTGCTCACAAAATCAACATCATCGTATGTATCATCATTATTAAAAAGAAGAAAAAGGAAAAAGGAATGGCATGAACCTCAGTGAACCTTCGTGCCCTAATCTATGCTAGGAATCATAAAAGTCTACTAATAATTTTAGTAAATAGGTAAATGGCTTAGTGGACTATACCATTAATTTAACTAGCTAACACAAACATTCCAAGGAAATACTCAAGAAGGAGCCAAGTAATAGAAATTCTTTATAGTATCTATGGAAAGTATACAATGTGGCTTTGCATATACTGCCAAGTAGTTGTAATTAATTTTGTTTGGCTGTTCTCTATATTGAAACTGGGATCTAACGTAAGAAAGAATTTGTTTCCCATTAAAAACACTGCTTAGTCTCCACCTGAGTGCAGTATATTTTTAAGAAAAGTAACTGATACTATAGCTTTAATTTCCTGTACTAAATGTTGATATTTTCCACTAGATTTAGTTTTAAACAGTTTTCAAATATTTATCACATTATACTCACAGTTCAAACTGGTCAAGTTAAAAGGAAATATCCATCTTATCCCTAATTTATTTTTAACAATGACATATGAAGCATCAACTTTCATCTTAAAGTTGGCTCAGCTTCAAAGTTATATTCTGACTAACTCTGTAAGCAAGCTATTACGGTATGAATATATGTATACTCAGTGCAGTATACATGATATTCTTAAACTTGTACAGAAACTCTTATAGTATTGTATTTTATTTGCGTTCATGTGAAGAGAAGTCCATGGGATTATTAAGACCATTCTCAGAAAGGGTAAATGTTGGCTCCCTTCCTTTTCCTAATGTTCTTCAACATTTGCTATGCTTTTATTTGCATGCTGAAATCATTACTTGGGTTACAGTTGCCACATTAGTATTAAGTCTTTAGCTTGTAACAATGCAAAGACCTGTAACACTGTATTTTAAAAGTATAAATCTGTGACTATAGATTAGTGGTGGGAGGGAGCATTGAGGTAGGGGAGAAAGGTAAACTCTAACAATATGCAAATGGAAGTAAGAAACTTAACTAAAAAAAAAAAACCCAAGTCACAAACATAGTGTACATTCATTTAAAAATTATAGGTTAAAGCTTGAATGAAATCTTTTCTAGAAAAAAATATAACTTCACTTCTATTTTCATGAAATTTTTTAAGTTAAAATTACAAATTATGGGCTGGGGTTGTGGCTCAGTGGTAGAACGCTTGACTAGTATGCATGAGGCACTGAGTTTGATCCCCAACACCACATAAAATAAACAAATAAATAAACAAACAAAATAAAGTTTTTAAAAAATGACACCATGATTAAAATATATATACACATAAATACATATATATGTACATATACATATATATATGTGTTTATATATGTGTGTGTGTGTGTGTGTGTGTGTATGTTATGGAGTGGCACATAGCCATGATCCCTCAGGAGACTGGGTAAGGAGAATTGCAGGTTCAAAGCCAGTCTCAGCAACTTATGAAGACCATAAGCAACTGAGTGAGATCCTGTCTCAAAATCAAAAATCAAAAAGAGGGCTGGGGATGTGGCTCAATCCCCCAGTACCAAAAAATAAATAAATAAATAAATATTCCCACCAATAGAAGAAAATTGTTGAGCACTATAAATCTGAGAATTCTTCCTTTATATTACAGTGTTCAGAGTGGTGGAAAATATATAATGCTAAGATACATTGATATACAGATACATATAATAACAGATCTTGAGAGTGTATAGTCAGAATTATTAGACATTTAAATTTTAAATACTCTGAAAGGTTGTAACCTTATAGAGTATGATTTGTAATTAACTTACAGATATTAGACTCTTTACTAGCCTATTCGATGATGTTTACTGTCAGGGCATTGTGCTCTGGGCAGGACATGGGATAAAATCATCCACTGATTATTTTAACTTGGGAAACTAGATTAAAAAACCATGATCATGGAGGAGGATCCAAGAGGAAGGCAGCATTCTGTGTTGCTCTGTGACCTGGGACTCAAATAGTGAGAATATGCCTTCTCTGAGAACAATATACCTGGTTCCGCACAGGAATCAAGGTCACTGTAACTGTCCAGGGATGCAGGCCTCAGAATCAGAATAGGTCACTCAACTACTCACCCACACACACAGGACTACAGGGTACTCGAGTGGGACCATGAGCATTAGCTCCTGGGCAGAACTTTCATCTACCCACGTGAGCAGAAATCATGGATTGGCTCCCATGCAGAATACCCAGCAGCTTTCCACACGCAGGAACTCTGGCCGCCACTCCCATGTGGACCCCCATATAACAACGTGGGGATCCCCGGTTGCCTCCATCTTGGAACTCGGCAACTATTGCCATAGTCCCTTACCCATGGTAGCCTGCCTGCACCTGGGGACGTCACAGACTCTGAAGAAAGCCAACAGCCAAAACACTGCACACCATAGAGCTCATCTCTGAACACATCGCACAACACCATTGCCCAGCTTCCCTCATCTGACCCAACACCCCATTGCTGAAAGCATTTGCCTCCATTTGGGTCACCTCCATCACCATCTTTAGTTGGGGCAACTACCAGTTTTGAACACTAGACAGTCAGGTACCCATAGTTTTCTAATTCCCCCCAATCCCCAGCAGCCACTATCTTGTCAGAGTGACTGCCCAATTCAAAACAGCCCTCTGCAACAGGTGTACAGCCACCAGAGTGCAACACACAACACCCCAGATAGAAAGGTTCCTGATTAGGAAATAGAAAGGAAAAGGGTGAGGGAGACACACTTTAGAGACTAATCTAGAGGGCAGGAACTGTGAGCTATATAGGCAAGGTGAGGAGATAAGACCAGGTGCCCACATCACAGGAGCAGACCCCAAAGGAGATCCTTGAGGTGCAGTCTCCCAACAGGGTCAGTGGGTACCATACCCCACTTCAAGGTACCCTGCACCCAAGACCAACCCTCACACCCTGGTAACCCCCACCATCCTGAGAGCAAGATACCAACTAAGAACAGACAAGCCCAATCATTGAATGAGAAGGGAAGCAGGAAAGATAATCTAAAACCAAAATAATCCTTGCTTCTTTCTTCAAGATTTTTTTTAAATTTTTCTCCCTCTTTATTCTTCCGTCCTCACATCCACAACATATGTGAAACCAAGTACTTTTTATGAATTAGGATACTGAGGACTGAGACAACTGAATAGTATATTACAGTTGTGTTGTGTATTCTTTGTTTGTTTGTTTGTTGTTTTCCCTTGTTTCTTTTTTTCCCTACCAATTTCTACTATATTAACTGTTTTAAATTTTTATTTATACATATGTTTGTTTTATATACTCTACTATCTTCCCAATATCTTGTCTACCCAAAATTACTTCCTCTTTCTTCTCCTGCTACTAATCTTCCTCTTTAGATTTCTCTTTCACACTTCCTAAGATATAACAATTCTATATCCTCATCTCGTACCTCCTCAGCACACCATCCTACTCCTCATCCCTGGGTCTTTGTCCACCATCAGAAACAGTAAACCCTTTTACAAACCTATGGAGTATATTGTAAGTAATAATTGAACTCACCATTTTTGTACATTGTGACCAAACTGTAAAAGTCTTAATAGCAAACATTTCTTTTTAGGGTGTATATTGTTTATATTGGGATCTGTTAACATTGTCCTTCACCTCAAAGGAGAGGTATTGGAACCCTGCAGGAGCCTTAGAAGCCTACAGGGTAAAAATGGTAATGCCTAGGATCACAGTGCTAGAAGGGAAGAAGATATCACATTATTAGAATCCATAGGCATTATTAGAATCCAGCAGGCAGAAGAAATGAAGAGAAGGAGTTCAGGATGTACATAATTAAAATGTTCTGAAAATTAAAGGATGACATAATAGCAAATACAGGCAGCAAAAGATCATTTTGACAAAGAGCTACATAAAAAATATAGGAAGCAAAAGATTATTTCAATAGGGAGATAGATGTTCTAAAAAAAAACCAGACATCCTTGAAATGAAAGAAATAATAAACCAAATTAAAAGCTCAATTGAAAGCATCACCAAAAGATTAGACCACTTGAAGAAAGGACCTCAGACAATGAATACAAAATATATTATCTTGAAAAGAATGTAGACCACACAATGAAAATGGTAAGAAACCATGAGCAGAACATTCAGGAAATATGGGATAGCATAAAAAGACCAAATTTAAGAGTTATTGTGATAGAGGAGGGCAAAGAGTTTCAAGTAAAAGGAATGAACAATCTATTCAATGAAATAATATCAGAAAATTTTCCAAACATGAAGAATGAATTGGGAAACCAAATTTGAGAGGCTTATAAGACACCAAATGTACAAAATCAGAACAGATCCACACTAAGGCACATTATAATGAAAATGCCTAATGTACAGAATAAGAAGAGAATATTAAAAGCCATGAGAGAAAAGAATTAGATTAAATATAGGGGGAAACCAATTAGATTATGTGCAAATTTTTTAACACAGACAATGAAAGGTAGAAGATCCTGTAACAACATAAATAAAGCTCTGAAAGAAAATGGATGCCAATTAAGAATCTTATATCCAGAAAGATTAAACTTTAGATTTGATGATGAAATGAAAACCTTACATGATAAACAAAAGTTAAAAAAAATTGCAACTCAAAACCCTGCACTATAGAACATCCTTGGCAAAATATTCCATGAAGAGGAAATAAAAATCAACAATGAAAATCAGCAGAGGGAGGTATTACACTAAAAGAAAAGCTAATAAAGGAGAAACCAAGTCAAGTTAAATAACAAAAATAAAAATGGCTGGGAATACAAATCATGTCTCAATAACAATCCTGAATATTAATGGCCCAAACTCACAAAAGACATAGACTGTAAATTGGATTTAAAAAAAAAAAGACCCAATGATATGCTGCTTCTAAGAGATTCATCTCATAGGAAAAGACATCCACAGACTGAAGGAGAAAGGTTGGGAAAAATCACACCACTCACATGGACTGTGGAAGCAAGGGGTTTACATCCTCATATCAAATAAAGTAGTCTTAAAGCCAGAGTTAATCAAAAGGGATAAAGAAGGATATTTCATACTGCATAAAGGAACCATTCTTCAATAAGACATAACAATAATAAATTTATGTGCTCCAAACAATGGGGTGTCTATGCTCATCAAACTCTTCTCAAATTCAAGAGTCAAACAGACCACAATACAATAATTCTGGGTTACTTTAACACACCTCTTTCACCACTGGGTAGATGGTCCAAACAAAATCTAAACCAAGAAACTATAGAACTCAATAATACAATCAATAACTTAGACTTAACTTATGTATATAGAATATTTATCCTTCAATGAATAAATACACTTTCTTCTCCACAGCACATGAATTCTTCTCTAAAATAGATCATATGTTATTCCACAAAGCAACTATAAGCAAATAGAAAAAAGGAGAGATACTACCCTGCATTCTATCAGATCATAGTGGAATAAAATTAGAAATCAATGATAAAATACAAAATAAAAGCTATCCCAACACCTGGAGACTAAATAATATGCTATTGAATGAACAATGTGTTGCAAAAGACATCAAGGGGGAGATTAAAAAATTTTTAGAGATGAATAAGAACACAGATAAAACATATCAAAATCTCTGGGACACTATAAAGGAAGTACTAAGAGGAAAGTTCCTTGCATGGAGTTCATTTCTTAAAAGAAGAAAAAGTTAACATATAAATGACTTAATGTTACCTCTAAAAGCCCTAGAAAAGAAAGAACCAATCAATACCAAGAGCAGTAGAAGACAGGAAATAATTAAAATAAGAGCTGAAATCTATGAAACTGAAACAAAAGAAACTATTGAAAAACAATTGACAGAAAAAAGTGGGTTTTTTGAAAAAATAAAAAAAATTGGCTAACCCTTAGCCATGTTAACAAAGAGAAGGAGAGAGAAAACTCAAATTCCTAACATACACAATGAAAAAGGAAATATCACAACAGGCAGAATAGAAATTCAGGAGATAAATCAAAATTATTTTGAAAACTTGTACTCCAATAAAATAGAAAATATCAAAGGCATCAAAAAAAAATCTCTAGAGTTATATGGTTTGCCCAAATTAAGTCAGGATGATATACATAATTTTAACAGATCAATTTCAAACAATGAAATAGAAGACGCCACATGAAGCCTACTAACAAAGAAAAGCCCAGGACCGGATGGATACAGACCCAAGTTCTACAAGACATTTAAAGAAGAACTAATATCAATACCCTTCAATTTATTTCAGGAAATAGAAAAAGAAGGAGCACTTCCAAAGTCATCTATGAGACCAATATCACCCTGATTCCAAAACCAGACAAAGATACATCAAAGAAAGAAAACTTTAGACCAATATCTCTAATGAACATAGCAAACATTCTCAATAAATTTCCGGGAAATCAAATACAAAAACATATCAAAAAGATAGTGTACCACGAATAAGTGGGGTTCATCTCAGGGATGCAAGATTGGTTCAACATAAGGAAATTAATAAATGTAATTCACCACATCAATAGACTTAAAGATAAGAACCATATGATCATCTCAATAGATGCAGAAAAAGCATTTGACAAATACAACACCCCTTCATGTTCAAAACACTAGAAAAACTAGTAATAACAGGAACATATCTCAACATCGTAAAGGCTATCTACACTAAGCCCCAGGGCAACATGATTCTAAATGGAGAAAATTGAAAGCATTCCCTCTAAAAACTGGAACAAGATAGGGATGCCCTCTTTCACCACTTCAATTTAACATAGTTCTTGAGACACTGGCCAGAGCCTTTAGACAGATGAATGAAATTAAAGGGATATGGATAGGAAAAGAAGTACTCAAATTAGCAATATTTGCTGACAATATGGTTCTATACCTAGAAGACCCAAAAATTCCACCTGAAAACTTCTAGAATTAGTCAACAAATTAGCAGAATACAAAATCAACACCCATAAATCAAAGGCATTCCTATGCATCAGTGACAAACCCTCTGAAAGGGAGTCGAGGAAAACTACCCCATTTACAATAGCCCCCCAAAAAAAATACTTGAGAATTGACCTAATGAAGGAAATGAAAGACCTCTACAATGAAAACTACAGAATGCTAAAGAGAAAAATTAAAGAAGACCTTAGAAGATGGAAAGATCTCCCTTGCTCTTAGATAGGCAGAATTAATATTGTCAAAAATGGCCATACTACCAAAAGCATTATACACATTTAATGCAATTTCAATCAAATTCCAATGATATTTCTCATAGAAATAGAAAAAGCAGTCATGAAATACATCTGGAAGAGACCTAGAATAGGTAAAGCAATCCCTAGCAAGAAGAATGAAGCCGGTGTCATAACTATACCAGATCTTACACTGTACTACAGAGCAATACTAACAAAAACAGCATGATATTGGCACCAAAATAGACCTTTAGACCAATAGTACAGAATAGAGGACACAGAGATTAACCAACATAATTACAGTTATTTAATATTAGACAAAGGTGCAAAAACATATATTGGAGGAAAGGTAGTCTCATCAACAAATGGTGCTGGGAAAACTGGAAATCCATATGCAACAAAATGAAAATAAACCCCTATATCTCACTATGCACAAAACTCAACTCAAAGTCAATCAAGGACCTAGGAATTAAGCCAGAGACCCTGCATCTAATAGAAGAAAAAGTAGGCCCAAAAATTCATCATATTGAATTAGGCCCCTACTTACTAAATAAGACTCCTATAGCATAAGAGTTAAAATCAAGAATTAATAAATGGGATGGATTCAAACTAGAATGCTTCTTCGCAGCACAAGAAACAATCAGTGAAGTGAATAGGGAGCCTACAGTTTGGGAAGCAAATTTTTACCACATGCACATCAGATAGAGCACTAATCTCTAGGGTATATAAAGAACTCAAAGAGCTAAACACCAAAAATTTACACAACCCAATCAATAAATAGGTCAAGGAACTGAACAGACACTTCTCAGAAGGTGATATACAATCAATCAACAAATATATGAAAAAAAAAATGTTCAACATCTCTATCAATTAGAGAAATTCATATCAAAACTACTCTATGATTCCATCTCACTCCAGTCAGAATGGCAGCTATTATGAAGACAAACAACAGTAAGTGTTGGTGAGGATGTGGGGGAAAAGACACACTCATACATTGCTGGTAGGACTGCAAAATGGTGCAGCCAATATGGAAAGCAATAATGGAGATTTCCTTGAAAAACTAGGTATAGAACCACCACTTGACCTAGCTATCCCTGAGTCTATACCTAAGGACTTAGAAATAGCATACTACAGGGATACAGCCACATTAATGTTTATTGCGGTACAATTCACAGTAGCTGAATTATGGAACCAACCTATATGCCCTTCAGTAGACAAATGGATAAAGAAAATTATACACACACACACACACACACACATATACATACATACAATGGAATATTACTCAGCAATAAAAGAGAATAAAACCATGGCATTTGTAGATAAATGGATCGAGTTGGAGAATATAAGGTTAAGTGAAGTTAGCCAATCCCTACAAAACAAATGTTGAATGTTTTCTCTGATATAAGGAGGCTTATTCATAGTGGGGTTAGGAGGGAGAGCATGAAAAGATTAGAGGAACTGTAGATAGGGCAAAGGGATGGGAAAGGAAGGGAGGGGCACAGGGACAGAAATGAGGGTGAAATGACATGTACATCAATACCCTAAGTGCATGTATGAAGACGCAAATGTGAATATACTTTGTATATAACTAGAGTTATGAAAAATCGTGCTCTATATGTGCAATATGAGTTGTAATGAATATGTAACAAATTAGAATAAAAAATTTTAAAAAAAACATGATCACAAGGTTTTGCATTTGCCTAAGTTCTTATTGGAGGAAGCAACCGTCACCTTTAGAATTCAGGAAACAAATGGAAGAGGATGGTATTATCAAAATGCAGAAGCTTGCACAGGCATCTTGCAGAAATTAGACCAAGAACTCTATGGAGGGAACCCTGCTTAACTGGCACTGATGCAAGAGGAAAGGAGCACAGAGAAGGGACCCTGTGGAGCTGTGCCCCATGGTTTTCTTTTTTTTTTTTAAAGAGAGAGTGAGAGAGGAGAGAGAGAGAGAGAATTTTTTTTTTAATATTTATTTTTAGTTCTCGGCAGACACAACATCTTTGTTGGTATGTGGTGCTGAGGATCGAACCCGGGCTGCACGCATGCCAGGCGAGCGCGCTACCACTTGAGCCACATCCCCAGCCCTGCCCCATGGTTTTCAAAAAATGCTGAAGAGGCTGGGACCAATGGCAACTCTTGACATCTATTTTTGATTCAGTGAAAAGTGAAATGTCAATGGGACCTTGAGAAGAATACATAGAGCATGGACCTTCTTTGCCTTCTGCTTTTCTGTCTCTGCATAAGGTCAGAGCCTAAAATAGACAAGAAAGAAATGAATTTTCACAAAATCCAAAAGCAAAATACAGTGGAAGTTTGAAGCTGAAAGAGACAATAGTATCTGGTACAGAAGGAAAACAAACCATATTAATTTGTCATAGATCATTACTTTTTGTAGAACTATGCTTGAAGTTCTATAACATGGAAACAAGGCTACTGACTGGCAGCATTGAATGGATGCTGGGTTCTCTGCTAACTAGCACTTCGCATATTATGAGACTTCATCTGGAATGTGGGAGATTTAAGAGATGGGGCCTTTAGAAGGAGCACGTGAGTCTTTCCTATTTAAGTCTGGAGGGCCCTGTTAAGGACTTTACAGAAGTGATGTGAGGGAGTTATTGGTCCTTTTTGCCCTCTTATTCCTTCTACCATATGAGAAAACCTGTGTTCTTGCATGTGAGCCTTCTGTGTGCTGGAAACAGGTCTTCACTAACCACGGGATCTGCTAGTGCCCTGATCGTGAACTTCCCAGAAGTTCAGGAGGAAATAATATGTTATTTATAGATTACTTAGCCTGAATATAATGCAATAATTGCACAAAAAAAGACTAAAACAGGAATTATTAACAAGAATTTGATGTGACTATAAAAAAAATACTTAAAAATACTGAAGCATCTTTGGAATTGGGTAGTGAATAGAGGCTGGTCCATAAAGGATTATTCTGGTGAGGACTCAGAAGAGGAGTGGAGCAGTTGAGAAAGCCTTAATTGTAGAGATTACTTAAGTGCTCATGACCAAACCATGGTAGAAATGTGGGTGGTGAAGGCCTTTCCGAGGAGGAAGGTGGAATTTGTGAGAGATGAAATAGGATGTTGGAAGAAATCTCTAAGCTAAGTGTTGATGGAGCACATGACTTCTCTTGTCTGCTTACAGTAAAATGTGAGAGGAGAGAGAGAGAGAGAGAGAGAGAGAGAGAGAGAGAGAGAGGGGTGGGGAGGGAGGAGAGAGAAGAGGGAAGGAGGGAGAAAAGAAAAAAAAAAGAATTCATTCACAAAATGGAAGCAGAATTAAAGATTTGGAAACTTCTCATCCTGACCAGTTTGCAAAGAATATAAACATGTTTTCAGAAGAACATACTACATATAGCCAAGCCTATATCTGGATAGCTATAAGAAGGCCTGGTGGTATTCATCAAAACAATAGAGAATGATCATGAGGGCATCCCAGAGATCTAAAGCTTGTCACTCCCATCACAGGCCAGGAATACTGAGCCTTGCAAGCATATGCTCTCTAGGGAGGGACTCTAGGTAACGATGACAACTTAAGGCTCCTATCCAGTAGCCTTGAGTTTCTGCTCTCCATACTCAGGCGCAGATCTCCTTGGATGGTCCAGCTGTGGCTCAAACTGGCCCAGGCAAGTCTTGGGTCACATATCCAGAAGGCACAGACTATGTACCTTGGTGGATCCATGTGATGCTAACTCTGCAGGTGCCCAGAGTGCAAGAGCCATGTGGGTGTGGCTACCTCCTCCTGGGTTTCAAAGGATGACTCAGAGAGCCTTGGGACTCAGACAGGGAACTGTCACAGGACACATAGGGTTTGGGCCACCCCTGTGACCTCATAACTCTGGAGCCGCCTGCATACAATTCCAACCTATGAGATCTGTTATGTGGTACAAGCAAAGCCTGTGGTGCCCCCAGGGCCAAGACCCACAGCAGAGTACATGGAAAGCAGGACATGGAGCAATAAAAGATTTTCCTCAAGACTCAGTATTTAATATTGTTAATCTCATAGGGTTTTGGACCTACTTGGAACCAATCACCTATTTCTTGCCTATTTCTCCCCTGTAGTATATCTACACTACATCTGTCCCAACATTGCATTTTGGAAGCACAGAAACTGATTTCACAGGTTCACAGCTGGAGGGGAATTTGCTTCAGGATGAATCCTATCTAGGTTCCACCCATAACTGATTTAGATAATATTTAGAGGAGACTTTGGAATTTAACTTTAAAGTTGATTCTGGAGTAAGTTAAGATCTTTAAGGTTATGGGGACTAAATGGATATACTTCGCAAGTGAGAAGAACATAGTATTTTTTTTTTTTGAAGGTTGGGATGAAATGCTATGGTCAGAATGAGTCCCCCTTAAAATACATGTTAAAACTTGATCTCCGGTGGGGCAGTATTAAGAGGTGAGGGTTTAGGAAGTTATTAAGTTATGAGGGTGAAATGCTCAAGAGGCCAATTAATATTTACAAGAGAAGTGCGAGGGGTCAGTTTGTCAATTTTGCCTCCTCATCTAATCTACCCTGTGTGGACCGAGCAACCATCTCTTCCTTCTCCACCATGTGGAAACACAGCAAGAAGACAGAGAACAAGGAGCAGACCTTCACCAAACTAGGAATCTACTTAGACGTTTCAATCCTCCAGAACTGGGAGTGATAAATTTCTATTACTTATAAATGACTCAGTCTAAGTTATGTTGTTATAACATCAGGAACAAATTAAGACAGGTGTTCCATCTTCTTTCAAGCATAAGAAACCACAGGTCTTCAAGTTCCAGCAACACTACATGAAAATATATAACCACTAATCCAGTCTTGCTGGCATACTGATCATATAAAATGTTTGTAAATGGAAAAGCTCCTGAGTGTTGATTGACAGCACAGCACAAAGGTTAGGTCACCTTAACCATGCTCAAATCCTATCAATCCAACTAAGTCATTTAATAGTGTCACATATGTTGTTTCACTACTCCAGGCCTTTGCAGATAAAAAGGATATTAAGAATATTAGTTCATAAGAGCATGAGGCTCTACAGGTTCAGGTATGAACAGTATTTAGCATGTTCTTGGAAAATAGTAAGTGCTTAACAAATGTTACCTCTCATTAGTGGCAATTGATGGATTTACATACAGTGTCACATCTTATTTTTTATTTTATGAAAACTGTTTATGGGAGTAAGTTTATATTCATAAGTTAACACTGGTACTCTTATAAACAGATATTTACAGAGTCCTCACACATACACACTCACACACACACACACACACACACACAAAATGCAATGAAATTGAAGCTTGCACTCCTTCTTTTATGGTGCAAATTTAGAAATGCAATCTAGACACATCATGTGATGCTCTCTTAGGTCCATCCTGGATCACTTATTCTCAGTAACAGAATGCACAGAATATAACATTTGAACCATTATTTATCCACAGCACCATTTTGAAAGAGCCTACATTTGACATTGTGCTATATAGTGAACAATTTTCAAGAATTCTCTAGTGTTTCTGGTCATAAATCACATTTTACAAATCCAAAACAGAGGCCCCTTACACCTCATTCTTACAACCTGGAATATGTTCAGCATGGGCTTATTTTTGACAAATTTTTTTTCTTAAACTTCTATTTCATTTTTTCCTATTGTTGTGTTTTCACTATTATTTTAGTCTGTCTGGAACCTCTTGTTGCAAATAAGAGAATAACAAATTATTGATTTAAATAAACAACAAGGGGCTGGGGTTATAGCTTAGCAATTGAGTGCTTGCCTAGTGCATATGAGGCACTGGGTTCAATCTTCAACACCACATAAAAATAAATAACTAAAATAAAAGTATTGAGTCCATCTAAAACTAGATAGATAGATAGATAGATAAACAACAACATCAGGTAATTGATAGGAAACTGGAAGTTGGTGTTCCCAAGATTGGCTCAAGCTGGGGTGATGTCACCAAAGACCCAGTCAGTTTCTAGTACTCTTTCTGTTTTTTCTTAGCAGTTAGTCATCTCAGACACTAGATTTATATCAATTGTACCTTTCCCATGCCTGGAAGTCAATATTCTTAAATATTTCTGAATCACATAAAATCAAAATGAAAAACAAAGGCCAAGTGAAAATGTAGGGGGGAGGTTTCACACATTTATCAAGTCTATTTTTTTTTCTCTAGCATAAAACAACTTGTCTTGGAAAAAGCCTTCTTACCTGAATAGATCTCTCTTTGCTCATTTGCACAATGGTATAGATATTCAATAAATGCATATAAATATATGCATTTATTGAATATCTATATGAATATCTAATAAATATCAACAAATGCATCATTTGACTCTTGTTGCTGTGCAGGCACTTAATAAATGAACAGAATAAGTGAAAAGTGATTAAAGAAATGAGTGAAATATATGTGTGAATATAATTGTACAGGCTTAGCCTATTCTAGGAAGTTCAAGTTGATGGCATTTCAGAAGGGAAAAGATGGGATTTGCTTGGCTCACTCATGGATACTTGCTTGCTGTGTACAAATGGGACTTGGCCAATCCAGGCATGCCTATGAATAAGTCTTAGTGTAAGCTCTGACTCCTGTTCACCTAAATCTGTCTAAAGGTAGAGCCAGACAGATGAGTCATTTTCTAATAAGGGCCAGCCAGTGATGGCTTTTCAAAGCCAGATAATCTCAGTTTGGTCATTCTTCTTGTTTTTTTTTTCTAAGATTATTATAAAGTACAGACATTATTTTCCATCTATTGTGTCATCAAATAATCATTCCAAATGCTAGACAGGTTAGTAATTTCTTGGGAAAGGTTACTTTAAGGAGGTAGCTGGGAAAAAAAAGATCCAGTTATTGGGTCAAGGTGTTGAAAGGCACAGTAGACCTGACAGCTCACCAACAACAGTCATAGAAGTTCACAGTTACTGCTGGGCACATTGTCATTTAAAAGAGAGCCAAAGAGAAAGAACATCTAACATTCTTCAGCAGAGAGCAAACCACACATGGTCAAAAATCACAAAAGCATTAGCTAGAATTTTCCCAGGCACAATTCCTCCCCAATGGCCTACTCATCTTTTCTTGGAGACAAATGTAGGTTTCTTTTCCCTAGGGCTCAGCCAGGGAACCCAGCTGCCAGAAATGTGCTGGCTGATGGTCTTTCTGGCAGTTCTTGTGGGCTACTTACTTGGGTCTGTTCAGATCTGGAAAAGGAAAGAACACAAGATCCCTATTTTAAAGAGCCAGGCTGTAAGAACTGTGCAAAGCCAACCACCAGTAATCATGTCCAAGCACTGTTTTTGCACTAAAAGACTTCCTATGTGGTAGTGTTTGTCCATGACTAACTGCTGTCTCCATCTTGAATCTCTATTTTGTAATGTTGACTAAAAGTTATTGTTCTAATAGAGCCCTTCTTTAGTATTTATGAGATTATAGGGCTGGGATATAGCTCAGTGTAGACCACTTGCCTAGCCTGTGAGACCCTAAGTTTAATCCTCAGCATCACAAAGAGAATAAATTGATTTTACAAAAAGAAAAATAATATATCATCCATCATGGACTTCCTTTGGACAATAATGTACCTAATTAACTGAAGAACTATTGGCTGTAAGCTACCAGTAAGAACAACAGATTACTCAGTTTTTCCAGAACATCCCAGTACTTAAAATAAGAATGGAAACTTTAGTCTTATTAAATAAAATATTATGATAGTTTTGCTTGAGGTTTTACACAAACACGTGGGGATTTGGGAAATTATTTGGAATATCAGCAGACTTGAGAAGCAAAATGAAAGTTGTATAGAGTGCATTTCACTAAGGAGTTAACAATAATTCAGCATTCACTTACAGACTTTCAGAAAATTAGTTCACTGTGTTCATTTTATGCGATGAGTTCCTAATAGTACATGAAATAATAAACTGGCATCCCGACAGTATCAACACTCCAGACAATTCCCAGGAAAAGAATGGTGGGAATCTCAGCTTGGGAGTTAGGTCTCCACTGACAAATGGGTTACTCTGCACAATGTGAATTTAGTTATTTCCACTCTCTGGCTGGAGAGACACTTCAGTCTCAATTTAAAAGGCCATCATTATACAAATCTTATTTATTAAAATTGTGGGTGAGATTCAGTTTGTTAGAATGAAAGCCTATTAGATCATTCTGTTATTTTTAAGGCCTTAGGAATTTCACACTTACCTAAATGAAGGACTGATGTATGGCATCAGAACCATTTCACTGAGAGCAAAGCCACTCCAGCAACATTCCTGACGTGCTTCAGGCTGACAGCGTGCCCGGACCATGTTTCTCTGTTTCCTGTTCCCTTCAGTTTCTGAATCCCTGGCTTGCTGTTCAAGTAGTCATCACCACCCCTGCAAAAAAAATAAAATCCATAGAAAACCCCATGCAAGTTTCCTTTGATGTCCTGCTGGTGGACAAAAAGCATATTAATGAGTGAAACTCTCCAAAGTAGCTTCAGATATTTATTCAAAATGGAAACCGGTGGGATGGGCAGGAAGTTTATTTGATCCAGGCCTTACATCAAAGATTCCAATTTAAATTTTTAGAACAGTTCCAAATAATTTTCTCCCTTTTTTATGGACTACATTGTGTCCCCTCAGTATCTGTATGTTGAAGCTTTAACCACTAATGTGACTATTTGGAGACCAGACCTTAGAGAAGGTAATTAGAGTCAAATGAGATCATAAATGTGGGACTGTAATCCCATAGGACTGGCGTCCTTACAAGAGGAGGAACAGACACACAAGTATGGAAACACAAATAATAGATCTTATGAGTACACAGCAAGAAGGTGGCTGCAGCAGGCCAGGAAGAGAGCCCTCACTAGACCCAACCTTGATCTTGGACTTCCCGCCTCCAGAAGTGAGAAAATAGGTTGCATTGTTTAAGCCACCCAAGCTGTATTTACGTTACAGCAGCCTGAGAAGACTAATACTTACATGTAGTCACAGAACATGACCTGACATACTAAAGATGTTTTTATTCTTTTGTTAAATGTGTATCCACTTATGAAACCAGCTTTCCTGAAGCTAATAATAACCATGGCAGCAATTTATTAAAATTTTTTCTTGATAAGCATTATTATAAATAGATTAATTTCATAAAATAAATTGTATAATTACCTCTATTTCACAGGTCAGAAAAGCAGTCAAGTTTAGTATAAGAAACTGACCCCCCAAATATTATGAGATCTATTATTTGTGTTTTCATATGTTTCCTGAATATTACCTAAATAGTAAAGTGAGCTACAAAATAGCATGTTGATAAATCCTGTTGCTTTCTGGGGGAAAATACAAGTGAATCACTTGCACCTTTGTATATTTAAAAGTGTTTCCTTAACAAACGTAAATATTGTAAATGTTCCATAACTATAATAAAGAAGTTTTGAACATAATTCATTTTATAACATATTGAAGTTCTCAAAAAAAACAAGAGATAAAAGAACATTCCTAGGAAAAACACTGCATTGAGTCATATACATTAAAGAACTTTATCTAATCATGTGGGAATTTTTTTTTATTTGAAAACACTTATGGGATTACACAGTTAAAGGTTTATTTTTGTAAATCTTTAATGCGGAAGATAATCACTCTTTCCTTTATTTACAAATTTTAACATACCTGTGCTTTAAAGTCGAGTGCCATTTTTTTTTTTTTTTGAATCCCACTATGGGCTTAGAGACTAACATATTTCCAGAAAGTAGGAAAGCTCCTATAATCTTATTTTTAACTTGTCAGCAAGTAAAAATCTAACTAATGTTGATTTTTTTTTTCTCTGACAGCACTTGCTTGGAAGGTTCCCTTGCTTTGATTAATATTTAAACACTAGGGCTTTCAAAGCAAATTTACAAGCTGAAATTACTAAAGCTACAATAAATACAGAAACATGTTATTGCTTTATTTTCTACATGGGCTTAGAAAGCAAAGCCATTAGGAAAAAGCCAGAAGGGGAAGGAGGGATTTTGTTTCCAGTTTATTTTCTTCATTGGCCATTAGAACTTACAATAAGAAAGGGCACAGTATGGTAACACAGTTGACTGGCTTTAGAGCTAACTGTTTGGAACTGAAAGCCAGCTCCATACTTGCTGGCTTTGTAACATTGGGCAAGTTACATTCCATTGCAGGGCTTCAGCCTCCTCCTCTGTGAAATGAGGCAATAACAATATTTGGAAGGACTTTAACACACTTAATAAGTTATAACAGACACAATGCAATGAACAGCTACTGGCACACAAGTATTACGTTTATGTTAGCTATTAGTATCCCCTATGGATATATTATTTCAATAAAGTGATGGTTTTATAGTATTCACCCATTCACTCAACAAATGTTCATTCATTCAACAAATATTTATTTAGTCCATGAACTGGTCATATACAGTTACATAATTCTGGGATTCACTGTCCAGAGTTAGCATCCTCATGGAGGAAAAAGACACATACATGGGGATAGGCGCTCTCCTGAGCCATCTATTTATTAGACATGAAATTGGGAAACTGCAATGAGGTCAAGAAAGAGTTGATGGAGGGGGTATTGCTGGACCTGAGTTTTGCAACTTTGATAACTCAGAAGAAGAAATGGAAGCAGTCGTTCTCAGCAGAGGTAACAGCATGGCAAATACATAATGGTGGAAGGAGTCTGGGATACTAAATGTAGTCAGAAATAGCCTGAAAATGTATTTGAGAGAGCCATGGAGAGAGCAAGCCAAGACTGATCCGATGACTTCCTGGGCTTCTGTAGTACACTATGAGCCCTTTCTTCTGAATTTAATGTCTGAATTCTGACTATGGAAGGGGAAGAATGCATGGTAACATTTATGCCCACTTGTCCAAATAGGTGGGGTAGCTGTTCCAATAAATAATCAGGTCAAAATTAACTTAGTTCAGGATTATGGTTAATTAGTCCTCATCCCAAATATACTACTATTAGTAAACTAATTTCACCTGATATTCAAAATATTTTTATATGCAGTTTGAAGATGGCTAGAAAAGTACTAGTCCAGAATGCATGAACTGTATATTTTAAATTAAAGCTCAACATTAAATAGTCCCATGAAGTACAATATAATATCACATCAGTTAAAGAATATGCATTGTCTAAATTATGGGAATTTCCACAAACTAAGTGTGAAAGCAGCTTCAATAAATGACTGCTATTTATGACTTAGTCTATTTATTCTTTGATGCATATAGAATTATTAAGCTTGTGGCACACAAAAGCCTTCATAACTGCACAAAGAATCAAGATGAAACATTTAATCATGCTAGTTTTATTGTAGGTCAGCAAGGCCATCTCTTCAGGTGAGCCTAGATCAACAATATTAAAATGAATAATTTACCCAGCTCTGACTTGAAACCAACTATTTTATGCCTAAGGTAAAATAACATGGGGCTTTGTTACTCTCAACCCTGATTGCTTGTAATGCTCATTGATCTGACGGCAAACAGTGCATAAATCTGTTCTCTAGCAACACAGACAACTAAGGTGTCGATTAAAAATGACCGAGCAGAAATTGGAACATGATTACCAAATCCATAGAACCCAGCACCATTCATTGACTCATGCATAGCTAGCTCATTGAGAAGAAAGGACTCAATGAAATGCTCTTTCAAAAAATTAAATTGTAAAGGACATTTTATGAGATATTTATGAGACGATTTTATTTTCTTCATGAGTCTAAAAGATGAATTTCTAACTGGCATCCCTGAGATTTCAACCAATGTGCCTTCTAATTTTTCTTTCCCACATTAATGAAACAGGTCATATGGTAAGATTTCATTTCCCAATTTTGTTGACAGCTTGTACCATGGACTAGTTTACATCTAATGTTCCTTTAATGTTAGAGGAGCTGATTCAACAGAGCCAGCTTAGCATTCTTCTTTTTTTTAATTCACTTTATTTTTTAAATACATGACAGTGGAATGCATCACAATTCTTACTACATATATAGAACAAGTTTTTGTGCCTCTGTTTGTATGTAAAGTATGTTCACACCAATTCAAGTCTTCATACATTACTTTGGATAATGATGTCCACCACCCTTGCTAATCTCCTTCCCCTTTCCTTTCCCTCCCACCCCTCTTCCCTATCTAGAATTCATTTATTCCACCCATGCTCCACCTCCCTACCCGACTATGAGTCACCCTCCTTATATCAGAGAAAATATTCAGCATTTGTTTTTTTGTGTGTGTGTTTTTGTGTGTGTGACTGGCTAACTTCATCCATTTACCTGCAAATCCCATGATTTTATTCTGTTTTAAAAGAGTAATATTTTTTTTTTACTGAGTAATATTTCATTGTGTATATATGCCACATTTTTTTTATCCATTCATTGACTGAAGGGCATCTAGGTTGGCTCCACAGTTTAGCTATTGTGAATTGTGCTGCTATAAACATTGATGTGGCTGTGTCCCTGTAGTATGCTGTTTTTAAGTCCTTTGGGTATAGTCTGAGGAGAGGGTTAGTGGGTCAAATAGTGGTTTCATTCCCAGATTTCCAAGGCATCTCCATACTGCTTTGCATATTGGCTACACCAATTTGCAGTCCCACAAGCAATGTATGAGTGTGCCTTTTCCCCCACATCCTCACCAACACTTATTGTTTTTTGTCTTCATAATAGCTGCAATTCTGATTGGAGTGAGATGGTATCGTAGAGGTAGAGTAGTTTTGATTTGCATTTCTCTGATTGCTAGAGATGATGAACGTTTTTTCATATATTTGTTGATTAATTGAATATCCTCTTCTGAGAAGTATCTGTTCATGTCCTTGGCCCATTAATTGATTGGGTATTTGGGGTCTTTTTTGGTGTTTAGTTTTTTGAATTCTTTATATACCCTAGAGACTAGTGTTCTATCTGATGTGTGAAGGGTAAAAATTTGCTCCCAAGATGTAGGCTCTCTATTCACCTCAAAGATTGTTTCTTTATCTGAGAAGAAACTTTTTAGTTTGAGTCCATCCCATTTATTGATTCTTGATTTTAATTCTTGTGCCACAGGAGTCTTATTAAGGAAGTTGGAGCCTAATGACGGAGATTTGGGCCTACGGTTTCTTCTATTAGACACATGGTCTCTGGTTGTATTCCTAGTCCTTGATCCATTTTGAGTTAAGTTTCATGTATGGTGAGAGATGGGGGTTAATTTCATTTTGATGAATATGGATTTTCAGTTTTCCCAGCAACATTTGTTGAAGAGGCCATTTTTGGTGCCTTTGTCTAATACAAGATAATTGTAATTTTGTGGGTTAGTCTCTGTGTCCTCTATTCTGTACCATTGGTCAACCAGTCTGTTTTGGTGCCAATGCCATGCTGTTTTTGTTATTATTGCTCTGTAGTATAGTTTAAGTTCTGGTATAGTGATGCCATCTGCTTCACTCTTCCTGCTAAGTATTGCTTTAGCTATTCTGGGTCTCTTAATTTTCTGGATGAATTTCATGATTGCTTTTTCTATTTCTATGAGGATGCCATTGAGATTTTTATCAGAATTGTGTTAAATCTCTATAGTGCTTTTTGAAGTATGGTCATTTTGATAATATTAATTCTGCCTACCCAAGAACAAGGGAGATCGTTCCATCTTCTAAGGTCTTATTTGATTTCTTTCTTTAAGATTTTGTAGTTTTAATTGTACAAATCTTTCACCTCTTTTGTTAAGTTGATTCCCAAGTATTTTTTTTTTGAGGCTATTGTAAATGGGGTAGTTTTCCTCATTTCCATCTCAGAGGATTTGTCACTGGCATACAGAAATGCCTTTGATTTATGGGTGTTGATTTTATAACCTGCTACTTTGCTGAATTTGTTTACTAGTTCTAGAAGTTTACTGGTGGGGCTTTTTGGGTCTTCTAGGTAGATAATCATATCGTCAGCAAATAGTGCTAATTTAAGTTCTAATTTTCCTCTACATATCTCTTTAATTTCTTTTGTCTGTCTAATCGCTCTGGTGAGTGTTTCAAGGACTAAATTAAATAGAAGTGGTGAAAGAGAGCATCCCTGTCTTGTTCCAGTTTTTAGAGGAAATGCTTTCAATTTTTCTACGTTTAGAATGATGTTGGCCTGGGGCTTAGCATAGATAGCCTTTACAATGTTGAGATATGTTCCTGTTATTACTATTTTTCCTAGTGTTTTGAACATGAAAGGGTGCTGTATTTTGTCAAATGCTTTTTCTGAATCTATTGAGATGATCATATTATTCTTATCTTTGAGTCTACTGATGAGTTACATTTATTGATTTGCTTATGCTAAACCAACCTTGCATCCTGTAGGCTTCTTGAATTTGGATTTCCAACTCATTCTTTATATTTGGAAATTTTTCTGACATTATTTCACTGAATAGATTATTTATTCCTTTGGTTTGAACCTCTTTGCCTTCCTCTATAACTTTAATAACTCTTAAATTTGTTCTTTTATGATATCCCATATTTCTTGAATGTTCTGCTCTTCGTTTCTTACCATTATTACTGTGTGGTCTACATTCTTTTCAAGATTATATATTTTGTCTTCATTGTCTGATGTCCTATCTTCCAAGTGGTCTACTCTGTTGGTGATGCTTTCATTTGAGTTATTAATTTGGTTTATTATTTCTTTCATTTCAAGGATTTATGTTTTTTTTTTTTTTTTTAAAAAAAACACTTCTATCTCCCTGTTGAGGTCATCTTTTGCTTCCTGGATTTGTTTATGTAGCTCCTTGTCGAAGTGGTCTTTCACTGCCTGTATTTGCTCTCTTATATCTTTCTTGAGTTCACAGAACATTTGGACCATGTACATCCTAAAATCCTTCTCTGTTATTCCTTCTGCTGTGGCTGCCAATGATTCTAACGA
This sequence comes from Ictidomys tridecemlineatus, assembly GCF_052094955.1. Lineage (NCBI taxonomy): Eukaryota > Metazoa > Chordata > Mammalia > Rodentia > Sciuridae > Ictidomys > Ictidomys tridecemlineatus. The sequence continues at coordinate 106,739,453 of NC_135481.1, forward strand.
TGTGGTGTCTTCATTTGTTTGGGGCACTTTCTTTCCTTGTCTTTTAGTGTTGCTCATGTGTCTTCCTTTCCAGCTCTGTGGGTATAGATTATTATTGTTTTTACCCTGTAGGTTTGTAGTGCTCATGTAGGGTTCCAAGACCTCTCCTTTGTCGGGAAGGACAATGTTAACAAATCCCAATATCAACAATAAACCACCTATGAACAATTTGTTGTTATTAAGATGTTTACAGTTTAGCCTCAGTGTACAGAAATGTTGGATTCAATTATTATCTAAAATATAATCAGTAGTTTTGTAAAAAGGTTTATAGTTTCTGACAGTGGACAATAAACTGGGGTGGGGCTTAGTACAATATGCTGAGGAGGTAGGATGTGTGGATATAGAGTTAATACATCTTAGAAAGTATGAAGGAGAAATCTAGTGAAGAGGGTTAGTAGCGAGGAAATAGACAGAAAGTAATTTAGGGCAGGCAAGTATGTGGGACGACAGTAGAGAACATAAAACAAACACACTTATGTATTTAGAAAAATACAGATGTTAAAACAGTAAAATTTGGAGGGGGAAAGAAAAATGAAAGAATAAAAAGGAAAAGAATGGAAAGGGCATATATAACACCTCTATATTATATTATTCAGATGACTCAGTCCTCAAAGTCCTATTTCAGGCAAAGTTCTTGGTTTCACATATATTGGGGATGTGAAGGCCAGAGGACGAAAGGGTAAAAGAGAAAAAACAACCAAAAAACAAACAAACTCGATTGAAGAAGCCAGGGTTGCAGCTAACTTTAGAGATCTGATTCTTTCCTGCTTCTCTTCTCATCCAGTAGGTGAGGTTATCTGTTGTAAGCTAATGTGTTACCTTCTGGATGGTGGAGGTAACCAGGGTGGGAAGACTGGTCCTGGCGCAGGGCAACTGGCTGTGGGGAGTGACACCCACCAGTCCCCTGCAAGAAGACTGAACCTCGCTAGTCTCTTTTTGGGAACACTCGCTCTTATGATGTGAGTGCCCACTACTATCTCCCTCTCTTGCCTGGAGATTTCCTACTTCCTCGTCTCTCTCTCCCGGCCAGCAGTTCCCAATTGAGGAAACTTTCACCCCGGGGCTCCCATGGGTGGCTCCCTGGTTGCACTGCACACCTGTATTGTGCAACTTCTGTTTTGGGTTACTGCAGCTGGGTACAGGGGAAGGTTGGAAATCTGGTACCTGGCCACTGGAGATCCAATCTGGGAACTGCCCCCAGCTAAATGGCAAGAAAGTTGAGTCAAGATGGCAGCGGTCTGCTTTCAGCGCCAGGGTGTCTGGTGAGGTGGGGGGAGCCTGGTTAGGTGCGGGGAGCCATGCGATGAAGTTTTGCTGTGGGTAGGTAGCAGCTGAGTGACTCACGTGAGAGCAGAGTTCAGTCTTGGCGATCTGCAGATGTGTTGATAGGTGATCCTGCTAAGGCACTTGCCAAGTCTCCCGTGGACTTGAACTTCAGGCTTTGGGTCCTGCTCTAATGCTGGGCATCCTACTCAAATGCTGAGGCCTGGAGCCCCACATGTGGTCACAGCGCTGGTGATTTCTGCGGAGAGCAGCTGGATAGTCCTCTAACACTCTCAGGATGGAGTATTCCAACTAGGAGAGATTTGCACAGGGAGGCTCAAGTCCTTCCCGCCATCAGTTATTATTTATTTATTTTCCCTGGGAATATCCAGCTTAGTATTCTTAGGGGAGAAATCAAATAAGTCATCACATCATTGAGGAGTACAAGTAACAGCAAGTGAAATATGTCTGATAAGTTACATAGTCAATCAGAATAAGAATTCCCCCCTTCTTCAGACAGAGAAGCTGACTACAAAGCAGTTACAAGATGTGAAGCCACTTGCCCAGAGGTGAGTTTGTCATTGAGTGCCAAAGCTGTCAGGTAAGCCCCAATCTGGACTCTGGAATTGTCATTAATGCAGTATGTACAAATACATACAGATCTCCACCTTCTTGACAAATGTTAAAGTAGTACTTTCTTGTCTCCCTTGTGGGTGGGTAGGGCCATGGGTCTGGTACTGGCCAATCAGTTACAAGCACAGTGCCCAGTGCACCTTTCTGGATAAAGCATACCAGGGCAGTACAAGGCTCTCCTGAGCTCTTGTTCTGCCCATGCAACTGGAGAGGTTCCAGCAAGTGGCTTCTCTGGCAGCAAAAATCCTAGAGTGAAGTGAAGCCAAACCCCCAGCCACATCTTTCAGTTGTGATGCAGCAATGAAAACAATTTGGTGTTGATGATGTTCATACTTTCTGTAATTTGCTGTTTTTTAGTCTCCAAAGCACAACCTCACCTACCCCGACAAATGTGGACCTAGTCTGTGCCCACAGTGGAGCACAAGAGCTAGGGAGCTCATCAAGAAGACGTTGCAAGGGACACAGGTAAAGCTGCGTGGGGGAGCTGGCATAAGATTTCGACTTCAAAGAATGAGAACATTTGAGCTAGAGAAGAGCCATTTGGAATGTCAAGGGTGAATCAAGGGTAGAAATTCAATGTATTTGGTATTTTTGGAGGGCCACAATAAATAAATAGAGTTTAAGAATGATGTTCTATGTGGTAGAAATACTGAAATGGGAACTTAGTCAAGATAGCTCTCCTCCTCAACATAAAAGGGACAACTTGTAGATAGTGTGCATTTTTATGATTATAACATCATTTTTGGAAAGACTACACAGTGCCAGTATCTCCATAACTCCTTGGATGAGTATGTAATGTTACAATCTCTTTTCTAATTCTTTGCATGTGTTTCTGAAATAGCATTTCAAACTAATAAACCAAATACATGTGCCATCTTAGGAACACTAAGGCTAGCCCTTCCTTCCAAAAATGGCATCTTATTCTAGCATGGTTTTCAAGGATAATTTTGGGAAACACTCATAGCATTTTTACTGAACTTCCTATACCCATGCAGAGGCCTGAATATCTTTGGCTATTGGGAAAAAAATGAAGAGTCATATCCCTGGAATGATGAGCAATGGTAAGGCATCTATTTGGAAGATTCACAGGAACTTCTGTAATTGCATACTGAATGTGATCAGATTCTTAGAATCCATGGGGATGAATCTGGAGAATGTGGTCAAGGAAAGGAGAGAGAGAGAGAGAGAGAGAGAGAGAGAGAGAGAGAGAGAGAGAGAGAGAGAGAGAGAGAAAATCAACAAGCATGCCTTGTTAGTTGGTTGAAGAGGAGAAGAATTTGAATCTTGCTCTTCTAGTAGCCAAATATACCTATCTTGAACTAGAGTTTTGCTGATTCTTACACTAGAAGTTCCTGGGATAGCCCCTTTGCTCTAATTTTTTCCCTGATGCTCTAAACTGGTTTAGGTATCCTTAATTGGGGCTGCCGCTAAGCTCTGCACATTGCATTATCAGTATGTTTGGCATATTGGATTATAATTTGTCTGTCTCTGTCTGATTATTTCCTGAAACTGACAGATGAGAAGAGAGACTTTCACCACTCTGTGCCTAGCACCCAGGACAGAGACAGACACAAAGTAGTTCAAAGCACATTTATTAAATGAGAAAAAAATGAATAAATACACTTGATGCTAAAGGATCTTCTTGTTGAGAAGGTAATGTACCTTTCATTGCTTTACAAATAAGCCTCACAGGAAGTCCCAGGATGAGAGGGTTGCGAATATCTTGCTTTCCAATGTCAGTCTCTGTTTCACGTATTACATTCTAAGGTATGTACATGTCACTTGCTCCCAAATCACCTCATTTAAAAACAAGATATTATCATCTTTGTTTTACAGATGAAAAACTAACTCTCAGAGTGGGTATGTGATCTAAGGGAAATAATCTTTCTTAGGAGGAAAGAACATATGGTCTCTTATTGGGTGAATTTATTGCAATATTAGTAAGTCTGGTGATGCTGAAGCATGAGTAATATTTCTCTATGGCTTATGGATCCAAATAACTCAAAATAACATTATTCATATGAACTCCTACAGCAGTCATATTCTCATGATGGAGATATGTTAGATGGAATTTTTGTAACTTTTGTATACTATTGTGTCTTAAGAGCAAAAATTGGGGAAATAGACTTTGTAAATTCATCTTCCATCTCTACATAACTTTTGGAAATATTTCTATGTCTCAATTTTCTCATCTGTAATATGAGACAAATAATATTTACTTTGCGTGGTTGTTGGAATGATTAAATTAATAAATAATTATGAGGTGTGTAGGACTGTAGCCACATAGACGATGTTCAATAGGTATTAGATATCATTATTTCTTCATTGTAAGCACTTAAGTACAAAATAGGGGAAAAAATCTATTTTTCTTCATGTTTTTGTAGGATCAAAGTTTGTAGGTTTAATGTGAAAGATATTTCATGATCTAGAAGGCCTTGATTCTCAAACCCTGACCCCTGAGTCCCACCAACCTTGTACCTGCTTTTCTGATATATGGAAGAGTGTGCATGCCCTAAAAACCTGACACTTCTGAAGTCTTCAGATTTTGAATGGCTGCTACTTCTGTATTTACTTCTCATTCCTTTGTCTAGAAAATTTCTTCCTGTGTTTTAAATTCGTGTAAAACATTAGAGAAGATTCCCAAGTGCTTCTGGGAACTGAAACTGGCTGAGAGCCCTTTCGAAGCCCTTCTATCTCCCCCTGTGATGACATGTGTTACTTGATCTGAGTTTTCCCCTCTGTCTGCCCACCTCCCTCACTGGACCATAGCCGCCCATGGGCAGGAATTAAGGCCTGACCTTTTCAGTTGTCACATCTGACACCACAGCTCTAACATCCAAGCCTTTGATAAATAGGTGTTGAATGAATAAGTGGGCCCAAGATATCTTTCAAGTGGATTAGAGCATCCTTACTAGATTGCCTGAGAGAGTCCTTCACAAGTATTTTCAAGACAGGACAATCACTAGGCAATGAGGAGAACAAAGGAGAGTTTGTCACCTGCGACTAAGCCAGGTGCCTGGAGTGCACAGCCTGGACCACAACCTTGCACAGAGTGTAGTGGCAGCTGTCACAGTTCCACCCAGTTTTTACAGGCAGAAATGATGGCAGTTGTGACAGTGACCTCTGACTATTTCAGTGGTAGAAAGTAGTAGAGTAGAACTCACTCCCTTAGATAGTGGGATGCTGCCTTCAAGGGATCAGTTGGCCAGTCAGCTTAATGATATTTCTCTTTCCTTTATTTGCAAGACTGGGCATGTGAGTGTCCCCTAGAATCTGCAAACTTGCTTAACTTCTTAATGCATTTCTTTTCTACTTATTTTAGCCAGAATTGGGTTCTGCTGCATACGATTTAGATGTATAAGCATTCTAATAAAATGACATTAATTTTACACATGAGGTAACACAAGAACTGAAATTTCTGCAACTTTCTTACAGTCACATGGCTAGAAAGGGAATTAGGACTGGAGGTCACGTCCGTCTAGAGAGTTTGGCACTCTACTCACTATTGCAGGTGACCAAGAAATATTAGTGTAATTTGCCCTTTGTATGTTACTGTTGTTTTTTTAAAACACGGTTTCTATGGGACCATAACTTTAAAATGCTGATTCATAAAAATGTTATTTCATGATACAATGGAATCATTCAAACAACTATTAGGGAAAATTTGTAGCTGTAATTTACACACTAAGAAAAAAGCAAAAACAATGCCAACCATTTCTACAGTCTTTAACTTTTGGAAAAGATGTATTTCATCTTAAAAATATGAGCTAAACTTAAAAAATAAAGTTTAGCTCATATTTTTTTTCTCTTGAAAAGAAAACTGTGTAGCCATTAAGTGTGTCCGTCTAATCTTTTTCTTTTTTCTGTAGAAGAATTTAATGCTCTCAGAAACAACTTTTTATGATGATGTGGTTTTGTTACTAAGAGTTAACAGGAACTTGGAACTTAAATCTTTGAAAAGAAACACCACTGGAATAGATGTTCTTTTCCATCTGTTCCTGAAAAACACACCTTTGTCTTGATGTCCTCAGATAATTTATTATGGGTGAATCCATTTCCCGTAACTGGGTTTTCTAAGACTGCATATTATTCCAGAGGGGTAGCTTCAATGTGCCATTTATTGTTGTCTACAATACTACATCTTTCTTTTTTCTTTCTTACTTATTAGGCATCGAATATGCTGGACAGTTTATAAACCCTTGCTGGAGAAATTCTAACAACCCAGGGCAGTCAGTGTATGGAAGTAGTGTACCCTGCCTCTTCCATTGTTTTACCTGGCTGAGCCTTACAGAGTCTCCTTAAAAGTTCTGAATTCCTCAGTTTGTAAAACTAAGGAGACAAAGTCCATAACATCTGTCACAGCTGTATTTCCCATTTTGGTCCTGGACTGCAGGAAGTACTTGAATTCGCAAAGCTGCCAAGACATATATTCAGAAACTCGGGATTTGAATTACCATGGAACAGCATCCATCGAAGTCTCCTTGGACTTCTGAAATCCTCCAGTATCAGCAAAAAAAAAAGAGAACATATAACCATTAAACAAATTAGCCTGGAATATTTTTAGAGACTATGAAGGGGTTGTCACACATCTGGAAAAAGAGTCTACTGAGGAGGGTGAGTCTAGGAAAAGGAAAATATTAATAGAGCAGATCAAGGAAAAAGGGAAATAGAAAAATATCAAACTAACATAGATGCAAAGTCATTAGTGAATATTGCCTTATTTGCAAAAAAAAAGAGCAGGGACCTCTGTGAGAGAAAGGTCCTTCCAAGACACAAAACCATTGCATGCTGTCTGGCTAGTTCTCACCCATCTAGCCAGTTCCTTCCCTCTCTCACCAACACATTTGTTTCACACCAGTACCTCTGCTGTGTTACCAGTAGTGCAGCCAAGCTGAAATGGCCCCAGTGTGACACAAGCATATCTATTTCCTGCTCTGTGTATTCTAGGGCTCATAACTCTGACTGTTGCTAATGAGTTGGCTCCAACTTAGAGAATGTCTATCATTTATTTACTGAGGATTCAGAACTCATGTGATGCTGATGGGAAGAAGGGTAGGGTAGCCAGTGAATGTGGGCATTTTAGAGTCATATTTCCTGGGTTTAAACCCACGTTTCATATCTTATCTGCTTATTGACTTTACCTTTCTAGGCTATCACTTCCTATTCTGTGAATTGCCAGTGATAGTGATGCTATTTGATGGGGTTATTATGCATATTAAATAAATGAACATATACTAAGGTACTTTGTACATCATTTGTACATGTTAAATAGGTGCTTTCAGTAATATCACGTATGTCCTATGAATTTTCAATCTGTCCCATCTTCCCCGAGATGGCACTTATTATGAACTACAGATAATTCTCCATCTTAGTATCTTCAAGTTGTGTGAAATTTGTTGCAAGTTCTCCATTCAAGCACCTCCTCCGTTCGTCAGACACCTTCTGATTGCACTGACTTACTCTCAAGAGCAACTTCTTTTTGTCTTAGCCTTAGGCTGCTCAGGGGTTTGACTAGAAAGGAGCCTGATGAAACGCGAAGAAACTGCTCTAAAGCTGGATTGTGATCATGGTTGCACACTCTATAAATTTCCTAAAATGTGTTGAACTGTACACTTACAATGTGTGAATTTTATGGTATGTTAATTATACCTCAATGTCAATGCAAAAATAATAAAAACAATGATCATTTTTAAAATTTCTCAGTACACTCTTTAGGAGGCATACAACTATAAAGAGCCCTTGTGGAAATGGAGTGGAAGCAAGTATTACATTATTTCATTTCTCTTGGAGATTTATTCTTTTTGTTATTTATTTGTTTGTTTGTTTGTTTGTTTACTTATTTATTTGGGTGGCCCAATTATTTACTTTAGAAATAGTAGCACCATTCCTTGGCTAAGATCTAGGAGTTAAGAAATCAGGCAGTGCTTCTCAAATCCATCCTAGTGTATTTTCTGGACTGAAGACCAGGGAAAGTAGAGAAGGTATTTACTCAGCCACCATTATGCCGAGTAAAAATGCAAAAAAAAAAAAAAAATGTAGATGTGTCAAAAGAAGTGGAAGTTCTTTTGTTTTTTAATGACAGGACAGACTGACAGAACTGGGTCTATGTAATCCTCTAACCTGTTCATTCATTGAAAAAAGCCTTAGTAAAAGAAGTTACTATTACTAAGGGCAAAGCTAATTTTAGCAAAACTTTTGTTTTTAAAGAGCAGAATTCACCTTAAGATAAATGGAGATGATCCGTAAACTATGAAAATAAAAAGAAGACAAAGAGAAGGAAATATAAACTTACCACCTAACAGATGACTAATTCTGGGCAATAATATGCTTCCGGTTTCAATTGTGCAAAGAGTTTGACTTCAAAAGCCAATTTTAAGGGCATTTTCAGCAAATCCCCTCTGTACTTGGAATGTCTATTTGCATTTTGGCAAATTCTCCATACGTTCAAAGGACAGTTAATTCTTTCTACAAAAACTTGTGCTTGCAGGGCAAGAGGCTGCTTGCTAAGTGGAATGTGAGATGCTGGCAGGAACCACAAAATTTGAGTTAAGACATGAACAGCCGTGCATCTGACTGCGCTTGTGTGTGCTCCATCCAGAAATCCTTGGCAGATGTCATTTTAGTTTGGGAACTATCAAAAGACAGACACATAGGATGTATCTTAAGGAATCAGTGAGTTCATTCATGTTTTTGCTCTGGTCTTGATGCTTTATTTTATTTAAAAATAAAGTGTCACTTTACTTAAGCCTCTGTGAATCATCTCACTACTGCCATCTAATCAAGAAGTGAGCTACTCCACATTCCCTATGATTTATGTTTCAAAAGAGTTGAAAGTTGATCTGGAGTATCTGTGAGTCTCCAGGGAGAGCAGCAGCAAACTCAGGGTCTAGTCAGGAAGGGAGGGGACACAGAGGGTATCCGGGTGGATGTACGCATAAGGGTACTGATAACGCAGGTCTGTCTTCCCTAGAAAAAGATAGGCCTCCTCAGATCTGCAGAAGCGAAGGTAGCAAGATACCAGATTTACTTTGAGTTAATGTTTACCTGAATTATTGATTGCCACGTGAGATACAAAACAGCTGAACAACTCCTTTGGTGATGCTTGTTCTTTGACTTACAAGAGCAGAGCTATAAATCCAAACCTGAGAGGTTTGCTTTCATCTTTTCTCCTTGTGAAATATATCTTTTCTACTCAACTGACCCTGGGTCATTTAAAATCAATTACTAATAAATCTATGGTGCTTTTTCTTTCTCTCATTGAAAGAGAAAGTGGTATTTTAGGAATTAATTTTTGTCTCTGGCTTACTTTTGTCTAAGCTGCTTGGCTGTGACTTCCTATATTTATTTCATAAAATGATTGAGTATTAAAAGTTTACTGAATGCTCAGATGCCTGGAGGTACAAGGATGTTAAACCTCACAGTGAGTTAAAAGTATTTCAAAAGCTCATGCAGATGTTAACAACCAACATAAAAACTACTGAATGGCAAAATAGAGAGTCTGGGTCATTGTATCTTTATTTCATTTATTTCCTTGTAACTCTTCTCACTACAAAACAGTTTAGAGATGGTATGTATTAAAAGGCATATCCAATAAGGCAATTCCCATTAGAATAAGAACAGGAAATTAAAACCATAAATTGAAGAATGATGTAAATATTTAAGCCACTAAGGATGACAGAAGTAATATTATCATCCACTTGACTTTTGAATGTGAGCTTCCTGGAAACTCAGGAAAAAATGAATTATACGAATTTTTATCCCATAGAAATTAATATAGTATTTATTTAAAAGAAATATTGTCTTCTGTCATATTCTAAAAACAGAAGCTCAACCTAAGCTATGTAGTCTTGATGTATACACAAATCAATGTATATTCAAAATATGCACTTAAAAACCCCAGCAACTACTGATTCCAGATTGCCAGAAATATGCATCCCTGAATTAGAAAACATTATTGAAAAGGATTTCATCATACAAAGTCATAAATAAGAGCCATCATCAATAAGATGGATTTATCACTAATGGTGATTTTATAAGAAATACAAAAGTAAGCCTCATTTGGTTGTTTCTGGGATCGATTGATGATAATGGCCCATGCTATTACACTGAAGCATGAATAAATGAATCTGGGGCTATTTAACAAAGCCCATGTGTATAATTTTCCATTTATTTAGTTTTATGCAAGGATATAATGAAAATACTTACAAGGCTAAATAAACAGAATGATAACATGAGTACCTATAGCAGATGTAATGCCTAATATTGGAATATTTTGTAACATACAATTCAAGAATGTACATTTCAATTATTACTTAAAGAAGTTTTCATGAACCTTAAGTAACCTCCTTGAAAGCAGAGATCTTATCTGTTCTATTTCTAAGGCAGATTCCTGGGCACCTGTCAAAGTATGTGGCCCATGTCAGCTTTTTAAAAGACATTTGTTGAATTGAATTGAAGCCATATTTCTTTTCAAAGAAATGTTTTATTTCTTTAGTTATCTGCAACATCACAGAATAAAAATCATCTTGGACAGAATTTAAAAAAAAAAAAACCCTCAATCGTTTCCCAGTTCAAACAGAGGATTTTCTTGATGTGGCCACAAATACAGCTAAGATGTTAAATAAACTCACAGATATCTGATTAATCTTCTGAATAGTACCTTTAAATTTTTTGTTTCTTGAAAATATGTTATCCCCAGAGCACAATAATTGTAACTCCAATTTGATTGTTCTTAAGCTGTTATTTCAGACAATTGTTGAGTGGTCACAAATCTACCCATAGCTCACAGTAGCCAACTACTTTCTGAGCTTTTCAATCTGGATACTAAATTCTACCTTCCTAGTTGCCATGGCTCAAATGAGTGTCATTTTATAAAATGAAAGTGGCATGTCCTTGCGTTAAGTGTCAAAAATATAAAAAGTACCTGTAAGTCTAAAACACATCACAATTCTTAAATAGCTGCAAAACTACCTTGATTATTGGTAGTTTTGATTTCTGTAGAATACCATTCCAGGAATCAAAAAGGACCACAGTATCTCATAATGTCACATCTTCCACTTGTGCAGCACTTCATCTTATTTGATCTTATCCTCTAACATAAGAGACATTCATGGCCTCATTGTGTGAACTGATAAACATTTGGTCAGAATGTAAGTAGAAGAGAGTGGGATAGAACACAGTACCTTCCCTGGGAATAGGCCATATGATTGTGTAGTAAAAACATTCCCATCTCAGTGGCTGCAATGGACAAATTTTATTTCTTCTGCATATGCATTAACTGGGGCTCTGTCCAACATCATTGTCATCTTCACACTGGGACGAAGACTGACAGTCCAGCCACAATCTGGAAAATTGCAGTTAGAAAACTTCAAAGGATCTCACATGTCAACTAAATGCTCTATCCCAGAGGAGAAATAGATCACATCCACTTTCACTTGATTGGACAGAACTAGACACAGAGCTCTTCCAACCACAAGGTGACCAGGAAATCTAATCCTACTATCTGCTCAAAAGAATAACACACTGGTCCTATTTCTGTGTCCTCTGCTCTGCCAAAACCCTCTTATCCTACAGAACTCAAACATTTCTAAGAAGTCTAAAGTAGTATCTGAGCAGCACAATGCAGAGGGGTTTTTAGGTAAGTGTGGCCATGAATATTCTCCAACAGGCAGTTTGATGATAAGTAAGGGTGAGACCACTAGAGTCAGTCTAGGGCTGTCCTGTATGATTCTGTGGCTTGTACACTATTATGTATGAAACTTTCTAGCTTCTTACTTTCCTAACTGTGTCAATTTAAACTTGATAATTTAATCTTGCTAACTTTCCTTTGCCCAGTGTTAAAGTTAGTATAGAAATAATACTTAATTCAGATGATGTCTGGGAAGACAAAGTAAGACCAAGCATTTCCAGAGCTCTTCAGGTTCATAGTCAGCTCTTAATGCAATTAGCTCTTCTTGTCAATTAAATTATCATTCTGTTTTTCATCATTAACAAATAAATAATTCTCTGAAATTTTGATTATTTCCTGATAGGCTGCCAGAAGTGTAATAATTGGATGAAAGTTAATGAACTACTTTGATGGCTCTCAATTTACATTTGCATTTGGGAATAAGCATTCTGATGTGCATTCCCAGCACAGTGAATAAAGGGACCCATCTCACCAAGTCTCCACTGTCATTGGCATTTCAAACAACTTGCCCATTTCTATGTTCCAAATTTTACCATTAGAGTAATTAAAGCTTTTTATCTCCTGAGGTCAGATATTTCATTTGAATAGACAGGAATGTCAGCCCCATGTATCAGAACAGAGCCAATATCCCACCAGCTAACGCAGAGCTAGGCCCTGTGAATACAAGACAGCCACATTATTTATGATGGCAGAGTAAACTACACGAATTTCTAGGCAGAGGAAAGAGCATCAACAAGGAAGGGATTAATTACAGACAAGCAACTAGCAAAAGCATGAAGATGAAGGTCCAGCATTACAAGAGGCATGACAGTGAGTCTCCTTTTTCATATATCTCCCTAGGGTCTGCAGAAGCCTCTAAAATTGGAAAAGAACAAGCCTGTAGACCCCTGTAGGATCTTAGTGATCTGCAGACCCAAGATCCACAGAAGATAAATGGCTTACTCACTGTGAGACACACAGGCAATGCTGAACACAAAAAATGAAAGACTTTTTTCCATTTATGTTTAGGTATATCTATTCCAGAAGTTACACACACACACACACACACACACACACACACACACACACACACTGTAGCTGAAGCAAAATATAGAATCACAGCTTTTTTTTTCCATATCACTCCTCAATATTTCCCCCCTCCTTTGTTTATTCCTACTCCTTGCTCCTTCTCTTCTACTGATCTCTCTTTGATTTTTTAAAGAGATCTACACCCACCTTTCTTTTTCTTTGTCTTCTCTAGCTTCCACATGTGAGAGAAAACACACAACCTTTAACCTTCTGAGTCTGACTTATTTCACTTAACATGATGGTCTCTAGTTTTCCATCCATTTTTCTGCAAATGCCATCATTTTATTTTTTCTTTATGGCTGAATAAAACTCATATATTCTTTTCTTTATCCATTCATCCATTGATGGACACCTAAGCTGGTTCCACAGTTTGGCTAGTGTGAATTGTGCTGCCATACACATGGGTATCCATGTATTACTATAGTAAGATGAATTTAATTCTTTCAGGGTAAATACTGAGGAGTGGTATAACAGGGTCATATGGTAGTTCCATGTCTAGTCTTTTGAGGAACCTCCATACTGATTTCCAGAGTATCTGCACCAATTTACATCCCACCAACAGTGTAACATTCCTATTTCTCCCCATCCTCTCCGGCATTTATTATTTGTATTCTTGATTACTGCCATTTTGACTGGCAGGAGATGAAATCTCTGTGTGGTCTTGATTTGCATTTCCCTAATTGACAATGATGTTAAACATTTTTTTTCTCATGTATTTGTTGTCCATTGGTATTTCTTCTTTTAAGAAGTGCATTTAGTTCATTTGCCCATTTATTAATTGAGTTATTGATTTTTTGGTGTCAAGTGTTTTAACTCTTTATGTATTCTGAATATTAATCCTCTGTCAGAACAGTATCTAGTAAAGTTTTTTTTCCCCATTCTGTGGGTTTTCTCTTCACATTCCTAATTGTCTTCTTTGCTGTGTAGAAGCTTTCTAATCTGATGCAAAAGCAAGGCTTTTAACTAATTACAGGGACCCAGAGTAAAGTGTTTTCCTTGGTGGCAAGAATCTAAGGGAGCCAGGGGTGCTATGAGGAGACAGTATTTTCACAGTTATTTGATGAACAGCTTTGCACTTTTGCAAGCAAAGCACCTGCTGAAATTGGATAATTACAATAGAAGACACTGCGGAGAAGAAACACATCCATGTCTTGAGAAGTCTGTGCTCAGTCTCTTTAATACAACTATCTCTTTTTTTTTTCCTCCTCAGTTCACTTTGTTGAGGAAATACTCCTGGTGCCCTTTCTCACCATCTAAAAAACACATCGTCTAATTTATCCTTTGAGGAAGAAAGCTCAAGTGCAAATGTTCCTTCAGGTCTCTTTTCTAAGCCTACTTTATTTAAACAGCTGTTTGTCAAATGAGAGCAGTACCAGGACTCTTGCCTTGTGAGCCATAAACCTTCTAAAGAGCAAGTCCCCAAGTAGGATAACAGTTCATGTTTAAGCCACAGGCCAGCACAAAAAATAAATTAAAACCTGGCAAGTTATCTGCCATGCAATATTTCCAAATGATTTTCTATTTGTGTTTAATGATTTTAACGACTCAGAGAAGGACCTGAATTGCCAGCACTTTTCCTGCTATGAATGTTTTATATTAAAATATTCTATTACTGGTAATGCCCACCTCAGTATACACATACAGAGAGAAGGAGAGGAAGAGGGAGAGGGAGAGGGAGAGGGAGAGGGAGAGGGAGAGGGAGAGGGAGAGGGAGAGAGAGAGAGAGAGAGAGAGAGAGAGAGAGAGAGAGAGAGAAGGAGAGAGAGAGAGAGAGGAATAATTCAATGATTAAAGTCCTAAAGAACATTTCACAGAGTCATGCTTAAAATTTTGCATTTTCATGGATTCTAAAATGAGTTCTAAAATTAAACCTGTTTCTCTGTTTGGATTCTGAGATATTCTGTATATTAATGAGCCCATCTGCTTCTGAGAATGGCATCCCAGGAGCCTCAAAGCATTAAGTCTATGCCCTGAGTCATTCACAGAAGGGGCCTGGAGATGTCAGAGCTGAAGTAATTGCAGATCATAGTAAGTGTGTTGATATTCCATGAAAATGAGTTTATGTTGGCCAAGCACTGTTGGGTTTTGACAACCACCTCTGGCTGTTCACAAGTCTGGGAAGTCAAGGGGTGGTGAGCTACAACAGTGAAGTCAAACAGTCAGAGGCAAAAAGCCCTCCTGGGGCTTGGCCATCCAACGGCCAAAGTTCCCATAGTTAGCAAGGGAAGCCTCACCAGAAGGGTAGAGATGGAGCAGCTGGGAGAGCTTGTAACGTTCCTCCATTAACGAGATGACTGCGTATGAAATGAGCCTGGCCAAGGTCTGCAGAGGACAACACAACCACAAGTTTCTAACAGGAAAACTGAGATCAACAGAAGCTTTCCACTGGAGATCTGTATGTAGGAATTCTGACTTCTCTTTGTGGAAATGAGTAGGAGTCTCAAACTCTGGAGGTCTTTTCTATTTTGTTTTCCTTCTTCTCTTTCTTCTCTTTTTCTTCCTTCTTTTTCTTGTCCTCCTTCTTCTGTTGAGAAATGGAACACATATTTGAAGACAGGGCTCAAAAACCACCATTTTGACTTCCAGAAAAGTTAGCAACAGGGAAATACTGTTGAAGTGACTGGGAATTTTCATTTTACTGAAGTCACCTTTGGGAATTTGCCAAATACTAATAATGTAATCATGTGGCTACTCAGGAGATAGTAATAAATATACTAAAATGTACCTATGGGAGTATAAACCTATTGAAAAAAAATTTGAAATTTTATCCAAAAGGTATTTGGACTTTATATAAAATATTAACAAAAGCTGCATCCCCATGCACACAGCCTCAGTATCTGATGGTTGAATCAAAGAAAACTTTTTCTCTTTTTTTCTAATAGATTTTGTTACTTTGCTGAGTTAAACATAGTTCAAAATGTATTTTCAGTGCCTTGTGTTCTGGTCACCATGACCACAAGGCCAGTTGAATCTATGAAAGCATATTGTAGATTTTCATTTGTACTATTTTTTTCTACCTTCCAGCAATAAATGTATCTCAAGCATCTGGATGGAACTTGGTTAAAGCAGCATCTTGGTTTAACATCT
This sequence comes from Ictidomys tridecemlineatus, assembly GCF_052094955.1. NCBI lineage: Eukaryota > Metazoa > Chordata > Mammalia > Rodentia > Sciuridae > Ictidomys > Ictidomys tridecemlineatus. The sequence goes on from NC_135481.1 coordinate 106,755,231, forward strand.
CAGAAATTGCTTTTCTCATGAGGTTTTCTCAATAACTTTTCCAGCATGAAAATATCATAGCAAGTCCTTCACCTAGTTTCCAGGTAAGGGGAAATGGTATTTGCCTTTGAAACATTTGGGTTCTGTTGTCTTCCCTGTATTAATTGTTCACAGATCTATCTAGCTGTCGGCAGATAGCTTTCTTCTGATATGCAATGGCCTCTTAAGACACATATTGTGTGTGCAACTTTTGTATCTACATTTTTGTTTCTTAAATACATTGCTATTTTCACTTGGGCAGTGACTGGCCATCTCTCTCATATATATATATATATATATATATATATATATATATATATATGCATGCATGGGTGTGTGTAAAATCTCTAGCTCTTAGTACATTCCTAATTTAGAAAAAAAAATCAGAGCATTGGAATTTTGAAGACTTGATTCCTCAACTTTAACTAATTTTTGATTTTAGCATTAGGGTATATTTTTATTTGTTGACAGAATGAATATCTTAAATTGGGCCAAATGTAGTATTAAAAGTCACCTAGCTAGCAAATACTCTCCTGTTATTGTGATTGTACAGCTTAAAAAAATAATAATCATGTTGGAGAAGGACTATAGGAACAAACCAGCCAAGATTTACGGGATTCTGATATCTTAGTCATGTGTACAATCCATGCCATGAGGAACTCAGATCCTTCCTACAAAGTATGGAAGAATGCCACATCTTTAACTTAAGATGAGTGAATTTATTACCAGGACTTTTCATGACACGTTATTCAAACCAGGAGCAAAGAGAGACCAAAGGAAAAGAAACAGCCCTTTAACTAAGCAAGCTTAGTTAAAAAGTGTTACTCTTGCTTTCTGGAATATGAAAAAAAGAAAAATGATGACTATGGCCTTGATCTCATTTATGATATCTAAAGTCAGAGTGTCATGTCACTATAGTTTTAATAATGAAGGGCACAACTCACCAGGGACAACTCAGGCTTGAATTAAGGCTCCCAGGCAGCTTCAGTCAGCAACAAGTTGAAAACAGCAGAACTAGAAAGAATAGGGATCAAGGTGAGGGAGTGAACTCTGAGACCGATTGTGTCCAGATGCATTGGAAGGCTCCTGGCTCCTTTATGTATTTTGAGGCACTTGATCCATGACTACTAGTTATACTGCCTTCTTTTGTTATTTCCTGCTTCCCCCCCCCCCTTCATATATATCATCAAGCATTCAACTGCCATCAAGACAAGGAAGATAAATAATCCATACATACTTTCTGGAGGATTTTTTTACTCTAGAAAGATGCACGACTTCAAACTCAAATGTTCATAGATAGGCATTATTTGGGGAGTTTTTTAAAATACAGAGATAGTTGGCCTAGGCTGTAGCCTGAGGATATGCATTTCTACTAAGTTCTCAGTCTAAAGGTCCACAAACCAACTCACAGACAACACTGTCTAGTTGGATTCTTTGCACCTGAAATGGAAGCATAGTATCTGAAAATTCCAGTACATGGATTATATCCTCAACTCCATTTTTGCACTGGACCCCCAGTTAACCCAAAGGAAAAAAACTTATATAATATCTCCACTACCAAGAAAATGTTACAACATCTTGAAAACCAAAGTAGATGGGTATCATTATTCTGGGAAGCAGTAAAGAAATCATTAGCAAAAGTAGCGCAAGGGTCAGGAAGCCATAGCACAGGCGAAGGATGTTTAAGTAAACAGGAACACCTTGAACTGGATTTAAACCTTACTAAAGTTTCAATAATGAGCAACATTTTCCCAGATGTCTTGACCATTCTCTTTACACGTGGCATTAAAAAAAAACGCAGAGGATCATAGGACAATAATATGTGATGATAAACTTGTTTGATTACACTTCCCAGGTGCTGCTGGGTCCAATTATCTTGGTGCTAAAATACCCTCTAATTGGGTGTGAAACACATATCAAAGTTAATTACACTGTACACCACCACTATATGGGCTTGAAATAATTAAGAATGTTTTCATTTCTCAACTGGCCTAGAAAAAAAAAAGTATATGCATTTCAAGTTTCAGTCCTTAGAGATTTCTGTGAAACTCATGAGATCAGCTAGATATGAATTTATGTAAATTTCTAAACCTAAAATCTTATTGAGACCATAAGCCTCTTATCATAACCTAGATACTTTGATCTACAGGAGTATAGCTGTCTGTGTTTTATGAGGAGTATGTGCCCTTTGAAACTTGAGAAACCACAATATTATGGGAAGGGCTGTTATATTTTTAAGAATATATTAGTCTCTTAAACATAGGAGACATTTGAAAACACTTGGGGGGAGATCACTTTAACAATAAATATTGGATTATCAAAGCCAATTGCATTACAGAATATTGATTACACAGTACATGAACAGTATTGAGAGAGTTGGAAGATAAAAACCAAATGACACCCAAATCTAAAAAGAACACAATGGAAATAGATCAGGGCTGCATGTACCCATCACCAGGAGATCTGGACAACCCCTCCTTGAAGAAAACTCAGGATGTGCTTCGTGATCTTCCTTGCATGTGGAATAGGGAAAGACTGAACTCACAGAAGAAGGAAATAGGATCATGGTTACCAGAGGGTAGAGCTAATGGGGAGCTACTTGTCAAATACTACAGCGTTTCTGCTAGGCAGTGTTATATAATCTCTTATGTGCAATAATATAGTCAGTAAAATATATTATATATTTCAAAATAAACAAGAGAATAAGTTTCAAGTGTATCGCCACAAAAATAAGTGATTTGATAAATATGTTAATTAGCTTGATTTGCTAGATATGTTAGTTAGCTTGGTTCAATCATTCTGCATTGAACATATATATCAAAACATCTGTTGTATCCCATAAATGTACGATTATGATTTGTCAATTAAAACATTAATTTTTAAAAATAAAAATAAGAAGGCAGGCTCTTTTCTAAACTCATTTGAGTTATTAAGCTTAAGGATATAAATGTATGTATTATGTACGTTTAGGCACAGCTATGTATATAGGAATTAGAAAACTTGATCACTGATCAACAATCTTGTGAAAGGGCATAACTGCAGAAAGGTAATACTGAGTTGGAGTGTCAGCAACTTGTTTCCCAAGCCCTCTTGATCCATTGTCCTAAAATTTGTGGCCAAATTGCTCTTTCCCTTGTTGGGTAATCTCTGGCATTGATGGACTGACCAATCTACTAGGCTTTTCCTAATTTAGTCAACTCTCTGCTCCTGAGCTGACTCCCCCATACTGTCATTGATTTCTCACATTACATCTTACTTCTCTAGACTTCATGCATCATCCACTGCTCTCCTTCTCTTACTGAACCTATTGTAACAACTCAAGGCTACAGTAGATCCTTAGTTCATGTTGCTGTGAGCCAACACATTCTGTTCAATTCATCCCACTTAGAAAATAGTAAACTCACCTCAAAGTATGGTACATCCTACAGCTTTCTATAACATACAGATCACAAGGCAGGCACAGTGGCACACACCTATAATCCCAGCTACTCTGGAGACTGAGATAGAAGGATTGCAAATTTGAGGCCAGTCTCTACAATTTAGCAAGGCCCTCAACAACTCGGTGAGACCTGGTCTCAAAATAAAAAGTAAAAAGCAGTGGAAGTATAACTTCAGAATGAAGTTTCCCTGGGTTCAGTTCCCAGTAACAAAATAAATAAATTAATAAAATAAAATGTAGATGCCACCATATCTTAGATTTTCTTCCTGTGAAGTCATTTCAGAAGTCAGAATTTCTTGATTAGGATTTCATAAACTTATATTTCTCCAGAATGATTTGATTATTCTAAATCCTAAATCTACCTTTCTACATTTTTTATCCACTAGCACTGAATTATAATTTTTAGCAGTTTTTTCATATAGAACCAATTCATGGACCTTAGTCAAAATACATATGAACATAACCAATAGTCAAGATATTTTTTAATGCAGTGTCCTTTACATCACTATCATGTCAGAAACAGAGATTATTTTCAGAAGGCATGCCATGTTTGATAAATAGATGGTTTATTTATTACCTATACAACATAAATCATTAACACAAATTAATATGCCTGAATTTTGCCTAGTTTTTAGGTAAAAATTAAGGCATTAATAGGTTAAAATTAGATCATTTGTTAATTTTTCCCTGGTCTTTTTGCAAATCTATTCAACACTTAATTGTATTTCAGGTGGCCCCTTGAAGAAGATAATATTAATTTACCCCCCAAAAATGGGGAAAAAAGTCTTGTAATCACAATTATAGTCACTTTTTCAAAGTAAAATGTATTCATGAATTTCATTTTGTACAATATCCAAGTTTTTTTGAAATATCTAAGATCTGGCAAAATCACATATCATTTCATATAGCTAAAAAAGTCAATACAAGCATTTAATAACTTGTCATCCTTCTTTGCAATTATTGCTGCTATAACACATATTCTTTAATTCACTGAATAAGCATTTATTGAGCACCTCCTACAAGCAAGGTATGATAAGGATATTCAAGACTGGTGCCATGAGAACTTGGACTCCAATGGCTAAAACAAATATTTATTGAATAATCCTATGAATATTTTATGACGAACTAGAACAAGAGAAGAATCCCAGATTAAGTCTGTAGATCAGGATTATTTACGTGGAATTTTACTGAGAACTGGAAAGTATTGTTTGATAAAGTTGAAAGCAAGGTTTGCTTTGTAAACAGAGAAGAATAAGGCCAAGACCCTGCAAAAGGAGGGTCTTGACCTTGAAGAATGCATAGGAAGCCAGAGTGGCAGGAGCAAAGAAGGTGAGGGAGGCTGCCTTTCAATACACTGATCCTATTCCCAACCCTCTGTTCCATCTGTCGTACTTTGAACCGCAGGCCTCCAAATCAGCTGGTTTTTAAAAGGCAGGTACAAGACTTTTACCCAATGACTGGCAGTTTAGTGCTAGTCAATTTCACATCACGTCAGGTCTTCCATGTAGCTTCCTTCCCTTGGCTGAGACTTGCTTCTTAGGCATCCACAGGATCCCCGTGACAGCACAGGATTTCATAAAGGGGCCTGTTCTGGAAAGATAGCTCTAATGTGAAAATCTGAAGGTCAAAACAGATCTGCCTTATCCCAAATTCTGTGCTAAAACAGATTGCGTTGTCGTTGGCCTTTGATGTGTTCTCTGAGTCTAATAATAACTTAGAAATGAACACAAGCATCTGTCCAGAAACAACTTTTATAAGACCCTTTTTAAAATGCTTTCCAATGGCAAATTAATAGAATTGCGATTTAATTTTTTTTTCCATTTTACTTCTGGAATGAATAGTAAGGTTTAGAAGATACATTCCTTTGAATTTTGGCAGAAACCTGTATGGCATGATCTTAATAAAAATGCAATTATAGGACATGGGCCTGGTAGAAGTGAACTCCACATAGACATCCATTGTGAAAAGAGTTTAAATATATCCGATTTTAGATAAAACGTAGTAAACACTACATTATAAACTCCTGGTAGTCGTAGATCATATCTCATTAGCACTATAAATGTCAGAACTTAGGGAAGAATAAATTTGTTAAATAGAAACAAGAATTAATAATTGACTGATGTTGAATAGAGCCTATTGAACACCCTAAACTATATCCTTGAGTGAATCTTAACATAAAGTACAGGGTTTGGTTAACAATGATGTGTCAATGTGGGCTCATTGGTAATGAATGCATCGCTCTGGTGGAGAGTGTGGGAATGCTATGCCTATGTGGGGCAAGGCAGAAATGAGGGATCTCTGTACCTACTGCTCAAGTTTACTTTGAATTAAAACTTGCCCTTAAAAATAAAGTAAAAATTTAAAACCATTTAAAAAATAATCCAGCAAAATAACTTTTAACTGTTTTGGTAACCAAAATAACATTGTCCTATTGTGAGTTTGGGATTAGAATGGAGAAGCCCTCATGCATCTATAGGTCAATGTGACTGGACCAGTGGTGCCAATGCTGAGCCACTGATATAGTGCTTCTGAGCACTGTATGAGGTACCTCTGTACACTAAATTCTCACTAAATTCTTCATGAAATACTCCTACTTTCTCTTTCTTTCCAACTTAAAACTGAGGGGGGGGTCATGTTCACAGAGGTTAATTAAATACCCCAATGTCACACAGACATTTGCTATAACAGAAATAGAAGTAGTTCCTGTATGCATATGAGTAGCTACCTTCTCAGCTTGGCTTTTTGCTAGGGGATGGATTTATGAGAAGATTAAGAGAAAGAATGACTTCCTGTTCAAATATGCTTCACTCTCTTGGAAAAATGAAATGATGAAGCTAAGGGAGAAGATAACCTTTTAATACCAGATGGGATAATGAAATCATGAATTCAGCTGAATTGGGTTAAAAAAGAAGTACACCTAGGAATAAGTGAAACTATCAGTTTTTCTGCTGCTTTTGAAGACCTAAGCACTCTCCTCTTGGAGGTAGATTTTAAGGTTTATCTAGTTTCAAGCCAAAGTGCATAGAAATAGAAAAACCTTCTAGGTACAGGGAAACACATGAGCAAATGTACAGAGGTAAGCCCATTCATATTCAGGGCTCTGGAAAATTGTTATACAAAATTAACCTTAACTTCATATCAAGAGCTTCTAATTCTGAGTTTTCCCCCTGTATATATTTTTTATTGAGATATAATTCACACACTATAAAATTTATCTTTTTAAAGTGTACAATGCACTTTAAAGTAGTTTTCAGTCTATTCACAAAGTTGTGTGACAATTACTAGTATCTAATTATTTCAGAATATCTTTTTTTAAATTTTGACTTGTTATGTATGACAACAGAATGCATTACAATTCATATTACACATAATTAGTCACAGATAGTTCTTATGAAAGACCCCATTGGGGCAGAAGAAAGGTTCCATTGCAATCAGAAGAGCAGAAATCAGGTCACCGTGAACCAAGAAAGACAAATGTTTTGAGTGTCTGAGTGGCATTTACAGGAAAATCTTGAAGAAAAATAGAAAAACCACAACAATGTAAATTATCTTTTCCACTTCCTAACGCAGCTGGGCCAAATTCCACATTTGATCAAAATAAGAATTCTGTAATTTCTGCTCTTGGGAAAATAGACTGAGAAGTAGGAGGAATTAAAAAAAAAAAAGGAAATGAAATTCTTATTCTCCTTCCTCTTCCCCTGCTGATTTTCCACTTTTACTTTTTCTTCTTTTTTTTACTTTAGCAACCAGTAATAAAGATTATTTAATATAAGGAGTGTGAATATCATTAAAACCCAGTAAATGCATGTATGGAAATGTCAGTGAAACCCATTCATACGTATAATTAATTTGAGTTTTTATTCACAATTTTAACAAGAATGTAATATATTTGACCTAGATGCTACTATATACCCAAATATTCATGGATAGGGCTAAATAAATAAAATGTGTGCTTGTTCAAAAAATAAAAACTTATCCCATCTGGGAGCTGCAGTTATTTTTCAAAATCAATTTTTAAAGACACTGTTGTCTTATGTTTACCATCCAGGTGTCTACTTTCTCAAGGTAGCTAAAAGGTTCACAAGGATTCTTATCACATGCTGATAAGCAGATGCAAACAGAGCCGGCCTATCTGGGCTACCACAGGCCTGTTTGACTAATTGCCTTGATAGATCATTCTCCTGATGCCTGATGTTGTTATTGCACCCAGCATAGCTGAGATAGCACATGTTTAACCCCTGACCCTCCAGCTGCTCAGACCACGCTGCTCCATGCTAACTGCCCTCCATCATCACTTCCTCCCCATGGCAGCCAGAAAGCGATCTGTTCCTAAGCAAATAGCCAAGGCTCTGACCCCGTCATGAGTCACCAGTCTGTCTCCCCACTTCCAAGATTCCCCTTTATGTATTTATTCAGCTTGTCAGAGTTCCTGACAAACAAGATAGTGATATTTAAGTTAAGTGGGATTCATTCTAACTCTGAAAACAGTAATGTCATAAATCTGAAATATCTCGAATGACTTTTATAGGTTGCTTATGAACCAATCCATCCCATTGCACCCCCTTTTAAGGTAATTTTTTCACCAGCAAAAATTAGAACATAGCCAAAGCCACAGAAAGCACAAAAGTAAAATATTCCAGGGCCATTTATTATCATGGGGAAAAATACTAATTATTCTGTGTCTTTGGGCATTGATTTATAATTACTGTAAGACAGGCTAAACACTAACAGCAGAAGTGAGAAGCAAGTGTATTCTATCTAAGATAAGTCATCTTGTTCTTGCTGAATGTGTTACACGTATTATTCACAGGACTTACCCTGATCTAGTTTCAGCAGATACTGCCAACACATGGTAATTCAATCACTGGCATTCCTGGCTCGTGTGTATTGCTCTGCAAAAGTTTCACCTTATGTAGCATCACAGTGACACTGAGTAGGGATCACCTGGCAGCAAGAGATGGTTCTTTGGACCATTTGGGCTAATTAATGAAATTACACTGTCTTTATAGTGAGGCCGAAAACGAAAACAAATGGAGAAGCAAAAACACACAATCATTATAGAGTCCTTTTGAATTTCTGTTCATTTTCTTTCAATATCTCAAACTTAAGTAGACATGAAATATTACAGGATATGGCATCGGGAGAAAATATTCGTTTAGGTACAGGTTGCATTGTTAGTTTTCAACAAACCATTTAACACAGAATCAAAGCCCAGCAGCTTAATTATAAAATAGCTTCTCTCCTCCCAACACTCTGTACAACGTGGTCTTTAGACCTTTAATAATTTTTCAACCATTAAAAAAAAGCTTATTTGTGTTGCAAAATTAATTTCTGAATGCTAATGTTGTTATCCATCATTATTATCCTTCCTACATAATGAATGTCTTCCTAGCTTCCTGTGCCTGTCAAGGAAGCAGAATTGTAATGCTCAAAATATTGAGTGGATCAAGAAGATATTGTAGATTACTGGGAACAGGACAAAAAGATGAATGATCAAAGCCATTGGCATCTGTGCATGTGTTTTGAAGGAGAACATGATATGGAAGAGGTTTGGGCCTCAGAAGATCCTATAAGTTTAGCCTCAGTCGGGCTCTTCCCAGCGAGGTTCCCTAAATCTCAGTTTTCTCTTAAATGGGGTTGATGAAGACATTCTTATCATCTTCTGAAATCAAAGTGATATAAAGTGCCCAGCACAGTGACTAAAATTTAAAAATATTACTCAATCCATACAAAGTCCCTCTCTACACTTCCTTATACAATTGACCAAAGATTCAACCTCAGTATATATTAGGCATCTTAAAATTTAGGTGAATTTCTAAAAGTAATGACAATCCATTAATCAGAAAATTGGGAGGGGGGAATGCTAAACAGTAGCACCCAAACTTAAGAATTAGTTTCCTCATCTGTAAAATGGATCAGAAAATTTATAGAATTATTTACTAGGATCCAGTGAGATAATGCAGGAAAGCAGAGAAGATAAACTTCCTAAATGCTACCTTAATGTAAATAGTACTAATTAATAATGTGAAGTGACCCTGGGGTAATTGTGAATGCATTCATTCTTTTAAGAGTTCTCACTCTCTCACAGATTTAAGTCTCTTCCTAATCATCCCTTAAATATTAATTTATGATACTGAAAATATCTTTGCCAAATTCCTCTTTCTCCGTGTCTTATCTAACTCTCCAGCCAGTGGCATCCATTCAAGTTAATATCAATATAACTTTCCATATTAGGACAAGCTCCAGAATGTTAGGTTAACCAGAACATTCTCCTTTTGTTTTTATGATTTATACACCCAAAGCCTAAAATTAATCACATCCCCAAACATTTGGATCTGATAATGCAGAGCACAGGACTAATAATTTACCAGGCTTTCAATGAGTCCAAATACAGTTTGGCAGATATGGGGAAAACTGGATCCTAAAATTTTCTACACCTGGTATCTACCATCTATCTACCTATCTAGCTAGCTAGCTACATACCTAGCTATCTATTTATCGATCATCTGGTGTCACATTCTAAATGACAGGTTCTCAAGTAAAAAGTTTGCTGTATGTAGTGTCCGTTTCTCTCTGCAATAAAAGGAAGCTGAATGTTTAGCTATGTGATGTATCTAACTAAGTCGGACTCCTTGACCTGCCAATTTGCACAACACAGGCTGGGGGAAAAAACGCATTTCAACATATATGAAGTAGAACTTATAGACACAAACTAAATGCTCAAGGACAACTGTAACACTGAGCTCAAGGTTCCAGCATCCCAGTAATGACATTTATAAATCATTCTTCTTGTTTAAATATATGTAAGTAATTGGATTTTCTCTTGTATTAAAAAAAATGTGTCAGATAAATGTTGTAAATCTGAAGCAGAAAAGTAAGGAAGAAATAGTAATTTATATGCCACAATGGGGTGTTTCACAATTTTTGTTTAAGAAAACATATTTTACCCTGCTTACACCTTGATCTATAGGACCCCACTGATTACAAGGTTGTAAATTGTGTGAAGAGTTCTGCAAAAAAAAATCATAAAAAGGCAGCAAGGGGGCTCTATATCATGGAGTCACTTGGTCCCTAAGACTCAACTAGGACTTTGATATTTAGTTTAAGCACAACCGTATATTCTTATTAATCATGAATGGAGCCACTTGTTTCAATTTCATGAGCCCAGTGCACCAAAGCTGGTGAAATTTCTATTACCCATGACCTGGATATTAATCCTTTGATTTACAATTTTTTAAAAAGTCTCCATTTTTCAAATGTTGACTTAATGCTGAAACAATGAGAAACAACTTTCCCAGCAACTTTGGCACATGGAACAGGGAAATAAGGGTGACCAGTCTTTGTTCACTGGAAGATCTATTAAAAATGTTTTTGGTACAGGAAATACTTTTTTCTCCCCAGGAATTAGGGGATATCTTCAGGAAACTCAACAGATTAATTACATGAGCCCTGGCTCAACTTTATTTAAAAGTAAAACATAAGCTTTTAACATTCAGCCCAAAATATAAAATTCCTCTTTCAGTGTTTCATGATGGTGAGATTTTTCGTTTGAATGTTTTTCTGTTGGCTCAGAAACTAGTAACTAGGGGTTTTCCTTTTTTTTTTTTTTTTTTTTTTTTTTTTTAGTTGGAGAGGGGAGAGTAAAATCTGATTTTTTTTACCATGAAGCAGGGAGTTTAAAATGTGTCCTGTACTTTCTAAGTTCACAAAGTGATACATAGGTCTAAGCCCAGAAGTTTTTAAAATCTTAAATTTCAGTTGACTTAATGGTTTTGTGTAGTTCTATTCCAATAGGTTGCTGAATTTAAAAACTGAATTTGAATTTGCTTTGCTTTTCTGAAATGTGACATGTTCTGTCTTTGATAGAATTTCAACAAAAGCCCAGAACATTACCCACCTTTTCTAAAATTATTCTAAGACACGTATTTCCTTACACTACTAGTGAAAAAGTTATAGCTTATGCCCATTTTGTCAAAACTTAAGGCCATCACCCTTCACTGAGGTTTATAATAATCACATGGACAGAAGCACATATTGTAAAATGACTTCTCTAAACTCAGGACTAAATACTGGAATTAGTAATGAGAGTGGAGGCAGAGGCCATGGCAAGAGTAAATCTCAAATCTGTCTTTGAAGAACATATTTTCTGATTGGGAAACTAGAAGGGAACCTGAACTAAGCAAGAAGCTATTTTTAAAGCCAGATTGCAAGTGTTAGATTGAAAGTATGACACAGACAGAGTGTGTACCAATGAGAGAAAGAGTTGAATTTATGAATATCCTGGAGGACACTGGGAAGAGTGAACAATGAGCTGTATGTCCTGGGAGGAGCCAGGGAGGAGCTAGATCCACTGGCAGTGGGTTTAGGTGCTGATCTCACTGAAGCCAGACCTCTCCCCGTCTATGCCAGCTCTCCGTTTTCCACCATCCCCCGTGCACTCAGTAGCACTCAGGAAAATACTTGAACAGAAGTGGTAGAAGTATATACTTGTGTTTGACCATGCAACTTAATGGTGCCCCTCAACTGAGTACAAGTCAAGAATATGTATCTGAAAAACTCTTAGCATATAAACTTGCTTATGGCCTACCTCATAGAACGAGATACCACTTTGTTCCATGATGTTAACCTCTCTGAATTTTTGTTTCCTCATCTATGGAAAAGAGGATATTGATAATGGTGTTGTAAAGATCAAGTGCCTAGTACCAAAAAGAATGTACTACTTGTCTGCTGCCAGTAGTATAATTATGAAGTTTATTAATAAAAAAAGATGCCTTTGGCAACATGTATTACCTCTTGCAATATTTTGCCTTCAAGTTTTTACATCACAGAGTAAATGAAGAGCAAGAATAAAGGATTCTAGCAAAAAGAAGATATGATAGCTAATATACGTTTGTATGATTTTAGGTCTGGTGTCTGAAGACTAAAATTCTATATTTTACCATTGCCATCTTTATCCTAGGTTACAGTTATAGCAGTGAGATATAATGAGAGCACAGGTCATATGTAAACCTTTGGTGTGTGACCCTGTGCATAAACATGTAGGAATCTATGAGAGAGTAAGAGTCTGAAGTCATTCAAAATCCTCAATGATTCTTAAAATATCACTCGAGGAATAGACAGGCCCAAAGATAAACTTGAAATAATTTATCTACTAAGGCCATTAACAAAGACCAAGTGTGATATAAAAGTGGTAGTGCTGGTGAAGAGGAGTGAACTCCATCTTCCTCTGTTGGTTTATTAATGAAAAACTTGACATTTAACATTGACTAATGCACTTTTAAGAGAATTCAAAACAAATTTTGAGATCCCAGTGGTAGTGTTTGTAAATTCACTAAAATATAGTAATAGAATTATAAGACCATTTTTATTTATTTTAGAATAATAAGACCATTTTTCAAAAAGTTTCAACCTCTTAGGATCATTAGTAAACCTGCAATATCCATTTCCCAAACCCTTTCTCAGCCACCAAATCTCCCATGACCATCCATCCAAGTTGAGAAACTTGAAAGGTAGTATGTCAAATAAAATCAAATACCCTCGATATGTTTATTTCCATGGGCAATTTGTAACAAATCTGGAATAGCCATATTCTGCCAAATGAAACACTGCAAAAGATGATTTTTTAATTTTGTGAACAGGTTGTAGTCAAGAAACTATAAAGTGGTTATGCTAGTCAAATGAAATTACCTGCAGTCCTTGGAGCCCTGTAATTCCAGAAAGGTCAGCACTAAGTCCCCAAGAAAGCTGGCTGGTGCAGGGGACATAGCGACCCGACCCACTGAGAAACCATGGAGGACGGAATCTCCAAAGCACTCAGTTGACTTCTGTTCCAAGCTTCCCCTTGGTAGAGCCAAAGAGTTTAGACACCAAATTTATATTCCTCTGAAAGAAAGGAAATCAAATCTGGAATAAAGCCTTTCTGCTCTCCAGAGAACATTCTTGCCTTTAACAAGAAATAACAAGAACTGATCAGGTGATTCTTTTATTTTCTAAACCAAGCACATGCATTTTATTATTTTTTGTGTGAGAGGGGAGACACATGTCTATATGTGGAGGAAATGAACTCAGAAAAGAAAATGTAGTCTCTGAAAAAAAAAATGTCAGCCCGACAAAAGGGGATTTTTAAATGACACCTTTAAAGTCAACTATGATTTTTACAAGCTAATTAAAGTAATAGCAAATTCCATTGCATAATTTCATTTAAATCAGCAAAGATGAAAATGGCCATCCTCTCAGTGCTTGTTGCTGTTAGAATTTAGAAGGCATTCATGTTGTGAATGGAAAGTATATGCTCTATTTTCTAAGCCTAGTTTGATAGTCTGGTTCAGATCTATGGCTAAATGAAAAAGACAAAAACAATGTTCATAAAGCCCCTGTATTTAACTTAAATAACTTACTATGTGTTTCCCATTTTGAGGAAATGTTTATGGTAAATGTTGTATTCTCATTTAGTGTGTTTAATTGGTAAATTTGAAGTCAACCACTATGTGTTGATCTTTAAGTGTTTGGGGTTTTATTTCTCCTTGTTTACACAATTCAAAACTCAGAAATGTTCCAGTAAATGCTGAAAACATTGGGTTCACCATCATTTAGAATGTTTTAATTCAGCAGTAAATGTGCCTTATTTTCCTTTTATTTGGAATGAAAATGTAGCAAGTAAAATTAGATACGTTTTCTACAGTGTGTTTCAAGAGTCAGAAATTATCTAGTTACAGGCAAGTATGGAATCATGCTTTGAAGTTCAGATCAACTACAGCTTTAAGTATTTGAGATATTCCCAATAATCAGTGAATCCAAGCATGATTTTCACCTTGGGTCTTTTTACTCCAAGGATGACTGGGGAGAGGTTCATTATTGGAGATGTTCTCTAAGAATTATTACTTCATGCTAAACACACACACACACACACACACACACACACACACACACACACTCTACTGGGAGTCCAAAAGAGATGAAAGCCACACTTTAACAAAGGATTAAAAGTGCCTCAAAACGACTCTTGCTTGTCAACAGATGCATCATTGACCTGACACTGGAGGTGTGAGAAGAACTGGTAAAAGGTTTGTAGATTGGAATTAAAGTGTCCTAGGCTGACAGGTTTAAAACCTGATTGTCTCATGTTCCTGTCACAACTCATAATACTGTGAAAATGACCAAAGTCTAGCAAAAGAATACAAGTTTGGTTGTCATGTGTATAGGCAAATACACAGAAGGAGTTGAGTGACAGAAACCAAAAGATCCAAAGGCATCATGTTCATTTGCAGTTGGTCAAATGAAAGAAGAAGAAAATATTTGCAGCCCTTGGCCTGAGTCTGTTGCATCTTGCTCTTTCCTTCCAGGTTGTGGACTTTTCTATCAGAATTGAGGATGTGACAGCAGCACTAACTGTATCGATGAAACTTAGAACTTAATGTTTTTAAGTCCCAAGAGATGCCAACATAAGTGGTTGGCGAAGGGTTAGTACCATGCAGTACCTGGTTGGAGTTAGGGTGTTCTCACCCATTTGTCACTACTCTCATCCCCAATGATGTCAAACACTCTGGGTTCGGGGCTGGGGATGTGGCTCAAGCGGTAGCTCGCATGCCTGGCATGTGTGTGGCCCGGATTCGATCCTCAGCACCACATACAAACAAAGATGTCATGTCCGCTGAAAACTAAAAAATAAATATTAAAAATTTCTCTCTCTCCCCCTCTCTCTCGCTCTCTGGAAAAAAAAAACACTCTGGGTTCCATATCGCAGGGTCTTTGGAATACCATTAATATCTTGGTACTGTATGTAAGTAAGAATGCAACCCCAAACTCTGGACAGTAACTGGTAGTTCCCAGGAAATATACAATAATATAAAAAATGTGCTTAATGGTTGGCCTAGTAGGAATTTTGCATCATAGGTCATTTAATACTCTCTCTGCTACTAATCAGAAACACAATAAGGAAAATGTATTAAATCCTGTGATGTGAGAAATGGCAAGACCTCTTTTAATTCATATTCCATGCATTGTGTTTATTTTTCCTAGTAATAAAACAGGGTCCAGTATTATCTAATAATAATACAGTTGTCCTTAGCGTGAGCTTATAAAAGAAAACGTATTCTAAGGATAAATCTGTCTGTAAATTCAATAGTATGTCTTATTTCCAATGCTTCTCATTCAAATGTTTGATCAAACTGTAAGTTTGCTAAGAGGGAGAGTTTCTTATCCATGTAGGACCAAGAACATCTACCTTGTGTTGACTTTGGCTTTGGCAGAAGAGAAACTTGGGGCGAGACTTCTCGAATTTTTCCTTCTTGTCAATAATATATTATCTCTGCTGTTTAACCACAGGATAGTTTCTCAAACCAGTTCCCAGCTTTTTGAATCTTGTTATGAGTAGAAGTTGCTTAATAGGTGTGAATTTTCAAGTAGGACACTGCAGAAAATATTTTATGGTAATCTCTAGTGTGAAATCACTGTAATGGTATATAACCTCAGACACTGAAGTGTTATCCATCTTTTCTTCCTAGAATGAAGAAGAAGACAGTCTAAAGGTGAGATTTCATTCTTTCTGACATCTAATCCAACTAAATATATTGAACATTTATGATATGCAATTGGATTTCACAAGGAGGATTATTTCTTTGCAAGAGTTATTATGAGCACTATATTGCAGATTCTTGAAAAAACTCCTGAAGCTGTGGGAAGTTAAGGAACCTGCTTCAGGTGTAATACTTACTAAGATCTAATTCATCATGGAATTATCCCAAATGCAGGTCTCATTCGGCCATACTTAACCTACCTTGGATCTCTTGGATGATGTAAGTATTTGACTTTCAGGCCTCTTTTACACTTAATACATTCTGAGAGTGCCCATGGCCTGGATTGTGCAGAAGATTAGTAGACCAGGTTTCAAAACCTTTGTATTTCTCCTCTCAAACCTCATCCTGATGAAATTCCTGATGGTAACAAGGTGGCTCCAAATGGTTATGGAAGCTGGGAAACCAAGCTTCCATGACAATAATGGCAATGTCCTATAGTATTTGCCATTCCTGAAAACTCAAGATTAAGTTTATTATTTTTTTCTGGAGATATTCAAAACCTTTCAGCGTGTTGAGACTGAAACACAAGGGTCTGCCTTGTGCTCTCCTTCAAATGTCCCTGTCCTGGTACCTGGGGGAAGAAGGGGTTTCATTCTACAAACTTTCTAAACTATTGACTTTGGATTATTGCTTCTCTGATTCCACCTCACTCCTTGGCCAAGCACCACAACTAACTCCTGGTAGGAAGCTGTTGTCTGCATCAGGTCCATGTGAGGTTATTTCAACAATCCTTTGACCTGATTTATCTGGACTCAGCAAATTATAATAAAAATATGTGAAATGAATAAAACTGTATGTAAAATGCATTTTTTCTTATAGTTCAAGTGTGTGGTGGTCTCCAAAATGGTATTCTTCCTGCCAAATTTTAAAATATCTGAGAGAGAAGCAAAAAAGTCAGACAAGTGAAGATCAAAATAGTTGCATTAGACACACAGAAACTGATGGGTATGGGTTAGGTATCTGTCCACAGTGGACTTCCTGGTAGTAAACACCAGAATGAGCCTTATTTCCCTGAGCCCAGGCAGCACTGAGCAATCACCACAGGCTTTCCCACATTGGGTCTTCCCTGTTAAACACTAGAGTGAGGAGCGGACAGAAAGCATTCTCCTTGTAGGCAGCCTAGCTCTCAAGGGAAAAAGAGGGAGCAGAGTTACTCTGTGCTTACCAAGTTCCTCTTAACTCAGCATCTGACAATGACCTCTTTATTCCTGGGGAAGAGTAAGAGAGACAGTGAGGAGGGGCCAGGTATGTTTAGGGAAAATCTCTCCTGATTAAAATACAGAAAAAAAATGAGTGATAAATGAACCTCCAAATGCAGAAGATAAACATCTTAACAATGAGGCTGCTCACAGGAAATTCTCCTCATATGGATGTTTCTAACTCTCTTTAGGTATTTGTAGTTCTCATATCTATAAAAAGAACCGTTTCTTTAGCATTGGTCTAGTGTCTTCTTTAAAATCACTTGTCCAGTATTTGGAAAGCCCTGGCCCTCTGGATGATGTATGATTTACACCACAATCTATTCCTTTCCCTGTATTTTCCTCCTCGGTGAATTTCAGACTACAGGAATAACCTCAGAGGACAGAGTGACTCAATCAAGGTAATCAGTGATGGCATTTGGCATCAATATTCCACAACCTAATCCAAAGGAGCACGTAGGACTTTTATGGTGAATTTCAGCCCTCTTAATCTTTCCAAATAGGCCAGCCTGGATATTCCTTCCTACTCCCTCCCATTATCTGTGTCCTTTGAGGTCTATAGATAAAATTCTCTATTCTCTTATACTACTAGTTGCAGAGGAGTAAATATTGACACTCTCACAGCCAGTATCCAAGGACAGATTCTTTCAGTTAAAATGTTATAGGTACAGTTTACCATTAACAGACATAATGACCAGGCAAGTTTGAAAAATGATCTTCCCAAGATCCTGTGACTAGCACTGAATTAAAATTGTAGTCTACTGACTCGAGTGCTTTTTCCACACTACATTTTCCTCTCGTTTAAAAACCAAATCATAAATCTGAAATGTTCTATAAAATATTCAATCAGCACTTTCCAAGAATTTAAATCCAGTTGTCCTATAAGTGCCATTTGAATTCAATTGTGGCGACATCTTATCAGACTACTCTAAGCGAGGACTGACTCGAACCTCACAGGGTAATTGTCTGTATTAACTGTTTTGGCATTATATTATTTGTCCTGGCTTAAATGAAATTTATTTTCAAAAAGCAGATGGTAAGCTCTTGAAAACACTGACCTCTTCTTTTACATCTCTCAAATCTCCCACATTTTGTGTTCACTGAATGCTAATTGATTGGCTGAAGATTGTGTCCTCCTCTGACACTGTATTTGGAATAATGCTGCCTAATTACTCATACTTCTTTATCAGAGTGTCATGTTTTGATACAACTTAATGGAGATAGTAGGAGGAGGAGAAGGTGGAGGCAGAGGACTAAGAAATTGAAGCCAGGTAATTAAAATGATTCAGCTCAAAGACATCCTGCTAGTTAACAGCAGATGTGGGACCAAAGATTTAGCTCTCTTGACACTTACTATGATGAAGTTTCCATTTTGCCACGCTGAATCTTTCTGGGCTACTTTGGCAGTGTTCCTAGTCTGGGAAGCCATCCCTATAATCAAAATACATATTTTGAGGTTTGAATCCCAGAGATGGAGATTAAGTCAATATTAGGTGGAATACAGAAATCTGCATTTTTAGCAAATACCCAGAGTGATTTTAAGCTTGTCCTTTGAGTCATCACCTGAGAAACAGCCTAATATTATCACCAATCTGTTTTTAATCTCCTAGTGTTTTCCTATCTCCTACTTACTTTGTTAATTCTTTTTCCCTACGCCTAAATCCAAGATGAATGGATGTGTGGGTGGATAGTTAGATAGATAGATAGACAGACAGACAGGCTTGGTGAATATGTTGAGGAAGAGTGTTTAGAAATGGCCAACATACAGATATGTCATTGACAAGACAGTCTTTATAGCAGCAAAAGTGAAAAGTGACTCTGGTGTACCGCCATTACAGCCCTAACCACCATACCTGCAAGAATAACTCAAAATCACAGGCCTGTTCCTTCTACCTGTGCACTGAGAGCCCCAGGATCCAGAATGTAAACTCGCTTCCTACTTAACATGCTTTTAAATGCAGGGATGAACAATGAAAAGACACTAAGGTGAATCTTGTGACATATTTAATGAATGAAGTGACAGCAACACATTCTTCAAAAATAGTTCAAACAAAACTAACTCCATTTGTCATTGCCCATTGAAGATCAAGCTGCAACAACTTTGACCCAACCTCATATCTAGAAAGGTCCAAGGTTGCATGAATGCAAGTTCTTACTACATATTGTGTTGTAGATTTGAATACTTGAGAAAAGGCCACTGCTTATATTGCTTTCTTTTATAATTTGGAGTTTAGCACTACTTCTGGAAAACAAAAGATATTCAACAAAAATTAAGAAAACAAGCGTCTTGAAAAGGCCTCAAGAGGCTTCCACTATCCATAGCAGACATTAATAGAAAAGTATATGTATCACTCCAGAAAACAACTTCTGCTAAACAGTAGCAAATGACATGGCATTCAGAATGATACTATGAATTACATGAATGGCTCCATGTTATATATGAAATGATCAGCATTAAATCTAGTACATAGTGGATGCTCAATGCAGAGCTATGATCATAATTATTACAGTTATTATTATAAATATTAGGTTTTAATTAAAAGAAAATATTCAGAACTTGACTTGTAATTGCATGTGGTTCCTGAATGATTGAAGTTGACTAAGGGTTAAAATCTCCAGGAATTCTGTCTCTGAAGATAAGTAAAGAGTATTCTGGTATGTAATTGAAAGATTTTCTCTGAGTTAGCAGAACTTATGGGCCTCTGATCATTTTTAAATAAATCTGTCTTCCTATGATCATTTTAGAATAAATCTGGCTTCCTATAAATAACACATACTGAGACTACTTTAAAAACATAGTGAATAATTTTATGAAATTTTGTAAGAATATATATATATGTATATATTGGAAAAGGAAGGCTATATATACATGCAGACTTATACACATGTGTGTGTGTGTCTTTGTGTTAGGAAAGGGATGTATTTTTAATTGCATAATCCAGAGTTTTCTCTCTTGATTTTTAATGTTCCAAACTTCTTTTAAAACTAATACAAGTCAAAGATTATACACTATACTCATAATTCCCATGGTTCAAATTTTAGACCACTATTACACTGCAATAAATTCCTGTTTACCCACAGTCCAGACCACTAGGATAGGAAAATACCATAAATGGATTTTATGGGATCTTTGTTAATACCATCTTCCAGTTTTATGCTGAAGAAAAGGGAAATAGTGACCGAATACTATTTAGGCTGTGGTTAGATGAAAACAACCTCCAAGATGTGTCAAGGATCAATAGAGCCTGCCCAGGCTGCCATGACCAGTGGTTCTTAACTTCCACCCCAACTTAGAGTTCACTTGGAAAGCCTCAGGAAAATAATGGATTTTTCTTTGAAAGAATATACTCTTACACATGCACATAAAATCTGGCATAAAACTTCAGGATATTCATGACTCCCAGAGAAATTAAATTTAAGAAAAGTCTCACATATAGCATGTAAAGTATTTCCAGCTAAGGTTGCATATCATTATAGGAGGCAACCCTTCTTTACCAAATGCTCTTTTCACAGAGTGACTCAGTTGGTGACAAGCCAGCACAAAGCCCAGACGTGAGCAAGCCTTCCATGGATGAGATGTGTTGTCTTAGAAACTATAGAAATAGAGCTGCATGCGTGACTATGGATATTTTTTTTTTGGAATGATGTACTTTGATCACTTTTTCTTTTTGAAAATCCAAAGAACTCTTTTTATTAAATTTTTATAAGTAGAATTATCAGCACGTCAATAATCTGAAATACCAATCATAAGTATTCACTACATCTTTGGTATATCACTGTATTAGCCCCTGTAGAAGTTACACAAATGTATCATAATGATAAATTTTAGTCCTTGAAAAAATTCAAATCTGTTTGAGATTCCCAAATAAACACTGACACAAGTATATATCTAATGAAAATATAGCATGCACCAAACAAATAAAGAAACTTTTGGCAATTTCATGTGCCAGTATAAAAATACAGAATGTTTTAGATTGCCAGAGTACTGAGTTGCCATGGTATCTTGGGATACAACCAGGTATTTCTCCCTGGTCTATAACAGGAGAGAACAGATTTGCAAGGTCTAAAACTAGGTTGGAGTATGAGGAAAAATTGCAAGGACAGACTCTTCCTCCTCCGCCTCCTTGTCATAGTAGCTAACTTTGGTGTATGTGTGTAGCAAGTATTGTTCTAAGGTTTTCATAGATTAACATGCCTGGTCTTTACTAGCATACCGTGAGGTAGGTTCTGTCTTCATTTGACCACTGCAGTAACTGTGACATACCTCATGTCAAAGATATTAGGGACAGAAAATGGTCCATTCAAAATGCCAACCTAGAGGCTATGCCTTTATGAATGTGGCATTCTGTTTAGAAACTGTGAAGCACTGTGCCAACACAGTGCGTGACTCTGGGAAGACAGAGCTCACTGTCAATGTTCCACTGTGCAAGATCGTTTTTGCAAAGATGGTCACGACAACATCAACCATCCCACAGCATCCACAGCATTCTGGTTTTGTCGTGCCGCCATTAATGGCTAGAGTCTATTCTTTTCCCTGGATCTGGTGGACTCTGTGACGGCTTTAACCAGCTGAACACAGCAGACATTCTGGGGGCTTGTGATTTGAGGTCTTAAGCAGGAGGAGAAGCTCCTGCCTGGGCTTTGCAGAATGCTTTCACTTGACGCACTCTTCCTAAGAACCTTGCTGCTGTGCTGAGAAGTCCATGCCTTGTGGAAAGGTCACATGTAGGGGCTCTGTAGATAGATCCAGCTGCGCTTGCAGCCAGCATCAACTGTCAGAGATGGAAATGACAGTCTTGTGCACCCTGCCAGGTCAGTTCAGCTTCATCTGACTCCAGCCCCAGCTG
The DNA here is from genome assembly GCF_052094955.1 of Ictidomys tridecemlineatus. NCBI lineage: Eukaryota > Metazoa > Chordata > Mammalia > Rodentia > Sciuridae > Ictidomys > Ictidomys tridecemlineatus. Next base: position 106,777,309 of record NC_135481.1, read on the forward strand.
CAATCTCACTCCATCCAAATGAGACCCAAAAAACCATCCTTGTGGGGCCCACTGTAGTGGTGCTCCTGACCTTCTCCTATGCCCATCTGCGTACTTACTTATAAAATCTAGTTTTATCACAGAACCCTGCTGTCAGTTCAGCAAGACCCTTATGTCCTTTAGTACCTGATCAACTTGGATATCAGATCCCTCATCCTCCACCTACCCCCTGTTATCTAATTACTCTATCTTCAGTAAAAATCTTGTGATGTCACTTTAGGCAAAATCCCCTTACCCTAGATGTTTCCTGTTGGTAATTTCCCATCTATTGACCCTTTTGCTGTTCTTGTTATACATTTCCACTTGTCCTTACTGTATTCAGAGTTGAACCTAATCTCTCTCTCCCTCTGCAAAATCCCATAGCAGTCATTCCTATACCTATCATGATGGTCCTGAATAAGACTCCCTTCCCACACATTAACAAGAATCACTGAATAATTTTCTTTAGCAAATAGAAAATTTGGGATTTGCTAGCTGAGCACAGTCAATCAACAATGAACATGTTTAAGTGTTATGTAGACAAACATATTAATGGTTGGTTGCTTTAAACCATTAAACTTAGGGCAATTTGTTATATAGCAATATAGACCTGAAATGCCCACTGACAAGAAGGTCTATTGAGAAATAGTCAAGTGACGATAAAATAGTTCTTAGAATCACAGTGTAAGTTACAGTCAAGAGAAGCACAGGGAACTAGGGAAGCACAAAGCTATAGCACCTTCAGATTTGGAGATGGGAATGGCTCTTAGAGTGTCAGCAGCTGAGATGGAGAAAGGCAAAGGAGGAAGCGGGGAGAGGTAGAGGTAAGAAGAAGGAGAAGGTGCCAGGAAGAAGGATGGAAGGAGAAAAGTAGGGAGAAGACAGAGGGGAGAGAGAAAGATATTGCAGAGTGGTGCCCATGAGAGGAGACAGGTGAGTGGGTTGGCATGGTTATTAAAGAAAAGGCATGATAGGCAGGAGTGTGTTTTGGGAGGAGCTGATAAATGAGAGGAGTCTGGGCTTAGAGTAGGTTTGAGAAAGATCACACAGATCTTTAGGTGGCCTGCTGAAATTTTTAGATTTTATTCAGAAGGTAACGGAGACCTGACGATTGCAAAAGACAGGGCTGACTAACCTTATGTGCAACTTGGGAAGGTAGGTCTATTTGGCAGTGTTGGGCAATAAATGACAGGAAAAAGATTTTGTCAGGAGATGGATCAGAAACCCAAAAAGAAAGAGGAAAAGGAAAACTGAAGCTATAGTTATAATTATGTAGAAGAGTTGATTAAGAAATAAATGAAGGGGCTGGTGTTGTAGCTCAGGGGTAGAGCACTTGCCTAGCATGTGTGAGGTACTGGGTTTGATCCTCAGTACTGCATAAAAATAAGCAAAATAAAGGTCCATTGACAACTAATTTAAAAATTTAATTTAAAATACATAGATAAATGAATGAAGGCCATAGAATCAAGGGCACTTAGAGATTGGTAGGATGGAGGGGAAAATGAGAGGATGGGGTTATAGATAAGCCCCAGTTTTCAGGCTTTGGCAATCATTGGCTAGTTCGGCTATCATTCAGGGAAATGAATAAAGACCAAGGAGCAGAAATGAAAAAAAGATACAGAATAAATTTTGAACAAAATCTGAGTCTGCTACACTTTAATGGTATCCATGGAGAGATGTCAAATAAATGAAAAGCAGAACTCTGAATTTCAAGATGGAGGTTATCAAAAACATACAGATGAGAGTATACACACACACACACACACACACACACACACACACACACACACATTAGCATTTTAACATCTCTGAAGCCAGAATGCCTCTTAAAATTAGTAGAAACTGTCTAATTACATGAAAATGTTTTTTCTTAACGTTTCAAAAAATACTATTGTTTAATCAATGGCATCTTAAATTCAATGAAATAAAATAGCATGTCAAAACAGTCTGTATCTAGAGATTGCTTAGAAAAAGGTTACATTTACGTAATTTTTTTTAAAAAGTCTATGAAAAATACACCAAGAAAATATTAGTGCAGGTAATACACTAGTGGGGTCAAATAAACTCACATGACTCAAAAGATGAATTTGGGAACACTGAGTGATATGGTTTATGTGTGTCCCTCAAATTTCATGTACTAGAAACTTGATTCCCAAAGTCATATTTTATTGTTATTTTTAATTGACACATAATAATTCTATACATCATGATGTGATGTTATGTTTTGATACATGTAGGAGACTGAGGCAGAGGACCCCAAGTTCAAAGACAGCTTCAGCAAGAGCAAGGCACAAAGCAACTCAGCGAGACCTTATCTCTAAATAAAATACAAAAAAAAATAGAGTTTGGGATGTGGCTCAGTGGTCAAGAGCCCCTGAGTACAATTCCTGGTATGAGACCCCCCCCCCCCGAGAAAAAAAACTCATGTATGAGACAGTGCAAGAACATTCAGAGGTGACATGATTGTGTTATGAGAACCTTAACCTAATCAATTAATTAATCCCCTGATGAAACTAACTGGGTGGAAACTGTAGGTACCCCTGGAGGTAACCTGCTGGTGTGGCTGGAGGCAGTGGGTCATTGGGGTCATGCCTGGGGAATATATTTTGTTTCTGACAGAGTGGGATCTCTCTCTAATCATCACGTGATCTGCTTCTCTACACCACACTCTTCACCATGATGTTCTGACTCACCTTGATCCCAGAGAAATGAAGACAGCTGTCTAAGGATTGAGACTTCTGAAACCATAAGCCTACAAATAAACTTTTCCTTCTCTAAAATTGCATTTGTCAGGTCTTTTAGTTATAGCAGTGAAAACATTGACTAAAACAATGTTCAAACCAGGGTAAGTATCTCCATCTCCAAAGAAATATTTGTCATTTCTTTTTGGTGAGAACATTCAAAATCCTTCTAACTTTTTTGAAATATACAATACATTATTACTATCTATAGTCACTTCCCTTTGCACTGGAACATCAGAAATTATCTCTCTTATCTAACTGTAATTTAGTACCTGTTGTCCAGACTTTCTCCACCCCTCTCTCCACCCTACTCTCTACAGCCTCCGATAACCACTATTCTATTCTTAAATTCTATGATATCAATCCAAAGTCATGTTATGGTACTTGAGAGCTGTGAACTTTGGGAGGGAAGTAACAGGGTCCTGAAGGCTCTTCCCTCATGAATGGATTATTCCAACCATGGATCAACAAGTTAGTAAGGGTATAACTTTCCTATAAAAGGGATCTCTCTCTGGCAGTCTTGCTCTGTCTCACCAGGTGATGGCAGGATTCTGGACACAGCTGCAGTTAATGAACAAGGTACTAATACTCTAGAAACAAAGCTTCCAAGAATAATCAAGACCTCATCTGCAAGAAGTAAATGGGGGCACTTGAGGAAGCTGGTGGAATGAGAAGTGGGGAACAGGACCAAGATGGACACCCTGATGCAAACAGAATAGAATCCAATAGAGTCTTCTGGGGAAAGGTTTTGGGGAGAGTGAAGGGGAAGCTATTTGAGCTACTCCAGATCATCAACCAGTAAGTGGCTTGGGGATTGTTTAAAACTTAGTCAACATCAGGTTGAAACTTATTCTGGAACTGAGGTGATTCATAACAGGGGGATGGAGAAGCCAGAGCTGTGTCTGTGGGGAATGAGAGGCTACAGAGACTGGAGGAATCAGCGAGATGGGTTTTCAGGAATTGCTTGGCTGTTGGATGCCATCATCCAGGGGAGAAAGACTCAGTTCCAGGGAAAATGACTTTTCTCTTCCCAGACAACAGGACTGAAGATGAAGATTTCCAGTAAGTTTCAAATAGCTAGATAATTTGGTTTTCCAGGTTATGGGTCAAAAAATCATAAAAGTAATAAAACATTGAGAATTTTCTTAAAAATCCATTGTGATTTAGCCAAATCACTTTATTGATCAAAAGCAAAAAGTAAAAATACTCTTAATATTAAATAACTATAATGTAATATATACTTATCATGTAACTCATGCTGTGTATTCTTACCCATTATCTTAACTCTCCAACAACTGAACCAAGGAAGCCCACAATTATCACATCTGTTATTACTCACAAGGAGACGAAGACCCAACGATATTATTTCATTTGCTCAAGGACCAGGTAGTGAAAAGAAGAGTGAAACTCAGGTTATCAATGTTAAAGCACAAGTTGCTTCTGTATTATTTTATCCAAATGTCTTTTTTGACTCTCGGTTTAAGATCTAGATTCTAGCAATATAAGATAACCAGCTCTTCAGTTAAAAAAGGAAGTGGTTAAGGAGAATAATCTTCTTGGAAGATTTGGCCAAAATGAAGAAAGGCATCAGAACTGCCAAACCTTCCCATACAGAAGCCCCAAAAACCAAGTCTCAAAACTTTCAAAGTGCACAGAAAACACTATGCCAAGGAATCCTGGTTTTATGAAATTTTTGTGTTAAGCAGAAAAAAAGCTAGATTTCATGAGGCTTCATGGTGATCTGAAGTCAGGAAGTAAGTTAGAATTAACAAAATCCCTGCAATACTCTAAACAAGGGGTGAGCAGACAGATTATGAAGAAATCCTGCAATTCTCTTATCTAGACAGCGTGTGAACTCACATTTTTTTTTAATTTTTAAATGACTGGAAAAAATACAAACACAGTCAAAATATAATATTTTTGTCAAAATGGTATGAAATTGAAAATTCAATGTCCATCACTCACATTTATTGAAATGCTTGCCCACTCATTCGTTTATATATTGCCCATGGCTATCGTACCAGCAAAGTGAAGGGGTGGTGTCAGAAACCACAAAGCCTTACTATATCCTGCTTTGTGGAAAAATGTTAGCTGATGCCTGCTCTAAATAAAAATGGAAAATAATCTCTTTTCAGACAATCATTCATCATTTCTGAGAAAGTAGAACTTAGTAGCAAATGTATAAACTCTAGCTTTCAAACTGATGGGGAAAATCCCTCTCAACTCTACTCTTATATCTCTGTTTTTCCTTTGGCAACTCTCATTCTCTATATGAGTTACACTTGATCATTTTTAGAATCTAGAACATGATGTCCTTCTGCTTTGAGTTTCTGTTCGTGCTCTTGCCTGCCTGAATTCTTTTGCCATCCTCCTCAGCATGTATTATTATTCATTGCTCAAGCCCGCTAGCCTACAAGGAAAATAGACAGATACAATGAAATTTATTTTAAAATTCACTGTAACTGTAAATCTGTAAATATGATATCATTTTTTTTCTTCCAGATTGAGGTATCATTACAATGTTTAATCATGTTCAGCTAACCAAATGATGTAATTATTTTACAAATATTCATTAACATTGTTAAACATAGAAAAGAAAATTTCAATGTGCAAGCATCCTTACTAAGATGGACTGGACTTTTTCCATTTATATTTCCCGAGGTCCGTGTGTTTTGAATGAATCTCAAATTATTGATAGAATAACACAGAACTCAGCATCAAACTCCCTTCTCTTATTTTTCATTATTGTCTCTATTTCTTGGTGTGGTAGTGATAAAATCTATTGGCATAAATAATCACTTTGGAATGGGAGAGTTTAGGGAGAATCATTTCACAGACCTACCTTAAGAGTTTCACACCAAAAACTGCATAACAATTTACAATCTATTTTTTTAAATGATCTATCAGCCTTCCATTCAATTTGGTTCTCATTCTTTTTTATTTTTAAGCAAGTAATTAGAAACCACCAGGATCACAAAGGAATTTGTTACAGAGTCTGCAGTGATTCATTCCCCTACCATCATTGATCTTTGTAACTGCAGTTTTGAGCAGAACCCCAGATGCATATCTTTCCTTTGTAAATGGAAGAAGAGGCATCTACTGAGAAAGTGAGGTGGGAAAGTTCCCTGTTGAGTAGATTAATTTTAGGAACATGTAAGAATAAAGTCAACTCTTTAGACACTGATGTCTACAGAACACTTTGGCCTATCCTACCTGCCCTGCAAAGCTCTGAAGCCTAAGAGGTGCATGCTCCAGTAGTTGACTATATGCACCCCTGTACTCCCCAGCAGTCAGCACAGAGTACAAATGAATTGAACTTACATGAGTGACTAATCGAGGTACATCCTGAGATTCTAATGTTCATTGAAGTGTGGTATTTTCCTTCCTCGTTATTCCCATATAAGCTAAAGACTTGTAGTTTTCTCACAGTTCGTGCAAACATTCCATATTTCTCAGATTTCTTAAACAGTTTTTCTCCAACAAACCCTATAAAGAAATACAAAGCCCCACTCCCCACCCTTTTGAGAAAAGAGAAACAAGCAGCTTTGGGCTGTGACAACATGATAACCTCACTTTTTAAAAATGTATGGCTATTGAAAAACCAGATTAATTAGCACTCCCAGAGTTAGGCTATATTCACAGGGTAGAGAACTCAGTAGAGGTGGCTTCTGGCTAAAATAACAATGATCAGTTGCTAATTAGCTTTGCCTATTATTTGTCTGAAGGCGTTCATTCTGTACACCAGAATAAAGTATATATTTGAGCTATGTAAATTATTAAGAAACCTGATACATTACAACCAACTAAAAATCAGGGTGGAATAAATGAAGAACCTGAACACTTTCACTCTCTAAAAGAAAACTTTCATTTATGTTCTACTCTTTTTCTGTAGTTATATTTTTCTATAGCCAAAAACTAAAGGAGAAATAAATCACAGTACTACAGTTTTCTTTGTTATAGAGCATTTTCCCAGAATCCCACCCCACCAATACCCCTTTGTCTATAAAGGCAAAGAATAAAATTGATTCCACTCAATTTCTTCTAAACTCACTGCTGTATTTTTATAAGACAAGAAAACCAAGGGCAAAACCATCTAGACTTTCCACCTATAGAGGCAAAATTAGCTGAAGTCTCCGGTTCACTTTGTTTTTATAGTTAAACTATAAATTTCAGGACTTGCCTTTCTATGTCTATATCTCTTTATTGGCACTCTACCGCTAAAATTGGCGACCCCATTAGATCTCTATTTCTAAAGTCAGGATGGAGCTCTCTACTTTTCCTTTTTCTTTTCAATGGCAACTTCTGCCTTAAGGAACCTAGCTTATATTCCTGAGATAGCCAGTGTTTCACAGGAAATTCCAGACCATACTATTGACAAATGGATCCAACACACTAACACCAATTTAAGTCAAGGCTGGTTTCACCATAGGGAAAGTTGGCTCAAGTGTAGGACCAGACAAGTGTAGTTTCAACTATTTATAATAAATAACATCTCTATTACACAGGTACAAAACCTGAAGACTAAAGATGTAGTAAATTGCTCAGGGTTACAAGACGATAAAATGTAGAAAATGTAGGTTTGCTGACTCCAAAATCAGGACCTTTCTTAGCAACCTTCTTCGTATGCAGCAGAATTGGAAGATGGAGCCTAAGAGAAGGTATTTGGGTCATTTCATCATGATAGTTGGATTAATCCTGGTTAGTTGTATAAGAGTTTGAGGCTGCAAGTTTAATTACTTTTCCTCTCTCTCCTTCTCTTTGTACCTTTTTCATGGAATGAAGCACCAAGAAAGTCCTCATCAGATGCCTGCCTCCTTGATATTGTACTTCCCAACTTCTGTCCAGAACTGTGAGGAATTAAGTTACTGTTCCTTATACATTACTCAGTCTCAGGTATTCAGTCGTAACAGTGCAACATGGACTAAGACACCATCCAAGGAAATCTCCTTTTCCAGGGAACACTCCCACCTGTATGACCCACAAAGATTTTCTTACAAACTCATATTTTGTTACATATAATGATGTTCCTCCTGAATAGAACTGGTTAGACAAGAAACAAGCCACAACTCAAAGGCGGTGAAATCACAGTCATGTAAATTAACCCGTCCTCACTGTAGTCTCTTTCAAAGAAGCTAGGCAGCTTTAGAAACCTGAACAACTGAGCTACTTGCTAAAGTTAGAGCAGAGGATAATCCAGGGATGACAATGTAGGTCTATGTGGATAAGAGGGAGCAGAAGAGACTAACGTGAAGGCAGAGTTTATAAGGAAATGGAACTGGAGCAAGAGAAGAGCATAGGACATAGGATAAAATGAGGTCTCCTGAGAAGCTTCCCCTCCTAAACATGCCAATATGTCCATAAATCATGCCTTTTAAAGCGATTTGAATAGATCACTTTTCCTTACAGATAGCCAGTCTAACAAAGTCATTACTAAGTGCACTATGAGGTTATGTTTGGATTAACTATATAAGAAATGTATTTTTATCCTGCATTTGAGCTAACGTTTGTGATGTCAGGTATGCCTGAGGGTGTCAACAAACAAAAATGTACAGAATCATGGTTAAGTAACTAAATGCTTAGGTCAAGGGCCGAAAACAATGTTTTATTGAGGGGTGTTTTGTTAAAACAAGCACATCTTGGGCTGGGGATGTGGCTCAAGCCGTAGCGCACTCGCCTGGCATGCGTGCGGCCCAGGTTCGATCCTCAGCACCACATACAAACAAAGATGTTGTGTCTGCCAAAAACTAAAAAATAGATATTAAAAAATTCTCTCTCTCTCTCTCTCTCTCTCTCTCTCTCTCTCTCTCTCTCTCTCAAAAAAAAGCACTTCTAATGAACTTGCAAACGGTTACATCTTGCAAATGATCATATCTTTGAAAAGCCATGGAAACTCAGAACTATGCAGTTGCATCTTAAATTAAACTTCCTACAGCAAGTGAGGCAACTTTGGGGTCTTTCATTTTGTTCTCAATTTTTAAATAAATTATGGTAAAGATCAACCACACCAAGAGAAGATGAAAGGTGATCTTTGCTAAGAGGAAGGTAGCTACATTTTAATGAGTAATGCTGATTTTGTGGCATCTATTGTATAAAGGTGACAGAGAAAAATAGACACCGAAACATTAATCACACAAAATCTGTCACTAAGGGGGGACACAACCAACAATTTTACCATCAAAATGCAATCCATAATCAGGAGAAAAGGGAATTGTTTCACTGTGTGATTCCACCCCTAATAACTAATTAATTAGATGCCAACTGCTAACTACTGGAGCCAATACAGACAAAAGGTCTATTTTCTTCCTTTGCAACAATAGCAATTATCAATGGACTATATTCATTTCTTCAAAATTTCATTTTGTCAGAGATTTAAAATGAATCATTTTCAAAGCTCTGATAATTAAAGTCCCTAAAACCGTGAGTATAAATTTGCAAGGTGAAATCTTTTAAAAATGCGATCAGTAGTATTTATTCCACTTATCTTTAAGACGCTATGGTGTGCTGCTTGCAAAACCCTAAACATTTGTTGTTACCCTGATTTAAAGTTTAAATAAATATTAAACCATGGTACAGGTTCTATGTAAAGGCTGAACAGTATATATTTTTGTGTACACATGGTTTACATTTCCCTTTGAGAGTTTTAAAAGGAAGTAAAATATGGAAAGGAATGGAGTAAAAAGCCCTTGGCCTTCAGATTTCAAATCCATTAAAAGATAGGTTTTAGGGAGGTGGCTGTTTTTATCTGAATTATTTTTTCTTTTCTTTTATTCCTATCCTAGTTATTAACCAAATTAGAGTTATTACCCAATGAATAGAGGTCCTAGAATCAGGCCCAGAGGGAATTCAAGGGCAGCGGCTTTTGTGTATGAATTTGTACTGTTCTGTTCAAAGAAGGTAATTCAAGCTCTTAGCAACTTTGTTTTAATCGGTGTTTTAAGAGGAACCAAAAAAAGAAAGAGAAAGAAATTAATATGGTGGAGGCGTGAAGGTACTTGAATATGGAATTTGAGAGGTCCAAAAGCAAAATCAAAAGAAGAATTGAGAGACTTTATATTCATTGTTTTCTTGGGAAGTATAAGACCTCATGGATATTTCCCATTTGGTTGCTACAACTCAAAACCCGGTGGATCTGAGAGTCATTGCCAATAACTGCCCCTGAATTTCCTCATTTTCTGATTCCCAACCAGAAGTAAGATCGGTTGGATGCTCTCTGAATCTCAGCTACATTAAAGCCTCTTTAACCAGTATATTAGTCATTTCTGACTAAACCCCAAAGATTTCCCTTTTCTTTGGGGTCAGTCATTCTGTTTTTCACAAATGCTCATCCTGTGAGTTACCTGATCCTAAACGACATCTTTCCTGTCCTCAAGAGGTCTGTGGTGTACAGGTCTTCAGTGGAGGTGAGCTAACCCACAAGAAATAACAAGCTGGAGACAGGAGGGTGGGAATGGGGCACACTGTACTGCTCCTTTAAAAGCCAAAGACATTCCCTTAGCAACCCCTCAGTTTTAAAATTATTCATTTACAAGTGAATGTAGGGTGTGGTGGTAGAAACCTGTAAGCTAATTCTCCATATCTGTGATTGGAAATTTGCATTATTTAAATCTGAAAATGAAAGAAAAACTTGTTCCATAACCAGTTGGTGCTTGCAAGGTTTTCTAGGTCCTGTTGTAGAGGAAGCATAAGCTCCACCCTTGAATCCTTTCTTGCTCAATTCTTTGGTTCTGAGAGTCCATCCACCTCTCAAGGTGCCAAATAAACTTTTCAATTATTTAAAGTAAATATTGGTTCAGAATTTTTTCACAGTATAATACACAGTGGTACATTTGAATAAGACTTTTTTTAATAGTATGCCTGGATCATATTTTCTTGTTATAAAAGGGCAATTTCAAATTATTTTCATGGTTCTTTATGTAAATTTTGCACTTGGGTACATAAATAGCATTTTTGTTTTAAAATGTATGGAGATGGCATTTGGGTATATTATGCTCGTTCATTTGTTGAGAATACTACAACATTTATATTAGTGTGTCCTTTAAAATATTATACAAAATAGCCATGTTTTCAAAGATTTTAAAAAATTCATTTATTTCCACAAAATACTAAAAGCAGAATTCTGTGCTAAAAATCAGGAGATCTAAATCACAATCTCTGCTGTATTGCTATGCTGCTTTCTGATCTCTGGCAAATCACATGAAATCTTTAATAATTTCCTTTTTCCTGAAAATAATAGCAGCAATAATATAAGTGGGGATGGGTAACTAGGGAGATGGATAACTACAAGGCATGCTATAGGACACTATATGTTGGCAGCAATGGATGCACATATCTCAAAAACGTAATGCTTTGTTAAACACTGGGAAACAGAAAAATATTTACAGCATAATCCCAGGTTTACAAACTTTACAAGTCTAAATTAACGTCCACTTATGAGAGAAAACATTCAACTTTTTTTTTTTTTGGATTTGATTGATTTCACTTAGCATGATATTCTCCAGCTACATCCATATACCTGCAAATGCCATAATTTAGTTCTACTTTAAGGCTGAGTAAAATTCCATTGTGAATATTATCAATCTTAATTTTCCTAATTCAAGTTCAAGTTCACTGTATTAGTAATTTTTAATCCATAATTAAAACATGATTGCTTTTACACAGGTGAAGTTTCATAAAATTTTAAAGTTATTTGTAAATTAACTGAATTACAGTTCTCTGTAATATGAATTGACAGTATTCTCTTGAATAAGTTGATTTTGTTTTTGTTTTTGTTTTTGGTTAGAGATGATCCAAGGATATTTAGTTTGAAGGCATTGACTTGTTTCTTTTTCTTCTTCTTTTTTTAATAGTTAAGGGTATTTGGATTTTTTTGTCACATGAATTAAGTTAGAAAGTAGAAGCAGAATAATAAAGGCTCTAGACAGCAATATAATTTTTGGATTTGGGGGAGGTTCTGATCAGTAATACAGTTCATGGATTTTGTGGTGATAAAATTTTGTTTTTAAAAGAAAAGTTTTCTATATTAAGTGAGAGAGATGCAGGTGAGCCCACTCTGCAGGCTGCAGATCATGACATGCCAGAAGTTGTTCACTTTGTTTGGATTTAGGTGTGCTTATATGTCAAAATTTCCTTATGATCACCTTCTCTTCTTTCTCCCCCCTCTCTCTATTTCAAAAGAAAGTTGGGATACCCAGAAGGATACCTAGAAAATCTTCAGTCTTCTATCTCAGTCACCTGTTCAGATCTGTCTGGGTTCTAAACAAAGTGGAAGAAACAGAATTTTCTGCGATGTGAGTATTGTTATTGATACAGTTTTATGCAGAAAGCTCTGCTATTGTAAATCTTTCTTGATGGCAACATGTAAGACCATGTATGTAAGGATGAAGAGAGAAAAGAAACAGTGGATGCTTTTCAATGTTCCTCAAAAATCAGGACAATTGCCTGGTGATAATTAATGAGATGTTCAAGTCAAAATTGTAAGTTGACATCCCAAATGATTTGGATACCAACCCTGTGGCGTATTTACAATTTTTTCTGAGTAGAATCTTTAGTTGTTCCTACGGTTTTAAAGCACTACCAGATATAGAATCTAATTGGAATATAGTAGGCAGCTGGAAAAATATTTGGGACTAAATATTAAAATTAAAATTTATTTCCAAGTGAATGTCCATTAAAATAGAAGGATATCTAGGATAAGCGTGAGTATGTGCTTACATAGATGGCTGCTAAATAAAATATAATGAAGAAACAAGTACATCTCCCTTTTTTTTTTTCATGGAGGCTCCACGTTCAAGGTAATTGCTTTGTGGATCTTGGCTATCTAAATTTTTTTCTTTGTTTTGAATATCCATACGGTTTTAAAAAGTTTGTGTCAGTAAACTAGTTGAAGTTATGCTTCTCTACAGAGAGATTTAAATTAATGAGTATAGTACTGCTGCTGCTTGTTTCTTTTAGTTTAAAATGTATGACTTGGTGATTTAAAGGTTATTTGTGCAGAAACTAAAACATTTGCACAACTGACTGAAATAAAACACTTGGAATACATTTAGTAAGGGGATCAGAAAGAACAAAATATTGACATTTTCTCCTAATTTTAACAATTGATACGCCCAGCTTTAGTCTCTATGAATTCTCATTACATACTATGCCAGATTATTAAATACTTATTTTTAAAATGAAATCTATATTTTGACTTTTTTTAATCTATCATCTTATTGTGCAATCAAAATTAGAGTTCTTCGGTTTAAAAACAACACTTAGTAAACCTCCAGATAACTTTTAAGAACTTATTTAGCTTTGTGGGTGGTATTTTCATGCAAATAAGAAAGGGCGTTTTATATTTTGTAGACATTTTGGGTCCTATTTTAATGCTCTTTCTTCAGAGTGTTAAGTTCTTTAAGAATGTCTCCTTTAAAACTTGGAGGTTAATACTTTTGCACAACAATATTTTTTAGTAAAACCATGATAGTGCTAAAAAACAACTAAAAAAGGAAAAGAAAATGTATACAGGTTGAAAAAAATAAGAAAGAAGTGACAAAGATTAAGAGAAAATGGAAAAGGTAAGTCAAGTAAGAGAGAAAAATTGCTTGGATCTTCAATAATAATTTGGTACAAATGGAGAAAGATTATCTCAAACTCTACATCTGCAGATTAAGAGGAAAGAAAAATGTATGCTTTAGATTTAAGTGGATATGCCTGGACTGGTACATCAAGATCCCCGAAGATAAGGTCATGGTCTTAAGGATCTGAGAGGGGACCAGTAAAGGGAGGAGAACTTTGCCTGTCCATGCACTACAGCCACATGATGTCCCAGATTCTTGTTTACATTCTCTTGTCATGGTGATTTGGGCTGCACTTTCTTATTTACACCATGAAGAACTAAACTGAACAAATTCTTAAGGAACACTGCAGAGTCATGGAAAGAATACCTGCTTTGTCCATTCATCTATTGATGGGCATCTAGGTTGCTTCCACAGTTTAGCTATTGTAAATTGAGCTGCTATAAACATTGATGTGGTTGTGCTACTATAGTAAGCTGATTTTAAGTCCTTTGGGTATAGACTGAGGAATGGGATGACTGGGTCAAATTTTGATTCCATTTCCAGTTTTCCAAGGAATTGCCATACTGCTTTCCATATTGGTTGCACCAATTTGCAGTCCCACCAGCAGTGTATGAGTGTGCCTTTACCCCCACATCCTCACCAACATTTATTGCTGTCTGTATTCTTGATAACTGCTATTCTGACCGACATGAGATGAAATCTTAGAGTAGTTTGGATTTATATTTTATCTAATTACTAGAGATGTTGAGCATTTTTTTCATATATTTGTTTAATATATTTGTTGATTGAATGTATATATGCACAATGGAATATTACTCAGCATTAAAAGAGAATAAAATTATGGCATTTACAGGTAAATGGATGGAGTTGGAGAATATCATGCTAAGTGAAGTAAGCCAATCCCCAAAAACCAAAAGCCGAATGTTCTTTCTGATAAGTAGATGCTGATCCATAATTTTGGGGGGGGGCATAGAAAAAAAATGGAGGAACTTTGATGGGGCAAAGGGGAGGGAGGGGGCAGGAGGTAGGAAAGATGGTGGAATGAGCTGGACATCATTACCCTAGGTACATGTATGACTGCATATATGATGTGATGCTACATTGTGTACAAACATAGAAATGTAAAGTTGTGCTGCAATTGTGTACAATAAATCAAATGCATTCTGCTGTTATATATATATATATATATATATATACAAGTTAATTATTTCTATAAAAGCCTAGGCTCCTTTACAATGATATAATCTATTTATTTCATTCAACAAATATTTATTGTCTATTATATTCCACTCTTGGGCGGGGGCGGGGGGGCGGCTAGGATATGTCCCTGATGGATGATAGTTGTATGAAAACACTGTAATAAATAAAAAGAAAATGTCCTGAGTACATAGTGATAATGATAAATTTGAGAGACAGGAAAAAAAAATCAGGGAAGAGGTATGGGAAATACCGAGAAGTGGAGTAATTCCACTTTAAATACAAAAGATCCTTACTGACAGTTTTAAACAAAAGATCTGGGGAAAATAATGGAGCCAGTTGGGCAGATAACTGAGAGAAGGGCAATCAATCTTGATGACCAGAGGTGGGAGCTGGTCTATGGTGTTAAGGAAGGGCCAGGGCTCGCTCTGACTGAAGAGAGGTGAGGAAGGGGGAAGCATCAGGTGCCCAGGGTAAGAGTTCAACATCCACATTCCAAGGAGTTTGTGCCCTTGTAATGACTTTGACCTCTGTTCAGAGGCAGGAAGCCCTTGGAAGGATCTGAGCATAGGAAACACTTGACTGGACTCACGTTGAAAGAGAGCTTTCTGGCAGCTGTGTGGGGATGGATTGAAGTGGTATAAGGGTAGAAGTAAGAAATTAGCCAGGAAGTATGAGCAGTAACCTTGGCAAGAGATGAGTGTGGCTTGACCATTCTAGTAGAGCAGAGATAGTGACAGAGTTCCACTCTGAGTCTGCTGTGAATATGCAAAAAGGTTTGGAGACAGATTGTGAGCAAGAGAGGTATCTAGATTAATGGACATAACCAAAGAGAGTTGCTTTCTAAGGCAGGCACCTCAAACCCTATTTTCAGAACAAAGCTGTGGAGAGAGCTTGTTAAAATTCAGAGGGCTGGCACCTATGCTCAGAGATGTTCATCCAGCATATTTGGGATGAGCTCTTTCAGGAATGTGCATTTACGACAAGCATGCTATTTGATTCTGGCAGGTTTGCACATCCATCCTTCAAAAAACACCCACCTAGAGATTTGTTGACATTTTCACAATTGTAGGCAATCTTAGAAACAATACAACTGGCCAAGAAAAAGTCAATGAAATTCCTGAGGCAAGTATTGCAATTTATTTCTAAGGCAGGGGAAATGGACAGCAGATCCAACTTATTATTTTTTTTTTAGTTTTTTTATTTGTTTTAATTAGCTATACATGACAGTAGAATGCATCTATGCACTTTGATATATCATACATACATGTGATATAATTTCTCATTTTTCTGAATATACATATCTTAGAATCACATTGGCCAGGCAGTCACGTATATACATAAAGTAATAATGTCTGTTTTGTTCTACTCTTTCATATCTCCACATTCCCTAACTTCCATTCCCTTCACTTCCTTCTACCTAATCTAAGGTAACGCTATTCTTCACCAGTGTTCTCTGCCTTATTGTGAATTAGCATCATCATATTAGAGATAATATTTGGCCTTTGATTTTTTGGGATTGGCTTATTTCATTTAGCATAATATTCTCCTACTCCCTTTATTTACTGGTAAATGCCATAATTTTATTCTTCTTTGAAGCTGAGCTGAGTTTAAATGAGACAAGTATTGAGGTAAATGGGAAATAGTTACAATTAACATTTTCTTCTAATGAACATAAAACCCACTATGACTGAGCACACCTGTAATATACATTCAATAGTCTTTATATGAGGGTAGAGTGGGCAATATAAAAATTATGGCAGAAGCAAAACTAAGGAGAAGGCACTGACTCTCTCCCAGTTCTTTTACTATTATTTTGTGTTTAGTTAAAATTACATCTGTCCAACTGCCAGAGCAAAACAAATGAAATGAAAAGTACCCACCACTAATTATCAAATCTCAACCTGAATTTGAAAATCAAATTGGAGGAGCAGCAAATATCTTTAAGCCTTTTTTATTTGAAATTTGATTATTGTCTTTCTTTTAAAAATGCAAATTACTGATGCCACTTAACCTGAGCTTCTGAAGTTGTTGATTGAAGGCTCTCAAAGAGATCCAAGATTAAGAATCTTTCTAGTACAAAATAATATGTCACGCTAAACAATGCCATGTGACAAAGTGTCTGGTGTAGTTTTAATTAAATATCGGAGGTTCATGTTCTCTGTATTCACAAATTTCCCCAAATTGAGCAGTTTTCTTAAAAGCAAGAAGTCTAGCAAGACAGGGTGCTCGTTAATTTTAAATTCAATATTTGTTATGTGAGGTTCAGGAAGTGAGTTCATTTAGATAAGGTTCAGGTTTAGACTCTCATATTTGGATGTTTTTTAACTTCTTAAATTAATCTCCTTTCTGTAACTAGGAGTGGAGCATTTGTGGATAAAGCATAGAGATTTTTTCTGCTGATAGTACACATAGATAAACATCCAGATTAATGGCCATCGATACATTTCTGTAAATCATATAAACAATAATGCAAAATGACCATCATTATTTTGTCTTGGAACAGCTAGAGGATTATAACCAACCTCATTGTTCAGCTAGGAAAATTAAAGGCAGACAATGTCAAATGTAGCTTATACTCACTTAAGAATCATCACAGATGGGTAAGTAACCAGCAAAAGTTGTACAAATGCAAAAGGACCCCGCTCAGATGCTTGCAGATGACAGACAGTTCAATGTAGACAAATGAAATGTAATTATGACTTTGATGAGTCTTCACACCACAAGACAACACTTTGTAAGAAATAAAATATGAGGCTTTTTTTCCCTTTTACTGAAAAGATGAGAAAAAAAAATCTGTGGAGACAAATCGCTATGTATCATTAATGAAAGAGAAACACAAAGAAAAAGACAAATTAATGCATTTAACAATTCTTAATGGCTCAATTGTATATTCACTTCACCAATTCTGAACACTTGAGAGAGCACAAAACAAAAGACGACTTTTGAATTGCAAAATCCTAGAAATGAGTAACAGACTTCGGAGGACTAGATAATGTTTGAATGGGAAGGATGCATCCTCTCAGGTTTGGCTCTGATAAATCTAATATTAGAAAACAATGATGCTCACCAGATTTCCCAAATGACAGCATTTAGAAATGCGTGACTTACTTTTTTTATTTTTTTCCCCCTGACCTTGTCAACCACAATCAAGATGGCAAATAAGAATGATTAATTCATGTTGAATTCAGTGAGTACTCGACAGGCATGGGATCCAAACCAGGAAGATGTCAGGGATTATACTAGAACAATGGTTCTTGACCTTTAGCTCCTGCCCCCACCCAATAAATCTTTGGAGATATCTAAAGACTTTGTTGATTATCATCCCTGGCTGGGGTTTTGCTGGCATCTGTGAGCAGAAGCCAGCAATGATGCTAAAGATTCTACAACATCTTGGGCAAAGTTCCCCAGACCCAAGGGTCATCCTACCTCAAGTATCACTAGTATTGAAGTTGAGAAACCACAGACTACAACTTTAAAGAAGTTATGAGGCCATGTGCATGCAACAAAATAGGTAGAAAAAGATATTCAGAGCTAAATGGGAGCTATCAGAAGGAGTGATTAGCTTCTTGGGGAATGCGGATAAAGTAAGAAATTTTACAACTATCATAATCTTTCAGCTCACTCTAAGTGAAAAAGAATTTTGGTTGATAGAAGTAAATCAAGGGCCTGGGGATGTGGCTCAAGCGGTAGCGCGCTCGCCTGGCATGCGTGCAGCCTAGGTTCGATCCTCAGCACCACATACCAACAAAGATGTTGTGTCTGCCGATAACTAGAAGTAAATCAAGACAAATATTCAAAGCAGTCAGATGTAAAAGTGAGTTAGAATATCAATACTTGGTGAATGACATTCAGGAAGACATGGGACTGTGGAGATGAGACCTATGCTACAGACTCACTTATAAAGAACAAGAGTTTGATCTCCACCCTTGATCTTTGTACAACTGATAAAGATCAATTAAAGAGGAAATCTCAATAGTCTAACACTGTGGTCAAGACCTGAGACTTATTCTATTGCCAATGTGAAGTCACGCAGAAGTTTTAAACCCAGGGATGATATGGTCAACCATAAAATTTTAAAAAAGATGACTCTGGTGACAGAGAATAAACGGATTGAAGGGAAAAGAAGTTTGAGCAAAGTTATTGGAGTATTTCCCCAAATAGAATGTCTTTGTGAAAGTTTATTAATGGCCAAGTAAGTTTGGAAAATGTTTAGAAACTAATGAACATGGTTCTCTACTACAACACCCTTCAGAAGCTTTCATAGATACTACACCTTGTGATTCTTTTCTTGAGCTGCAGTATGTAGCATTTTCCAAGTATTTTAACTCAACCATATTTGCTACAGATTTTTCAATAGAAATGATGTTCCAAGAAAGCACTAAGAAATGTAAAGTAATATTTAGGAGAAGATGATGACAGTGAATTAATCTAAGAGCTACTGAGATAACTAAATAACTAAATTAGACTTCCTTCTGGGATACTGAGCAGAGAATCATACCCTATAGAAAACAAACAGGGATCAAGGTGTTCTTGTGAACCTCAGAATATAAGCCTGAAGGTAGGAAGGGAGAAACTCTAAGAGACCATTAGAAACTCTAAGAGACCATTAGAATGCTATTCATTGGTTAAAACAGATGCCCCAGCCCTTGACCAATTATTGTAGTTGTCTGATATTCTGAGTTGAGAAGGATTCCGAAGCTCTGTCAGGAATCAGTGAGGGATGACATGAGCCCAACAACATCTTCCATGGAAGGAAGAAAAATAACAATCAGCATTCTTGCCACACATTGTCCCATATAGACAAGAAGCTGAATCAAAGATAGTCTGTATAATGATTTTAAAAATTCTTATCCCCACAATTTTTTTTCCCAAAGAAACCTCGCTTAGAAATGTAAAAAAAAAAAAAACCACAATGGATAAAAGCAAAACCCATCTAAATAATGTCTAACCTATAAGCCCCACCCATCCTCTTCTTCCTCCCTGACTTTCCCTGCTGAGGTCACTACTCACTATCACTGCTGGAATTCATTAACAAGGTGAAACAGACAAGGCTCACAGATACTCAGGAAAGCTAGACATGATGAACATAAGCACTTCAACCTTGTCAGAGGGAAAACTTCTCTCTTCTATTTTTCTACATTTAGTTTCCATTTGTTCTTTATTAATATTCAGTAAAGATTTGTGGAGCTCCCTGAGGAATTAAGATTTATCAACTTTATCAACTAAAGATCAAGAGGAGGGATTTCTGGCTCACAAGTAGATGTTAATGTAAAAGACCAGAGTTTACAGCTAGGGGACTCAACAGATGTTGAGGGTAGATTGGCAGGAGTGAGTGAAAGCAGAATAATTCCTAGAAGAAGTAAGTAACTTTGGTGAGCAGAATCAGCGGTCTTCTCTCTCCGTGGCAATTATCTTTGCTGAACTAAAGAAGTTTTGCAATTTATTTGATTACTCATGAGTGATTTCTTTTCATCTTCAGTTTTTAACTTAATGGTTTGTTCTGTAAACTCATAGTGAAACACAAAGTATAGCAAAAACATACTTGATAATCATGTTTTGTCTTGAAATCAACAAAGAAGTATTACAAGAATAATCTGTCCGCTTTGACAGGCTTCAGATTGCTAATGAAATTGGCAGGCACTTTCTTTAAAAAAGATTCGCTCTGGAACAAAAGAAAACCTGTAATTTGCAGTTGGATATTAATTGATGGGTTTACCTGATACTCACATGCCATTATTGTCAATGAAGGCAACTTAATATTCTCTTCTCTGGTTTCAACCAAATTCAGAGGGATCACAGTTAAGAGAGCTTCCTATTCAACTTTTTATCCCCAGCACCTGGTATAAATGTCCAATGCATATGTAAAAGGCTCTCAGTTAATGTTTGCCAAATTTATTGTTTCTGAGTATCTAAACCATGTACAAGAGCAACAGGTATTTTGCTTCCAAGAGACATGAAAAAAATAGGGCAGTGAAAATCTCTAGTCTTCTGTTAGAAGGTCTTGGAGATATCACTGAGGACCTAACATCTAAGCTCAGCAAGCAACAATATCTGGACACATGCAGAATATGCTTTCTGTTTTTGAGCAGTGGGGTCAGAGGTTACTAGGAATTAACTCCTGTTTATAGGTAGGCAAAATTAGCAGACTTGACAGGGATGGGTTAATTTTTGCTGCATGAAAAATCCTGGCCTACTATAATATAGATTACTAAGCATATGCTAAGTAATCAATCTCTGCATATTCTCCACGTGACTTGGGTAGTTACTTCCTGAGGTATGACTTTTTAAAATGTTTTTTGAAAGCATTGATTTTGTGTTTTGAATTACCTAAAATGCATTCTACACACTGTGGCTATGAAATTTTGAAGAGTTACAATCTTGATCATCTACTCTGAAATTGTTTCAGCCAAAGCCATTAGTTTTTACAACTAATTGTAAATATCACCTTTCAGTGGTTTTAATGAACCTAATAAAGAAATATGGAGATTTGCCTGCTGAATGTAGACATTTAACTAGGAGAAAATTAAATTAAGATCAAGGCATATTAACCTTCATTAATTAGTAAGAGTATGCATAGTTTGTATAACTTAAGACAGTAAAATAATCATATGTGGATCTTTGGGAATTTAAAAATAAACATATGTTATCTACAGTTAGATTTGAGATGTGATGGAATGAATTTTGAATATGGTGAACCAGCCACAGGGGCACATAGGCTTAGCATAGGTAGACACAGTCTCATTCTACACCCAATAGGAATCTAGAATTCCCTTCCTTTTTTTTTTTTTCCTTAAAACTATGCCCTGTAAAAAGATACACTCACACATTTGTGGTGGGATTGTAAATCAGTACAACCAATCTGGAAAGCAGTGGGGAGATTTCTGAAAGAACTAGAAATGGAACCACCACATGACCCATCTATCCCACTCCTCAGTATTTATCCAAAAGAACTAAAATCAGCATAGTATAGCAATACAGCTACTACAGTATTTATGTTAGTAAAATTCACAATAGCCAGATTATGGAATCAACCCGGATGCCCATCAACGTGTGGTCTGTATACACAATAGAATTTTACTCAGCCAAAAAGAAAAATGAAATAATGGCATTTGCTTATAAATGGATGGAAATGAAGAAAATCATGTTAAGTGAAATAAGCCAGACCCCAAAAAATCAAAGAGTTGAATGTTTTCTCTCATGTGGGGAAGTGAGAGCAAAGTAAGGAAAAGAAGGCTGTGGCAGGGGGTTGGATATCACAAATAAACTGGGACAATCAGAGGGGTAGAAGAAGGAGAAAGAGAGGGAAGAAGGGAAAGGGGAAGAAATATGGAGTGAAGTTAATAAAATCATGTGATATACATAAATGTACTGAAGATAATTTCACCTTTATGTATAATAGGATAGATAAACAAAGGAGCAAAAGAAAGACCAATGGAGGTGAGAAAAAAAGAGGGGAGCAAAAGGGGATAGGAATGGGGATTGAGATCAAATTCCTGCTATATATAATTTTGTCAAAATGAACCCAAATACTATATATAATTATGATGCTCTAATAAAAGAAAAAACTTGTGCCCCATTTCATTAAAATAAACCATGTCAGCTGGCATGGCAGTACACACCTGAAATTCCAATAGCTTGGGAGGCTAAGGCAAGAGGATTGCAAGTTCAAAGCCAGCCTCAGCTGTAAGGCCCTAAAGAGCTTAGCAAAACCCGATCTCTAAACCATGTCATTAAAGACAAAACTCAAGGATATGATCTTAGACATGTGCTCTTATTTCTACATTACAGGCATTATAATTAGGAAGATCTTTCTTTTGAAGTTGATGAAAATCATCATTATCATCATCATCATCATCATCATCATCATCATATCTACAATCTGCATTTTGGAAGAGAAAAGCTGTGAATTTGACTTTCTGAACACTGGCTTTTTTCCCCTTTGAAAATGTAAACCATGTATATATGTAAGAATAAGTTTACATATGTAAAAAATTATCCACAACACATGTATATAGTGTAAACCACCATAAATACATGTGGACACAGACATGCAGGCTCTAAAGAAACTACTATCCGTGGTACACCTGAACCTTCTTTTCCAGGAAAGCTACATGAAATCTTATCCACATACATCTGGACATACTCAGGGCTTGTCATGTTGAAGCTAAGAACTGGGGAGGGCTTCAACCATGCAGCCATTGGTTTTCACCATTTGTATCAGTGTCCTCCCTTTAATTTGAGGGCATTCAGACAGTTCCTTGAGGGGTACTTAAGATCTAAAACACACTAAGGAGGCTCAACATACATGAAAAGGGAATATTGCATTAGTGGTGGTTTCCAAGGCAACATTTTCTGGACATCAAAGATAATGAAACCAAGTTTCCAGAGCACAAGGATCGGTAGAGTTGTAGATGGTGGGGGATTGGTAGGATCTTTGGATTTTGGTTGCTAAAAAAAAAAAAATGAAAGCTTGAAATTTTTGTTTTTTGCCAAAAATGTAAAAACTACATCTTTTCCTACTGATGGGACAACTGTAATGGTCCAAGAGGGAAGCAGGCCAAAAAGTGGGGTGGGTGGGTGTGTGCAAGGGGTTTCCTTTACTCATAGTATATAATATCTCCCAAATGTCTTGTAGAATCCAATTGTTAGGAGTTGCCAAATGTTTTATCACAGTATGGCACAATTTCACTCATTCCATGTTCATCTACAGAACGTGAAGGATGGAAGCAAAAATGGATATGCAGAAGATGAGAAAAATATCGTGAAGGTACTAGGAATTCAGGTGATAGCGGTGATATTATCTTGGAGATTGGTAAAATTCCAGTCTTGAACACAGATAAATTATAGCTGAAGGTACTCCTAAAAGGAAATAAATGGAATAGAAATATGTAACTTAAAGAGAAAAGACAGATTCTCCACTCATCTTATCTCTTAAGAACAAGATACTGCACCATCTGCTCTCCAAACGGTT
The DNA here is from genome assembly GCF_052094955.1 of Ictidomys tridecemlineatus. NCBI lineage: Eukaryota > Metazoa > Chordata > Mammalia > Rodentia > Sciuridae > Ictidomys > Ictidomys tridecemlineatus. The sequence goes on from NC_135481.1 coordinate 106,800,798, forward strand.
ATTTCCTTTCACTCTGCATTTCTCCTCAGTCTCCTCCCTGTGTTTCTCTGAGTTTTCAGATTGGCTCTTTTCCTGTGAGTCACATCCTTTCTTTAAATGTTTCCATATTTCCCCCATCTCTCTGAAGCTTGTGTATGACTCTTTGTTAAGCATTTCAAAATATCACATGTCACTACATTTTGATATTTTGCCTGTATCTTACATCTTTTATTTTTAGAATGTAATGTTGTTCAGACACTGTCTTTCCAACCATGATATTTTAAAAAATGATTATTCTTTTTACAGGTGCAAATCATAATTTTTAAAATGGTAGATTGGCTAGCTCACACTTTGATTCTATAATATGTAATCTACCTGAGTGTCTTTGTAGGGCCATTTCAAGACATCCTGTGAGTTCTAGTTGCTCTAGTACTGTGTCATTGTCTTTTTCTATAACATTTTACGTGGTATATTGACACATGTGCCTTAGGGTTCTCCTTAGTGATTATCTGCCACATATTGGTTAAGCCAGGAAACTGACATCTCTCTCTATCTTACTTCTAGCCAGTGAACAAATTCTTACACTTTTACCTCCTCAGCACCTTTCTTAAATTTTACTAACTCTGGGTTAATTCCATTCAGCTGTTTTGTATAGCAAATGTTTTGCAAATGAAGTTATATTGAACATAGGGTTATGGTTTGTCTATGAGGTTTCCCTAAGAGCTCCTGTGTGAGACAATGCAAGAACTTTCAGAGATGAAATGATCAAATTATGAGAGGTGTAACCTAATTGGTGGATTAATCCACTGATGTAAATCAACTCTGGTAACTATAGGTAGGTAGCATGTGGCTGGAGGAAGTAGGTCACTGGGGGTGTGTTTTCTGCTATGTCCTGAGCTGCTTTCTTCTGCCACACCCTTGTGCCATATTGTATTGCCTTACTGAGGCCCAGAGTTATGGAGTAGGTCAATCAGAAGGTAAATCTCTGATACCATGAGCCAAAGTGAACTTTTCTTCCTCTAAGTTGTCTTTTCCAGGTCTTTTGGTCATGATGACACAAAAACAGACTAAAACACACCCACGCTCATTTGTTATCATATCGTCTGTGGCAGAGTTATGTACCAAATGCACAAATTAGATCTTATCAAAATCCTACTTCAGAAAGGGACTCTCCTTTTCTGTCAGCACAGTGCTCTCATTTTTAAAGTCAACGTGCAGGTCCTATTGCTACCTCTACCTCTTCTCTTTTTTCCTTCCTATACAATCAATATTTTAGGCAGTATGAAAAGCATCAATTATCTTAATATTTAATGCCACACCAGAAAAATCTTCTGAGCCCAAAAACCTGTATTAGATGTATATTCTGTGTTCTTCCATGGAAACTTATATTTCCCTTAACCTAGCACCTGCTGGGATTGCTCTGCAGTGTCATCTACTTGCCCAAATACTCTGCAATCAATAACATACTCTTAAATGCTACCACATTTATCAGCACCAAATTCAGCACTTGGCATATAGTAGGGATTCAGAAATATTTAATGATGTGGGTAAAAAAATGTAGAAGCTGTTCACATGCTAAGGAAGGAGAGGAAAAAAAATCTGTCATATCAAGATATGAAGTTTAATGTGGAAAATTACAAAGAGAACAACAAAATTAGAAGCAGATAAGACCCAAGGATGGTGGAAGAAATATACATTTTTATTGGTACATTAACTAAGTTTGAGTAAAATAAACGCTATTGGAAATAATAATGTAATAACTAGACATATGATATGCAAGAACCAAGAAACAGTTGCATAGGTGCATTTGACTCTATTTAGTCCATTATCAAAAGCATGTTGACACTTTCATTTCATTTCATCTTCTTAATGATTCTCATGTACTTAATTTGATTATTTAGATATGCATTTTGATTAATTTTTAGTGTTTCTAATAATTACTTACATTGAATCTTACTGTTTGGAAAATGTGAAAGTATCGGTTATTATAAAAATGGTCAACATTGTATTAACTACTGAACTTGCTTTCTTAGTCCAATCTCTACCACCAGAGTCTTGAGTTTACCTGGAGTATAAGTGAATGGAAGGGGTCAAAGACAAGAAATGCAGACAGGAAATTAATGTTTTCATTCATTATTATTCAATATCTGGACTTCCCAAAATAACATGGAAATTCAGGCTTACTTTATTCTTCAAGTAAATCATAAATTAATAGTGCCAAAATTTGTATTTGTATGTTCTGTACAAATTTCATCCACACAATTACTTAAGTGGTTTTGTTAGCATTAATTCTGTGGGGATCCTTGCTATTATAGCTTAAAAAGCAAAGCAAAGCAAAACAAAGCTACATTTCAACTGATAGATATATGTTTCTTTCAACCATTACCAGGAAGGAAAATGTTAGTCAAGTATTACTAAAAAACATAAAATATTTACAAATTAGAGAATCTTGAGGCTTTCAAAGGTGAGTGCAAGCAAAATAGAAGGATCAACCATGTTCAGATGAATACTAGTGAACTCAGACGTATTCTGATCCATAGTGTCAAATGCCAAAGTTGACCTGTTCTCTTAATTCTGACAAAGTTGCCCGTTCCTATAAAGAAGGCTTAGCCAAAGAATGTTTGAATCAGTTAGAAAAAAACACTTTCCTTTTAGTCTCACCCAGCATATCCACAGGAAGGTTTGCCAGCATTCTCTTCCTAGTTATAACCTTACAGCATTTGTTTCCAAAGGCAAATAAATGTGGAATATTGTGTGATTCACATGAACAACTTGCCTTACTCTGAGAAAGGAAAGGCCCCCTACTGTTCTTAATGGTTATGTGAGGGGACAAACCGTGTCTGAACTGTTTGAATGCATATCCCCTTACTTCTGCCTGGTGGGATCCACAGTCACCCACTAGGCAGGGTTAGCTAATGACTGAAATGAAATCCAGTCATTTAAGGAAATCTCAAAGGCTTCCTGGGGATAGGCTGGAAAGATGTCACTAGGAGAAGGCCTGCACTTGATGCCTTCGCAGTGTTTATGGAACCTATAGCACAATGGAGCATGATTAATGAGGCTCTTCAAACTCTGACTTAGGTTAGGTCTTCGTCCTTGTCATGTCTACAGATCAGCCTTTATCACCCCCATGTCAGCATAAATGTAAACCAGAACCTAGTGTTTCCGAGAGGAGTTGCCCTAGCCTTCATCCTCAAGTAAACTAAGGGGTCAAAGAGGACATGTTCTCATTTTTAAATGACAGTGAAACCTTTGCTTCATGAAATGCTTTTCCCTTAAACACTTTTACATGTGTTATTTTATCCTGTAGTTACAAAATGATATAAAGCAAGTTTGCAAGAAATTATTGTCACCTTGTGATAGATGAGACATCTGGGCCATAAGGTCATTAAGTAAGTTTCCTAAATACCTACCTGGTTGGGAACATATTCGATACTGAAACCCCATCTAATTCTAATTGAAATAGATGGTGACACCCTCTTGTACCTGAACACATCCTATAAGGCATTAGTGAAAGAATCCAGCCAATTGACAGATTTTCTCAAAATCGTCAACTCTAGTTTCTACTCTTTCTCTGAAGTCTGGGGGTAATGTGAAAAGTGAAATTAAAATGTGAATTGTACTCATAGTGAAATACTTTTCCTTGTTTCAATCTAAGAAGTAGATCTCAAAAGCTTCAGAATTGTGCTTTTCTGCCCATTCCAAGCTCAGGCCTTGTTAATTGTGCTCACCCTCATCTCTCTTCTATCCGGGATACTGTGAATGGGTGACAGATCCATTGGATAATCACAGGTCAACATCCTTTATTCTATCCACAGTTTTCTGACACCTGAAAAACAGTCTTTTTGGTTGTAAAAGGGCCATTAAAAAGCATACAAACTCGATTTTACTGCATCTAGTGGGCAACTTCCGTTTGAGAAATATGAACACAGGATACCAACCAGGGCCTGTTTTTAGCTAACTACATCATTTGTCCTGTGCCTCTTCATATGAGGACTATAAATATGTGCCTTGGATCCTTTTATATTATTGAAAGTAGATGTAAATTATTCTTCCTGGACATTTTCATCAGCATCACTGAGCAAAGCATGACAGTGACAGTTACCCAAATGTAAGAGAGATGACATACCCTTATTCAATTTTCTTCTTTTTTCTTTTTTTTTTTGTGGTAAAAAAATTTCAGGTCATCCTCCTGGTAAAATAACATATTTATCTGCTCCTGGCCTTGTAAGGAAACCCAGAAAAACGCCAATGGTGATTTTGCTTATTTATTTTCTAGTTGCTCATAGCTCTGGAGCTGTCGTCATTTGAGTTAAAGAAAAACCCTTGATCTGAGCTGCTTGATGGATGAGATCTTGTCTTTATTTTTGCCTCCTTTGTCAATTGATTCTACACTTGAATTTCTTCTTAACCCATCTTATTTTTTCCCCTTTTGCCAGAAAAAAAGAAAAATTGGACATTCTCACAAATTGATATGTATATTGTTCTAACTGGAAAGTAAAAAAGAAGATACCTGGTTATTGAACATCTGAAGCAAATACACGGTTCTCTTGATATGTAAAATAATTCACAATTCTATTATCAACAATATATTTTTATTAATAAACAGCCAAACAACTCAAACAATCTCACTTTGAGCCATAGTATATGATTATTCGATAGGTTGTAAAAATAGGAGACATTTTTGGCTCAGTTGTCTGGTGAGTAGAGAATTTAATGCAAAACCAAAAGATTTGTTTTCTCTTGTGGATTCAAAACATTTTGAAAATGTTGCTTAAAAGAAAATAAAGTGAAAAGCATAAGTCATTTTGCATTTTACTTATTTTACCTCTAAATTTTACAGAACAAATAACTGCACTTAATCAAATTAAACTTTACCTGCTGTTTAGAAGAACCAGAAAAACACAGGAGGAATTGTTTAGAGTCTCATATTAGTTTGCTTTTCCTAATAATAAACTCCATATCCCTTATTTACTCCTCCTAAGATAATTCAGATATTATTTATTGTGATAGACGGGAACTACTAAGGATTTTATAAAGATTAGATATTCATTGATACATGTATCTTCCTTCTTCACTTTTTGAAAAATAATTCTATTTAGACATATTTTGTGTGTCATATAATTTACTCTTTCAGAGTGTTTGGCTTAATGATTTTTTTGGGGGGGTTTTACTAAATTATGCGTCCATCACTGAGAATCACTTTTGGAATATTTTTATCCTAGCATTATGATCCTTCATACACATTTTCTGGTAATTCACATTCCCTCTTTCCCTCCATTTCCCCTCACCTAGCAACTAGTAATATGCTCTCTGCCATCAGAGTTTTATCTTTTCTGCATATTTATGCAAATTGAATCACATAATTTAATTTGGTCTCTTGTGTACAGCTTCATGAATGTTGTTACACGTGTTTATAATTTGTTCCTTTTTATTGCCAAATGTTATTTTTTTTAATTATATGGATATTTTGCCTATTATTCACCAGTTGATAGACATTTAGGTTGCTGCCAGTTTTTGAGAATCATAAATGATGCCACTAAGAACACCTGTGTGAAAGTGTTTGCATGGACAAGTTTTCATTTCTTTCAGTTTGATCTTTCAGAGTGGAACTGCTCAACCAAATAGTAAGTTTATGCTCAAATTTTGAAGACACCATTGTTCAAACCATTCTCCAAGGTGGCTTTGCTATTGTACATTTTCATCCATAATATACAAGCTTCCAATTTCTCTACTTTTTTGACAACACTTGTTACTCTCCTTTTTTTTTAATTTTAATTTTAATTTGTTACGTATGACAACAGGATGCATTACAATTCATATTTCACATAAGAACCCAATTTTTCATATTTCTGGTTGTACACAGAAGTAGTACTCTCTGTCTTTTTGATTACAGTCACTCTAGTGGGTGTGATGTGGCATCTCATTGTGGTCTTGGTTTGCATTTCCCTGATGACACTGAGAACTCCTTCAGTCTTAGAGGGCTCAGTTCCATAATTTTGAAAGCAATCTGTATAAGATGGACATATTAGGAAGATGTGGTATTTTAGGGAAATCTGACTTTTATTTCAGAGATAATTAGAAAAAAAAATTAGAGTATCTTTGGTTTTATCAATAATAATAAGAACAACTATTCCTTTCCATGGGATAATAACATTTATATCAAGGGAATGGACCAAACTCTACACAGTGTTCTCAAGATCTATCATCTTTACTTGCTGCCTCACTGTCTCTGTGACTACACAGCTTGTTACCTTGTCATGGTGAATGGTGGTGGGAAGCTCTTAGATAGTATAATTCATGTAAGGATGCTCTAAGGGACACAGACTCTGCAAATGAAATTGTTTTACTGTCCACTGCTTGATTTTTTACCCAATCTGACCTATACTCCTTATTTTTGTGTCTCTTACATCTTATAAAAAAAACCTAATCTTAACACTATACCATTTATAAAAAGCACTGAAGGATAAGGAAAGATGTATCCCACTGTATAAAATGAAAATGGATCCTTAGAAGGAAAAATAAATAAATAATTTAAAAACAGAACAATCCTGTCCGTTTTTATAGTTTGATGTTGGGTTTGGGATCAACTAGACATCTCTGATACCCACCAGAAGTGAGAAGGATTTTCTGAAATCAAGCTCACAAAGATTTCTTCAATAAGGAGAGCCCCCAGGGCTTTGCCAACCTACAAAATAACCTAGAGATCCACATTTTTTCTTCAGTGCCCAGGAAGGAGAATTTAATTCCTTCCCCTGTACCATGGATAAAGAACAAACCTCAAATACTATTAAACTCACATATACTCATACTAAATTATTTCCTGTTCTGTTTACAGAATATTTTATTCATGGAAATTTTTAAAGTTAATAAACAGAGACAGAAGAGACTATGTATCTATCTATCTATCTATCTATCTATCTATCTATCTATCATCTATCTATCTATCATCTATCTATCTATCTATCTATCTATCTGAGGATAGTAGGGATTGAACTTAGGGGCATTCTACCATTGAGCCACATCCCCAGCCCTATTTTGTATTTTATTTAGAGACAGGGTCTCATTGAATTTCTTAGGGCCTCACCAAATTGCTGAGTCTGGCTTTGAACTCACGATCTTCCTGCCTCAGCCTCCAGAGCTGCTGGGATTACAGGTGTGTGCCACCATGAGACATTATCTTTGATAAACCTTTTTTTAATATTAAGTTTTTGTGTTAATTTTATCTTTCAAAAATGTTTTAAGTGAAGAAAGGAAAACATGAAAGCCAAGTTGTTTCAACTGAGTAAGTAAATAAGAATGACTAAATCCTGAAAATTCAGACACTATGATAATTGAAGAATAAAATCAAGAAGCAAACTAAAAGAACCACTTGAAAAACTTCAGTGACTTCCACTAGCTAAGAAGAGGAAGCATGAAAGAAAATTGGCCAAGCAATTTCTTAGTGACTTTTTAATAATATAGGGAAAGATAAGCTGATAATTTCCTGGATTGAGGAAGTTTATTTCTCAGGTCCAAACTTGGAAGCAAAGATGATACCTGAAGCTATTGTGCAGAGAGACTTTATGGGAACTAAGCAGTTCTCTAACTTTGAAGTCTGGAGAGATTATGCGGGAGAAGGTCAAGATATAGCAACATAAGTAAAACCCATGGAGTGACTTAAGGTCACACAGAGTAAAATCTATCTCTTATTAAATTATGTTCTGCAAAACACAATAGTTGTATAATGACAGAGTTTTCTTGTTTTGTGATTTGAAATACTTTACCTTCCTTAATTTCTACATATCTACCCCGAACAAGGGTCTTGGTTTTACTTTTCTCATTTGTTAGGGTGACTGAGGTTCAGGGGCATTAAGTGATTTCCTAACAAAGTGATGGAGACTTGAAGTAAGATCTTCCAAGTAAAAGTTCAGAGTTCTTTGTAATGCACAAATCTCAAGGGAAGGTAGTTGTTCTCCAAATAAGTCAGTCTTTTCTTCCAGGGCATGCAATTTATTTCTGAAGCATGTGAATATACAGGGGAGAAAAAATATTTATCAGTTTTAATGCAGAATCTTATATATACATTCAATTAAATGTTTTCTCAGATTAAAATATCCTCTCTTCATCAGAATGATAGTTCAATACAGAAAATTCAGTAACATTTTCTATAAGAGCAGCACAGAGCATTGAACAAGCCCCCCTGGGTAGATCATTCATCTTTTTTAATACTTTTTTTTTTTTAAAGGAGTTTCCTCAGTTTTTCCACCCACTACACTTGGAGAATGTTTGCATCAAGTTTTCTTTTTTTTCCCAAGCTTCCCTTCTGAACCGAGAGCAACTGCTTAACAAATGGCAGGTTTATGTAAGAGGAAATCTCCATGGTTTAACGTGCTTTTGTTTCCTGTCAGTATGTACCTTCTGTTTTTGTTCACGCATAATCATCTTGTAACTTGCACAGAAAGGCAAAGAAACTGAGGCTTGGGGAAATGAAGCAATTGCTTACATACTGATTTTCCAATTCTTGGCCTAAAGAATTTTCCATGAGACAGGAGACCCCAGTAGCTGGGGCTGCTGTATGCAGAAGACCAGATATAAAAATAATACCTCCCAGTCCCCTGTAAAATCAGTAAATTGTCAAAAGAACCTCATCATCACTTGAATGAGGCCTTCTCTCTAGAGAGAACTTGTTTCATGTCACTATAGTCCTTTTGAACATAACAAAATTATTGTATTTCCATAGCGAGCATACAATTATTTGTGTCTTCACCAAACAGAGTTTTAACAGGGTAGCGACTGAATCCATTCATCAAATTTCTGCTGCATGTTTTGGATTTTCTAAAAATGTGGTTGGGTGATGGATGAACCATAAACTGTAGCTTGGCATTTCCAAATCAGAATGGTATGATTCCAAAGTCCCAGATTCAGGCGAATCAGGCCACGCTCACAAAAGGATGGCATAGATTAGGAGTACTTTCTACTCCTTGAAGAGAGGAAAAGTTGGGCTAGGACAGTAGCTCAGTGGTAGAGTACTTGCCTAGCATGTGTGAGGTATTGGGTTTGATTTTCAGTACCACATAAAAAAAAGAGAAGAAAAGCTAATTTTCTAAACTGTATTAGCCAAGGATTTCCTTTCAGTGGTCCTCATCTTAGAAGAAAGAATACATTCCTCTCTACCTGCCAGAGAAGCTTGTTTGTGAAATCAATGATCATACTTTAAGCTTCTACCAGATGAAAAGTGTTGTACTGGACACTAGGAAAATACAAAAGTGAAATAAACTCAATTATTTAAGAAGACATTAAGATCTAGCTAAGAGATGAACATGTGGAGAGCAAATACCACTTTAAGAGAAAACGGAATCAGCAGTATATTAGTGGAAAATGTGAAAGGCAGAGAGGGATGGGAGGGGATGGATGTCATTTGTGCCCATGGAAGTTGAAATTTTGAACCAACCAAAGCTATGGCAATGGGTTAGGAAAAAGAAGCAGCCGTTTCTAAAGGCATCAATAGGATTTGGACAATGCCTGGATTTGAAAATTGTAAAACAGATTAGTTGAAAATGGTTTCAACGTAAGTAACCAGAGGAGACCGTTCAGTGATTTCCTTAGAATTTACTAAATTCTAAATAGGAAATTTTTTTTTCTGAGAGATTTTTGCTGAAAGAATTTTATATCTGGTATGTTTACCAGTCATGTAGGTGCTTATTTTGCTATTTAGAAATCCGAAATTCATGAGAGTGGACTGAATTTAGTGGCTCATTTCCAGAGAATCCAAAGAATTGTGTGGCCAGGGTAGATGGCTTCACAGCAGAAAAACCTGGTGCAGAATGCCTTCAAGAGTGTTGACATCACCTGTGACCCAAGACTGCGTGTGATGAGTAGGACCCCGCCCCTACTGTTCTCCCATCAAGGCCCATGACTAGACACTATTCATGAGAGAATGACAAACCCAAGCCGAGAGATGTTCTGTGAAAGTACCTGAGCATAACTTCTCAAAATTCTCAGGGTCATAAAAGACATAATGCGAAGATGAAGGAACTATCTCAGAGCACAGGAGATGTGATGACTAAAGGAAATATGGAGTCCTTAATGGGATTCTGAACAGGAAAAGGATATCAAAGGAAAAATGGTGAAAAAAAACCAGAGCTTAGTAGCAATGCACCAATGTTGGTTTCTTAGATTGGTGTAATTTGCCTATGTTTTGAAGACTGGGACTAAGTGATACAATAATAATAACATTAACAATAGCTCATGACATTTATTTTTTCTTTTTTGGTACCAGGGATTGAACCTGAGGGAACTCAGTCACGGAGCCATATCCCCAGCCCTTTTTTATATTTTATTTAGAGACAGGGTCTTGCTAAATTGCTTAGGGCCTCACCAAATTGCTGAGCCTAGTCTTGAACTTGGGATCCTCCTGCCTCAGCCTTCAGAGCCACTGGGATTACAGGCGTGTGCCACTATGCCCTGCAGCACATGACATTTCTAAAGTATTTTCACCTGTGCTGGCTCACTCTGGGATAATGTTATGAGGTTGATAGGACAGGGATAGTCAATGTTCATTTGTAAATGAAGAAGCAGAGGCTCAGAACTGGACACACAGAAGATCAAAACTGTCACTGCCTGGAGTTTCAACCATGGTTTTAGAAGACAGATACTGTGTTATTTTTGCTTTTGTCAAGTATTAAGAAGACAGGTCATTGAAGATGTGTGTGTATATATAGGGAATGACACAAGAAACACTTGAGGGAAGGTAAAGACTTTGAGGTGGCAATAAGATTTCTACTGAAACGAAATCTCTATTAAGGACTGAATTCTTCAGGATAAGTAATGAGATATCCTTCTGTTTTTGTTTTCTTTTTTAATCTCCCAGATTGTCATTTGTTTCTCTTCCATCTCCCTATCATTATGTATCAGTGATATTTTATCAATAAAAATAACATAATTATCACAATTTTGAGTTGGCAAAATTATTACACTTTAGATCCCCTGAATCACATTCCCTATTATTTTGCTTCTTCTAGTCACATTGCCATATGTTGTTAAAGCTGACTCAGGTCAGATGAATAAAATTTTTTTACAATGGTTCTCTTCACAAATTTGATGTGATCTTTTTTCACTACTTATCTTTCTTTGTCCTGATTACCACATCTGCACCAATAGCCTCTTGTAGGGAGAACACAGTCATAACATTGTTTGCTTATGATTTAGAAACAGCAGTAATTGCAAATACAATATCTGTACTTCTAAAACCATCCCCTCCCCCCTTCTCCAGCTCATTCATTTTTCAGCAGCAAAAGTGAGAAAGTAAAAGCTGTAAAGAGTTCCATCTTGCTTTCAAACAAAAATTTGTTTTTAAAGGGGAAATCATCATAAGGCCCTCACAGATCAACATTTAAAAGGAAGGACATCATGCAGGCTCTTATATACACTTACATAGGAAAATGGATGTTTAAAAGCTGGCAGATGTGTATATGTCCTAAAAGGCGGACTTTCTAGTTGATTCTGGAGCCCAAGGAGCTATCCCTATGCTTTGCTGCCACCTTGGCTAACTAGAAGGATTTACAACGGAATTCTCCACTGTAAGGGCTGGAAGCGGCTCGCACTGCCTCACCGGGCTGGCAGAGCTCAGAGAGGCATTTGAAGTGGTTATTACTATTTCCCCTGGCTTGGGTATGTTGCAGAGAGAAATTAGAACATCTATCCAGTGGAAAAGCACTCTGTCACTTTTGAAATAACTCAGTTTCAGCACGATCCACGATTACTCTCTGAAGACTTTTTAAAAGGCATCTTCCTTAGTCCAGAACGGAAACTCAGAAGGAGGTGATGTCCAAATGCGGATCTGAGGTTGCTCCCTGAGGTCCTGGCTCATTTGGGTGTGACGGTGACCGGAGCAGCGTTGTGCCAACATTTTTTTCTTGTCTGTTCGCATTCTGTCTTCAAGAGAAGACTGGCCTCCAACTCCGCTGAATTTCTTGAGCTGAGAACACTTAGTCAAAGCTGTTTATTGAATGCAAGGCAGAGGTATATTCTCTGTTTCACCTCTTCCAAAGCAGCTGGGAAAATATTGCGCTCAAAATCTTGGCGCTTAACACTGACCTGCTCTTTCAGTGCTGGCTGAGACCTTGATAATTTTTTTTTGCATCGTCATTCTTGTTTTTATTTCCCCTATTTGTTTCTTTCTAAGGCTAACTTCTGTCTCTGTGTCTATTCCTTCCCTTCTCCCCCTTTCTTTTTCTCTCTAATCTCCTTCCTTCCTTCATTCCCATTTCCCCATTAACTAATCAATCTCCTTCATCTCTTCCTCACAATCTTCTGGTGTCTTAATCCTCGTTATTTGAGTATGTCTTCATTATTGAGTATTTGTCATTTGTCTTACTCCAGCTCTAGATGGGTGGGAGGCAGCATTCCTTGAGGGTTCATTTAAATTTGGCCAGAGTGTCTCGCACACGCAATACAGTTAGGAGCTAGAGTTAGAATCAGCGACGAGTTCCAAATCTTCAAAGCTCAGCTAGTGAAGGAAATAATACGAGGGGCGGGGAACAGAAGTAGAGGAATAAAACCCAACTTTGCTGGCAACTTCCATAAATCCGGTAACTGGAAGCAAAAAATAGATTCCGAGGGCTGGGTCTGGTCCGGATGAAATGCTAGGGCTCCTTCCCATCCCTGAGTCTGGCGCTGGAAGCCCGTCACTGGCGTCTTGCCACGCGAGTGCCCCTAGACAGCAACACACCCACTGGAAACGCACGTGAACAAAGCTCTCGCCCTGGGAGCCGCCGCCTGCGGTTTCCTAGTCCATTCCAGCTTCTCCCGGGAGTGCAGGGCGCACACAGGGTTAAGTTAGTCCCCTCCCTGGTAGGAGGCAGAGCTGGGGGAGGGGAAAAGAAGCCTACAGTCTCTGGCTGCGTATCTTGTAGTTAGTTGTACGTTCAAAACCTGTCGCCTTCACTTGTGAGTTGGGCATCATCCATTGTCATCTCGGAGGAACTAGCGCTCGGAGGTAACAATCGTGGTGCTCGCAACCTTCGCGCCGAGGCGCTGAGCTTCCCCCGCTGGGGGTGCGCTTCTGGTCCTTCCACCCGGGAGTTTAGCGGCGGGGAGGTGGCACCTCCTCGCCCGCGACAGTGTCCACCGAGCCCCAGGACCAGGGTGGCAGTTCTCAACAATGGGCAGAAGGGACCTCGGCGGCGACCCCTAAAACAATACCATGCCCCGGGAGCCCTGCTGCTGCCGCGCCAGCTTCTTCCCTTTCCACCTCCCTGACCCTGTCGGATTCGGATGAGCCCACTGGGAGGAGACTCGGCCGCCAGGTAAAGAGACTGCGGTGCCAGGTGAAGTTTCTAATAGCCGCCCTAGCAGCCGCGAAGCGGGCGTCACGCTCTTTGGGGGAAGATATATTTATTTTTTAACTGGGGAGGGAGTCACCCTGATGGGATATTCTAGACTTTTTCCTTTACCTGGAGAGAAATTAGGCTCCCGACTTTAGGGACGTCTATCTGCAGGTCCAATCCACCTTCTTTAAGGAGTTTTGTAATGGCTCAGGGTCAAAAAGCAAAAATGATTGCCTGCTGGATGTATAGGTCTTAAATGAGGATTGCCAGACCCTTAAGCCTGCTGGAGTACAGCCTCCCATTTCGTCAGAAAGAATCTCTTAACTTCCACGATTAACAACCTCCTTTTCCATCTACTTTTAATGCTACCAGCGTTATTATCAAGTGGTTATATCTAAAGCCACCAGCCCGCTCCATTCCCTCAATCCAAGATCCTTTAGCCGCTAAGACGCAGCGGATACTAATTCGTTTTCTTTTCATTTGGGGAGAGGGGCTGCTTTTCCCCAAACCGAGTCTATCCTGAGCCCTTTTGGTTCTCTGGGGCTGGCGGTCACTCAGCTGGGGCCACTGCGCCTTCCTGAAGCGAAAGAAAGGGTGGCGAAGACTCCAGGCACAAGAATAGCTGAACTGTGATCGCGTTCTGGCGCCGCTTGCGTTGGACACAGAGATGGGGTGGGTAACGCCCCCAGGCGCTGAATGCAGGGACCTGAAGACCGATAGAGTGGCTGAAGCAAGGCCTAGCAAGCTGCCACCGGGTCGCTGCTAGAGCCCCAACCTCCTGGAAAGATCCTTCCGCCGCGCTGACCAGTCCAGTGCTCTCCCCTGCTCTTTCAGAGTCGGCATGGTCACTTCTCTTTCTTTGATAATTAGGCCCAAGATCAAGGTGCCGAGTTGAGACCCAGGCACTAAAGAGGATAAGGGAGCCCTCTGGGGAACAGGGTGACTGGAGCGGATTGAATCCACACTTGACTCCTGGAAAACTCCTGGAGCAGGTGAAACAGTTGCCGGTGGAGACTGAAGCCACCGCTGCTGTGGTCTCTGGCGCTTTGCTCCAGGAACCTCCCAGCAAGATGGCATTTACTGTTTCTCTGTGATTAGCTCCACCATCCTCTCCCCTTCCTCCCCTGGATAATTATTAGTTACACTCTGGGAGTTTGGGTAGAGGACAGGCTATGCATATCTAAGTTCAAGCGTTTTCTAGCCACCTTTGCATGATACAACAGAACAGCGACAGGCGCTCAAGCTTTCGAGTAGTGTGTATGAGTGTGTGTGCACGTGTGAGCGCGTGTGTCAACGTGTGCCTGGGTGGGTCCATGCGTGGCTTAGGAGACAAATCTGGCGTTTCTCCAAGTCGTCTTAACCTTACTTAGGCTTTCAAACACATAAAGGCAGTAGACACAACAGGGATGCGAAGGAAATAAAAACAATCGGAGAAGGGGTGCCAAGTGACTCAGGCTTTGAACTGAAGACAGGGAGTGCGGTCTCGCCTGGGCGCGTCCGGAAATCATCTCCAGCCGGTTACAGGCACCGCCCCCGTCCTACTCCAGAGCCCACGGAGCTAAGAGGATCCCTAGAGTGTTGGTCCGGGGTTAAACTTGCGGATTGCATCTCCCTTGGCCTCACTGACAGCGCGTCTAGGCGCAGCCCAGCGCTTGGCGCGGGCTCGTTCTCCCTCTTCTGTTCAGATTCAGCCTCTCTCCGGACTTGTTAAAACATGACAGCAACTTACTGGAGGCAGGAAGAGCAGCAATGAAACGAAGAGCAAACCAGATCCCGTCCCCTGTTCCGCACCTCGCAAAGAAAAAGACATACCCCTCGGTTTTCTCAGATTATTCTTTACTTACTCTTTGCAAAGAGATTGAGAATTGGAAATGCTATTTATATACAAATTAGGTTTCTTTTGCTGTCCAGTCTGTCTCTAAAGTCTTTGAGGCTGAATTTTGGCTGTCCACTGAAATCTGTGGGGAAATTGACCCACTCCCACCCCACCAGCTGCAGCCAGGGTAATACGAGAAAGTAGAGGTGTTTAAAATGGTCATATCAAACTCTAGTTTATTCCCCAATTAAAGTTTAAAAAGGTCCGGAATGAAGGAACCTGTAATGGGGTGGAGATGGGGGTGGGGCAAATCATCAAGGTTGCCTGCATTTGAAATAACGCCATTTTGGTTCAGAGGCTTGCTATATTTTTACCCTCAAATCTCAGGTTTCGATCCTTTCTCGGAATCAAAGTAATAGATCCTCTCTCCTGGAAGTACAGCATTAGGCGACTTGGGGGAAATCGCCTTTCAGGGTTCAGACGCTGGAAATATTTCTAAAAACTGTGGGTAGGGAGGGCATGTGCATCGTAGAAAACCCAGAGGCAGCGTGCAGGGTCAAGGTGGTATCCGCGGGGTTAGCCCCAATGCTCTGGAACTCTCTCCAGGAAGGAGAGGGTTAAAATTCGAGTCAGACTTTGCCTCTTGGAAAGCTTTGGGTAGCAGCCGCTCCTCCCCAGCATTCTTTAAACCAGAAAAGTGGGAGGGACTCCGCGAGAGAGGAAGAGAAAGGGAGGGAGTGAAAGAGGGCTTTAGGAGGGGACAGCGCGCCAGAGCGCGAGGGACGGAGGGAGAGGAGGAGCGCGGGAGCCGCGGAGGCGATCCCGCGAATTCATTACTGTAAACATCTCCCGGGGGTGTCAGCAGGGGTGGGGGTGGAGGCCTCAGCGCCTACATTAGCCAGACCGCCTCAGATTGAGGCAGCAGTTTGGTCAGAGCAGCCTCCACATCCGCGCTGGGCGGGCGCAGCACTTGGAGCGAGCCCCGCGCCCGCCCCCGCGCAGATCCGCTCGCAGTTCCGCGGAGTCCGCACACACGCGTCGGAGGAGCGCCCGCCTGGCTCTTCCGCCGACCCCCGGGGTTCTCGGTCTCCCAGGAGTCCGGGTGCCTCCTGGCCGTTTTCCACCGCTTTCACCGCCCGCCCTACTTTTTTCGGGGTTCCTTGGCTTAGCCGAGGCAGTGAGAAGGAAGGCAGAGGAGGAGAGGAGGCGGGAGCCAGGGCGGCCCGAGCCGAGAGAAAGTGGCATGCCCGAGCCCTGGAGGCGGAGGTGGCGGAGGACGGGGGAAGACGATGCCGCGCATCCGTAGGGGAAGTAGGCGAGAGCGAGCGAGGCGAGTGGGGCGCCCGGGCGCCTACAGGCTGCGGGGAGGCGCGCATCGCTCTGAGGCTCCGGCCTCCGCTCCCCCGTGCCCCGACGCTGCAGGCGACAGGGCTCGGCTCCAGCAGCCTCCGCCGTCGCCGCCGCCGCCACCCGGAGGACTAAGCAAAAGTTTGGATCTTGGGGAGGGCGCAGCGCTGAGCGGGATTACCACCAGGGTTGGAAGGAGACCTCGAGAACCTTCGCAGGTAAAGCATTTCCCCAGCCTTCTCTTTCTGTACCCCTCTGCTTTCCCTCAGACCCTTTCCTAGCGCTCGCCAGGTTTGGGTCAAAGTGAGAGGGAGATGAAGTTCAAGATGCCGGGGATGGGTACCTAGCGCTAGGATCTTACATGTGCCCGATGGGCAGCTGTGCCAGGCGCAAATGCCCCTGGGAGTGAATGATAACCCTCAGCCCCAGATGGTGTCTCATCTTGTATGGCTCTTTGGAAATCTGGAAAGTGAATCCAGGGGCTTTTAGTATTCCTCAATCCAGGGAAATGATTGATGGATTTCACTTACCCCGACCCGCTCTCCCTCTCACCCCTATTTAGCATCTTTAAAAAAAGAAAGAAAGAAAGAAATTCAAGCCCACTCTAATTTGCCTGCTTGGTTTTGCTTGCTCAGAACAACCAATATGGGGAGGTGTGTGCAAATTGACTGCAAAGAGGCAAAAAATCTTTCCCTTTTGACATCCCTGGAGTCCTCCCCTCTTCCATTCACCTTCTGGCGTCATATAATAGGAACTTTAGAACTCACATTTTCATTGAGGGGGCTAAGATGAAATGGGTTAGCTTTTGGAAATGTGAATTTTCAGTATGTGTGTGTGTGTGTGTGTGTGTGTGTGTGTATGCTGTCTGTCTGTCTCTCTGTCTTAGAGGGAGAGGGTTCCTGGTTGCAGAGCGGCCAGTTTCCCCCACTCCCCTCTTAATGGCCTGACGCACGATGGTGCCAGGGAATTGAGTGGCCGCGTGGGTGCACTGAGGCTGTGGGCCCAAGAGAAGGTAGTCATGTCTCTGGAACAGTGGCTGGCCTTACTTAAGCTGAGAAAATAGCTGCCATTCATTTTCAGAGCCAAAAGATTCCAGCTCCAACTTCTCAATGCCTACTTCAAACCCCCCATAGAGTTTTGAGTTGGAAAGCACCTCAACGTTTGCTGCTGCTATCGTCTTTATTATGATGATCATTATTAATTCACCTGGAAACTCATCATGCTTTCTCCTTTGAATGGAAAACAGTCTCTACGAGCTTTTGATTAATTTTAATGGAGGGAATCTCATGTAAAGCTTACTGTAAGCTAATCAAGTAAGTGCAAGGCACAAATCCGTGTAAATGCAGGAGTGCAAGGTGCTGATTAGATTTCTTTACATGCTGCATTTGCTATGCAAAGCCTCTTCTAAATGGGAGCTATTGCTCCCCATTCAGCTGGGAGGCTCTTTAATCACACAGGGTTTCAGGGAGCTTTGGAGCATGTCCACTGCTTACAGGCTTATTGCTAAATTTATTATGTCTAACTTCCCCCAGCCAAAAGCTAATATGAAGGCTAGCTCCCATATCGTGACTTAGATTGTCTATAGACTTAACTGGTATGACCTTATTAAATCTCTAGTGAAAGGATCCCCCAAACATTTGAGGTAAATAGAATGTAGGTTGGCATCTGTCCAGGGATATATTTAGTTGTTGTATGAATGTAAAAATTTAGGTCAGTGTCTGAAATGTTAGAACTGGATTATTATTATTATTTCAATCTCTAAGCAACATGTGCCAGATAGGGATGATCGGCAGGTTACCATATTGCAAGAGAATCAATGTTTGGATGATAAATATACATGCCAAGAAAAGTTGCTTTTTCCCACAAAATATTATTACTCCGAAAAACACAACTTCTCTTCCAGCTCTCCTGGAAAACCTGTAACAAGATAGGGTTAAACTATCTAATTTTTTAATAATCACTGATGACAGTTGCAGCACCATACTATCACATTGAGTTGCAAATATCTGTGACTGGGGGAGGTTGGAAGATGGGATTTTAAACATGATTCCATGTCTCTGCCAGTAGGTATATGAAATTGTAAAAAGAATTGGACTAGGTATACTGTAACAGAACCCATTACAAACCTAGCATAGAAAGAATGCTAGTTTTAAAAAAAATTGCTGTGTCCTAGCACTTTGATAGTTTCATTGCATTTTTAGAAATTCCAGGTGATGCTTTTAACAAAAGAAAGTAGATTCCCAAATTACAACATGCTGGGATATATACCCTGGGGTCCCCAGGTTTTTCCTGTATACCAGGCTTCTTGATGTGATCTTATCCTAGTGTGACTTCAACCGGCTGGATCTAATTTGAACCCTCTCTGATGCCCTATTACATTTATATTCTGGCTTGCTGGAGAGTTTGATTTAGGATTTATACGTGTCTCCCTAAATCAACTTTATATTTTCCCAGTTTGAACCTGGGGTTTCAGGAAAGGCTCAAGTATGTCTGATTCTTGGAGCCTTATTCTGTAGAGACTCAGTGTGAGCATCTAATCTAGTTTGACTCTTCAGCTCCTTACTTTATCAGGAAGAATTGCTGCTTCTGCGATCAGCAGCTTCTGAAGTTAAAAAACTGCCAGGGTGCCAAGCGGCTTTAGGTTTTGCTCTCTGTTTAGAAGATTCAAGAAAGGTCAAGGTGATGAAATATTATTTGAATTCAGGTCACACCTTTCTGGATAATCGTCTTTTGGTATCTTTTCTTTATTTTTAATTCAAGTTCATTTTTCACTAGATTGCTTTAATAACTATGTGGTTTCTGCCACAGTGATTCAAATCCAGTCCATTAGTGACCTCTATCTGCGAGAAGTGAATACTCATTGTTTTTCTTCTTCTCTTCAGTCTGCAGATGTGGGGAGGAAACCCACGTTTCCTAGTTCTTTCTGAATGTTTCAGTTTTTCTAATGTGATTTTTCTAATACAGAGTTCAGTATAGCTAATGATATTGAGTAGCAGCAATACAAATATGATGGACTAATACGGAGTCCACTAAATGGTTATTCCATAGAGCACTGACAATATGATCAACATAAATAAAACCTTAGTGCTGTCCATTGCCAGTAAGAGGATTGTATGGCCGGGTAGACTGTTGTTTTGGGACTCACAGTGCTGCTGCATATAAGTGAAATTTTATTGTCCCTAAGTGCTTACATAACAAGGGAAACTTGAGACCAGCCCAGAACATATATGTGGTAACTAGACTTCATAGTAGCCGTATGTATGTCTTTAAATTCAGTCTGCTTCTGCTGTGAACTTGTGGTACAGATCAAGGACAAAGTAGAGTGTGAGAAGAGTATTTATAAACAGATGGTCCTTTTAAGGAGACTTTTAAAAATCGGATTCCAAATCCTGCTTTGTCTTTGGAGGGTTTTCCGATCGAATTTTCAATTCTAGTTGATTATTCTAAATGCTAGCTGAAGACAAAGTTTACTGAATTTCTAGGGTGGGCGGATACCATTATCTGACATTTTCCAGATGGTTTTTGATGTAGTGGTATTTGGGGAGATGGAATTTTTAGGAGGTTTTCTTTCTTTTCCCTTGGGCAGGTTTTTTACGCAGAAGACATTTTTAAAGACCAATTATTGTTATTATTGAAGTTAAGCAACCCTTCTAGTACCTCCGCCAACTTTCTTGCCTTTCCTGCCTGCCACAGTTCTTTGCTTTTGTGAAATTATATTTTTCTTCCAAGACTATATTGTTGGAGAGAGGAGCAGGAGTGTTGCTCCTTTCAGTAATAAGCTACCTCTAATTAAGTATCTGTTTATAGTAACGTGCACACGTACATTGCACACTTACACGCGTGCGTGCGCACATCGCACACTCACACACACAGGCATGCACTCACACACACATGCATGCGTGCGCACGTACACACACACACACACACACACACACACACACACACCCCAAAAGCCATTTTCAGACAAAAATTCTCTTCAAATTTTTAAGTATGTTCCTTTTTTAAGGGCTATGACACAAATATTGTAATAAAAATATCCTGTGTTCTGATGAATACAGAGACTTATTTCAGTCGGGTGAAACAGTAAAACACTGTATTACCAAAATAATCAGTGGTATTTTGAGTACATGGTCAAAATCTGTTAGAAACTTTATTTCCCCCCTCCTCCCTTGGTGAATTTCTCATCCACTGGTCTTTTTGGTTTTCTTTGATTCCTTCTACTGTGGCTCTTTGAAGTGATTGAAAATTAAACAGTAGCTACTTTTTAGGGAAATTCATCATGCTATGTTCAGGATTCCAGAGGAGTTAATGATGCAGAAAAAGTCCTGTAAAACATCTTTCTAAAAGAAGTCCTTCTCTTGCAGGCTTCCCACTTACTGGCCTCCCGTACCATTTGCAGTGAATTGGAACTCCATTATTTATTTATTTTTCAAATACCGCCTCTAACTTAATTTAATGTGGGATGTGTTTCTGCAAAAGTGTGTAGTGCCATGTGTCCCGATTCACCTGAACAAAGCAGTGTCATTGTTACCGATCTGCAGTAAGGGAAGGTCAAAGAAAAAAATCCTGATATAATTTGGGAAGTCAAAAGGCCACATTCATGGTTCTCAAACACTGCTCACTTATTCTGCTAATACCTAGGAAGGCCATACTTTTTCTGGCAGCTTAATGGTTAAAGATCTCAGCCCTTTTTTGAGGCATTCACAAAATAAATCTGTGGAGCTGCTAACCATTAGGTGTTCATTAGATCTGAATTTTTTTTTAACATTTTTTATTTTTTCCCTTACTTTCTTCTCAGGTTGCTTTTAAGGGAATGTGCAAGAAACTTGGAAAAAGGTCTTCTGTTCTCCTCAGTCCACAGCTCATATTGTTGTATTTCAGTTCCCTTTATTAGAGCTTTCAAGATACAGATAAAAGAATCTCCCATATGAACCTTTTAAGAACCTGAGGGCTTTGGGATTTAAACCCACTGAAAAATATCAGGTCCCAAAGTTCATAGATGCTATTAGGCCTCAGAACACTGAAACTACCTTTAAAGGGGAGTAAAAGAGCAGAAGTTCCTAAAATCAGTTCACGAATAGACTGTCCATTGAAGTCACCAGAGGTCATGTGGCTGGATGGAAAACACTGAACACATATCAGTCCTGAAATAGGTTCACATGTTGGTGTCACTCTCAGCCCCAGCTGCCTAGGAGTGTCACTTTCATGAGACTCCAGTGTCAAAACAGTCTCTGTGCTAGTTTTCTCTCCTACTTTGCTCCCACAGTTGGACTCAAATAATTAGACAGAAATAATGCAGGGAATTGTGATTCTTAACCACAACATGGGATAAAGAGAAGATGAATTGTAATTCGTGACATATATATTAGATAAAGGGGAGGTGAGAGATGAAGGCAAATAGTTTGGATAAGTATGGGCCACAGAGGTTCCAGGGAACTCTTTTTAAGACAGATTTAAAAATACTTTCATATACTCTTTATAACCCAGTGCTTATGTTTTCCACTTCTCACACAAGCAACTTCACTTATATCTTCCATTTGACTCTGTGAGTTGGTACAAGAAAGCCCTATCTGCCTGACTTCCAACTGGGTTGCTGGAGCCACAAAGAAGCTAAGGGCTATCTGACTGCACAGACTTTGATAACTAACACTTATTTTACTTTTTTATTACAAAGATATAGAGTTCTCAAGATACAGTTTTACAGTTTAGAAGTTTCATTCTTTTTTTTTTTTTTTGTACGGAAGATTGAACCCAGGAGTGCTTAACCACTGAGCCACATCCCCAGCCCTTTTTATTTTATTTTATTATTATTACTTTTTTTTTTTGAGACAAGGTCTTGCTCAGTTGCTTAGGGCCTCATAAATTGCTGAGCCTGACTTTGAATTTGGGATCCTCCTGCCTCAGCCTTCCAAGCCTCTGGAAAAAAGCTTCATTCTTTATATACTTACCCCAAAGAATCAGAGTTGGCTACTTTTATTAAAATAGTAGAAAATATTGCAATCATAGAAATGTTTAGATTTAAAAATAGTAGCATTTAACTCTTTCTCAAACATTGTATTTTATATTAGAATACAGGTTTGCCTCTTCTGAATAATTTTATGATGCAGGTATTTGACTTTTTTTTTAATTGGTTGTTCAAAACATTTCAATGCTGTTGACATATCATATTTCTTACATTTGATTCAAGCGGGTTATGAACTCCCATTTTTACCACGTATGCAGATTGTAGATTCACATTGGTGAGGAGGGAAAAATAGGAAATTGTTTTAGAGGAAAGAAAAGAAAATCTGCATTTTCATGTCAGCACATCCTTCCTTTATTCGACCTTGTATGAATTGCTTAATCTCCAGGAGACTTAATTTCCCCTTTGCAGAGTTCAACAGAGTTGTTGAGGGTCAAATAAGATTAATGTGTGTGAAAATGCCTTAGTAACAATGCAAACTCTTATTCTCAAAAGCAGGCCTCATTCAGGTTGATGGTGTTTATCATTCCGTGATTGTCTTGTGCTAAAACAGGCTCAGCTTTATCTAATTAGGATTATAACCTCAACCCAGTACTTGCCCTTCAGGAGCTTTTGTTCTTGTGGGTGGTGTTTTCCTCAATTTGTAACTTGTCTGGTGGCCCTTGGCATCATTTTTTTTTTTTTCTATTCATTCAATGCTGGGTACTCTCCTTCTGCGAGTTTGCTCTATTTTGTTGCAGGCATCCTTTCCAAGGATAAAGGGCAATTAGGGTGAGTTGAGTTCAAGGGCCAAACTTTCCTTCTTGAAGCTTTGGCTTGTTGATGGAAACCAAATTCGTCAAGGATGGATTTCATGGAGGATCTTATTTTGAATCAAACCATTAACATTCCCTGAAGCTTATTTTTCTTTTTGACCAAGTTTGAACTTTAGCCATTCAAGTTACCTTTTGTAAAAGCAGTGTCATTAGTAGAAACTATGATGATTAAAAAAAAAATTATCTTGCAAAATAAACCAGACTAGTACCAAAAGACCACCACTTTGGCAAATTTCTTTCATTTCATTTAGCAGTAAATGGAAAGATAAGATTTATTATAATTCCAACATATATGCCAAAGCTAGGCCTTATTTTGATGTTGTTACTGTCACTAAATCCTGGTAGCCCAATTCTTTACAATTTATTTCTGTGTATTTTGTTCAGTTGTATTTTTACAATTGTCAGATCTGAGACATTTTTAATTTTGAGTGTTCCAAATGTAGTCTTGCTTAACGTTGCTAATTTGCTTATATTGAAGTGTTTGTAAATGTTAGTTTTTAATTATTTTATTGTTGTTTTGTTGAAGGCTTCAGAAACACATGCACTTGTAAAATGTGAATTTATAAAATATATGATCATGATTAGATCATGATTCTTGGTCAGAATGCATGTTTACTCAGTAATTTGAAATATAAATCTGTAATTAACAGTGTTCTTTACCATTTCTGATTTGCTATTTGCCAAAGTTCTGAAGCTTGCTTTTCTTTTTCAAGTTAACTAATTTTTTTTTGTAATACGTTGTAAAGTGCATGGCCATAGAAATACATTTTAACATGGAAAATTACAGAGTTTGGTCAAATTAATCTAAGTTCCTTTTGTTCCACCAGTGTTGAATGCTATGATAATATTTTTTAAAAGACAGTGTTTCTATTACTTTGAAGAGTTCTACCCAATGAAGTGAGAAGAATCTGTAGGCAACTGTTTGGGGAAATAGTATGTGTGTATATCTTTGAAATGCACAAATCCAAGAGTTCAGTACTATGAGGAGGGACTGCTGTTTGACCCCAAACAGAGGTGCTGCTAATTTAGCCCACATCTCCTTGCTTGTCATAAAATAATGAAATAAGCCAAATTTTAATTGAAGATTTTTTCCTCTAAATAGGCTGTAGGCAATGTAAATGGAGAAAAACATGAAGTTATATCAGAAATGATACTTTTGTGTGAGGAGCCTGGTCCTCGTGTTGGAGATGTCCTTCTTGTAGAATTGGGAGCCATACACCACATGGTGAAGAGAGCTTCGGCTTTCATTGAAGAGACCATGTGTGGCACTTAGCATGCACCAGGCAGGGACTCCAGTCATGGATGACCTGGGCTAGACAGGAGAGTCTGCACATAGTGAGCAGGAGGCTGCTGAGCAGTGAGGAGACACAAAACCTAATTCCGTGGCAGTTTCATACATGATTGAAGACATCAACACTGATAGTGTGCCAGGAATTCACAGGATTAGTGCAAAGAACTCTGCCTTTGAAGAGGGATCCTCCAGGTTCCAGTGCTAGCTGGAAGTCTATTTCATTTTATAAACAGGACCCCCAATTTAAATGTCTCTTAGTCTTTGCCATTTCAAATAGAAAGTAGGCATGGCTGGGGCTGTAGCTCAGCAGTAGAGCGCTGGCTTGGCATGCATGAGGTAGGGGAGGATGGAAACAAGGCTCCTCTCAGGAGGGGATTCAGAAAGCGAGGTCAGCAAGGATCTGCCTAACTTGGACTTTTTTGTTCCCTGAAAGCACAATTGTTGTTAATTAAGAGGTTTGTCCCCATGCACTATAACTCGCAGAAATGTACCTAATGCTGATGACCAGTGCCTGAAGCCTGCAAGGAGTCCTATGTCTAGACTGGGACTCAGAGCATAGTGAGCTGTGGTTATGACGTCTCTGCCAAAGTACAAAGATGTTTATCAAAGTGAATTTTAAACACCTTGCCTCACACAATTCACTTGGCAGAGTCATGAGGATATTTTATTGTAGATTAATGCATAAATTATTGTTACGCTTACTTAACACTTATTCTGTCCTTACAGAATGATTGTACCTTGCTTGGGTAATGATAGACGATAGAGTTGGAATGATGCGACTGGGTATTCCATCAGCCCAGTGTGGAAGTATTTTCTTGCAGAAGGTAATTTTCAATTAATTTCAGTAAAGGAGCTTCTTACTATGTCTGCAGCAAACACTTCTGAACAAGTACAGTGCTAGATGCACTGGTCAAATGCACAATTTTGATTTATCCTTATAATTTCATGTATGCATTAGTTTAATTTCTGCACTCTAGTCAATACTTGAAGTTAATGTATTTTTTATTTTTTTACATTGTGAATCTGTAAATTTTTTGATGTAGAAATGTTATTTATTACGAGGTTAGGCATGCCCCAGACCTCCAAGTTGGCAAATACAGTAGCTTTTCCTGTTAAGATCACATAATATATAATGTAATATAAATACATATAATTAATCAAATTGGAACAACAAGAAGCAGGCACTTGAGTATACTTTATAAGCTGTTAACATCTTAGTAAGTAGCTTCTGAACCAACATTCAACCCAACATAAAACAATAAGACCTTGTTTTGCTACTTTAGAAAATGTAAGAGAGATTAAAATTCTTTGGGAAATGTTTTTTTTTTCTTTTTTTAAAAAAAACATTTCTTTTACCCAAATAGGTAAGGAACAAGTCCAGTAGTGCTGACAGCAATGGAATTTAAAACTCCATTCTAATAACCTCAGTCTCCAAGGAATGCCAGGCAGACATCCGTTCAAGTCTTGAGCTTGTAGCTGAGGATTTGACAAAGGTTTAGTCCTTACCAAGCTAAGCCTTGTGCTAGGTATTTGGGATACTCTTGTAAAAACCCTTATCCCTGCTTATCAAGAATCCTGATGGGTCAGACTGCAATCCCCCTTCTACAGAGTTCATTCATTTATGTGAATTAACAGGAAGAGATGGTTAAAAATACAGGTTCCAGGTCCCTACCTGGAGATGTTGACTTACTAAGGCTATCGTGGAGCCCAGGAATGTGGATTCTCGAAAGTTCTGAGATCAGGAATCACTGACCTGTATAATTTTTAGAATATTTCTCTGGAACTAGAGATTCAGTGGTTTTATAATCATCTAGTTGAAAGTCACTTATGAATTTCTCGGAGTAAATTGTGGGTGTATTTTGCCACTTAAGAAATATTGCTCAATTTAACTCTAGTCTTCTAGAAAAGAACCTGCAGAGGAGCCAGCTCTCAGGGCTGCTTCACTCTTGGCAACCACAGTCTCCTGTTTGGTCTCCCCACTATTGGGAACCCCCAAAACTATCATAATGTTCTTGCATTCCCAATTTCCTTAAAAGAACAAAAAAAATGCAAATTACATAATGTTCTTCAGTCACTTGCATCTTGGATGCCCTGTCCTTATGGATAAAGTTATCCAGATGTGTGTCCTGTCATGTGAGATCTTTGACTGTCTCAATCTCAAGCTAGCCCTCAGACATTGTTTTTAAAGTCCTGTTCCCTCTAGTGCACCCACATCCCAAAGATGGTAAGGCATGACTCTCTTAATTCTTAGCCTTTCCCATGCCTTTTATTCTTTCCATAGAACATGAACTCCTTCTGGCAAAATATTTTTCTTTTAAGTCCCACATGGATACCACCTTCCTTCCCAGTCAGAAGGAACCACTCCTCTTCTGGGCTTCTACAGCACTCTCTGTAAATCTTGGTTGGTTTCCTGTTCATGTTGTCCTCTAATGTATCTGTTTACATGTCTGTTTCTCCCACTAGACTCCATGAACTTTGACTTATTCTGTCTCTCTGGTGCTAACAGATGTGCCCATTGCACCACGGTCTGCATAAAATGTAATTGAATGAATAAATGTGTAATCCAACCAGCCCAGCTATGAAGACAAGCTGTTCATAGTCTAGGGAGAGGGACTGCTTCCTCAGAAGTGCTTTTGCATCACTACAGATGAGTTGCCCAAGAGGAAGAAATGTAGTTACTACCTTTCTGCCTTACTCTATATATTTTAGTACAGAAATGCCTGCTGGTTAACCCAATCCAAACCATGCATGAGATAATTCACATGCCACACTGGATAGATCTGTGTAAAGAAGAGATAATTTTGCTTCATGTTCTATCTTTCTTGGCACCAAGTAAAACTGTCAGCTAAGTAGATGGTCACACAGATGTATTTTTCCCCCTTCTACAGACTTTAAAATTTAAATTTTAAATATTTAATCGTAGCTTTAATTTTATGAATCTGCCTTGGCAAAATTGAAGAGAGCAAAGCAAAAACTTGTGAAAATGGGTGCATTTGCTTTTTCTGTTGTACTCTTTGTTTTTATTTCGCTTATTTTACTTAGGCATATTCTTTTCCTGATGGAGATCTCTGAGGAGCCAGGATCCTCCAAGGAAGAGAAAAGAAGACTAGAAATCCCAACTCCTTAATCGCTCTGTCTCCACAGAGAAGGATGCATTCATTAGTCTTCATGAGAGCAAATTGAAGGGCATTAAGAAGGTTATGGTACATTCTAAATTTATGTAGTTTAATATGATTTAACCGTTAATCATGATGGTGACAGCAGCTGGGCTTTAGGTCCTTCATGAGGACCAAAAGTCAATTCTAACAACTTGGCTACTCTCATGGTGAATTATCAATTAATGGACAGAGATGGCCTCTGTGTAGGTGGTGTAGGTGGTGAGCACCACTGAAACACATCTCAGTCCCCCTCTTTTGTTTTTCAGCAAAATTTTCAGTGTGTAAATGTATAGAAGAGGGTAGAGTGTATTTTGATATGCCTTTCCTTGGCTGTCCATACGTTGTCATCACTCTCTACTATAGCAGGAAAGACAGGGACTAACACCTGAGATGGTGTTCGAGAAACCACTTATCTTTCAAAACTGGGGCTCACACCCCCCGGATTTTTAATGCTGATTGTGTGATACTGTTTAGAAACAATGTGCTCTTCTGTCTTGAATGACACCAAGTATTAGCAAAGCTACATTCTCATCCAGAGGATCAATAAGGATAATAACAAAGATAATGGTTAATAATAATGGTATTGATTGTGTACAGGTTTTTTTTAGAGTGCTGCTTATGCAGTTCATTTACATTACCACATTTAAATCTTCATAAAACCCCTGTGAAGTGGGTTCTGTTGTTAAATACCAGGAATAGTCCCATTCTACACACAGGAAAACTGAACTAGATTGCCTGGGGTTGCTTATCTTATTTTATAGTTATTATTAATTATTTTTACTTGATGAATGAGCCCCACATCGTTTGTAACATCAACTGTCATTTGTCTTTGAGTTAAAAATGGAATCCAGAACGGATGGCTCACTGTTTAGTTATTATGAGTGGAAAGCTACTCAATGATATCCACCTTCCATATTTCACTTTTCTAGTAGATAACTATCTAAGGTGCCATCATGAAGCCTTTGCCATTTTGGAGTGAACGAATATTCTTGAGTCTCTTTAATGTCTTTCTGTAAAGTGGAAATAGTGAAAAGAACCCCTAAATTGAAAATAAAAGCACATTTTCAACAGAAATGAGAGTCTGTGGGTAAAGCGTAGTGATCAAGGACTACATTTATAATAGAGGCAATTCACCATTATTTTCCCTCACCCTTTTCCCAGCAACACTAATACATAGTTAAATGGATTGATTTGAGATTCGCCCCTTTTTCCCTGTGGAGGTGATAATGGACAGCGAAATGACCAGAGGGCAGATAATAGCAGAAAGCATGTAGCCTCTGAGGGAGTCTGGGAATAATGGAGAATTGGCAGTGTTATAAATAGCCTGATTCACTGCTTCAATATCTATGTAATTGCTTAGGCGGTAGACTTCTATTGGGTGAAAAACGACCCAGGCATGGACTGGGAAAGGCTTGTTTCACATTGATGGTTTGAAAATAAGCATGGCATGAACCTTCACGTTTTTGCCTTATTGAAGTAGATTTTTTTTTTTTTTTGGTTGGGGGAGTACTAGAGATTGAACCTAGGGACTTTTCACCACATCCCAGCACTTTTTATTTTTCATTGTGAGACAGGGTCTCCCTAAGTTGCTTTGAACTTATGATCCTCCAGCCTCAGCCTGCCAAGCCCCTGGGATTAAAGATGTGTACCACCAAGCCCAACTTGAAATGGATTTTTGACCATCCCTTGGTTTTTGACTTTCTACCAACATACTCATCGTTGCACCTACAAAAGTTGTTTTTCTTTTTAACTTCGGCATTGCAATTAAAACCCTCCACTTATTTGCCCATGGTATTTATGTATAAAAATTAATAATACTGCCGAAATTAAATGATCCATTCCTTAACTTCTTCATTTCCCTGAGGTGACATGTAGTTTCTGTCACTTCTAGGTTCCTTTGTTACCACATCCCCATTATCTGTCATGCGGTGATTGTGGTCCATTTCCGACCTGGTTCAGTCTGGATTCATTTAATGAGTCCATGGGTTTAGTGTAGGGTTGTTTGTGACGGCAGTGAGTTCCCAGGTACAGGAGCAGTTTAGAGAGGGGGTCCATAGCCAGCTCTACCACCCCATGGAAACACCAGCTCTGTTGGGACTGATGGGAAATTCTGTGGTGTTTCTGTCTACCGGCATGTACTGCATAGAATCAAAACATTCGCTAGACTTTGTAGCTGGAAAATGGTCAGACAATGTGAGAGAAACCTGACATGCCAGTGTTGCTCCTGCTTGAACTAACGGCTAGGTTTGTCTAGACCACATGCATCTGCAGAAGGTAAGTCTGGGGTGTGGTGTCTCTCTTCTCTCCCCAATTTCTAGTGCTGAACTCACTTGGATTTTCTGGACCTCAGTGTCAGAGTGTTTAAGATTGAACTATTCATTCTCAATGAAGTTGCCCTCAAGCTCAACTCACATTTCTTACAGAACAAGACAGGTTGCTCCAACCACCGCTTCAAGTTGTCTTTCTCACTCCCTCTCATTCTTCTTCATTTGTCCCATTCATGCATTTTGAAGAAATTCTGTCTTTCTTGCCTTTTCACATTTGTCCCACTGTGGCCATTGTATTGAAAGCTAGTCGCGATCCCTTTCGTCTCTCCACCTCTGACCTATACGCTGGTTACCTGAGTCTTTCCTTTTCCTGTGTTAGCATCACTCTCCATTCCTCATGTGGTCAAGTCTAAACATCTAAGCCTGAAGCTTTCTCTACTCTTTCCAAAGAAAGCTTTATCTACTCTCTTCTCTTCTGAACTCGATTTAGGGTGTGTGCTTACCTTTATGTTTATTGTAGGCTCAGTGTGGGTCTACATTTCCCCCGAATGCTTTGCTTTTGCTAGGTGGCTGAGCTCATTTAGAGCAAAGGCCTTGCTGAAATGAACTCACATGACTGAACCTAACCTGCCTCAGTGAAACCTCCAGTACAGTACAAGGCATGTCCCTCCTTGTGTAGACTTGTTCCTCTCAAGCTTTAAATGTTGAACAAATTAATATTCACAAAGTTTGCACAAATAACCCCCATACATATGATTTTTCCAGATGATCTAATAGAAGAAGTTTCCTTTGTTCTCTCCATGGAATACTCTCTGCAAGCAGCGCGGTCTCTTGCTTTGAAAACAGGAAGGTAGAACGTTCCAACAGCATCATGAGCCCGCTGTTTATATTTGTAAGACCTGTACTCTTTCCAGGCCTCTAGGCAAAAGCAAATAGAAATAATCAGAGGCATTAGAACTTGATTATGTTGAATTGGATTCTTATAACCAAGCCTTGATAGCCAAAATTAGTGGTGTGGCAGTTTATTCTGAAAGAGATGCTTGTGATATTGCAAAACCATAGACTGCCGCTTGCTAGAATCTTTGAAGACATCTGGATGTTTGGACAAATGCAATAATCACATGCTTTTAATTATCTCCATAATAAAAAGAGAGCTCTCTATGAAGACATGGGGAGTTTGGATTTAGACTGGATTTGAATCCTGGTTCTGCCTCAAGAGCTTAGCATGACTTTAGCATGTTGCTTCATTTTAGGGGTCTACTTTTTCCATTTTTGTGGAGAGAAAAAAATACACGATGATTATGACATGTAGGATATGTGACATCTGGCACACATCTAGAGTACTGGTATGAGTACCTGTGTACCATAGCCTTCGCCATTCAACTTGAAACAACATGAGGGCTGGGCCTTGTGAACAGCTCTTGATAAGGTGGTTTTGTAAGATTGTTAACATTTTCCCCCAAAGGATGTGTCTCCGGGGCCACAGTATATCCTGTCTAATTAATCCGTAACAATACTAATTTTGGGGTCTCAGAGGAAGCAGTCACCTTGGAAACAGTCACCACTCTGTCTCACTGAATACACTCACTGTTGAAGGACTCTTAATATCACTTCTCTTTCTGGGAAAGAGGAATCTTGTCATGAGTCTCTTCACCTCAAATACTGTGGAGACCAGGAATTACTGGGAAGGAATTACCCAAACAAAGTGCTCTTCAGAACAACCACCTGTACAGGAAGCTGGTTTCTCAGCAGAAGAAAAGAGTGTTTTTTTTTTTTCTACTAGGTTTCAGGTTGTCACTCTGAGAAAATAGCAACATTCATGATATATTCTGCGGGGACAATGCTGTGAGTGTTTTTCCACTGGGTGGAATTCTCAAGTAGGAGCTTCTAAGAATGAACATTTACTCGAGAACCTTAGGGAACGTCTATTAGGAAACAGGTAGATGACAGCACGGGAACCAGTGCAAAAAGGGAAGCCAAGAAGGCAAGATGAGTAACTCGGTTCCCTCCAGCTCCCCGTGGGGAAATGTGATGTGATGTGGGGCACATTTCTCCTCATTTAGCATGAAGGATCAGTGTAATTGTATTCAGCCAATGAATATTTTTTCCTTTTCTGCATAATATTAATATCACTTAAAGTTCTGACTATTTTTCCATGTTCAAGCTCTGTAGTCATTCAGAATTCTATATATTTAGACTTCTTTTCTGGTGCTTGGTGCTTTTAGACTTTACCTAGATTTCAGTTTAAAGGTTTATCCACAATCTGGAAGTTAAATGTTAGAAGATAAAGAAGGATCTATAGAACATACTTTAAAAAAAAAATCAAAAACGGTATTAGAGCTAATACTTGATTATGCATCTATATGTGTGCATCTATATGTGTATATATTAATTTTTTTCTTGGAAGGATTGATCTAATTTGATGTACTTTCAAAATCTGGAAGGGGTTTCAATGGAACATTTCAGCATTTCTTACATCATCAATCTTTAAAATAACAAGAATGATTATCTGATGGTTTAGTTGTAATTTGGCCTTCTCATGACAAGTATTCAAAGCAGGTTGGCTGCCTCTGCCCCTCTTGTTCCTTAATTCAATACTGCTAAATCATTAATGGGATTTCTATGAAAATATATAGCCAATAGATTTCTGAAACAATCAGTATTCAGATAATTCTCCCTAAAGTAATTCTTCTCCTTAAGATAATTCTGAAGATAATTGCAGATAATGAAATCTAGTGATGAATTTCCAGTTTTGTTTAACCAGCAGTTTGGATTGGATTCTGATTCACCTTTTTATCAGAACTTCTAATACAAATATGATGCGATCTAATCTTCATATCCAATCTTCATACCCTGTTTACTTCTCTCTTTGAAATTAGGAGAACCTCGATGGTGGTGGAGTGGCAATTGGTATTGGTGAAAGGTGGTAAATGGGGCTGCTTTGTCATTATTGAAGTAATAAAAGAAAAAGGATTGTCTGGAAAGATTAGGAAACCAGCTGGGGGCCTGGAGGGGGGAACTTGGAAAAACCCAGCCATGGTAATGGTAGAAATAACCTTTTAGCTGGGCATGGTGGCACACACCTGTAATCCCAGTGGCTTGGGAGGTTGAGTCAGGAGAACCGAAAGTTCAAAGCCAACCTCAGCAACTTAGTGAGGCCCTAAGCAATGTAGCAAAACCCTGTCTCAAAACTCAAAATAAAAAAATAAACAGGGCTGGGGAAGGGGCTCAGTGGCTAAGCATTCCTGGGTTCATTCTGCAGTACCAAAAAAAAAAAAAAAAGAAAGAAAATAATCTGTTAGCATTTTCTTTCTGTATATATAAGCTTGTATTTCTCAATAAAGGGTATTTATTGATAATTCATTTTTTAAAAAATGAACATTTTTTTCACATTACTCTATCATTTAACTCTTGAAAGCCCAAGTGATAACAACAGCTGCTCCAGTGTCACCTTCATTTCTCCTGCATAATAGGAGGGGCCAGGAGAAGTAAGACCTGTGGCCGTGGCCCTTGGCAAATCTAAACACAACTCTTGGTAGATGGACTCTCTAGCACACACCCATGTTAGAATTTAGTGGGCCAGATGTGAATTTCAGCTCCTACCTAACTCTGAAAACTTGAGCAAAGTATGTGTTTTATGTACTTTCCTGTAAAATGAAGATTTTTATACATTATAGAGACCCCATAAAGGTTAGATGAAAGAAGATCTGCCAAGTATTCCGAACAGTAGGATCTTATATATATATATACCAACAACAATATATTATTTGGCTAATTAACACTGTATCCTAAGTTCTTTAATAAATGAATGGATGAATGAACACATGTATGGATGGATGCATGGATTTAATCAATATGCATGGGGATTCTGCTCTGAAATACTGTGAAGATACATTTTATTTAAGGTTATAATGGATCCTGGTGAGATAACTAAAGACTTAATTCAACCATTACCAATGAGAAAACATAGCCACACAGTGAGAAACTTAGAGGTAGAAACTGGTTTTCATAACTCATATTTCTTTTGTTTCTTATAATTTCATTTTGCTTATGTCATTTTACTTTCTTGTCTACTGCAGTAGGTAGGGCGTATATCATTAACCTATTTGCTGAAGGTAACCTATTTCCTTCCTGTGTTTTGTAGCTGTGTACCAAATAGACAGCGTATCAACCTTGTGGCCAGGAATTGAATTGCTCAAACAATGTGATTCTGAGAAAGTCAACAGTATGGTGGGCAGGAGTGCTGAATTCTGGTTTTTTTGTGCTGCCTCTAAGAAATCTTTGACATTGTTAAATTATTTAACTGTGGATCTCAGTTTCTTCAAGGCAGGCAGTTCCAGTACCTCCCTGAGTCTCAGAATCTAGGGAGCTGAAATTACTGTTTAGGGGCTTGACCCTGGATTTGGTCTACTCAGGTCTGCAGCTGATTTTACTGCTTCAGGACGGTGTGGCTTTGACAAATAATTGACATAAGCCTCAATTTTCTCATCTGTACGGTGAGCATAGCCATGATAAACCACTTTAAAGACTTGCCCTGAGGATTAAATGATGTACACCACAAGAAGCCTTAACGGAGTGCCGGGTACTGTTCACTGCTTGACAGACAGTGACAGTTTCTCCAACACGGCTTGTTCAGAAAAAAAGTGAGAGTATCACTGATTTTCTCAGAAAGCTATTGACATTGACATGGTCCTATATTATTACCCAAGAGCCTAAATCATACTCATCAAGGCTCCCCAAAGTACAGGCCGTCATGGCTGATCTTGGAATATCCCAAAGGCCTTCTCAAAGACAAAAATAGTCCCTGTAGGAACTCAGCAGTTTGAGGATGATAACATTGATGATTCTGTGTAGCATGGGGTTTTCAGGTGCATTCAGGTAAGACACAAGAGGCCTTTGGGTTTATGGCAGGATTTGAAAGGCTGATTATGGCACCTTTTATGTGAGGGAGATATTCCTGAAATCCTCCTGAGACACCTAAGCTGCTGTAACTAATGAGTCTTGTTCCTCATCTATCTGACGCTTCTGCCACTGTATTAAGGCTCTGAAAAATTTACCAGCCTGACATCCAGGGTCTAGTTTTAGAAGACTGCAGGAAGAATGGTATTGTTTAATGCAGTGTCCAACATAGGGCTCCTGCATTGAATTTTAACAATAGGAATTATGTGAATTAAAGAGGTTCAGGCAAAACAGATACAAGCGAATAAGGCTGGGAATACTGAGAGAGCAGCCACCTCCCCCGCCTGTTGGCTCTTTTCTTTTGATCAGGTAAGGCTGTCTGGGTGTCTGTATTAGTTGTGGTCACAATGTGCTCCCAGGTCTTTCTTGCAGCATTCAGATGGAGGAAAAGGATTCAGTGAAGAGTGCAGGTTTATTGGCCAGGACACATGAATGAGGACAAGATGGGATGATCAAATCGTAGAATGCAGATGAGGGTATTTAATAGTAGACGACTTTTAAATGTCTGGCCCCCCTTCCCTGATTATTCACATGCCCTCTCTTTTTCAGGAGGGCTATACCACGAATATTATATAAGGCCATTTACTCTTGTTGAAACCCTTGAGGATGATGGATGTCACATTCTGACTTTTATTTGCAGATCCTATCTGCAATGGGGACTATAGTCAGGATTCAACAAATATTTATGAATTGAAGGATTGGGGAATGAAGAAAGGGGAAAAATATTTCAGCTTACATCTAGTAGGTGATTATAAGTAGTATGTTGTTGTGTTTGGTGTTTATTGTCATTGTAATTTTGGAGAAGGATAGTCTGTGTGCTATTGAAACAAATCATGTTACAGTTGAGTTTCACGGTGCATTAAAACTCAACTCAGACTATGTCCTCAGCACAGTTATTCAAACTACTATAGCAATGGAAGAGATTTTGTGTTCTTTAGCCTACAGGGTAGTGTAGATATTGTCAAATGTGATTTTGAGGGTTTGAATTGGAAATACAATCTCATTAGATATATAAAGCAAAGCCTCCCTTTTTATCTTCAGGGAAAAGAAAGGAGAAGTATCTTATTTTGTTCTTTATTTTAAAGAGCTTAACACAGGACAGAATAGAGCTTTTTGATACTCTGTAGGACACCATATATATTTAAGTAAAATAGATTCGTGATGGAGACAGGCATCATCAAGTATTTATTGATGTTCCAAATATCAGAAAGTTTTAGTGTTAGTTTAGTGGTACTCCCGATGGATCTAGAAAACTGTCATCTTGCAAAATATATTGTAGAAGACAGTTTTTTTTTTCTCAGCGAATTGTTGTAGGCTGAAGATACCTTAATCCAGATTGGAAGTATATTTCATTTTTTAACCTTTTGATACACCTAAGAAATTTTGATCTAGAATGTTCAACATTTTCTTTTCCTTTTTTTTTTTTTTTTTAAAGTGTGCCAGTGGCCTGTAGATGACTCTGGGTCCTACCAGATCTTTTCTGTGTGTTTTTTATACCTGTTTTGAATCCTGTGTTCCTTTCTTAAAGCAAACTCTGTTGTTCCATCTGACTGCTAATTCAGTTCACTAGCAAGGGTTGTAGCTGGCTCCTCTTTAGTTGTGTTAGGTCTACTTGATACATTATCTGTAAATTTTAATTCATTGACCAAAATGATTAATATTGTTGATTTTTATTTTAATATTTTTTTAGTTGTAGATGGACTTAATTAATTAATTAATTAATTAATTAATTAATTAATTAATTTTTATGTGCTGCTGAGGATTGAAACCAGTGCCTTACATGTACTAGGCAAGTGCTCTATCCCTGAGCCACAATGCCTGCCCTAATGCTGTGAATTTGAGATGCGATTTTTAATCTAATCAAAGCAGTGGCTACCTGTCTTTGGTTATTCCTTTCTGAATAAGAAAATAGAATTACTACTTTGAATTTCAATATACTTGACCTTGTTAAGAGAGCAGTTCCATATCTCTACCAATTACAGTCTGACTCTAAGGTCCTCTTTTCCTGTGGCTAAGGTGTTGGTTTGCTGTCCTGCAGGGCCACGGGAGGCATTTTTTACATGCCAGAGTCACATACTCTCACCCCTTGGGTATGTGTCACACCCACAGAATTAACGTATGAATTCAAGACCTTTAACATCATCTAGTAATGCTTGTCTAATGGAAAATAGTTACCATTCTTATAGTATTATTTTGGTCCTTTAGGACTTGGTATGCAGGTTAGAAATTTGATTTTACTCTTGGTGAAAAAGAGTATTTATTGGAAGGCAAAAAGGGAATATTTAAAGTGATGACTTAGTGAAAGTTAGTTTTCCACCTCAAATTTTCCTAGAGATCTAGAATTTGAGTGCGGGGGCCGCCAGAAGTTATCAAGCCTGATAATCTTGCTGGGCATTCAGAAATAAACTAGTCCGTGTGTCAGAATATCCCTGGATTCCTAGATGATGTGACAAATCTGCACAATAAAACTGTTCCCCCCATCCGAAATCTTAAAATGAATATAATTAAGGAGAGAATAAAACTGAAAGAAAGCCAACTAGAAAATACTTGCAAGAATAAGAGGAAGAAATAAAAATTAAGAGGCATACATGTTTATATTTTCTAGCGATGAGATGTCAGTACAATATAAGTAGAAATAAGAAATTTGCTATTTATTTAGTAAATCCTATCTTATGAATATAGATTTTTATACTTACATAAAACTGTAGAATATACAGATGATTCTATTAAAATAATATCAAAGCCATGATAATAAGCCATGCTGTCTAGACATTAAAAAAGTTTTCCATGTTTCACGTCCTGGGGACAGCTGTATAGATTTCATCTGCAGGATTCACCCACTGGGAGGTTGGGAAATGAGCTTAGCAGAGTGTGTGCCTGTGCCACAGCAATTTTCCTGAAAGGAGCTTTCCCTTAGATTGTTGGCTTCCCTTTTGAGAGGCTCTAGCCTACATCCTGAATGCCCTCTTTTCTTTTCCCGAACTTCATATACAAGCAGTGCTCTGTTAATTTCAAAAAAGTTAGTGTAAAATTCTTTTGCTAAAAATGTTTCAGCTTTAAAAATAGAATCATATCCTGGAGATGAAGTGTGTCCCTGCAGGCGAAGTCACTTCCATCCCAGACTACTGTGTGTGCTGTGCTGTGCCTGGATGCACCCCTGCCTAATGGCAGTTGTAGAATATGACTACAGTGTTCCAGGAGCCAGACTCCCTGGGTTCAAATCTCTTCCACACACTGGATTACATTAGACACGTTTTCTCATTTAGAGCATGGAGATGGTAATGATGCCTACCTCATAGAGCTGTGGATGGTATTAAATTGAGTTAGCACATAGAATGTGCCTGGCACAGGGTACATGCACAATTAGTAATAGCTATTATAATCAGTTAAAAATACTGCTTTCCTAGCAAAATTTCTGTGCTGTTTGTGATTTATCTGGTAAACAAAGTTATGAATAAAACAAACAAACAAAAAACACAGATTCTCTTACTGGAGTAGAAGCTTAAAACTGTGACTAATTTTCAGTGTTCTTTCTTTAAAGCATTTTTTAATGAGGTAGCTGTGTTACTAGTTTACAAATGCCTTGAGAGCAAGGTTCATATCATATTCATCTTGTAGTACCTCTGTAGCACCTAACTGAGTATTGAAGTGATGAATAAATCTTCTTGAATTATTCTTTCCCTAAGTGTATATTATAAATGTGAGGTATTTCATGCAAGGCACCTAGATTTCCAGAAGTGGAAAGATAGACTGGGTGATATTCCTACATGGACTGGTATAAAGTATAAAAACAAAAACAAAAGAAGCACACTTTGTTTATATCACTTGTTCATATTACAATGAGAACCGATTGTAGAAATAGCTTGGATCCTTTCTAGGAAATAAAGCATGTAATGGACTTCCATAGAAAGCATCTCTGAGCTTGCCTTAGGAACATATTGTAGGTTCAGGAAGCCTTAATATGTTCTGGGTGGCCCTTGGAATCATATGTGCCTCTGCATGTGTGTCTACACATAACATGTGTTGTGTGTGCTTTCTATTGAGTTCTGTGGACATTTTTTATTTTGTAATCAGAACAAGAGGCAAAGAGGGCTCTCATTTGACCCCAGAGTTATATTTCAGTATTTCAGGGGAATTTGTGTTTTCACCCTGCAAGCTTTATCTTTTCTTCAAAAGTAAATTTTAAACTACATAAATAAAAATACATAGAGAAAACAAACTGGGTAGGTGGGGGGAGGGAAGACTCAATCATGGGAATGAGCAGGTGCTTAGCTGATTTAGAATGAGAAGTAAAAGCAAGGGCTGATGTTCCTGGATAAATGTCAATATGCATTATTAAATGAAACAGCAGTAAAATATAGACTGTCAGAAGCATTTTTCTTCTAGAGACACGGGGAGAATTGAAATGCAGTTTCAAAGAAGAAGCCTCTTTCAGGGTTTCTTCAATCATTTTCTGTTTGAAGCTTTAATTACAGTGCTCCCTGCTACCTAATGCTTTCAGTTTAAAATCACATCACAAAAGAGAAGGGAAGGTGCAATTGCTCGGATGAAGAACAGCCATTCCTGCGGCTGGAGGTGTTTATTCACCTGGGAGTTCCTGTTACATGATTCCTTTCTAGATCAACATTTTGTTTTTAGAATGCTTTTGTATCATGCATATCTGACACAGTGTTGCTTTAGAGTGATTGTTGCGATGCTGCTATTGCTGGAGCAGATAATAACCTTTGGGAAATAATGTATTCTAAAATAAAGGAACTGGTTATTTGCATAGCTTTCCCTGAATCGGATAACTCCAAGGTGTCTGGTGGCTTCCTAGGAATTTAGCATCCTAATCATAAAAAAATATATTTAAAATAGATTTACATGGGCAAATATACATAGAGGCACAAGTGTACACATGAATGTGTGCACATGCATATAAAAACAGATGCACACACTGTTGCAGTTATTCGTGCAGAATAATTCATTATTTGGCCCTGTTCACACGTGTTCACTGAATACACATAGGTGCTCTTTGTAGGGATGCAGTGGTGCAGGAGAATTAGCCCCCTGTTCTTAGGTGGATCTTTGTGGTGGATCCAGATGGGAGTAGAGATCATAAGCTGTGATGGTGGAGATGTGCTCACAGCCACCTAGGAGCAGAGCAGAAGTGAGGCTTTTTTTTTCTCAGGAACTATGGACAGACTTCAGGAGGTGGCAACCTTTGAGTTGATCCTTCCTTGTTACAGGAACACAGATGAGCAAAACAGATAAGCAGTAGAAAAGTACATCAGGTGAGCTAAGTGAATAATAAAATATTCATTTTATTCACACTAAAATGAATAGTAATTCTTCTTGTTTCCAAGGAGTTCAGCTGTTGTTAAAATGCACTGTTCTCATGCCCAGAGTCAACGGAGTCAGGGACTTTAACTGTAGTGGTTTGTAGACAAGATTACATTTAGTATGTTTTATGTGGTACATTTGCATATGTATATATGCCCATATGAATGTATATAATCCTGCATATATATACATTCATATAGCTTTGTGTGTGTTGCTGTTTATAAAGTCCATTCATCTCCTTTCCCCATTTAACCTCAGTTCAGCAATCATTGTTATCATCATTTTTCAGGAAAGACAGGGAGTCTCATGGAGATAGTGTCACTTTCATAGGACCATGGGACTCATTTTCCCTGACTGCCTGAGGTGAGACTTGGGTTGCACGTGAGATCTCAGACTCCAGGACCCTGGTGGCAGTAGCAGCATCTGGTCAGTGGTTCTCCTGAGCCTGCCTGGATCACTTTCACTTCTGATGATCTGTCTCAGGAAGCTCACAGACCTGAAGCAAAATGTTGACTTCCTCTCATCTCTGCAAGGCCTCCTAGGAATTTCCCCCACCTAGGAATTTCAACCAATCTCTTAATGCTGCTTCCTCATTTCCATTCTTCAAAGTATTTCTGCTGAATGCTGGATGTAACTTGTCTGTCTGCCTCTGAAAAAATATATATATATTTTTTTTAATTTTAAAATTCTTGCTTGTTTGCTCCTACAAACCAGGTGTTTTTGTCCTCATTTCTGTAGGTGAGAAGGGGTGAGCACACAATTAACTGAAACTAAGCCCAGAACAGGAAGAAGAAACACAACTGAAGGTACCGGGATTAGAAATGATACCATGCCACCAAGGATAAGAGTCCTCACACAGTCACATGAAGAACCTATAGATATAGGGACAGTCACATGTAGAACCTATAGATACAGGGACTGGTAGCTGCTTACAAAAAAAAAAAAAAAAAGGCAGGAGCTGTGTGCCAATGTAGCTGGTCTTCCTGCTTTTGGGTTCTGTGATACTTGGGAGAAATTTTAAATTTATATATGAAGAATGTTCCTTTCTCTCCTTTTTTTCCTACAATTAGATCTTCTTGACTAAGAAAAAGATGCAGAAGAGCAATTACTCTGTTACTTTAATTACTCTCCTAATTATAACGATAACCTTGTCATATTATCATAATTCCCCAAACAGAAAAGGCAAGCCCCAAGATGCACCAATATTTGGTAATTTCACCTTGTTAACAGCTCACTGTCAGTATGCAGGACACTAAGTCTCCCCCCCCCCCCCAATGAATACCTCATACCTTTCGGTTGCACTATGTATATTTCTTTGCCTCCAAACGATAATCCATTCTGTATAGCCTGTTTGTGTTCTACCACCCCATGATTTGAATACTGCTTTATAACATCTTCCCAGCTTCAGAAGCTGTCTCCTGAGCAGGGTGTAATTCTCTGCTGTTTGATGGTAATGGGAGCTGTACATGTAACTTGAGGGAGGAGAGCACAGCCTGGGGTGGGAAAGGTGCCATTTATCAAGGTTTCTTACAATCTCGGTTTATGTTGCTGTAAAACGTTACTGTGCATATTCTGGGAGATTATATCCACTAGGAATTTGTCAGCCATTGTCAATGTACTGTAAGGAATAAGGATGTGTATTATTCTAGTCAACTTAATTTTATTCTGCATTTCTTTGTCTTCATTTTCAAAGAGACTGTCAGGGACACTTGTTTAATGGGGCCGTCTGTTAGGGTATGAAATGCACTTCCAGGACAAGTGGAGGAATACCCGAGAGCACTCTCAGAGCTCTAGAAGGTAGGTGATAGACAGCCTTGATGCATGACTCCTGCCTGCCGGGGTGTTCTCCCTCCCATATCACAGCAGATGATGATGTCGAGAATCAGAAGAGTTGCAGATTGGCTGTTGCCATCACACTAAATCACAGTTCACTGTCAAAGTAGGAATGAAGTAAAATAGAATCATACCAGAAACTTCTCCAAATACAATATCCAATTGCCCTTATTTTAAAGTGTATAATAATGATGTTTGAAAGTGATCCATTCTTCTGACAGCCCCAGCCTTTGGTAAAGTTGTCCTTAATTTTCTGTTGTAGTAATTATCTTTGTATTTTGTTATTGTCAGTGTTTGGCTTCAGTGTCCCTAAAATTTCAGAGCTCCCCATCTTCACCCGTGGGCCACTTTGGTTACATAGTTCTTTTCTATCTTTAAGCATTCTTAATGAAGAAGCTGGTTTCAAGATAAGTTGGAGGCTCATTCTCACTACTGTGAATATGACTATCACCCATGCCAAATGTTGGTGTTCTGAACATATTTGTACTTTTAAAATGGAGTAAATACAGGTTATCTACTGAAATAGAATGTTGATAGCCAATTGAATAACTTAGAATAAGAGCAGATAACAGCTATTGAAAAAACAAATTTGTTTGCTTACTTACCTGTGGTGCCAGGGATCGAACCCAGGACCTTGTACACACCAGGAAGAGTAGGAATGTTTATGGGAGGGAAGGCGTCACTTGCCTCTGGAAGTTGCATATCACACACATGATCAGCTTCTTGAGTTCATGCAACTCCAAAAAGACATTTCATTTTCATAGACATAGATATTGTTGAAATGTAAATCAAAAGTAATTGAAACGTGCTGTAAAACATTTGAATTTCTTTGGTTTTCAATATTTGGCCATTGACATTGACTCAAGTTGGAGTTCAGTGTCTGCCACTTATGGAGTGTGAAGACCTAATTCAGGTTTTTTGGCTTTCCAAAAAAAAAAAAAAAAAAGCTGCAGTCTCCTCCACTGTACATTGAAGTTAACCATACCAACTCAGGGACTTATTCCAAGGACCAGTGAGATGCTTTCAATATCAGAGGGAGTGGAAGGGTAGATAATGGCAGCCACTTGATCTAGTCCCAAATCTCTCCTTCTCCCACCTGAATTTTCTTTTGGAATCCAGACTTGAGTTATATCCCACCTGAATTTTCTTTTGGAATCCAGACTTGAGTTATGTTATTTATTTGGTAATTGCCTTAGAGTCCATGATGCTCATGAGCATCAATTATTTTCCTGTACTTTGGAACATTATTCAGGCCACAACGGTTCAATAACAGGAAAGAATACCATCACGTGATTGCATCATGTTCTTCAAAATGAAATCTGTCGATGGCTCAACAGTATAAACAACAAAGAACATAATTGGTCACAGTGACCCAGGGGAAATACCCAATGAAATTAAGCAAAGGAAATTTTATCCTTTGTGTAAGAAATCAATGGACTGTAACAGAACCCTACAGCAAGAGACAAGGCTCTTGAGTCCCAGAGAACCAGAGGTGATTGTGAAGCACTGTGGACCAGGTATTGGGTTTCTTGTTCCACTCTTCCAAGGCTGTTTTCACAGTGTTAAATGTGAAAATACATAATTAAACAAATACGTTTTAAAATATTTTTATTCTTACATAGTCATAGGCATTAGAAGGTTCTGTGGGACATCTATCCCTTAAAAGGAACACTTTATTTTTGAGAATTAGAGTTTTTCCTGAATACTGTTTTCTTAATCAATTTAATTTTTACAGAAGTCTAATAAATTACTACAGTAGTTCCCAGGTTACAGAAGGGCCTGTAACCATTGTGTGGTCAGCAGGGCCACACAATCAAGAAAGGAGGTGCACCTGACTGCATGATCTCTGCCGTGTAACACCAATTGCATCAAGTCCTTGCTCTCCTTTTTGTGACTGACATGGTTCAGATCTTTTATTATCCCTGAACACTAGAACTTTAAGTGATCTTGAGAAACAAAACAAAAAAAATGGCAGGACAGACTTCTCTCAGGTATTACATCCATCGCCTCCTGGGCAGAGATGATGGGAAGGTCTGTTGTCCTTGCTTACCTCAGTGGATGATGGTGGTCTCTAATCCTGGTGAAGATACTGGAGTGAAAAGAGAGGTGACATTGACACATGGAAAAGCCCTAGCATGAAAAGACCCTTAGAGGGGGCTGGGGATGTGGCTCAAGCGGTAGCGCGCTCGCCTAGCATGCGTGCGGCCCGGGTTCGATCCCCAGCAGCACCGCATACCAACAGTGATGTTGTGTCCGCCGAGAATTAAGAAAAAATAAATAAATGTTAAAATTCTCTTTCTCTCTCTCTGTGCCCCCCTCTCT
This sequence comes from Ictidomys tridecemlineatus, assembly GCF_052094955.1. Classification (NCBI taxonomy): domain Eukaryota; kingdom Metazoa; phylum Chordata; class Mammalia; order Rodentia; family Sciuridae; genus Ictidomys; species Ictidomys tridecemlineatus. The sequence goes on from NC_135481.1 coordinate 106,845,179, forward strand.
CTCACTCTCTCTTTAAAAAAAAAAAAAAAAAAAAAAAAAAAAAAAAAAAAAGACCCTTAGAGAAGCAAATCCTGCCTTACATGGTGGCACACCCCTGTAAACCCAGAGGCTTGGGAAGCTGCGGCAGGAAGATTATGAGTTCAAAGCCAGCCTCAGAAAACGCTGTCTCTAAATAAAATATATAAAAGGGCTGGAGATATGGCTCAGTGGTTAAGTTCCCTTGAGTTCAGTCCCCCCATGCCAAAAAACTAAAAGTAAGTCCTACATTTGGCTCTTGAATGGACAATCAGGGCATTGGCGCTGTTTGTACCTGAGGAGACTTTAGTAAGGGAAATATAGGATATACATGTAGTTTCCTCCTTTAGTGACTCTACTTGCAGCGTTTATAAGGCAGAAACCAAAGTGAAATTTGGCTACCTGCTCTTCTCAGTCTTAACATGGCGAGTATTACAGCCAGATGGCATTTTTCTCGTACCTCGCTAACTGATTTAGTAAGTGACTACTTGTAACTTGCATGACTACTGCATGGAATGCCTTAAATTGGCTATCAGTTTAGAAGCTTTAGCAATCTTTAACCCATATGTCAAGTAGCAATTTGAGATTGTTAAAAGAAGGACCAGACTGGTTTCCCTTATTTTGGTACAAATGAGTACAAACAGAAGGAAAAAAAATCACTAGTTATAGAATTATTTAGGTAATTAAAAACATAAGTAATGACATCTCCACTGGACCAATCAAAACCAGTCCAAATATACTTGGAGGATCTCTGAAAAACATTCTGATGTTAGCAAAAAGGCTTTCTCTGGTGTGTATCAGACTCACAAATAACATTAATAGAATTTGAAAGTAAGATTCTGTCTTAAAAACCATTTTCTATGTCATTTCTATATCTTGCTAACATAGAAAAATGCCACTGTACCTATTATGATTAAAACAAATGGTGTATAATTTAATGCAGTAGTTCTTAAGTGATGTAGCTATGCATCCTCTCAGATCAGCTGTTTCATCTGTGAGGATTCTAATGGCACTGATCTCAAAGGCTTTTTGTAGTGATGTGGGACAATATCTAAAAGAGATTTGCAAGTTGAAGAGCTCTATTCACATGTGAATCCTGGTAGTGATAATTACTCTGATTCTTTGGGGGTAGTTCATATATTAAGCCATGTTTCATGTGGTTTCTTGTCTTATATTTATATAGTATTTTGCAATTTGTTTATTTATTTTTATTTCATTAAAATATTTTCTAATATTCCCAGGATAGTCATGGATTAGTTCTCGTGTGCAATCCTGACCTTACCAAATAGCAAATAATTTAATTTTATGATTCAATCAGTCTTTGGGATTTTTTAAAAAAATATTGCTTCTTCAACATTAAAGAGGATCCCAATTCATGAATTGATAGGTTGCATCTAATCTTTGTAATATTCAAAGGGAAACTTTTGAATGCATGATATTAATTTTGTAATAAGAGGAGGGATACGTATTTATCACGTGACCACTGATTTAATTCTAGACCCTGTTACCATTTCTGTGATAGTGAGTAAGTAGTGGAGATATAAACTATACCAGTCTTGTAAGATGGCACATAGAATAACTGAAGTACAAAGCCACAGGAATTCTAAATTCTTATTTTAACTTATATTTCCATTTGTGTCACGACCAATCTTTTTAGGGATCTTACGAAAGAGAATTTTAAAAAATTCATTATGGTTTTGTTTTTGTTCTTCTGAATGAGGGTAATGAAAGTCTTCCGGACTCAAATGATATGCAGCCTGGAGTGTCACATGTTGGTTTTGCATAGACTGATGTTAATAACCTCAGTATGCACGGAGTCCTACAAACAGCTTTTGTCATAGCATCGCTGATGTGCTATTACTTTTCTCATAAGAAATCTGTCAGGCTTGTTTTAAGTTAAAATGTAGATATGAGGCTGGTGAATCCTGCAGTTTTTTTTAACAGACTGAGTGTAGAAATAATGACCTTAATGTAGCTATTCAGAGTCATTCTATCCTCTCTGGAATCCTGGTACTTCCTTAATTCAGAGTAGTAGTACTGCGGCTCTATTACATGCAAGGTTAGTAATATTTAATTTAGTTAATTAGCTAATTTTCCAATGATTTCAGGAACCAAATAACAAGGCAACATATTAAGATATATAAGCTTGACAATGTGGTTATTGGTTTTAAAATAAAGGTGGTTAACTTTTAAAATACAAGTTGCTGTTTTAGGTTGTTGTGCTTGAAAGATCCTTAGAAATAGCACAAAAAGCCTTTTACATTGAAAGAGCAGTCGCAAGCCATGAGGGAAAACTTGCTTGAAGTGACACTGATATGTTCACACGGATTGAATCCACAGGACCTTGGAACCTGGAATGAAATTTATTATAAAATACATACTATCAGGCCTTATCTTGAGAGGGAAAGGCATTACTTTGTTAGTCTGCTAGACAAAAAAATTCAACTGCTCAAGTAATGAGTTGAGTAGAGATGAATATGCACAATGCATCTAGTTTTGAAAGATCCCCTGTCAATCATTGAAACAAGAAAGATATAGGTCTTAGTCCTCTGCCAATTCTATAACATGCTAACAGGTAGATTGGTACAGGAAAGGGACAAATATAGGGAAATGTGGAATACTACTGTGCCAGGTGTATGTATCAGAGATTGGAGGACAAAGTAGCTTATACCTGGATAGAGAGTCATCTTCATTAATTGTATTTGGTCCAGTTCACTCCAATTGAGGACCTCAAGAAGGCACATGAGCCAACTAACTGTAGTGTCTTCATGGGTTAGGAGGGAAAAGCCTAAGTGTTGTGGCCTGAAGTACCCCGGAAGACAAATATCATGGATGGCTCTTTAGTCTGTAGACATGTAGAGGGGAAGGTTTCATTGGGAAAAATGGAGACGGGACAGATTATTATTTCATTTAAGACAAATCAGGGCTATTCTCCAGGAATAAAAAGGTATGAATGGCATAGAGAAAATCATTCTGGTTTTTCAGCCCGTAAGATAACTCTGGAAAAAATCTCAAGTCTTGCCCTAAAGGAGCAGTCTTAGAGAGAGAGAGAGAGAGAGAGAGAGAGAGAGAGAGAGAGAGAGAGAGAGAGAGAGAGAGATGGAAGGGGTAGGTAGGTAGGGTGGGGGAATATACAAAGTCTATATTCCCAGCCTGTTTTCAAAGAAATAAAATGTCACCCAGGGACTGAAAAGGAGTCTCATTGTTGGATACTATCAAATCTTTGGCATGAAAAAAGGGAACATATCCCTTTTATGGGTCAGCTCCCTAGGAGTGGAACAAGCATAAATGTTTTCCTGTTTGGTCATTTGTGAATTAGTCATGATGAGAAAGCGGCTTAATTTTGCCAGAGGAAGGGAATACAGAGCAGAGCTTTCAAACAGTAATAGATATTTGGATAATGACTAAAGGTAATGAAAATAGTTTCCACAGGTTGTACAGTATTTCTTATGATTCACGCAGTGTCACTAAAAACTGAGGAAGGATGTGTCTGTTAGCACCTGTTTAAATGATGAATGTGTTAATGCTTATACTCAGTGGTAATGTTTTCAAAGGGACTGGAGTTGGAACAGGCACATATAAACACATGCAAAAATCAGAAGCAGCATGGTAGATTTGACTTTACAGAGATGGTTGAAACCATCCCAGTTTAGCTGTCACATCTTGATGTGTCCTCAGAACTCTGTGGATACCTGCGCAGGGTTTGGAACAGTGGTACCCTAGCTGTTGTGTGATACCTGCACATAACAGAAGCTCCATGAGTATTTGGAACTTCTAGGTTTATTTTATTCCCTTTGGATTTCATTGCTGGACCAAGATGGAACTTTGTAGGAAACCATATACCTCACATGTTTGTGTGTGTGCACACATGTGTGCTTGCCCTATTGCCATATTATGTCAGTTAAGAGCATGGAATATGGAGTCATATCTGGGCTGTGCTACTTAACTGTTTAAGAGTTTGGCCGTGTTTCTTTGGTTCTCTGCCTCTGTAAATGGCTTAGAACAGGTTCTAGCACATGGCCTTTAAAGGGATTTGTACCCCACAGAGAACTGAGGGATGTGTGCCGTGATCTACTCTTCCTATATACCATGTGACCCACCCTCCTCTTACAAGGTATGATGGTAACACTAGCAAGCAGCCCGACTCCTGTTTTGGAAATTAGCCCTTCTGTTCTCTTGTGGTGAGTTCCTTAAGTATATGCTCCTTCCCCTGTTTCAGGAGGGGACAAAGAAAAATGAGGTAGTGAAGGAATGGGAGGTGCTGCCTTCTATTTACAGCACCTTACTGAGTGTAGGAGGGAGGCTGCCGTGCCCAGCAGGGACCTCTGAGGCACAGTAACTTTGATGTAATCCTGCTGTAGGTACATCACAGTGGCCACTGAATGGCCAGCGTGCTCTTCCCTGCTTGCCCAGCTAAAGGGCTTATTGTTAAGAGAAGAACACTGAAATTATAAGACCTTGTGTGAGGCGTAATACCAAGAGAACAGTCAGAGCTAGACAATCTTTTCATTGATTCTGAGTGAATTTAATTTTCATTCTGTTACATAAGGTAGATGGGGATTATAATTACAGATATGTTCTCTTTCAGAAGTCCAGAGCAGCTCTGGACCAAGTGGCACAAGAGACGGTGTTGAATTTCACATCATCTTTACCTCCTTCCTCTGCCCTTCTATCACCTTATCACCTTGTGTTTCCATGGAGTTTCTCAGAGACCAGTGTCCCCATACTATACTTTCCTCACCCCAGTTAATGAAGACACCTCAGTGTGAAGCCCACTTATTTTTTCTCTCCTCCTATCCTTGGGATCTGAGCTTTTTCCTCTCAATTGCTTATCTTTTTGGAACCCAGTTTCACAGTTTGTAAAGTGGAGAAGTCATTACCAACTTCAGAGGTTAATGGACTGGGTGTGGTCTGTCCTCCACATCCATGGCTTCTGTGTGGATCAAAAATAATGGAAAAATTATGTCTCCATTGAACATGTATAGATTTTTTTCTTGTCATTATCCCTGAATAAATATTGTGTAGCAACTATTTACATAGCATTTGCATTGTATTTAGTATTATAAGTCATCTCATGATGATCTGAAGAGGATGTACAGGAATTACATGCAAATACAACACTACTTTATATAAAAGGCTGAGCATCCTTCGGTTTGGGTGTTGGATTTTCCTGGAAACAATTCCCCAAAGATACTAAGGGACAATTGTAAAGTGTCTACAACAGTGACCAGTATGTATTAGTCACCCCTCCCTACATCTCATTTGTTCCATCTCCCGTTTGCCCTAGTGTCCTATTGACACTATAGATTTGTAGTTCAATCTATTTATTCTAGAAATCCTAGCTATTATACGAATTGATTTTTAAATCCTTTTATAATAGATAGTAACATTTAACAGCAATTTCCCAGCAGTTGCAACCCTTCGCTGAAACACAGGGCAATGTAGTGGTGGACTTATTAGGCAATGTGACAAACCAGTGAGGGCTCGGTGGGGGGGAAGCAGGGCTCTGCACCTGCTGCAGGTGATTACTGTTTTGCCTTTGACCACTATTCTTGGATTTCTCCTAGAAAGGAGGGAGCGTGTCTTCCCAAAGCAGTTCTGTCCTTACCCCCACATCCTTGGCAACTGAACAGCCATTGTCAAGGCTACCGCTGTCAATGCCGGCTTTCTTTTTCCAGCCTGACCTGGAATGAAGGGGAAATTTAAGCTCCATTGGTTCCTTTGGCTGACCAGGACGTGGCACTGAGAGTAGCATGGAGGGCATAGTTGGAGTGATGTCCTCTGTCCTGGGGCTGTAGAACCAGGGCAGGATGAGAAGAACAAGGATGAGAGGTGATTTTGTGCAGCAGTCGCCACCATCCCGTCGCTTCACCTAGGTCCTCGGAGATAAAAGTTTGTGACAAGTAGCCTTTAGTGCTTTACGAGTTATATGAAAAAGTCTGCAGCTGGTCACAGTGAGGAGTGCATTTTGAGATTTTCAGATGAGGTTTATTTTGTCTTCAGCTTCTTTGGTAACCACAGCTTGTTTGGGTTTTATCAGAGCTACTAAAAAAAATATATATATATGTATCTTGCTAACCCATGAAGAGACAATGGCAGAATACCAATCTTGAAATAATGTTATTGAGGCATTTTTTTTCCTGTGCTTTTGGAGGGATTTTGCATTAGCAATCAATAGGATCACTAGAGTTGTCATGACCCAGCTGTTTTCTTTTAAACATTTTGGCCGGATCGAATTTTAGGATCATGTTAATTAAAAGTGACAGTCTTAGTGGTATTTATAAGAAATTACTGTGCCCACTTGGTCTATTCCAGGACTTTTTTAAACAGTAGTTCTCCAAATGGGCATATCATCTTTCAACCTTAGAGAAAATCAAGAATGGAAAGTGACAAGCTTTCATGCCAGATGAGACTGCGTATTTCTGCCATCCTCCCTCTCCAGCTTCCGGTATTGACAACTGTCACCCAGGAGGGTAGAGTTGTCATTTTGACACATAAATTATATCCTGGCTCCTTCAAAGATGTTCTCTTGTTCTTTCTCCAAGTTTGCATTGAGTATAAACGTGGAAGACCTTGGTTTGTATACATTTCAGATTCCTACTCCAGGTTGGAATCTGTGTGAGGATACTGTCAATAATTCAGGAAATACATGTGAAAACTGTACCTATAATAATTCAACTTGTTTTTCAGTTTAGGCATTAGAATTCCTAGTTGTGCTTTCTTACCTCAATCCGAACACAGTATTATTGCAAGTAAGCAAACTATTTCACATTTAGAGATCAATTATTTAAAACATGGCATTGGTGTGCTGCAATTTGTACAGATACTGAAGGAGCAAAGTGAAGTCCATGGTTTTAATGAGTTCTTTATGTTTGTGTTTTCCCTTAAATTCTCATTTCTTCTTTGAAAACATCTCTAGTAGCTTAATATAACACACCACTAAACTTTTCTTTCTTTCTTTTTTTTTTTTGGTGTCTATACTATATAGCATCTCTTGCTTTTATTCTCTGTCAGGACTGTCTCTTAAGAACAGGTCTATTTATGATTCTCTAGTATTGTTCTTGGGTGATGTCAAGTGATAGCAGGGGATCTTGGGCTGTGGTGACATTATAAGGATTTGAACCTGGGCTTTTTTTCTTCATCTCTTTTCCTCGATGGTTTAAGATGGATATCCTTTACTTCAGCACAGAAGGCCATCTGCTACTGTGTTTCTGTAGAAGAGAAGTTTGCATTAAGGGCCCCATGATCTTAACCTAGGGTCTGCCACATTATATTTATATTCTAGAAAGTATTACCTTCTACATATTAATTTCAGAAACCAGCATACTTCACCATGAGAAGGCTGTGGAGTGGGAGGAATTAGGTGGCTAAATAATAACTATTAGGACATTTCACTTCTCTGTACATAATGGACAACAAGGGGTGGTTGGGGGCATGAGAGAGAAGTTGTTGATCTCTAGCCTCTTTTCTTCCATGGATACAAGACTGTATCGACGATTAAGTCCAATGAATAGAATCAAATGCAATCATTGTTCCACTGGTATCGAGTATTTCCTTGACATTGTCCCCAGGATGGTGTGGGAGGACTTCTAACAGGTGGGCTGGGAGCAGGGGCAGAGCAACGGGCAGCTTCTCCTGTCTGACTCCTTGTGCCTTTGATGTCTGAAAACACAGTTAGCACCTTCCTTCCTTATCAAGGGTGTCATGATTCGGCTTGCCAAAACTCTTTGTGGCACCAGTTTCCCACATAGTGATGTAAACCATGTGTCAAGAAACCTTTTATTTTTTTGTGGTTCAGTGAACTAGAAGTGTGAGAGTGTTTATGTTGTTTGGGGGCCGGGAATGATTTTCAGTTTATCGACTTTCTCATATAGACTTAGCTCTCATATATCTATGCAGCCCCAAATATTTTGGGGTAGAGCCTTGAGAATAGTCACTGTTATTGTTTAACGGTTAGAAAGCAGACAGCAGCGATCCAACTCCTGTGCCTGGCATTCAGAGCTGGTAAAAAACCGTGGATAATGTACTGTATAGCCCTGTGTCATCACTTAGTCCTTTGTGTCCTCATTTTGGTAGCTTTACTTGTACCCTAAGCCCAGGATTTCCTCTTCTCTGTTTATCTAAATCCTTCTCTTTCAGGGCCAGTCTCAAGTGGCTTATCTTCCATGAAGAATTCTCCAACTGCCATAACTCATGGAAGGTCCTTTACCCTAGTCTTTATCAGCTCTACCACTTCTGGCTACTTCTCAGGAACTGCCATTTGTTTGTTAGGCTGTCTTTTCTTAGTTGATACTGAACTATCATTTTTGTTGACTTCTCAAATGGGCATGCTTTATCTCTTCAACCAAGATATGGAGAGCAGGGCAGGATGCGTTAGAATTTTTGGGCATCATCTACATAATCAGCCCATGTTCACGGCAGGGGTTGTTCATAAGTATGCACTGATTAATTGATTGTAGGACAAGTATGTACAGACAGTAGGTCTTGCTGTTCTTTCCTTCTCCACACAGGTACTCATGGAGTCAATTTATTCATAAGGACTGGTAAATGTAGAGCTACCGACTAATAACCCTTTGGGGTCACAGAAATGCACCCTCTTGCTTGTCTCCCTTTCCATTTAGTGAGCTACATGCCATGCCAGGTGGTAGGAGCTTCGTGCATATTTGTTTATTTACTCTCACAGATAACTAAGGTGCTCAGGGGGTTTTAGCAGCCTGCCCAGGATCTCATGGCCACTCAAGGTAGAGCTTCAATTTGAACACAGGTGTGAGCAGCTCTTGAGAGCTTTTATCACTCGTTCTTTTGCCTGTGCTGAATTCCTCCAGAATGCATGCTGTTGCTGCTGTATCAGCTGTCCAGTCCTTGGCCAGCCTTGTCACGGATAATCTTTTTGTGTGTTTGTGTGTGTGTGTGTGTGTGTGTGTGTGTGTGTACACCTCTATTTGGCTAGCTATCATATGGCTCTTTGAAACTAATAGGTGGCCACCCAGAATTGTCAACCAGAACCTCTAGGAGGGTCATTTTTATCCATTTTTAATGGAGAGGTAGGTGGTGAGTTATTTTAAATGGCCAGACACAGGGAAGACACTCTGCTGATGGAAAGAATAGGAGGCATGCCCTCCCCCACTCTCCATGTTGCATGTTCAAATACACAACACACACCCTTGGGATCAAGAAGCAATAGAGTTTTATTTTCATTAGGGTACAGTTATATTTTTCTGGATTCGCTTTTAATGTCGTCTTAGCATTTGCTGATAAAATGAAGAAGCCATTTACATCTGTGGAGGTAATTCCTGACTCAGACTCAGAAATGGATTTCTTTATGCCAGGCTGATTGGACAGTCCCTTTGTCCTCAAGGAGTTAGCACTTTAGCTCAGCACAGAAGAATGCCTTGCTCCTTCTGCTGGGTGTGCCAACTCTTTCAGCTGTTCCAGAAGCAGGATGTCAGGGGGATTTTTGAACAGTGATAGCACAGGGAGATTTCTGGCATTGGGTGTCCGAGGGAGGTTCTATTCTTGTTCTTCTGGATTGCTGGTTTAGATAGGACGACTCCCCCACCCACCCAACACCACCACCACCACCTCCACCAATGTTCTCATCTAGATGGTAAAGAACACCATGGTATTTTCTCACCCAGTATTTGGGTTCATATTATCTCGTTTTGACATTCCCAAGTTATACTGTCTTTAGATTTAAGTCTTCTAAAGCCCTAATGGAATGATTTGACTCATCAGAGAAATCTGGCTTACTATGTCTTCCTCATTTTTTAAAAAAAAATTATTCTGGGTTACAACAGTTGTTCTCAGGACTATAAACATAGTGATGTTTGGCCCATCAGAGACCTGATCTCTAGGGGGAGGGTCTGCTAATTTGCATTTTCAAAGGGTTCCAAGTAGATGAGGACCTCTGGGTTGCACCACCAGTCAGCTCAAAAATAGTTCATCCAATACTTGTTCATAACAGTTTGATTGTTCTCTTATGAGGGTGAGTAGATTTAATAAATAAAATAAAGCATGCCCAATTACAATTGAATTTTTGATAATGAGTTATTTTTTTGCGTACATATGTCCCATGCAATAATTATATCTCACTTTATCTGCAACCTTTATACTACAGAGTCAGGAAAATCTTGGTTCTTTTACTAGTTAGTAGTAATGCCAAGAGGTCAACAAGGATCCTGAGACAAAGAGGTTTGAAGACCTGCCTGTGAGCATGTATCCTGAGTCCTTTTGAGAACGATTATATAAGAAATTTGGAGGTTCTTTTTTTATCTTTCATTCTTTTTTGTCCCTTTCTGCTGCATGGTGCCAAGGAAGCATTCACTTTTATTCCTTAAATAAATAGAAGGTTTTTTTTTTTTTTAAGAATGCAAAGGAATTTAGCCACTTGACTTATTAAGCCATCCCTTCATATGGAAATCTTTTCTCTTGTGGCTACAATCACCTTCTCCTAAAAAGCAAAATTTTAGTTTCATGCGAAGTTTATAAGGAATCTAAGACCTCCCTATTGGCCAATTTTTTTGTCTTCTTACATAGTTATTATTCTAAATGGCATATTTTCCATGGTTGTTGAATTGTACCTCCTCAGTCTCCTTTGAAGGAAAAAAAAAAAAAACACCCAGAACAATACTGGGCAATGTAGAAAACAAAGTCATTGGCCATTGTTCAAGAGCAAACCAGGTCAGCACCAACAACACTGGAATTCATTTCTACTTAAATTGATCTCTGGGTACCACTCACACTTATTATGAACTCACCCTGCAGAAAAAGCCTGTGGCCATTAGATAAGCCAATAGTTTCTCTTTGGCTTTTAGTTAATAAGTTATCAGCTATGATTTTATGTGCACTTAATAGGCACAATTATCTTGTGAAAATGGCAGATTCTGGGATGCAGCCTGAAATAAGTGGGTGTGACAGGCAAGGAGATAGTCCATCTGTCCTTACCCAACTTCACCTTAGTCTGAGGTTATTGACTCTCAGCTCCTATCCCCCCCATTTTTACAGTTTCACTACAGTTGAGAAACTTGGACCCAGATCATCCCACACACAATCTTAATGTCTAAAGCAGGACCTAGGTTATTTTGCATGAAATGCTGAATGCTTATATCTGCTACCACTGGCTTCTTTACTGGGGAATATGGATACATGGAATAGAGGACTCTGAGACTTAGAACTCCATGCCTCACTTTCTGGGGCCGATGACAGTTTCATTCTCTCTTATTTAAAGATTTCTTCAAACTCAATAGTTATTATCTACCTTTTTCGTCTTCCCCCTTAAGGTATTGTTTTAGAGCACAGTAATGGGTCCTGTTTCTCAAAAAGAATGTCCTCAAATTTACTTTCCTTTTTTAGTAGACACAAGTTGGTCTGGAACTGGGGAAATAAAATCACCCTGTGCTTTAGAACTTGCCGGGGTAATCCTGTGCAAAGGGAGCTAAGTGGAGTAATGGGAGATGAACAATTTGGATCCTAGAGACCCCAAACTAACAGTTTTTACAGTGAGCATTGAAGATCCTGCCTTGGACTGTACTGTTTTCCATCCCTGCATAGGAGCTGCAGAGTGAGTGTTCAGGAAGGAGAACAGAAAAGGGCCTAGCATTGTGGCCACCGTCTAGCCAGTATATGCAGCTACAGGCCTTCACTTCCCAGTGTCACATGTTCCCCTCTAAAGACACGGCACTTGGCCTAGACCCCACTGCACAGAAAGTTAAAGCAAGTAATGCATGTTTAGTGACCAGCAGGGTCTGGGAGGGCCATGACCTTTCAGGACCTCTGTAAAACTTTAATTCCTCCTTGTCTTTGCAACTGTTTGTGAGGCATATTCCAGTACCAGTAAGGATGCTTATTGCACTGACTTGTTAAGACATAATTTACAGACCTGTTTGTTCATATGTCATGTTTCCTCTGATTAATGATCTACCATGGAACTCACCAGGACCAACCACTAGGTAAAACAATCTTCCTTTATTCATAACCTGCTATAGTTGAAAATATGACCGACAGATGCAGCCTAAGAACATGAGATTCTTGACCAAACACTGTTATTTGTTTTTTGTTTTTTTTTTATTTGATGCTACTTTAATTAATGTGTGTTTTCTTACTTTCCTTTCAAGAACTATGTGGTTTTTGTTTTTTTGGTTTTTTTTTACTATAGTTATCTTCCATTGCCTCCAAGTATTTGCCTATTTCCCTCAATTTGGTCATTGAAGCAGAAACATTCTAATTTGCCCCACAGTATTTGCTGTCTCCCAACAGTAGAAAGAGTGGCTTACATTGATAAAGTACTAAAATATTTCCATTGTTTTATGTTTGATGCTTGCAAACTTGAAACTTTGCATATTATTAAGAGCTTCCAACACCTTCTCTTTGAAAAATAATCAGCAGATTGCTTGCCTCTAGCATCCCTTTAAGGAAAGCCAGAGACAGTGGTTTTCAGTTTTGAAAAAATTTTAATTCCCAATTCAATGGTAGGACAAGCAGGCTGTACCTTTTGGGGTAGTTTAACAAGATATTTGTCCTTTGTGTTTTTTTGTTTTCAGACTCATTTCACGTTCACAGCTCTCCATAGCGAAACTAATTGCTTGGCTTGATTGTGGAAATTCTTTATTGCATTGGAGAAAAGACTTTGTAGATATATACTTTGAAAGTATTCCATCGTACCTGCAAGAGGACTGTGGGGGAAACAGTAATTCTGCTGAAAAACACAGATATTTTACATGAAATTCAGACAACCCCCAAATGTTTTGTGTTTCTGTTTGGAAAAAGTGGAAAGCCAGCTCTACTCATGTGTGCTGCTGATCTTAAGTATGATTATTTCTCTAAATATAGTTCAGGACATTTGTCAGTGAACTGTGAAGCTCTTGTTAAAAATAAAATGGAAATTCAAATCTTAAAATAAATGAAGAGATAGCCAGAATGTGTTACCACTTACATTTTTCGTCCTAGGTTGGAGAATCTGGGGCCTATGGAATTCCATTGTGGATGACACTATTTAAATAATTATTCGAAGGCCATCACACCTTATAATTCTGATGGCTACTTTTGCTGCTTCAGGAAAACACTACAAAACCAAATTGATTTTTTTTGAGAATATATTTTTATATTTTGTCAATATGTATAAAAATGGAGGAGAGGAAGTGAAATGATTCATTTTAAGTGACGTATGAATCCATATCCCCCTGCAGTGCTGTCACAAAACTCCTGTTGGCACTGAATTTGAGTGCGTTTGTGAAGAGGAAGAATCCAGTCACAAGCTCTTTGCTGCTGTTGTTAAAGAGGAGATGCATGAATTAATTCCCTGAAACCAGGCTCCCCTTTCGTGTTCTCCTTTCTAGATGTGTATTCTCTTTTAGGCTGTTCATTAGCCTTTAAGGATCATTCCTGACCTTCAGAATGTATGTTACTTCCTGTACTGGCAGTTGGGTTACATGAGAAGGTCAAGGGCAGACTTTGGCCTTCATGCAGCAAATGGCCGTGGCTGTCCTTGGAGAGTTTGTTAAAATGAGTCAAGTGGGGAGAGGGCCAGAGGTTTTTAATGTTGTATTCTGTACTCCCTTTTTGTTGTCATCTGTGCACAAAAGGTTACCCAATCTGTTGTTTCAAAAAGTACGTTGACACCTGTTTTGGTTCCCCGTCCCCAGTTCTACACATAGCCATTCCTAATGCTGCTAAACATTCTACTGCAGCAGCTCTGGTGACTTGTGCCAGGACCCAAATCACAGGCACGCTATATTAACTAGGCAGTGTAAAAGCATATTGCAAACATTATTATCAGAGGAGAACATCTTTATAAGTCTATAATCATTGGAATAATAATGGCAGCAGTAACAATGATAACCGATGGATGATAAACCGAGAATGGATGCCTAAGTGGCTGTCTCGGAAAAAGTCAGCTTGTAAATCAGCTGCAGAATGGAGGCAAGGAAGCATTGATCTGACTCCCAGGCAGAAACCTCCAACCCCTGATACGGGCAAAGAAAATAGACACACTGGCAATGTGGAGAGAATGGGCGTCAGAAGTATAGCAAACCTACAGAAAGGAACTTTCTGATTATTTCATATTTACTTTACGTAGCTCATCTAGGGGCATTCTTGAGCAAATAGAGTATTGCTTGAAATTATAGAAATGCACAGGGTCAAAGATCTCTGTGGGAGGGTCCAATACTGATGCTCTGCCATGGTATGGATAAATTGAATCTGATGGACTCATGGATGGGTTTCCATATGCATCAAACTCAAACTAGCTCTTCAAAACCTGCAGTCGCCTCATAAGCTAGAGAAGCATCTGAGCAGTAGAAGCTCATGCATTCCTCCAACTTGGAACCTCATATCTTCTGATCCGCCCCAGCAGCCCTGATAGAAATCAGCTTTGGGAAGATACTTTGAACTCCTGTTTTGAGATAACTGCAAGGAACCTCTGCTCTTCTTCCACCCTCCCCTGTTGATAAATCCTCCTTCCAGCTGACTTGACTTAACTTTATTGCTCTTTCTACCCCCAAAAGCTATCTTTGAATTTGGTGGGAGCTGTGCAGTGGGATGGTGGGAGTGGAATGATGGAAGGGAGGAGTCAGGGTTAAATAGACTTGTGGACTCCATGGGATTGCAGGTTTCTTCTTCTCCTTTTTTAAATATATATTTATTTTTTAATTTTTAAATGAATGTCTTCTCTTGCCTCAAGTAAAGAAAAGAATAGGTCTGGCTTTTAAGAACCCTCCAGAGCCATCTTATTCATACAGAGTTGACTGTGAGGACCAGGGCCCACCAGAGGTATGGGTGCCATGATTTAGAAGTTGGACAGATACTGTTTCATTTAGGCTGAGGTTGTTTGGGGTAAGGAAGGACTCAGAAGTGTCACAAAACGTACAAATGAATTCTGATACGCTCTTTCTTAGGATCTCATTTTCTAGCTACTTGAATCAAATTACTTTGCCTCTTAGAGCCCCAATTTTTCTTATCTGTAAAATGGAAATAAAACTCTTTTATCTCATAGGGTTGTTTTGAAGATTAAAGGACATGGTATTCTGAAGGACTTTACCCCATTTCTGGTTCATCCCAAGTGCACCATAACTTAAAGCCTTTGTCATTATCATTGCTGTTTTTATGGCAAGGCAGATTTCTACTAAAAAGGTATCAGTGTTTAAAGGGCAGAAATTTATAGGCTTTAAAAACAGCACCACTGGAATAACTTTGAATACTTCTCTGTGAATATGTAACTGCTACTCCAGATTGGGAGGGGGTGGGCATCCCATATGTAGGACATTGGGATTTCCTGAAATAAGTGGGTGTCAAAAGAGGATGCCTGCGTCATTTGTAGATTCGTCCTTGAACATGCACCCGTCTGGTTTGGGTTGTCTCAGTTTTGACACTGAAATTTGCATCTTGTCTATCTTTCTGTTTTTACTTGTTTGGATTTCTCCCAGAGTATTTGTAGCTGAAATTTCTTTTGGACTCGGAACTGTCTTTTTTACATAAGCTTTGGACAGGAATCAATAGAATGTCAAGATGCCAGGCACACTGGGCCTAATAGCAGGTGGGTGTCTGCTGGACGGTATGGCCCATCTGCCTGACAGCAACAAATTGAGGCCAGAATTAATGAGCCAGGGAAGGTGCTGTTGGTGTTGCAAGATTCTTGCAGCATTTTCAGAAGTAATTTTATTTTTGCCTTCTAATGGGATTATGTTTGCTCAAGAAATACATGGTTGTGTGTGTGTGTGCTCATACATGTGCATTTTTAAATGATACTGTTATCATGGCATTGAGCCCATTTATTAGTAGAAAGAGATAGTCATACTTACATGAATTTCTCACTGGAGTTTAAGGTAATGATTTGTCTCAGTCTTTTTAATGTCCAGAGAGGAAAACGCTCAAAGGCTGATGAGTTGCTGAAGTTTTTGTTTACAAGTATCAGGACACATTCTTGTTATGTGAAGGGCTAATGTCAGAGAATGGCCGATCAGTGGAAAGCAGGTCTCCTGGGAGTAGAGGAAATGGGTTCAGAGCCAGACAACTACCTCCTTTGAATCCTGTGTCTACGTTTTAGAGTATCTTGAAAACCCTCACTTCTAGGTCCTTTTAAAGATTAAATGGGGAAATGCAAATGAAGTGCTTGGTGTACATCACAGACACTCCCTAAATACAGAGGCTTTCTAGCTAATCCTCAGAGACAGAAGGCCTGGTGATGATTCCATGGCTTCCGTGTTTATCCCATTGCTGGCCTTTTTGTCTGTCTGATTATCTGTCTCTGTGTTTCTCTAGTTTCAGCTTTTAATTTCAAGTATAAACTCAATTCTGAAACCCACTGTTGACCAGGAATGCCATTTAAATTTGTGCGACCTCCCACCGTGGGATGGTATTAAAACATCCTGATCTAGATTTGGGCAGAAGATGAATAAAATGGAAATGTGTCCTATGCAAATCAACCTCTCATTTATTTGGAGATGGTCTGGAGGCAGCAGCAGTTGCTCAGTATTCCAGATTCTGGAACAGAGCTAGCAGTGCTCTGAATGACAAGCCTGTGGCTTCCCATGGCTCATTACAGGATGCCACTTAGCCCCGGAGAAGACTGGCCTCTTATTTAGTGGTGGTCGAAGAGAGGAAAGTAATAGCTTGACAGCACCACGGAGTCCTAGGTCAATTTAGGAAACGCGACCACGTCTCCACTCCTTGGAGTAGCTCTGACGTTGATCCTTCCCTCAGGTCACAGCTTTTCTTCATGGACATCCTCAGACACTGGTACCATAAGATTACCATGGAGATCGATTCCACAATACAGACTTCTGTTTCCTTCTGGAATGGAAAATTAAATTTTCCTCGCAACATGGTGACATGACACACATTCTTACCAAGTTCTTTTTTTTTTAAATGATACTTATAATTTTTAAATTTATAGAAATGGATATTAAACAATGAAATATATATTTTTTTTTACTTTGAGTAAAGAAAAGAGTGTATTTATTTATGGAGCTTAAGAGACTGGTTGCCCCAAGGTTCTTTTCCCACATTTCACTTGAGTAGAAAATGGTCTCATATCTGAGGTCACTTTTCAGTCTTATTGCTTCATATATTCTGCCCACGGTGAAGGACGCATGACACATGTGATTCTGTGTCATTTCATTTCAGTTTGGGTCACAGCTTTTGAAGGATGCAGTGTTGGTTATGGCTGGCAGCTGTACCTGCAAACATGGATGTGGTTTGGTCTTAATTCACAAACATTACCTCTGATGGCAGGTTCCTCTAATAACAGCTACTACTCTCCAGTCTGTATGATGCATGGGTTAAATGTATATATAGGCCCAGTTCTTAGATCCTGCAGATTGGAGGTAAGGCAAAAGAAACATATTTTTGTCATAATCCTGTTCAGTAGCCATGAGTCCACATCACGTACAACCACAAAAATGGCAAGTTATACTTTATGTTATGTATGATATGTCAAAATACAATCTACTGTCATGTATAACGAAAAAGAACAAATAAAAATTTAAAAATAGCTGTATGAGCATTATTTTGATAGATATGAAATTTGACCTTAGGATTATATGATGACGTGCATGTGCTTGTAAGGCATAGTTGTGGTTTGATTCATTTGGGAATCTCTATGGAAGGGGCAGAAAGCTTGAAGTGGGGACCTAAGAAAAAGGCCAAAGTTATTTCCTCAAAAACTCTTAAGAGATCTTTTTCAACCTCACTCACTGATTTTCATTTGTGTGTGTTTGAGGCAGTAAAATAGAGTGATTAAGTAGTCTAGAATGAGGCCAGTCTGAGTTTAAATTCTGGCATTTACATGGATAGATGTTTGAGTAAGACATTCATCCTCTCGGGGTGCACCTTCATTTTTTATGCTATATCAAGATACTTACAAAAGCACAGGTTGTATCGGGAATAACTGAAGAACACATTCCATACTGCTGCTGCCTGGGTTAAATGAAGACACTTTAAACCAGATGCCTGTCACATAGCTTGGAGCTCCATGAACTGAGACTGTCGCTGCTATAATCATACTGTGATATGAATAAAGAGAATAATAATTAGTCCCATCCTAAGTGGTCCTCCTAGGAGTGCCATGAGATATTCATGTGTAGATTCACTCTGCGGAGAACATGCTCAATAAATTCTAGCTATTTTTTATTATTAATGCAGGAGGAAAACACCTAATTTTAAGGGCTGTTAAGTAGTGACTTAAAAAAGACATCGTTTTGTAGGATTTTGTGCATGTTAGATGTATTTTAAGGTTTTGGCCATTCATGTGTATAATTTTCTACCTCGTCTTTTCATTTCGCGAGTCTGGAGGTTAAAGCTAAGCAACCTGTCTGCTCTTCCTTCCTGCCCTTATCTGAAATGGAAAGAAAAAAAAAAAAAAACAACCTAGGGAAAATACCATGTGAGGAATGAAATTGTCCTTGTGAAGGAACTGTTTCAGAAAAGCATTGAAGGATAATGTCCATAGGACCCTGAAAATGACTGGCAAGGATCAAGTCTGGTGGGTTAGATGGTCTCTCCCAGGACTTCTAGAAGTATATATTTAAGGGGTGTGCATAGTCTGTGGTGTCCACCTTCATTTTTTTATGCTATATCAAGATACTTACAAAAGCACAGGTAAGGCACAAGAATACCCTTTTGTTGACTCAGACATTAATGAAACTTTCCTCATCCCACCAGAGTCCTTGCTCCTAGTAAAGGAGAGCAGGGAGCAGCCAGAGTGTCCCTTCTCATAGCTACCAAGGAGTTAATCTATTGAGCATTGGATGGACACTGTGTCCCATGAACAGAATTCAAATGTGGTTTAACGCAGTGAAGTTTAGGAGCAAACACTCCTACTTTGGCAACAGTTGCTTGAAGTCTCGTGTGCTCCTAGAATTGGGCCACAGATGCCTTGGAGAGATGGATAGTCGGAACACAGCCCAGGACAGCCCTGGGGTGAAGTCAGAAGTACAGCTTCTGGCCTCCTTCAAGACATTGTTTAAGGAAGGAACTATAACTCACTCTATATAACATCAAGTGCTGCATGTTGATTGTCCTATTCTGGAGAGGAAAGCAGGAACCTCCTGAGAATCTGGCTAATCACAATCTGACAATGGTTATATGGATATTTTAAGAAGAGCTGGTGATTGGCACCAGTTTCTGTTATCTATAGACTCCTGTTTTGCAGTGGACTGTCTTTATTCTTGCAATAGGATTTATTTGTTTATCCTTTAGGGAATATGGACTCCCCCACTCCCTTGTCAGTGAATTGCAAGGCGTGGAAAGTCCCTGCAATTAAATTCTCTATTGTCTTAACCTCTCTAAGCACTGGTGAACTAGGGCTCCTTAGTACTTGTCTCCCAACATGAACGAGTGAGTTGATTAATGTTTGCACAGGACTAGAAAATGCCTGTTCCGAGTGGAATGTACACGTACCAGGCTGCATAATGTTGACTCAGGACACGGTACTTATTTCCTTGTTTAAATAATTAGCAAAAGAAATTACACTAAAAAAAAAAATGCCGAAAAGTAAAAATGAGAAAAATGCAGGGACCAATGAAAGCTGTAAAAGGCCTTTCTTCTACTGGCCTTATATTTGTATTTCTCTAAAGCTGCATAGGGTGATGCGAAACAGTGGGGCAAGTTCTTCCTTTGACGTTCTGCAGTTCTCTCTCTGCTTCCTGTCTTTCAGGACATGACAATATGCCCTCCAGAGCCACAGAGGACGGGCATTCTTCTCTGGGCTCCAGGACCCTGCCTGGGTCAGCAGAGAATTCCTCACTGTGCAGGAGCTGGTGGCTGCTGCAGATGCCCACGCACAGGCTTCTAAGTGGGCTGAAAGCTGCTTTATGAGCCTTGTGGCACTGTTGTGCACGTCTGCAGCTGCGCTTCTGCCAGAGCGCTGGTGGGATCAGGCCTCCTTGGCCCTACCTTAGTCAGGCCTTCTGTGCGCGAGCCATAGGAGGCTTTTGTCCTCCTGCTCAGTTTTCACTGAGCATCCAAAAGGCCTGGGGTGGGGGTGGCTGGGGGGGGCAAGATCCAGGCAATGAATAAAGATGTAAGAAGGCTAAGCAAAGGCAAGAGGCAGGGAGGGCCTCCGTGGCATGGTGAAAAGACATTTAGCTTAGTGCCAAGCGATGTGATTGGCATTCCAAGGCTGCTCCTGACCGGCTGTGTGACTTGGAGCCCTGGTTTTCTTCGGAGTGAAAGGGTGGCCCCAGTAGCTACATAGGAGATGAGGTGAGATTAAGGGAGATGCTGCCTTTCAGTCCTCTGTCATCAACACTGCATGGGCCTCTCTCTTGGGCAGCCCTCTCTCCCCAGGTCCAACTGAGTTGAATATCTGCCCTCTGGCCTGAAAGAGAAAAAGTTATTTGCTCAGAGGTGTTATTTCTCTTACTAATCTCCTTCAGGTTTGGTTTATTCCAGACTGTCATTTATCAGGGCAGTAAGCATAAGTACAGTATAATATAAATATTATACTGTTAAAATGTTATTTTAATAATAATAATAATATTTATTAATAATAATATTATTATTAATAAATAATAATATTGTTAATATTATTCAGTTAAAATGGAACACTAAAATTGTCCCCACTTTAAGAATGTGAACCTTTTTGTTTCTAATTAACCTTTTTATTTCTAAATCTGTAAGCCAGATTTACTGTGGATAATTTGGAAAATCCAAAGGGAAAGGGTTAAAGAACCATCTTTTGTGACTTTAGCACTCAGAAGGTCACTGAGTGTTTATTACACAAGCATGTAATATGGACAAAAGTGTACTTCATTATGTAGTATATTTCTCTTAATGTATTAGTTAGGGTTCTTGATGCTACAGTGTAGTTTTTAGAAAATGAAGATGGTTGATTTTTTTTTTAACTTAATATTTAGCAAGAGGTTTGGTAAAAGAGAGAAAGCTGTGCATGCATCCTTGGATTTCTTCCTGAAACGTGGAAGGTCTAGCTGAAGGGCCAGGAAAGCAGAGATAAGTGCTTACTGTCCCCTTCCTAATGCCCTGCAGGAGTAGCTGGGCTTCATTTCTGCTGTTGTCAATGATGATCATAGCAGATATCTTGTTAAATTTACCTCCATGGCATTGATTCTAATGATCAAAATGCATAAGTATATTTAATTAAAGTATGTAACTGATGTACCTGAATATCTATTGTATATACATAATAAATGTATACATAATCAATGTATATATAATAGATAAACTCATATGTGCTCATACACACGTTATATGCTTTAGTCAGAAGTTTTGCTGCTGTGGCTAAAAGATCTGACTAGACAGTTTTAAGGAAGAAAAGTTTATTTCATGGCTATGGTTTCAGAAGTTTCCCTCCATCCAAAGAAGGCGGGCTTTATGGGAGGCAGAACATCATGGCAGAAGACAGTAGTGGAGGAAGTGGCTCATATTGTTGGGAGTCGCCTGGGCTCCAAACACTAACTTCCCCATCCCCCAAGAAGAGCCGTCCACTGGTGAGCCCTGCTGGCTCACATGATCCTTACCCACCAATCAGACTAGCCCTGCTGGCTCACATGATCCTTACCCACCAATCAAAAAGCACCCCATGCCAACTGTCAAACCTTTCAACCATTAAACTGTCATAACTGTCAAATCACCCCTGGCTCTATAAATATGCAGAGCTGTTCCTCAATAAACGGGCATTTTCTCTGATGGCAAGCCTTGATCGTTCTTTCACATATGATGATCAGAAGCAGAGAGATTCCACTTGCCACATACAAATATATACCTCAAAGCTATGCCCCAATCCTACTTTCTCCAACCACACCCTACCACTCTAGTTACCACTCAGTTAATCCCTATCAGGGGATTAAATCATTAATTGGGTTAAGATCCTTACAACCCAATCATTTCTCCTCTGAACATTCTTGCATTATCTCACACATAAGCTTTTTGATGACATCTTACATCCAAATGGTAGCATTATATATTCACACACACACACACACACACACATGCACACATATATATGTAAAATATATATTAGACAAAAATATATGACTAATTAATACAAAAACTCTATGATATGCAGTTTACCCTATTTAAAGATGAAGAAAATTAGACCAAGTTTTATATTCTCTGCTTACTGTGTTAAAAATGTTGGTGTCAGAAATAATGCTCAGTCAGGCACAATAAAGTTTCATTTATGAAAGATGAACAGGTCTTATAGATTTGTTATACAATATTGTGCCTATAGTTAAAATACCTTATTGAACACTTAAAAAATTATTGATTGTAGATATCATGTTAAGTATTATTACTATAATACAATAAAATTTCTAAAAACAGAAATGCTATTCAAAGCTGATGTTTCATAGTCCTGATAAAACTTATCTATACAATTTATGTATGCATTTTTTTTTCATAGTTTAGAAGTTGAAAATATGGTATTTTGATATGTACAAAGAAATATGAAAAATTTTATATAAAAAATATACAGTTGTGAGGAGGAAAAAATAAAAAGCCTCTCTTGGTTTAGCTGATATTTTAGCAGTTGAAGCTTTAATATCTGTCAGATTGTCATGGCATGGTCTATATGAAATCAGTTGGTAATGATTCCATTATTGGAACCATGTGGCTATAATGTTTTTCAAAGTAACAGGGAGGAAGTTCACATCCAAAAGGTTGACACAGTAGGTGAGCTAGTTGTCCTGGGGCTTCTGTGAACCCCCCCCCCCTGCAAAAAAAATGAGTAGGGAGCATGCCAGTGTAAAAGTAATGGATTTGTTCATGTATTAATGTTCTCTGGTTTGCCTTTGTAGACCAGTATTCTCCACCTTGGCTATAGGGAAGTCTACTCTATTTTATGGAACCAGGATGTAATTTGATATTTGGTCCCTCACCTGTATATTAGACGAGGGTGTTGTGATTGCTTTTTACTTTTTGCCATCAAAGGAGGAAGCTGACTTTTACTTTGGTTTCAAAATGATAGACATGCACACGCACACTCACATTCTTTCAGCAATTCAGGAAGTGGGCACAATTAAACTTTAGCCTTGAAAGCTGCTTTGTCATCTAGTTTGTAGCTGGCTAAGGAATGAAATACAGTAAAGTAATATCAACAGAAAGGCCAAGCCCATCATGGCCACTCTAATTGGCACCGACAGCAGATACCAGCGTGCCAGTCTTTCCAAAGAATTCCTGTGGAAGGCTACGCCAGCTGTCCGATATCTTCTCAATTTGTTTTGTTTGCACATTGAATGTATAATCTTGTGGTTTCTGGCTCTCCCCACCATCTAAAGCAGAAAAACACATTGGATTCCTAGGTTGCTCTTACAGGATGCTCCTCAAGCCAACTATTTCAACAAATTAAAGGACTTGACCATGACTTTTTTTTTTTTTCCCAAGAGAACACTTTACTCTTACTCAAACCCTGCCACAAGTTCAGCAGAGAAATGCAAACAACCTTTTTAGATGTGGTCACAGTCGACAGTTTAAATGAATCCAGTCAAGACCCTTAGGACTAAATAAAAACTCAGCCCTAGACCAAGAGCTCATATTTCAAAGATGATATTAATATGATAATGAGCTTAACATCCTTTTTCAACATAATTTTTTTCCTGTTTATGCATTATCCACAATGCTGTATTGTTTTAATCACCCTTTAGTAAGATACCTGGAACTCTTGCATGGTAAATGATAAGGAACTGTTCTGGGGGATTGCTTTTATTGGTGCTTTCTTTCTAATTGGTTGTAAAGAGATTCAAATAAAATATTCTAAAATGAATCAAGTATGATTCCTGAGCACTGAATTTTATATTTCTTAACTTTATAAACTTAAAACGAGTGCTTATTTTTGTAGCCTCTCCAGATAGGTCGTTAAGTGTAAGACATCCCATTATTACTGTTAAAAATAATAAAAATACTTCAATCCAAGAAGCCTAACAGTAACTGGATGAAGTACTTGGCTTTGAGTTATCTTTTAAAGTATCCTCACCTACCTTTAAAGGTAGGTACTGTTTTATTGGTAGCATTATACTGATAAAAGAGACTTGATCTTCCAGAAATTCATTATCTTGTCAAAATCCTACCACTAGTTCAGGGTTCCTTAATAGCAACCCTACTGACCTTTTGGTTTTCCTTGTGGGCTTCTGTGCTGTGAACGGAAGATTTTGCAGCCTCCAATGTCTTTGCCCACTAAATGATAGTCACAGCACAGGTCATGGCTACCAAAGCAGTGTACAGGATTCAATTCTTTGGGATGGGGATTGGGAGGTAAAATTACCCTCACAGAAAACCACTGCACAAGCTAGATGACAGAACTTGGGAATGTTCTAGACTAATTTCATTCACTGAACTCTTTGTCTAACCTGTGTGTAGTTAACTGTGTGTAATTTCTTGTCCCTTTATGTCTTTCTTCTGAGTTTTAGCACTTCAGAAGCCAATCACTAATGTTGATGATAAGTGCATTGATAAAGATCTCCCTTTCCCTCTTGTAGGTGTATTCAATGAAAGAGTGTGTAGAGGTCTGTGTAGTTAAGGCAGTAGCGTTGGCACAGGATCACATGCAATCCTGTAGTAAGCACTTCTTGAATTACTCACTTCTGTACCCTCCCTGCTTTTATGCCTGGGGTATGCCCTAGTCACAAGTGCTCTGAGTTAGACTTCTGATCACTGTTCCCTCCAAAGTGCAGAGTGGCCTTGAGCAAGTCAATGAATCATTTGTAAAGCTTCTGCTGTTTTCCATTTTGAGTAATTAAGGACCATCCTTCTACTGTAACACCCCCTACTCTTGACTTTGGAGAGTAATAGGGATGTTAACTGAAAAATACTTTGAAAGGAATTCTGAGGTGTCCAGTGCAGCAAAGTGTAAATACTGTTTTTGAAAAAGAAAACATTGTTCATTGAAGTTAATTTGGAGATGAAGTAGTCCATTTAGCCTTAAAACATTGCAAGAAGGAAGCCAGAAGGTAGCAAGGGAAGGCTGTTCTGAGCCAACTTTTCTGAGGGTGGCTTCTGTTTTCTAGGTGGTGGTCACTTTCTTAGGCCTTAGACTCACTGAGGAGGTAAATACAAAAATCACTGTAGAAAAACTTAATGAAAGCATACATCAGAGGTGACTTGATGTTGGTGACATTCATTCATTTAAGAAACCGAGGACACATCTTACCCTTTTCCAGAGTCCTTATGTGTGAGGTGCATTCTTCTGTGACAATTAGAAAGTCGACAATAGGAAAAAGTTCAGCTTTTGAAGATGGCAGGAGAAGAACACATTCCACTTCTTACCCCAGGAGTGCTAGAGCAGGTTCATGCTGTGCACTTGTAAATGTGAAGTAGGTAAATAAATGCCAGGAATTCCAATACCTTAAGTCTGAAAAATAGCTACTAAATTGTTTTTGCCAATTAGTACATAAGTCTAGTGGAGAATAAAGCAAATCTTAATATATCTAGGATTATAGCAACTAAATGTTTCTTCTTAATTGCTCTTAGTTTATTGAGTGACAGGCATATATGGCTACCTAATTGTAAGTGATGTGGAATTTTGTCTGGTAAATATATAGCATTTTTTATTGCTTAATAAATATTTCATGAGCTCAATCCTGACATGAGGAATAAAGGGACATTATGATTACAGAGACTGCCATATAACTTTAATATAGATTTACCTTATTGTTTTAAACACACATAACAGTCGAAAAATGAATAACTCACTCCACTAAATTGATTGAAGGCAGCAAAGTAAATTATCACTTGATTTAAAAAGTGTCAAATTAGGAATTGCTTTATGTGTTAGTTGATTTCACCCTGCCTGAAATGGGTCTTAAAATAGATGTGATATGATGAAAAAATATTTTTGTAAAACTGTTCCAAGAAACAAGATAAAACTGTTTTTCTAATTTTTAAATTTTTATCAATATAGATCTTGTGATGATAGAAAAGAAAAAATAACTCCAAAGAAGGAAGGACAGAGCTCCTCCTTCTGGGTCATTGCATTTCATTGATGGCATCTCCCAGCAGGTGGCAGTTGGGCTGCCAATTGTGGAACACACTATAAGTGAGATCTCCACTGTCCCTTTCTTTCTCATCAGGCAGGTAGGTAATAGAACCTTCTGTTTAGTGATACAATACATCAGCTGTAAGAATAAATGGTGCCTGTAAAGGGGTACTGGTATTACCTGCTCTGTTGAAACCTGGAACCACGTGAATTCTGTAGCAGTTCATGTAGAATGTCATGCAGAGCATTCTGGAGCATTCTGGAGATGGACAGTGTACCAGGAGGTCAGTCCCATGAGTACAGGGCCGTCTGTGTAGGCATTCCATGTCATTTCCCAATCACATAAATGTTTTATGTAATATTTTCAAATTGGTGGTTGGATGGTGAAACATAGTTCACACCTAGATACAAGTAACATTTTCTACTTGGATTAAATAATTGTCACTAGATTACACTTTTTAAAAAAGGACATTAAAGTTAAATACAGAAGAAAAAAGAAAATATACTTGATTAGATGTTTGTGTATTATTTCTAGATTAACTACTTTTTTTAGAATAACTGGCTTTTAAGGGGTTCATCACTTGAGTTTTTAGACTTTCCTGATATTTTCATATTTTTCTCCTTTGCCTGTGTGCCCAGGTCTACATTGCTTCTGAAATTCCACAAAGCTAAACTCTTGCACATGATGCATAAACACTTTCTGGTAACTCCTTCCCGGCAGCATATCTGGAGGGTTATTTAAGGCTTTTTTTCATATAGTGTGTCTTTTAAGTATAATTGAAACCCTGTTGGTTTGATAAGATTAAAATGTGTTGAGCCAAAATCAGTAAGTGCCAGTAGGACTTTAAATGTGTCATGTAGTTTCTAAGGACAGGAACCAAGGGGAATTGGTGGGTATTT
Source organism: Ictidomys tridecemlineatus (assembly GCF_052094955.1). NCBI lineage: Eukaryota > Metazoa > Chordata > Mammalia > Rodentia > Sciuridae > Ictidomys > Ictidomys tridecemlineatus. The sequence continues at coordinate 106,872,015 of NC_135481.1, forward strand.
ATAGTATACCTGGGCACCAGTAAATAACATTTTATAGCTTCTGGACTGTACGTCATTGTCAACTCTGAACTATTCCTTTTGGTTGTTTAATGTTGTTGGAATGGCTCTTAGTTACTTGAGCCTCTCCCACCCCCTTTTCATGAAATAACTTTGCACTGGGTCTTAAGTAATTAACATCTCATTTTTAAAATTATATTTTTATAATTTCTCGTCACTTCTAATAGGATCCTGTCATTTGTCAGCTTACTTAGAATATTTGGGTTGAAGTATTTGTTACTTTGTTTACGAATTTATTAATAACAATATGACTTTATAATATTTAATATACACTAAGTACCTGATATTTAAATGTTGTTACTTAAGTAATAATACATCAAGTAATGGAATTGCACCTGACATGAATGAGCATAATTAGTTTTTGCCTAAGGGAAAATGAGAATTTTCTAGAGTAATGAGTTTTTTAAGTTCAATCAGATTGTGGCCTTCTGGACATTTATTTTTATGAGTTGACTCTACCTTAAGCTCTTTAATGCAGTTTCTACAGAAAACTCAAATGGAAGTTGGTAAGCCCAGGTCATTCACCATCAGGTGATAAAACAGCTAATGTCTGTCTTGACATGACCAAGATATGCAGTTCTAACAGCTCAGAACATGACAGCAGGCCAGGTGGGAAGAGTTTGGTCTCCATCCTGTGCTTGGAAGCACATGGGTTTGGGTGCCCTGCCCCCAACTCCAGCCCCACTGCCTCTTACCACCAACATGGCTTCCTTCCTTTGGATTCCTCAGGGCTTCTCTGCAGAGAAATGTGAAAAATAACTTATGTCGATTGGAGGAGGTCTTCTAATACTAAAGAGCCCTCAAAAAAGCTATGTTGACTACTAACTTGGAACCAGAATAAGCCCAGGAAAGGTGCCTGTGGAGAGTAGAAGTGTACAAACCAGCTGATTCAGGGTGGAGTGCAGGAAGGAATAATGGAGAAGAGACTCCACAGACATACCTAGGCCTATCAAGAGGCAGGGCTTTGAACTTAAGGAATGCTTTAGGTCTGTAACAGGAAGCAGCCCTTGAGCAGGTGACTGGAACCACAGATTGTGATGGTGATGGAGTGATTGTCAGGGAGCAGGGGTCTTGCCTAGGTCCTACTTATGTTTCAGATTTGCCTTCAGTGAAGGGGAAGAGGAGGAGAAAAACAGACCTTGATCCTTAAAGTTTGGGAAGTCTGGTAATTTGTGGGGTGTGTGTGTGTGTGTGTGACTGTGGTTTTATGCATGTGAGTATAGCTTCATTTAACAACTCTCCTCTGAGATATGTATGCTCTGCTTCCTTCTGCAAGTTTCAGCTCAAATGTCTCAAATAATGTTTAGCTTGACCATGGCTATTTAAAACTGTCCCCACACAGCCATTCATTACACCCATTAAATCCTTGTAAATCAGTAGGTTCTTAGAAAACTTTTGGTAACTTCCCCCCTATAATCCTCATAAGAACTAAAGTTTTCTTAATAGTTCCATATGTACCCATAGTCATTAGCTAATTGGAGATGCCTGTTACAGATTACAAAGTTCCTGGGTTTGGGGAGTCACATAATCCTAGGATCAAGTGATGATGTTTACAGTTTGTTTTAAGTTAAGCAAATGATTTTACTTTTCTCAATTTTAGTATTAAAAACATCTCAAAAACAGATTAGTAACAATGGCCTACATGAATTCTGTAAGGATTAGTAATAAGGTATAAAAAAATCCTGACAAGGTTGCCTGGCATTGAGAAGATGCTCAGTGGTTGGTATGAATATTTTTCAAATATATGTCTGTATGCATGTTTATTTGTGCTTGTGTATATACACGTAGCCATAAGAAATCATGGATTCCTTTCATAGATAGGGAAGAAAGAACCTTTTGAAGTCTATATGAAAAGAGCTTAGGAATTAATGTCCTGCTTTTATCCAAGGTATAAGTGCCTATCATGTTCAAAGGGCACCAATAGGATTAATATTAAAAATTTTCTTTGAAGTCCTAATACGGAAGGGCCTGGAAGTAAAGTCCATAGCTCTTTCCATACAAGAATAAGCTCTTAGTAACAAGAAACAGGCCCAGTGGGAAAACAAGGCCATTTTAGGTTTGCTGTGCTTTCTTGTCTTCACCAATGCATTTGGATGTTTTCTGGGTTCCATGAGTTCCATTGCAATGGTCCAGTTGACTGGCAAGAGGGGATCCTGTTCTTTGGGCTGTTCCTTGGAGTCCAGCCCTGCAAGTTCTGTGAAATAGTTTTGCAGGTCTTTTCACAAAGCCATTTGGAGATATTTGATTTCTTTTTGAAGAAAAATATCCTATAGACACCATTACACATTTGTTTAATTTGTTCTACTAGATTTTGCTGGCTGTATTTCCTAAATTTTTGCAGTTGGAATCGGGCTCATTTTCATTCCTATTTGGACAGGTTTGTGGCTACATCTCTCAGGAAATTACAGTTCATTTTTTGACTGTCTAGGAAGAGCCTTTTAAAATACTGGTGTCCAAAATACAAACATACAAGGCAAGGAGGCTGCATCACCCTGGGGGGCTAGGAAGCAGGCTCCTCTAAACCTTTATCATCTCTTCCAGATCTGGAGAGGACAGAGAAACTGTCCTCATGAATTTAGGTGGGGTCCATGAAATACCTACCAGGCCTCATCTTCACAAGAAGCTTCAGATGAATCAGGCCTTTCTTTGTACATATGAACACAGTCGGACACGCTTTTCACATCATCTTGTTTTCTTTTTGAAAAGCAGCAGTGCCTTGGTTCACTAATTGTCATGTTACGCCTTTCAGACTCCTGGACCACACAGAAGTTGGGCAGTAATATGAGATGGGCTGGTTTTGAAGTGACTGTTTCTGCTTTTATAATGTATAAAAAGGATTTTAATGTGAGAATTTATTTTCTGGGTTTGTTCAGTGCACGGGTAAAAGAATTTCGGATTTTGAAACTCCAGTGCAATTAAACTCATCATTTTTCCAGAGGTGTTTTTTAAATTAATTTATTTTTTTAAAAAATAATTTGCACTATTTAAAATCTGTCTGTCTACCACCGTGGTGCTGGGGAAAATTGGGATGTTCCCCCTGTGAGCAGTTCCTCTGCACATGCACAGATCAGGACAGGTTAACTGTGCCTTGTTATGTGGTGTGTTGACTTTCAATTGATTTTAAGTGCACTTTAAATGATAATGAGAATGCCAGGCTGGGAAATGGCATATGGCTTCAAAGATCTGATTCTCAGAAAGCAAGCAAACATTGAAAAATGATGGAGTCTCATGATAGAGAAAGTCAAGGTGAAATCAGAATGCTTGAATGGCAGAAACGATTTCTTCTTTTTTATTATTTTTATCTGTGCTCTTATTATATTTTGTTGTTTTAATTAGAAAACAAAATATAACAAGCAAGGCCAAAATTTGTTAACCACATTAGGGTCAAATTAAATACAACATGCGGCAAGGGTATGACTACTTCGGTTCTTTAGAACTCAAAAAATCCTTCTTATAAGCAAAATTTAATATAAAAAGTCAATTAAAATATAATAAGGAAAAAATGCAGATCAAGGAGCTGGAAAATGAGAGAGAATGTGTCAGAGCATGAAAGAAAAATGAAGAGAAATATTAACTAGGCAGAAGTACATTTATATATGTGTGCATGTGCACACTCATAGATATTTCTGAGTACATATTCCCTTATGAATTTAGAGGAGTATGTAACTAAGTGAGATGAATGAGCAAGTAAGGACCCAGTTTGACATATTGGCTGTAGCCACCATTTTGGTTGCCATTTTGCCTTGCAGATGACTCTAATAATACCCTTAACCCTGTACGACAAGCAAAGTCATTAAGATAGCCAATTGAGCATTTTATAGTAGCCACTGATGGCCAAACTGTTTCCTAACTGATATTTGAACATATCAATAGTTTGCAGAAAAGGCAAGGTATGATCCAGTTGGCCACAGTCCACTTTGGTGTAGCTTGCCATATAAATCACTTTGTCCTGCCTTGGGGTACTGAGTCCAACTATCCTGCTGTCACTCAAGACACACTCTTACCCAATAAGTCCCTTATAAGTTGCATTGACTCTCTCTTTGTCTTATAGCACCTTCCAAATTTAGTGGCCAGTTCTCACACACTGGGAATAGGTTTCTTCTTTCCCTTTATCTCTCTCTCTCTTTCTTTCACAAAGCCATTCAGAGATATTTGATTTCTTTTTGAAGAAAAATATCACATAGGTATCATTATACATTTGTTTAATTTCTTCTACTAAATTTTGTTGGCTGTATTTCCTAAATAGCAAAAATCAGTCTTCAAACTTATTTTCTTAAATCTATACTATCTTAGGTAGGAGCTTGATACTGGAAGTAACAAAATGCAATGATTTTAAGACACTTAGTGGATTTGAAACAACTTGGGAGAAATTCAGTCTGTTCGCAGAGACATCATCATGCTTCTCTTCATTCAATCATTTCTATTTCTGCAGAAATCTGAAGACATTGGTGAATTGTGCTGCCGTGTGGCTTGAAATTATATATAGAAACATGTTACAACTGAATGGAACTTCAGAGATGATATATTCTAGTGGCATTTTTGTTTGCACCAGCAAAGCTGATTTATTTATAGTTATAAATACAATTGTCTGCAGTTGGAAACTCAATGGAATTGATCATCTCAGTTTCAAAATTTCTTCTAATGCCATGTCTACACCTATCACTATTTTACTTCAGTTGTTCCACTCAAAACTGTTAAGCCACTGCATTTAGACACAGCCCAAATCTAATAATAAAAATAATGATTAACTTTTATTGAGCATTTACTCCATTCAGGCCATTCACTAAGGAAAAGCTGTGCATAAGTGAGCTCATTTAATCTTTACAACTACCTGGTAAGGAAATTTTGCATTAGAGATGTTAAACGATTTGCTAAATGTTCGCCCACAGCTCATTAATGGCAGAAGGAGTGTTTGCACCTAGGAGTCTTGACTGCATTTTGTTCATCTTGGAATTTAACAGGTTCTTTTACTGATTAAAGAGTTATATAGGAATTCTAAATTAAATGTTCAAGTAGTTTTTGGTTGCATGAGTGATACCAGATACTAGAAGGACATTTGGGAAATTTGGTCCTCTCTAACATCTTCACAAACACTTCATGTGATGTCCATTCCTCATAGCTTCTCCATGTCTTAGGACTGCTTCTCTGTTGACCTGACAGTGCATGGTCCCTGGGACTATGGCATTCTCAAGCTGAAGAAGACCTTAGACATCATAACAACTCTCTTCTTCCTGGTACAGTTTTAATACTCAAACCAGAGAGATGAAATAGCCACACATCTAGTTAGTGAGCATGCAGACAGAGATCCAGGGTTCTGGAATCCAAGGTTTTCCTCGTCCTGGTATTCATGCATAATGTAGGTTTATAAAGCATATTCTGTATAGCTCTGCATTAAGTTGTAATGAGAAATGTGGTGCTTTGTTTTTTGACTGACTTTTTTTTAAAAAAAAAGATTAGTGCAATAAGTGCAAACACTCTTGGCTGAATAGGATACAGGTGTTTTCCAGGGACAGAGATGGCCATGCTTTGTCTGCTACCTCCCTATGCCAATCTCAAGAACAGTCCTAAGGAGGGCCCTGCGGTACATGGACCCCAGAGATACATGTTCCTGTTCCTAATTGTTAAGGTAACCTTGGAAGACAGGTATTGCCTTTCCCACTTAGAGAAAACAGTGGCTCAGTAAAGTTAAATGGCTTGTCACCACAAGTGCTTATTAGAATATTCAGGAATTGATCATGGGTTTTACTAACTATAAAGCTTGCTCATTTCTCTCCATCCTATACTGGACCAAATAAATAATAATTTTGTGTAACACACACAACAAACTTGTAAAGCTGCACTTTAGTCATTCAGCTTAATCCTTTCTTCTACCTGTCTCTTCCCTTTTCCTTTTCACCTTTTCTCTTTCCCTCTCTTCCTTTCCTTCATCTTCCTTCCCTCCTCCTCCTTTCTACCTTCCTTCCTTCCTTTGCCTGCCCCTGTGTCCATCTGTATCTCTCTTCTCCTCTCCTTTACTCTCTTTTCTTCCTTCCTTCATTTTTCTTTTGCTGATTAACAAATCCTATGTGTATTTTAAGATGAGGTAGCTAGGTCATGAGAACATTAAGTAATTTACTGTCAGTCACACAGATAGTCGGTATTACATCTGGAATTTAAATCCAAGATCCAGATGAAAAGAGACTGCAGGGGGGAAAAAAGTAGAAATCATATTATTACCACAGGCAATAGACGTAACAGTTTATAGTAGGACAGTACAATCATGGGCATGGTAGTAGTTTCAAATCTGCCAGTAGATATTGCCAATAGTTCTGGGTAAGAGAGACTGGAGACAAAGAGTTATAGGGTAGGTGCAGTTTAGCCTCTTTATGGGTTTGCAGTAAGAGTCAAAAGAGGGAGGCATAGGAGAGATGCTGTACAGGGAGAACTGACCTCAGGAAGGATTCACTTGGCTGATAAGAAGAATTTAGTATGGGTAACTGAGAGAATGTCAGTGTCATTAGTGAGAATCAGAAGCCAGAAGAGTCTGAGAGATTTGGTTTGAAGTTCCAGATGGATGGCTAGCTGTCAGAATCCATGGGTTTGGAAATGTAAGACTACATTTCTGATCAAAAACTGTAATTGGGTTAACATTTTTGGATTCAGTTCTGTAAGATTAAAGTAGTAGCATTTAATCATATCTTGAAGAAAAGGTGCATGGGAATAAAACTATGTACACATAGGAGTTGGGAAGCACATAGATGTGATCAGAAGGTTAATAGGAATGTTAACACTAGGGAGAGTTTAGGGAAAAGAAAAAAAGTGGTCAAGAGTGTCAGTTCTTGCACGGAAGCCAAAGAGGAGGAAGACAAGGCTGAGTGAGACCATAAGATTTTGTGTTATGAAATCAATGTGTATGTCTGAATGGTGTAAACTGGATTAGACGGAGCCAAAGAATAAGAACTAGAGACACTGTAACTTACATGAAAACAAAGAGAAAAGTGGAGTGCAAGCTTGGTGAAGGGCCGGTTCTTGGAAGGAGTTTCTAGAATGGCCAAGATCTGACCCTCTTTGTCAGGAGAAGAGCTGATCTGAGGTCAGTTCTTTGTGACTATGCATCATGCTGTGGGTTTTATCCACTCTTAAGGGCTTAGTGGATGTTCATTGAATGACTAATCTTTTATCAGTCAGAAAGAGAGATATTACTCTTGTTTTATATTTAAAAAGTACTCTTGAGTCATGGAATTCAAAACCAAATGAAATCCATGTCCCAGAGTAGGCAGTTGGGTGGGAGAGTGTTTACCAAGGGGCAAAGGGTTAACCTCAGAAAGGGAAAGTCCAGCTAATGACAGGCAAGGACTGAGGTACAGGAAGCCAGTGGTGATGCAGGTGGGGAGCCGCAGTACTAAAGCATGGGATGGGGCTGAGGGAGGGAATGCTGCATGTGGAAGAGTCCCACTGGCAGGATGTGGCCCTGGGTGGGCAGTAGGCAAGGAGTCCACATCCCTCAGGGCTGTGGACTCAGACCACTGTTGAGCCTGTTCATCAGCATTGCTTACAAGGCCCTTTGAACTTCCAATGACAGCATGATCCTAATAAAGAGGTTCTGGAGCAAAGCCACACTTCCATGACTAAAATCATGCCCAACACCACCAATTCCTTGGGGGAGACTGCAGGCTGGTGGATAATGGAAGATAGCAGATTGCTCCAGCTGGTAGTGAATGGCAGGCTGCAGGATCCTGGGGAGAAAAAGTCTAAAGGACCTTCTCGATCCAAAGCCCAGCTCTGCTGCCTGCTGTCTAAACAAGCTTGGCACTCCCTGGACTCCGTTTTGTTATTTATAAAGTGGAATCAATGACCACACTTGCCTAAGAGAGCTGTTATGAGGTATCAAATGAGATACATTGAAGAATATTAAATTTTGTGCAAACATTTAGCTCTTTAATGATTATGATTAGCATTATCATTGGTAAAGCCTCAGAAATGTGGGTGGCTAAGAGTACTAGATGAAGATTGCCATATAGTATTCAGAAACGGAAGATTTTTTTTTTTTTTTTTTGAGGACAATGTTTTGAATACCAGGTACTACCACTGGTTGTTCCTGGAAGTCAAGAGGAAGAGTTCATTGTCTACTACAAATAATGCTTATGCTTCTGAATGTATATAGAGGAAAGGGCTTTTTCATAATAAATATTTTCAACCATATCTAAACATGTGGATAAAATGTATCACTTAGTATTCATATTAAAGAGTAGTGAAGATGTATTGTGGCTGTAAACACATTTGCATATATATTTATAGACACACACACCCTATAAATGCACAATAAATACATATGTATTTTACATAAAAATACATATATAATTATTTTCTTTCTCCTGACAAAACTGCTTTTTCAAAGGATGATATATTTATTCTAGTTTCTCAAAGTAAGCATCTTGCTCAAAAGTCCTTTTGTTGCAGGTGGACTTAGCATTGCAGGAGAGTTCCTGGTGTGTAACTGGCTCTTCTCTCTGCCCAGCTTCTGGATTGGAAAGCGAGATGGTACTTCCGATTTCATTAAAGCACCCTGTAGCTTAGAGAACAAATCAGAGAATCAGGATTGATTACATTCTGTGCTTTCTTTGTCTTCGTCCGGGTTTGTTCAAAGCCAAGTTCCAGCTTTCAAAGAGAGGAGCTTAATGGAACTCTGCACTCAGTACAGAGAATTGTGATTTGGCAAAAGTTTCAATTATTACGAAGAGTGAAATGAAAAGGATGTCATTTTGCTTTAGCATCTGTACCTCCACATGAGTGACTTTTGCTCTGTTAACTGAATGGGTCTGGCAACTTAGGAAACAAGTTGCTTAAGATGTCGCAGATGGATGGTGTGTCCTTTCATGCATGTGGATTCTGAGTGGGGACCTTTTGTTTCTGTTTCCAGTGAAACTAATAACCGTTTGGAAGATAACATCATGGAGAAATCTGCCATAACTCTGAGTGAATGACCATCTCTCTCTAGGGTGTTTTATAGATGGGGTGTGTGTGTGTGTTTGTCTGTCTGTCTGTGGATAGCTGTCTTCTTTGCAACTCTATGGGGTGTGTGAAAACTGTGGATGAAGCTTATCTCAGAAGCAGCTTTCTCTCCAGGTCTTTGAGATATCCCTAAATAGTGCTGCTCTGGGTTTTGTACCTGTGTAGAATTTTGTCAATGCACCTTTATGGCATTGATGACCTTCTGCCTTGGTCTTCCATTGTGCTGTTATCCTTGTCTTCCTCTCTCCTGAAGGCAAGGACATGGATTGATTAATCTCTGAATTCCCTGGAGGTGCTTGGTACCCACACAGGCTCTGTACAGCCTCACTTAGAAACTGGTCCGTATTGCACTGATGCAAGTGCCAGAAACAGGAGACAAAGGCCCCTTTATGTCTGCAGGGAAGAAGAACGTTGACGTTCTAGGCACCAAGTATTAAGGGAAAACAAATTAAAAAAAAAAATTCTGTGTCATAATACTTTCTAGAATAATGGGATTGACTGAACAACTGATATCCACAAAAACCATTCTAAAAAGAAAGGCCCTGTCTCATTACTGAAGGCTGAGTGAAGCTTTCTGCATGAGGACAAGATAAGAACAGACTAAGCAGCTTCTGAGAGCGATGTGATTCCCTCTTCAATGCTTTTGCTTTTGTCCTATCCTGGCAGGTAATTAAGACCTGACTTAAGAAGGGAAAAAAAGGCCAGAGATTAAAATTATATATATTTCTGAGTAACACAGAGCAACTTTTCCTTGTGTCTTGATAGGGCCATTTGGACTGTGTTAAATGTACTGCTTTCTTGGAAACTCAGGTCTATCACTATCTTCCTTGTTTTGATGAAATGAAAAATTTCATCCTACATAAATTAGTCCTCCCTGTCTCATTAAGTTTCAAAACCAATTTCTGTTGAGTGTTGTGTTGTTGTGGGGGATGGGATGGATTGGACAGTTGCCACATTTTAAAATTGGAAAGGAGCTGAGGTAGTATCCATTCATCTCCTTTCAGATAGGGTGACTTGGTGACATGGTACCCAGGACAGTTAAGTGACATCTCTGCATTCATGGAGCATTCAGGAGTTCCATGAAAATCATGATTTCCTAACGCCTACTCAGATTTTCTTTTACTTATATCTTATTTCTTGTGTTTTCTGCATGTTTTGATGTTGCCCGATAATGCTCTCCAATGTGGGAATTTTATTTACAAAAATACAGTAAATTTTTCACAGGCTCTTGAATTTTTCAAGAGCATAACTTTGACTTCTCTTGACCTCTCACCACCTACACATGTCTTCAACATTAGTATTCATGGTGGATTACAATTGAAAGACAAATGATTGCGGTGGGCCACCTTTGTTTCCGCAAATTGATGTGAGCAAAGAAATTGTGAAATAGTGGAAAACTCTACCAAGAAAGAGGAAAAAAATGAGCTATATAAATAAGGCTAGGGATTATTTTTAAATCTCAGAAGAAAAAAAAATTTTTTATAGTTCATATTGGTTTTGAAATTGGACTAATGGTAGAGGCAATAAAATGATGCAGATAAACTAAATTGCTCTAAATAGCTGCAGTTCAAAGCAGCACAAAGAAATACCTTCAAAGAGAGTTTAGAAAATGAGGGGGAAAATAGTCTTTCCTGCTGTGTGTGTGTGCAGAGGCCTGGAATGGGGGGATTAGGGACGAAACTGGAAAGACAATAGAGTCCTCCTGGCCTAATCTGGCTATCAGTGCCTTGAGCCCTGAGGTGACTCTTTGACACACAGAGTTCATAATCACCACAGGTCACATGAGAAGACCCAGAGAATTCACTAAGAATTCATTGCCCTTGGTGGCTTAACTTCAGTGAACCTGATAAATAATTCAGGTAGTCAGAGGTGCCTGAATATGGAAGACTTCAGCTGAGCTTTTCAATCTTCCAGGCCTTTCTGCCCCCCCCCGCCCCCCCCCACACACACTTTCCCTGAAGACCTCTCAGGGAGCCTCTAGTTTTGTTTACTCTCTGCTGCATTTTACTTTTGATAACTCAGAAATACAGTTAAAGATCAAGACCTGATTTCCATCCGTCACCGTGTCTTTCTCCATTGCACGGTAGACACTGCTTTGGCATTACTTTTTGCTTCCGTGAGTCTCAAATTTTCCAGGTTTTAGGCCTGATAGAATTATGACAAACTGTGTTTGAAAGCTTCTGTAATATACTACTTATCTGACATCAGACATAATTGGAAGTTACTTGAGTTCAATTAAAAGATTATAAAAATAACAAATAATAACGCAAAAATCACATCTAATTGGACACTGGTTGGCCAGTTTTTTGATGTAGGACTCAGACGCTGGTCGGCACATGGAGCCACTATTGGATTAACGTTGTTTTCCCCTTTAAATGTGTCAACTGATTTCCAGTTTTCTTTCATATTGAAATATAGGATTTTTAAGGTTTAGCCCTGTCCTTTTCCTTCCAAACCCCCAATTTGCCAGTGACATTGACTTAACATTAATGTGTTTTTCTAAACCATGCAACTGGGTTTGCATTTCCCTTTTGCACCTTTATTTTATTTATTTATTTATTTATTTATTTATTTTAACAAAATTTTTGTTCAGATTCTGTGACAGGAGAAAAGCACAAGTGACATTGTAGGTTTGGGTTGCTGGGGAAGCATAGTCAAGAGATATGTTGAGATGCCTTGGCAGCCACTGATGCCCATGAGTCACAGTTTGCTTGTTTCACCCAGGGGATGGCAGCATAATACTTTCTGGTGTACTGAATAAGTGGAATGGCAAGAAGCTTTCTGCTAATTAAACTCATTAATCTTAGGAAAGCTACTTAAACATATGATACCTTAGTTTCATACTAAAATGGCAATATCCAGAGTCTCAGTCCATGGTCATCTGACTTCATTACTCTGGTTCCAAGGTGAGGCAGAACATCATGTCCAAAGGATGCCACCAAGGAAGATCTGCTCACCTCATGGCAGGCAGGAAGCAGGGGCAGATGAAAGGGACCAAAGGGAAGGTGAACCCTTCCATTGATTCTTGGAGAAAGGAGAAAAAACACTTAGACTTATGATGTTGTTCATGTCCTTCCCTACTACTTAAATATAATCAGAAAAAAATGTACATAAGTCACTTCTTGGAGAGGAAAAATGGAAAATATTTGAAAGTCAATGCCATTGAACTACCCTATGGGAGTAAGAATAATAATAGCTGAGTGTCATGGGACACTGTGAAATGTACCACACCATGTGTCTGGGATTGGCCAACCCATTGAGTTCTTTGGGTAACCCTATAAATATTATTATTATTGGGTAATTTTGGTCATAGCAACACAAAGCTGACTAACTCAGATTGTCTTTGGAGCTATGAAGTCATTATTGATTGGCTTGAAAAATACGAGGTGGGTGGATTCTTAAAACTGTTTAGGGTGGGACCACAGCACTTTAGAAAAGAAAATTTTCAGGTCCAAGTATAAGAGACTTTTGGGGAAGCCTAGAAGCTGAAGTTAGGCCCCAGATGGATAGCCCCCGTCCAGAAGGATGCTGTCCCTCCGTTTACAGGTGAGTTTGTTCTGCAATCTTGCTATCAGACTTGGATGTCAGGGGACTCTTTCTTAGTCAGCTTCTATTACTAGTGGCGGCACGCCTTGCTCTTGTGTTCCGTATTTTACATTTTTCCTACTGTAGTATGAAGGCAGCAGTATCTCAGGTTGTTAGCTTACAGTGCCATAGCAAATGACCACATTTAATTATTTTCTCTATGTAGGCAGGTCTCATAATAATGCAAAGAGCTACCACCATCAGCAGACCTGCCCCAAACATTTGCAGGAATGTATGATAAGAATATATGAGAAGATCCACTATAGATCTAATTCTTCATTAACTATAAATCTTCCTTAAAAATTAATTTAAAAGTCTGTGTAGTTCTTATACTGTGACTAATCTGCCTCTCAGGAAGTCCTGGAAAGTCAGACAGGTGTGACTTTAATATTTCCAAACTATATATATCGCCAGCACAGTAATCCCACCCACTCAGGAGGCTGAGGCAGGTGGATTTCGAGTGAGACCAACTTCAACAATTTAGCAAGGCCTTAAGAACTTATGGAGACCTTGTCTCAAAACAATAAAAAGGGCTAGGGATGTTGCTCAGTGGTTAAACGCCCTTGGGTTCAGTCCCTGGTACCAAAATAAATAAATAAATATTCCTAACTTCAGCAAGTTCTGCATGAAAAAGTTGCTGAGCCAGGGAAACTGGTTCCAAGTCTCTTCCTTTCCCACTGGGATTCAAAAGGTAGTTAATTGAAGGGGCCATTTCACTGGGAATTTGCTTCATTAAGTTCTGGTCCTGAATACTTACTGTTTCTGCACTCAAGAGGGCGGACGTGGTTCCAGAAGCCCATAAGCAGGTCAGGGGTAGAAGCAGAGCATGAGTGGGGCCCTGCACCAGTTGAGAGGGGCCCAGCCTCACCTGCAGAGACCAGGAACAGCTCGTATCCCCTGTTCAGGTCAGATAGCACAACCCAGGCAGTCATCAAGAAACACATCCAACCTGGGTTGCACTAGGACTTTCCTTATCACTAGGGTCCCGAGGGTTATTAGTGAATTAAGGTTGTTTTCCAGGCTATGCACAGAATGTCTGAAGAAGAGGCCACAGCTTTACCACATAGAATAATTTATAAGTAGAGACCAATTTACTTGCTAGGGAACAGCAGGGTGGCCTGTGCGTTCCCCAGCAGAAGGTACGTCCGGCTAAGCAGGGTGGCAGGCTTCAGTGCTCAGCATAGAAAGGGGAAGACCCTTCTAATTAATGCCATGGCTGTCGTTACACAGCATGGGTACCTCACTTTGTCATCAAAGTCCTTGATTACTCAAAGCTGTGTTTCTTTTTTTTTTATTTATTATTTATACATCATCTTATTTCCAAAAAGAATTTGAGAAGGCTGGAAAAAAGAAATGTGTGGGGGTGAAACAGGACACTGAAGAGAGAATTCTGACAGATTTTTGGAGCTGCTTTTCCTCTCCAGACTCTTCTCAGTAATCTTTCCCTTTCTGCCTCATCGTTACTTCCTTTCCTCGAGAGCATCTCTAGGTCTCTCCTGCACACTTTCGGGCCGATTCTTGAAATGCACTTTCTCTCCACATCCTCTCTTTGCCCCAGTGTATTTCCCTGCAGGCTTCCCGTTGCCCTGAGAATAAAGTCCACTTGGTCTCCCAATGCCCTGAGGCCTTGCAAGTTCAGATCTTTTAGAACTCTGGGCCCTGGGTCTGTACCCCACTCTCTCCTGATTTCCAGTTACTTTTTCATTCAGGCCTGAAGGCAGCCAAGCTCTTCCTGCCTGCTCCTACCTCGGCCTGGACAGTGATAGAAGGTAGCCTGTCTGGCCATGCACTGCTCACCCCCAACCCTGGATCCCCATTCTCAACAACTCCTTATGCATTTGGAATCCCGTTCTCTAAGGTGCCACCCATGGCCACCGTGTCTGAGTGCTCCCACATCTCTCTCCAGCTGTTCTCCACCACACTTCGTCTCCTCCATGCTGGTACTAGTTGGTAGTTTTTATTTGATTTTACTTTTTTGCTTTCTGGACATATCCCCTTCCTTGTTGATTTGTAGCGATTTCATCTCTCATTCAACTTTTCATCGTACAGTGGCCACTCCACAACTAAGGAATGATTGAGAAACACTCGCTTTAAGGAAAAGTCTGACGTGGTGCTTCACTTGATTTGGAATGGCTGCCAGAAACATTTGCCTCTGTGGGGAGGGTAGCATACTCATTTAAATTATTTGCTTTGTAATTACAGTATTTTAAGCATCCGAGAACTGGCAAGGAAAGGTTTTTGAGGATGTGGAGGTCCATTGGGAAATGACAGCACACGAAGAAGCCCTTGTCCACTCACAAGTCTTGCTCTTGACCTGTGTCTTTTGTTGTCACCTGGGTTTTGTCTCAGAGAACAGGGCTGCCAATGGATGCCATGATTTACGAGATAAACCTTCATAGACCATCTACCCTACTCCCCAGGGCCAGGTGGGCCTGCCTTTCAGACAGGCCTAGGAGCATAGCTGAGGAAGGATGAATACACGAGTCTCATTTCACACATGTAAAAATCTCACCCTGTCTTGAGGTTAGATCTAGGTTATCCCACACTCTCCTTTGCTCTTTTAGACTTGGGTTTTATTTTATTTACCCATAAATATTGCAGCCCAAACATTCAGTCATTAAAAAATATGGAAAATGAATCAAAACTATTTTCGTGTGTGTGTGTATTTGAGAGAGAGAGAGAAAGAGACAGAGACACAGAGAGAGAGACAGAGATTGGAGTCACCTTTCCACAGTGTTGCCTCCCTCTGGTGGCAGTTATATGCACATGGACCCGGGTGGCATGCACTGAGTCACATTGTGGTTGTCTTTTTATAAATAAATAACCAAATGACTAAATAAATGCCTTTACGCCCCCCCATATTTTTTTTTAAACAAAAATTTAAATGGTTGAAAATGGAAATACAGACACAAGCTTTTGGTGTTGGAGTAAGGTTTGGAATCCGAAGTGTCCATAAATGAGAGCAGAGCTCTGACTCTCTATAAACCTAAAGAAGAATTTTCTCGTATGTTTAGACTCTTCTGTGTTTGGAGACATACCTCAAAATTTATTCACATGAGAAAAGCCACCCAGTATAGTTTTTTTTAAAAAGTGGCTTTTAAAAATGTGCCGTGTATTTTTTATATTTTCCGTTGAATCGTTTCTTCTGTGCGTTGTGTAGCTATCCTGGTTATAAAAGTGTTGCAACTCATCTGGGGTTTTATTTTAAGCTTTAGAAATGATTTGCTCTTAACCCATGTCTTGTCACGTTCTGGGGAAGAAAGCGTCCTTGAGACAATGAGAGGGTCAAGGATAAGAAATAATAATCTCTCTTCTGTTTCTTTCCCTTCTCATTTCCAAAATCCAGAAATAGTCCCCTGAACATAGCCTGACACCTCAGCATGACAGGTGTCCTGAAGATGAGAAGGTGCATTGTAAAAGTCTATTTATGCAGGGAGGAAATTTTATACCATTTACATTCCGAGCCATCTCTCTGATACCAAAATAGGCTTAAGCAATGAATTTTTCATTTTTCAGACTCAAAACCAGATAACTCACCTGGAAATACTATTTAATTTCATTTCGTGTGCCTGATCAATATTGCCGACTGGAATCTGCGTTCTCCTTGTGAAAGGAGATGAAAGCTTTTCTGTTTCATTCGTACATTACATATGTGGTGTGATATTTTGGTGGGGGGAAATAGGCCATGTTTATATTTTTGGATTCCGTTTATTTATTTTTTTTGGTAAGTGTTTTTATAGCTCTCAAAGACACTGCCCTATTTTATATTGATTCTAACCGTGTGGAATGGTAAAATGCTATGCAATTAAATCTCAGTTGAACTGCTACCCTGAATTTATGTAAATATTTAGAAGCAATTGATATTATGTGAGCAGAAATACATATATTTTGTGGTAGACCACAAAGACTTTCTGATTTTAGCTCACAGCCATCATAGAACTGAAGCGATAGGTATTGACCGGCCTCTCATCAAACCTAGTTTGTAGTCATGGTTCAGAGTGACCCATTTCAGAAACACTGTAGGTTAACGAGAGCATTGAACCTGATATTACTTTGAAAGTAAATCTATTACTGTAGTAAATAGAGTGATTTCCTAGTAGCATATTCTGTGCCTTTTACCAAGATCATTAATTTCTTTATGTTTAGAGACCCTTCATCCATCTGCTTCTCTGTCCTTCAATCTGTCCACATAGGTTAGAATAGCTTAACACCTGTGAAAGCTGTTATGAAATATCATCTCAGTGATTTCTTGTGGGACCTTGGATTGAAGATGTTGAAGAGTTTTTACAGACTGCCTCTTCAAACAGAGGAATCATCTGAAGAGCATTCTTTGATTCGTTCGTTTATTCCACAAACAGTTCTTAAATGCCTGCCGAGGGCTGCTGTGGGCTCTGGGGAAATAACCAAGAGCAAATGCTGACCCGCCTCTGCCTGTGTGGAGCATGACAAGAGGCGGTTGGAGTATGGAGACAGGCTCTGCAGCCCATGCCTACCTTCTGGTCCCAGCCTGTCACTTTTTCACTGATTGACCTGAGAATTGTGTCCACACATTTGCAGCATTGACAGATGGGAAGAGTTGTGTGTATCACTCAAGGAAAGAGCTTTCAGCAGATGAAAGGGAAAGGAAAATGAGATGAATTCAGCAGAAGCAACTCTACCGAACCAGGGACAAATACTACTTGTGCAGGAAGAGTTGCTGTTATTGTTTAAAACACGTAGTAGGAATGACCAACATACTGACTGGGTTCTGCAATATTCTGAGTGATTTGTAGCCTGACAACAACCATAACAGATTGATACTATTAATTTCTCCATTTTAAATGGGTAGTCAGAGAGGTGAAGTCATGTGTCCAAGTTAATAGGATTGGTAAATGAAATGCCTCTCAGGTTGTCTGTCCCTCATCTTCCCCAGAGCCCATCTGTCACTCACAGAATCCTCTCTACACACAACCCCTGCTTTCTTGTTACTGGAGTTTGAACCTGGAGGTACTTTGTCACTGAGCCACGTCACCAGCAACCAGCAGCCCCCTCTGTTTTTTTGAATTTATTTTATTTTATTTTTTTAGGAGACAGGATGCTCAGGCTGTCCTTGAACTTAGAATCCTTGTGCCTCAGCCTCCTGTCTTGGGGATGACAAGTCCTGCACCGTCATGTCCAGCTCCTCTCTGCCTCTCTTAAGCCAGTTTGTTAGTTTGTTTTGCACTTAATCCTCATCAGTGTACATACTTGGTATCCTCTCTTTCAACAGTTCTGTAAGAGCAGCTGATTATTACCTCCTTGAGATGAAGAAAGTGAGGTGCCAGAGGTGAAACCAGGTGTCATCATCCTGCTGTTAGTGGATGAGATGAGATTGTTGCAAATTCTCATGGACTCCCAACGTCTTCTCTTTCTTTGACCCCAGCCACCACCCACATGGTTGTGTGATGGGCGAGGGAGAAGGACCAGTTGTCTGGGTCTCCACAAAGCATTTCTGATGGGGAGAGGCCCAGATGGATGAAGCCTCAAGTGATGATCTTCAGGCTTACCTGGGGAAGGTTGACAGGGACACTCCTGCCCAGCCTCCTGAGCAGATCTCTTCAACCAGGATCTGCAGAGGGTTCCCAGAAAACTCCATTTTGCCCCACCTTCCCATTGTAGTTTGATGGGCCACAGGGTTGGGCAGCCACAGTACCAAATAATGAGGGGAAAAAAAAATCTTTTATCAAGAACCTTAACAAATTAGAACTTTGCTCTGAAACATGAGGTGTTACTGTTTAAGCAGATGAATGAATGTTAGAGTTGAACAGCCTCTCTTTGAAGTGGATTAAAAGTATGTAGATAGGAGCTATAGGAAGTTCATCCTTTATGGGGCATGTCCTTTTGTATTCTGTTAGCATTCTTTCAATTCTTCTCTCTCTCTCTCTCTTTAAAACTATATTTGGGAACCAGCTACCCAGCCAGGGATTACTATCAGGAATTGCTTTCTGGCATCAAGTTAACTGGTCATTCTACCTTCTGGAGCAAACCTACATGTGGGTGGTAGTCGATAAGGAAAGAGGCCATTGTCTAGCAGTTACAGATTTTAGTCCGTGGTAGCTCTCTCCTGGGTTGAAGCATGTCGTGGCAATAGTGAATGTGCCCTTGAATGTGTGCATTTGACGTTTTATAACAGTGGTTGTTTGCTCTAATCATATCTCCATTACTTGAGCCAATTGGAAACCGCATGAGGATAATCCTTCAAATGTGTTGTCAGACAGATTTTTTTTTTCTTTTTTTTTTTTTGAGGGCTGGGGTGAGGTTTGATTTTAATACTAGACTGAGTGGAGCCAGGTAATTGTCAACTATATAAAGTATTTCCTTTCTTTTCTTTCCTCCTTCTCTCCTCCTTTCCCACTTCCCTCCTTTCTCTCTGCAAACAAAAATATTTGTCTAATGAGAAACTTCAGGGGTCTTGGTCCAGTGAATGAGATGGAAAAAATGGTTTCAATTCAGAGGTGGCTATTGTTATACTCCCTAGATTCCTTTGCTAATCCCCACATCTTGGCCAGCTGACTCCAGAGCTCTCAGATTGTCATACAAAACAGTATTTATAACCTACCCTCAGGAATGTGGAAATGTGCACGAGATCTATAAATTGCTTTCATGTTTCCAGATCCTATCAGGGACGTTCGTCGTGTAGTTAGGCTTATGAAATCTGTAGCTGAATGGGTGCGATTTTAAACACAAATTGCTTAACACCAGAATCTCTAGTAGTAGGACCTGACCCCAGGACACTTTTCTGGGAGAAACCCTCTTCATCTGAGCTTTCTCATTCCTATCACTTCGTGCCCAGTGCTATCTTGTCACCATCCCGTCAATGCTGAGCCCATTAAGATTTTATTAGGTTTGTCCTAGTGTGGTTGTGTTATGTGATTGGCAGTGCTTATTGACAACTCTTATTTTCTCTACCTTGATTTTTATAGTCTGGATTTATTAAGCGCTCCTAGAATACAGGCTTCTGGAACTAATTAAGAAAAAAAAGAAAAAGAAAGAAAGAGAGAGAGAGAGAGAGAGAGAGAGAGAGAGAGAGAGAGAGAGAGAACGAACTTCTTAGGTAACACCAGGAGAAACACTTTGCATAAAGCTTTTACATGATTTGTGTGCTTAAATCTCAGTTCCTATGAAAAGAGTTAAATTAAGGTAAAATAGCTTGGAAAAGCTGCTGCTGTTACTGTCATCTTTAAGAGACTGGTAGGGCCAGGCTCTCTCTTTGTCCCCAAAGAGCATTTGTAATGTGTTGGTTTATATGCAGGCTTTTGAAACTGTATTGTGGACTTTAAATGAAAATTTCTGTTTTTATCTAACACTTTCCATTTCGCTATACTTCATTATCTCTGGTTTCTTGTAGAGGGAACATATTCAGTACACATTCAAACAAACTGGGGAAAATAAAATCATTCTGTCTCAATATTTCAAATCCATCTTACAAAGCCATTTTTATCCCAGTAGTTAAAGACTTATACATTTCTAATGATTTTAAAGTATGGGTTTGTTTATTATCTTTTAGAAGTGCGGTACTCTGGGAGAAGCTAACCAAGAGCTGGGGAGAGTGCTTTCTGGTTGGTGAAGTTTTGTTCCTTCTCTGGACTGAGCTGGGTTTCAACTCTTGATTCAAGTATCAAGCAGCTTGATCTGTGTGCAACACCCTTTGAATGGCTCCTTGGCTTGAGACTTCTATCCTTCACATCTACACTGAGAGAGTCCTCCACCTGGAACAATTAATTTTGTTTATTCTTGGTCCCCCATCAGCTGGATTAAAACTCTTTCCACGGTGCTGTCATTCCCTTTATACCCAAGTCTCTCCCTTCTCTACAATTTTAACCCTCATGAGGCTTAAAATCACACTGGCTCTGCCCTATATTCAGCTGCCCATTCTAGTGCCCAGTAAATATGGATGGAATAAATAAATGAAAAAATCATTGCTTATTAGTATCCACCACAGTGAACATTTTTAGGTTACGCTTATTAAAAACTTACCTTTGATTTCCCTTAGAAAATTAGCAATAACGATGCTAACCTTCTGAGGCACTGGTAAGATGAAGAAAACATTTTTGGATGCACACCACGGCCCCACAACAAAGAATTATGTGTTCCAAAATGTCATCAGTGTAAAGACTATGAAACCCTGCAGTAGGAGAAGGCACATAGAATTTGACAGGTCAAAAGTGGTATCATTTTGTTCTACATATTGGAGTTCATAGATATCATTAATAATGACAATTACATAGAGATACTGGTTTGTGTTTATTGTATTTTTGCCACCTGAAGGCACTAGACAAGCTTTTCAAAACTCTCGATTAACTCTCTCAACAGTGCTATGAATTAGCAACTCTTTTTTCTCATTTTTCAGATGGGGAGACCATGATTTTAAAGTGTCTGTTCTTTTTACCTAGGAACTTCTAAACATTGCAGCTGTTTTTCTTACCTAGGGAATATAACAGTAGCCATCCTCTGAACTGAAAGTAAGAACAGAGTGCTCCTGTCACATTTTGAAGATTCCAGATGAACACAATACTCAGACATATTACATTCTAGGTTTTTAGGCTTTCTTTTCACCTGAAGAGCAGGTATACCTAATTACTTCATAAAGGTAGGCTGTTCTGATTACAAATAAGTGTTTAAGGTCCTATTAGATAGCCAAGTTTGTCATTGAGATAAATATTTTCCACTGAGGTCAAATGGCATAGCTAGTCATTGTGATTCTCTACCTAGAAGATCTAATTTATATATAAGATATAATCTGAGGCCATCTCCTTGAGATGGAACTGATTCGTGTCTCTTCTACCTCTACTTGGCTCACAGAAGTCGTTTGATATACTCCTGCATTTTATTTAACATGTAATAAATTAAACCATGAATAATTAAGACATCTCTGTGTTTAGGGCAGTATTTCTCCAATACTAACGTGCCTACCCACCGTTCTTGCTAAACTGCATTCTGCCCTGAGGTTCTGCATTTCTACCAGCTTCCCAGGTCAGACTCCTGCTGCTGGACCACACACCATACTTGAGGAGCAAGACATTAGGAATCATTGGGATACTGTGACACCTGAGATAGGGATGGCATAGAGGTGATGGCATCAAACTCTGTTTTCCTGTGCTACTCTCTGTTGTATAAACTATTCTTTAACCATGTAGAGATTTCTTCTGGAGAGAATGGCTCCCTTTCAGTGGCAAAACACATTTATAAGTACCACTTCATTTTAAATAAAGCATCATATCTTTCTGCTTTTGCCTGGAAAGAAATAGCCTCTCCCCCCTTTTTTTTAATAAGCAGTCAAAAATGAATTTATCATTTCTGATCATCAAAGGCGTTTTTATATGGTTTACCATCTTTTAAATGATAGAACAAATTCACAGTATCCTTGACACTGAAATAACATTTACAATACTTTTTTTTCTTTTTTAATTATATTTCTAAAGATAGCTGAGGGAACAGTTACAAATAGACCCTCTGTGCTTTTAGATATAAGTTATTTCGATCTCTGTATCTTGTTGAAAATTAGAGGACTTGCAGTCTCCATGTTCTGTCATGTTAGCTTATTTTGTAGGGAAATCAAATCTGGCACCTTTCAATTAACTTCTTTACCTCTGTAATCTAAAAACAAATGGAACACATTCTGGAGCAGGAAGGCATGCTTGCTAGCCCTGGATTGCCTTTCCTTCCTCCATTATGTCTTCTCTCATTTCATAATTTGCTGAAAGTCCTTCAAAAAAAAATGAAAAGAAAAGCACTCACAGGCAGGAGGTAGGTGATATTGGAAAGTCTTTTATTCTCAATCATGAGCCTGGCAACTCTTAAAGGAATCACAGTGGCAGAGCTCATGCATACCTGGAGGTCCCAACGGAGGCGGGTGGTGGAAATGTGTCATAGATTGGAGTTTGGACAGTCTCCTTGGTAACTCAAGTGGGAGCTATTTGGGAGGAAGACAAAAGAAGAGAGGCAAGAATCGGGGAAGAAAAGAGAAGTCTTTTCTCTGCCTTCATGTGTGCATCTGTGCATTATCCCTGCACTAGTTCATCTGTGTCAGATGGAAAGGATGCATGGGTTTTTAATGACATGGAATGTGATCATGGCAAATTGTTAGGTAAGAAGCAGGAAGGTAAATAATGATTCCAATGATGTTATGTGAATTCTTAGGCAAAAGAAAGAAACTTATCAGTTATCTCTGAGTGGTAATATAATGAGTAATCTCTATTAATGTTTTATTCTAACCTTTTCATTGCATTCTCTAGAATTCTCCACTAAGCAGAAGTAAGCTTTCATATTAGAATTTCAAGATGCATTTTAACAGGAGATGGAAACATACAAAGCTATAGCTACATCATTTATGAGTTATCATTATATGATAAATGTATTTGGAAACACAGTGCATTTGGAAGAATTTTTAATAAGGGTGCATTTTTTAAAATGACTTACTCCCCATTTTGCATTTTGAAGATTTATAACTCTGGAGGGCTTCACATTTTTTCCCTTAGTGCCCAACTCCATCTTGTAGTAAGATTGATCAATAGGATTTGGAAATGATAATCATTCACCAATCCTGTATGTTGACTGTGTGTCTGTTGCACTTTGACAGAACCTGTCCCGTTATTTTGATTTTGCTGATATATATATATATATGATATATATATATCATATATATATATATATGCACATAGATATTTAAGAGAAGGTACTGATTGGGATGCAGAGTTCACAGTACGATTGATAATAAGAGTTTCCTTTTAAAGATATTTCATTGTTTTCTTAAATATTTTTCCAACTAAATACTGGTTAGCTAAAATATATGCTAGTCCCAAACTTGCTATTTTTGAAAGGTTTGTTGGCATATCAGTACTTCTTATATAACTACCGTTAACTGACTCTCTTCTCTTTTCTTCCCTACAACAGATCACAGATTGTGCTTAACCAAGAAGTCCACAGGTCCATCAGCCCTGGCCTGACCTCCATCAGAGGACAGGAGTTCTGTCCACCCACTCTGGCTGTGTAGACCCCGCAGATAACGTGGCCTCACCTGCTGCCTGCATAGAGAATTCTCCCTATTGAAGTCTTTTGCACATGGAGGACAACAGCAAAGAGGGCCATACAGGCTGATAAGACCAGAGACATCAGAAAGGTTCTTTCACCGATGCCCTCGGGACATTTCCTGTAGCTGGAATTCTGGACTTTGACAGAACCTGTCCCGTCATTTTGATTTTGCTGATTATATATATATATATATTTTTTTTTTTTTAAATTTTTGTTTTCCCCACCACATTGTATTTTCTTTCTGTTCTTCAGAAATGGGCCTGCAGACCACAAAGTGGCCCAGCCATGGGGCTTTTTTCCTGAAATCTTGGCTTATCCTTTCCCTAGGGCTCTACTCACAAGTGTCAAAACTCCTGGCCTGCCCTAGCGTGTGCCGCTGCGACAGGAACTTTGTCTACTGTAACGAGCGAAGCTTGACCTCAGTGCCTCTTGGGATCCCGGAGGGCGTAACCGTACTCTACCTCCACAACAACCAAATTAATAATGCTGGATTTCCTGCAGAGCTGCACAATGTACAGTCAGTGCACACGGTCTACCTTTATGGCAACCAACTGGATGAATTCCCCATGAACCTTCCCAAGAACGTCCGAGTTCTCCATTTGCAGGAAAACAACATTCAGACCATTTCACGTGCTGCCCTTGCCCAGCTTCTGAAGCTTGAAGAGCTGCACCTGGATGACAACTCCATCTCCACGGTGGGGGTGGAGGATGGGGCCTTCCGGGAGGCTGTTAGCCTCAAGTTGTTGTTTCTGTCCAAGAACCACCTGAGCAGCGTGCCTGTCGGGCTTCCTGTGGACCTGCAAGAGCTGAGAGTCGATGAAAACCGGATCGCCGTGATTTCAGACATGGCCTTTCAGAACCTCACAAGCTTGGAGCGTCTGATCGTGGACGGGAATCTCTTGACGAACAAGGGCATTGCCGAGGGCACCTTCAGCCATCTCACCAAGCTCAAGGAATTTTCCATAGTCCGTAATTCGCTCTCCTATCCCCCTCCTGATCTGCCAGGTACGCATCTCATCAGGCTGTATCTGCAGGACAACCAGATTAACCACATCCCTCTGACGGCCTTCTCCAACCTCCGGAAGCTGGAACGGCTGGACATATCCAACAACCAACTGAGGAAGTTGACTCAAGGGGTCTTTGATAATCTCTCCAACTTGAAGCAGCTCACTGCTCGGAATAACCCGTGGTTTTGTGACTGCAGTATTAAATGGGTCACCGAATGGCTCAAATATATCCCTTCATCTCTCAACGTCCGGGGTTTCATGTGCCAAGGTCCTGAACAAGTCCGGGGGATGGCTGTCAGGGAGCTGAATATGAATCTTCTGTCGTGTCCCACCACCACCCCTGGCCAGCCTCTCTTGACCCCGGCCCCAAGTACGATTTCTCCAACGACGCAGCCTCCCACTCTCTCTGTTCCAACCCCTAGCAGAAGCTACACACCTCCAGCTCCCACTACATCGAAACTTCCCACCGTTCCTGACTGGGATGGTAGAGAAAGAGCGACTCCACCTATATCTGAGCGGATCCAGCTGTCCATCCACTTTGTGAATGATACTTCCATCCAGGTCAGCTGGCTGTCTCTCTTTACTGTGATGGCATACAAACTCACGTGGGTGAAGATGGGCCACAGCCTGGTGGGGGGCATCGTTCAGGAGCGCATCGTCAGTGGGGAGAAGCAACACCTGAGCCTGGTTAATTTGGAGCCCAGATCCACTTATCGGATTTGCTTAGTGCCACTGGATGCTTTTAACTACCGTGCCGCAGAAGACACCGTCTGCTCGGAGGCCACCACCCTTGCCTCCTATTTGAACAACGGCAGCAACACCGCTTCGAGCCATGAGCAGACGACATCCCACAGCATGGGCTCCCCTTTTCTGCTGGCGGGTTTGATCGGGGGTGCAGTGATATTCGTGCTCGTGGTCTTGCTCAGTGTCTTCTGCTGGCACATGCACAAAAAGGGGCGCTACACCTCACAGAAGTGGAAATACAACCGGGGCCGTCGGAAAGATGACTATTGCGAGGCAGGCACCAAGAAGGACAACTCCATCCTGGAGATGACGGAAACCAGCTTTCAGATCGTCTCCTTAAATAACGATCAGCTCCTTAAAGGAGATTTCAGACTGCAGCCCATTTACACCCCAAACGGGGGCATTAATTACACAGACTGCCATATCCCCAATAACATGAGATACTGCAACAGCAGCGTGCCAGACCTGGAGCACTGCCACACGTAACAACCAGAGGTCCAGCGTTGTTAGGAAGGCGAACAGCCGAACTCTTTGAGAACACACACGTGTGTGCACATAGACACGCAGATCACATTTGATAAATGTTACACAGATGCATTTGTGCATTTGAATACTCTGTAATTTATACGGTGTACTATATAATGGGATTTAAAAAAAAAGTGCTATCTTTTCTATTTCAAGTTAATTACAAACAGTTTTGTAACTCTTTGCTTTTTAAATCTTAAAAAAAAAAAAATAGTTGCTGAAGTACTGTACGGGGTTGTACAATGAGAACCTAGCGCCGAGGCAGAAGAAAGAGTGATTCTTCCTTATGATGCACATTAACCACTTTGCTGTGGTAGCTGTCAGGATAAATTCCTTTCCGACAGCTGATGGTCAGATGAAAGGGCATATTCATATGGACTCCTCGGGGTAAGAAGAATAATGGGTAAAGCAAGAAATGGCTGAGATGTTCTCATGCTATTTCTATGCCTCCTGGTCCGGAAGAAAAGTTAAAAAAAAAAAATCCATGAAGTAAGAAAGGAGGTAGTTACCCTGAGTTGACCCAGTGCAGGAAGTTTAGAAAGCATCAAAAGGAAGCCGGTTCCTGTGAGATAAGTAAACCCAGCCTGACACAATCTAGAAAATCAAGAGCCAATTTGAAAAGACCTTAGAACCCAGGGGTGGCTTTCTGAGTGGGAGCTTAAAAATCACTCTTCATGCTTCCCTGGCCCTATGTGATAACAGAGTTAGAGACTTGAGTATGATTTCAGTCATCTTCAGGGACCGGTATGATCAGTCCTAGCAAGAAAAAAAAAATCCCTTAAAAAGTGTCACTATTCAAATCATATGTCAGGTTGAATCACATTCAACAGAGATATATTCTAGAATACTTTTTTAGAAGAGCCTAATAAAATAATGGGAAGAATTATATTGAATGGAATTATTTTTGATAATGAGAATTATTTGGGTAGTTTCACTGAGGCTATATCAACATGATATTTAGACCAATGAGAAAAAAAGTGTTTAAAATATATTAAAACAACTTCTTATTTAAAAATTACTGATACTATTTAGACAAAAGCAACTGATCAGTGTTCCATGACACTCTATCAACTGACTTTATTAGTATCATGTTGAAATAGCTTGAATTAATACCTTTATCCCCTCTCAAATTCTTGTCTTCCAATCATTTCGCATCTATTTTTGTAATTAAGTTGTTTATGCCACCTTTGTTTGTCCCCCTCTGCTCAGTATTTCAAAGAGAATTATGAATGCCAGTCCTGGTTGCACAAAATATCTTTATGTACTTACATGTTTTAAAATGCATATTAATTCTCACTGCTAATAATTCTATAAGGACACATCAAAGCTGGCCAAAAGAATGCGTATTTTTAAAAGCAATACCAGGTTTCCATCTCGGACCGACTTTGATCCCGTTCAACACTTGAAATTTCATGTGTTCTTTTTCGATTGTGGAAGTTCCTCCAATTGGGAATTGTGGAGGGATGGTAAATCTTCTGTAAGACCACCGATGAAAAATGAACAAGTCAGAGAAGAAGAGCTTCCCCGAATGTTGGCAGAGCAGGGCAGCAAGCAGAGGGCATAGAATAGAGAGGGATATCTGCACTTAATCCTAAATGTTTTTGAAGCAACGTCCATCTTCAGCAAGCACGTACCATTTACTCTAATCTTCACCACTCCTTAGATGTAGAAGGGCTATAGATCACATGCATTATCTGAAAGAAAGTGCATCCTTGGAAAATTATTTTGGAAGATCGTGTCTAGGCATTTCACTGCGTGGTAGATTTCTGTTACCACTGGCCATTATTTTAGGGACTCATGAAGTAAATGTCACACTCATCTTGCTTTCTCTGTCTTTTTAAGCAAAATAAAACTGTGATGCGTCTTTGTAAAAGTTTAGGTATAAAACGCTATGCAAGTTTTTCTTTATAGTAAGAGCTTTATTTTCCTTAACGATATACCCTGACTTATATGTTTTAATCTCCCTCATCCCTCAGAATAAGCAGAACATATAACTGAAGCTAGAATGTTGTAGACACAAGACTTGAAACTGTGCAGTCAATAGAGCTGAATTTAGCTATGAATTAATTTAAATTAATTCTGAAGTGACTCTGGTTTCCGTTTTAGTCTGTTAGCTAGAGGGTCTTCGCTGTTGTGTTTTTAAAGATAGGTCCATACCGTGAAGGGATAAGACAACCTGCGAAGGTGACCAGTGTAATAGTAAGCTAACTAAAATCAGGACGTTGTCGTGGGGTTTTTTTTGTACTTAACTGGATAATGTCCTTCCACTGGCCTCTTCCCCTTGGCTATGTAGATAAAACTGTTTGTTCAAATGATGGTACTCTGGCTTTTGAGGGCTTTTATTTCTGTTATCCACAAAACCATTCTCATTTATTGGTATTGTATGTTTAACTCCCAGTGGGAATTTTGGCTGTTGAGACCTCTTTGCTTTGGATCAGGAAGAACAAGAATGGAGAGGTTCTTGTAATATCTTTGGGGATTTTACAGAATTATTTCAGGTTTAAGTGGCACAGTGGAGATCTAGTCCTGTGAAATGGTTAGGGTGATCTGACAGAATTTTCTCTACTGAAGAGCGAAAATCTAGTTACAGGATTTATTTTGATCTTGTGCACATCATGACCAAGAGTGCTACGACTACAATCAGCCTGCCATTTATAATAACATAACTGGGGCTCTCACCTATACCAGGATGGAAAGTACATCATAAAATCTGTAAAATCTCAGGCATCTTACAAAAATTGTTGAATGACCGTCACTGATGGATTATGCTTTCACTGGCTTGTTTCATCATCAGAGTACGATCTGCAGATACATCTGCTCTGTATTTTCTCCTCTTTTGGTTTAGTCATTTTGTATTTTGAGGTGATTAGTCAAGGTTAAGGGTGCAGGCCAAGACCAGGTCCACTGGCTTATAGAGAGCTTGATGCTCACCAGCTGCGATGATCTCAGATAGTATCCAGCCTTGTCAGAGTGCAGAAATATGTCACAGTACAGAGGACATTTCAGAAGGAGAAGGCATAGCCATGGTCACACAATATTATCAACAGGTATTCATACCCTGGGTAGTTGCTCATATCTGCTTGTTTGAGGACATGTTTTGATCATGGAGAGACCTTGGGCTTCACTCAAACACTCTCAGATGCACTGCCCACACATCACATGGGACATTCACAGGCAGAGACCACAAGGATGTTCCCTATTTTCCTTGCACAAGGTGGAAAACGATCTCTTGTGTTAGGGAAAAAAAGATGCAATTTCTAATTATCCAGATGTTCACTGAAACTATATTAGATATTTTCCCCCCAAGTTACAAACAAAAATTAAGATGTGACCGATCTGGTAAAAAGTCTTATTGAAGTAGTGCATAGCACAGCTCCATTTCCTACTAGTGCTGATCATAATGGTCTTAGCCATTTCACCATGTCAGAACTTCCTTCTCTTCATGTTGTGAGCAAGGCTCCCACTTAGAACACAGGGCAGCTTTGTGGTCCACAGGGAGCAGGTGCCTCACTTGATCAGCAAACCCAGCTGCAGTGTCCATTGCAACATTTGACTGTGAAGTGGCTCATTTCATTCAGTGTCTTTGTTTATGGCACTTTTCTCTAACTCTAATAAGGAGACTACACTTTACTTTAGAGCATGACAATAGCACCCATGCTCATAACTTTCCTTTTCAGATTCACAGAACAGCAAAGCAGAAGAGTACCCAACAGGGAAAAGATACATACACAGAACAGCTTCCAGTTCTTGATCTTGTCAAATATTGCCTGATGCTCTTTTATTTATGTCAAAACACTAAAGTTAGGAAGCTGTAGCTCACATCCTTCTTTGGTTCCCTCTGCAAGGTTGAAAGACAATTGCTGGCAATGGGGGATGCTTTTCTCTGGCTGTGGGGAAAATGTGTTTTACACAGATGATGATGCTGTTATAACAAATCTTCTTTTGCTATATTTCTTTTTTTCTCACTGCACACCCACGCAAAGAGCACAAAGCAAGGCCATTGTGACAGGCATTTTTAATCAGTATGAAGTATGCATGTGCGTGCATACACATAGACCTGAGGGCATTTGTGAAGGCGTCCATAGGATGTAAGACTTGTAATCAGTTGAGGCACGGTGAGTCACCAGCACTGCTTGTCCCCTGTAGGACTGATCTATCCACTGAAATCGATCTGATGACTTGTTATTGTTTGAATCATTTGTCGATTTGCTTCTGGTTTGTGTGAAGCGTGTTCTCTCTGACCAGGAACTTCCAGGAGCTGGAAGATTCTGCATCCCACATCCTCTTGAGACCTACCGTGTCACACACTCTGTTAACTACAAACTTCACTCCACGCTATATACAGTACCTTGTTGATATGTTCAGTAAAGGCTTATTTTAAAAGAAAACCACATTGTGTTTATCTACTCAGTTCATTGGGATACAGCCAGTACTTGTATTGTTAATGCAAAAGAGGAAGGAGGAATGGAAGAGGTAATAGGATTTTCACATTCTCCGACCATGCAGACAACTCGTTTGTGTAAGGGCCATTTGATTCTTTTTTTTGTGTGTGAGGGGTTTAGTGAAAGCCTCATGTTCTTTCCTATTTCCCAACTAAATTTTGTGTTCTCACAAGTATCCTTAACATATACTCACATATACAGAGCGTATTGTTTTATGTTTGTGAAAATGATGTTGTTTAGGAGGTAGATAATGACAATGTAGTTATCCAGTCAGAATAGTCTTCTCCCTCATAATCTGCTCTTAACGTGCACTATTGGGTTTGAATGTCAGTTTTCTTTAAGAATCCTCATGGTACTTTTCTCCTTCAGAATCGCTCAGAGCTCATCACCTATACTTTTTCTATGGGACACTCATGAAAATGTGTCTGTTCAAGTTCAATTCTGGATATTCTGGATTAGTCTCATGGAATGTTCCAGAACCCCTTTCCCTAACCTTCTTGGCCATTTTCACCACTGATGTATTTGACAGAGATTGAATCAGGAAATAAAATTTTGACATTTCAGTTAACTAGTATCACTTATTTGTAGAACCTCTGCTGGAAAATGAACTACGAAAGAGAGTGGTAATCGGTGACTCCTATTACACTGGGAATATTTTATGTAAATTAATGTCCTTTTTATTCTTGGTTGGTTTTGCCAAGTGTTAAGACATTACTGTATGGAGACTAGATCCCTTAGCCAAGGAGTAACTTTCATTTAAAAGAATTTATGAAGGTCCTGCTCCTCTGTTCCAGGCCCCAGGCTGAGTTCAGAGGCTTCATAGAACAAATGCAGTGCTAGCCAAATCAAGCCCGAGTTCTACTCCACCATGTCCATAGATATTTCTGTTCATCCAGTGCATTTACCTACCCCTCATCTACTATGTATAGTATTGTTAGGTTCTATTGAGAATTCAGAGAAAAATGAGACTCTGCCAAGTAAAGAACACATGGATTTTGTAATTTATTTTTTGCCTGATGCCCTCATGTCACAGAACACATACAATCACCTGCCATTCTTTTTACTTAACTAGCAGCATGTCCAGGATAATGAGAGAGAGATAGATTCCTACCTGTTGGGAAGGTGGATGGTGCATCTACCTTATAGGTTGATCTTTGCTTTTAATATGTGATGCAAAGTGACATCAAATTGACAAAATCAGAACTAATTTCAAATAAAGTTTTCAAATGTATGCCAAGTAAAAGTAATTGAAACATTAGGAACTGTATTTTGTAATTACACATGCAAACTCTTGGATCTCTATTATGCACCAGAATGGAAAATTAATCTTGAATAATAATGGCACCTGACAATTATCAAGCACCTATGTATCCAAAAGTATGTAACCAAAATGCTTTGATACACATTTGCATTTAGTCATTAAAATAACATGTAAAGTATGGTCTCTTAATTTTTCAGATTTTAAAACTCAGCCCCAGGGACATTAAATGATTGGTCCATAGCCACAAATACTGCAAATGGCACAGTCAGGAACTAACCCCAGGCAGGTCTCCATGGACATTTAGCAGTTTCCCTAAATTGAATGGCCTTAAGACTGGCCTTTGGGATAAATTCTTAGTCAGTGTTTAAAGATATATGAATATGGAACTATAATTTCTCTCCGAGGGTGCAATATTAGTTATTCTTTATGACTAGTCAAGGAAACACTGGGAAAACCTCAAAAAATACTTGGCTTTTAAAGCTCTTTTTCATTCATTCCAGTTTTTTATAGAAATTCCTTTTTTTTTTTCTGAATGTGTAATGCCCTCATGCTCGATTTGAAGGTTTCAGGTGGAAACAAAATATGTCTCCACCCACAGAGAGATGGAACTATGAGACAACTTGAGTAATCATTTGTTTCATACTTGAGAGGTTGCCCCAAGTATACCGTACATCCTGCTGAAGATGCACTTACGTCAGAATTTGTTAGAGCTGAAGGACCCTGACTTCAGGATTTATACTCACTGTGGTACAAATAAAGAAGGAGTGCTTTGGGAGATATTATTGGGGCTTTATTTTCTTGAGTTGTGTTGAAAGTTAAGGACACAGAACTTTTAATGATATATCTCAAACCAGATGTCTTTTTAACATGCATACCCAATGATAATACCACTTATTTACTCTCTTGGTACAAAGTCTAAACAAAGTGAAAATTTCAGTGTATGTTTGGAGGACTCTTATGATTTCCGGGATATGAAAAACCTCCATATTGGGTCCGTCTTCTTTGAATCAAATATAACATCTGCTGGCTCAGATGTGGTTAAAATGCCTACATTGAATACATGGGCCTTTATTCGTTTGCTTTTATTTTCATTCTGCAAATATTTACTGGGGCTAGGTACGTCTGGGGGCTGAATAAGAGAATTTTTCAGGGGAGTTAAACTGCATCAACAAAATCCATCCTAGAAGCCACATATTCCACATGTGGCCCAGGCAGCCCTTGAGCTATGCTTCCATCAAACATTTACATGTTGGTTTAAATAATCCACCAAGGATTCAGCACTTGCCTTGGCCTCTCAAGTATGATTTCTCTGTTTCCTGACTTTAGTCTTTTCCCACTTTAGCCCTTCCTGCATCCTGGGACAGAGGAAAATCTATTAAAACTGGATGCATGTGATGTCTTGCTTTCAGAATATCCTATTACCATCACTTGCAAGATAGAATTTTAACACCTTGTGTGACACATCTGAATGCAAACTGCTCCCTGGCATGCCTTACCTGTCCTGCCTCTACCTTCGTTACATTCTCTAGACAAGACTTACATTTACAATGAACATTCACAGAAAGCTTTTAGTTTGTCTCGCAGCCATCACGAGTGCTGTACATTCACTCAAGGAATATCATCTGACATTCTCCTTTGCCTGGGGACATGCTCATTTTAGATATAGGTCAAACATGCCCCTTGAAAAACCGTTTCAACCTCACCTGCCAATTTTAGCAAGCCCTCCCCCCATGCAGTTAATATCACTTCAGAATTTTTTTTAGCACCTACATATTTTAATTTTCTATGGGCTTACTTCATACTCACACTCTGGGTGGCCTGGAGGTGAGGAATGTATCTATCGATTGTTTCACCTCATGCTATGCTGAGCAAAGTGCCCAATCCCTTTTAGAAGACCAGCCACCCCCACTAGTCACTTTGGGTGAAGTGACTTTAAAAAAACCTCTGAGATCTGTGGAATTCTGAATTATGTGGGATCATTTAAACACCCCAATGTGTACTTTACAAGAAGGAAAAAAAAAACATATTTTCTAAAAATGACTCATATGATGTATCTTAAAGAAGTTTTACATATTATGTATCTTAAAGAAGTTTGGGGTTTGTGCTTATGTGATGGTCACACATTTGTGTGATTCGAAAGCTTTAGAAGGAATCGGGATGTGTCTACACCTACGGGATGAGCAGAGTGAGCTACCGAAGTAATGCGAAGAACTTACTTTTTATGTGTTACGAACAACCTGAAAACTCTGAGCCAGTTTGCAGAAAGGCACGTAAAGAGGTGTCTTTACAAATTCACCTTGTAAAAAAAAAAAAAAAAGTGTCACCATCATGAAAAGTCTCAAAGCATGGGTAGACATAAAGTCAGAAATGTTGACAGTTAGTTAGTCAAAACGAATTCTTCACATGTAAAAAGCAGAGAGAGATGTTTCTTTTGTTTCCATCAGCAAAATCAAAAGAGACAGTTATTATTCACTGCCATAGCCTACATAAAAATGCAGCATGTGTCATTTAGAGGTCCCCATTGTGTGATCCTATTTGGGAATGAATAGTGTGTCCTAGAAATAACAGCCCCTACAGGAGGCAGTGGAGAGGGGTGGTTAGGAAGAGCTCACGCTTGAGTTCACTCACATTTACTTTGGAAACTTGCCCCTGCAACTGACCAGACACAATTCACTTTGGCATTGACTTACACTTCAATATTATCAGTTCCCTTTCCCATAAATGAGATCGATGATGTTGAACACATGGTGACTGGAAAAATAAAAGGCATGGAGCGAGGTTGGCCTAGTATCTGATGCTGAGAAGCATCGCATAAATAACATGAACATGATGTATTTTCCATACAGGACAAATTCAGAAACACATGGTGTCATAGTGTCACCTTTTTAACATGGAAGTCAACTTCTTGAGTATTAAGATCAGAGTTATGTATAGGTTGTTTTTTTTTTTTTTATTTAAAGGTAGTTAGCTTCCAAAACTCCACATAACTGTGCACAATAATTACCAAAACAAGTCTGACAGTTTTTCATTTTCTCTATTATTTTTATTTTTTATTTTTGCTAAGGAAGAGGTAAGGAAAGTGAGGTGCCACATGATAACAGAACGGCAGCACGTTCTTGTCTCATGAATGGGACCATTGAACAGCTTCGTTGAACAGAAAGAAAACAAACTCCTTTGTAATACAGTATCATTCCTCTCTAATCTGCAGAGCACACATAGGTTTGGTTATTGTGGAAAATCAGCTCAAGAATTGGGAGTACCAAAGGACCCTGAGAATGACTGTTGAGCAGAGGGTAGAAAACCAAAACATTTTTTAAAGTCAGGGAAATAAATTTCTGTTCCCAAAATCTGTAATCTTGTAATCCCAGTGGCTCAGGAGGCTGAGGCAGATGATCACAAGTTCAAAGCCATCCTTGGCAACAGCGAGGTTCTAAGCAACTCAGTGAGAGACTGTCTCTAAATAAAATCCAAAATAGGGCTGGGGATGTGGCTTAGTAGTTGAGTGCCCGAGTTCAATTCCCAGTACCCACTCCCTCCCCAAAATCTATTATCTTATTTATTTACTTATTTTTTTCAGTGCTGGTGATGAAACCCAGGACCTCCACCTCCCAAATCTATAATTTTAAATGACATGATGTTGGTTCATTCTATAATACCACCAACCATGGCATGTAAGTGCACCTTGCACAGTGGGCATGGTAGCAACCAAAAGGAAGAATATTTTTGTGGCTATGCAAAGCAGATGTTATAGTATGCAAAGCAGATGTTATAGTCTACCACCTGTTTTGCAGTAGCTTTTTTCAATAGTTCCATTCTTAATTTTGTAATCTGGTAATGAAGAAGCATACATCCTCTTCAGCTAGATCATGTTGTCTTTTATTACCTGCACACTTTCTGTTTGTGGGAGTTAAAATAGTCTTAAAGCAGCTCAGTCATTGTGGTCTGTATTAGCATCCATTCCCCTTATTTTTCTGTCTTTCTCTTGCTCAATAAATGTAGAAATTCAGATATCTGGATTCTGAGGGGAATAGTATTTTCTCTTCTAGTCCTTAACTGCACAGTTTAATTGGTTTCAGAGTATTTATTTGTCAAGTATAAATGGAGAGCAGCATTCTGTGGTCTATAGCCAATCTCTGTTCTGTTTGGAGGAGTGTCTGTTTTGATTGGTTGGCCCCCAGCTGTTTCTATTGAAAAATATTTTCAATATCAGCCCTCATTAGTTGGAAAATAGCATGATTCACTATTATTTCTGAGATAAGGGGAACAAGGAAGTGAATTGCTTTGCAGTTGAAGTCAACCATATTGGACAGAGGGTGGCAGTGTCTATAGGACCATCGCCTATTAGATGGGAAGGCATATCATTCAAACCTGACAGGTCTCTTTAATTCTGGGATCAAACATGCCTAGAACTTGATTTAAATCACTGCTCCAGCTCACGCTAACCTTGGGTGTTGAGAACGTTTATGCTTTAGTTTTCTTGTCTTTAAATAGGGAATAACAATAATACCTCCATAATAACAGCACAGCACAATAGCTGGCACACCCCCAAGCGTTGAATACATGTCAGCGACTATGTGAAAATATTCAGAATTGGTGTATAAAAAGTTCGGTTGCATAGCTCAGCTCTCTCTTTGATGTTGGGTAATATAATTTAGCTCTCTGGCTTGTTCCTTTTGTCAAAAATGTGGGAGTTTAGTTGAGTTAGTTTATTAGTCTAAGTTTATAAGTTTAGTTAGTTTATTAGGTCTGTTGGGACTTTAAATTCTGTTTCATACTTCTTAGTTTTCTAGGAAGTTGAATTTTTG
Source organism: Ictidomys tridecemlineatus (assembly GCF_052094955.1). NCBI lineage: Eukaryota > Metazoa > Chordata > Mammalia > Rodentia > Sciuridae > Ictidomys > Ictidomys tridecemlineatus. Next base: position 106,908,481 of record NC_135481.1, read on the forward strand.
TTTATTGAGCTGATTTGTGTCCTGTGTTCTTGTAAAATTCAAGAAGATTTGTACTGAATAGATAGTAGGAATATTCACGAACTCAGCTTCATTGACTTTATTATAAAGTCAAAATGCTTCACACTAGTTATTACAACCTGAAACTAGACATGTTTGGGAAGTCACATGCATGATCATGGAAAGGAGGAGCTATAGAGTCAAGAAGAACTGTGGTTTTGTACCTATGTGGTCTTATTTTATGATGCTAAGGCTCAGTTTTCTCCTAGGTGAAATGAGGTATTAATATATCTAAGGATTAGTGAAGTTATATATGTCAAGTCTTCAATGATGCATTTATTGAAACCCATTATGGTTGAAAAATGACAGATGAACAGGACTGGTAGCAAGTGGAAAGAAACAAAACTCCTTTTTAATTCAAATACCTTTCCCCATAACAGGGAAATGAAAACTATATTAGCAAGTAGGGATATTCATAAAATACTTTATGTCAATAAAAATGATCACAGAATCCCTTACAATAAAATTATATAAGGCAGAATTGTTTCTTAGAACATTGAATATATCTTCAACCTTTGCAAGCCTTTTATGTACTAGCTATTAAACATTAAATATTCAAAAGCATAGGAATTATGAGAACACCCAGGAAAATATTAAGTGTTAAGTGTGGTATATTTGGGATGAAGTAGAACACAATTTCACACTGACTCAGACACTTCTTTCTCTGAATTAAAAAAAATGTACAAATATGATCTTAAAAAATTAGAGAATGAGTTTTTAGGACAATTAGATAATTTTTTATTTCCAACATCTTTAATACATTTATAAAACACTGCTTAACAGATAACAATGGGTTGTTAATTTCAAAATGTTTAGACTTTTAAATAGTTGCCTAAGAATAGATTCCAATATACACTTTTTTTCATCATATCATACACCTGAATATAACAATGAAACATTGTTTTATTAAGGATGTTTATATAATACAGCCTTTCCAATAATTTATAATAGCCTAATTATTGATATTTTCAATTGATGGCTTTTAATTATATAATTGGAAAGTAATCCTTGGGACTCAAATTGAAGTACTATTATCTATTCTTTTACAAGCTATTATTTTTCTTATTAATTAGCCCCTTGTTATAAAATTTTAAAAATTTCATTAATTCGGTAAAAGAAATTTTAAAAAGTGTAACAAAATTAGCAAAATGATTATTTTCTTAAAAATTTATATAAATATTATGCTACCTCTAAAAAAGGACCAAAATAGTATTTTAAAAGGAGTTTATCAAAATAAGTCAGATAAAAGTATTTAATTATATTTTTGTTACAAACAATCAAGCTCTACCAAGAAATTCAATAAGTCACCAGTACTGCTTAACTTCAGGGAAATCAAGTCACCTGGGAGAAAAAAACACATAATTATTAATCTCAACTATTTTTTCATAGAGTGAGAAAATCAAAATTTCAAAGGACATGTTTTTGAAATAACTTATCACTAATGAAAGAATTAGTATGAATCAAGTCTATTTTGAAAAGCCAATATAACCTGAAATGTAAGCAACAAGCACACAAGGAAGAGAAAAAGACCTAAATAAAAAGTTTATACAAAACTGTTAACCTTTTAACAAGTAAGACAAAAACAATAAAAAATAAAAAATATACAAATATGTTATACAAGATGGTGACAGAAGTGTGGGCAAGTAAATTGTGAAATGACCTAACTTTTTAACCAAACATAAACAATATATTTTGTGGACGCATGAATAAACACTTTATACATAAAAATCATTTGTGGCATGAACAAAAATTTAAATAATCAGGTATAATGCAGAAGATATGAAAAGATTATCTGCAGAACAAGGAATTACCAAGCGAATTAACAAGTAGTTTATAACATTAGCCCTCCAAGTTCTAGAAACTCTCACCATTGTCATGAAAAGTTATTCAAGATTCACCATGGCATACAACATAGTGGAAATAGCAATGGCCTTGGAGTTGTTCTCATGTGGACTTACTTGTTCACTTACCAACTGTGTTTCCCAGATGTATAACTTTGCCTCTTTAGTGTTTGGTTTTATATCTTTAAAAATATATAATAAAAACACCTCCTATAGTGTTGGTGTGAGCATTCATTTTTGGCTACCAGCACAGTGTCTATTAATATAGAGTCGTCACCTTAGTTCACTTCATGCAACTTTCTTTTCCACTGCCATCACTTATGATAGAACTAAGATCTTTTCTGTGCTTCTGTAGAGTAAGCATCTCAGTCTGCTATTCCCTGAGACCTTCCAAAGAGAGAGTTGTCTTCTCCTATGACCAGGAGTGATGCGGCTTTGAGTATTACTGACATATCTTGTATGCTCATCTATCATGTGACTTCAAGTCAGATTTAAAACATAATAGATTCCTTTGAAGTATCTCTGAATGTGTCTGGAAGAGCTGGTAGGGCACATGCTTCTTCAAATTTTTCATGTTGTAAAGTTAACACTACCTCTAAAAAGGACCAGTGAAAGCAGTATCATTTAAAGGGACCATGAATTCTCTGTCATTCTGAATCTTAGCTCTGTTGTCCTCCCTTCTGCTTACAATGCCCACTCTGACCCATATTTCTTTGATGCCATCACCAAAATATACATACTTGTTACCTAGATTTTCAAGAAGGGAACAGTTCCCCTTCTTGATGGGAGTGATGGGAGTCGGCACTGTGTGGTTTATTCAGTTACAACAGTCACCAATAAAGGGCAAAAGACAACGGAGTATGAACAAAGGAGAAATGGAAGAATCTTGAGCATGAGACATTTGGAGGAAGAGATCCCAAGGGAAATCCCAAATTCAGGGTACCATCAAGGACAGCCGACTTTGCCTGTATGTTTGGCCTGCCCAGATATGCTGAAGTGCCACTGCTCGAAAGCCTCCTTCTGTTGCTCCCTTGGACATTGCTCAGGCTGAACAGAGCATTTCATCAGGTTTGTACTCTTCCCAGAACACTCTTTCTGGATGACTGATGGATGTGGTGGTAGGTAGGACGGGAAGTTTACACCAGCTCAGATTAGCCCCAAGGGCCCATGTCATCTTCCTGATGGCTCAGTTGAGGCTTCCTTGGGATCTTTTCATGACTGACTTCTCCCTCCATCTGGTCCTGCTTCCTTTCCCTGCCTTTCACAGGGGTGTTAGTCAAGCCTTCCCTCCTGGGTGCTAATCTCTGTTTCTGAGTCTGCTTCCTTGGGACCCAACCTGCCACATCCTCCTTCACACTTCTGCTCAAGCTGTCTTAAATTTCAACAGAGATTGAACAATAATTATGCAAAAGTGTGAGATGGAGCCCAAAGGGTTTCTTTACATAGTGAGCCAAGTTAAGTAAAAAATAACTTCATGTTATAATCCCTCATTGTTCTTTTAGTTCTATGAATTTAAATGATGCACATGAATGTGGTTTGGGCCAAAACGGGAGGGAGTATGGGTTAATAGAATTTTGATGTATAGACTCTTTAACTGCTGTCAAGTGCATCACCCATTTTAAAGATAGGAAATTTGAAGCCGCTGGAAACACTAAGATTTTACAGTAAGAAATGGAGTGAGATTTGAAGCACAGGGCTGAGGATTTCAAATCCTTTTGCTTCCCTAACTGTACCACACGACTTCACTATTAGATTTCTTGTAGTTACCTGACTACTTAACTCATGTGGAATTTTCCATGAACTTGCAGATAAAACAAAGGAAATCTTGAAATGAACAACCTGAACACTTTGTTCAGGACAATGAGACCTTCAGTGGAGTAATGAACTTTCCAACTTGCTCACTACATTTCGAATCACGCAATTACTACTTTATTAGCGACTGTGGCCAAGATTCCCTTGTGAAGTAAAATTTAGTTACCAAAATCTGTATAGTATTAGATATCCTTGAAGGTCTTTGTTTTTTTAATTGATTATTTCTTGGGAAAGTGTCTGAAATTCTTTTCTTCAGAAGCAAATAAGGAGAGACAGAGTAATTTAATGATTATAGTAATAGTAACTAGAATGACTAAGTTCTCTAAAGTCTCTGCCATTATAGAGCTATTTGCTGCCACAAATTGCCTGGTTTTTAAAAAATATTTTTTTTAGCTGTGGATGAACATAATATCTTTATTTTATTTTATTTATTTTTACATGGTGCTGAGGATCGAACCCAGTGCCTCATTCATGCAAGGCAACAGCTCAACCACTGAGCTACAATAAATGTCCCCATGTGATATTACCATGGCTGTATATGTGTACTAGATTTGTACTGGTTAGGCTCTATGCCCTGTACTAGAATTTAGCATTGCTGCAAAGAGATTTAAGTGCCTTGACTAGATGTTAGGAAACTGCTCAAACCATTCTAGCAAACATGTCATTGGAAGCTACCTCCTCTTCTCCCTCCTGAATAGCTGGAGTGCTTAGTGCAAACAAACATATCTAACGTGCAGATCCTCCCATGGGCTTTTCTGCAGTATGGCTGAGTTGTCTGTATGGAAATCCTGTCCTGTCTTTCCACTAGCTAGATGACCTTTGCCAAGTTGCAGAAATTGTAGGCACACATTTTCCTTGCAGATTTGGTATAAGTACAAAATGAGTTTAAATGCATATAAAGTGTGTACTACATCTAGTGCAGTTCTCCATAATGTGGGTGGCAATTGTTCTAATAACTCCCACAAAGTATTTAGTTTGTGACTTATTTCTGCTAAAACCTTCTAAGATGAAATCTAACAAAAGAGAAGGGCTTTTAAAAACATAACAGCCTCCGGGGATTAAGGAGAAATCATGCTATTTAATGATGGGGTGGCATGCTGCAAAAGTCAAGATTTTAGGCAAAGCCCCAGATATAGCTTATTTGTATGAATTATTTCTAATTACTTCTGTATACCTTCCTTTCTGGAAAGAACTGCATTCTCCACACTGCTTTACATTTGTGTTCTACGTATTAATTATGCTTTGCCAGTTATATGCACATGTACAAATTTTCAGAGCAGAGATGAACTGGGGCTATCTTCCTGTCAATATTTGGACTTGGGCTCAAGAAACAGTCAGGCCTAGCAATGATCAATGTTCAGGGTCTGAGGTCAGGAGACACATGATCTCTGGACAAAGGTCATAGCAGTATGTTCTTGGGTGTGACAGCTTAAGAAATAGCCCTTGATATTTCTTCCCCCAGTCCTTTCCCCAGTCATATGCACATATAATACTTGTATTAAAACCTTTCTTGCTTGAAATAATCAAGATTATTAGATTATTTCTGCTTTCTTTTTTAAATATCTTATTGTAAGAAGTATTTGGCACTAAAACTGGTTGCAGGTTTATTTACTAAAGAATATACATTTGGTATTCGTTGTCTAACCTAGTTGAATAATTCTGCCAGTGCATCATGGATCATTGGTAATTTATGGCTTGCAGTGAACAAAAAAGTATTGCTGAAATTATTATCTGAGGTTACCTGCAATGAATGAGCTATTCAAGCCAAGATTTTGATAGCCAAGGAACATCTATGACTAACTTTTAATATCTTTTCGCTTATAGTTGCAGAGCTTCTGTCAGAAAAGAACTAACAAACAAAAACTTGCACAGAGTGTCTGATATTGTTTGTTGCTGAATTGTAATGTGGCTGATTCAGAGCCTTACTAGGACTACTCCATGAAAGTTAGGGTATCGATTAACAAAGAAGAGAAGTCCAGATAATTAGAGTAGGAATGCTACATGGATTTAGACTGAACTGAGAAATTCACTGAACTTTTACACCAGCAGATGCCCTTCATCCTTGATGCGTAGGTTGCATTCTTAGAGACTAACTCACCTAAGGTAGCAAGTGGACGAGAAGTACCAGCTCCCCTCACCGCCCATCCAGCTCTAGGTTTAGAATTGGTTCTCTCTGTGTTAGTAGAGGATCCAATGCAGAGTGTGACCCAGGAAGAAAAGGCTAAAACAACAGAAAATGGCAAGTTTGTTATTTTATTATTAGAAACCCAGAAGATATCAATGGCAATGCCTTTGAAGAGAGTTGCACCATGTAGGAAAAAAAAATCATAGATGGTACCAAGTTAACCAATTCCTCTGTGTGTATGAGATTCTTCAGTCAGTGTGCTCACCCCCAAATTCAGAATGTTTATCATTGTTCTGCTTTGGAAATTGAGTGAGTGAAATCTGGACTCAATGGCGGCCCACACTAAATGAAGTTGAGATGCAAGAAATTTCTTGGCATATCATAGAATCTGAGACTTATGGGGAAAATTAGTTCAGGCTACTATATCAATAATACAATACACTGGGTATGGGGTGGCTTAAACAAAAACATTTATTTCTCACAATTCTGGGAGCTGGAAAGAAGAAGATCAGGTGCCCAGAGATTTGGTGTCTAATGAGGGCCACTTCCTAGATTGTAGACAACTGCCTTCATGCTATATCCCAGAAATAGAGAGGGGGAGGGAGAGAGAGAGCTCATAAAAGGGAGTTTCTATTAATCCCTTCATATAAAGCACTAATATGATAATAAGAAATCAACCCTTGTGGCCTAATTACCTCCCAAAAACTCCATCTCCAAATGCTATGCTATTACAGGTTAGAATTTCAACATATGAACTTTGAGGGGATACAAATATGCAGTCCATAATAGTGTACTAGGAACATTAGAATAGCTTATCATGTGACTTATTTTATTATTTAATAAAGTTCCCAAAAGATTCTGAAGGGTAATTCTTTCACCAATGTGTTCATCAATAAATTCATAAGGATCCTATTTTTCTTTGACAGAAATGAAGGTATGTCTATGGCCCTCAAAATGGGTATTCTATTTAAGTGGGAGTGATGGAATTCTGGAGTGACAAAGGACAAATTTCCATACTAACACCACTTACAGGGTGGAGATGGCTTTCATCACAAGTGTCAAGAGTACAGTAATAGGAAAATAGTTGAACATATTTTCAAAGACTGCATAATTGCTTATCACAACCGTATGAATAAAGTAGATGTTCAGTTCATTTAAATTGTGCCTGAAATGAATAACTGAGAAAAGACCCAGGTTTGGCACATTGAAGAGTGACTAGTTATCATCAGAGAATATCCCCATCACTCACCAAATTTCCAGACTTTAGGTTTGGGAGGAGATGCTTCTAGGATATCCCTATTTGTCTTGCATCTTTGATTCACGAAGAAGTTGGCTATTCTGGAGAATAGCAGATCAAGATAAGACTGCTCAGATGTTGACTCCAGTTGCTACTTTGTTGAAGTTATGCTTTTTACTGGAACAAAATCAACTGAATTGTGACATCTCATATGGAGTAATCAATCTAGAAAAATATTTTAATCTCAATAAGCAAAGAACACTAACAGAATAGTTTCACCTTCAACAAATTTTGGGGTTAGTTTGTTTTCTCTTGCTATAACAAAATACCTAAGATAAGGTCATTTATAAACAATGAATGTTTAGTTTACAATTCTGGAGTCTAGAAAGACAAAGAACATCGTGGTGGCATCTGGTGAGGAACCATTTTATTGCATCATTACATGGCAAGGGCATCGCATGGTAATACAGAGCATGCTTGCTAGCTCAGGTATCTCTTCCTCTTCTTATAAAGCCAATAATGTTATCATTGAGGCCCAATTCTCATGACCTCATTAAATACGAATTAGAGTTAGGGTTAGGGTTCGGGTTCAGGTTAGGGTTAGGTCTGTGTATTAAAGGCTTGGTCCCTAACTTGGCACTATTGGAAGATGGTAGAAACTTTAAGTGAGGCTTAGTGGAAAGATTTGGTGGTGGATCTTGAAGGGGATTCCAAGGGCTCCAGTATTTTCCTTTTTATTTCTTCGGCCTCCTGGTCATGAAGTGAATGGTTTTGTTCAATCATGTATTTACAGTCATGATGTGCTTCCTTGCCTCAGGTCTGAAAACAATGAAGCCAAATGTATAATGGATTGAATATCCAAAACTATGACTCCCAAATAACCCTGTTTTCTTTAAAAGTTGATTGTCTCAGATATTTTGTTACAGTAATGGAAAACTGACAGAGTGATCCATACAATATTGCTTTACAACATAGAACAGTGGATTTATTTGCATCAAAATGATAGAGAAGATGGACTCCAGCCAGTAGGATTTACTGGTCTTATCATGTGCTACAAACTGCCTGAAGCAAGTTGACATACATTTATTTATTTATTTATTTATTTATTTTTTATTGGTTGTTCACAACATTACAAAGCTCTTGACATATCATATTTCATACAATAGACTGAAGTGGGTTATGAACTCCCAATTTTACCCCAAATGCAAATTGCAGAATCACGTCGGTTACACATCCACAATTTTACATAATGCCCAATTAGTAATTGTTGTATTCTGCTACCTTTCCTATCCCCTACTATCCCCCTCCCCTCCCCTCCCATCTTCTCTCTCTACCCCATCTACTGCAATTCATTTCTCTCCTTGTTTATTTTCCTATTCCCCTCACAACCTCTTATATGTAATTTTGTATAGCAATGAGGGTCTCCCTTCATTTCCATGCAATTTCCCTTTTCTCTCCCTTTCCCTCCCACCTCATGTCTCTGTTTAATGTTAATCTTTTCTTCCTGCTCTTCCTCCCTGCTCTGTTCATAGTTGCTCTCATTATATCAAAGAAGACATTTGGTATTTGTTTTTTAGGGATTGACTAGCTTCACTAAGCATAATCTCCTCTAGTGCCATCCATTTCCCTGTTCACAATAGCTAGACTGTGGAACCAACCCAGATGCCCTTCAATAGATGAATGGATAAAAAAAAAATGTGGCATCTATACACAATGGAGTACTATGCAGCAATAAAAAATGGCAACTTGACTTTTAAAACAGTAAAATGGATTACTAAAGTGGACTCTTATTCAGAATAAAATGATCTCAATTATTGAATAATACATGGTAATCTGCCCCCCATCATTAAATGGCATATGGAAATTACCTTAATCAATTCCAGAAGCTATTGCACAGAGAGGTTCATAGACCAGATTAAGATGTTCAAATCATGTGACTTATTGGATCAATTCAAAACAAATCATGATGGGCTGGGGATGTGGCTCAAGCAGTAACACACTCGCCTGGCATGGACCGGATGCTGGGTTCAATCCTTAGCACCACATAAAAAATAAAGATGTGTGTCCACCGAAAACTGAAAAATAAATATTAAAAAAATCTCTCTCTCTCTCTTTCTTCTCTCTCTCTCTTAAAAAAAAACAAATCATGAGACTTAAGGGAAAGAAGAGGTAGGTTTACACTCTTTTTAGAAAAGGATGAATGTGGGCTGGATGGACTATAGTACCTGAATCTTCAGTTAAGACTATTTATAGGTTTTGACTCTTAACTGAATCAGCCTTCTCTTCTGATAGCACAGCTATGAGGACATTAGATGAGGTTTAAGACCATGCCCTAAGAGATGAAATTGGCCTAGAACTGATACACTTGACTGGGGATCACTGGGAGACATGCATACACACCTGGCCAAGATATAGCATTTTAATCACTAGACGAACAAGTATGGAATTTATTTGCTTTTTACAGATATCTGCTATTTACAGAGGGAATATGTGTTTGGGATGGTTTTCACTAATGTGTGGTTGAGCTATATACCTTCATATATTTTGAGTACCTTGTATTGTTCATTTGGATTTAATGTATGAAGAATGTTGGGTGCCTCATGTACCTCATGTATATTTAGTATATTATGAATGTTAGGCATCTCTTGGCTTTTTTTTCTATATTCATTATGCAAAGCACATACTTGTTTTATCTATTCTTACTGTATTTCATAGATATAATTTACTGAGCACATCTTATAAACTTTGTTTTCTTGTTCTCTGCTACAGAACTTAATGTTGTAACATATGACAATATAACATATGACTATTTAGATACTTTTGAAAGCCAAGATGTGGTACTGGAAGAGGCAACACTCATTTTTTTATCTGGGCATCACTTATAATATTTAGTTCTCCATCTATCTGAACTGGAGAAGTGTTAGATTCCGTCTTAGTACTCAAAGGAACAATGCCCCTCCTTTGAACACTAAAATTACCACTGAATAATTTAGTCTTTCCATGACCCTGAACCCAGAGACAAAGAAGTTACCTACATTAGCTGGCAGAATCCATCCTGTTATTAAGGAGAATAGAGTTGTTTCTACACAGATGAGGATTTGTATATGTGGAACAAAGAGGGTTCTACAGGAGCACCTCTAATTTCTTCAACTTTTTAGAAATGTCCAATTACACAGAAGATCCTAACAGAGGCAGGATCATTAGCAGTAAAGTCTCCTTGGTATGAAAATTTGTGTCCTTCTACTGGGCAAAACCTATAACCAGTCACAGTGCAGGCTGCTGTCAAAAGCAAAATGGAATAGAAAGAGGATAAAAGGAGTCTATGTTAATCAGCTTTTCCTTAATGTGATCTAACTACCTGGTGAGAACAACTTAAAGGAAGAAAGATTTATGTTGTCTCATGGTTTTAGAGCTCTCTGCCTGTGGTTCAGCATCCATTTGCTGTGTAGAAGGGTGGGGTGGTGGAAAGCTGCTCAGCTCATAGCAGCTGGACAGCAGAAAGAGAGAAAGGGACAGAGGAAGTGGGCGGGACAAGAAGTGACCTTCTAGGGCACACTCCTAGTGCCTTACTTCTTCTAACCATACCCTGTCACCTATAGTTTTCACCTCCTCCCAGTAGTTCATTCAGCTATCAATAGAGTAATGCACTGAAGATGTCAGAGCCGTCATGATCCAATCAAGTCCCCAAAGCCCCACCTCTGAACATTGCTGCATTGGGAACCAAATCTTCAAACTTGGGACTTTGAGGAACATCCCAGATAGAAACTATGACAGTGTGCTAAACACATCTCTTTGCAAAAGGGAGAGTTGTTATATATTAGTCAACTAGAGTGGTGTTTGTTTTTTGATGAGGTTACAAGTCTTGAGTCGTCTAAGAGTGCGCTGTCCTGGATATAATCACTTGGTACCCCGAGCTCACTCCCTATCCTGGATGCAATTCCAAACTAAGCAATCTGTGAGCCCCGACATTATTTCCCACACCGCCTTGACTTCTTCTTCGGTGCTGAAGGTCTGGGTGGGAATAAGGTGTCACCTTTAAATACACTTACATATTTTCGAAGACAAAAAGGGACAGATCCATCCTTCCAGCATAGCTTCAGTTAGTAGGCTGTCTGATACATGAGTATCAAGAGTGTTTGATGTGGGGATCGTGGCTGCGCAATGAAGCTGTGTTTTCCTGACTTACGAAGGACAGCAATCTTTGAAATAGGCTTTTGAACCTAAAACTTCCATTGGCAGTCACCTTTCTTTGCGCCTTTAATTCTTCCTCTGATTTTCCAGGTGTATAATTTCCCTAAATGCCTAAGGTAGATTTTATTTTCTGAACTAGATACAATAAGATGTTCTGCCTCCTTAACTACCTGCACAAAAGCACTAAGGATACCAACTCTAAGTGGTCATTTTTCTCTGTGTGTTCCAAGTCTATCTCCCTGTCAGGTCCATGAATGTGTTTGTTTACTGGACCCTGACATCGTGTTCAACATATAAGAGGACCTAAGTAAAATGTTTTTGAATGAATGGATTCTAACCATGTGCAAGCAGGCAAAGAATTTGACTTTCTAATTCACCACTTCCTTGGAATTTACACCACTGTCTTTTGCAGGAAATGCTCCATAACAGATATCAATAAAAATTCCAAAGCTCTGGGGAAATTTTGATATTGTTCCTGAGAACATGTCTGTTACCTCAATGCAACATAATACCCTGCATATGCAACAGAATGCCCTACAATCTGATTGCAGAATCATAAATATACATGTATACTTTTAGAAGTGATCTAAGAACCTGGGAATAGACGAAATACTCGATTTTTATTCTACAGTTTCCTCTAGAAAGCCCCAATATATTTATTCTAGATAACAATGTACTTGAATAGAAATCATTTGACCCAAATTTTCATGATTTAATAGCTCTTTGGAAGAACTTGCCTGAAGCCATTGGTCTTTTGGTTTATGAGCCTTAATAATTTGAAAATCAAGAGGATAATCAGGATCCAAGATGGATATGTGTGTCTTGAGGCAGAACGTAATTCAGAATTGTACGAAATGTTTTGTCAGATGAACTCCTTAACCACATTTGTTACCAGTGACACAGAATATATTGGATTAAATTTTGAATAATATACAAGGATAATGACAAACTGATTCTAACAAACAAAAAGCTCAGAGTCAAAACCAGAAGGCTGTTTTTATCATACTAATTTTAGGCAAAGGATTTTAAGGCAAATTCTTTTATACTGAAATTTGTTACATTGTTTATCATTTTTCTCATTACAAAATTTCATGACCTTTATATGATTAATATTTTTGTGTTAATGTTGGGTGTTTTCATTTTATCTTTACTTGAGTTGTGTCAATAGCTTCAAAGAAGATAATGTTTGAACAAATACAATTGCGCTGTTGTTTTCTTATTGTATGTCTCACACAGGTATAGAATTCTTTGTTATATTCTGAATAAGTAGTAGTAATTCTGTCCTAGGTGATTATAGATTTTACTGCCTTATCATTTATTTATTTGAGTTTACCCAATTCCTGTTGTATTTATTTTCATTTTTATTAAGAAGTATTTTAATCACACCAAAAACTAAAAACAGTAATAAAAGAAATATTCATGTACCCATCAATCAGCTGTTATCAATTTGTTTCAGAATTTTATTCATATCAAAAATTACATCATACTATTCTCTTTTGCTTCTGAAGTATTTATTATGTTCAGTATGTCATTGTTTTATATCATTTAAATTTATACATAAATGGTTTTAAACATTTATAAATCTTTATTTTGTTCTTTTATGCTTAATTTTTAAAATGTACTCACATTTCTTTAATTTATTCATTTTCAGTACAGTTTGTTATTTTATTGTATAAATAAATAGGGTTTTTAATTTTACTTTATCATATGGATGAACATTCAGCTGTTTTAGTTTTTTCAGGATTCTAAACTCTCTTTGCATGAACAATATTTCAGTGTTTGCTTATGTTATATATGAAAATTCCCTTACCATATATCTAGGATTTGGATTTTTAGATTGAAAATTAATTTTTCATTTTAGCTTAACTAGATATTGTCAAACTAGATATTCCAGAATGTACCAATTTTCTTTGCTATCAGAAATATATGAAAATTCTCATGTTCATATCCTTGCTGTTTTCTATTGTAAATATTTAAATGTATATCTATTTTGGGGGTGAAAATGGCATCTAATTTTATTTTGATTTGAGTTCATTTAAGCTTCTTTTTATCTGTTGTATTTAAGCTTCTTTTTACTTACTTATTATCTGTTCATTCTTAACCTATTGACTCAGGTTTTATGCATATACTAAATAGTAAATTTCAGCTTGTTACAGTCTGTAAATTTTTAAAATTTTGTTTTTCTTTTTTTATAATTATAGATAAATAAAATACCTTTATTTTATTTATTTATGTGGTGCTGAGGATGGAACCCAGTGTTCCACGCATGTGAAGCAAGCACTCTGACACTGAACCACAACCCCAGCACTAATTTTGTTTTTTTAATGTAAAACTATGAATTTCTCTTTGTGTACTAATGTAGCTGCCTCTCAAAATATTTATCTAATTTTATTTACTTTTTATTTTTTTTAAAGAGAGAGAATTTTTTATATTTATTTTTTAGTTTTTGGTGACACAACATCTTTATTTTATTTTATTTTTTTTTTAATGTAGTGCTGAAGATCAAACCCAGCACCCCGCGCATGCCAGGCGAGCACATTACAGCTTGAGCCACATCCCCAGCCCCTATTTATCTAATTTTAAATGAATATTCACCTTTAAAACTTTTCTAATTCAATTGATGACAGGTGATTAATTAGTCAAGACTTATTTAGGAGAAGGTCTACAAGTTTCTCTCTCTTTTTTTCTTTTTTTGTATTATAGGTATATTTTATTAATTATTTCCAATTTATTTTCACTTAAGTCAAAGGACTTAATTAGCATTATTTTTTGGTGGAAAATAACATTTTTTGTTCTTGTTAATTGCTCTGATTTGATTGGTCATTTGCTTGAAATTAGTGCTTTTTACAAGTGGTTGTTTACAGAATTCTATATAACTCCATTATATTAAGTTAATGTTACCTGACTTTATCTCTTCCATTTTTTTTAATTTTTGGCCTGCTTATTGGTATGATGTGTTGTGAGTATGTATGTATATACATACATATATATTTCTGCCATTTGTGTCTTATATTTTGACTCTATGTTATAAAATGGGTAGATTTTTATTATAAGCATATGTTTTGGTGAGATATCCCCTCTATAATTAAGTGTGACTTGCTTCATTTTTCAGAAAGATGAATTTTGTTAAGTTATTCTAAACACATTTTGATTGTTATTGATTTACTTAATTTTGGTCAATATTTTCATATTATTCTCTTCCTGCTATTATTTAGCCATTCTATGTCTCTATGCTCAAATTATGTCTCTTATGTATTGGTTTTGTTTCTTCCTTCAACTGATTTGGAAGATATATGTTATATTTCTAATCCTGAAAATCTCAGGATGCATATTTGACTTAAGGTCTAAAATTAATCAACACTTTCTCATTTTCCTGAACAATAAAAGAAACTTCAAAAACATTATTGATGATCATCACCTGCCCCCTTACATATGCTTTCCTACTGGCTCTGGGAGCTACCACATCTACAAAAGTTTCTGTATTAAATATGGAATTCAAGACAGCACTAAGAGAATGCTATAGATCAGATAGTTCTTATTAACTCAACTTGCAAAGAAATTAATGATCTGAGAGCAACAAATATTCCTTTGACATGAAGCAAAACAAAGTTTTTTTTAAAAGTATATTTGATGTTGTTGAAGATTCTTTCCTAAGCATATTATTTAAAGTCAATTAAAATTCTACTTTTGGTAACTTTATCATCTCAGAGGCTGCTTTAATGATTTGAATTGATAAATTATTTGGAGAATCTTTAAATAATACTGTGAGATGCTTTAGATATATTGCAATATGTTACTGCTGCTCAGGAACATCAACGTGGTAGAGCAATTTTTTGAATAAGTTGAAGAAAGACTTTTACTTCCTGACATGCATTCTTTAAATTAAGGAATTTCCAAGGTGAGTTTTTCTTGAGAAGCAATTTGCCTTTTTCATCTTGAAGTGGTATTTACATATTTTGGAGATACAGATTTTTTTCTTGAAATTTTTCTTATAATGTTCTTAATCTGATTAAATAAAAAATCCATCTTTTTAAAAAAATAAAACCTAACAAAATATTATAAAACTTTTATAATATTGAAGTTATGACTGTTTTTTAGTCTGCAGCTTAAACATAATCTCCCTGATTAGAAGGTCAACTGGGGTATTTAAACACATTGCATTTATTCTTATTTAGCTATATTAGTTAAGCTGTTCAGAATAAATATATAATAGCTTAAAAGAATAAGAATATTTTCAGTGATTTATAAAAATCTAGAAAATAACTAATGACTTCCCTTTATTATTTTAAAAAATTTCTCCTTTGAAAATCCCTTTTTAACAATAGAAAGAGAAGTTAATATTATATGTTTGGCCATTATTCAATGTAATAATACTGAAAAATCATTTAACTGTGAAGCTGTGGAATTTCTAGCCTTTTAATTTGTTCTATGCTGGGAATATCATAATTTGTGCTGTGAATATAAGTTGCCTTTAAGCATAGAAAAATAATTAAGGAAAAATCAAGTTTGTGACCAAAGTCAGCTGATATGCAATGGCTGGGGTAGTGGCCATTACCTACAAGGCATCACATAAGCTCCAGATATTCATGGTTTTGCATCTAAACTCAGAATACATTTTTTTAAACAATTTAAGTTTTTTCCGCTTGGGAGTATGGCTTAGATAGTGTGGCTGAAGATACTTCCACATATGCAAATGCAATGTTTTGAGCAAAGTTGCAAACCCTACACACAAAGAGAATAACATGACTTGAAAAAGTAGCAGATGACCAAAAGTTTGGTCATCCTAGATGACTAATCTTCCAGGAGCATCAAAAGAGTGTCATTTGGCTAGTAATGCATGGATGAAGAATATTAGAGGTTCTATGCAGGTCACTGAGGATGCTCTGTAAAAGTATTTAAACCAAACACTCTGGCAAGTGATCTCTAGAATCTCAATTTTGGTTTAATGAAAAACTTCTAGCAAAGCTAAAAATACTTCTGCTAGAGTACCTATTAGCTTTCTGCACAGTGCTTCTCAACCTGACTTCATTTTCCTAGAAGAACCTGAAAGAAATTCAGAGACTGTGTGCCCTTCACCAAAGCCACCTTGGAGAGAGCCTGCTCTGAGATGCAGAGACATGGACTTCATTAAGAGCTCAGCCACAGAGTGCTTTGATTGAGTCATTTAACCTTTGTGCTCTCTGAAGCTCTGTTCCTGGCCTGTGTTGCAGAATGTTTTTGAGGCTAAGTCTATGTGTAGGAATCTTCCGTGCATGTTGCTATTAGAAACATGGAGACTCAGGTAAGTAGCCAGCTTTCTAAGAAATAAATGAGGGAAATGTAGAAAACTGCCTGTTTTCCTTCAAATTCAATTAAAAGAGACTATCTTCATTGTCATTCTTGTTGCTAAGAGTATATGATTCAAAAATGCAATCTCCAAAGGCATCTCAAGTCAATGTTACTTGGTAATAATTGAGTTAGTGATATCTGTTGTCTTGTGATTCAAGGTCATCTGATAAAAATCAGAATTGTTTCATAAATATATGGGGCATTAAAATAAAAACTGGCAAAAATAACTCCTTGCCATCTATATTTGTGTCAGAAGTGTCCTGTTGAGTTCCTGGTAAAATGACTGCAGTGAAGAGACTGGCTTTTTTGTTTGTGATTCATGAATAATAACAGATTTATGACAGTTATGAAAATGCCATGGGGTTGATTTGTAAGTAAGTTTCTCTATATAGATAATTTTAATGTATCCTTATTATTGGAAAAATCACAAAAAATAGATACAAAAAATTAGCCATATTCTCACTAACCAGAGCCAAGTAATTATATCAGTTATAAATATATGTATATATATATATGCATATATTTTTTAAAAAAATTTAAAATTGACATAATACACTTAAATCTTACTTGAGCATTTTCTTTATGAAATATACTTTTTAAATATAATAATCTCTTATGGATTTACCAACATGTATTTAATCAGGGTCAAGTAAGGATATGTAGATGATTGTTTTTAGTATCGCGTATGAGATAATATATACCTATTTTGGATTATATATTTCAAATAAGTGGTAAAATTGGCCAGTTGGGTATTTTCAAGATTTTAGTTCATATTATCACATTCTGTCAACAAAATTTATACTGTTTTAGAGTGCATGGAAGCTTCTAAGTTACTATATCCTGGAGAACACATTGTTAATTTAACAAGGTAGGAGATGGTACTGATGCCTTCCTGGCACAATCATAAAACAGACTTCAACCAGATGTTGAAAGAACACCTGGCTATTAACAACAGCTAAACAAATTGAAGAAGTGTCTTTAAACTTAATCCTGAAAGCTCTTCCTCAACATTTGAAAAGCTGTAGGAAACAGAAGAGAAAGAATGCATTAATTCGAACCTGGGGGTCCATCTGCTGTCTACAAATCAAACCCATTAGCTTTGCTTGCCTTATGGCTTGGCTATCACGTGGAAACCATCTTGACTGCCAAGGAGAGATAAAAGCGTGCATTAAAAATACATTGCACCTTATCTCACGGAAGCAGGTGAAGAAGCTCTCCTGCTTTATGCAGACTGTACCTTTTTGTTGTGTGTGTTTAACAGGGACTCTACACAAATGTTAGCAACAGGCAATCTGAGCATGTTATTTCAGGAGCAGTGTCTGCCATCTGCTTGGGCTAAATGGAACTGGCCCAGCCCTTGCCTCTTCCCTGCCCCTGAAACTTGACTATTAGATTTTAATTACATGGTTATATGATTAAATCAAAGAGATTGAAAGGTTAAAGCTAATGTCCCCAGAGGTGAAGCAGGCCCCCAGGCCTCTGAAACAGCTGGCATTGGGGAGGCAAACTCCTTCCTGGCATGTCGGAGAAGGAGAGGGAATGAACTCCTTTGGGTGTGAGGCTGTAGTTTTATTAGATGAAGTTCTGATGGAGAAAGAAATTTTAAGTTCTCAAGCTCAGAAAATGAGTGTAAAGCCTCCCACCTTGTGGCGTCTTAAAGTCAAAATGCCCCCTGAAACCTGGTATCCTCTGAGTTGCTCTTTGATTTCTTTTGCTCTTTGAACAATTCTGAGAGCCCAGAAAATGTGGATACATTTTTCTTGAAGGTTAAAGAATTAAGGAGGCAAAAAAGGAAGTCTAGGATACTTTTCAATCCCTGGGCTGTCTGTTTCATATCACCAATAATTTCATACGGTGCTAGTGTCTGCATCAAAACCATCAGAACAGGCATTTCCTGATGGACTTTGACCTTCAAAGTGAAACAGCACTCTGCTTGGAAAATGCATGGGAAATCAGTGAATAATCAGATATTAGTTGCAAATGATCTTGTAAACTTTACAGTGCAGTGTGACACAGAGCACAGTAAGAGATAGCAGAATCCAGACTCAGGTGCTAAGATCTGCATTAGGGAACAAAGCCTGGTTCTTATCACTGGTATGGGCAAATTACTGGACCTCTCCTTGACTCAGTTTTCTCATCTGCACAACGGACTAATGATAATACTTCTCTCATAGAAGTGTTAATCAAAGGTCTAGTCTGGCTAGTTAACACCAAATGTTCAGTATGGGGACTTTGAAAGGATAATACTTATTGCTTTTAGATCAGATGAAGAAAAAAATTATTTGATTCTTCACACACACTTGCCCTTTCCTAGGGTCTGTGAGGTGCTACCATAGCTCTTTGGCAAATTCTTTTCAATAAGGACAAAGTATGTTGTGAGAACTGGAATGGTAACATGAATTGAGTACTCGTACCATATGATCTCCCAGCCATAATGGTGGAATTTTCAGCACCATTATTATGATAAAAAAATGTTTTAGTCAGGAAGAGAATAATAGAGAAGGGTGTGCCACTCAGAATCTTTCCAAGTCCTCAGTAGCAAAGCTCATCCTTCTTTCTCTCCCTCCCTCCTTCAGAGTAGCTTAGGTAGATTCTGTCACTGAGAGACATTCTCAGCACTTGTTACTTTTGTTTACACAAAGAAGCTCATTCACAAAGGATAAGGCAATTTTCTGCTTGCACCTGGGAGGCTGTGTCTTTGCCAAAGCAACCATTACTAGCAGAGATTTGGAAGGAGGAGGTGTGACAGGCAAATCAACTCTTGCTTGTGACTACTGAGATAAAAAGGGAAAACAGACTTTAAATGCAGAATGACACAGTCATTGCAGGCATGGATGAGGATTTTCCAATAGTGAGTGTAGTGAATATTGCAAACATCAAACTTCATTTGCTCATTTGTTCTGGATGTCTTGCTCCTGTCATGATAAGTCTTGCCTGCATTTCTACAGCTAGAAAAGTCTTATGCCTGGTTTCAACCCAGCCCTTTGCAACCTCAAACCCATCAACCTTTGACCATATTGCTGTATTGTATTGTGCAGAATGATCGAGGTGTTATAAAAATAATTACATCAATATTTATGGACCTGTTCCTGTGGCCAGGCCATTCTAAAGCATAGTAATGTGCATTACATGTATTCTCATATAAAATCCACAGTAGGAAGAATGTGATAGCAACACTATTTGACAGATGAAGAAACTGAAGTTTGCTGATCTAAGGAGATGAGATTCGGACTCAGGGCCTCTGAGTTCAAGCCATCTTCTTATTAACCAGATTATGTTGGGATATGTGAGATTATGCTTCTGATTATCTAGGATTTGGGAAGAAGACAAATAAGCACATATGTAAAGCATCAAGAATCAAAACACAAAATGATGGAGAGGGTTTAGGTGAGGATCAGAAAAGCCAAGACAATGGTTGACTTTGGTCTGCCATGGGTCATTCTATCAACTTGGATAAACCAGTTATAAAACACTATTAAATAAAGAACATCAATGTTTGATTATTACATGTCCTGTTTGATAATTCTTCTGAATGTAACTACCAAATTATTGCTATAAATGAGACTAAGGTGATTAATAAAAGAGATTCTCCTTTTGAAAAAGGGGAACTGCATCTGATGTTCTCACTTCATTAGTTTTCTTTCATTTTTACAGCTCACTTTTACAATAGGTGCTTTTTATCACACACACTTCACAGAACGACTTTGACAATGGTCTCAAATGACTTTCTATTTTATGTATTTATGTTACGGTTTGGATCTGACGTGTCCCCCAAAAGCTCATGGGATGAAGATGTAGTTCCTAATAAAGTAGTGTTCTGAGGTGAGACTTTTATGAAATATTAGATTATGAGGGCTCTGACTCATCAGTTTGCCTTTCATTTCTTGCATCTCTTTGTGAGTTTATCAACACATATATACACAAAATAATTATATAAACTCATAGTGAGCATTTAATTTTGAAAGCAATAATAAAACATGGTCTTTCAACATATACCACCGATGCTCTCTTAAGAGCTCACATTTACAAGCTGGGGATATAATTCAGTTGCTAGAGTGCTTGCCTTGCAAGCACAAGCCCTGAGTTCAATTCCCAGCACCGCCCCCCCCCCAAAAAAAAAAGAAAAAGAAGAAGCTCATATTTAATTCCAAATTTTTAATCAGATGTTGGGGTTCTTCAGAGAAACAGAATCAATGGGATATATATATATATATATATATATATATATATATATACACACATATATGTGTGTGTGTATATATATATGCACTTATATGCAATATATATATGCATTTATAATTTATGCTATTTATCTAATTTATATTAGGTGTCTCTTTAGAATATGTATACATATAGACTTACATACAGATTTTTGCAAATACAAGTAGACACTAATCATAAGGAATAATTGGCTCTCATGGTTATGGAGGCAGAAATGTCCAAACTCAGCAGAGCCAATAGTGTCATTCCAGATTCCAGTCTAAATCTGAATGTCTGAGTATTAAACATCAGTAGCATAAATTTCAGTAGAAAAGTTGGCAGGCTTGAGACACAGAAGGACTGATGTTTCAGTTTGAGTCCAAAACCCAGAAAAGACCAGCGATTCAGCCCAAGCATTCAAGCAGGAGCAATTCTATTCTATTCAGCCTTTGGTTTTATGCAGGCCTTCAACTGATTAGATGTGGTCTGTGCATATTAGGGAGAGTGATTATGCACCCCCCACCCATTCCACCAATTGAAATGTTAATTTGATCCAGAAACACCTTTGCAGACACACTCAGAGAAATTCTTAGTCAACTATATGAGCATCTGGTGGTCCTGTCAAGTTGGTACATAAAATAAACCATGACTCTGTGGGATTACAGATACTCAACATTTGGGACATGAATCTGAATCACATGTTCTTGGTGACATATTTTTCATAAAAAGAAGGCTGCTCCCAGGCAAGACAGAACAAAGTGGCAGAGGTCAAAGTTACACTATTCAGGGAAAACCAAAGGAGTAAGAAACACTTGTGCTTGACTATGAAGTCAGACACAGCCTGTGGAACTTCACTGTGTCCTAAAAACTGATCAGCTGACCTTGTCCAATCCACCACTATTATTACAATAGCCATTCTTTTGGAAATGTTTCTTTGCTTTTCTTGACTATGAATATAGAGTGGGATCCAGCCTGTAAATACAGAGTGGAAATCAGGCCTGGGGAATGTGATACCATTAGCTGGATTCTGCTAGGTTTCCCCAACACTCACCTGGAAATCTATCAACATCGTTCTAACCCTAACCCTAACTCTAGCTTTGTTTATTCCCTGTTCCCCGCCCCCCTCCCTTATGGACCTTAAGAGGCCTGTGCCAGTCTTTTTGAAATCTTGCCATTCTTGAGAAAAACCTAAGCGGTACCTTGATTTCCATGAGCCAGCCAATTCTTTATGTGCTTTCTGAGCATGACAGGAAACAGATGTCAACATCTAACATGATGTTTCCTCTGGTTTAATTTGAAAAACTGACTACTGGATCAATCCCATAAAATCTACTTAAAGTGGTTATCAAATTGTAATAAATTTAATTTAAAAAGAGCTTTGAATGCAGTTTAATGAGTACCTGTGATGTGATAGGTTTTGTAGTCTATTTCCTGACACCAGCAATATCCAATAAACTCCCAGCCCTCTCTGGTTTCCTGATAAGAGTTGATACTTAGAAAACTAGAGATTTTCTTTTTCTTTCTTTCTTTCTTTAAATTTCTTAGCAGCAGGAAGAGTTGTATATCCTAAGTACCAAGGCTTCAGCTTTAATTTGTCATCTGTTGATGGTATTATGTCTCATTTTTTAAAAGAGAAAATTACACTAGCTCCCATAGACCATAGTAAATGTCAAAATTACTAAAGAGTTTGATCCTTCTGATAGTTTGGAAAAGTTCTCTGAAAATACTATGGATGTAACAGAAAAGTGGGAAAGGGAGAAGGGGGGGAGGGGAGAGAAGTAGTAGTAGCTGTTTTCATTTCCCCTAAACTGATGTAGCAATCAACTTTGCAATTACTAAGATCCATTTCACTGGACTTTATAACTGGGAATGAAATGAGTGAGAAATGAGAATCTCTAATGAAGGCTCAGGTCCCCACCCATTGCGTTATCATCACATTCCACCAATTTCAACATTCACTCACCAGCTTTGTAATTTGCAGCTTATTTTCTCACAGCTCGCCAAGCAGTTCCCATTCATTTACATTATTGCCGTTTAACATGCAGACACAAAGAAATATGGTTTAAGATCTGATGGGCTTGGCATTTTTTGTTTGTCTAGTTGAGTTTGTTTTCCTGCTGAAAACAAACGTCTCTGGAGCTCCGTTTAATTTAGCATGTCAAACTGCTTCCTTGAAAGGCGATTTGGAAATGCTTTATATGTATGATAGAGGATAGAGGCAAAAAGTCTAAACAGAAGACGGAGCAATGCTTTGGTGAGGAAAGTGAAAGCAGAAGGCGGATGGCCTCTTTGCTGGAGTAAATGCTCCACCATTGGTACATGAACAATTGTCCTAAAATGAAGGAAACCAAGGAGAGGGGCAGGAAGCATTTCATCAATCTGAGCTACAGAAGACATTCTTTATTTAGCATCACTTTATTTTCATTGATTTCACTGTAAGTTGTCAGTGGCAACTCAAAGGGATGGAACCCTGCTAGACACTTGCTGTACCACTGAGCTCTACCCCAGCCACTTGAATTATTTTTTAAAATCCAAAATATCCTGGTGAATGTGATACCATCAGCTGGATTCTTCTAAGTTTCCCCAACACTCACCTGGAAATCTACCAACATCATTCTAACCTAATTCTAGCCCTTGCTGGGTTGTGGCTCAGTGATAGAGCGCTTGCCTAGCACAGGTGAGGGTCTGGGTTCGATCCCTAGCACCACATAAAAAAAATTAAGTAAACAAAGTAAAATTCAAAATATCCTGACATTTGAAAACACGGAGATTCTAGAAGGGCACTTGTGAATCTGAAATGACAATAGCCACTAAGAGTGGTACAATGCTATTTTAGTTCCCAAAGGGCTTTCCAGTGTAGGATCTCATTTGAACTTCACCAAAGATTTTTGGAGTGGGTGTTATTTCTATTTTTACCAGTAACAACACTTGAGACTCAAAGATGCTGAATGATTTTTCCCAAAGGTGATGAAATATTGTACCTAAGGTTAGATCCTGTGTCTTCAGGTTTCCCAGCTTCTATTTGCCTAGAACACAGGAGAAAATTTACTCATCAAGTAGACTCTCATGCAAAGTTCGATCAAAGTTCTGTTTATGTGATATAAGAAAAAGGAGAGAAAGAGAGAGAGAGAGAGAGAGAGAGAGAGAGAGAGAGAGAGAGTGTGTGTGTGTGTGTGTGTGTGTGTGTGTGTGTGTGTCAATAAGCTGAAAGGCAGTTGCAAGTCACATAATAAATTTTTATATGTAGAGCTGCTTTCTCTGGCATTTGATAAGAACAGAGGATCCTGAAGGTTTCTGCACATAAAGAAAATACTGTGCATGCATTACAAAAGCTCAAGTCAGCTAAAACCCATCCACACCTTCGCCCTAAAACAAAACAAAACAAAACAAAAATACCTTCTTTACCGCCAAGGTTAAGAGTTAGGAATATCAATTACCAGCTATTTTTTTTTTCAAGAAATAATTCTTTTAAACTAGACTGCTGAACTTAATATCATATTAAGTAAGGTGAGTCAAGTAAGGTTTAAGAAATATCCCAACTAATGTTAGTTATCTGGTGTCATGATAGTGATTCTCACAAAGAAAACCCAGCTTCTTTGTTCCTGTGGGTCTTATGATCCTATTATTTGCAGAGCCCCACCACCCTAATGTGACTCATTTCTTCTCTCCCTTGGGCTGTTAAGCCAGGACAGGAAGGCTTTCGTGACATGCAGGAGAGATTTCCAGAACTCCTCGGTGCCTCTAAATCTCCTGTTTTGGCTGGAGGAAATTACCCAGTGCAATCCTTAATATCAGATAGCAGTCTAAGGAGAGGCTAAATGTCAGGGCTGGGGAAACAGAAGGATGAGGGATAGATGTGATTGCCCAAAGCAGGGCAGAGACGAGCTCATTAATCTTTCATTTTACAGGCACTGGTTTCCAAGACAGACAACAGGCACACAAATAAAAGATGTGTGTTTTGGGCAACCCATGGAACAAAACCTCCCCACATCAACCTACCTGGAAAGTGAAGAGGCTCTGCTAATACCAGTATGATCTTGATGGTGCTTTAAAGATCTCATTCAGAGAGAAGGCTGAGTGTTCCGTAAATCCTTATGCAAAATGTTCATTGCTGGGGGGCCATTAGAGAGTCTTGGTGTTTTTTTTTTTTTTTTAAACAAATTCAACTTGCTTTAGCCCACAGCAAAGAAGAATGACAGGGGAGCATATATTCTATGATTGCTGTGGTTAATAAATCTGGACCTCAAGGTTTCAATGCCCAAATTGCTTTTTTATAGCCTATCTGCATGTAAATAAACAATTCCCCATGAACGTGGTTTAGGTCACAATCAAATTTTTATCACTTTACTCATTTTATGTGATTCATTCTGGGTAGTCAATTTTAATCCTGGATTTACAGGTGGAATTATTTATTTACATATTTATTAAGTGATGTAATGGACTAGGCATTACAGTTAGCAGTCAATGTCTACTGAAAAAGTACATGGAATAGAAAACAGTGGTACAATGGGGTCTTGTCTGTGATTGACAAATGAACATAGGGACAATAATAGGGTCTTGGAAGAATGTGTACTGTCTTCTAGGACATGAGTAATACTTCTTGGAGAAGGTATTGAGGTTGATTCTGGAAACATGGAGATTTTTCCACATGAACAATTCAGTGGAAACTTTTCCCTATAAAATAAATGGCATACAAATGCTACATACAAATTAAATATTTTGATACAATACTTTACCTTGGATGCACTAACATGAATATAGCTCAGTTACATAAAAATAATGGAAATAGCTTCATAGTGCTATCATAGTTGAAGGTATATAAAGCACTTTCCCATATGGTGGTTCTTTGAGTGCATAAATGACACAGAGGTCAAAATCTCCACTATAAGAAAGGTGTGATTAATCTTTTAGAATATCATATGAGAATTTTACACATGCCACATTGCAATAAATATATATTCATTTTAAATGGCTCCTCTGAATGCACTGAAAATTTCTCCTCCCAATAGTAGTCCTAATAAGTGATAAAAATCTGAAATGATTTTTTGCTGTACTGGGAAACATTTGAATTACGTTGCTGTGGTTTTCTTATTGTAAATTTTCAAATATATTTCTCTCTCTTTTTTCTTAAGGAAGAGTTTAGGTTTTGGTATTGTTTGCATAATACTCCTATAAGGCAAAGACTGTCTTCCCCAACTTGATTCTCTTCCTCTGTATTGTGCTGGGCAACTTTTGGAGGTTTGCTTGTTGAATCATTTCAGGCTATAATCCTCTGCTTAATAGGATAGCTGATTAAACCCCATGAATTATTTTCTAACTCTGCTGGGTAATCTTGTTTCATATGATCAGTTGTGATCATTAACTTTTATTAAACTTGGCAAAATTTATAACTTTCATTTTGAAATAAATTCAAGTTGCAAGCGGGGTGCAAAAACTCCTATGTATCTACTCCCAAGCTTTTAAAGATAATGAAATCCTTACATAACCATAGTTGTAATGACCCAAACTAAGAAATTAACAAAGAAGAAATACAATTCAGTAGTCAGCAGAACAGAGTGACTTTCACAAGCATGTATCTTTCTGTTCCAGGATTCAATCCGGAATCTCTGTTGCTTCTGGTTGTTCTGTTTCCTTTAAACTTAGTTGTCTTTCACAATTTCATCCTTTAGAAGAGGGCTAGACAGTTGTTACCTTATTTTTGGTTTATCTGATGTTCACTTACAATTGAATTCAGATTTGCATTTTTGGCAAGAGGGACACAGAAGTGTTATGCCCTCAATGGGTACTATCAAGAATTACCAGATGGGCCATGTCTCATGACCAGTTTTATTAACTTTGATCACCTTGAAGTCTGACTACATCAAACCAAGTTTGTGATCACTCTGCAGTGGTACAGATGGGTTGATTTTAGTTCCTAACATTGCATTCAAAGTTTCATTTGAGATATATTTGTGGGAGAGATAAGAGTTTGTGAATCACAGTTGAAAGAGACAAGATTATTATCTCCTTTTGCAATTCCTGATTTTGTTTCTGGAAACCAAATCACAGTTCTGAAGTTTCACTGAGTTTTCTAAGTTAAAGAAAGTTTTCTCTCTCCTCTTGCCACACTTAGACAAAATCTGCTAAGCTCACAGGACTCTGGTCTCTACTATCTATGCTATCTGGGAGAGAGAAAGCATGGATCTAATAATCTGAAGGAGATTTTAAAGTACACTTGTAGTCCATATTCAACCCCTTAGTATATAATAGCTCACCAAATGTCCCCTTTTTTTTATGAGGAGAGAATGACATGACCAATTGTTGACTGCAACTTCCCTTTTATTGTTGAAAGATATCATACTTTCAACTTTTCTTAGAAGAAAACAAAAAGCAATGATGCAGTTCTTAGGAAATTCAGGAGGCATAAAAACAAAAAAAAGCTGCAGGAGAAATTACCAAGGAAGTTGAACTTCATATGTCTCTATGTGGAGACATCGTGAAACAAGGATCAACCTCATCAAAATAGGGAATTGAACTGGAAATAGGAAGAAGCATGAATTTCGTACAAATAGTGAGAAGCTCAAGGTGCATGCACATGCAGAAATTGAATCTCCCACTTGCGTTGTCATATAATAGCTGTGCTGTTGAGGGACTAGCAGGTGGCTTACATGATCCTAAATAGAGTTGATGAGATTATTTTAGCAAGACATGGCTATTGTATCCACTTCATCATCAAAAGCAAAGAATGCTGTTATATTATAATTCAAGTAATGCATATGTTCATGAAGTCAGAAAACACAAAGAAAAAAAATCAACTTCCTAATAGAATCAATGAACATGCACATGTGTTGAAAGGTAGTAAGTGTGTGTTTGGAGCCTTAAAGCGTGACTATCTCTAATTTCTCCACTTTGGAAGAGGCTCCCCATGAAATCAGAGGAGATGAACTTCATTTTTAGCTGTTCTAGGATTCAGATAAGTAAGCAGGAAACTCCTCACCACCAGCATACTGGAAGAGAGCCAGCCACTCATTCCCAAGTTCTGGTCCAGGGTGGAGGAACAGCTGAGGGCCTTCCATCCCTAAACATGCACATAGCACCATGAGTGGTTGAGTCCAAAGTGCTCTATCAATGGTCTCAGCTGTGCTCACTGTTCTCTTTCAAGCTCTGCCAGTCTCAGCATTTTATCTCAATATCAACCCTGAATGTTCATTCGGCAACATACATTCATAAACACTCTTAATATTCCATCTTTCTTGACAATATCATTCTATTATTAACCTGTCTTTTAAAAAATGATGCCATAGAATTAAATTCATGAGCTGTTTTCCATGCTGTGTTTTCTAAGACATTTTTAAATAACAAAACATTCTCTGTAGATATTTAATACTTCCAAAAAGAACTACTTTTTAAAAAGCTCTTTCATGATTAATCATTGAAAAGTTTACAACTAGGAATTTAGCTGTTCTGTGAAAACCTAACACCTTCTAAATCTGACTTCCATTTGAAAAACCAGGGGATCATTTAGCTCTTATAACTGCCTGTTGCTTAGAAGATCATATTGGATACCAAAGAGAAGTAAATAGATGGGATGAAAGGAATGTCTGTGGCTGACTGTGTTGGTTCCTTCACTGTTAAATGCACCTTTTTCTTTAAATCACACAAATGGCAGGGCTTCCTGCCTAATGGGACTGTTTGGACTTGTGGTTTGGGAGTGTCACCTCCACTCTTTATCAGGTAATCATAATTAGGGTAAATGAACCAACCAGGGAAGTGGAGAATAAGTCAAAAAGCATACTGAAGGGAAGAAAAAGACCTCCAACGAACAGACCACCAGAGCACAATCAGGAAGAAACATCCAGAGCTCAGAAGTCTGGGAAAAGCCACTGGGCACCAGCAATGTGACTACGGAATTACAGTTCATAGCACGTTTGAACCCAGACTGTCTGGACTGTCTAACCAGCTCTACTTCAATTATGTTCACTCTTGTCCTCCAGATTGCAAACACTAGCACTTTTTAAAAAAAATTTTCTTCTCATTTTCTGCCAATTAAAACAGTCCAGGATCCATTTGAATTGCATTTGTCTTCTTATTGCTTGTTGCCCCCTTCTGCTCCAACTGTAGAATTCTTTCACAATACTGGAATGTCTTCGCCGTAGGACACAAAGAATCCTCTGAATCCCTAACAGTACCAACACGGAGGCACTGAAGAATCCATAGTAGGCTCGGATTATTGCTAAGGGCCCTTTTAAATTTCTGTTTTTACAGTTTCAATATTGTTGAATGTCGTTTTCTTTGAGGAAGAAGATTCCTGGGGGAAATTTCTGGGCCAAGTCAGACTAAGACCTGAACTTTTGATTAAATACAAAGGTATGGTAGTTACTCTTCGTATTGGCAAGATCAATGTTAGGCTTATTTTCAAAACAGTAGGAAGGCAGAGGTGAGGGATTCATGTAATTAATTTGAATGAGGCATGAAAATAGACTCTAGGATCCTACATGCTACAAGGAAATGGACAGGTACAAACAAATTTCATATCAGTGACTATTAGACAATTGAATGATAACATATTGCATATTCTCAGTCCTCATTTCCCAGAGATTCTAATTCAATAAACCAAAGTCTGGGGTACAAAGATCTGCACTTTTTAGAGAAAACACACACACACACACACACACACACACACACCACACACACTTCACATCGCTTGCCTCACAATTTTATTTAGGCAAAAACAGAGGAAAATACTATTTCAAGTAATTGAACTGTTCAAAAATGAATGTTCAAGGTTAAAGTAGAACTGGGTCTAGGTTCTGAAAGATAGTCAACTAGAAACTTCTATCTTCTGGGGTCTGCTTTTCTACTTAGTTTCTTTCCCAGGAAGACTTTGACTAGAAATGTTATTTATATGGTACTACCAAGTCTGGCTTAGAGTATACTAGTTTAGCAACTCTTAGGGAAGATTTTCTCTATTTCCAATGAGTTTAACAAATTTTTTTATGATGTACTTTCACTGAATTAATTTGCTGAGTTAATAAAATAAGTTTATTGACTAGATTTGGGCCATTGAAACACAGTGGTGGGCAGGAGGGTAGAGTATGGCTAGCTATGAGTGACATGTTACCCATGGATCCTGGGGTGGAGTTTTCATACAAAAATCAAACGGACTGAAGTGGAGGCTAGAAGGTGGGGTTGGATTTCTGAAGGAAAATCCTGGATTCCATTCTCAGAAGGGGAAGTAAATTCTAAGAAGTGTAAGCATTTCCTGTCTATTCTGTATGGATTCAGATAAGGTAAAAAAGACTCCAGAACCTGAGGTCAATGAATGTTGGTGGGACCACTAGCAAGAGGGGAAAACAATGTGAAATAATGACTCCTTATTCTATAGAAAGGATGTGTTCCCCTGATGTGGAATTTATGATTTCTCCCTTGAATAAAAATGGACAAATTTCTAGGAGTGTGTTTTGCAGATACTGTTAAAGCTGAATTCAACAAGATATTCTCACGGCAATGACAAAATTACTTCTTTGAAGGGTTTGGATGGATGAATGTAAAACTTAACACAAGGACATTGGTAACAAGATGTTAATGAACTTAGTTATAGAAAATGATACCTTAAACTGATTAACTTATAATCAGAATCTTTGAAAAAGTTCAGAGGTTTATAGATTTTTTAGTTCTTATATAGGTGTAAATTCAGAATATTATGCAAGAAAAATTTGTAAAGAGTGTATCCATTAGACTGGGATAAATAAAAATGACCAATATAAGCTTAAAAATGGCAAGACATTGCTATGAAAGGTAAGGAACTAATTATTTACTAGCTGTTACTTGTAGGTCACTGACATTCAACATATATAGCATGATATTAAGCATTATATTTTTAAAAATTTTATTTTTTATTCTAGCAAACTAGACACAACAGCATTTACCATGTTAGCCATTTTTAAGGATATAGTTCAGTGACATTAAGTAGTTGATATTGTTAAGTAGGTTCATATTGTTGTACAACCATTAGTATATCCATCTCCAGAACATTTTCATCATTCTTAACAGAAATTGAGTCATTAATAATACTCTTTATTGCTTCTTGGTAATCACCATTTGATTTTCTATGTCTATGAATTTGAATATTCTGGATTCCTTGTATAAATGGAACCATGCCATATTTGTCCTTGTGTGTGGCTCATTTCACTTTCATAATGTCATCAAGTTTCATCCATGTTATAGCATGTATTAGAATTTCATCCTTCTATAAGGCTAATACAGTACTCCATTGTATGTAGATACCACATTTTGTTTATCCATTTGTACTTTGATGACATTTGAGTTTTCCGCCCCCTCTTTTGGCTCTAGAAGATAATGTTGCTTTGAATAACGCCTGGCTGTACCAGCCATTACATGTTTTCAATTAAAAAGTAAAGCCTATGAATGTGTGGTTTTTATGTGGTAAATATCTAACTTTCTACTTCATATAGTTTAGAATTATCGTTGACTTGCATGAAATACATTTTAACTTGTAAAAAGATTTTAATTCAAAACAAATGAAATCAATAGAGGTAGAAATTTGAAAAAAAAATTTGGATATTTTTAGAGTCTAAATTAGCACGAATAGACTCTTAAATGCCTGCTGTGGAGATAACACCACATTATGTGCTATATAATTGTGTTCTAAGGTACTCAAAAGTGTGGGTAGCATCTGTAAAAGCATATTCTATTTCTATGGTTACATAGACTTTTTTTTTTTGTGTGTGTGTGTACATTAGGAAGACATGTAACTGGCACATGAAACATAAGACAAGTTAGAATAATGCTTCCTTCGTTAAAAAAGCAAAAATCAAAAGTGAGTCTAAAATGTACAGTAAATAAAAAAATAATTGCTAAGTAGATACTGAAAAAATGATATGGGGATTCATGAAAAAAATGATAAGGGGAGTTTTAAAAAAAATTTGAGAAATTTATTGTGTATTCAGTAAGAAATAAGCAGGAAATAAACCCTCGGTAGGAAGAAAGGTATAAGTTAGGCAAGTAAGGCCATTTTTATGCAGAAAAAGTCAAGAGAGCGATAGGCCGTAACATACTGATCAGAGAGGATTAATGTTACACTTTCCAATACATGTGCGTAAAAGATGTGTGAAAGGAAGACAGACTGTGGTTCCAGCCAAGGAGTGAAGGAGGTGATAGAAATTTTTGCCTTGTCGTTTTGGGTGCTAATGTTGGGTTCCCTTTTAGCCAGAATTTGCTTAAAGGGAGAGAAATGATTTTCACATTCAATCCTTTCAGCAGGTCCACCTGGTTTTCTAGCTGATTGTCAGTCTCAGATCCCACATATCACACTCAACCTGTTAGCACTGCATTCATGGGACCTACAGAAGGTGGAGTTAGTCTTACAAGAGCAGTATTAGCATTGTCTTCTGTTTCATAATTATTTTTATGTGCCACCCAAACTCAGGATGAAATAAAACTGAGCTCAAAATACTTAATTTATTTTCCCCCATACAAAATAAAAAAATAAAAATAAAATAGATATTAGATAATATTCATAGACGTCCTCAAAGAATGTAATTTCAGAAAGTTTACTTTTGGATATATATCAATATTAAATAATCTCCAACAGATAGTCTATGGTAAAAAAATATCTTTATTATTCCATATAATTTTCCCTCTTACATAGCAAAAACCAATATGGTAAGAAGTAAGAAATAGGATATTTATTTATTTATATGTATTTTATATGCTGAGGAAGGAACCCATTTCCCACACATGCGAGGTAAGCATTCTACCACTGAGCTATATCCCCATCTCCAGGATATTTTAATAGGAAATAAAATCAAAACTGACTGTAGACATGCTCTGGAGATTAATTAGACAAGATATTTTTGAGTGGCTCCTCCTCTTTAACTTCATTTTCTCGAGTCCAGTCTGAGCTTGGTGTTAATTTTCCAAGTTCCATCACTCATGAGAGACCAAGTTTTGCTATGGAAAGACCCATAGTTCAGTGAGTGCTCACACAGAATGTGACTTTCCTACTAATGGAAGGACTTCAGAGGATCTGCGTGACTATCCACTTAACTTTTGTATAATCTTGTGGCATTTCAGTTTGCTTGATTCATGATGCTGGAGTGGTGGAAAACTTATCAACAGATCACATACCAGCTCTAAGATGTTTCTGCTGATAACGGCATCTGTCACTCTTTCCCTCTGGCATTTAATTCACTAAAAAGTCCCATGATCACACTTAAATTTACAAGGTCAGGGAAGTGTAAATCTAATCTTTCTGTGTCCTCAGATGGGAAGAGACCTGCAAACAATGTGAATTCTGGTAAGGCCGACACCACCAGTTAGCTTTAGAAAAAAATTTAAAAATGTCAGTTCCTAATATCAGAAGGCCATATGTTCACCATGTTATACTTGAGAAAATTTGAGTTGTCTGGAGCATCACTTAGGCATGTCTGAATGTATTTCAATTCAGCATTTTTAATTATCTGCCCATGAGAGATGGGAATCAGCAAAATGTAAAAACTGCATGGGTAAGGGCTTCATGTGAAACTTATGCGCTGCTGTAATTCCAGCATAGCTTTAGATACATAGAAAGTGCTTAATAAATTTTCATGGATTGACTGATAATGTATGCTCATTAGAATGAAAATCATCTAGAATTGCTGAATTTGACTTAAGAAATAAGTATTTCAAAATTGTTCATGAGAAAAGTCAATTGTCTTTCTAAAACTTAAGTTTTAAAAGCACAAAATTAAGGGCAGGAAAGTTTAAGCATTTTTTTAGAGTTTATGTCTAAGACATAAAAGCATTTGGAGTTTATGTGAGAGGTATATTGAAAATGGGTATGTAGGACCCTTTTTTCTAGATTGTTTGACCCCTTTCTTCCTCTCTCTTCTCATAACCATATCCATTAAAATGTATCTCAGATTATTAAATTTTATCATGTTTTTCTAGATTGTGGAGTACTTCAAAATCGGTTTGATTTTTAACATATTGACTTCATATGTAGGTACTGCAAGGTCAAAGCTGATTAAAGAAGCACAAATTTGAATTTATCCATTCATTTAATCTCCACTAAAGCCATTATAATTGTGTCATTGAATATTTTTTAAAGAATAAATACCACTTTGAGCATGGATCACTTAAAATTTTGAAGTCATTGGGAATCTTTGTGGTGATTTTTGTATTTAAAAGATATAGTAAATGAGTTTAAAGTATAAATACTTATAACACAGTTTTGTAATTATAAAACATATATTCCATCAATATTTTCAGATTCATAAGTTTATGAACTTTGGTTTTCATGAAATACTTGAAAACACAAATATTGATGATAAAATTTAAGAGTGAGATATAGAATGCAAAAGACCTATTAATGCTCTTTATTTTAAATTTTTATTTAAAAGCAGAGTTGTGAAGCATTTTCACAACATGTTTCACGCAACACTGTTTTTGCAAAATGGTTTATGGCAAAAGAATTTAATGGTCTTGAAAGTCTGGGGTGCATCTGGTGTCAAGTTGTAAGGCACATTACCATATCAGGGTTAAGAATGAAGCAGGGTCCTTCTCATTTGGCTTTAACTTGAACTTAGATGCCATAGGTTCTGTATATCATGTATATGTGGAATGGTTCTGAGAACTAATGTTTGATAAATAGCAGAGGGAAGCTATTCCTCTTCTAGTGTAGAAGAGGACACTTTGCAGCTGTGTTAGTCAACTTTTTTATCCTTGTGATCAAAATACCTGACAAGAACAACTTAGAGGAGAAAAAGATTTAATATTGGATTATAGTTTCAGAGAGTTCAGGCCATGATCTGCTGACTTTAAGGAAGAACAAGCATGGTGGAATAACACAGTTAAAGGAAACTTCTGAACTTGTGAGAGCCTGGCAGAGAGAGAGGAGTGAGGGAACCTGAGGATCCAAAGACAGATAGAGTCCAAGGTCATGACACAATGTCCTACTTCCTCCAGATATGCCCCACCTGACCTGTAGTTACCATCCAAGAGTTCCTTTAGCTATCAGTGATAAATTTGGCAAACAGATTAATCCACTGTTGAGGTCAGAGCTCTAACCATTGCCTAAAAGTCCCAGCTCTGAACCCTGCTGGATTGGGGATCATGCTTTCAAGACATGAGCTTTGAGGGGATATTTCAGATCTAAACCATAGCAAAAGGCTTGAATTAAAATCTTGGCACTTAAATCTTTATTTTGGAGTTTCTTAAGATAGGCATGCTGATAAAATAATATCTGTATCTTAAAATTCTTATGGGTAGGGCTGGGATTTTGGCTCAGTGGTAGAGCACTCGCTTAGCATGGGCTGGACCCAGGTTCGATTCTCAGCACCACATAAAAATAAAAGGCATTGTGTTGTGTCCATCTACAAAAAAAAAAAAAAAAGATTCGTTCTCTCTCTCTCTCTCTCTCTCTCTCTCTCTCTCTCTTTCTCTCTCTCTCTCCCCCTTTTAAAAAATTCTTATGAGTATATACATTGATTAATGTTAATGTATGAATATTATTGGAATAGAGCCTATCAAATATGAAGAGTTCTTGATAAATTCTAGCTATTATCATAATTTTGTAAAGTCTGGCTTTAGCCTTTGAAGTAACCTAGAATACACTCTTTTGTTCTTACTCTGTCTTATCACATGTGCAGAACTGTGCATTTATACTGCATGTATATTATATGCATTGGCATACATGCATACGCACATCTACCTAGCTGTTTATTCAACTGTCTATTCTATCTTAATAAACTTCATTTAATATATCACATAGAGCAGAATATTTCCAATAAAAAACCTTTGTGAAACAAACCCTTAAACATGTCGTTTTTTGGGAAATGTTAATATTTTACTAAACAAAATCATGCTCTTCTTTCCAGAAACACTAGGTATAGGTAGCTAGTGAGAAATAGAAATATGATTTTATAAAGAACAACGTGACTTCAATTCAGTGCAATAATTTTCAGTTTGCTCCATGGCACTCCTTATATTTTGGTAGGATTCAAACATGAATTTCTGTTTGAAAACTTGTGTTCTTGACTATAAGAACCAGAATTTAAGTTTCAGAGTGTATTTCCCCAATACATAGTCTGTTTGTTTGATACACACAGTCTGTTCTCATTTTATTCCTAGTTTAGACATCATGTAAGATTTTCATTAGCATTTATATTTGTTACAGTGAAATTGAAAGAAAAATTCTATATTGCCCATATATTGCATGATTTCTCCTATATTCTCATTGTGGACAATGGCCTAAAAGCAGAAATGAAAATTCATTTATTTTATTTAGTGAAAGCTTATCTTTATTATTTTCAAAAATACATCATCAGTCTAATTATACATATTGTCAAAAAAGGAGATTATTTTCTTTTTAAATTTTTTTATTTAATCAATTCCACTTGATTAAATGAAGTTTCGTTTTGATGCTTCTGTGTGCAAGGTCTTAAATCATCAAACTCACTGAGGGAGGGCTGTGATTTGGATGTAGCATGTTCCCCAAAGGCTCATGTGTGGAAGGCTGGATGTTCAGTTGCTGGTGCTTCTGGGAGGTGGTGGAACCTTTAGAAGACGGAGCCTAGTGGAAAGAAGTCAGGTCTTTGGGATAGAAATCTCACGACTTCTTATGCTTTACCTCCTGGCCACTGTGGGGTGAGCATTGACTCCACTATGTATTCCCACCACGATATAATGTACTACCACAGGCCCAAAGCAACAGAGGCTCAAGTGACCATGGACTGAAATGTCCGAAACTGTGAGCCAAAATAAATATTTCCACCTTTTCAGTTGTTTATCTCAGATGTTGTGTCACAACAATAGAAAGCTAACACAGGGAGAAACCACCTTGTAGCTGCATTTGGAAATTTATGGGAGCTATTTTTAGTTATCACAACATTTGGGAGGTAGCAACTAGTAAAGTTTCACTGAATGCATCCAGGAAGTTTAGATATTATGCAACAATAAGAATTATTCTGAAAAAACAAACAAACAAAACAAGGATTGTGTATGTCCTAAATTTAAATTTCTTATTTAAATTCAAAAGCTCTGAAGTTTCTTTTGTTCAACCAAATTGAATGTGCATGCCTAAACCTATAGACTAAAATTCCATTTTTATAGAAAAATTCAGAATATTTCTGGCAATTGTAAAGCAAACCAAATCATGTAAATTAGTACAGCCATTATGGATGTTCCTCAAAAACATTAAAAATAAAACTACCACATGAGTCATCATAGTATTATCGAAAGGACAGTTAATTGGTATGTTAAGAAAATTTGTTTTTTTTTTTTTGCACTATTGAGAACAGCTAAGATGTGGAATCAACCTAAGTATCCATCAGTGGGTAACAAAATTTAAGAAAATGTGGCATATATCCACAATAGAATATTACGCAGTTATAAAATAAGGAAATTCTGTCATTTGTGGCAACATGGATTCACCTGGAGGACATTATAATACATGAAATAAGGCAGGTACACAATGGCAAATACCACATGGTCTCACTAATATGCAGAAGCTAAGCACACTTGAGCTCATGGAAATGGAGAGTGGAATAGTGGTATTCAGAGGTTGGAAAGGGTGGGGAAGGCAGAAGGTGGTTAATGTTCACAAAAATCCCAAGAGAAATTAGTTATTTTATAGCACAGTAGAGTGAACATAATTCACAATAATTTGTTGCCTATATAAATTAGCTAGATAATATGATTTTGAATGTCTGACCACAAAGAAATGATCATGTCTGTAGCAATACATATGTGAAATGTCCTGATATGATTATGCACATTGTACACATGTATTGAGATATCACACTGTAACCCATAAATATGTATAATCATTTAGTGTCGATCAAAAATAAAGTTAAAAATGAATGTTCAAAAAATGCATATGTATGAAGCAAAGGAAACTTGTTGTTTGAAACTACACTAAAATTTCCATGCCATTTTGAATCTTATTTTTCTCTAACCTCTCGTGGAATTTGAGGCAGAATCATTTTCTATTTGTAGATTTTTCATGCATGTTTGTTAAAGTAATACCTGTGGCTCATTTTCATAGCCAGAGATGAAAATATTATCAGAATTAGTGGAAACATATAATATGTAGACACCTCATTTAATTTTATTAATGAAGATTGTCTAAAAATAGTTCATGTCCTTGATTTTCTATTTTTGAGTTCTCCTGTAACATTATGAAAAACCTATATTGTTAGAAATATGGAAATTATTTTACATTTTTTGTTTCCTGTATTAAAACATATTTAATGGTTTTTCCAGAGCTTTGAATCACCATTTTCTGTAGCTTTTTATTGATGCTTATCTTCTCATCTTCCTCATATAGCCTACTTCTCTCATCTTCTATTGATCAATATGGTCTCAAAGGTCTTTTACAAAGCATAAACACATTATATGTCTCAACATACTGTTAGATTCTAAATTAGGAGAAGAGTTTGCCATTCTTTTTTATTTATATATGACAGTGGAATGCATTACAATTCTTATTATATAGAGAGAGTATAATTTTTCATATCTCTGGTTGTATACAAAGTATATTCACACCAATTAGTGTCTTCATAAATATACTTTGGATAATAACATCCATCACATTTCACCATCATTTCTAATCCCATGCCCCCTCCCTTCCCTCCCATAACTAGAGTCTATCTATTCCTCCCATGCTCCCCCTCCCTAACCTTACTGTGAATCACCCTCCTTATATCAGAGAAAACATTCAGCATTTGGCTTTTGGGATTGGATAACTTCACTTAGCCTTATATTCTCCAACTCCATCCATTTACCTGCAAATGTCATGATTTTATTCTCTTTTATTGCCGAATAATATTCCATTGTGTATATATGCCACATTTTTTATCTGTTCATCTATTGAAGGGCATCTAGGTTGGTTCCACAGTTTAGCTATTTTGAATTGTGCAGCTATAAATATTGATGTGGCTGTGTCCCTGTAGTATGCTGTTTTTAAATCCTTTGGGTATAGACTGAGGAGAGGAATAGCTGGGTCAAATGATGATTTCATTCCCAATTTTCCAAGAAATCTCCATACTGCTTTCCATATTGGCTGTACCAATTTGCAGTCCCACCAGCAGTGGACAAGTGTACCATTTTCCCTACATCCTTGCCAACACTTATTGTTGGTTGTCTTCTTAATAGCTGCCATTCTGACCTGAGTGAGATGAAATCTTAAAGTAGTTTTGATTTGCATTTCTATTATTGCTAGCAATGATGAACACTTTTTCATATATTTGTTGATGGATTGTATATCATCTTCTAAGAAGTGTCTATTCAGGTCTTTGGCCCATTTGTTGACTTTTTTTGTGCTTAGCTTTTTGAGTTCTTTATATATGCTAGAGATTAGTGCTCTATCTGATGTGTGAGTGATAAAGATTTGCTTCCAAGATGTAGGCTCTCTATTCACTTCACAGATTGTTTCTTTTGCTGAGAAGAAACTTCTTAGTTTGAGTCCATCCCATTTATTAATTCTTGATTTTAATTCTTGCTCCAAAAGAGTCTTATTAAGGAACTTGGGGCCTAATCCCCCATGATGGAGATTACACATGATGGAGATGACACTACTTTTTCTTCTATTAGATGCAGGGTCTTTGGTTTTATTCCTAGATTCTTGATCCATTTTGAGTTGAGTTTTGTACATGATGAGAGATAGGGGTTTAATTAATATTATCAAAATGACTATACTACCAAAAGCACTATACAGATTTAATGACATTCCTCATAGAAATAGAAAAATCGGTTATAAAATTCACCTGAAAAAATAAGAGACTCAGAATAGCAGGAAGAGTGAAGCAGGTGGCATCACTACACCAGACCTTAAATTATACTACAGAGCAATAGTAACAAAACCAGCATGGTATTGGCACCAAAACAGACTGGTCGACCAATAGTATAGAATAGAGGACACAGAGACTAACCCACAATTATCTTATATTAGACAAAGTTGCCAAAAACATGCATTGGAGAAGAGATAGCTTCTTCAACAAATGGTGCTGGGAAAACTGGAAATCCAAATGCAACAGAGGTTGTCATTCTTTGGTGCTATCTTATCCAAGGTCATTACAGCATGCCATGAAAATCAAGCATAAGGTCTCTTTAATCAAGATTGTGATTTCACATCTTGGCTTTATTGTTTACCAGCTATGATTCTTGGACATCATGGTTCCTTTGTATCAAGGTGCAGTGGCACATGTCTGTCATCTCAGTGGCTTGGGAGGCTGAGGCAGGAGGATGGTGTGTTCAAAGCCAGCCTTAACAAAAGCAAGGTGCTAAGCAACTCAGTGAGACCCTGCCACTATATAAAAAACACAAAATAGTACTGGGGATATGATTCAGTGGTTGAGCATCCTTGAGTTCCATCTCCTGTACCCTCCCTCCAAAAAAAAAATGATTACAGCTTCATAGGATAAGTCATATGAAGAGTTACAGGGTGATTCATATGTATTTACCCATTTAAAAAGCACAGAAGTGTACCAGATAGAAAGCACAGCATGGATGTTTTATAAATAAGAATATAGGAGGTATTATTTTCAAACTCCACTTATTCATTCATAAATCTAGTTTACTATAGAATATTTTTGACAGTGCACACGTTTCTTAATAGTTTGTACCTATATTGATTTAATGTAATTTTTCTCTTTCTTGTGTCACTCCTATGTGAGGCTATTTTTTTCGCTGATTTATCTTCTAACTGCATTTTAGTCCAATATCCACTTATATCTTTGCTCCTTTTTCTATAAAACTTGTCGGAATTGCTTTTGATGATTTTCCCCTATTTATTCCAAACTTGCTCATTGTAGTTAAATAATCTGATGATTTTATTATGTTTTCTATTAGATTCAGTTTGAACTGTTGTAAACTAAAATGTCATGTTATATCAGAAATTGCTTTATTGTTATTCATTAGTAAATGAAACATTAAAAATAATGTTATTAAGAGCTTTTTTAAAAAATTAGTTTTAGAGACATTGTGTGATACTATGGACAGCCACAGAAACATCTCCTTCCTGAGCTCCTGGCCTTTTAATATCACACTTGTAGATAAGGAGAAATCATAGGAGTCTCTTCAGGGAAGAATGACTGCCTTATGATTCTCCATCTAGGAAAACCAATGGAAGAAACAAGAAATCTGGTTTCTTTATTTCTAGTACACTCAATAAAACTATTATTGCAGATAATTACCATATTTAGTTTTAGTAACAAGAGTAACACCTATATTTGCATAATGAAGAAAAATGAAAGGTTAAGAGAGCATAACCAATAAATAAATCTTTGTCTCAACTGAATTCTTACCTTCCTAGGTTTTAAGGAAAAACATAGTGCTTTTGTAACTTGTCTGATGAGTCCCTTTGACTCTAGTAAAATAGCAGAGTGTTTGTCTTAATTAATTCTACTGACCCTCTTGAGTCCCGCCTAAGAGTTCTTAAAACTTGACACACTTTAAATAATAATTGGCATCATGAATCAATTTTATCTTCAAGTCAATAAAGGACCCACGAATACAATGTGTTGAGGGAAAAACAAAATTCCAAACCCAAACTCCAAGTCACTCTGTCTTCAGGAGTGAATAGCTTTCAGTATTATTTCCTTGTCTATTCCACTAAAGAATGTTGACCCAAAAGGAGTTTTAGCAAGACCTGAATAAAACTATAAGCCTTTTAAAAAACAAGTTTTATTCTCCAGAGTTTTAGTAATGAAACAAACCTCATTCCTGGAAAATATTGTCAGAGCTGTGGTCTGGAAATGATGTGCAGTCACTAGTCTGTATAATATGTGAGTCTGTGAAGTATTGATTTAATGAATGATTGGTTGCTTATTGCAAATTTGGTCAGAGGTTCGGCAGTGCTGACTTTGGTTCATTCTCTCTGTTCATCATCTTGTAGCTGCATAGCCTACTAAAAGGGTCACAAGAGCAGTATGCTGTAACCTGGGCTTTCTTGCAGCTGCAGTTCTACCTAATTTGTACTTTGGCGCTAGAAAGATTATAATAAATGAAGTGCTGCTTTCAAAGTTTCAGACACACTAGTTTCCCCCATTTGGCAAAGGTGGATTTAATTTGACTTTCACGAGTGCAAAATCCATCTCCTTAGAAGTTGGTCAAACTATTAATTTTATGGTAGGGACAACTGAGTACAGTAAACCTTTTCACAAAGCCAGACAGCTTAACCTAATTAAATGGTTGTTTTGACAGGTGGTCTAAAGTGGAATGAATGCTATCAAGAGCATTTCAAGAAATGAGTTTGATGAATGCATGAGTGTGTGTTTGCAGGTGAAAATGTGTTTTGGAAGGGTGTGATGACAGTTCTGTGTCCAAAAAGTGGAAGGTATTCCTCAAGCTTCATTCATGCACTTGTTTGACAATTATTTTTGCTTTTTGGAGGTATTTTAAGGGGATGAAGGACATCAATTCGACAATAGCATAAAACTATATTAAGAAATAATACTGACAGTTGTTAAAATAATTTAGAAAACAGCTTGCTCACAGTTGAACAGAATTTAAGTATCTCTTTTAGGAACTGAAAATATGTGCTAGGAAGGAAATTAAATTTTGTGTGGAGATTTAAGTTTCTTTCCTAGTACATATTCAATTCCTTAAAGGTATACTTTAATTCAGTTCCTTAAAGGGATACTTGAATAGGACATGAGATAAAATAGACATATTGTCCTTAGCCTCTCCTTGACTATTTGACCAGTAAACCCAAAACCTTCAGGCAGTTTTTTTAAAATTTTTAAAATATTTTTTTTTGTCATTCCATGCAGATTTCATTAGTGGAAAGAAACCTATCAAACACCTGCACTAGGATTCACAGATGTGTTTTACAGAGACAAATCTATTGAATTCATTGATGTGAATTGTGTGGTTTCAGCCATGGTATGTGCCACAATGGCTGGTGTTCAGAAAGTAGATTCTTCTTGAATCCAGCTCCTGCCTCCTCTGCGTTCTTCCTATGTCTTCAGTGGAAATGTAATTAAGGTGATTCAAGTGTCTGAATCACCAGTAGCAAAATGAAGCCAAATCAATAGAGGTTTTCTATTGTCATTTGAGAGTGATATGATGCTTTCTATCTACAGAAGTGATGATTTCTTCAGAGTAAATTGATGCTGCCGGGACTTTCAGAAAGAACTGTATTAACATCTGATAATTTATCTCTCTGATGAGAGAAAATAGGCTCTTAAAAATGATTTATGAAAATTTCCATTTTCATTTTTTCAGCACTTATAAAATTTCAAACACCCAAGCTATCATTAGAACAAGTGATATTGTTTTTTAGGTTGACAGAAATAATTGCAAAAATTGGTAATTTGCCCAAAGTCACATCCTCCTAAATCTTTAAGTTGAAATGCAATCCATATATTAAAATGTGGGTTTATTCTCTTAATCATTATAATTTCACAAATAGTTAATTTGTGAAATTTGACATCATTCAAATGTATCTAAACTATAAATGCTGGTATTATGGAAACATTTTTAGTGATTTTAAGGTAACTGGATCTAGTGGAAAAAAAAAAAAAAGAAAGAAATTGACCTGGGTTTTGACCTGGTTTTGACCTGGCTGTTGGTGAGACAGTGCCACCTGAGAAATGGTTGAAAATTCACACTTTTCTCATTGTGTCCACATGAGCACTGACTCATGATCCGGACAACAATCACAAGACCCAGGGCCACTTTTTCTCATTGGACATTGGATACTGGTCTGTGAGCTTACTCACACCAAATCCATCTGTACACTCAGAAAATTACTACTAAAACAAACTGAGTTTTGTAACCATCTAACAGAATGGGCAAGAAGCACAGTAAAACTGGGAGGTTACATGCATTCTAAACGTTACAGGCTCCAAGAAGAATGTAGTTGAGAAGTAAAAGCATCCAAAGAAAAAAGCCCTTGACAGCAGGTAACACAGAAATTAGATTTAAAAATTAAGTCTAACAACAAGGACTAACAGATAACCTAGCATAGTTCAAGTAGGAGGAACAGACCTACATAGAGCAGAGCTTGCTTGGATATACATTTTGTAGGGTGTTATAGCCACCATCTTCTCTAAATGAGGATTCAAAGCATACACACAGCTTGGTAGACAGAGAGCAGGAGTAAAGCCAAATGTGTTTTTTGGTCGGTAGGCATCATGTAGAAATTGCCCTTCACTGCAGTAAACTCTGTACACTGATTTACACACATATACTAAACACACACTTACTGAACACATATGTGATTGGTAAGTGTTTCCCCCCATTTTGAGGGATTGTCTTTAATTCTCTTTACAGTGTTCTTTGATGCAGAACAGTTTTTAATTTTGATGAATTGCCAGTTATTAATTTTTGTTGTTGCTCATTCTCTCCTACTAGTTATACAATATACCCATGAAGACACTTAATACAAGTTTTTCAAAATGGAACCTCTGTGGATTTTGCAAAAACAACAAATAGGACTTAATGAATCCAGGTTATCGATTTCTGAGAATTCCAAAATCCAAAAAGCCATAGAAATAGAAATTTCTGAACATAAAATTCAGCTGTGAGTAAAATCTGTCATTAGCAGTCATAAAGCTAGAGGTGGTCTTTATTTATCCCGTAGTGGGGGGTCTTTGTCTATTTTGTTACAGATACATTAATGTGTATGTTTAGAATTTTTGCTCCAAATCCCACTGAATTGAATGTTTGCCTTATGTACAGAATTATTTTTCTAAAATTCAAAATATTATGAAATTTGAAGAGATACTAATAGGGTTTGTGAATATGCAGTGTCAACAGCAACCAAGAAACGTCAGATTTCATTTTCTAAAGGGTTTTCTGTATTTCTCACTTGAGCTCACCAAAGATTTTTATGGCGGGCATTATTCCTATCTGATCATTTAGAACATTGACTCTTAAAGAGGAAAAGTAACTTTCCCAAAGGTGGTGAAGTGTTAGAATAGAGAGGTTAGAGTCCATGACTTCTGATTCCAAATCCCAGTGGGTAGGACAGCCTCCATTTGCCATGCACATCAGAGAACACTTATTAAACAAAATTGACCTCCCCCACCATGCAAAGTATCACC
Organism: Ictidomys tridecemlineatus; assembly: GCF_052094955.1. Classification (NCBI taxonomy): domain Eukaryota; kingdom Metazoa; phylum Chordata; class Mammalia; order Rodentia; family Sciuridae; genus Ictidomys; species Ictidomys tridecemlineatus. Next base: position 106,953,301 of record NC_135481.1, read on the forward strand.
GGGTCCAGGAAACAAAATATGAGTAAGTATTGATCATAATAAGTGGTCTGAAAGTGAAATAGGAAAACAAAGTGTAAATTCAAGAAGACATGAATTTTCAGAAAAATATAAACAGAAGAGGGTTCTACATCCTCAAAGACACACTGTAGAAAAGGGCCTGTTATCATTTATACTTCCCAGACTAAGAAACAGAGGCACAGAGATAGGGACTAGTTAGTCCTTGAATACCTTGCTCAAAAGGAAATGGCAGGGTTGGGTTCCAGAGTTAATGCCATTATTGTTATAAATATCATGACGAGGTTTTAAGGCAAAAACATGTAACAGAATGAAGTGGGTATTTTTATAAGTATACAATTCACAATGAAAGAATAACTAGGTACTTTTGGCAGACATAGACTACTTTATGAAATCCAGAAGGCAAATCACACAGAAAAGTAAGATGAACTTGATAATACATATTAATGTCAATTATATATACTGATGATCATGTATTGTTAAATCACAAAAAATTAATATGATTACATGATTTTTCATTGACAGTGAAGGTGAAAATCAATTACAAGGATTGATTTGATGTAGATATGGTTCTGGACAGTATGGTTCAACTTAGATTTTTTTTGGCATTACGAGGTGCAAAGCAATAGTCATTCAGTAGAAACTATAGTTTTTTGAATTTTGATTTCTCTCATGCCATAAATAAGAGGAACGTGGGAGCAAGCTGTGGCTCCCAGACAGCCAGGATACTGCGAGGATCAACAGTCCATGCTCTACAGTGCTTTGTTGCTAAGCTACGATGTTTGGTAGGTTGGCTGTATTAAATGCATTTTCAACTTCACCCTAGTTCAACTTATGATGGGTTTTTAGGATGTGATATCATTAGAGTCAAGGAGCATCTGAATTGGCATGTAAAATTATGCATTCTTCAAATAAAGGCTATAGCTCCCTTTCAAATGCATATAAAATAGTTCAACATTTCATCTATTATGACAGGAGGAACCTATTAGAATCCTTGACCCAGATGTTTTAGAGACTATAGTATCTGAATGCAATAAAACTTTAAATTAATAACAGTTAACTGCCCTCCAATAACAAAGAAAAAAATCACCATTACCCAAATACATCAATTAAAATTACAAAATGCCCAGAAATTTAAAATAAATCTACCTAAAAATTTGACAGTGAGGACATAAAACTGCAAATATAGAATAATGACAATGATAATACAAAATTCATAGTATTTATCAAAAGCTGATGGAGAAAAAAATGATAACTTTCAGTGATTCCATCACTAAAGAAAAAATATAATAAATGAGCTTATAGTCAAAAAAGGTATGTATGCACCAACACACTACAAACACACACCAAGCCCTAAAGAGAATAGGAACTTATAGAATATTAACATAATTTATAAATTAATTTGCAATTAAATTGCAAATATAATCATTGAGAAAGGAGAAATATAAATGACTACTATAAATTTGAAAAAAATAACCACATGTAAAATTCTATGTTGTTAAAGACTTTTAATAAAATAAATGACTTGTGACAAAAATATTAACCTCATTGCAGATAAAAAGCAGTTTTGAAACTGAATAGGACAAGAATTATAAGAGGTATTAAAAACATAACAACCAGATTTTTATCTCTACTAATGCTGAAGAAAATCCTAGTCAACTATCCAAAAATAGATACATTTGTATGATTTAATCAATGTGAAAGTTTATGGAAATGTAAAATTCATGAAAAAATGTTCAATAATTATAATAAAATGCAAAGTGAATTTTAAACAAAATATCGCTTTTTAACTATCAGATTTATAAAGATTTTTAAATAATTATGTTACGCCCTATTACAGAGATAATAAAATTATGTATCTATCTGGCTTGTGGGTGACAAAATTAATTACATTTTTGATAGGCAGAGGCTTCAGAAATACTATAGGATACCGAATCAATAATCTATATCTAAAAATTTTATTTGAGAAAATAGTAAAACAATGTCTTCACTCAGATAAAAGGATCCCATTTCAGTGTTTCTTTTTTGTGATATCTAATAATATTGTTGTTAAATCAATTTGGTGCTTTCATAAGTTCATGCAATGGACTATTTTGAATAGTATGGTCCTATCAAGAAAGATGATGTAGGTATCTATATTCATACAGAAATATGCTCACTTATCATAAGAAAATACAGGTTATAAACTTTTAAAATAATTCTATATTTTGCTTATCAATTATCATATATATATAAAAGAATATGTGTAAATATTTGCACTCATATATTTATAATGAATAATAGTTAAAGCATTGCCTTAAGAAGTTTTGAAACATCCACTAGATAGTAAGAGTTGAAGAATATTGGTTCCTGGGAATGTTACAATTATTGCTGGGTGCAGAAGGACAGGAATTCTTTTAATGGACGGAGGGAAAGCTCTGGAGGTGAAGGGGAGAGCATGTCTGTTGGGTCCCAGCTGCATTGGATGAAAACTGAGAGAGAAAGCTGATTTGCTTCTTTTTAAACAAGACTCATTACCGTGCTCATCACCAGTGATCTGCTTTTAGTTTGGAGACCCTGGATCTTCTGGAGTGAAAAATTTTCCTCTTCTTCCTCAGTGAGGTGCTCTTGGATGTTTTAGAAACAAGGTATTTTGATGATGGAGCCCATAAGACTCCAAGGTAGCTCTGCTGGGAATCTTTCTAATGCCTCTCCAGAGTTCGGGTCTGCTCATGGGGCACTGTCTGCAATGTTAGTCATGTCAGACTGCTCTGGGGCAGGCTACACCAGATTTTATCATTTCCTGTCCTCCAGTATTCTGATTGAGAGTACTGTTACAAGGTTATCTATGAATAGAAACTGGGCCTGGAGCCACAGTCTCTATGGCCCCAACTTTTAGCCCTTGCCAACGTGATTGCCATGAACATCTAATGTGCCTTTGTTTTGTTGTGTGAATATGAACTGCAAGATAGAGGCCCCAGGGAGGTGAAAAAGTTGTGCATCTTTTTTCTTTTCCTCCCCTCCTCTTGTCTGAATATCTCTGCTGCTTTTATTTTTTATCTTTATCATTCTGTGATAACTATATTATTGTGCTTATATATATAGCTGTGGAAATGAGAAAACAAAACAATAAAAAGAGAGAGAGAAAGAGAGAAAAACTTATTTGTAACATTTTTCTTGATCTTGGCCACGTTACCAGGAACAACAACGAATCGTTCTAAAATGCCATTGAATCCCCATGGACTTGGTTAACTTTTCAGATTAAACTGTATTGATGGTTTATATCTTCACATTGAGATTCTTATGGTGCTTAGCATTTAGTGAGGTTGTTTTATAAAACTAACCTTGTGAGTTAAATTAATTATTTAAAAACTTTACCTCATACTCAGAAATTCTCTGATTCACAGGGGAAAAAATTGTGATACAAATTTAAGCAATCAAGAGTTTATTGAGTAAAATAAGGTTTGATTGTTTATTAAGAATGCTATTATGATTTAATGACATAAATTGCTATTATTCTATGCAAAAGTTCAAGGATCAAAAAGTAACTAGCCTATATGCTTTGCCAGGCTTTGTCCCTCAGATCAAGTAAAAGCTGAAATGCATATATATATTTTTCCAATTAGATTACTTAGTAGAGGCATTCCCTGGATAATCATTCTTAGGATGAGTGAATCCAGTTCTCCACAGATAGGACGGAAAGACTGCAGGGAGAATTTTTTCATTAAAACTAAAAGATTTAGGACATTAAAGACTGTGAAGTAAAGGCTTTTTCTGTCTCCTTATTTGACTTTTATAAGATACATGAAAGGTCAAATAATTGAAAGTCTCATGGATGATGTAAGAAAACCCATGGGATGGATTTGTCTCACAATATGGGTATCCACTATGAAAGATGGATTTAATACAATCTAACTAATTTCTAAGATTGGGACTTAAAAACAGTTAATAAATATGCTTTATCCCCAGGTAAAAATGTATCCATGTTTTTATGAAATTCTCCATAAAGGAGCCATTTATGGGATCTTTTGATTTTATGGTTCTAATCTTAAGAGAATTTCTCTGACCTTTCTGCTGACTTTATTTTTTCTTAAAGCTTTATTGAGATACCACCCAATTGGTAACAAATCTACCCATTTATCATAAAACAAAATGATAGTTAATACACAGATGCTCCTTGACTTATGTTTACATAATAATTAGCCTATTGAATATTGAAAATATCTAAGTCAAAATGCATTTAATACATATAACCTAGCTAAAGTCATAGTTTAGCAAAACAGAATACTGTAGAGCATTGCTTTCTAATATCATGATTGTGTCTCTGACTGGGTGCCAAGGAGCACTTCTGCTCAGTATCACAAGAGAGTTTTGTACCATACTGCTGATCCTGGGAAAAAATTAAAATTCTAAATATGGTTTCTAGTGAATGCCCTTGTAAAGTAAAATAATCATAGTTTGAACCATAATTTAGGGACTACTTGTATTTACTAATGCATATGATCATCATCATATTCAATTTTGGTGTATTTTCATCACCCCCAAAAGAAATCCTGAACTCATTAGCAATAGTTTCCATTTTCATTCAACTCTGCTTCCCAAACCCTCCGCCTCCCAGCCTTAAGCAATCACTATCTTCTTGGAATCTATAGGTTTGTCTATTCCAGGCATATCATACAAATGGAAACATACAATATGTTATTGCGCTTAGCATTGTGTTTGCAAGGCTCACCCATGCTGTAGCATAAATCAATGTTTATCCATTTTTATTGTCAGCTACTATTCCATCACATAGATAGATATTATTTTATTTTTCCTTTCATCAGTTGATGGGTATTTGGTTTGTTTCTTCTTCCTTGCTATCATAGAGGTATTACTGAATAACTCTGGTATGACTATTCATGTACACACTTTCGCATATTTTTATTTTTCTGGACTATACACTGAATGTGTAGAATTGCTAAATCATACACTAACTCTATATTCAATCTTTGAGAAGTCACCAGAATCTGTCAAAGTGGCCATACACTTTTACCATCTCACCAAAGCAATGTATGAGTTCCAGTCTCTCCAGCTTCACTAACATTTGTTATAATCTATTTTGATTACCACCACCCTAGTGGGGATGAATGGTTTCTCTTTGTGATTTTGACTTGCATTTCCCTTGTGGCTAATGATGTTGAGCATCTTTTCATGTGCATTGACCATATGTACAACTTCTTTAAAGATATGTTTATTCAGATTTTTTGCCCTTTATACATGGAGTTATTTATTTATTTTTATTATTGAATTCTGCAAGTTCTTTAGTATACACAAGCCCATTATTAGATATACCAATTGCAATTATTTTTTTCTCATTCTGTAGGTCGTCTTTTCATGTTTCTTGATGTTCTCTTAAAGTTTTGATGAATTCTAATTTTATTTATTCGTGCATTTTGTGTCATATCTAAGAAGTGATCTGTATCAAGGTGATGGGAATGAACTCACATTTTATTCTAAGAGTTTTATAATTTTTGTCTTATATGTAAGTTTATGATAATTTTGAAATAATTTTATGTCTGATTTGAAGAAGAGTTCTATTTTTTTTTAAATTTAGCTATTTGTATCAGCATAATTTTGTTGAATAGACTGATTCTTTCCTAGTTTAATTGTCTTAGCACCATTGCTAAATACTGGTTAACTTTTGAAAATTATTTTATTGTGTATATATTATTTATCCTCAAACATGTGCAGATATGTGATCTCTGTTAGCTGTGCCAATCCTTCCCATTGAAAAGAGGCAAAAGTGTTTTTGTTCATTACTAATTGATAACTTTCTATGGGTTAATGATTATTTTACTTTGAAATTAGAAATTCTTCAGTATATATTAGAGGTGTTCATGTAATACTGCTTAAATTTTAATCAAATTTATCAGAATTAAAAGTTATCATGTGCATATATGTACATATGCATATATATGTGTATAGGGGTGTGTGTTTAAGAAATGAATGCTAGTGTGTATGATCTAAAAATGTACTAACTCCATTATTAATATGTAATAGTAGAGCCATTTCTAAAATGAACTGCATTTTAAAATCAAGAATAATTTGGTAAATAGTAAAAAACTTGTAAAACCAAGTTGCTTAGGCATAGACTATTTGAATTTGAATATCTAAGATTCATGTCTTTATTATTTTTACTTTACACTTTAGAAAGAATGGGAATGGAGATTGAATGCCAGTAAGTCTCAGTCAGATTCACATTATTTTCCCACTGAAGAGTACAATTAAAGAAAAACCTTCTCCTCTCAATCTTGATAAAGAAAACAGTATTCGAATATTTTTTTATTAAATAGTTGAATAGAAAAATACGGCCAAGTGAAAGGTCATTAAAATTACATAATAATTGGTAAGTCTGTGTATTAATTATGTTCAGGATATTTACCCGTAGAAATCACATTTTACCCTCATTATCAATTATTTTCTTCTTCTTTTTCCATGTAGTTCTTAATTATCCTGCAGCAGCATTATGTAATTGGAAATGAGTGCAATAAAAAAGAAATCTTTAATAATACAAACCTCAACAATTTTGAAGATCAGAGTCTCTGAGATTTTCATTAAAATATATTGTACTTCCAACGAAAGAAAGTGTAAGTTTTGTTCAACGTACTGAATTTAAGAAGATACAAATGAACATACTTCATGTTTGAAGGACTTCCACAAAAAATGATGAACATAAAACCTTGCTCTGCATAACCACCTATTTGCCAAGTCCCATTAATTTTATATTCATAGCATCTCTCATTTCTGCTTCTGACTCTCCATTCTTTCAGTGTTAGTGTGTTCTCCCTAGAAAATTACCACAGTTGTCTTCTTGCTCCTTCTAGTCTTGTTTCCTTTCTAATCTAAACCCTGTAAAGTAAACTACTTTTCTGCTAAAACAACAAATTAAGAAATAAAAAAAAGTCTCAATATGTCAGTATTGCTACAGAATAATTTTCAGTGTGGTCTGAGGTATAATTCAAAGTCATGTTTTCCAGTATATTTATCTAGTTGTTCCAGCATCATTTGTTAAAATGATTATAGATTATACATTGACCTTGTTTTGCCCATGTATAAAAAATTAGTTGTGTAGCACAGCTACCATTCAGCACATGTAAATTTTTTATGTTTATAAATATTAATATTTTAAACTTAAAAAATATTTGTGTATGTTGAATATTCTATTTCATTGATCTCTTTGTCTATCTTTATGCTAATATCAGTTTTTTGTTTCTATAGCATTATGGTATGTTTTGAGGTTAAAGAAAATATTAGTTTTCAACTTCGTTCTTAATATTAATTGTTTTGGCTATTCTAGAGGTTTCCATTTTCATACAAATTTTAGAATATACTTTAATTTCTATGAATATAATACTAGGTGGGATATCAACTGGGATTGTGTCCAAGATATAAATTATGAGAAAATTGAAATCTTTAAGTATGTTGAATTTTTGATTTCATGTACATGGTATATCTCACCATTTATTAGGGTCCTCTTCAATCTATCATAACAGTGTACTTTAGGTTTTAGCACACTGGTCTCACACATTTTTGTCAGATTTATTCTCAAGGGTTTTATATGTTTTATACTATTAAAACTATTTTTATCTTTGATTTCTCTGTGTAATTTATCTTATATTGATTCTTCATCTAAATTTGCTAAATAACAGTTTTAGTACTATTTTCTTTTTAAAGATTTCTACTTTCATAAATTTTCTTCTTCAAATATATCATGCCATCTTTGGATAAAGGCAATTTCACTTCTTCCTTTTGAATCAGGGTGACTTAGTTCCTTGATTAGTGTTATTACACATGGGAACCCTCAGTACCAGGGTAACTAGGAGTTAACAGTGGACATCTAGGCCTTGATCATTGAGGGATGGTGTTCAGTCTTTCACCACTAAAAGTGATGTTATTTCTAGAGCTTTCTATTAAAAAATAGATTTCATTTATTAGATTGAGAAAGTTCAACTCTACTCCTAGTTTACTGAAATATCACCAAGAGGGACTTAGTACTTTCTCCAGTGTTTATCTGTATCTATTGAGATGATGTTATGGTTTTCAATTGCTCATATGATGGAATTCCTGGTCAAATTGGCCAAGATGTATTATCTAGTTGATGAAGTGTTAAATTTCATATTACATACCTCAAAATAATAAGGGAAATCATGCATATTCTCCCAGTTATTTACTGTTCCTAGTGTTTTTTATTCATGTACTGATCTGTATTTTCATCTGGTATTTTCCTTCTACTTTATGTCTTTTTTTATGTTTAAAGGGTTGGCTTTTCTTTCTTTTCAGCTTTCAAAGCATTGCTTATTGGATACTTTATGTCTTATAGTACAGGTCTACAAGACACAAAGAACAGTAGTTATAAATTATTTCTGCTCTTGTATGTTAAAAAAACTTTTATTTTAACTTTGTTTTTGAATGATATCGTTGCTGGGGGTAAAACTGTAGATTCACAGGATTTCTTTTCTTTCTGTTTTTAAAAGGTGTTCTATTGTCATATTACTTGCAGTGGGAAAGATGCTGTCATGCTTTTCTTTGTTCCCCTACAGCCTTTTTTTTTTTTCCCTTGCCCCTCTGGAAGCTTCTAATTTTTTCTGTTTTTACTGGTTTCAAGCAATTTGATTATGATGTGCCCTTGGATTCATTTCTTCACATTTTTTTATCTTCAGGATCTGTTGAGTTTCTTGGAGTCATGAGTTTATAGATTTCATTATATTTGGAAAGATTTAAACTGTGTCATCAATGATTTTCTGCCCCTTCCTTTGAGGATTCTTGTTTCATATTTATTAAGACTTCTGAAGTTGTCTTATAACTCCCTGATGCTATTTTTGTTTTAAAAATCCTGTTTATTCCTTTGTAATTAATTTTGAATAGTTTCTATAGAAGTGTCATAAAGTTTATGAATTTTGTCTCTGCAGTACAATCTACAATTAATTTCATCCAGTATCATTTTTCATCTCAAACACTGAGATGTAAAATTTTTTTGTTTCTTGACTATATCTTAATTTGTTCAATATATGAGACATACAGTTATAATAGTTGCCGTCTCTCTTTCTTCTACTTTTAATATCTATATTGATTCTGTGTCTGTTTCAGCTGATTCATTATATATGTTAGGTTATATTTTTCTTATTATCTGCATATATTATTATCTTATTACCTGTTAATTATTGATTATCTCATTTAAATATTTTTTACTGGTTGCCTATTTTTATATCTATATTTATAGAAAAATGTGTAATACAATTATTTTGAGCTTTGGCTCATATGAAATCTCTTATCTTTTAAAGTAAATATGCATTTTTATAGTTAGTGCTGCTAGGAACTAGTCTTTAGGAAATACCAAAAATTTATTGCTATTTTTATATCTGTAATCTTAGTCAATTTGTGCTATTATAGCAGAATACAGAGACTGATACTTTAAAAGAATTGAAATTTATTTTCAGAGTTTTAGAGGCTGGGAGCTCCAATATCAAGATACTGGAAGTCTTTGTTGTCTGGTGATGACTGTCCTCTGGAGTGGGGAGTGCAGGAGGCCAATGGGAGAGCTAGCTAGATGCTGCATAGAGCCGCTTTTAAAAGGGTCTTAATCCAGTTAATGAGGAAGCAGCCCTCCTTTTAATACATTTTAGCAGCCCCTCCTTTTAGTACAATCACTGTGACAGTACCTTTATTTTGGAGGGGACACTTTCAAACCATAGCATTTGTGTAGAAAGAGTCCAGATACATTGCACCTATGATATTTACGATACGACATGCGAGGTTTTGGGTTCAATCCTCAGCATCACATAAAAATAAAATAAAGGTATTGTGTCCAACTACAACTAAAAAACCCAAAATATTAAAAAAAATACAAATGTGAATTATTCATGGGCCATTTAGTATACTGTAAATAATAAATAACTACAATTGGCTGAATATTTTCTTTGAAATATGAAGATCCAGGTAGAATTATCTGATTCCATCACTTATAAATGGCAGTAGTCTATACATTTACTATTTCTCTGAAGCATTCTCTTTTTTTCCCTGAGTGAAATGATGCAATAAAGTTTTGCTATCTAGATTATTATAAAAATATAGAAGGATAGGAGAAAATTATCAAGTACTTTGGACTATCTAATTCAGTTATCATCTACCTGTTTTCCTATATATTAGTGTTCTCTCTCTCTCTCTCTCTCTCTCTCTCTCTCTCTCTCTCTTTCTCTCTCCCTCTCCCTCTCTCTCTTCCTCCTTCTCCCTCCCTCCCTCTCTCTCCTGATATTTATCACTCACATTAGTCCCAGGCTCTTGCTTGGACACTAGCCAAGGCATTTAAACATTTTACTGAGTCTCTGCCTATAGTGTCTTGAATTATAGAGATTAAACTACTTCATGGTTAAGCCTCTTTCTATCTACTGGAACTCTTCCTGATACAAAAATAGAACTCCTTTCCAGTGGTAATTGAAATGAATGTAGTTTGAAATTCAAGGGAAAATCCAAGAAAATTTACACTCAGCATAGTAAAGATTCAGAGCAGTATGAAGTTTACCTTCTGTTTTTTTTTTTCTTTCACATACCTATGGACCCAGTGACTCTTTAGTATTCCATAATGAAAAGACTAATTCTTGTCCAGTTGAGTAATTGTCTATGGTTGTATTTACATGAATTACAGTGAATTAGATAACTTCAAAGGTCAGGAACTAATTTCAAATGAGCATACTTTAAGATGTGTGTGTGTGTGTGTGTGTGTGTGTGTGTGTGTGTGTATGTGTGTATGTTTTCTCTGGGTGAAGACAGAGGCTGTGAGTATGTAGTATCAAGTTGAAGCTCAAATTCTACTTCAAATGTAATAATAGAAAGAACCCATGATTAGTTTCTTATACCTCATGGACATCTAGCTTCATCTGCTTCTAAGGGAAATCTCATAGAACATCATATTTACTGCCTTTCTTTGTAGAAAAAAAAATAAGTTTCCTTAAAGCAAATAAAATCAGATTTTAATTATGAGGCTTAAGAGAATTGTAGTTGTTGGTACAATTAAAAGCACTAAATGTTCAAAATGGCTTTATTTATGAGAGAGACTATATTTCAAGTCCCTCAGTTAATGACTTCAGCCTCATTATTTTGAAGAGATGGTTGTACTAATAATACTTCAGTGATTCCTTATTACTGGCAGAAATACATATGCTGGAATGAATCTTTTTGTTAGACTTAATAATAGAATAGAATTGGTGGAATTGACAAAAAATGTGATAATTCAGTCATAGAATAAAGAATATATCAATATGACCCTAGGGGGAAAATGAACTATTTAAGCAAAGCACAGAAGGATACATTGTAGACATAATAAAACCTCAGATTTTATGGAATAGTTTCTCACAAAGCTCTCATCATTTAAAAGTCAAAGGTCATGTTAAATTATGAAGACTTTTGCATCCTAAGGGAGGTTAGGTATTTTTCATATCTTTCCAGAAACAGTATCTTACTTATATGTTAAAATATTGGGTAAAAATTATGTCCTGAAACATTACTTCTGATCTTCTTAGACTCAATAATTGTAACTTTCATTCAGCATGAATTTTGAAATGTATAATTCATTATAATTTGTGATTGCTTTGTCCAGGAATGTCTATTCTGCTGATAGTTTTAATTCTTTCAAACCCTGATGGAGCATAATTAAAGACTGCTTTAACAATATACTAACTTGGTATAAAGAACAGTTTGTCAAAGTTTTTATTGACTCTGATATTAAATATAATGAACTGATATTCCAAAATGGCTTTGTACCACTTCATAGAATAATGCCCTAGTAAGATGATAATAGAGAAAGGAAAGTGTGGGCTTTGAGGTAGAAGCACACTGAGAAGTGGTGGAATACCGAGCCACTTATGTGTCACCAACCTGAAACAATTTGGACAACCAAGGTTTCCATGGTTTTTGGTGAAAGTGCTTGTTCTGAAATGAGTCACTGTTCCCTTTGAGCTGTTCCTGGGAACAGCAGCCTGCTCAATATGAAGGTGGGGTCACAGTTCAAGGTATATGACAATTTCAAAGGGTTTTTCTCTTGCTGCATTAATTTTAATTTTATGTATTTTCTTCACTTTGGGAAGGTGTCTAATAAAGTAAAACAAATGCAGTGTGAAAGTAATTCATCCTTTCACTAATGCCATGAGCTACGACTTGTGATACTTTTTACCCACTAAGATGAAGCTTAATGAAGAGTGAAAGAGTGAATGAAAGATTGCGTGCAAGACAAATGGCAGTGTATGATTATTATAATCATGCAGTTTTGATATGACTGTGGAGATTTATGATATGGGAGAGAGGAAGAGAAATATCAAGGAAACACCAAGAGAGGAGGGTAAAAAAGAACAGTAATAGAGCCCTTTGTGCCTGGGATCTGTTAGTGGGATAGAGAAAAACAGTTGGAATCATGACCAAGATGGAGGAATGGGGCAGAAGGTTCCAACTGACTTGATGAGAAACAGATTTACTGAAGGTAAACAGAAGGAGCTCTCTCAAAGAATCCAAACCACAGTCAAGAGGAAAAACAAAGCTCTAGCAAGAAGGTGATCCAAGCATGAGAGTCAAGAAATGAAGCAAAGTGATTAGGTGACCTGGGCTTAGAAAATGTAAGATTGTCAGGGTTTACAATGCAAAGCAGTTTGGATGAATGGGTTCAAGGTGTGGGAAACCTCCATGAGAGTGGTGCTTGCGTCATGTTGCAGGGACTAGTTCCTTGGTTAGCACCATTTGGCATCTCTTGTCAGTAGCCCAGCCACACTGTCCCATCTGGTTTCCAAAAGCTTGAGCAATATCATTAAAGTGCAAATTAAAGTGTGATTTGTAGAAAAGAAAGATAATCAGTATTGCAGGAATTTGCTGGCCAGTTTATACGTCTTCTTTGTTAGTTTTTGAAGAAGGGAAGGATGAAGATTAAATAGGGAAGTCTATGTGTCCATATGATCTGACCTGTTCTTGAAAATCTTCTATGTGAAAGTTCTTCAGCCTCTTCCACCATGGAATCAATTGAACTTAAAGGAAATTATACAGGAAAGTATGGCTCTGATACAAAGTGACAAAGACTGGCATGATTGTTGGTTGAATATAATGAAGAAAAATGGTTTTAAGACATCTAACCATGGATCTTCCTTTTTTGATATTTTGTTTCACCACTCAGCAGTTTTCTCACTATGGCCCCAAAGAGGGATGAGTTTCAATGGAGGAGAGGATAGTATGGCAGAGGAGAATTTGCTATCAGAAACAGGGAGCGTCCCTGTGGTGGAGGGTGGAGAGGAGATCACAACACAGCCCAGGTGAGTGTGAGTTTTCCTATTGCTGCCTTTGTGTTGAGTATCCCCAAGGCAAGGGAGGAGAGGGACCTGTAGGAAGACCAAAATAGGCTGTGAAAGTTGTAGGAAGCTCAAAGTTAGCACCTCATTCTCTTGTTTTATGATTCAGAGACTGGAAGCCTCCTACAAAAATCAAACATTTAACATGGTGAGAGCCATCATGCTGATAGTTTCCAGGGAGCAGCATTATGGACTAGGGTCCAATTAGATCTAGATCAAATTGTCCATTGTCTACAACCCAAATGTCCAACATAGGAGGTCCAGAAACAAGGTCATGGGTGAGGGTAGGAAGGGTGACAAAGTGTCAAGCAGCCCTGTGGCCCTGCATAAGCCATGGTTTAGGAAAAAGTGTGTGCATCTCATGACCAGAGGCTACTGACACAGAGCCTATGGTGTAGTATGGGTGACCTCTGTGAGCTGTTCCTCTGGGCTCTATGCAGAGGACAACTGACCAGAACACCAACCAAAGTCTACACCACAGAAGAAAGACTCTCTTCCTCTGCTTCCACGGAGAACTGCTACATTCCCTGCCCTCAGAGATGTCTTGGGAGAGAAGGATTGGCATACATTTTAATAGGGGAAAAAGGCTTCAAAGTGAAGGTGAAACTTTATGTGTATAACTTTATGAAGAAGAGTCTGTCTTAAAGGAAACAAAATAGAGTTATTAATAAAAAGCATTTTCCCCATGAGGTAATAAGACATTTGTATTTGTTTTTTTAAAAAGCATTTTCATAAGTGCCTAATGAAGCAGTAGGTATAAAAGTGCAAAACCAGCTAAGGAGAAAAAGAGGAGAAATTCAAAGTCAAAGGTAAAAAAGCTTTTATTTGCATAATACCTTTTCTTAGGAAGTTGCAAAAACATTTCTCATTTTTATATTGAATTTGTGTTAAAAATGAATAAGTTTGCCACAAATTTGAATCTGCTTTACTATTTTTTTCCTTACCTTTTCTTTTCTCCCCTTTACCTTCCCCAAGTTTGGACAGTATTGAGCACCTTGAATCTATATTTTCTTGATTTCATCAATTTTTAAAGATCAAAGACATTTTCTCTTCAAATATTGCTATGACCTCAAATACCCTTTCTTTCTGGAACTCTTAACTTTTCACATAATACACTTTACTTTTTAATTTTTATTTTTGGTAATGGGTATTAAAAACCAGGGGCACTCAACTTAAAAATAGATGAAAAACTGATCAAACAGCTGAGGAGGGAAGATATACATATGGTAAATAAACATAAAAAGATTTCAACATCCTGTGTTATTAAGGAATTACAAATGAAAACAACAATGTGATAATAGTTCATGCCAACAGAATGGATAAAGTAGAAAAAATAAAAAAATAACAATAAACAATTACTGGCTAAGATATAGAGAAACAGGATTGCTCCTTCCTTACTGGTGGCAATGCAAAATGGAACAGCTGCTTGGGGAGACAGTTGGAAGTTTCTTACAAAGCTAAATATAATCCTATCGCCCAACCCAACAATTGTGGCTAGAGGTATTTGCCTAACTGATTTGAACACTTATGTTCACATGAATACTTTCATATGAATGTTTATAGCAGCATTACTCATAACCACCAAAACCTGAGAACAAACAAGATATTCTTTGACAGTGAATGAATAAACAAACAGTGGTCCATTGCACCACAGTATACCGGTATACCATTCAATGATATAAAGAAATGCACTATCAAGCCATAAAAAAAAACCTTGGATGAATCTTTTGTTGTTGTTTGTTTATGGTGCTGAAGGTGGAGACCACACCTGGCACATGCTAAGCAAACACTCAACCACTAAGTCAAACCTGCAGCCGGTGAATGTATTTTAAATACATACTGTTGACTAAAAGAATCAAAACTTTAAAAAAAGCTACATGCTGAATGACTTTAATTATATGATATCCTGAAAAAGATAGAACCATAAACAAAGTAAAAAGATCAGTGGATGCTAGTGGTTTAGAATAATTGTCAGGAGAATGTTTGACTAACACCATAGAATAGGTGAAGTTGAACAAATGGAAACTAAGGGATTTTTAGTTTAGGCCCTACAAGCAATGACACCCTGGTAGCAGTCAATCCTATTAGTGTTCAGACTTTGGTATCTTATACAATTGTCCAGTAAAAGGAACCCGAGCTCCTGGTAGAAACAGCACATTTTAAGACAGGGGAAGGAAACATGCAGCAGAAAATAAGTATTGTCATATAATTTAAAAATGCTCTAAGAACTAATCAACATCAACAATAGCAAAGTCATGAAAATGTTCCACAAATTGAATATGCAGGGAATAGAACCAATTAAAAGTGTTCTCATTGACCAAAATGGAACAACTTAAGCAAGACAATATAGTAATATTGGATTTTAGCAGAAATACTAAAACACGTAATTACTATTCCAGACTGAAATAGTTAAATTTGTAAGCAAACAGATCAGAATAGAGTAACCTCCCTTGGAGAAAAATCCCAAACAACTTAATTAGCTACCCACTTTTATGGAGGTGAAGCCTATCCCCTCATTCCTTAAGTGTGATCTGTGCATAGTGACTGTTTTAGTTAGTTTGGAGTCACCATGACAGAAAAAAAAAAAAAATTGACAAGAACAACTTAGAGAAGGGACAGTTTATTTTGGCTCCTGGTTTCAGAGGTTCAGTCCATGGTTAGCCAACTCCATAGGTCTGGGCCTGAGGGGAGGCAGAACATGGAGGAAGAGGGTGGCAGAGGAAAGCAATACAAGACATAGCAACTGGAGGTTAAAAAAAATAGAAGCTCAACTCACCAGGAACAAATATAGACCCTAAGGGCACAACCTACTAGCCTACTGTCTCCAGCCATACCTCACCTACCTACAGTTATGGCTCAGTTAATCATATCAGTACATGAACCCACCAATTACATTCCACCTCTCATAATCAATCTTTTCACCTCTGAAAATCCTTGCTTTGTCTCCCACATGAGACAATGAGAGATACCTTGTATCTAAACTAAAACTGTGACTTTCTTCCAAACAGTGAAGTGTAGTGGGAGAAAGAATGTCTCTGTAATATTGGAGTCTGATACCCACTGCCTCAAGACATGTGATCAAGGCTGGCATCGCAACAGTATGTCACATGGATACTAGGTGCCATTGACCTAATATGATGAGAATGGAATTTGCCTCTGTCTTCCTCCCCCCACCCAATCATTTGATCCAATCTAATTGTGAGAAATACAGGAGACAGACACAGAGTAAAGGACATTCTACAAATTACTTGAACAGCTCTCAAAACTGTTAAGATCATCAAAAACAAGAAAAACCTGTGTGTGAAACTGTCACAATCAAAGGAGCCAAAAGAAGTTTGACAGTTTGTTTTGGCACCCTGGGTGGAATCCTGAAGCAGAGAAAAAAAAAAAAACATTAAGGAAGAACCAAGGAAATCTGAATAAATTATGGTCTGTAGTTAATAATATATCAAAATTCATTCTTGAATTGTGGCAAATATACCATACTCATATAAGAGGTTAATCATAGGAGAAAATTTAAATGCCGTATACAGAAACTCTTTGTACTATCTTCTCACTGTTTTTGGGAAATCTAAAATTTTACTAAAAAAAGATTTATTAAAAATACTTTTTCTCTGTTGATGATTTTTGGTTCTTTACATCTGCATTATACTAAAAACAAATAATATTTTTATTTCTTCTTTTGTATTCTTAATACCTTTCCCCCGCTCTTATTAGCAAAGTCCTCTGGATGTTAAATGGAAATAAAGCTAATGAAGATTTCCAACCTTAGTGAAAATGTTTTCAATACATTATAAAAAAATTATGCTATTCACTGTTGGTATTCAATTTTGTACACTTTCCTTTGTACAAAGATTCTGTTACCATGTTGATAAAAGTGAGATTTTTCCAGATGTGGTGGCATATACTTTAAATTCCGGTGGTTTAGGAGGTTAAAACAGGAGGAGTGTGAGTTCAAAGCCAGCATCAGCAACTTAATGAGGCCCTCAGCAACTCAGGGAGAAATTGTCTCAAAATAAAACAACAACAACAACAAAGAGCTGGGAATGGGGCTCAGTGGTGTGCTTCTGGGTTCAATCTCCAGTACCCCATCCCCCAAAAAAGTAAGATTTGAAGAAATTTTTGAGATGGAAACTGATAATCATAGCTACTATTTCTAAATCCCATAAAGACACTATGCTGGGCCCTTTACTTACATATTTCTAAATATATAAACTGTAAGGATCACAATTGTATATGTTTAACTATGTACAAAATTAGGGCCCTGAAAAATTAAGCAATTTCTCTAATGTCACAAAATTTGTCTACCAAAAATAAAATTTCATCTAAAGTAGCATAGGGTTTTAAAACTAGTGATTTAAGGAAAGCTTAACAATGTAGAGATTCAAGAATTTGATTTTTTAAAAATATTTTGTTGTTGTTGCTTAGAATTTTACACAATAGTATAGTGGAATTCATTATGTCATATTCATATGTGGACATAGCACAATTACATCAATCTCACAGTACCTTCCTTTCCCACCTGTCTCTCCCGACATCCGCTTGCTCTGCTCTACTGATCTCTCTTCTATTATTATTATTATTATTATTATTATTATTATTATTAGTGGATTATAATTATATATAAAAGAGGGATTCAGTGTAGTATATTTATATATGAACATAGCATAATTTGGTAGATATTGTTCCTAGCACATCCTCATTCCCTGCCTCTCTCTCAAATCCCTTCCATGATTCTATTGGACTGTCTTCTATTTTTATGAGATCCCCTTTTTATTCCTTTTTTTTTTCTCTAGCTTTCATATATGAGAGAAAATATTTGACTTGGCTTTCTGAGTTTGGCTTATTTCACTTAGTATGATGTGCTCCAGTTTCATCTTTTATTGGAAAATGACACAATTTTATTCTTTATTTTTGACTGAGAATCCATTGTACATGTACATGTGTATGTGTGTGTGTGTGTATACTATATCTATTATATATATGTATATATGTAAATATATATATATATATATATATATATATATATATATTTACTATTTTCTTTATCCATTTGTCTACTTATGGGCCCCTAGACTGGTTCCATGACTTGGCTATTGTGAATTGTGCTGATATAAACCTTGGTATGCATGTATCACTATAATATGCTGATTTTAGTCTTTTTGGATAGATACCAAGAAGTGATATAGCTGGGTCATATGGTGGTAACATTCTCAATCTTTTGAGGACTCTCCATACTGCTTTCCAAAATTCTTTTTGTAGTAATTTACAGTCCCACCAACTATGTATAAGAGTACTTTTCCCTTTATATCCGCACCAGGAATCATTATTTTTTCTATTCTTGATGATTGTCATTCTAAATTGAGTGAGATGAAATTTCAATGAAGTTTTAATTTGCATTTTCCCAATTGCTAATGATACTGAAAAATTTTTTTTCATATATTTATTAGCCATTTATAGTTTTTCTTTTGAAAAATGTCCCTTTGAATCATTTGTCCATTTATTGATTAGATTATTATTATTATTATCATCATCAGAACTATTATTATTTGGTGTTGAGTTTTTGAATTCTTTGTATATTCTGGATATTAATTCCTTGTTGGAAGAGTAGCTGGCAAATATTTTTTTTCCTATTCTGTAGGCTCTCTCTTCATGTTCTTAATTGTTTCCATTGCTGTGCAGAAGTTCTTTGTTTTTAATTTGAGGCCATCTCACTTATTGATTTTTGGTTTTATTTCTTGAGCTTTAGGAGTCTTATTAAGGAAGTCGATGCCTGTACCAGCATGTTGAAATGTTGACCCTATTTTTTCCTCTAGCAGGAGCAGTGTTCCTTGTCTAGTTCCAACGTGAAGATGTGGAAGACAGAGAGGCTGGACGTGGAAGATGAAGGGGTAGCGTAGAAGGGCCACAGTAAGGGAAAGTAAATGGCTCACATGGGTTCTATTTTGAGTACAATCTGTGGATGTGACAAAGCACAGGTCAGGATTAAGAGCTAGACTGTAGGAAGAGAAGTGACATTCCTGAACAGGCTCAGGGTAGGCAATGACACTGGTTTCAGATGCAGCCCACATGGTCAGGCCCCCAGAGATATAGAAACTTTAATAATAAATATAGTTCTTAAATAAATAGCTGCCTAGTCAATTATACCTGGTTTCTGCATCTGTATCTACTACTGAATAGCTGTGAAACATTCCACAAACTACTTAATCTTTTCAAGACTCAGTTTCCTGATCTGCATAAGGAAAAAAAAAAAAGTAGAAATTTCATGATGCTGTTGAGAGGATTAAATAAGGCAAATTGCATAAATACATAGCAATATTTAGGCAAATAAACTAATTTTTCCAAAGCTGGACCAAATGAGTGAGTGGGGGTGAACATTCAAGGAATTTGGTACCTAGGGTAGACAGAGTTTTTTGTTTTTGTTGTTTTTTTTTTTTTTTTTTGTCTGTGGTGCTGGGGATTGAACTCAGGGCCTTGTGCATGCTAGGCAAGTACTCTACCAACTGAACTATATCCCAGCCCCAGATAGAGGTCTTTTGAGGAAGAGGGATCTGTATGCTTATGGAGACATTTTTTTTTCTTTTTTAAATGCCTTTATTTTATTTATTTATTGTTATGTGGTCTTGAGGATCAAACCCAGCTCCTCGCATGTGCTAGGTGAGTATTCTACTGTTGAACCACAACCCGAACCCCAATTTTTCTTAATCATAGTTGCATATTGGAATCACCTGGGATTGTTGCCTGAATCAATCCAAGGACATTTGGTTTAATTAGTTGGGACTGAAGACTATGATGTAGGTCAGCTTATTTATGCTTTACCATCTTCCTCTGCCTCTCCTCTACCTTCTTTGTGAAGTTAACTTTAACGTTTAATTGGTCTCACCTCTTCCCATCCACTCAGCTGTGTGAGGCCAGTGGGACCTACTCTACTCCAGTTCCAGGGGTGGAAGTGACTCAGATTTGCCCAAAATCTCATAGTCCTTTAGCCCCAGTAGATATACAATACTGCCAGAGTCAATTAGAAATTATGGGATTCATTGAGCCTTGGAAAATAGATACTCTCACTTGCTTTATTTAATGGTTAAAGGTTTTGTAGCTACAGAACCCATCTTTTTGTTTTGAGAAAGAACAAGATGGAAAGAAACCTAGTTCTGAGCCCCTTGAGTCAGCCATGCTTGAAACTACTCCATCCCCTGCACATTTTAGTGAATTGTATCTTGTATCAGTATGGCACTTTTCTTTTTCTTTTTTGCTCCAGCTATTTTGGGATAGGTTTTCTTTTGCTTTCAGATGAGAGAGAGAGAGAGAGAGAGAGAGAGAGAGAGAGAGAGAGAGAGAGAGAGAGAGAGAGAGAGAGAGATTTAATTGAGACTCTTCTTTTTTCCCCCATACACAACTACTGATATTTTTTGCAGCAGGTGAATCTAGTTATGACATCTGAAAAATTGCTGCTCAAATAATTTTGCAAGTATTTTTCTGAAAGGGGTAGTCTTAGTAAAGCATGAACTGATGAACTCATTATAAGCTTTGACACTCTCTAGGCTACTAGCTCCAAATGGAACCGTGGCTGATGAGGCCACTCTAACACACTCCAGAGCCTTCACTTGCACAGTGATATCGGAAGAAACAAGTTTTCAAACTATAAAGAGTAACTGCACTAAAACTTATATTTCACATGAGAAAGGTGCCTTATACACGAGTCAGCGTCTGGATGGTTCTGAAACATTTAGTTTCCATTTGATCTTTAGCCACAAGTTGACAGAAAATAGCTTGGCTAATGCTACTCAGCAAATTCTCTCAAGGGTAAGGATTCACACCATGAGTTTTTTCTCAGGTCTGATGACTAAATCTCCCACTTCATTTATTACTCTGGCACTATCTGTTCTCTGGGGGCAGCATGGAATACAAAGGAAACACTTTGTAGAATGAGGTAGGTGATGAGTGTGTGTCTGTTTCCCCAAAGCTGCATTTTGTCACATCAGCCCAGCTTAAGGACAGCAGACTAAAAAAACATCCCAAAGTTGCATTACAAAGATAAGAGAAGGACATCATTAAGTGCTCAAGGAGCAGAACAATGCACTTCAGCTCTCTCTGCTAACTCACAGGAAATGGAATGGCAGCCCTGTGTCCTCTCACTTTGCAGTAAATAGAACTTATTCATTTCGTGAAGGTAATTGTAGGTTTTGTTGGAAAACTTAGCCACTAGAGGGTCCCTCTGTTCAAAGCCATGCATATATTGTTGAAGGATTTGTATGCAGAAGGGAGAAGGGGTGTACAGAAATAAAAATGAAAAATTGGAATTAAAGGGTAACGGGGTTTCTTCAGTTTATGAATACCTGTCTGTATTCTGCTATAGACTGTTACTCCACACCTTAAATTGAAATCACTCCTCTTTGAAGGAAAAGGAGATGATTTTGTTATAAAATGCACTATAGAATATTGGCAAGTATTGGTTCTTACTAGCTATACTATTTAATATCAGAGCAAAACATTGTTCAAGAGCATTTGGTTGTACCTAACTTGCCCTTGCTGATAGCCAAGTTGAGAAATAGAGAAACTGATTTGGATTTGAGATATTAGGACTGGATACAATGAATTTATCAAGTATACACCTTTTTTTCCATAGGATGAGTTGTACCAAAATACCATCGCTTCCTTTCAAGTGTCTGGCTGTTTATGTGGCCTGAAGAGAATCTCTTATTCAGCTTCATGAAGCAGTGGGAGAATATACAATACCTATAGATCTTACAAACAACCATACACTCAGGGACACACAGATCTTTACATGCTTTTTGCTCTGGCTTTTGGATTTGAAAGCTCCAGTCTGCTAGTAAAAATGCACCCAAAGATTGAAGTCTTTCTGAGCATTGTATGTCTGAAGCATTTTAGGTTCACTTTTAGTTTTGCTGACAGTGGGAATATATTTTCAGGCTGGCTGGGAGAGTGAGTGAGATTGGAATAATTGTCCCTGCATGGGCAAACTCATGAAGCTGAGATTTCATGGCTCCTGTTTTTGTACTTTCATTCATATTGTATTTTAATCAGCAGTATTCTGAAATCTTCTTTCTTCATCTGTTTAAATTTCAAGTCTTTTAGAATCTTACAACATCTTAAAGGTTTAATCTTCCCATGTGACCTATTTTTCTGAACGACAAGAGTATGTATGCTTTCACTGAACCCTCAGTCATGTGCAAATTTTACTGAAATCTATTATCTTCATTTTTATTATTATTAGTATCAATACTATTAATTATTATTTGCAGAGATATTTGCTATGCATATGAAAAAATGGTGAGCTGGGATTCGAAACTGAGTTTTGGCTGGGGTTTCATATATTCAAATAATTCATTCAGTTAGACACTGCATGGCTCTACATGGCTGACACTGTACTCTTCAGAGGACTCTGCATTGTCTATGGTGGACCCTTATATAGGACCTCCTTAAATCGTCCTGCTAGTGTTCTATAAACTTCCCTGCTCCTCTTCTGCTCAAGAAAGGAGAGATTCTTGAATGAGAAGCTTTCATTTAGTTCATCATCAAATCTCCTACATCTAATATAGCCAAAGTGATGTTTTAATTCTTCTTTCCTTATATATGTCCTCTATTTAGTCCATCAAGTCAATCACTCATTTATATTTCAAACCTCTATCGAGGTTTCCACTTTGCCTAGGAACTCTAATTTCTGGGGACATAAACATTAATCAGGAATAACCCCAGCCCTTCAAAATTCATGGACTATTGTATGGGAAACCTATGACTGAATGACTGCTACTGCATGACATGGCATGTCATGTGGAACGCAGTACTAGCATGTCCAGGCTGCATTTCTCAGAGCTGGAGACATAGTCCTCCAACTTTCAGAGGCTCAAATTATTAAAAAATGCTAAACCAGGATCACAACAAACAGTGGCTTATTTAAATGCTTTTCACTGAACATATAAACATACAGTGGAATATAATTTTGCTGCTTGCAAATATTAAGTGGGATTTTAAAATATTCATAGGACAATATAGATAGTGAAATTTGGTGTGAGGATAGAGGCTTAAATTGAATAAATATATCTTTTAACCCATCACTATATCTCTTGTGACTACTCACATTTAAATGTATATTTAAATTCCCTCATAGTGTGAGATCTGAGTCCTGTTACAGATCACAAAGTTTCCCACTTCTCTTTATCTAGGTTGGCTAGACACTGTGCTTTGCTTTAAGGAATGTTTGATGCTAATTACCTCATTAATAATTTGAAAATAAGGGAATGCTGTTAGTATAACATGGAGGTTAGAGGTTGGAAAAACAGTTGATTTATACTGACTCTTCCCCAGAACACTAATATTTTGAAGTGATTAGGTTAAAGAAAAAGGCTGCACAATTGTTAAGCTCTTTAAGAAAAATAAAAAAAGATTTAAATTTGACAGAGAAGCATATCCTTAGTGCAAATGGATGCCTCAAGGAAACACTGTTGTACTAACATGTTGGAGTAGTCTAGAGAAGTAGGTGAGGAAAGTTGAGGAGATTACCACCAATTTAAAAAAATACTTAAGTCTATATCCTGGGTTCAGTTTTCAAATATGATAGAGCTGGTCACTGGAAGAGGCAAGTCTCTTCAATGTCTTACTTTTTGAAGCAGAAAGCATGAGTGTAAGGTTTTAGGCTGCAAAGGGACACTGACTTTAATGTTGGGTGCAAATGCTAGTCAGGTCTAACTGTCAGCTGGTTATTTGTTGTTAATGCTCTCATTACAAGTACCAATGGTTTTGGGAAGTTTGTTTCTGTCCCCACTTCCTCCATAACTCCTGTTATTTTCGGCATGCCATTCTGCAAAAAGTAAGATAATTTAGAAATACATAAACAGCAGTGTAGCAAAGCACAGGAAGGTGTCACAGGTAACACCTAGTAATTGTAACATATTTCCACTTCCTGGACATCTCCAGTTCCATGCAGAAGGGGATCTTGTTTGTTTTATTCCACTAGGTGTCCCAGTGACTTTCAAGGTGCCTGGCATAGAATATGGGTTTATATTAATTTGCAAGGATGCCATAACAACATACTGCAGATCAGGTGTCTTAAACAACAGAAATTTATTTTCTCCCAGTTCTGAAGGTTAAAAGTTTGAGATCAAGATGTAGATAGAGTTGGCTTCTTATGAAGTCTTTCTTCTCAGCTCGCTGAAGTCCACCTTTTCCCTCTGTCTTCTCACGGTCTTCCCTCTGTTCATGTCTAGGTTCTAATCCCCTCTTATAAGAAAAACTCTCTTTTTGGAGTAGGACCCACTCTAATGACCTCATTTTAACTTACTTACCTCTTCAAATACTGTCTCCAATTATTGTCACTTTCTTAGCTACTGGAGGTTAAAAAATTAACACATGCCTACTGCGGGGCATTATTCAGTCCATACCAGTGTTCATTTGATATTATCAATAAATGTGCATATCTGCTGAACATCAGGGGCACAATTGGACCTGGCATGGAAAAAGAGTAAGAGCAAGGCTTCAAGGCAGAAGGACAACATTAGCGAAGGATTCAGGTAAGACACCTTTGGTGAAGTCAGAGAGGTAGAAGTTCTCTGTTTCTGCAGGCTGTTTTGATACCTAGGAAATGTTGAAAATAAGCATATGGGGTGAATTAAATGTCCCATCTTGGGAAACCTGGTGGTTCTGTTTATAGGGAAGGGATTGTATGTGTCAGCCATGAAAAATAGAAGATCTCAGATAGTTGAGTGTTAGGTCTCGGGATAGAACTGCACATTAGTCATGAGCATCCCTGTGTGTATGTAAGTGGACATGTGTGGGGCAGGCAGAAGGGCTAGCCTAGGTAATAGGTTCAGGAAAATCTGGGGGAATTGCTTTGGCAAAAATTTTCAGGTAAGGAGCCACCTAGAGTGAGTGGTTTGGGAAAACAAACAAACAAACAAACAAACAAACAAAACACTCTCCCTTCACCATGCTCTTAAGATTAATGAGAATATTTATTTTACACAAAAAGAGATGTATTAAACTACAACCCACCCCAAGTATGCTGTGGGGGAATGAGGCTTGGAGGAAGGAAAGCAGTTCAGGATGCGATCCTGACTTGACCATTGACAGTAGTGGTTTTTGTTCTCTCTGGGTCACTTTCTGATTTTATATTTGAGAGGAGTTTGAATAGTAATTGATCCACAATATGGAGATGGTAGGAAAAGGCAATAAGACCACCAATGCTTTGCTAAATGCTAGTGAAATACTTGACTATGAGCTTATTGTCCTTTCTTTCTTTGACAAAATGTTCTATTCCACTGAACATTTTAAAGACTTAAAATTGTAAAAGGAAGTGAAGAATAAAGTATTTTTAACTCTTTAGTGTGTGGGAGTGAGACCCTGGGGAACCTGCCAATTTGGGCTAATGACAAGTTGCCAAAGGACATTTCAGGTTCACTAAGAGCCTGGGGTGGTAGAGATGGTTGTCAATCACAATTGTACTGAAGGCAGCAGAGCAACACTTTGCATATGATTATACGATGAAGAGAATGTCCCCAAACTCCCTTTAAATGCCATTTTGCTTCCAGAATATGATGGTGGTTTTTATATAATCTTGGGGGTGAGAGTCACTGCATTAGAAGATCTCCCTGTTCCAATGTGTGGCGGCGTTTTGCAGCAAGAAATTCAATCGGAATGAAAGGCAAGAGCTGTGATTTGTGCTGAATGTGGACCAGTAGAAATTTCACAAAGGAATTATAAACCACACTCCATTTGTAAAGGGTTTGCATAAAACACTTTTCCTACTAATCTGAAACCAAGAACACTAACAAAGAAAGAATATAAAGAGTTTTATCCATAACACCTCAATCTTCACAATAAATTGATTTTGTCCGTATCAACTCGGCCTGGCTAGTTTATTTCTTTATCTTTTTTTTTCTTTCTTTTTTCAGAAGTCGTGTGTCAAGGAGAGAATTGCCTGACTCTTGTCAGATCAAATTTCTTCATTTCATAGAAAATAATGCCATTACGAGGCAGGTGCAGCAATGCTTCATTTTATTTTTATATCTTTCTGAGTTTATATCTTATTTCTGAGGAAAACACTCTGAGCTTTCGGTTTAACACGGGTGCACACAGAATATAGGCATGGGGAATAACAAGGATGAAATTAGTTATTTTTAAAGGGCATGTTTCCAAATTGGACTTGATCAGAGCTCTATTAAGTGCTATGATGGCTGGCTGAGGGTGGCAAACCAAGAAATATGACAAAAGGCCAGGAAGCCGCTCTTGTTTTACATCTTTGTTAATGATCAAAACGGAGCAAACAGCACATTAAATCTGGAAGATATTAATTCAATAGCTTTTGAAAGCCCTACCAAGGTCAGGCAAAGAATTTTTAAAAGGCTTGTAAAACTTAGAATTGATGGAGAAAAAAAATATTGAAATAAGACAAAGAAGACTTCCTGAGCTAGAGAACAGGTAGTATTTAGGACCAATATTTAATGAAAAGGCTATATTGTTCATCAACACTACTGAATAATACCCCACATTTAAAATGGAAAGAAAAATTAATGGAACTTGCAATATGACCGAAAGGTGAAAAGGAAGATAGATTACTCTATTGTAGCTGACACATGATTTTAAGAGTGTGAGCACTTACACAAAATGAAAATATCATCTACATTTATTCCACATTACCACCACCACAAATAAAAGCCAGAGGAATCTTTGTAGGTTTCAATTGTTCAGAATAATCATGCTTAAATTGTTTGCTTAATTCCCTAAGCAAACTAGAATTATATTCACTTTCTCCTATGACTTATAAGCCAAGGGCACAGTAGCTATTATTTTGCTGGAAATGCAGCCTTGTGAAAAACATACAAAATCCTACCCTTATCAAGCTTATGTTCTAGTGGAGAGATACTAAATAAATTAGTGATAATTCTGTTTTGGTACTGGAGATGGAGATTGTCCCCAGGTATGCTTTACCACTGTAGTTCTTTTAATATTTTTTTTTTATTTTAAGAGAGAGTTTTACTATGTTGATGAAAATTTTATTGTTAAATCGCTGAGTCTGGCTGGCCTCAAACTTGCCATTCTCCTGTCTCAGCCTCCTGAGTCCCTGGGATTTATAGGCATGCTCCATTGCACCTGGCTCTGAGAATCCTTGATGTTAATAAATAAGTCAAGTAAATGTGCCAAGGGGTTGAGGGTTTAGCTACAGTGGTAGAGAATGTGCTTAGCATGTGAGAGTCTATAGGTTGGATCCCCAGTAGAAAAAAAAAAAAGAAGAAAAGGAAGGAAGAAAGGAACTAAGGAAGGAAGGAAGAAAGAGAGAGAGAAAGAGGGAGAAAATGTGGAAAAAGCTAAGATATATTAAGAATAAGGGTAACATATAAACACATACTGTGAAAAGTGTTTAACTGCTATGTTAATTGTATTTGTATTGCTTTATAGATAAGAAAATCAAAATAATAAATTTACAATGTTTTAGTTGTCTGTCTGATCATCCCAAACTTACTCGATTTAGCAGATAGCAATTATTTATTATCCTGCCCATTTTTGAAAATTGACAGGGCTCAATCGAGTAGTGCTTGCCCAAGTTCCTTTGGGTCAAGCTGAATCATCTCTTAAATTCCCATGGTAGCCTGGGACGCCTTGAAACTGGGGAGTCATAGCAGCTGCAGATACTCAGGCATCTCTGTCTCTGAGTGTTCTGTTCTGCGGGTTTCTCAGCATATGACTCCACTCTGCTGAAATCTGGGTCCCAAAGACTCATGGCCTGAGAGCAAGAGAGGAAGCCAGGCAAGAAATTCAATTTCTTTGTGTCTAGTCCAGAATTGGTCAGTGTCATCTGTTCTGCAGACTGTTGGTTGAGAAATGCATAAAAGTCCACCCAAATTCATGGGAATATGGATTTCTTCTTTCGTTAGGAAGGACATGATTATCCTGTCATTAAAGGTACACATGGGAAGAGATGCATACTGTTGTTGAAACCTTTGGGAAATACAATCTACCCATCAATGATAATTGAAACTCTATTCCATACCAGAAGAGCTGATAAGCTTTCTGCAGAAAAAACTCTAATAAAGTGCAGTTCTGTAAGGTGAAAGAATACCAAGTTACAATGAATGTTAACATATAATATATAATAATGAAGCATAAAGTACTGACATAGACATGGTAAGATTTCATATGGCACAATTTCAGAGGGAGA
The DNA here is from genome assembly GCF_052094955.1 of Ictidomys tridecemlineatus. NCBI lineage: Eukaryota > Metazoa > Chordata > Mammalia > Rodentia > Sciuridae > Ictidomys > Ictidomys tridecemlineatus. Next base: position 106,981,831 of record NC_135481.1, read on the forward strand.
AGGAATTCTATAAATTCAGAAGAAAGATATAATGGTAGAACATTCTGAGAAATTTCAAATTGGAGAAGGAATTTGATCTTCTCCATAGGATGTAGGATAAGACATGGGTAAGGCACTTCCAGGCTAAAGGGAGAAGGAACAAAGCCTAAGAGATCAGAATGTTCTTGAGAAGGCTGGTGTGAAGACCATCAAAAGAAGGGAGATTTTCTTCCAGAGAGTGATTAAAACATTAACACCAATGAAAGTCCAAACATTTGAGAAAGACCACAGGACATCGATGGTAACAGGCTCTGCATTTCACTACAAAGATCTAGTAATGAGAAGATGGAAAATTAAGATCTTGGCCCTCTTTGTTAACTAAAATTTATTAAGGAAATCAGCAACAATATGACATATGGGATATGGGATATTTCCACATTTAAGCCTGACTTGGGTTTTGACTCAGGAAGAGGGAGATCTCTTTATTAGAAATTGGGTATGGAAGTTTGCTAAAAACACAACCAATAAAACAAACAAACAACACAGACAAAAAGTAAAAATGGAAAATGAGGCTCAGAACATTGGCATCTCTTCAGAAGGAAGCCTCAGGGTAGCTGTGTTGTCTTCCACGACTTTGTTTCAGAGGTTACTCAGAATGACTGATGCCATGTTGTTTGGATCAAGACACAAAGATCTGTCTGGGTTCCAAGACATAAGGAGGCACGTTACCTTCCAAGAATGGCATAGCATATTGTATGTGCTAGGGGAGGTAAAAGCCAGAAGGAACTCTGTTGTTGCTGGATCCCTATTGTTTTATCTGCCAGTCAAGTGCTATTTCCCATGACCATGGTTGGTTTAGAGTTTCTTAAAGCCTCTAGAACCTAGATATCCAAACTGCCCATTGAAATGGATTGGTTTAGTCACATAAGATAGGAGGACTCTATTGATCAGATTCTCCTCCCAGGCTACAAATTATATGTATCATTATCTAGTACATCTTGAAAAGTTAGTTTTATTGTTTGTTTGGTTGGTTATTGCAGTTAATGAGTTTCTCATTTTGCATACAGAGAAAGGATCTAAAGCTTTCTCTGACATTTCTTTTCCAAAAAGAACGGCTTTTAAATCAAAATCAATATGAAAAAAGACTATTTAATGTTAAGCACATGACATCAGTAATTCTGTCTTCTTAAAGTAGCAGAGAGTTTATTTCTTTGCCTTATATATTTCTATTGCTGTCCATTCTTTAACTGGGCATGATTTGATATTTGTATCCTCTTCTTAGGTGCTCTGCTGAGAGTATCCAGATTCCAGATGTTCTCAACAGCATTCAGTTTTGCAGCCCATGCACATTTATCTCAAATACTGGATGTCTGAGAACAGGGTCAGGAGACTGTGCAGTGTCACCAATGCAGGTGACACAGGTGACCCTTCTGCACAACTCCACACCCTTATTTCAGAATGGCTGAAAGGACTCCTTTCTGCCTACAGTTATAATATTTGAAGTGATTCAGTCCTTAATGCAGCCTCTCAGCTGGGGTAGTGCTATCTCTCCTCCTCTCTACCATTTCGAGCAGGTATCATAGTCCAACATGCTTCTTGGTGTTTTCCTGTGAAGGAAGGAAGACTGGCTTCCAAATCAAGCACAACTGGCTAAAAAAAAATCAATGCAATTTCTCTCCCTATAGTCATGCATATGGTGATCCCCTGGGAGTATTTTCTTCCACACGTTAGCCTTCTCCTGCTTAAATTGATCAATAAGGCTTATTTAAATGCCACCACGTATGGAACACCTTCCTGAAATAATCTAACCAGACATTCAATGTTTCTAGTGATTTTTTACACTTTTTATTTTTAAATTATTCATTCAGCAACTATTTATTAAACTCCTAATAAACGGCTGGCTTCCACTTGCTAGCCAAATGATGTACCAAATCAGTGAATGGAGTAAACAGATATTGACCCTGGCTTACACGTTGGGTTATTGATTTGGAGGGAGATAAAGGGTCTTGTGATGATAAGAGTGTATGTGGTGTGTGTGTGTGTGTGTGTGTGTGTGTGTGTGTGTGGTGATGAGGGGGGAAGGTTAGAAACAGTGTTGTAGAAATGCCTCTCATAGAAGGTGATATCTAAGCTGAGACCAGGAGAAGCTAATCTTGGAAAGGACAGGGTCAAGGTTAGCGGTGGGGATGGCGATAGACTAAGCAGGAAGAAAACAACCATTGGAGCTGGAGGGAATAAAGAGCTGGGTATCGCAGAGAGACAAAAGGTCAGAGTGTTTGAAGAGACAGGAGAAGAGTCCACGTCAGGGGGCAAACCCCGCACAGAGTTTACTTTTAGCAGAAAAATACTATAGTAAGCTAAGTAAAAAATTATCATCTGTCATCTCTCACCATTTCCATGAGTCAGGATTTCAAGAACTGCTTGGTTGGGAAGTTCTGGCTCAGGGTCTCTCTTGAGGGAGCCGTTAAAGGAGCTGCTGCCCTTTGGGGACTTCACTGGAGCTTCAAGGCCGATTTTCAAGGTGACTGCAGGTGGAAGTCAGTGCTGGTTGTTGGCAGGAAGTCCCAGTTCCTCTTCTGGTGGCATCCTCACAGAGCTGCCTCAGCATTCTCATGGCATGGTGGCTGGCTTCCCACTTGTTCCAAAGAGTTCCACTCAGTGTGGGCTAGACTATCATGAGGGCTGGGGTGCCAGGAAGCCAGGTTTACAGCGAACCACCTTGAAGGTTGGCTGTCCCAGGTTGTAAGCTCTTAAAATTAAATTCGTTTACCACATTTTGCTTGGTAGTATTCATACTTTATTCTGTCTTTGCTAAACCTGCTATTATCCACTATAAATTCAAGGGTGAAAAATTCTTTTCACAAGGAGAGTCTGGAGATGGGGTTCCATAGGCTTTAGCCAGTGCAGAATCTCCCTCTGCTTGCTGAATACAATCTAGTCTGTCTTCCACACTCATTCTTGTTTCTTTTTTGCCACCACGGGAACCAGATGGTAAACCTCTCAGGGGTCCTGGTGGCTTTTAAAGCATATTTATAAGATTACATGAGACAGCATGTCTTTAATTTGCTATTTAGTTGCAAAGTAATATGCTTCTCTATTAGGAAAACAGTTTTGTCAAGGTACCGGAACAAGGGATAGGAAATTAGGATTTCTAGGATCAATTTCCTAACTGACTTATGTGTTGTTATATACCCTTCAGCAAGACACTAATGTGCTTGTCTGTAAAACGGGAATGTGAAGAATAAATCCCTACTTCAAGGGAATGCATCATAGTTGAACTCATATTAATGCAACAGGCTTCGAAAAACCTTGGAAGAAAAGTGCTATGGAAATGCAAAGTATTATGTTATATAAAGCTCTTTGGGAAAAAAAAGGTCCTATGTGCCTGCAAAAATACTAAATCAGTTTGTTTTATCTGTTTTAAGATTGTTGCCTTTTAATTTCCAAAAGTACTTCATTTTTATAAATTGTGACAGGACAAAGGGCAAGCTCAAATTGTATTTTGTAAATGATACATTATTTCATATAGCCCTAAAAAGGGCTCTAACATTCTCATAAAGAACTCACCCCTATAATCAAATAACACCATTCAAAGACGATAATTACTTTTTATTCCTATGTTATCAGTAAAAGGTGAATCACATTAATACCCACATTTTTTTTTACTGCTAAAAGCATAATTTTAACAAATATGAATGTGTGGGAGAGAGGCAACCAGAGGTGAAAGCTATAAGCTGATAGAATGTATTAGCATATATAATGTTTGCATGTTTTTATATATGTATATAATATGTGCATGCAGTTTAATATATATAATATATATTTATTACATACAATACACAGTGATTATTTTGAATTTAGTACCTGGCACATAATATTTACATCAAGAATTATTGTGTTCAGTTTCTTGGAAATTATTTTTAGGTTATTTTTCCATAGACTAGGAAGGAGATACAGAATGATATTTAATGTAATAGATGTTTTATAAATGGCTTAATTATAGAAAATATTGACAACATTTTTGTGATATGCACATGGGATCATTTGGTGAAATTTAGAGGAATGGCTTTAGTTTTAGGACTTTTTCTCTTCCTTAACACTGCTTTTCTTTCATAATTTGTTGTACTAGACTCTCTAAAACATTCTTTTTTTTCATGTTATTTCTGAATCAAATCTCTTCTTGAGAAAGATACTGAAAGTCATTCTTATGAAAATCAAAAGTCACAGAAAAATTTTTAACCTATGACCTCAGCCTAAGAAGTTTGAAGTTTAAACAGCATTGATCGTCCTATGGTAGATGTTGGAATGTTCTGGTCTCTTCTCGGTAAGGAGATATCTTGGCCCATAACAGGTGTTATTTGGTGCAGGTCTAACAGTGCCAAACTGGAGTCCTGTGAGCAGTGTGAGGAATGGTGAGGAGGAGACAGATTAGAGCTAGAAAATGTCAAGGATTGGAGATATTGCAGAGATATAGCATCACAAGCAAGACTCATCTACTGTATATTATTGTCACTGTTAATGTTTAAGCATGGTAAATAGCTATTTCTTTTTATCCAGAAGAAAAAATAAAACTGCTAAAGTGATAAATTATGACTTTCAATTACTTCAATTATAGTTAGTTTTTGGTTCATAGCAAAGTTTTTCAAGATTTTTATTTCTTTTCTTCTCCTTTTAAATTTTTCTTTATTGATTAATTACCAAGGTATTTCTTCTGGTTTGTGCCAAGCTACCTAAGATAGGATGATTTGGGATCACCTCATGAACATGTCTGTCAGTGGTTGGTTTTGGGGTGCCTCACTTATCTGTCTGGTGGTTGGCTTGATATCGCCTGTGGCAAGGTCACAGCTCATCATCCAGAAGGCTAGCCCAGGTGTGTTCTTATAGAGGTGGAGGAGTTACCAGCAGTAAAAACTAGTTCTAATTGCAAAATCTTTGCTTATATTATACAGGTTCATGTTTAACTATTCAAAGAGAGACAATGGATAGGCCAGATCCAAGGCTTTGGAAAGTACTCCACATTTTGATAGGCAGTATCAAAGAATTTTTGGCCAGTTTTATTTTTTTTTTGTACTTTGTAATATATGACAGAATATACATTCCATTACTAATATTCTCAGTCTCTCTTATTACTTCTCCAATATAACAATACCTGAGTAATTGAGTATTTTCCTTTTCTCCCTCCAAATAAAAATATTCTTTCAATAAAGGTATTTGTGCACACAGACACACACACTCACAGTGTGTATATATATATATATATATATATATATATATACAAACACACACATACATGTATGTATGACACATATGTATGACAAAATGTTTTCATGTTAAAGTGACTGACCACAGAGAAGAATATATATATATATGACTATCTCTATCTATCTATCTACCTATAAATATCTATATATCTATCTATATAAATATATAAATATAAATATATATAAATAAATATATATATATATATATATATATATCTCCTGAGTATGGATAACCATTGTCTTCCCCTGTGGTCAGTCATTTTAACATGAAAAAATTTATTAAGCCCAATATCATTATAACATGAATAGAATCACAGATTTCTGTAGATTGTTTTGGAATAAAATACTTTAGACCAAAAACTATTGATAGTATAAATATTATCATATATGTTTCCAGTGGCACCAAGAAGTCTTTCTTGAAAAGTCATTGTTTGTCTAATCAAGCTCATCGCTGTTCTTTTAAAGCACTGCTTGCAAACAAAGAGCATCCACTGGAAATCCCACCACCAAAGTATCCACTTACCCTTCTCTTGCACATTTTTGTCTTGCCTATTTATGTTTTTCCTCATAATTAATTATATGCCTGTAAATGTGTCTGTTATCCAGCCAGCCAGCCAACGATCCTTCCAACAATAATGTAACATGTATTATGTGATTGTCACAATTCTAAGTGTTGAGGACACAGCCAGGAAAAATGGAAATGTCAGCATTATCATGCAGCTTACTGTCTAGAGGAAAGACTGAGTATTTTACCTTTGCCCTTCTAGATTCACTCTCCCTCATTCTCCATCCTGGTGTGAATCCTATACTAAGTTAGTGTTTATACTGGTTCAGATTTTGGAAGAGTTTGAATTCTGAGAGTCATCATCAGGGAATGAAAGGGGATAAGAAGAATGAAGTCATAGTATTTATTCCTTTGCTTACTCCTTGTTAAATTACTATAGATTGAATACATGTTTTGTTTTAGTCAGCATTTTTGCCATTGTGACCCAAAGACCTGACAAGAACAAGTTTTAAAGAAAAAAAGTTTACTTGACTCTCACAGTGTCAGAGGTCTCAGTCCATAGACAGCTAGCTCCTTTGCTCTGGGCAAAGGTGAGGTAAAACATGGCAGAAGGGTGTGGCCAAAGAAAACAGCTTAGAACCTGAGACTCAGGAAGCAAAGAGAAAAGTCATCTCACCATGAGCAAAATAGAGACTCCAAAGACATGCCCATAGTGACCTACCTCCTCCAGCCACACTCTTCCTGTTTACAGTTTCCACTCAATTAATCCATTCAAGTGGATGAATGTCCTGATTAGTTTAAGGCTCTCAAACCCAATCATTTTACCTCTAAACTTTCTTACATTGTCTCACACAAGAGTTTTGGCAGACTCATTGTACTTAAACCATAACATCTTACTATTGAAAAACCTAGAGACAACATTTACCCCTAGAGACAGAGTGGGCACAATCATCACAATAACTAGGGAAGAGTGGTATTCAGAGTGCTGGGGCCTGCAAACACCTAACTGATCATAGAATCCTGAAGAAGAAAACAGATGACCAGATTCCCAGGGAATTGCAAAACATATTTAAAAATAGGCTTTTTCTACATCTGGTAAAAAGAAACTAGACTAAAACTACTGTCATGGAGATCATGATCCTTATCAATGAACATTAAGTTTCATGCATGTCAGAGCATAAGCAATTAGCCCTGAGCCTAAACTAGTATACAGATTTAGGTTGCTTCTGAGTCAGACCTTGCCTTTTTAAGGAAAACCTTGTAATATGGCCACAGATACACTGTGCACCCTTCACCCTCCAAACCTTCCCCAGAGGAGTCTGTACCTATTTTCAGAAAGATGATGATCTCGGAACAGGAAATACATGGCTTCTCTTGTTGCTGTTGCTTAGCAGTTTTGAACTTAACACTAATTGCCAAACCCAAAGTATCAGTCTGTCCCACTGGTTCCAGATATTTACGGAGAGCAAGTAATACTTGAATTCTTAGATAAGTTTATTCCTTAGGGTATCCAGTGGAACCGAGTATCTGCTTTTTTTTTTTTCTTTTGTCTCATTTTTTCTCCCCAGGTGCAGACTGTATGATAAGAATAGATACTAAATAATCAGGGGGCCCAGGGGTCCACTGATCTATGTTCCTTTATGTAAGAAAGAATACGTAGAAATCCCTAGGAAGGACCTGTCCCAAGATAGTATGTAAAAAATTGTATGGTATCCCTCTAAGAAAGAAAGATTAATACTCTTATCAAAATCTTGATAGACACAGAGGTCTTGTCATCTTATATCTATACAATTGATCAGTGCAAAAGCTGGCTTACAGAAAATTATTTGGATGATTGTAGACAAAACCAGGTCAGCCTGTAATTCAAAACTATAGATCCAGATGTGATATCTTTATGGAAAACAACAAAGATTTTAGGACTGAGTTAACAGTTACTGGCCTAGAAAATATTTTTCTATATCCCTAGTATGAAAGATAATAAGAAATTATTTGCTTTTGCCTGATGAGGACAGCAATGTACATCTTCACTTTTTCCTCTGGGGTTATGTGAATGCTTCTACTTCTCATTATTTAATCTGGAGGGAATATGGTAACCTTGAAAGCATAGAGACATGTCTATTATATTCATGATATGATGTTCATTTGACAGGGTTGGCCAGTGATATAACTCTAGAAAACTTACTATGTTTCATGCATAGGAAAGGGTGAGCAATAAATACTAAGAAATTTCAGAGAACCATTTGCATTGGTGAAATTTCTAAAGACCTAGTAGTCTAAAGAATGTCCATATATTAGCTCTAAAAGGAGAAACAAATGTGTCTGCAACATCCACCACGAAAAAGAAAACACATTTGTATAGATTTTATCTCATATTGTCTAACCTTTGAGGCTTCCAGTTCTGAGCAAGATCTAAAACAAAAATAAATATATAAATAAAATGGATGGGAAACTGAAGTAGTCATTTCTACAAACCTCCTTGCCACTGTGTTTTATAACTCAGTATAATTTGTAGTAAAGGAGTGTCTGTGGCAGATAGAGATGTTACATAGGGCCTCTAGTAAATACTCACAGGAGAATCAACAGTATAGATACCTGCAGTTTTGGAGAAGGGCAATGCTTCTCATAACCCACAAATATTCATTATATTAAAAGGAACGTATGACTTATTGCTACACTGCCTTGCTCATAACACGCACATACACACCCAAAATCACACAGGGCCTCATCAAGAATTCCAGGTAAAGCATAGGAACCTTCCAACAATTTGTTTCTATTTTCTTTTCTGCTATCTTCTGTAGTGCTCTTTGCATTTATATTACCTTACATGCCTGTCAATCATGCTTATGCATACATGCATACAATCCCATTTGTATATCAATTTGATGATATTAATTCTTTCCTTTAGATATTAATTGTCCTTGAATGCCCTTTGTCTTCAACCTAAAAACTTTCTTTAACCATGGCTTGTTTATATTAAATGTCATTTTTTTTGTCTTCAATTTTAGTGGATAGTTTTGCTGGATATATAATTTTTGATGATGATTTTACTTTTATATCTTTAGCCAAGTCATGATGTGACTATGAGGTATTCCCCAAAGCTCCTGTGTTAATATGGGAATAAACAGGTAAAGTGATCAGATTGTGAGAAATATAACCTAGTCAATCCATCCTAGTTTGAATGAACTGAGTGGGATATTATTGGAGGAGGTGGGTCACTGGTGGAATGTCCTGAAAGGTTGCAGCTTCCCTAGAGTCTCTTCCCTCTTCTCCCTCTCTTACTTCATTTTCTGGCTGTCATGTGGGGAACATATTTCCTTCACCACACCCTTTCACCATGGTATGATACCTCAGATTGGATTCAAAGCAATGGATTCCGATGACCATGGACCAACTGTGAGTAAAAAAAAGTTCCTCTACTCTAGGTTGTTCTTGTCAGGCTTTTATGATTTGGATGTGAGGTGTCCCCCAGAAGTTCAAGTGGGAGACAGTGCAAGAAGGTTCAGAGGTGAAATGATTAGGTTGTAAGAGTCTTAACCCAATCAATGATTTAGTCCCCCAATGAGGATTAACTGAGTGGCAACTGAAGTGGTAGGGTGTGGCTGGAGGAGGTGGGAATTGGGGCTTGGCTTTGGGTATATATTTGTATCTGGCTAGTGGACTCTATCTCTGATTCCTAATCACCATGGAAGTCGCTTCTCTCTGCTACACTCTTCCACCATGTTGGTCCTGTCTCACCTGGACCCCTGAGGAATGGAGCCAGCTGTTTATGGACTAAGATCTCTGAAATCATTAGCGCTCAAATAAACTCTTCCTCCTCTACAGTTGTGCTGGTTAGATATTTAGTCATAGGAGCGAAAAAGCTGACTAAACCACAGGCATTTTGGTCACAGCAATGCCCAGCTGACTAACACAGAAATTGGTGCTAAGAAGTGGGGTTGTTGCTGGAACTAACCTGAACATGCAGTTCAGAAGGTTGTGGAGCTGGTTTGTGGAATTTGGAAAAGTTTGGAGATGTAGACTGAAAAGGCTGTAGAATGTTTTAAGCAGAGCTTAATGGATGATACTTCTGGGAACTCAGAAGGCCAGAATACTGATATAGTAATGAGGACTATGCTCATGAGGTTTCAGAGAAATGAGAACTGTGTTGGACATGGGACTAGACCATTTGTGTTGCATTCTGGCAAAATTCTTGGCTATATTTTGCCCTTGTTCTGAGACTTTGTGTGAGGTTTGATTTAAAGATAGATTAATTAATCTGGTGGAAGAAATTTCCAGGCAGAAAAACATTCAGTAATTGGCTTGGCTATTGCTACCAGGTGTGCTGGTGTACAGGCATACTATGAGAATAGGGAGCAGAAAGCAAAGCCAAAGGATTTTTAAAAAATGCCATTTGACCAGAAAAGTGCTTGTAAAACTGAGGCCAAGGAAGAGGTGATTGTAAAAGAAATTACAGCCACTATAGGGATGCTAAGTTCTTTTGACAGAGACTTTAAAAAAATGGCTTGAGGGCATCTCAGAAATTTATAAGACTATACCAATTGCAGGCTCAAAAGTTTAGAGGGAAAATTTCTTTGAAAAGAGATTATGGAGGCACTCATTTTCATGGGAGGTGAATGGGTAGAAAGTTTTTCAATATGTTCAGCTGCCCAGGGACTTAGATGCTGCTGGAGCCATGATTCCAGAGGGTCCAGGTACCACATAGCTGGTTGAAGCCCTTGGCAGCATCCACATGGTGCTAATTCTCCAGGAATACAAGATGCTGGAATTAGAGGGTCATGGTGGCTTTCAACAGTATTTCAGGCCTTCCAAGGAAGCCAGGCAAAGTGTAGCATGGTGGAATTGTGCTGCAGTCTGGCTGGGCCAAATAACTGGGAGGTGACAAGCAACTTGAAAGTTGAAGTGGGAACTGCTTTATTACGGAACAACAGCGGTATATATACCTAACTGATTACACACAGCTTGACTCAATTAGCATCATCTAGATACAGCAGTCAGCCAATAAGGAATTCTCACCATCTTAATGGCTTGGTGGCGTTGCCTCACAAACCACTCCTCCTGGCAAACTGCCAAGCACCATCTTGACTTGATTTGTGGCCCCCAACAGAAGTGTCTATAGGTTGCCCCTGAGATGGTGATGCATGAAGCTATGAGGGTGAAGCTGAAGGTGGAATAGAAGACCAAAGGAATTAAGAGATGCTGGTAACATGAACTTGTATTGAGACAAGGTGGTGGGTGAAAAGAGAGGGTAAAAGAGAGCCCATGTGTGCTACAACCTGCAAGGCCATAGGGGTAGGGCTGTACAAGTCTTTTGTAACAATTCACATCTCCCAGGTATGTGTCCCACATACTGTATGAGAATTCTTTCCCTTCTTTCAATCCCCCTATTCATTCTTTTTTTGAATGAGAATGTTTGTTCTGTGCCATTGTATATTGGATATAGGTGACTTTCAATTTTCACATTGGCTCACAGTCTAGAGTTTGCCTTGAGTCTCAAGTGGAATATTGGATTTGAACTTTAAGATAATACTGAAACTGTTAAGACTATGAGATTCTTGGAGATAAACTAAATGCGTTTCGCATTGTGAAATACAAATGAGTTTTCAGGGGTCAGTGGAAAACCTTGTGTTGTACTGCTAGGTGTCCTTCCAGAGTTCCTGTGTTCTGCAGCAATATTCAGAGGTTAAATGATTAGATGGTGAGAGGTGTAGCCTAATCATTCCATCCTAGTTTGAGTGGACTGACTGGGTGATAACTGTAGGCACATGAGGTGTGGCTAGAGGAGGTGGGTTACTAGGTACATGCCCTGGAAGGGTTCATCTTCCCTGGCCCTCCACCTACCTTCTGACTCTATAAAGGGAGTAACTTCTTTTCATGATATCCTTCCAATATGATGTGATGCATCACCTTGAGCCCAGAGCAATGGATTCAGCCAATTTCTCTGGAATTTTGAACCAAAATAAAATTTCTCTAAGTTTTTTTCTTGTTAAGTATTTTGGTCACAGTGATTCGAAGCTAACACAAGCAAATTGGTTGCTTCATTACAATTTTATCTGGCTTCTCTGGTTTCTGATAAGTCATCCACTTATTGTAATCATTGTTCCTCTGAAGACAACATATTTGCATCTGTCTAATTTCAAGATTGTCATTTATCCTTGTCTTCCAGAAGTTTGAATATACTCTACCTAGGAGTGGTTTTCTTTGTGTTTATTCTGCTTTACTGCTTAGAGAATTTTACAATCCCTAAATCTGGAAGTATTAACTTAATTTTCCTCCAAATTTGGCAAATTTGGGTCATTACATTTTCAAGTGGTTTTGCTAATCCTTTCTCTGCTCTCCTGGAATTCAAATTACATATTTGGTAGGACTTTTATTTTCCATGGATTGTACTTATGAAGAGTCTTTAAGATTCTTTATCATTTTTTTTACAATAGTTTTTCTGTCCTTTGAATTGTGTAATTTATATTTATTTGCCCTCAAGCTTTTAAAATTCTTTCTTCTGCCATTTCCAAACTGCTATTGAGTTCATCTAGCAAAATTTTAATTTTAGTCATTTCACTTTTTATTTAGCTGTGATTTTTTTATATGTAGCATTTCTGTGTTGAGATTACCTATTTATTAATTCATTGATACCATCTTTTCCTTTTAATTCTTTCATCATATTTTAAATAACTCCTTTTAAGACAGTGTCTGCTAATGTTCCTATCTAGGCTGTATGTGAGTCAGATTATTTTGATATTCTATTTCCTAACAGGCATGTTTTACTGGTTTTTAATACCTAATAATTTTTATTTAAAAGCCGGATATTGCAAATAATGTGTTGAATTCTTCTGTCTTCTCTGGGAATTATTATATTTTTATTCTTCTGGACAATTAGCTATTTGGATGTTTACAAAAAAACTGTCTCCCTCACACTTTACACTGGCTCATATTTCAGTGTTGTATTAATGGCTTCCATTTGTAATCTTCATATCCGGGACCCTGGTGGTATTTTCTATGGCTGCATAATTTGGTGGTCAGCCAAAACTGTGGACAGAGATTTTTATCTGACTTAAGGATGCAGACTTTTATGATATCCTGTGAAATTCTTGCTTAATTCCAGATAGTCTCTCATTGGGCTCTATTTTCTGACACCTCAGGCTAGTATGCTCTAGTTTTATGCTAACCAAGTTGCATGGGATTGTGAAATACCTTCAGTTATAAAAACGGAAAATCCATTGAATTCGCCTAAGTATGGCTTGCAGTTTTAAGAGCAAAGTCATTTTTTATTTTCAACATTTTCCCAGAACTACTGGGGGTCTTTGTGTATGTTTTTTTTTTTATTTGTCTGTTATTGGTTCGACTGGTGTTTTTTCTAGGTCTTATAATTGTTACCCATGAGAGGATTTGCACAAAAATGTCACTTTTCATCAAGTACTTTCTCTACTTTTGAATTTGTTTTATTTCCCCCTAATTAATGTACTGCAGGACAAATGTTTATCACTTACAGCGAAGGTTTCTAAGACCCTGGCACAGTTGCACAGTATTATTTCAATTGCTCATTCATCTGTTGTACCTATTGCTACATCTTCTCCATCACTTCTGGTTGTTCACATACTAAATGGTCTTATGTTATCACTTAGGGAAAAAGAATGGAGATGGTAAGAATGATAAGGACTGAGCACTGTAATTAATGTTTCCATATCTGGAAGTGAGGAAGTAAGAAGAAACAGAGAAAATAAAATATTACCCTATATTATTCCCAATATTACTGTCAATGTGATCATTCGTAAGCAAGTCTGATCAAATTACTTTTCTACTTAAAATGTATCTGTAGATTCTTAAAGAGAAAGCTCAAGCTCCCTGTCATGATATGCTAAGTATAAGTAGCACCTGTTTCATACCTATGTCTGCGAACTAGATTCATGTGCAGTGCATGAATTATGGTGGGCACTCAAGAAATTATTGATCTGAATTATCCATAGGAAATGGATTGATTAGTGCTATGTGAAAAGTTTCATAAAAACTTTTGAGGGAATATGTTTAGTTTGTATACGTAGATTGGAACTTCGAGAGTATGATGATTAATTTTTATATGAAAGGATTGGGCAACATGGTGTCCAGATATTATCTCAAACATCATTTTGAATTCATCTGTATGAGTGTTTTAGACAAGATTAGCATTTAAATGGGTAGAATAAGTAAAGCAGATTACCTTCTATCACAAAGGTGGGCCACATTTATTCAATTCAAGGAATGAATGGGACATAAAGGCTGACCTCCTGAGTCTCAGAAAATTTCTTCCTGTCTTATTTTATTCAAATTGGGACACTGGCTTCTTTTCCTGCCATAGGATTCAAATGGAAACATCAGTTCTTTTCAAGGTGTCAAATTTGCCAGACTTCAGACAGCAGTGACACCATTGGCTCTAGTGTTTTTCAGGCATTTGGACTTGGACCGAAACTAAATTATTAGCTCTTCTGAGTCCCCAGCTTGCCAAATGATGCGAGAGATCCTGAGACTTTCTGGTCTCCATAATCATGTGTGTCAATTCCTTATAGTAAATCACTTCACACACACACACACACACACACACACACACACACACACACACACACACACACAAGCTATGTAAGAGCAATAGATATGTTCTCTTTTTTCTATTTTTCTGGATAACCTAATGCATAGAGTAAATGGCAACACATTAAGAATTTACTTATTGATGGGAGAAAAAACTATATAAAAAAGAAGTCACAATATGGATTCTTTATTTATAAGTAACTACAAATCCTTAGATTGAGCGATTCATCGAGTGATCTGCCATAATTCTAAACCTAATTTTTAAAATTTCCTTCTTCTGAATTAATGTTATTGACATTAGATGACACCAGTTATAATAAGAAGAGTTAGTTTAATTTACTTTATTAACTTAAGAAGAACACCAATACAGACTAGAGTTCCTTCTAAAAGTCTTATTCCCTCATTTAGTCCTTATGTCAGTCCTATGAGGTGTTAATATTATCCCAGAAAGGAGAAGATACAGTTAACCAGGCTTTTCTCTTATGTTAGCCCCTATGCTAGGTGTAGTATATAAATTATCACATTAAAATTATCACATTTAAAATTTCACTATAAGCCTATAAATTAGGTACATCTCTCAGACTCAGTGAACTTCATAATGTGTTCAAGTTGCAAAAAATGTGGGAGATGTCATTTTGAAACCCATCTTAATGTAATTCTAAGGCTCTTCCCCTGTAGAGTTGTTTGGGCTAAGGCTAAGATTGACACCAAATAGGGGGAAGCACCTCTTTTCATCTAAGCGGCACTATTGAAATTAGTATTTGGGAATTGTGACAAAATTTTCAGGCCTATTTCTAAGACTGCCAAGAGAGAACAGGGTTTGTTTGTAGAAGTTTCAGCAAACCTAAGTTCTCAGTGAGTACTTATCATAAGAGATTAGTAAATTAAAAAAAAAAAGAAGACAAAAAATGGGATTGTGTAGATCTGAAGAACAAATTTTCAAAAAGTTGAGAAGAAAATAGAATTTGAGCTACAATCAAGTGAGTCTAAAGAACACGAAAAAGAGATGCACAGCCATATTCTCGACATGTAACTTGTGAGCTTCCTCCAGGCTTTTCTGTCTCAGGAGAACACTTACTCTTCGCATTACTGGTTTCTGATCCAACAAAAGAGAGTTCTTCTTTACCTTAAGTAGTAACCATCCTTAGTGGTGTAGTGACATGCCCATTTGATTATATGCCATTACTGTGCAATTCCATTCACTGTGCTATTTGTCCAGTTCTCCAATAAATCTGATGATATGTGTTTCCATTTCATCATGGTTCCGAATATTAATGGAGATAGATTTGTCCATTCTCTAGTTAAAGAAATGCCTTCCCAGTGTGTAGGAATCCTTGCTAAGGAAACCTCCTGCAGGGTTTTGCCTGGAGGAATTTTCACTGCTTGTTGTCTGCTCAAAGGTCAGGTGACCTTTGCAGACAGAAAATATTTAGGATCCCTTAAGGGACATGAATTTAGTTGTTGCCATTTGGTTTCTAATTTAAAGAACATATTACTCTTCCTGCTTGTCTGTGTCAGAAGGTTTAGCAGATGTTTCGACTGCATAAACCAAGGCAGGTTTTTTTCTCCTGTATGTACACTTTTCAAACAAGGTTTAATGATCCAACCACTTATTCTATTAGAAAGGAGTTTTTAAATAGAGCTGCCAATTCGTTATACTCTTAAAGCACTCTGAAAGAATAGATGTTCTTCCTTGAACTACTTAACAGAGATTTAAATTGTGCAATATGTAAAATTAAGCTGACATAGAATGCAAGATACTGAAAACACTGTTTCTTAGAGGTATTAAGCTTTTGTTTATGAGAGTAATAACAATTGTTGGCATAACCCATCTGAAGATCTCAAAATATTTTTACATTTCTTTTACTAATATCTCAATTATGATGAATTATAATCTCTTGCTATTGGGATTTTGATTTCATTTGGAGAATATTTAAGTGACTGCATTTCATTATTAAAACATAGGATAATAAAATCTGGCTTCCTAGAGAACTTAAAATGGTCCTAATATTACTATAAACAGAAATAAATCTAAAAATACCCTTTAGATTTATGGGGACAAAAGCAGAGAAGTTTGGGAAAATATTCTGAAACTAATTATATTTCCCATATGTTAATATGCTGACCACATTATTTAATAAAGATGAAAATAATCCTGGGTCTTATTTTCCTGGCAATTATATAAGCTGTACATATGCAGATGATATACGATCATAGTTAGGGATGTTTTCAAAAGTATTCTTGGAGAGAAAATACGAACCTAAATTTAGAATCATGAAACATGATGTAAGTTTTAGACTATGAGTGAATTTTTCAAATAACATAAAATTTGAAGTCAATTTGTATTTTATTCACTTTTTTAGATAAAGTAGATTACTTATAAAACCAATGATAGATTCTTGTTCTTTACTTTAAATAAATGTTAATATGAGTATTCAGGGTAGGAATTATATAACAGTTATTGAAGTAGAGAAGGCTTTGGTGAACATTTTACAGTGGTGCAAGCTACTATTTTAAACTTCGCAGATCTTTGTGATGGCCTTAATTTGAGAATCACCCAACAATGTTACTTTTGAGTATGAGTTATCATAAGAATGGTAAAAATCAGAAGTCTATGTATAGGTCAAAACATAAACATATATTTGCATATCCATATATAGCACATGTTCATTTTAGTAAATAGGTAAGATGATGATGAAAAAGGATAGTAGCTAAAATATTAAAATTTTGGCCCCAGAGGCTGCAGGCATGAGCATCCAGGGAAAACACAAGATCTAACTCATAAAGGCAAAATAAACAACTTTAAAAAATCTTTACAGCTGTTTCAGAACAAAACTGTCTGATACCAATAATACAACTCCTAACTTCTATTTAGAAGTTTTAAATTATGTTATAGTCATTTACAAACTTTTGATAGTGCAAGAAAAGGAGAAAGAGAGAGAAAGAGAGAGAGAGAGAGAGAGAGAGAGAGAGAGAGAGAGAGAGAAAGAAAGAGAGAGAGAGAGAGAGAAAAGGAAAGAAAGAAAAGAAAGAAAAATGAAAGGCTTATGGAACAAGAAATGTAGAAATCCATTGTGTAGAAGTTGGGTAAAGTAGGGAGGGTACAGACTTAGAGTGGACTTCACAGTTCTGTCTCAGTGAGTTACTGTCCTGTGGAATTTTCTGGACCTTTGTCCTGTCTTGCCAGACTTTCCCCTAAATGATCTCATGTAAGAATGTATTAAATGTTTTCTGAAATTTTAGCACATGACAGTTTAGTTAATTTTTTAATTTTTTTAATTTTTTTAAATTAGTTATACATGACAGTAGATGCATTTATGCACTTTGATATATCATACATAGATGGGATATAATTTCTCTTTTTTCTGAGTGTACATGTTGCAGAATCATATTGGTCATGTAGTCACATATGTTCATACATTAATGACGTCTGTTTCATTCTACTATCTTTCCTATCCCCACTTGCCCCCCCCCTTCTCTCCCATAATTTCCCTCTACCTAATCTAAGATAATGCTATTCTTCCCTATTGCCCCCTGCTTTACTGTGAATTAGCATCTATATATTAGAGAAAACATTCGGCCTTTGGTTTTGTGGGATCGGCTTATTTTGCTTAGCATGATATTTTCCAATTCCAACTATTTACTGGCAAATGCCATATTTCACTCTAAGAAGCTGAGTAATATTCCGTTGAGTATATATGCCACATTTTCTTTATCCATTCATTTATTGAGGGTCACCTAAATTGGTTCCATAGTCTAGTTATTGTGAATTGAGCTGCTATAAACATTAATTTGGCTGTATCACTATAGTATGCTGATTTTAAATCCTCTGGGTAGAAACCAAGGAGTGGGATAACTGAGTCAAATGGTGGTTTATTCTCAGTTTTCTGAGGAATACTGCTTTCCATAATGGTTGTACCAATTTACAGTCCCACTAGCAATGTATGAGTATACCTTTTCCCCCACATCCTCGACAACATTTATTGTTGCCTGTACTCTTGATGATTGCCATTCTGACAGGAGTGAGATGAAATCTTATAGTAGTTTTGATTTTAATTGTTCTATACAATTATTCTTGTGTGGAACCTGCAAGTATCTTTGCTCTCTATCATTTCTGTGCTGTCATTCCTTACCCCTCCAGCTGTGTTACTTAGCAAACATTTCTGGTGTGAGCGTGTGAAATGGTGCTGTTGCTAGAGGACACAGAGTGAACTCTGCATGTTTTGTTGTCTCTATACTTACCAGAAAATTTTCCAAGTTCAATTATATCCTGTAAGTTCCTCTCACAGGGCCAGGGCAGGGTAGACTGAGGTTGGCAAATCTTCAAACAGACCCAGGCATCTAATAAGGGCCATGGAGAGATGAAAAAGGTGAGCACTCAGCAGAAAGAAGGGAAGATAATTTGTGAAGAAGCAATTTTCAAGTCTCTATATAGGCTGTATGCAATTTAGAGAGCATTTACCTGTTCAGAAAATACTGACAAAAATCTTTAAAAAATAAGTTCAGCAATGTGTTTAGATATGGTAGTATGAATGTACACTCAGTAAATTGTGAGGTTATTATATAAAAAATGAATATAATTTGTAGTCCATGGATTGAGGATCTATTCAACTAGTTTGAAGACAGGAAAATCCATTAAATGATGAATTGCATGCTGCATTGCTTTGTTGTTTAAGAGTCTAGTGAGTGGTAGCGGCTTTAGCTATCGAAAGAGAACCCCACATAACAAAAAGCCTGGGCAAGATGAAGGTCAGACAGTAAGCTTAAAAACAGGAACTGCAAAGATTAGAAGAGGAGATGATTTTCCAAAAGCAATGTAAGTATCTTTCTTTACCACTCCAACGAAAGAGATGGGGAATTCAGCACCAGCAGAGTTGGCAAGAGGAACAAGATACTTGACCTCCAAAATCTTCCCTATCTATAATGCTCATGGATTTCCAGCTGCCTCTGCAAAGATAAGAATGTGCATTCTTTTGTAGTGTGGTCTTCTTTATCTGATATGTGTCATAATTTACAATGTTTTTGCAATCTGAAACTATGACCAGTTCAGATGCAGGGTACATTTAGAATGGTTGTAATAAATGTTTTTTTTTTTTTGTGTGTGTGTGTGTGTTTGTGTGTGTGTAGTATGCACTAACTAATTCCCAATAAAAATATCTTTGTGGTATCAGTTTTCAGAGTCTGTGGTATTAAGGAAAATGTACTGATAGACATGTAAATACAATGCAAGATTTAAAAGCCTAGTAAGCTTTATACAATCACTCTGAAATGTTTTAGTAGAAACTTTCAGTTCCCATTTGCTTCATAAGTTCTTATTCCTATTCGGTTCTTGTAAAAAAAAATGTATCTTTTCTGCTTGTATTTTTATCATACTTTCCTCCTCATACATGATTATTTAATTCATTCAGAATTTCTTGGTTTGGTAAGATCTTTCAACATCTGGGA
The DNA here is from genome assembly GCF_052094955.1 of Ictidomys tridecemlineatus. Classification (NCBI taxonomy): domain Eukaryota; kingdom Metazoa; phylum Chordata; class Mammalia; order Rodentia; family Sciuridae; genus Ictidomys; species Ictidomys tridecemlineatus. The sequence continues at coordinate 107,001,577 of NC_135481.1, forward strand.
AGTTAAAAATCTAGCACAGAAAACTGCTTCCCACCTCATTATGATGGTGGGTCTCTATGGTAATACATAGCCAAATATAGTCCTCCTTTTCAAAGTCCATGCAGACAAAAGTTATTTGTACCCCATGGGCCCTTCTGTGAAAATGTGGAGCCATCAAAGTCAGAAGTATGATTCTAGATGCTCTTGTCTGTTAGTATGCATTGCTCTTATTCTTATCCCAAGGCTACCTTTATTCTGAATTATGGAAAGTATTTTCTGTTCTCCTCTCCTCTAAAGTAAAACATCTATAATCTGTTGTTTTATACTAGGGTAAATTTTTTTTTCTCAAAATGTAACTCTGTCAAAATGCTTAAATGGATCCTGAATGAGATATGTAGGAACTCCTTAATAGGGCATTATAAACTTTTCACAATAAGATCTAACATTTTACATTCTTATTTCCCAGTACACTAATTTTTCTATCTATCAGATAGACTGTCACATCACAATATGCACATTTAACGGAATGTCTTGTGATTTTTCCCTCCATTTATTTGGCATATTCTACCTGCTCCCTATAGCAGTGTCTTTCCTTCTCTTGCTATTGTAATGTCTATCCCTTAGGGCAAAATCAAACCTCTCTGGTCATAGACATTTTCTCTTCTATATGCTCATGCTCCATTATACTTCAATAAAAAATGTGTGATTCTTGATCATAGGTTATAATAATCTGTGTGCATCTCTCACCAGCCATTCAACATTCACTCAAAACCATTTAATGTATCTTTGGCCATTGGTATTGCACAAATAATTGTGGAAACAGAATACAAAAAGGTCTTTGTGTTAAGTAGAGTTTATATTAAATTGAGTGGACCAAAAGCCAGACAAGTGGTTATAAAACAATCTGATATCAGTGATCATAAGAGGACATATGAAATGTTACCTAAGAAGAGAAGAAAAAATACTTAAGTCTGCCTATACGTGTAAGGGAAAGCCTCATTAATAATGGTTAATAAACTTGAGTCTTGAAGAATGAAGAAAAATTTACTAGTCAGGCAAAAATGAGGAAAGATATCTTGAAGATAAACAGGTGGATTAAAGGAATTAGTCTACTAAATGCGTAGAAATGATTCAGTAATGTTAGGTCCAGAGTGCTTAATGAGGAGACACTGAAACACTGTAGAAGCCACATCATAAAAAAGTCTTTGATGCTGTACTCAAGATTTAGGGGATAGGAAAGAGCTGAAGAAATACTAAGCTGAGCAGTGATTTGCTGTATGGAATTGCTTGGAGTACATTAGACTTGAAAAAAAGAGAGTCAAATCACATGATTACATCTATCCATTTGCCAAATGAAGCATGATAAACCATAGGCATGAGCCTGGGCATGAAGAGGAGCAGGTGAGGTCTGAGGGTATCCAGGAGAAACCACAGGATCTCATGGCTTATTGAAGTTAGGGATGGGAGAGAAGAAAGGTGAAGAACACTCTCCCATGTTGGCTTGGGCAAGGAGAGGAGCAGGCATTCCATTCCCGAGTCCAGGGGCATGGGAGAAAAGGCTGGCAGAGTAAGCAAATGAAGTTTGTTTTTTTAGGACTGACTGAATTTGTGATACACTTTGAGCTTTCATGATGGATTATCAATTCAGAAGTTGGAAGAAAATTTGAGGATCTTGAGAGAGGAAATTAAAGAGGGCTCAAGTGAATATGAAGGTATTGAATCAGGATGTAGAAGCCACAGAAACAATTAAAAAGGTGGAATAAAATGGAAATTTCAGAATGAGATTATGGAAAGAAAATGATCAGAGGGTCCTGAAACCTTCTAACCCATTAGGAGCAAAACCAAGTTTGTGGTGCTATAAAAAAGATTAAGACAGAAGTTTTAGAGTAGGGTGATACAATAGAATCTGAGAATGAAGAAAGCAGTCAACAGTGGCACAATCCAGTAAGATAATAATATGCAGTAATTTATTAGATTTGGAAATTAGGGATCCTTGATGACTTCCTCAGATTATTTTCAATGGGGTGGGGGAAGCCACTCTTTAACAACTTGAGACATGAGAAAAAGGAAGACATCATGTATTAAGTTTGAAATAGAACGTAATAGACAATATCCAAAGAGGAAGAACTATTGTTGGATGCTTTGTTTTTCTTTTATGGGTGAGAGATCTTAAAGGTTATGTATATTTTTAGGGGAATAATCCAGCAAAAAGTAGTAAAGAAAGTAGTATTTGATAGAAGTTATTTTCCACTAAGATGAATTGTAGGCATTAGCCGGTAAAGGAGGTAGAATGGTTTGTGGACAGTGTATGGATGAAGGCAAACTTTTAGATGATGAGAAAGATTTCTTGTTTTTTGAACAGGGACCTGGGTCAGCTGAGTCATCTATTGTGATACGGTGATAGGAGAAGGACTCTGAAGAAATGGGTACATATTTAAGATAAATACTGTGGCTATAGAAAAGGACTCAACTACTTGCACATGGCAGGATTCTGAGCAGTGTCTGGGGCACTTTTATTAAAGATTGAGTGATTTTTCCCATAGGTGCAGTAACATAGAAGACAATTGGATAGTTTGATGCAGACTGGAGGAATTTTAGGTTTAACAAAATTGAAGAATATTTGCAAGGTATACATAGGTAGGGTTATGAAAGTTTGGAAGCACTGTTCTAAGAGATCAAGAGTGAACATGAAATAAAGGAAGCAAGGAGAAGTCTTGACAGCCTAGAACTGCGTGGTAAATTTAGCTCAAGTCAGGCCTGTTATCAAACTTCAGGGTCCATAGAATCATCAGGAATATTATTTAAATGTGAAAGTTTTCAGGTTGCCTCAACATACTTTAGGATCAGTCTTGAGAACCTACATGTTAAAATCACATTAGGTGAAGACATAGGAGGTCCTCAAAGAAAATTCTTTTATTTTTAATTATTTATTTATTTTTTGGTACCAGGGATTGAATTCAGGGGCACTTGACCACTGGGCCACATCCCCAGCCCTCTTTTTGGATTTTTATTTAGAGACAGAGTTTCACTGAGTTGCTTAGTGCCTCATCATTGCTGAGGCTGGCTTTGAACTTGCAATCCTCCTGCCTCAGCCTCCCGAGTCACTGGGATTACAGGCCTACGCCACCAAGCCTGGCCTCAAACAAAATTTAAATAACACTTGTAAAGGATATTGGCTGAGAACAAAGATTGGGAATGATGTGGAAAGGTAAATGGATATTGTGTTGTTATGGGCCTGGAATGTAATTTACTGAAGAATAAAGTTTGTTTTTTTTTTTTTTTTCGGATATTATATCACACTAAGAAATCTAGCCCCCACCCCGAAAAAAAAAAAAAAGAAAGAAATCTATGAGAACTAATGAATTTGGCAAGATTGTAGGATACATGATCAACAAATAAAATCAGTCACATTTCTTATAACTACTACAAAATATTTAACAAAATATTTAATGATCTTTCTGCTCAAAATTATAAAGTGTTGATGAAGATTGTAAAAAAAGACCTAATAGATGAATAAACATACTGTGCTCATGAATCACAAGACTCATCAAAGATGTCCATTTTTTTTCCAAGGTGATCTATAGTTTTAATGCTATAAATCAAAATTTCCTAACCAAGTCTTAGCAATGTTTTTCAGATATAGTCAAGAATATTATATAATTTATGTGGATGCCACGGACCTCAGAACAGCTGAAATCACCTTGAAAAAGAAGAACAAGATGGTTGGAATCACTCCACACAATATCAAGTCCTGCTATGGGGCTGCAGTAATCAAGGCAGTGTGGTCTCTGTAGAGGGACAGACAGACCAGGAGCACTGGATAGAGAACCCAGAAATGAATCCATCATGAAAAAAATACAAAACCAGTTTAACAGTGGAAAAGATAGCCTTTTCACCATCCCTATGCACAAATTTTAAAAAGGAGAACAAGAAAAGAGGAGAAAAAGAAACTTGACTACACCTCATAGCTGACACAAATGATACATGAGGTGGAAGTTTGTGCAAAGCAACAGGAAGAGATAATTCTTGTTCAAAACGGAATGGGCAGGCCTGCCCAGCCCTGCCCAGAGCCTGCACCCGGGGCTTCCTCCTCAGTTATTTTAATTCCTGACCTACTTCAATGATTCCTGTAGGAAAGTTCTTCTCCACAGAGGCCTTGCTTCAGTGTCACCTGGAAGGTTTATGAAAAGACAGATGTCTGGGTCCCACCCCCTGAGCCTTTGATTCTCAGTAGGTCTTTTGTTAGAAACAAGAATTTACATTTCTAGGAATTTCTAGGGGCTGCTGAAGCTGCTGGTAGGGGGACCATTTTAAGAACACTGTCTTCATATCCACGGAGCATAGGTGAAAGGTGCTGTTCATGCATTAAGTAACCAAGAGAAGTTTTTAAGCAAGTGACTAACATAGTGAAAATGGTGATACTTAGGTGAATATTTGAATGGTGGTTCAGAGTGGAACAGATTGGAAGACCAATGAAAATAATGTGGCACTGGCCCCCAAAATGGAAAGATGGGGAAGACTTAAGGAGCCAGATACCTAATTGGAAGTTATGGGTGACAGACTGGAAATCAGGAGAAAGCAGCAGTGGGGCTGATCAGTGGCGCATCGAAACACTTTAGCTTGAAAAGCTGTTTTCCCTTTCAGTGGCACAGCAGAGAGAATTCGCTCACTACCACTCAGCCAGGCAAAGAAAATACAGTTATTTATTCTGTAATTGATCTAACTGCATATCAATTCTCTAATTGCTCTCACTTTTTTTCTGAAGCCCCCACTCCACTAAGTAGCAGGGGGTGACTGGAACATTCATTTGCCAATTAATGTAATGCAATGTAATGGTGGAAAAAGTCTGCTTCTAGAAGCTCCACCTTTTTTTTTTTTTTTTTTTTAGGGAAATATTTGGTATTTTGTATTTTCTCCTTTCTCTGCTCCTAAAGGATGTCATATTTCCATCTGTGGAGGAGTGTGCATGTGTGTGTGTGGGGGGGGGGAGGGTGTGAACTAGATGTCTCTGATTGCCAGGGGCCTTGCCAGAAGATGTCTGGTTGAATCCACTTAGAAGTAGCAAATCCTGCCTCACCTTTTGACCTTGATGCCTGTCCCTCTGTGACTTACTGTCTGCCATTGCCTGCTGTTATTGATGCTTGCATGGGTAGTAGGTTGTAGTCTCTTCTTTTGTTGCAGGTGATTCTTGGTCTAGCATCTCTTGGTTCTATCAACAAGACAAATGGCAACTCCTGTTACCCTGCCAATCCTGCAATGACCGTGGACAACCAGCAGTGTAATCTTAGCTCTCGAGACAGGCATCTTCCAAATGTGGTTCACAACTGATCCCATACTGACTTGGATCTAGGTTTCAGATAAATGTGGAGCTCCTTTGGGAGGTCAACAACTCACTCAAGGCTTTTCTCAGGAAATCAAGCTGTAAGTTTCTCATGTTATTCATTTTAACTCTTCATCTTTATAAACCCGACTGATTGAACAGAGGGATGAAGAGAGAATTCTTCTCTTTCCATTTCTTCACCTATCACACTCCAAGGAGGCAAAGACCATTACCACTTTCTATCAGTGTTGAGGAGAAAATTTCCTTATATTATATTCACTTGATTCCTGAGGTGACTTTCACCCTCCTCCTTGTTTTTCCAGAGGCCACAATCCCAGATGGATACACATGAGAAAATGATTTGTCAATAATGTAAAACATGTACATGGAAAGGCATGAAATATGGAAAACATTTTGGCCTCAGGGAGACAGGACATGAAAAAAGAGCAATGCTATTGGGCAAAATAGGTTAGTCCTCCTGAGCAGAGTTGAATTTAAGTCCTGTTATCAGTTGTCCTGATGAGATAATCCAACAGAATTTGGGTCATAGTTCAGAAAAAAAAAATATTGTGTTAAAAATATAGTTATAGCAATTCTTCAAGTAATTCTTCAGGTTGCCTGGTCACTTAATTAAAAGCAAAACAATCAGTTAATTAAAATCCGTCTCCTTGACTGGACTGTTTTTTGCGATAATTGGAATGGTTTTATGGTCTTTTTTTTTTTAATAATGTCAGACTAGTTGTTAAGTATTTTATAACACTGGAATACATTCTATGTTTAATCTTTAATTTTGACATTTGGAGTTCAGAGATTTAATTTCACATGGTTAAATAACAGTGACAGAGTGTCATAGAAATTGTTCTGTTTATTGAAAAACTGTGGCTTCACTTAGTTCTGCATTGATCTGTAGAAGTTACACATGTGTAATTACTCCTGATCATGGTTAAAGCTCACAATTTTCTGTCTAGTGGAATTGAAGATAGTGGTCTGATTGTGGCAAGGTTATTTCTGTCTCTGCGCTTTCCTTTTTCCCTTCATTTTTCTCTCCCTCCCACCCAGACCACTTTTCTGCACTTCAATATATTTTGCCTTCTCCTTCCAACCACTTCTCAAAATTCTTCTCAGCCTTCTCCAATCTCTAAGTGTTGGACTTCTATAGATTTCCAGGCTGGACCTTTTGTCCCTTTGCTTTTCTCCTTTATCCAAAAAGATCTCATCTTGTCCTCCAGATTGTCAATCATCATTAATACCACTGATAAGAAGCTGACTCATATTTTCACATTTTCAAATCTGATCTCCATAAATTCCAGACCCTTCAGCCAACTTGCCCTCTTTGCTCAGAATATAACAGACCTCAAATTTAAAATATGCAGCACAGTATTCTTGATAAACCTCTGCATGTTAAATAGTCTCTTCTGAGTTCTCCATTTCTCAGTAACCAAATGTATCTAATGATACTATTATTAGTTCTGCCTCAAATCTCTACTGAGTCTGATCAGTCTAAACCTTGTATACACCTGTCCTGGTGCAACTGCCTCCTACAAGGTCTCCTTACTTCCACTCATACAGTCTACAATTTGTGCTCCACACATACACATTGGATCATTTCAATATCCTGCGCAAAACTTTTCCATGCCTTCATGTCACTTTGAGTGAAACTCTGCATGCTTGTCCAACTGGAAGGCAAGGCATGATACATGCAGCTACCAACTAACATATACCTGTTTATTTTGTTACTACTCTCCTCCTTATGAGCTTGCACTTCTGCCTCTCCACTTTTGCACATGCTGTATTTTTCTGTCAGGAGTGTTGTTTTCCCATCCCTGTGCATGGTTTGATGTCTCTGATTCAGGGTCTGTGTGGAGAGCAGATGCTATTGCTTCTATGCATTTTCCATTTAACCCTGTGTAGTCAGACAACACTTTAGAGAAATTTCTGGGGCTCTGTGGATTTCCATATCCAACAGAAATAAATCAGCATGTGTATGCTGTTTGTGACATCATTGAACACTTTGAGCATTCATTCTTTCTTGATCAATTCCTCTTTACCTTTTATGATACCGTTTTTTATTTATTTTATTTATTATTTTATTTATCTTATTTACTAATCAGTCAGTCATCCTCCTACATATTAATTGTACAACAGTGAAAGAAACATCATTTCAATCATTAGGAAAATAAGCCAAAACTCACAAAGGAATACTATTTTCTACCAAACAAACAGGTCTATTAATTTTAGAAAATGGAAAATAAGTTGGATTGTGAGGAAAAACTGAAATTCATGTGTACTCTTGGTTGAAGTATAAAATGTCAACTTCTCAGAAAATGGCACGACAGTTTCTCAAACAATTAAGCATAAAATGTACATATTATTCAGCTATTCCATTTCTGGGCATATAACCAAACAAACTGAAGGCAGGGATTAGAGCAGATATGTGTACATCCATGTTATTCCCAATCACCAACGAAAGTGAAAACATACCAAGTATACAGAGATGGATTAATGGTTAAACAGAATGTAGATATTTCAGTGGGATATTATTCAATCATAGAAAGAACAGAAATTTGACATGTACTAAATCAAGGATGAATCTCAAAAGACTTATTCTAAGTGAAATAAACCACTCATTCACAAAAGAAGAAATACTGCTGTGTTTCACGTATCTGTGATTCCTAACATAGTCAAAAAGTGAGAAAGTGGAATGGTAGTTTCCCAGCTGATGGGGAGCCTGGAATGGGAGATATTTTTCAAAGTGTTCATTTTAAAAGATAATACAGTTCTGGAAATGGGTGGTGGTTATGTTGCATAACAGTGTGAATGTCCTTAATTAATGCCTGTGCACTATACAGTTTAAAATGGTTAAAATGTTAAAATATTAATGTTTTATATATATATATATGTATATATATGTTATTTATATATATAAATATATTTTTATATACCTTATTTATATATATAAATCTATGTTAATTTATATTAATGTTATATATATATGTTTAAAACTTAAAAATTAAAATTGTTTTCTACTTCTGAAATTTATATTCTACTGGAGGAAAGGTAATGGATGAATGCAAGAATGTATAGCACAAAGATCTCCAGAGAAGAGATCTTTGCTGACTCTCCTGTCTGAACAGTTGTCTTACTTTCTCTATCTCTTGTCTATACCCTTAGGAACACTTGACATTACACAGTATATACTAGAATATAAGATATCTGAGGTCAGGAGGTCAAGGACATTTTTATTCTATTGATTTTTTTAAAGTCTATTGGTACATAATAAGTATACATAATGGTGAGATTCATTATGACATATTCATGCATGAGCATAATTTAATTAGTTTCACTCCCCAGAACCTCTCCTTTCCCTTTCCTTCTTCCTTCTTTAACCCACTTTATTTATTCTACTTGTTTTCTCTTTTATTATAATGAGGTCTTTTTAAACATAATTTCATTAGTCTTTTTGGTTAAATAAAACTCCATTGTGTGTGTGTGTGTGTGTGTGTGTGTGTGTGTGTGACATTTACTTTATCCAGTCATCCTCTGAAAGACAGAGGATGGTTCCATAACTTGGCTATTGTGAATTGTGCTACCATAAACAGGGATACGTGTTTATCACTATAATATGCTGATCTTAATATGTTGGGGTAGATACAGAGGAGTATTATATCAGAATCATACGGTGCTTTCATCTCTAGTCTTCTGGAGAAACTCTATACTGATTTACACAATGGTTGTACTAATTTACACTCCCACTACGGTACATGAGTTACTCTTTTCCCTGCATCCATGGCAGCCAGTATTCTTATTTGTATTCTTAATGACTGTCATTCAAACTGGAGCAAGAACAAATCTCAGTATAGTTTTGATTTGAATTTCTCTGCTTGCTTAGGATATTGAACATTTTTTTTTTCATAAATTGTTGACCATTTGTAATTTTTCTTTTGAGAAATGTCTGTTTTGTTCATTTGCTCATTTATACATTGGATTATTTGATTTTTTGGAGCTAAGTTTTTTAATATTCTTTCTGTGTTCTGATACCTGACATGGAGCTGGCAAAGATTTTCCCCTATATGATGTATCCTCGTTCTTTTGTTTCCTCTTCAGTGCAGAAGATTTTTATTTTGATACCACCCATCCATTAGTTCTTGTTATTATTATCTGATCTTTAGAAGTCCTATTGAAGAAGTCATTTCCTACCCTTATATGTTGGAATGTTTCCCTGTATTTTCTTTTAGCAATTGCAGAGTGTCTCATCTGATTTCTTTATTTATGACTTGACTTTTATGGAGGATGAGAGGTAGGGATCTAGTTTCTTTCTTCTACATATGAAAACACAGTTTTCGCAGCACCATTTATGAAAGTCTGTCTTTTTTTCAATCCATGTTCTGGGTGCTTTTGTCAAAAATCAGATGACAATAGCTGTGTGTGTTTTTCTCTGTGTCTTCCAGTCTATCTCATTGGTCGAAATGTCTGTTTGTATGCCAGTGCTTTGCTGTTTGTGTTTCAATAGCTCTTCTATAATTGGAAATCAGGCATCGCCATGCCTCTAATGTTGCTCCTTTTGCTTGGCATTAGCTATTCTGGATCCCTTATTCTTCCATATGAATTTCTGGACTGTTTTTTTTTCTAGTTCTGTGAAGACTGTCATTGGAGTATTAATGGGGTTTGAACTGAATCTGTGGATCATTTTTAGTAATATAGCCATTTTAAAAATATTAATTCTGCCTATCCATGAACATCAGAGGTCTTTCTGTCTTATAGTGTCTTTTTTGATTTTTTTCTCCTAGTGTTCTGTAGTTTTAAAAATTGCTTTTCTCTTATTTTCTAAGACTTGGAGAAGCATCATCAGGTTGTTTATTTGGGGACTTTCTGATTGTTTTAAAACTGTAGCCATTTATAACTATAAACTTTCCTCTTAGAACAACCTTTATAGTGTTCCAGAGATTCTGATGTTTTAGCTCTATTCTTGTTTGATTTCAAGAATTTTTAAATTTATCCCTGATTTCTTCATCATTTAAAAATTCATGTTGAATCATCATGAGTTTATATAGTTTCTGTAGTTTTGTTGCTCTTGATTTCTAATTTCATTTCTTTATGATCTCATGTAATGCAAAGAATTATACCAACTATTTTGCATTTGCTAAGACTTGTTTTATGTTTTAAAATATGTTCTATTTTTAAGAAAGTTCCTTGAGTATCTGAGAAGAAAGCATATTCAGTTGTTGGATGAAATATTCTGTAGAGGTCTGTTAAGTTCATTTGATTTATAATATGTTTTTAGGTTTGACATACCTTTGTTGATTTTATGTCTGAATGACCTATCTATTGGTGAGAAAGGTACATTAAAATCACCCATTATGATTGTACTGGGAACAATCTGAGCCTCTATAATCCAATAGTGCTTGGTTTTTGTAATTACATGCATCAATGTTTGGGGAATAAATATTTACTCTAGGTATATCTTCCTGTTGGATTTTTCTCTTTACTAATATTTAATGACCTATTTTGTCTTTTATGATTGATTTTGACTTGAAGTTTGCTTTGTCTGATATGGGAGTAGCTACTTCTGCTTGCTTTCAGATTGCATTTCCACTGAATATTATTTTCCATTCTTTCGTTTTCAATCTGTGGAGGTTATTGAGTGTGAGGTGTGTTATCTTGCAGTTAAAATATAGTTGGTCATGTTTTTTAATCCAGTCTGCCAACCTGTCTTTTAGTTGGGAAATTGGTACCATTTATATTTAAGTGTTACCATAGAGAGGTGTTTATCCTTACATTTTGATTTATTAATAACATTTAACTTGATCCTAACTTTCAATTTCATAACTAATCTTATAATGAGATTTATTATTTCTGAACTTTGTTGCTTATTTCTATGTTCTTCCATGTGTAATATTTCTTTAAGTATCTTTTGCAATGAAGGCTTAGTAGTCATGAATCATTTTAGTTTATTCTTATCTTGAAATCCCCCCACCCTTTTTGCATTTCCCCTCAGTGTGACCTGAAATCTCTCTTATAGATTTTAATTTCCTTTCTTTGATTTTTTTTTTCATTTTAACTATGTGTCTGTCTTAGAGAAGTTCTTTTCAGTCTTATCCATTTGGGGTTCTAATGCCTTCAATATCTAGATGTCCATCTTGTTCCCAAGGTTTGGGAAATTTTCTGCTATTATTTTACTGACAAGGTTATTAATGTTATTAGCTTGTACCTTTGCTCTTTCCTCAATGCCTAAGAGCCTTACAGTTAGTCTCTTAATGTTGTCACTGAATTTTTGTATATTTGATTCTATTTTTATTATTTTTAAACACTTTCTGAATATTCAAGGCTGTCCACATTATCATCAAGCTCTGGGATTCTGTCTTCAATATGATCTAATCTATTGGAGAGCTTTTCAAATGAATATTTTATTTGGCTTATTCTTACTGTATTTTTAATATTTCTGTTTGGATCTTTTACAACATCTCTGTCTCTTTATCAAATTTTTTCATTCATATCCTGTACTGAATTTCTTAATTCCTTAAGTTAGTTTTTTGTGTTCTTTTAGCATTCATTGATTCTTTTCATAATCATCATTTTGAACTCTTTTTCCAGTATATGATATGCATTGATATCCTTGGAGTCAGTTGTTGGTAAAATTATGAACATTAGGAGCTATGATGTTACCTTGTTTTAAAACATTACTTGTATTCCTATGTTGAGCTTTCTGCATCTGTTTGAGAGGATTTGGTAGTATGTGGACAAGGTGCACTGTCTCTTAGGTGGGTTGGTGTTGTCACACCAGATCCCAGCACCTCACACAAAAGGGGGAATAAACACCAGCAACAACAGCAATGAACAATATACAGAATGAAAGCAAGCACCAAGTGCCAATTATGACACCTACAATGCTAATGGTCACAAAAAAAATGGCAGTATTGGGGGCAGAAATATATAAATTAAGTTGTTTTTTTCATTTGGATAAAACAAAATGGAAAGGAATACAAGGGAATGATTAGAGTATTCAAAAGGTAAGAAGAGCAGAAGAGAGGTAGAAAGTGAGGACCAGAATGAAGGAGAAATAAGAATCATAATGATGATGATGATAAGACTCTTAATAATAAAATGAAACAAAAATAAAAAGAGAAACGGGAAGAACAAGAGAATTTGAGAATTAGAGGAAGATGGAGAGAAAAAGGTAACAGATACCAAAAGCACCCTCATAAACCTCAAGAAAACTAAAACAAGATAAATAATAAAGGCATCAGCAAATACAAGAACAACAACAAAAAACATGCTTATCTGGAAAATGAAAGAATTGTCTCCACTGAAGGGGTCAAAACTGTGGACAAGGATGGATGTTCACTACCTGTGCCAGGCTGCCTGTCTTCCTTCTTGGGTTTATACATGCCTTAGAAAGATCCAGGGCTGGGATTGTTAAACCCTTCCTTCTTCGGTGTTGCCTTCTGGGCTGCCAGGTGAAGCTGATTGAAATGGCTCATAGCTTCCCTGTCTACCGGTACCAGGCAGGATGGAATGGGAAATGACATCTACTGGAGTTTTGTTTTGATGGCCTACATTGATACCCTTTCAGGGAAGCACTGATACAAAATTCTAAACGGGAAGTTCTGGTGACGGATTGGAATTTTGTTGGTGAGGTCTATTCTGGAGGCATTAGAGTAACACACCCCTGTGGCTGAGAAGACGCCAATCTCTGCTGGAGCCTCTTGAGAATTCTACTCATAGGGTGGGGTCACATACCACCCTGAGTAGACTGGACATAGTAGGAATAAGCAACTCCCATGCCCATGAACATGGCCTTCCTCAGCTCAGTCCCTGAATGTAATCATGCCTGAACCTTCAATTCCCTGACCCTTTTCTGCTGGTCGTGTGACCCGCCAGCCAAAGGGAAAGAGAATTGCACTCCTCTTTGCATCTCTGACCCGAGTACCATCTTATCTTTGCCTATTGCAATTGTGTTCCATCAGGTACACAGTAGGCTGCACAGTGGGCATTGGCTAGGGCAGTGTGGTGGTATCTGTTATAGTCCCCTTGGTTCCCACAGCAGCCACTGCACCAGGATGACTCATAAGACCACTCCTTACCTCAGACCTCAGCTCTCTCCTTACTATTTGATAAACACACCGCACTTTTCAGACACCAGCTTGCTGTTCAGTCTTTGATTCACCCAAGTTTGGACTGTACTGCTTTCCATCTTTTAAATTTATTTTCATTGGTACATTATAATTATATATAATGGTGGGATTTATTTGTGTGTGCACATAATATAATTTGATCCATCTCATTCCTCAGTACTTTCCCTTTCCTTCTACTCTTTCCTCCCCTGATCTACAGAGGGATCTCCCACTTATTTTTATTACTAGTTCATGGAGGAAAAAAAAAAACAGAATTCATCATGGTATAGTTGTACATAGAGCATTATTTGGTAGATTTATGGTCCCCATTCATCCTTCTTAATCCCCTTCATCTACTCTACTGGTTTCACTTCCATTTTCATGAGATTCTCCCCTTTCTCTCTCTCTCTCTCTCTTGAGCTTTTACATATGACAGAAAACATATGACCCCTGAATCTCTGAGTCTGGCTTATTTCACTTAGCATGATGTTCTCCAGTTCCATCTATTTACCAGCAAATGACATAATTTGACTCTTCTTTATGACTGAGTAGAGCACCACTGTGCATACGTAACACATTTTCTTCATCCACTCATCTGTTGACAGGCACCCAGGATAGTTCCATAACTTAGATATTGCGAATTGTGCTGCTATAAAAGACATTGGTATGCCTCTATCAGTGTAGTATGCTGTTTTAGTTCTTCTAGATAAATACCAAGGAGTGGGACAGCTGGGTCACATGGTGGTGCCATTTCTGGTTAGACTGCCTTTCTATTTTCCAGGCGTTTCTCTCTCTCTTTTGTGTTACCCTCTCCTATTCAGTGACCAGCTATGGCTACCACAGACTTGCACCTTTTCCTCTGTCCATAATTTCTTGGTCTGTTTCAGAGACTCTGCCTGCATAATATTGAATTTCAGTGAATTTCCTCAGTCACTCACGTAATGGAGGAGCATCATCCCAGCTGCTTTAATTCTGCACCACAGTGGAACTGGGCATGCGCATTATCCTCTGAAGTGCCATCTTTGTCTGATTCTGGTTTTCAAAACACTACTTAGCATGTGGTCATAGTGATTCAATAAATATCGTTTACCTCATTGCATTAGTAAGCCAAGAAAAATATCATTATTGGATACCCTATATACTGGTGTAATTTCAAATAATTTTTTTTTTTGGCTACTTTGATGTTGACAATCCAAGTGCTCACAAGGTTTTTTTTTAGAGAGTGTGTACAACATGCACATGACCCAGAGAAGCTGGGTGCAACTTACACATTACATTGCAATTGGAAAGAGAATAAAGAAGTATGATTTCACTTGCTATTTGTCCCTGGGGAGAGGTTTACAGTGCAAAAGGTAGAGATGAAAGCTATTACCTATTTTTTTTTTCTTGATTTGAATAAAAGACTCAGTGAGGCTGAAGAGCTTTCATATGCCTGTGGTTGTGGAAGGGAGAAGTCACAGCAAGTTCACATTCTATAATTGTTTCTTCTAGAAGTTCTAGAATAACCACACTATCCCTGATGGTGTCATCCTACTAGTAGTTCCTCAAGTAAGTTCTGATCAGTGGCAAGATGTCAAACTGATTCTCCAGCCTGCAGGGTTAAGAGCAACACCAGAGTGAATCATAAAAGTTTATAAAGTACTAGAAAAGCACCACTGTGTAAATTAAACAAGATGGAAAAAAACTAGAAAACGAATGCATTTTTTGTTGTTTTTGCGGTCAAATCCACCGGACGCTCAATGAGCTGCCATATGTAAATATTCCCCTTAAATCCATAATCAAATCCTGGTTTTGGCATGCAGCACACACATAGAAAGAAGGAAGCATGTTGAGGGTTAAACATTTTAAAATGTTGTGTGAAATTGCATTTTCATTGATTATTCATAGAAAGGTAGACACGAGTGCTTCATGATGGCGTGCTTTCCTCTTATGTTCTATTATATGGAAATAGGAAATAGAACCTATTATCTTTGTACTGCTGAGAGCAACAAAATCAGTAATAGCAGCTGCATGGAGTCATTGGCAGGGCGATGAGAATGGCTTTGTCTCTCTTCCTGCAGTAAACATTCCACAGTGAGCATGGGCCCTCCATACCAAGTGTGAGGAGTTCCCCGCCTCGTACTCTGATGTCCCTGCCAAGGAAAGAATGCCCCTGTTTGTGTGTACCTTCAGCTGTGAGATCTGTGGCTAGAACCTCAAAGACGAGACCTATGTTTTAAAAGTGGTGTTTTCTGCCTCCTGATTATAGTAAATGGAGTCCTACTGAACACTGGAGTGTCCACGGTGCTTCGTGATTCTGACTTCAGTGCTTTGGGGTAAAGAGCTCAATGTGAGATCACTGCATCAGATGATAGTTTTACTTTTATTATTTTGGGGAGCCTCTGTGATAGACTGAATATTTGTGTTACCTCTCAAAAACATTTGTTCAGAACTCCATTTCCCAGTGTGATGATATTTGCAAGTGGGGCCTCAGGAAAGTGAATTGAAGAGCTCCTGGGTGGGATTAGTGTCCTTCTAAGAGACCCTGAAGAGCTCCCTTCGTGCTTCCACCATGTGAGGACATGAAAAGACAGCTGATGGTGTTCCAAGAAGGGAGCCCCCTCCAGACACAGAATCCACCAACATCTCCCTCTTGGACTTCCCAGCCTCTGGAATTAGGAGGAATACAATTATGTTGCTTAGAAGTGACCTGGTTTAGGATGCTTGTTTAATTGGGCTAAACAGACCAATATAAACCCCATACTGTTTTCCACAGTGCTGCACCTTGTCCATTCCCACCTAGAGTGTGCAAAGGTATCAATTACTCCACAAACTCACACTTGCTGTTTTTTTTTCCCCATCCTTTCTCCTCTTCCTCTGTCTGGTGATAAAATTCATCCTGACAGGTGTGATGCAATATCTCATTGTGGTTTTGATTTGCATCACCGTGGTGATGACTTGTGATGGTAATCATACAAGGAATACTATTCAGCAATTGACTTTGTGTTTGTCTGAAGGGAGATTATTCTGGGTTGCCTGGCCTCATCAGATGAGTCCTTCCCTGAATTGAGACTGGATCTTTATCTGGTTTTGAAGAAGCAAGCGATTATGAAATCTAAGACTGCCAGGAAATGAGTCCTGCCAACAAAACAAGGAAGCTTGGAAACAGATTCTTACCTCCCTAATCAAACCTACAAATGAGAACACAGCCCAGCCAACACCTTGACCTCAGCCTCAAGAAACCCCTATATATATATATAAATCTGAACTACAGGAATATTGAGTTAATGTGTTTTTTAAACTGCCAAGTTTGTGGCAATTTGTTACACATCATTAAAATCTATTACAAAAGCTTGAACAAAGACAAGGACTTTGGACAGTAGATGTGTTCTCTATTATGTGGGCAAAAGCAGCCTGGGAAGAATACGGATACATTTTTTATTTCCTGGGATCCAAAATCTAGATGATGTTTTAGATTGTCCCCCAAATGATATCATTTATGTCAAGCTCACACTAATATTCTGAGTCCCTGAACCTAATCTGTTATTGTTGTTTTGTATGCCTACTAGGCTGCAATTACATTTGCTTATCAACTACAAACTATACCTCTATCTGGATACAAATTGAAAGAAAATGCGAGATTTGGAGAGTTTCAAATTCACAGATGCTTACTGTTTAATAAACCAACATCTGGGTGGATGGCTGATTCATTTCTTATTATTTGCATGCTTTGGGAACAAGCGTACATTCCACCTGAAGCTATAGATAATGATAACAATATGTAATATGATAATGTGGTTTTGGAAATTTATAAGCTTGTCCTTATGTGTATTTGAAAGAACGTTTCTATTTCTATATATCAGAGTTTAATAAATATGCCATGAGTGCTATAAACCTTAGTCTTTCAGACAATTACAATTACATTTGTATTTTGTGTCCTGTAAATAAAGTTTCTTATTTCTTTTCTTCTCTGTTATTGCACCTGAGTTTCATTTTTATATACTTCTTTTAGTTTGGTGTGATCTATAATAGAACAACATTACCTATTTAAAAGAGAAATAGCTAGAAGTTCAATTTGGCAGAAGAGGGAAACTCTTGACGATCTAGTTTGGGAAAGTCTGATTAGACAGGAGAGACTGTAGCATCTAGACATCACTATTCAAAAATACAATTATGTGTTTATGTATGCACTAATTAATTTAGGAAATAACTTTGAGGCTATCTTTTAATGTCACATTACTGGTCAAAAAATAATTCACCTATGGTTGCATAAAATTTGTCTTTTCAAATTATTTTCCAATGAAGTGGTTGAGAAAATGCTAGTTTGTAAATAAAAATAAGGTAAGGGAACATGATAAAAGCTCCCTCATAGAGAGGCAGAGATATGATAATTCAGAAAAAAGGAAGATGGAAAGAAAGGATCTGTTTGGAGGTAGGCATAAGAGTTTGTGATCATTTTTTCTATCAATCTATTATAAATATTTAATATCTAAGTCTGAATAAATAAATAAATAAAGGAAATAAATAAATAAAGGAAGATATTTAAAATATCCCTTCTTGATCCAAGAGTTGTTTGTTTGAATGAACACATAAATCAAAGTTCTAGGTATCATAAAGGGCGTAAGATGTTCAATTAATTTTTCACATTCAGAGAGCAAGAATTTGATCTATAACTGATTTTGTAATAATCTGGTGCAGTAGATGTATTGGGAAACTGTGCCCCTAAGTCAACATTGTTATTTCATCATCACTTTACACTGAGGCTATTATGTTATTATATATTTCTCAAAAGTGAAAAGCACACTAGGAAAACCAGAGTGTTCATCCTAGGAACCATAGGTAACTTCAAAATGACTGCTGAGAATGTGTGCCTTCTTTAAGTTATTCTCTAATTCTCCATTGGCAAGAAAACCCCATAATGTAATACTCACTTCTTAAGAGTGTTGCAGTTTTATTTAATTTTGAGTTATTAACCTAAATATAAAATATGCTATCTGAAATTTCTTTTTTATTTACTCTTTCTCCGGAACTATCTTCTGCCTTTTTAAACTACTGGTCCTAGTACTATAAATACTCAACACAGTGTTTCCTAAAATGTTTTGGAATTTATTAAATAGTCTGCAATTCTAAAAGTATTATTATTGCATTGAGCACAGGGGATTGTGTGTGTTTATATGTATATATATATATTTTTTAACCTGAAAATTCTTGACTATCCAAAATGACTTTTGATTTGTATGTATATACTGTGATCTGGTGTAATTGTAAGTGATCAGATGCATTGTTAGAAAATTACATTTTCTTTTGACTGCCATCTAGACAACCAATCGGAACATATCCTGCGATTTTGGACAATTGCATGTAAGAATCTTATGGTAGGAGGTGAGTGGGGCATGAGATGGGTGGAATAAGAATATGTTGCTTTTAATGATGCTTTTAGTTGTTTTATGATGAAATATTTTACTTTGGGGACATTTTTCATTAATAAATACGACCGTCTCACTGTTCAGAATAACACTGTTTATCATAGCAAATGCTTGAATTTTTAAATGATTCTATGTATGCTATTTCAAGGAGAAATGATCTCCTTTAGGAGGAGAAAAACATTTTTGCTTTTGTTTCTGCTGAAGGTCACCTTGGGCGATTGAAAAGGAAAGCATTTCTATGCATCCAGATTCATTTATTTTTTGGCTTGAATTTTTGCAGTAGAGAAAAAACACCAATTCCCCACTGTTTCCTGTTCTTAGCAGGTCCAGCTGCCTGCGGGTGGTCTGCACAGTTGTGAGAGCAAAGACTCTACATACAGGAAGAAGCAGCCCATGGTCTTCCAACCTCAGGTTCCTACACTGGAAGTGCACAAATTAGCAAAAACTCCAGGGAGGAACTCCGGTTCGAAAAACTTTTCCTTTTAATTATTAGTCATTATGCCTCTATCTTAGAATAATTTTCTCTTATTGAAGTACACTTAAATTTACATAATATTTCTCATTTCCTTTTTTAGTGTTATAAGTCAAAGTGCACTGATTGATTTCTAAATTAAAGGATAGTTTGATATCATGCAGTTTATTTAACATGGCAATGAGAAAATGGATGAAAATTTCTGTGCAATTCATAGCCTATGATGTATAAATTTTTCAATTATTATCCCCAAAAGGCAAGTTTTAAAATTTTGTATCTAACAGATTGTTGGAAATACTTGTTGCAAAAAATAAATTTATATATTTTATGTTCTGTCCTATTTTCAAGTGAAATTTCTATGTCCAATGATTTTATTTAATAATCGTTTAAGCTATTTTGCTCCAGGAATTGTGCTACAACCTGGGCATTTGGAGATAAATATAATGCACCTGGTGTACAATAAAGGCGGAAAAGACGGTGTACTCTGAGAGGAGCTAGATGAAGGAAGTGCAATGACCTTTAAGGCACATTGTTTTAATCTACTTTTTGCACTGACATGGAAATGAGGAAGAAGGATGGTTCACTTACCGGCACTTAATCATATCCAGTCCACGTGTGTAGGGTGGTTGCCCTTTGGTGTGTGGCTGACTATGCATGAGCTATTCTTAGAGATTAGATATGTGGTGAGCCACAGCGCCACATGGAACAGTGTCAACCTAGCCCAGCTTGAACTTCCTCACAGTGTGACCTGGGGCACCTGATGAGCATCCCAGAGCTCCATGGCTCCATTGGCAACACCAGGAGTATTATCACATGCTGAGGGTTAAAGAGCTGATTCTCATAAATAACATAGAGAAAGGGTGATAACGAATAAGGACTGTTGATTCCAAACCACAAATTCCATGCAAACATAACAAGGGGAAAATTCCTGAATTATAAAGAAATTTAGAGTATTTTTATAAAGCAAGACAAGATGAGCAAGATAACTTATTTTAAATAGAAAACTGGATAAAGAAAAGAATTGAGTCTTTATTGATACCACACTTTGGGAAACTAGAAGGATTTAAGTAATGGGAAAGATTAATCAACTCTTTAAGTAAACTTTATCATAAACTTTAAACTTGTAAAAGCATTGTCTACAACTGAAATATTTAAATCCTACAGGAATCCTGTGAAGTTTAGGTGATTAGTCCTCTTTACAGATCAGTATACTAAGGTCCATGTAGCTTAAGTGAATTATTCAGTTATATGGTTAGTAATATACAGAGTTTACATTTGGATCTACAACTTTGTCTCTGAAACCCAGCAATTAACCACATCTTGCCTCCCATGGGGAGACTAGGCATTGTCTGTGTTTTCACAGTATACATATGGTAAAGTAAAAAAAAAGAAAAGAAAGAAAGAAAAATAAAAGGCAAGATCTCTGATTAGGGAAGTGGCTGGATCAAGGTGTGTGGTAGAAGAAGCCGAGGTTGGGGACCATGAGAGGTTGTGTTTGATAAGACATGGATAGGCCTATGTAATTGAGGATGCATTCACAACCATGTAATAAGAAATTCAACTGAAAGTGATTCAGTAAATGCTTTTTTTCCCATATAACAAGATACTTAGGGTTGAATATCATAAATCACTAAATGACATTTTCAATGATTCCTTATTTTGTTTCTATTATCTGTCTTCTCCATTTGTGGTGGTTTGAATTTTACCCCTGTGCTTGTCATTTTGCAGTCATGTCTCAGTACAAAGCAGCAAAGAAGAAACAGCTTAAGGAAAAAGACTAAGACGGTGTCTCCTTTCATGAGGGGACCCATGTTTCTCACCATGGCCATACCCCATCACCAGCCAAGTGGACTCATGCTTAGTTTTCACTGGCCTGACCTAGCTCCCATAGTCATCTCAGGCTGGAAGAGGGTTAGACAGCCCTTAGTACAATAATGCATTTTGTGAATTTGTAACACTGCTTTATCAAATAATTCCTCCCAAATTTTTATGGCTTCAAGAAAAAGGGATAAGAGAGTGAGATGCAAACATGAGATGCTTCACTTTAGATGTGATATGCTCCCTTTCCTTAGGCTGTGTACCTTGGCTTTCATAGAATAGTCTCTTTCCACCTTTTC
This sequence comes from Ictidomys tridecemlineatus, assembly GCF_052094955.1. Taxonomy (NCBI): domain Eukaryota; kingdom Metazoa; phylum Chordata; class Mammalia; order Rodentia; family Sciuridae; genus Ictidomys; species Ictidomys tridecemlineatus. The sequence continues at coordinate 107,022,981 of NC_135481.1, forward strand.
CCTTAATACCCAAATTCCCATCCTTAATACATAGCTAGTGAGTGTCCATTCTTCAGTGCTTCCTGAAAGCATCTTCCTATGCACCAGTGGGCGATAGAAAGCTCTCTGAAGCTTAATATCTCCCTATACAAGTCTTATCATTATGTATTACTTTATTTTTCATTGCTCCTAGGGAATTTTGCTATCCTTGTGACCAAAGGCTGTGCCTCTTTCTTTGAATCTTTGCATCCATAAAGTCTGGGGTGGGGCTGAGTGATCTACAGCATTGTGTCCTATAGTAATGCACTATCCTGGAACAGGAAAGGAACAGATCGGCACTGTCCTTTCATCAATTTCTGGGGTTTGAAAAGTCTCATTGATACATGTAAGCTACAGAGGAAGACATTTCCTCCAGGGATCTTGAATAAAAGGGCAATATTTATTTTTTTATAATTTATTTTTAAAATTAATTTAATTTGTTTATATTTATATATAAATATATATCTTTATTTTAATTTATTTTTATAATTTATTTTGTGAAATTCTCTACTATTTCTGCCTTGGAGCTATCATCTCTGTAGACTTTTTATAGGTATCAGGCCCTTCTTTCAGGTTGACACCATCTAAGATCATTTGAAAATGTGTTCTTGTGATACAAAGCATATCTGGAACTGGTCAGAGATGCATTGCATGAGAGCGGAGGACAAATGACCTCTGGTTTCCTATCACACTGTTTTTTGACATTACTTTGACAATACAGTAGGAGAAAACATGACAAAAATAGGTTCCAGTGTTCCCTACAAGTCTAGTATTAGTCCAAAGAATAAAATGAATAAAACTGTTCCAGTGTACCTTCCAGATATAGCAAGATGTCATGAAAAGGATAGAGGCTCTGACACCAAACAGCCCAGAGCCTGGATTTTCACTCTGCCAATGATTAACTCTTATTTTGATCAATGCTCTTTTCTTTTATGTGATGTGATTTCCTCATCAATTAAATGGGATGTTGATATCAGTGTTCCAAGAGTCTCTGTGATAAATTTGGCATAGCATGTGTTTAATGTGAGCCCTTGTGTCCTAACACTTCCCTGTGACTTGCAAACCCTCTGGGTGTAGAGAGCATCTCTACTCATCCTCTAGAATCTGAACATTCCTTCTTGTCTTGCTTTTTATACATACCCTGGGCCTTTCCATTTCTTAACTTCCCATGTCTCCTATCAGTTCTCTTCTAACAAAATCCTACTGCCCCTAATTAATCTCTGTGATTTTATTTAATAACAGGTCTATTAATACTTGCCAAAAATATTACTAAGATCTGTTTCATTTAATTTTTGTAGTGGCTCTTAAAGAAAATATAGATTAAAAAGCTACACTCAAAAATTCTGCAACTTGATTTATTTAATGGCTGTCTCCTAAGTTCCTAACATGTACACACGATGATAGGACAGACATAGATTCTACTTTATCATGAAAATCAGGAGATACACTCTAATTTATCAAAACTTTAATATATGATTATATATTATCACTTGATTATATGTCCTTATTGCTCAAATTTTCATTTATTAAATAATCTGGATGAATCATAATGGAATGTTGGCAGTAAAAATGTGTTCTGAAACCTTTGTATTCCAAATAGTGATCTTGTCAGAAACTTGATTTTAATATGCCATCTGATGCACACATTTTACCGATAACGAGACAGATGCAAAGAGCATAAACTCAGGAAAGGGTTGAGGCAGGAATCGAATCAGTGTCTCACCTTCTCATGAGATTTCTTCCCATTTTAAAACATTGTCACTCTCAATACAGACTGTGTATTTTGTCTTAGTCCAGATGTGTTAGGTTATGTTGTGTAACAAGGGCAAACTTAGAGTAACTTAATTCCAGTTATTCACTTATTTATTTAGCAGTTGCAGTCTAGCTTGGAGTCCAGCTCTGCTCATTGAAGGGCTTAGAATGACTTAAAGCTCCCAGTTAGCATGTGTCTCCAGGTTCACCCCATCTTGGGGCAGGGAACAGAGGCACACAGGCCCTGGCTCTTACAGTTTCTGCACATAAGTACCACCTTGTGACTTCCACTCACATTTTCTTGTCCAAAATGTCACATGGCCCCACCTAAAAAGAAGGAGTGCAAAGTTCAACCCAACCATGTGCCCAAAACAAGTAGAGCATAGAACAGTCATAAAATGCCCTGAAGCACTTTAAAAAATGTTCACATCATGAAATAATTTAAGAGAGACGGTATGAGCACTTATCAATCTGAGGATTCTTACCAAATCCAGCAAAATGCTAGTGAACTATTTGTTTATTTTTTCCTATGGGTAAAGGAATTCAAGATTGTATTTATCTGTAGTTATGTATTTTCTCTAATGTTTCAGATTGACAGATTTATTGTCATTTAAAGTCTGTATAAAATTGAAAGGTTTTAATAAAACATAGTCAAAAGGCAAAAGTTTAACAGTTAAAATGCACTCCAGGTCTCCAGTTCCATTATTCTCTGAAATTTACATTGAGAACAAGTCTAAGGGAGGTGAGACTTGAACTAGACTGGAATGGTCTAATGCAACATAGTTTGTAGTAAATCTCTTGTAGAAAATCTCTTTCCTTGTGGGTTTGAGAATCAGAAAATGTGCATTCAGATCACAACTTGACCATTTTCACCTTTATGATTTCAGCAGCCTCCTGAAGCTTCCTGAAATCCACGGGGGATTCTGAATAATGACAGTCAGTCCTCACATGTGATATGGCAAAAGTGACATTCAGGGTGACTGGCCAAGAATGATAGCCATTCTGAGATCTGTGCAGTTTGCAGCTACTGGATTGCCTGTGTTCCAAGGCTCAGAACCAACTTGAACATGAGCATTGACCTGAGTGAGGATCCTTGGAACTCAGAGTGTCAGGTTCAGAAAATGATTTATAGAAAATAACTTTGGCTTGAGGAATGCACAACCAGCTCTGGAGGTGGCTCTGACATTGACATTCCCAGCATCTATTTCAGTACCTTCCTTAATCCCCCGCTTCTCCTCACCTTAACCTCTGCTACTTTGGAAAGTACTGATGGTCATCAGTCATCAGTTAGAGCCACCATCAGCTCCCCACCACTTTCCACTTCAGATCTTGGGAATAAGTTTAACCTGTGCTATGGACTGAGTCTGTCTCCTCTCCAAATTGATATGCTAGAACCCGAATGTGCTGGTATTTGGAAATAAAACCTTAGGTCATGAGGGTGGAGGCTACTTGATGAAATTACTGCTCTTGCAAGAAGAGAGACAAGAAGAGAGACAAGATCCCCCACCCCCCTCTTTCTTTCTCTCTCAGGAAAGAAGGCAGCCATACACTAACCAGAGTATGGGCTTAGCCAGATACTTCTTCTGCTGGAGACTTGTTCTTGGACTTCTTAGGTTCCAGAACTGTAAGAAATAAATGCTTGTTGTTTAAACCACCTAGCCTATGGTATTTGTTATTATTTCTTGAGCTTATTAAAATAATTTTAGTAGGAAGACTTACTCATTTTTTAATAGGAAATTCTTTATCTCCAGTGTGATTTCCTATTATTTTCTCATTAAAGTGGTAGCAATGACAATAGTAGTTGTTGTTATATCAGTTCTAAAGAACAGTTAAAGATTGAGAAGGGAGGAAGGAGTAAGGTAAGTGGCTCAAGATCCAAGCAATATAGGTGCTTTCTAGGATGGTATACTTTAGAAGGCCCTGTACTCTGATCCTACTTATATGTATCATGTAGGTCTAGTAGTACATAGGCAAGGGCCTTTTTTGGGGGGGAAGGGGTGTCAAATTAGATTGCTTGCAGTCCTGAAATTCCCTGAACTAGTGTACTTAGTGACCAATGATTATATTTGTAACTTCTGATTCCTTGTAATTGCATTCCTATTTCTCAGGTTAAAGAACCTGAGACATCTGTGAAGAACTTGATAGGGTCAGATCAGGTAGTTCTCCAGTTTTATTATGCTCTGATAGGATGCAAACACACAGAGGCACAAGTAAATACAAGAGAGTGGTGCTGAATGTCAAGACAATTATAATTATTATCGGGAAATCAAAGCTAGTGTTATATCTTAAATTAAAAAAAAAAACACTGTCCAATTCCATGAGCCTTTTGATGTGGTCACTGAGGCAGCTCCTGTGTTTCCCTCCTCCCCAGTGTGTCCCTACAATTAACCCCAATTCCCTGAGGCTCCATTCTGTTTCTTGCAAATTCTGCTTTTTGAAACCTAGAAGGGCTGGATCACACAGCTGTCTAGGGAAATAATTATCCCCACACCGCTGTGGCTTTTCTCATGCCTACCGAGACCCACAACTAAGATGTTATAAAAGATCCTTGTGTTTGGGTTTGAAGTTTGCAAAATCAAAGCACTTTAACAAACTACAAATCTGCCCCCTGTTCCCTTCAGCTGGTAGGAGATAAATGGTATAAAAAACCCAATACTGCTGTGCAGATGGAGAAACTGACCTCCGGGAGGTTTACTGGCCTGAATCCTTGGCCGAGTCTCCACACAGCCCAAGGCTCCTGTTTGACCCTAGATCATTCCTCCATCTGCACATTTATGCTCCTTGGCTTTACGTGTTAAGCGAACAAGTTCTCCTTGGTCTATTTTGGAAGTTTGGTACAAAATACAGTATCTATTTCAAATCTTTTTCTTGCTTTTATTTTATTTTATTTTTTACTTTTCCCCTTTCTTGGTTACTTTTGCAAAGTGCTGAGCTATTCATCTCATTGACCTGCCACAGACGCCCATCCTTCTCACAGTTCTAATTTCCAACCCCTGTTGAGAACCATTGTGGGAAGGCATTGTCAGGGCTCCTTTGCCCACCAAGTCTCCAGTCTCTCTTCTTAAACTTCCTACAGTGCCAATTAGTACCACATGTGGTGTGAGTTTACAGAGAGGCTGTGGCCGCCAAGTTCTTAAAATGTAGCCAAAATGCAAATTGGCCCATAGACAAGCTCTTGGGTGTGAGTTGAGGGAGAAAAGTTTAGCTACCATAGCCGAACTAACTATCAATCCTTTTGTTGCCTTAAACTCCTGGCACCCTGTATATCTTTAAAGTGAAATATGCAAAAAAGACATAGAATGCTTCAAAAAAGAAAATATAAAAAAAAATACTGAAGTTCAATAAAATTAGAAGGGTAAAAAGTTTAAAATGCAGCTCAGAAACATTAAGAAAGAGCAGATGAATTTCCTGGAGTTTTGAGCCTGTGACTGGTTCTTATCCTAACAGAAAATACTTGGGATAAGATAATAGCAAGTCACAGGACTGCCGCCCCTCCCCTCTTAAATCTTTTTTTTTTTTTTTCAATTAAAAGTCTCACTGTTTATTTCATGATTTTTTCTTGTGACTATGTTCATCTAATTCCTTTTCCCCTGTGTACTCTTTCTCCATGGGTCAGCTCTATCATCTCAAAGTGTAAAAAATTCTCCAAAAGTGCCCTGCTGTGGTGTTCTGTGCTAATACTGAGCTCAGTCTGTCTGGATCTTCCCTGTAGAGCTAACAAAGACCCTTGACAAATCTTTTTATTCATGTGTGCTCTAGCTTGTGAAAAGTGTAGGGATAGAGATGACTTGATAAATGGACACTATTAAACACTAAAAAACTCTCTTAGGAATTTTACTATATCATCGATTTAATGATCAAATGATCTCTATAAAGCAATTATTTTTTTCTCCCATTATAAAGTCAAAGAAACTCAAGTTCAATGAGGGAAAGAGATTTCTTTTAACTTATGTAGCTACAAAGAACCAAATCTAGTATTCAAACCTGATTGTCTCTCATTCACTAACTGATACTGTCACATAAAACAAGAGTGATCTTAGAGATTAGCATTTATAGAGCACTACCATGCACCAAGCATAACGCTAAGTGACTTACCCATAGTTTACTGTAACACTGAAGGTTCTGACCTGCAAGGTGGGCTCAGGCAGATTAAGTAACTTGCTCAAGGCCAAACATCCAGATGTTCAGAAATAAAAGTCAAATGCAAGTCAACTGACCTACATAACCTCTGCTCTATATTGTACTAAAATTTCTGCTCCTGTTATCTGTGAAACAGCCAGATTACAGGATCCCTTCACACCTCAAGAGAAACACCACTGCAATATGATTATCCCTGACCCTTGTCTGAGGAGTCACATACTCAAAACATCTTCATGTATAACTAATAACAAATTTAAAAAAATGAAAAAAAGAAATAATATGCACATTTAGCATTGAATAATGATTAAGTCAAAATTAAACATTTTAAAGAAAAGAAAAAACCAGAAGCTCTCTACCATTCATCCATATGTTCACTAACCAATTAATTTTTTTTGTAGAAGATCAATTAATATAGACTTCAGGGACCCTGTTGTCATTTTTCTTAAAATAAGCAGAAGATAAGATGCTTTGCCCTCAAATATTGGTTCCCACGCTGCTCTGATATCTTTTTTTTTTTTTTTTTGCCTTAAACTTCTCACTTACATAAAGTTAATGGTGCAAATAAAGGCATTCAGGATGGAATATTCCCATGTTCTCTTTCCACCTTCTGGTTAGCTATGCCCCTTTTAAAAACCATATGTGGGCCCCACTTGTTCCATCACTTAATGAGACAGATTTGCTTCATTGATGACCAGTTAGCATTTTGGTCAAAATTGAGATATCCTTCCAGATTTCTTCTGCTCACTATGCCAAATGGTTGTCCACATCATAGTTTGGACTTGAACAAGAAAGAAAAAATCTTGCAGATGAGATTCACTAACTTCCCTAATGTATCAAGTTTTCAATCCAAGATTTAAAAGGGTCACTCCTGATCCAGCTGGGTTTAGCCAGTGACCTGAGGTTGGAATATTCTATTACCAATGCCCAGCAGCACAAACCACAGCCTGTCTAAGTATTTGCATGGAAAACAACACCGACCAAATATTACGCAGTTTGGGCTGGAAAAGTCAATTCCGCCCATTTACAAAAATCTTCAGGAAAGGTCAGATGCAGGCTGGCCAGTTCCTGGCTTCCGATCTTGGAGATTGCTTTGGTTGCAAGTACAGAGTCCAAGGAAAATGAAAATGAAAAGAGAACTCAAATTCAGGCAGGAAGCTCTGACAGTTAAGTCAAACTCAGTCCAAACTAAAGATTGCTCAGTCTTTTTTTTTTTTTTCCAAATGTGTTGAACCAGAGAGTTTTTACACACGTGAGAGTGTTTATTACATTCAAATGCGGAGAAGAATGAGAGGAAAGGTTTCTGTTAATTCACCTTACCTTCAGGAGTTTGTTCTCTTTTCTATAAAGAAATGTGAGTAAAATATGGAGGATTTGATCTAATTTTTCTTTTCACGAAGAGCTATGCTACTATTCAAGTTAGTTTAAAGTAAAATCCTTCATAATAATATGCAGTTTAAGCAATGAAAACAAGAAAGACTATCAGTTTCCATTTCAGAGTACTGGAATGAAATATTCCTTCAACTCGGGGTCAGTGAACACATACTGTTACAATTCCATACAAGTCTGTGCCCCAAAGAGCTCATTTCCCTGATCTGATCTGCCCAGCGATGTATTCTGTCAGGGAAATTCATTACCAGTCTCCCAGCAATGCCAAATGAAGTGAACCGCTCAGGAGAGCTCATTGCACGTGTACAAGAATCAAAACCTACTAGTATTTATTGGCTACTAAAAGAAATTTCCTTTTATGATCCACAAATATGGCTTTAATTTAGTGGGGTTTATTTTGAGGTAGAGGGAAGGGATGAGGGGATAAAGGAGGAGGGGAAGTCTCAGAACACATTCTCATGTAAGGGAACAGGAGGCAAACACCAATCCAGCCATCTTTGATGCACATATCAAATTTGTCTTTGTTTTTGGGCTTTGAGTATGGTAAGGGCTGAATCCAGCCTTATCCTCAGGTTGGCTGGGAAGCTGCATCTATCATCTATCTCTTTATTTTGACTGTTTTCACTGTGATTTCAATTACAATCGGCAGTTAATGTCTGGTCCATCCAAGTGAAGTGATCAGATACGTTCCATTTGTTTGAGTTGGCATGGGTAATTTTAGGATGTTTGCTAAGCTCTTCAGCATTAATTAGAGTGTTAACATAGGGGACATTTGGAGGGGATCTATCCCTACTGTAATTTGAAGGTCAATAGTAGATTAAAGACAGTTGTAAATATAATATTGAGGGATAAAATATAATTCCACTCCCTTTGGGCTAGGTGAAGAGACTTACTCCAACAATAGAATGTTGAAAAAGTAATGGATGAGTATTATGAAGTTAGATTAAAGAAATTATAGCAGTTGTTTCTCTGGTCTCTTGGAGTGTTTGCTTTAGGAGCCCTGACCTGTCTATGTTAGAAGTTTACCAATCCCTATTATGATTTGGATAACAATTATCCCCCGAAGCTCCTTTATTAATGGAGGAAGAATCAGAGGTGAATTTTTTAGGTTATGAGAGCTATAACCTGATCAGTGCACCCTAGATTGAAGGAATTAAGTGATAACCGTAGGCAGGTGGGGTGTGACTAGCCAAGGTGGGTCATTGAGGTCATGCCATGGAAGTGTTCCTCTTCTCTGAAGCCTTTCCCCTTTCTCTTTGCTTCCCAGGCTGCCATGAGCTGACAGTACTCCTCCAGTTGCCCTTCTGCCTTAATGTGCTGCCTTACCATAGGCCCCCCCAAATAAAGTTGGCTGACTATGGACTGAACCTCTGAAACAATGGACCCAAATCATCTCCCTCCTCTGAGTTGTTCTTGTCAGGTAATGTTGATCACAGAGATGAGAAACTAACACAACCCCCAACCTTGAATCAAGACTATTGAGGCACAAAGTCTTGGGTCAACATTCTGAGCTGAGTCTAGGATTTGGATCATCCCTGCCAAGGTACCAGGCATGATTTATGTCCACTGTCTTAGAATTTTTGACATCATCCAAGTGACCACATCCAGAGCCAGAAAAAGTTCCCAGCTCCCCTGTCAATCCCAGGAACCATGAGAATGGTAAAAAGTTGTGTTAAGCTATACTTTGATAATGTTTGTTAAGTGGAAATAGATAACTAACAAAGCATGATTCATCCACCTCTGCCCTCAGGACAGATTAAATCTTCAGTCTCTACTAAGCCCTGCTTCTTCAAATTCAGTTCCCTTTCAGTAGGTCATTTTTTTTTAAATTTTAATACCCATTTATTTATGTAGAAAATGTTTTTTTATACATCTACAAAAGATAAGTGATTGTACTCACTGCCAGGAAAATCATCCCCCCCCCCCGCGTCTTTTCTTGCTGTTCTTCTTGTATCTGACACATATGAGTTGAAGCTCAGTAGTCTCGCCAATTCTTGCTAAATTCAAAGTGTGAATGTCTCGCTTCACTTGCAGCTAGTAGGTTCGATCTCAGTTGCTACACCGATTTTAGAATAGTGATGAACACAGGCAACAAAGGAAACCAAGTTTATATCCTGAACCTGCCAAACATAAGGCATATGACTTTTTACTTTTTTTTTCAAATAAAGGTGACATGCTGAAGCAGAAAGGTATTGGAATTCAGTTCCAGCTCTACGACATTTTAATGGTCTCTCAGTTTCCCAACTGGTAATGTAGGACTAATATTATTCAGTTCCTTGGGTAGTTACAAGATTAAATAAGTTATTATGCAGAAAGCCTTTGAACAGTGCAGAGAACATAGTACGCACTAGGAAAGTACTTGTTAAGTAAAATTATTTTAAAATTCAATGTTAAGAATAGAACTTGGTATATGATAGGAATTATGAAACATTTATCTTATGTATTTTTGGTGCCCTCTTGAGCCTTTTGGTACCTAAAGAAAAATAGCAAATTCATACATTATTTATATTTCTAATCTTAAATAATATATGTTGGAAATGATTTAGTTTAATATTATATGCCAAATATATGTGGATTAGTATAGCTGTTTGTTGATTAAAATCTCACACCTGTTAATCTAGGATTGGCTCGAGGTAGTATCACAGATGGGCATCAACCCAGTGATATTTTTATTCTCTTTTTATTCTTTCTATCCTTCTTTAGAAATCATTTCATTTATTATTGATTTACAAATATAATACTATTAAATGGCAGTGAAACCATCCATGGTCAAATTCTAAGCTTTTCTTTTCCATGAGAAAAATTTCAATTATGTAGCATTTGAGCCATCACTGGAGGGAGAGGCAAAAGGAAAGTAAGGGAGAAGAGAGAGATGAAAACAGAGTTTGCAGACATGTGGTGTGCTCCTCAGAAATCCAGTGTCGTTAGATCCTACTCATTTCTGTTTCATACAGATTTTGATGCTAAAGTAGCAGACATTTAATTACATTTCACTTGCTAATTATATTCTTTAACGGGTGAATATAGAAGCAGGAACTTCTAATTTTTACAATTACTTACAATTACTAAGATATCCTCAGAACTGGTAATTACACTGGTAAATTATACTCATTGTGTGTTGCTGCATAAATATAGATATAAACACAAATGTGTACATTTATTGGTCTGTACATAAAAACTGACATTAAGTGGTTTAAGCCAACCCCAGCCCAAGTAAAATTCAGAAGCCCATAGGAAAGCCTATGAATCTTAAAAACTGTATTTATATTGAACTTCTAGTGAGACATCAAATGGCGATTGCCTAAAAAAAAAAGAAAAAGAAATCAGAGCCTGAGCAAGTGCAAACGCATGGAATTCAATAAAATAACTAGTGATCATTATGTAAAACAAATATAAAATTAGTGGGGAGGAACACAATGAATGAAGAGTCAGGGTCCCTTTGTGCTTCTCTGTACTTCCGTCCCATGCCGTTCTCTGATACAACATCTTCTCTACTCTCCTCTGTAAGTTCATCCTCTTGCCTGACTTTATGATGGGGCTATGTGTTTCTCAGGAAATGAGTCTCTCTCTGTGACTATCACTGGTCTTAACCTTATGTTATTGAAAAGATTGGCTGTTAATCTTTATTTTCCACTTGTGTGAGGTGTGCCAGAGGGCTAAGAGTACATCTTCATTGTATCAGGCTCATTATCCCAGGGATTAAACACATGTCACAATATGTTAAGCAGAACTTTTCTTAAGGTCTCAGTTTGTCTAATGACTCAAGGCTGAGAGCAGGCAGGGTAGACGACAGATCCTGTTATGAGGTTTGTTACATACACCGCTATAAAGACATAAGAAGAGTTGGGCAAATGTCCTGTTGTACCCACACCCACACCTATCTTGGGTGTATATAAGAAAAGCCTACAAATTTAGAAAGTGGTTATTGAATGAAATTACAGAGAAGAAAACTACGACACTGGTATTTTCTTCTCACCTAAAGGTGAAGGAAATAGTCAGATGTTTCTCCCTGCTCCACACTCTGAATGGGTCGGGGACCAGAAGAACCACCCATAAATACAGGATTTTTAGCAAATTGGCACCTGGCATCTTTGCTCCCATCTAGCCTCTTGCTGAGATGTAGGCTGATTTTGTGCAATTACAGAAGCAGGTAGAACATTCAAGTGTTCTCCTGAGAATATGATGTGTATCTAGGAAGAGATCTGTTCCCTCTCCCAGTCCCTGTCACTTTTTCTTTTTGCCTGGAAAAGCCAAAAGAAGGGAAGCTGTGTGGTGGCACTCTTCATAGCCCACCAGGAGGGCAGATGTGCAATAGAGAAACGTTATATTTACTTGTCTGAGAAAGACTCTAGTTACTAGTGGCCAAGAATTACTCAGAAAGGAAAATGGGCTTTTCTACTCAAGTGGGTCAAAGGGATCCTAGCAGAAAGAGGTCATGAGCAGACACTGAAGGGGTTTCACAGCATCAGTCAGGATCCAGCACCGTCAGGAAAAGCACAACTCAGTGTTGGGGACAGATGGAGTAGGACATGTCTGGAAAAATCTCCCAAGTGAATTTTATGACAAAAAGTCAATATTTTGCTAAGTTGCTATAGCAGAAGGTACCAATCACCTGAAGGGAGTAGCCAGGACTTACTTTCTTTGCTTGTAATCCCACTCCTGATATGGAGGGGCCTGGCATTGAAAGACAAAGTCACTAGAGTGAGCAAATGACAAAGAAAGAATGGTGCTAAACATTTTGCCAAAGAGCACCTGACTTTAAATTGACATTCTGAAGAGTTTGACCAGTGTATACACTTGTGTAATCACCATGCAAATAAAATACAGAAAATTATTGTCACCTTGATGGGAAGTTCCTTGTGTTCCTTCAGGAGATATTGATTGGTCCCCACTTCCCATTTTTGGCCCTAGACAACCACTCACATCATTTCTATCATTAGAGATTCATCTTTATTTTAAAATTTCAAACAGATAAAAGAGTGTATGCTTTATACTTTGACTTGAACAAAGCAGGTTTTTGAGATTTAGATATGTTGTTACTTACATCCTTAGTTTGTGCTCTTTGAATCATGAATGGTTTTCGGTTTGATGGAGATACTACATAAAAAAATACTAATGTTTGTCCATTCACCTCTGATGAATATTTGGGTTGTTTCCAGTTTTTAGCTGTTATGAACAATAAAGTTTTTGTATAGACATAAGTTTTTATTTTCCCCAGTAAATATGTAGAATTGGAGTTTCTATATGATATAGTATGTGTATATTTAATTTTAGAAAACAAATGTTAAACTATTTTCTAAGTTATACAGTTTTATAATCCCCAAAACAAGTATGTGAGTGTTCCAGTTGTACTATATCCTTTTCAAAGCTTGGTATTACACACATTTTTAACTTTAGTAAGTGAGCAGAAGTATCTCACTGTTGGTTGGATTTGCATTTCCTGTTGAATATTGTTGAGCATTTTTGTTGTTTATTGATATTGATATATCTTCTTTTGAGAAATGTTTAAAACCTTGGTTATGGGGTAACATTTTATTGCTTTGTAAAATATATATACATATATATATACACACATATATATTTATAAAATGCTTTGTGAGACAAATATTTTAACTTTCTCCAAGAGTATGCATTATTTTCATTTTTATTCATGTCTTACAAAAAGCAGAATATTTTAATTTTGTAAAGTCTAAATTATGATTTCTTCCTTTCATGTTTTAGTGCTTTTGAAGTTGTTTAATAAATTTAACCCACAGTTGTAAAAATGCCTTTATGATTTCTTTTAGAAATTTTATAGCTTTAGATTTTGCTATTAGATCTATGATCAATTTTAAGTTACTTCTGTGTGGATTCTATGTGGATCAAGAGAAAACACCTGGTTTTATTTTTTCCCAAATTAGTATATAGGTTGTCCTTATTCTATTTGTTGAAAAGATTTTCTTTTCCTCATCTGGGTACCTATGTCAAATATAAATTGACTTTATACAAATGAGTTGAGTTCTGAACTATATGTCTTTATATTTGTCCTCATATAGATGTCAAAAGATTTTTATTAATATTATAAAGTTTTTGAAATCAGGTAATGAAAATTATCCAACTTTGTTCAACTTGTTCAAAATTATTTAATCATCCAAGGTCTTTTGCATTTTTATATGCAGTTTAAGCTATGTTCTTGATGTCTACAAAAATTTGCCTAGATTTTGATTGATGGTGTTGAATATGTAGAACAATTTGGGAAGAATTGACACCTTTATAATATTTAATGTTCTAATCAATTAGTATGGAATAGTTCTCCTTTTATTTGAGCTCTTGGGAAAATAGTTTTTAATTTCATATTTCTTATAAATATTTTGTTAAATTTAATTCAAAACATTTCAGATTTTTAAAGCTACTATTAACAGTATTATTTTTAAGGCTTGGTTTCCAATGCATACTTAGTCATATATAGAAATACAATTGATTTTTTAATTAGCATTACAACTTACAAGTTCTAACCAATTTTGGAGATTCTTTAATATTTTCTGCATAGATCATGAGGTCATCATCATCTAGAAGTCAAGTAACATCTTCCTCTGTAATCTCTGCAGTTTACTTTCTTCTTTTTCTCTCATCTTATTTTACTGATATGCTGTCTAATACAGTATTGAGCACAAGTAATAAAAGAAGAAGATTAAGTTACTCCCCATCTTTTAGACCAATTACAGGTCTTACACAGATTCCTTTAGAGTGCAGATCTCCTTCTTTAAGCCTAATTCTTGGTAGCTTTTAATCATACCTTGGAATTGAGTTTTCTTAATTATTATTATTTCTTCTTCTTCTTCTTCTTCTTCTTCTTCCTTCTTCTTCTTCTTTCTTCTTCTTTCTTCTTCTTCTTCTTCTTCTTCTTCTTCTTCTTCTTCTTCTTCTTCTTCTTCTTCTTCTTCTTCTTCTTCTTCTTCTTCTCCTCCTCCTCCTCCTCCTCCTCCTCCTCCTCCTCCTCCTCCTCCTCCTCCTCCTCCTCCTCCTTCTTCTTTCTTCTTCTTCTTCTTCTTCTTCTTCTTCTTCTTCTTCTTCTTCTTCTTCTTCTTCTTCTTCTTCTTCTTCTTCTTCTTCTTCTTCTTTTTAGTAATCATACATTTTCTATTGATTTATGGATTTTTTTAAATTAGTAAATGTACATTACATTAACTTATTTTTAAAGGTAAAACAAACCTTTCATTCCTGTGATAAATCATGTTCATGCATGTCATTATCTTTTTTTATATATTGCTGGATATAAGTTTGCTAACATTTTATGACTTCTGTTCATGAGAGATATTACACTTTTCCATTCCTGAAATATTTTATGGCTTCAATGTCAGGATAACACTGATCTTATAAAATGAGTCTCAAAGTGATCATGTCTCTGTTTCATGAAAGAATTGGTGTGTCAAGGCATTTTTTCCTTCCTTTAGTATTTGAGAAAATTGATAGGCAAACTTACCCAGGAAAAAGAGTTCTCTCTGTAGGAAGGTTTTTCATTATGAATTCTTTTAACTTAATGGACTCAAAGGTACTGTGAATTTCCTTTTATTCTTTATCCTCTTTTGGTAACTTGTATCTTTCAAGTGAGCTGTTTATAAAAACTAAATTTTAATTTATTTTCTGAATATTATTTGTAACATTCCTTATTAACCATTCAATATCATTTCTCTTTTTACTCTTTTATTGCTGGTTTGCTTTCTCTCTTTCCATCTGTCCAGCTGAAGTTTTTTTCTCTGATTTTTGTTTTAGATTTCACTGAGTTTCTACATTACGTTTTCAGTTTTCCATTTCATTATCTCTTGTCCTTATCACTTACATTTTCTTACTTACTCTCATTTTAAAAATTTGTCAAGTTGCAATTTTAGATCATGCTTTTAAGTATCTCTTTTTCCTAATACAAATCTTTAACTATGTGATGATTTTTCTCTTAGCATGGATTCATTTGCCCTCCACACTTCTGCAATTTTGTAATTTTCATTTAATTAGTTTAAAGTATTTTCTAAATTTACTTGTGATTTTTTTTCTTTGACTTATGTATTATTTAGAAGTATAGAGTTTATTTTCAAATATTAGAGGATTTCCCAAATATCATTCTGACTTTCTTTCTTTCTTTTTTTTTGCCGGGGGGGATTGAACTCATGTGCACTTGACTACTGAGCCACATCCCCAGCCTTATTTTGTATTTTATTCAGAGACAGGGTCTCATTGAGTTGCTTAGCTTCTCGCTTTTGTGGAGGCTGGCTTTGAACTCGTGAACCTCCTGCCTCAGCCTCCCAATCTGCTGTGAATACAGGTGTGCGCCACCATGCCTGGCCCCTAGTTTATTTTCACTGTGATTAGAGAACTTTTCATGGTTCTAATACTTTTGTATTAACAGCCTAAAATATGGCTTTCTTGATGATGTTTCATGTCTACTTGTAAACAATGTAAAGTCTAATGTTGTTCCGTTCAATTAAGTCATGTTGTTTGATAATATATGAATCTTTTATATTCTTACTCATTTTCTCTCTACTAATTTACCTTAATTAATTAGTTAAAAGTTTTCTATGCTGATTGACCATTCCCAGAACTCCCTTTCCTATATCAAACTATAACTCTAAATTAGTCTCTTTTTAGTGCAACCAATTTTTCCTTTATATATTTTGAAGCTCAATTTTGAGACACATATGTGGCATTGCTATAGTAGCTGTTGCAACATCCTCATTGCTTAAATCCATCATTTTTCTCACTTTGGGTCAATTTACTGATATTCCTCCTGACTATACTCACACTTTTTTGGTAATTTTAAAACATATTTATTATTGTATTATACTTATACTGGTAGTGGCATTCATTGTGACACATTCATATATGTGAAAAACGTGATTTGATTCAATACATTCCCAGGCCCTTCTTTTTTCCTCTCGACATACTTCCTGTGTTCTTCCTCCTCTACTCCTCTCATCTAGCTGCTATTTATATATAACATGTAGTTTTTTCAATGATGTCTTATATTTTTCATAAAAGTTGAATTCATTGTGATGTATTCATACATACAAGATAATTTGGTCAATTTTATTCCCATATTTTCTTCTCTCTCCCTCCGTTCTTCTGTCTGCCTTGATCTTTGGTTTCTCTTGGCATGTCTACTAATTTTCAATTGTGGATTAGCCATTCTGACGTGTTGTTCAGTGCCTGGTTTTTGTATTCTTCTTTTACAAATCATTGAGGTTTGTTTGGGCACATCAGTGTTACACCTTCAATTCTGTCATAAATCTTTGGACATGGCTCAAGTTATCTTTGTTCCTGAGGTAGCCTCATCTAGTTTTCTACTCTGGCCTGTTGGAACTCAAGTATTTCTGTTTCCTATGTGAGTTTGGGGAATTGTTCAGTTTATGACTTTCTCCTCCTTCTTAGCTGGCCTCTTGAGGTTTCCCTTTTCACACTTTATAAAGTGCAAAGTTCTCTATGCTGAAGGACAATTCCCAAAGTTCCCTTTTCAATATGTTGCAGATCAGAATGAGCTACAAAGGGACAGTATTTAGCTAAAGCACCTTCTCCCAGTTTATCTACTAAGCACTAATCTGGGAATTCCTGGGAAGGAACTTTGCAGATGGAATTAAAACCCATTCTTTAACTTTGAGTTAATCATAAGAGTAGTTATCCTGGGTGGTCTGACTTAATCAAATAAAAGTCCTTAGAAGAGAATCTACACTCAGTGCAAGAGGAAAGAATCGAAGGCACCAACTAGTCTTGAAATTGCTTCCCCTTCCCTTTGGATATACCATTCCTAACTTCCTGCCTGTTCAGCTCACACTCAGAATTCCAGCCTGTGCATGATCTCCTGTCCTGACTATTCACCTTGTTTCAACCTCAAGTTAGTAGGCATTAAAATTGCAATGAGCAATTATTTGTTTTAGTCTCTCTCTCTCCTAATTTTTATTTTTCTGTTTGAACCCTACCTGAAAAAACATTCAAAACTTGATTCTGCACAGATACTTAATTCCCATGCAAATTTCTTGAGCTTATTTCCTATTGTAGCTCTTCTAATGGAACTCTGATAGCCAAAAAAACCCTTACCCACCTTGGCCTTCTCAAACACTGACCTTGGTCTCCTGAACTCAGCAAGACTATAGGGCTTTGTTTAGATTTCATCATCTTGTTACAGGTCTATTACAGATGTCACCTCCTTTGTAGCCTCGTGCTGAAGTAACAAGTCTTGCATAGGTTTTGTTCTATGTGTGCATATATAGAGAGAACACACATACATATGTGTGTATATATATATTCTCCTTGTTTTCTGTTTATGGTAGTAGGTATCCACTTAATTATTATAGCAAAGCTAAAAATTAAAATCTTTTGTCTAGGCTTTCTAGTAACTCAAATTTTCTCTGCCTTGTAGCTGAAATTTACCACAATCTGACCTTCTATAACCCAGTGTCAGGAGTGGAAGTTCTTCAGACTGCACTGGACAGGCACTGTTGAGGAAAAAGAAAGAAAAAAAAAGAAAGAAAAAAAAAGAAAGAAATCCTGATTATGCCCTTCTATGTTCTACCAATTCAATTATCCAATTGTTTATCTTACCTGGCACATAATAGACTCTCAAAATTGGACTGTAATGAGATGTGCTCCTGGTACCTACCTAACATAGCACCTGATACATAATTAGTTTAAAGCAGCAGCGTTTATTTCTTAAGAAATTTTAAAAGCTAGATAAAATCCTGTTTAAATTCTACTTCTTCATTTGCTAATTACATGATCCAAAACTGCAAATATATTAATCTCTAGGAGCCTCATTTTCTTCACTGGAAATAGATAATATAGGTCTAACCTTGCTGAATTACTATGAAATTAAATAATATAAAGTGCACAAAGTTATTAGCTGTGTTACTGACACGTGGTAAGCAGTGTTTTCGGAATCCTTAATATATTCGCTATTTAGAGAAAGCTTGAGTACAATTTAAATAAAATTAACACGTTAGAAAAGAAAACTTGTATGAGACCTTGAAAATCATTTAGGTGAATCCATTATCATATGCTTGGATCTCAGGTAAGCAGGGAATTCAATTCACACTGACTTAAACAGTACAGAAACCTTATGAATTCACAAAGTTGAGATGTCCAGAGATAGAGAAACCCTCAGGTGGTTTGGTTAGTTCAATTTCTCATGGACCCTCTAAAGTCTACCCACTTCCTCATATTGGTTTCATCTTCAAGTGATTTATTCCAGGCAACAAAATGGCCACAGTCATTGCTGGCCTCACAATCATATTCCTGTCTATCTAAGGTAGCAGAGCTTGTCCCATTAGACACAGAATGAGTTCCTTCTACTTCCCTCTGATGGGATTACCCGAAATCAAACATCCATCCCTTGTAGTCAAAGTCATGACTTATTCTGGCTGACTGATGCCTGGAATTGACTGCCCATTGTTGAATCAACCAAGGGTATAAGAAGAATGACAATAGACTCATTTACCTGTGTTCCTTAATTAGGGATGGTACCAGGTTTGTTAGGTCTGAAGTTAATCCAATTCAATCCACATTGTTGCAGTTTGGTGGGGGAAAAGACCATGAGTGACTTCCTTATTCATTGTGAATGTCTGCAGTGTGTATGAATATTCCTTGTTATAAGAATCTTGCTAAAATCCACTCAGTCATACATTTTCATCATTGATACATTTTTATCTGAGTGTCTCGGTTTTTGTGTTTGTAAAAAGCTGGGAAATAAAGATATCTGACACTCTGAATTGACCAAAGCAGACTAAGACACTTAATTAGTGGTGCTTACATATTAGCAGAGTTCTAAGTGCTTTAATTTACATAATAATTTAATCTTTACAAGTTTATGACACAGAATCAACCCCATTTTACTGATGAAAATGACTGAGGCACTTAATGGTTAAATCACTTGTACCAGCTGAAGGACACAGAAAAGTTCAGCAGAGTTAGTTTTTGGATTGAGCAAGACTGGCTCATGTATAAATTTATGTCAATCTTTTTCAGACCTCTAATCTAGAAAGGAATAAAAAGATCAATATCTCTTTGATTGATTGGGAAAATGTTATATATTATATATCTATCCACCATCACAGATCTACCTATCATCTTTCTAATTTACTTATTTTGCTAGCAATGGTAGAGATACAATATAGGAGAAAAAGTTAAAAAAAAAAACACTTCCAAAACTTATAATCTCTTGTGGTTAATATATTGCATGACAAATTCATTTATTCATTTTTCAGTCATTCACTAGAAGTTTGCTCTCCATTCATTCAACCTTAGACACTGGACTAGTTTAGAGATCAAAACCGGGTTTCCTGGTCTTAAGAGTCACAAACCCGACAGCTGTATCAATGTTTTTGAAAATTTGATTTTTGGCTTATAATTTAAAATAAGAAAAAAAGAAAATGTCAGAGTTTTTCACACATATTAGGTATATTTATTATCAATTTTATATGTGTTCATATGTGTCTGTTTATGAGTAGTCTTTCTATATTGTTGTATTCTCAACAGCATTTCTTAATACAGGCATGCTTTAAAATATTTGAGAATGACCAAAATCTAAACTAGCTATCCAAATCTTTAAACCTTTCCCAAACGTTTTGCTTGTGACCATTATATTCCCTAGGCTGGAGAAAAATGGTTCTATCTTACATTTCTTCTTTATGCCTTCTGGCACAATATCTCATGATGTTCCCAGGGTAGGTTACATGGTGCAACTAGTTATCCTTCAGATAAACATCAAAGTGTTTTATTTTGACTTCTTATTGTTCCTTAAGTGTCATTTTAAAATCTTTTAGACAGTATGGTTGACTTTATGGAAAGATAACAAGTGGTTTGTTGGCTAAAATTCTGATTTTTTTTTAGGGGGGGAATTTATTTTCTTCTTGGAAATAAAGCCCAGCTTTGCTTATGAGCACCTATTCATATGGCAATAACTCTTTTTTTTCTAACCTTATTAAAGTAGATTTGTTTTGTCAATGTTGAGGTAAAATGGCTTTAAATAGTATTATTAACCCTAAGCTAAGCAATAATTTTACCATTGCATTTTATGCTTTGCGGTTCCAGCATTTTATAGATTAATGCTTCATGCTGTCAAAAAAAAAAAAAAAAAAAAGGGAAGAAAGAAAGAAAAAGAAAAGAAAGACCAGCTGGAAAATGCTACATTAACTCTAGACCACAAGGTTTTGGACAAGAAGAGGACCCTATATTAGGGAGTCTGGGATGGAAATTTCATATGTGTGGAACTGTTTCATTACTGTCTCATGCTTCTTACCAACTATTCATCTCTCGAATTTGTGCAAGCCTGTAAAGATAAGAAATGATTTCTACAATTTTGTCTGAATTCAACACTTCTTCTCTCTGGAAAATATGGAAAGAAGTAAATTAAACAAATAATTTGTTCTCCACAGTTGAAGAAACAACTTCATCTGAGGTTCGGGACTTTCCCACAGAGGATGCCCATGTAAGTAATGCTCACATATTCATTCTTAATCTAATTTCTTTCTATTTTGAGCTCATTGATACTCATCTGGAAAAATAGCTATTTTTTTAAGCAGTCATTCCTCTTTCAAAACACCCTCAATTCATTTCACTGCACTTTGACATGTTAAGAACCTATATTTTTAAATAATTATTTTATTCATTGTCTTAAGCACAACTAAAGGGAAAAAAAAGACCTTGAGGATCTTAAAAGGTAGTAATAGGCCTCCCATATGCTTACTTAAATTTTCACAAAGCTTTCTAAGTATGCACTTACATAAGTGCTTATCTTAGATTTATTTCATACTAATAAACTGATACAAACCAGATAAACATAAACATCTTTCAAGAGCAGACCATCATAAAGTGCCTGAAAATATTAAAAGTTTGCCAATATTGGTATGCTATTTTCTCATTACGTTTTGAGATTGCTTATTATTCTTTTAAATTAATATAGGAAAATAAAGAAAATTATTCTTCAAGACTTATTTGCTTTTGAAGTTCATTCATTTGCAATGTGGCATCCAAAGCTATCCCTAAGTATTGGTTAAGATCAGAAGGAATTTTCCTACTGGTCTCTGTAGTACTGGATTTCAAGAAGAATTTTACCCCTTGAAATCACCACATTAATTTTTGGCCACCTTGTTATGTTCAGTGGTGTTCAAGATTAAAGCCTTTCAGGGCCTTAATCAGAAACACAGTGAAATTATTTAATGATTTGGATTTAAAAATCTTAACAGTGTTGTGCATGTCTTCATGTAATTTAGATTCTCTATCAAATCAATGTGTTTGTATTTTTATCATGTGCCATATGGTGATAGTATTAATTGTGGAATATTGCACTAATATATGCACTGGTATTTTTAGTGTTACAGATCCCATTTCTCTTTAAAATAAACCTTTATACAATAGGTTAAATCCAAATATTTTTGTATTTTATCAGATTCACTTCTCTAAGTATGTCTGGGATGTGTTGAATAATGAATATCACTTGTCCCAGCTTCTATGTTATAGTCCATAATATCCTCAGAGCAACTCCAACTGACTGCTTTCTTATGTCCTAACCTCCCTGTCAAGATGTTACCTGGGGCCATTTTAGCTACTACTAAGGAGAATGACTTTAATCTTGGCTATCCTGCCCAATGTCCATCCCCTCATTCTCAGTTCTCCCCAAAACTGAGCAAGAGGGAGAGAAACAATAAAACTACTTATCTGTTGCTACCAATTATAAGCTCATTTCCCAGTGAACAGGTTGCTAACTTGTAGAGGCTTAGCAGGATCCCATTGTGAAGGTAATACTTTTATATTTTTATGCTCAGAAATTTGGCTCATAATAGTTAAAATAGTCAGATTTAGCAAATGTAAGTGTTACATAAAAATTATTTGTTGTCTACCTGAAATTCAAATTTAACTAGACATCTTGTACTTTTTGTGAAATACCAACTATAATCAAAAGTATTTCTGCAAGTATTGTAGACATTTCAAATAATAAAAATAATCAAATTCATAATAAATCTATCCTGAGAAATACAAACTTTCACCTAAAGAAAATAGAGAAAGTGTTTGATATTGAAAAATACCACTTTCCCTTCATTGAGCCATTGATGGTTCCAGGATATTGGGGTTAAATGTCAAGTCAGCCTGCAAATGTCTCTTTACCCTTTCTAACCAGTTGTTGTAGTATTTAGTAAAAAAAAAAAAAAAAAAAAAAAAAAACTTCTCTTCAAGGCAGTACCATGTCCTTGGAGATGTTTCCTTTGTTTCAAAGATGTTTCTCCTTTACAGAAGTCTGAAGAAGCCAAGCAAGATAATCGTTGTCTCCACACTCCAGCTTTCTCTCCAACCTCATCACAAGGAGTGCATAAAGCAGGCTACAGATTACAGCTGCAATGATTGCAGTACTAAGTAGGCAAGGAGTGAGATGAGAGAAATAAGGTTTGGCCCACTATAAGATCATCTTCAGGTCAAATCCAACTATAGTCGTGCACATTTAATGGCAGGTCCTGTTTTGAGAAAGACTTCTTCAAGTGATGCCCTTGTGTGGATATTACAAAATGCATTCACAAAATCTAGATGGTAGATCATCACTGGTCATGGCATCCTGATGCAATCAAGAGATGAAATTAGCATGAGACTTAGAAGGCTGCCACAGGCAAATCATCACATACTGGGTTTATAGTAAATGATTTTAGTTAGTAGGAATACACTCTAAAGTAGATATAATGATACAATGTAAAATATATAATCCAGTAATGGTTGTTTATTATTATCATCAAGCATCATGTATTGAACATAATTGTACATGCTATTCTTTTTGTGTGTGTGGAATTAAACCCAAGGCCTTGTGCACATAAGGCAAGCACTCTACCAACTGAGCTATATTCTCAGCCCTGTGCTATTCTTTTATATGATTGACAGCACAGTAGATTTGCATACACCAGCAATGCTAAAAACATGAGTAATGTGTGCCACACATTGCGGCCCAATGATGGCCACAACATTTTAAGACATAGACATTTCTCATTTCTATTATAATGCTACAGGATCACACTACATGGGTCGTCATTAACCAAAACATCTCTATTTGATACATGCCTATCAATAAACTAAGGGTTTTCACTCATACTGACATTCTGAGGATAATTTTGTAAAGAATTCTTTGCAGGTAATGATGCCAGAAGAAAAGAGTCCACTTTGTGAGGCTTGGCCTAGGAAAATTCAGTCATAGTCATTTTTGGTGTATTTGGATTCATTCTGCATTTTGAAAACAGGGACTGTGCAGGGCCTCGGATCACAAATATCCTCAAAATCATTTTTTGTGACCTATTTACTGTCAGACTGATACCCATGTTGAAATGCTTTTGCAATCAAGTTAATTCAAATCTATTTTAGAATCTCTTCACCCTGTGATTTAAAATATCCACAATATCATGTAACAATGTTTTCATTGCACTGGGCTTACCTGGTTTACATTTTGCTAATGCAACCTTTTGATCGGCCAACCACTGAAACATTAGCTCTATTATCTATTGCCTCAAAAATTAGAAACAAAATCTAAACCTTTTGACCTCATCCTAGTAAAGTAGTAATTAATGTCAAATACATTTTGATAGCACCATTAAAATTGTTTTCAACACTAGAGCAGCTAATTAGAGAGAGAGAGAGAAGATTCTGATATTACTTTCCCAAGCACAGTCCCAGTTTGAATATTATCTTTCTGATTAAATACAATGAAGAATCCAACACTTCAGCAAATAATTAAGTAAATGATACTTTGGTATACAATGTATTCATATGGTGAATATGTTAAAATGGCAATTCCTTCTCTGTCATTCAGAGAGTGAGATGGCACTTTGACCCACCACATTCTTTACATGATGACAGTATGGTTTGTGTTTTGAGAAGTTATGAAACCAGGCTAAGGTCTTGTTGGGTCCTGCAATCTTGTACAAGATTAATTTTTCCAATATATTTTCTGGGTGTGGGAAGGTTCAGACAAAACATGTAGGTCATGCTGGTGTCTGATGGAATTTTCCTTTGACACCTGCTGCCTATTTTTTATATATATAATTTCTTTTTTTTTTTAAACAGGAAGTGCTATTTAAACTTGATGCACCAGAAATGTTTTGTCTGTTATATTTTTTTACTTATGAGTAAATAAAACTCAGAAACCACTGCAAGATTTCCAGATTTGGTAACTAGTAACTAAGGCTGTGAAATTAAGACATATTTTGCACTAAAACTTTTTTTCAACATTTCACATTAATTAAAGCCTAAGATACATTTGGCAATGCTATTAAAGTAATTTTAAATCCAAGACTTCAGACTGTCAACACTTGGTCAAAATAATCTCCAGTCTTTAATAAATCTTATGATTAGTTCACACAGTATTATTGGATTTCTTCTCTTTAAAGTGGATGTGGAATGCATGGTATTTTTCTTTCGTTCTTGTAACTGCAAACAATAAATGGATTAAAAAAAACAAGTTAATATCAGTTTGAGACTTTTAAATTACCATTTAAAATGAACTTTAAACTCATCAAAACAGAAAATGAATAGGTGAGTATGTTGAATTTAAAATTTTAAATATTACTCAGGAAGAACTTTGTGATTTTTGTTTTAGAAAAACAACTGTCAAAGACTGGCTAACTTAAGCACTTTGTTGCTGTTATCTATACCTCCAAGGCAGAGCCTCTTTGATTAGAGTGGGAGGTGTTGGTGCTCATTTTGGTCATTTCCATCTTGTTTTTGGATGTGTTACTCACCTGATGTGACAACTCCTCTTATTTCTTATCAAGCTTTTTTAACCCCATTGCACTTCAAAAATACTTTCTGCTATGGGGACATGTCTGACCTTTCAAACACACATCAAATTCTCCTTTCTCTGTTTTCTCCCTAGTCAGTAAAAATTCAGTCATTCATTTTTCTCTGATTACTTAGTTGTACTCCTTGTAAATGCTACACTTTGTTTAGTAGGAGTTCAATATGTGTATTTGTATGTACGTCTGTGCACACTTATATGCACATCCCTAATAGCAGAACTTTACAAGACATGAGTAACAAACATTGGACACTTATGTGCCTGATATGCACTAACTCTTTAAAACTAAAAATAATCCAAGAAAGTAAATACTGCTAGTGTCTGTATTACACAGAAGGATTCTGTGGGAGAAATTGAATAATTTTCCTTAGGCTAGCTGTCCCGAGTTAAATCCAGCCTTTTATACAATGTCACACACTCTCACAATAAGGGCCACTATTCCAAATACAGTCGTGAGTGTGAATCCGGTGAGGAGAGTTCTAAAACACAGAAATAAGTTTCAGAAATCAAGTTCTCTGCAACTCCCTCCGTTCCGTAAGCTGGTCAAGTTGAAGCTCGTAGAAAGCATGTAATGTAAATGCGCGCATACACACACACACACACACACACACACACACACACACACACACACACACAGATTTCGGTATGTTGCTGGAATAGGCAAAACAACATTTCATCGGTGCTGCATGCCTATTATGGGCCAGAAAGCAGGAAGGATTTGATGTATCTCTGGCTGGGCTTCTGCCTGATGTTGTGGGTAGTTGGAAACTACCACCTTCTCCCTGTCCTTTCTTTAGAAGCTGAGCATGTTTTCAGCATTTAATTTCTCCCAGTTTTGGGGGGGAAATACATGCGGAAAGCATTTCCTACAGGAAATACATGGTTGGATGGGTGCAAGTCTGTGGTCACAAAATTTTCACAAATCAATGCGTACATAGCTTTGTTTTATACACGTTTCTGTTCAGTCACCTTATTTAATGCACATTGTTGACTCATTAGTGTTGAATGCACAGTCAATAGCACTTTAATTCATGCCACAACAAAACATTTAATGCACTTATTTTCTCCACAAGACCATCACAGCTTTCTTGCATTGAGGAATATGTGACAGGACTTAGTGCAATGCTTGGGGCCATTTAAAACCAGAAATCAAAAATGAAAGCACAAAAATAGCATATGACACTTAAAGCACCATAAAAACAACACTTGTTTATGGTATGAGAGCTGGAAGATGAAGGCTCCAACAACCTATGACCCCATTTGTGGCTATGCGTGTGGGCAGTGAAAACTTTGATGTTTTACTGATCTACATATGTCCTGCAATGATCATGAAAGCCCTGTATTGATTTTGGGGTGACAAATACAGTTTATTTGCCTAAAATTATGAGCAACACACAGAATGCTTAAAGTCTTTTACTTCTGTAATTTGCATTTGAAAAGAAAAATCCAGGGTCTAGGTAATTTCACTGAAATCATGATACAATTCTTAAGTCCTACACCGTGAAATTAGGAAGTTTGTGAACCTTATCTCTGCCATTTATTTTGAGTAGATGTTGCCACCAATTATACATCTTCAAAGTGGCCATATTAGCAATATGTCACAAAGTTGCTGTGTGAATAGAATGATGTGCCATACTTTAACACTTAGTACAGTGGGGACTAACCTGGTATATTTCCCTAATACCATTCCTTTTAACTAAGTTGATTTTTACTTCCAAATGTTATCTAGCTCCCTAATGCTTTTTGTCTTTCCTTCATTTCTAGGAAACTGTGAGTGAAATAAAGGAGTTTTTTTTATATTAATCACTACCTCGATATTGTTACATGATAATGTAATTCCTATCTGTGAATATTCATGCTTCTATCTACCTACTTAACTACCTGCTTGTCTGTGTTCCTAGTTTTAGCTAATTTATTTTGGAATATACTGGAAAATAAATCATCAATTTAAATAAAGCAAACACATTTACTGCTAATGCTATCATATTTGCTCATTCAGACTGCTGAGAGCCACAGCCTAGTTGGAATGGCCCCTGGCATTTTGCCAATAGTATTGGCTGAGAGGCAAGCCATTAAGATGATGCTGGATTGATTCAATTGTATATTAGACCTTTAATGTCCCCCTCGCCAGCTACTTTGGAGTTCTGGGGGGCGGGGATTCCTGGACAGTTCACATTGGTTGGGGAAGTGCTGGAGGAGGGATTTCTGGTTGGTGGTTCCTGGAGGAGCCGCGTGGGTGGGTGGGTGGCATTGGGGAAGAGTTCCCGGGAGTGTGTGTGGAGTGTGCTGTTGGAGTTCAGAAATAAAGTTTGTTCCTGCTTCAGTGGCTCATGATTTGTGCCCAGCCAGACTGCGGCATCAGACTTTGGTAGATCTTGCTTTAATAGTAAGATGAATAAAGTCCAGCATTTCCCTTCTAAAATTTGTGTATTATAGGTCAAAAATGAACCTGCAGATAGGTGGCATGCTTGTAGAAAGGTATTAGTTATGGTGAAGGATGACACAACAATCTCTATGAAACAGAACTCTAAAAGAGATGTTTGCCTTACTTATATATGTATATGAACAAACATTCAGAGTTCATGAAAAACATGCAAAAGCAAATGTTCCAACATGCAAAATCACATGTTTTGGGATGTTAAATTATGACTTGTGGGCCCTGATACTGCACAACAATTTTAATAATGCAAAAATAATAACTGAATCATTGATTTATTTTAAGCATTTGTCCTTGCTGAACATTCTATTAAACCTGTTCATTATGTTACTTCTTATAACAATCTTGTGAAAGTGGGAACAATTTCTATCTCTGTTTTAGATAAGAAGTAAAATTAGAAAGTATATGGAAGTCATCCAAGGTCTTGCAGCTTATAAATGATGAGGCTTTGATGGGAACTCAGATCTAGCTCTCAACTTTTTTCTTCCTAAATGACCATTAATATTAGTAATGAGTGCTGAAAGATATTTTAATCAAGTTCTTAGGTCTGTGCCTGCAAAAGATCAGGATCCCAAAACTTCTAGAGAGGAGATTCAAAGCCTTATGCAGAAATCTTTTCTAGATGAACAGATGTTCTTCAGAGATTGGGTCTTTCCCTGGGAAAAGCAAACTGAAAAGTGACAGCCCCAATCATCCAGAAGAAAGTTTTTGCCAGATAATTACTACTGACTTAGAGGTTTTGTTAGAAACAACCCAGAAGATAAAACTTGATTCAGATAGGGAAGAACAGAATTAAAAACTAGAAAACACTTTATATATGGGGCTGGGGATGTGGCTCCAGTGGTAGCGCGCTCGCCTGGCATGCTCCGGGTGCTGGGTTCAATCCTCAGCACCACATACAAATAAAATAAAGATACTGTGTCCACCGAAAACTAAAAAATAAATATCAAAAAATTCTCTCTCTCTCTCTCTCTCTCTCTCTCTCTCTCTCTCTCTCTCTTTAAAAAAAATAGAACTCTTTATATTAACAGAATAAACCTGAGATGGTTTGGGATGTAAATGTTTTTATCTTAGTCATTTGGGTTTCAGGGACAGGTATACCACCTTAAACTCCATCTGTACTTTGAAACTTTTCTTTTTCAGCCAATATCAGCTTTTTGATGAGTAAAAAATAACAAAGTGCCTGTGTGAGAACACACAAAACAAGGAGATCAAGCTCTAAGACTTTTTTTTTTTTGTCTCCATAAAGAGGCTTAGGCAATGATTGGAGCAGACACCAGGAAATTGGACCAAATGGTAGTGTTAAATCCATTAGCCAGCCTGCATTCTCCAGTGAAAAATGACATAACTTTTAACAGTTTGGGTGAAAAAATTAAATATGTGGCTAGGATCTTTAATTCCTTTGTGGGTTACTCCCCTAGTAAGCATTTGCTAGAGTTTCACCATATGTACTTCTTTGGCTCACACTTCAGGTCACGTGTAAGATTTATTTAACAGGCTTAGTCTCCAAACAGGTTAAGCCACGAGAGGTCTTTTTCCATTTCCTTGGTATGTTTTTTTTTTTTTTTCATTATTATTTATTCAGGAGATTGTGGCATCTCTTCTGAGGGTATGTGTACATATCAATGAATTTTGTGTATGTGTGTAAATGAATTTTTGTTTGTTGGGTACTGTGTATAAATCAATCTTGTTGGAGATTTTAAAATTATTTCTAAAACATGATTATTTATGTTTTTTAACCTTGGATGAAATGCTTTTCTAAAGTATTATTATAATATTTTATATTATATATATTCAGCAATATATATATATATATATATATATATATATATATATATATATATATATATAAAGAATGTTTTGTAAGTTTGTATCATTGAAAAAAAGCCATATAAGTCCAAGTACTATGTGTCAATTTTTTTACTTCAACATTATAGCCACAACAAACCATGAGCCTTGAAAATGCTAAGAAGCACCTTCAAAGGAAAATTGGGAAAACATATGTGTTAAAATGCACATTGGCTCTTGTTTATAAGGAAAATTCTCCTCTAATGCAGACAGATTTCTGGCATAACCAGACACAGTCAATAAGATGTCATTTAAGGGATAAACAAGGCCTCTGCATGCCCAGATTCTTTTCTGGCATATCCGTTATGGTACCTGACCCACCCCCCATCACAAAAGGGAGACAATTCAAAAACTTTCATCCAAATGAGTAGATCCGATAGCCTGGTGAGAAAATGTGCCTTCTAGAATATGACTCAAAGGCTGTGGGGTCATACTGAGGGCACTCTGGGGTAAAGACTGAGCCTGGAATAAAAACACAAAAGATGTTTTTGGTGGTTGAACAAGGTGGCTGGAGGAAGGCCTTTGGTCTAATGTTAATCCTACTTGTGTGGGCTCTTTGTAAAGTCTATAACTGACACAGAGAGAGCTGGATGAAACTGAACTTTCATATAACTGAGACTAAAGCTGAAACTTCAACACTAAACAGAGATTATGGCAAGACCAGTCCTTTGGAGTCACACTGCTCAAAGTTTCGTAATTTCATCTCATCCTAATATTAGTAATTATATACCCATCAGCATATGGGACAGGACTAGTCAAAGAGCAGACAGAACTGAAAAGTCTGTCTCATCAGTTCGAATGCCCAGCATAACCAGTCTGGCTTACTAGAGTGGGAAAAACATTGTATGTGACAGAAACTCAGTGTGCAAAAATGTAACCAATAAAAATGAATTTATTAGCTCATGAAGTTGGGAACTCCAAGGCAGTTCAGCTGACCTTGGGGCTGTGCTAATCTAAATGTTCACATAAGATCATTAGAATGGGAGTTCATAACCCACTTGAATCAAATGTATGAAGGATGATATGTCAAGAGCTTTGTAATGTTTTGAACAACTAATAAAAAAAAAAAAGATCATTAGCCTTTTTTCTTTTTAAGGAAAGTTTTTTTTTTGGGGGGGTGGGGTCGGGGTGGGGATGAGTTTTTTTTAGTTAACAACAATAGCAAACAAAACAAAACAAAACTAGTGATCCAAGTAATAAATAAACAAAAGAACTAAACAGACATGCTTCTCAAAAGAAGTTATACAAATGGCCAACAAATACATGAGAAAAAGTTCAGCATCTCTAGCAATTAGGGTAATGCAAATCAAAATTACATTGAGACTTCATCTCACTCCAGTCAGAATGGTAATTATCAAGAATACAATTCATATGAAGTGTACACAGGGATGTGAGGGGAAAGGTACACTCATTAGTCTTGATCTGTTGATCTCTCTCTTTTCCTTTTATTTGGTTCCTTTGATGGTTGCAAAAATGGCCATATAGACTCCTAAAGTTTTAAGCCTCCTTCTATCTTGATTCCTGAGCATGAAGGGAAATTTTCTGGAATGTGCCTGTATCATTCCCTACATGGGGAGTAATACTGATCCTTCTAGTTTGGTTCTAATCACTTTAAGCTTCTGCCCTCAGAATTACACTGGGCAAATACAAAAAAGCCCTCAGCTTATTTTATGCTCAAAGAAGCCTGTTGAAGAGAAATAACTGAAGATGATTTTTTGTTGAGTATTCAGGTCTTCACTTCAATCATCATGATAAAAATGACTACATGCTGATAACTGCCACTTTATCACAGTTTCACCTGATCTGACAAGTTGTTTCTGATAGACATATGCTCTGGGGAATTGTATATTTGTTACTACAGATAAGTATCTTCTCTGTCAATCTCCATTAGTACCCGCTATTATAACAATAATTTTTGTCAAAATAAAGAGGTTTTTAAAGCAAAAGCAATGATAAGAAGCACCACTGCCATTTTTCCTTCCTACTATTTATATAAAGGTGTCTAAAATTTTCAAGTTATAGAATAATTTGAGCAAGTTTATTATTCTTTCGAAGTTCCAAAACTCTACAAAAAGTATAAAACAAAACAAACCCAAAAGAAGAAAGTTCAAAATTGAATCAAGGGAAAAGAAAGCCTAATGAATATTTTTTTTTACCAATACAAGATCACTTTAAGAAAATGCACAAAAATCATTGTTAAAGAAAGGGAAATCAGTAAAATAACCATCACACAAAATTTACTGCTAGACTTTTAAAAAGCAGAGTTCTTGAAAGGATCATGGATTAACATTTTAAAAATGATTAACATTGAAGACAGGGCAGAAAAATTTTAAATGTGGAAATAGAGCTTGTTGAGTAAAAGAGGGGTAAAATAAATCTTAAATATAAACCATATGGGAGCCAAAGAGGATGGATTCTACATTTTGTGAATCTGCAAAAAAAAAGTTTACAAACCCATGTAAACACATATTCATACAATAAATGCTTCCCATGAAAAGAAAAGCTAATCTGTAATGTGTTTGCTCCAAATTAAGGTGGCTGGGCAGCAGTTTGCCCATATATACAATAAATGTCACTCTGTGATATTTTGCTATTTATTCTTCAGCTTCATATAACACCACGGAAGTACATCAATAATGATTTAGAAGGGCTTCTGTGTCAGTGTGATATGGTTTTGTTTTTTTTTTTTTTTTTTTTAGTTTCTTTTGGCTCATGTTCTAGTGTTTAAAAGATCTTGGTAGAAAGATCTTAAAATATGGACTCACCTGAACCCTGAAAGCTCTAATTACACATATTTTGCAACTATGTGTTGTTTTTAATGTGAAGCTACAGCCTGTTTTGATGTGTATGGATATTATTTAAGCTTTGGAAAAACAACATTTAATGCTTGGTGACTTATTCACAGCCGTACAAAGAGAGACTACACAGGGATTTCTTAAATTTTATTCTATTTTTTTTTATAGAAGGGTTGGAAATTAACCAGCAGTGCATCAATCAATCAATCAATATCTCCAAGAGACTTCCTGTACTCACAGTTTTGTGGTAACTACTTTTTACAAAATAAGGGAAACATACAGTGTGATACCTTCAAGAATGCTGAATTTATAATACTGTCTTGCAAATGCAATAGAAATTCACCAAAGGCACCATCCATCATGTGCTGCTGGAATAAAGTGAGTTTAAGCCAAGCATTGAAGGATTGGTTGAATTCTGAGGAGCAGAATGCATGGATTTCAGAGAAAAGAAGATAAGATATGCAAAGATGAAGTGGTGGAAGTGGACTAGCATGTGTGGAGCATAATAGGAAAAAAAAAAAAAAGGAAGCTTAGAATTAAGCTTAAACAATCTTGCCCAGGTAAGAAAGACTAGATTCAGAGACGCTTGCAAGTTCTCCCAAGAAATTTTGACTATAGCTGCAACACAATAACTCATATAAAAAGTTTTTTGAGAAATGAAAATGATGCTTAGGTAATCAAAACATACAATGATATTCATATCCAGATATAGCAAAATATAAAATATTCTTTAGAAGATAAGAAATGGTCCCATTTTAGAAGGAAACAACATTTAAATATATAGAAGTTGTACCCGTATGAGATATTGGGGATTTGGGTCAGGTGACAAATATAAATTAAACATTAAATTGGAACTCTCATTCTTAAGCTGTTTCCCTTAGAAACCATACCTATCATAAAACTCTTTTTGTAAAAAAAAAATACATTATGAAGTCAATACTTATAAAATAAACCCCATTTTTATTAATTTAATGCTGAATCAGAGGTGTGATTTTAAAATAAATTTTCATGAATATATTTGCAATTTTTAGGGAAAGAAGGCACACCTATGTTTTTAAATACATTAGTGTGAATCTCTTTGCAATGATTCTATTCATACAAGAATTTAGTCAGTTCCTTAATCAAGCCAAGAACTAATTTTTAAATCATGCATTTGCATCTTGTTTCATTTCCTAAATAACAAACCAGGAATTTGTTTTTGTTATAAGTCATTTGTTTGTTCGTGGGTTTTGCTTTATTTATATCCTTTGGGCTACACAGTACTGCACTTTTTGGAAGATTTCGATTTACCTCTCTAGAAAAATGAATGATTTAATGCATTATATTCAGCCTCATTTGTTTCCAACAAAGTGGTTTTGTGTGTGTGTGTGTGTGTGTGTGTGTGTGTGTGTGTGTTTTCAGAATCTGCAGCCTTCGGAGATGGAAGACAACTTAATATCTAAATATCTGACTTTCCCTGGTGGTTAATTTTAGCTCTGTGCCACATGAAACCAGAGATGCAACCAGGAATTGTAAATGTCTTGAAAAATGTGATGCTTGTGGAAACAAAGATGACAGTCATCTTAGAGGTGAGTCCAAGGACAGACTATGTTGGTGTTGTCATTTTCCTTAATTCTAAGCACATTTCATTAAAGCAAACAAACAACAATGACCACAAAGCCTGGATACAGTTTTCAGTATTTTAAGACTTGAATAGGTATAGTAACCTCAAAGTGTTGCAAATACTTTACTGTTATCTGATTGACTATGTACAGCCAAGTGAAAATGGGTTGACTTTTGGAGATGTTTACACATTAACCAGCACAAATGGCTGTTGCCTAGAATATTCCTGACAGGCTGTAGGACTATTGATAATGACTACTGAGTGTCTATAAAAGTCAGTCTCAAGAACTCTATATTGATTTTGCATAGAATGCTATCACAAACTTATTATTGATGTTCCTTTAGGCTATTTTGAATCTTGACTAACACTGAGTTACAAGAAGTGTCCAAATAGTTCAAATTAAATTCATAAATAGAATGTTTTCATGGAAATTTTCTGTACTGGCAAGTGTTGGCATGGTAATTTGTGACACTTCAACAAAATACTATTCCAAACAATCATGTTAGCAAAAAGTAAAAACAAAAATTAAAATTAAAAAAAATAAATAATAAATAAAACTTAGGCTAATATAATTTTTAGTGTAGTGTAGATTCAAGCTTGTCAATCTTACTGTTTTTCATTATTCCTTCACATGATTCAGTGATAGACATGAGTATGATGTACTAGGGTACCCTTGGACTTAGCCCCAGTGTTTGTTTACTCTTTAGGTTTTGGCTGTCAGCATTTGTCCTACCAAGAAAATCTTGAGCCCATCTTGTTCTCTCAAATTCTATATATCCTGTTAAACTCAAGTAAAATACACTCATTCCTGAAAGACTTTAAGATGCTCCCATTAGAATATGATGTTCATCCACTTTCCCAAAAATTATTTTAGTGCAGGTTTTATGCTTGGTATTAAATTATTAACAGTTGGGTAAAGAAACCAAGTATTGTACCTTACTCTCTGTTTAAAATCTCTTGTAATTATGATGCCAAAAAACAGTCTTTCGAATAGGTAGGTTTCAAATAATTATGCTGAGATTCAATTTAACTAAATTGTTTAACAAGAACAAAAGATGTTCTACACTGTTATTGAATATGTCATATATCTATGTTCCTTTCTGTCTGTACTCTGAGTACAAGGTAGAAATGTAGCATCTTCCAATACAGCACTTGAGATCACTTTGGAAAGATCAGCTCTGGGGCTTCCATTCCTCCTCAACCACAGCACACTATTAATAGTTTGGGATCAAACTATTCTGTCCTTAGGTGCCAACTTTACCCATTGCTTACTAAAATTTTACTGTTTTGAACATGAAATGCACAAAAAATAATTGCTTTATGCAGTATCCATACATGCTAAATGCTCCACAACAATTAGTTGTATCTAAAGCTTTAAAGAGATGGCTAAATGTTTAAGTTCTGCCCTTGCTCACATTTTTCACACTTTCTCATTTCTAAATTTTATGCATTTTGCCTTGGAATCTCAGCAGGCAAGAGATTTTTCTACGCCTAAGAAGGAGTACATCTTACTAGATTTCTGTATTACAATGGTAGCCTCTCGCCTCTCCTATCCCTCCATAGACTTCTCCCTTCCACATCTAAAGATGCGAGGGAAGTGACAACTGTGTTTGAAGAAATGGCAGATTAAGAACACAAGGAGATGGGGCTGGTGGGTATCTTGGAAACGTACACTAATTCAAATCTTGGTGACCTTAGTTTAATATTTTTCTTCTCAAATGATTACACATTTTCCTACTTAATAGTGAGTGATATGGAAAAGCTGAAAGAACTTTGAAGTTCAATTGATAAATTATCTCCAGACTTGTAAAATGATCACCATCCAGCTGGCTTACTGTATATTCAAATTCAAATTGAGACAATAAGAAAATTGCAGCCATATGTCCACTTCACATTCATTTGTGTATTTGTGTGTGCTTGTGTGAGTGTGTGCATACACACGAGGGTGCATATGAATGTACGACTATTGGTAATAGGTGTGTGCATCTGATTGGAAATACAACCAGTTGACAAAACAGAGACTGATGATGAATGCTCAACAGGAGGTTTCTAAGATCCAGGAAACTATCTAACTTGAAGCTGTTAATTTTCTCTGGTATGTTCCAACACTCTGCCAGGGACATATAGAATTTCTCCCCAGTGAATGCTATTATACTACTCCTTATTTGGCTGCAAGAAGTGGAGGCTATGACCACAGGATCTTTGAGAATAATTATTTCTTCACATCAGAAAAAAGACTGTATTTTGCTGCCTACAGATGGGATTTTCTTTCATTCAGTGGCCTTCTTTCAAGGGACCCTGCAGGTTAAAGCAAGCGGGCTGTCCAGTCCGCTAGCCACAGCACACAGAACATGATGCTGTGTTTTTGTTATTATGTCTTTTTAGCACTTTCTCTTTCTATATTTCATACACAATTAAATTACTATCTATCATTCACGGAAAAATCCATAGTTTGTGTTTCACCTTTCAGTTAAAACCATTTCTTTTCCTCCCCCTTCCCAAATTCACTCTTCTGGAAATTGAAATTTACTTCTCTGCTAAACTGCAAGGCATGCCAAACCCCAAATAGCCCAGGGATCATAATTCAGAAGCCGCTGTTTTAGTTTCTTGTAAGCAAAGTCTGTAGAAGTAACCATAGGTCCTGGGTTAAGTTTCTCAGAGCAGCCAGGAAACCCAGCAGGAAGATACTGAACTTGCCTGAAAGAACCTTCCAGAATTGTCAGGGAAACAGCTCCATATTTTAAGCCATATGGTCCCACAGACTGTGTCCCTCTCAGGTAGGCAAAAGCTTCTTTTGCGAGCCGACGAGTGATTTCTTGGGACATAGCACTTGATTCCCACCTTCCCTGTGATTTTAAAGGACTGGGCTGGGATTTAAAAGATTTAAACTCTAGTCTCTGCTGAAAAGTTAACTAACTGTGACCTTGGGAAAGTTGCACACTCACTTAGCCTGTTTCCTCATCTGTGATTTGAGCAGATGCCAAGGAACGAACGATCTCTGTGTCCTCCTCCAACCCAGCTCTAAAATACTCTGGTTTTATTCCATGACTCTTTGCTCTGCTGCTTCCTTCTAGGAAAAAAAGAAAAAAAGGAGAGAAAAATGTCAGGAGGAGTTTACGTCTGTTTAGCTTTGTTTGTGAGTGCGTGTTCTTCATTTTTTAAAATGTCACCATTCATAAAAACAAAAAAACGGAAAGTTCCTGTGGTCTGTGAAAGGTTCACATTGAGTGTTATGTATATCAGCCAGCTTTCCGTTTCAATCCTCCCCAATATCTGCTAATACAGCCTCTCTCTCTCTCTCTCTCTCTCGCTGCCTTTTCAGTGGGCTGCCCCCACGTTCGCGATTTTCAATTGCTACAAGAGTCGGACTTTAAGTAGAGACTGGAAATCAGGATCTGGGATGGAGATGGTTGTTTCTTGTGATCTCTTGATAAGCATCTCTATAAGGTTCCTGCAGTTGGAGTGAGAAGAAGTGATCAATCAGCTTATCTCCAATTCTATGAGGATCGTCTCTCATCTCAGTAACGCCTCCCTCTGGGATTGGGTGAGCTCCTACATTTTAAAGAGATAAATGTGAACATTCCTCAAAGTAAGCTTGCAATGGGTAAAAAACTGGCTGAAAAACTAAACGATGAACGCAAGCCCATAGGTGTGGAGGAGCGCGGGGAGGAAAGTAAAAGAAAAGGAAGAAATAGTGACGAAAAGGTTTAAAGGTGAGAAGAAATGGAAGGAGTTGGTGAATTTTGGGACAAGGGATAAGAGGAAAGCAGAAATGGTGTTTGAACAGGGTCTTTGAGACTCTGGATACTTGGGTGAAAGGGGAAATCATGCGGGATGTACATTGTATTGGGTGAAGAATTCAGGCCAGGCTATGGAGAGTCTGAGATCATTGGGAGGGTCCAGCGTTAGATGTTCAGCAAACATGAGGGACCCCAAGGCTCTGTCTCTGGTGACACAGTATAGTCCTTGGGAATGAAAAAAAGAATCAATGGATGGTTTGGATCTTAAATGCTCCCAAAGGTGCATTGGCTGCAGGCTCGGTCCCCAGCCTGTGGCTCTGTTGAGGAGAGGAGGTGGTAGCTTTGGGAAGTGGGGCCTTGTGGAAAGAGTTTGGGTTACTGGGGGCATGTTCTTGTGAATGATGACAGGGCCCTGGGCCCTCCCTATGTCTCCATTTGTTTCTCAGCCACCAAGAGCTTAGCGACTCTGTTCCACCATGTGTTCTCTGCCATGATTTTCCTGTCTCACTACAGCGCCAAAGGGATGTGGCCAAGTGACCACAGACTGAAACTTCTGCTGCCATAAACTATAACAAACCTTTCATTTTTAAAAGTTGATTATCTCAGGTGGTTTGGTCACTGTCATAGAAAGCTGAGTAATTAGAAAAGGATGTCAATTTGGAATCATTTAGGTAAATACTATTTATCTTAAAAGCACATAGTTCTTATACTGTGCTTTCAGTGAAGCTAGCTGATACTATCAGAAATGAAATCGCAGACCTCCATACTCAGGAAAGCATATATTAATAACTGACTTTATTTAATGAATCAGTCTATAATTTTAGCATTCCACTTGAGGAACTACTTAGGTTTTGTTTTGTTTTGGTTTTGGGCTGAAGAACTAGTCCCTATATTTGAAAATTCATTTCAGCTTATCTCCTATATGTTAATCATCATAGCCAACATAGCCATCACTGTCACAAAGACTTTATGGGTAAAAGGAAAATGGGTATTTTTACTTTAATGTTGGGCAATTTAAGTCCAGTTGAAGAAATTAGACATAGCATTCATAATAAACAGTAGCATCAATATCAATAGAGTCAACCAACATTGATACAATAAAAACATAAATGTATTTCTCCTCATCAGTCATCATCCAGTGAAAGCCAACTACAGTGCGTTAATCTGGAGATCAAACATGGAGGTCACACTCAGAACAAGATGGAACTCCTCATCTCCTGTTTCCTCTGCCCTTTCTCTTGCTCATAACACACAATCTTTCATAGGAAGAAGTCAGAAGCCTGGGTATCTAGAACATCTGCAAATGCAGAATGACTCTCCAACTCCCCTTTTCTGAACTCCCCATCTAATGGCCCATGTGATGATGTCCCCTTTGTAGTCCAGAAAAGCCAGCTGCCATTGTTTTCATAATGTAGTTCACATAGGAGGCCTGCATAGTTCTCTTCTCCCATAGCTCCTGCCATCTGGATGTTAGGCTCCTCCCACTATGAAGTCTGAAATTTTCAATTACATCCTCCTTTCAAGACCTCTTGACACTGAACTCACTTAGACCAAACTTTCAACCCTACTTCAACAGAGGAGACCTTAGTTATCCTTTATGACCTCAGTAAAGAGTTACTTCACATGCACATGCTCCCTGGAATCTGTGGCTGAACTCCTCCGTCTCTTGAGTCCCACTGGATACCATACCGCCCTATGACACTTACTGTTTGCTGATGTCAAGGCCTGTTTTGCTTATCTATCCCCTCACTGGGCTGTGAACTTCTGCATATATTTTATCTTTTAAAACGAATTATTTTGATTATGATCACGTTAGTTAAAATTATGTATTTTATAAAGTATTTTTAACATTGTAGGAAATCAAAGATGGTCCTGAACTGAACAGATTCAAATTTGAGGGTTCATTTTTCATTATGAACTTATTTATTTTTGTTCTTCTTCTGATGTCATGATTGGGTATTTTGTTTTTGTTTTTGTGTTTTTTTAATTAGCATCTTTACTTTTTTAAATCTATATTTTCCCCTTTCCATTTTCACTCTCCATTTTTGATTTGTTATGTTTCTTTGTTGAAATCTATGGGAAAAAAAAACACAAAGCATTCTTTCTTGTTATGTTTTTAGATATGAGTAAACTGAGGCCTAGAGAGGTTAAGTAATTTGCTCAAGGTCACACAGCAAGCAGGCAATACAAGCCAAAGCAAACTTTGTCGAGAACTGTACTTTAACAACAGTGCTTTGTCACATATTATAGAATTATGATATTTAATTTTGTTAAAAATGATTTATTTTCTTTACCAACTGATAAGGGAATAATGCATGTGGTTAAGTCCCAAAAGGAAATGGAAAAATAATACGGAAAGGAAAAATGGTGAAATTTGAGGCAAATCTGAGAAAGCAATTTGAATCTATCTTAGTTCTGATCTAGTTACCAAGGACATCTTAATCAAGTGCTCTTGACTTAAGAGTTGTTTCCCCATGTTTCAACCTGCAGGCAATTGTACTCTGTGGCCTAAAATTGTGCCATAAACATTCCTCATATCACGAGTTCTCATACGCCCAAGTGTGCACCTCTCCTGTGGTTAGGCTTGAGTGTAAAAACCATGAACAGCAGACACATGTCAAATCCCACACACACAAAGACCGTGTGCTTCCACCAAACAGCCCTCTCATGTTTCCAGAGCTAGCTGAGCAAGGCTTGTGTTCCTGTGGGCTTCCACTCCGCTGGATTTTGCCAGCTTCTGATTGAGCTGCATCTGAGCACAAAACAGCATCTTTTTTCTAGACCATGAATTAAACTCTCCATCATTGGATCTTTACAGTGTCAGCCAATTCCAGCTAAGTATACTCAAGGATTTCATATTGGATTTTTGCTGGCAAGTTGACATCACAGATATATAAGTGCCACATTGAAAATAAAATTCAGGTATTGTACGAAATTTGCTGAAAGAACTGCTGACTGGAAGGAACCTGATGTTGACACTGCGAGCCAAGGTCAAGGCTAAGTTGCAAAGACAGGTTTGGAGTGAGTTTCTTACAGTAAGAAAAAATGGAGTTTCTCTGCTCTTGAATCTTATTACCCTGAGACTGAAGAACTTAGGAATGTTCCTCTTTGCATCCAAATCTTGGTGTTATTGCAAATAGGAATTAAACTTGCTTAAACTTGAGGCATTAAGATGCAAAAAAGTTCTATGTGCTACAAATACTAGGTAAATTGTGTTCAATAGGATTGAGGACAAATTGAAATGAAGTTAATCTTCTATCACCAAAACTGATGTTTTAAGTTAGAGAAAGTGCTCAGTTTTGTTCAGTCTGGCTATAGCCTATGAAAATGGTGGCTTTAATGTTTGTCTATGACTCCATTAATCTACATATCACAACATATGAGATTGAAACCTGACCTCACTTTGCAGTGCTCTGGTTTCTACTTATAAATAAATAAATAATTAAGATGATAGAATTTATCAGATGAATGAAATGGCATCAACTTATAGAGGCAAAAAAATATAGTTTGTGCTGTGGTGTTAACTATTGGGCAAGGATTTCTAACGTATATTGCCATAAATGTTTTAATATGGAAAAATTTCAATCTACAAAAGCGGAAAAAAAACTACCATGAATACTAATGTCTTCACCAACACTCAACTTTAGCAATGACTAATTCAGAGATATTCTCATTTTCTCTTTATTTCCACGTACTCTCCCTAGACTTATAGTTTCCCACACATCACATCATTTCATCTACTAATATTGTAATATTTATCTCTGAAAGATATCAACATTCTGAAACTGCAAGTAATAATGATAATTCTATAATTTAATATAATTAACTAATTTGGATTGTGGTCCTTGGCATTGAACCCAGGGCCTTGTGTGTGCTAGGCAAGCACTCTGCCATTGATATATATGCCTAGTCCCTATAACTTTAAATATGCAGTCAGGTTTCAAATATTCCTTTTGGTGAGGGTACTAGGGATTGAACTCAGGGAAACTCAACCAGAGTCACACTTCTAGCCCTATTTTGCATTTTATTTAGAGATAAGGTTTCACTGAGTTGCTTAGCACCTCACTTTTGCTGAAGCTGACTTTGAACTCAACAATCCTCCTGTCTCAGCCTCTCCAGCCACTGGAATTACAAGGGTACACCACTGCACCTGGCTCAAATATTCCTTTATGTGATACAAAATTTTTCCAGTTGATTTATTGAAAGAATGAACAATGGCACTTTGTTGATTTGTTCTTTAAGGTAATTTTTAATCTATAAATTATTCCTCTGTGTTTTATTTGTTGAAGAAATACAATCTGAATTTTGCCAAGAATGACCCCAACATTATTTTTTACTTCATTTTTTTCTTTAAAAACACCTGAAGGAATAAAATAGTTTTCTTTTCTTTCTTTTGTTTTTCTTTTTAAAGAGAGAGAGACAGAGTGAGAGAGTTTTTTAATATTTATTTTTTACTTTTCGGTGGACACAGCATCGTTATTTTATTTTTCTGTGGTGCCGAGGATCGAGCCCAGCACCTCCTGCATGCCAGGCAAGCATGCTACCACTTGAGCCACATCCCCAGCCCAAACAATAGTTTTCTTATATAAGATTTATCATTTTAAATAGCAAACATTAAAAAAAGGAGCTTTTATACCACTTTAGGCGTGTCTTGTTTTTCTCCACTGAAAAATATTTTTCTTTATGCTTGTAATCTTACAATAAAAGGACATTATGGAAAAAAGAATGATATTAGCAGAGAGGAACCAAATAAGTCTTATTTCCACCAATTGTTACTGTGATAAAGGACTTCTGGGAAGTCTGTTCGGTTGCTTTTGACACTTGAATGGAAGCTCACAGAATTCAGTCTAAAATTTAAATTATAGGATTATTTTCCAAGTTTGCTTGTTGGAGGCCTAGAATGCTCAGAGATGGTCAGAGTTATTAGCAGTCCTCCACCTCATAGGAGCAGAGAAGGGGATGTGGTGGAGTGAGGGGAAAGGTGTGGATAACGGATGTGATACACAGAGCATTTGGACTCTTCACTGGGGAGGCCAGCCTCTCTTCAGAGATATCCAAAGCCACCATGTACATACACAAGAATGGGACCCTAATTAGAATAAGATATAGTCTATGCATGTATCATTTTATCAAAAGCGAGTATACTGTCATGTATAACTGGAAATAACCATTAAAAATAACAAAGTGCTGTGTCTAACTCTGTAAAATGTTTTTATTGGTGCTTTATAGTTATATGTAATATCTGAGTTCACTTTGACATAACCATGCACGCACAGAATATAATTGGCTCTACTTCAGTCCCCAGCTTAATTATTCTGAATCATACTGCTATAAACCTTGATGTGCCTTTATCACTATAGTATGCTGATTTTATTTCTTTTGAATTAATACCAAGGAGTGGGCAGCTGGATCATATGGAGATTTCATACTAAGTCTTTGAGGAATCTCCACACTGCTTTTCAGAGTGGTTGTACTCATTTGCAGTCCCACCCACAATGTTATTGACTTTTTCAGCAGTGTAGTTTAGTGTGGAATAATTGACAAAGAGCTTTGAATCATGAATTTTAGGGGCAATTGACACTCTAGCCAATTGTTATCTACTTTATCTGAATTCCAGCTTCCTCATTTGAATGATCCAGGTATTGTGGTAGATTGTACTCCTTTGAAAATAATCCCTAAGTGAAGTATGTATCTCCCAATGCCATTGATAATATTAAGGCCAAGCTTGACCTTGAGAAAAATTGGCTCTGTCTCTTATTATAGAAGGTGAATATGTCTCACTCTGAATTCAGTGGTTGAAATATGACTTACTTTGGCCAAAAATACACTGGCAGAGTATGTCACTTTTAAGACAGGGTGGTTTACCTTCTCTTTGCTTTCTCTTTCCGTGGAAACAACAGACCCTGCACAGCCACAGTTGGCATGCAATGCATACACAGTGAGGTAGATGTCAATGTCAGTTATGGAAAGTCATTGAAACTTGAAGGTTATCTGTCACTACAGCATAACTGTTTACTCTACCCTATAAATGTACTAAGCCATGCACTATTATCCTTCTACGATTATGGTGAGAGTCAAATACAGAAACAAAATTGGAAGTTTTAAGGGAATGTGAAGCATCTACTTTCTCTAAATCCTTATTTCTTCAATATGTGTTTTATCATCAACCAGAATATTGCTACCTTCAGAATACTTCAAATGACACTGCACTGGGACATGTTAGAATGTATGGCCTGAGCCATGCTTTGCCCAGCATTTAGATTTAGAACTGTGTTCAGGCTGTGATGCTAACAAATATAAACTCTGTGAAATTAGGCAAAACCGATTTTCTAAGCCTAACTAAAATTGATGCCCTGCCTTGCTCTTGGCAATAAGAGCTATAATTATGTGAAAGTATTTAACTCCTTAGAATCCTATCAGGTTTTTTTTTCTGTTAAATATTCTCAAGAAAAAGTGATCTGAAAAGAGACAAATTATGAAACTAAAGAAAAAATAAATAGGAAAAAATGTTTATAAAGGCTGATAAATAAACTTGAGTTTTTGATGAGAAAAAGGAAACTGCATGAGATATTAGCTATTTTCATGATTCTAAAAGTTATATCTTATAAAAGCACAACATCTCTATTCCTGCCCAGTCATCCTTCTTTTGTAACTCCTTTTGGCACTTATGACATTTGGAAAAATATCTCAACCAAGTGTGGTTAAAAGGTACCAAAATATCAGAGCCAGAGCTGGTTCACACTTAAAGGGAGAAAAAAAAAGATAAAAAAAAAAGAAGAAGAATGTAATGGTTGCCAGTTTCATTTTATGTGGCAGTATCCATATTATGTGAGTTTGGGGACTGGTGCTTCAAACTGAGCTTATTTCTGGAGTTGGAGCCAGGCCAGTTTGCAGTGACAGCCACTGTCCTACATGCAGGGAAGCTACCTTGAACAAAACAGGTTCCCTTTGGCCATGGAGCTTCCTCTATTGTGGGATTGAAGATGAGAGAGTTGAACAAATATATAGATCTGGTTTATGTTAAGGGTTCAGATAATGGAAAGCTACAGAAGGTGTGTGGGGGGGAGAGGCTGGGAGGGTTCGCTCTGAAAAAGTGGTGTCTGATCCCAGACAAAGCTGTGAAGGGCACAG
Source organism: Ictidomys tridecemlineatus (assembly GCF_052094955.1). Lineage (NCBI taxonomy): Eukaryota > Metazoa > Chordata > Mammalia > Rodentia > Sciuridae > Ictidomys > Ictidomys tridecemlineatus. Next base: position 107,067,616 of record NC_135481.1, read on the forward strand.
GGAATGAGACTAGGGGAGCAGGGTCGAGCAGAGGGAATGGCAAGTCCAACAACGGGACAATGCTCCCTGTGTCCCTGGAGCGACAGAGACCAGACAGCTAGACCTGAATGGGCAAGGGCAAAGTGGTGGGACCCATGTTCAAAGAGGCAGCAGGAGATGAGATAGCTGAGAGTCCTTTGGCTGATTGTGTGGATTTCAGATTTTAATCTGAGCGAACTAGCAGCTATTTAAGGATTTGGAGCAGAGAGGTAATATGATCTAACTTAGCTTTCAGAAAGAGCGCTCTGGTGCTCTTCTGAGAATAGACTCTGGAGCACATGGATGAAAGTGGAGCAGTGAGAGAGGTGGCTGGCGCAATAGTTCAGAGGAAAAGTCTCGAAACTCAGAGAGGAGTGGCTGCAACAGAAGTTGGATTGGGCGGTCAGATTCTGGATATCTGCTGAAGGAAGAGTAAACAAATGTAACCTGGTTAGTGAGATGTGCGGCTTACCAGGCAAAGAGGATGCTGAACCCAAATTTCAGCTTTGAAGAGCTGAAACAATGAAGCTTGCATTGATTGAGCCAGGAAAGGTGGGCAGATTGGGAAGTGTCTATGGTATGTTACTCAGGGTAGGGATTTTAAAGAGTTATCCCTCAAGCAGTGCACAATGCAAAGTGGCAGAATTTCATGGTATGTGCACCATGTAAAATTTTTTACTCCTAATTACTAGGTGCACTCCCATTTTTAAGGGACTTTTTAAACAAAAATATGTAACCTTTGCAATAAGATTTAACACCCAATATTCACTTTGTCCAATAAATGGTCATTGCTCATAGTGCTACATTAATTCACAAGTAACTACTTCTTAGTTTGAAGTCATTGTTTTCCTCAACCAGGTTCTAAGTATTTCATAATATGAATTCAGGTCTTAAGATTGTTTCTCTATTTATATATAGAATAGCACTGACCATGCTGCATTATATTCAACAAAACAAAATGAACACCTGGCTTAATATGTATTTGTTATTTGTGATTTATCTGTTTACTTCTTTACAAAATTGACTTATTGAAAGCATAGTCTTTGTATAGATTATGCCTGGACACCAGAAAAGTTTGGTGTTAACTAAATATGTATTAAATAAAGAGATGAATAAGAGGCAAGTTTTAATTGGTAAGTGTTGAACAAAAACCAATGCTTTAAAAAACTTAGGTCTATTTTCTGGGTTTTTTTTTTTTGTGTGTGTGTGTGGGGGAGGGGGAGATGAGCAAGTTCTCTGGGAAGGATTTTAATGTGATACATCAATTGCCTTCCTTGGTGCAGTCCTGAGACATTGGTTCAACTGCCTTTGGAACTGGAAAGACCAAGGGTTTTCTTCCTTGTAGTTCTGGATTCTAAAAGACAGTGGGAGAATAATGCATGCAAGGTGTATTAGGTTCATCACTTACAGTGATGGACACAAAGAAGTTTATTGGCTCTCTGGTAGTAAAGAGGCCCTTGAACGTGAAGTCTCCATACTCATCCAAGGTTACTTCTTGGTATGATTGTTTCTTGGTCAAACATTAGCAAATAGTTCTCTATGCTTTGCCCAAAGGTGGAGATGAATGGCCCTGGGTGACTCTCTCTTCATTTTCTGCATTAGCTGTAATAGACAGTGATAAAGAGCTGAGCATATCTAACAGTGTGGGTGTGGTCTACACTGTGCTCTTGGTTCACCTCATTCTCTGTTTGGCAGGACAAGTCTTTTTTTTTTTTTAATGCTGTTTGTTACTTTCTACACCTTCTTGGTGACATCAGTATTCTTCTATACTGTAATTTCATATATCCCATTTCAATAAATCATGATGTTTTTCCTCCAGTTAAATTCTTTTAAGCTAAATACCCCTTAATAATATGGTTCTAAGCAACAGGGAGCCAAGATAGGAAAGCAGGAACCCTGAAAGTGGATACAGCAATAGACAGCAATTGTTTTTCTTGTAACTCCGTAGAGTCAACTGTCACTTACAGTAATATTTGTTAACTACTAATGATCTACTTACAAGTGAATGGAAGGAGGCACTGTGGCCCTGTGTTGGGACCAAATTAGATCAGCGAGTGCAGTAGCTATGTGACAAACAGAGGCCGGTCAGTGACCTCAGAAATGCATAGGACATTGGATGGCAGAGAACAGTGTCCAGTGGAAATCCTGTCAGTGTATGCACTGGGTAAGGGTCTTCCAAAGACTTGGGGTGGTTGCTGCATTCCCATTCTGCAGGGAATGGGACACTGTGTTTTGGAGAATGATCCCAGATGATAAGAAAACTAAGGGCCCCTCAGGTTATACTGCTAATGACAAAAGTTTGTTAAAATCTGTACTATATACTGTGCCAGGTCCTGAACTATTTCAGGATTTTTTTTCTTTAATCTTTACAGTAACACCATGAAATAAATATCCCTCTCTAAGTGGCCATCCACATTTAGCTGGGACAGGTTTAGTGGAAATCTGAGCATTGTTATTTATGTAAGTGTTTAGTTGCCATTTCCTTGAGCTGTTCGAGGCTGGGCATAGTCTCCAGAAATGAGGAAACACATCCTTATCAGTTTTTTCAAAAAGCCACAACAAAGTCACTTTCCAATGTGGTAGGGGTGTAAGCATTATGACCTTAGCACACAACAAAGACTAATGGATCCCTGATGGGTTATGGGGAATTCATCTTTGTATAGTATTTTTTTTCATATATGCAAAATAATTTCCTTGAGGTCAAATTGAAAAGATTTGGTTTGGAGTTTCTCCTGTATTTTTAACAACTAAGGATGTGCTACAAACTCGCCAAAAAAAAAAAAAAAAAAGTGTTTTTTACTATGGAGATATACCCTTGGATTTTCACAGTGGATATTGTATACAGTCCAAAAAAGCATTTAAAACAATGAATATTCAAGCACTTTAGCTTTATTTGACAGAAAACCAATACAAATTGAATAGAAGTGTGGGCTTTGGTTTTAAAATTTGATCACTGCCCATTTATTGACTTGATTTGGCCCACTTCCTCTGCCTTCTTCCCAGTCATTCCTCAACCTCCCCCTTTTTGCATTTTATGATGCTTTTGTATACTTAACATTGTTCATTCTCCATTGATCTTACCTTCTTTATCTGTCCCTCAGTTAAATATAAACTTCTGAATCACTGGAGGCCATGCTGTTGATTGAGAAGCCAGGGAATAAAATTCTTCTTCACTGATTGGACTATGCCCCTATATTCAACCAGGAGAAAAGTAGCCTTCCTTTTTCTTCTCTTTGTGTCATACTTCTTCCCATAATGCAGTGTCAAGTATAAATTGGAGGGGGGTGATGTTTGTGATATCAATGGGATGAATGAAAAAATGGTCAATGGATTTACAAGTCCATATTCCAGCTTTATAAATATATATTTCTGGTCGATCAACCACCTCCTGCACTGCTACTGCCATTGCTGCTGCCTCTGATTCTACAGCTGCCAGCCTGAGATCACCTGGAGGTCTTCTTTCTGGTTGCTGCTGTCACAGAAGAAACCACTGCCCCAGATGTAACTGAAGCCGACACCACTGCTAAACCCCGAGATCACCTGGTCACGATGCCCCCACAACTGCAGTTGTAGCTGCCACTGTAGCCACCACTACTGCTGATGCTGCGCTACCTGCTGCCAACAACCACCTCCACTACCACTGCTACCATGGCCTAGAGGACTGCTTTGGGGGAGACTCCAGGTTTGGTTGCACGTGGCTGCACCCATTTTGGGACACCAGCCAGGGACTGGAGGCTGGGTGCCAGCAGGTTTATCACCACAAGAGCCTCTGTTTGGGGACTCCAGCTGGGACCTGCAGGTTCAGTGTGGGGGTGCCTATGGGCATGGAGGAGCCTGAGGTCTTCCTGCTGAGAGTGCTGGTGGCCCTTGTCTTGCTGGTGCATCTTGGGGTGCTCCTTTGCATGAGTGTATCCCTAGTGGTCTCTCTGCAAGTAGGAGCAGCACTGAGATCTTGGGTCTGCAGCATGGCCAAGCCTGAGTTATCTGAAGCACAGATTAGTGGGATAGAGACTGGGTTTGTGAAGAGTGACCTGGGTTTGGTGATCCTGAGAGATGTCAGAGACAGGGCTGAGAAACTGTAGAAAGTATACTGACAGAGAGAGTTTGACTTTCCAGAAAGATTTATTTTATTTTTGATTCACTAATCTCTCTACAATATTTGGTACAGGATGTTTTTATGCATCAATGTGTGGAGGACAATGATATATGAATAGTGTTTTGCATTTTTGTGGTATTCTTATGTCTTTTTTTTTCTCTTTGTTCATATCTTTCCTCTCTCTTGTTTGTTTTCTTGGATTTTCTTTTGAACTTTTCTCCAACCAACAGCCAATCTCTGTTGGCTCCTCTTCCACTCTTCCTGTACATTCTTACTTCTAGCTTCTCTCTTCATCTCTTGCAAATATTGCATACTACTACACTACCTCTGTTCTCTCATCCATTTGAAATTGTAAATCATTATAACGAATATTCTGTTTGTACTATAGATAGTTATTGAACTCATCATTTTGGTTTAATGCAAGAAAGCAGTAGACACCTTAGTGGGAGCTATTACATTTAAGGATATTTATTATATATGCTGGGTGCTGTTGATATTGGTCACACCAGTAAAGGCAAAGTGCTGGAAACCTTCAGGGACACTATAGGTCTACAGAGTAGAATTTATGCTGCCTTAGATCCATACTTTTAGATGGGAAAACACACTAACAACATAAAAAAAACAAGAAAATAAAGTGCCTCAAGCAAACCAAGATTCTTCAACAACAGAAACCACTCATAACACAGTAGAAGAAATGTCCAAGAAAGAGTAATGATTGTATATAGTTAAATTGATATATGAAGTAAAGGATAGTATAAGGAATGAAATCAAAGAAAAAATACAGGAAGTGAAAAACCACTTCAATAAAGAGTCACAGGTTGTGGGGAAAAAAAGTAGAAATCCACAAAATGAAGGGATGAGTAAACCAAATTATAAATTCAATGGAAAGCATCACCGACAGACTAGACCACTTGGAAGACATAATCTCGGACAATGAAGACAAAATATATAATATTGAAAGTAGAGTTGAACATGTGGAGAAGATGATAAGAAACCATGAACAGAACATCCAAGAATCATGGGATAATGTGAAAAGACCAAATTTCAGAGTTATCAAAATAGATGAAGAAACAGAGATACAAACCGAAGGAATGCACCATCTTTTCAATGATATAATAGGAGGAAATTTCTCAAACCTAAAAAATGGAATGGAAAATCAAATACAAGAGGCTTATAGGACCTCAAATGAACAAAATTACAGCAGACACACACCAGGACACATTAAAATGAGAATAACTAATACAGAGTATAAAGATAAAAGTCTTAAAGGAAATGAGAGAAAAAAAATAAAATTATGTACATGGGGAAACCAATTCAGATCTGAACTGATTTCTCAACCCAGACCCTCAATGCTAAGAGGTCCTGGAATAATATATTTTAAGCTCTGAAAGAAAATAGCTGTCAACCAAGAATTTTATATCCTGCAAAATTAAGTTTCAGATTGAAGATGATATTAAAAATCCCATGATAAAAAAAATTAAAAGAATTCACAACAAGAAAACCTACACACTACAAAGCATTCTCAACAAAATATTCCATGAGAATGAAGTGAAAAAATAAAAGTAAAAACCAACAAAGGGAAGATCTACACTAAAGGGACATTCGACCAAATGAGAAACTTAGACAAATCAAAAACCAGAAATAAATCAAATGATAGGGAATACAAATCATATCCCAATAATAACATTGAATTTTAATGGCCTAAACTCATCAAGCCAAAGATAAAGGCTCACAGATTGGATTAAAAACCAAGACCTAAAAATGTGCTGTCTTCAAGAGAGTCATCTCATGGGCAAAGACATCCACACGCTGAAGGTAAAAGGATGGGAAAAAAAAAAACTTGTCACTCATATGGATTGCATAAACAAGCAAGGATTTCCATTCTCATTTAGATAAAGTAGACTGCAAACCAAAGTTAATCAAAGAGACAAAGAAGGACATTTCATACTTCTTAAGGGAAGTATATACAAGCAAGACATAACAATTATTTATACCCGAAACAGTGGAGTATATATGTGCATCAAACAAACTCTTCTCAATTTCAAGAGTCAAATAGACAGTAATACAATAATACTATGTGACTTTAACACACATCTCTCTCACTACTGGACAGATCTTCCAAACAAAAACTAAATAAGGAAACTATAGAACTAAATAATACCATCAATAATTTAGACCTAACAAACATATATAGAATATTTCATCCATCAAAGAACAAATATACTTTATTCTCAGTAGCACATGGCTCTTTCTCTAAAATAGACCATATCTTATGCCACAAAGCAGCTCTTAGTAAATCCAAAAAAAAGAGATAATAACCTGCATTCTATCATACCACAATAGAATGAAATTAGAAAACAATGATAAAATTTAAAAAATAGAAGCTATGTAACAAATAGAGAGTAAATAATACACAATTAAATGATGAATGGATGTAGAAAAAATCAAGATTGAAATTTAAAAAATCTTATAGGTAAATGAGGACACTGATACAACATATCACCAATCTCTAGGACACTATGAAAGCAGTACTAAGAGGAAAGTTTATTGCATTGAGTGCTTTTATTAAAATAATAAAAAGTCAATAAATAAATGGCCTAACACTACATTGTGAAGCTCTAGAAAAAGAAGAACAAGTCAACACAAAAAGCAGTAGAAGACAGGAAATAATTAAAATCAGAAAGGAAATTAATGAAATCAAAACAAAAGAAACAATTGAAGCAATTGACAAAACAAAAAGTTAGTTCTTTGAAAAAATAAATAAAATAGATAAACCCCAGGCCATGCTAATGAAGAGAAAACACAAATTACTGGAATAAAGATGAAAAAAGAAATATCACAAAGGACACATCTGAAATACAGAAGATAATTAGAATCTATTTTGAAAATTTATACTCTAATAAAATAGAAAACATCAACGACATCAACAAATTTCTAGAGACATATGACCTACCCAAATGGAATCATACATGATTTAAACAGATCAATTTCTAGTATCAAAATAGAAAATGCCAACAAAAGCCTACCAACCAAGAAAAGTCCAGGACCAGATGGATTCTCAACCAAGTTCTACAAGACTTTCAAAGAAGAATTAACACCAATACTCCTCAAAGTATTCCATGAAATAGAAAAGGAGGGAACCCTTCCAAAAACTCATTCTATAAAGCTAATATCACTCTGATACCAAAACCAGAAAAAGACACATCAATCAAAGAAAACTTCAGACCAATATTACTGATAAACATAGATGGAAAAATTCTCAACAAAATTCAGGCAAATCACATACAAAAATATATTTAAAAGATAGTGCATCACAATCAAATAAAATTCATCCCGAGATACAGGGTTGGTTCAACATACAGAAATTTAAAAAATGTGATTCATCATATTAATAGACTTAAAAACAAGAATCATATGATCATCTCAGTAGATGCAGAAAAAGCGTTTGACAAAGTACAGCATGGTTCCATGTTCACAACATTAGAAAAACTAGGGATAGTAGGAACATAACTCAACAATGTAAAAGCTAAATATGCTAAATCCAAGGACAGCATCATTCTAAATGGAGAAAAATTGAAAACATTCCCGCTAAAAACTGGAACAAGACAAGGATGTCCTCTTTCACCACTTGTATTCAACATCATCCTTGAAACTCTAGCAATTAGACAAAAGAAAGAAATTAAGGGGAAACAAATAAGTAAAAAAGAACTCAAATATCATTATTTGTTGATGACATGATCCTATACCTAAAAGATCCAAAAATTTCCACCAGAAAATTTTTAGAATAAATGAATTCATCAACATAGCAGGTTATAAAATTAACACCCATAAATCAAACACATTCCTATACATCAGTGATGAATCCACTGAAAGATAAATTAGGAAAACTACTCCATTAACAATAGCCTCAAAATAACAACAACAACAACAAAAAGACAACTTAGGACTCTATCTAACAAAAGAGGTGAAACACCTCTACAATGAAAACTACAGAACACTAAAGGAAGAAATTGAAGAAAACCTCAGAAGATGGAAAGATCTCCCATGCTCCTGTATAGGTAGAATTAATATTGACAAAATGGCCATATTACCAAAAGGGTTATACAGATTTAATGTAATTTCTATTAAAACCCCAATGACATTCTTCATAGAAAGAGAAAAAGCAAACATGAAATTTATTTGGAAAAATAAGAGACCCAGAATAGCTAAAGAAATCTTCAGCAAAAAAAGTGGAGCAAGAGGCATCACAATACCAGAACTTAAACTATACTACAGAGCTATAGAAACAAAAATGGCATGGTACTGACACCAAAATAGACTTGTAGACCAATGGTACAGAATAGAGGACACAGAGACAAACCCACATAAATATGGCTATCTCGTACTAGACAAAAGTAGAAAAAACATTCATTGGAGAAAAGATAGCCTATTCAACATTGGTGCTACAAAGCTGGAAATCTATATGTAGCAAAATGAAACTAAACCTCTATCTCACCCTGCACAAAAACCAACTCAAAGTGGATCAAAGACTTAGGCACTAGAACAGAAACCCTGTGCCTAATAGAAGAAAAAAATAGGCCCAAATCTTCACCATGTTGGCCTATGATTTGACTTCCTTAACAAGACTTCTAAAGCACAAGAAGTAAAATAAGAATCAATAAATAGGATGGATTCAAATTAAAAAGTTTCTTCTCAGCAAAGGAAACAATGTGAAAAGAGAGTCTACAGATCGGGAGAAAATCTTTAGCACATGCACCTCCAATAAAGCATTAATCTCTAGGATATATAAAGAATTCATAAATTTAACAGAAAATTGGGGCTCAGGCTGTGGCTCAGTGGTAGAGCACTTGCCTAGCATGTGTGAAACACTGGGTTTGATTCTCAGCACCACATATAAATAAATGAATAAAATAAAGATCTATACATCTAAAAAAATTTTTAAATTAACACTAAAAAAAAAACCCAATCAATAAATGGGCTAAGGAACTGAACAGAGACTTCAAAGAAGAAGGAATACAATTGATCAACAAATATATCAAAAAAGGGTTCAACATCTCTAGCAATTAGAGAAATGCAAATCAAAACTACTCTAAGATTTCATTTCACTCCTGTTAGAATGGCAATCATCAAGAATACAGGCAACAATAAGTGTTGGCAAGGATGTAGTGAAACAGGTTCACTCTTACATTGCTGGTGGGAATGCAAATTAATGCAACCACTATGGAAAGCAGTATGGGGATTCCTCAGAACACTGGGAATGGAACCATCATTTGAACCAGCTATGCTACACCTTGGTTTTTACCCAAAGGACTTAAAATCAGCATACTATAGTGATACAGCCACATCAATGTTTATAGCAGCTCAATTCACAATAACTAGACTATGGAGCCAACTTAGGTGTCCCTCAAAAGATGAATGAATAAAGAAAATTTGTTATATATACTCTATGGAATATTACTCAGCTTTAAATAAGAGTAAAATTATGGCACTTGCCAGTAAATGGCTGGAGTTGGAGAATATCATGCTAAGTGAAATAAAACAATCCCATGAAACCAAAATGTTTTCTCTAATATGCAGATGCTAATTCACAATAAAGTGGGGCGAACTGGGGAAGACTAGCATTATCTTAGATTGGAGGGAAGTGATGGGAGTGGAGGGGAGGAGAAGTAGGAATAGGAAAGATAGTAGAATGAAACAGACATTATTCCTATATGTATATATATATGTGATTACATGACCCATATGATTCTGCAACATGTATACTCAGAAAAATGAGAAATTATACCCCATCTATGTATAATATATCAAAGTATATAAATTCATCTACTGTCATGTATATCTATTTAAAACAAATAAAAAATTTTAAAAAGGAAACATATATTTTTTAGTTATGGTCTCTCCTTCCAAAACCCCAAATCCATCTTTAAGGAATAAATGTCTTGGGTAATGCTTAGGGGGGTAATAGATTAAATAACTTATCACATTTCTTTTAATGCCAACTTTCTAGATTCAGAGAGTCTACCATATATGAATGATTATTTGAAGTAACATGTTGCTGTGTAAACAAAATAGAGAATATAGAATTTATTTGTTTTTATTCACACAAGAGCTCCGAATGGGAATACAGCAATTGACCACTCACATGGTGATTTAAGGTACTAGGTTTCTACTGCCATGTGGTTCTAACTTCCTATAGGGCCTTTGACTAGTTTCTATTCAGGTAGAAGGCAAAGGAAAAATTTGGAAAGGTATAGATTATTTCCATTTAGAATCTGTTTTCAAGAATTGGCCATAAGACACACTAAGTGTTACTTAGAAACATAGTTGTTTTGGAAAAACCCTGTCCCAGTATGTGAGAACTGGCTGCCAAATATGGAAGGTGTTCTGAGCCCAAAGAAAAAAGGTGGGCTTATCCAGCATCACACAAAGTGTAATTTATTTAGAACTTTGAAAAGAAGGATTTCTTAGGCAGCAACAAGACAGATGTGTTCCTGCATTCCATAGCAAAAGGAAGGAGTTTATATGATAAGCTAGATAAAGATGGGCTGTGGCCAACTGCAATGTAACTGGCCTTTAACAATAACTATTGACTGTTCAACATCAGTTAAGAAGCAGTCATGGGTGATTAATACCAACATACTTGCTTGTCTGTCTCATTGACTTTGTTTGTCCTGCAGTGCTTGGAATGTGTGCCAGGGTCACCTGATAGACAAAATGGTGGCTGCGATCAAGATTACCCAGTCACAAAACTACTTCTATATTTTCAGGTATCTGTATAGCCACAACTCCATTCTAAGCACCAATTCTAAGTCTTAGTCTGTTTTCTCTTGCCAATAAAACACTTGAGATCAGCTGATTAACAAAGAATAGAGAATTATTTGGCTCATGATACTAGAGAATGGAGAATCCAAGAGCATGATGCTGGGGTCTCCTTGGCATCTGATGAGGGCCTTTTTCTGGCATTGTGACATGGTAGAGGCCATCACATTGTGAGGTAAAGAAAGCACACTGGTTCCAGGGTCACTCCTCCTCTTCTTATAAAGCTAGCAGAGTTATCATATGGTCTTCTTCCACATTAATCATCTAATTCTAATACCATCTAAAGGCTCTGCCTCTAAATACCATTAACGGCGAATATAGGATTTCCAATAAATGAACTCTGGCAGGACATATTAAAGCCATAGAGTCAATTAAATTGTTAAGATATTCAAAGAAAGATTATTCTAATCAGAAATGGAATCACACAGTCATGGAAGTAAGAAAGGAAGTAAGAAGTGATTTGTGGCAGGTTCCAGCAAAGCACTGGCCTATGAAAAGTTGCTATGTCTAGTGACTCTAAGGAGCAACATCCTGCCTACATCTGGACACTTGTAGTCATCCTAGCCTGACCAACTACGGATGTCACCATTCCATACTCAGCAAGAGGTGATGATCTAAGTAAGATTTTGAGTGTTTTGTGAGGATGAGACACACACACATATTTTTGTATTATATATTTATGTAAAATATATATACATACACACAAATGCATATACATACATGCACAACAATATATACACATATACATGTGAATACGTACATATATACATACACGAACACATATATTTATACACATACATATACATATATACATACATACACAAACAAATATGCTTATACAAACATGCATAATATGCACACACATAAACATCCATATGCACACATACATATATAAATGCATGTATATACACACATAAATATGCGTCCACATAGATATACACATACATATTCACACAAATATTTACATGCATAAATGCATATTTATACACATGCATGCATGCTTGCATACATAATATGCACATGCATATACATATATGTACACATACACAGAGACACATGCATAGATGCAGACATATGCACATATACAAATATACATAGACACATACATATACATATTAATGTATATATACATATGTATATATACACACATACCTACATATATTCAGGTACATATAAAAATATGCATACATATAAATACATATACATGCATAATCATATGTACACATACATATGCACATATATACACACATACATATACATATATTTCAGCCTTTAAACAGATCATATTTCTGAATAAAAAAATTGTTTCTTAGAAGTATAGATTAGTATTGGTTGATAAAACAATCTTATTGTACTGACAAAATCAAATTCATCCTATAGATTTAAAGGGCCAGACTCTAACTGGGAATAAATTGACCACAGTTATGAGTGACAAATTCTCACATAGGATTTTTTTTTGGTGCAGGAATATAGCTCATTTGATTCTTTCAAGTTTCTAAAACTTGCTTCTATATTGCTGTAATGAGTTCAACATTAAAGTTTTAAGTTTTAAATCTTAGAACAATTTTCACACTTGCTTAATACCAAAGGTACTTTTACCTAAATAAAATAAGTAAAGAAAGGTTAATAATTTCATGAAATAGATTAAGAACATCAAGAATGCTGCAAACTTTATTCATCAATCATTTTTAGTCTTTAGAAAAATATTAATTACCTCTATCCATTATTTACCAAGAAATGTATTCACAAACATATTCTCAAGACAAGTTAAAAATAGATAGAAATTATAACCATAACATTTTGCCAACATTAGTTCATAAAACAAACTTTTCCATCATATCAGGTAGCTTACTTGATTCAAATAGACCAAACCATATTAAGAAAAGTTGCTGATATTTTAGCAAAGCCATTATTGTGTCAGAAAAATTAAACATTCTCATAGAGGTCTTGCTGTGTTGAAATAGAAGCATCCCTTCTGGATTTTAGCAGGGTCTGATTACAGACACTGTTACCCATTGGGGACCTCATGCAGTTTAAGGGAATACTCTGGATCTGATGTCTGAGCTCATGTCACAGAGGGAGAAATAGTTTGAATAATCAGAATGTATGTTATAAAACACCTGCACTGAGCTGAGCACTCCCCGCATCAGAGGTCTAAGTTCTGTCCCCATTCCAATCATTCTAATCATTAGTGGGAATCCAACTCTAACTTTCCATCACTCCTAGTCACCTAGGAGACCCATACTGGTTCTTTTGCCAAGAATGTCAGAGCTTTTACTTTAATGCTGATGGAAGTCCAACAGTCCTTATCTATTCCATCAAAAACACTGGTGATGCCAATATTAGAACACTGTTGGGCAAGGCACCTCACAGCTGTAATTTGATAGCTGCATTTTGAAACTCAATAATAAATACTGTAGAAAATTCACTGGTGGTCTTAACTATTTAGGAAACGTAGCAATCTAGTCTTCAGTTGGGTATAGAATCCTGAGTTCTAGCCTTGACTTTTTTATATTATGTAGAAAATTACCTGCAAGTTGATTTTGGTTCTTAAGAATCACTACTATTTCTCCTCCTCCACAATTTAAATGAGCTTATCTGCAAGAATTTATTAAGAGGAAGCTGCCTGGGAGGTAAGGGATGAGGAAATAGTATTTATTGACTATCTGCCATATCATATACCATACATATCTATTAGCTCTTCTTATTCCTATGGCCACTCAAAGAGGTACTTATTTCCATTCATGGAAAAGAATTTGGGTTTCATAGGGACCTAAGGAACTAAGCTAATGAGTAGGCCCAGGACTTTGCAACTTTGCAACTCTGAGTGAATATTCTTTCCACAATACAAATTTTAAAAGGAGCTGTTAAGTAATTTTTGTGATAATACTCAAATTTTAGAGTCAAGGGTAAAGATTAGCACGATTCAGAATTTCTGATTAGCTTGGGATTATTTCCATGCTCAGGAGGCCTGAATGACCACACACACTACAAAAGAATCTTGGTGGGGTTCAAATTGAAATGTGTGGAGAGAAATATTTTAAGGAAAGGGAGAAGATGCCACATATGGGACAGGGCAAGGGACACCATATTCCACAAGTTTTGAATACATGCAGAAATCAATAGAGGTCTGATTTGTGCTTCAGAAGGCCAATAATTAGACTTCCAATAGTCTTGGAAGAGGTAATGAAATTCTCATTAAATTCAAGTCATTAGTGTGTACCCATATTGTGAGGTAGTTAAGACACTAACATAGCTTACCATTGAGGCAATCAACTAATAACCTGTATAACAAAATATTTTTTAATCTTAGATAACTACAGATCCATAAAAAGTTGTACAATATATACAGGAGGTATTATAACCACCCATATGCCTCGTCCAAGGTTAGGAGTTTGAATAACTTCAGAAAATACCCTTGTGAAAGAAAAATATAAATTTATCCAATACTTTGTACTGTATGCCAAATGAATCATAATCAAAATCATAACTCCAAAGTGATTATGACCATAATGTTGAAAATAAGCAATAATATCATAAAATCGCTAGAGAAAATATATATATATGGTTATAGATTCTGGGTTGGAGAAAAACTGACTATACAGAAAGCGAACACTATAAATGAAAAATGGGTTACAACTCATATATTTTCAAAATTTCTCTATGGTAAAGGACAAATAACCAAACAGAAAAATAAGGAGACCAGTTCTTGGCCAAAAAAACTTGTGTGTGCTATTACAAGCCAGGCCATAATGCAGTTCCAAGAGTTCTTCCTGGTTGGTCTCCTGGGAGAATATCCCTTTGCACACCAGACTTGATGAGCGACAATGTTTTGCAGTCTCTGAAGTCAGTGTCATTCAGGATTTAGGAGTCTCTGGCTGGCCATGTTCCTCCCCATCTTCACACTGTAGAGGTTCAGAGAGTCATCAGTCAAAAGCCACCTAAACACAACTGCAACCTTCCAATGGCAAAGGGCCATAGAGTAGAGATTCTTCAGGCTTTGAAAGGACATAGTGAAGATGTTCTCATGTAGGGAGGTCAGATGATTCTTCTTTGAGGGTGTTTTCACCTAAGGAACTTAAAGATTGAAAGATGTGTCATGTTAAACAAGTGCAAGTCTGGAGGAAAATTCAGACCAGTCTATTAGGACAGAACAGATAAAGAGAGAGAGGCGGGTGAACCAGAGATGGCCACTGAGGGACCAGCTGAGGTTCTACAGCACAAAAAAGAAGTAGGAACATATGCACAATTCCAGTAGTGTGCTAAGGAGACATGAAATGCTCACACTGTATAGCTGAAGGGGATACAACATAAATCTAGAAAGGATGGCTCCGAGAAACATCCCAACATGTCCCAGCATGTAAAAAAAAACATGATCAGTTTTGAGTGATCATTTGAGCTATCTGTATTCAAAAGACCATAACGGGTGAAGTAGTCAGAGCCACATTCATTTTATATAACATGTTATAGACTCTTGCTTTGGAACCAAGTTCCTACTGATCAGATTATCAATTTACTGTTTGATCAAATTTGAGATGTAGCTTATTATGGAAAGCTAGATCAGTGCTGGAAATCTAGATCAGAGCAAGTCAGTTCTTTGCAAAAAAAAAAAAAAATAGATTCCTGATTTTCCAGCAATCTCAGGATAACTCTATTTTTAGTTTTTATTTTGGCTTGGTGCTTCCTTACTATGCCTGAATCATCTGTCACCCTCCTTACTACTCTCACAGGAAGTTCCCAGAGATCCAGTCTTTCCTCTTAGACATCAAGCTTTTGTTCATATGATTTTGCCCCATCCTGTTCTCCTCTTAAGAAATATTTAGCTGTCCTTCAGCTTAAGTTAATCTGCTCTTGGAGGCTTTTTATAATCAACTTTTCTTGCTTTCAACAAAACTCTTTTACTTTTGTTCTCTACACAGTGTATCATTTGTAAGTTTTCTCTCTTCCCAATTCTGTGATGGAATGAGGGGAAAAATACATTGTGTTTTTGTATTTTTTTCAGTGTTCTTCTTTACCATGACATCTGGTACACATTTTGAATGAAAGAAAATCTGTGTATATAAATAAAAAGTTTTCCTTATAATTTTCAATGCAACAGACTCCTGTTTTAGTACTTTAGGAAATGGAGAAGTTGACTAACATTTTTAATATAGATTATCTTTTAATGACTGCATATAAGTCTATATTTATCATTTTATTCTTAAATAAACCACACATTTATTTTTATTTTACTTTATTACACTTTCTTCTTCTATTTGTGAGGATGTGTGTGTGTATATGTGTGTGTATGTGTGTGTGTGTGTGTGTGTGTGTGTGTGTGTGTGTTTACACATTCAGATTAAAGTTTTTGAGGAAAGGGTATATTTGCCTCATGTCTGAATTCCCAGGTAGAATAAACCACTTATTCTCAGGTACAGTAGATGACCCTCAGTTATTTACTTTTTATGAAAAATATTCATAGTTTCAAATCTGGTATCATTTTCATCTGATACCTCATGACATTCTTCTGCTGTCTCCTGCTTATAGGACTGAGTGTCAATATAAGAGCATTTTCAAATCCTATTCCCACAGTCCAGCTGAAATGAAAATTTAACTCAGATTTTGTTCCTGACATACCTACGTTGGCTGTTTTTTATAAATGCAGTTGTTATTTCTAAACCAGTTGTTGTAATTATATTTGTGTTGGCTTTCTTCATTATGTTTCTCCTCCAGATGGTCCCCAATTTAGGTTTTGGCTTCCCTCCTAATATCAAACTATAGGAATATTACACCATCTTCTTTTAAAAACAAATCTCAATTGGTTTCTTATTTGCCAATAGCTAGAACTTTAAAAGTCCTCCTCCTGGGGCCCTTCCTATCTCAATGATTTCATTATGGAAGGGGCCCCCGTGGGAGACTGTGTTTTTCATTTCAGTCTGAACAACGTTCTGGCAACACTCTGATACCATGGATTAGATTTTGACATCCTTACTTTTATATAAAACATACAAAAAGCATTCTCCTCTGAAAAATTTTGTGGAATTGAAACTCGTGAACTACCTGACTCCTGACAATATTCACTGGAAAACGAGCCCATTCTTTATAAAACAAGCAAGAATAAGATGTGCAGTGGAAGGCTCTGAAGGATCTGCTGCTCATTTTGAGTATGCATCTACATTTGAAAGGACACCAATGTCCACATTCATTGGTTTAATACAAAGAAAGTCAATACATTTGTATCAATTCGCTATGCTTCAGTTTCCTTTTCTTTTCAAATAGAAAATATAATAGTACTTATTTCATGTTTCCCCTGAGGATGAAATGACTTAATTCTTACAAGCATTTAAAATAGTGCCTGACTGCAAGAAGTTCAATGAACGTTTAGCTATTATAATTATTAGCAGTAGTAGCAGGAGTATGTATGTATCTGAATTTGATGTACTGTGCTATTAACTTTGTTTTCATTAAATGCTGCCTACAGACACAAATTTACTCCTAAGTGGTTGTATATAATTAGAGGAGTTTGCCATTGGTGATTATCTTCCCACCACTCTTTTAAGGAAAATGAATAGTAAGAGCCAAAATCACATGTGGTTTTTCACATGGTCAACCAATTTAACATAGTCCATGCATAGAAATGTTACTCCACATGAGCACTTCAGACCCTAACAAGTTAGTTCTGAAAAGAAAACTGGAAAATAAATGGAAGTTTCTGGCAGCAGAAGGAAAGAAGGAATTGAGAGGGTGGAGTTATAAGAGATCATATAGCTTCTGGGGGTCAGGTGCCTAAAAAATTCTGGGGAAAGGATTTCTTGTCATTCTTAATAATAGCTGGACACACTGTAATTTCACTTCAGAACTAGCTGTCTTCATGACTACAGGCAACTTTCTGTCATTTGAAGGGCTGATTCCATCTGAGATGTAGCAGTTAGATGGCAGCATCATTTTGTGCCATGGAATCTCCCAGGCAGAACTGTAGTGGTTAGTACAGAGTGCCTAGCCTGTCATATTCACCAGTGCTTACCCTGCTGTGGCCTGGTCCATCTATTACACTGCTATTGAATAATCCTCTGGGTTGAAAGTGTGAGAGAAAGGCTGTGAAAAGGAAAATATGGCATCTAATTCTAAATACTTGTACATTCACAAATGAAAAAAATATGTAGAGAGCTGTCCCAAATCTTCATTAAATCATCCTGATACTTTATTTTTGGGGAGGGGGGGTTACGGGGGGGTTGAACTCAGGGACAATCAACCAATGAGCCACACTTCCAATCCTATTTTGTATTTTATTTAGAGACCGGATCTCAAGATGTCACTTAGCATCTTGCTAAACTGCTGAGGCTGGCTTTGAAATTAAGATCCTCCTGACTCAGCCTCTCAAGCTGCTGGGATTACAGGCATGTGACGTTGTGCCCAGCCCTGATACTTTAAGACATCTTACAGTTCAGGTTGTTAGGTTGTGCCCAGACCAATGAAATAGAAGACCCTTATCATGGGATGTAAACAACATCAGAATCATTTTTAATTATTCCAGGTATTTACACGCAGAAGCCAATGTTGACAACCACTGCATACACTAGAAAGAACAAAATACAGCACCTGTGGTCCAAAAGAATGACTGCAGGACCTGGAGTCTAGAGCCATAGGGTACTTGGCACTCCCGTCACGCATATGCACAATGAAACATTATTTAGCCTTAAATAATAGGGGAATCCTGCCATTTGTGTCAACACAGTGCCCCCGGAGGACATCAAACCAAGTGAAATCATACTGGCACATGAAGACAAACACTCTATGACCTCATATACTGTGGATTCTAGAAAAGCCAAACTCATAGAAACTGGGAGTAGAACAGTGTTCAGGGGAAAGAGGAAGGTCTAAAGGTCTAAACTTTCAGTTATGAGAGGCCTACCTTTAGAGACCTAAGTCCTGGTTGGGTGATGATGCATGTGTTAACTAATTTAATTGGGATAATCACTACCCAATATATACATATAACAGATGATTACATGGTACACCTTCAATATACACCATCTTATTTCTCAAAAAAAAAAAAAAGATTGAGGCAGAGTAATAAAATATTTCCTCATAAAACAATAGTATTCATGAGTTTGGTTTAAAATTATTTCACATTTATGTATACAATTTAAATAAATAGTAAATATCTTATAAATGAATATATTAAATGTTTACACTATTTTAAATTATATATATATATATATTGTTTCTGTGTTTCTATATTTATGTATAGATGTCCACCAGAAAGCTATCTATTGACACTTCACTTATTCCGCTAGGGCCTCTCACCCCACCACTGTGTCAGTGATAGTTTGTCACTAGCACTAATTCATGACCCTATTTTGCCCTCCCTTTCATATTCAGAAACATTCCAGATTATGGTTTTTCAATGCCTAGTGCCACAGTGGGGGATGTTGTCCAGTCCATAGCATTTTTTATTGTGATAAATTTAACAACAATAACAAACCTAAATAGAAGCACACGTGCTTCCTTCTCATGGGAAATCAACCTCTGCCCTTTCCAGATGAGTGTTTTTTGTCTGCATCTCCTCCTTACTCTCCCTATCCTGACTGCATCTTCTAGTTTCTATTCTGAGTAAAGAAACTTGGCACATTGTGAACTGAGTTCAATAATGCTTGAGAACTTAGAGCTCATTATTTCTTCTTACATTCATACCAGAAATGTTTAGTGGCCCCTAGCATGCCACACCTTCTCCCAGGCTCTAGAACTAGAGTAATAAATAAACAACAGCAACAACAACAACAAAAATCCCCTGACTTACTGAACTTCTAGTGGAAAAGAAAGATGCGATCTAAAAACACTATTCAAAGTTCTAACATAATAATTTAGTTTGCCCATGTTTAAACTCTATGTAATTGAAATTATCTACAATATGCTTTTTGGGGTCTTAACCTCTTTTGCTCATTATTAGGTCTGTTAAATCCACTCCTAATACTGCAGGCAGTGGTAGTTCATTAATTCACGTAACTGTACTGTAACTTATTGAGTGAATAGGCCACTATTTTTTATACATCATACTATCTATGGATGCATGATTAAATCAAAGGAGATATTGTGAATTCATGCTGTTACAAGCATTGTTGCTTATATTTTTTAGTAAACACATTTCTATGGGGTGTATTTACTAGAAGTAAAATTTCTGATTCATAGGTTCTGTATATTTTTCACTCTGGATAATGCATGAAGATCAGTAGTTTTTCCTGTAAAGCCCCAAATTTGAGAGATGAGTCTGGGTATGTTGGCAGAAGACAGTGAGACTGTTATGTGAAGGAGACAAGTTGTTCTGATTTGGAAGTTAGTGGATTGCCAAAGAAGGGTTTTGAGCGATGAGTGACATAATCAGGGTTACTTTTAAGCAGATCATTATGGCAGTTAAGTAGGAAACATTTGGAAGGAAAGACCTACTAGAACATGACTGTAGTTGTTGAGAAAATAAAGGATGACAGTCTGATCTATGGCAGACTCGGGAATATATACAGGGAAGTGACAACCTCTTTGATAAAAATATAGAAATGAGATCTAGGCTTTGACTGTTGAGGGATGTTGGGAAGACGAGTAAAGAAGGGAGGAAGAGTGGTCAAAGGTTTCCTCGCCATCACTTAAGTTACTATATGGATCCCAAGACAGATGCAAACCAGAGAAGAAAGTATAATTTCAGGGATAAAAGTAATGAGGGTAGTAGCCCTGGACACATTGCACTCAGGATATTAGTGGCCAGTTAGCTGAAGTCTGGCAGGTGTTGCAATGTGAAAGTTTGAAACTGAGAATCCTAATCTGGCTAGAAACAGAGAATTAAATACCAGCAGCAGACATTTGTTTTTAGAAACCATGAAGGTACTTAGATGATTTGAAAAATCTTTAGAATCAGAAAAGGAACAGGCTAGAAACAGGTAGGAATCTAAGGAAACACAATATTTGCAGTTAGGGGAAGGGAGGAGGCAAAAAAGTAACTTGAAGATTTTATAGAAACAAATATACTGACAAATGAAGCAGAGAGTAGCTCCATGTAACATAATGAATGGAGATGACTTTCACCTTGTGGGCTAAGAAGGTATAGCCGACTTGAGTGATAGTCATATTTTGTGTAGTTAGAGGGGCAGACACTAATTCAATGTTGAAATTTGAAATTTAATAAATGGAATGGGGCAAAGATGGTACATTACTTCTCCCGGCCCCTGTGTGTTTCTTCAGGTGCCACTTTGTCCTAATGAACATTATATCTGTGATGATAATAATATTGATAATAGATAAATTTGATTGAGCATGCCCTATGATACAGGCATAGTATCATGTTTTAATTTATTTATAATTGGGAAGCAGTCTTTCAAATTAAATGTCTTTATCTAACTTACAGATTGGAAACTGAGGTTTAGAGTGGTATAAGTAAATCTCCCAGGGCAACATCGAATAAATGGCTGTACCAGAAATTATGCCAGCTCAGACTGAGTCTCAGGTCTATGTTCTTTCCATTAAACCAGGCTGTCTCCATTTAAATATGTATGTCATCTTGATAAAGATCTGGTAGAGACCAGCCCCTTTCTGAGCTGTCCAAGGAGTTAAAGCTTTTATGCCCTGCAAGGAAAGAGTGATCTACAATGCTAATTGTCCCTTGATGCACTAAAGCAGACAGCGTCTCAATAAATCAGAGCACATTTCTCAGTCCCTTTAAAACATCCACAGGAAAGTATTTGATACATATTCTTTTCCTGAACATTCCTTATTATTACTTATTAAAGAGAAAGGCTGAAAGATTGGTCATTTGGGGTGGCTTTCTAAGGCAGGACGCTGCCCGCCTGAAGATACAATAAAGCATTGTATTACTTTTATGGCTTCTAGTATATTTGAGTTTAGCTTGGCTGGATTTTAGCTAATATACTTTGCAAACAATCTCTATTTTAAGTAAGTGCCTTTTAAATTTCATGGCTGCTTATTTGTTGGAGCCTTTGGAGGAGCAAAGGGAGAGCTGTGTACATATGAATCATGTCATTAGAGAGAGAGTTCTTCGACCCAGGCTAATCACACATAGCACAATGAATGGTCCTCCCTTGAGGGCTACGGGGCAGGTTTACCACAAAGATGCTCCCGGGGAAATTCTCGGGGCCAGATGTACTCTTTCTGAGAAAGAAAATAATGTTCAGGAGATCCAAGTTGAATATAAATATCAATCATTTTCCTTGAGAGCAAATATAGCAGCCCACAGTCTCCTGATCAACCCCAAGGCATGACAAGGTTCTAAGAGTGGACACATATGGCCCTTAAGACTCTTACTTGAAGGCATCATTTCAGGGCAACCTTTTGAATTCTCTTTTGGAGCATATTGATTGAGCATATTAAAAGAACAAAGTTTATGGAGGGAGCTACCATTCTTTCCATCAGTTTCCATTCTGTTTCTTACAAGAGCATAGCCTTAGAATCACACTTTCATGTTTTCAATGAAGAAAGCACAAGAAGCATTGTCTGACCTTGCCCTTACCTAACACATATGTGCACTGCACGGATACTTTTTTCTTTTCATTTATCAATTTAACAAATAGTTGATGCTATTCTGTGAGAGACCCTTAATAAACAGTGTTAAATAGATTGAGATTGTTTCTTTAAGATTATAGCTTTCTCATTAGTAATAAACTTTAAACAAAGCATTGTTAAAATGCATGTGACATTAAAATATGCAATCAATGTGGTGATGCACAGGAGGAGAGAAGAAAACATAATAGGAGAGAGATAACTTTTATCATGAAAGGCCCCTTGAGGACTTTGACATTTAGAATGAAACTTGAAGGAAGAGGTTAACAGGTCAGCAGTAACTGTGATAATTTCCTAGGCTATTTGACATAAAATTTAGAAGAGTCACACACTTTTTGTGAGAAGAGGCTATGTGTTTTGTGGTATTCTGGCGTACACATGAGGCCACCTGATGATAAACATTGATTGAAGATACTAAAATACACTGGAGACTTTTCATATACTAGCTCATTTACTCTTTACCACCAGCTGCCAATGTTGGTGCTATGATCCCCGTTTTAAATAAAAGAAAAAGGAGGTTCAGACTAAGTAAAAAATATCTGAGGTCATATCTTCAGGAACTGATTGTTGGGGACACCAACAATTTCTTTCCCTCTCCAGCACGGTCTTCAATGTATTCTACTACCATTTGTTTCCATAGATACCATGAAGTTTTATAAATGATTACACATACATATACACACAAAGATAGTTTTTTACTCATAAGTATACACAAAAATGCTTGGGTTTTCTTGGTTAAATACATTTGGAAATTTGAAGGTGAGCAGTGTTAGCCCAGTGGACAATGGAAACTGATTGGCAAGGCAGAACTCCAAGAAGGTGCTCCGTGGGATTTTAGTGGGTCAATAAATAATAACCCACTCCCATCAGTGTGCAAAACTAATTTAGAGATATGCAAAAATGTCAGACAGAAAAAAATGTATCACATTTGCGACTCAAACGTGTGAGTTGAATGCTGTGGCCCCACTGTGCTTGTGACTCTTCACTTCAGAATTGGCCAGACTCATCCAGCCAGTCCCTGGCAAAGAAAGATGAATAAAAGTGGACCTGTCCTGTGGAGAGACACAGAGCTTCTGGTAAGATGCAGACTTGAATATAGAAGAGGAAAAGTGGTGAGTTATGGTATAATCATCTCCTTTCCCCAAACACATTAATGGGAAAAGAAATCCTTTCCCTGGAGACTAAGGCAGCACCAGGGGACAGTATTTTTCTAATGGAAATTCCTTCATGTGGAACCGCAAAGACAGAGAGAAAGGAGGTTCTCTACTTACATGAAGCAGGGAGTGTACCTCAGCAATTTTATGACATTATCTTCTATTAAAAGACTATAGTGCTTGCTAAAGCATCTTCTGCTACAGCTTAGAGTTCTGTACACAATGACTCTTTGTCCTGACATCTCTGATGGCTGCATCCCGTCTGCAGGTACTTTTGCAGTGGTTCTGAACCTTTGGAAGTCAGTGATGAAAACCTTGCCTAAAATAAGAAGAAAGGATCATTTTGTCGCACAGGTTACTAAACGATCGCACATCCATTTTCTCTAGGAAATTTAATTAATTATTGAGTAAACATGGCTTCCTATTGATTCTATGTTGATTACTTTCTAATATGAAAAATGGAGACAGGCCATAATGCTATTTGAGCACGGAAGATTGGGGGCTGTTTGGTGGAACAAATCAAATAAAGGATATTGGCATTTCTGCAGAAAGAGGGAGTCTGTCTCTATGTGAAAGAGGCTATCTTTCTACAATCTCAAAAATAAACAAATTGGGGTAGGAAGGAAAAGTCTATCAGGAACAAGATTTGAATTACATAGAAGACTTTATTAGTCATCGATCTTCCAGCGATAGTGCAGTGCCCCTTAAACATCATTAGAGTCTATTTACCATAAATAACTCTTCTGAGCCATCTATAAATGCTTTATATAACCCCTGATTTACAAATCAAAGGAAAGAGAGTAGTAAGATGTGTTTACTATTATGCTGATGAAGTACACTCCTTTCAAAATTCATTTCATACAACATCTTCTACCAAGAATTTGCTCCTGAGTATCTCTAAGGAAGTTTTATAACAACAAAGTGAGTACATGGGAGAAGACATGCCTTATCACATTTATCAGTAATTCAAAATCAGTGGATTAATTCAATAACTTTTTGAACTTGTTTTGATTAACTTTACACAGAATATTGCACTCACTGCTTGAGTGACAGTGTACGATAAGCTTCATAATGGAGGCCCAACCTGCAAATGGAGTGGGGAACACCTTATGGCTATTATAAAAACTTAGTTTTAAAGCCAGACTAAATGCATGAATTCATTCTCCCTTGAGTTAAGAGATTGGCAGCTTCATCTTATCCTTTATTGAAATTAAAATGTCAGAAAACGTCTGAAATATTTATGCTGGCACTTTTAAAAACTGTTCAATAGTCTTGTTTCCCAAGGATTATTGCTGAAACGTCATGCTTCATATAAAATGAAGGGAGAATTTCAGAATTAAAATAATACCTCTCCAGCTAAAATATGCTTTATACCAAAATCCAGTGATATGTAGATTAATTCCTCTATACATTTTTCACAACCATAAGATTTTTAGGTCAATATTAAAAGAACAGTTAGGAACTTTAAATGTAATAGAAAAAGTAACTAACACATCCTAAATTATGCCATTTAAAAAATACTTATTTGAAACATTCAACAAGCAAGTTTCCTTCTTTGAGAATTTTATTGCTTTTTAAGTATGAGAGTAACCCCTTCAATACATGCACATAGTGATTTTATTAAAATTAAACAAAAGATCAAATGAATTTTATATCAAACAAAATGATGGAATTAAACTAGAGAATAATTGTTATTAACTAAGCATCTGTAAAGTCACATTAATTTACGTTACCCTCTTTTAATATCCTTTCATTTACTCTTTTTCCAACCATTCATTTATTGCTAATTTTACTACTTTTATGGTGAATGGAACATGTGTCATGGATCAATACCTTGAACACAGAGTTCCCAAAGCCTCTTTTCCCAGGGGCTTCAGAGCCCCTTAATTCTTCTGTACGAAGTCATGGCGTAATATGTGTAGTTAGTGTAAACTTTTGGTAATTCAAAAGTCAAAATGTTCTTTCCTCTCAGTTTTAGTTCTCCACTTGTTTGAATGAGTTGTGTGTGAACTTTCCACCTTATTTCTCTCTAAAAGCTTAATTTAATTTACTCCTTTGGAGCCTGTTCTGTTGACCCAGGAGGTGTGGTTCCCTGTGACAACCTATGTAAAGGCTACTCTGGGATGGGTCACTGGTGGGTAGTTATTGACTTAACCTGGCTCCTTAGTATCTATCAGGGGCACTAGGAATATTTTTTCGAGCATGCCAATACACATATTTCTTATTCATATATGATGTCACCAATACTTAATAGAAACTACCACACTTGAAACACTTGAAGTTAATGAAGATTATGCATTTCTGATATTTCAAAAATACGTATTTGATATAGGTCTGGAGGAAAAATACTAAAATATAAGCTTTTGACCAAACATCATTAGAGTTCACTAATAAGAATGGCTCTAACTTAAGAATAAAATATATAATTTAATGATTGGAGAGATTTAACTTGACCTAGTTCACTTACAGGTTAATTTCTGAATTACGTGAAATGTGCCTGTTACATCAAATGCAAAGGTATGATTTTAAAATGATCAATATTTTAAAATGATCATTATTAATGGCAGGTGAGTCAACAAGTCTATCATTGTATGGTTACTAGCAACTGGCTGACTGGGACAGCTAGCCCTTACTTGCCTAAGAAATCCCATCTGTTTGAAGGTGAGTACAATACATTCTTGTTCTTTGAAGTTATTCAAAGCACTGAAATTCTGGTTTAACAAAAGCCAGTGTCCTTATTATCAATTAATTAAGTGGAGATGCAATTACAAACATTAACTACTATGTACTCTTAAAATATGTTCTCAGAGTAGCTTGGGGACAATAGAGTTGGTAGTCACAGCTGCTCCCATCAGCCAGATGACACTGGGACTCAACTCAGTGTACCTGTCTTAGTATGTCCACTCCAGGTCCTGCTGACTGATGCAGGCTTCTGAATTGCCATAGCATTTTAGCAATGGGGAAAATTTAGATGGTAATGGAAATATTATTTAGATTCTGGAATCCTGGCCCCTCATTTATGAGTTTTAAATAACAATTTCATTTATTTACTAGAACTTTTGTAAATATAAAATACTAGAACTCACCATGTTTTGTGAGAATTAAAAGTGCCTTAAAATGTATTCTATTTGTTGTTAGAGGATTATTAGCACATTCCAAATAAACTTACAAGATACCAGTAGTAAATAGGTGCTCGTTTTAAATTCTAGGATGAAGGAAGAACAAAATTTCTTGTTTTAACATGTTTGTGATAATCACTTGTTATCCTTAAAATTTGTATTTCTTAATTCAGTGGAATGTGTGATGGAAGAAATATATACCTCTTATTTATGACCACATTATGCATAAGCACCAACAGATCTGTGAAACAATGAGAAATTGAACAGACATGGCAGTATTGGTGGGGTAGTATAAATAAGAGAATGTCTCTTTGTTTTTGGAAAAGAAAGCAAACTCCCAGGCTTCACCATCTCAATAAATCATTATGTCCTTGAAAATTGGAAAAAATAAGCAGGAACACAGACTATTTGGAACTCAGAGCTAGTTAGTGAAGGTGACCATTTCAAAGCTGTATTGCATTCTCACCCTTTACTTGGGTGGTTCAGGGAGGTACTTCCGCTGTGGTGCTGGCATTTAACTGTAGTTACAATGAATTGCAGCCATGATTACAATTGTTTTGTGATGCCTCTGGTGTCATTACCAAGATGCGATTACCAATTGCTGTATGAAATTAGTTATGCATGAAATGAATAGGAAGCATAAATACTAGGGGGGAGAGTCTGAGCATAGACTTCAACCTCATTGTCTTCCAGATCCACTGATGCTTATGCATAATGTGGTCGTAAAACTTTAATTTATTTCAGAGTCGTAGGACTAGAGGGATCTTTAAAGGTCATCTAGGACAGCCCCCTGTTTCCAGGCCCTTGAGCGAACCTAAAATGATAATGAATGAACTCTTTTTCCCAAGGGCAGATTAAATAATCTTTTAAAGATTGTAAGTTGAAATGAGACAAGTTGTGATAGTAAGAAGAATTTCTATTAGGCAGTGCAGTTCCACCTGTGCATTGGCCAATGGGTACAATATACACATATATATATATATATGTGTGTATATATATTGCTTCAACTTAATGTATAGATATATTACCCTGGATTTTAAATATTTTAATGTTAGAACATGATTTTGGTGTACAGTTTTAGGAAATTAAGTGTCATTATATGCAATGCTGCTTTTTAAGGAGTGACATGTGCCAAAGATTTTGTGTTAATTAAAATTTCTCAGCTGAATCATGGAACATGTTACACACACACACACACACACACACACACACACACACATACACACACACACAAGCACATAATGAATACAATCCAAAGAATCACTGAAAAGTAAAGGCATTTCAAAAACCTTTAAAATTTTGATTTCTATGCATTGCATTTTCTTACAGTAGACTGCAACCGAAGTTTTTCTCAAGTTCAAAGAATATTACTAGTATTTTAGTCAGTGGTATCAAGAAAGATTTCTTAGAGATACTTTATTAACTAAATTAATTGTCTCCACAATTGGGTTAATATCTTCATAAAAAAATGCATTTCTTCTTCTTGCCTACTTGTCATGGGACCCTATTTTCTTGGCCAGGGTTACAGATGTGATTAATGGCTTGGTGGGAGAGAAACATTCAGGCCGAATAGTTCATCATCCAAGTCACAGAGGGCGACAGGAAATGAGGAAAATCCCTGTGAAGCCCTACTGCAAGGTGATGTCCATTGGAATCCAAGGCCTTTAAAGACAGACACTGCACGCTGTCTTAGCGTGATGCAGCAAAGGTTGGGCTGTGACACAGGAGCCTCGCTGTCTCAGCAGGACTTTTGGACATTGGTAGGTTACTTTTCTCTCTAGGCCTCAACTTCCTTCCTATAAAATGGGGACATAGCTCTCCTATTTATTCTTGCAAGGACTGAATTAAACATCACACTATGTTTTTGTAGCAAATGGCTAGACATGTAATAGACACACTGCAAATGTGGGCTGACTGTATTTTAAAACAGAGGGCCATAGAAGATTCGGATATGCAAAAATTTTATGATAATCTCAGATCATTAATGGGGGAGGTGAAAGAAAATGGTCAAATACAAGGGGATAAGGGCATAAAGGGAACCCAATGCTCCCAATTAGGAAACAATTGTATTGACATGAATGTTAGAATAAAATACTCTGCAAGGCAAAATCATTCTTCATGCCATGTATTTCTACCCCCATATACTTTAGTAACCAGAATTTTAATATGATTGTGTACAGAATACTGAATCCTAAAGTGTGCCCACTATTTACTCTCCCTCTATGATACACTGTTCTTTTCTTCCAATACTTTTCCTATAGAGAGATTATACTTCCGTTCAAGGTCTGCAGCCTCCAGCTTGTGTAACCTGCCATTTTAATATTCAAGCTTACCTTATTTTCCTCATGAGTAATTCTGAGATCCACAGGCAGCTCCCTCTGCCACACAAATATGTATCATCTTCCCGTTTCTTATTAATATGGGAAAGTCATAGCATTGACCTTTAACTTGAGGAATTTAGCAATGTCATTTTCACCACCGGATCATCAAATATTGACATTGCGCTTCTCTAGTGCTCTCTCTTCCCTGCTTTGCTATCCTGAGAGATAGACATGGTGGTGATAAAACAAATAATATGCAGTGTCTATGGAAATAACTTTCATGGAAACCAGAGGAAAATTGTGCTAGAAAGACTGGGATGCAGAGTTAATGAAAACACAGTGAAGAGATGAACACCTGAAGAGAGAATGGAATGGATGAAAGAGTAATCCAAAGGACAAAGTAACCTTGTATCTCATCAATGGGGCTAAGATACAACTGTAACATATTCCTTAAACAAAAGTTTCTTCACTGATGGTAAGACACCATTAAGTGTAGGGGAAAAAAACTGGATGGTTGAAATCAGACAAGAGGCATCATTGGATCTGTCTTTTAAAACGACATTTCTAATGCATGAAGAATGAGGAAAAGGGCCAGGAGGAAGCTGGAAGCCTAACAAGAGATTTTTGGTAAAGACCTGAAAGAGAATCACAGTTTGAATTAGGATGAGAGCAAAGTAAATGATAATGAACCTGCACAAGTTGAAACATCCTATAAGGAAAAACTGAGAAAGACCAATGAGGCTCAGAATGTTGAACTCAGTGACCATCATTTAGAGAACCCATTTAACAAATCTATTTACCAAACTAGCACAACAAGATCTATTAGGCTGCAGGTACACAAGAACATGAATTTCAGAGGTCAAGATTTTTAAAAATACAGTCATCTTTATTGTAGGAATTACTTTAACTGTTATTTACTTTCCATGAAACCTGACACTATAGGCATTTAATACAAATATTGAATATGTCTCATTACATGCCAGGTGATTGTACAAAGTTAATATAATCCTCATGATAATTCCAGGAGATTGGTAATATTGGTATCACCATTTTAGTGAAGAGGAAACTGAGGCCCAGAGAGAACAAACGATTTGTTACAGATCACGTACCCGGGATGCAACTGAGATTCAGACTCAGGTAGATGTGCTACAAAGCTACCCATTGTGCTGGGCTGCCTCTCCATGACAGCTTGGGGAAGAATGATTTCTAAAATTTGATAGTGTCGGCTTCTGAGCCAAATGGCCTGGGTTCTCAGTGCTCTGATTAGCTGTGTGTGTATTTGACCTAATCTCCTTGTGCTTCAGTTTCCTCATCTATAGAAAGAATAATAATCATATATGTAAAACATGAGAACATTAATTACCCAGGAGTCAGTACTTATTAATCAGCAAGTTTTATGACCTCATATTGGGCTTTCAATTGACAAAATAATAAGTGAGTGATTTCATAGTTGAATTTTTAAGCTTGAGTTTTGATTTCACGTAGATCTAGCTAACAGAAAATTTCCCAGGAGTTTATAATCCAGCTGTCTGGGAGTTGCCTTTTTAGAAGTGAGGCACACAGACATCCAGCCTTTCCAAGACCCCACATTCCGTCCATTTATAACATCTCCTCCTTCCTTTAGGATGGTGGTGAGTCTGGAATACAGACACCCTCCTCACAGTAGACTTAGTGGGTCTATCCCGAATATTCTAGCCACGCCCCAGCTGGAGTGTAATTTCCTTGTTTTCTGAATTTAATGGTCCCCTTCTAAAGGTGAGTGACTCTCCTGTGAGGTTCCTGGCTGGACCTCTCTTGATCCTTGTCAGCTTCCATGGCCTATTTTATTCAATTTTAATAATTCTTAAAAATGCGTTCAGCCATGTAACTCAACTTTTCCATGTAGAGACCTTCTTTTGATGGAGTGTCATGGAAGCTTTTAAATGACTGAAGGCCTGGGCAGGGCTGCACAGAGGGGCAGGTCTCCCAGGGCTGCACCTGGCCCTCAGTGCAAGTTTAAAATCTTGACTGTAGTTTGGATTTGGGTAAAGGGGAACTATTGAAGATTTCCAGAGGATATAATTTACTTTAACTTGTGCAAAATCTTGGGATTGATATAGCAGGCAGGGAATCATGCTGGAAGGGATGCAGAAGTGATAGAAGTGGGGTGGTGGTAGCAACAGGTTACTGCTGATTGTATGTGGTCCAGAGAAGGTGGCAGGTGACACTTTGTCAGTTTAGACTGGGATGAAGAAAGAAGGACAGAGCTCACACCTCAAGAATGGAAGGAGAGGAGGAAAAGACCTGCTCATGAGGAAGGAGATCTCAACTATTGCTTCATTCACCAACAAGATACACATATGACATCTATACACATGATCTATATAATACCTATATACATGATGATGATGATATATGTAATAATATATATTATAATCAATATTTCTTTTAGGATGTCTAATTTTATTTTCACTGAGTATCTATGTCTTTACAGTCAGGAAACGTCTATGTGCAGATACCATAGTACTAGTTCCTCTAAATAAAAAAAATAATAATCCACCAAATATCTGAAGAAACAATTGGAGCAGCCCTGTACTGTTACTATTTTTTTTTTCCTTAGCTGGACATGGTGAGAAATTAAGTAAAAACAATACTTTTTGTTTCCCAAGGTTAATTTTCTTCTCTCACAGATACATGATAACCAACTGAGATCATTAGGTTTTCTAAAACGTAACTGACAAATATATTTTAAACATAGGCAGACATTACACACAATTGTGCAAAATAGCCTGATAAACACATGCAGGTACAAATATGGATAAAACATGAGTTCGGTCTTCCAGGGACTTGAAATCTTGTCAGGGGGTTTGCTATAGTACAATACAAAGAAACAGGGTGTTCTTTGAATGAAATACAGACCTCAGAATGAGTACTGACTGAATTCCCAAAGTTTTTTAAAGTTGGAAATTGTATGTGAAAAACCGACTTTGACTTCTAAAAGAATGGAAGGCTTGAAAGCTCAGATATAGGGTTTCTGCCACGCAAGCCTTTCCCATTATAGACCAGTGAGCAACCATCATGAAAGAAAGTACAAGAGCAGATAGGGACGAAAGAGCAGTCTTACAAGGGTAAGAGAGGGTGGAAGGGGTTGGACTGCAAGAGAGCAGATTGATTATTATTTCAAACTAAATTCTGCTGTAAGTGAAAGTCCCTCAGCAGGCACCTGTGTATTTATAACATGGATTTCAAGAAGCCAGAATCCTATAACAATTTCTATCACCTACCAGAGCCTGGATCCTCCTGGCCTAGTCAGGAAGCACATTACCCTGGCCTTGTCCTGATTTTATTTTAATGTGGTCAGTGGATTGTTGAGACTCCTCGTGCCCACTGAGCTAATTTTCTTTTTCTTTCTTTTCACATTGGTTTTGGTAAATCATCTCCCATTGGCCTCCTACAGCTTCCTGGAAACATCTGTGATGGGTTTTGCTTTGATTCAACGGCTGAACCAATTTCAGAGCCGAGTCTTGCCTTCTCATTAGTCAAAGTGCATAAAATATTTTTATGTATCCTGAGGTATAATGACAAAAGAACTCTTTAAGAAAGGTGCATATTTTCCTGAGTGAAGCTTTGACATGGGGTCCTGCAGTCCCTGTGGGCAAGAGGGACCTGGAGGGACAGCCTCCAGAGCCCCCTGCCTGCCCCTTGCGTGCAGTGGGAGGAGGGTTCTTTTCTCCGCAGAAGTCATTTGGCCTAACTCTAATTAATACTTCACCTAATCTTCTAGTAATACCACTAATTGCTCACAAACCAGCAATTTAATCAACACTCTGCTAACAGGCAAAGTTTTTTTTTTCTTCTCCACTTTTTTGTGTTCTGACACAGTGCGAACTTAGGCAAGTATGTCCCAATTGCTTTGTTTCCATGTAATTTAACAGCATGACATTATTTTCTCATAAGAGGTGCTTTGAATTTTTACTGCTAATGAATAAATTAACTAAAAAAGGTTAATCTGCCTACATGTTTATGAAACATTATGCAAATCGCTCTCCAAAAGGTTTAATGGTAATTGAAAGCAATTGAAAACCATGGTACATTTCCCACAATTTTCATTTATTTTTTTTTAAAGTATACCGATTACACAGATTTTTACATTTTACAGATGTGTACGTAGAGGGTCTTTTGTGTTTCTCTGACATCATCCCTATGGTTTAAGTGTGTTAATGAAAATAAGTGTGGCTTCCATTTTTCACTGAGGAATAGCATGGCCTTTGATAATTAATTTCAAAGCAAAGCTGTAAATATGAAAAGAAACAGTGTGATTAATATTATTATAGTGAGCAGCAAAGGAAGTAATTATGTTTAGACTCTCATTGTAAAGCTTTGACAAAATGGTTCTTGCATGGAGTTTAAATTGCGTACAGTTTATGACATGCTATTCACCTTGGCGATAGTTTACATGAATGGCACAGGTGTTGAAGGTTGAAAAGATGTGTATCACTAAGTGTTTACATGAGCGTCATTTTGCAAGGAAATTTTGGCTTTATTAAAAAAAGCCCATTTCCCCCCATCTCACCCTCCTTTCTCCCATAGTGAGGGTAGGCTGATTTACAGGATTTACATTTTAGGAAGGAAAATGGGCAGTAGGGCCTCTGTGTGTGTGTGTGTGTGTGTGCTTGATTGTGTGTGTGTGCATGTGTAATTGTGATGGTGTGTGCATGTGCACGTGCACACTGTGGAAAAGCAAGGGCGAAGGATATATTGGGGATTACATCCATCCTATTTGACCCTGAAAATCTACTCTTTTGAAATTCTAAGGAATGAATAAGTGCCTGATGAGTTCCTTTACTGCATAAAACTGTGGTTTTTCAATGTTTTGGTCCCAAGACATTCATTTTGCATTCTTAAAAATTTTGAAGATATCCAAAAGTTTTGTCTTTGTTTTCATGTTAAATCCAGAGGCAAGCAGGTAAATGTGTAACAATGGACTCTTTAGAGGGGGGAAATTAAATTTGCTGATTTCAGTGCTAAAAATGTGCCTCCTATGACAGACTTCAACCAACCAACTCCAAACTTTGGGTCAGTGAACTCAAAGTTTGGAAGGTATTTGTATACCCTATTCCATAAGCTATCACAAGTCTCACCAGCACATAAATGCTGACATAATAGAAGTTAAAACCATCAATTTTTAAGAAATATATTCTTTTTTTTTTTTTTACAAATAACCAAAACCAACTACATAAATTGAGGAATCTGATACAAAATCAAAATGTGGGGCCTTTGTTCAAATGTTATATATTTGTCATTATAAGCAAAGGGAAATAAAACTTAAAATTATTAGCACACATTTTATCTTGTGCAATTGTCAGTTTTAAATACAGATATCAGAACTTTTAACTCCTTTTTGGAATAAATGGGATTGCACAACGGGTGAGTATTTTATAGCTCACAAGTGTATGTGTATTTAATTTGTGTTAACACAGAGAGAATAGCACAAAATGTTTTTATTTTACCTCTTGAGATGCATGCAATATACCAGCACTCTGTCTTCACCTCACTGTTTTGTAAGGATTGAGAAGATGCAGAACTCTGGCTACCTCATCTTTGCTAGCCTTGGGTGTCATGATTTCAGTGCAAATGTTGACTGACAAGGAAGGTAACACAGAAAGAATGGATAAAGGTTATTTGGCTGTAACTTTTTCTCAACCTGTCACTTGCCTTTGTCAAAATTTAAAGAAAATTCTTGTTTGAAGATGAACATTTTTACTCTGTTGAATTTCAATCCAAGGGTCTGTCTTTCACTCTGAATAGTCCTTTACCTAGGCATGATGTTAGAACATCACACATCTTTCATTGGAAAACTCTTGAATCACTGAATTATGCAGACATTAGGAATCTTTGTACATTGATTGCTCAATAAGACAAAAAATAATATTTCTTAACATCACTTCCAGTTCTATCAGGAGCTATCAAGCTCATAGTAATTGATACAAGTTTTCAAAAGTGATGATAATTTTATTTGAATCTCAAATGTTGTCATTAGTAACAAATGCTGTCAATGTTTTTCCCTTGAAGTGAGAAATGAGGCTTTATGCATTTTTGAAAAAAGTTATCTGACAAATAATTATCTTCTTACTTTGTTTTTAGGTGAAGAACACAAAAGCTACTGGCACCACTGTTTTAATTTGTCATAAGGTGCCAGTGGATCTGTTTTGTATATCACTGTGGCAAGTGTCAATAAAATGAAGATGTTTGATAACTTAGATGCTTTTATAAAATCATTTTGATATTGTGGACCCTCTAGATATGTTTTGGGAATCTTGAGATCACACACTGGGAGCCAACTACAGGTGGGAAATATTATGGAAGGAGGTTGTACTCTGCCACCTGGTGGAAACTGGCCTCTGGGCTGTTCCAGACCCCCTTTGAACCCTTTTTCTTCTCCATTAAGTGGGATGAATAATGTGTGCTTTGCCAACAACAGTTTGACTCTAAGAGTCCAAAGAAATGATGACTTTAGAAGAACTCTGAAGGCATAATGACCTCCATGTTTTTCTTGTTTCTTCAAAATCACTTCTGATTCTTGTCACATCTATATTAGAGTGTCCATCATTTTATACCTCTTGTGTCTTTGGTGTTCACCATGATTCCTAGTTTATGATAGTCAGGGCTGGGATTTGAATAGAAAAGCCTATCATATTTTCATGATATCATAACACTTTCCTAAATCCTGGCACCAATGTGGGGGTGGACAGAAAAGGTTGGATAAGAACAGATTTGACAAGAGAAATTAAAAGAAGTTTTATTCCTAAAATAAGGGGGGGAGGGTATTGAAAATCTATAAGTGATAATCATAGTTTGCTCTTATGTCTTGGACACCATACTAGGCATACACCATTTTAAAAAATGTTGTTCTTCAAGAAGTTAACAATACCCCGAATTACGCTGGTATTTTAGCTTTATTTGGAACAAGACAAAACCATAACGCACTTCAGGGCTTTGGAAAGAGAGAACTTGCTGTTTCAGTTTGGTTGTTCTCAGTACGATTTCTATGGAGGACAGATCTGGAATTAATTTATTACCTAGTAGTTGTTCCTGAGTAACGTATTTTTTTTTTCCAGTAAAAACACTCTACTCATTACCTCTTGAGCAAATACTGAAGTTTAAACACTTGCAAATCCACCAGTGGGTATGAAATATGAGAAGGAGAAAAGGTGCAGCAATTACAGTATCAACCATAACACAAATGCAATCACGCATAGGCCAGCTTGCCACTCTAGTCTACTCATGCAAAAGAACAACCCTGCTCCACATGCAACCTCTCCGCCACTGTCCATGTTACCTTCTGTCATCATCCTAGGATTCATCACAAACTGAATTTGTATTAATGTTTCATGGAATCTGTAGTATCTTCAATATTAAGTTATTCTATTATTTTGTGTATACCTAAAAATTACCAACTACATTATGTTGTTTTATCATTTTAGTTATTTAGTATTGATTTTCAAACCATTTCAACTTGATAATATTTCATAAATACAATAAATACATGCTCGCCTTTTTCCCAAACAATATTATCTTTTACCATTATGGCTTTGAGGACCTAGAATTTTCTCCCTTGTTGCTGAGATTGTTTTTTGAAGATCCTAGAATCATTCTATGTATTTTAATGATGGTCTTTTTAAATTCTTAGCAGAAGATATTAACAAAATCTTGAAGTCCATCAACTAGGATTTAAATATTTATATTTCTACTTTAAGAGGTTATTGAGTGGGTAATGGACTGAAATGTCAAGTAGCCAAAATTATCTTATGTTATTGAAGCCAGAATAAGACAGGCAGTCAGTACAGATTGGTAAATCGAGTCAGGTCGGATCTAGGAGGCCAATTTTGAGTCTGGGAAGTTGGAGACTGTCCCCTGAGGGATCTTATCAAGAACCTGCCCCTGCTCCAACCTGTTGCCAAGGTAACCTGTCCCAGGAATTTTTCCTCCCTACAGGGAGCTAAAAGGTTGTTAATGTGTTCTTGTCTACTCCATCCAGCCCTACCCCCTTCAGCTCATCTGTTTCCCACATTTTGGCTCTCCTACTGAGCAATCCTGGGCCTATTCATGTATGCAAGAAGAAGAAAGATAAGTGGGGAAAGACAGGAGAACAAAGGAAGCCTAGGACATATAAAAAGGGCAGAACACCTTGCTTCTTGGCATACCAGGATACCAGCTATGGCCCCCTTCTCCCTCGCTGGAGAAGTCTATGTTATCCCTTTAAAAATAAACTCTGCTTCATGTGCTTGCCTCAGCTTGCTTCTCTAATGTTCAAACTTCAACATGTGGGGAAGCAGGACTCATCACCACCAATAACTGGCGGTATCATTATCAAGCATCAGAGCTACATTAGCACATGCCTGGGCAGGATGACATAACAACCTTGCCACCTGGCCTGTAAACTGAGAGAAGCCATCCCAGTTTCAGAGAAGTTACAATGTATGGGGAAAATGAGAAGCAGTAAGTATCATTTAATTTTTAGTGCACGTGGTTACTTTCTTTCCCCAGTGGAATATAAGCTCATCGGTGGTGAGACTGGAATCAATGGTTCATCCAAGCATATGGATAGAACTTTGCACCATCCAGGCATCAAATACACCTTTTAGAAATTAAAAATGATCAAAAGGTCAACACAGTCAAGAAAGCCTTAGAGTGACATGGAAACTGGGGCTATTTGAATGAACCAGGGCTCTTTAGTCACAAAGACCCCCAGACTTACTAGCCCTGCTTTAACACCAGTATATGATAAGGCATAAATGTTAAAAAGTTGGAAAGGTCATAACCTTCAAAGTGGAAGTAGAACTATTTACCTGGTGAGTGACAGTTTTTACAACTTTTGACAGACAGTATAAAGGCTACCTCAGTTCAGGGTCCATAAGTAGGTGCTAATAAAGAGGAAGAAACATCTCTCTGCATCCCTTTCTAAGGAATACTAACTAAAGTCCAAGATCAGAATTCTAGTTGTGCTGACCCTTTTCCCGACTTTCAGAGTCTACAGGATTATCAAAGAATAACCTGAAAAGAGATCTTTTTAGATTTCCACATCTGGAGTTTATGTTCCTTTCTTTGCTCTAGTCTGGAATCTTAAACCTGGAACAAACAAGAGTGCTAAGAGGCCAGGCATAATGAGGAGGGGGAATCATCATTTATGCATTTTCTACAGTTTTAGACAGAAACAACAATATATTGTTATTTTACTTTGATAAGTTGAAAGGTTGCAATGTTTCAGAACACAGAATTCACAAAATCTTGGGTTGGCAGGTGTTGGTGTCAAGCTGAAGACAGGGAGCTGATGAAACTAACATTTAGAAAGTAACTTGGTCTTTACATTTCAACTATCTCATGCGACCAGATTCTTACAGCGGCTCAATAGGGGACTGGGTTCACTTTTACAGAGCCAGTAGTGAAGAATGGAACTGATGGGGTTTTCTAATTAAATCAGATTTTAGATAGGAAATTGAGGCCCAGATATGAGGGCATGCCATACTACTCAAAGACTCAGTGATAGATCTAAAGGGAAGGGCTGGGCTAGGGCTCAGTGGTTAAGCACCCTTGAGTTTAATCCCTGGTACCAAAAAAAAAAATAGATCTAAAGAAAAACAATTTTTCAATTTAATTACTTTGCCACTTGATCTTTTGCCACCATACCCAAAGTTATTTAAATGTTACCTTTCACTTTGCAAATGTATCTACATATGATTTCGAGAATTTTGCCAATGCAGTTGACTGGCATACTAAACATATAGTCAATATTTTATGACACTCTTGTATTCTCTGTGATAGCTGCTTCAGAAATCAAGAAGAAAGAAATGAAAAGTGCTTTAATTGAAAACAACTAAAGAATCTCTCAGCAGGAAGCCAAAGTAGTTAGATGACTTTTAGATTATAGCAATGATGCTACTACAATATGCAGAGGAGATTGTGAATTCAGTGGAGTGCTCTGGAGATCTGAAAGTAGAATATGTGAAAATATTTCATTTAAATGTTGAAACTCTAAATGATGGAAAACAATGTCAGTAACCCTCAAGAGAATAGATGTCAATGTTGCAACTTTCAATGAATTGGATAGATAGATGATGGTATTGTCAGGGCATATCTATAACATTTATTTTTGACAGCTAGAATGATGATTTTAGTTCTAAACTGAGATAGAATCTTCAAATAATTCACCAGTTTATGTTTAATTCTGCATTTGGTTTGAAATACATAGTCTATAAATCGTGTCCCATAAAGTTGTTTGTAGTGAGAGTATCTTTTATTTTATTCCTTTTCCAAAACTTAATTCTGTCATACAAATGTTTTGAAAAGCTTTTGTTGATCTTGTAATATGCTTTTTGCAGTTCTCAAATCACTGTGGTCTCAAAAGCCAAAATGTTCAAGTTTCTGGCTTCATTTTTCACCCAGTACCTTGGACTGTGCACAGTCTCATGATGTCAGAGGATAGACTGGATTCATGTCTTATATCAAAATAAACTCCTTGAAATAATAGGAGTTAGATTTTAAACAAGAAAAATTACCATTTTCCATATCTTTTTCCTTTAATTTCTTTCCCTAAAGTATAAAGCCATGAACCAATTTGAATGTTTAGCTTCCCTTCTGGTTTGATTTCGTTCATGCCCAGTGATACCCAGGGGATCTTTCACCTGGAGCTATAATGGGAAACTTGGCAGACCGTAATATGTCCCTGCAATGTTTTTCTCAATTATATACTTTTTTTCCTTGTGTTTCTTGGATATATTTCAGATGGTCTTGATCATTAGGTTTCTGTAAATGAATATTCTTCAGAAAGTGACTTTAAAAATATCCTTGTATAGTAATTTAATAGCCTCATGATAGACCCCCATTATCAAGATAGGAAAACGTTACTGGTTATTGAGCATATAAAGATGTTATTTAGAGATGAAGCTGGGTGAAATTACTTGATATGGATATGGCAGTTAAAACAAACAATTACATTTTCTGTTCTCTATTTCTTATTGAGGGAGTTCAAACAGTGGAGTAACATTTCCTTGAAGACGGAAGGACAAAGCAAACCAAGGAAATTTCAGTACTTGAAGTCTTGTGACAGTAATAAAACATATTTAACGTGTTAATCATTATCTAGTTGGTCTTATTATATCATTCTAAAATTCTGCTTTATAATTTATTTATCCACTCTCTTTTTGTGGCAACCATTTCAAGTATACATTATGTATCAGGCAGCATCCAAATTCAAGGGTGAGTGAGGGACAATTAAATTGGGCAGGTAAAATAGGTATTCACAAATTCCAAGAGAAAAGCACATTCAGAATATGGGAACGAGGGAGAATAATGAGCTTACATTTGAGAAAAAAGAATACTTCCTGGAAGAAGAGACAGCTACACTGAATTTGATTATCTGCAGGACATTTAACATGAGTTTCACTTGGTTAGCATGAGGGCATTTTTAATCACACATAGGACTTGGAGGTAAATGGGTAAGTGATCAACAGCAAGGAAAGGTACCTTCCAGAATCTTTCTTTATATTCTCTCATTCCTCAGGCAATTTGTTTTGGCTAATTTTACAATCGGTAACTAATCCTACAAATTCTGAGTGCCCTTAGATATGTATGTAACAAAAGGCAATTAGTTCTTATTTAAAACTACCCGTGACTTTTTTTCTGCTTTTGAAGAGGGAAAGGGAGATGGAAAATTTTCTTTAAGTTGGAAACTAATTTTATCTTATTTTGTACAAGGGAGTTGGTATGAAGTAGAAAGAAAAGAAAATCTTCAATCCTCTACTAGTTCTTCCGGACTGTTAAATTATCAGAATTTTAAAAAGTGAGTGTTATTCAAAGTTGAACAGAAAAATAAAGACACACTCAAGATCTTGAGCTTTAGGAAGCTGTGTAGTTCTATTTAACAAAGGCAGGGGTGCTGGGAGGTATGGGTGCCTTCCAGAAAAAAAAAAAAAAAGACCAAGTTCTTTGGAGAGGAGGGCAAAGCCAGTTAAGAATGGCAATACTTACTGTTTAATTTCAGTTTTGTTTGGGTTTTGTGATTACAAACCTTGTAAACTTTAAACAGGAGTGTTTAATACACAGATGTCTTGCTTTTGAGGAAAATCAAAGAGTAGGGCTGATTGCACATATGGTTAGTATGGAGCAGAGAGACAAGAAAAGTAAGGAATGAGTCAATCAATTAGGTGTTATGGTGGATGACACAGAGGCTATTGCGAGGATATGAGCAAAAGACTCAAGACAGTTTGTGTAAATATCCAAGGCAGCATGACCACAGCCGATTACTGGCTGTCTGCCATGGGATGTTTTTGTTTTGTTTTGTTATGGTTTTTTTTGGATACCAGAGATTGAACTCAGGGACATGTGACTCCTAAGCCACATCTCCAGCCCTACTTTGTATTTTATTTAGAGACAGGATTTCATGAGTTTCTTAGCACCTTGCTTTTGCTGAGGCTGACTTTGAACTAGCGATCCTTCTGCCTCTGCCTCCAGAGCCACTAGAATTATAGGTATATGCTACCACAACCGGCTCATGGAACAATTTACTGCAATGCAAGGTTTTCACACCTACAAGATGACATGTAAGTTCAAACTCCAATTGTGTACTGATGAAGGGGAATACTGGTTGCAATAATCTCAAAATTTTAATATTCATTATAAAAATATCTTTTTTTCTATTTGGTTTAAAAAGTATTTATAGCTGATTTAACTTCTTGATTATATTATTATTAGGCTTTTAATTAAAAACAGCATCTGTATAGGTAGCAGGAAAAGAAAGCCTTTAATATGCAACATATGATTTTAATGCATGTAATTTAAAATCGATTTTTTAAATAATGTATTTTTTTAATAAATGCAAACACAATTACCTTTGCTTAAAAATATCTTTGAATATCTATCCCATACATTTACTCCCTAAAATACAAATTTTGTTTCACAATTATTCAATAAGTATTAATGTAGCCTATAGAATTATTTTGATTTCAGGCTAAAAGTATACAAAAATCAATTACAACTATAAATCTTAAATTTACAAATCTGTGTTAAAAATACTGGATTTATAAATAGTCAAGAGCATAATTCATTCATTATTAATTCATTATCTTCTTTTATGAAATCTTTTAAAGCTACAGAAATGGAAAATATTTATATTCTATGACTCTAGCAAAAGAATGCTGGGCTAAAGTTTCTGTAGGACATTGTTTAGTCTATTCACTGTAATTAGCAGTCTAGATTCCCCCAAACTGAATTGGATCAAATAATCCAATTTGCTTTGTATCCTTCATGGTGCTTACCTTTTGTATTTCATTTAGTTTGATCAATGAAAACATCCAGGCCTGACTCAGTATCATCACTCTTTTATTATTTTAGAATTTTAATTTACAATGTTTAGCATTAAGCGAAGACCGCTCTCAGTGAGACTTTATGATGGCACTGAAGGTTTTAAGTAAAATCAAAATCTGTTTTCAGTTAGTGCCAAAAATAAACTCATGAGGTGATTTTATTCTTATTAGGTCTTGTAGTTCTTCGATCTCCACTCTTTTGTGAAATTGAAATTGTAGATCAAAGCTAAATGGTCAGTATCTTTTTAATTTTAAGAGCATGCTATAAAAGCCCTTGGCCTCTAGTCCACACAATTTGGGTGTGAGCATGTCATTTAGAAGGTGCTACTGCACCAATTGCCCAGATGCATTTTAGAATGAGCGATGATTTCAGACCCTCTGTAATGCTATCCATGTTACCACCATGAGGATCCACTTTGCATGGAAGTTAATTCAACTTGATTCTCACAGAACTTTTCCTGTAGGTTGGATATGTTGCTTCACAGAAAGTACTGTTTACTGTGGCAAGAAATAAATTGAAAGGAGAAAATAAGAAGATGCCTCTAAATACACCAGAATGGTATCAAATTTTTCTGGGTCCATGTCTTTCCTCAGGGTTCCTAAGAATCGTCTTGAATAACTACTGGCCACTTTGGTTCAGCCTTGAATTGTATTTGATTGAAAAAGTGAAGTAGGAAAACAGCAAAAAGCATAGCTAATGAGATTTCTATGGTGACAAAATGTTAACTCATTTGATTTTCCTGAAATTCCGGACACAAAGCAATTCCACACACATTGCTAGATGTAGCCGGTGGCTTATATTAGACGTGTCACTTGGCTGAGGCCCTTTGAGGGTATTACATATGTCTACAATATAGTACTGCTCTGCTAGGGTAGAGGGTTTCATTGTATGATCAACAGCCTGAGGACTCTTGCATTGAACTTGAAAAATGTTGGGTTGTCAAAGCAATTGCTATACTCTGCAAAAGTATGTGATCCAAATTTTATATTCTTGGAATTCTTTTCCGTACATATACACTTTTTTCATGGTACTCATTGACAGAGAAACATGTCTCTAATTTAAATGAAAAAATAAGGCATTGAATTGGAAAGGGAAAAGATAGCATGAAAATCATTCACTGATCCCTCCTGAATGTTGCATAAAGCTATGAGATGCAACAGAAATTTGCAGATGTAGTTATGAATGACAAGTTTCTTGGTTTCTTTATCCAACTCCTCATTCAACTTGATCACTTACCAAACATCTATTAATTGAAATATCTTCTACAT
Source organism: Ictidomys tridecemlineatus (assembly GCF_052094955.1). Lineage (NCBI taxonomy): Eukaryota > Metazoa > Chordata > Mammalia > Rodentia > Sciuridae > Ictidomys > Ictidomys tridecemlineatus. Next base: position 107,111,293 of record NC_135481.1, read on the forward strand.
GCCAAATACTGTGCTAAGTTCAATGGAGAAATCAAAGAAGTGTGAATCACAGTTTTTTAAATAAAAAATTATAATCTAATGTATATAGAGAACTAGTCAGAGCACAAAGTCAAAAATAAGCCATGTAAGTGGTACTTCTGCTTTGTGTCTATGAACATGTTTATGAGTGTGCGTGCATGGCACACTGGGTGTGTAATCTTTTCTTTTTTTACACAGTAATATTGTGTGTGCATAAATTAAAATTTTCATATCATATACACAATTATTAAAAATAATAAGCTGTACATTAAGCTATTTGGGCTTTCTACCAAAAAAGAAGTGTAACTTTAAGCGCAGTTTATCCACCTCCATACACGTTTTTTTTTTTTTTTTTAAATTACACTGCTCAAGTTTGAAACAAGAACAGATATATTCATTGAACCTCTTGGATCCTTCATCTCTCCTTGACAGTTACACCAAAGACCATGTTATTCTGTTTTTTAGAAACATGAATTGTAATTATTTCCCCATAAGGCACCAGTCTGAAATCCTCTCTGGAATTTTAGAGTCCTTCTTTTTCTGTATAAGCAGAAAGTTTTTACTCTTTAGAATTTATTTTCTAATGGGGGCAAATAAATAGACAAATCAGTCAAATAAATAAGTGTAATATGGCATATATTAATGCTCTTAAGTGCTCCGAAGATTGCTAAAAAAAAGGAAAAAGTGAGATAATTGGTGATAATGCAATTAAACAGAACAGAATCAGGAAAATATTTTACCAAAAAGATGACATTGAAGCCAAATCTAAAGATGCAGCCATGTGCGTATTGGGGGGAGATAGTTCCAATCATTAAGAAACCAAAAAAAAAAAAAAAAAAAAAAAAAAAAAAAAGCCCTTTATTCCTGGTATGTCCAGTAACACAGGAAGGTCCATGTGGCTGGAAGAGTAAATCCAGGAAATCCGTGGGTCAGAGGAATCAGTTAAAATGTTAACTGAGGGATTAAGGGACTGACAGTGTCTAGCACTTTTTCTGTAGAGTTTTCTTGGCTATGTTAAAGCTATCATATGAATGATGAAAGGAGACTGATATGAAATTCATAGTTTTTTTCCCAAAGAGATGCAAAGTCATATGATCTTAAGATTGAATTCGATTTTTAACTATGAAAGTGATTCAGTCATTTCATGTGTCTTATGCAGTAAGGGATGCATAATTTTGATGAACATTCAATAATGACCTCATAGTTTTGTTGAATATTCAATATCAACTAGATATTTGATGATAAAAGGAAATAGTGGTAAAAGAGACATTTTAGGTCTTATCCTTTTATCCAATTGTCAATCTACTCATTAGGTACCAAACTTGCACATTTAGTAGAACATTCTGGCTTTTACAATGCTGGTTGCCCAGTTGGAAGCCTAGCAGTCATTCAATAAGTACACAGGGACACATGAAAATGTGTACATGAGCGTTTCTGAGATACTAGATGCTCATATAAATAAAAATATATTACAAATTCATATTTAAATAATTATAATCAATGCAATGCTCTTTGCTCTTCTACTAGATAAATTATTTTCTTAGAAACATAAGGGGCAATTGAAACATGAGTATTTATCGTGATGGAATTCAAACAATTTCTAAGATTTAATTTTTAGTCTAAAATCAAATGGCCAATCAAACAAACTGGATTCTCTCTTTTTTATTAATTGAATAAACTTCAAATGAGTTTATAGCAATGTTTTTTCCAAGAATACTTTAGTCACTATAGGTGAAGTTAATGGCAGATTTTTCTATATCTGTGGTGTTGTGGAAAAAATAAAAAAGATTTAACTAGATAACGGGAGGTCTGCGTCCTAGCTCTGCTCATTTTTTAACTAAATTATGTACTAACATTTGTGTCTGTTTTCTCTTCTATAGAACAGTTACCCAGTTAGAAAACTAATGCTGGACCCACATCACTTGAAGCTCTTTGAGTATACTATCTCATTTAATCGGCCAAGTATCCATTATGGAAGGCTGCTTCTTGGTGAGAGTGTTCAATTATTCTGACTATTTTTGAGGTCACTTCTATCCCCAAAAGTGCAATTTACTCAAATCTGTGTGTTTATGTCTCCATAGAACAAGAGAAAATAATGCCTTGAATTAGAAAATAGTGGTAGCTGACCAGGCAGAGAATCTAATATTCTTTCATCACCTGCCTTATCATATTAATGGTGCATGAATATTGAATTGAAATTTTGATGTGTAGCCTAGATTTTTCAACCTCTGGCTACAGAGTTGAATATTAGTACATGAAATATGACTTCTATCTGTAATAATAGAATCTCTGGGGGAATGTGAGGTAATTAGAATATCGCTGCACACACTTGGGCAATAGCCCATTAAATGTCACAGCTTTAGCAAACACAGATTGTGCAAAAATGCTAGTTTCTGGAAATATGTTCACATGATCTTGTTATGGGACAACTTATAATGCTTGTCAGCACGGTAATCTCACCAAATGATTGTTCCTGGAGGTCTTGAGGGAATAGAGGTGTTTACTCCAGCAATACAAAAAGCAATAGTCTCTGCATTCCTTTTTCTATCTTGCACAAAGCCATGAACCAGAAGATACAAAGAAAATTGCCAAACACTCTTGATACTATAACTCAGAGACACAAAATGATTTTTATGAATATATGTTTCCTTATCAATCACTGTTTTTTTATCCAGTGCAAATTATTTTCCAGGTATTTTCAATAGAAATAAGGAATAGCTCTTCTGTATCTATTAGTAAATCTTCATAAGTCTTCTTAAGGGAATTAGGAACAAAGGAAATGTTTAAGTAGATGTAAGTAGGATAATTTGTTTAAGTATTCAGGGAGAAGGGAAAACAAATTCTTATTTAATAAAGGTTTGAATACAAGCATGTTTCCTGTTACCAGTAATTATTACCTAACTTGACAAGCCAGCAAGTAGTTATTGGAAAACGTTTGTGAAAATATAGTATCACTTTACCACTATTGGTCCATAACCGCCTGCATGAATAGCCATTACTCTTTATCACTGATGTTGCTTATGTCTCTGTTCTGATGAGGACAGGCAAACTGTGGGTACCAAATTCTGAACATAGAGCAGCTCAATTACCATTTGGACTAATTTGAATCCCATGGGACCATGCCACATTTAAATGATTGATATCGATTCAAGAAATAGACCTCAAATGAGCTGGTATAGCAGACGCAAAATTAATCTCTGTTGAAATGTGATCAAAATTATGATGAGGGAAGCTGGCCAAAGGCTTCCCTAATGACAACAGGAGCAGCAAGCTCTATGATAATTTTTAATATTTGTTCCAATAATTAACAACGGAAGTTTACATCAGGAGACTGGATAACTGAAGCATTTATGAAAACAGGTTGCACAGAACAGATGCAGGGAAGGCACTCCGTGTTAAGAGACTGGTTATGAAATGTCTGAGGCCAAAAGGTGACACATCAAACCCCTCATAAAAGCTGCATCATTAAATTCAAGGTTTTTACTTGCTTCTAGGTATTATATTCTAATAAACTGTTCTCTACATTATGCATTTTTACCAAAGACAGACAGAAATACTTTGGAAAAATATATTAAAGGTTTCAACAGTCTGTAAACACAGAGAATGTTGTTTTAAATCAATAAAGAAAAAAAGGAAAGAACAGCAGGACAAAAGTTGGAATAATTGTTAAAAATGATTCCTGTACATTCTTGTCCTAGGTTCACTTAAATCAGAGAAGGTTAAGAAAAAATATTACTGTCTACCATTTGACACTTTTTGCTGTGAGTGGATCCCAAGTATCCTGGAATTCTGAACACCAAATATTTTTAAAATCTAATTTTATAGATTTTGAGAAGTAAAAAGTGAACAGATTATGGCAAATAATACCAAATAGGATTTCAAGGGAGAAGTGGCACCATGCCACATGTTTTAACCTTGTGCTACCACCAGGGGGCATAATAGAAGAATGGCACCTATGGACATGGTCAGGGCGTTTTCATAGTTGGCTGTTATCACCCTTTGTATATGTAAGAGATGCATGGATCTTGTCAATAACAAGGGAAGAATATAACATTTTAATTATTTAAATGTTTTAATTATCTATAGGAAATGAGTGGGTTCATGTGAGATAATAGATGTATTTAAATAGTAGTTATATGAACATTAATCTTTAGTGTTTTAACCAAGTCACTAATAGTAGTAGTTACTAATAATAATTCTGATTTTCAAGTATCAGAACCATTTGAAAAGTAATGAGTGTTTTCCATCAGACCATGCCTAAAGTCTGACTTTCAAGTGGGTTTTACTAACAGTGTCTCAACTTCTGGTTTAGGAGTTTCATAAAAACCAATTTATTTTCTACAGGTAAACTCTGATGGTCAGAGGTTAATTATGTAGTGTTGACTCTGACACAGATTCATTGCTGATTGTTCTCAAGTAAGAGCTGGAGTCTGGAAGGCACAGCACTGGCCTCAATGTCCTAGAATCCAAGGTTGCTCAGGAGTTACAGCTGAGATTCTCATGGTGACACAGAGCATTAGATTAGAAATGACTACATAGCAAAATACTATGGATGGTTTCTAGGTCAGTGTTGCTAAGGCAAATTCTCTGAAGGCTGTTTATAAGTTTCAAATAGAGCAAAATCAGCTATTTCAAACTGATTATTATAAATGTTCAGATTGAGGGTTGATAGAAAAAAAAACAGCAATATCTTTGACATAGAGCAGATAATTTCACAGGCTTTTAAATATAGTTTCTATGGTCAAGATAAAAAAGTGTTTTTTGAGACTTTAAAAGACATCTTGAGGCTGGGTGTGGTGGTGGTACACTTCCAGTGGCTCTGGAGGCTAAGGAAGGAGGATTGCAAGTTCAAAGCCAGACTCAGCAAAAGTGAGGTACTAAGAAAATCAGTGAGACTCTGTCTCTAAATAAAATACAAAAAATTGCTGGAGATGTGGTTCAGTAGTCGAGTGCCTGTGAGTTCAATCCATAGTACCAAAAAAAAAAAAAAAAAGTCATCTTGAGAGTAGAAAAGACCTCTGATAACTACTGAAAATCCTGGGACACTGTTTTCTGAGTGGTCAGATGTTAAACTCAATCTGTTCCTCCTGATCAAATTATTTTGACAAGGTAGGTTTATAATTTTATCTGCTTTAAAATCTATTATATCTTTATGTCTGGGCCCTGAAAAAAATAAAGAAGTCATTGTAGACTTTACCATTTTACCAATCCACATATGCACTATAATTCCTATAAGAAATCTCATAAGGACTAATTTTTTAAAAGTAGATGCCAGTATTCAAAACACACTTTCTTGTCTGTAAGATTATGTTACATTTAAACATAAAAAGTTTTTGTGGAAAACCAACAAACCAAATAAAAACTGAACTAAAGATTTAAACAAGCACCTTTCTAAAGATTATATACAGAGGACAAATAAGTGTGGAAAAAATGCTCAGTATTATACTTCATTAGGAAATATCAAATTAAGACAACCATGAGAAGTCACTAAACACTTAACAAAATGGAAAAAATACAAAACAGTGATAATATCAAGTTCTGCATGGATTAGGGCAACAGGATTACTCATCATTTCTGGTAGCAATACAAAATCACAGTCACTTTGGAATATAGGTTGGTAGTTTCTTACAAAACTGAATGTACTCTTATACCATATAATCTGTGAATTGTGTTTCTTGGTATTTACTTAAATGAGTGGAAAATATATCTTCTCACCAAAATCCATACATATATGTATATGACAGTTTTATTCATAGTGTCAAAATATGGATGATATCATTCATTGAGTGTTATAGTTAGGCTCTGGATGTCCACAAAAGGCTCATGTGTTGAAGGCTTGGTCCCCAATACAGCAAATGGATAGAGGTGATGCTTTGTAGAAGTGATGGGTTTGTGAGGGTTCAGTTGGAGGAGGTGGTGGAAATTAGGAGAGGGGCCAAGACAGAAGAAGCATGTCATTGGGGTGTGCCCTTGAAGGGTACTTCTTGTCCCCAGCTCTTTTTTATTTTATTTATTTTTTCTGTCTGCTTCCTAGTTGCCATAAGCTGAGCAAATTTCCTTCTTCATGTACTTGCTCCCACCACAATGTACTGCCTCACCACCTTGGGGCCAAGGCAATAGTGCTGAATGCCACCCCCTGAAAGCTGCAAAACTGAAAGAAAATACGTTTTTCATCCTGTACGTGGTTTTCTCTTGTATTTGGCATAATGACAAATGACACAGCTAAATAAATGAGTGAATGAATAAGCTATGATATGTGTATATAATGCAGTATTCATTAACCTTGAAAAGAAATAATCTAACACACCCTAGAAATATAAGAGAATCCCATAGTGTACATTTCTAATTGTAAAGGATGAAAATACTATAATGTGAACTATGGCAACCCGGAGAATGCAAAACTAAAAGGCTCAGTGATTTCCATGATTTGGGGAATAAGAAAGAGATAAAATAATCACACCACTGAGAATGGTTAGGTCAGTGAAACTATTTTATATAATACTGTCAGGGTGGATTCCTGACATTACACATTTGTCAATATCTATAGCAGATATAACACACACACACAAAAATGAAGCTTTGTAAACTATAGACTTGAGTTGATAATGATGATGTTGCTTCATGAATTGTAACACATGGTTCACTCTGGGGCAGAATGTTGGTGTGGGAGGCTAAGCATGTTTGTGGGGATGATATCTGTGGGGATTCTTTGCACTTTTTTTGTTTAATTTTTCTGTGATTATAACATGGCTCTAAAATAAAATCTATTAATTAAAAGCACAGGATGTTTTTAGACCAATGGAATAACTCAATAAAACATCTTAGCACATTTCTTCCTTAATCTCTATTCTTTGTACTGGAAACTGGTAATATACACAAAAGGTTATTTCCTAACCTCTTATTGCCAAACCTGCATAATAGAATTTTCATGAGGTAGAATTTCCATCTGGTCAAGTTTTAAACTCAGAAAATCTCAGTTAAAACTTCAGACATAAAAACTGCAACCTAAATAGCTTTGAGTAAGATATGTCATTTTAAATCCACAAATGGGTAATCTTATGAATATCTGTAAAGATGAAAAGAGATAATATGTTTGAAGCTTTACTGTGATTCTTAATATATGTACTTAAAAAATGTATCCTTTTTGTTGAATGAAAAAAGAAATAGAAATTAGGCATATTACACTTCTCTCTCAAACACACAAACACACTCTTCCCATTGCAATTATTAATTTGCAACAAATGAACTCATTTTGCATGTTTTGGCCAAGACTTTCATATTTCCCATAAGCAGGATGTTCATAAGCTTATGTGAAAAATATGCATATTTTTTATTGAGCTGCATGCTAGAGTCCGGCATCATTCAGGTTGTGTCAGAACATATATTTAAGACACTGAGTATAGGATATTTGCATTTTCTATTACCTTTCCTCAGCAGCTTTATTGAATTATGGCTCACATATCATGTATCCATTTATTTTAAAATGTAATATTCAGTAGTTTTTAGTATATCGTCAGAATTATACAATGATCACCATGACCTATTTTAGAACATTTTTACTCACACAATTTTCCCCCAACTCATCTACAGCCCAAAAGAAACAATAATCTACTTTCTATTTCTATAGATTTAGCTACTGTGTCCATTTAATAAAAATGGAATCATAAAGTATGTGGTATTTTTGACTGGCTTTTATAGCATAATTTTTTCAAGGTTCATCGTGTTTTAGCATGTATCAGTATTTCATTTCTTTTTATTACAAAATAATACTCTATTTTACGGATGTACCACATTTTATTTACCATTCATCAGTTGGATGATTAATCAATTGGCTATTGGATTGTTTCCATGCTGTGGTTGTGAACTTTATGCATAAGATACACATTTTATATGTAACACATATTTTTTTAATTTTATGTAACATACTGTATATTTTACATGGCACGCTATATCCAACTACTTGAATTCCTTTCTTAAAATGAGTCAAGGTAAAGAGGTTAATTAGCCAACCCATAATTCCCATATTCTGTATTCATGATTGTGAAAGAAATAGCCAGTGTCTCATATTATCTATTCTCTATATTAATGGAAACAAATCTGTATTTCTCATTCTTCTTTTGTAGTTAAATAAGTCATATAACTAAACCTTAGCCAATAAGTGTTAATAGAAGTGCTTCAAACCTTTAGGTGAGAAAAAGTTTTATCTTGATTCCCTGTTTTGTTTTTTCTTTTATCCTCTGTGTACTGAAGCAGAAATATAAAAGGTGGGAGCTAGAACAGCCGTTTGGGACCAGGAGGTGAAGACACTTGGTGAAGTATAAAAAGAGTAAGCTGAAAAGATCCAGGACCCCCAAATCATGAGGCTGTCATGTCAGCCCTGAGTGGCTTAATTCATATTGTAATTTTGAATTTGTGTCAGAGCCGATGAAACTACATTTTAATCAGCAAAGTGCCTCATCCACAAAAAGGTTTTGTTCTCTATGGCAACCCTCTAATATGCAAAAGATGTTGTTTTATTTATGTATATTTTATTCTAGGAAAAAAAAAAACATTCTTTAATCTGATTTTGTGTAACAGTGTTCATAGACTTCCCCCCTTCCGGAGCCCATTCTTTACCAAGGTTTGTCTGAAATTTCCTTGCTTCAAAAAGAGAATACCACTTTAGATGTGGACTAAGAGAATAGACTGATTCCTCTCCAGATAAGTAGTTCATGATTGAATTAGCTTACTTACCAACCTTACTTATTTATTTCATCAGTCATCATGCGGATATTACATTATGTGGGAGCATATAGGCACGTAGTCAGAGTCATCAAACACAAATTTGCTCTGAAGACTTATTGAGATTGCGGGAATCACAACAAGTCCTTCCTTAGCCAGGACTTCCCCGGGTTGCATCAGTGAAATTCGTAAGTTAGAAGCAGAATACAACAGCCACTAATATACCATTATGTAAAAATGTGAGTGTGTAACAGATGTGATTCTGCAATCTGTATTTGGGGTAAAAATGGGAGTTCAAAACCCAATTGAGTCAAATGTATGAAATATGATATATCATGAGCTCTGTAATGTTTTGAACAATCAATAAAAAAATAAAAATAAATAAAAATAAAAATATATTACAGAAAAAAAAGATTCATTACATGTATTTTGTATTTATAAAATTTCACTGTGCTTTTACCTACATTGGTCCAACCTGTTAAGTTCAGTGCTGAGGCTTGAATGTGCCCCAGGAAAAGGTCAATATTTTTCTTGCCCTTGCGTATTTCTGGAACATCAGATGCACACATGGGACTCTGTTGCCAGGTGGACTTGAAGACTAGAGAGTTTGATGCTGTAACTTCCCTTTTCTTCGTCATTCCTACAGTCTTTCCATCATCCCTTTCCTTCCCAACTTCAGATAGGGTGCTTGCCAGCCTCAGTATTCTTGGTTTCACATGGCTGCTCTTTCTGCCTCCGTTTCAAAGGACAGGGTGCCGGCAAGGACGTTAGGTACAGGATTGGTTATTTCCTTTGAGCCACTTGCTATTCAGCTTTATTTTTGATTCCTTTTCAACTTCTCCTCTTTGCCTGTACTTGCTCCTTGAAAGCCCCTCTGCCAAGTGTCAAATAATGCCATTTCCCATGCATCAGTCCCTTTCACTCCTTTATAGAAGAACTGGGGTGAGAGATGGTTAACAACTGCTAGGCTCAAAACACTGACAGCAGAAAAAGCTCGGCAAGTCCTCTGTGAAGGGGCTTTCTCCAGGAGCATGTGTAGAGGGAGTGCTTTGAGCTCCCTTCAGATCATACTCACCCCTCACAAAGTGCGGTGTGGGCACAGCATGCATACAGGACTTAGCTGTCTACTCTTCATTAGTGTTAATGGGGAGCTCTCTCTCTATAAATTCCCTGCCCTCTCTCCCCCACCCCCATATCAAAGATGGACTGTGGACTAGATGCCAACAGACCTCTGCTTTTTTTGCTCACTGATTAGTTTCAGATAAAACACAAAAGCAAACCTATGAGCTTGAGCCCACTCATCCTCCATTCTGCACCCCAGGCATTGTGAACCCTCACTTACCACATCAGAGGGGCCAGAAATGATCACCCCACCGTGCCTCACCTCTCCTCTCCCCACACTCTTGAAAATCACTTTGACTTTCTCAAACATCAGGTTGACTTTTTCTATTTGCCTGGGTATAAGTAGATCAGTATAAGGATCAGAAGCCAGAAATACACACATTTCTGCCCTGCAGGCTCCACAAACAACCCTTTCCACTTCCCTCATGACCTCAGGGGCGTGATTCCACTGAGATGTTCCACCTTACCTGAACCTACTGGCTCACGGGAGAGGCACATGGTCTTGCTAGGATGTTCATCCTCCCAAATCCATTCTTGTTCTTTTGGAGATCCTCATGTTATATCTTAATTAGTTAGAAGATTTCTAGGATCTTCAAACTCTCATCCAAATATTTAGTTTGCAGCTTGTCAGAACGTTATTCACTAACAGGAGAAAGTGGCCAAGTTTCCACTAGCAACCCACAGACCTGTCAGTATGTTATTCATACCGACTCTGAATCAAATGCTTTACTATCATGACTTTTCTTTTCATGATTGCGTTGGTCAGTCAAACTTGAGCATATTTATAGATGAATTCTTTAAGCTTCCCTGAGTGGCATGTCTTGAGAAGAAGAATGTGGATTTCAGGGAAAGCACAAGGAAGGTAGGGTCTTCAAAATCAAAATGGACATGGTCAATCCAATGTGCACTTCCCCCCACGCCAAAAATAAAATAAAAACACCATGAATGCATGTTGCCATGTTCAGGTGTGAGAAAGAGAGTGGCATGAAGATGTAATATCAGAGAGTATTTGTGATTGTCACCTTGTCAGTCAATAGAAGCACTCAATGGACTCTTCAGTGAAGTGGGTGAAATCTAGAATGTATATTTATTGATTTATACAGCAGTGTTTGCACACACACACATACACACACACACACACACACAATCTTCCCCAAACCTAAATTGCATCTTTTTCAAAGTTTAATTTTATTTAAATGATCTAATCAAACCAGATTAAAATCTTCATATATCAAATTGCTCATTTCAGTGTTAAGCATTTAAAAATGTTACTTGAGATAATACAATGGTATCTTACAGTTTCAGTAGACATTATTTTATTGATCTGCAAGAAAACCCTTATAATCAGGGTTATTGTTCCATTTTTAACAGTTAGGGATCTCTCTATTTTCTTGAATCCCACTGATATACCATTTTTTATCCACAAATTCATGATGTTCTTTTTTTTATTTATTTATTTATTCATCTTACAAAACCTCCTCCTTCATGATTCTGTTCCCTAGCTCTCAATGCATACAATTAGGGAAAAATATTAAATTTATATTTAACAATATTAAGGACAAAGGAACAGTAAAAATATTTTATTTTCATTATCATAGAAACTCCTTCCTTCTCTCAGATACAGATTTAACATGTGACATGCATGGAAGCATTCCTCACTTAGGTAAAGAAGTCTAGGTGGTGCGGGACTACTGATCTATTAGAGGCCATTGGCATACACACAACAAGACTAATATTTGCAAGGGACAGGTCTCACTCCAGAGGCTTTGGTGATCTGTTAATTCTTCATATTCTAAGTCAATAGAATATTTGTGTTTGCTAATTTTTCTAAGAATCTGACCTAGTCCATGAAGAAATAGATCTGGTTTACCTGCAACAGAAAGTCATTGACTAGTATTAAGAAGTGTGGCTTTGTATCCAAGTGTCTACTCTTCCAAGAGCACCATGGTGTCTTGATAATTAATAGTAAATGGCCCTGCTGCCAAGATCTGCAATACTGGATACATGTCCCACCAGTAGGAGATAGAGACATTCAAAGATGAGACACTTGAGGAGGACCCTCCAAGACCAACTTTACATGGGAGGGTATAAAATGTCATTCCTTGCTACTGATTTGGACCTGGTGGGATTAGAAGTTCTGAGAGACTATAGTCCCAGGACAATTTGGCTGATTGCATAAAGGTGATAAATGCCTTAACAAAGCATGCATCTGAATTAAAGATAAAATAATTTGAAAGTCAATTCGGCCTAGGCTTTAAATTGCTTTTGGCCTACAAGCTTAATACACTGGCATACCCGCATAATAATTAAGCCTGGGAGTTAAGTTCTTAGAGAGCAAAGCGATCACTCTTCCTAGACAGGCATGAAACCTGTAATCCTTATATCTACACACTTCTAAAAAAAATAAGGATAAATTGAAAGACACTCTTGTGTCTTAAATGTTTGAAGTTTGTGTGTCTGTGTGAAAGGAAGAGTCAGTATGTGTGCGGTTTATAAACACACTGCTTTTCCACACAAGCTCCTCCTTCATGCATAGAAATGATTTATGTCCAGGGGCCACGACATTACACTCAGCAGATCCAGTGGACATGCTTTGATTGGATGTGAGGTCAGTAGCCATTATTTTGCCCAGGATGAGACAGGGCTTTGAGAATTAAAGTTGTGCTCTCTTTCCTCCTGGTTTTCTCTGTGGGTGCCCTTGCTAGGATGTTAGAAAGAAGTGAAATGAACACTCGCACAGCACATTGCACAGTGCTCTGTATCTGGTTCGATGGCTCAGTCAATGGTGGTAGCTGATCTATCATCAGTACAGTGAGAACCCACAATACGAAGGCTTCTAGCACTGTGAGTGGACTGGCCCCAGAAGACAGTTAAAGCAGTAGCTCCTAGGCTTTGTTTGAGTCAGATATTTGGCTGCCATGACCAAAAGGCCAAACAAGAAAAATTAGAGAGGAGAGAGAGAGAGAGAGAGAGAGAGAGAGAGAGAGAGAGAGAGAGAGAGAGAGAGAGAGACTGACTTCTCCTCTCACCAAGTACAAATAAATAACCTAAAGACATACTCCCAATGCTCCCAGTGACCCATCCACCTCCTATCAGAGGATAAGTGCACTCGTTAGTTTAAGGCTCTCACAACCCAATCATTTCACCTATAAACTTTCTTGCATGGTGTCACATGAGCTTTAGTGGATACCTCACCCAAATTATAACAGACTTGATTTCTGTTATTCCCTTTAAAAAACATTATGGAATGCTTATCATGCGTGTTTATGCTAAGGAATAGAGAGATGAGTAGGAGGCACAATTTCACTCTAAAAATAATGCATGATTCTGTGGAGGCAAGGAAAAGGAAATATCACATCCATAAATGATAAAGGGAATTAACCAAGGGATGGGAGAGAATGGGGGTGAGAGGTTAGGGCACTGAGATTAAGGGCTCAGCCTCTCCAGTTTCATTTTGAAACATAGGGTTGTGAAGTTTCTCTTACTTAAGTCCCCAAAGATGATGTTTTCAAGGGAATCAGATGGTTCCTAGGCAGATGAGAAGGACTGAGGTGTGGCTGGTATTAAGCCCTGGTACAGGTCCGGCCGCATAGGGAAACTCACCTGGGTTTAGGAGAGTGTTGCTCAATTTGTGACCCAAATGCCCTGCCTCAGATCCCTGGAGTGTCTGCCAGATCCAGATCTATGGTACATGCTCTGAGTCTCTAGTCCTAATCTTTTGGAGGTAAAAACCAGAACTTACCTTTGAATCAAACTTCTCAGTGGATTTTTCTATCCACCAGAATTTTTTTAAAAAATGCCCCTGGACAGACAAGGATGTCATTGGATAGGATTGCCAATGATTTAATTGTTAGTGAGGTTTAGAGATATTACACATACTTTCTTTTCTATGTAATTATGCCCAAGCTTGATTACACATAGAGTAGATGTCACAAAGGGAAAAAAAAATGTTGGAAAGCAGAGGAAAAAAAAAAAGATATCATCTGAGGATGACTTTAAGACCTCATTGACCCAACTCCCCAGAAGCATTCTAATTATGTGTCAAAGATCTGTGGTAGAGATGGCAAATAATTATCATCAGTGCCTGCCTTCATACCACAGGCACCTAGAGCAGTCATTACTCACAGGTAGCCAACTTTCCAGGAGAGCCCTACCATTGTGTCACAATTTGTTCCAACTTACCCCTTCATGTCACCACCTTCATTAGGGTCACTACAGGTGACAAAACCTTTATACCACACTGGGCAAACACAATTAATTCTTGTCTCCTTAAAAGCAAGAAACAGGTGAAAAGCCAGTGGTACAAGAAGTGTCTGGGAGGGATTTCTGACTACTTGCCCTCACTTTCCTTTCATGTACCTGATGTTGTAAGACACATGTAAGGTTAGATCTTGTGTTTGGATTACATTTTCTGAGAATAAAAACTAAAATCTTGAAAGGATACCAGACTGAGAGTGGGTCCTGGGATAAGAATAAATGCTGTGAATGGTTTAGGTAAATGCCTTCCTGGCTGTGATGATGGACAAGCCCAGATGGTTCACCTTCACCTCCTCATCTGTGAAATAAAGGTGATAATTCGAGCTACATCCTTGATATGTTAGATGGTTTAAAAGACAATGTTGGGCTGGGGATGTGGCTCAAGTGGTAGCGCGCTCACCTGGCGTACGTGGGGCGCTGGGTTCAATCCTCAGCACCACATAAAAATAAAATAGATGTTGTGTCCACCGAAAACTAAAAAAATAAATATTAAAAAATTTTCTCTCTGTCTCTTTAAAAGAAATAAGACATAATGTATAGCACCTGACACATGAATACTAACTAGTAACTGTAATTCATAATGCATGCTTCTTTTCTACATTTGAATGTGAAGACCCGCAAAGGTTAATTAGGATATTGAGCTACAAGAAAAATGAACCAACAAACCCAAACCACTTGACGACTTGGTATTCTTTTTTTTTTTTTTTTTTTTTTTTTTTCAGTTTAAGTTCGAGTGGCATTCGAAAACTAAAACAGAACTCATAGATGATCTCCTTCCTTTTACGGGAGCAGGAAAACACACATGTGATTACAATCCAAATCCAGGAATGCACTTTGCCTGTTGAGACCTCTGGGTTGTCACAGAGGGTTTTAGATTGCATGGCTGTGACTACTGGAGGTGGCTGATTGGCAATCTCAAACAAAAAAAAAGAGACCCATCCATCTTTTAAACAATACACTAAAAGATATGACGGTTGTCATTCCGACTTTTTGCCTCTCATGTCATTTGGGGCTTAGTAGGAGGACACTCTTCTTAAGAGTTTTCTTTCAGGTTTCCATGTAATCAATTTCTGGGCCTGAAATATGCTGCAGTACCTCCTCTACTACAGAGAGCATTCGCTGGCTTCCTTCATCTCCGTTTTGGGAAAGTAATGAACTGTTGGTTATAAACAGTTGAAAACAAATGTTAGAAGGTCATTGTTCTGCTACACTTTGATATATGGAGAAGTGTGAACTTTTGCAGGGCTTCTATAGTACTGTCACGCAGGAAGCCGTGGAGTAAGTGGATTCATCTATCACTGGTGAAAACATGGGCACAGCATCACTTCTTGAAGGTTGAGCATGGAAATGCTCAACCCTGATTAAACGGCCATAATTCCTCAAGGCTGTGACATGGCTGGCAGGCCTGGGAAGCTGGGGCCTTAAAATATAAATTGTTGGAATTTATAATGCACTGTCAATCTGTCAGGGGAGAGAGAAGTGTTGGATTCTTCCTAAATTCAAACTATTGAATAATTATTCCAACATTATCCAATGCTGATTTGTAAATGTACTTTGATGGTTGAGAGAAAAATCCATATTTTTTCCCCTAATTGAACAGAAATATCATGGGCATTTTGCATGTAGTATAATGATAATAGTTACTATCTCTCTAAAATCCATATCTTCTTTGATAGTTTCCGTGATTAGTTAGAAGTGTTATTTTAAAGTATGGATTGCAAGTTTGGGATGATTAAGGATGCCGAGCAATAACTTATCCTTGAAATTTCAGACCATTCCATGGCAGAAATGAAAAATCAGCTGGCGAATGCTATTATTTAGAAGTTTCCCCAGATAGGCTGAACTTATTCCATACTTTCCAAAGAATGAGAGAATATGCAGGTAACTTATTGGAGCAAGACACGGGGCATATGTCTGGCACTTAGAACTAAGGCTTGAGTCATACTTGGACCAATCTTGAATCACATCCCTAGAAGTCAAGGTTATGTCAATTATTCTCTTTTGGAGTGTTAAGCACATGTATATAAGAGTAATGAATAAATACTAGGTAAGAAGGGATTTTATTATGAGTCTTAAGAGTGTGTAAGTCAAGGAAAGTCGTTGCTGACAAGGATTTGAAAGGGATTTTTATAGCTCTAAGACATGTTGTCTGGTCAGTGCAAAAATATTTATTCAGTTCTTATTATGGGCCTTGCTGAATAGCATGAAAGATCACAGGCAGAAGAACAGAGAGGGGACTACCTTTAAGTAACTTAACATCTGGGAAGACAAAACTCAAAACAGATAAGCATTAAACATATGGAACTGTGTGCATTTGATTGTTTTAGGAGGCAAAGCGAATCGCATGTATTCCAGAAAGAGAGCTTAGAAGTCTGGGATGGCTTAATGAAGTAGAGCTTCAGAAGGACTCTGAATTCCAAGGACAATTTTTAAGGTCAGATGGAACATTCCTTAGTGTAAGTGGAGTAACATGCACACTAGGAATTACTGAGCTAACTCCTGAGGCCAGAAAGGGGGAGTTCAAAGAGGCATTTCATGAAAGACTTGAGAAATTAGAGAACATGATGGTAAGATTTTCTGCATTTGCTTCATATTCTATAGTACTCCCTAACTTCTCTTAAATCAATAATCCCTTCTGTACATTTTGCTTGTATATTTTTTCTTCACAAAGGACTTAATATGGGGTATTACCCTAACCTGTCCCTACACAGTTCAGCAAGCATTTTTCTCAGTCCTTGTTGCTGTAAAATTCACTGCTAAGGGGATGGACTTTAGCCTCATCACATTGTCTTGTTCTGTCACTTATGCATGTGTCTCTCTTTTTCTTTGCCTCTCCTTATTATGTGCACTGATGGAGTCTTAGCATCTAACAGTACTTTACCTGTAGTAGGTATAGAGAAAATACCTGGTGGTTTAAATTTGTAGCTGTTAGTCTTTCTGTAACTAGTAGAACAGGTATTTGATGTTCAGTAGATGAAACTTGGAGAAGCAAATTCCCATCTTCCTCAGAACTGAGCAGAGGAGTGCTGTTGGCATGTTGGGGCCCCTCTGCATTGGGCTGGTTGTATTCACTGCTGTGTTCCTGGTGTCTTTTTGCAGCACCTGACACAAAGTAGGTGCTGAGAATGTTTGTTGAGTGAATTAATGTGTATGCTCAGGTGGCCACAATGTTGTTCATGAACTCCATGGAGCTCACAAATGCAATAGGACTGCACCTTATCAGCACTATCTGCATTGGTCAGGTTCAGATGGGGGGTTTTACTACAAATAGTGAGCACCTGTCCAGATAGTATGTTAACTACCCCAGGCTCATTCCTCTGTCCCTTATCCTCCTGGAGAATATTGCATAGAGGAAGGTACAAAAGGTAAGCTACCATGGAAGAATGATAGGTAAAAAGTTTATGCTATCTTAATACTAACAGTGAAAAGAATGTGTCATGCTTGACCAGAGAATATATAACAACATTCAGAATCTTTCTTTGTATTTCAGTCAATACAACTGAAATATTATAATTTAATTCTTATAACATTATGAGGCTGGACAAAACAGTGGCTACAGCTACCGTACTTTCCCCTTAACCTGCATATTCTCCAAATGACATATTTTCTGCATTACTTGTGGGTCCTCCCTAGAGAGACTCTGGAGAGACTCTTTTTCCAGGAAGACTCACCTTTTGTTTGGGGCTTTAAATGAAAATGGATTCCACAATTATGGCAGAAATGATACTAATATAATTCCTGTAAAAAAACAAACAGGAAAATTTATTTTCATTTTTTTTAAATGATATGCCAATGGAGATGACAGATAATTTTGGACTCTCCCCATTTAAGTAAAGAATTCGAGAAAAACCTAATACTAAAAGAATCATTATCATTTGATGATCAGAATTAGAATCATGTGAGAGAGAATATTTTATTTCAAAAGGTGACTTCAGTTGTGTTAGTTGAGAGCTCTGAATAGCTTGAAAACAGGTAAGCTTGTCTCACTATCTATCTTGGTACTTTTATACACAGGCCTTGTAGCATATCTTATCATGCAGTCAGAAAGCAAAAATTCTTCTCCCCTAGACTTGTAGATACTCATAGTACTTCATAAGAAAATAGGTAACATAGCCACAACCTCGTTAGCAGGTACAAGTGCTGGGTCTGCTTTTATCACCCTGAACCCATATGAGGGATTCCATTCTATGGCAAGGATTTATCTGAGTAGTTCAGAGTGATTCATTTGCACAAAGAAACAGGAAAGTGGGAGCAGTTCTCAGAGCCTTTGGCAAGCAAGTTAAAGCAGGCCCATGACAGATGAAGTCGGTGAGCGCGCAGCTTAAATAGCAGTTGGGAACCGGGAGTGTTGAGAAATGAATGGGCTGACCTCACAACAGTGAGCAAAACTTCATGACTAGAAAACACAAACTTTTGGGCCCTTGTGGGAGAATGTATCCCATTATGAAGTGTTTAAGGGGAGGAGAAAAGGGCCTTACAGTTATACATGCCATTAATTAAACTAAGCATAGAGAGGCCGCCAATGTCTACCTTACTGCCTGATTAACATATTGGGTCAAGAACGTTAGATATTTACCGACTGTTTTTGCATCAGAAACCATGAGGGAAATGGCCTCTCAGAAGTACATCTATAATTCATGGACCAAACCAGAAGCCGTGCACGCGGGCTTAGATTGCTATGCATTCTTTCCCCTGATTGGAGTGAGAGCCAGCCATGCGTAAGGGAGGTCACATCATGCTGTGAGATTCCATTTCTATTTGCGTTGTTTCAAGATGTTTTGGATACCCTGAGGCATGGGCAAGGACATTGGAGGAGAACGGGAAATGTAGGTTAAATTAAAGAAGAACTTAAATTAAAGAAGAACTTTAAATTTTAGTGAATTCATCAAGGGCCTGTTGTTACCAGCTAGATGATAATGAATTATTATAGCTCTGCAATGTATAAGGAAGCCTCATATGTAGTATTACCAGGTTAAATTGTGAATATTTATGTGCAATGCATTTTATTACTTTGATATTCATGATTACTTAGTAAAGGTATAGCCTTAGCTTCTGTGGTATTGTTTTTCTCGTTAGTATTTGTATTTGCCTATAACTTTATATCCTACTATATAAAAGGTGGTGTTTGGTTTTGTTTTTGCAGATTTTCTGCTTGTATTTTGAAGTAGATGTTGAGTCATTGATTTCTTTATATTGATGCGCTTGTTTTGAAAATTTCAAATAGGATCGCTGCTTATTATTTTTCTGAATTAAATGATAAGCTACCCATGTTTTGAAATACTTTTAAAAGCTAACCCTTTTAGCAAGTCATTAATAAAAATTAAAGGATCAAATTAAAATAGTTTGCTATTTCATTATATTATTTTTGTTTTGAACTTCCAAGTTTTAAATTGGGGATTTTAAGTCAGCTGTGAGACCTGTGCAACTAATCAGTTTTGCAGTTAGATAGCAGCTCAAAACCCCATTTGCTAAAACACTAGGAGCAGCAGGCCCATCTCACCATGAGGTTGACCAAATCCTTAAACAAAATGAGAAGATGTGGCTAGCAGATCCTGAGATAAATCACTGTCCAGCAGTGTCCTTTACCTATATTCTCATCCTTTTCCAAATATGTTTTAGTTTAATTCATTTAAAAAGGTAAAAACTATCGTTTTTCCAATAACTTACATCCAAATACTAAAGTACGTACAAACTGAAACCTGCCTCTTAATACTCTTATATATTTTAATTGGTTGAGCACTTTCATGTTTAGGTTAGGCAATGGGCTTCCAGACAGTTAAAAATAATGTGTGCTGGTGGGCCAGCTTTTATTTTCTTGTATGCTGTAAGATAACATGGACTGAAACTGTGCATTCCTCAAAAACCAAAAAAACAAACAAAAAAAAAAAACCTTCATTTTCTGGAGATTGCTAGGTGTCTAACTTTGGTTCCCACGTTATACAATTCTTGGTTCAAAGCTGTTTCCAGACATATCAGCCTGTTCTTGCTTCATTCTCTTTCATTGAGTTTGCTTCTTTATAAGTGTGTATTTTCAAAACTGCATTCCAAGCCTATATTCTGGGACCATCATACCTCTCATTATCTTTCCATCTTGATGGCATGCACTCACCCAGTCTCAAACCCTCATTTTACACCCACCACTTCTAACATTCCTCTCAGTCTGTTCTGTTGGCCTGTAAGCACAGAAAAGACATGGTTGTCAGAGCCATCAAAACAGACCAAAGGCTGTTGATTGACCACATAGAATCAGGTACACATTCAAAGGCGTCTTTGGATCTGTTTAAACTGTATAAATATGGGCAAATTGTGGACACCTGCAAGCCAGCTGTTGCTTTCAGCTCAATCCCATGTGATGTAGGAATCCCAGAAGGTCGAGGGGAAGAACTTTCTAATTCTCTGTTCTACAGACACACGGTGTGGTGCAGGTGGATCCTTGCCCAGTCCCAGTGTCAGAATGCTGAGAAGGAAGGGTGGTCACTCTGACCCTCCTTCCTATTGTTTTCATCTGCATCTTGTGTTCATGGATTCCTGTGTATCAGCTGAGACAAGCACTTCTAGAAACTGGAAGCCTTTGTTCTTTCTCTAACCAGCTGAAAATCACCAAGTGGGGGTAGACAATGTTCCCTGGTTCCTTCTTTATTCCTTCATTTATATTTATAAATGAAATATGCTTCATGCAACAGGATGTGGGGGGATCAGTTTGCAAAAGACTAGTCTATGGAACTTAAAAAGTTGAGAGGATGACTGTCATCTCTCACTTTTATTCTGGTGTGACTCTGGAAAAAACATCAATCAAAATGGAAAAACAGAGAAGAATTAAAGTCAAGAAGAAATTTAGATGAAGCATGGGGGAGTTAATAAAAAATATTATGGGTATTAATAATAATTTAAGAGTTTCTTTAGGGGGGTCAGAAATAATATGAAAGGAGCAAAGACAAATTTCTTTTACAAGCCAAGAGATCAGGAAGAATGAGTAAATCAGGCTTTAATGAGCAGACTGATAGTCCCTTTGGGATGTCTGAATCTCTGATCTTCCTTCTGAGCCTCAACTCTGTTTGTCTGAATGAAATCATTTGAAAGGAAAAGGACTAGGCAAGAAACAAGCTGTACGGGTTACCTGCTCTGTTCTTTCTTCCTCAGTCCTGCTTCCACAGTAGTCCACCAGGCATTTCTCCCTTCACGGAAGGAGGTAGTCATTCCTCTTTTCAAAAAAACGGAGTCCTTGCTCTAGATCTTTTCTCTGTCTGAATCTTTCCTTTTGTCTCTGTGCTCAGCAGTAACCAGTCTCTGTTTTCCAATAAAAGAAAGGGATCTAACCAATTCAGTTGCTGGGCAGTCTTTCCTTTCAGGAAGGATATTACTTTAGCTGAAAATAAAATAAAATAAAATAAAATCCCAGACAGCCATTTTATAACTCACCAAGATAGGGAAATTTCAGGTGTGTTGGTGGACATCTCCGGAGTCTTTATGGCGTGTGTTCAATACTGTACATGTCACTTTGCTATTTACTTTAAGAGAAGCCCTGCCAGTTCCTCTGTGGGTCTCTAAGCACATCATTTAGAGGGGAAAATATCATCACCTATCTGTAAGACACAGAACATGGCTGGGTACAGACACACACAGAGATTCAGACAAAGGTGGAGAATAGGGCTGGGGATTTAGCTAAATAGTAGAGTACTTGTTGAACATATGCAAAGCCTTAGGTTCAACCCCCTACACCACCAAAAATATAAATAAACAAGTAAATAAATAAGTAAATAATCAATAAATATATGTTTGGGAAAGAAAGGGACTGGTTTCTGTAACATCATGTCTAGCCATTTCTCTCTTACAGACATCTCACTTTACCTAAATAATATTTCCTTGATTCTTTGGGGGATGGGAAACAGCTTAAATCATCAATATGCTCACCCGGTTTGCTTGATAAAATCAAGAGGCTATTCTCTCATTAGTGCAAATCATAAAACTATGCAAAACTTTGGTCCCTGTGGCCTTGCATGATTTGCTTTTCTCTTATCCCCTTATTTCCTCCTTGGTTCTATGATACTAGTTATGGATAATGGTTGCTCCATAGAAGTTTTAATCGAGCAGCTTCCTCATTTTAATTTGCCTCCAGATAATAGTTTGGTTTCTTAATTAATGCTGTGAAAACACACATTATGATCTTTACCTGAAACATGTTTTGATTAACACCAGTACCTAGGGTTTCCGTTGACTCAAGTACTCTTTCCCCCCTGCAGAGAAACTGGGCTCTGTTAAGCAGCTGTTTCATTTCACCCTAGAGGTTGCTGCATTTTGCTAACAGTAAAAATAATATTTACTTATGACTGATTTGGTAAAGTCTTTCATATCTATTTAAATAAAATCCTCCCTGGTCTCACCTCCCTCTCTCTCTCTCTCTCTCTTTCTCTCTCTCTCAATCCTGCTTTTTTTCTCTCTTTCTCATTTCGTCTACCTCCCCCTCTCACGTGCAATCTCAATATCTATCTAACTTCATGTAATAAAGTGCCTCTGAGCATTCTTGAAAAAACACTCACCATGATAATGATAATAAGAATAGTGGCAATTTATTGAACAATTCCTAGGTGTTTGGCTTTATTATGGGATTTTTTGCATTACATTATCTCACTTGTTTTCACATCAGTTCTATAAAGCAGAAAATAATATTATTCTCCTTGTATAGAGGGAACCAGCATAGATTCATAGTGGTGTATACAGCAATTAAGTGGGAAAATGTTTGCATGGTGCCTGCTCTGACTCCATCTATTCCTTTAGTTGGCATTAAGAATTCTAGCTGAATACACATCTACTTACCACTTGAAGTAAGAGACACTAACAGACACTGACTTATCTCCATTAAGCAATCAAAGTATTTGTTCTAAAGGGCAAAGCTCATCAGGACACTCTCTCACTTAAAACCATTCAACGGATCCCAATTTCTCTCAAAATAAAGTTCAGGTTTGTTACCAGGGTGTCTCCATCCCTCATGGCCTGTCTTTGGCTTACACCTTGGACTCTATCACTGGTTATGTGTTACCTCCCCTTTGAGTCAACCTTAGCCTCATGGACTAGCGTATTGTGTGTTTGTCTATTTGCAGTAGACTTCTATCCCTGTGCAGTCTGAGTTCTACTCTCCTTCACATCTCAACGAGGGCAGTTCTACTTGTATGGAGAAGAAGCCTCTGCATCTCTCAGTTGATTCTCGTTTTGTGTTCTCACAGCATCCTGAGCTTGCCTGTGCTTTTGCCAAGTGAATTTTTTCCCCTGCTTACTGTGTGAAAGCATCCTTGAGGGTAGGCACATCTTCTCCAATACTGCATTCCCATCTTCTCAGGGCCTGGCACTAAGCAACGTCATAACTAACTCGATGGATGAATGAGCAAAAATTGAGGGAGGCCTAAAAATGATACCCTGGCACACCTTTAGGACACATCACCTCAAACTCATTCATAGAAAATTACTTCCTATCTCCTTTGAGGTCATTGCCTAATGCTTAGTTTGGGGATGGCATAAGCCCAAAATGGAACAAGAGTGGATATAAAAATTTGGCTAGAATTTTTGGGAAGGACAGATTTTTCTTTATAGAGGATAGTGAGTTTAAGAACGCAGATCTAGATGTGTGGATTACCTCCAAATGAAGAGGCCCTATTTAAAATTACATATTAATAAATATAAGTGTGTATGTATGTGTGTGTGTGGCATATTAATAAATATAAGTGTGTATGTGTGTGTGGCATATTAATAAATATAACTGTGTGTGTGAGAGAGAGAGAGAGAGAGAGAGGGAGAGAGAGAGAGAGAGAGAGAGAGAGAGAGATTTATTTTAAGTCAGTTCATGTGATGTCAGGTTCTTAAAACTTTCTACTAAAATAATGTTAATGACTAATATCTTGCTTTAATTTGGACTCCTATAACACTTATCTGGCTTCCAGTCCTGTCCATCCTTAAATGTTTACTTGAGCTATTCTGAATTATAAATGTAATTATTTTACTTGCCTTCCTAAAAAGCTTCAAGGATTCCCCACAACTCTTCAATGAAGAGTGTTAAACCAAGCTCTGGCCTCCTGTCAGTTGCTGTCAGCCTCCATGGGCCACAGTCCCAACCCTTATATTCAATATCCCCTCCATCTAGTACAATATTTTGCCTTTCCAAGGCTTCTCACATGCATTACTTTCTGTCTGAACATCATTCTCATCCAAATAAAGGACTGTTATGTTTCTACATTAAGAAGTTCATCAAATATCATCCCTTCCCTACACTTACACAGTTGGGTCTTTGTACTTTTCTATCCTATAAAACTTAAACCTCTCCATTGTAATGCATTATAATTCTGTAATTCCATGACTGTCTCTCCATGGAGCACTTGACCCTTAGGTCTTCTTCTTCATAGATGTATTGTGTAGTATATTCATGAATCAGTAAATGTTCAATAGGTGCACACAGAATGAATGTATACATAAGTCATTGGAGGCTATGTTCCTTTTTATTATTGTACCTGTAAAAATCAAGGTTGGTAAATGCTTTCTGTAAAGAATCAGAGAGTAAATATTTTTGTCTCGCAGGACATACTCTCTCTGTCAGAACTCTCAATTCTGCCTTGTGGATTAAAAGCAGCCTGAGACAATACATAAATGAATAGACACGGCTGGGTTCCAAAGAAAACTTTATTTACAAAATCAGGCAATAGGCTACATTTACCCCTGGGTCTGAGTTTGCCAACTACTGGTATAAAGGAAAGAGATTATAATTCTTAAAGTGATTGTAAATATATTTTGAAAGGACAAGACTCTGCATGAAACAGAGAGAGTATGCCTAGATTTTAGGATAACGATGTGGAAGTGGTTGTTTAGACATAAAACTCTGGATATAAAAGACTCTGGTTTGCAACCTCTTTAATTTGGTATGTTTTACCATATATTAAAATAGTTCCATTATATTTTGTAAAAATCTAGCTAGTCACATAATCAATAATGCTGACTGAAAAGCCCAATCATAGTCTCATTTGAGGAAATTTGAAATAAGAGGTTCAACTTGAACATTGAGTATGCTGTCAGAAAAAAAAAGAGTATTTTATTATAAAATCAGTGGATTTCCAAATTTTTTCGTGAGAAATGCCAGGCCTTGTTTTATTTTCTTTAAATTTTCAATGAAATATCATGTTTTCGAACAAAATTTTCTTTAGCTGGTTCCAAAAACCCAATATCAATCTAATAGCATCCTACTCAGAAAGGGCTCCATTTTGTAGAACACAGGAGAAGAGGGACTGTTATACTTTATATTTTTTAAATCATTCAACTGTAGAATACTTGATGGTTTCCAATGGTGAGTCTTCTCTTAGCATTAAGCCAGCACAGTCAGAAGCAGAGAGCTTGGAAGGTGATGGCAAAACTCAAATTGGAACACTATACATGAGCAAACATATGGAAATCATTTAATTATTTGGAGGTCATCTTTTGGACAGTGTCTGTTGGGCCCAGCTGGAGCTTAATACAAAAGCCCCACAGCTCTAGCAGTACCCTTCAGTGAATGTCTCCAAAAGTCACACAAATCCGCATCCTAATTAGGTTAAGCTTCTGACGAGATTTGCACAAACTAACAATGGCACTTTTACACAGATATGATACTGTCATGGCTACATCCTCCTCCTACCTCTCTTTATGTCGCTGTCTCTGTATGTGTGTGTTTCTGAATGCCAAATTACACATATGCTTTTGTTCTGTTTCATTGCTGTTTGCTCAGCTTGCTAGATACGTGATGGAATTTTGGATGCTTTGGTTTGATAAAGATATCACTTCACCGGATTCAATAATACTTTCTAATGATTTATACACAGATCTATAATCTGCTTTTATTTTCTAAAACTTAAAGAGACTTAACATTAGTGTGCAAAAGCATTTTAATGGCTACATTGCTACATGTTCAAAAGCAACCTTTGGAACAGTGAAATTTTTGTAACCTGGGCAGTTTGGACCCACAAAACTATTCCACTTTTAATTGGTCCCCAAATTCAACACAGTTTCCTTTCAGGCAAGATATAAACCTCTTGTATTAGGGCTCCCAAGAGAACAGTATAATAGAATACATTAGAATAGATTTTACATATATATATATATATATATATGCATATATATATGCATATACATATAAAGACAGATACACATATACACAAGTACACACATATATGCATATTAATATACATTTTTATAATGATAATATACTGCTTGTTATATATGATATAATTATATGATGTTAGTATTAAGCCAGCACAGTCAGAAGCAGAGAGCTTCTGACTTATTATTATTCTATTAATAATAATTATGTCTCCCTGATTCAGCTAACAAGGTGCTTTTATTGCATGAAAATTGGGGTGTGGCTTTGAGATAATGAGATGTGTATCAGTAAAACTTTATAGTTTTTTGATTGTGTGTTTTTAAAGAATTTTGATCATTGGAAGCCCCATTATGTTGAACAAAAACAAAAGAGAGGACTTTGATTCTGAACCTTCTGTTTGGAAAACTATTCATTATAAACTCATGCATGTCTTCTGGAAGTGGAAGAATGACTCAGAGACCAGAAACAAGCACAATGGAGAATCGGTCATAGAAGGCAGATTGAGTCCTAGTTGAAGAACTGGTGCAGAGTATTGCCTAAGATGTGCCTTCTTTCTGAGTAGAAAAGTCTATAGTGGCTTTCCTATACCTGCTTGTAAATGTAACTGGGTTTTTGAGGCAACAGAGGGTCAATTTGTTTCATTTTCTTTCTAGTTCATATGTCTTTGGATTGAGAGGAATCTCTCCTGAGGACACTCATCCCTCCTGAACTTGACTTAGATGGTGTTCTCTTGGTCTTCATGTCTCATGGTATAATTGAGACTTTCGAATCTTGGAAAGGTTGACTCCATTTTGCTCATGAAAGAACACAAACAATTTTTGACCAGACAGAATATTATATTAAAGATAGCCACAATTTCTTTATTGATTCCTCCAATTTCTTCTCTTCTTACATGAGAACTGGTCCTATGATACTACACCAATGAGTGGTAGTGAATATGAGGCGATGTCATTCCTATGCCTAAGTCTATCATACTCATGTGAGCAGTCATTGAATCATTAGATGTTAGGGAAGGCATTCTGTTGGACAAGGTGTTAACAGTGGGGCTATAGAGAAAGGGATTCATGTGGCGTTCCATAAAGATGGAGACTGGTGCTATGCTCAGCATTTTGATCAGATATTCAATATGCAATTACTGAGAATCTAGTATATTCCAAGCACTTTTATGAATATTTGTATAACTGATGTTTACATTGATCTGCTCTTAATTTTTACAAAAATGGTAAGAAAACTTGAAGTCAGAAAAAATTAGTGAACTATTAATCTTAAAAGATCTAGAACTTACTTTTATCTTATTAATAGAACATGAAATTTATATTATGAGCTTAGCTTATAATATCATGATATGAGAATAGCCTAAGGTTACATAATACCCAGGTTAGTGGTTATAATAGGAATGAGATATAATAATCAGAATACAAAAATAGCTGCATTTTTTCTCCTAATACTTGAGAAAAATTCATCATAATCCACATCGAAAGCTTTTCAGTTGATGAGTTATAATACAAGAGGCCATCTTATTCATGAAAAATAGAAAATGCTGAACATTTCAATTTAGTGGCTAGAGCAGAAATCAATTCTCATTTGACATTGACAGTGGAATATGCTTTGTGATTGCTTTGCACAAAGTGAAGTATCATGAACTAAAAAAAGAAAGAAAGAAAGCAAAATGTAATTTTGGCAAAAACTGAATAGAGTCATAAGTGAGGACATAAGATAAAATGTAGAATATAAATCAATATTAATATAAATATAATACCTAGTACTGTGCTAAGAATTTCACATATAGTGCCTCAATATATCATAGAGTTACTTTAGCAAGTAATCATCATTATTATCCCTACACTTTTAGCTCAAAAAAGTGACACATTAAAACTTTCACTAATGTTGAGCTGAAATACATTTGACTTAACCCAGTCTTTGTACTAGTGTGCTAAGTTAGGTCCAAAGTAGTTGCTGTATGTGGTGAACTGTATCCTGGCTGGTCACAAACAAATTTTAACTGCAGAATACAAGCAACTGTGTCTTAGCCAATCATCATAGCTGAACCTCCAGCCAGTGAGGCTAGAAACTGCCCAAACAGGAGGCAAATGCCAACTGCAGCCAATCAGATTGTTTCTGTATGTCACTTCCCTTTTTTTTCTGGCTATAAGTAGAAATTGTCCATGTGATAGAGTGGAACATTCTGAACCATCCTTGGTCTGGGAGGCTGCCCGGTTTCAAAACTTTTCTCTTGCTTATGTAAGTAAACTTTGGGAAATTGGGCCAGCATTCATCTTTTTCTTTTAATTGAAGTTTTCCCAAATCAGTGTTTCAGTTCCCTATTGCATTATCTACAAAGGAATGGAACAATACCTCTGTTCACAAGATGAACATAAATGTTGAAGACCCATAAAGGATTATCTTCCAACAGCCTGAGTCAGCAAATAAAAGGTTGACAAATCTGATGGTGAAGCCACATAGACAGGTCACACAGAGAAAAGCAACTTTGAAAACAAGCAGAGTAAAAGATATTCAGCCTACGTCACCATCCCAGAAACCCACTGAACTCTCCAATTGAGCCCATGGAAACCAGAGAACCAAAAGAGAGAAAATGTGTGTTACTTTAAGCAACTATATTTCTAAGTGTCATTCTGCTATAATGTAGAGTAGTCTTCCATTGTGTGAAGATGTATGCCAATTTCTTTAAAAGTAAACTCTTCCCTTTAAAAATTAAAAGTAACATCACAAAAAATGATCTATGAGAATGAAGATTCCATGGCTATTTAAATCTTAACTTTATCTGATCACTGAAAAATAGTAAAACAGAAAGAGGACTAGATTGGAAGAGACCTGTTCTTCCAGTCCAGCTCTGTATAAAGTTATCTGATGCCTTTGTGCAAGCAAGATTAACATGTTAGTTTTATTTTTTAATGAAATGAGATATTAAACAGAAATTTGGCCTCAGCTTGAAACTTTCTAGCTCTAAGATTGAATAGACCTAGATCGAAATCACCCAGAGAACAATTTTTTAAGCAATAGGGAGAGTCTTCAATATCTTGTACAAATATCTGTCTGGTTTCTGGTGGATTGGCCTTATCCCTAGATATTAAAATCCATCATTATCCTGAGTACATATATGAAGACATGAATGGTGTGAATATACTTTGTATACAACCAGAGATATGAAAACTTGTGCTCTCTATGTATAATATGAATTGTAATGCATTCTGCTGTTATATTTAGGAAATTAGAATTTAAAATTTTAATAAAAGAAAAAAAATCCAGTTTGTGCTTCTCTCTTCACTATAATCCACCCAATGTTAACAGTTCCAAACATCCCAAGGAACATGCTCAGCTGCTAATCTAATTCTCAAATTCTTCAAAATCAGATTTTTGAAAATCTGTAAATAAACTTGGGCAAAATTAATGTCTAAACAATATTAAGTCCTCTAATGTAAGAAGTCTATATATCCTTCTATATTTTAAGTCTTCTAATTCAAAGACTCTATATATCTTTCCAAATTTTTATTTTCTTCTCTATGTAACGTTGTATATTTATGCAAATGAAGGTTATAAATATTTTGACAAATCTATTCATAGACATTTTTTCTTTGATAATATGGAGTCTCAATTTATTTTTCTCATTGTTTCCAGATAGTATATAGGAATCAATATGAATTCTGACTAGTGATGTTGTACTAAGTATCTTGCTAAATTCTTCTATTTATTAACTACACAAATTTTCTTTTTCTTCCATTCAGAAATATCTTGGGTTTGTGTCTTTCAACATTTTGTTGTTTTCTAGTAGACAGCATAATTATGTCACTTCCAATCTCATTGCATTTTGCTTCTTTCTTTGTGCATTGTGATGTCTAGAAACTCCAATTTAATAACAGAGATGATGAGGCAGACGGACGTGCTTTGTTCCAGAAGATTTGTTAATGGAATCAAATGTAGTCTTTTACCATTAATGTAATGTGGAATTTTTGTAGATATGTTTTTATCTCTTTGAAGGAGTTCTTTTTTATTATTATTCTGAAAAAAAATTCTATGTAGAATGGCTATTGGGTTTTATAAAATATATTTCTTGAATCTGTGATCACTTTTCTTTTTCTCTTAATTTGGTGAATTATGTTGATTGATTTTGTTAAATATTACATTGAGTGAGATAAACTTGACTTGATTACAATGTCATATTTTTATGTTGGAGTTAATTGACCTGGATTTCTGCAATATTAATAAAACTTTAATCTCATGAAGTATACTAGGAATTTTACAGAGCAGCATATAATCTATCTTGATCTAAGTTCTATGTGTCACTTGAAAGGATGTGTTTTCTTCAGTGGCTGGATTTAATATTTTTTAAGTACCAAATAGTTCAAGTGGGTTGCCAGTGCTATTCCAATCATCTATATAATTTTTGTTTCTATACATGTTCTTTTGTCTGAGAATTATCTCAATTACTAAGAGTGTTAATATTTCCTATGAAGAAAATGAATCTGTCTTTATCTTCCTTTTGCATTATTAAATTTTGTTATGTGAATTTTTCATATATACATTCAGAAGTACTAATTTTTCCTAAATCTATATCTAGACATTGAGGGGGATTTAGTTCACATATTTGGACAGTCCTCTGAAAATGTACCCAGCTAAAATTTTGAGTCTTTGTTGTCCAAAGACTATTAAAATAAAGCCAAGGCTGGAAGAGCCATGTACTATTGATCTCTGTATCCTGTCATCATCTATACATCACCCTCTGAATTAGCAATCTTGACCACATATCTCTTTTCAGATGCTAGTGTGGAGAACTGGACCATCCATGTGTGTTTAGTAATGGCAAGGACTGGAGA
Organism: Ictidomys tridecemlineatus; assembly: GCF_052094955.1. NCBI lineage: Eukaryota > Metazoa > Chordata > Mammalia > Rodentia > Sciuridae > Ictidomys > Ictidomys tridecemlineatus. The sequence continues at coordinate 107,142,355 of NC_135481.1, forward strand.
GAAATTATCAAGAGCCTGATAGTCTGCAGAAGCCCCCAGCCCAGAAACTTGTCTTTTCTAATGTTTGTGATAGTCCTATTAAATATGTCCTTTTCATTTAAAGTAATATATCTATTGTTAATTGGCAATGTATTAGGATATTTACTTTCCTTTCTATAAAACCAGAAAGAGCAAAAGTGAATCCATATGACTACTGTGTCTAATTCAGAACAAAACTGGATTGGGATTCATGATAAGCAATTTTTATCTCCTGTGATCCCTGGAAGAAATTCTCTGGCTATAATTCTGTTCTAGAACCAAACTGTGTACACTATGTGACTGTGCATGATCACAAGGAAAACATTACTGTCTGACAGGTGAATGATTATGTTTGAAAGACCAAAGAGACTGACTCACATGAGGACATGTTGAATCAGGGTCTAGGTCCATACAAACTAATCCATGAAAGGGACAATTTATTGCAAGAAGCCAGACCAGAGCTACTGAGAATCTGAGTCTTCAACTAGGGTGTAACTGGGTCTATGACAAATGAAACAAAGGAAAAGTTATGATGTCAAGACAAAGAAGGGTGATTAAATTCTTGAGAGCCCTTCCAACCCCTACAATCTACTGATTGATTCACTTATTTCTGATCTGTGGACTATAGGTTCATTAAACACAGGTCAGGATTGTTACAAAGGACCTTAGAATCCATATTCAGACAATGTACTGGTTGTACATCACAAAACTTACTAAATGCATACATACGCTCCTGGATAGAGACTGACTTCCCTATTTCTAGAGACTTCAGCATATTATTTAATTGTGCAACGTCAGTTTATTAGAAGTGAAGACTGGAGCCCTTGGGAAAGGGTTGTAAGGTTTCCACAGGAGGACTCTATCTACTGTAAACAGAAAGATAACCTTCTGTTCAATGAGAATTTAAGAAGTCAGGTGAATCTGAGTTAGCTAAATGTTTTTCCTTATTGCAGTGGTATTTGATGCCTTTCTGTGGATGGTCATTCTGGCTAGCTCTCTGCCATGTCTGCAATTTAATGCACTTTTTGCATGTTTGACACATTCTCTTGCTTGTTTGTTTATACTTCTCTGATGTCTTTTTCTTTTTCATTTTTTAGTGTTTTAATGTATTGATAATTTTATAACAACTTTTAGTCATTTTCTCAAATACTTGTTGGTACATTAACTGGAGCTCTGCAAAATTCTTTAAATCCAAAGGTGCTCACATAAGAAAATTTGAAAGTAACTGTATTGAACTTAGAGTTACCAGAGGAAAAGCCAAAGGATGCTTTGATTTTATTGCGAAGATGTGGTTTTCTTTCCTATATTTAAGAGCTCAATATTGTTTATAAATACAACCAGAGTATCCTCTTTATTTATAGATTGCTTTTTATTTCATTTTATTCATTTAGCCAAATACCCACTTTTCTTATTACAGAAATTATTTCTTATTTTATGTTGTTCTCCACCCTGACTCCATCTGTCTTCCACTGAATCAACCAAGGCAATGTCATCTATAAAAATGTTAGAATTTTTATCACTATTTTTCTGTATTTCTCACTCAAAATAATTTTGAATCTGTGGCATTATAAGAGTCTTTCAACCTAAACAATTGGAAAATGTTTCTATAGTTTTTCAGATTTTTTTTTGTGTGTGTATGAATGGAAACTTTGTTAAACCACAATCTGTCAAGACCTAAAATAAACATTTTAGTTGGTCATTTTCCTTCTTCTTCTCTTTTCTCCAAATTGAAACTGAGTTCTGTGTCCTCACTGATTGGAAAGATTTTTCTCCCTTCTTTTCCTTCCTTAGTGGACCACAATACAATTTTAAAGGGGTAATAAAACATTATTTAAATGAAATGTATAAGCCAATAACCACTGAGTTCAATGCCATTAAATATTTATCGATACAATAGTATAAGTTTGACTGTGAAATAAACATTATGCTCTGTAAATTTAATAGTCTCCTATATAAGATAAATTCTTTTCAAACTGCTGAAATCCAGAATACTGGATTTAAAAAATAAATAGTCCACAGTGTGCCAAATTGAATTGCCAAATGACTGACCACAACCCATATCATACAAGGAAAAGGCCACTATTGTTTGTACAAGTCTGTTTCATTCAATGTTTGACTTTGGTAAATAAATAGTACAAAGTTGGTATTTCTCAATTAACCTGTGTTCAACTAACCACTGAAGAGGGAGTGTGAGCACAGGTAGTAGAAGCTGAAGGATTTAGGGAAAGAGTGACACCAAGAAGTCTGAGCCTGATCTATCTTAGAGATGTAGAATAGCAGATGGGGATCCTATGAATTAGGTCTAATTTAGTGGGTTTTTCAATTAACATTGAAATATGAGGAAAATATTGACTGTATTTTGTTGTAATGGAGGTTACATTTTAGGAAAAGAATAACAGAATACAAGTTTGAAGAACTAGACAGTAGTTTTTAAAGTAATAAAAGGCAGGTGAAATTTTATTCTTTATAATTACAATAGCACTAATGATGAAGAATGTATTTCAGTAAAAGATATCCTTTGGACCACCATATAGGTGTCATTATCAAAACTATCTTATGGTAGACATTATTCCCATTTTTTGTTTGAATCATCAATAATAGTATCATGATATTTATGAATGCAATTACAAATTTCCAGATTCAGAAAGATTTTTTTTTAAATTTCATACTATTCAAGAATATATATTTATAAACTCTCACATGAACATATACACCCCCATACCTAAAATAGTAAAAACAACAAAAACATTGATACATTATAATGTAATAATATATTATTTCTACTACTACTACATTAATACTGCTCATCTCAGGAAGGGAAAGAAGAGAGAAAAGTCTTTTCAACTAGAAATGACACAGAACTCAATTTCAATTTGGAGAAAAGAAGGAAGAAGAAAAACAACTAACCAAGCTCTTGGAATATCAAGCTCTTAAAGCATACATAGATTGTAGGCAATATTTATTCATATAATTGTGATAAATTATTAAACTCCATTTAATATTTCTTCTAGGAATAGTTATTTTTTAAGAAAAAAGCAATAAATATCTTGTTATAACAATGATGGTTATCATACAAATAAGATTTATATAATGAATTATATAGCTCACTGACGCGTATCATCTTTCAACTCCATTCATCCATAGCACTGTAAATGGATGAGAATTAGCCTTCTAAATTTATAACTAGAGAAATATATAACTCAGATTTTTAAGGTACCTGCTGAAGGTTTCCACAATTAATGAAGCCCAATGCTCAATTTAAAATCAGGGGTGAGTGTCTTCTAATACTATTACATAGTCTAATTATTTGCATTCTCCCCAAATACATATGTTAAACCCCTAATCCCCAATGTGATGCTACTTGGAGATGGTGCCTTTGGGAACAAATTAACCCACTGGAGGACCAGCTTTCATAATGGGATTAGCACCTTTATAAAAGGAGAAGGAGGTGAGCTTGTTTTCTCTCTCTGCTCTCAGGCAAGGGAAGGTACAATGAGAAGAGGGCCAACAGAGTAAAATGCTCTCACCAGACACCAGATCTGCCAGAACCTTCATCTTGAACTTCCCAGACTTCAGAACTGTGAGAAGAACATTTCTGTTGTCTAAGCAATCTACTCTATGGCAATTTGTTATAATAACCAAAACTCATTAAAACAACTATGGTATTTGTAGTCAGAATTTTGCCCTTTTTTTAAAAAAATTAGCAATTTGTAGAATGAACTTTCTGAAGGCAAAAACATTAAAAAATTTCCAGATTTAAACATTGTTCCAACAGAATGAACTGTTTTTACAGTTAATTTCTGAGATGGAAGTTCAGGTAGTAAAATCAAAGGGGAAGTTATGCTGATTTAGGAGGCAGTTTCGAAAAGCAACATACCAACTGCAATTCCACATTCATAAACCACAAAACTGACATGTTACGAATAATAATATTTGCCCAAACTCATTCTTTTGCATTCTGCATTTAATGAATAAATGGACCCCCAATTACTTAGTTCTGTAGTGGAACAGCTGAGAATCATTGTTCTCTTCTTTCCCGACTTCCTCCCTATTACCATATTACTCCTCTAACAGAGATGTAACTAAGTTATAACTTTTAAGTATGGCAACCATCCAATCCCACCTACCCAATTAGGTTGCAGGAAATTAGCATCAAATATCTTCCAGCGTGAGGACTGGAGGAAAGAGAAACCAGCAATGTACTCTTGTCATCACTTTTGGAATTCTTTATTCCATGCTTCAACAAGATCTTCAGGCTTTAGAGTCCATTATTAGCCTGGTCTTGACTCAGTTGGATTCTGCTGACCTTGCTTCTATGGCCTAAAGAGAATTCAACAGCAGTCTGGGATCCACTCTGATAAAAAGGTATTTCTAATATTTACATCACACTGCTGAAGGAACAATTTCTTAGGGCATTGTCAAAGCCATTGTTATAGGAATAATTTATTGTAAAATACTTCAGCATTAGCTCTGGGATATTATATTCATGATAACTACTTAAAAATATCTTTAACTCTTGGAGCCTCTGCCCTAACAAAGAATCCACATCTGAGATATTACAAATCTCACATCAGAAAGATTATACTTCAGCAATAGTACTCTTCAGTTTTTCCTTTACATATATGTCTGGTGTGTTTAAGAAAAGGATTTTCATTTGTGGATTTGTTAGCCAGGTTAAGGACTGGAAGAAATAATCTCTTACTGAACAAAAGTAAAGCTATTTAAGATTTAAGGACTGGACTAAACACACCTTAAAAGATTTTTCTCCCACTTCCCTAAAAACTTCATTGCAAGGATTTTGTGAGACCTTGATCTTTTTATCTGTGGGGATAATCCTTGAGAATAAACACCAGAGTGTCCTGGTTTCAGCTGCTGTATCTGCAGCATTCCAGTTGCCTGACACTAGACAAGTGGAGTCATCCTGCATCTGGCACGCAAGCTTGAAAGATAGTTGCATGCAAGGCATGGAAGGCCTTGAATCAATAAGGGAAGTCCTGAAGGCTACTTTTTGTGCTTATTTGTTAGTACATGTTTAATAAATAGATATTTGTGTCTGTGAGAGATAATGCCATTGTAGCTTCAAAGTGAGGTGATCTGGTACGTAGTTAACTTTACTCATTGCAAATCTACTTTGGCAAACATCAAACACCATAGAAGTCATTCATGAGCATTTCTGCAGCTTGCCTTGCCCCTGCATGCAGGCAGGAAGACTGAATATTTACAGTGAAGAGTCATATCAACATTTCACTCCAGAAACTTGAATCAGATACGGAACTCTCAGGATCAAATTTTATGTTTGTGAAATTAGAAAACAGAAAAAAAAAGCATGCTTCTGAATTAAAAATCAGCATGAATTTGGCTATTGTATTAATTTAAAAACTTCATCATTTTATTGACAATTACTTATTTTATTTGAATGTTTTTAAAGAAATAGCCTTTGGACTTAACATTGGATTATAGGAATTGCTTGATAACATTTTATTTTTTCATAGTCCTCTTTCTCCAATTTTAGTAAAATAACAGCACAATTTATTTCTTCTCTTTTTTATAAGAGACTCAGATGATTTTTTTCCACTGTAATTCTATTTTATACATATTTTATAGTACCAAGTAATTTTTCTCTTACTGATAATTTTAAGGAAAATTTTATATAAAATCATATGATGTAAAAATAAATAAGGATATCTTTCAATTTATTATTTAAATATGGTAATTCATATAAGAACAGACATATATATATATATATCATATACAAACAAATCTGTGTAGGTAAATACGTATATACACACATATATACATATATATTTAAGATATTCTTTAGTTTAAACTACCCATTGGTGACCAAGAGCCACATTTTATAAGAAATTTATGAAAATATTGATAAAAATATCCACTGAATATGGCCCAGCTGACAGAGAGCAATGCAATTTTATTCTAAGTAGATTTGTCTCAATGAGAGAGAATAATGATGGTTGAGAGCACCAGGACATAATTAGAATGGCTAGAAGAAGCAGGAGGAAATAGTTTGCTCACCTTGGCAGAGGAGGGGATCATATCCAATTTCATTTCATATTTGGCATCTGCATGAGCGAGCTGGGTACTATTAGAAATAAATCCTGAGTTATAAAACAACCAGTTACAGAAGATCTATAGATCATGTGTACAAAGGGTAATAAGAACTTTAGAGGGCTGGTGATGGAAACCTGATCTGTAAGTTTCACTGTCTATTGTTTCTGAGGATCAGGAGAATGGAGAGCAGTCATAATAGCATCTGATTTTAGGTTATCACCTGGATAATTTTCCATGTAGTTTAGCATCTTATAAATCCTTATTGCACCAATATCTCACCAAAGCATTGCCCTTTTGCTAAGTTCTTTGTTTCTGTTCTTACAGTGTTGACCACAAGCCTTCTGTGACCAAAGCTTCAGAAGTGTTCTGAGTCCAACAGCCCAGAGACCAGTATCCTCAAGGGAACACAAAATCTGATCTGTCTTCAATTCCACTGTCTTTTCTACCCTGAACATCTTACAGGTTAGTGTGTTTTCTCTTAAAATGTTATAAGGCTTTATTTCTTCAATTTTAAAATCACAGAAAAATTGAGAGAAAAGTACAAAGATATTCCATGTGCCGTTCCCCTTGCCGTGCATGTTCTCCCCCATATCCATATCTGCCATCAGAGAAAGTAACATTAGAAGATTGAACATTTGTTATGACACACAATTATTATCCAAACCCCACAGTTTGCATTAGGATTCACTTTTGTTGTACATTTTGTGGGTTTGGACAAATAGCTAAAGACAGAATTCGCCATTAATGGAATGAAAAGTATTTTCACTGTTCTAAAAATACTCTGTTCCTCTTTCACTCATCCCCGACTTCCCTAACCTCTGTAAATTACTGACTTTTTTACTGTCTACTTGGATTTACCTTTCCCAGAATGTCATGAATGGAATCATATCATGCATAGCCTGTTTAGATTGGAGGTTTTTTGTTGTTGTTAGAATATGCATATTAAGTTTTATCTTGTTTTGTTTTTCACCACATCATAACTCATTTCTTTTTATCCCATTATCTGGATGTACTACAGTTTATCTCTACATTAACCTACTGAAAAAGATAATGGTGGCTTCATATTTACTAATTTTGAATAAAGCTGTCAGATACATCTGTGAGTTTTATGTGGATACACATTCTCAACTCATGATTCATAATTTCTGGATCATATGAGTATGTTTAGCTTTGCAAGAAACTGCCAGTGGCTTCCAAAGTAGCTGTACCATTAGCAGTGACTGACAGCTGTTGATCCACATCCTTGCCAATATTTGGTGTGGTCAGTTTTCTGAATTTCTTCTATTTTAACAGGTTTGTAGTGGCATTTTATTATTACTGGAATTTGCATTTCCTTGATGACATATAATAGGGACCATCATTCATATCGTTATTTGCCATCTGAATCTCTTCTTTGGTGAGATGTCTGTTATGATCTTTGATCCATTTTTAAATTGAGTTGCTTGTTTTCTTATTCTATTGAGTTTCAGTTGCTGTGTTTTAAGCTCTTAATTTCTCTTAAGAATATGAATTACGTGGAAAACTTATTAAACATGTAAATTTGAGGGCCTCATTCTAGATCACTAAAATCAGAATATCTGGGGTAGGGATTACAAATTCAAGTTTTCAATAAATATACTCTTTTGAGACTCTTAAAATAAGCTGAAATTTTAGAATCACTCTGTTAGGCAATTGTCATTCAATAAGTCCATATATATATATATATATATTTTTTTTTTTTCTCTCCTCAAGTCTCTAAATATTCCTACTACAGCATAAAGCTTTCTAGAAGGCTGCAAGACAGGGCATAATTCCCTATGGTGACAGATGCAGAATGCAAAACTTTGCCATTTTTTAGACATGTGTTCTTTCATATCCTTAATTCTCATTTCTTCTTTGTAGGTTTTAACCACTTTAGATTTCCCATTGCCTTGCGTCTCCTCTGCTTTCTTCCCCCTGTTTTTCTCATGACTCTATTTATCACCTTTTACTAGAACCCTGTTCTTTTTATCTCTCCTTCTCTTAGGACTCCCAACACTTGCTCCAGGTACTATAGGTATTTTGATGGTGTTGGTTCCTGGAAGATTGGTGATCAATTCTGACCTATGGACAAGAAGGGCCAGATGTGGGGTAATGTGATTTAGTGAAATGAGAAGGAGGTTCAGGAGATTCAGGAGCTAGAGGGAGCACTGGGTCTTTGATGAGGACTGCCATTAAGGTCCCTACACCTGGATCTGGAGGTAGAAGCCAGGAGTGGTGTCCAACAAATTAATAGATGAGATGGATATACATTGGGGGCATCTTAATACCTAGGGCATTGCTTTGCAAATGGGACGCCTTCCATTTCCACATTGATAAGTTTTCTAGTTCAACAAAAATTGAGTTTATGCAGCTGAAACCATGGACTGTGTGTAATACTGATCCCCTCTGTGCTTCTCCTCCCTTAGGAGCAGCCACTCCTTTGACCTTCTGAAGTTTTAGGAGGACCCATTGTGTCATGTAGCCATAAAAAATGAAATCTTAAACTTAGAGAAATAAAAAAAATGGAGAGGGAATTTCAGCAAAATAGAAGAAAAATCAGTAGAGTAGGTGAAAAGGATTGAGGAGGAGGGGGAGGAATAGAGAAATGACTATGACTGGACTTTCATATGCACCTGTATAGATGTGTCGTGACAGGTCCTGGCATTGGGTATATCCACAGGACACTCATTTAAAAAAGAAAAGAATGAAAAGAAAAGCAAAAAATGTATACAGATTATATAGATTAAAGAGGGATCCATGGAGTGGAGGAAAGGAAGCAGAGGTTGGGAGTGCTGGGGACTGAACTGGAGCAGGTTGTATTCCATGCTTTTGTGATAACATCAGGGTGTACTGGGTGTTGTATATAAGCAGAAAAGAATAATTTAAAAAAACACATTTTTTTAAAAAGTTAGTGACAAATAAGTATTTTACTGATGATTTCTTTTAAATACAGTAAAAGGATTTACATTAAACATTAAACTTCAAATGTCAATTTAAATTCTCATTTATCTTTTCTGGCTTTTCTAAATGTCTTCTCTGTCCTTCATTAATCAGATCTTCTATTTTTTAAAAGTCACTTTCAGTATAGACTCCCCTTTTTCTATGTTCTGGGTGCCAGAATTAAGGATCTTCCCCCTAAATTTTCTGCTGTTCTTCCAAATTATTAATGTATGAATAATTTAAATCCCTGGCTGCTCTTACCCACTCTAACTCCCAAGTCTTCTTCCCTTCATGCAAAAGCCCAACCAACCCATTCTTTTGTACTAATCCACTCTCTTTAGAAGTCAGTGGGTAATTGCTAATAAGTCTTTTTTCTTTCCTGTTACAAGTATAATACACATGGACCCATGCATAGCGCACATGCACACACACACACACACACACACACACACACACACACACACAAAATTTCTCGTTATTTGATGCTGTACAAGATCTTTAACCTCTCTGAACCTAGGAATATTAACAGTAATTATCTCAAAAGAACATCTAAAGCATTAATAAAAGTACAAGGTTCAGAAGAGTGCCAGGCCTATAGAAAAGGCTATGGAAGTATAAACTGTTACTACTTTTTATTCATCATATATGTATATCATCATTGGGGATTTTTAAAGAAAAATTTTGGTATAGAGATTTCTAAGTTCTCCATAATAATGAATAAAAGAAAAAACAAAAGTGACAGGTTAAAAATCTAGCCTCAAACCATAAATCAAACAAGAAACTTTAAAGAGAACTACCTTTTTTTATTCCTGGTTAGTAGATTTGGCAAAACTCAAGTGGAGCTTCCTGACCTTACTTTGCACCTCAAGAGAAATTCTTATCTTCATTAGAAATCTCTGCCTTCTATCTAGTTGCTCTTGGAGGCAACAATCAGCTGATCTACTCTTACACTTGGTAAGTGTCAAAATTTACATAAGAACGTGCACAGGGAGCTGTCAGTGCCTTGCTCCAGGCATCTTGCCAGGTTGTGAAGTTGAATATTCAGTTGGGTTTGTATCTCATCATTACAGCTAGGGCCTTCCAGTGGGGGACCAAAAGGGCCAGACAGCAATGAATTAATGAAGCTCTGTGGGAAGTCTAAATAGAGACAAAAGTTTTCATCTATATTTGTTTAAGAATGTTGAAGTAGAGAGTGCTTTCCAAATGCCATGTCTAATTTAGGAGCAGGCCTGCAGTGGTAATAGCCCAATATCACCACATTTCCACTGCCTGCTAAGGCTGATATCAGGAGACTACGTGCTGTGCAAACAATTATATCAACATAATTGGAAAATATTTTTTCCGTGCCTTTCTGCCTTAATTAAAGCTCATTTTACATCTTGGGGAAGGAAGTGTTTTCTCAAAACTTTGGGGTATATTCAAATTTCTTTCAAAAAAAAAAAAAAAAAGCTTAGATAAAACACAGAAAAGGAAAGCCTCTGTAGGTTAGGGATAAAGAGAATCAGATGGAGAATTTTATAACAGGAGACACAGGTTTGAATTCCAGCCCTGCATTTTCTGGTTATATGACTTTGGGCAGGTAGCTTGAAATGATGGATCTAGATTTTATTTCCTCTGAGAATTTCCATGGAGAATGTATACTTCCCAGTGTCATTGTGAGGAATGAACTTGCTCTTCAAAATGTCTTTTGAGAAGTGTGGGGATAAAAGGTGAGGTCCTGCTTAGTACAGTGGCTGCTAAGTACCCTGCATGAGCAAAAGAGAAAAACATTTTATGTTCCAGAGAGAAGGATGCAAAGAGAATGTATGTGAGGAGGGAAAGGAAAAGGGGAGAGGAATTAACAAAATGGAAGAAGGACCTAAGTGGGTTTGTGGACCCCCAACAGTGGGTAATTGGGTTTGTAGGACTCTAAGACATTAAACAAGGACGTTTAACAATATAAATTTTTATATGGTTTCTCTCTAGTGTTGACTTGACCTTTTCCATTATCATGGATTCACAGAAATGTCTAACAATCTTCTGTGAGTATTGCATTGTTGGTGTTAATGGTGGAATTTGGGGATGAGGGGGATTTTGTCCAGTTTTATCTCTGGTCCAATTTGGTATATAAAAGGTCACTAAAATAGGAGCTTTGTCACAGTGTGACAATGAAAGTAAGCCTACCAGAAAAATTGCAAATATCATGTAAAGAGATCCAGTTTGTGGGCATGGAAAAGGGGTTTGATCATTTTGGTAGGTAAATCCATCTGAATATCTGGATTATAGAAGTACATCAATCAATGTCCAGATGGCGCACGTATACCCAACAGTTTTTATTATTATTATTATTATTATTATTATTATTACAGTTATTTAACCAATGAGAATAGTTCAAAACAATAATTAGGCATTTGGATTAAATAATATTATTTTACCCTTTACAATGTCATCTCACTTTTTTACTTGCTGCATCTCATGGATCAGATTGATTCCTCAATCCCCTCAGAATGCCCTAGTGGTTTTCCCTAAAATTCATCATAATCCACTTAAGTTTGGTGATATATTTATTCTAGGAGATATTCTCTAGGAAGGAGATAATGTTCATCTTTAATAATTCTCTATTCCCAAAGTCTAGTTGGCAATGAATAAGAAGACTTGATTCTCACTATATTAGATGAGAGCATAGTGTTTTCTCTACCTCATGGGCAAACTAAAGATCACAGAGTACTTCAGAGTAACGTAAGTAGTATGTGAGGCCTTTTCCTCCTTGAGATTAGAGATCCTTCTCATTATACTTTCTCACCACATTTTTTTTTCAATTAGAAAAGGCAAAAAGTAATAGAATTTAAAATTTCTGAGATAATCACCTTAATTTTACTGAAAATCAGACAATTACCTCTTCCTAATGGTTATGACTCTAAAAAGAGATTACAATTTTATATGATAGCTTTCATAAATTTGTATCTCTTCATGCTGGGTTCATTCCTCATTCCTCAAAATGAAATAGAGTAACTTTTAATTTGCCATGCTATTTCTAGCCTAAAAGAAGCACATGCTCTTTCTGTTTAAGGAAGGGGACTCATGACCTTGAGACAGAATTAACATCTTGAAATTCTGTCCCTAGAACCTTACTGTGCATTATTTGGTGCTGATTAACAAAATTTGCCTTGAAGTCTTAAAGACGCATGTTGGCCATATAAAACAGGTGCGGAGACCAAGCCAAGGACTCTCAAAAGCAGAACACCAATCAAGTTTATAGACACTATCTAGTACTTTTGTGAGTTGTCTCTTCTCTCTTTATCTTCAAACTCCATTCTAATCTCAGGTTGATTGCTTCAAAGTCAGTTCTTAATGTCAGTCATCTTTTTGTGGGTTTGTAAACTCTTTGCTACTCACTAGGTGCCTGATTTTGGTCAGGTACATTTATTCACATATTGTGCTTAGGTGACTAATCACTTTTAGAGCTTTTAGCTAAAAAAATGCCAGAAAACATAACTGTAGTGTTTTAAGAAATCACATAGGTTTATTTATTTCACTTACCAAGTTGTTCAGAGAAAGCCACTCAAGAGCTAGTGCAGCTGCTTAGAGATATTATCATTGACTTAGCTTCTTTTGTTTAGTAATGTTGGCCAACCTGGTTTCAATATGGTCTTTCTTTTAAACATCTAGTGTGAATTTCATGTAGGAGAAAGAGAATAAATTCTCTCACAGAGAAGAGTTATCTTTATATTCAGATAGAGATAATGTTTCCTGAAGACCATAGTCTATATCTTTTTGATTCAGTATGGGTCAAATGTCCAACCTTTGCTGAAACAAAATTTGTGATATCAGTTGGATTAGGAAACCAAGAGTGTCACCTTAAGTGACTGTTATGGTTTGAATATGAGGTATCTATCCCCCAAAAGCTCACCTGGGAAACAATGCAAGAAGGTTCAGAGGAGAAATGATAGGGTTGTAAGAGTCTTAACTCAATCAGTGATTTAATCCCCTGATATGGATTAACTAAGTGGTAACTGAAGTTGTAGGGGGTGGCTGGAAGAAGTGGGAATTGGGGCATGGCTTTGGGTAAATATTTGTATCTGGCAAGTGGAGTCTGTTTCTCTGTTTCCTGATCACCATGATGTGAGCTGTTTCCCTCTTCCACCCTCTCCCGCCATGATATTCAGCCTCACCTCAAGCCTTGAGGAATGGAGCCGGCCTTCTATGAACCAAGACTTCTGAAACAGTGAGCCCTCAAATACTCTTCCTCCTCTACAATTGTGCTGGTTCAAGCTCTTTAGTCACAACAGCGAAAAATCTGACTAAAACAGTCCATCTTAGAGTTTACCTCCAAAACTCTGGGTTTATGCTTCTGCGCTAATAAGTAGGAGACAAGGTATGTGACTATAACATTCTGATTTTCTGCAGTAAAACTTCAAGAGGGTCTCAGAATCTCCAAATCTCAAACTTACCAAGGACTTCAAAGGTCATCTGGACCAATCCTGTATTCAAGGCTGATTTTCATGATAATGAATTTGCTCAGCCTGCCTTAGAAAATCATGGGTAATTTCCATGAACCAGAGGCTGGCTGAGGCTTCCCTCAGTTTCAATTTGCTTTAGATCTTTTTAATGGCACTGCCTACCAGGTAAAGTGGATCTCTGGTCATGTGTTCCCCGTAGCCCCAGAGGGGAGGAGAAGGAGCACAGCAGAATATACAACATCTCGCTTCTCTGGAATTCTTTACCCTTGTAGCTGCTGCTGACCTGGCATACTAACTGACAACTAGAATATTCTGAGGGTGAAATTAATGGTTAGGAAAAAAATAAATGTTGTCAAGGTGATTGTCAACAAGCCCTTAGTAGAACATTAGACATTCTCTGAAAGTAATGGAGGTGGTTAGGCTAAATTGTCAGTTCCTTTTGCTGGATTAAAAAGGAAAGAACATTAGAAATAAAAACTGGGAGTGGGGGTTCTGAAAGTAGCTCCCCCGTACTATGATAGGATAAAGGAAGCTACTGACAGGCTTGAATTATCTCAGCTAGGTGGACGTAGTTTCATATTTCCTTTGCAGCCTAACTTTGTATATGTAGGTAAAAGCTGCTGATCTGGTCTGAAATAGTCAGGGAAAAGAATAAAAAGCAGTCTTTCAGTTTTGAATGAGCAATTCATAATTTTTTGACAAAGTACACAAAATGAATATTCTCACAAATTACATGTTTTTGAAAAAAAAAAAAAACAGAACTATACCAAGAAATTTCTAAAGTCATCCACCACATCGTTGAGGACAGATTACATCAAAATATACACGCTGCCCTTTTCAAAGTGCTGTGGAAATTGATACGACTGAAAACAACTTTTTCTGTGCCCTTTTTTCTGACGTATTTTAGATAATGTGAAAACCACAAAATTCAACAACAAAAAAATCTTTTGTAGTTAGAAAGAAGAAATCTGTACTATAGAAAATCTACCATAATGTGATTTATTTGCTATGATTACCATCATGTTAGGCTTTATTTTTAATCTTAAAGTATGCAGGTCTTTGTATTTCCTTTGAGACACACCAAAACAGCTAGTAGAACTTGCTCAACAGTTCTCTAGGATTTTAATCTTATTACAGAAACATTTAATGAAGTATTTAGATCATATTGGATCTTTTGTTTTTTTGTTTAATTCTGAAGATATTTCATTGACACCTTACTTTGTATATGTATATAAGAAGCCACTGATTAGGTCTTTAATAATCAGGAAAGTGAAGGGAGAATAAAATAGGCCACTTGATATAGCAACATCGCCTCCTGGTTTCAAATACCAGTTTTGCCACATAGTAGCTATGATCTCAGGCAAGTTCTTTGTTGCATCCATTTACTTATCTTTATAATTGCAGCACTTTCAGAATTTCCAACTTTTATTTATAACTTTGTTCCAAAGTTATTTCTAACTTTGTTTAAACCACTAGAATACCCTGAATCTTTAGCCTACTAATAGATACAAAAAGAAAGAGAGATGTAGATATACATGTTAACTCTAAGCATTGGAGTAAGTTTTTCCGTATCCTTACATATGGGTTTTGTAAAAGATTTTCTAGAATTTTTCCCCTAGAGTTCTTTCTAGAACTTTCATCTCTAGAGAACATCAGTGCCTTTCTGAATTAAAATGGCTGCTTGAGCAAGAGACATACCTTTCCCCTTTTTGAGTTTATAGCCAGGAACATGGTACATTGCTTTCTTTGGACTTGATTCCCTTTTGATTTAGTGAGGTGAAGCATCAGAAGTGGATGTATGAAAACCTTTGTCAAATACAGATCCAACACTGGCGAAAGAAACCTCATAATATTTGAATGACTGTACAAGTTCTATGAACATATCAGCTTCAAATATAGCTGCAATCCTTTTGCTTTCTGTTACTATTGATCTAATCGGGTGTAACATTTCTATAATACTCTAGGACTGTTCTGGTTTTATAAAACCCCTGTGGATTTGGTCAACAATCTATGTGCTCATTTTCACTTGGAAAGAAAGAAATGGACCTTGAAGTGTTATAGATAGGAGAACACACAAGAAACGAGTCTACTAGAAACTTCATCAATGGACCTATTGGTGTATTTTTGGAGACTAAGATATGCTATCAAGGAAGATAGAAAATTCCCTATCTCAAGATTTGCATGTGTTTTCTTATTTCCTGAGGCACCCAGTTGTTCATTTCTATTTGCATTTTCCTTTATCTTTCGATGTGCTTTTATATTACCTTACATATGAGAATAGCTTCATACATCTTCCAGTTTACATTTCAGATTTAGTGCACATTTATAATGATTACAGATATCCCATGAAATACAAACACAAAAATGATGTTTCTAATTTTTCCTATTTATCAGCATAAAGTTGTGTATATACCGCAAAGACAAACAAAGGGCAAAACTTGGTTGAATCTGCAAGCCACCAACTCAATTTGTCTTTTAACAGAAGTAATTTTCTTGCATTATGGGATAATAGGGCTAAAAGGAGGGAGATGGAATACATTCATTCATTCATTCATTCATTTATTCATTTAAACAAGCATGCATTAAGAACCTGCTATGTGTTGAGAGCCACAGCCAAAGGGGCCCCAGAAAACTTCCGGCTGCCAGCAAACTTCCAGCTGCCAGCTGATGATTGGCTCACAGGGGCCCCAGCAACACCTAGCTGATTGGCTCCTCTGCGGTGATGTTCATTGGGCTGTTTCTCTGCCCTTCAGACTGCCAGCTGATGATTGGCTCACAGGGGCCCCAGCAACATTTAGCTGATTGGCTCCTCTGCGGAGCTGCTCATTGGGGGACTTCTTTGGCTCCACCCACGCAACCCAGCCAATCGGCCTCAAGAGCAGGAGGATTGTGGGAGGTGGAGAGGCTTGTGGGAGTGAGAGGCTTGTGGAAGCCAGTGGTGGCAGTTGGGCTCTGAGGGTTTTTTCCTGAGGAGCTGTTTTGTTTGGCGTTTGTAGTTCTAAAAATAAAGTTAGTTTCTTTTGACAAGTGGTTCCTGAATTGTGCCCAGCCAGACTGCAGCACTATGTATACCATAGATGAAAATTCTCAAATGGAACTAAAAAGATGAATACATTCTGTGTGAGTCCTCATGGACAAGTGGGAGTCAATGAATATTAACTTATATTTCACAGCAATATTTAGAGAATAAGTTGAAAATTGAAACAGTGGTGGTATCAGGAAGGTACCTGGTCAAATAAAGATAATATATTAAAATTGAGTTCTGTATTATAAGAATAGTTTGTGGACTAGTTGCAAAGCTATTGTAAGGGGTTAAGAAAACCACAAGTGATAACACAGTTCTTAGATTCCAAAAAGCCAGCACGGGAGCCATTCTGAGAACCTGAAGAAAGAGGAACAGAATATCCCTAGGAAGGAGAGGGAATCGCTGGTTGATGAGCTAGGGATGTATCCAGCCTGTGACAGAGACAGGGGAATAACAGTGGGCACCCCTCTCTTACATCCTTCGATTTCCTGCTGATGCTTCACATTAGTCAAATGCAACTTGAAGCAGGGCAAGGAAGATATGCCACACAGACTTCAGCTGCTTAGGAAGGATTGAAGAGGGTGCAGGGCAGATCAGAGCACATGCTGCTGCACAATAACCCAAAGCAGGAACTTGAAAGCCAGCTCGCAGCCTGGTTTCAAATACCTGCTTTGCCACATAGTATCTATGATTTCAGGCAAGTTTTTCAGGCTTTGTTGCATCCATTTACTTATCTTTATAATGGAGAATATTCACAATGCTTCCTAATCAAGTTTCTTTAAAATTTTTAATTTTAGGACAGTTTTAGATTTATAGTAAAAGAGAAATGATAGTACAGAGTCCCCATAAACCCTATATCCAGTGTCTTCTGTTAATAACACCTTACTAGATGACTCTGGTATATTTGTCATAATTAGTGAACCAATATTGGGACAGTAAACTGAAGTCCATGCTTTTTATATAATTTATTGGGTTTTTCAATCATATTTTTTTCTGGATATTATCAAGATACACATTAAATTTAACTGCCAAGTCTCCTTAGTTTTCTCTGGATTGTTAGTTTCTTAATACTTCCTTATTTTTGATGATCATTAGAGTTTTGGGGGATACTGGTCAAATAATGATGAGAACTATAAGTCATCATGGGCCTTAATATCATTTTAATTGAGATATAATTACATACCATAAAATCTGCACTTTTAAAGAATGCCTTTCAAGACATTAATATATTATTCTAGACTGTGCAACTTTCACAACTAATTACAAAATGTTTTCATCATGCCCAAATGAAATCCCATACTCATCTCTTCCCTGCTTATCTCCCCAGAAACCACTAATGCATTTTCTGACTCTATGGATCTGGCTATTCTGGGCAATTCTTACAAGTGGAATTACACAAAAGTGGACTTTTGTGCCTGGTTTCTTTTAAGGAACAGCCATGTTGTAGCAGGTATCTGTATCTCCTTCCTTTTTTTAAACAGAAAATAATATTCCATTATGTGGATGTATCAGATTTGTTTTATGATTCTTTAGTTGATGGGCATTTAGGTTTTGTCTACCTTTTGACTATTACAAATAATGATGCTCTTGAACATGCTATAGTTTGGATCTAGAATATTTCCCCAAGGCCCACATTTTAATGACTTGGTCCCCAGATTTGTGATGTTTCTAGACAATAGAACGTTTAGAATGTGGGGCCTAGAGGGGGGAACTTGTGACTGGGGGCATGCTCTTGGAGAGCATATTCAGATTCCACCTTCTTCCTCTATTTTCTTTTGCTTACTGGACTCATGGGATGAGCAGCATCCTCCATCCACCAAATGTTAAAAAAAAAAAAAAAAAAAAAAAAAAACAGAGCCAACCAACTATGAATAGAAAACTCTGAAACCACGAGCCAGAATCAACCTTTGTTTTATCAATTTTCTGGGGAATTTTATCAAAGTGTTGGAAGATTGATTAACACAGAGAAATTGAGTACAGATTTTTGTGTGAGCATGTCTTCAGTCTCTTGGATTGTGCCTCAGTGTAGGGTTGCTGGATCAGGCAGTAAGTCCACTTTTCACTTTTTGAGGAAGTGTCGGATTGTTTTCTGAGAATTGTGGCTGCTTCATTTTATTTCCCCAACAGCAATTTATGAGGGCTCAAATTTCTCCATATCCTTCTCAATACTGAGTATTGTCTGTCTTTTTAAAGTTGTTCTTCCTGGTAGATATTGCATTATGGGATAATAGGGCATTATCTAGCAAGTGGGATATAATTGTGTTTTAGGTTTACTTTTTTATATTGGTGATATCAAACATTTTAGCTTGTGTTAATTCTTGCTTGTATTTAGTTTTCTTTTTGGGGGGTTGGGGGTGATACCAGGGATTGAACTCAGGGACACTCAACCACTGAGCCACATCCCCAGCCCTATTTTGTATTTTATTTAAAGACAGGGTCTCACTGAGTTGCTTAGTGTCTTGCTATTGCTGAGGCTGACTTTGAACTCATGAGCCTCCTGCCTCTGCCTCCCAAACCGCTGGGATTACAGTCTTGTGTCATTGAAAAAAATGTCCATACATAATCTTGACTCATAGTTATAGTAGATTATTTGCCTATTATTTTAATGTTTTCTGGATTCTACACTGTTATCAGGCTGCTGAAGTTTCACAAATATTTTCTTCTATTCAATAGTTGCCTTTTTATTTCTTGCTAGTACATGTCATATGAAGCATAGAAGTACTTAATTTTTATAAAGTCCAAATATTTATATCCTTTGGTTATTTATGCTATAAATTTCATACTTTAAGAAAATAACAACCAACTTAAGGTCACAGAGACTTATACACCTGTACTGTTTTCCAAGTGTTTTATAGTTTTAGCACTTAACAGGTAGGTCATTTATGGAATTTGAGTTAATTTTTTATATGATGTGAAAATAGGAATCTAACTCCATTTTTTTGCATTTATATAGTTAATTGTTCAGGCACTATTTTCTGGAAAGAGTTGATTGGTATTTGTCTAAGTTTTCCTCGTGATTTTACTGCAATTATTGGTTTCAAAGAAGAAAGAAATGGAGATATAGTTCCATTTTCATGTCACCATACTGTCACCAATCTTACCACATGATTGGTGATGCAATTAGCCTTGATCACCTGGATATGATTGTGCATGTCAGATTTTTCAACTTTTAACCTACTCCCCCCTACTGTCTGTCCTCTTCCCCGCTACATTCCATGATGGAACCCTTTGGAAGTCACTGTGCACACCCATACTTCATGAGTAGGGAGTTTTGCTTCATATACTTGAGGACAGAGTTACAAAAATTATATGGATTTTTTCTGTTTGAAGAATTTATATGTTCTTCTCACTTGAAAAAATTATTTATTTGTCCTAATCAGTTTTACATGACAGCAGATTGCATTTTATTCATTGTACACAAATGGAGCACCACTTTTCATTTCTCTGGTTGTACTTGATGTAGAGTCGCACCATAGGTGCAACCATACAAGTACCTAGGGTAATGATGTTCTCTTTCCATCATCTTTCCTGTACCTATGACCCCTTCCCTCCCATACTTACCCTTTGCCCAAAGTTCTTCCATTCTCTCCACACCCATCTCCCATTATGGATCAACTTCCACTTATCAGAGAGAAACCTTTGTTTTGGGGGGATTGGCTTACTTTGCTTAGCATGATATTCTCCAAATCCATCCATTTATCTGCTTCATGCCATAGTTTTATTCTTTGTTACTATTGAGTAATGTTCTATTGTGTATATATACCATAGTTTCTTTATCCATTCATCTGTTGAAGTGCATCTATATTGGTTCCACTTTTAGCTATTGTAAATTGTGCTACTTTATACATTAATGTGGCTGTTTCATTAAAGTAAGCTGATTTTAAGTTCTTTGGTTATAGACCCAGGAGTGGAATAGCTGGGTCAAATGTGGATCCGTTCCAAGTTTTCCAAAGAATCTCCATACTGCTTTCCAGATTGACTACACCAATTTTCAGTGCCACCAGCAATGTATGAGTGCGCCTTTCCCTCCATATACTCACCAACATTATTATTGCTTGTATTCTTCATAATTGCCATTCTGACTAGAGTGAGATGAAATGTTAGAGTAGTTTTGATTTGCATTTCGTTAATTACTAGAGAAGTTGAAGATTTTTTCATACATTTGTTGATTGATTGTATATCTTCTGAGTAATATCTGTCCAGTTCCTTAGCCACTTTATTGATTGGATTATGTATTTTGTTGGGTGTTTTTTGTGTTCTTTATATATCCTGGAAATTAGTGCAATATCTGATATGTGTGTAGTAAATATGTATTCCCACTCTGTCCCTCTTCACATTATTAATTTTTTCCTTTGTTGAGAAGAAGCATTTTAGTTTGAATACATCCCATTTATTAATTCTTGATTTTATTTCTTATACTTTAGGAGTCTGGTTAAGGAAGTCAGGACCTAAGCCAACATGATGAAGATTTGGGCCTACTTTTTTCTTTGTTTAGGTTTAGGGTTAGCACTATTTGTTGAAGAGGCTATCTTTTTGTCAATGCATGGTTTTGGTGCCTTTGTCTAGTATGAGATAACTGTATTTATGTGGGTTTGTTTCTGTGTCTTCTTTTCTGTAATTTTGGTCTGCATGTCTGTTTTGGTGCCAATACTATGCCAGTTTTGTTACTATAGCTCTGTGGTATACTTTAAGGTCTGGTATTGGGATGCATCCTGCTTCACTCTTCTTGCTAAAGATTGCTTTGGCAATTCTGGATCTCTTATTTTTCCAAATGAATTTCATGATTGCTGTTTCTATTTTTATGAGGAATGTTGTTGGATTTTATTTGGAACTGAATTAAATTTGTATATCCCTTTTGGTTGTGTGGCCATTTTGACAATATTAATGCTTCTCTAACCAAGAACATGAAAGATCTTTCCATATTCTAAGGTCTTCTTCAATGTCTTTTTTTTTTTTTTTGGTGTTCAGTAGCTTTCTTTATATATAGGCTTTTCACATCTTCTGTTAGATTTGATTCCCAAGTATTTTATTTTATTTTGAGGTTATTGTGAATGGGGTAGTTTTCCTAATTTCTCTTTCTGAGGGTTCATCACTGATGTATAGAAATGCATTTAATTTATGGATGTTGATTTTATATCCTGCTACTTTGTTGAATTCATTTATTAATTCTATAAGTTTTCTGGTAGAGTTTTTTGGATCCTCTAAGTATAGAATGATGTCATCTGCAAATGGTGATACTTTGAGTTCTTCTTTTTCTATTCATATCCCTTTAATATCTTTCTTTTTTCTAATTGCTCTGGCTAGAATTTCAAGGACTATGTTTCATCAGAGTTCTGAAAGAGGAAATGATTCCAATTTTTCTCCATTTAGAATAATGTTGGCCTTGGGCTTAGCATAGATAGCTTTTACAATGTTGAGGTATGTTCCTATTATCCCTAGTTTTTTTAGTGTTCTGAACATGAAAAGATGTTGTACTTTATCAAATGCATTTTTTGCATCTATTGAGATGATCATATGATCTTTATCTTTAAGGCTATTTCTGTGATGTATTATGTTTATTGATTTCCATATGTTGAACCAACATAGCATTTCTTGGATGAAACTGCCTTGATCGTGGTGCACTATCTTTTTAATATTAAAAATCATTTTTAATCAATATGGGCTCATATATTTATTGATTACTTTTGGATATTTCCTAATAATTGTTTCCTTATTTTCTTGTTTAAATCATTCAAATTTGGGTCTCTGTGCACTTTTGTTTTGTCCCTTTTGAAATACTATATTTATGTATTTCTGTTTGAGCATTTTCTTATTTTTGGTATTGTAAAATATTCTGGGATTAACTTGTATATTCCATGTCCCAGTCTTATAATAAGTTTATAGAGGTTAATATGAATTGTCAACTTGATTGGTTAAGAGATGTGGAAGATTAAGAGGCTTCTGGGTATGTCATGAGGTTCTGTCTAGGAATGATTGGCACCATCCAATAGATTGAGGGCTTGGATGGAATAAAAGTTGGAAGAACATGGGAGCTGTAGCAGATGCAAGCTTGATTCCTCTTGAATGAATGGGTTCTAGATTGATGCTGTGATAACCTGAGGACATCAGACTCTCTCACTTTATCACTCCTCCAAAGAGGACTCTGCCAGTGATTCTCAAGGGAGTTTTCAGAGGCCTTTGGTTTCAGACTGGGGTAGCATCATCAATCCCTCTTGTTCTGAGGCTTCAGCATCTTGGACTGTGCAGCTACTGGTTCCTTCAGCTCTCCAGCCTGCAGATGATCATTGTGGACTATCCAGGTTCAGGGTGTGTGAGCTAGTCTAATAAATCCCCCCTTTAATAATCATACATCCTGTTGGTTATATTCCTCTAGAGAACCCAGACTAATACACAGTTGTTTCTTCAAAGAATACAGTTTCTTTTTAATTCAACAAAACGTATTAGAAACAAATATCTGGGCTTTAAATTGCTCAGATATGATTGTATATTACTTAATTTATACACACAAATATGATTAATATAGTTATCGAATTTAACACAAGTTCATGTTTCTGAATCTATTGCCACATGAATCATTTTTGCTCTCACTTTGCGTATTAGTCAGTTTCATGTTACTACAACAAAATACCTGAGGTGATTAACTTGTACAGAGAAAAGTGTTATTTAACTCATAGTTTTGGAGGTTCAAGTTCATATTGCCTGGACTGGCTCATTTCTGAAATGGGCAGGAATGAGAGTACCTGGAGGAGCAAAAGGCTCATATCCTGGACTAGAGCATAGAAATATAAATAGAAAAAGAGAGAGAGACAGAGAAGAGCTTGATCCCATACTACCCTTTGAGGATATACTGTCAGTAACCTCCGGACCTTACGTCAGGCTCCACCTTTTAAGGGTCATCAGCATCTCCCATTATCACCATTCTCAGGACCAAGCCTTCACATTTAAACCTTTGTGGGGCAAAAAGTATGGCACCTTACTTATTACAAATTATACCCAAATCATGGAACCTATCACTCCATCAGCAAAAACCTGGTTTTTGCCATCACCATCCATTTACTTAATTACTCACTTCTGGTATGCATGTGTAGTCATAATTATTAGCTGACACCCCTGTAATGTACAGCTTTATGTACAATCTTTTGTCTTCAGTCTTACAGATCTACTCAATTCCAGAGTTACTTGGGTGCATAGCTCATTCCCTCCATCCATTTCAGTGAGATCATTTACATTTAAATACATTTAGTTTTTTTTTTTGGTCACACTGTGCATTCATTATCTGGGATCCAACAACCTACTAAATCAGGTCTAATAATTTACAAACCTCATAGACCACTTTTTGTGCATTAAAGGTCTTTGAGTTTTGATTTCAAGTGATCAGTGTTATCTATTCCCCATTATATTATCGTATAAAATAATTTCACCACTTTAGGAAATACTCTGCATTTCACTTCTTCAAACCTCTGCCATTAGCAACTACTGATTTTTCACCTTTATATAAATTTGTGTTTCTATAATATAATATAATTATAACCATCAGGATACAGCACACCTTTCATAATAGTTACTTCACTTAGTCATGCATGTTAAGTAACTATCAATGTCTGTGCAAGTTTCATCTAGTATTATCTCTGAAGCTATTCATTGTACCACAGATCATTCAATTACCTCTTGAAGGACATTATGGTTATTTCCCTTTCCTGGTGATTATGAGGAAAAAAATCTATAAATATTTATGTGAAAGTTTTCTGTAGCCCAAAGTTCTCAAATCAAATGGGTAAATATTTAAGAGAATAATTGTTGGAACTCAAGGGAAGACTACGAATTGCCAAATTGTATTTCAAAGTGGTTATAAAAGTCTGTATTTTTTACAACAATGAATGAAAAATTCTGCTGTTCTTCATCCCAACCAGTAATTAATAGTGTCATATATTTGCTTTTATTTTAATATATGTAGAATTGTATCTCATTATTTTAAGCTACATACTCCTAATGACTAATTACTTTGATCACCTTTTCATGTGCTTATTTTGCATCTGTATATCTTCATTGTTGTAGTATCTATTCAAAACTTTTCCTTCATTTATTTTTTTGGGGGGTGGTAATGGGGATTGAACTCAGGGAGATTTGACCACTGAGCCACATCCCCAGTACTATTTTATATTTTCTTTAGAGACAGGTTCTCATTGACTTTCTTAGCACCTCAGTTTTGCTGAGGCTGGCTTTGAACTGGCAATGCTCCTTCTTCAGCTTCCTCAGCCACTAGGATTACGGTGTGCGCTATGGAACATTCATGTTTTGGATAAGAGTTTGTGACTTTACTTTTTAAGTGGATATGTGATTTGTAAACATATTTTTTTATTCTGTGTCTTAACTTTTAATTCTTTTCATAGTGTTTCTCAAAGAGTTGAAATTTTTAATTCTAACAAATTAGTACTTTTTTCTCTTTCAGATATTGTGCTTTAGCTGTGTTTAAAATTATTAACAAATCCACATTCCCATAGATCCTGCTTCATGTTTTTCTTCTTCCAGTTGTTTTAAAGTTTTGTGTTTTAAATTTGGATATTGACTAATCTTTAGTTAATTTATGGGGAAACTGTAGGATGTATAGTAAGTTCTTCTTTTTAAAAAAATAGGGAGAGCCAATGGTCTCAGTAATATTTATTTAGAAAATCTATACTTGCTCCAATGAATTAATTTTGAGACTTTTTGAAAGATTATTTGTAAATATTTGGGTCTGTCTATAGGTTATTTTTTCCCACTGACCTTTTTGTCTATTTATTTATTTTTGTCAATACTATACCCTCTTAATTACTTCACCTTTAGAGTAAATCTTGAAATTAGGTGGTGTGAATTCTCCAACATTATCTACTGTTTCTTCAGGGTTATGATGGTTACTCCAGGTGTTTTGATTTTTCACATAAACATGAGTGTCACATTGTCAGTATCTGCAAAATAGTAGGTATTGGATTTTGGGGGGGATTTCATGAAATTATTTCATTGAATTTGGAAGAATTGTCAGTTTAAGTACAGTAAGCCAGTATGAAAAAAGAATATCTCTTCATGTATTTAAACAGATCTCCTTTGTGTTTTGTGTTTTTGAACCTGCAGATACTATATATTTGTATAGTTGTATTTGTCCTAAGTATTTCATTGTTTGTTTTTTGGAGGGAAAGTTGATGTAAGTATTTGGTTTTAAAAGTTTAAATCACAATTTTTTATTAATGGTCTATAAAAATGCAGTCACTTTTTGTGTATTGACTTGTCTAAATTTCTATAAATTCAGGAGTGGTTTATAGATTCTTTGGATTCTTTGAATAATCATATGCTCTGTGTATAAAGATAGTGTTATGTATTTTTATTATCTTTTTGCATTTGTGAGGATATCTATTAAAATATTGAATAGTAGTGATGATTAAGGATATTCTTTGTATTCCTCATCTGCTGGAAAAAGTTTCTCATTTTAGACCATTAAATATGATGTTAACTGTAGGCTTTTTAAAAAATTAAGTTAAATAAATTTTCTGTCATTTCTAACTTGTAAATTTTTATTACGTAAAGGGATTAGATTTTGTCACATATTCTTTCAGAGTCAATTGATATAAGCCTATATTTTTCCTTGGTGGATTATTTTAGTTGATTTTTTGAATGTAAACTAGTCTTGTATACCTGGAATAAGTTCTTCTTGACTGTGATGTCATTATTATGTACATTTCATCCACTTTACTAATATTTATTTGAGGAATTTGTTATTTTTTTTAGTATTAATCAGTTTTTTAGTAGAGTAATGTTGGCTTCAAATAATACTCTAAAAATAACTCTTCTGCTTTTCAGTTTTTGGTAAAGATTCTCCAGTTATGATAATTGAGTTTGATTCTTTCCTAAGTGTTTAGTAGAATTTACAACTGTCACCACCAAGGCCTTGTTCTTTCCCTTTTGGAAGGTGTTATGATTTGGATATGAGGTGTTTTCCAAAAGTTCATGTTGTGAGATAGTCCAGGAATATTCAGAGTTGAAATGATTAAATTATGAGAGTCATAATCTAATTCATGGATTGATTCATGTGGTGGATTAATCATTTGAGTGGATTACTGAGTGATGAGTGTAGGTAGGTTAGGGGGCTAGAGGAAGTTTGAAGTCAATGGAGGCTTTCTTTGGGAATTATATCCTGTCCTTGGCTCCTTGATCTCTTTCTCTGCTTCCTGGTTGCATTTCCTGAGCTGTTTCCTCTGCCATGCCCTTTTACCATGATGTTCTCCTTCATCTCAAGTCCAAGCAATGGAGTTGACCAACCATGGACTCCACTTCTGAAATAGTGAGCCAAAAATAAACTTTTCCTCTTCTAAGTTGGTCTTGGCAGTGAACTTGCTCAAAGCAGTGAGAAATTTATTAACACAGAAGGTTTTGAAATGTTGATTCTATTTCACTTTAATAGATATAATATAGTTCACATTATTTTTCATTGTGTAGATTTTGATAGTTTATCCAATTTGTTAACATGCAACTATTCATAGTAATTTTTTTTTTCTTTTAATGTCTATGAATTCACTAGTGAATGACTTTTATTTCTGATGTGGGTAATTTTATTCTACGTTCTTCACTTTGGTTAGGAATGGCTTATGTTTTATGAATTTTAACGATCTTTTCAAAGAATTATCTTTTGACTTGTTTGATGTTCTCCATTATTTCCTTGCTTTCCATTTCTTTTACATCTACCCTATTCTTTTCTACTTATTTTCTTTTCCCTGCTTTAGACCTAACTTGCTCATTTTTCTTTAGTTTCCTAAATAGAAACTTAGATTATTGATTTTAGATCTTCCCTCTATTCCATGTATTCAGTGCTATAAAATTCCAAGTACTATTTTCACTGCATTTTCTCAAAAATTTATAATGAATTTTTAACTATTTCATCTCAGACCTTCTAAATTTTCTCTTGAGAATTTTTCTTTGACTCACTTGATATTTAGGGTTGTTTTAATCTTCAAATATTTGGAATTTTTCAGCTAACTTTCTGATATTGATTTCTTGTCCTATTTCCATTGTGATCTGCAATCACACTTCCTATCATCTTTATTTTTTAAAACTTGTTAACATGTGCTTTATGAATCAGAATGTGGTGTTGCTTGGTGAATATTTTGTTTGAGCTTAGGATAATTTAAAATCTGTTGTTTTTCTACAAATGTTAATTAGGTAAAGTAAATTTATAATGTTGTTCAGGTCTTTTTATCATTGCTGCTTTTTTGACTGATTGATTTGTAAATTATTGACAGAGATAAGTTTCCAACTCTAATAGTGAATTTTTTTATTTTTCTTTTCAGTTTTATGAGTTTTTGTTTCATCTCTTTGGATGCTTTTCTTGGGTGCATTCGCTTGTACAATTGGTTTATCTTCTTCTATTGATTGAGCCTTTCATTACTTTGTAATATCCCTGATGCTCTTCCTTCTTAAGTACTCTCTGAAATTAATATAGTTTTCTTATGACAAATATCAATGTAGTATAAATTTCTCCATCATTTATCTCTTTTCTTTTAACTTCTCTGTTTTACTTGTGAACAATATATAATTAGGTCTTATTTTTCTACTGGTTAATCTCTCTTTGTGATGGGTTTAGATTATTCATTTTTCAAGGGATCCTCATCCTTAATATGGTTGGATCAAAGCATGTATTTCCTCATTGGATTTCTATTTGCCATATTTTTACTTGTTTCTTCACCTTTTAGCCTCTTTGGGTTTTAGTTGAATAGTATTTTGATCCCAGTTTTATCTCTCTTTCAATTTAATAATTTAAAATTTTCAAATTATTTTTCTTTAAAATGTATATTTTAAACTTAAATCCTCCTTCAAATAATAATACGCTGCTTCATATAGAGCAGGCGCCTTATACAAAGTGTTTTCATTTCCTCCTTCCCATCCCTTGAGATGTGCCTATCATTCCTTTCTTTGACCCATATGCATTGTTGCAGCTGTTATTTTAAGTAAATAATTGTCTTTTCAGTCATTTAAGAAAAAGTAAAATTTAAAAATCATCATGTCTTCATTTATTTTTAATCTTCTTCTTTACTTTATGTAGATACAATTTTTGACCTATGTCATTTTCCATAATCTCGGAGAACATATTTTAATATTTCATGGAGAAAAGTCTGCTGGCAATGACATCCTGCAGTTTTTTTTGTTATTTCTAATTTTTCTACTCTTAGATTGTAATATTTCTGTAAATAGAATTATTGATTGGTGCTGGGTTTATTTTAGTGCTTTAAGGTGTTCCCTTAATTTTCTTCTTCCTGGCATGATTTCTAATGGCTGCTTTTATTCTTATCATTTCTCCTCTATAGTAAGATTTTATGTTTTAATGTGGCTACTTTCTTAGTTTTCTGCAGTTTGCATATGATTTGCTTAGGAGTAGTAGGTTTTTGTTTTGCTTTGTTTTGTTTCTTTTCAAATTAGTCTTCCTTGCTCTTTGGCATTCCTGCACTGGGGTTGGGTATCTGCCATTGAATTTGGAGATTTCTTAGCTATCAGGAGTTCAAATCTTCCTTTGCTCCATTCTCTTTATTTTTGGTTCTATGAAAAAGTATGCTACTGCTTTTGAAATTTTTCCACAGTTTTTTGAAGTTCTGTTATATTCATTTTTGTTTCTTTGCAGGTGTTTTGGGAATTTCCTCAAGGCCTCTTTTCAACCTCACAGGTTTTTCCTCAGTCATGTGTAAGTCTATAAATAAGCCATAAAGAGATGCTTCTTTTACTGATACAGTGAATTTTATTCATAGTATTTATTTACTTTTGACACTTCTTACTTTTAATATGCTCAGCTTGGCTCACAACAGCTTTAGTCATTTTCCCATAGAATCCAAAACCTGAATTAAAGAACAATTAAGTCAGTAACATGGATATTTTCCAAATATCTGGAATTTTGGAAATGATCAGATTAATCATTCAGGTAATTGAAGGTTTCTCAGTCAATTTTTTAAGTTATTTAAACTTTTTATTATGCCTTATTTAGTGGGAAACAGCATTCAATTTGATTGCATGTATAATTGAGTTTGCTATGACATTCAATGCCAAGAAAGACATAGGACCACAACATGTACTGATGTTGAAATTCTGGAGTCAGAATATGGCCAAGGAGTAAATCTGCGTCAAGTACAAAGAACTCTCATAGAAGGAGAATTTCCCAAAGAAGGAAATAAAAGTGCCAGCATCTTTAAGTCCTTCCCAGGACAAGGAAAACTAGATCTAACATGAACACCAGGTGATAGGATAGAAGTAAAATATCTGTTAGAAAAATTCCAGTGAGTGCATTTTGTAGTCATTCCACTGTTAGCGCTCAAATCTCCTGCCCTTTGGGATCATATTTATACAGACTAAAGGCTCAACATGGTAAAAAGAGTATCTGATGACAGATGAAGTATTGGAAAAATCTACTTGAAACTTTTCTTGAAGAGTGCCAATCACAAAGAACAAAATCAATATAAGTACACACACCATATGAGCAATACTAAATGCTCCTATTTCATGCACAATATAGAACATTTTGAACAAGTGCTGTGCTGCAATATGATTCATTATACTAACCAAAATGCTCTTGAGAAAGATATAAAGCATTTTGCCAACCCTCCCTCCAAATTCTTTTCAGCTCAGAGTGCACTGTTATAATTAAAGTTCCTCAAAGCATTTACTTTTGAAAAGGTTAGCATCAACATGACACACTGGAGAAACTGCAAAAACAA
The DNA here is from genome assembly GCF_052094955.1 of Ictidomys tridecemlineatus. Taxonomy (NCBI): domain Eukaryota; kingdom Metazoa; phylum Chordata; class Mammalia; order Rodentia; family Sciuridae; genus Ictidomys; species Ictidomys tridecemlineatus. The sequence goes on from NC_135481.1 coordinate 107,172,570, forward strand.
CTCTCAACTGCAGTATTTCATTTTCAACAAAACCCACAAACTATCACTCTCTGCTGGTACTTTGAATTGAAGAAAGAAGAAAGGTGTTCAAATATCAAACCTCTAAAAACATTCTTGTTTTCTTTGAAATAGTGGGAAGAAAACACTTTCTTGCAAACACTTGAAACAACAAGGCAGGAATGATCACTGCAGGGTAAACGCTTTTGTAAAAGCTGTCACTAGACACTCAGGTGTCCTCATGCAGTAACTTGATCACAATGATGCCATTTATATTTTTAAAGCAAAAAAAAAAAAAAATGAAACTCCAGGTCTGACAGACAGACTCTATTCCTTTCTGAAAATTTAGCTCTCTAATAAGGTAGTGCTGACTCTATGCATCCATTTAATTTCTGTCAAAGGTATCACAAGCAATTTGCTTGCTAATGAAAATAACAAAAGGACCATGTCTCATTTTGCAGGCAATTTTTAGTAGAAAACACAAGGGACTAGAACACTGGCAACTTATTTTCTGCCGGCAGAATTAGTTTGTTGGAAAAACAAATGTAGAAAACTGAGGTTGGAGGATGGGCAGAACAAACTGGAGAGGAAGGCATTGTGCTCCATATTTCCTTGTGGAATGAGTGAATGAATGGATGAATGGCCAAACTGTGAAAATCCCCACAAGGATGTTTGCATAGAACTCTGAAATTGTATCCTCAAATTCTTTTTTATTCTAATTTTTTTGTAATCCAAGTATGCTCAATAAGGTCAAAAATTGCAATATACATTTCTCATGTGTCCAGTGTCCAGTGAGATAGTACCAATGGAAAAGTCATGGCTTCATTGAATGAAAAGGTATTGAGTACATGCTGTGTTTCACAAATTGTGCTGGGCTTGTGAGACAACATTCAAGCATACTGCACACATTGTCCTTCCTGTGGAAAGCCGTGGTACTTTGGTTGAGATGTACATTAATCAAATATTAAATATTATTCCTATAATTATATTCCTATAATTAGTACTGTAGGAAAAAAAAGGACAGGGACTTATGGGTATGTGAAGATGGATATAGGTCCTCTGATATAATGGAGAAAATGGTGAAGAACAGGGAACTTGAGCTAAGATACAGAAGTTGAAAAGAAGTTGAACACGATAGAGGGTAGGAAGGTGAACATTGAGTAGGAAGAATAAAGAAGATCGCAAGGCCCTGAAATGAGAGGGAAGTAATTACCAGTTAGAGCGAGTGCTGTAAGGCCATGTGTAAACTGACAATGACAAATGGAAATGAGAACACACACCTAATACTGTCACTGTGTGAGTCAGTGAGACACACCCAGCTAGACCAGAGATCAAATCACTGAAGGCAGCCACTGTTCTTAACTAAGCCAAATACAGCTGTAACCTCTTACTTGGAGGGTATCCCAAGTCCCACTTCCAGTGTTCACCCTTCTTCAGAGCGCATGCGGAAATCATCGTTCGCTTTGATGAAATCTCTCACTTCTTCAATGTGAGGTCTTTTTTGTCCTCTCTTACAAATTTGCTTCATTTCCTCTAATAGATACCTTGCTCATGTCTCAGTGAGATACCCTCCCACCTGATCCAATGGAGCTTTCATCAAACATGAGCATTTAACCACACTATTTTCTTGCTTAAGTGTTGATCATTTTTAAGATCTAAAGAAATTCTTGCTTTCTTTGGGCATTTGTGTACACAGTGATTCGGCCCCTCAACCTCTTCAACTTCTCATCTTCACTGTATTCACATGACAAAAAATTGCTTTGGTTTTCATGAAAACATAATGAGTAAATGTGAATTTTCTTAATTAAATTAGAATCCATGCCTTCCTTGTCTCCTTAATTTCATGGATTATTTTCCGGACTCAGCTATGTTTGTATCTACTCCAGAACAATTCCCTGATGGCCAAGTGGTAGAAATAAAGTGAGGGACTAAAAGCTTGGGTTTAGCCTTTAGACATGATATAGAATTCTGAATCTTCCATTTGCAGGCTGTGGAAATAAAGCATTTACTTTTCAGATCACAATGAATGGTTTTGATTAGAATGAGGGATATGATACCAACATTCATCAGGAAGACTCAGGAGTAATTCACTTGGAGCAGTTAGTAGAGAAGTTGTAAGAGAAGCATTTCATATTGGATACCTTGAGCCATTGCTGTTGATATTATTCGCTGTCATTATTTAGGAAACCAATCTATGTCTTCTGACAGTGCTTCTGTCATGACATTAAACACAGCAGGTTGGAAATATACACCCATGTTTTCCTTCAAACTCAAAGAACCTTAGGGCACATACTCTGGCACCCAGCAAACTAGAATATAAACCTAGACTACATCTGTTCAGTATTTTCTGTTTTCTAAGCAGCAAATAACTTCTCTCCCTCAACTAAATACCTGTATTCAAGTAAAGCTCATAACTTCCCAACTCATTAGCTGTGTAGGTGTTAGAAATTATCCATTAGTGTCAAGGAAATAAAGCCAAATTGCAAAGCAATTAGCCAATTGTATTTGGCTATTTTTTTTTCTCTTGGCTCATTTTAAATATAGACAAACTAAATAACTTCTCCAGCTTGTCTCTGAAGTGTTGTTTTTCTTTCTTTTTAAATTCACAGATTGTATTTGGGGTATAAATAGAAAAATCACATCTTTTCAATTTTAAAAAATATGCTGAATTCAATAAATTATAATGTGTATTTATATATGAATTCTGGAACAGATAATAAATACTTTTTGGAAAAAAAGACTCTTTGGATAGTCCATAATGTTAAAAAGCAGTTTATATTACAAAACAGTCTTATTCAATCTTTCTATAAGACTTTTAAAACATCGATTTATGACATGTAGAATACTCAAGGGAAAAAAAATTATGTACTGATAAAGTTTTAAGGGAAGAAGTCAAGAATGTAGACAATGAGAATTAAAAGCAAGCCTTTGATATTTTCTCAAAAATTTTCAATACACATCAGTGCATAGTGGTATAAAAGTGAGCCTCAATTTCTAATTAATATAAAATAATAAACTTTCTATTTTCTTTTCTTATCTTTATTAGAAACACTTCATTCGGTCCCTTTTTTGGGGGGTGGGGTGTAGAAATGAGTGGATGGATTGGAAGCTAGATTCCCAGAAGCGTAATAAATACCTTTTCCCCTCACTGGTAAGTAGCATTTATACAGTTATTCAGCCCTCATTGCCCTTTATGGGAGTGAAAAATCTTTGTTTTTATTTTTTTTTATTTTGCTCATTATTTGGACCATAGTTTTAATAGATTATCATCATCTAGATTTTCAAGTGCTATTATGATACAAAAGAGAATAATATATTTTTGTGACATGAAACAAAGAACTGTTCCTGGAAAAAATGGAATCTGAGAAAGATGGGAGACATGGCTAACAGGATCTTCAAGTAGAGAAATGATCTCAAAGAAAGGAAAAAAAAAAAAACAAACAAACTGATCTACTGAAGAAAAACATTCATTGTTAAAGAACTTTGTTGAATAAAATTTATTACAAGTCATTCACAATGCAAGTTCCCATCTGTCAAAGCTCTGTGCAAACTTATCATCAGACCCCATTCAGCCAGTCTCCTAAGAAACAGTGAGTCAGTGCCATGAGTATTTACTCCATGATCAGCCAGTTGGAATGATATTCCAATATAGTTTATCCTTTAGGAATCATCAAATCAAGTGGAATCTTGAACTCTTGGTGGGTAGTAAATAAGCAATTATGTCTTTTGTACTTGAGAATTAAATTGTGATTTTTATCAAGCTTAAACAGTTGAGAATGGATACTCATGATATGCACTTGATTAGTCAAGAGCATTATGTAAAATCATGTGTTGTACTTCTGACTATTCACAAATAGTTGTAACAAAAGCTCATATAAAGCATACAGGCAATTTGCATTATAGGAGAGTAGTCCATAATTCTCCTTACATGATATGAATATTGATTAGATTATGTACTAATGGAAAAGAATTCTGAGCAAGAAACTGAAGTGCTCATGTGTTAGATTTATGAGAAAGATCTAAACAGCCAAGCTTGGGCAATTTACTATCTGAAGTAGAACTATATCGTGTTATATTGGAGATGAGTATTTCGAAGTGTATCTTATGACAGCAGAGTACCACTTTCTACTGTCTAATCTAAATCTTCTATTTCAGGGGAATATTTATTGTCCTCCCTCCTTTTGTTTTCTCCCAGAATGTTATACCCAACTACCCATCTGTTCCTTAAGAATTTTCTTCTTTTTTCAAATTTAGGACTCATAAGTGTTATATAATTGTGAACCTACCTAGAAGAAGAAAGCCAGATTTTTGAGAATTTGATTTTTCTCTCACTTGAAGCGACCAGAAGAAACCAGCAATTGAAGGAAAGTTGCTGAGGCTTTTGGCACACACAAACAAATCCTGTGGAGATCTGTTGTATTTCTTTAGTCACCACTTTCTCTCTCATCCACCCATTGCTCCAACTTGTTGACCATACATGCTTCTGTCATGATATCCCTTATATGCCCTGCAAGATCTCTGGCTCTCTTGGGTGCTATTGTGGTACTGAAGGTCATCAAGTTGCTGAAAAAGAACTGAACTGGATCGTTCACCTGCTGGTAAACAGCTTGATTGAACTTTACAGACAGACTTTAATAAAATACAGGGAATAATCTTACTTTAATAGCTTTCTCCCAATTTTAAACCTTTTTCTTATCAGGAAGCCAAAATTTAATCCTTTAGTTAATGCTGATTTTTATAACCTGTTTAAAATGTAGACCCACATAAAACACGGCTAAAAATGATTCAGGAGCTTGTTCCAAATGGCAGAAAGGAGGACACAGTTTCATTGTCTCTTCATCTCAAATTCCTTTAGGAGCTCCAGGAAGTTATAAAAAGAAACAACAAGACACCTATCGGAAAACGAACCAGTGGTCCAGAATGCTTGAGGAAATCTGGAAATTTCTAAGCAGGTGGGTACATGTTAATAGAGAAACTGACAATTTAAAATACTATTGTAAGTGCAATCTTCATTGCACTTTAGGAGCCACCGAGCCACTGAAATCTGAGCTAATTGCACAAAGGACAGGGCTCAGACCAGGGGAAATTATGAACATAATTAATGAAGTAAGTCTCAGGAATAAGTGGACTAATTGGGATTTACCTTTTCATTATTCTTTCTCCAATCTTCTAATATCTAAAGTGGCAGATTTAAAATCCCAAGATAGCAATGTATGAAATGCTCTCTACAGAAAAGAGGTGTATTGAAAAAGGTAGAATTAACAAATTTCAAAATAATGAAATTATTTACAATATGCTTTCTAAACACAAAGGATTAAGCTTGCATTTATCTAAAAATATTAACCAGAAAAATCCCAAACTCCATAGAATTTTGGGAAGGTACTTAAAATTATATTAACATCAAAGAATTTAAAATGGAAACTGGAAAATATTTTAAACTGAAAGTTAATGAAGCTTAAAATATTTTAAACTGTGGATATTATTAAATTTTTGAAATAAATTTACAAGTTTGATTTTGTGTATTAAAAAATAAAGGTTATGAATCACAGGTTTACCTATTCATCACATAAGTCTAGAATGAAGTCAAATTAAAGAATGTAATAGAAAATATTTAAAAATAAGTGGAAAAAATCAATGGAATATGAAATTATATAAAGAAGATGTAAATAAACCAAAAGTTTGTTCTTCAAAGAATTGATAAACCACTAGAAAGAATAATAAAGAAAAATAAGGACATGAATTAGTAATATTAAGCAAGAAAAAGAGCTATAAAATAATTCCAATGCCAAATGATAACAGGAATACAACTTGACTAGTTTTATAGTAGTATATCTTACAACTTGGATAGAAAGCAAAAATTTACTGAATACTATGTGTCTGAGAGAAAATTAAGAAGAAAACATGAACATTGAATGTTTTTAAAAAATTGAATACATAATTTGAGCTCTAATACAATGAAAACCTTAGGACCATATGGATTTCCTTTTTTCTTTTCTTTTCTTTTATTATTATTATTATTATTTTTGTTACAGTGGATTGAACTCAGGGGAACTCAGGGGAACTTGACCACTGAGTCTTAGCCCCAGGCTTCTTTTGTATTTTATTTAGAGACAGGGTCTCACTAAGTTGCTTAGTGCCTCCACATTGCTGAGGCTGGCTTTGAATTTGCCATTCTACAATTTCCACCTCCTGAGCCACCATAAGAATTTTTTAAGGAACATTTCCATTAATGTGAATCTTACTTGAAGTTATTTTGAGAACAGAAAAAAAGGGAATGATATCTCACTTCTTATAAGGCTAATGTATTTAAATTTCAAGTATTAAAAATACCTTTAAAAACTGTATTATTGAAAGGGATTAAATTTAAAAAATGAAATTTTAACATAAAATAGGTAATTCATATAATGAAAACACTAACAAAATCCAGAAGAAATATAATTTGATAATTTTAGTAGAACTAAGAAAAAAATATGAAAGATATTTGACAATAAAAAACACTTGTAATGATTTAAAAAATACTTATAAAATTACTGAGTTTTTCTCAATCTGAAAAATAATTACTCCAATAAAAGTACTGTACAATTTATGCACAATAGTGAAATATTGACATATTCTCCCTAGAAATAAAAAAGGAAGTGAGTACCCATTATCAACCCTTCCATTTTATGTTTCAATCAGCAAATGAAATAATTAAAAACTAAGAAGAAAGACAATAGAAGAAAACTATATAGTCAATATTTATAGAGATTTTGCAGATTATGCAGATAAAGGCATCTGTTGACTCTGAGCATTAATTAATGAATTTACAAAGTTTGCTAGATAGATAACTAAGAACAGTAAAATAAAGCTCTTTATACCAACAACAAATACTTATAAAATGAAAAAATAAGTTACCATACAAAATATTTGATAAAATATTAATAAATTTAAAAATAATAAATTTTATCTAGAGTTTGTCTATTCCTCCCATGCTCCCTCTCCCTACTCCACTCTGAGTCAGTCTCCTTATATCAGAGAAAACATTAGCCATTTGTTTTTTGGGGATTGAGTAACTTCACTTAGCATTATCTTCTCCATTTACCTGCAAATGCCATAATTTTATTCTCTTTTGAATTAAATTCCATTGTGTATATATATGCCACATTTTTTAATCCATTCATTTACTGAAGGGCATCTAGGTTGGCTCCACAGTTTAGCTATTGTGAATTGTGCTGCTATAAACATTGATATGGCTGTGTCCCTGTAGTATGCTGTATTTAAGTCTTTGGGTACAGACTGAGGAGAGGGATAGATGGGTCAGAGGGGTAGGAGGGGAAGGGAGAGGGCATGGGGTTAGCAATGATGGTGGAATGTGATGGACTTCATTATCCAAAGTACATGTATGAAGACATGAATTGGTGTGAACATACTTTATATACAGAGATATGAAATATTGTGTTCTATATGTGTAATAAGAATTCTGATGCAAAATGCATTTTGAAGTAGAAACAACCCTTGCAAACTATTAATAAATATCAAGTTATTAAAAAAAAGAATCAGACAGTTAGATGGGTGTCAATTGCTTCTCCTCAGCATATTCTTTAAAGGTAGTGCTCTTTCTACAACTTCTAATGTTATGATTGCTAAATTTATTATAAGAAGAAATTAGGAGAACCAGTATGAAAGGCCAGTTTTCAGACAGTGTCTCATAAAGCAGGCATCCAATATAGCACCTTTTAAATGTGTTTTCTCTGTCTCTACACACAGCCTACCTCTACCCTTTCTCCAGTCAGGCCCTGCCCTGGGGCTTGTACCTTCTGATGTTAGAACCTGGATACATTTTTTCCTCAGAATAAAAGACATTTCAAACCTTAAAAATATTATAAATTAGTAATAGATTCAACACAAGTTCTGACAAGTGCTATACAATAAAAAATTCTATAAAATACTGTTGAGAAACTGTTATGGTTTAGATATGAGGTATCCCCCAAAAGCTCATATAGGAGACAATGCAAGAAAGTTTAGAGATAAAATGATTGGGTATGCAAGTTTTTTGTTTGTTTGTTTGTTTGTTTTGGTCAGGTGTAGATATCTGGGATTGAACTCAGAGGCACTCAAACACTGAATCACATCCCAGCCTTATTTTATTTTATTTAGAGATAGGGTCTCACTGAGTTGCTTAGCCCATCACCCTTGCTGAGGCTGACTTTGAACTTGAGAGCCTCCTGTCTCAGCTTCCTGAACCCCTGGGATTACAGGCATGGGCCACCATGTCAGGAGGGTTCTGGGAGATTTAGCCTAGTCCCCTGATTACTCCCCTGATATGGAAGAACTGCATGGTGACTACAGGCTTGTAGGTTATGGCTAGAGGACATGGGTAACTGGGGTGCCCCTTTGGTATATATACCTTGTCTTTGGGGAGTAGAACTGACTCTGCTTCCTAGAGCCATGTCCTGGGCTGCTTTCCTCCAACACATTCTGCCTCACCCTGGGCCTAGAGCAATGGATCTTGTGGTCTATGGGTTGAAACCTCTGAAACTATGAGCCCCAAAGTAAACTTTTCCTCCTCTAAAATTGTCTTGTTAGGTCTTTTGGTCACAAAAGTGAGAAAGATGACTAACCATAGCATTAAAGAATCTTAATAAATGGGGAGTTGTATCATTTTCATGGATTTAAGCCTCAATAGTATAAGATTATTAATTATTTCTAAAGTGAACTATAAAATATATGTAGTCTCAATGAAGAATTTCAAATAGGATATTTTATAGCAATCTGAAAACTAAATTTTAATTTTATAAATACAAATAATAAACAATAGCCAGAGCAAACTCAAAGAAGAAGAAAGAGGAAAGATACATACTCTCAAAAATATAAAGCCATTGTTATTAAAGTAGGATGTTATTGTAAAAGGGTAAAGGATAAATAACCTGACCAACAGTACCAAATGGAGAGTATCGACACAGATTCACACATAATTCTCTTCCCCAATAAGACAAAGTCAACATTTTAGTAGAAATGATTGTGCTATATACCGTGCTGGGTGATAAACACTTGGAAAAGGTGATTCTGAACACCTTGCTCAGCTATATGCAAACTGAACTCCAGCTAGACAAAAGTATAGGTAGCCTGTTTTATAACCTTGAAATAGGCCAAATATTTCTTAACCAAAATATAGAAAATATTAATCACAAATGATAAAATTGACAAATTAGGCTATATTAAAATTAAGTACTAATTATGGCTGGGCATGGTGGCAGCACATCTGTAATCCCAACATCTTGGGAGGCTGAGACAGAAAGCCAGCCTCAGCAAAAGTGAGGCACTAAGCAACTCAGTGAGAACTTTTCTCTAAATAAAGTACAAAATCAGGCTGAGGATATGACTCAGTGGTCGAGTGCCCCTGAGTTTAATCCCTGCTATCCCCTCCACCCCAAATTAAGTGCTATTTATCAAAATGAACTTATGAAAGCAATTTATATTCATGGTTATATAGCATGTGCACATGCGCACATACTATTTTACCAAGAAAAAAATATCCCATATTCAAAAAGAAAAAGACCAAAAGACCGACAACCAAACTGGGATGAAAAATCAACTTGAATGCATATTCCTAAGAAGAATAGTCAAATAGCCAATAAACATGTCAAAGGTGCCCGACATCATAAACTGTCAGGAAAATGTGATTCTATATCCAACCATCAGATATGTAAAAGGGAAAGACAGTAAAATACCTAGAGTTGCCAAAGAAATGAAACAAACTGCAACTCTCATAATTGCCAGGGAGAGAAAAATCACATTGGAAAGCTATTTAGTAGTATATGCTGAAACTGAATAGTTTCATACTCTGTGATTCTGCAATTTAAGTTCTTGATATATATCCAACAAAAATGTGTTCATGTTAAAGGATGAACTAGTTCATAACAGAACTGTTCTTAATAGCCTAAACTGAAATCTACCCACATGCCTACTAGGAGTTGAAGGAATATATTTTTAAATTCATACTATCATTCAGCAATAAGAAAGATTCACCATGACAGGGAATGATAATTTGGATATCCATAGTGTGGATAAATACCACAAACTTAACCACAAGCAAAGGAAACTGAACAGAACAGAGGACACAGAAGGCAGAACAGTGTACTAAACCCAAGGCAGGATAGTTATTGCCCTTGGCGGGAGACATGGACTGTAATCTTAACAAATGTTTCTTAGATGTTTTTCTTTATCTCAGTGAGACAGGAAGAGTAGAGAGGGCTGGCATGAGAGAACGGTCTGATCAAGTCTTTTCCCCTAAAGAATGGGCTTCATAACTATTAATGTGAATTACCCCGGAAACCTAACACTAAATGGCTAAAAATTTATTCAGATTACATCCCTCTGATAAATGTGTTTACAAAAATCTGCATATTATCTGGTTTACCTTTAGGGTGGATATTATTCAGGTATTTCTTTAGTATAATTGGCCAGAATGAAAATTCTTAAGTTTAAGGTTTTAATATTAAAAACCATTGATAATTGTTTTAAAAATTGTAACCAGGAGGTAGAATCTTGTCTGTACCATCACCCACCTACTAGGAGATAATTAGTTCTTCTCTCCCAATAATGGTGAGGCATTTATAACTGACCATTTAAACACCTTTTCATAGCTATTACTTTCTGATTAACCACCTTAAGCTTCCATCTGAACTGCACAAAAACTTCTTGTTTACTCATTTGTTCCTGCAAGTATCATCTTCAATCTACTTAGGTGTATTTTCTATGGTGTAGTTTTCAATAAATGGCATTACTCTTTAGAAACCTAGATGAATACCCATTGTATCTCAGTCTATCACATGAATGTTAAATAAAAGTCCTTTGTTAAGATTGTCCAAATGAGTCATTTTTGCTTAATATTTTTTTAAAAATATCAAATCTAACTGATTTTGCCTTTACTAATACACACGAAGTGTTGAAATGTAGTATGTGGGCCCAGAAGGGAGACAGCTACTTCTTAGTTCCTGTTTAGAGCATTCCCTGAAACTTAGCAGCATCTCTGAGTGGGTCTGTAACTCCTGACTGTACTTGACAATTAACCAGCTCTTACTAGTCTCTGTTTACAATGAAAAGAGTGCTGGAAAAATAGTAAGAGCTGATTCAGAAACTGAAGGGAGAGAGTTGAAGGTGGGTGCCTGAATTGGTCATCCAAACAAGAAGGAGGATCCTAGCAATTGCTGAGAAAGGAGAGCAAGATGGAGAGCATGGATCCAGGAGAGGGAAGAAGAGACACAAGACCCTGCTTGTGCCTGAGGATGTGCAATTGAAGACAGAGTAAAAGTCTAACATTCCTTCATCTGAAAAATCTGACCAAGTACCTGAAGCTATTTTTTGATCTGGACTCCATGCAAGGAGAACCTGGAAAGTTGAATAAATAATTTCAGATTTTAGTGTCTCAGTTTACTTATCCCTAAAACTAAGTGAATAGGAGATTATTTATGGCCTTGCCTTCATGTTGGTAGATTATTTGTTTATATAACTTTTTGTTTTTTGTCTTTGTTTCCTAATACATTGTGGCATTTTTTTTTTTTTTTTTTTTTTGGTAATCTTGACGGTTGCTTTTTTTTTTTTTTGGTCTCTTTTCTGCATTCCAGTGGATAGGAAGAAAAAAGAAATGGAGAAAGACCTTAGATAAACACTTGCTTTTTGTTTTCTTCATTTTATGAAGTCCTTCCACAGTTCTGCATGGAGCATGGCAGGAATCCATGAAGGGACAATACAGCTTTCATACAGACAGGACTGAAAAAAGTCCCAGCAGAGGCTCAGAACCTGACTCCAAGCTTTCGCCTTTAAGCTCCGAAGTGATGGGGGCCCTCACTCTTGGCAACAATTGGGCTTTCTTCCCAACACACTACCCACATTTTTCTTTCAACCACAAACTAAAACTATGGTTCAAAATAGCAAAACACATTTAAAAAAAATAAACTGAAACTATTGAGTGGGTTTCACTATACAGCAGAATCTCAAGATCCTACAATACAAAGACATATTTCAAATGGGCAAAATATTGTAGAAAAAGAAACAAGAGCAATTCGTACATTCTCATGTTCAAGGGTTCCCTGATGACTTTTTGTGTTGTAAGACACAACTTTTTTATTTTCTGATACCACGGAGAAATTAATCAGTGAGTGGGAAAGAGTCCTCTGTTGTGTTATTTAACTTGTACTACCACAGCAAAATACTACAAGTTTGGTAGATTAAACAGCAGAAAGAAATTTTCTCTCCATTATGGAGTTTGGAAGTCCAAGATCAAGGTTTTGACAGGCCTGGTTTCTGGTGAGACCCCTCTTCCCAGCTTGCAAAAAACTTCCTTGTCCCCATGTCCTCAGGTGGCCTTTACTCTGTGGGCACTCGGTGAGAAAGCTCTGGATTTTCTTCCCTGTCTCATCAAAGCACCATTCCTATAGGATTAGATTCTCACTCTTATGACTTCATCTAATCTTAGTTACCTCCTTAAAGCCCTATTTACAAATAATCACATGGAGAGTTGAACCTTTACTATGTGAATTGGATGGGTACAAAATTCCATCTTTTTAGATATTTATTTATTTATTTGCTTATATATTTAGTGGTGCTGAGGATTGAAACCAGGGCCTCATGCATGCTGGGCAAATACTCTACCATTGAGCCACATCCCCAGTCCAAAATTCAGTCTTGAAACTTGACATTTGCTTAATCACTTTTAAAAGCTGCAATGAAATAAAACATGGATCATTTACAAATATTTTTATGTGTCTGTATTTAACAGAATATTTTGAATTCAAATTTGCTACGTGTTGATGAAAACTTCCATGGCTGTGTTCAAAAATGTGAACTGCCTTTAACATTAACTAGAGTAACACATAATTTAAAAAAAAAGAAAAAAGAAAACTTTGTCCTCACTAAATTTCAAATAATACCTTAGTTGAAGGGAAATAACTATCCTGAGTTGACATGTCATAAGTAGGAATAGGAGAATGTTAAATGACAGTAAATAATTTGATGCTGGGAAGTAAATTTAAAAAAAAAAATTCAAGTGTGTTTGTGTGTGAGAGTGTATGTGTGTGTTAAAAACTCAGAAGAATCTTTTTTTCCAAATTCTTCATTCTAATTATTAGAAAAAACACGTAAGCATTAAATTACGGATTAGGATTCTAAATTTAAGCAAAAGGAAATGTGTGAAAAATATTTTGAAAAAAAAAATCAAGCAGAAATTGAGAATTAGAATGTCACTATCTGAAAACTTCAAATGCAAGTCATTCTCCAATAATGCTATAGAGTAGTTGTTTGACAAGCCAATTTGCAAAACCATGGCAGCTCTAGAATTAGTTTTAAACTCTGTTGTGAAACAATTAATATCAAAAAATCCCGTAAGTCCCATCTTATAATTATCTAAAACAGAAAAACAAACAAATAACACTTCAATATTTAATATTTTACTTTTTGGAAGCAAAAGTAGCATTTGCTAAGTATGTCTTGATTAAGAAATGTATATATGAAGAAAAGTTTCCTTATTATAAATCATCTATGTAACTTGTAGTTCATAGAGTTAATCCAAATTAAACTCTTTTATTTCCCCCTTCAGTGTGCAGGAGAAGACTCACTGAATGATTTGTACTTCATTTTTATCTTCTAACTAAACATTACTTGTCTTTTGCTAAGACAACTTCTAGATGATTTAAATTCCTAAATATCATGTGAAGAATGTTTCAGATGGGTAACACTAGTTTTATGCAAAGGGAAGCATGAATAGTAGTAAATGAGGAAAATGTTCTCATACTTTTTTGCTGCGTTTTGTTCAGAGAAAGTTTTTTTTTCCTGTTGTATTGAGTATTCAATTATTTTGCATCATTTGCAATATTCACTATAAAATGAAGTTGTCATCACTGAAATTCCAGCTTGGAAAGTGGAGGAAAAATCTGTTGAATTTATTGAACTGGGAAGCAGGTGGCAATGGGGGCCCTTCAGTTCAGAAACTTGTGTTGGTCAGCAAAGCAGGGCACAGTTTAGAGAGAATATAATTTGGGATAAATAAATCTCTTTCCTAACCAGACTCAGATGGCTGATTCTAACCGCAAACTTACTGTGGGAGCTTCATGCCTGCAAATAAAGTATGCTAAATTTACATCACCCATGAATCTTTTTTTCTGAGCCCTGAATACAACTTCTGATAGAGGATGCATTGTTGTGAATACATGTCAAATTAGTGCACATGCTACCTTAATTAGGATCTAGACCCTCTCATGCTTTTGGCATCAATGGCTAGACCACTATGTGAAAGTTGTTAAAAGTTTGGTTGTTTCCCAAAGCATTGAAAAGCAGAGAAGAATGTTGGTGGTGATTTCTCTTTGTGGGTTGGTCACATCTTTCTTTCATCCCTACTTTTGCTTCTCTCTTCTTCTTAACATAAAGTTTATTTTAGGATGTTAATTTTCACATAACTTATAAGCACACAATTTGAGAAGAAAACCTATTGTAACACAGGGTCTTTCGAGCAGTGGATGGTTCTTGTCTTATGAGAATTCAACAGCGAGTTTATGAGAAACAAGCAAGGAAGGCTCCCACCGAATGCGGGGTGGGGTTCCCAAAGAGGATACCAATGGTGGAGTTTGTACTGTTTTAATGAGGAACTAATCTTTCATTGAAGAGTCCCTCTTGATTGTTCTCCTTGTCTGATTCACTTGAAAGGGCACAAATTTAATTTCTAATTTCCATAATGTTGTAGTTTAATGTGCTTGTTAACCTGAGTTTGTCCTGAACTTCTTCCTTAAAACAAAATAATTGATTGGGTTCAAAACAACTTGTAGGGATTGACTAATGTTAGGATATTCAAGGAAGCCAAGGACAATAATAGAATGTACAGGCATCCAAGCAAGAGTAGGGCCTTCCAATCAGGCAGCTAAAAACAAAGAATGACACCTCGGGTTTGAATCTGGGGTGGTGGTCCAGCCTCACTCTCATGATGTAACAGGTCATGTTCTGATTCTGTGCACTTTCAATTCACTATCTATTATGGTATGGATGTGGTATCCCCAAAAGCTCACGTTTGAGACAGTGCAAGAAGGTTTGGAGGAGAAATTATTGGGTTATATCCTTAACCTAATCAGTAAACTAATCCCTGATGGATTGAGTGGTAACTGGAGGCAGGTGGGGTGTGGCTGAAGGAAGTAGTTCATTGTGGCTGGATCTATGGTGTGTATATTTTGTGTCTGAACAGTGAAGTCTTTTTCTGTTTCCTGTTCATCATGTAAGCCCCTTCCCTCTGCCACACACTTCCACCATGACACTCAGCCTCACCTGGGCCTCAAGGAATGGAGCTAGCCTTCTATGGATTGAGACCTTTAAAATTGTGAGCCCCTAAATAAACTTTTCCTCCTTTACAATGATGTTCTGGTCAGATCGTTTACTCACAATGGGACAAAAGCTAACTAAAAGAGTGTCAAGAATCACCAGTCTTTTGACATATTCATAATCAAGAACCAAGTCACTAGGATAGTTTCTAAAATCAATAGAACTTTAGGAGGAAGAATGAGAAACAGAATCACTTTTGTTTTTCCTAATACATTAACTTCAAAGGTGTCTTCAGAATTGTCATTTTCTTTTCTTTTCTTTTCTTTTTTTTAGTACTGGGGATTTGGGGACTAAAACCAGGGATACTTTGCCATGAGCCACATCCTCAGCCCTTTTTTAATTTTTTTTTTTTTTTTTTTAGACAGAGTCTCATTAAGTTGCTTTGGTGCCCAGATAAACTGGGGACTAGATTTGAATTTGAAATCCTCCTGCCTCAGCCTCCTGAGTTGCTGGGTTTACAGGTGTGTGCCACTCGGCCCATCTGAATTTTGTCTTTCTTTGCTCTGCAATTTGGGTCTCTAATAACTTTTCTCTCCTCTTTTAACTGATTCCAAATGTCTTTGTCCCATGACTCCAGCTTGGCTACAAATATCAATTTAGCACCAGTGACTCCCTAAATTCTAATTTTAGTTGTTTATTTATTAACTATCCACTCCACTGGGATCTAATCTATATCAGAGAAGGGACTGTCTATTTTACTTACCACTCTCCTTCTAAAATCCAGAGGAGCTGCTGACAAATAATATATACTCAATAAATCTTATTTGAATTAATTATTTAATTATGATATATCCTTTCCACAAGTGCTTCAGGAGACATTCTTGTACTATTTATAACTTCCTCCAAATTCCAAGGGAAAAAAATGTTTAAGGAGACTGTCTTTCACCAGATATCATCTTCTTTCTTCCCACGGTTTTTCAAAGATCCTTCTGTTTTCTGTCCTAAAGTAAGTCCCTGTTCACACATCTCATGAGAATATACATCTACATCACCCACTGAAAATGTTTGCTGACCATAAATAGTCCAGAGTTTTAAACTTAACCCTAGTCACCTTCTGGCTGCGTAAATTTTATAAAGTCATATAACATCTATGAAGGACACTTTTTATGTAAGATATAAATGGCATTTAACTGGCAGATATGGTATGAGATTCAGAACCTGGACATGTGTCACGAACTCAAAACAAAAGTAGTTATTGCCGTTCTTCTTATTTTTGGAAAACATGCTCTTAATAATAACAATAACTATAATTTTTATTAATTATAGATCCTTAAGTATTTTTGTTAGACTCTGTAATGGTGATGTTCAATTTTGTTCCTGGAAAGCAGCTAGGGACAAATCATTTTAATTCAATTTGATTTGATGGAGGGCATTGGTTTTTGTGGGGGCTGGCATCCCCTTCTTATTAGATTGAACTGAGGGGCACTAGACCACTGAGACACATCCCAACCCTATTTTGTATTTTATTTTGAGACAGGGTCTCACTGAGTTGCTTAGCACCTCGCAGTTGCTAAGGCTGAATTTGAACATGAAATTCCCCTGCCTCAGGCTCCTGAGCCACTGGGATTAGAGGCCTGCACCTCTGCACCCTGCCATCCCTCTCTTCTTTAGGTCTAGAACATTAGGGTCTTAGCTGAAGCTAGTGGGGTTTACTAGGATTCTTCCTCCACATTGAGCCTTGATTCTCTTACTCTATTCCTCTAGACACCAAGTTTCCTGCTCAGCTTCTTAGCCTCTAGACCTCTATTGTGAGTTAGTAGATGTCTCAAAGGGAAAAGCTACATGAATTGTTAAGTATACCCAATCCTTCTTTCTCTTCAAGACTTCAATCTCTCACATCCTGACAGACTTGATTTTCTTACGATGCCTTCAGAAAAAAATTTGCAAAGAATTTTTTTCAGCTAGCTTTTCTCATTTTTGTCAGTAGGAGAGAATAGTGTATCTACCAATAGCAGAAGGAAAACCTATAATGTGAGTATGTTTTAAAATGACATTTTAATCTTCTTTAAAAAAAAATGTCTGCAGAATGTTTAATGTTGTAGTTTGGTAAATTTCACATAATATAATCTCAGACCAACAGACAAATTATAGGGTTTAACTTCTATCTAAGCAATGATTGTCACCAATTGTAATCAAATTATTATTTTTTTTAAAAAAAGCTCCTCTGTCATTGAGTTTTGATTTCATTTGCTTTTCAATATTTCATATTCCACACAGGCATATTTTAAAAATGCAAGTGAATTCCCAAAGATTTGGGTTAATATTGACCAGGTTGTGTTGTATGCTTGCTGAGGAAAAAGAAGAACCTGCTCTCACTTTGAAACCCTGGTTGAAAGACATCTTGTGCACAGACAACTCTCAGGGCAGGTTGGCCTGAACTCCTTTGTTTATTTAACATGGCTGGCTGGCAGTGAGATCTTTGGTGTCAGCCTCCATTAGCATAAGCGTACATGTAAAATTAATCAATGGACCTAGCAACTTGCTGCCTAGTTCCCTGAGAGCCTGGGGTTAAACATCTGTGCAGAATGATGTTTCCTGAAAAGCTTTATGTAATGGACAGAGGAGGTTGGAGTGGGTACTTAGTGGGGAAGGAAGGGCAAAATAGACACTTGAGGGGAAGTGCTGGGTTTCAGTGAACTGACAGCCTCGCCATCCTGCCCAAAGGTTATAACCTTAGACTTGAAAAGCTTTTAAGGCGTCTTGCATCTGTGTTGCCTGACTGCCTTTAGCATTAAGCACTTATGACCAGGATGCTCTGAGCATATGTCTTTTTCAAAGTTTCTTTAATGTGGATGAAAGTGTCTTGGATGGTTCAGAAATGTCTGTCTTATAAGCTCACAACTGTAACTTTCTTTGGACTGCACGATTCTATTTGGTCAATTTTGCCACTGTAAAGTTGAGCCAATAGGACTAATATACATACATCTCGAGGTGTGTAAAGCATCAATGCATCTTTTTCCCCCTAATATTTGTTAAGGTTTGTGATGTGTTATTGGGTAGTATGATAAAATTGGAAGAAAATGAGCTTTGGCTTTGATTCTGAGCTCTGCTGTCTATCAGCCAGTGTGACTGACTCTGTTTCTGCATACCATATTCTGTTAGGGATCTAGTCCTAATCCTGTAGTGTCAATTATATAAATTGTGTTCTATTTGGAAGGTGCTCTATAAGCATGGTTACTCTGGAACCAGACTCAGGAAATCCATCTTATTTTTATGTTATCATCACTAATATTCTTAATAAATGGAGTTCTGTTCAGATGCCCTATGAATATGCAAATAATTAACAGTGCAGGGAAAACCAAACCCTAACAATGATAAAATAACTCCTTCCACTTAGCTATGGAATGCTGTTCAGAAAATGTAACAAAATGATAATAAACCCATCCAAGGGCAATTTATTTAGAATAGAGAAGATTTAAAGATATGCCAGGGAGAGGTTCCCTGGGGTGAACAGATGCACCACCAAGTAACAGTCATTTGGAAGTGAGCAATAGTTAGCTGTGACTGAGTTGAAGAGCAAGCTTTTGTTCAATGTTTTCTTTGCACTGAAGGTTTGAAGGTGCTGTATTAGTGAAATAAGGAAAAGAGTGATTGAGCTTTTTCACAAGTTGCCTAACTTAGTCAGTTATTAAATAATGGGCTTCCTTTTTTTATTTTCAAACTTAAAATGAACTCATATTATACTTGAGATCAATAGGCTTTCCCTGGGAAATGAATGAACCTTCAGACAAGAATTTTGAATATTAACAATATTATGTTCCTATCACCTGTGACCTTGAGCACATTAATTTAACTCCCAGAATATCTGTTGCCTCATCTTTAAAATGAGAGTTACAGAACAAATTAACTTCTCAAAAATACTAACTTTTAAAGTTTTTTTCTTCTCTTCTTTTCTTTCTTTCTTTCTTTTTTTTTTGTGTTTGTTTGTTTTAGTACCAGGAATTGAACCCAGGGGCATTTAACCACTGATCCACATCCCCAGCCCCCTTTCTATATATTTTTTTTTTTAGAGACAAGGTCTTGCTGAGTTGCTTAGGACCTTGATAAGTTGCTTAGGACCTTGGTAAATTGCTGAGGTTGGCTTTGAACTCATGATCTTCCTGCCTCAGTCTCCCTATCCGCTGAGATTACAGGCATGCACCACCATGCCAGTCTAAAACAATTAACTTCTTTCTCAAAAAGAGTATATTGCTGGCTTGATGGTAAAGCAGCTGATTGTATTAGGAGAGAGAGCCAGTGAGGCACTACTGTGGACCCCATAAGTAAAAATTGACTCTTCTGATAAATGCCTATGGCAGGGAAAAAATTGCTGAAGATGTTAACTGCTGCTAACCCCAGGAGCCGTGACTGTGCTAGCATCCTTGAGTTTTTGCAGATATGAACAAATCAAAACTTTAAAATGGGGAGATTATGTTAAATTATCCAGGTGGGGACAATGAAATGAGTAGGATTCTTAAAAGCAGAAAGGAGAGTCACATTTTAAGGTCAGGGTGATACCATGTGAGAAAAACTTGACCCATTGTTGCTTACTAGATGGGGAGAGGAGACCATGAGCTCAGGAATGTTAATGGCTGTTAGAAACTTAACAATGTAAGGAAATTAACTGTCCCTTAAAATTTATGAAAAAGAATGCAGCACAGTAGACATGGTGATTTTAGTCTATCAGGTTATGCTGCAGTTCTGACCTACTAAACTGTCAGATTGTAAGTTTATTTTATTCTAAGCCATTGAGTTTGAGATAATTCATCACAGCAGTGATGTAACCTAACCAGTACCAGTACCTAACATGGTAACAAGTCCACAAAGCCCATCTCTATAACTGAAGGCAGGTTTGAGTTTGCTGAATGAATGGAGGAATGAATGAATTTCTATGATAACCGTTCATTGGAAGGTTCCCAGGGGAAATACCTAAGTGGACCACGCACCTTTTTCTTTTACATTCTTTATGGAGCCTTTAAATTCACACTAGATTCTATCTGGCATGATTACTTCACCCTTAAGAGCCTTGCTCTCTTGCCAGATGTAGTGGCACATGCCTCTGATCCCAGCAACTCAGGAATCTGAGGCAAGAAGATCACAACTTTGAGTTAAGCCTGAGCTATCTCAAAATAAAAATGGCTGGGGATGTAGCTCAGTGGTAGAACATACTGGGTCCAATTCCCAATGCTACCTAAGAACACAGAGAGAGGAAGACAGATAGAGACAGGCTTCCTGTTTACCCATCAATGTATGCTTTTTTTTTTTTTAACTAGAAAATGTGGTATTGCAAATACAAGGTTGCAAAAAATGTTTCTAATGGATGTTGCTGTGAAGTGTGTTTCTGCTCTCTTCTATTTCCCAATACCCAGCATAGAAGTTGGTTCATGTAGAAACGCAATAGAGAGTAAGGGAATGAATGGAAAGAAGGATGCAAACCAGGAAGTGGCTGAGAGTTCCAAGTCTGAATCAAATCCCTTTGGAAACTGAAACATTTGAGTACTGTAAGGCACGAGGAAATCTTGAAGAATGCCAAGCCCCCAATACCGCTGTTCTTGCCTGGCTTTCTGAGTCTAGAATTTACCTGATTAACCCATTTTCCCATTTTATGAATGCATTTGTATTAATTAGGATACATTATATTATATAAAATAATCCCCAAATATCTATAGCTTTACACAATGAAAATTTATTTCTGGCTCCTATTATAGTCCTTGGATGTTTGCAAGTGTGGTGTGGGTGATATTAGGGACATTGTACTGATGGGAATGTAGCTTCAGCCAGACATTCACATTAGCTGGCTGTGGCTGAGAGCAATCTGTCTTCATTGCATCAATCCCATGGTCTCCCTGATTGTCTCTGTGTAGTCTTCAGTCAGGGAAATCGTGAGAGTGCAGATGAAGGTAGAGAAGACACACAGGAGCCCGAAAAAGACCACTACTACTCCCATTTCACTGCAGGTCCCCAATACCATGCCTTGGCAACACGCAAAGAGTTGGCAAATGTATATGTGATATTTTGTGACGTTCAGCTTCAGGCAAACAAGAAAAAACAAATCTTGTGAACATTTTGCAAATTGTTTCATACAAATCCACCACAGTCTTCTGTCCATACATGACACACAGTAATTCTAATTCCAAGGGAGAAAATCTAAGGTTCAATCTAGCAGTGTATCTCCTTAGAATCCAGGATCTCCTGGATTTGAAAGGTCCTTTTCTTTGGTTCATGATGGAATTCCCTGGGTTCTGACTGCCCATAACAAAAAAGTAAACTCCCCCTGTCTCATACATACATGAAATAAAAACAGCAATGTGTCAATATGTGTTAATAAGAGGAAGAATAGGTGATGAGTAAATTCTCTTCTGCAGCTCTTGGAACCCAGAGGAAAAGAAATGATCTTTCTGGCCCTGGCTCTACAAGGACCTCATCCACAACAGCTAGAGTGAGACAACTGTATAACTTCAAGTCTAGTTTCCTATATGTGGAAGTTTGGAGGACAAAGTTTGTTGTAAATTTCAAAGTACCAAATATTTTCATGTGGTAGTAGGGATGATCCTATCTAAGTTTTTCAATATATTTTTAATTCTAATTTATGTTTTTGTTTTCTCCACTCTGGGTTTCCACCTTTTAAATTAATTGTGGTGACACTGAAGCCACTAAGACTCAGTAGAAAGGCAACACAGATAATCTTTATAGCAAAGGTGTATTTTCTGTCATCCATTGAGCTATAGTTTACATATAATCAAATTTATGCATACAACTTGATGTTTACAAAATTTAAGATCGTATAACCTCTACCACAGTTCTGACATAAAACACTCCGGGCACACTAAAATGTTCCACCATGCACCTTGGAAGTCAAACTTTGCTCCATCCCCCAGCCTCAGACAACTCCTGATCTGCCTTTTGTCACTGATGATTATTTTACTATATGGACAACTTTTTTTTTATAAAAGGAATAATAGAACATGCATTATTTTGTGTCTAGCTTATTTTTACTTAGCTTGTAATTTTGAGATTCAGCTCATCAGTAGTCCCTTTTAAAATTTTTAAAAATGTTTTTTGCTGAGTAGTATTCTGTCATATGGATGTTGCAAATTTATTTCTCCATTACCATCTTGATGAACCTTTGGGTTGTTTCCAGTTTTTGACTGTCATGACCTATCCCCTCTGACCATCTGTGTGCAAATCTTTGTGGGAACATGATTTCATTGCTTTTTGATAAATATAGGAGCAATAAATATGGTAAGTGTATGTTTGACTTCACAAGAAACTGCCAAAATGATTGTATGATTTTACATTCCTACCAGCAATTTATGAGTTTCAGCTATTCCCTCTAACATGTGATGTCGTCAGTCTTTTTGATGATAGCTATTCTAGAAAGTGTATGTTGTGATATTTTGTGATGTTTATTTCCTTCCTATGATGATTATGCTATATGTCTTTTTATGCACTTATATATCTTCTTTTATAAAGTGTCTCTTCAAATATTTCTTTCCCCTGCTTTATCTTACTGAGTTATGGAGTTCTGCATATATACATTGGGGGGAAATGGTCATTTGTCAAATATTTATATTGCAAATATTTTCTCTCAGTGACTTGCCTTTACATTTCCATCACCCATTGAGCAGAAGTTTTTGATTTAGATAAGTTCAATATATCAGTTTTTTTATGGGTTTTGCTCTTTGTGTCCATTGGAAGATATCATTGTTATTATCAAGGTTACAAAGGTCTTTTCCTATGATTTCTCATAGAATTTTTATTGTTGTAGCTCTTATATATTTGAATCAAAGGACTGATTTCAATCAACATTTTGGTGTCTGGTGAGAATGAAAATTCATAATTTGGCACATGAATATCAATCCTATCAATTGTGAATTCTCTGATTTTACAAAATGAATATCCTTTCTCCAACAAATTACCTTAGAAGCATTTTCAAATATCAGTATACCAGATAGGTATTGTCTACTTTTAGATCTATTATCCTATCTTACAGTAAAATACTAACTCTGTCAACATATCAGTACTGCAACACTTTTTTAATTTTTACGCTTGAGTAAGTCTTCTGCAGAAAGAACCCCATCTTGGTTTTTATTTTAAAAATTGTTTCAGGTATTTGGTTTGTTTTCATTTTTATGAAATTTTAAGAATTTATGTCAAAAATTTCTACCAAAAATGAAAAAGAGAAAAAAAAACCAGTGGAAATTTTGAATGAAATTACCCTGAATCTGTAGATGATCACTTTTGGGAAAATGAACATCTTAATGATATTCTTTTCAATTTGACTCCATGAAGATGTATTTGTTTCCACTTCTTTTCATTTTCCTTAAATTTTCTAAACAATGCTTGATAATTTAAATTTCAATCTTGTTCATGTTTAATGAGCTTTATTTCTTGGTGCTTCATATTATGATGCTGTCATAAATGGTATTTATTTTATTTCAACTGTGTATCCTTTTTGTTGTTCATTTTAGATATACAAGACAGTAGGGTGTATTTTGACATATTATACATACATAGAGTATGCCTTCCCATTCTTGTAGTTGTACATGTCATGGAGTTTCACTGTGGTGTATTCATATGTGAACATTGGGAAGTTACATATGATTCATTCTACTGTCTTTCCTACTCCTATCCCTACTTCCTTCCACTAATTCTTCTTTGTTTCATCCACTGGAATTTTATTCTCCACCCTTGTTTTATGTTAGCATCTGCATATCATAGAGAACATTTGACCTTTGTTTTTTGGGGGGATTGGTTTATTTTACTTAGCATAATAGTCTCCAGATCCATCCACTTATGAAAGTCATAAAATCATCCATCCAGCAAAAGCCATAAAGTCATTTCTTTTTATGGCTGAGTAACATTCCATTGTGTATATATACCACATTTTTTTTTCCATGCATCTCTTAAAGGGCACCTACTTTGGTTCCATACCTTAGCTCTTGTGAATTGAGCTGCTATGAACAATGATGTGGCTGCATCACTAAAGTATGCTGATTTTAAGTCCTTTGGGTATATGCTGAGGAGAAGGATAGCAGGGTCAAATTCTGGTTCCATTCCAACTTTTCTGAGGAATCTTCATACTGCTTTCCAGAGTGGTTGTGACAATTTGCAGTCCCACCAGCAACGAATGAGTGTGCCTTTTCCCCCACATCCTCACCAACATTCATTGTTACTTGTGTTCTTGATGATTGCCATTCTGACTGGAATGAGATGAAATCTCAGTGTAGTTTTAATTTGCATTTCTCTAATTGCTGGTGATGTTGAACACTTTTCTGCATATTTATTGACCATTCGTCTTTATTCTGTTAAGTGCCTGTTCAGTTCCTTTGTCAATTTATCAACTGAGTTATTTGGTTTTGTTGGTGTTCAGCTTTATGAGTTCTTCTTATATCCTAGAGATTAATGCTGCATCAGAGGTGCAGGTGGCAAAGATTTTCTCCTTTTCTGTGTGCTGTCTCTTCATGCTCTTCATTATTTCCTTTGCTGTGAACGAGTTTTGGGTTTGATTCCTCCAAGTCATTGATTCTTGATTTCACTTCCTGTGCTTTAGGAATCTGGTTGTGGAATTTGGTTCCTAAGCCACCATGATGAAAAGTTGGGCCTACATTTTCTTTTACTCGGTTCATGGTTTCTAGATTCTTGATTCCCTTTGAGTTGAGTTTTGTTCAGGGTGAGAGATAGGGGTTAAATTTCATTCTGTTACAAAGGATCTCCAGTTTTCCCAGCACCATTTGTTGAAGAGGCTATCTATTCTCCAATGTATGTTTTTGTGCCTTTGTCTAGTATAAGATTAACTGGATTTACGTGGATTTATCTCTGTGTCTTCTATTCTGTTCCATTGTTTTTTATGTCTGTTTTGGTGCAATATCATGTCATTTTGTTACTAGAGTTCTGTCGTATAATTTGAGATTTGTTACTGTGATACATTCTTCTTCACTTTTCTCACTAAGGATTGCTTTGGCTATTCTGGGCCTCTTATTTTTCCAAATAAATTTTTTGGTTGCTTTTTATTTTTTGAAAAATAATTTTTACTTCATTTTCTTACATAAATGGAGCACAATTTTTTTTTATTTCTCTAGTTGTACAAAATGTAGAGTTACACCTCTGTGAATTCATACCAATACATAGGGATAATATTGTCCATATCATTCTATCCTCCTCCACTCTTTCCCTCCCCTCTTCTCCTTCCCCTCCCTTTTCTCTGTTCAATCTAAAGTTTCTCCCTTCTTGCCTTGCCCTTTGCTCATTATGAGTCAGCATCCACTTATCAGATAAAACATTTGACCTTTGTTTTTTTTGAAATTGACTTACTTCGCTTAGCATGATTTTCTCTAATTCTGTCCATTTACCTAAAAATGCCACTATTTCATGCTTCTTTGGGGCTGAGTAGTATTCCATTGTGTTCTATATACCAGTTTCTTTACCCATTCATCTATTGAAGGGCATCTAGGTTGTTTCCACAGTTTGGCTATTGTGAATTGAGATGCAATTAACAGAACTATGTTGAATAGAAGTAGTAAAAGAGGGCATCCCTGTCTTGTTCCAGTTTTTAGTGGGAATGCTTTCAATTTTTCTCCATTTAGAATGATGTTGGCTTTGGGTTTAGCATAGATAGTTTTCACAATGTTGAGGTATGTTCCTATTATGCCTAGTTTTTCTATTGCTTTGAACATGAAGCAGTGATGTATTTGTTGAATGCCTTTTCTGCATCTATTGAGATGACCATGAGATTCTTATCTTTAAATCTATTGATGTGATGAATTACATTTATTGATTTTTATATTTTGAACCAACCTTGCATCTCTGGGATGAACCTCACTTGATCGTTTAATATATTTTTGTTTTCAATTTGCCAGAATTTTATTGAGAATTTTTGCAGTTATATTCTTTAGAGATATTGGTGTGAAGTTTTCTTTCCTAAATGTGACTTTGTCTGGTTTTGGTATCAGAGTGATATTGGCCTCATTAAATGAGTTTGGAAGTGTTCCCTCCTTTTCTATTTCATGGAATAATTTGAGGAATATTGGTATTAGTTCTTCTTTGAAGGCTTTGTAGAACTCCATTGTGAATCCATCTGGTCCTGTGCTTTTATTTGTTAGTAGAATTTTGATGTCATCTTCTATTTGATTTATTGAGATTGCTCTGTTTAAGTTGTTTATATCCCCGATTCAGTTTGGGTAGACCATACATCTTTTGAAATTTGTTGATGTTCTCAACATTTTCTATTTTATTGGAATATAAATTTTCAAAATAGTTTCTAATCATCTTTTGTATTTTGATAGTTTCCGTTATGTTGCTTCCTTTTTCATCATGAATTTTATTAATTTGAGTTTTCTCTCTCTTTCTCTTTGTTAGTGTGGCCAAGGGTTTATCAATTTTATTAATTTTTTTCAAAGAATCAATTTTTTTGTTTTGTCAAATTTTTTAATTGTTTATTTTGTTTCATTGTCATTGATTTCAGCTCTGATTTTAATTATTTCCTACCTTCTACTTTTGGTGTTGAGTCGTTTTTCCTTTTCTACGGCTTTGAGGGATAATCTTAGTTCATTTATTTGTTGACTTCTTATGCTTTTAAGGAATGAACTCAATGCAGTGAACTTTCCTCTGAGCACTGCCTTCATAGTGTCTCAGAGATTTTGATGTGTTGTATCAGTGTTCCCATTTACCTCTAAAAATTTTTTAATTTCCACCCTGATGTCTTCTGCTATCCATTGTTCTTTCAATAGCATGCTATTTAGCCTCCAGGTGTTGGAGTAGCTTCTATTATTTATTTTATCATTGATTTCTTGTTTCATCCCTTTATGATCTGGTAGAATGCAGAGTAGTAGGTCTATTTTTTTTCCTTCATTTTCTAAGTGTAGTTTTGTGCCATAATATATGGTCTGCTTTAGGAAAGGATCCATGTGCTGCTGAGAAGAAAGTGTATTCACTTGTTGATGGATGAAATGTTCTCTATATGTCTGTTAAGGCTAAATTTTTTTTATTTTATTATTGAGATCTATAGTTTCTTTGTTTAGTTTTTGTTTGGAAGATCTATCCAGTGGTGAAAGAGGTGTATTAAAGTCTACCAGTATTATTGTGTTGTGGTCTATTTGATTCTTGAAATTGAGAAGAGTTTGTTTGATGTATGTAGATGTTCCATTGTTTGGAGAATATATATTTACAGTTGTTATATCTTGATTATGTTTTGTTTCCCTTAAGCAGTATGAAATATCCTTCTTTATCCCTTTTGGCTAACTTTGGCTTGAAGTCTACTTTTTCTGAGATGAAAATGAAAACCCCTGCTTGTTGTATCCACAGTCCATATGAGTGGTATGTTTTTTTCCCAACTTTTCACCTTAAGTCTGTAGATGACTTTTCCTATGAGATGAGTTTCTTGAAGGCAACATATTGTTGGCTCTTTTCTTTTTAATCCAATCTGCCAATCTATGTCTTTTGATTGCTACGTTTAGGCCATTAACATTCAAGGTTATTATTGAGATATTATCTGTATTCCTGGTCATTTTTATTTTCACTTTTTAACTTGACTTGGTTTATTCTTTGACTGGCTTTTTCTTGAGTGTCATTCCCCCTTTTGCTGATTTTTATTGTTATTTTTCATTTCCTCCTTATGGAATATTTTGCTGAGGATGTTCTGTAGTTCAGGCTTTCCAGTTGTAAATTCTTTTAACTTTTGTTTGTCCTGGAAGGTTTTATTTCATCATCAACTCTAAAGCTTAATTTTGCTGGATATAAAATTCATAGTTGGCATCTATTTTCTTTCAGGATTGGTATATGTTATTCCAAGCCCTTCTGCCTTTGAGGGTCTCTGCAGAAAAAATCTACTGAGATCTGAATTGGTCTCCCACTATACCTACTTTTTTGAGAGTCTCCTTAGAAAAAATTTCTGAGATCTGAATTGGTCTTTTGCATCATTTTTATTGCAGCCTTTAAAATTTTCTCCTTATTCTATATGTTAGGCATTTTCATTATAATGTGACTTGGTGTAGGTCTGGTGTTATTTTGTATATTTGGTGTCCTTTCAGCCTCTTGTATTTGATTTTCCAATGGAGTCTTCAGGTTTCGGGAATTTTCTGATATTATTTCATTGAGTAGATTGTCCATTCCTTTGGTTTGTATCTCTATGCCTTCCTCAATCCCAATAATTCTTAAAGTTGGTCTTTTGATGTTATAATTCTTGTATGTTTTGTTTATGTTTTTTTTTTTACCATCTTTACTGATTGGTTAGCTTTATTTTCAAGATTATATATTTTATCTTCATTGTCTGAAAGCCTGTCTTCCAAGTAATCTAGTCTGTTTGTGATGTTTTCTAATGTGTTTTTTAATTTGGTTTATTGTTTTCTTCATTTCAAGGAGTTTTGTTTATTTTTTTTCCAGAATCTCTCTTTTTCTTGAAGTAACCTTTTGCTTCCTATGTTTGATTATGTAGCTCTTTGTCAAAGTGATCTTTTGTTTCCTGTGCTTGCTTTCTTATATCATTCTTTTGTTTGCAGAACATTTTAATCATGTACATCCTGAACTCCTTCTCTGACATTTCTTGTACTGTGCTGGCCATGGATTCTAATAATGTTGTATTTTGTCTAATTTAAGGTACTTTCCTTTCTTGTTAGTTCATGTTATTCAGGAATCTTCCCTTCTAGCAGTGAAGACCTGAGGTATTACTGTTTCTACCTTATAGACTTATAGTGTCCCTGATGGTTTCCAGTACCTCTACTTTGGGGGCGTATTAGTATTAATGGGTCTTAATGCAAACAATATGCAACCTTAAACCAAATAGCTCCTGTTAAGATGTTTACAGTTTTGTCACAATAGAGAAAATTATGTGTTCAGTTATTGTCAACAATACATTCAATAGGTTTGTGAAAGGGTCTACAATTTCTAAAGGTGGACAAAGGGAGAACCAGCAGGTGTAGAATGAGTTAAAGAGGTTGCATGTGAAGGTATAGAAGCATTAGATCTAAGGAAGTGTGTGTAAGGAATCAAAAGAAGTTGACTGGTAGTAGGATTATAGAGAGAAAAAGATAGGAAAGAGGGAAGAGAATAGAGAGTACAAAAAACATACAAAGAAATTAATAAGAAAAAATTATATTGATAAAAGATAGAAGAATATACAACAAAACTAAAAAAAAAAAAAAATCTCAGAGGAACATTGAGCAATTGTTTTTGTTGGAATTCTGTCTCTTTCCCACTTTCCTTCTCATCCAGTAGGTGGGGTTGTCTGTTGTTTGCTGGTATCTCCACCCCCAGGGTGGTGAAGGTTATTGGTGTAGGAGGGTTGGTCATGAAGGAGGAACTCCTGGAGGTGGGTATAATACTTGCTGGTCCCCATTAGAAGACTGCACCCCAAGAATCTCCTTTGGAGCTCACTCGTGTGATGTGGGCATCTGTTCTTAGCCCCTTAGATTGCCTGTAAAGCAAATGATTTCTGGTCTCTAAACTGTATCTCTCAGGAGCCCCCTCCTTTTATACTTTTCAATCAAGAAACTTTCTCTCTGGAGACCATGCAGGCTGAGTTCTGAGGCCTGCACACCTGTTGCAGAGAGCTGTTCTGTATCAGGCAGATCTAGATGTAGCTTTGAGAGCTACAGGCCCTCAGGTAATCTATCCAGTTAGTGGCTGTGGTGTGGGGGTGGGGGGTCATGGGACTGTAGGCACCTTGATGTTGCTTTTAGGCCACAGTCAGTGTCCCAAGATGGGAGTTGCCTCACCTAATGATGGTGATGTGGGCAGCGGAGATAACCCAAGATGATGACGAAGATGTCTTAAGATGGAGGTGACCACTTTCAGAGATGAGGTCACAAGAGTGGGCCATGTGGCGGCATTGTGTGGTGTCTTAGGTGATGCAGTGCCATGGCGTGTGGTGAGTGACTGTCTCCAGACTGTGAGCAGTGTCCACTGGTGCAGGCTACCATGTGAAGAGGAATATGGCAGTAGTAGCAGTGTCCCAAGATGGAGGCGGCTAGGGAAACCCCTTGTTGGTTGACGGACATGGGCATGGGAGGGTCCACACAGGCACGGGTCCAGAGCAGCATCTGTACAATTGACTGCTTTTTCTACTTCTATGAAGAACATCATTGGAATTTTAATAGAAATTGCATTGAAAATGTTATCAAAACTTATCAGTGAAGAGAAGCCCAGGGCCATACAGATTCTCAGCTGCATTCTACCAGACCTTCAAGAACTAACACCAATCCTTCTCAAATTATTTCATGAAATAGAAAAGGAAGGAACCCTTCCCAACTCATTCTATAAAGCTAGCATCCCCCTGGTACCAAAACCAGACAAAGACACATCAAGGAAAGAAAACTTCAGATCAATATCCCTGATGAACATAAAGTCAGAAACTCTTAATAAAATTCTGGCAAATCATATACAAAATCATATTTAAAAGAGGGCACCACAATCAAGTGGGTTTCATCACAGGGACACAGAGTTGATTCACAGAGACGCAGAAAACAATAAGCATATTTCAACATATCAATATACTTGAAGACAAGAATCACATGATTATCTCAATAAATGAAGAAACAGCATTTGTCAAAATTCAGTATCTATTCATCTTCAAAACACTTGAAAAACTGAGGATAGTAGGAATAAACCTCAATATTGGAAAGAACTATGTATGCTAAACCCATGGCTGATATCATTCTAAATGGAGAAAAAATTGAAAATATTCCCTCTAAAAAGTGGAGGAGGACAGAGATGCCCTTTTCCACCAATTCTATTCAACACAGTCCTTGAAACTCTAGTGAGAGTAATAAGGCAAAAGAAAGAAATTAAAGGGAGAAAAAGAAGAGCTCAAACAATTTCTGTTGCCAAGGACATGATCCTATATTTTTCAGATCCCCAAAACTCTATCAGAAAACTTCTACAACTCATAAACAAATTCAGCAAATATCAGGATATAAAATTAATATCCATAAATCAATTGTGTTGCTATGTAACAATGATGAATTAGCTGAAAGAGAAATTAGGAAAACTATCGCATTCACAGTAGCCTTAAAAATAAATTAAAAAGAAAATACTTGGGAATCAACCTTAAAAAAAAAAAAAGAAGTGAAAGACCTTTTCATTGAATACTGCAGAACATTAAAGAAAGTAATTGAAGAAAAAATTAGAAAATGCAAAGATTGCAAAGATCTCCCATGTTATTGGATAGGCAGAATTAATATTTTCAGAGTGCTAATCTTTAATATGTCATGCATGCACTTGATTTTTATACTGACCTAGTATCCCATGACCTTCATACACTCATTAGCTAGTTTCAGTAACTTTGATATTTTCTATGTAGATTGTCATGTTTAATGTACCTAAAATATTTTTTATTTTTCCATTTCCAATCTATAATTTCCTTTATTATATTCAGAATGTTGCTGAATAAAAGTGATGAAGGCATGTGCTTTTTTTTCCTTTTTCCTTTACTTTTGAGGACAAGCATGCCATCTTTTACCATGAAGCATAGTATTAGCTATAGGCTTTTTGTAAATGTGCTTCACTAGATTTTAAGAACTTTGCTTATATTTCTAGATTGATTGGTTGTTTATTTTACCCTGTGAATGTTGTTTTACCTTTGTAAGAAAAAAAAATTCTGTAGGTAGTGTAATTTTATAGTCTCTATTTTTTAATTTCTTATTCCCTGTTCCTCTTTTTTCCCCTCCCTGCTTTATTTATTCAATTTTACTTTTTTTCTGTTAATAAGGCAGACTGAATTATTTGAATTTCTAGTGCTAAGGCAATATTACTATCCTGCAATAATCAAATTTAGTGTTGTCTTGTTATCTATTACGTTTATTAATTGATTTTAGTTGCTAAATTCTAACAGAAGAAATTTTGTATCTTATTTGTGAATTTCTCTGCTCTGTGATGTTTGACCTGTAATTAATCTTGAGTTTTCTTTTCTTGTGATGTAAATGCGTTGGTCTGGTTTTGAATCCAAGTTAATAGTACCCTTATATGTTGAGTGGAAAAGTGCTCTGTCCTGTTTTCTGGAAGAGTTTTTATAAGTAATTACGATTTCTTCTTTAGTCATTTAAGGTAATTTCCAATGACGCCAACATGGCATGAACTTTTCTTTGTGGAAAAGATTTGGAAATTATGTGATTTTTTTTCTATTTATTCTTTACTGACCTCAGGTAGTTTAATTACTCAAGGAATATTTCTACCTTACTGACATTGTGAGGTTTATTGGTATATTATTTTAATGCCTATAGCAACTATACAGATGACCCTTTTCCTTCTTGATATTAGTAATTTATATTTTGCTTATCCTGATTAGTCTATTTATCAAATTTACTGATTTTTTTCAAATAATTAAATTTTGTTATATTAATATTTTATATTTTAATTTCTTTAGTTTCTATTGTTCTAATTTTTATACCTTCTGCTTATTTTGAATATAATTTGTTTGCTCTTTCATTTCTGTTTTCTTAAAGTAGAAAATTTGATAATTGATTTGAAGTCCTTCTTCTGTTCTAGATTAAGAAGTGATCCATAAAAATATCCTCTGTGCAAACACCCCATAAATTTGAATAATTTGTTTTCATTTTAAAATATATTCCAAATTTTATTATGATTTCTTCATTTACTCATGATCTTCCCTGAAATTTGTTACTTACTTTACAAGTACATAAAGATTTTCCAGATATTTATTGTCATTGACTTCTTATTTAATTTCATTGGATTCAAATAATATGTTTTGAAGATTTGATTCCTTTTAATTTAATGAAATTTGCTTTATGGCCAGAATATGTTCTATTTTGGTGAATATTCAAATATTCATTGTGTATTTAAAAACAACTCCTTTTTGTTCGATGAAATTTTCCTATTGTTGGGTAAAATGTTCTTTATATATCATTTAGAGCAAGTTGGTACTTTATTTATATAAAACCTACTATCAAATGCTGATACATTTTAATCTCCAAATATAGTAGTGATTTTTAAAATGTTTAAAAACTTATACTACAGGGACACAGCCACATCAATGTTTATAACAGCAAAATTCACAATAGCTAAACTGTGGAGCCAAACTAGATGCCTTTCAGTGGATGAATGGATAAAAAAAAATGTGGCATGTATACACAATGGAATTTTACTCAGCAATAAAAGAGAATAAAATCATGTCATTTTCAGGTAAATGGATGGAGTTAGAGAAGATAATGCTAAGTGAAGTTAGCCAATCCCCAAAAAGCCAAATGCCTAATGTTTTCTTTGATATAAGGAGGCTGACTTATAGTGGGGTAGGAAGAGAGAGCATGGGAGGAATAGATGAATTCTAGATAGGACAGAGGGGTGAGAGGGAAAGGGAAGGGGCAGGAGATTAGCAAGGATGGTGAAATGTGATAGACATCATCATCCAAAGTACATGTATGAAGACACAAATTGATGTCAACATACTTTATATACAACCAGAAATATGAAAAATTGTGCTGCATACATGTAATAAGAATGGTAATGCATTCTGCTGTCATTTATTTTTAAAGTCAATAATAAATTTTGTTATTAACTTCATATGTACTTATATTTTTTACATTATCTTCAAGAATTTACTGATTTTTAACTATAAAGATACCTCTTTATCATTGCTAATAAATTTTGTTCTATAATCCCAGATACTCTTTTTTAAGTGATACTTTCATACTACTTTTCATTCTTTTAATTTTAATATCTTCGTATCTTTTAAACTAAGATGGTTTTTTACATGCAGTTTATAGCTGAGTTTAACTTGACTATCTTTCAGAAAGATCATTTCCTTTTACTTTAGATTAATTGTTTTCCCAAAATTTACCTTTAACACTTCTGTTTTTTTATTTCCATATTTAATTTATCTCTTTTTTATTTATATTTCTTAATGTTTGCTGTGCAGTTTATAATATACATCCTTAAATTAGTAGTTTATTTTTTCAATACTGTGCACATTGTGTAAAAATCTTACAATTATGTAGTTCCATTTCCTCTTTCTTTACCTGTGCTGTTGGTCTGCAGTCTATTTTTAAATTGAATAAACCTTATAACATATTAATGTTGGTTTAAATGTTTATCTTCAAGAGAAATTAAGCAAATTAATAAAAAATCTTAATTTCTTTTTCTGCATATTTGCCATCTCTGGAGTGTCTTCCTTATTTTATCTAGCTATTCTTATGTTCCTTCTACTTGAAGATCTTTATCAAAATGTTCTTAAAATGCAACTCTGAGGGAAGTGGATCTCCTTACATTTTTATCCAAAATTTTTGTTTGGGGCTTTATTTTTTAACTTATTATAAAATTAAAGGTTGACATTTTCTACTTTCGTACTTTAAACATGCTGATCCATTTTTCTTCAGCCTATGAATAATATTTTTTATGTTTCATGTTTGGTAATTTTTTGGGGGGTGATTAACTTTTTTTCCCCCATTGGTAGGTTTTGGATTTTGATGTTATTATTTTAAACAGTGTTATATTTTGTTCTGACATGTTGTTAAATTACTTAGAATAGGTCTTCTGAGGCTAATTCTTTGCTCATGGCATCCAGAAAAGTCTTTTTTTTTCTCCCTAAGGTTAATTTTTACCCAGTAGTAAGATTCAGCCTTCTAGGTTACTACATGATGCTTATTACATTATTTGCCCTTTCCTTTTTGACAGGTGGGAACACAGATTATTGCAAACATTGACCTTGGACATTATCAGAGCTACTCTCCAGATCTTTTCCTGGCCTCCTGTCATTTTTTAAAAATTTTTTCACACAAGCTCAGATAAGTTAGCTGGAGATCTAAAATAATCCTTCACCATATCACAGTAGCTGTCTTTCTACACAGCATCCTTCTCTTGAGTACTCAATGATGCCACTTCTAGTAACCTTGGTCTGTTAAGTTCAAACTTATTTTCTCAACTCAGTGAGGGGTTTGGAGCTATTGTTTTAGTTTTTTCTCTCTTTGATTGTTTTGTTTGGAACCTACCTCTAGGTAGTAAGTATGGTACAATAATCAGATCTTTTTTGTTTATTCCCCTTCTCTCAAAGATCCCAGCCCAGCCTGTTGTCCTATTTCTGAAAAACATTCTTTCATATGATTTCTTGATTTTTATAGTTAAACTGAGCAACAATAATAAACTTGGCCACATTTTTTTTTTCATAGTTTCTGGAAAGACTGTCCCCTGCATGCTTGTGTTCTAGTGTGACTCCTGTGATTCAAGCCTTCAGGATATTACCCACTGTTTTGAGGTCAGAAGAAGTTAATATTCTCTTTCTTTTCCTTTTTTGCTTGCAAACTGGACAACTCTCTCCTGCATGTGTTTCTTCCTTATAATACTTTTACAAAAGGATTCCGTAATAGCCATTAGACACTAATATTTTGATACATCTCAGTCTCTTACCCACAGCTGCCCATTTAATAGACAAGTGATCTTTCCACAGGAAATTGCAGGCAAGAATTTTGCCAAATGTTTTGCCTTTATGTGTTATAGTTCACCATCTCTTCAGCCTCTGATAACAGTTTTATTTTTTGTTCCCAGTGTGCTAAGCCTTTGCCACATGTTTTATATAATATTTCCCCCTTTCTTGTAAAGTGTGTCTCTTTATCCTGGGCAGTGGTCTCCAGCTGGCAGTGAGAAACAGAATAGAGAGAGTAGAGATGGCACACTGAAAGTGATACATCAATTCTCTGCCGTCCCACCAGGAAAAACTGGCCTGATGCCACACCTAGATTCAAGGGTGATGGGAAAATTTATTTGGCTGTCCAGTCAGAAAACAGAGAGCAGGTTTCATGCACCATTATTTCATCTTTGTACAATACTGTGATTTTTATGGAGGGAGTTACCCTGTAAAAGCACATTGATTTGCCACATGACCAAGCCATTCAGTATGTGGAGGAGGGTGAATAATTGGATGTCAGTTGGCTAGTCAAATCCTGGAGGAGAAACTGACTCACTAAGGGAAACTTGAAGCTTTAATAAATGTTATCGGCAAAACTCTAGCTATTAGATTTGGGAATAGATAGATGCTGTTTGGCTTAAAAAGAGGAACATGATTTTGAAGCAGTCTGAATCCATCAAAATAGTTAAAATTTTTAGAGGTTTTTGGATTCAGTGTGTTAGTTCAAACAGCTGAGAATTTAGTAGCAATTGTTTCCTCATAATTATTCACCCCTGGTATCACAGACTAAATCCAGTTGAGATGTTAGCATTCAAAAAATAAAATTGGTGCAGGGAAAGTTGATGCAAAATGTAACCTCAGTGACTCAGGAGGCTGAAGTAGGAGGATTGCAAGTTCAAGACAAGCCTCAGACCCTTAGCAAGACTAGGTACGGAGACAGACACAACCTCAAAAAAAAAAAAAAAAAGTACTGAAGATGTAACTCATGGTAAACCATCTCTGGGCTTAACCCCCAACAATAATAATAATGATAATGATAATGATGATAATAATAATAATAATAATAATAACAACAACAACAATAATAATAATAATAATAATAAAATACTCTAGGTAATAAGCAGAGTGTGAAATAGTGGTATAATTGTGTGATAAATACCCTTCTTACCCACCATGTCCTCCATAGAAGTGCAACATACTCAAGGTCCTGAAAAGTACATCAGCACATTTCAAGAGTGATTAGTGGCTACCTTTTCCAACTGGGTTGGTGGTAAGAAATGCTATGGTTGAAATGAATTAACTGTTTTTAGGGAAGTGGATAATGCTGGGGTGGCAGCAGCTAATTGGAAGGACATAAAAGCCCAATGGGATATCTTGGAAATTGAAATGGCCCATCATGTTAGGTTATTAGCCACTTAATTGATTAATTTTTCTGCTGGTGCTCAGAAATATGAACAGCCTGATATCTGATTATTATTACTGAAAAATATCTCAAGAATTATTTAACTGGTAACTCACATTAAAAAATCATGACTTTGAATAGCAACTCTTCATCCTTTAATAACTTCAGAGACACATAGATTCAAAATAAAGTCTGACAACAGCAAAGAAATATCCTTGGGCTGAGTTTGTGGTTCAGAGGTGGAGAGCTTACCTACCATGCATGAGGCACTGGGTTCGATCCTCAGCACCACATAAAAATAATATAAAGATATGTGTCCAACTATAACTAAAAATAAATATTAAAAATGAAAGATCCTGTGAAATATATATATATATATATATGTACACAAGTATATTCTATTAAAATTTCTCTTGGCCTTCCCCCAATGAGATTTGAAGCTATTTGCCATATCATATTTTTCAGGGACAAAATACAGTCACTGATGTCATGTCATTGTTTTTTATTATTAGACACTATTTCTGATCTAATACTAAAATGTAGAGACCCAGTATTTTATAGTAGTCTACTAGTAAAAAATAAAACTATTGGAAAACTAAGAATATCGTAGTTTTCATTCTTTTATTATTTAGTGGTTCATTTCTCAAACATGAAACTAATGTTTAATGTCTATTTGGCTGTATTTGTGCCTGGGATATAGATAGTGAAGAAAAAAGAGAAAAAAACTCCCTTAAGTGTGCAGAATTTACACTCTATTATAAGGAGGAAAAAAAGAAACCCTAAATGTAGACACATAATAAGTAATTTTGTCATATTTAGAAGTCAAAAAGTAAAATTCAAAAAAGCAAAGAAGATAAATATATTGATAATACTTAGCGTTGGAAAAAGTATGCAATTTTAATGTGTGCCTAGGGCAAAAACATCAAGTAAAAACATGAAGGATGGGTGAGTTATTTATGTGGCTACCTACAGGAAAAGAATTACAGACAAGGGAGTCAATGAAGAGGCCAGAGCTAAGGGTTAGGCATTGTGCATTAAGAAGAGTGTGAGCTGGCATGATGGTGCATGCCTGTAATCCCAGTGTCTTGGGAGGCTGAGGCAGAAGGATCATAAGTTCAAAGCTAGCCTTAGTAATTTAGTGAGGTGCTGAGCAACTCAGCCAGTGCCTGTCTCTAAACAAAATATAAAAAGGACTGTGGATATGTTTCAGTTGTTAAGCACCCCTAGGTTCTGAGTTCAATCCCTAGCACCAAAACAAAACAAAACAGTATGAAAGCCCACACCAGCATCATCACTAAAGGAGAAGAGCAGCAAGAGATAAAGTCTCATGAGGCCTCTATTTCTCAAAGAGGAGAGTGTCTTAGTCCTTGTGGGATGCTATAACAAAACACAACAGACCAGGTGGCTTTTAAGTGATTGAAATTTATTCCTTATCCTTTGCCAGACTGGAAAGTTTGAAATCAAGGAATTGCCATATTGGGTGTCTGGTGAAGGCTTATTCTTCATTGACAGCATATTTTTGCTGTTCCCAATGGTGAAAGAGATCTAATTATCTCAAGGCAGCCAGACCCTTGCCAGGGTAATTCTTCCTATGCAGTAGGGGATAAGCCACCTGAGAAAATTAATGTCTGAAGTAATTAGTGAAGGAATAAGAGAAAGTCGGAATCAGTTTTTCAAGCAGAGTGCCTGATAGGTTATTCCAGTCCTGGTAGGAGCTGGAACAAAACATTTAGAAAATGACTCCAATTCTTTATTTAAGGGAGAGCATCAAAAGCAGGGGTAAGGTTTCAGTGGATGGAGTCTTGCTTCATGGTGTCTTGTAGTCAACAGGTTGATTGACATCTTGGGAAGCCACAATCATCTCTGGGAGTCTGTGTGGCTAAGTGTCTGCAGCAGGTCACCCCATCTCCAAGGCTGCTGTGTGGAAGCTGACAGAGCTGAATAGAGCTCACATGTATCTGAGTGGCCTTAACAAGCAGGATTGCCACTAAAGTTCTCAGATACCAGATATTCCTATTCACTGGCTACGATGCTCATTTGGTCCATACACAGTACACTGTTGGCTCTCAACATCTAATGACTTCCGAAAGACCAGAGTTAATGGATTGGGGGTTAGATTTCAACATATCAATTTCTGGGGGGCACAGACATTCATTTCATAGGAGAAAACTTTAGAATAGGTTGAAATGAGTAGCATAAAATGATCTTTGTCACCCTTGGGTTCCCTTGGCTGCTCTATCATGGACAGATTTTGGTTGGCAACTACAGAATCAGGGAAATAATTTGGGAGGTCATTATAATTATTCAGACAAGAGATTTAATTTGGACTATGCTGGTGGCAGTAGATGTTAAAAAATAAGGTTCTGGATATTTTGAATATGAAGTGAAGATTTCTAATGAGTGGGACACAAAGAGGGCACTTGAAGATAATGGCAAAGTTCTTGATCTAAGCAAGTAGTAAGTTGTAAGAAAGAATCACTATCATAAGAGACAGAAAATACTGCTCTTAAAACAAATTGAACAAGAGAAATTTGAGATATTATTGGATCATTCAAACAAAGATATTGAGTTAAGTAGTGGACATAAGATTCTGGAAACCAGGTAAAAATGCCAGAGGAGGCATATGCAAACTAGATTGTCACAAGCATGTAGATTTTATTTATGGCCATCATGTTCTATGAAAGTAGAAAGAAGTGGTTGTGGTTTTCATGGAAAAGAGAAGCAAAAAGGACTTAAGAGTTTTTGTATTTTTAACAAGTTAAGAACTTTGACTTAATCTGACTTGTATCAGGACAAATAGAACCCAAATATGTTCTCTAGATTATTTAAAATTATTTTTCTGCTCCTGGGAATATAATTGGAAGAGATAACAGTAACTTTCAAAATTTCTTTGTTGGATTGACCTCGAAAATAAAAGCTATTATGTTAGATGGGCTAAGTAGATGCTACCACATTAATTCCTGTTCGAAAACCAGTTAATCAAAAGCAAAAGTTGCATTTCATGGAACAAGAATGTCACAAAGCTTATGATCAAAACTTGTTGATATACACTCTATGATGACTTAAAACAATACTATTGAATGATCTAGTTTGGACAGTGCAAAAGACTGTAAAATGGTAGCAGATTACCATGACAAGGTAATGATTCTAAGTGCCATGTGATCTTAGATGTTGGTACAATAAGCATAAAATCTCTGGTACCCAGTATTCTTATTATCATAGAGACGTTTATGTATTTCCATTTCTGTCTCTACTTTACTAAATGGATAACATGATGAGTATTTTCTTTTCCCACCATTAAGGCAACTCTGTGAGAAATTTTGCCAACTTGCAAACCTGTTTACATCCACAGAGGTCTTGATCGGCACATCAAACATCATCAAGTCATGCTGGTCTACCACACTGATGACCTCATGATTATGGAATGTGTAGAGAAAGGAAAAGGGCAACCACTCTAGATGCTTTTGTATGACAGTTGCATTGCTGCAGATGGGAATTAAAACCCTAGCATATAAACACAGTAGATGCAGATACATATTTTTGTTTGTGTGGGTCTGGAGACTGGGGCCATTTGCTCAGCAAGTACTCTACCACTGAGCTAACTTCCTATCCTCCAGACAGATTGTTAGGGAGAGAGCAAGCTAAATAGATTCAATTAATAAACATATTAGATATAACTAATTATAAATTAAATATAAACTCTAATGCAGGTAAAATATTTGTTACAATAAAGTAAAAAATAGAACACAATTTCTGATTTCAAAGGCTCAGAACATAGAGCTAGAAAAAGTATTAATATTCAGAATAATATTACAGATATATTTCTTATATTAAATAAAGAATACAGCCTGTAATTCAGCACTATTGATAGGAACAATCAACAAGGGAGAGTATGTAGATCAACATAAAAGTTTGAAGCTTTAAACACCAAGACATTATCTTATGAGCTGCCAAAACCCAGAAGTGATGCATTGTGAAGATAAATAATTTTGAATCTTAATACCAGGCCCATGATGAAAGAAGAATGTGGGAGAAGCTAAATGATGATAATTGAATTCACATCAGTGTATTGGTCAAAGTGATTCTTTACTTTAAAAGCAGAAACACATTTATTTCAATCTTAGTAACTGAAATAATCTGTCAATTGTTAATCTCTATTTCACAACTTAAAGAGAGAAGATTCAGAAACTGAAGAGTCGTATAAATGTAGAGAAGATTATGGGCTTTAGCTGTTAGCTTATATTTAGTTTTGTTAAACTATTTTGTTAATAATAAAATAACACAATACAAGGTTATAATATAAAACTTTTATTGAAAAAAATTTAACCAAAATGTAATAACCAAAGTTATAGTTAGGATTAAACAGCAGTGTTACACTATTTCCTTAATCTTCCTTAGTATGAATTTTAAGATTAGCCTGAAGAACTTAATGAATAAATAAAATAATAAATTACTGAAAGTTATTTAAAATGTGTTTGTTAATTTTTTTTATAGTTAAATGATGCACAATAGTGTATTTTTCAAACCACATAGCAACTTGTAAATTTGGAGAGATAAAAAAAAAAACATTTTCTTATGGCAAAATTGTGTAACATTATTCATGTCTTCAGCATGTTCTCTCAACTTCTTGATGTATGTAATTATACTGCTGTGAAGAAAATAATTAGTTTGATCTCATTAAACTCAATAAATTTTTAAAAATTAAATAATACTAGTAAGAGGAAAGTGTTCAGGATTGTTGATTTTATATATGTGCATACACACACACATGCATATGTGTATATGTGTGTCTATATTGATAGATGTATGTATACACATGTTCATTTTGTATTCATATATACATACATAAATGTGTATGAATATATAAGGTTAATTGTAAATTTCTTAAATTGCTTATAGAAACATATGGGTGACATAAAAGCTTATGAAAACAAAATTTAAAATGACTTCATGTTCAAATAAAATGCATAAGTGGACTAGAAAAAGAAAAAAGAAAAATCTAGGATTTACCAGGCCTGTGTGGCTAATAGAAATGCATGTACTTTCAACTGTGGAATCATATAGTACATGTATTATAGGAAAATTAATGTAAAATTAAAGAGTGTAGAATATAAAAATAAAAAATAGAAACAATAATAAATGCATATCTCTCAAACAATATGTCATTGAAGGAAATTGGAAGCAAAGCAAATAGAATTATGCCTGGATATAATTGTAATTCCAAATTCCAATTTTAATTTATTTACCTGGATTATTAGATCAGTTTATCAAGAAAATGCAATGGAAAGAATGAGTCTGGATTATAACAATACATTGACCAGGTAGTGCATAATGATATTATAGTTGGAAAGGAGAAACATGGCTATATATAATAAAGTAAGTTGGGTTCATACATGATTGAACAATCAAAACCAAAAGACTTTGATTAATGGATTGATATCAACATTAAGGGAAATTTTAAGTGACATTCCCAGAACACTTTTATCTGCTGTTCTCTATGCAACGTTTCAAATAATATGGTAGAAGAGATGGTATGCTTGTCAGAGTTGGAGACAACAGAATGAGGCTCCAAAACCATTCATTTTTTCATTCATCCATCCATTCATTCATTTATTCAGTGTTCGTTGGCAATTGCTCTTTGAGTTGATGACAGTAAACTCAAGGTCAACCAACAGTATATATAGGTACCAGGGAACCTAATGGAAGTATGGCTTGCATAGGTTTATTTATTGAGGGACAAATAAACAAAAAGTCCTGAAATAATTATGCAACACACA
Organism: Ictidomys tridecemlineatus; assembly: GCF_052094955.1. Taxonomy (NCBI): domain Eukaryota; kingdom Metazoa; phylum Chordata; class Mammalia; order Rodentia; family Sciuridae; genus Ictidomys; species Ictidomys tridecemlineatus. The sequence continues at coordinate 107,215,414 of NC_135481.1, forward strand.
AAATATTGTAAAAAATTGCTAAATCAGTTTTACAAGACAAATACAAATGCATTACTCATAGATCAGATTATGGTTTAGACTAGGTGTCTCCCAAAACCTCATGTGTGAGATAATGTGGAAAAGTACAGAGGTTAAATGATTGGGTTATGAGAGCCTTAATCCCTTGATGGAGATTACCTGAGAACTAAAAGCAGGTAGGGTGTGGCTGGAGGAGGTGAGGCATTTGGTGGCATGTCTTTGGAGTTGATGTTTTGGCTCAGTGAAGAGGGATCTCTCTCTCTTCACTATGCTTTCTGGTGACAGAAGCATATTTCCAGCTACTTTTCTCTCCCACACCTTCCAACATGACTTTCTGCCTCACCTCAGGCCCCAAGGCATGGAGCCAACTCACTATTTACTGAGATCTCTGAAGCTGTAAGCCAAATGAACTTTTCCTGCTCTAGTTGTTCTTGGCACATATTTTTGTCACAGCCATGAAAAAGTTGACTAAAATACTGAGTTGGTGTGAAGGTGTAGAATCACTTCCAAGATCTCAATTGAATCATGAGACCTCTTTGTTCTTCTCTATCAAATTTTACTCCTGCTTAGGGAAATTTTAGATAATATCTCTGTCTTTCTACTATTGTCTCAAATCTGCCACTGTTTACCTTTAAGATCCTTAAGATCTATTCGTGGACAGTTTTGAACCATCACTTCTATGAGTCCATCTTTCCAAAGGAGAAAATTACTATATGACAGGTCACTTTTCAGGGTTGGGAAGTTTTTCCTTCTGGATCTGAAGCTTGAAGATCCATCAGCAGGCACACCTATCCTCCAAGTTTTAGAAGAGAGAGTCAAATAATTTACTTGGTGACCCTCTTAAGGTTAGTGGTTGACAAACTATCAGTAGTAAAATTAGTTTAACAAAATAATAAGAGTACAATATAACTTTCAACCATGTGATGATAACCATCAGGAAATTATTCATAGCTCATGCAAGAAGTACACTTTTCATAGGTATTATACTATAATATAACTGGCAACATTCTACTTCTTTTATTCTGTGGAATATCATAAAGGACCATGTTATTTCTGATGAACCATAAACCAAAAATATGATTCATAAAACAAGTCATCATTCTAATTAGTGAATGAAATTATTTCTGTCCAGTGTACCTAAAATTGAGTGGATGTCCCAGTGAAAACTGAATAAAATCTAGCAAAATCTATAGGACTTATGTAGCACTAGTGTTTGGGTCAGCTTCTTCACTGATGGGATTAAAAGAACAACTGTAGAGGAGGAAAGGTTTATTTGAGGGCTCATGGTTTCAGAGGTCTTAGTCCATGAACAGCTGGCTCCATTCCTTCCTCAGAGCTCCTGGTGAGACAGGACCAACATGGTGGAAGAGTGTGGCAGAGGGAGGCTGACTGCATTCCTTGAGGTTTGAGGTGAGGCTGAACATCATGGCAGAAGAGTGTGGCAAAGAGAAGCAGCTCACATGGCGATCAGAAAGCAGAGACAGACACAAATATATACCCCAAAGCTGTGCCCCCCAATTCCCACCTTCTCCAGCCACACCTTACCACTTCAGTTGCCACTTAGTTAATCTCATCAAGGGACAAATTCACTAATTTGGTTAATACTCTTACAGCCCAATCATTTCTCCTCTGAACCTTCTCTCTGGTGAGGTTTTGGAGGACACCTCACATCTAAACCATAACAACAGTAATACTTAAATATTTTCCTTAGAGAACAATCTTGAAAAATTTAATAACCACTTTAAAATTATAGGGTCAGTTTTTTGAATATATTTAAATTTCTCAAGCTTTTTTTTCCCTGAAGTGTGTATGGTAATTTAAAGAAAACCTAGAAGCAACCAAACATCTAACAGCAAGTGTAGACCTTATCAAACTACATTTCCAACACATTTAAAATGCAATGTGGCCATTGAAAAGTAAGATTTTGGACCATAAACATAGAAAGAAATGTGATGTAACAATATGTGAAAAAAAACAAATGCAAATGTATTAAATATTAGAATCTTTCTTACCTATAATACATCTGACCCCTCCTCTAAGACTACTTAAGAAAGATCTCCTCTCCCTCGCTGAACTATCAGGACCCTGTCTTCTGGGGAATGCCACTTGTGCATTCTCTCATATTCAAATGATTAATTCTTACCCTTAACACTTAAAAAATATATTTTCTATTTGATCTGGCATTGCAGTGTTTTGAGTTATGTGCATACGCTTTTGTCTCTCTGGTTTGTCAGCATATTCAAAGAAAGAAGTAATACAACATTTATCTCTTAATTTCTAGGAACCAAGACATGACAACATTCTTATATCCTCAAAGACCTACAAATACCTCTATAATAAAGAAGATGCTCTCAAATGTTTTGTGGAATGAATGCAGTAAGTGTTTAATAAATATCAACTGAACCAGTGAATAGATCTTTACTGAATTGTAATTATGTTGATCATCAGAAGTAAATTTCAAATCATTCAATAAAATTAAACATTCATTATACGCATTTTCAAGTAAAATTTAACACCTTGACTATTCACAAATAGATGCTCCTAAAATGGAAAATCTAATATATATATTCCCCACATTCAGAGATAAGGGCCTCATTACTTTTTTAAAAAGATATTTATTTTTTTAGTTGTAGTTGGACACAATACCTTTATTTTATTTATTTATTTTAATGTGGTGCCGAGGATCCAACCCAGGGCCTCACAGGTGCTAGGTAAGCAGTCTACCGCTGAGTCGCAATCCCAGCCTGCCTCATTACTTTTTTATTCTTTCCCTCTAAACAGGCTGCCAACAAAGACATGTCCACTGATATTGTCTATTAACAACACAAGAGGGTGGATTTTATGTAAACTTACTGAAAGAAAATCTATTGATTCTTCCACTTGAGTTAACAACAGGCTTAACAAAGGAAAGAACTCTGAGGTTCAAGTAAGAATGTATGCATAAATTTGTACTAGTCTCTGAGATGAACTTAAAATATACTGAGTCTCAATTCCTGTATCAAATACAGGGCTGGGGCATTTCTATTCTAATTTAATTTTTGTGAAGTTTTTCAAGTTTTATCCAAAAAGCACTGTCATCTACATCCCAATAAATGAATGCTTCTTAAAAGCTATTGGCAAAGACAGAAATATTTAGATTTTTTTACATTACATAAACAATGTTATTTTCATTTAATATATTCCTACAAATTCCCATGAAAAATTAAGTTCAGGCTCCTCTTGAGGGCCAGAAATGTTGTTGTCAGTGTGTGTTGGTGGTGGTGGTGGGGGGGGTAGATTTATATGAAAGAATAGAGTGCAAAAGATGAAAAGAATTCTATCCCCTTTTTCTTAGACAAATGGTTTAGGTTCAACTGCCCTTGTTTTTGTTGGAACTGAGCAGAAAACTCAAGTATGTTAATCTTCTTTTTTAAAACATACAGACTTATGGAAATGTAATATAACAGCTGTTCAACTGTCAAGTCACCAGAAAATTCAAGTCTCAAAAAAGAAGACAATCTGTTTAAAGGAGACCTTGCTTGAATGAAGGCCATTGGTTGCAGCATTTCTATGTGAAACAAGATTTACCAAGTAATATTTTCCTAGGATAAGCTTTGCTTCAAGTATTGAAAAAAATCAATATTCCACATGAAATTTAAAAACTGAAATGCATCCTCCATAAGATCATCGGAATGTTGAGGGAATTGAATACCATCAACTCATGCATGAACTCTTCTGAGTCAGAGGTTTTATCTAACGTCATCTAATGTATAGTAGGTGTTCCAGAAAAATACATATTGACAGACTAAACAAAAGGACCGGTCACAGAAACCAAGTGGTCAAAATTTCATTCTCTCACTTGCCAAAGGTCTTCTATAATTGAATTCTGCTTCAGGAAGGTTAATGATATCTGGCAGAACATTATAATGGTGTAAAAGAGAGATGATTGAATATTTTTTAGCAGATCATAAAATTAAGACATAAGTTCTTGGTCAAGAAAGAGAATAGCCTGTCTTATTTCAACACTGATTAATAGATTAATTATTCCTCTCTTAATGATAAACGTCTCAGCTTATTCGGGTTACAATTTTTTAAAAAAATCTGTTAATATGCCAGGTGTGGTCGCATGCGCCTGTAATCTCAGTGGCTCTGGAGGCTGAGGCAAGAGGATCACAAGTTCAAAGTTAGCCTTAGCCACTTAGGGAGGCCCTAAGCAGCTCAGGGATACCCTGTCTTTAAATAAAATACAAAAAGGTTTGGAGATGTGCTTCAGTGCTTAAACACCCCTTGGTTAATCCCTGGTACCACACACAAACACACACACACACACACACACACACACACACACACACAAAATTTATAGCGCAAATTTTTACCCAAAGTAGGCTGTCTGGCTATAAGACTCTCTATTCTATAATATTATGACCTCAGTAAAAAAGATACTGATTTAAAAGACTGCAAGCCAGACACTCATATGCAAACAGTGAATTGTTTTAATATAAAAAGATGATACAATGAAAAAAGGCTAAGGGGTTACTAATATGAAGTAAACATAACAATGCTTAAATTTATAATGTGAAGTTTTCTCCAAACTTCACCCCAGCTGTATATCATGTAGACCAAGTTTAATAAAACAATAAGACAATCATTGCAGTATAAAGAGTCAAGCTTTTAGATCCATCCCTATGTCCAATTCTACCCTGCTGAAAAAAAAAAAAATTTTACGTATATAAATGCCTTCTTTTTTGTTTAAATGAGTCAGTGCCTTATGTGGAAGTCTCCATGATCTTTTATCCGGCACCATACTATTCTCCTCATTGTTATAGATTTCCTTTTCCTGGATTTATCTCTCTACCACATCCTCATTTCAAAAACTTCTCAGCAGTAGCTCTAGAATCCTGAATTTGGAGTCATTAAAATAGCCCTCTCTTCTCCACCTACTTTACTCCCTTTCCCTCTCTGGGATACTACTCCCATTTGAAGAGTCCACTTCCACAGCTGCCTATGAATGCTAGTTGCTTATTTTCCATGTCTGTACTCACATACAATGAGGAAATATTACCCTATCCTCTACCCTCCAGTAGCACTAAGTCCTACATTGTATTATAAAACCAACAAAACACATGTGTATGTGTACACACAGTCACATGATTGTATTTAGCTTTTCATTGCTGTGACAAAACAACCTGTCGAGAACAACTTACATGAGGAGAAGTTTATTTTGGTTCATGGTTTCAGAGATTCAGTTCATGGTCTGCCAACTCCATAGTTCTGGGCCTGCGGGAGGCAGAATATCATGACAGAAGGGCGTGTAGGAGGAAAACAGCTCAGGACATGACAACCAGGGGCAGAAAGAGAGTTCCATTCACCAGAAAAAAATCTAAACCTTGAAGGCACACCCCAGTGATGTGCTTCCTCTAGCCACACTCTTCCTTCCTATAGTTACCACCTAGTTAATCCAGTCCAGTGGATTAATCTGCTGATTCAGTCACAGCTCTCATAATTTGATCATTTCACCTCTGATTATTCTTGCGCAATCTTCTCACACAGAAGACTTTGGGGACACCACATATCCAAACGCCACCCTACAGCAACTCATTTAAAATCCATGAGCTTTTACGCTATAATTCTCACAGCTTTCTTATTGCTGTCATCAAATTTTTGGTGACTAATACCACCTTCATCCAAATTCTGTCTTAGCTATGCTTGGTCACATGTAAATTCTATACTGAAAATATTTATCTCTGGAGAATTTGTCTTCTCTTTCATTTTGTATCCATTTCGCTCACATTCTGCATTCTATTGTAAATGTAAATTATTTCTACTACACAATTCCTAGTTTGAGTCATCACACCTCTGAGTATAAACTGCCTTCTTACTTGTCATTCCTGAACTTTAGTGAAGGTCCCAAATCACTGCCTGTTTAAATTCATAAGGACCTTTAAGATTCTAATTCTGATATTCAGATTCTATTCATAAGCATTTATCATAAATATCAGCCCCTATTTCAGATTGACAATTTCTTTACACCCCCATGTTAAAAGCATTAATTCCTCCCCACATATTTCAAACACTGAACTAAGTGATGCCTCCAAGCTTCCAACTGCAGAACCACCTTCACTGATACTTTGTAGAAAAAAAAAAATGATGAAATCTTCAAAATCTGTTTCTGCCCATCTAAACTTTTCTACAACTGCCTCTATTTTATCCTGCCTCTCTCTTCTTAAGTACATGTACATAGAGATTGTTACCTCTCACGTCTCAGAAACCTTTTCTTACATGAGTTTCCTATTATCTTTTGTCATTTCAACAATACCATCTCAATCAATTCCTCAAAATGCTTATTAAATATATTTATGTATATACTTTTCCATTTAAGATCAGTTGCTTTATAACTAACTGTATGATGTTTTTATTTTGATTCCTCTTAAATTACCTTGAAATCGTGAAATATAATTTTATGCAGTTTACTGGATATTATATAATCCAAATGCCTAAAAATTATTTTTTTCATATGTGAAAACTTTTTTTCCCCAGCTGAACTCTTCAATAAATCATAATTGTTACTTAACAATTGGGACGTTTACTTGAAAATGTGCTAACAATAAATTTTCTTTTTTATATGACATTTTGATATTAATTAAGATGTATGTTTCATACATGACTGAAAAAAAATGAGTGTTAAAAAGTGGCACTTCCTCTAATGAATAAATGTGAAACTGTCTCTTTTGTTAGTGATTCCATTTCCTCTTCCACAATGGGAAATGACACTCAAACCTCTCTAATTCTTTCCTGCGCCCTCTGCTCCTGCTATGTACATTTTCTTGTGGCACTGAGAAAAAGTTTAACTGACTATTTATATGTACATACCTATGTACATACATGTATGCATATATATTTACATAAATTTGCATATAATTGCACACCTTTTTATATATACATATTTACGCCACTATCATACTACAAATAGTTTTTATGTGGCTCTTTTTCCACCTGTTATTGTTGGAGCAGCTGCTCTTCTTAAATAAGCCTTTGTTCACTGCTGTCCCCTAGGGTTATCCCCATGTGTGCTCAGAAACTCATTCTCTCTTAGTTATGTAGCATCTGCCACTTTCCCCCACCCCCTCTTTCTTATTTGTCCTGTGGGGAGATGCTACAGAGACTACAGAGTCAGGAAATCAACTGTTTTGGATAATTGACTATTGAAGTCAGTGCCTGCTTCTGAGCAGCTGATGCTCCTAAAATGTACTGTGTCTACTATCCATACTTCATGATTTCCTGATCTGTGTGATAGGATGCTGATAACTGTGCAGTAGGGTTGGACTCTGTCTTGGCACATGCTTTGGTGCTGTTTTACAACTGTGCATAAGCTACAGTCATCAGTACTTATCTTAGTACACCTTGGATTATCCCCTGATAGGAGAGTTCTCATTTCTCTGTTTATTAACCTCTAAAAGTCCAGGCTTACATATTGTTCCTTAGCAAATAGTGGGATTCAAGTTGCCCCCCATCTACTCAGCAGTTTATTTATTTTATAATATAAAGATCAGTAGGAGAAAATCTTGATCTCAGGATTTTATTACAAAACATACTAGAGAGATGTGTAAACAACACGTGGCCATGGCTCTAATGGAAAAAATGTAGAAAGTATTATGAAAATACAAAGGAAGAGATATTTTATTCTGCCTGAACATTCAATTTTGTTATAGAAGGAGAAACCTTTAGGTTTTCCATGGGTAGAATAAACTCACCCACAAGACATAAGAAGAAAAGAACTTCTAAATTCCAAACTGCACGGGCAAGAGGAATAAAGGTTAAATATTTATTCAAGTGCCCATGTGCTTAGAGTAGAAGTTAAAATCCCAAGTGTTTTTATGGGGGGGGGAGTACTGAAGTCAAACCAGCTAGACATTAAAATATAGGAAGCTATTCTTTATAGAGAACACATTAAAAAACTTTGTAAAATACAGTCTGTAAAAGAACAGACTGATGTTAAATTACAGCCAATTGTTGCTATGTTGGAATGATGGATTAGCAAGGACAGCTTCTATGTAAGTAAGTATAAATTTTAAAGTAATATGTTCCAGTTTAAAAATATTAGTAACTAATTACATTTTTATTTAAGTGTGTAATTCTCTTAAGGCTGGCATTGTGTAGGCAAAATGAACATGTCTTTTGTCTCTTCTGAGTATTCTCTCTCCTTCAGGTTACCAGTGTCCAGGAGCATGGCTACAAGTGTTGGAGGAGATGTTGTATGTGATGTTCATATGAGAGATGTGAGCAAGCCAAGTCCCATTGTTTTGCTCAACTGCCATCACTGTTCTTGGCAATAATCCTCTATGCTCCTTTCACTCTTGTGATATTCATTCTTGACTCTTGACTTTGTCTCCTAGTTTTTTGTTTGTTTGTTTTTTGGGTTTTTTTTTTTGGTTAGTGGTGGATGAATCTAGGGACAATGAATGGACCACTGAGTCACATCTCCAACCCTATTTTGTATTTTATTTAGAGACAGAATCTCACTGAGATGCTTAGTGCCTTGCTTTTGCTGAAGCTGGCTTCCAACTCTTGAACTTCCTGCTTCAGCCTCCTGAGCTGCTGGAATTATAGGCAAGTATCAATGCCTCTGGCTTCCTTTCTCTCTCTCTCTCTCTCTCTCTCTCTCTCTCTATATATATATATATATATATATATATATATATATATATATATATATATATATATATCTCAGTGGAAAGCATTATGATTCTTATTACATATATAGAGCACATTTTTTATATTTCTGGTTGTATACTCAGTATATTCACACCAATTTGTGTCTTCATACCTGTACTTTGGATAATAATGATCACCACGTTCCACCATCATTAATAACCCCATGCCTCCTCCCTTCCCCTTCCTTCTAGTTCTTAATCTTGGTTTTATCTCCTGCCTACAAGTCTTGGATTCATTTAATGTTTTTATTTCTTGAAGACACACTTTTTTTTTGGAGACAAGATTTTGCTAAGTTGTTTAGGGTCTCACTAAGTTGCTGAGGCTGGCTTTGAAATTATGATCCTCCTGCCTCAGCCTCCTGAACCACTGCCCAGTTTCTCGTCTTCATGAGACCCTTCATATTTCAGATCGGAAAGACATGTGTTCTGAATATCTCTGTATTCCAAATAAACTGGGAAAAATGTCACTCTAATTTCACTGATTCTTTCTTTTGTTGTGACAGTTCCACAAATGAGCTCGCTGAAGTAGTTATTGATCTCTGATTGATCTTTTTTAAATTTCTACAATGTCAATTAGATTTTTTTCAGTAGTTGCATCTCCACTATTTTTTTTTTATCTTTTCATGCCTGTCATCCACATTTTCAAATATGTTCTTAAACCTCTCAGTTTTCAGTAAAGTTAAAAATCTCAGTGGGAGAATTCTAAAGCATGAATTCTCTCTTAATTTGAATCTCTTAGTTGCTCAGATTTTGACAATTATTTTAATTTTTTTCTGTGCATCTCATTATTTCTCATAGAGTACTGCATTGCACGTGTAGCAGCAGGATAGAAACAGCAATATTTACATCTTCAAATTCACATAGTATATCTTTTGTCAGGAGCCTGGTATAACATCATTTTATTAGTTAGGGATCTGCAGAGAAACGGAAACAATAGAACATAGTTGAAGCCAGGCAGAATGAAAATTCTGGCAGTTGTCGGTGGGTGGTTTAGTCTTGAATCAGTAGCAATATGAATTCATATTTTCTCCCTTTTTGAGGGGCTTCTGTTGTACCTATGAAGGTCTTAAACTGATTGGATCAGGCCCACCTACATTATAGACTATAATTTGTTTCACTCAAAGTCCACTGACTTAAATGTTAATCACATCTACAAACTGCCTTCACAGCAACATTTATCCTGGTGTTAACTCATAAATTTAGCATTATAATTTAGTCAAGTTGATTAACACATTTTAGGTTAACCATTAGAGGCTTGATGCTGTCTACTATGTTGAGCTGGTTTGAGGCTTAGCTATTATAGTTTCTTTCAGTGGACTTCAGCTGAAATTCTTTAAGCATTGGACTGTGCCTAGAGTTAAGACTGAATGCTAAAGGCTTTTATTAATTTTTAGTTGTTTAAAAAAAATTTGGTTGTTTCTCTATTTCTCTTTTCTCCCATCCACATATGAATGCCTAAACTATAGAGTTGGTCTTGACCTACACTCTTGTATCTCCCCTGTTGCTTAGTATTCTGTATACCATTATTATTTTTAGTTTTTATTTTTTAGTTGTAGTTGCACATAATACTATTTATTTATTTATTTATTTTTATATGGTGCTGAGGATGGAACCCAGGGCCTTGCACATGCAAGGCAAGCACTCTACCACTGGGCCACAACCCCAGCCCACGTATACCACTATTTTTAAGGAAAAGAGTGTTTTCTATTGTCAGGATATTTTCAGTCTTAGTGAAATTTAGCATACCTTACTCTCTAGAGTGGAGCTTTGCGCTGCTCCTGATTCATGGAATTCCATCTCTGCTTTCTATCTTCCCCTTCTCTGGAATAGTATTTTTTTCTCCTAATGATAGAAGATGACTAATTGTTATTATTATAGAATCTTAGACTGATTAGATTTTCTACCATTCTTGCAGGCTTTTTCTTTTACAGAAGGTTTTCTTTTATTCTTCCTTCCATAGCAATCTATCATTCAGTGCCTCTGGATTGTGAACAAGAGTTTTCTGATTTGTCCACAACATCTTAAGGCATCTGTTTCACAAAAGAAAAAGGTATGAAAAAAAACCCATGGCATTTTGTAACCAGTAATCATCTCTTTCATGTCAGCCACCACTTAGGGCCCTTTCTGTTTCCCAGCCTGGTTCTCAATCTTTCTCCTTATCACCTGGTAAAAGTATGTGGAATTCCCTTTTGGTCATATGTCTCCAAAATTTTTGAATTGTCATGTCAACTTACTTTGACCACATTCTTAACTGGCTCTGCTAGATGAGATACACTTTATTTCTACTCTTTTAACATGGCTTGTCAATCTTTAGATTTTTAGATTTCTTGGTTGCATGGAGAAATTTTCTTTTTTAAAGTATTAGTCATTTTTTCAAAGTTTATCAATATTTTTACTGTTGTTAGAAGAAAGCAGTATTCATTTTAGCATCTCCATCCTGCATAGGAACAGAAACTTTATATTTTTAGTTTCTTTTTTTTTTAAAGAGAGAGTGAGAGAGGAGAGAGAGAGAGAGAGAGAGAGAGAGAGAGAGAGAGAGAGAGAGAGAGAGAGAGAGAATTTTTAATATATACTTTTTAGTTCTCGGCGGACACAACATCTTTGTTGGTATGTGGTGCTGGGGATCGAACCCGGGCCGCACGCATGCCAGGCGAGCGCGCTACCGCTTGAGCCACATCCCCAGCCCCTTTAGTTTCTATTCTGCATAGTATTGACAAGATAATTTAACATGCTAACTGCTTGCTTATTCCACTTAGTACTTCATAAGACAGACTGGTGTTATGAGGCAGGTTAGATGCTAAACATATTTATTAATTGATTCAGTGTTAAAGATCACTTAACTTTGATCTTGAGGTCCATTTTACCCCTAAATTGAATCATGTGATATATAGAAGTTGTATTTTAAAATAAAATAAGCATTAGTTTTCTGTTTGTAGTTGGTTTTGGCAATCTAACCAGTTGTATTCATCCTACAGAAATTTACAGTTTAATGACCATTACCTTGATAGCTAATCTCTTATGGTGCAGTTTCATTACACCTCTGTGATTTCCCTAGATTTTTCTGCAGGTTTATGATCCAAACATCCTCTCTCTCCATAGCTCTTTAGCCAGGATGAAATTTTCATTATTTGCTGTGAGAGATAGTCTCAGCAGCAACTGAAGCTTGCATTGTTGATTACGTTTTTAATGTTATTACTATTAGGAGTAATAAACATTGATTAAATGCTCATTGTGCAGTAAACTAAGATATTGAAAACTGGAATCCCTTCACAGGATGCATCCATCCTTTGAAAACACCATAGACCCCTCCCCACTAAAATTATCCAGGACTACTTAAATTTGTTTCATGGAACTATAAAACTGAGATGCATTGTAAAGTTAGTTGTCAGCTAATCTGAAATCCCCTGGTGGGTTTGAATTCTTATTCAGCATCCTCTTGTTGGGATAGTTCCTGTGGTTTTCCAGGAAGCAAAATCCATTATTAGATAACTCTAAACGTTACAGAGTCCTTGTTCTCTTGAGATAAAAACCAAGATAAGTTATAGGTGAATTTATGTAAGACAGGGGTATATTCAAAATAACTGCTGAATATTGGGCCATTATTTTGAACAGAAGAGAGGAATTATTTTTTTATCACCTCTTCTTGTGCAGAAGGAAAAATGTGGGCAATAGATTTATCAATAGGAAAAAAAAAATCAGCTAACCAAGGTACCAGGAAACCCAGAAGACACCTTCTTGGCTGTCATTCCAGAAAATGTGTTTATTTCTTGATCAGGATGGTAGGGAGGGGGAAACCCAGCATGTATTTTTTGTGTGTGAACACTTAACCTATCCCACGTTCTTACACAGGATGTTAACCTAAGGACTTTTTATGTACAGGATATATCAGGGCATGAATCTATGAATTTAAAATATTAAAGTATATTTATTAGAATATAAATACATGAAAAATAATTATTTCAGAAGTGTATTTGTTTGCTAGGTCTCCAAACAGATTACCACAAAGTACAACAAATGTAGGGGAACAAACAACAGAAATTCATTGACTCACAATGCTGGAAGCTGGACATCCAAAGTCAAAGTTGGTTGTGGGATTGGTACTTTCTGAGGTTATCCATTGAGAGCCTATTCCAAATCTTTCTCTTAGCTTTAAGGGGTTTGTTGGCTGAACTTTGGTGTTCCTTTGCTTATAGATGCATCATCTACGTTTTTCTCTTAAAGTCATATAACATTTTTCCTGTGTTTATGACTACATCCAAATTTTTCATTTCAGTCAGGAGAGTAATCATTTTGGAATAAAACCAAACTTATCCCAATACAACCTCATCTTAATTAATTGCATCTGAAACAACACTATTTCCAAATGAAGGTCACATTCTAAGGCACCAAGGGTTAGTGTGTCAACATACGAATATTTGTCAGAGGGCAACAAGTGAACTTAAAATAAGTATATAAATAATAAGATGAATATTTTTTTAAATCCTGATCTAGAAGCATTGAGAATCCTGAAAAGTAAGTTGATTGATTAAAGATTATAAACAAAGCAAAATTATTTGCAAAATTCCAAAAAAAATCATAGCATACCATACAGTAAACTGGGAGAGGGGCAGAATAAAGCTTTCCTGTATAATGATTTTTAATTTTCCAATGTAAGAACACATTCACATTATGGATTTAACTTTAATTAGTCCAGGAAGATTTATATAGATATATATTTATATAGAAGATATAAATTTATATATAAATATATGTATGTAATTAAGGAAGATTAAAAAGAGGCTGTTAAAAATAAAAAAAAGTGTTGCAGATAATTCAAAACAACAATGAATCAAAATGCCATTATTAAGGAACAGCAAAAGATATATTTTCAGCATAGAGAGGTGAAAAATGTATGATTATGCCTTTTACTAATGATGGAACTTGGGGCTTTTTATTTTACCTATAAGCCTTCAACCCACACATGTAGCATTCCTTAAAGTAAAGTGGGAAGAACAAATCAATTCTTAATGATGACTTGATAATGCCTAGAGTATGCTCATGAAATGCTAGTTCTGTTTCTTTGTTTGCTCCCTTCCAGCTTTTACTTTCTGTTCTCTCCAGTAAAAATGTGCTTAACTAGGACCCCCACAGGTGCTGACATTGGAGAGGATATATTCGTAAAGGTGCACTTGCTGAAGGCAATGAACAAATACCCTCAATATTCACAGACCAAATTCAGTAAATAAAAGGTAGATTTTCCCCAGACTTCTCTAATAGTATTGATACATAAATTTATCATAGAATGAGAATCATTTACAATGAAAACAAATCTTAAAGATAAAACTAGAAGGTTTGCAGCATACCTATATACTTAAAGATATACTTTCATTGACCAGAATCATACCACCTTAAAACCTTACAGATCTTAGCAAGTTAGAGTTCTTGAGAGTTATATATTTACACTAGCAACTCTAGTCAAAAATACTCTGGTAGTCAAGCTCTATAGAAGCAAACAATATAAAGATTCCTATTAAAGAATGGCTATACAGGGCTGGGGATATATCTGAGTTGGTAAAGTGATTGTGTCCCATGCACAAGGGGCTCTGGATTCAATCCCTAGCACCACAAAAGTAAATAAATAAATAAATAAATAAATAAATAAATAAATAAATAAATGGCAATGTAATCATTGAGCATCTTTAACAATTGCAAACAAACTTAAAATAAAACTTACTAAACTCTGTATTGATAAACTTTAACTTAAAAAATTAATTGTACCCCTGTTCCCTAAGCCCTGCACTTTGGGTTCTCAAAATCTAATGATTATATCTTAGTTTAAACATATAATATTATAATATGGGAGAGAATATAATGTAGATTCTTAAATTTCTGTATAAAGAATATTCTAACAGAGGGTGGAATTCTTGTATCTAAAATGAGGTTTGGGGGGTTATGTGTGTGTGTGTGTGTGTGTGTGTGTGTGTGTGTGTGTGTGTGTGACAGAAAGAGAGAGAGAAAAAATTTTAAACAACAGACTGTGTTTCAGGAAACTGAAACTATATTAATAGGTTAGTTTGTATTTCCACATAATAAAAATAGACATATGTCCTTTGAATACCCCTGCCTACGGTTTATTTTTGTGAGCTGCCCTTGTGGGTCTTGGTGCAATTTGCAATATTTTCTTCAATTCTCATTTGAGAATGTTTTCTTGACTCCGAGCTCATTTCCAAGATATCCTGCAAAGTCAGGCTACCACTACGGTTTCAAAAGGAAGTAAAAAGAATTATTATTTTCTTATTACACATAACTAAGCAAATAAAAGTGGTTGGAGATTACTTCTGAAAGTTTCATGAACTTTTAAGAATGAGATAGGTAGCCTGTTCTTTGTGGATCTCAATGGAAAGAAACAACAAAAGCAATAGTTATCAGCTTTACTATTTTTTGGACACACTTAAAATATTTTAAGGCCCTTTAGCATATTGATTTCTTATCCATTAGTTATTTATTTTTGCCAAATTATGATTATTTTGGCCCAAATGCCAAGATGAAAATATTTTATTAAGTTTATTTTTTCAAAATGTGTATGCAGAGGCATTTGAATTTTTTTTGATGTGGCATCTAGAATTATTTGAATACTGAATGTAACAGGTATCAATCCACAACTACTTATCTGTAATTCTCAAATCACAAAATCTTAAAAACTGAACAATTTTTTCAGAGGTTAAGGGTAAAACTTGATATTTGTAAATCAATGAGGTGGTCAGGCCTGAAGTCCCTCCTGCCTGGGGTAAATAGGCAGATGTTTCACAACAGAAATGACAAATTATCCAGCAATGTTTCCATTGCTGTTCAACTTAAAAGATTTAAGGTGGATGCATTGTATCATACTTATCAAACCTCTAAAATTTTGAACTTATAAATAAATATGGCCTCAAGAATTTTCAATGAGAAATCATGGATTGTGTTTTTCCCCCTTCTTTATACAACTCTGTGATTACCACAATGACATTCATCTGTGTGCGTTTTGCTTGTTGGTTGTAGGTATGAAGCTGTATTATAATGACCCATTTTGCAGAAACAAATACTGACACCTTTTGAAAGACTGAAAGTATATTTTCACAAAGGAAGACTTACAGCACTGCAGATAACTCAGAGATTAACTCTTCCACATGTTTCCATGGTGAGGGAGAAGGTCTACTAACAGTATGGGAAAATTTGGGTAGGGCCATTCTTCATTTTTGTTGGTGATGGCCATAGGTTTTGTTGTTACCCTGTGGGTTATTGGAATACTACATTTGTGACAGGCAAAATCACTCATTATATGTAAGTGTCTGTGAGACTTGAAAACATAATTCATTCTGCCACAGTGATACATAGGTATGGGAAGCTGGGATGCTACAGGGTCAGAGGAGATTTGGGCTTTTAAGATTGAAAACTTCTATGTTAGATGAAGCAGGTCTCCTGGGAGACAGTTTCATTATATCCTTGATGCTAGCAACATTTCTCTGATGGACAAAATTTTCATTTTCTTGGTTTCATTCCATTGGTCCTAGGCATATCCTTTCTGTGTGAGTCTAAATAATTCAATATTTTAGCTGTTAGTAAAGGGCTTTTTTTTTTCACTTCCATTTCCTGCCCTCACATTATCCAATAAAACCTTTGGTTTAAATTTGCTATTCTTTAATATCTTTTAATTTTATTCTCTGGACCTCAGTCTATGATTCATCCGCCTTTTACTACTCTGAGTTTCTCGGCTGGATATGGTCAGAGCTACTTAATGAAAATAATAATACATTTTTACGCAAAAGTAGGATCATATGCAGCAATTCATATCTTTTTTGCTAAGAGTCCTGGGACATTATAGGTTGTTTCTGCCAACAGCCAGCTGCCTTCCAATTCCCAGTAAGACAAATAAAACCTCATAAAAATGATGACTTGCAATAGTGCAAAGCCAAGAAATAGCTGGATTTTTTTCTCCCTGTTTAACAGTTGCAAACAACACACTGCCTTTCTGTACTATAATTAACTAACATTTGACATTTTATTATTTTCTTTGTTTTCACTTTCCGATTTTTTAAAAGTACTTAGATATTTTTAAGTATCATATGTAAAATAATAACAAAATATTCCATTGTAACATTATTTTGTTTTTCTCTTACTGTACTCATTGCATTAAAGAAATGTATAGAAAATGTTCCTCTTTTTTTTTTTTTTTTTTTTTGTTGCACCTGTTGCTTAGAAAGTCACTGTGCAAGACAGGAGAGTGAACATCACATGAATTCTAACAAAACTTGCAATATGGTGAACAAAACAGGGCTATACAAAAATTAGAAAATATACCATATCCCTACACTAAGAATAAACATAGATGGGTGGGGAAGGGGAAATGAGAAAAGAATGATAAACTACCATCAGACTTCCTAATATATTTTATTATGATGTCACTTTAAATGTTAACAATAGTCAATTCTGGCATGAAAAAAAAATGATGGCAGAATTTCTCAAGATGAAAACCGTGTTTTTCTTGATTTTTAATCTATGCTGTTCTTGTAGCTAGATTGGAAGAAGAGAACATTATAAAAGTGCTACTGTCATAGTAATTCTAAGCCAGATTTCAAAAGTCCTTATAACTTTAGGTCTTGTTTTACAGCACTGAAACAACCATGCAAGGAATCCGGAACTAATCATCTGGAGGTTAACAGACCTGTTGTTGCAAGAGGGGCCCAGTGACCAGCCAGCAGCACCATCAAGACTGTGACAAGATATTCTGGCCCACCTATCTCAACAGGAACTATCAGATGACATAACATGAGATCTCAGGTTAGACCAGCAGAACCACTCAGCTGAGCTCCAACTAATTGGCTGACCCTAGAATCATGGACTAATAAGTGTATTTTTATTTTAAGCCACCACATTTTGGTGCTGGTTTAGGATGAAAGAAAGGTAATGGATATGGACAAATAGGTTCATGTAGACAGGACAAGGAATATTTTTCTTAACAAAGAGGATGCTTTCAATGTGTCTTTCATAACACTCTTGGTGGTTTCCCTGAGTACACATAAGTACTGCCACCGTGCCAGCTGTACCAGGGCTGAATCAAGCAATGTCATCTCAGTCAAATCCTTGTCTATGCAGTATTCAAGTGGTTGCTTAAGTTATTTGACCTTTTCATTTAAAAGTGTTATTAAAAGTTTTGAAAATATCGAAAGAGAATCAAATAAAAAACACTTGCTACTAGAAAAACCAGATTCTGATATGTGACTATTGAGATTTTTTTTCAACTAAAATTTTATTTGCATCATAGTAAACGTGTGTACAATTACATTTTTCACTCCTGCTCATTCCTTGTTTTCCTCTTCTGAGTGAACTGCTCTGAGGCTTTTAGCTCTTTCTTGTGCTCCTTACTTTCACATTTTCAAGTAACATATTTAAATATAATACATTTCTCTGTTTTAATTTTAGATACCATCTTTTGGTCTCCTACTGTATGTGAAGAGAAGTTGGCATTCATATACAGACCCCCAATGCAACTGCACATACTCTCCTTTTCTCCTTTCTCTCAATATATGTTTTGTATACAATTAATATTCATCATTAAATTATCATTATTACGGCATAAATATTCTTCAAAGTAAATTCATGTCTTTTCATCTTTTTTATTTTCTTTTAAGTTAATAATTGGTTCATTATTCATTTTCCTTGTCATTGGTGTCCCTATTACTAATTTATTGCCAACTTTTCCTCTGGACTTGTAAAACTTGTCATGAGAGGATAAAACACAGCTGGAAATCAACATAGTCAAATTTTTCCTCCTTGTTGACATGCAATTTAAGACTTCTGGTTCCCTATCTTGTATAGACTTATTTTTCTCCAGGAATAACAGACAACTGTTACCTGCTACATAAAACTTCTTTAAATCACAGTCCTGGGAATTCTCTTCCTCTCCTCTGGATTGTAGCTCAGGTGTTTCTGAATTTCCAAGTCCTCTTTCTTTCTTGGATTTATACCGTATTTTGTTAGGTTCCTTTTCTAGCAGACTCTTTACGAAGGGTAAATGGCAGCAAAAGCACTTGGATTTGAAATCAGGAATGTGTACACCTGCAGCTTCTGGGAGGGGGGACACCTGAGGGAGGCATTGGATACTTTGCAGAATTCCTCTGGAGGCTCTGACATGGAACACAAACTGCATGAAACTTTGACAGAGTTTTGTCATAATCCATGTTTACATTTTATTATTGTTTTTTGCTGAGTTTTATACTATAGACTGAACATCATTCTCCTCAGATTTTGGAAGCATTAGTTCAGAGTGATCAGATTTCTGGTATGGATATTATCTAATCTAAAAACTTCCCTTGGTGGGTTCTGAGAATTCTAGATGCTGTAACCTAGAAAACATAAATTTCATTTTCTTCACTTTGCTGAGATTTATGTTTGTACTCATTTGAACATTTATGTATATTTAAATCTGGAAAACTGTATTTATCAATTTTTGTTTCATATGTACTTTTTCCTCTCAATTTTATAAGTTCTCCCTTTTCAGAATTCTTTGTCATTTTATTCTGGGTTTCTTCTCAAATTGGAAGTTTTCCCCTACGATTTATTTATTTATTTTTAACTTTCATTGACTTTTTATGTAGGAGGTTTTCATATTTTTAAAATTGATTTCTTTGTTCTCATCCATGAACTGTTATCATTTTTGCCTGTTTTCTCTGGTTTTAGACAGTTTTCTTCTTGATATCCAGGAATTTTTCACATACCAAGGCATTGTGCTACTGGAAAATTATTCATAAAATATGTTTTCTTTAAGTGTTATTTAAGTAATGCTTATGCTATGCAGAATTATTTTCTTCATTTTTGCTTCAATTTAATATTTCAGCCTTTGCCTTTGTGAATTCTGGTTATTGTAAACATCATGTACTAAGTACTTCCCACTTAAAAGTATTAAAAAAATTTTATGTAACATTCTTGTCTTGCTAGTGGGCATATTGTTTTCTTTCTGGAAATACTTTTGGAATTGTATATGAAGTGGAAAGCATAATTTTCATGTTATTATTAAATCATTACTATCATAATTACCATTTTCAACATTTAGGTAATAGATGGCAGACATGTCCTAATCATTTTACGTCATCTTCACAGAATGACCTGTGAATTATTACCCCTGCTATACAGATGAGGAAGCAGAGACAGCAAGTATGTAACTTACTGGGGGTCCTGTAGCTAGTAAATGTGAGCCAGGATTTGAAATCCAGGCTCTTATTGCAACTGTAATTCTCTAAAGCACTAGAGAATTTTGTATTATAAAAGTAAAAGCTCTGATAATTTACATTTTTTCCCCCTCAGGTTTTCTCAGTTCACTGTAGTTTGACTTTGCCTTGAATTTCAGAAATTCAAGTTGGAAAGTTTAATACTATAAATCAAAAATTTCCCATGGGTGAAAATCAAGCTTTCTCTACCATCAACTCTATCCTTCTTACAGTAGAAACCCTAAAGCCTATGGGATTTGGGATCAAGCAAATGCTTGGCAGATATTCCCTATGTGGCTTGAAGCATCAGAAATATTGAAATTGATCAATGATCATCAGAGGTTTTAGTTCTGAGAGAAAGGCATCTCCAATCACATATCCTAGGTCTCTATAAATAATGGATTGGTGGGCATATCACAGTATGGGGAGAAAGTAGCAGAACTGCATACTGATTTCTGAGAAGAGGAGTTATTCAATCTGTGAAAAGAAGTAGGAGCTTTTAAATGTTTTGTACTCTAGCCAAAGTTCCTATATTGCCTTCATTATTCATGAATTACTGGATTCTTAATACTCCTTTTGTACTTTTTAAACTCATCCTCCTTGTAATCATCACTTAATTATTTTATTGCATATGTGTATGTAGTTATATTGTTCAAATTTCCTTCTGTTTTGTTTTAAAGAAACTTGATAATATGGAAAATTACTCCCTTTACCTCCAAGACACCTGCTTAGTACTAAGAATCGTGAGTTTGCATGAAGAAAGAAAAAAATAGCTGTTAATTGATGACGTATAAGTAGGTGGATTTTTAAAATTTATTTCTACATGTTAAATATATAGAATTGTAGGTTATTATTTATTCATATAAACATTTAACATAATTTGGTCAATAACACTCCTAAATACCTCCCCTTACCCTCTACTCATACCCACTGACCCCACTCCTCTTTCCTATCCCAGTGGTTTTTTGTCTACTTTCACTAACACCCTTTTTTTTTAAAAAAAAATTAATTTCTAGCTTCCAAATACAAGATTTAAAAATGGTACTAGTCTTTATATGTCTCACTTTGCTTAACATGACATCCTGTACCACCTTCTTGCAAATGATATCATTTCATTCATCTTTATGACTGAATAAATACCTACTGCATAAACATGCCACAATTTTAATCCATTTATCTGTTGATGGACATCCAGACTGATTCCATAACTTGGCTACTTTGCATTGTGCTGCAATCAACATAGGTATGCATCTCTGTAGTATGCTGACTTTGTTTCTTGGAGATAAATATGAGTAGTAGTATAGCTGGATCATATAGTAGTTTGAGTTTTAGATTGTGTGGGTCCTCCACACTAATTTCCATAGTGGTTGTACTAATTTACATTCCCACCAAGGGTCAGTTATTTCCACATGCTTGCCAGCTGTTAGCACTTATTATTGTTGTAGATATATAAATTGGGTTTTCATAGTGGGGTAAGTGCCATGATAAACATGCTGAGAACATATCATCCACTCTGTTATCAAAAGATGTGAACAACTTGACACAGAAAAATGATAATTCACATTAGCTACAAACAAATGCAGATTGGACCTTTTCCAAAGCCTGGGTACATCAAATGCTGCTTAAAGATTGTTTCAGTAGACAAATTGGTCCCTTTCTTTCCTCACACACTCATACACACAGATATATATATCAATATATATCAAAAGATGTGAATAACTTGACACAGAAAAATGATAATCCACATTATCATATCTCTCTATATATATATAGAGAGAGATACACACATACACAGAAATATATATATATATATATATATATATATATATATATATATATATATACCTTAATTTTGCTTATTTATATATAGTGCTGAGAATCGAACTCAGTGCCTCACACATGCCAGGCAAGTGCTCTACTGCTGAGCCCCTGCCTCAACCCTTATTGTTTGTATTCTTCTTGCAGCCCTTCAGACTGGAATGAGAGGGAATATCTCCAATGTTACATAAGCAGGTGTATTCTTAGATGGATCAAAGATATTCTGCTTCTTTCTCTTTAAGAAACTACTTCAGCTATTGAAACCTTAATATTACCAGTATACAAAGTGTGAATCTGCAATTACTCAAGTAGGCACCATTTTTGAGCATTCCTGTTTAGTAGTGTGACAACCTGTCTATTGAAAAGGGAGCACAACCTTTTGTGAGAAACATTTTTAATTGTGGGGTAATATTGGTTATCTGTTTCCCAGTGTCTGGAAATGGAAATCTTTACAAATGATTGAGATTGTATGTAAGCATGTTGAAAAACATGCTGGAGAATGTTGAAATACGTTATGTAACTATAATTGGAAAAAAAATATCTGCCAACCTGTAGAAGGACAGCTGACATATGCAATGCAGACCAGCTCCTTCTTCATCCTCCCTGTCTCCATTCAGATCTAACATTTCTACTCTTTGGCAAGATGGCCTCCCCTTGTATGTTCAGAGCAGTCACCATGTCCCAGACTTCCCCAAATGCCCCTAAAATTTGATGTGGAACTAAGATTTGCCCAGGTGCTGAGAACCAGAGTAAATCACAGACAGAGCACATTTAAGCCCTTTTGAAAAGCTTTGGGATTGTCAGAGTATGCTCCCATTTCTGATAAATTATTCTCTTTCTACCTATGCATGGTTCATTCTCAGATAACAATCTGAGCAGGAAAGAATTATTTAAAAAAAAAAAAAAGAAAGAAAGAAAAGAAAAAAGAAAGGAACAATTTGTCTACTGAGACAATCTTTAAACAGCATTTGATGCACCCAGGCTTTGGAAAAGGGCTGAAACTGCATTTGTTTGTGGCTAATGTGAATTATCATTTTTCTGTGTCAAGTTGTTCACGTCTTTTGATAACAGAGTGGATGATATGTTCTCAGTGTATTTATCATGGCACTTAACCCACTATGAAAGAAAAACCTAATGTCCTTAGGGAGAGCTTCCATTACTCAGTTCTCCAATACTCATCTTGTCTTAAGTGCAACCTCTAAAGATAAAGTCCAATTTAAATAATCAATTCTTCTTAATCACTCCGCCCAACAATGACTGGAAATGACTCCAAAGAAAAGGAGAGTAGGATGATCAACTTCAAAAGAAAGGCCTTATATTTTCAATTTGAATATTTTTTGTCTCTGTCATTGTTTATGTTTTGCTGCTATAGACAGTAAACAAATGTGTCACTGAATTTGTCAATCACATTTAGCCTCGTATTTATATATACACACAAAAAATCTAAGAAAAACTGAATTAGAAAAAGAAATTGTTAAAGTGCATTTTGTGATTGTGCTTATTTTTTTTTATCATATAACTCTGTATCAACACAATTACTGAGCATGCTTTTGTTGATAGATATGAGTCCAAGAGTGAAAACTAACTCATGGGGTTAGAAAATAGAGTTGGGGAAATTATCTGGTTTTCCAGACATTGCAAAGATGCTCAACACATCTGCATTTGCAGTGAGACAATGTTAGCGGTCTGGAAGAGCCCCATGCGGTGATGAGATATGAATTAGTTTGTTATTTTTTATTGATCAAGAAACTTGACAGCAACCGATTGCTGCTTCCTTACAGTGCTGTGGAGAGCAAAGCAGAACCAAAAATGAGAGGAATAATTCATGATGATAATAATTCCATGACACTCTGCACTGGATTTTTAAAAAATTGATCCTTTCACAAAAGTATGGTTTTGACTAGAGAAAAAAAGACCCAGATATGGCCCTTTACTGCTTCACAGTCTTTGGGGGATATATGTGACTCTAATAAGTAGTTTGACTGTAGAGAGTATTAAAATCATATATAGTAAATATTGATGAGTCTGAATCAATGCTTCCTTGGGCATTATTGCAACATAGCACACTGGTATGGCTTGTAATTTCCTAAAATGCCAGGTCAACATCCAACTCCTGGGCCTGTAAATTTGCATTGTAGGCTCTCCAGCAAAACCCCACACCCTTCAAAACTGATCCCCTTCCTTGTGGAGCTAACATCTTATCTGTTTGTCACTATCGCCCACTGCTGAGCTTCATAGTCACCAACTTCTTTTTCTGATTTTGTGGTGGGAGAAGAGGGAAAGGACGTATGGCAGGAGGTCCTGGGCCTTTAATTGAACTTTACAATTTACTTTCCAGTATTAAATGCAGAATTTCTCAAAAGTTACCCAATGAAAGTGAAGTGCAAAATTGGAGTCACACTTCCAGATCGTACAATGTGTTTTGTTAAGTGATTTGCTGTATAATTGTACAGGTGTTTTGCTATTCACCACTGATGTGTATGATTAATAATCATTTACTTACATCTTGTTTGGTCACCATTTGTAAAATAAGACCCAAATGCTACATTTATTCTCTAACCCTGGTGAGTCAAATCACTTCTCTGTTGGTCTTGTTAATTCCATGGGGTGGGAGTGAAGGTGGAGGAAAAGCATTTTCTTTCTTACTGTTGTAACTTTTCTCGTCTAATTATTTGGTGATTACCTATGAGGTTACACTTTTTAAAGAGAAAGGGACACATTGTCTGAAGGTATTATGTAGTAGATTGATCCAGGTAAAACATTTCAGACCTCAACCAACTTTTAAGTTGCATTGAGTTCCCATTTAGGATGACCACTGGCCCTCAGGGGGCAAGTTAACTACAGTTGTAGTTACAGATGGGAGGTGGGCATCCACAGTTTTATGTTCTCAGTCTGAATGTGACAGAAAGAAAAGGATGTCATCAAGAGCCATGCAAAGTAATTTGTGTTATTAAAGACAGAAGAATGGACTAGTCAATAATTAATTTATAACTTAAGCATCATACTGGAGTCCCTATTTTCATTTTAATCACTTTAACATGGCGATGACAACAAGAGAACATGGCTCAGTATGGCACATGTGCTTTATACACAATGCAAAATTTTCTCATTCTGCATGGACAAAATAGATATGAGGTTGGATGTATCAATCTGGATTCTAGATAAGTAGGAAAAATAGGAGTGTGTGTGTGTGTGTGTGTGTGCTGCACGCGCACATGTATGTACATGCACACACATACTTGCGTATGTCAAGAGTTTTATTATAAAGACTTGGTTCATGTGGTAGTGAAAGCTGAGAAGTGCCCAAATCTGCAGTCAGCAAATTGCAGATCCAGTCAAGTCTGAGGGTCTGAGAACCAGGAGATTTGATGCACTAAATTCTAATCCAAGTCCCAAGGAGTAGACAATTTCCCTTCTCAAAGATGGAGAAGGAATTCTGTCCTTTTCCACCTTTTCTTCTATCCAGGCCTTCAAGGGATGGGATAAGATCCATCCATATTAGGGAGACAATCTATTCAGCCTATGGAATCAAATACTAATCTCATCTGGAAACATTCTCACAGACATAACCATCCTAAATAATATTTGACAAAGTATTAGAATTTGTGGCCTGCTCAAAATGACATTTAAAATTAATCATCAAGTGAAAAATAGCTTTGGTCACGGCAAAGACCATTTAGAATGGATTGTTTAAATTAACTCTTAGATTACTGAAGATCTATGCATATTACAATGGAAGGGGATTTATCTCTGATTAATTCAATTCATCACACACTTATTGAGTCCCTGTGGTTGAAAAATACAATGTAGGGAAATTGGCTAGAGCAGAATACTTAGGAGATTATAATCTGGCATTGAGAAACAGATGACTTCTAATTGCAGCAAGAGGCAGAATATCATAAGTGATATAAGATAGGTAGAAGTCATTTCCTAAAGCAGATGATAACAAGTGACATAAGATAGGTATAAACAATTTCTAAAGGAAGAAAAAAGAGGGAAAATTATTTTTTACTGAATCAAGAAATACAAATGAAGGAATATTCTGAATTTCCATGCATTATAAAAGATGAAAAAGAAGGCTTGGAAATGGCTGATTTTATATTAAGTAACCACTAGTCATGACTTGGAAACAATTTCTTTTTCTGGAGCCCAAAACTTTTTCTGAAGAAGTGAATATGAATCCTCTCGTGGCATTTGCACTCAGACTTTTTAGAGGGCTGAACCATTTTGATGAATCCCCAAGGAATTTCCTGAACAATAACAACAACAACAACAAAAATCCATGATAAGCGCATTTCTCATCCTCCTACTCAGCTCTGGTCCCAAATATATGGCAATTCAGTGGGTGGGTCACTCACTGAATGCCATTGACCAGAAGAGAATATATATCTATGAGGGTTCTAGAGGCATAAATTTCAACCATGTCCCTGAAGAAAGTGTTCTCTGCACAAAATTAAAAATGTCCTTTTTAGCATTGAGTGTGGGCTTTTAATGATAAAATATGCCTTTTGGTTCAACATATTGTCTGTGACAAGTACTAAAACATCCTCTAGAAAATTAGTTTTAATAATTAGCTTTCATAGTAAACAGAAAATTATTAGACAGACATTCTTGCTCTTCTTTGTAATAAAACTAAATTGATCCACATTTCTATAGTAATTAATATTTGATTTCTATTGACCCTGTGTCATAATTTTGATCTTTTATACTGATGTCTGTAGTGTGTACATGCAAGTTAACAAGAGGGAATAGATAGGTGGGGATTTCAACATGGTAATAAAGATGGACAAGGTGTACATAATATGAGTGTTCTTCATCATCAGTAACATCTATAAAAGGGTTAACAAAGTTTCATATAAAATAGTTAATAATGATGTGTACCATTCGTTCATTAGCTCTTGCTTATTAAATTCTGTTCTAGAAACTGCAATACTATAAAATGTAGTACCATGTATCCCCCCCCCGACTGCCGGGAGTATTGGAGATTGACGCAGGTCCTCCACTACTGAGCTATATCGCTAACCCCTTTTAAATTTATTTTGTTTTGTTTTGTTTTTGAGAATGGATCTTGCTAAGTTACCCAGGCTGGGCTTAAACTTGCCTTCTGACTCAGCCACTGGAATAGCTGGGCTTGTAGATGTACACCATTGCATCCAATTTATTCATCACTACTTTGGATAAGATTCTGAGACTTGACGAGAAGAGTACCTTTTTTGTTTATCCAGATAACAAATGTTAGTGTTGAGATCCAAATGCAAGTTCAATCTTACTTTATTGATTCTTAAATTCATATTTCTCTCAAAATATCACACTGATCTCGTAGTGAAAAGCCTTCACAGGTGTGCATATTTTATCAATTAAATGTCTTTTATATCCATTCATTCCTTTAGAAACTTCTTGTATCCTTGACTTATCCTGAATAGATTTTTCTTGTGCTATTGCCATGGTTTTTCAAATAACATTTCTAATTCTTGTTTTCCATCTGGGCCAGTTACTAAATTATTGTTTCTCCACTTCCAATCCACCCATGTTTGCCCAGCTTTGTGGTATTACAGCTGAACCCTAAAACATTTCTTTCTTGCCAACAGACACAATGTTATGGACACTTCAAAGAGAAGCCAATAAGGGGCTTGGCTTTCTGATTCAAGGGTTTATTGGTTGATTTTTAATCCCCGCAACTAACTAGAATAATGCTTTGCAATAGTGAACACACATACACACACAATGAATGTCTTAGAGGAAATAGGATTATTCTATTGTGTCTCAAGGATACTTATCTGAGAGCCATAGAGTATAGTCAGTATTGACTTAATATAAATATAACTTAATTAAAATAGAGATGCCTCAAGAAGAGCAAAGTTATTGGAGCTTGTATGGAATTTCTTCCAGAAAATGTAGCTCAATAAAAGAGATCCATTCTTGAGGGCCAGCCAGAGGAAGGCACAGTGGAGGTTAAGTGAAAGAAGGTTGCAGAGGGACTCAGACACCAGATGAGGACTTTGGGGGTGAGAATTGTTAAGATCCATTGAACACTGAGATTTTATTCTTAATTTCGTGAAAAAGCAATCCATTGAAATATTTACTACCTGCCTTCTTAAGTACCGTTTTTCTCATCCTGCCAGTTGCTCTCCAGTGTTCTTTCCAGTATGAATGTTGGAGGCTGTAGCAATTATGTAGCTGAGTCAATGTATCCAAGTGAATGAGGGTGCAAATTGATATTCCTAATTTTGATTTTAATCACCAGAAAATGCATGACTGCTTGATGGAAAACACTAGAGTTTAATACGAACATCTTCATGTCAACATTTCAGTTTTCCCTCATTGCCCTGTTTCCTTAACAAATACTCCACATTCTCCAATGTTTAGTAGACAGTAAATCAGTGATGTGGCTCATTTAACAGTCATATTGCAAAGGATTTATTCTCTCTGAAGCTTCAGAAGTTGTGCCAATACTCTCTTAATTTTATGTATTCAACCCCTCGAATCCAAAAATTTTTTTAAAAAGATGATATGAAACAAATTGACAAAAACACAAACTTCCATAAAGAAAAATAATCTAGAGGGTTTAAAATCACTGATAGATAAGTGAGGATGCACTCCACCAGGTTGGAAAGACTTTCTCTCCTCTGCCTTGGAGCCTGCATTCCTTTTCAGCAGCATAAATCTATTTCCTTTGATAAAAAGGGAAGATTTAGTCTCCAGAGCCCAGTAAAAATTCTGCTGGAGTTTAGAATCTGGGGAGTTCTGTAAACTCCAAACAGGAATTTACACACCAGAACTGACCAATGGGCCGTCCAGTGAAGTATCCTACGTCTTACCGCGTCTAATGATGGATGTCTTAGGAGAAAGACATAAACTCACCATGACGCCCATAATTGAGAAATATAGCTGTGCCAGGGATATTTCTTCTTGACTCTCATATCTGGTTAGTTTATTCCATGATGCCCGAGGCTTGATAACTATTTATCTCCACATTACTGTTACAGAGAGACTCTTTTTATTTTTACAAGAGCACGCTATTAAATTGCTCATAAGCATCTAATCCTTAATTGAATCTTATTAACTTCTGCTGATTAACAACTCACTGTAGAGTGCATAAGTAATCACAGTCCACCTTTTAACTTTGCTTAAAAACTTCCAGGCAAAATGTACATAAAACAGTGATACCTCTTAGTTTATGGTTTTCTTAATATAACGGTTCTAAAAAAAATGTGACCTACTGAAAGTCAACATATTAAAAATTCTCTATAATTAGTTAAAGAACATGTTATTTGCTGATTAATCTACAGGCACAGAAAGTTCATTCCCTGACTTGTGTTTCAAGCCCTCTCTGTATTATTTGCTTAAACCTTTTAGGAACCCCATATTTCTTTACTAGGAGAAAATTGCCGCCTAGCTAGAGTACATTAATATGAAATATGTTGGACAGTATCCTTGCTTGGAAACTACTAACAACGTGTTAACAGTTTGTCAGGACACTGTGGACAGTGTATTTTCTTTTCTTGTCTTTGACAATGGGGGTGCAGAAAACTGAATGAGACTCTGTAAAATGTTGTTAAGCTTTTGGTGGGAGGACTGGAAGTAAACAATCTGTGTCACCCAAGAACTCAGCTCCTTGTCATCACCGACACCATGTTGAGCCATGTGGGCCGGGTCAGAATCTTGCATTACGATTCTGCTTCCATGGGTTAAATACTGCTCAGGTAGGAGAGCAGGTTCTTCTCAGGGCTGGCAGACTAATTAGGAGGAGTGATATACCAAGAGCTTTCTCTTGGGCAGTTTTTTTTTTTTTAATTCTTTCTTTTTTCCACATCATTTAATTTATGCCTCACAGTTGTTCATTATTGTGGGATTTCTTGTTCCATATATGGACATGCACACAATATTATTAATATAATTTGGCCAAAGGCACTCCTCAGTATTTCCTCTTTCCCTCTCAGTCTCCCTGACCCTGTCTACTGATTTTCCTTCAATTTTTATGAGATTCTCCCCTCTTTCTTTTCTTTGTCCTCTCTAGCTCACATATAGGAGAGAAAACACATAACACTTGTTCATTTTTAAAAGAAAACTGAGTTTATTCATAGCTATGCTTAGCTTACTGTGAGAAGGGTATAAGAAATATTAATGCTCCAGTGAGTCTCTGAGTCTTCTTCTAAAGAGAGCTTGAAGTATCACCTATTTTAATACTTCAAAACAAATTCATACCAGGTAACAGTAAAACAAAATTTTATCCTTCAGAACAACAACATTTTAAAGATCAAATATTTCTTTATGAAATTGAAGATAGAGTCGTTTGGTACTTATTTGTAAAAGCTAGCATAACATTTGGCATCCTGCATTTAAAAATCACTCAATGTAAGCCTTATGATAACCTGGTTAGAATCCTGCTCACCACTGGTTCATATTTAATGTTCATTTATGAATATTTGTGCAAAAAAATCCCACATTTTAGCAAACTCAGTTTGATATTGTTATAAAGGAGTCCTTCACTATAACCAAATGATGTTTATTTTTAAAGTGCAAGGACAATTCATAATAATTATATAAATATTTATTTATATGATTAAAGTCTGGTTTATTTAAACATAGAATGGACATCAAAAGCACAGAACAGTCATGTACATGGCCTAAATCTGAATACTTGGCCCAGGCAGTCACTGCTGTGAAAAATAGGGGAAAACACCCATCTTCTATTAACCTATCTTGTGGAAGTGCCACAAGAAGGTTAGAGATTCTAAAGTACTTTAGATTCTTGTTTATATTATTAATAATATTACATCATTATTTCTATGTTGTGTGATTGATTAACAGAAATAAGTAAATTGCTTGAACATATCTTATATCCAAAGATAAATAAGACTTATATCCAAAGATAAATATGTATATATACACATATATATACATATACATATGTGTGTGTATATATATATGTGTGTGTATATATATCCAAAGATACATATTATATATATATATATATATATATATATATATATATATATATATATATACACACACACATGACTTCTTATATCCAAACCATAACATTGTTGTTTCCTTGAATTTTTAATTGGAAAACAAGTTTCCCAAACAGCCTCTATCCATCCTGGGAGAAACACAGAAGTCAAAGAATGAAGACAAAAAAGAAAAAAGAAAAACTGACATGCCTTCTCAAATATTTAAAATTAACCCAGCACACACTATCATAATTTGCATGAAGTTGAGATCCCAGGAGCTCCGGAGACTTAGGTAGGAAAATGGATAGTTCAAAGCCAGCCTCAGCAATGACCCTGTTTCTAAATAAAATATAAAAAAGGACTGGGGATGTAGCTCAGTGGCTCAGTGCCCCTGAGTTCAATCCTTGGTACAAACAAACAAACAAACAAACAAAATATCCTAGAATGCACACTGGCTTCCAGTCCACAGAAGACCACCTGGCACCACATGAATACCTACTCTGTGTTAGACAATAACTTCTTGGTTTGTATGTATGTCAATTTTTAAAAAATATTTCAACTAAAATTTTTCATGTTTATTGTTAGAAAACTTACAAGAGTTACACAAATGGAATTCCTTCTCAAAAGTTAGAAACATTGGACTGAGGTTGTGGCTCAGTGCTGGAAAACTTGCCTCATATGTGTGAGCCACTGGATTCAATTCTCAGCACCACATATAAATAAATGAATCAGAAAAGGTCCATCAACAACTAAAA
Organism: Ictidomys tridecemlineatus; assembly: GCF_052094955.1. Classification (NCBI taxonomy): domain Eukaryota; kingdom Metazoa; phylum Chordata; class Mammalia; order Rodentia; family Sciuridae; genus Ictidomys; species Ictidomys tridecemlineatus. The sequence goes on from NC_135481.1 coordinate 107,246,874, forward strand.
AAGTATTTAAAATACACTTGTGTGTAACAATATATCTTAAACTGCAAATTTAGCAGGAGTGAGTGAGTGTTAACTTTGTATTTAGTTTCACACATTTGAAAATTAGTATACTGAGTGTTTGTGTACTATATTCTATATTTTGAAAATTTCTTTTTGTATATTATATGATTTCTTTCTTATTAACTTTATTATTAGGTTAATGCAAGTTCTTGTTTTGGCATATAATAAGCAGTCAGCTCTATTTTATTTGCTATAAATTTATGATTTTGTGTTTTACATTTTAATTTTTGTCATGTAGACAATCTTGACCTTAATGGAATCAATCTTTGAATTAATATCATATACATATATGTTTGTGTGTGTTTGTGTGTGTGTATATATAAATATATATATAATTTTCTTTTAAATTTCGTGTCTTTCATTTGCTTATTAATTGATTTTTCTCTAGAGTCTAGATATTTGAGAGAAAAATCATGTTTTCTTCTACTATAATTGTTTAATTGATTTATATTAAATTCTCAAATTCATATGAAGCTATGATTATCCAAACGGTACTGTTATATATATATGTAATATATATATATATATACACACACACACATATATATATATATATATATATATTTGAGAGAGAGAGAGAGAATTTTTTAATATTTATTTATTTTTTTTAGTTTTCGGTGAGCAGAGCATCTTTATTTTTATTTTTATGTGGTGCCAAGGATCAAACCCAGTGCCCCTCTGCATGCCAGGCGAGCGTGCTACTGCCTGAGCCACAACCTCAGCCCACACATACATATTTTTAACAAATATTCTAAAGTTAGTTTTAGGTAGAGTGGCCTTCTAATATGGTCATTTTATATCAATATAAAAAAAACTCAAAAAATATTTTATAAATTGCATTTTCAGTGACATTTATTTACCAGTAGGAAGACATGTATTGCTAATTGCAATTTAATTAATTCAATTAACTCTCTTGGTTTTAAACCTTTGTTTTGTAGTTTTGTTCTTCAATTCTTCTTGTCCTTTTTCTTTTTATTTTACATACCTGAAATAGAGTGCATATTTTCAACATCTAGTTACCTAAAAATTTTATAAATGTGACATCTTCTTACAGATAATATGAATGATTATTTTTAAATAATGATGACAATAATGTTGAATTTGATAGAAGCTAATATTTATCTCAGGCTTATGGGTTTGCAATTGTACTTTATGTACATCATCACTGGTCTATTAGTTCAAAAAGAGTAGAGATTTAAAAAAAAGGAGAGAGAGAGAGAGAGAGAGAGAGAGAGAGAGAGAGAGAGAGAATGAATCTTTTTTGTAGATGGACACAACACAATGCCTTTATTTTATTTTTTTATGCTGAGAATGGAACCAGGTCCCAGGCGAGGGCTCTACCACTGAGCCACAATTCCAGCCCCAAGGGCAGAGATTTTGAGAGTCCTGTTTAATGCTTTCCTTCTAGTATCTAGAAGTGTGCTCAGCAAGTATTCACTGAATACTGTTGAATAATCCCAAATCCTCCAAACCGTGAAGGAATATAGGTATTAGTAAATGTTATTCACACTTTACTACTTCAGCTGGTAAAGCTTTATTTTAATTATTTACACCTAGTGAGAAATTGGGCACATAACAAATTTTCTATATTAATTAGGATTAGGGGACAGGAGGCTATATAATGGGAGCAGAAATCAAATGCAATTACAACCATGTTCTCCTCTTTATTCTGCTTGGTAAGGAAAAAATGTGATGGAGCTGAGACCTAAATACTGCATGTTATCTAATATTCATAGTGTAACTGTGAATGTACAAGTGTGTGTGTATGTGTGTGTGTGTGTGTGTGTGTGTGTGTGTGTGTGTGTTAGAGATAGAGAATACATTGGAATATATCTTGGAATTATTTTTTGATGAGTTTTTCATCTGAGTTGCAAAGATTTATCTCTTTAAAGAAACCAGCTTACATTTGTAGACTTCATAATTTTTTGATAAGTATTTATATGGTAAACTTGATTTCTTACATTTTTTTCACAAATATAACATCACATCTATCTCTATTTCTGAAAGAACAAGCTTATGCATATATATCTAGTTCACTAGAAGTTTTGTTCCTCATCACAGATAGTTAGCATTCCAATTAAGGCAAGATAATGTGCCCAAGATCCCACAGATAATGGAAAGGAATATTGACACCTGCAATGAGATACAATCCGCATTAGTCTTTCTAGTGATAAATGAGCCTTATCTTTTCATGCTCCAACAAGGTACTTCAACCTAATAAATGAAAAACAAGGAGGAAAACTCTTACAAATACCCCTGATTTTAGTTAAGATTCCTAAAAGTTTACATTCTGAAGTCAAAAAAACAAAACAAAACAACAGCAACAACAACAACAACAAAAACAGAAGTAGAACAGGCTTCACTCAGACTAGAGTTCTAGAATTAACTTAAGATTGAGTCAAGCTGAATTTTAGAAAAAAAATTCTAAAAAAAAATACTTACAGCCTCTAAAATGTTCAAGATACTAAGTGTAGAATTTTAAAAGGAATGACAGGCATGTCTGGAGATAGAAATGGAGCAAACACAAACAAACTAAAAAGAAAACATAGAGATAGGTTATTAATCAGTCATAAACTTTAAAATAATTGTGAGACAAATGTTCAAGAAAATAGAATACAATATGAATGGTTTTATGGAATGCTGATATCTATATAAAGTACATAAAATTTTAAAAAATAAAATGTTAGGGCAAAAGGCTATAATAACTTAAATTTATAATTTAAATCAGCTAAACAGAACATTATAAAATAATAAAAGAAAGAATTAATTAATAGGAAGGTAGTTAGATAAAAATCATATCCTAAGTGATTGAGAAAAAATTATAAATATAGAAAGAAAACTTATTGGCTCATATCAGACAGCATGAGGTGTTCTAGAATCCATGAATTTAGAACACTAGAAGAGAAGAAATAGACCAAGACAATATCAGCATTTGTGAACTATTTGGTGAGAGGCTTTCAAATTTGATGAAAGACATCAAACCACAGATTCTCAAAAATCTATGAACAAAACCCAAGCATTCTCAATGAAACCACACTGAGACATATTATACTAACATAACTGAAAGGCAACGATGAAGAAAAAAATTTAAAAGCAACACAATATCTTCAAAGGAACGAAACACAAGTTTGAAAGTTAAGTAGGAAAAGACATGCTCTGCAGCACTAGTTAAAAGAATGCTTGTTGCCAAGCACAATGATGCATGCTTGTAATCCCAGGGGCTCAGGAGATTGAAACAGGAGAGTCACAAGTTCAAACCAGCCTCAGCAAAAGTGAAGTGCTAAGCAACTCAGCAAGTTCCTGTCTCTCAATGAAATACAAAATAGGATATTTTGAGTGGTTGATGCCCCTGAGTTCAATCTCTAGTACCAAAACAAAACAAAACAAAACAAAACAAAACAAAAAACCAAAAAAAAACCCAGAATGCTTGTTTGCCTATGTTTATACAGGCCATCAGAGAAATTGAGGGTTTAGTCTACACCATCTCAAGAAAGTGAATATTGCAGCAAAGTGAGTCACATGATTTCTTTTTGGCTCATATAAAAGTTATATTTGTATCATACTGTAATCTATGAACTGTGCAACAGCATCAAGTTAAAAAACCAATGCAAATACCTTAGTTAAAAATATTTGGGGGCTCGGGTTGTGGCTTAAGTGGTGAAGTGTTCACCTAGCAGGTGTAAGGCACTGGGTTCCATCCTCAGCACCACATAAAAATGAAACAAAGATATTGTATCCAACTAAAACTAAAAAACAAATATTAAAAAAAGATATTTTATTGCTAAAAACACCAAGGATCAATCACCTGAGCCAGTCATAAGACACAATTCTTTTTTCTGGTGCAGTATCTTGCCTTGATGTTGACAGCTGCTAACTGGTTGGTTTGCTAAGAGTTGGGGTAGTTGTTGTGGCTTTTTCAAATAAGACAATGAAGTTTGCCTCATAAATCCCTTCATGAAAGCCTTCTTTGTAGCATGTGATCCTGATGGACAGCATTTACCTGTGCTGAAATTTCTTCCAAACTAGAGTCAACAGTCTCAAATCTTGTCATGGCTTTATTAACTAAGATTGCATTGTATTATAAATCTTCTGATAACATTTCAACAATGTTTATACCATCTTTGCAAGGTGGTGATTCCATCTCAAGAAACCATTGTCTTTACTCACCCATAAGAAGCAACTCCTTACGGAGTAAGGTTTGATCATGAGATTCCAGCAACTCAATCACATCTTCAGGCTCTATTTCTACTTTCAGTTCTCTTGGTTTTCTGATCACATTTGACTTTATTTCCTCCCTTGAAGTATTAATTGCTTCATCATCATTCATGAGGGCTGGAATCAACTTCTTTCAAACTCCTGGTAACATTGTTACTCTTGCTATGAAATAACAAATGTTCTTCCTGGCAATTAGTTTGATAAGTCTTTTTTAGACTTTCAATTAACCTTGGCCAGATCCAGCAGAAAAAAAACAAAAAAACAAACAAAAAAAAAAAAACAGTAAGGCTACTAGAGCCTTATGTAATGAAGAGGCAAAATTATACCTTTATAGATAAGCTGCAGAATGGAGATTGTGTTATCAAACATGAAAATAACAGTCTCATTGCTCATTTTCATTAGACCTCTTGGTATTGAGCAGCAATATTTTGAAAGGCATATATATTTTTTATGCTGAACAGTAGGCCTCAACAATGGACTTAAAATAGTCAGCAAATCATATTGTACACAGATATGCTATCATTCTGTCTTGGTGGTTTCATTCATAGAGCACAGACAGAAATGATTTAAAAAAAAATCTTTAAAGAGTAGAATACTCCGAATAGAAAATATCATTGATTTGAACCTAAAGTTGCCAGAAGTATTATCCCCTTCTTAGTAAATCAACCTGTGCTTTGAAGCTTTGACTTCTCCTCCTTAGCAATAAAAGTTCTAGATGGCATCCTCTCCCAAGAGTAGGCTGTTCCATCTTTTTTGAGAATCTGTTGTTGGGTGTGGCCATGTCATCCATGATCTCTGGATGGCTTGCTGCAGCTTACCCTTAATCACCAGTTGCTTCACCTTGCACTGTTTTGTTACCGAGAAGGTCCTTAAATTTAGGAACTGACCTCTAACAGCTTCAAACTTTTCTTCTGCAAAGTTGGCTTTCACAGCACTGAAAAGACTTGGAATCTTACTCTAGATTAGGTTTTGGCATAAGGGAATGTTACTACTGGTTTAATCTATTTAGCCCCATAAAATGTACTCCATATCAGCATTAAGTCTGTTTTTCTTTCTTATTATTTGTGTATTCATTGGAGTAGCATTTCTAATTTCTTCGAAGAACTTTCCCTTTCAATTCACAGCTTGAATAACTATTCAGTTAAAGAAGCTGAACTTTTGATTTTTTAAATCCATTGTATCTTCATATTCTCTCAAGAAAATTCAGGCCCATGAAAATTAATTAATTATGTTTAATATTTGATAAAGAAATACTATCAATAATATCAAATTCTCCAGAGAACAAAAAATGTGGAAATTATTCAAAAATATTTTTAATGTTAGGTACATCTTGATATTAAAACACATGAAAAAAGAAAAAGATGTCACAATCTTTCCCATAAATTTAAAAGAAGATATTAAAGCCTTAAAATCTAAAGTGTATGCAAGGGATAAAACGGCATGATCATAAATGCAAGGTATCTCTAACATTTAAAATCAAGCTGTATAACTTGATATATTTGCCCCTTAACTGACAAAATAAAATGTATAAAAATAACAAACTGGGATGAGGATATGGTGCAATTGTAATACTTCACACCATGTTAGTTGGAATTCCAATTGGTGCAAAAAATTCTCATAATTTTTGTATCAACTTCTAAAGTTCAACATATGCATATCAAATGATATAGGAAAGCTTATATGTATATGATTTTTTAAATATCTATTTTTTTAGTTGTAGTTGGACACAATACCTTCCTTTTACTTTATTTATTTTTATGCTGTGCTGAGGATAGAACCCAGTGCCTCACATGGGCTAGGCGAGTGCTGTACCTTTGAGCCACAACCCCAGCCCTTGTATGCATATGATTAATGTAAATTATAGTTATATAAATGTAGGTCAGCATTGCATTGTTGTAAAAAAATACCTGAGAAAAACAATTTAAAGAATTTATTTTGGCACATAGTTTCAGAGGTTTCCATTCATGGTGTATTGACTCTGTTGTTTCTAGGCCCTTGATGAGAACCTCACGGTGGGAAGAACATTGTGGAGCATAGTAGTTCATGTCATAACTAAGAAACACAGAGAGAAGTTGGAAGGGGCAGGGGTCCCTCTATTCCCTTCAAAGTCAACCCCTATTGATCTATTTTCTCTTATGAGATAAGTTCTTCTAAAGTTTCCACCAGTTTCCAATTGCAGAACCAGCTGTGAACCACACTTTGAGTTCAAGAACCTTTCTGGTGCATTGAAGATCCAATCATAATATTGAACCAATGGATATGTACAAAACAAGTGCAGAGTAGCATTAGTTACACTAACTCAAAGTGGAAATAATGCAAATCTCATCCATGATAGAATGGAAAATACAATTTATGTTATATCCATTCCATATATTAATAATACTGTGAAATTTAAATTTAATAAATACAATAATATGCATGAATCTCAGATAGAAGTTTATTTACAAAAGCTAGACTATGGGTACATATATATGCTGTTTGATTGAATCATATAATATAAAAATAGGCAAAGCTGATGTTCTAGAAGTTAGAATAATGTTTCTTCTGGGGGATATAACTTCAGGATGAGCCCAAGGCAATAAAGTTCTGTTTCTCAATTGGAGTGGTGTGTACACAGATGTGTTTACTTTTCAATGATTATCAAGTTGTACTATTATTATTTATCAATTTCTCTCCCTAAGCTGTATTTAAAGGATAAAAGATAAAGGAAAGGAGCATCTTTCTGTAGCAAAGCAATCATACTGTGGAGACTCATCAGAGCTGTTCTCTGTAAGATCCAGGAGAATTGTTCTCAGGCACTTCTGGTCCCAAGTGACCAATTAGAGAAAAGAAAATTATCTAATTGTGACTCATAGAGAATCTTTGGATCATTAGAGGATTGGAAATCGGTCAAAATTGGGAAAAAAATTGCAAGTTTGGCTATAGACATTCAGCCTTAGGGAGGTTAAATGGCTTTGCCAAAATTTTGAGTAAGATATTTAGCCAGGTTAGTAATGGCTGCATAATCAGATCAGAATGATTAGATGAAGAGGAAAATCACATTGGCTGTAAGTTTATGACCTGCTCTCAAACTTAAGCTGTATCTGTCTTAGCTCCTTGATGCAAAGATTAAACAATAGGTCATAACTCATACCTATTTATAAATTTAAACCAGAAATTGTACTTTACATTTCATGGGACTGTGTAATCAGAAAAAAAAATAGGAAACTAATCTCTTTCTTATGAGAATATTTTCAGTTCATGGTATACAGTAGATACCTTTCACCTGTCCATCCATTAGGGGTATAATATATTCAGTTACTGAGATACAGTTGAGAACCAGAGAATGTGTAAAAAGAACTTAAGCAAAGATACCAAATATAATATTTATTAATTTGCTCACAGGCAAGATTCTGTATATCAATTCCAGGCCATTTGATTAATTTAGATACATGTTTAATACTTTTTTGGTAATTTTGGTTAAATGCTTTTTATAAAACTCTACCAGCAGGATTGGGTGTTCTGATATTTTAGGATACCAGTATTTTACTTTATGAAATGACTGTATTTCAATTACTGAATGGTAAATTCAATCATTCTATATGGGAGAGTTGGGTCTTTGCTACGTTTGCCCTCCTTCATGGTCCTGAATCAGAAGCCCTCTTTTCACTATCTCTTAGCTCTAGCACGAATTGCCCCATGACCTCATATCTCATCTTGCTTCTTGTCTAGAAAAAAAAAAAAAAAAAAGAAACAAAACCTTCACTTAGACCTTGTAGGAAGAGCCTCTGAAGCAGGTATTTCTCTCCATGGGGTGGGTGAGAATATATACATAATTACAAAATTACAATCCTCTCTCCCAGGTTAGTGGGAGGGGAAATTAAATGAGCTAGGCTGAGGAGCTACACAGAAGCAGTGGTTCTGAATGGTCCAATCAGAAAAAAAAGAGCACTCTAGAGGAACCCAGCTGGACAAGAGGCTTAGAAGTGTCAGAGAAGGGCTGACTGGTGGGAAGCAAAGCAAAGCAAAACAGAGTAAGAGAGACCTCAGAGGCTAAATGGTTGCTTTCTTTCCAAGCAATTATGCTTGTTTAACATTCATACTGCAATAATTTATTGTATTTTTACCTTGCTTATAGTTTGTATAATAAATGCATTCCCTTTGTTCCTGCCTCTTTGCTCTCTCTGGCTCTCTCTCTTCCTCTTCTAGCCTTCTTCTCCCTTGCCTTATGTCATCACTTCTGGGAAGTAAAGAACTTGACTTAGTGCTGGAAAAAAAGATGTGTGGATTTTTGTCTCACTGAGTTTCTTTGAGAAATAATTTGCTTTAGGAATTATGAATATAAAATACTTATAATTAATAAATGTAAGTTCTTTAAAATAAATATAATAAGAAAACATTAATGCTTCAGTCTTATTTGTAATCAATACGTGCATGCATATATTAGTATGACACACTTATTTGATAGATTAGATAGAATTAAGAACTCTTCAAGGTATACAAAGTTTAAAGCAAAAAGTCAGAAGTAGAACGTAGGAAGAGGTAGATTCATGGGTGGAATTGAAAAATGGTAGTGCATCTGAGTAATAGAAAAGAGAAAAACTATATCAAGGAGATATGAGAAATAAAGTGAAGCCATCCAGTAAAAGGCAAATCTGATCCTTCGAGAGATTTCTACCATATCCTGGAAAAATTTTGATGCTCATAATAAATAACGATGATGAATATGGAAAATATATATTACATTTTTTAAAGTTGGCATCCCATAATATAGTTCTGGGTTTACAAGTATTGCTGGCTTATGGATGCATAAAGGAAACTTCTTATATTAAAAAAAAATGAACAAAGTAGTTTTCTGGATATACAAAAGAATGTTTCTATCTATATCTCTTCTTTAAAATCATCCCCTCCCATAACTCATTGAGTTTTTCTATTTGAATAGAGGGGAATGACTTTTGCTAATACACTTTTGTTAATTGCATGCTTAATGAATCTCCACAGGAGACCCACCAAGAAAGACTGGATTTTATTTCCCAAATAAATGATTCTCAAATTTGTTCTGTTACATAACTCCAGATGAACATTTCTTTCTACAGAAGCGCCAATAAAGTACAGATTTGGAGATTTCAATAGGGTTTTATTCCTCTCAATTTAGACATACTACAAGACTAGAAATATGTGAAGCTGCTGTTCAGGTGGTTACTTGAAAACCAATTAAGAAATATTTCATGAAATATTAATATTTTCTTAATTTTCTAATTTTTAAAAAATTAATTTACTCAAATCTTCAGTATTTGCTATTGCATCTCTTAAGGGAAGTTACTATAAGCAATTCTATTGTCTGGAAAAATATCAGTGAGGTGTATGGATTTATTGGACCAATTAAATGATAGGTTCCACGCACCTTGGTAAAGTAAATCTATCACCAGGTGAATTCTCAATATGAACTGAAAAGACAAACAACAATTTATGAGCATTTGTATTATGAGCACAGATACTTCAGAGCTCCTTTAACACACTGCAACACTGTTAATGAAGGCATAAAGAAGGAATGTCTAACACATTTTATTAACTGGAGGAACAGAACAGTGTGATTTATCAGCAAATAGAAGTGCTGTAACACATGTATCAAAGCTTTTCCATTACATTATAACAGGAGTGGCAACTCAAAATTGGCATGCTAAAGTAATGATCTTTGGGAGTTACATTAATGAAAATATGTAACTTGTAATTATCACATCTTTGATTATGATCCTTTGCGTGCTTAACAGTGACCTTTTCTTTAAGCATATAAATATAGCAACTGAAAATTTCCTCAAATTACTGATTTTCTTGCTAATAAATTCTCATATTAAAAGACAAAAATAGTAAATTCTAGCCTGGCCAAATCCCAAAGCAATCAAATTTAAATTAGTGGAGCCCTGGGCCTGAGGCATGCTTTTCTTCTTCAGTAGAAAGTACTTAAAATAGTAAAAATTTGACTTTATAAATATTATGTTTATTCAAATACTCCATACAACTCTAGTGGCTGGGGAGTAAATACAGGTTATTAAGGGGTTTAATCAGATTTTGTAATATTACTAGGACATAGAACTACTCCAAATTCATCTCCCTCTGGAAATGACAGTCAAAGAAGGATTTGATGCATTTGTAGGAATAATCTGGTTTTGAAAGCCTAATAATTACTGTGTACTATGACTTCATTGATATTCAGCTTGTTTGAATATCAATGTAGAAGGTAGAAGTGCTTAAAGTAAAAGTGAAAGTGAAAATCAGATACTAGACCACATCTTCTTATAGACAGATTCCACACTGGTGCTTCTTTAGATGAAAGACAAAAGGGTTCTGCCAAGTGTAGGGTCTGACCCTGTGTGGGAACTTGGGCTATTTGAGAAAGTTGAGAGGCAGGAAAAGCTAACATGAAGAGGATATCTGGGATGCACATGTGGACAGCAGTCATTTCAGTGATCTAAGGAATACTGATTCCAACAGATGAAGACCTTCATAGTTTGTGATTTTATTCTAGCATAAAATTAAGTCATCACTTCTTTTTCCTTCTTTATTTTTATTATTGCTTAATGGTCATCCCTAGTTAGGTTTATCTGTACAAACTCATACATATATGGAAATCAATTTTAGTTCATGATCCACCTTTTTATTTTCTGTCCTCCCTCCCCTCTCCCCTTTTTCCTTTCTCTACTAGACTTCCTTTCACTTGTCTATTAATTTGTATTTGAATGGTTCTTTAGATAACCTATCCTTCCTTCCCACTTTCCTTTATTTTATTTTACTCTAGCATCTGCATATGAAAGACATGCAGAACCTTTCAGTTTCTGACTTTGGCTAACTTAATTAGTGTGATATTCTCCACTTCCATCCATTTACTGTCAAACACCATAATTTTATTCTTTTTGAAGACTGAGTAGGACTCTACTGTTTGTGTGTGTATCACATTTTCTTAATCTCTTAATCTATTGATGGGCATCTGGATTGATTCCGTTATTTAGCTATTTAGAAAAAATACTTATGAGTGGGATACAATTATTCTCTCCCTACATTTTTGAGGACTCTCCCTCCATACTGCTTTCCAGAGTAGTTGTTTAGTCTGCAGTCCCACCAACAATGAGCAAGTATTCCTTTCTGTCCATCACCTCATTAGCATTTATTGCCCTTCCTATTCTTGATCATTACCATTCTGACTGGAGTAAGATGAAATCTTAGTGTGGTTTTGATTTACATTTCCTTGATTGCTAGAGATGTTGAACATTTTTACACATGTTTATTGGCCTTTTTTAATTCTGTAAAATTTCTGTTTAGTTCTTTTATGTATTTATTGATTAGGGTTTTTTTAAACTGTTCTTTTGAGTTCTTTATATATTTTGAATATTAACCCCCATCAAAGGAGTAGCTGGCCAAGATTTTCTCCCATTCTGTAAACTCTTTCTTCACACTCTTAATCATTTCATTGGCCATGCAGAAGCCTTTAATTGAACATTGGGGCACTCGGCCACTGAGCCACATCTCCAGCCCTATTTTGTATTTTATTTAGAGACAGATTCTCTCAGTTGCTTAGTGCCTTGATTTTGCTGAGGCTGGCTTTGAACCCAGGAACCTTATGCCTTAGCCTCAGGAGCTGCTGAGATTACAGGCATATGATACCATGCCCAAGGCTTTTTAGTTTGATAGCTCCCCATTTATTAATCCCTGGTTTCATTTCTTGTGTTGTGGGGTCTTCTTAAGGAAGTTAGTACCAGCATTCTGTATGATGGAGTGTTGACCTTCTGTTTTCTTCTAACATTTATAAAATTTCTAGTCTAATTCCCAAGTCTTTGATCCCTTTCAATTTGAGTTTTGTGCTGTGTGACTGTTAGGGATCTAAATTCATGGCTATTCAGCTTTCCCCAAACTGTTAGTTTCAAAAGTCATCTTTTCTCCAAGATATATTTTTAGCATATCAGTCAAATATTAGATGGCTCTAGATTTGTGGGTTTTTCTCTGTGTCTTCTATTTTTTTCCATTCATATTCATGTCTATTTTTATGCCAAATACCTTGTGGTTTTGTTACTAAAGCTCTATAGCATTATCACTGCCTTATTAGAGTACTGCTACGGGAGCTCCCATATTGGCAGGATATTTTGTTATTCAAAGTTTGTTGCTATCACTAAACAATTATAAGCCGGATACCTACAATATCCCATATTTTCTCATTTGAATTCTCTAATGATATTGGCATGTATAACAATTGCTTAGGTCAAGCATCAAACAATCTATACACACTGATGATTAACAGGAGTCTTTTTATTTGTATTTAAGTATATATCGATATCTAGAATATGTATATATCTAGAATGTGCATGGTGTACATATTTAATGTCTTGTCCTTGGTTATGCTTAATAATTATTCTTAACATATGTCCTGACAAGTGTTTGCCTTTGGGTCTCTCATCTTGTCCCTCAAGTACAACACAAGTAACATGGAGAAGGTAGACTCCTTAGAAAGAGACTTTGGGTTGAACAGTGACTTGCAGATTTAGTTGGCAGTATTTTCAGACCTATACCATGGAGGGAGTTAGGAAGGAGGATTGAGGATGAGACTGATCTAGAATGTGGTTGCAACTGAGCTTTAGTTGGTCTGTAAGGTCCCCTGAGCCGAGATGACTTTCAGTGTGGTCACTTCTAATAAGGATATAGTGGAGAGTTGTAAGAAAGGACTGCATCCCTGTGCCAGTTAGCTGCTATGGTCAAGAGCTATTCCAGGGATAGAATACAGCATGTATCTGAGAGCCAGAAGCATCTGTTGTTCCTTACAGCTGAGATGTGGCCATATCATATCTGACACAAAACAGTTTTAACTGTAAAGAGCTCTGGTTCTGTTTTGTTCATTCCTATTTCCTCAAAAAATTCTATAACAGTGTCTTTAGTGTATATAAAAAAAGTAAACTACTTATCAAAACCTCATAACTTTACAACTTGTTACCTCACCAATCTAGACAAAATAAAGTAGGAATCACAGTACAGACCAAAAAGCAGGTGTTCTTTTTACTTTAATAGAATATAGATATAACATTATGTTCAATGCAAAACATTAATTGTTAGAGAGGTCAGAAGAAATAGTAATTCCAACATACTTTTAGTAGATAATACAGAAATATTTTATAAAAATATTTCATTATTGAACTGGAAAAGAAAAAAGAAGTTTTTTTGGTTTTTTTTCTGCCGTATCCCTGTGTTCTGCATTCATGTATTCAACCAGTTGTCTACTGAAAAATATTTGGAAAGCAATGGCAATTCTACTAAACAATGGACATTTTTCCTTGTCATTATTCCCTAAACAATAGTATAAAAACCAGATAGCATTAGATTATATCACCATTATAAGTAATCTATGGTTAATATAAAGTATATGGGAAAATGGGTGCAGGTTATATGCAAATAATCATCCATTTCATATAAGGGAACTGAACACCCACACATTTTTTCTATCCATATGGACATTGAGTGACACATGTATAAATGAGACCCAAGGAAGATTTATAGATCTTAATAAATGTCTGTGGATTTGAAGTATATATATTGAGTTATATTAGCATGTTTCATATAAAACCATTTTGGAGGATTTGAATTTACATATCAATAAAATGTTATAAGTCTAACTAGTTTCCCAATTCAGTGGTTAGAAAATTGTGATGAATTTGACTTTAGAAGTCTCATTTCATGAACCTGAATTGGAATCTTGTAAAATATTTATCTATAAATACAATCAGTTTAACTATTCTACTAACCATTAAATCTCAACAACAATTTGAATGCTTATTCTTCAGATACATATTAAGATTGAATTGTTATAGAAAAATATTATGACCCCACAGCATGCTAAGAATACAGAAGGATGAAGAATTACACATATATCATGAATAGGAAGGATGAAATATCAGTCTGTTCAAATTTCTCCAGGCAAAATTTAATGTTATATAAATATGGAGCTACCTCAATCAGAAATTCAAAGGATATTTTTAAAATTAGACACAGAGTGCATAGTGAGACAAGCCATCTTACAATTACCAAACCTACAGAAATCAAGGAATAAATTCCCCATGATCTCTTCTTAATATCAATACTTGAAAATAAACTACAGTCAAGCAAGGATGCCCAGGGAAACTAATTATAGAATAACTGGTATCAGACATTCGAAGAATATTTTACTGTAGAAAAAAACTGGTACTAGAGCAAAGATGAGGTTAGGTAGCAAAAAAGATTGTAAATATAGATACAATGAAAATAGAAAACACAGAAACATGGAAAGATCAGGTGTAAAGAAGTTAGGAGGATGTGTAAGTTCAGAGTTGGCCACTTTCCTTATAGCTCAGTCAAACAATAGACCCATAAACAAAATTCTATTTACTTAGAAGAATAAATTATTAAGGAAATAGTATAAAAAATTGAAAAAAGTTAAGGGAGAGAGAATAATACAAATTTATTAATGATTATAAAAGTCAATAATGCATAAGTTCAAAAAATACAATTATATTTTACACAGTAAACTCCTCTGCAATATTATTGTATGAACTATAATTTTATAAGCACAGAATAAATACAAACACTCATGTGCTTCAGAAGATCTGCAGACTTGGACATGAGAGTGTGCAACATGCATACACTAGCACGCACACACACATATGCACACAGAGCAAGGAAAGCTGACCTCATAACTAGATTTGTTTAACAAAACTATAAAAATAAAAATCATCACCAAAATAGTCTTAATAATCAAATTATTAATAATTCTATGAATACTATTAGTTTTGATAGTAGAATCATTAATTTTATTAGTTATTAAATTTAATTCAATTAAAGTAGAATTAATACACAATGCATCAGTACTACCATAAATATAAAGTGAGTAAGGACACACATTTAAAGATATATAAGGGACAGAAACTGAACCCCAGATCTGGGCTATACATCCAGGATGTGAGGAAGAGACACAGAAAAGAAGCTAATTTAGGTAGTGTGAAAATAAAAGGAGAAGCAGACATACTAGGTGAATACAAAGCAAGAGTGAAGTCCACAGTGCTATTTCAGTCTTACTTAACTATGTCCCCCAAAGCACAATAGCAAATGTTAATGATAGACTTTGGAATACACAGAAACCCACTGGTACTAGAATATATTAATTTGCTCTCAGTCCATGGGAGAATACATAAAGAAGGATATAAAATATAAACACAATTAGAGCTGTCATACAACTAACTCTGAAAAGCACAAAAATAGAAAATACAGCCTCTTTTCAGGCATGCACGGAACATTCCTAAGCATTAAATATACATCAGTTATAACAAATTCTGTTTTCAAATGTCAAAGAGTAAAAAGCAATGCATCTCTAATCATAATGCAAAATTAAGCTGTAAATTAATAACAAATATAGAAACAAAATGATCTTTCCACAGAGAAATTAATATACTGAAACTCTTTGTTAAACTACTCTTGACAAGAAGAGCAAATACAAATAGTAGAATTTAATAAAATCAAAATAACAGATAAAAATATCATTATTTAGAACCAAAGAGACCAACCAAACAGTGTTCCAGGGAAAATTCATGGTTTTGAATAATCATATAACTTAAAAGGTTAATGAACCTTTCCACATAAAAATGGTAAAAAAACAACTAAATAACTGAAAAGAATATGTTGAAAGAATCAAAAAAGAAGAAATTAATGAATTAGCCAAAAAGAAACAAGAAAAGAGGGTTCTATATAGATATAATACTTGCTCTTTGAATAAAAATAAAATAAAAACAATAAACCTATTTAAGAGAATTGTAAAATAAAAAACAACAGATAATGAGAAAAATATCCAAGACCTAATTAATATAATTAAAAGACTAAATTGATAACATAATATAACAAACTTTAAAAGATAAGAATGGATAGATGTTTAGGAAAAAAATATTTTACCAAAAATGTTTACATAAGACATTAAAAATATCTAAAATCATTGACTTCCATAGTAAAACTAGATGGTGTTCCAAAAGAACTATTCCAACAAAATATCACCATATTCAATTCTTTTGCAAGGACAATTTGCCACATTTTAGATGTGGTGATTCTAGTGACATTTAAACAATTTTAGAACATAAAAAAGATTGTAGAACATATAGGAAAAGTGAGACTTCTAAACCCCATGTAGGAAACAAGTATAACTTTGATTCCCACATTCAATATAATAGTACAAGAAATTTCACTCATCACTATCAATGAAAGTCATAAATGAAACATTAGCAAAATCCTTCAGAAAACAAAGTGAATATTATTCCAGGAATTCTAGTCTACATGAAATTTAGGAAAACATTGAAATAGCAAGAGACAAAAATGTAACAATCATGTTCAATTAAAAACAACCAGTCCTTAAATAGAATGGATGGATATTTGTTAATATGAGCCCCCACCCACTGCCTCAATGCATCTATCTCAAACACAAACCAGGCAACATTCGCAGTGAAGAAATTTTGATGAGGCTCTTCTAAAGTCAGGAATAAAAAATAGATGGCTACAGTGACCACCAGTGTTAAATATTGGAGGCAGTTACATTAGATGACAACAAATATATGAACATTGAAAAGGAATCAGTAAAACTCTCCTGTTATTTGGACCAAACAGTTTTAAAACTCAAATGGAAAAACTAAATAAGAATTCTGGTTTCTGCTTCTACATATAAAGAATTTGAAAGTAATCAAGCCCATCCTTACGAGAAAAGCCAGATAGAATGAAAGGGGAGCACTTGCTGAAATCTGGGAAAGAGGTAAATCCAGAGTTGCTGCCAAAATATCTTATCTAGAGAAGCCTCCGGGGCCATAAATGTGTGGAAAACCTCAGATGGAAGTGGGGATTGCTGGAGGCTGCCTTGGAGGAGTGAGAATGAGACACCATGCTTGACTGCAGCCCCTAGAGGACGTCCACATTTGAATGTGCTTTTCCTCCAGCAACTCCACGAAGTTCTCACTGGGACAATCTGAAAAAGATCTGGTCATGGGACTCTTGGAGGGAAAAGGAGATAGTTATAATTATGAAATACATTCAGAATCTTGTCCTGAACAAAGGCCATCCACAGGGGAAAGGAATTTTCTAGAAATCAGTCCAAGAGCCATGGGGAAGGCATTTCTCTCCTCTATCCCTTCATTCTCCAGTCTCCACACAGAGAAAAAGCTACACAACAATTAAAAAATCGTGGAAGTAGCAGGATAGTCACCAAGATCTACTAAAAGATGCAAGTTACAAAAGATGTTTCCAGAATGCTTTTCCTTCTTGTTCACACATGTGGTGTCTGACAAAATAATAGTGATTAAACTTAAAACTGTTGTAGGACTCAGGCTCTCCGTGTGGAGGAGTATGTAGGAAAGTTCAAAGCCAACATGGGAGACAAGAACAAGGACACTAGTGTCTTCAGACTAAACCATGAAATAGAATCCAACTCTCAACCAGCTTCACAGAAATGCTCATGTTAGAAGCTTGTTTACCTCAATTCCTGTTAATGAATACAAATTTTCAACTAAAAATCTAACAAGGTAAGTAAAAGATGGGCCAATTATTTCTTATGACTATCAATGTGAAATTCCACACCAAAATATTTGCAAATTGAATACAATAATATAAGAAGAACTATATATAGTACAATCAAGTGGGATTTATTCTGTGTAGGCAATACTGTTTCATAATTAAAACTCAATTAATGTAGTAGTATGTCAATAAAATAAATCTGATTTTATCAATGGTTGCTAAAAAGCACTTGAAAAAATCCAAAATCGATACCCTTTTATAAAAAACAAATACACAAACAAAAAACAACTACAACAGCAACAACTCAATAAATTAGAAGCAGGGGGAAATTTTCTTTTTCAATTAGACAAAGGATGTCTGTTTAAAGAAAAATCTAAAGTTAACATTATGCTAAATGGTGAGATTCTGGCTCTTTTCCAATAAGATTGGAAGAAGACAAGGATATCATTCCTATTCAACACCATACTATTAAGTTTTAGCTAATACAAAAGGGAAAGAAAAATAAATAAAATATCTTCAGACTGGAACAAAGAAATAATTTTTTTATCCCCCAAATGATGATTACCTATGTTGAAATTCCTAAAGAATCAATAAAACTGTCCTGGAACTAAGTAAAGCATAAAGATTATTTACTGACAATGAACCATTAACATTTTTAAAAATACCATTTTCAATCATCCCTAAATAATAAAGAACTTAGGTTTACATCTAAAAGATGTGAAAACCTACAAAACACTTTTAAAGTTCAAAGATGATTTAATTAGTTGGAGAGAAATTCTGTTTATGAGTTGGACTGTTCAATATTCTTCAGATGCAACTATCTCTAAACTCAAATTTTGACATGTAGAGTCCATACAGCTGTAACAAAAATCCCAGTGAGCTAATTTGTGTTTTTCTACATATTTATTCTAAAGTTTGTTTAGAAGTAAAAAAAAAAGTCAAGAATAGACAGCCCAATACTGAAAATCCAAGATATTAAAGGACTCACATAGATTTCAAGACTTACTATGAAAATTCAATAAGGGTGTGGTCAAAAGAAAACAGAAATAAAAAATAATGGAGAGTCCAGAAATAGAGCCAAACAGAGTCAACTGATAATGACAAAGGGGCACGATTAAGACATTAAAAATTATAGTGAAATAATGGTGGAAAATAGATATTCACATATAAAATATTCATCTAGAGTTCTTTATATATCTCACAAAAATCATCTCAAACTACATTTAAAATTCTAGAAGAAATCATAAGAGAAATTCTATGTAACCTCCTTCTTGGTGATGTTTGTTAAATACACCTATAGGACTATCTATGGAAGAAAGAAAGTATAAATAAACCTAATGAAATGTGAAAATGTGTGCATGGTAAGCCATGATGAAGAGTATTATAATAAATTGTATTTAAAATAGATCTTTAAAAAAATCCAAAAACCTCAAAAATAAGTAAACTAAACAACCAATTTTAAAACAGTCCAAACAGTAGGATCTCAAGTTTAAAACTAGTCACAGAAACTTCTTGAATCCCTAAGCAATTTAGTGAGATCCTATCTCAAAGTAAAAAATCAAAAAATGGCTGGGGATGTAGCTCAGCAGTTAAGTTCCCCAGAAGATCTGAATGGATACTTCATCAAAGTTGATATTCCAATGGAAAATAAATATATATAAAGATGCTCAGTGTCATTTATCATTAAGAAATTACACATTACAACAACAAGATACAACTTTAGACTTTTTAGAATAATTAAAATGCAAACAAATGACAATAGCAACTGTTTTCAAGGAGGTGAAACTACCAGATCTCTTATTCTTTCCTGCTGGGAATTAAAAATGGTAGAGTCACATTGGCAGACAGCTTAGCAGTTTCTTACAAACTGAACTAAAAGCTTAACACATAGTTCAGCAATTTTGTTCTTTGGTATTTATACAACTGGTTTGAAAACACATTTATACACAAAAATCTGCACATGAATGTTGATAGCAGCTTTATTCATCATTTGTCAAACGTGGAAGCAATGAAGATATCTCAGAATAGAAAATTGTCTAAACTACCTGTGATATAAACAAACCATGCAATATTGTTCAGCCATAAAAACAAAATGGGCATCAACTCGTAAGCGAACATAGATCGTTCTTGAAGCATATTGCTAACTCAAAGAAAAGTCTCAAAACTAAACACCATGTCTTACTCTATTTCTATTGCTATAAAAAATATCTGGAACTTTGTAATTTACAAAGAACAAAAATTTATTTCTTCACAGTTCTAGATGGTGAGGAGTCTATTATCAAGGCTCTGATAGGCTCAGGCTTCTGGTCAGGGATGCATTCTCTGAAGGGAAAGAACATTGTAATCACATATGGCAGAAGGCAGAAAGGCAACTGAGATGAATACCTTTTGAATCCCCTTCACTGAAGGCCTTATTTCCTATGGGCAGGGCTCTCATGAATTAATCACCCCTTAAAGAACCTACCTTTTGATTCTATCACATTGGCAACACTTAAATTTTTCAGAGGGCACACTCAAATTGTAGTCTCAATGATTCAAATTATATGATCTTCTGAGGAAAGCACTAGATTTTTGCCAGTGCTTGGAAGGGTTAGGAAAAGGGCTGAATATATGAAGTATAGAATATATTTTTAGAACAGTGAAACTATTGTCTATGATATTGTAATGGTGAATACAAGCTATCTGGGTCTAATATTGCTGCTATAACAACTTAGTCTGGGAAATTAATAAACAATATAAATTTGTTTCTAGCAGTTCTGGGAAAATTCAGAACAAAGGCAACAGTATGTTAACTGACTGGTGAGGATTTGCTTTCCACTTCAGATATGGACCCTTATGTTTCCTCTTCTCATGCCAAGTGGTTTTACATGGTGAAAGGCAGGCAGGCAAAAGGAAGAAATGCATTTCCTCAAGATCTTCATAAGGGCACTAATGAAGGTGAAGTCTTCATGGCCTAATTATCTTCCAATGTCTGCACCTCTTAATATCATCAACTTGGGATTCAAGTTCCAACATATAAGGAGTATACACATTCAAACTGTGTTAGCCAGCTTTTCATCCCTGTGACAAAAGTACCCAAACAAGAACAACTTATAGAAGGAAAATTTTATTTTAACTCATGATATCAGAGGTTCAGTCCATGGTTGACTGACTCCATTGCTTTGGGAATGGGTGGGACAGAACATCATGGCACAAGATGGTGGTGGGTGAACACTGCACTTCTCATGGCAGCCAGGAAGCAGAGAAAAAAGAAAGGAGTGGGGTGGGGGAGGAGTTGCTCCATTGTGAACTATCCCAGTGGAGGCCCCCACTGATGCACCTTTTCCAGACACACTTTATCCATCTAAAGTTACCACTCAGTCCATTCAAACTAGGACTGACTGATTAGGTTATAATTCTAATAATTTCATCTCTGAGTATTTCTGCATTAACACTGGAGCTCTCGGGACACTGAATATGCAAACCATAAAAAATTCTAAAGTTCCTTTAAAAATATGAATATATATATATATATATATATATATGTGTGTGTGTGTGTGTGTGTGTGTGTGTGTGTGTGTGTGTCTACATAATGAATATATTTATATGCACATAGGTTTAGGCAGTTGGTAGATTTCAATGATGAAATGTGACAGAGCAATCTAACCATATTACAAATGCATGAGACAACTTTACTGAAATGGGTAGGAATAAGAAGCTGACCTAAGTAGATTTGGAAATGCTTGGGTCTTGCAATTTTAAAGACAAAAGGAATTGTATTTTAGAACCATTCTCTAGTTGATAATTTTCTCTTTCTTTTTTTTTTTTTTTTTTTTTTTGCATAGGGAGTATAGATCCTCACTCTTTAAATGTTGGCGGTAGGTAGTACATTTCCTTCAGCAATTACAGTATAAAAAGAGAAAATGAAAATATTAAATATATAGGATGTGAATTTGAAAATAGATGATGAAGTTTAAGATTAACAGTGATGAATTTATTAATGATTTGTATTGCAGATATTATGTGAGGAGAATTGTACTTTTTTTCTGTGGTCTTTCTCCCAAAAATATATTTTGTCAGTCTAATCATGAAAACAAAACAACAGTAAATAAATAAGTGAAAAAAAAAAGTTTACTTTGAATTAAGGATGTTTCTACACAATTCCTGACTAATGTCTCTTAAAACTATTGAGATCATCAAAAACAAGTTTAGAGTAAGAAGCAGTCACCAGTAAGAGGAACTTAAAGAGCCAGGGCTAGCAAATGTAGTATGGTATATGAGATAGGGTCCTGGATGACAGAAAAGTATACTAAGAAAAATTAAGAAAATACGAATATAGACTTTAGTAATGACAAAAAGGCAATACCAGTTCCTTGCCTGTAACAAATGTTTTATGATAATGTAAGTCTGAACAATAGTGGAAATTGATTATAGGCAAATAGAACTTTCTCTATTCTCAAACAGCTAAGTAAATCTAAAAAAATCTAATATTAAAAAAGTAAGATTGACAAATAAATACATGATTAACTAGGGAAATCTAATTATGGCATATTTACTTTAAGATATTAAAATATAGAAGATTGAAAACTAAGTACTCTGTCACACTGTTAGCAAAAATATAAATTGTACAGTCATAATAATAAACAGTATGAAGTTCCCTCAAGAAAATAAAAATAAAATTTCCATATGATTCAGCAATTCTGCTTCAATGTATATATACAATGTAAATGATATTAGTAAGTGAAAGAGTTTTCTGTATTCTCATGTTGTCTGCAGAAGTTTCCACAACAGTCAAGATATAGAATCAGCATGTGTTTATTGATGGGCAAATGAATATAGAATATATAGTATAGAGACATAAGGAATACTACTAAGCTTTAAAAAAAATTCTGTCATTTGTGATAATATGGAAGAACATATGGGACAATATGTTAAGTAAAATAAACCAGCTGCAGAAACATAATTACTGCATGAGCTCACTTATGTAGAAACTAAAACAATTAGTCTCATAGAAGTAGAGATTAAAATGTTGATTACCAGGGGATTAAGGGTCCTAAGAAGGTCTTAGAAGCTATTGCTCAAAAGATAGATAATAGACTTTAGAAAGAATACATTCAAAATACCTTTTGTAGAACATGTTATCTATAATTTCAATGTATTGTACACTTGAAACTGCTAAGAGAAATCTTTAATGATGAATATGTGAGTCAATGAATATTTTAATATTATAATATTCATTGACTCACATATTTATCATTGCTTTTTAAGTGGAATACTTAAAAATTTAAATATTTTTATATTATTTATATTATTCTACAATATATGCATCTATTTAGACTGTACATCCAGGGATCATTTCTATAATATGTTACAATGTACACATCTATAAAATTATAATTTCATACATAATAGATAATTTTTGTCAATTAAAAAGAAATAAAAATTAAAAAGTTATTAAACATGACAAAAGTACTCCTTATTAAGAGTTTGGATTTTGTACAATATAGAGAAATAAGTTTAAAATAAGCAAGTCTAAAAATAAATTGAATGCAATTTAAGTAACCGAAATATAAACAATAGAGATATAAAAACAGGAAATTCTGAAATAACCAAGGAACAGAAGACTTATTATTAATTAATGTTATAACTATTTGCTAACCATATGAAAAAATAAAGTTAAATTACACTTCCCCATGAATTGGATTAATTTCCAAATAAATCAAATATTCAATGTACAAATGAAATAGTACAATTATCAAGACAAGATTATGCAAATTAATTTATAACCTTTCAATATGACAGTTCAATTTCTTAAAACTTAGAACCATAGTTATGATTGATAAGTTTATTTGCATAAAATTAAAATTAATCCACAAGAAAAATAAAGTCAATATGTCCTACATGGAAAATAAACTCAATGTATCCATAGATAAAATTTTTAAAAAGCATAACAGCATTTAAGATTTATTTTAAAAGTTTCTAAATATAAGAAGCTTTTAGAAAGTGATAGGTAAAAAAAAGACTACTCATCAAGAAAATAGGAAGAAGTTTAAAGGAATTTCATAGAAAAGTGAATGAAATTGATGTTTAGCCATATTCAAATATTATCAGACTTTAAAAAAAATAAAGAATGCAAATTTAAACAATACCAAGAATACTTTCTAACTCTCAGAATAGAAAGAATAATAATCTGTTTGGCATTGGAATAACTAGGAAATAACCTTTCTTTTGTATTACTGTGGGGAACAATAATTTGTACAAATTCCATAAGGTACAACTTACAAATATTACCATACTTACAAATGCATATACCCTATTGACCTAAGAAACTCTACTTCCACAAATTTGTCAAACAAATTTATTCAATCAAATGCAGAATGTTTTCATAGTGCTATCACTATAACATTGAAAGAGGAAACTGTAGTTGAAAAAGATATGAATTAATAGAAAATCAGAGGGAAATTTATATATCTATGTAATAGAATGTTATGTAGATATCAGGAATAAGAAGACCTCTTTGCGTTAGTATAAAATGATCTCTTGGTAAGTGACACAGGAGATCACAGCACAAGAATTTTCCCTTGTTAGAGATATATAGCTATGTTTTCTTATATAGACATAAATAAAATCTACAGAATTAAAATTAGTCACCCAAGGGAATTATTGATGGGAACTAATAAGAAATAATATTTGTTAATTTTAACATTATACATATATAACTATGTTTTTAAAAACGGAAAGTTATTTAACTCTGTTTCTACCATCAAAAGTTGTGAAATTATCCAGGCATGGTGGTGCATGCCTGCACCACCTATAATCCCAGTAGCTTGGGAGGCCAAGGCAGGAGGATCATGAATTCAAAGACAGCCTCAGAAAAAGCCAAGGGCTAAGCAGATCAGTGAGACCAATAAAATACAAAATAGGGCTGGGGATGTGGCTCAGTGGTTGAGTGCACCTGAGTTCAATCCCTAGTACCCACCCCTCCCCCCAAAAATAAAACTGTTGAAATTGTTGTATATGTAACTGCAAGCCATATCTCATTAATGTCAAAAGAAAACATGATGGGCTCATGATAAAATTGTTAATATTAACATATATTAGCAAGGCAAAGTAATATATTTAGAAAAGCAATGATTCTTATTTACAGAATTTTCCAGTGCACTTTCTTTAGAACAGTAGGGTGGAGTGGTTGTTCTTCAGAGGGAACACATTATCAGAAGATAAATTTACAGTTCTCCCATTAGTTGAGTACATCTTACATGTTCATCTGGGAAGAGAATTGTATTAGTATAGGGTCATCTTCTTCCCTCTCCCCTCATGGAAATATTAGTTAGTACTACCTTTACCGTGATTCATGGGTAAACAAAATTTTCACAGGGACTACAGGATAGCATTTGCAGCATGCATCTAATGTCTTTGGTCAAAGCACTGCAAAATTTAAAATACCAATGTCTAATGATTGAGTTTTTACTGAAAACTTGTCAAAATGTCCTAATTGCTTGACTTTAATGTCAGCATTTTGCAATGCATGGGGGCAAAGATCAGATGATAATAGGTGTACAAGTGTACTTTGGAGATGTGAAGGCTTCAGACAACTATATTATTACAAAGCAGTCATTTGAGAAATTTTGAATGGACCTTCTAAAAAGAAGCCATCTTTTGTTTATTTGGATAGGAATTTATAAGACCTTTAACTTTGATGTTAGTTGTTATGACTAGATGCTGCTGACATAACTAAGGTGTTGTCACCTAACAAGGTGACCATGTGCTCAGCGGTCTAATGATTGTGGAGGGCAAGACCCCCTGTGAATGAGGAAATAAAAATTAAAAAGACAGAGAGAAGGAAGGCAGGCATATAGTGATATGAACTGACACTTTCCCTTCAGTATCTCAAACATAGCTTGCCACTTTATGTTCAGCTAAGAAAATGTATGAAAGTCATAGAGACATTAGTTAGTTCATTGAAGTTACAGAGATCATCATAGTAACGCCTCTGAATCTGGAAGAAAAAAGTGAAAATTAATGAATTTTAAAAGTTGTTCTGAGATACATGAAATATCATCAGTAATGATGACAATGTAGTAGTAGTTTATGTTTTTATCCTGTTGAATTGATTTAGCTATTTTTTCCAGTACCTAATCTTCCAAGGATATAAAATGATAGCTCAAGTTGGCATGGTGCTTGAGACTCATGGTTTTATGGTTTCTTTTCTGCTTAATGTATTGATCCAATTCAGCAATGGCTGATATATCATCCTACTTCCTCACTTTTTTATGCACTAGGACAGCTTTTTATTTTTTAATTCAGAATTCAGTCTTCTTTAATTTGTCTCCAAATGGCTGTATCCTTAGGGTTTTACAAAACATGAATGAAAAATTTCTAGCTGTTTTCTTTTACAGTTTTTAAAATTATAATGATAAATTTTTGCACATATACATGATATGATCACACCACAGACAAAAGAGAGCAAGAGTAGATAGATCAGTGCTTTCCTTGGTGGATTCATGGCTTTTACACCAGAGTTTGTACTAAATCCAAATTGATCTGCCTACTTTTCATCAACTAAATTAGACAACTTTTTTTTGGTAGAAATGAGAAGCAAAGAAATATAGAATATTTTTGCATGTCTGGCTTAACCTTGGGCAATGTCACTCTTAATAAGAACAGATGGTATTACTCCCTCTGAAGTCCTGTTTGCTGATGCTACAAATGACTAAAAATTGGGGTTTTAATGAAAGTGCTGACAAAAACTAGTAGATCACCTTACAATATGGCATTAACTCCCATTACTGATAACTGTAGAGTAAGAGTATATTCTTGCTGCATTACAATTTCATCAAATTGTCTATAAAGTATTTGCCAAGAACAGTTTCAAAATAATAAACAACAGGAAATTAGCATTAAGTGACTTCCAGAAAGATTATCAAGTGGACAAAATGCATAGTAAGTGGTGACTTTTTTTTTTTACAATAGCATTCAAAATATTTTTTTTTAAATTTCAGAAACCAAATATAATACAAAATTCAAAAAGAATGTCAAAACTGGGAATCCAGAAAGAACAAATCCACTGGCCCTCCACAAGTTTCCAGCAGTTTTTTGCTTGGATCTGGTATACTCTTATTTTGAAAGATAATTAATGCCAAAGGAAAAGAGCTGGTACTGACTCAGCAGAGACTGCAGGCTCACTCTGCCTTGGGCATTGTAAGGTTTAGGAAGGTCTCTCAGTGAGCACTGCCCATTGCCAGTTGTCAATTATCACTCATTTTTCTGGGCATTCAGTGTACCACTCACAATAGTACTATGTTAGAATTAAATAGAATTTAATGGCATGTAATTTCATAAAAATAGCTTTAGATATAGGACATAATAATGGAGAAATTGGATGTCAGAGAGGAATAGAATTCTCCATCTGTTCCCCAGGATAAGTTAGTAGGTAAGTATGCTTAGAACTTGGATTCCCTTATTACTACCAACTCTATCCCTGTTTCCATTATATTATTGTAATACTAATAGTAGTGATCATTAATATTACAATGGTAAAACCAACACTAGGATTTGGCATACTCTCATTGGCATTATTTTATCAATAACCCTCTGAAGATGTAATGATAAACTGCTTTCACTAAAACTCAAATGAGTTGATTAAGAAACTTGAATAAAAGAAAGGAATAAATACAAGACATATTGAGAGCTATTATGCATAAAACTTGGTAAAATTTTATGTTCAGAGTAGTCCTGATTTGAAGTTCTTGTATTATCATCTTTATGCATAGAGGAAATGAGATTCAGAGAAGAAAAATAACTTATCCAAGTATTATAACAAGTAGGTGATGAGATTGAATCTGAATCTACCTTACTGTTAACTTCCATCTGAGCAACCAAATAATGTGACCAAGCCTAAGCAACAAGCATTAGAATGATGTTTCAAATAGAGGGTTTTAGATTCCGTATCACGGTCATTTTGGGAGAGCATTGAACTTTAGGTAAATTTTTTTTCTCAGAGGTTCCTCAGCATATTTTTATGAGGGAAAAACTATTTTTCAAAGTACAAAGCCTTGAAGTTCTAACTGAGGTACACTTCTTGCCCATATGGATATTTGCTGTGAGTCTCACAAGGGTACTTTCACAAGAGCCATGTCTCTGAATGCCTGCCCACCACAATGAAGTTCTCCTATGTGAATTTTTAACTTGTGGTTAGGAAATATTATTAGATCTGTTCTCATGTTCATTAGATACCTTACATATAGAATATATTTAATGATTAATCAATGTATTTGAATATTGATTTAAATTTGTAAAGTTGACATGGGATAAAATATGAATGCAGATGCATTTCCATAATCTACATTTAAATTGTATGAAAAATCACACATTATATTCTGCAGCATATGATAAACTCTCCAGGAATTAATGCACTATTTTTTTATATGTAGCATTTTGTAATTTATCTGTAAAAGGGAAATATGCATTGAAATTTCTAGGTTTACAATTCAAATTGTATTTTCCTGGGTAGAAAAAATGTTAAGTTTTAAAAAAGAGATTGGAGGATATCCCAAGCTCTTAGCTACAGAATATAAACGGGAGTTATATTTTGGTGAAGGACAGTAAAAATAATCAAAATTAAACTAACAATATTATGGGCAAAATATATCAAAGTACAATTTAAATATGATCATAGTAAATTCCATAAGAATACTGCTTCACTGTGTATCTACATACATCCATCAGTGTATTAGATACAGGCAGGTGAAGCTTTGGAAAGAAATGTAATTTGGAGTGCAAGAGGGTAAAAATGAAAAAAAAATCATCATTATTCAAAAACCCCTTAATTATTAAGAACAAGATGGATTGAGCAGACATAAGAAAAAGTTCACATGAAAATTTTGAAAAAGAATGCACTAATGAATAATGAACTCAAGGAGCTAATGAACCTAGTAGAAGAGATAGGCTCAGACACAACAGATAATAACTTACTGAATATGTAAAAAGTTCAAGAAATGACAGGAATACCACTTGAAAGATTATTTTTAAGACCATTGCTGATAGTGATGAAGTTAATACTTTAAAAAGTTTATGATATACTAGGTGAACTGGTTACTTTTTAATCTAATCAAATGAAATAATATAAATGTAGTCCAAGTTTCTTTGAATCCAAGTTACTTTGCATATGACATACAAAAGACCGCAATCTAGGTCTGTCTAACCCAAATGCTGTTTTCTAAACTGAAAACTCTAATGGCTTCCCTTGCCATGTGACAACTGAGAAGTTTCTATTTAACAGCTCACGTATTCATTTGTTCATGTTGGTTCATATCTAACCTGTGATAGAGTGAATATAGTTGTGGGTGATAAAATATAGAGCCTGATAAAGTATACCTAAATTTAAAGTAAACTTTTTAATCAGTAAGTCAGGAATTTCCAAGGTAGGAGTTACATTAAGAAACATCTCTTCTGGGCTTCTTTTTCTTTTTCTTGTTTAGCTTACATTTCCTCTCTGGACCTTGGCTTTCCATTTGGCAGTAGCCTCTCTATGACTTTCAGTAAATATGGTTTGATGGGGTTGTCCTTCCTGCTCTCTCTGTTGTAGGAGGGCTGCAGTTGATTTAGAGCCATCAAATGTATTCATTCTATCTCCCAGGCCTAGGGAGGTGTTTGAGGGCTATTACTCAGTTTGGTCCAGTAAGACCCAGTCTAAGAATTTAAGGAAATCAAGTCTGTTTACTCTTTTGTTGCTGTTTGGGGGATATAGGATTATGTGGCAGCCTGCCTGAGGGCAATTAGATGGCTCTGTATGTTTGCCAGGTTCAGAAAAAAATAAAAACATAAAATATCAACAACAACAATAACAACAAACAACTATACAATGTAGAATGTCCAATGCAATGTTTGGAAGATATTTATAGTATAAAAAAATATTGTTTATGAGAAATTCAAATTTGGCTGAGAAATCTTTTTTTAATCTGATAAACCTATGTGTGTAGAAAATATCTTACAATTGGAGAGAGAACTAGAGAGAGGAAGAGAACAGGAAGAGAGAGAGACACCAATAACATCATCTGAGTTTATAATCTAACACCACCAGAAATCAGTTGGTCCTGGGAACTCTTAACTGATGTGAATCAAGAGATCATGTTTGTCTCTAGCAACATAAAAAGGCTTGCCTTAAAGGATCGTTGGGGGAAAAAAATCTGTATGCTTAAAACTATGTGAGTCACTAATATAAATTAATGAGATAACCATTTGTACTAGTATGTATGTGAGAACAATTGGAAAGAGAAGATGAATTTACATGTCACGTAGGAGATTTCAAAGGGAGCAACTTGAGAATTTTTCTAACTCCAAAACCATTTCATGTTGTGACTACATCTGGAATGCAAAGGTCATTATTATTTGGCATGAGGAAGGGTTAAGCAGCCAACAAAAGAGGCTGTATCCTTATACAAAGCTAAAAAAATCCAAACCTTGAATGTATTGAGTATTTTATATGAACATCTGGAGAAAATTGAAGATAATACCAATAATCAAATAGGATATAGATAGAAAAACAGTATGGAAATACACTAAATAGGTAATGATGCGGCTATTTTCAATTATCCTGCCCTTGATAACTTCTACCTCTAAATGTCTATGTCACTTATCTATAGCATTGTATATTGTTCATTACAGCTTGTCATGCAGTGATGTCTCTCATATTATGATGTTCATACATTCTTTCTTACTAGATTGCAATCTCTGGAAGTGCATTGTCAAAAGGTAACCTTGTGGGGTAATGGAAATGCTTATTACCTCAGTAGTGGTGATGGTATGATGTTTGTATGCTTATGTCAAAATTGATTAAATTAAACATTTTTAATATATGCAGTTTTTGTTCTTCAATTATTTTTGCAAAAAAATTTAAAGCATGTGGAGTTTAAGCTGAAAGTTACTCAGAGTCCTTAATGTCCACCTGCAGATCAGCAAAGAGAAGAATAAGGGAAGATCCAGCTGGATAAGAATAAGCCCAGTTTTAAAAATTTTTTTCTTGAAAATAAGTCCAATACACAGACCAACACAAAAGAGGTAATATATTCTGTACTCAGATTAATGAGGATACCCTGGGAACTTAGTGACATAGCCTTTCGGCAGTAATGGTTCTTGTTGTTTGCAAATAGGAAACTTCCAGTTTGCTAGAGCTTTCTTTTTTGGGTTGCTTTCAGACTATTAACACACAGTGAAGATGAAGTGCCAACTCTTAATGCTTGGAGATTCTGATATTTACAGGCAAAGCAGAGGAAAGGTAAAACAAATGAGATTGTGAAAGAGTAATTTATAAGGTATGACTATGAATTTTTAGGAACCATGAGAAAAAAAGTAAGAGTTTTGTGAAATAGAAAGTGGACACTGTAAAATACCATTGGCAGATCAACTACAATAAGAACAGCATTTGAACTCATCCTAGTGTACTATATATCCGAAGAGTAAAACAAGTTTGATTCTAAACATCATTTATGAGTCAGGGTAAGATGACAATCCATGTCAAAATACCAATGATTTGCTTCACAGTGCTCAAGGAGAAAAAAAAAAAGTCCTGAAATTCATTTGGAAGAATAAAAGATCCAGAATAGCCAAAGAATCCTGAGCAAGAAGAGTGATATTGGAGGCATCACAATTTCTGCTCTCAAATTAAACCACCCGGGCATATAGTAGAAGACAAAGCATGGTAGTTGCATCAAACAGACATAAAGAACAATGTAAAATAAGAGAAGACAAAAAGAGAAATCCACATAAATACCATCACCTGATGCTCAACCTAGGTACCAAAACATGGTAGACAAAAAAAAAAAAAAAAAAATAGCCTTTTTTAACAAATGGTGCTAGATAAAGTAGATATCCACATGTAGAAGAATGAAAATAGATTTGTTTCTTTCACCATGTCCAAAGTCATTTCAAAGGTGATAAAAGACTTGGGCATGGTGGCAAGTGCCTGAAACCCCAGAAACTTGGGGGATAGAAGGAGTACCCAAGTTCAAGGCCAGCCTCAGCAACTTAGCAAGACCCTACCCACCTTATACCATCTCTCAAAATTAAGAGTACAGTGTACTTGGTATATAACTCAGTGGCTAGGTGTCCTGGGGATTAATTACCAGTACCAAAAATATATAAAATAAAATAAAATAGAAGACCTAGGAGTCAGACTAGACACTTTCAACAAGAAAAGATAAGTTCCAATATATTGATGCAGGCACCATCTTCTTTAACAAGACTTCTAAAGCACAAGGTGTAAAACCAACAATTAATAAGTTGGGTGTGGGAAGAAAGAAAAGAAAGTGAAAAAAACAAATAAGAAGGAATTTCATCAAATTAGAGAAAAGATAAGTTAGAATAGGTGAAGAGGATTGAGGAGGACCAATTTAAGAGGGAGGAATAGTAGACTGAATGTGACTGAGATTTCATATGTGAGTACATGGATATGTCACGGTGGGTCCTGGAATCAGGTGTATCCACAGGACACTAATTTAAAAAATAGTATTCACCAAATGAATTGAAGAGGGATCCATGGAGGGGAGAGGAGGAAACAGAGGTGGGGGTTTGCTGGGAAGGAATTGGAGCATGTTGTGCTCCTGCTTTTGTGATTACATCAGGGTTATTCTGGTGTTATGTATAACCAAAAAGAGTAATTCCAAAATACCTTCTGCACAGCCATGGAATCAAAAGTGTGAAGAGTGAGCCTCCAGAAGGAGAGAACAAATTTGCCAGCTGGTCCTCTTACAAGTGCTTAATATTCAGACTACATAAGAGACTTAAAAACTTTAACACCAAAGAAGCAAATAACACTGTCAATAAATTGACAAAAGAACTAAACAGACATTTCTCAAAAGAAGAAATATAAGTGGCAAAAAAGTGAAGAGATATTCAGCATCCTAGCAATCAGGGAAATGCAATTCAAAAATACATGGAGATTTTATCTCACTCCATTTAGAATGGTAATCATCAAGAATACAAATAATAATAAATGATGGTGAAGATGTGGAGGGAAAGGTACACTCATTTATTGTTGATGGGACTGCAAATTAGTATGACTTCTCTGGAAAGCAGTATGATGAGTCCTCAAAAGACTAGCAATGGAACTATCACATGACACAGCTGTCCCACTCTTTGGTATTTAGAACTAAAATCACCATACTATAGTGATATAGGCACATTGATGCTTATAGCAGCTCACTTCACTACAGCCAAGTTATCAAACCAGCCCAGATGCCTGGCAACAGACAAAAGGTGAAAAGAAATGTGATAAATATACTCAATGGAATTTTACTAAGCCATAAGGAAGGATGAAATTTATTGCATTTGCTGGTAAATTGACGTAAATGGAGAACCTCATGCTAAGTGAAATGAGTCAGATTTGGAAATTCAAGAGTTAAATGATGTCTCTAGTATACAGAAGTTTGAACACACGATAAAGCAAAAAACAGGTGGGGAGATTCCATGAAAATACAAATAAGATCATTGGAAAAGAGGAAGAGGACAAAAGGGGAGGGAGGAAGAATGGGAAAAGTGAGAAATTGTAGAATAAAATTGAACAGATTATGATAAGTACATATATGAATATACCATAGTGAATTTCACCTTTAGGTATGTCTATAAAGCATGACCTAAAAAGTAGAAGGGGCTGAGGATATAGCTCAGTTGGTAGAGTGCTTGCCTCACATGCATAAGGTCCTGGGTTCAATCCCCAGCACCTCCCCAAAAAATAATAATAAAATAAAATTAAAAAATAAAAAGTAGTAAATAAAAATAAGAAAGAGTAGAGAAAGGGGAACAGGAGGAGGGAGGAAAGAGGGAAAGAGTAAGGGGAACAGGAGGGAGGGAGAGAGGGAAAGAGAACGAATTGGGAACTGAAATGGAGGAAATTATATGCCATGCATATATGATTATGTCAAAAGGAACCTGATATTATGTATAACTGTAACATACTAACAAAATCAATTTTAAAATTCCATAATCTACTTCCAGGCTTGACTATGGTTGACATAGTGGTTGGAAGATGCTTGTACTTAAAACACTCCAATTGAGAAAAGATGGGAGAGGAAAAGATCCAAGAGATATTTCTTTACTTCTATGTCTTCAATTACCTGCAAATAAGTCACCTGAAAAACATCTGCTGATTGATTGCCATATAAATAGGCACAAAATACTTGCATAGGATAATAAGGTTGAATATTTCATGCATCTCATGTGGATAAATGAAGAATAAACAATGTAGTTAAAGTATGGGATTGTGAGAATCTGAATTGAGTGAATCCAAATGTTTCATTAAATGCTTGATTATTAATATGTTGATGATCTTCTAACACATGGGACAATTATGAATAAATAAAGAAAATAAGACTATTTTTTTAAAAAGTTAATGAAAATTTTTATGTAAAGTGGCAGAATATACTTGACATTAGAGTGAACTGTAAAGGAGTTAATTTGGTGGATGATAAACCCAAAGTGGAGAATTCAATATAATGTATTTGAACTACTTATTTAGGCTGATATAATGGAATAAAATGCTATCCTCCTCTTTTTGAGGATGAACTCTTCCCCATTTCTGCCCCTGATATCTTAACCATGATAGAAATTTCCAGAGACTCTTGTTAGAGTCTGTAAACAAGTCAGGATGGCGCCTGGCAAAATGCCAGAGGGAGTGGTTTGTGAAGTAAGGCCAGCGAGCCATTAAGTATGGAGATTTCTTATTGGTTGACTGATGTATCTATAAGCTGTGTGGAATGTATAAATACCGCTCCTGTCCTACAATAAACGGCTCCCTCTCCTGCTGTATCAATCTACACAAGTTGTTCGTCACCCCCGGTTATTTTGCTGCAGCCGGACTGCGGCAGACTCTGTCATTTATCACACATTTTTATGGAAGGGAAACTATTTAGGAAAGTACAACCAGACAAAGGACCTTCTAACCAGAACATTTCTCTTCATGTGGGGAAGATCCTCTTTAACTTGAAGAACACAGTTTTGAAGCATTCTTGGTGTCTTGGATTGGCTGAACCTAACTGGGAAATGTTTGGGAAATAGATATTGCAGCCAAGTAGCATTAACTGACAAGTGAAAGAATATGGGTTTTTCTTAGGGTTAAATTACTTCAATTACATGAGTAAAAGCATCTTTAAAGATGAGAGAGTAGATTATTTCTATTGATGATTCTGAATTGCATCCAACTGATGCCATTAAAATATGTTCCCCTCCAATAAAATTCAGTTCAGTTTTAGATTGTTTTATATTAAAAACACTAACAGAATCATTGCACATCGTACTCTACTGAGTTGACCAGTTGACCATATTTTGTAGACAGAAATGATTTATATTAAAATTAAGCAGCCAATGATACTAACTTTTGTAATTTTACTTATTTGATTTCAATTTTTAAGTTTTTATCCCCTTGATTACTGGGAAATAGTGAAAATCAGTTTTCAAAGGCTGCAAATGATTTATGTTTATATTTATATTAATAATTTAACACACAATACCATTCTAATGGTGTTTAATATGAAACTTAATAATAGCTGATACATATAAGTCATGTCTAAATAAATAATAATAGTTATATATTTTTTTTCAATACTATAGATGGAACCCAGGGTTGCTCTATCACTGAGCAACATTTTCTTTTCTCTTTGAGACTCTTTTGAGTCTGGATCTTGCTAAATTGACCACGATGGCCTGGAAATTGTGATCCTCTTGCTTCAGCCTCCCTGTCACTGGGAAATCGGTGTGCAGCATTGTGCCTGTCAATATTAATTATTGATAAAAAATATTTAATTCTACATGGTTTCATTCAAACCAACTTCAGGAATTCAAGTTCTTTCATCAAAAAACTATTAAAATGCAAATAACAAATTAAGTTTGCTTCTAATACTAATATCACTATGAATGTGTATGAATGACCTCTATTCTCTAAAAAGTATATACAGAAATGAATTCTGTGTAGGGGCTTAATTCTTAATATTTTGTTTGACCTGGTAGGACAACCAATGTCCTCCAGTCACCAGTGCCAATGTGCCAGCACCCCCTGCTGGGCATTGGTTAACAATAAAATTCTATTGATAAGAAAGGTTAAGGGTGTTCATGCATATTTGATTTATTGTGTCAGGATTTATTTGCACAACGAAGATAGATTTATATTTCTGATGTGTATTGTCACTAAAATATTACAAAGCCACGAATGCCCTAATTAGCATGTCACCAGCTGTCCTTGTAGTGACATATCTGTATTTTTTAAAAAATCACATGCACTATATGCACTTACATATATGTGTATGCATAAAGTAATTTCAGTAATTCATCACATTAATTTGAATAATTATCATTTATATATGTTTGGCAATTTTTTATTGAGGTTTGTGCTATATGTACATCTGTAATAATAAGTCTTTGGCTCTTAACTGGTATTATTTTGGTGTAGGAAAAAACAGGTAATCTATATAGAACTGATTTTAACTCTTAATTTTCTCAGCTATTAGACTTGTTACTTATAGAAAGTTATATATTATTAAACTTATTTTTCTTTTTGGTAAGTAAGGATAAAAATACAAAAATGGTCAAGTCTCTTCCAAAATTTTTAGTTAAGCTTTCTGGGTGTCTGGTGATCTTTATGGCTAACAACACACGTGTTTAAAATGCCTACGTATCGAAGCATTTCTATTTTTGCACATTTAAAGCAATGTATAAATGCTAAGGAATTCTAAGTATCAAATGCATTATAGATGCGGTCTGGGGCTGAAATAAATGCAAAATAAACAACTGGATATTTATTTTGGTAAGAATAAATTGGATTCTGTTTATTGATTATCCAAGAATACTAATGCATGTTATACGTTAAGGAGCTTACAACAAAAGCTTAATAATTGATTGGAAAAACTCTACAAATAGTCGAATCAAGTGCTACAGCTTACTAATGAAATAGCATTGAACTTGGGTTTATATCAATGCTTCTCTGTGAAAATATTTGTATTTAGAGCAACCAGTCAAAATTCATTCCAGAAACATGAAATTTTCTTATAGGTACAATTTATCCTTCATATTTTGTCTGAAATAAGAGGTTCTTTTAAAAATAAAATGAAAAGTTGAAATGGAAAGTAACAATTTTATTATTCATTACCTGCTTGCTGATAACTGACATTCTGAGAGAGATTATTCCTGAATTCCTGAAACAGTCAGATGAGAAAGAGAACAATGGGTGAAAGATGAAAGGGTACAAAGGTCAGGAAAAAGGCAGGAAGATTAATTTCCATCTTTTGCAATTATGGCCTGTGGTATTGGAAAGCTGTCCGGAAATGTTTAGTAAGTGTCTTTCATAAGCTTTTGCTTTTCTGCTTTAGAAACACACTGGTGTATGGTTCACTGAATAAAGTGGATCTTCTCTGACCACAGTGGTCTGTGGTAAAGCCTTCAGCCAGTGGATTCCAGCAATCGATTCCTTCAATTTCAAATGGTACATGGTGCAATTACATATCTATCAATGCTTCTAGGGTCTCCTCACTTCAGGATGGGAAATTCCTTTAGTCACAACCAAACTTTTGCTTCATACCTCACATATTAGAAATAGCCAGGATCTTCTGATAAGTGCACAACTGTTCTATGGCAGTTTCCCAAGTATCTACGATTATAAGAACCACCTAGAATGATGTGAAAACCACAGATGTCTTGAATGTATCCCCAGAGCACTGAGTCGTAATTTTCTTTTAGAGATGATTTGCAATTTATATTTAGAAAAGACAAACAAAATTATTCTATGGTAATTTAAAAAGTTTACTTCTGTTCAAATAATTCTATTCAGAACAAATTTACAGAAGAAGGATGTAAGTTCAGAGTTCAAATTAAACATTTAAAAACCAAACATCATTAAATAATGAGATAAGAGAAGGGCTTCTTTTCCATAACTTTAGGTATCACAGTTCATCCTTTAGATTAGGATCATGGAATGATCTTTTTTTCTCAAACTGTTATAGATTTTAAATAGAAAAAGATCCACAGATGAATTAAAATTCCTTTTCTTTCTCTTTTTTATTTCATGTTAGACTGATGAAACTCTTTCTGTGACAGTGAGAACATAGTAAGATAGAAATAGTAGTGAATACCGAATCTATTCATTTAGGTAAATAGGTATCTGAAGTCCATGAATAAAATAAAGATTTGAAGTTTAGTAGTATTCATTTTCTCTTGCTCTCTAACAAACTACTTTCAGTTTGGAGGCTTAAAGAAAAAAAAAAAAAAGAATGATTATCTCATAGTTTTCCTGGGCCAGGATTCCAGCAGGATTTACTGGGTCCTTCACTCAGGGTTTTATAAAGCTGAAGTCAAGGTATCTGCAAGTTGACTCTTTTTTATTATTTTATTGTTTTTTTAGTTATAAATGACAGTAGAATCTCTTTTGAAATAATTATACAAACATGGGATATATCTTGTTCTAATTCAGACCCCAGTCCCTTGCCTTCCTCTTACCTCTACCCACTCCCTGTTGCCTTGATCTTTCCGCCATTTACCAATTGTTATTTTTTAAGGCAATTTCTTGTGGATATACACAATGGTGACATGCATTATGGTGTATTCATATATGTACATAGGAATGCTATGTCAGATTCATTCCACTGCTGCTTTTCTTATCCTCCCTCCCTTCCCTTCAATTCCCCTCTGTCTGCTCCCCTGTTCTGCAATTTCACCATTGCCTCCCCCCCCCATTGTGGGTTAGCTTCCACATATCAGAGAAAACATTGGGCCTTTGGTTTTAATGACGTTTTGCCATATTCTGTTAAATGGATGGATCTGGATACTATCATGCTAAGTGAAATAAGCCTCCCCAAGAAACCAAGGGTTAAAAGTTTTCTCATATTGACTCTTGACTAGAGAACCACCTGTATAAAGTTCTCAGGATGCTGACAAGGAAATAAGCCCTGCTCATCCTGTAATGTAAAGTTGGTACCTTTGACAAGCACATCCCCATTTCCATCACCGCCTCAGCCCCTCGGTGTCATTGTTCTAGTGTTTGTTTTATGAGTGTGAACTTTTCAGATCCCACATATTAGTGTATTCACACAGTATTTTTATTTCTGTGCATGGCTTATTTCACTAAGCAGACTGTTCTCTAGACTCATCCACCTTGTTGCAAATAGCAACATTTCCTTAAATTTAAAAAGGCTGAATTATATTTCTTTTCATGTACCTTTGTGTTCTCCCAAAACTTAGGCGAATGGTAAGGGGACCATAAGAGCAAGTCTGACTTAGAATGTGTAAATACATATCACCTTAAAGGACACTGGCTTTCTCTTATGCTCATTGCAAAGAAGGGCTAATTAGTTTTATCCATAGAAAGCTAGTTTCTTGCATAAATTGCAGGACAGTTGCTCCTTGGGATACTGGTTAGACAAGCAAACTAAGCAAGCTAATGCTGATGATGTCACTGCTTCTGCAGCCTAATTTATAAGCACCCCCCCCTTAGTGGGGTAGGCAGGGAACTGAGGTCATTGTGGAAAGGATACATGCCACTAGTCCAGCCAGCTGCCACTGCACAAAATGCTGTGAGAGAGAGAGAAGGCATTGCTTGGCACAGCACCTTGAGGGATGAAGGTACAATCCGTCAGCCTGTCATCACTGAGCTCTTCTCAGAGCAGCCACTGATCTCTTGTAAGCTTTCCCTAATAAATCATTCGCCTTACATGCTGCTTTCTTTAGCCTTTCCAAAAGCTACCCTAGTACTCAGGCACAATTGGGTTGTTAATATACATTATATATGCATGTAGATTTTATATAAATATATATATATGCATATAAGCATATGTACATTATATAAACATGTATTTTATATACATGTGCACATATTACATGTATGCTATATATACATATATGCATATATCCACATTTGTGTATATATAGTGTATATATATCACAATCTCTTTGTCCCTAAATCCTTCAAATGACTCTTGGTTTGTTTGTATGTTTTGGCTACAGAGAGCACTGGCTTCCTTGAATTTATGAGTGTTGATATCTCCTTAAAATACTGATTGCATTTCTTTTGAGCTTACACCCACAAGTGGGATTGCTGGATCATATGGTAGTTCTATTTTAGAATTTCCCAAAAACAAAACAGAAAAAATATCCTACTGGCTTACAAAAGAATATTAAAGTCAATTTGTCAATTTCTAATGACAATATTATGCTTTGGGATAGGCTTCTTATGCTATACCCAGCAAAGTCTGTACTCAAAAAAAATTCTTTTTTCACTTTATGAAGCACTTTATTTTTAAAATTTTTTAATTTGTTTTAATTAGTTATACATTTAAGTATAATGCATTTATGCACTTTGATATACCATATATAGATGGGGTATAACTTCTCATTTTTCTGAGTGTGTACATGTTGCAGAATCATATTGGTCATGTAAACACACATATACATACAGTAATAATGTCTGTTTCATTCTACTATCTTTCCTATCCCCACATCTCTGCTCCTCCCCTCCTATCACTTCCCTCTACCTAATCTAAAGTAACACTATTCTTCCCTAGTGCCCCCCCCCACCTTACTGTGCATCAGCATCTGCATATTAGAGAAAACATTTGGCCTTTGGTTTTGTGAAATCGGCTTATTTCACTTAGCATGATATTCTCCAACTCCAACTATTTCCTGGAAAATGCCATAATTTTACTCTTCTTTAAAGCTGAGTGATATTCCATTATATATATCACATTTTCTTTATCCATTCATCTATTGAGGGACACCTAAGTTAGTTCCATAGTCTAGCTATTGTGAATTGAGCTGCTATAAACATTGATGTGGCTGTGTCACTATAGTATGCTGATTTTAAGTCCTTTGGGTATAATCCAAGGAGTGGGATAGCTGGGTTAATGGTTCGATTCCCAGTGTTCTGAGTAATCTCCATACTGCTTTTCATTGCACCAATTTGCAATGTACGTTTTTCACCACATTCTCGCCAACATTTATTGTTGCCTGTATTCTTGATGATTGCCATTTTAACAGGAGTGACATGAAATTTTAGAGTAGTTTTGATTTGCATTTCTCTAATTGCTATAGATATTGAATCCTTTTTCATATATATGTTGATCGATTGTATTTCTTCTATGAAGTGTCTATTCAGTCCCTGATCCCATTTATTGATTGGGTGTTATTTGTTTTGTGTGTGTGTGTGTGTGTGTGTGTTAAGTTTTTCGAGTTCTTGACATATCCTAGAGATTAATGCTTTATCAGAGGTGCATGTGGTAAGAATTTTCTCCCAATCTTTAGGCTTTCCCCTCAAGTTATTAATTGTTTACTTTGCTGAGAAGAAGCTTTTTAATTTGAATCCATCCAATTTATTTATTCTTGATTTTACTTCTTGCGCTTTAGAAGTCTTGTTCAGGAAGTCAGATCCTAGTCCAATGTGGTGCAGATTTGGGTATTCACAAAATTTTTAAGGGAGAAAGCAAGTGCCTGAATTTAGGTGAACTACACAGAAAGGAATTGTTACGTGAGTAAAAAAGGATTAAATCAGCATTTGTTTGCAGACCATTCTGAGAACCTCATTGTGCTCTGCTCCTTCTTACCATTTCACTTGTAGCTGCAATTTATAACATTTGTAAGACCAAAAGAATCATGACACCTTGGATAATACCTGTACAGATCTCAAATATTGCTTATGCCTCTGACAGGACCACAGGATCCGGATCTCTATTTGAAAACAAAACAAAACAACAACAACAACAAAAACACTTAGGCTCAAAGTGCTGAATTTTCATATTACTCCCAAATAAAATGCAATTGAGTAGAGTATCACATGGAATGAAAGCAGGGCCAAGTGCTGGGGAAGTGTATCAAATATCCTCAGTGGGGAGCTAGTGGCTGCCACCTCCAAAGGCTCTGCAAGAAGATTTGATTTCTTTCTCCTGAGACACAACATGGCAGGTTCAGGATGCATGTTAATGCATAACACTGATTATCTTACTTCGTGGCTCTGTGGCAAATGCATGCCTGGTTTGCGGAAAGTTGAAAATTAAATACAGACATCAGAAGGTTGGGGGTGGAAAGGATTTGTAGGTGTTTGTGCTGAGACGCCCGAGAATTCCCATTAAGCTACACGTTGCAATAATTAAAACATTGCTTTGAATTGGTTTCAAGACTAAAGCAGACCCAGGGAAACCAGAGAGGGAATTAAGAACTAATTACATTAAAGTACTGAAGATCAATTTCTCATGGGTAGATAGCTTTGCATTATTGTTTCTTTAAAATAGTGCAACAAATATTCTATGGAAATGTCAAAAGGTTGTTTTCCAGGGCCTCACATGATTCACTAGTATTAAGCACTTTTGAAATACAGTTTGTGATGATTATCTTTATTTTAGTAATACACATTGCACTCCCCTTGGAGTTTGATGTTTTTTGTGACCCCCCCCCCAAAAAAAGCCAAAAGTCATTTAATATTAAAAAAATCACTTTGGAAGTGTGAAGGACTGGATTTAAAAGCAGCATTTCTTAACTATGAATGAAAGATCATAGTTATATATAATTAATCAAATCCAATCAACATTATATTTTTTTTCTTTCTGCAAAACAGCAGTCTTAATTCTTTTTTTTTTTTAACCTGGGGTGCTTAATCACTGAGCCACATCCCCAGAATTTTTAATATTTTATTTAGAGAAAGGCTTTATCTGAGTTGCTTAGTGCCTTGCTAAGTTGCTGAGGTTGGCATTGAACTTACAATCCTGTCTCAGCCTCCTGAGATGCTGGGATTACAGGCATGTGACACTATGCCCAGCCAACACCCTTAATTCTTATTAAATCAATGATGCACAGACAACATGTTTTAAAATGAAGTGAACTTTGTCAACTTTTTTTTTTTTTTGCAAGTTTGGAGGTTAAAGTTCCCTTAGAGTAAGGGGAGAAAGACACTAGGTTGATACCCACAGAGTAGCACATTATTATTAATACTGTGACATTCAATCATGTACTTGACAGAACTTTGAAATGTCTTTCACCTTTCCTCTTCTTTTGAAACACTGATCCTAATTTGTCATCGATGTGAGCAAAGTTGAAAGATATTTTCTGAAACAAGCCCTACCAAAGGCAGCAATGAGAAAGTCCCTTGCAAGTGTCCAACTGGGGGGATGTGGTGGAGCAAGGGCTCTAGCTGCTTGACTGCAGAATTGATAGAAGCCCATTAACACACTGAACACAGAACATATGTTCCATGGACTAATCCAAGTTAGTGACTGAGTGTGGCAGGAATAGGAAAGCAGCCCTGCTCATGCAAGATGCAAGATCCTGAGATAACTGTCTGTGGTCCAAGGACTAATAATGGCCTTCCAAACTTCCTACATTTGCAACCTGTCTAGAACGTTCACAACCATTGAATATTCTTCTCTCTTCACTAGGGTAGGACCTCCAGTTGAATCAACACCTCTCACAGCAGGCTGAGGGTCCACTTCCATCTTTTTCCTCGGAGTTTCCCCTAACAAAATCATTGTATACTTAATGTAACACAGGATTCTGTTTTCTAAAGTATTAGAGTATACCACCATTCTTTATTTAAAGTTATATAGGAATGGTTAAGTATAGATCAAAGAGAGGAAAAAAGAATACTCAAAAATTGCTCAATGAAAGTATGAAGTTTTTTGGGATAACATAGCCTTTTAAACAAACATGATTCCTGTCATGGGAATAAGACAGAGAAAGATCAGCCTCTTCACAGAGACCCAGGTACCTATGGTGGTGATAGCAGATTTACAGTGACAGGAACACTTCTTCACTTACTTGTTGGATTTTATTATGTCAGATCTTCCAGACTATCTAAACTTACTTTGTGGTATATTTACAGAATTATTGAATTTAAGGTGAATGTCTGAGTTTACAGGCAAGGCATGGATAAATCAAGCTCTATTATATTTCTAGTTTATCCCAACTGTGTAATTTAATGTGGCTTTTCTTTTTTTCTTATCTCCAGCTCAGCAGCCAATGTTTACCAAACCAAAGACATCACAACCTGCTCACATAAAAGATAAAAGCATCCCATTAATAGGCTCTCATTGACATCACTCTTCCTTTTATAATGGAAAAAAAGGCTGCTTGATATTGCTTTTTCAGTTATGTGGAGAACATATGACCTCCTAATAAATATAGGCACAACCGAGATCAAGGAGAGTTTTCCAGCATTTGAAAAGCAGAGCTCCATTTACAAATAAATATTTTATAACTCTTAATATTTGTTTCAGATATTTAGTTAAAATAGCAAGTAGTCCTGAATTAAACTGTATGTAAAGATAATTTCTATCATATATATCATACACACATACACACACACACACATAGAATGTTCTGCAGCTCAAGTTATATATTTTATGCACACACAAGTACAGATAAATAAAACTTAGATATAATTAAAATTAAATCTAAAGAAAATTTTAATAGAGCTTAAAAGTTTTAATTTGGAACTAATAGATTGTAGTTGAAAACAGATTTGTGTATGTAAGTATTTGTATGTAAGTATATATACACACATATATGTGTGTGTATATATGTGTTATACAAACACACATACATAAAGTATAACACACTTAATTTGTTAAGAGTATGCATTCAGGAAGAACAAAATTTACCTAAATATCAATTAAAATGTAATAAGGTACAGTAACTCAAACAAATGTTGTATATTTATTTTCCCAAATAAATTTTACTTTAGTTTGAAATGGCACAGAGTGTGTATTTTACATGTTCACTGAAGTAACATTTGATCGCTCGGTCTTCATCTCACTTCATCCTTCTTCATGGAATTGTGGAAACATTTTTAACTCTATTTTAGTGCTTTTCAACTT
The DNA here is from genome assembly GCF_052094955.1 of Ictidomys tridecemlineatus. Taxonomy (NCBI): domain Eukaryota; kingdom Metazoa; phylum Chordata; class Mammalia; order Rodentia; family Sciuridae; genus Ictidomys; species Ictidomys tridecemlineatus. Next base: position 107,291,495 of record NC_135481.1, read on the forward strand.
GACATTATCTCCTTCAGTCAAGGTCACTCGAGTATTAAGACTTAGACTAGATAGACAAATCTCAAAGTGTCACCTTGACATCTCCAAAGGCATATTTCTTCCACAAGGCAAATTCTTTTCATATTTAACATTTATTTAAACAGTGTTACATTCAGTACATGCACGTACATGCACGCGTGTGTGCACACACACACACACACAATCTTTATTTTCAAAGATAAAGCTACTGACAGTGGTTTTGATCAATGTGTGGATGTGGTTGGGAAATGTATGCATCATTAGCAAGGCTTCCCACACTGAACATATTACACTTGTGGTTGCAGGAGCTATTTGAGAAACCAGTTGTAATTTTGTCTTGTCTTTTTCTGTTTGGTGTGAAATCTGTATCCTGAAAGAACTAATCTATACTGAGAAAATGCCTGGTAGGGAATTCTGCTCCATTGTAATGTGGAACGTGCCAGCTAGAGCAGAGGTGGAGTGGTGGCTGTTAGGTATTTTCCATCATTGTTGATCTTAATTTATCATTCAAACTGCCCTAGGATTTACTGGTGTAATTCATAAAACTGTGCAAAACAATTTTGCTAAAGCATGGTGTGGACAGATAAAAATTGTCATGGATTGGAGAAGCAAAAAAAATATCCTGATGCCATCACATTTGTGTAAGAAACATATACTTAAATCTCATAATTCTTAAGTTGTTAAATTATGAGTTCTGTGAATGCACAGTAAAAGTTGCATGCAACATTAATGCTGTGTGTTGCTAGGATTATAGTTTTGAGTGTTCTGAACTTCGAAGTTTATAATGAAAGCATTATACAGGCATTGAAAGCACTGCTGTTTATTGGTGCTTTCTGGCAATAACCCTGTGGTGCTTCCACTTTCAAAGTCCTTAAAATGCATGGTGAAGATTTACGTGCATAACAAGCATGGAACCCAGAGGGGAGGGATATATCTATGAAATTTACCTCTTAAACTCCTAACGTTTCTTTGGCAAGGAAAATAAATTGCATTAAATTTTCCCCTAAACCCTCCTCACCTTTGAGAAAAATAATGTTCTTAATTCTACTAAAACACTAGAAAAGCTAGGAGGAATCCAAGAATCTGCCAAGAGGGGAAAACTACCAGGTGCTTAAATGGCAAACATCCATGGGATACAGTTGAATGAATAAAGATGAATGAGGATGGAACAGTCAGCTTGAAATGAATTCAAGGGGAAATTAAGCCAGAATACGACTGAAATATAATTTAATCCGTTCATTTTACTCCAGTTAACCCCCACATATAAAAATATGCACTGAGAAAACAGGAACTTGGTATAATATATGTTTTAAAAACATATGGGAAGAATCCAAAGAGGAGGGTCAGCCTTAAAACCAAGCCAGCACATTGTTCCCACTGAACAAAAATTAAACCTGGGAAGCCTGTTAAGTACAGTCAGAAAAATTATGACATGTAGGAAGTGGGAAAGACAAACCAAATGGAGGAAGATCAAACCTAAAGTTGCCAAACGTTCTAAGAAATTTTATCAATATGGGCTCTTTTCTCTCACAGGTAGGCAATCACACCTGTCATGGAAAATTACCAACAGAGAATGATCATAGATTAAATATTTTTTCAGGTTCCTTCTTGGCTTTTGTTTTGCTTTCATAAGAACAAAGTATCAGTAAAAGCATCATTGTAGGTGTGAAGGGAAAAGGTCCTTTCCAGATCATGTCTGTAGAAAGCATGTTGTGTGTGTGTGTGTGTGTGTGTGTGTGCATGTGTGTGTGTGTTTATGCATGCATGTGTGTTTATAGTAGCAAATTATTGCAGTGTTGTTTATCTTGATTTTTTCCAGGAGTTTCTAATTCAGATATCCTCTCTTTTAGAACAATTGACAAAGTTTGAGGCTTAGTACATAGGAAGTTTAGTATTTGTTACTCTCAGAGAGACAGTATATTAGTCAAGGTTTTCCAGAGGGACATCAGAACCAGGAAGGGGTGTGTGTGTAGAGGGAGGGAGGGATATAGAAAGAGAGAAATAGTAAGAGAGGAAAGAGGAGAGACTGATTCTTATTTTTGTGTGTGTTAAGTAACTGGCTCCAGCAACAGAAGGTTTGAAGTCTGAAGTTAGTCTCTGGTGCATAATTCCTGCCTCTTCTGGGGACTTCAGTCTTTTCTCTTATGCTTCCAACTGATTGGATAAGGCCCACCCAAAGCTAAGAGTGGTTTTCTTTACTTAGAATCTACTGCTTTAAATATGATTCATATCTAACAATACCTTTCCAACAAATTTTGACTGATGTTTGGCTAAATAACTGAGCATGATAGTCTAGTTGTATTGACACATAAAAAAAATCAGTTATATTAGGATCTGATTTAACATTATAAGTGGGGACAAGCTAGAAAATAAAGGAAACCATTATTGTGAACTTGTCACTTTTAATATTTCAGGGTGTGGGAGAAAGAACAGATGTTAATATACCCTTGAATATCCATCTAGAATGTCATCTTGCTCGTGCCAGTGAACTCCCTATCTTAATGTTTGGGAAACATTATTTTTTTTCTCCTTGTGATTCTAAGCTTACTAGATAGTAAAATTGGGTCTGTAGGCCAGTGTTGGCCAACAATCTTTATTTTTGTTTGGTTTGTGTCTGTTCTCCATTTCTCTGGTATTACAAGATGCCAGATGATGTTGGACATTGTCTGTTATCAGTAGACATTATACGACAGGAAATAAACTTGTATATTTTAAGCTACCCAGACATCAGAATTCCTTATATATTAATTTGGTAGCATGTATTATCATATATTTTAATGCATATATATAATACCTAACTTAAATAGCAATATAGTATAGCATATATTTATATAAAAATAATTTATTCTCATTATTTAAAAGTTTTTTTGAAAATTAAAAAAATATTATCGCATATCTCTTGTATGTTTCTCTCATGATTTTTAACCATCCTATCTGAGTTGGCTAGACTCTTTTCAAGTTGATATATTTTGTCTTCATTATCAGACGTTCTGGCTTCTAGTTGCTCCACTCTATTAGTGATACTCTCATATGAGATTTTAATTTGGTTTATAATTTCCTTCATTTCTAAGATTACTGTATGATTCTTTTTTATAGTCTCTATCTCCTGATATAGATGTTTAACTTCTTCTTTTATCATTTTATGTAATTCCTTCTCAATGTGTTCTTTCACTGCTTGAATTTGAGGGGAAAGGGGGAAAAAAAACAAGGAGAGAAACGAATTACAGTAGACGGGATAAAAAGAGAAATGGGGGGAGGGGGGATAGTAGAGGATAGGAAAGATAGCAGAATACAACAGTTACTAGTATGGCATTATGTAAAAATGTGTATGTGTAACCGATGTGATTCTGCAATCTGTATTTGGGGTAAAAATGGGAGTTCATAACTCACTTGAAACTAATGTTTGAAATATGATATGTCAAGAGCCTTGTAATGATTTGAACAACCAATAAAAAATAAAGAAAGAAAGAAAGAAAGAAAGAAATTAAATAAATTTTACTACATTTTATTTCAATATTTGTATCTCTATACTAAATTTAAAATGCAATTGTTCTTAACTGACACACATGAAGCTACAACACACATGCATACACATTCTGTGTTCTCACACTTAAAAGACATATGTATTGTGCTTGATTTTCTATCATTAAATTTGCTCAGAAGTATACACTGATGATACACTGGTAGCTCCAGGAAAGAACTGACCCAGATTATTTTATATTTAGGTGTTTCCATATTTGATTCAATCATAAAACTATGTTTATTACTTGTATGATCATATTACCAATTTACCACTATAATATCCAAAATGCTTTTATTGCTTATGCTAGCTAGCTTCCTTACCTTATCATAAGTAATTATGCTACTTGATTTCCATTGATTTTTCATTACTAAAAGGTATGTGGATAATTCTGTATATGTTTTTATTTCACAAAGGAAAAAAACTATAAATCTTTTCCATGAATTTAATAAATTTCTTCTCTTTCTCCTCCTCCTCCTCCTCCTCCTCCTCCTCCTCCTCCTCCTCCTCCTCCTCCTTTCTCCTTCTTCTTCTTCTATTTGTTTATTTATTTTTTCGGTACTAAGTTGAACCTAGAGGTGCTTAACCACTGAGCCACATCCCCAGTCTTTTTAATTTTTTATTTAGAGGCAGTGTTTTGCTGAGTTACTGAGGCCTTGAACTTGAGATTCTCCTGCCTTAGCCTCCAAGCCACTGTGATTACAGTTTTGCACCACTGCTTGGTCTTTGGTAAGGGACAATTTCCTTATTCACAGGTGGCTTTGTGTTTTTTTTTGTTTTGTTTTGTTTGTTTGTTTGTTTTTTGTTTTTTGTTTTCCCTGTGTCCTCACAGAAGACAAGGAAGAAGGGTCCTCTCTGGAATCCCTTTTTTAAGGTTACTGGTCCCATTCAGGAGAATCTTGCCTTTGGGACCTAGTCATTTCGCAAGTCCCCATATCTGAACATCATCATATTAGAGGTTAGGTTTCTGCGCATAATTCCAATGGGAAATAAACATTCCAGTCTACAAGAAGTCCTAACCCCCAATTTTATAGTACTTGAAAATGAGCCTTTGGGAGAAAATTAGATTTAGATAAGTTGCTGAGAATGGTGACCTTGTCATGAAATTAGTACTGTTATAAAAAGAGACACCAGAGCTTAGCTGTCTCTGTCTCTGTCTGTCATATGAGACCTGACAAGAGGGTATCTCACATGAGAACCCAACATTGCTGGGACCGCGATGTCACAATTTCTATTCCATACTATTTTCTTAGGGAAACCTGAGCAGATTAAGCAACATAATAGCAAGTTACTATTAAAATTAAATAATCAGAGAAGCTTATATTAAATAAAAATTAAATGAAGCATTTCAGTTAAAACCCAATTCTGATTATTGAAACTATATCCATTGCAAAGACACTGAGCTACTTTTCAGATAATAATATTGCATGCAACATTTGTTCCCAGCTTATTGATGTGTCATATTTTCTCCAGTACATTCTTTGGGATTTTATTTACACACTGTGCGTGGTATGTATGAGCAATATATTACTTTAGAGTACCTAAATAGGTGTTGCCATTTGTAAATATAACCAGAGATTGTTCACATTTGATTGCATGTTATATCTCATTCATCTAGGTTGAATTTAAGATATGCTCGTATTTACTACAATATCATGGAAATGAATGAGTATCTTATGTTATTTCTATACACATTTCATGCCTTAATTATAATTGAGTTATTGAAATGTTTTTTGAAAAATGAATTCTAGGATTAAAAAAAGATAATTCCAGCTGGTTATATATTTGCCCCTTAGTTTGGAATTTGCAGATTTAAATGCTATGACCATCTTGGTGGCTGCTGCTCTTGGACTCTTCACTGAACATGAAAGGAATTGTCTAGCCTTGTCTGATTTTTTTTTTAACATAGAGGTGAAACAACCATCTATTGGGAGGCTTTTTTTTTATTTGTAAACCTATATCTATTGTGGTTTAGACATAAATTGTCTACCAAAAAAACTCATGTCTTGGAAACATATCCAATGCAGGGACATTTAGAGATGAAAGAATTAGATGATGAGAACTGTAATCTAATTAGTGGATTAACCCATTTGATGGGTTTACTAATTTGAATGAGTTGCTGGGTGATAACTCAAGGCAGATTGGCCTGGCAGGAAGAAGTAGGAAGTCACTAGAGTCATGCCTTGGGGATTGTATATCTTGTCTGTGACTGCTTGTGATTACTCACTCTGCTTCCTGGCTGTCAAGAACTGGACAGCTTTCCTGTGCTGTTTCCTTCCTGGATGACATACTGCCTCATCTTGGGCTCAGAGTAATGCAGTCAGTGAACTATGGACTGAACCTCTGGAATCATGAGCCCAAAAAAAACTTTTTCTCCCCCAAATTGTCATTGTCAGGTATTATGATCACAGTGATTAGAAGCTGACTAGTACATATACTCAAAAATGGGTATGACTTGAATTGGAAGAATAAATGGTAAAATGATGTTAATGGTCCTATTGAATCATGCAAGAAGCATATAGAAGATTTTAGCTGCCTTTAAAAGATTGATAAACATATTTCAAATGGCCATAAGGCAGATCTTCTAATCATAAATAACAGTCTCATTAGAATTCACACTATTAGATATTTTAACTATCTGGAAGCGGTGCGGTTTTTTTGAGATCAGTATATGATAAACTCTTTTAAAATAAACTGTAAACGCTACATATATTAACACTATAAAAGTGGTATCTGATTTCATACATAATTAATATTTTTCTATCTTTGGATATTGGCTACTTAAATACCCAAGCATCCATCCTAAAGTATTGCTAGTAAGAGTTTCTTAAAGGTCGCCTGAATATCCTGTGTCATGGATATATTGCACATGTACAATCCTACACAGGAAGTGGAAGTACATATATATCATTTTCCCCATAAAGGATATTGAGGTGAATTACATTTTGCCAGATGAAAGACAAAATGCAACACTTTATAAGTGGATGAAATGAGAGAAAGATGATTAAGATAGTGTGATATACCAAATGAACTCAGATGAAGAACACCTCATTTGAGTGACAGGTCTACATTCCTGATTGACACATACCGTCCTTTATATAAAAATAAAATTTTAAACCTATGGGAAGGCAGAACAAAAGTGGCCTGATACTACTGACTCAGAGGTCACATTCCTTTTGAAATAACTTTCATGCCATCTCAAAGAATCCATTCCAACAAATGGGAAAAATAAGATAATGAAATTTCTAGTTTTAATAGTGTGTATTCCTCTACTCATTTAGCCATTCTTCCTTAAAAAGAATTATATTCAACCCAGCCTTTTGATTAGTCACCTATTTATTTATTTTCATTTATTTATTTTGCATCTTTGGTATGATTTTGCTTCATAGATGACATTCATATTTCAAAGACTTTTTGGTTTAATTGAGCTCTATAACTGGGAAAGGAAAGTCAGGGTTTTGTATCATATTCTGCCACTTTTTAGTTAACTGCTGTTATGGTTTAGAGGTGAGGTGTGAGATAAAGTAAGAAAGTTTAGAGGTGAAATGATTGTTTTATAAGAGAATTAACTTAATCCGTGCATTAATCTCTGATAGGATTAACTGGGGGTTGAGAGTAGGCAGGTAGGGTGTGGCTGGAGGAAATGGGTTCCTGTGGGCATGCCTTTGGGGTTTCTATTTGGTCCTTATCCAACAGAGCTCTTTCTGTGCTTCCCAGGTGCCATGTCCCCAGATGCTCTCTCCACCATACTCTTTCACCATGATGTTCTACCTCACCTCATGCCCCAAAGAATGGAGCCAGCTGTCTATGGACTGTCTATGGACCTCTAGAACCATGATCCCCCAAATAATCTTTTCCTTCTCTAATTGTTCTTTTCTGGTCTTTTGGTCACATCAGTGAAAAAGCTGACTAAAACAACTGCCTTTAGGTAAGACCATTATCTCCAGTTTCCTCATCTCTCAATCTTATAAAAACTAAATAAGGTAATAAACAGGATGGATACATGCAGATGTATGTATCCTGGGACATCGCGGCGGGGGCTGAAGTTCACCATAAAAAAGCACTATTGGAGTATGAATGGTTCTCATCCTTTACTTGTAGAAGGGAGAAAAACTTTTGGCTTTTAATTAACAGACTGTAAACTGGATTAGGGTTTCTACTCACCTTTGCCCATTCTGTGATTTTTCTAATCAAATAGGAAATGTCATATGAGAGGTTGAGGAGAAAAAACAAAGCTGCATATTTATTTTTTTTCACATGGTCCTTACATTTAAATGGGACAAAAAGTTTTAGATGATAAGCCTTTCTGCTTTTTTGACAGTATGCTAGGATTCCGTGTGAGCTTGGTGTGATGGAAGGTGCTTGCTTCTGAACTGAACACATTTTGTTGTTTATTAAATGCAGCTGGTTCTCTATATAAAGGCCTGTTTTGTAGTTAAATAAAAATAGACAAGAGAGGAGGAGAAGAAGAAAAAGAAAAAAGAAGGAATAAAAGGTTAACATTAAATGTAAGTCTTGACATCATAACTATGATTAGGAAAAGTATCTTTCAAAATAGTAGTGAAATAAGAACACATTTATTTGCGCTTGAGCAAAATTTTAGTATCCAAAAAAAAAAAAATGCAAGCACAAAGATAAAATAAAATAAATAACGCACATATTTTATAGACTTTGAGGTGAGGGAAGCAACTCTGAAACAGATGTTTCTTTTCCCCCTTTTGAACAAACATTTTATTGAAATTCTTCACACCAGACTTTACTAATTAATCTGGAAAAGGGAGTGACGGGTGCTGCTGATGCTAATCACAGGAAACAGATACCAAACTGGGGTCCATTTTTCCTGTCTCTGTCTGACAGCAGCATCTGGCTCCTTGGCAGGCTCTGTCAACCTTCACGTTGAAGTCCTAGGAGCTGCCGCAGGTCTGTCAGTTTCCTGGGACGTCGCCGCTGGGGCTGAAGTTCACCATAATCAGTTTATGTTGTTGTTGCTCTCACTGGATCTTGAAGGAATTCTTCTTTCCGTTTTTGCAATCATACAAATATTATGTGCAAAATTCACCCTCTGGTGTTTTCCTTTAATCCTGAGAGGTCCATGGAGGAACTTTGGTTTTTTAAGGTTAAATTGCATCCTAGATGTATTTTGAATTTTATCCTAGAAGAAATGGACAAATGGAGGAAAATCTATCTCTCCAAAACAAAACAAGAAATTATGAGAAAGTAATAGAGTATAACAAACCCAAATGTTGTAAAACCAAAGTAAGGAAGGCTGAAATGTGAGCAAGGAAGCACTCCTAAATTAAGACCCTTTTCTGGATGATATTATCAAGGACAGAGAAGAACATGCCAAGGTGAAATCAGATACAACTGATCTAGAATTAGAAATCTGTTCTTTTAATCCTAGCTACTTGGGAGGCTGAGGCAGGAGGATCATAAGTGTGAGGCCAGCCTGGGCAACATATGAAGATTGTCTCAAACAATAAACAGGGATGGTGATGGAGATTATTGGTAAAGCATCTTTGGATTACCTCTCCAGCATGTAAAAAAAAAAATCTAGAACATAGTAGAAATAGGAACATAGAAGGGATTTCTCTTGTCAGCTTCAAAATTTAAATGTTGTACTTAAATTTAATATAATCCTGGAAACTCTGAATGATTTCAAGAAGAAAGTTATGTTTTGCAAATCACACTACAAGATATTAATAGCAATCATCTTCAGAATGTTGCCTTTGTTATGTAATTTATATCATATATTTAATTTACATAATTTAGTTAATGATCAGAGCCCGACTGCTGCTTTTTGGCAAAGAAAAATGGCATGATTCAAAGGGCACTTAGTAATTAAAACTCTGAATATCCATGCTTCCAAACAGATTTTTATCCTGACTTCAAAATATGGAGATGCTTTTTTTTAAAAAATAAAAGATTATCTTTTGTCTTTTTAGGAGTAAAATGCATATGTTTCAGATTATAAAATATTCAATATGTATTGAAAACTGGATATGGAATGCCTTTGATTTTCTTTTTCTCATTGAACCTCCTTCCAAAAGACACCCACTAAACAACATTCTTTTAATGTATTACCTGCATACTTTTTACAGTAATTATTTATTTTTAAACATAAATGAGATCTTTCTTAAAAGGTAAATGGGATCATGATATGTGCATTCTGGGACTTGATTTTTGTGTTCAAATGTATGTTCTGAAGATGTTTGAGAAGCAATTTATGAAGACTTACTTCATTATTTTTAGCTGCCACATCATAATTAATTTTCTAAATATTCTAAAACAGCATGCAATTCCCCATTGGATGGGTCTATAATTATTTCCAATATTTCAGAATCATGAAAAAATATCCTGATAGATTAATTTTTCTATATTTATTTCACTCTACACTTACGAAAATATCTGTCAAGGATAAAATTGTAGAGACGGAGTTTCTGAATTAAGAGAAAGACTCATTAAAATTTTTGGTGTACATTACCAAATTGGCTCAATTAAACCTTTGCTAAGGCACAGACCATCAGAGATAGAAAGAAGTCATGACCTCTCCTTCATCATTTCCTAACCCTTTAAGATTTGCAACTATCCAATAAAATACTATTTTCCTTTTCAAAATATACATATTTCACTGAATATAAGTATAGATAACATTATTTGGTCATTTGATTTTACTGTGAATTGATTAAATCTAACATACATTTTTATTGTAGTTATTTTGTTTTCTAAGTTATACATATGCACAGTATGTACTCTGGATAGTTTTCACTTATTAAATATGGTACAGTTTCTTTTTTCAAACTGTTATGTGTCTTTTAATTTTATAGTAGCTGACTTTTATAATGAATTTTTAAATTTTAATGTTTGGTTGTTCTTTAAAAAGTGGGTGCTTAGGACCACGTATGAAAGTAGGGTAGGAATCTAATTGATCTTCCCCCCTTCACTAATGGCCTGTTTTTTACAACTATTGCAATAATTTCTCAAATTATGTAACATGCGCCTGTTTTCTTAAATTTAATATCTTTAGATATTTTGATTGTTTTACCCTACTCTGTTTTGTTTGTATATTTTTCTGTTAATATGATCCAAAAGCCTATACAGCTTTGTGAAGGTAACCTAGTTTGCAAATTATTTAAAGAAAATATTTTTGATCATAATTAATGAAAAAGAATCATCCATTTTGCCTTATTTTGTCATCAAATTATAATGCACCAGTAAGTTAAAATATTAATAATAATAACAACATTAAAATGGGAATGGAAAATTGAACTAATAAATTAAAGAAAGACTACAAACTTATTACAAAATAGGAAAGCAGCTAGCTCATAAAATGTTTAATATTTCTTTATTTTCAAAAAAATAACCTATTTTCCAAAAGGTAGCAAATGACTATGTTAAAGGTGGTGTGGGTAGTTTGAAAATCAGCCCAGCTTTCTCATCCCTAGGCTGAATCTTTCCTACATACCAGGGAAGCAGGGCCATCTTCTGAGTTGGTCTAAGTAGTTTAAACACTGGTCTGTTGACTTTTTGTCATTTTCTGTGACCATAGATGAGGTTTCCTCAATTGTCATATTTAAAGCTAAGTACACTGAACACTTTATGGGTCTTTTGTGAATGATTTACAAATTAACTGCGGAGCCAGACAACCATTGTCATTTCATCAGTGATGAAATTTCTCTCAGGGCAACTTTCAGCTAAAAAGAAACTTTAGTGGATGTTATTCATGTGTGTAAGTGTGCCAGAGAGAAATTCAAAGTACATTCCCACTTATCACACCCCATTAATAGTGAAAGCAAAACACAAGCCATTTAGATAAATGGCCTTATTTTTCTAAGAGTACTCTGTTTGGAATAATATCCATTTATTGGAATAGTTTTATATCAGTCAAAACGAAATAGGACTAATGTCAGGGATACTCTCATTTATTTTTTTCATTCATTAATGCATTTCTTTGAAACATGTGAACTGAAACCAAATATGGATGCTATAACATAATTAGATAGTTATCAGGCCTAAAAGAGAATTGAATAAATTTTTATGGAGAAAACTCACTAGGAGGTCAGTATTGGATGTTACAGTATGCCTCTTGGAGTAAGAGAGGAATCTGGGAAACATAAATATTCAACACAAAAATTTTTGCTCCAGTCATCCAAATCCTCTCAAAACCCCCCAGGTACTGAAGGTTTTGGAAGGAAACACTGGGAACACTAAAGTGGTATAGACCTATGAAGAGATCTATTCACATCCCTCATTAGGCAGTCACATCCACAGTGTAACTCTGGATTCCAAAAGTGCACCTCAATCATTTCTATGTCGGTTTTCTGTTGCTGCTAGAGCAAATTACCTTCAGTGCAGTGGCTTAAGCAATATATGTTTATCATCTTACAACTCTGTACATTGGAAGTCAATATGGGTCCCAGTGGGCTAATATCAAAGTGTCAATAGATCTGTGCTCCTCCTGGGGGCTCTAGGAAAAAAAAAATCTGTTGCCTTTGCCTTTGTACAACTTCTAGAGGATGCCTGCATTTCTTGGCACTTGGTCCATTTCTGCATCATCAAATCAAGCAATTACATGGTTCTGACTGGAACTTGCACCTTCACATTCCATCTTTAAGTTTCTTGCCTTATTATATCCCTTTCTCTTGCTCTGACTCTACTTCCTTCTTTCACTCACAAGGACTCTGGTGATTACATTGAGTCCACTTGGACCATCTAGAATGTTCTCCTGATGTAAAAACCCTTAATGCAATCACATCTGCAAAGTCCTTTATCTACATAAAGTAATGTGTCCCAGGAATTATAATTTGGAGACCTCTGGGATGCCACTCCATACCTTCCAGCAAGTTTATTATCTGATAAATTAACCAAAGTCATTTCTATTGTTCTCAGTCAAGTTGATTAAAAAACCAGGGCTTCAAAAATACACTCAGTTTAACTAAAGAACACCCCAGACCTCATGGATAGAATTGTGTGAAAAAGGACTAGTGAGTCAAATTTGTTGGACAGGTGATTCTGATGCACAATAAATATTTCCAAGATTCTAATGTAGCAATTTACATAAGAATAGTTTTGAGCCTCGTTAGTTTTTAAGAACGAAGCTATATTTTGTATTCCTAGTTCTAAATGGGAAACTTGAGGAGGCAGGTTCTTTGCTTGTTTTGCACTTTTAGATCAAGACTTCAGTGTGAATGTTCACTCTTGTCCTTCTCAGCTATGATCCTTCTTTGTTCTATCTATTCTCACTTAGGTTTGATCAAATCCCTTTTCTTCAATGAGGGTGTTTTCTCTTCCATAATATGTGACAATACCATCTACTCCAGCAGGTTAATGGTAAGGTGAGATCAGATATTTATTTATACAACAAATAACAACATCTAGAACCTAGGAGGTATACCAAAATTAGTCCCTTGCTGAAATGCAGCAAAATGTGTATGTCCATAAAAAAAAACAAACAAACAACAAAAACAAACAAACAAAAAACTTTTTCCATTAACTTCATCTACTCTAGGTAACATTCATTTTACCCTTCTTAGACTTTTGCATTTTCGAACTTGCCTTTAGTGGAAACAAAGCCACAGAGATTATTTCAACACCTCCTTTTATCCAGATGTCTTTTCTCTCTGCATTCTTATTTCTATGACTTCCGGATGTAGGCTCTGCTGCCTGTTGATTTTTGCTCAGGGTCTTTGATTAAGAGGCAGTGGCATGTTAATCTCTGTAATGCATTTCTCTGTGGACTTTTGCAGTCAGGCTTTCTTTCATCTGGACCTCCTTTAGCCTTCAAAGGCACCATTCACAGCCAAACCTGAGATGGGTTTTAAGACCTGGAATAAATCACATTGGGATGCCACTTCCTTTTTGGTTAAAAGGAGAGGTGATAAGATGTAAAGAGAAGGGGTCCCTAAGCTTGAGAATCATAAATGTGAAGTCATTAATATTTCAGGTGCCTGAATCCTGTGCTCTCTAAAATTTGTGAGAAGGTTGTATATTTATTCTGTGGTCTTTGAGATTCAGACCCCTGTAATTGTTAAGTATTTTAATGAATGCTGAGTTAGAATTGTATGCTTTCTAATGACATTTATAGAAAGCTGTCAAGACTTTTTTACATTTTTCTCCAAAAATTGTTTCATAATAAATCATAAATCATCACTAACAAAAAGCTTATCACTAGCATCAGATGCACTTATTTTATAAAAAGTAACTGAACTATATTAGCACTGGAGAAGAAACCCAATTACATTTCAATAATGTATCTAACAAAAAAAGAAAAACATCTGGTCAAACAGCTGTATTTGATATATATAAGTCATGGAATTGACTTTAGTAACATTTATGAGTGACTTCTCCTCTGCTTTATAATATTGATTATAACTATTTGTTTTGGAAAATAGATTTGCTATTTTGTTTGGAATATGTATGTACATAGATATCAGTGTCTGTGTACATTAAAAATGGGGACACAGATGCCCTAGCAGGTGGATTACTATGGTGCTCTGTTGAGTGTTGACATCTGTTTTAAGTAACAGAATATTAGTTATACTTCAAAAATTCATTCACCTACACTTTTCATAAAACACCTAATTTTATTTGAACAATACATAAACAGAGTTAATCTTTTTGTTCCCCCTAAAACAAGTTTTCTAAACAAACTTGTTAAAAATATGATTTATCCCCTTAAATATTGCCCAGATCGAATTTGCAGATGCTCTTTTGGGCCAGCATTTATAGAAATATCCATTTTACCTTCCATAATTAACACAGTTCAACCTTATATGTGGCTTAAAAACACACAGCCTATTTCCTGTGATTTTTAAGTGTGGCTCCCCAATGTCTTGCCATTTGTAAAGACAACACAAATTACTCGTTTCTACTTCCTGAAAGGATAAGATCCTTTTCTTATATATATATTCTTTTTTAAGGTTGGAAATAATGCCATTGAACTAAGGTGTGCATGAATGAAAAATATACAGACACTTGTTCTCGATAAACCCAAGTCGGACCGTGATTCTTGCCCTCTTCTCTCCTTTCACATGTTTCTTGTTTTCCCTTGGCATTTTTTCAGGGACATAAGAATATAAAGATGTTATTAAAAACAACAAATTATGTTCTCAAACTTATACTATATGTCTTCCTTTTAAAATCAAGTATAAAGCACCTACCACATACCCAACATAGTATCATCTACTATGAGGGACACAAATACATCTCAAACAAGTTCCTTTTCCTTGTTAACCACTGAGTCCTCTAGAAGTCTCTCAAGTAATGGACTGTATCCCATTGAAGTAAGGAACTTGTTACAGACAGGATAGAGAGGAGTCCCTATTCTTCCTTGGTTTATGATGGCACTCTTAAGGGCTGTGTCATTGTGCAACTTGCCATTTTCTTGAAACATGAATTTGAACCCTGTATTTCCAGGCATGCCTCCTGGGAAGGATTCCCTTGCCTAATAATTTGAGCAAAAGGTGTGAAGTGAATAGTTTCCACTAGCAAAGAAGAGATTTAGAGAAGAGAGAAAGGGGTCTACAGGGATGGAACAGCTTTACTTTACTGAAAGAGATGGAAGCTATTTTGGTATGTCCTCTCTCACTGCAGAGGAGAAAATCTGGGAGAAATGTTAGATGCCACCCTCATGTCAGAAGAGGAGCAGAGGAAAAGAGGAATTTGGGACAAGGAGCCAGACACATGCATTTGATCGTAGCACATGCTGGTGATATCTGCCTGGTGAAGGAAGATTGGGGGAGTGATGGTCAGAGTACCAATCCTCAGGGAGGGGATCAAGCACGAGGAAGGTCTGAGAAGGGTTTCAGGGAGGAGACATCAGCAGAACATATATTTCTGTTTTCTCAGTGCTTCTGCCTTTGAGGGTAATAAGCATGTTTGGAGTTATATCTTAGCATATAATTTTTATCTAAAAATACAGTATTGGGTTTGTATTCATGCATGGATTTTCAGGTTTATATAAATGTTATGCATCCACCCTATAACAGATTCTCTGCCTATCTTTCAGACAACCTTTGACAACAGATAGGCCACCCATCAGATGGATTTCTCAGATTCATTAAAATGTGATCTGTCATCTGATTACTTTGTAATTCTACACAGATATATGCATTTACACCATTTTTCCTGCCACAAGCTAAATTTTAGTAGACAGAAATAATTTGTCAACACTTTTGAATGAAAGAGTAAGTGAAAATGCTTTGCTCTTAACAAAATGATGAAAAGGAAATGTGAGGGAAAAGGTGAACTATGGAAATACACTGTGAATTATAGTTGGCAAAGGAAAAAAAAATTAGAATGTTGAAAAATATAACAGCCTATTCGAGATTTGAGACCCGTGTGATGAATCTTGTATTTCCAAGTCAAGGAAACTGCCTTCATGTGAGCAGTAAATAACTGGTCTTTCTGTTGTTTGTTGAGCAAATTACTAGGAGCTGAAAAATAAGAGGCATGAGAAATAGTCTTACAGATGACTTGTTCTGCAAGGTTCAGGGGATGTAAGGGGTGAAAACTGCGTCTGGCAAGGAATGAGAGAAATTCAGGGGGTTCAAAAAAAAAAAAAAAGCCTGCCACCCACCGCTGCCCACTAAATGAATATTACCATATTGGCAGTGGTACTGGATTCAAAATGGGGAGAGAAAAAAATGAATCCTGGCAGATTAAAGCGACAGTCATGCTGAAAATGTAAACATACATAAAATGACACATACACATGCAGAGTAGGTAATTTTTTTCATTTGTTTCTCTTCAGGCAAATTTGAGTGTGGACTTCCTAGCTAATTACCCTCATCCTGAGTCCCAGAGAGTCAGCCGCCCTTTCAATAATTTGCAGGTGACTTAGTTTTTTCCCTACCGGTTCTGTTCTCTGTTTAAACCAAAAAGGCAGATAACCCATTTGTATCAAATTATGCATGACACATTGGGGAGTGGGTCCTGTACTTCTTTGAAAGCCAATAAAAAAGCCAAGCTTTTTTGTATTGTATTTCATTACCAACATCAGTTTCAGTTCTGGAGGCAAAAGCTTTTGTAGTTTTCAAAGAAATTTTGTGTCAATTCCATTTGTCCAGTTGTGAAGAATTCAGAGTGCCTGCCTGAGAAAGTTTAAGGTATTCGTAAAAGGACACTGCCAAACTCTTTGCTCCTTGGATTTAGAGGAACAGAGAAAAGACAAAATGAGTCTGAAACAACTGAAAATGACAAAATAACATAAAAAACGAACACAAATAACAGCAAATATCATTATATATGAAATTAACTATTTTTTCTCTCACTTCAATTAGCCATTTATTTTCAATGCCCTGTGAAATTACAGATATATGCAATTAGCTTGTATTGTTGGGACCTTCTCTTTGAGGAATTACATATATGTGTGTGTGTGTGTGTGTGTATGTGTGTGTGTGTGTATAGATATATATATATACTTATATATAAATTATTTATATATCTATCTAAAAATTTACATGATTTATATAATTTAGTTAATAATATATATGAATGTATGTATATATGTATTAAATTATATGTATTATATAACATATGATACATAAATATATATGTACTATACTATATGTGTGTGTGTGTGTGTGTGTGTATATATATAAAATCACACCTTCATTTATTTCTGGGCAAACAAAACATGGCCATATCATCTGCCTCAGGAGATTTGATATAAATATTTATGTTAGACTCTGAGTAGATCCTTAGGAGCAAGCCAGGTTCATGGTAGACAGCTTAGCCTTTGTGAGTTTCCACACAGAACCTACCAGGGCCAGAACTTTATCTCAAAGGAAAATAACTGTGTGCTCAAGAAAGTCCATCTTTGTCCCATAAACTTATAAACTTTACACAACTTTTATTCACCACTTCCATCTGTCATAAAATTGGCTGGGCCATAAAACTCAAGGAGTGACTTGCATTTTGGGAAAAACTAGGTACAGACCTTTTCTGGCCCTGGGTCTCACTCACACCCTTGTTCTCCCAGCAAATGTAACAGAGTTCCTCACCCAAATGTGCTATATATATTGACTTAAGAATCAAGAAACCATCACAGAACAAGGAGACACAGGAGAAGCAGTGGTGGATACTATCTCAGAAGTAATATCTTTAACCCATAAAGTTGATTCCCAGAAACAAGACAGAGCAAAGTCTTCTGTTTTCACCAACTTTTATCTCTAACTCTCTGGAATACACCTAGGATATTTGTTTCTTAATGTTTTTTTTAATACAATTAACATATTTCAGCAATGATGTAGACCTGTAAAATGTTCTCTGAATTTTTAAATGTTAAGTTCCCTTCCTACTCAATAACATCTCAGAGCAAGACAACTGTGATAATTCTAAGGCCAAGTAGTGAGAGTTATGTTCCAAGTATCAGCACAGTAAATGTAGAGAAAAGAACACACTTCAGATCAACAGGCACATGTCAGGTATCAAGGTTTTATGCATTTGCAATTAAAGACTTTATCTGGTTATGTTCAGGGATAGTCCTCTGCTATTCTCTGAATCCTATCTACTTCTTCAGCCTGAGCTGGAAAGCTAGAGAATGATGGAGTAACTGTCTCTGCAAATTTACATCTTTGGTAGTGGTGGTGATGTTTATGCTTCACTAGGAATGCAATTATTCCTATGTACTTTGACATGTAAAGGAAGTTCCAGAGACTTCTATATAGTCTTTCCTCTTTAAACAGTCTGTGGTCTAGGAAGCTTAAACTAGTAATCTGTCAGTGACTAGGGAAGTATTTCAATCATGCATTCAAAGTCTGGGAAAGTAAACGTCTGATAATTTTTAATTCTTTTGGGCCTGTTATGATACAGATGAGATTTCCAATGCTGATTATTACCATCCCTTATAAGGTGCATCTCTGGATCGTGAGATCTACAAGCCCAGGAGTTAATAGAGGCTAGTAGCCTCAGGCCAAAACCCAACAAACCAACACCGCATTTTCCAAGTGTATTTTAATCTCCTTTCTTATAGAACAATTAGAGAACTAGAACATTTCTTAAAATTATGAGTTGCTTTTTTCAGGTTATAATTTCTCTTCTTTATTAAAGGATTTATAGGTCCATGTAATCATAAATTTTAAAAATATGTAAGAAGTCACAAAACTATAGGATAGCAGAATAATTAAGTAAAATTTTCTTGCTCAGTAATTCATTTAATCAACAACTATGGGTCCAAAAGGGCACTGAAGTTATCTTTAATAATGACCTTTTGAAACACATTTGGGAAGAAATATGAGGGCATAAGATCATTTTACAAGCTGGTATGTTAAAAAAATTCACGATTTTCTGGATATTTCCCTGTCTTATTCCTTATGGAAGAAGTTGTACAGAACTAGCATTATTTATGATTATTCAATTACTTTGTTAATGTTACCATGCCTCTTCTTTATTTAAAGTTACTCTCTATTTTAGATGACAAATACTATTTGTTAGAATATAGAAGAAAGAATCAAAAAACCATGGAAGATTTGAAATTTTATTGTAGAGTTAGATTGAGGTTCATGAAATCATTTGAAAATAGAAGTTGGATGAGAAATCACAAATCCCTCTTGAGGTGGATTATAACAATTAACTAACACCTTGATGTGATTCCTATCAAGGTACTATTTGCCCTATGGCCCTAACTATCAGTTAAGCCCTGTCACAATACCTTTGCCAGTCTTGCCACTCAGGTGACCACAGTGGCCTCTCACAGACTCCACACCCAACTTCTTTCTGAATGTCCCACTGCCTGTGACCTCTGTGACTCTAAGATTTTTAATTTCCATTTTATAGGGAGATCATTTCAACCACCCCTTCTCGTACCAGTGACTAAAATAATTTTTAGAAATATTGGCACTGCCAATTCCTCATCTATGTGTTTCAACCGGCTTTCGTTTAGAAGGTAACTCTTGGGTCCTTTCTGGAGTTATAGTTATCAGTTGAGGGAAAGACTGAGCAAGAAAATGTCACTTACTTATTCTACTCTTTCATCATTTCTTGATTCCTTCAGCTGTATTCTACCAAATGGTTGTCAGCTCAGTGATGTCACACATCACTATGAAGTCCAAATTTTAACTACTAAAATCAATGCATGGAACTCGGAATCTATGATAAATGCACCACAATTGATAAACTCAATTTGATTTAAAAGTTACATTCTTGGGGCTGGGGTTATGGCTCAGCAGTAGAGCGCTCGCCTCACATGTGCAAGGCCCTGGGTTTGATCATCAGCACCACATAAAAATAAATTTAAAAAAAGTTATTGTGTACAACTACAAAAAAAAAAATATTAAAAGATTACATTCTTTTCCTTTTTGACAAATACTCCCAAGAAGTATTTTGACATGTTCATCAGCACTTTACAGTCAATAAACAAAGTGAACTAACTTTTTTTTTTCTCAAATGTAAACCTTTGCTTCCAAGATAAACTGAAAGCTGAATCTAGGTATGGAAATGGAGACCAGAGGGGTGGTAGTAGGGAGGAGGGCTCATGAAGCAGAACAGCTCTTCTTTGTGGGGTTGTTGCATAAAGTAAAAAAGTTATGTACATTTTCAACCAAGACAATATTTCTTTTACTTAAAGAGCTATTGAGGGAGGTTTGATGGTTGGCGATTTGGTTGGAGTATCCAAACCCAGCACTATGCCCTATAACACAGTCTCAGAAATCTTACTCTTTTCATATTGTCTTAAATTTTACAGAAAATATCAGAAGAGACCATAAATCAACCTATTTTATAATGCAGCAACAAACAGACTTGAAATTTATATTTAAATCTTCATTATTTTCATTCTGAGGCTGCTATAGATTAGAGATTCTTTATCAAGATTCTAGAAGATTCCTGGCCTTGGGTTCCCAGTTGTTTTTCCAAGTACTTAGGGACTGAAGAACGTCCTTTTTGTTGTTTTGGTTTATTTTTCAGCTGTGCAGAGCTATTCTCAGCAATCTTCCTCAATGGTTGTTTTCAAAGTTACATATTCTCCCTACTTATCTACAAGGATTCCTCAAAGCCAACCCTCAATGGGCACCTAATTTCATGCTATTATCAGTGAGAACCTAGCTTTCTGTTCCACCTAAGATCTCTGAATATGAAAGTTCCATTTAGTCTGATAATCAATTCCAGATGACCTGATTGCCCTGAAGTTCTCTTGCTTACAGTCCACTTCATGTGACAATATTTATGTCAGTCAGGGTTCTGAATTGCAGAAACCAGAAACATAACCTGCCAATTTTACCTTTAAAGGATGCCTTAGGAAATAGCATAGGTAGGTCACAGAATCCATTGGGAGGGGGATGAACTAACTTCAGATAATGAGAAAGAAACTGGAATTGCTAGATATTAGGGAGATTATTCATCCTGGTTTTGCCTGGGATTTTCCCAGTCTAGCACTGAGAAAGTCACTGCTTGAAAAATCTCAGTCTTGGACAAATTGGCTTGATTTGACATCCTCACCAGAGGGTTGTAATAATAGCTAAATTATGCAATAGGAACAGTCTCCTTATCTTGTCCCTGTCAACACTAACCATCTAAGAAACTGTCTCTTATCCCAATGGCTCTGGAAGTATGTACCATAACCCCACTTCCAGAACTCTGCTTAGTTCCACACTCTTTTGGCCACTGGCTGCAGATTCAATATTCATGTCCAAAAAACTGTTTGATCTTTTGCCTAACTACAGAAGGTTAAGTTTTGTTTGACTTTTTTAGCATCTCCTGTTGAAGGCCCAGATCTTGGCTCCCATTGGGAGTTCCCCAAGGCTGAGCATGAAAGAAAAAGAAAAGAAAAAGATAAATTATATTATAGAGGTAGGTAAAAAGTAAGACGGATCAAGAAAAGCAAGTCAAGAGAAGATTGGAGTTATACAAAATCATGTAACAAGGTGGTGTGTGATGAAACATCAGGATGCAAACAAGCTTTATACACGTATTTCTCCATTTGTTGTAGGAATGCACAATGTGTTTATACCATACCTGAATAAATGGACCAAAAAATTAACTAATCCTGATTTACTACCCAAAGCAAATTCCACAAAGGCTTTAGAATAGGAGCTGCTCAATCCAGATCTTGATATCTTAGTTTATTTATTTTGACAGTATTAGTAAGGCTATTTTCAATGTTTAAATATTGTTCAAATTTAATAAAAATTAAATTAAAAATAATACATTATGTATAATTTTCTAGAAAAAAATAAATATGAATTTCTGTTTAGATTTACATTTTATCATATATATCTGATGGACCACTTGAAAATATTCCTCTCATTTCCAGGGTTCAGAATGCACCATCTTGTGTTATTCATTATTTCCCCTTCTTTGACATTTGGGAGTCACATTGTGTGAAATGTTAGAAATAAAAACAAAACAAACAAAAACTTTATGGAAATGTTTTTGTTCTTTCTGACTTTCTACTTAGCTTTCTTAAAGGTTTTAAGCCACTGGTCAAGACAGATAAACTATAAGTGATAAGAAATAATCTCTCTGTGTGGCTCAGCTTTTAGCTGATAAACTGCAATATAATAGTGATGAACATAACTAATGTTTTTAAATGCTAGGGCAAAAAAATGTAGCCTTGTCTCTACATATTTCATTTCTAAGATGTTTTACGTTATTGTCTTCTTAACAAAAGGGTGTAAAGAGTTACAATGAAAAAAATATGCCTAATTACGTGTCTATCCATATAGTAGTTATTTAAAATAAAAATTGAGCACTTTTTCAAAAATTGCAGTAAAATACCGTATACCATTTATTCCATTTTGACAAATAATCTTCAATAATGAAGTTAGAATTAATATTCATAGAGCAAAGATGACCTAATGACTTTGAACCTGATGTCTTTCCACTTGGTGGGTTTTACAAGGAGAGACTGATGATTCTAGCTCCACGTTTTCAACCTTAGCATCCAGGGAGGGAGAGCATGCTCTAATAATCTTTTTAAACATGGATATAGATGTTTCTTAAATCTTTTAGTTTCCATGCCACTGTGTTCTTTGTTGCCGACCTCAAGCTTACATCTGAGAAATGTAGGTGAAATTTCATTATAAAATGACTCTAACCTTTGCTTGGGAGAAATAAAGGTGTATAAATAGCTGTTCTTTGGGTGCTTTGTGCACCAGACTCCACCAGGATGTGCATTTGCTCTCATATTCATTTGGTGCATTGTTAAGTGAAATCGTGGAGAGGAGTCTGAGACATCAAGTATATGGCAGAGCCATTAAGAGGCCAACAGTGAAGGCCACATCTGCTTTTCATCAAATTCTGACAGCTTTAGTGTCTATAATATCATAGTCTATTTTGGAAGAGTTGCACCTATTCGAACTGAATTAAAAGTTACAAATATCAAAGTATAGCCCATTGACTGGTAAATATCCATCATTAATCATCCAATTAATCTGTCATACCTGTGTGGACACATCAGCATTCAATTGAGGTTTTTTTTTTTCTTTTAACCAAGGACTCAACACAGCTTCTAGGTGTAATACTAATGTGGATACTAATGTAATACTAATGTGGATACTAATACAATAATAATGTAAAAGGTATCAAAATAGGCTAAATATTTTTTCTTTATTATTCCTACAAATAATCATTAAATTAATTTTAAATTAATCGATATGAAGCTGGTTGAATCTTTCCTAGGCTTTGAGATCAATATTAATATCTTATTTGCTACAAAAACACAAGTCATTTAGTTTTATGTAAAAGTAAAAAAAAATCACTCTTAGGGTGATTATGTGGGCAAAAATATATTTAAAAATGCAAAATGCAGACATGGAGAATAGTTTGGTGTCTATTTTATTTTAGCATGCTTAGCACAAGAATGAAGCCAAGGACAGAGAAAGAATTTGCTCACAGGGATAATTTATTTCTCATAATGAAATGAAATACATAGATTTATTTCCTTTTCAAAAACTGATATTTTGATACTTTACTTTCAATGACATTTTTCTTATTAGGTCATTTTGGAACCTCATTTTCAAAAACTTTTCTTCCTCAACTTTTAGAATTTTATCAACCTTATTAGTTTCCATGAAGAACATAATAAAATATGTGTTTTCTAAGTAATGATGTAACATTTAGTCAACCCTAAGTCACCTCTTTTAAAACATTTTGCTGCATTATTACTGTCCGGTGTATACACTCCATATACAGATGAGATGCAGGTGGGATTTCAGGAGACTAAAAACGATTGAGTTTGAGACAAAAAGGACGTAGAAACCTTAGTCTCCCAATTGCTTGTCACTGAGTTCTGTCAATAGTGAAAATGCAAGGGGCCCATGAACCTCCAATGAATCTGCAGAACTGGCTGACAACTCAGTTTCAACCTGGTAAGACAGAGCAGAGGACACAGCTAGCTAGTTTCTGGACTCCTTACCCACAGAAAATGTGAGATAATAAATTAATATTAGTTTTTGATGGTAAACTTGAAGTAATTTGTTATACAATAATAGAAAAGTCGTACAAAATATATAATACCTTTTGTATTGCATATGCATTTAATTACTCATCAGAGAACTGCTGGTCCACATACTGCACACAGAGACAAAAGCAGTTATGAGTCAGTGCTGATTTTGATTGACTATGTCATATGAACACCATAGTTGTGTGTATGTTTGCTATGTATTTTATCTAACAGCTTATTGTTTTGGTTTCTAAGTTTAAATATTTGTATGTAATCTAGCTCTGGGTACTGCAAATATTAGGGATGGCCATGTGCAACATGCTACTCTAGTATTTAAAGCATTCCTACTTTTTCCAGGAGGCAGTTCACAGCTGGGTCCTCACTCTTCCTCACAGCATGATCTCAACACCAGATATCCTATGAATCATGTTGAATTATGATTTGTCTATTAGTGGGTTTCTTTTCCCTATAAGATCACAAGCTCTTTGAAAACAGAGACCTTATCTCAATATCTTTGATCAATAATTCTGAACCTAGAGGTTGACACCTAGCAATTATTCCACAGATGAACATTTAAATAAATGGATACATAGAAAGGGCAATATAAAATTTTCAAATCTGTCTTGATTTTTAACCTGAATTCCTTTTTTTTCCCTCCCATTTGTCCCCCAAAGCACATTTAAAATACATTTTGTTATCTATCTTAATTTTAATAAAAAGGCTAATCCTTTATTTGTTTGACTAACATGTTAAACATTTACATCAAAGGGTCCAAACCCTAGAGAGCTATCGCCCTGGAATTTGGTCCCCTGGGAAATATTAATGACAATGTTTCTTTTGATTCCATGGAAATTAATTAATCACTAAGGGTTTGTAAACTTAATCATATTTCTTTAAAGTAACACTGAGTCTACCATATGCAGTGGTGTATGCCTGTAATCCCAGTGGCTCAGGAGGCTGAGACAGGAGGATGGTGAATTCAAAGCCAGCCTCAGAAAAAGTGAGGCACTAAGCAACTCAGTGTGATCCTGTCTCAAAATAAAATACAAAGGCAGCTGGGGATATGGCTCAATGTCTGAGTGCCCCTGAATACCCAACCCAGTACAAAAAAAAAAAAAAAAAAAAGAGTCTCCAGAGTCCTAAGTAATTCAGACTCAGAGTCAATTTTTTAAAAGCAGAAAGAAAGATATTTCACTTGGAATTGTATTGTAAACAATTTTTTCCTTTTTATCTTGGAGAAATTTATAACTGACATGTTAAGACTCTCAAAAGAACTTGACAAATGTTTTAAATATTCCTTAGTGCTCAAACAATTCTTACAGTAATTATTTGTCTTGGGATTAAAATTGTTCTTTATTATATCTTCACATTATATTCTGGTGGTTGTTTATTATAGTAACATGTTGATAATAAAACTGAAGGTATATCTAAGAAAAAAAGGTCACCCATTCAAAACAGGGTTCCATAATGGGCTGTGAACATGGTTACAAGGGTTAGTCTGCCTGTGTCCAATCATGACCTTAAAAATATGACTTAATTATGCTCTTCCTTCAATAATCACATAATTCTATTATTTAAGAACTAAATAATGAATGGATATAGAACGAAGTCTGGCATATAATTATTCAATAGGTTTTAATTTGATGATAGGAATTCTAAGACAACTAATTTACTTGAATTTAAATCAATAAATCTTATTTCCATTGTCAGTAAGAGAAATTCTACTGTATTAAAATTTGAATAATCATAGAGGTCATTTCTGTGAAATATGTTGTAAGCTGTATAGATTTTATTATACTTGAAGTTGTTTTTCTTTCAAATGAGATAGTCTTTAAAATATACATTCTCTTATAAATAATGAACATTTCAAATTCTTGTAATTTTAAGTTAATCTTTGATGTTTAGTCATTATTACCTGGGTACACATTACACATAGGCATCAGTTTCTACTTCTGAATTTCTGAAATAATCACCAAATTGTAATTGTTTGATAAGAATTCTACATTGATAAGAATTCCAAACATAAAGACAAGCAGTTCTTGCACGCTTTCTCTTTCATACATGCAAGCTAAAAATCTGACCTGAATATAAAGTAGTGACTACTGGGGATTTCGAAGTGTGGGATTTATATTTGTATTTGATTAGTGGGTGCTCTATGTCTTGAAACACCATACTGAGATCCATTGATATGTACAATTAATTCGTGGTCATTTATATAACACACACACATACACACACACACACAAATACAAACCCTCAACTCAGTTAAGTCTGCCACTTTCAGAAATCACACGAAAATACCAAAACAACTATAAAAAAAGAAAAATGATAGTAAAAGGGTACATCTGTAAACCTAAGGGAATTTTAGGAAGATATTGTTCAAGGGGTGCCTTAGTAGTAGAGTCAACAAACCCGTGAGTCATCATAAGAAGAAATCAGTCCAGAATTGAAGTAAATAGAAGGACCAGGTAAGGGATGGGGAACACAGAGAGAGACCCCTGCAGAGCCTAAGATGAGGATTCTGACTATGCATCAGACCACCTGAGGAAATATGTGAAACCTCCTTCCAGAGGAATTAAATCAGAATGCGGTTTGAGAAAGTAGTGAAGTGGGGGGTTATTCTTCATGTTACCTTTTTGTAAAAACTCTCCAAATGATTCTCCATGTATGGAAATGGCTGTGAGCCATTGTTGCAGGAAGCCATTGTCCAGGGAGCACATTGATTCCCGGAAAAACAAAGGTGTCACTGCACTAAGCAAACTGTTGATTTGCTCTATCTATGCTTGTTGAGGGTAGGTGAAGTAAACCCAAGTTTTACTACAAAGAAAGTTCACAACTAGTGGCCCACATGCCTGTGAAAGTGTGGCAGGGTTGGGCTTCCAACTATCAGATGTTTGTGAGCAAATCTAACAGGTCTTATTAAAAACAAAACAAAACTCTTTGAGGGCACATACAAATAATGTTGTCATTAGTAGAAGTAAAATAAAATCATAGACAAAAATCAAAAATATTAGGAGAGATAAAAGATACATTTGGCAAATGCAAATATAACATCTGTAGTCTTGCAATGTAGTATCAGTATCAGATAAAATGAAATTCAAGTGAAACCACTCAAAAGGACAATTCTGTCATTTTATTTTGAGTAAGGATGAAATCTACAAAATATTATCAATCTTTTTTTAATGTTCTGACTATTATTTCAAAATACTGCAGAAATTCTAGCTTAATATTTCTTAAATGGTTTTATAAAATAGTTGTGTTGAATATAAATGTTTTCACATTTTGCCTGTTCTAAGGCAGAAAAGGCAAAGGAAAATCGAGGGGATTTTCAAAATATATGAAACATACAATTCTGGAGGCTTAAATACTTCTGTCACTCTTAGTACCAATGACAAATTATTTTAAAAGGAAGCAAGTTTCAGATGTCTGCAATTAATTCGAGCGTATTCATTAATCCAATGCCAGAGTTGTAAGGTTAAGAAGTAAACAACACTCATTAGGATAAGAAGAACTTATTGTTTTCTAAAATGGATGTTTCATGTGTAAAAATTCATTTGCATATTTATGATATTAGAGGAAAATCTTCTTTCAGTAAAAATGTATTAAATATGCTCTCCGAACCTTGAGTCTTCAATCTGTGTCTTGTAATTTATATTTTTATATGGAAAAGAAAAAAAAAGTTAAATACCTAATCCTGGGGGTGGCAGCAGGGACTTTGGACCTCCTTAGCTAATACCAGAACAGAAGCCTCCAACATGGGAGGAGCTGACCTCCCTTCCAGTTGTTAGCAGCATAGAATATTCCAGTGGAATGTGATACAGCCAGCAGAGGCCAGGAAGAAATTAGTATGACATACAAAAGATCTTCAGTACAATATAAATCTCCTACACACTTATTTCTCCTTTCTTAAAATCTCTTTCTTCAAAGTCATAAGATAGATCGTGTCTGGGGAACAAGTAAGTCATAAGTAATATGCCAAGGTAGATTGAGGCTTTTATAAAGATGTGAATTAAAATTATAGAATTCCCTTGAAGTGGCTTAATTATGAGTTTGCTGCCATCAGTAAAACAGAGAGTTATATTTACTTACTTTTAGGAAAATCATATTTCTAGGCATGTGAATTGTTAGTATAAACTTCAAACCTGCCAAACATTGTCCCTGTTGATTATCTGACTAACAATGGTGAGTTTGGCCTTTTGGTGATAGTGCTCTGTGGGTGTGTAAAGGCGCCAAAGTATTGTACACGTAATAACAGTGGGTTGAAATTTGATAGTTCAAATATTGAAAATACGCAGGATTTCATGGAGTAATTGGAATTAGTTTTGGAAAACATGTAAGGACACACAAACAGAAGTCATGGAAATACAAGAATTTTTTAATTAATTTTTACAGTCAAATTTATTGAGGAATGTTTCTATCCCTACAGAAGTTTCCTTATGTCCCCTAACAGGGTTTCTCTTTAATCTTAATTAATAGAACTGGAACTAGACCTGTTAAAATTTGAAGGAGAAAAGGAACAAATTCAAACTGTGCCCTGTGGTGCACGTCTGTAATCCCAGAGGCTCTGGAGGCGGAGGCAGGAGGATTTCAAGTTTAAAGCTAGCCTCAGCAATTTAGGGAGGTTTCTAAATAAAATACAAAATACAACAGACACTAGTATGGCAATATGTAAATCAATGGAGGTGTAACTGATGTGATTCTGCAATCTGTATACAGGGTAAAAATGGGAGTTCATAACCCACTTGAATCAAAGTGTGAAATATGATATATCAAGAACTATGTAATGTTTTGAACAACCAACAATAAAAAAATAAATAAATAAATTAAAAAAATAGGGCTGAGGATGTGGCTCAGTGGTCAAGTGCCTCTGAGTTCAATCCCCCATACCTTCCTGCAAAACAAAAACAAAAAATTAAAAACTGATGAAAAGAAAGACAGTAGACACTAAGTGTGGTGGTGCATGCTTATGATCCCAGCAGTTTGGGAGTCTGAGGCAGGAGATTGTAAATTCAGCCAGCCTCAGCAACTTAGCAATGCGCTAAGTAAATCAGTGAGACCCTGTCTCTAAATAAAATACAAAATAGGTTTGGGGGATGTAACTCAGTGGTTAAGCACCCCTAGATTCACTCCTCAGTAGTTAAAAAAAAAAGGAAGAAGAAAGACAGTAGAAAGCAGAGTGAATGCAGTTTTTCGGAATGAAATCAGCTTGTTGACAAGTCATTAGGCCATGACTGAATTCCTGTGGCAAGGCAGCA
The DNA here is from genome assembly GCF_052094955.1 of Ictidomys tridecemlineatus. Taxonomy (NCBI): domain Eukaryota; kingdom Metazoa; phylum Chordata; class Mammalia; order Rodentia; family Sciuridae; genus Ictidomys; species Ictidomys tridecemlineatus. The sequence goes on from NC_135481.1 coordinate 107,320,665, forward strand.
AGACAACATTTTTTTAGTAACACCCATACCTTATATCTTACCTCAAAACACCAGAGTCAGCACCAATATCAGCAGCAGCAGAAGCAGCAGCAATAGTACTATTATCATCAGTGAATCCCAGTGCACTCCTGGAGTGGCGCAGGAGGACCTGAGGTTTTGCGGTTAATGACTGTGTACCATTCCAACCACAGTGGCCCAGACAATGACAAGCTGCTTTCTTATTCCCCAAGTGTGGGCTTAAGGAGCTGATTCAACTTACATGGTACTTGCTTCAAACCTGTATCCTCAAGCACCAAGAAAATTAGTTTTACTCAGTGGCCAGATAAGCAAACATATAAGAGGACATAGAATTAAGGTATTCGCCAAAGCAAGATGCTTGACATCAGTTTCCTGGTAAGCAATTGGGAAAGAACCAGCCAGTTCATTTTATCCACATGATTTTATCAGTCTCTGTTAGATTTGGTTTTAGTTTTACACTTTTATATTTTCCTTTCTGTTCATTTTTTTTAAAAAAAAAAAACTTCACCTTTGATAAACTACAGATTGTTCCTGAAGAAAAAACTGCATCTTTTTAATTTTAAGATGAATATAATTTGACAGTGAAATCAAGGTCATCTTAAATCCAATTATATTCACTTTTTTTTTTCTCCCAGAGAAGAACTTCTTTCTTGCCACCTTCAATTTTAAAAGAAAACTCCCCAGGCATGTTTGAAATAGTACTTTTTGTCACATTTTACTGACTTTTCTCACAATCAGTTTATGTCAAGTCAAAGTATAATGAGACTTGAAAAAATATAGTACTTTGCTTCAAAGTGATTTTTTTCTGATAAATGTTGTCAAAGTCCAAGTACTTTATAATTTTGAAGTATTAAATGATCCACTAAAATCGTCACATATTATCAAATTAGTACTAATTATTTATATATATACACACTGACATATATATATATTTATTTATATATACACACACACATCCTGGTAAAAATATTTCTTCACAAGAATCCTATGTGGTAGACAACTATAAAAATTTCATTTTTAAGGCTGCAAAATGAGTTATATTTCAATTGATTGACAAAAATTATTAATTTATTCATTTACATATTGGATTTCTACTCTTGGAGAGAGAACACTGGGGTAAAAACAAATGTAATATATAATTTTTCTATTGATATAGAAGATTTGGGGAGGCAAAATGAGGTTCTACCCAGTTTAAAACAATACACCAGGCACATTAAAACTCAAAGCAACTTAAGGATTGAGAGAAGCAAGGTCACAATAGATAGTTGAATAAACATTGAGCAGTGTTTTAAGAGCCTGGTAGAAATTTATGAGAATTGGAGAAAATGAGAGAACAGCTCATGTGGAAAATAAAGATTTTGAGACTAGCCTTGAAGGATGCGAGGCTTTGATAAGCATCAGAAATGGCAGTTGCACGTAAATACAGTAGATAAAGTGTTCAAACAATTACTGAGCTTCAGTGTGTTTTTCCTAAGGTATTACATAGTTATAAAGCAAGCTCTACTCTCATTGTTTCCCAGGTTGGAGCTCATCAAAATATGCAAGTTTCAGTTGCTAGTTTGCACCAGAAGCAGAATGCTAATTATTTTATGGATAATAACATATTAAAAATGGGTACCGTTGCATAGTGATATGTTGAATAATTCTTCTGCATCATATTTGTGCTAGAGGATGAATGTGTTACCCATTTTTTTTTCCTAACGCTTTTAGAGTCACCATAGCTATGCAGGGTTATGTGAGATTTTTTAGCTGTAGCTCATACTGCCTTTTTTTCTCTCAGATGTAATTCTTAATACCTGTTGTACTTCCAACCACAGATGGTATCATTCAGTGGTGGTTGAAAAGACTTCTCTTCATAAATCCTGTGAAGTGCATAAAGATCCTTTCAAATGGGACCTAGTTGTGTGATACTCTCTATGGTGGCTGTGAATGTACACATTTGTTTTGCTAGGAAATGGAACATTTTTTTTCCAGGATGTGTGACTTCATAATTTATTATGTGGATGAATGATGTTTGTATGTTATATTCTTTTTCTTTCTGAAATTTACTGAACTACAAGAAATAAATTCCACCTCTTAAATCATTTGTGAGTTCTAGAATGTAGAATTTAGTAACCTCAAATGGTGCTTATTGTATATGTTAAAAAAAATGGAAGCGAAAATAAATTCATGAAAAGTTTAAACTAAGTAAAATAGCAATAAAATGATTTTCAACCTGGAAATTTTCTGGGCTTGGTGGTGGTACAAGTGTGGAAGAAGAGAAGATGGAGTTAAGCTGAAACACTGAGGAAGTTATGATCAACAAGGTATTGAAAATGAATTACAAAATGTACCCTTGAACCAGAATAAGATCATACCCACTGTTAAAATTGAGAAACTATACTCCCATGGAGAGAATTTTCACTCTAAGGAAAACTTTCCTCTGGATCTTTAAATATGCATCTGTGCAGAGAGAAGCAGTTTATGTTTATAATAGTTTGAACAAGGACACAGAGAATCTGCAGTTGGTAATTTATTTATTTCAGAATATAATGAAAGAAACAAATATCAGTGATTATAATATAACATATTCCTGAACACTGTAAGTAAGTAGTCTCTTACATCATCAATCTGTAAAACTACTGGTTCACTAAAAAAAACTCAATTTATAGAAGCCGACAAAATGGGTTAATTTAATATCATAGGGAATATACATGATAGAAAATATTTTGAGATATTATTTATTTTTAAAAAGTCTGTATTTTATAAAGTATATTTCATATATTATACTATTCATGTTTAAATATGAAGATAAAATTATATAAAAATATTTAAATATATATTATATGTAAATATATATCATATAAAGATATTTGTATATAAAAATAATTCAATAGTTGTGTATATATAAGCATATATATCTGTGTATATGTGTGTATTAATTAATGACTACCTTATATGCATGCATCATGAACATATTCTTATTTCTAAAAATAATTAAAATGCTTCAAATTGGATTCTTAGGCATGCCCTGTTATTCTTATCTATTTTTATTTCCAAAAAAGTGCATATATTTATTCATTTGCTTGTTGACTGGCTTATACTCTGCTCATTTTTAACTAAAGTGCTGAGCTATCTATGAAAATGTGAGTTGTCTACAAAGATTTTTTACTAACAAATCATCAGTTCCAAGGGTTAGAATTGTGGTATATACTCTGTAAATATTAACTAAATGAAGAAATAAATATATGAATGAATTTCAATGCACAAAAATAATTTGAAAGCTTAAATTTTATTTCCTGTGTCTTTTTTCTTCTAAAGCCCTAAGACATATAGGGAAAATCCTTAATTACCTAGCTCTTTTAGTTTTGAAGAAAATAATACTTGATTGGGGCCATCACTTCTTAGCATCCATGTATATATGTCCAATCATCAAAACATGCATCTTGAACAGATATAATTGCAGTTTTTCAGTTGTACTTCAATAAATTTGGAAAGAATAGTCGATGACAATAGTGCAGGATTTGAATTATTCTCCACGCCACCATGATTGACAACCTGATTGTTCCCCTCTTATTTTAAGCACAGTGAGAGAAGTTTCACATAGATCAGATCCAAAAGTTTGATACCATATTTCACCACATAATCATCACCACCATGTAATCACCACATCATTTTTTGCAAAAACTGTGATATATAATATTTCATACGATCATCACATGACATAATTCTGTTCATCATGTTACTTGCCAGGTAAGCAGAGCAGCAGTATATTCACCAGTGCCATATGGATGCACCCTTGTTTTCTCACCACACCGTGAGTGAAGCCTAGAATTCTTAGCATGAGCACTGTCAATGTATTTGCAAAAGCCAGATTGTGTGGTTCATTTAGAGCAGGGCAGTAGTACCAATACTGTCACTCAACCCAATGAAGAACAGTAGGCACAAGGAGAACTGGCAGGCAGGCCATACTGCCATGTGTAGGTCAGATGATATGACAACACTGGCATCTTCCTTTGATGGCTGCCAGGGATACCATAGTGTGCAAAGAATTTCTTTCTGATTATGGGTAATGTAAAAACTATTTTGCAGACTTCAAACTGGAAGCGATTATTTTTTTCTGAAAAGCAAAAGGGAACAGCTGCAGAAAGAGTTTTTCATGAGTGAAAAGGTTTTATTTTATATATTTTTTAAAAAATAGCTTTACACAACCCAATTTTTAGGGAAACATGTGCATAAAATCTGAAATGATTATGTGGTGACATATGGTGTGCATCTTATGGAGCCTAGAAACAACATACTAAGGAGTTCAAGTGTACTCTGCTGTCTCTGACAGTCAGGGGACGGTGTGATTTAAAAGGTATCTGAACCCGTACTGCTAAGTGTCCAAGGTCCAGTTTGGTGATAGCTGATATTGTGTATTCAAGGAAGAATACTTGAGGTGGTAGAGCTTACATAGAGCGAAAGTGTAGAGTTTGGGGTATAGATGATGAGGTGAGAGGATTGCCAGTGTCCATATTGAATAGGGATTTACAAAGATTTTTACTTTTAGATTCAGTGCATGGGGAACAATTAGAGCAAAGTGCTGTGATCATTTGAAATGTCTCATCCGAGTTTCCAATGAGAACAGAAAGTGGGAGACAGAAATAGAGGAGGAGGTTAGTACAGTAATTCAGAAGATAATTTAGATCTCTGGTAAGCTGGTAACCAGTATCATGCTTCACACCACAGTATATTTTCCAGTCTTCCCCACTCTCATTAATTGTCCTTCCTCCTTCCTAGTCTCTTCTCTTTCCTTCTTTCTTTTCTTTCTTCTTCTTTGTTGTGGTTGTTATTGCTGTGGATTGAACTCAGGTCCCTGCATGTGCTTTTTAATAATTTTTGTTGGGAGATTGTAACTAAGTTGCTCAGGCTGGCCTTCTACCTTAGCCTTCTGAGTAGCTGAAATTACAGTCATGTGTTACCATTCCCAGCTCATCTCTTCTTTTGAGCCAACAATGCTGGTTTAAAAAACAAAAAGCAGCCTCTGCTCAACTCTTTTTTCAAATCATCACCAAGAACAAGTTAATAGAGGTCTTTGAAGCAGTGAGAGCTTCTATTTTTTTTTTTTTTTTTTGAAGATAATCTAGAGGTACCTTTTTGGGAGAGAAGAATACAAACTAAAAAAGAGAATTTCTTGCCTCAACAGATTGATTTAGTACACCACTTTCAGCATTGTTTAAAATGAAATATTAGACAAAGTTTCACAATTTTTTACTTCAATTATAAACAACACATTATAATAGAATGCATACTATACTGAGTCACATTATAAATAAAACACATTGTGTACATGAAAAAAAAAGAATGAGGAAGACAGCAATAGAGCCCCAATACAGGCAGCCAGTTCAAAGGAAGACCACACTGATTTAAGAGAAGTTTGAATATTTTGTTTATTACATCATATTGTATTAATATCATAACCAAACTGACAGCATTCGTGTGAATGTAACTGACTAGATGCCTTTTTATTTCCTAAGAAAGAGAACACAACTCAGCTGTTGCCTAAGGGCAGAGGGAAACTAGTTTCAAGAGCATTTGAATGACAGTGGGGAGAAAGACACAAAACATGTTTATTTACCTTTTTTTTCCTGTTATATCCAATAAGCTCTGCTTCTTTGTGTGTGGTGCTGCTTTTCTTTCAAAAAAATGCTGCAAAGTATCTACATTGGGGAATCAAACATTCTGGGAAACTTTCCAGCAATAAGACCTTGTTTTAACTTATATTTCCTCAAATCTGAATAAAAGCCCCTAGGAAAACACCTTTGAAAATATTAGTAAAGGAAGAGAAATGAGTATAATCTCAAAATGAATGGTGATTGTGGATTTGCCTGCCAGGTTTTCCTCCTCTTAACCCATCACTTCATATCTTAGGCCTGCTCTATCTGAAAATAGCAGTTCTTCTATTACAGGTAGTGTTGAGGGGAAGAATACAGGATAAACATGCAAACTGCCTAGTTCAGTAACTGAAAATGAAGTAGGTCGTTCATGAAATTCATTTACTCTTAAATGTAAATGAAAAACAATTCTTTATTTTTTAGTTGGTTCTCGGGTATAATTGCTTGAAATAATAATACCTTTCACTTTAAGGGAAATTATTATCACCAGCCTATGGAAGGCCAATATTTTTTTCCCAAGGTCAGGTGGGTAGTGGGCTTTGAACTTAGGGTCATTTGACCACAGGCCTACATCCCCAGCCCTATTTTGTATTTTATTTAGAGACAGGGTATCTCTGAATTGATTAGCACCTCACTTTTGCTGAGACTGGCTTTGAGAGTCTCCAGAGCCACTGGGATTACAGGAGTACACCACTGTGCCCAAGGGGAAGGCCTATATTTTATTGATTGGATGTATTAACTCTGTTCCATACTCTCAGTCAACATTTATTTTACAGATGTATTTTATACATACTCTTTTGTTGACAGGTATACTTTTATAAGATGGTCATTGTTGTTTGATATGCATTTAACTTTAAAATGGTGACATGGCATTATAGATTTCATTTTTTTTTTGTTAATTTACTTGTCTCTACATTATTTCCTTCTTTAAAGCCACCCATATCACTGTACGATAATATGAAATGGCTTATATTAGGTATGTTATGAAGCCCTGTCTGGATTCCTTTTATGTCTTGTTCCAAAGCAATCTTATGTAGTTAAGAGTGGATATTGATGGATTTCATTTTATTAAAGAGCAACAACATAGTGTCTCATTCATAGTGACTAGTCTTTGGATGCATATCTATCAGTTTTACTGACATACTTCTCTAATAATAGGACAACTACATTGCTTCCAACACTTGTCATTAACATCTACATTCACCTCTTTTGAAGGACCTATGTGACACTTTCTTTGGGATGTGTAACCAAGTATAAATTAATATTTATATTTTCACATGGTTATCCACAATAGTGATGACAAAATTGAATCCCACTACAAATATAGCATTGATCTTGCATTCTGAGACAACTTGACTTCTCCAGCTTTTTTTTTTTTTAAAATCAACAGATTAGGAAGTACAAAACAATACGTTCTTGTTGCATTAGTTTGTATTTCCCTGCTTGCTAACATGATGTGGAATCTGTTTAATGGTTAAACTTTGTAAATTGCTTTCATGTAAGCCTTTCTCATTTCTCCCTTTGAAATGTTAGTCTCTCTTATTATTTTTGATGACTATAATTTGCAGAAGTTCTTTGTACCTCCTATTTGATCCATTCTGTATTCTTCTTTGATATTACACAATTTCTACCTTTGGACACAGGGGAACTGTAAGCCACAGTGGAAAAGACCATGGGCTGTCCATATACTAGGTAGGTTATCTTGGACAATTTACTTAACTACCATTTAAAAAAAAATCAGCAAAACAGGAATAATTTTATAAGTATTATAAGAACTTATTGGAACACAGTGAGCACTATATAGGAATTATCTCTTATCATCTGTTTCTTAACTCTATTCTTGGTGTCCTTTGTGTAAGAGAAATCCTTTATTTTGAACTGTAATTGAATTTCTTATAGTTCAGTATTTGTGGATTTTATTTAGAAAGCCTTTTTTCACTCCTATATCACAAGAGGTCATGATACACTTTTTCTATCAAAGGTATTGTCTGACTCTTCACTGTGGGTCCTTAATCTATTGGATCTATGAGGATTTCTCCATTGAATGAGGTGGTAGATTAGGATCCAGTTTTCTTTCTCTTCAGGCTGAGCCAGTTGTAACAATCTCAACTGCTAAGCCCTATTGATTTCTGTGGCCACGTGATCATTTATCTTTGAAAAATGTTGCACAAACAAACAGAACTGTAAACTCAGAGTATAACAATAGCTTTTATATTTGTGTTGAGTTGAAGAATAAAGTTGGCTCTTTTGGAGTAGAGCTTTTCAGTTTAAGGAGTTGAACTCCCTATAAATCAAGGGTATGTGAGTGGCATTTCCTAATTCTATAATTTAAATAATCCTTTGACTCCAAGAATGTTATCTTGTCTCCTTACAGAGATGGCTTATTGAAATGTTAACGAGTGGATCCATATAGTTATGGGATTGTTATTCAAACACTAATATTTGGCTTTTTAAACTTTCTCTACCCTGACTTTATAAAGAAATACAAAATAACTAGATTTACTTAAGAGTAGATATTATTTTTTTTAATAAACCAAAGAGCAACAAGAAATTCATTCATAACTATTACAATTATGATTATGTGGTGGAGGAAGAAGAGGAAAGGGATGCTGGATAGTGATGGGTTTAAAGAAACAGTTTCTAAATGCAATTGACTTTGGGGTATGAATCTTGGCTCATGATTTTTAATTTATTTTTCCAATCCAATAATCACTTTTATTATCTTTACTGCATACATTTTTTGTGTGTTGTTATAGTGAAAGAACTTCCCTTTCACGTTTCTAACTAAATGCTTTATAATTGTCAATATATGTTAATTTTCTTTCTTTTTTATTTCCTAAATATAAAATGAGAAAGTCAATTTACAACTAAAAATGCCATTTCCTATATAGAGGTAAGATTTTTACTGCCTTCCATTCTATCTTGCAGACTTACATATTTATATTTTGAACCATCAAGGAAGATGGGAAAAATTGCTCATCATGAAATCTGTATATGACTGCTTCCAATGGAAGAATAGCTCGATTAAAGAGGAGAAACCCTTGAATAGTATATGGAACACTTTATGAACATTCATACAATGGCTTCTTTGGAGTCAGGTAATTAGAATTTTTAATTAGAAACTCTCCAAAGACGTTGATCAATAAGTAGCCTTTGGCCAATCTCCAACTTGTTTGGATGCAAAAAAAATATATGAATAAATAAATAAAAATGAAAATTAGTCTTTAAAAGTGCTTTCTCTGCCAGGCACAGAAGCTCATGTCTATAATCCTAGCAGTCAGGTGGATGAGCAGGAGGATCATGAGTTCAAAACCAGCCCAAGCAACAATGAGGCGCTAAGAAACTCTGTGAGACCCTGTCTCTAAATAAAAAACAAAATAGGACTTGGAATGTTGCTCACTGGTTGAGTGCCCCTGAGCTCAATCCCCAGTACCCTCCCCCCTGCAAAAAACAAAACCTCAACATGCTTTCTCATTAGACTCACACTTGCATTAGGCATAATGTCATTATGTATCAAAAATCAGAGTTCCATCTCAACTACCAGTCGTTTCAATTAAGATTTATTTTTACCTTTCCAGTAAATCCAGTGGCATAGGCAGTACCACTTATCTCATTTCTGTTTATTATCATCTTCCCACCAATGCTGAGCTGAATCTTCAAACCATACCCAGGCAGGGCTCTTTTCCTTTGCTCTGTCATCTATACTTATTCTTTTATGTTTTCTCTATTCTGTTTGGGTACTTTTTATTTTGGTTGACATGTTGTGTTTCTGATCAGCATGAAAACTACCCAGGAGCTTTTCTGTCTTGCAGAGTTAGTTAATGAGATTGTTGCTGCCCTCAGATTCTAAAAGGAACTTCTATTTATTAGGTGAGGTTAAAGTCAAAGTCAAGAGAATTCATATTTTATTTAAAACTGTATGAGGCAGTTTAAAAAGCAATGCACTCAAATCCAAAACATCTGTAATTGAACTCAACAGGTTATTAATTTTATGGCTCTTTTTCTCAGTTTCCTCATCTATAAAACTCTTAGCTGCTACTCAAGAACTTATTTATTTTCGGCAGCTGTGCTTGTAGAGAAAGAAGCTCTGCCTCCCATCATGAACACTCACATCCCTTTAAGATTTCATTTGTTTGCTTTTTGTTTATCTTTTACTTTAAAATTTGTTCATTTATTTATTTTTGTTTGTTTGTTTCAGATAAGGCCCGTTAAGGAAGACCACAAGGAACTGGATTAAAACACCCCAAATTACCCAGGCTCTCTTCCAGGTGACCAAGAGTAAATTTTGCTCATCATAATTTCATTACAATGCTAAATTTTCTATCAGGAGGCATTCACAACTACCATTTTTTAAACTGCACTAGTGTGGAAATATGTGTACCTCTGCAGGCAAAGACATGGGTCTCCAGTATCCATATGCGTACATCTCCCCCAATGAAATGCCTTTGCTTCCTTTTTCCTGGGAAATATTGCTTTGGGAATGATCCCAATGAGATTCTGACCTGCTGCAGGTAATAAACTGCCCTTCACACCTTTGATCTTCTATTTGTACTTATGGGCTCAGCTCTCAACAAGAGGCTAACTCATTGTTTCCGTTAGAACACCATGAAAGCCAAAACAGCTTGCTGTCTCAAAGATACATACAAAAGCTAACTAAAAAGCCATAAAAAACAAAGGAGATAGCCCATCAGCTTTATGTGGATTGACAATGTATTTAAAATATTTAAGGGGCTGGGGATGTGGCTCAAGCGGTAGCTCACTCGCCTGGCATGCTTGCAGCCCGGGTTCGATCCTCAGCACCACATACAAAGATGTTGTGTCTGCCAAAAACTAAAAAAATAAAAAATATAAAATATTTAAAATTTGTGTGCTTTTTAAAAAGTGATTTCATATATATTAGCTCATTAAATAATCTACCTTATTACCAATGGTTGTTTAATAGATTTGAGACTCTAAAACTTAGAGAGAAGGTCCCAATGCTCCCCAAGATTTACCTTAATTTTTTTCTTCCATCTTTGATAGCTGTGTCAATTTTCTGACAAAGATTTTTGCTTTGGCTGCAGCAGCTTGGGTGATAGGGTTCATTCCAGAAGATTGCACTCTGTAACCCTTCTGTATGATGTCCCTCCTCTGCAGCCACTCAAGCTGTTCCAAGTTCCATCTATTAGGCACCCCTCTCCTACCTGTGACTAAACAGAAAGTTGGCAGATTAGTTGGATGGGTGAGCATGACTTTGTATGTGTGTATGTGTGTCTACTTAAGTAGCCTTCCTCTTCCCCTTGTCAGAACAGTGTATGGATAGCTTCCCTTTATTCTGTAGCATAAATCTTAATAAGAATTCTTTCAGACTGATTTATTTTGCCCAATCATGGTGATTTCTATTTCAAGAAGCATAGGCTGAGTTGGTTGCACTAAAAGCTGATAATACCAAGGGCTATTGGCACTGAAGGCAGCCAGCAGTAACACAGAGGGCAGCCAGCAGCCACAGAACAGCAGAGAGATGAAGAGCTGCAGGAAGCTGCTAGCTTGGGTGGCTGAGAGAGTTCCAGAGAGTTTTAGGTAGTATCTGGCTCTGGCTTCTAGAAGAGCCATGATGAGAGCTGCTCATACTAATAGATGAGAGCCACTACTATGTGAAATCCAGAGCTGCTAACAATAAGGGAGCTGCACTTTGCTTATTTGTGATTTCTATCCAAATTGAGCAAACAAACAAACAAACAAACAAAACCTTCAGGTAACTGGTAACATCCTGGTAACCTATAGAAAATGATCCCCCTTTGGAAGTTCTTTAAAAGAGAACCAACAAGTGTGACCGTCAGTGTACACCTGTATTATGCATAACAAATTGCTGCCTGAACTGCTGCTTCCATGTCAGACAGGATCTGGCAGCTACTGTCCTGGCCATCACAGCCTGTGCATCCTCCCCATCCAAAAGATGTTCCTCCCCCATGTCTGTGCTCTCTGTTTTATGGTCTTTCTTTTATCCTGATTGCCCACTGGTATATTCTGTGTGACACAGTAGTTATTTGTGATGAAACTGGCTCAGTCACCTGGTTTGGACTCTGGGCTATTTACACCATTCTTGCAGTCTCTTTTCTTGGTTCCAGAGACTCCATTTTGAATTACAGAATGGTTATATGGTTTTTGTTTGGGTTTATGAAATTCTGTGGGCTCTAATTTGGTTTCTGAAACTCTGAATGTGAGATGATCTCTGTTTAGTGAGTATCTGTGCCTTTCTTGTTTCTATACCTATGGGGGTCCAAGAACTGGCCTGGAGGTACCATGAAAAGTAGCTTCAAGAACACAAGATTTCCATTTCACTCCTCTACCTCTCTTGTGTTTCAAGATATTTTCTTTTTTTTTTTCTCTCCGTAAAGGGTAAATGTGTTAGAATGATACATTCTGGGTGTTCCAAAAGGCTCACCCTTCAGATATTTAATTGCTAACTAGGCTCAATTTAAGTCTGAAGGGACTTAAGACAAAGATTGATTTTTTTTAAACAATACCTGACCTCAGTACAAATGGTCTCCAAGCTCCCTAGGCCTATGGACCCCAGTCCAAACATCTGAAGGATGTCACAAAAATTTGAGATCAGAACCCAAACCAACTCGGTAGAGAAGCCCAGATGAAGAAGATCAAAGAGAATGACATAACATGTGGCCATCCTAATGCAGTCATCATCTCTGGTAACCAAAAAGGCACCAGAAAATTACCCAATGAGAGATATGAATCCTGGATAAATATGACTGTCCGCATTATTGGAAGGTGGGGAACTGGAAGAGAAAGTTTCCAGCTGCACAAGGGGTTGGGGTCAGGCACTGCAGCTCATGTCCAAGCTCTGGTAAGACCTATGAGAAAGATGGGCCCCTGGATAGAGGAGGCTCAAGGAGATGTCAGCAAACTTAGCAGAACCTTGGGCAACTATGTTCAGTTCTTATTTCAGGGTGTTGTGGGTAATTTTTCAGTTTTAAATGTGTTTATGTGGGTGCATATGTATCTGTCTACATGCATCTGTTTGTATATTGTACTGTTGGTATGGCACCAAATTGACTTAAAAATAAAGGAGCACTAATTTATCAAGAAAACATGGACCCAAATGTTTTTCAAGATTCATGTAATTTGAAATATTATATATAGATGAGTTATGTTTAATATTGGTCACTGTGTCTTCTGATTTTCCGTATATTTGGTTTTATAAGATTTCTTGCTTGACTAAAAATTAGATGACCTCTCTCTACCTGCTGAAAAGTTGTTTATATGAGAACTGACTAGCCTTATTGAAGACCCCAAAATTTAGTTATTAAGAATGATATAAATTGGGCTAATATGTGTGGAACAAATGGTTATTAATGTATAAGAAACAGTTGAGTCATTTATAAATAAGCAAAATACTGTAATATTAATTGCTAAATATAAGTTCCGATACTAAAGGCTTCTTAAAATCTATAAAATGACAATATATTTGTGTCTATTATGTCTGTTGAAATTGTAAATAGCATGAGTTATGTGTAAAAATTACAAAAAAGAAAAACTGTGTTGTAATAAAAAAACTGATAGAAAGCATATTTTAGCTTATGGGAAAAGTAATTTTAAAATCTCATAGGATTGTTAGCAAATGTAAATTTAAGGAAGAAAACAGGAAGAATAAACAAGTAATTTTTTAAAAAAGTTAAAAAAGTTATAAAACATATATAGTTTTATATGTTTGCATATATATATAGATATATATATATATGCACATACACACAGGTTTATATATTTGATTGAAATTGTTAAAAATGATGGGGAATTCTGATACATAAAGAAGGATTTTGTATGGGAAGATTATAGTCTTATAACTGGATTTTTAAAAGAGAGAGTGAGAGAGGGAGAGAGAGAGAGAGAATTTTAATATTTATTTTTTAGTTCTTGTTTGTATGTGGTGCTGAGGATCGAACCCGGGCCGCATGCAGCTAGGTGAGCGCACTACCACTTGAGCCACATCCCCAGCCCATAACTGGATTGTTAAAAAGAAAGATAAGACTAATAGATTGAAGCAACTTGCAGAAAGTCTATAAACAAGTCACAGAAGGTTTATAAAGGTCAAATCTTATGAAAAACAAAAAACAGTGTGAGCAAGCTGGAAATAATTAAGAAAAATTACTTACATATTTTAATCTATCAAATTCTGATGGTCCTGGCATAGTGCTGTCAGTTAGAATTGTTTTTCTGAAATGGTACGTACACTGGAAAATAACTTAATTTACAAGTCACTGCTAAATTCTTGTCAAAATTCCAACTATGGCTATTCTAAGTCTTTGTCATTTGCAGTTTGTGCTCTTCTCTGAATCATTTATAATCAGAGTCAGGAAAAGACATTAACAAGTGTTCTTAGATACAGCTCTCTGACAAAGATAGACCTAGACCTAATAAAGTGGATCAGATTTTTTTTTTTTAATATTAGAAACAGATCACTCTAAAGAACTGGCCATTAGCCATCACCTACAGGGAAGGTAGGGTGGAGCTTAACAATGGACTTTGAACAAACAAGGGGAACTGGCATATTGGAGGCCAAAGCCAAGGAAGGTAAAAGGACAGAAAAATATTTGGATACTCTCCCTCTGGGGTCGGTCAGGAACAGGGGACACCTGGGCACCCCTAAAACAGGACCACAAACTTGGTGAGTCACCTGCTCTTCTGTTCATGAGGTTCATGAGGAACCCAGAGACTTGAAGACAACCAGCACATCTTCTGCAAAGAGGAGTGTCATTGGAGAGGGGAATGTCCTCTCAAATTCCAAAGGAAGCCATATTTATGGTCAGGGACACCCTAACCCATGTAGCAGATGGTACAACTGATAGAAGGAAAAGACTGGGGGATAAAAGAAGTTCCCCAGAAGTCCTGAAAAGTAACCTCTGAGAACCCCTTAATGATTCTATTAGCAGGAAAAAAAAAAAACAATTTGCTTTTTGGCTAACGGAAGGGTCACATAGTAAGTTTCATACAAACCTCAGGGAAGTAGACTCAAAAGCAAATGAGTGATTATGGAGGTGGAAAAAAGGTCAGAAAGATCTTTGTAGTTGAAAATGAATTTAAATTTTTAATCAGGTTAATAGAAGTGGGCATGTTCTGAGTTACTGAAAGTTAAAAGAGTATGCTTTACTTTTTTTCAAGGATTGCTAGAGAAGATAATAAAGGCAATTTAATTGAAGTTTATAAATTATACAAATGTACAATTATGTTTGTATAGGAACATAATAAGTCATGCAAGAATAAAATAATTCAAATATCTGTGTCTGAATCCCTGACTAGGGAGTGGCACTTAATTGATGTCAGTTTGTTCTCTTCTTATTATTCTAAAAAGAAATACATTTAACAGTTGTATTTTATTCAAATGTTGTCAAGAATTTACTCACAACCATCTATTGTGCATTTTTTAGAAAGTCCTACTTAGTTGCAGATTATAATTGCCTCAATGGAATGCTGATTCTGAACTCTGTGATCTACTGCTTTGCCTATTGGACAGAATTCCTTAGTCAAATGCAGGGTTTCTGAGCATGACTTTTATTGGGATGTGGATTCTGAACCAATTTCAGTTTCTACTTTTTGAATATCTATATCAGTTTCTCAAGTAGAAAAGTCATGTATGGTGGTTTCTCTGAGGTTTTTAATTTATCATTGTTGGCTTATGATATTTATTTTATATTACATATAAGAAAATTTGATTTTATTTAATATCATATTTTTGAATATAATTCTTTAAAGTCAAATTTATTTTAGACTTCAAGAAACTAAAAAATTATACACACACACACGCACACATACACACATACACACACATTCATAAAGTTCTTACCTAATTTAAGCCCTTAGCTGGGATAGGTTAGGGCTGCATATTATAATTCATGAAGATATCATTATAGTAATATGTGCATAACAATGTTCAGGCTTAGATAGTAACAGTATTAATGAAGAGTAACATCAAAAACAAAAGTAACAAAAGAGCTGCAAGGATTGCTAGAGAGAATAATAAAGTCAATTTAATTGAGCTTCAGTCAGGTTCTCTAGGCTATGTTTCAGAAGGAGGCATTCCCATCATAGAAGGCGCCAGCTCCATGTGTATTACTGCCCCAGAAGACCTTTCAGTGAGATAACAGGTGGAGGTAGAAGCTGGTGGTACTGATGATTAGAACCCTATGTAGGCCTAGGTTAATATGTGTTTATGTTATAATTTCAATAAAAATAGTTAAAAGTAGATAAATTGATAAAATATATATATATATATATATATATATAAAATACAATGCAATCTTATACAAAAAGAGAACAATGATTTTATATTACTCTAAAGTATGTTTTGATTTTAAGTCAAGTGCTATTACAAGAGTCAAACTGTTAGAAAATGGCAATACACATATAGCAAAAAGTTACAGTAAGCAATGGTTAATTTATTATTGAAGAAGAAATGAAAATAATAAATTTAGTGGAGCCTAAATGTATTTATTGCAGTGATGTTCAATAATGTCCTTGGCCTTTGCATTTACTATCTGACTTATCCAGAGTAACTTTCAGTTTTGTAAGCACCATTCATTTTATATGCCTGATGCAATTGGATATTTTTTTTATTCTGTATATTTACTATGCCTTTCCTATGTTTCAATACCCAAATGCTTACCACTGTGTTATAATTAACTGGAGCTGTTAGTATATTAATATGCTGTACAAGTTTGTAAGCCAGAAGCAATTGGCAGTGCCACAGAGCTTGAATGTGCAAGAGACTATAAAACACTAATAGAGTGTAGTAAGTTTGTGTTGCACCCTACAGTGACAAAACCATGCAATGATGCACTCTTCAGAACACAACCCATTGTTAAGAGAGCATGACTGCATTAGTATAACCAGAAATATAATGGAGCAACAAAAATGTTTGATTAACCCAAAAGAAGGCTGCAAAAGGTAGAATACATAAAAAATAAAATAGGATAAGAAAAATTTAAATATAGCAACTTAGAAAATATTTTTTAAAAATTCATATATCATAAGATTTCATTAGCTGGGTTAAAAAAGCAGGAGAAAACTATGTTATGTATACAGATGCTCATTAGGCACTAAATAAAGAAGAATAAAGTAAATGGATGGAAAACATATACCACACAAACAAAAGTGAGCTTAAAAATGTAGGTTGACTATGTTCATATCAGTCAAAATCAACTTCAAAACAAGGAGCACTATAGGAAAAAAAGAAGAACATGTGATAGTGATATAAAGATCAGTATATTCTGAGAATAATGATTATTAACACACACACACACACACACACACACACACACATCAGAAGTAATGAAACAATGAGGCTGGGGCTGGGGCTCAGTGGTAGAATGCTTACCTTGCACGTGTGAGGCACTGAGTTCGATCCTCAGCACCACACTAAAATAAACAAAATAAAGGTATTGTGTCCATCTATAATTAATATATATTATTAATTTAAAATATATATATTTTAAATTATAATTTAAATTTTTATAATTTAAATATATATATATATATATATATATTTAAAAGTAATGAAACAAAAGCTGCCAGAATTCAGTAGACATATATAAAATCAACAATTATTGTTGGAGAATGAACCCTTCACATTTAAGTAGATTAACTAGACAAAGAATCTGTAAAGTTATAAGACATGACAGACATGACCAACTCCTGTAAACCTATTTTCATTACAGAATATAACATCTAACAACAGGTGAAAAAGCATTTATTTTTCACACTCATATAGAATGTTCCAGAATATACCATTCTGTGAGTTATAAAACAAGTTTCAGTAGATGAAAAGATTCAAGGATTAAATGTTAAGGTATGTTTTCTAATCATAATGAAATTAGATTATAAAACATAAAATATTATGAAAGGAACCAAGTGTGTAGAAGTTAACTAGCTAATTTCTAAACAACCTATGGACTATTAGCCACTATTTTTTAAAAATGAAAATGAAACATTGATGCATAAAAATTAGTGGGATTCAGGTAAAACAGCACCTTGTAGGAAAACAATGGCTTTCAAGTCTTAGATTGGAAAGAAATATAATCTAAGTCAAAAATGCAAAGCTTTATTTTCATAACCTAGAAAGAGGAAAGGCAAATTAAACTGAAATAAAAGAAAGAAAATAATATTTCAAGAGCAGAGAAAAATAATACAGAAAAATACAATAAAGCTCAATAAAATAGTCATTTTTTGAAAAGCTTAAAAAGCTTATATAAAATTCTAGTTATACAATTCATGATAAAGAAAACAAATTCAAGTAGCTAATAACAGAAATGAAAAAAAGCAAATCAGTATATACCCTGTAATCATCACAAGTTAATAAGTGCTACTAACATTTTTCATAATACATTAGACAATGTAAATAAAATGAATAATTACTGGACAGACACCACTGCCAAAATGCACACAGGAAGTAATACAAAAGACAATGTTGTGGCTCAGTGGTAGAGCACTTGCCTAGCATGTGTGAGGCACTGGGTTCTATCCCCAGCACCACATAAAAATAAACACCAAGTAATATAAAGATATTGTGTCCACCTACAACTAAAGTATATGTTTAAAAAAAAAAAGAAAATACAATGAACTCTTACATTTCTAATTTTTGGTATAACAACTATCACAAACTTACTGACTTAAAAGAGAAACATCCTCTAAAGCTCTTTATATCAGATGTCCAAAATGGGTCTCTTTGGGCTAAAATCAAGGTGCCACCAATGTAACCTGTCTTCCAAAAGTTATAATGAAGCTTTTCCTTGTCTTTTTAAATTTTCTAGCAGATGCCTGTATTCCTTGGCTTGTGGATCCTTCATCGGTCTTTAAAGGGAGTATGGTCAGTTAGGTACTGTTATCATTTGGCTATGAGGTGTTCCTCCAAGCTCCTTTGTTAATGCGGGAACATTGAGAAGTGAAACATTTAGATTATGAAAGCTGTAAGGTAATCAGTCCATCTTAGTTTGAATGAACTGTGTGATAACTGGAGGGAGGTGAGCATAGCAGGAGGAGATATGTCCCTGGGGGAATGCCCTAGAAGGGATCTTCTTTCCTTTAGCCACTTCACCCCTTCTGTCTGCTTCCTAGCCATCACAATTGGAGCAGCACTGGTCCACCATGCCCTTCCACCATGATGTCTGTCTCACCTTAGGTCAAGAGCAATGGAGTTGGCTGACCATGGACTGAACATCTGAATCCATGAGCAGAAAATAATTTTTTTTATAGTAGAATTTTGTGTATTTGTCAGTTATTTGATCACAAAAAGGAAAAACTAACTAGCATTGAGTTTTTCTTAAATTGCATCCTTCTCACTAGCATGTCGGCCTTTTCATTTAAGGACATATCTGAACATATTCCACCTACCCATATAATCCAAGATAACTGACTTTTAACTGCTATCGTAGTCCTACGTATTCACAGTATTCAGAAATTACAACTGGGACATCTTTGAGGCCATTATTCTACCATAGCTCTTCGTATATATTAAATGAATTAAAGGTTCAAAACCTTAGCTCAGGGAACTCTAAGTCCAAATCTTTCATGGGAAAATTCTATTGAAAATTTACAAGAGAAATAAGATCAATCCCACACACATAGGAAAAAAAAAAAAAAAACAGTCATAGAGACAAAGTACTTCCCGCACAATTTTTTTGAGTCAAGGTCCTTCTATTATCAGGAGTTCAGGAGTACATTAAGGCATTTTTAGAAAATAATACTATATGCTAATATTCCTCATGAACACAGACACATAATTCTTAAGCAAAATATGATCAAATTGAATCCAATTATATAAATGACCAAATGGGACTTATCCTAGAAATTCAAGTTAGTTTAATATCTGAAAATCAACTAATAAATGATGTAAAATTAATATATAGGAAAAATAAGCATGCCATCAAGTGGAGAAAAATATTTGACAACACTCATTTATGATAAAATATTGTAGAAAATAAGCCAGACATGGTGGCACACGGCTATAATCCCAGAGGCTCTGGAGGCTGAGGCAGGGAGATTCTGAGTTCAAAGCCAGCCTCAGCAAAAGAAAGGCTCTCCAAAATTCAGTGATACCCTGTCTCTAAATAAAAATACAGAAAATAGGACTGGAGATGTGGCTCTCAGTGGTTAAGTACCCCTGAGTTCAATTAATGGTACCAAAAAAAAAAGTAGTAAACAAAACATGAAGAAAAATTCCTCAGTCTGATAAAGGATATCTATAATAGTGAAAGACTGAAGATAGAGTTCACCTTACATTTAAGGAGAAGGAAAGAATATCCTTTCTCTTCTTTTATTCAACATTGTTATGAAGAGTCCAGCATTTGCAGTAAGGAAAATATATTACAGCCACACAGATTTAGATGAAAGTTGTCACCCTTTTTATTCATAGGTGATATACATGAATACATTAAGCATCCTATAAAATGTAGAAAATAATAAAAAATATTTTTATCATTTAGCAATAATGCAAGGTATACAATTAATATTCAAGATCAATAAAATTTCCATATACTAATGAAATAATAAGAAAAAAACACAAAAATTATGATTTCAAATAAATGACATTGAAAGTATGAAACACTTAGAGGTAAATTTTTGAATATATGGGCAGTAAATGTACATTGAAAATTCTACTGAGAGGTGGTGAAGACCTAAATCAACACAGAGATATACTTTGTTCATGGATTGGAGAGCTCAGTATCATTAAGATGTCAATTATCTTCAAATTTAATTACAGACTAAATGCAATTCCAGTTGAAATTGTAGCCATTTTTTAATCATTGATAAGCTGATTTTAAATTTTACAGAGAGCAATGAAAGATATGGAATATTTCAAGTAATTTCTAAAGAAGCGAGCAATGTGAAAGGATAGATACTACCTGATATCAATATTTAATATAAAATTCTAAAATCACAGTAATCCAGAGAGTATAGATTTGAGTTAAGAATAAACACACAGATCCACAGACCAGCATAAGAAATACACACATAGAGTCACTTGATTTTTGACAAGTTTCCAAGGCAAGTCAGTGAGAAAATGAATGTCTAAGAAATGATGTTGAAACAATTTTATAAATGAATAGAGGGAAAAGGAACTTTAGCCTTTACTTCACAAAAGTTAAGTAACTTAGAGGCCTCAATGTAATAACTAAAAGTCTGAGACTTTTAGAAGAGAATTTAGAAAAAAAAATCTGTGCTATTACGAATGTTCATGAATTCTTAGATTAAAAATAAATAAATGAATAAAAGCATAAACCATGAACAAAATAACTGGGGTTAATCTAAATTTAAAACTGTTACCCTTTGAAAGATTATGTTAAACCAACAAACCAGAATATGTGAGAAAATACTTGACGTGTATCTGACAATGGATTTTTCCAGGATATGTAACTCAACTATATATAGTTGAAAGCATATAAATGATCCCAAAGTACATTTAAAGAGGCTGTCTGTCATCTTTAGAAATCAGGGAAGTGTAATTAAAGCCAAAATAGTTACCACCACAAACTGATTAAAGGCCTTAGATTTAAAGAGGAAACAAAAAAGCAATACTGAGGTTATGAAGGATTTACAGCAAATGGAATCCTTATACATATCTAGAGGAAAAGGTAAATGGTCCTTCTTGGTATTTACTAAGAGAAACTGAAAGTGAAATGTCTGTCCCACAAAGACTTGTACTTGAATGTCCCTAGAAGCTCCACTAATTATGTCCCCAAAATGAAACAAGACAATTTCCACCAACAGGTGAGTGTATAAACAAGCTGTGGAATACCAGTTGAATGGAATACCATCAGTTCTCCCAAAGATCTAAAGACGGATACGCTTATAAATGAGTCTGACGAAAAAGGCTGACAGAACTATGCTACACTCAAAATTCTCCACATTCTGGGACTCTACTTATGGGACATTTCAGTAAAGGCAACTTCATGATGACAGAAAGTGGACTCATAGTTCCTTGGAACTGGGGGATTATGGGAGGGACTGAGGGTCATTGGAGGAGTTTGGAGAGCTTTGAAAAACAAAACAAACAAACAAACAAAAAAAAACAAAACAAAACAAAAAGGAAGAAAATATTCTGTAAGTTGAGTGGAGTGAAGATTTCTTGCATCTTTTGAAATCACCAAGTAGAACATTTTCAGTGATATCAGTGTATTTTACATACATTACCTGCCTTTAACATTGTTTCTAAAACAGTAGTTACCTCTTGGATTAGGGGAGGTAGACATCACCAGCTACAGGTTGGATTCCTGGTCCCAGCCACATCATCTTTTATGAAATATGCCACTTAAACTGTGTGATGTGATAAACAGGGATGAAGGAGTGTCATGAGTTTTATAGGCAGGTTATTATATAGCATTTGGGTTTTGTATTCATATATCTTTTAAAAATCAAGCGTAAATTTTAAAAATCATGGCAAATACATAGAAATAATAAGGAACTTGATAAATGGCTTTGAGTATCTTTGAGGACACAGTTTGAATCATTCTTATTGCAGGAGGAGCGTGGAGTGGTGGCACAGGCCTGTAATCCCAGCAGCTCCAAAGGCTGAGGCAGGAGAATAAAGGGTTCAAAACCAGCCTCAGCAACTTTAGCAAGCCCGTTCGCAACTTAGTGAGACCTTGTGAATGTATCTATATCTATATCTATACTCTCTCTCTCTCTCTCTCTCTCTCTCTCTCTCTCTCTATATATATATATATATATATATATATATATATATATTTAATGGGTTGGGGATGAGGCTCATTGCTTAAGAGCCCCTGAGTTCAATCTTGGTACCAAAAAAGTATCCCAATAGCAAGAAGAGAGACTTTTCCAGTAACCACGCTGGGGGGCTCCAGTTTTGAAATTGTCATTTTTAGTTTGTATCTTATTTTGATAAGAAAAGAAACATTTGCATTTTAAAATTGTATGATCTATGTATGAGAAATGTTTTTTTGGCAATGCAAAGAAAATGAGATTAGGTGAACATATTATTTATAAGCTTGAATAATGACTGCTTGTAGATAATAAATAGAGAAATTTATATTTCAAAAATTTTCTAACTTGGGCTAGGTCTGTGGCTCAGTGGCAGAGTGCTTGCCTAGCACATGTGAGGCACTGGGTTTGATCCTGAGTACCACATAAAAATGAATATGTAAAATAAAAAGTATTGTGTACATCTACAAATAAAAGTAATTTTTAAAAAAAATTGTCTAGCTAGTACTTTGGGGATAGAAGATACAAGAATGAAATATTTCACTTAAAAAAGAAAAAGATATAAAAATTATTTATACAACCAAAGAATAAATAGTCAACGGGGAAAGGAGGACATAAGTAGATAAAGAAGAAAAAGGAATAGAGAAATCAAAGAAACATAATTTCTACACCTGGGTCAAATTTATTTGAACAGGGAACCCAAGTGGAGTGTTGAGGTGATCTATAAATAAAATTCTTTTTGCATACACACAATCCAATGTCGTGTGCAACTAGGCAAAAATACAAAACCCACTGACTCAGTATCTCCAAGTAAAGTGGACAGAATATGTGACTCATATTCATCTCAATGGTTGTTAATTAAGCCAAATTTACATGAAGCTCAAAGTACAGAGTATGATAACATGCTAAGCACACAGAAGATCTTGGAAACCTTGATTTGTAACCTCTGCTCTGAAACACAAATTTGTGTATTTCCTGGGAAAGTGGCTTTCCTTTCTGAGTTTTTGATTCCTGTGAAATGAGAAATTTAAATCACACCTTCTTCTGAGCTCTTTCTATATTTTGATACTTCTTTTATGTCATCTTGATATCTATAATACCAAATTTATCTTTGTTTCCTTTGAAATACCTTTCATTTTTATATATTTTGCCCTGAGTTTTGAAAAGGGCAATATGTTGAGGGCTTTAAGATCTTTCTTGCCTTGCTTTAATTGGGTTCACTTTGAATTCAATAAATATTCATTGATGGCCTTTGACATTTTGAGTATATAGTGATACTATAATAATGACCAGGCTCTGGCTTCATGAAACACTGTCTAATAGGGGAGACAGATACATCAAGTTACATCAATTTTGTAGTTTTCACACAAAATATAATTAAATGACACACTTTTAGATATTTAAATTACTAAAGAGTACATAGGGATTTAAATAAACTTCACAGATCGTCAGAGAAATGATGGTTGATTTTTGAACATTTGAACACCAATTGATTCTAAATCCCATGTGTCCAAGTCTCCTCCTCACAGATACTGTGAAATGGCAGGGGTGGGTAAGGGAGGAAAGCTCTCTGAATACGCTAAGACAATGGTCACAGTCACCCGCCCAGCTGTGGCTTGTCTTTGGATCCTGCTGACAATCCCTTTCCACTAAAGGCAGTTTAACTGAAAGAATAATAGGTTGGGCATATGGTCAGGCTAATTATCACTGGAAACAGTAAAACTCATTAAAGTTTTTGCCAATATTTGTTTTAAAAAAATCTCCAAAGGTAAGAAGAACTTGTTATTGATGCTATATAAATAAAATATAATAGTTAATAAAAGCTACTATAGATTTTCTGATGGTTAGAATTGCCTCTCAACCATGCCCTTCTTTCTAACCAAGGGTTAGCTCTTTCTTTTTGGACTATTTCAATCCACAGAACACATCACTATTGCATTCATCTATTCTTCCCCAAAGTCACTACTAAATTCACATATTCCTCTTCACTCTAATGTTTCTCTTGACCTGTCTAAATCGATCTCATATATAAAACTGACTCAAATTCTCACTTCCTTTGCAGACTTCTTTTGTGTTGGAGTTTTATCTTTTATTTTTTTAGTGCTGATCTTTCATGCCCTGAGGTACATTTATGGTATGCTCTCTTGTTTTCTCCTTGTTTCATGTTGATAAATTTTATTTTGCTAGGAAGATTAAAAAATTCTGGCTTGGCAATTGGGCTGATGCTAATTATTGGTTAGCTGTGATGTTGTTCAAGCACTGAGCCTCATTTGAATGATGGTTTGTTGATTTCCTATTGCAAAGAAGACTTGAGGAGTGAAGATGATGCTTCATCGTGCACCTTCTGTAAGTGCTCAGGTGAACAACCTGTGCTTGACAAGTTTATTAGTTGCCTAGTAAACTTATCTGGATTTCCCTCAAATATTTGTATATTTTTAAAAAATATTTTTAATTCAGAAATATATCAAGTAAAAAGCAGCATAAATTAGTAATTAAGAAGTTGGTCATTAAAATCAGGGCTCTTCACATTCAGTTTCTTTGACTGTTCTTGTGGCCCAGAGGAGATTATTTCAATTCTTTGTGTGTCAGTTCTCAGCTGTAAGACATGGAATACAATACTATTTTCCTCAAAAAATTATTATGGGGTTCAAAACAATGGATATGAATAAAGCACTAGAAGAGCCCTAGAAGAAAGTGAGTTGTGAGTGAATATTAGCCATTATTACTATACGGAGAATTAAAACAAGAAGTCATTTTCATGATTTTTAGGAGCATGAAAAAATTGAGTGGGAGGACTTTGATCTCAGATTATTAACAGGTGAAATGAATCCCACAGCAACTCGCTGATGCATGCTATATCAGTGTCCACCTAAGGCCTTTGTCCTACTGCAAGGATTTGAGTGAGCAATTCTCCACTCTCATCTATTTGCTCCTCTGTTCTCACAAAAGTGGTATGAAGCATTTATACTCTCTCTGTTTTTAACATCATGTCTGTGTGTAAGAACTGTGTTGCCCAGCTTGGAATCTTTTTATAAAAGTCCCTCTGCACAACCTGTGTCTCCTGTGTTATTTTATTGGACACATTTCATTCTCCTGAGGTTATTTATTTTTCTTTTATGATGGTGTTTTCCTGTCCTGCTGTGTGCTCTTGCTCCTACCCTTCTGGCATAATTTCCTGTGTTTGAACTTTAACTAGTTCCTCTGACACATTTTCACTGTGTACTTTTCATGGATGCTCCTCATGAAATTTGCTCTATCACCAGTTAACTAATTTCATATTTCAGCAAATACTTACTACTACCATATGCAGGGCCTTGTGCTTTGAATTTTGGATATTTTGGTGAGGAAGAATCAGTCCCCCTACCTTATAGACAGAGAGCTGAGGAGAAGAAGATAAATGTATACATGAATACATAATTATGATAATTTATTAAAGGAATTTATTAAAGGAAGAACAGAATATTATAGAAAATCATAATGGGGGATTTTAATTCACATAGAGTTTATTGTAGTCAGTACAGGATATTCTCAGAAATTCTTTGGTTTGAAGTACCTCTGAGATGATTCATTTGCAATGTCATGGAGACAGGATATGGTTTTGAAGATAAGGAGAAATAAGTGTGGGAATTTTGACTTATATGTATATAAAAGTGTATATGTGTGTGTATGTGTGTATATATATATATATATATATACATATATGTATAAATATGTATAGTTAATACTACCATATAAATGAATGAGATAACTTTGAGACAGAGAGTAGAATGAAGTGAAGGTACAGAATGTACCTCTGAGGCAAATCCAATATAAACTGTTTGCAAAAACAAAACAAAACAAAACAAAAAAACCAAAAAAAAAAAAAAAAAAAAGCAGAACCAGTATGGTAGAGTGAGGTAGAAAACAAATGTATGCCTATGAGAGGAATTTCATGTCCCACAAGTCACAAGAGATGTTCTCCCAGGAAGGAGCTGATCACTCACTGTCTCATGTGCTACTGAGAAGACTAGTTGGACAATTAAAGGATGAGCAGGGATGGTAACAAAAGATCAATGGTGACCTCTGCAAGAACAGTTTCAATGAATAAGTGGGATGGTTGCCCGATAAGAGAGAATGGAGTAACCTGTAGTGAGAGGTCAAACATATCTTACAGAAGTGTGGTAGAGCTCTCAGTGCTACCTCCATATATCCTCTTCCATAGAAACTAAACATTGCAAATTTAGAAAATTTCATGAGTACGTCAAACACATATTTTTTCATCTTAGATTGGCCTTAAGATTAATATCTAGCCCTTGAGGAAATGTTGGTTGATAGAGCACAGAATGTGTTCCTAAAAGAGTCCTGCCAAATTATAACCTCCTCCTTTGTCCTATCATATTTCCTGTTGCCTGGATGGAAATGCAGGCTGCTATTTTTGCTCAAGCTCTGGAGGACCACACCCTGTCAATGTCACTGCAATGAACTGGAAGAAGACAGATCCTAAAGAACATCAAAGATCTGCATTGATGTCTCTGTATTATCAGCATTTGGATTTCACTTCAAAACACAGAAATTTTTAATCTGATAAACCACCCGTATGTGTGTGTGTGTGTGTTTATATATATATATATATATATATATAAAATATATAATTATATAAATTATGTTATATATAACTATATTATATATAATATATCGTTATATTATATATAATCCTACAAAGCTGAATACAATCCTGAGAGCATGACTGCCTGTAAAGAGGAGTAAAGGAATTGTACAATAAATAAATAAATAAATGCATTTAAATGCAGACAAAACACAAGCAAAGAGTTAAAAAGCTAATGAATTAACTTAAGGAGTTTATTCCTTCGAAATAAATATACAAATAGATAAATTATGTAGGAGCAATGTTTGGTAGATAGATTGATCAATCCTCAAATCCAAAGAATAAATGAAAGTAATGTGTTAGAAAGGAAAGCGATAGTACCTTAAGGATAATAGAGGGAGAGAGAATACTAGAATACTATCGGAATAGAAAAATAGCTTTGTGAATTTGTTGTTGAGAAAGATAAGTGGTCTGCTTTGATAGCTTTCCATTCTTTCTATGAAAGTACTTAGCTCAAAGATACAGAGCATGAGGAATTGGATGAGTGGAGTAGGTATGGAATTGTTATTGAAATTTCAGTTCTGCAGGGGAGAAGAAGAATGAGGACACTCATGAAAATATCACTCTTAACTCCCTGGTTTATGAATTTCTAGTGGGATCATCTTCTTAGATGACCCTCCACAGCTTGTCAGGATGTATTTATTTTTTTGGGTCAATGAAGTGATCAATTTAGAAGGAAGTCTAAATTCCTGGCATATAAGTGCCACAACACACTGTATATGTCTCATAGTCCCTGGTACTGATTCAAATTTTAAAAATGTGGATGGGCCAATCACCTCTTGGAAATGAGGGGATTTAAAATGACTTTTAATCTTCTTCTTCTTCTTTTTTTTTTTTTGTACTATGGATTGAACTCAGGGCCACTCAACCACTGACCCACAAACCCAACCCTTTTTTGTATTTTATTTAGAGACAGAGTCTTACTGAGTTGCTTAGCACCTTGCCATTGCTGAGGCTGGCTTTGAACTCTTGATTCTCCTGTCTCAGCCTCCCAAGCTCATAATTTAGAGATTATTAAAGTATCATATAGCTTCTTTATGTGATCTTTGATAATAAGAAAAATGTAATAAATATCTTGGCTGAATTTCCATTGATTATTCCACATAATGGTAAGTGGGTCATTGCCCAGGCAGTGGTTTCTATTTCCCTTGAATTGAGTCATTCCTGAAGCCTCAAACCTATGCCCTGTATATACTCCTCCTAAATTATTCTCTGTAATGTCACCATTCTTTGTAATATAAAGAGTTTGACTCATAAGAAGGGTCAGAGAAAATGAAATAGGTTGATCATAATGTTCTCTTTTAAGCCTTTAATAAATATAAATTGTGAACAGGTGCCTCAATCTTTAGAGTTAGGTTCAATTTGTTTTCAGCAGGAATTGTATTACCTTAATATTTCTGACTGCTGAAGATAAAAGATTATTAAAATAGAGGAAGGAACATATTCCAATCCATAGTCATCAAGAGAATATTCTTTAGCACCCATGCTATTTATAATGCTAGAATTTTAGAAGGAAAACTAAAATAATATGAGTCAAATAATTTCATTTAATATTTACAAGAGAGATCACCTGACTGAACTGTGACTCAGCTTTTTAGTGTAGTAGTAGAGAGGTTCTCAGCAGTTCCTGAAATTTAAATTAATCAATTCAATCAAGGGTGATGGGTTCTGGGTAATTAAATTAGCTGAGTCATCCAGGAAGAGATGTTTTAATAAAACACTGAGTGGTATTTTATGACACATACAGAGTTCCTTTAATAGTCCCTGCAATGAGGTACATGAAAAGAGAGAAAGATGGATGGATGGATGGGTGGATGGATGGATGGATGGATGGATGGATGGATATAGATAGATAGATGATAGATAAATATTGGCAAACATAATGCATTTGATATGGCTGAAATTCAGGTTTCATAAAGAATGTAGTTTTTCACAAGTTATGTCTTACAGTTCTGGAGGACCATAAAAAATATTTATTTACACTAATGTCACTATAGCATCTCTTATACTTACTTTCCACTTGACCAAGAAACTTCATCTCTGAGCTATCCTTCTAATTTGGTCAAATGCATTGAGTGTTTTCTTTAAGCAAAGCACTGTCTTATATCTGGGGACTGTGCAAGATGGCATAGCAATACTACACGCTCTGACAAACACATTGAAAATATTTTTTCCAGAAATTTAAAACAAGAATGGACTCCCTTGAATCCAATAGTTGGAGAAGTCCTTTCATTAACTCACTTACAAACCAATATTAAGGGTTTACTGTAGTCCACCCACTGTTCTAAATCTTGAGGTAGCAAAGTAGGATAATGTGTGAACACCGGGAAAACTTGTTAATTGTTCTTTATTACAGAGATCTTACAAATTAATAGGCATGGTTAAGAAATTAATTAAAGTATGATAGGTTGAAACTGATTACAGATCTGAGATTTTCCTTTAGTTCTAATGAAATGATCCAGTATCCAAATCTTAGTTAAAAAGGAAAAGAAAAGAAAAATCTTTGTAGCTAGTCAGTGCCTATTATTTAATATTAACTTGTATTTTTCTCCTTTTCCCATAATAAGTGGAAGTAGTCCATATGTGTTTTGTATTTAATATAAACTTGAATAAAGTAAGCAAAGAAAAAACAATACATTTTAGAAACAAAAAACATCATGGTATAATGTCCAGTGATAGGAATTTCAGCGCTGTGGTACCTGAATCTCTCAGCCTTATTGCCTCCTGTAACCATCAACACTTCAGCAATAGAGAGGTACCTATCTCCTCCTCTACATCAGGCTCCATGGCGTGCTTTTCCAATGTAGTGCCTCAGCTTGGAGACTTGGGAGTTGGTAAGAATTTGTATTTAGAAATAGCAAATTTATGAAAAGATACAGATAATACAAAATTATTAGAAAGATTACATAAATAGATTCAAAGCTGATCTTTCAGCAATATTCTTCAAACTTCTTCAGAGACCTGTACATGAGAACCACTCCATCTGTTCCATGAGGAGAGCCGCAGTATGAGAGGCCAATACTACAGCTTCAGTGTCCCGAAGTGAAGCTGTTTCTCATCTGATCTGGCCCAGCTACCTGAGAGTCCCAAACTTGAATCTTCTCCCACAGGCAATTAAGTAGCAAAGTGACACATAACTCATGTGACTGGCTTCTGCCTAAACACCATAGAGAGTCCAAATTGCTAAGGAGTCAGAATTACTGTTCTCTGCTTCCCAAATATGTTTTAAAGCATTTCAAATGAGTATTGAGGAACCAGTTCCTAATATAATCTCACGTTTTCCATCCTTGTCTGTCTAGATCATTCCTAGTTATCCATCCAGCCTCAGTCACTTGTTCATTCATTAATTGTTCATCCCTTCAATCACTATCTGTTGGGTATATAATCAATTTCTGACTACATTAAGAAACTTCATAATCATGATATACTTTTTTTTCTCAGTTTTCATTCATGCTATGTTTCTATGAGAGATTTTATATGAGATTATTTATTTGCTTAATTATTTGTCTTCATTACATGGTAGTATCCAAGATCATTCAGGGAAAGAGAGCCACTTTCATTACTCCAAATAGAAATATAGAGCATTAAAAATCTTTCAAAGCCATGGAAATGTCAGGTCAGCAAAGATCAAGGAAGTTGCTGATAGTGTCATAAAATTATCAGAACAAGAAGTGCAAGGGTTTCAAAAATGACTCTTGAGTATGACCTCAGCTGACTGCTATATGGAATCACAGAATTGACAACATCTTGCAGAGAGAGGCTTCTCTAAAGCTCAGGAGTTACACAAGTCTCAGTTTTTTGCAGCTCTGAGTCAGGAGGTTCATGTGAGCTTGCCTGAAAACCACACGTGTGTCTCACATCTTCCCTCAATGCCAACCACAGAGTAGCCAACTCGCTCCTCTATCTTCCAAATGTTGTTTAAGTGACCCTTGTTGGCATGATTTTAATATTATTGGACAGGAGACTGGAAAATATAATTGTTAACTTCTTTCTAAGATGAATAGATGATTGTAAGTGGACATATCATTCTGAGTTGATAACAAATTATATGGTACAATCTACCTGTCAACTCAAACATTCTTTCTACCATGTTGAACTTCCAAAGCAAACAATATCCTCCTTCATATGATGAAATAAACCTTGTTCCTTTGAAGAGGAGTTCAGCCTTTTCCCAAAAATAGAGTTTGTTTTTTGAGATTGTCATTCCTTTCTTATTCACAATCTCCTCCAATTAACCTGTAACAGTTTGTTGAAGTTATAAATGTAATTATGATTAAATTATGAATTGTAGTTTTAAATTAAGCACAATAAACAAAACTTGCCTACAGGAAGAAAAAGAAGAGAAAATAATTGATAATTGCAATGCATTTATAACAAAACAAAGACAAAGAATCTGCAAGTCTATTCTTATTTCTGCAGTGATCCTGTAATCTTAGATGGTAATAATTATTTCTTTTGCCACTCTCCATTCTCTGTCCATTTGCTAATTCAATGGTTGTGATTATTCAGCTGATCAAACCCAAACTTCCTTCTGGAAAGTACTGAGCCATCACTGCTTCCACAAATACTTCTATACTTTCATCTTCCATTAAGATTCACTACTTGTGAGAAAACTATTAAAGGCCACCTTAGAGATGTCCCTCAGAGCCAAACATACTCCTTTATGCTAACAGGATAAAACACCCTCAAAGATCTAAGGAATGTATCTAAGGAATGTAAAATGATCAGGGGACCGGCTCACCCTTCATTTCACTAGAACCATTATTTCATCTCCTTGTGGGAATATTTCACCTGTGCAATAAGACATTTAATGTAACAAGATCCAAAGTGTCAAGAACAGGTAAAACCTTTTGGTTTTCAGTCTTCTGTAATCTAGAAGTGGTTTATATTGCCAGTACTGGACAGTCTCTCTATATCAAGATCTTTCCTCATATCTGCAAATTTCCTTTTCCTTATACAGTAACATTCACAGCTGGAAGTGATTAGGACAAGGATGTACTTAGGAATCATTAGTCAGCCAAACACAACAAGTTGGCTGTAAGAAATGGCAGTATTCATTTTGGGAGAAGAAATACATGGATCATCTCCACCTTTGCTATCAATATAATATTTATGATCCCATTGAGTAAGTATGGAGTGGAGTGTGGCAACAAGGAAGTAAGCTTGTACCAGCTACAGAATGAGGTCTCCTTACTGGCATTTCTGCAGTGGATGACTTTTCAGATGGCTTTGTGGGTATTTAGAAGAGGACATAATAAGACTCAGACCCAAAACTCATTGCACGGTGTACATTCACATACTTCTTCCCCAGAGCTTCCTAGTACTAATATTGTGTCTTAAACTTACTTTGACTGACCATCTAGATGAGTATCAGTCACTGCACTGTATTAGGGTAGAAACTTCCTTCTCATTGTTTTTTCTTGCTGCATAAATTTTACCAATGGTTGCTCTTATTAAGTATAGGGCTACTTTCAGGTGGTCCAAGAACACCTTCTGTATTTTTATTACCTAATATTTTTTATTACTCAATTTATCTATAATTTTTCTTTGTTCACTCAATTTATAACAAACTCCCACAGATTGCAATAAGCATAGATAGAAAGAGAAATTTTCTGGTTTAGGAGTTGTGGGAATCCAAGGCAACTCAGGCAACTGATTTGTACCTTCAGTATCTTTTGTAACCCAATGTCATATCATTTCCACTCGAGTGAAATGTCATTGTCATGGCAAAGTGGACGATTTTGGAACAGAGATCAGATTACTTTATTCATGATGGACAGCATAGTTTCAATAATTGCTTGGTGTTACCAAGTCAAACATTAGGTCTTATCCAGGACTCATTAGCCTGTCAGATGTAGTGTCCATCAAGTTAGTGCTGTATACTCATCTTCAGAAGTGGGAATGATCCTTGTGATCCCCTTCTTGTGACTTAACAGAAGGATCCATGTTTGCTGGAACTACTTTGACCAGAAGTGATTCTCCTAGTGCTAAAGCCTAAATGAAATGTACTGAGTCTGAACTTGCTTCTTGTCTTTCTTCTCTAGTTTCACTGGTGATTCAACACACAAAAATGTGGTACAGTGGCTCTTACATTTACTCCTAAAACTTCAAACATTTTATCTCTTCTTTTCATTATGAGTTTATGAATTACAGTGTCATGTCCTTCATTTTGAAGAAGAATTCTTGACATGAGCCCCATAACCACAAATCTAGAAACTTTACCACAGTGGTAGGATCCTTAGTTTGTTTTAGTTTATTTCCCATCTCTAGCACACATTATATACTAACTATATACTGACTATATAAGGTATTTTATTTTCCTTCAGGTGTGGAGGAAAATAGACAGGGCTATGGGTATCATGCCAAACTGTCAATGAACATTCTGAGGTTCAACCATAAGCTAGCTATCTGGGGTGGGGGAGTCTCTTAAATCTCTTTGCTTTTTAACAACTACCCAGATGAGTGGATAAATGAATGGATGCATTACTGCTTGAGTAATTTTCTTCACAGTGAGAAGGAACTCTTAAAAAGTATTATTGGAGAGAAACAGTGGCTTGATTTTATAGATTGCCATTTTTAGCATAGACATATTACTTCTAAGTCAGTGCTTATAACAATGCAACCATTAAATGACTCAACTCCATGACAGCTCAGGACCTATGAGAAAGCCAACATGATTTTTCTGTTACTTTGACATTTTATCAATGTCTGTGAATCTGCAGCACCTGGGTCAGCTATTGAGCTCCATTACAGATTCATTCTCTACATCACAGGGCTTCCCCCATTTAAATTAGTTGAGGAGCCACTGAAACTGGACTCAATTCTTGTTACCTTTGCATATTTTGACTGGTTGAAATAGACTCTAATCAAATATTTTAGACTGCAATCAAGAGTACTTCTAACCTCATTATGGTGTTATATTGCTGGAATTTTGGGACCTGTTTTTGAGTCAGTTTCTTATGTAACCCTTTCATTTAGTTAATTTTTCTTTTAACTGAATATTTGTTTTTTCACACTATTTTGCTTCTTTAATACAAACTTGGAGAAGTAAGTAAAATCAGAGTAAGATATTTCCTCTGAAATACGTGGGTTTTTTTTTAAAAAAAAAAAGTATTTATTTGTCCATTTATTCAATAAATATTTGTCCCGAATCACCTATACATCTGGCATTGTAAGAAATTATGAAAACCAAGCAACTTTCTTTTAGTCAGCTTGTTAGCTGCTGTGACTAAAGGGCCTAACCAGAACAATTGTAGAGGAGGAAAAGTTTCTTTGAGGGCTTGTGGTTTCAGAGTTCTTAGTGCATAGACAGTGGGCTCCATTCCTTGTGGCTTAAGGTGAGGCAGGACTTCATAGCAGAAGAGTGTGGCAGAGGGAACCAGCTCATATGATGATCAGAAAGCAAACTGGTTTCCACTTGTCATATACAAACATATACCCCAAAGTCACGTCCCCAATTGCCACCTTTTTTTAGCCACTCAGTTAATCCCTATCAGGAGATTGATTCATTGATTAGAGTAAGATTCTCACATTCCAAACATTTCTCCGCTGAACCTTCTTGCATTGTCTCACACCATAGCTTTTAGGAGACACCTCACATTCACATTTGAACCATAACAAATTTCCTTCTGTTAGAGAAAAGACATTCCAATAAGAAGAGATAACATACAAATCAATGAAGTTTAAAAATCTCAAAAATAAGACAGGCAATCATTTTTATCCTGAGAGATAAATTTAGATATTGAGATATTTTTATTGGGATAGTTTTATATGGACTGTTCAGAAATATTTCTAAAGAGCAATACATTTTGCAAAGAATTGAAATGAAAGAAAGAGAAAAACATATATAAAGAAAAAAAAAAAGAATCCTGGGTAGTAGGAACAGCTATCCCAGGGTTTGGCAAACATTTTCTATAAAGAGCCAGATAGTGAATATTTCACGCTTTTTGGGCCAGACAGGCTCTGTCATGACCACTCATCTCTGCTGTTTTAGCACACAATTAGTCATCAAATAAACAAAAATGAATGGCTGTTGCTATGTTCCAACAAAACACTGTTTACACAATCAAGCAGTAGGCTTGATTTGGCTCTCAGCGATGGTTTGTTAAGTCTTGAGCTGGTGTAAGGAGCCTAAAGTATAAACAAACTTGACATGTTAGAAGAAGCCAAGGAAGAGCAGGATAATCACACTTTGATAGCTTACTTGAAAACTGGTATGAAACAAAATGAAAATTGCAGCAGTGGCAAGGTCACTTAAAGTAAATCAAAATAAAGAGATTGGATCATAATTAAGGGTTACAACAAATTGCAATTTGGCCACAAGTTTTTGCTCTACAGATATCCATAACTTATTTTGTGTCTTCCGTAGCTAGTCTAGTCTGCTCTTCGGCTTGGACTTATGCTTGCTTTGTACAGTTGGATGGTAGCAAATTGGACACATGCAGAATCTTGGTCAACTCTTGTTGGCATTGGGGCTAACTCTCCTTTTTGTATCAGGATGGATTTTCCTTTCTAAAAATTCAATGAAGATGCTCAAAGAGGAAACGATTATAATGTGACAAGAGAAAAATCATAGTGACCCATTAAGTTTATTCTGGAAGGATAGGAAGATAATGATTTACATTGGAGTCATGGTGGAAAGATGAGGAAGATTCAGAATATATTTTAGGGGTAAAGTCAACAGCATGTTATTAGGAGTTGGATGTGTGGGGTGTGGGTATCAGAAATTGGGGACCATATTCATATTATAATCAGCGGGATAGAATGGTGGTACTGGATTGTGAGATGGGGAAAGTCTGAGGGTGAATTATTATTTTTTTCAAACAATGGCAATCAAGAGCTCTGTTATGGCCCATTTGTATTAAATGATCAACATGATATCTAAGGCTAAAAGGAATTTTTAATTTCATGGATAATTTAGCCTTTCTCCCTAAGCACTCAAGCCTATGTCCTTTAGGTCATTACTTGAAGGTGCTAAATTTAGTCTAATACAAAGAATTTCCAAGAAAATAATAGTAAAGTAGAAAAATGGAACAGTGAAGAGAAAATGGATGCTGAGGTGAAAAATGAGAATTTCCTCAAAATTAGACCTTAAAATTCCTGCTGTAAATTCATCTGGTCTCATTTGGGGCCATATTTATCCTCCTCAGCATCATCCTTTTTCAGGTACTAAGAACAACTTTGGGGAATGAAACATTTTCTCCTTTTCAAAATGCCACAGTGGAGGGGAAATAGTGGGTTTGGAACTGGGCATCCTGGGGCAGGAATCTTGGCTCCACCCCAAACAAGTCTGTGATCTTAAATGAACTATGTAAGTCCTGTCTCTGTGCCTCTCCCCCTTTCCCTCTCTCAATTTTCCTCTGTGCATATTGAAATTTAGTAAAGAGCAATACATTTTGCTCTTATTTATTCAAAGATCTTTTGAGAAGATTGAGCTTGTTTAGATTCACTTCACTTTTATCAAATAATTCTTATGGTCCCTAAGAACTTTCTAATTTCACTTAATGTAAAATTGAAATTCCTCATCGTGGCTTGGGGGTCTTTCATAATAGGCTGTGTCCATTGTCTCCCACTCTTCTCTTCTTTTTTCTTATTTCCCCTGTGCCACAATCTTTTGTCTTTACTCACAGAATACATACCACTCTTATACATATCTCAGAGACTTTACATTCACCCTACTTCATTTTCTTGTGTCCTAATCCAACGTGAGCCCTAATATGCCAGCTTAAATGTCTCCATCCAAATGCAGTCTCCCTTGTCCATCCAGGCACACACGTCATTTCAGGGCTTATTTTTATAGCATTTACCCATTAACTAAAATTTCTTAACCTATTTAATGTTACTATCCCTTTTCCCCCACTTAAAGTAGTGTCTCTCTCTCTCTCTCTCTCTCTCTCTCTCTCTCTCTCTCTCTCTCTCTCTCTCTCTCTCTCTCTCTCTTTCTTTTTCTTCTGGTGGTACCAGAGATTGAATTTAGGAGAACTAGACCACTAAGCCCCAACCCCAGTTCTCTTTTGTATTTTATTTAGAGACAGGGTCTCACTGAGTTGCTTAGTGTCTCATTATTTCTGAGACTGGCTTTGAACTTGCAATCCTCCTGTCTCAGCCTCGAGAGCCTCTGAGATTACAGGTAAACATCACAGCCTCTGATTTAAAGTAGGCTCTTGGGACCAGAGACATTTGTCTTATTTATTTATCACACATAGTAAAGACTCAAATTTTTTCAGTCCTAAGTTAATTGATGAAATACCTCACCATCTTCAGTACAGTACTCAGTACCATAAATAATAATATTGTTATGATTTTTTTATGGTTGTCATTTTGAGGTAGAATTTCAATAACTCTCTCCTTTAAACAGAATGCTAAGGTGAAATCTCTTAGATGCTTTCCGTTTTTATCCCTACATTCTGCGACTAGCCCCAGTGAAACTGGCTTTGTGTATCTAGCTAGTTCTGGCTTCACTGAAAGCTGTTCCAATATTCAAACCCTTGCTCCATAAGTGCCTTATATAGTTGAACCTTGGTTTGGACTTTATGGGGCAGAAATTTGTCCAGACCCCTTGTCTAACCAAGGGCCAAATTTCTACTATGTCAATCCACTTCTCTTTTTCTTCCTTTTCTTCTCGTTTCCCTCCTCCTTTTACATTTTTTTCTCTCCTTTCTTATTCCAGGTTCTTCTATCTTCATGCCTTCTTGCCTTTAGTCAGTATTCAGGCAGGTGTCGCTCTAAGTGCTAGAGATAGAGCAGCCAACAGGACAGAATACAGTCCCTGCCCTAATGGAGCTTACCTTCAAGGAAGGAAGACAGGAAATAAATAAATGAGCACATAAACGAGGGATCTGTGGAGCTGTATGAGTGGAGCATATTCCAAGTAAAGGGGGAAGGAAGTGAAAATACCCTGATTCAGTCGTATGCTTGGCGTGCTCAAGGTGAACAAGGATGTCCACTTGGCAAGTGGAGAAGTTGTTGGAAATGACATTGAAAATGTAGCCAGCAATTATACCTCACAAGGCTTCTGTATTTTACCATAAATGAACAAGATTGAGGGGTTTTGACAGGGCAATGTGAATCACAGACTGTAGGGAATGACAGGTAGAAGCAGGGAGGCCAAGCAGATGGCTGTGTTGTAGCCCAGGTGAGAAATGATGGTGGTGTGGAATGTAGCAGAGTCATGAAGATGATGTGCCTCGCGATATATTACCAAGGTAAGACAAATGGAGTTTACTTGTGGATAAATTATGGGGTATGAGAGAAAGATACCAAGGGCTGTTGTACAGTTTGTTTCTTGAGGAACATGGTACTAGAGTTGAAGGTTTGGTCCCAGCTCACTGCTAATGGGAGGTGGTATATGGTGTTAGAAACTTTAAGAGGTGAGATCTAGTGTGAGGTCTTTTAGTCTTGAAGAAGAAAGTGGGAATTCAGGCCCTTCTTCCTCTTCATGTCCTATACAGAAAGAAAATGACTTTGTTATGCCACATACTCCTACTTTGATGTGCTGTACATCCCCACGAGGGACCACAAAGCAATGTGTCCATCCAATCATGCACTGAAGTCTCTAGGATTAGGAGCCCAAACAAACCTTTTCTCTTAATCAGTTGGTTTATCTCAGGAATTTGTTACAGTAATGGAAAGCTAACTAACATGATCAATGGTGATTTTATTTATTTAAAATGGAAAGGTATTGGGGTAGAAAATCAAGGGCTCAATGTTGACATATTAAGTTTGAGATAGCTAATAGATTCCCCCTTCTACATGAATCTAAAGAGGAAGATAGAAATGAAGCTATACATTTAAAACTTATATATACAGAGATGGTATTAAAATCCAAGGCCTTAAAGTCAGAAGGGGCCTAACAATAGTTGGAATGAGGTTAAAGTACTGCTTTTGGAATGTTCCTTAGTTGGGAAAGGCAATGATACACAATTTAAAAAACTGAGACAAGAAGCCATTGAGATTACAGAAAACCCTAGAATGCTTTCCGGTCTTGATAATGGAATAAATGTCAGGGTAAATACACCAGAGGTGTCATGAGTGTTTTCTTTATCTCTAGATCATTTCCAGCCACATTGACTATATTCTTTCTCCTTGCTACATAAGGACCATTCTAGCTGACCACAGGTGGATCCCATGCTCACTCCCAGTATGTACTGCTGACTGATACCCCATCCTCCAACAACCTTGTCTGATCAACTCTTAGCACACCTGATATTATGAATTCAGCATGCAATTTTTTAGCAACTGGAAACGTTACCCAAGCTACTTCTTCTGTAGTTGAGAAGAACAACTTTTTAATCTTATATTCAGAGAGATCTTTCTAAGCTCTTGGAACATTTATAAAGTACACCATTAATTCCAGGATTCACTACTATTTTCCAATAGGAGCTAATGGTAACGAGAAAAGACAAAGAGAGGGAAATGATAAAGTTTGGTTTGCTTCCTTTTTTTTTCTTTTGATTTAGAGCAAGTCACTGACTGTGTTTAATTTCTGCTCCTTTTCTTTAACACGAGTTTTCAAGTTTGCTACTCATAAGTTTAAGTCTTATAAAGTGTTTCCTGCTGAAATGCCATGCTGACTGGAATTCAGCAGCAAATAAATATTGCTGTCCTCACTAATTTGAAACAGTATGAGTTTTAAACCTCTAGCTGCAGGAGATTTATTAAGATTACAGTTTTCATCGCCATCCCTTCAGTCCATCAAGATAGGTCAAAGCTGTGTAAACTTTTATTATTTTTTTTAAACTTGCAGCAATTCCCTTTCTTTTAGTCTCTCCTTTCTGAGCCAGTAATACTGTTCGAATTACAAGTGTGAAATAAATGAGACACATCCACATATCCTTGAATATATTTTAATCTGTTTTCAAATGGAATAAAAATGTGTAAAACAATACAATTGCTAAACATTTTATTGAATAGCAACTCCATGAACATAAAATATTTATTGGTAAAAAAGACATGATTGCTAAATCATTATTATTATTTTTGCTTGTTAAATAGTTCATTTTGAACCTAATTTTTAGTAAAAATGTGTAATCTTAAAATGCACCCAAAATGGTTAATATTAGAAAGGCACTTTTTTTAACCTATTGCAGTTTTCTAAGTATAATATTAAGAACTTTCCCAATGTTTTATGTTTATTGATTTAGGGTAATTGGCCCCTGGTAGATAATTAAATGGTCAATAACTTTGAGTTCATTAGTATCCATGAAAAATATTTTCAGGAATAATTTCATGTTTGTGATTGACCATGCAGAGAAATATCTTGGTTGGAAAATTCCAGTCTGATTTGAGAAATACAGTTTATGGAATACTAGCCCAAATATGAAATGACCCCTGTCTTGTTGGACAGATTTAAATTAACAATCAAGTAAAGGTTAGCACTTCACTTAATAGACTGGCATGAAAATAAAATTTTGTTAACAAATGGGATCATCCTATAACCAATACAGTTTTAAAGGCATTGATTGAGTCATTTTGTTCTAGAAGCCTACAGTGAATACTTATCTCTGCAAAAAAAAATTATTTTAAGCAAATGATGAATTAAAAAATCAAATGACCTCTTTTACATGGTCTTTTATATCAGTATTTGTGTCATCAGTGAGCACACCTATTACTCATCAAAATTTCTAGAGTAGATCTTTCTACTTTTAGTGAATATGCACATTGATGCATTGAAATGAGTGCTAAATTAAAAAAAATAACCTTACATACATTGTGAATATGATATTTTAATTGTACTATTATGGGAGAAAGTTATTCACTTATCAAGGTTATCTTTTATGTATATATGTTCTTTTCCATTGGGAAAATTTAGTTCATTTTTTATTCTAAATTTTGAAGTAGCTCTGGTAGGTAGAGAGAGCACTGACCCATTTTGTCACTTGTGATCCTAAATAAACCACTTGATGTTTTTATGCCTTCTTTGTTGCCTCTAGAAAGTGATTAGAATGGTTCAAAATTTATGTGATAAAACTGTTCCTGTTCATTACTCACCTGCTTACTTTCCATAAACTCACCATATGAATAAAGTAACATTGTTTTTTTCCTAAGTAAAGGTCAAAGCCCCTGTTATGGTTTAGAAGTGAGGTGTCCCCCCACAAGCTCATGTGTTGGACAACAGGAGAAAGTTTAGAGGTGAAATAATTGTGTTACAGGAGCCTTAACCCAGTTAGTGCATTAATCCACTTGAAAGGATTAACTGGGTGGTGACTATAGGTAAGGAGGGTATGGCTGGAGGAAGTGGGTCACTGGGGGCAAACCTTTGAGGTTTATATTTTGTCCATGGTGAGGAGAGTTGCTCGGTTTCCTGATTGTGATGTCCTGAGACATTTTCCTCCTCCATATTTCCACCATGATCTTCTACCTTGCTGTGGGCTGGGCAAGTGGAGCTGGCTATCTACAAACTCAGACTTCTGAAACTTGAGCCCCCCAAAAAAACTCTTCCTCCTAGAATTGTTTTTGTCAGGGTTTTTGGTCACAGCAATGAAAAAGCTGACTAAAAATGGCTCCTGAGGGCTTCGTCACAGAACACCTTTATTCTTCCTTGAACTGTCCAAGAACTTCTGGCATTTGCCTAATTAGAGAGTAACTTCTGAGGTCAGACAGAGAGAAAGCAGAGTTTGGACACTTTTTCATTGTTCCTCACTGTTACTGTCAGTACTAAAGACCAATAGTGCCTCCTTCCACGGATTTTGTGCACCCTTTGGTGATGCCAGCTCCTGGTGGCTGGATTCAGTGGGCTGGGATCCTTAAGCCTAATGGATCTGGGGTCACTAGCTCAGTTTCGCCAAACTCAAC
Source organism: Ictidomys tridecemlineatus (assembly GCF_052094955.1). Classification (NCBI taxonomy): domain Eukaryota; kingdom Metazoa; phylum Chordata; class Mammalia; order Rodentia; family Sciuridae; genus Ictidomys; species Ictidomys tridecemlineatus. Next base: position 107,362,464 of record NC_135481.1, read on the forward strand.
ATATTTTATTCTGGGATCCTATCCCTGGATGGTGATGGTTTTTCACTCTGTTTCACTCCAAATTGTTACCCTGGGAAACAGAAGCTGATGCCTTCTGTTTTAAAAGTTCCTAAGCTTTCAGGAAATTATTTGGTATTTCAGGTAGAAATCACACATGAAAGAAACAAAAGTTCTCACACTGAATTACAAGGCATTTGTGTCTATGCTATTATGAATAGATATTATTCACAAAATAAGATGTGTTTCAAAGACCCCCAGTCACCACATGATTAGGAAGACAGGTCTCCCCAGACGGGTATGAGGGTTTAAGCAACTCTTATAAACTATTAGAATAATATGAATTATAAAATGTTAGAGGTACTATGATAATTCAGCTTCATTTTGTATACATTTTTCCTGATAACGTGATTCACATAAAATGAGTCTTTTATTCAATAGTGGTCCTGATCATCTGTAAATATGAAGACAGCATATATGCAAAGACAGAAAATTATTGTCCTGGAATAATTAAAGAAGAGAGTACGCACTTAATCATAGTTATGCTATTGAATTTAGTGTTTAATCCTATTTAATATTCTGGGTTCAATACAATTTATTTTTAAATCTCAAATGGATTATTTAAAATAATTTTAGTGTAATGAATTTACTGATTTAAATATTAAAATATTAGATGATATTACAAATCATTAAAAGTAATATCAAGAATGTTTTTCTGCTTTTAGAGGGTGTCCCGAAAAGTCTTCAAGGGCTTAGTAATATCTATGAAGTTTCGAAAATGAGGTACGTTATATTTCTTGGTGCTTTCTCTGTCAAAAGGATACACTTTGGTTTCTTTTCTCATAAATCCTTCTTTTGTCACCTATCTAGTATGAAATGTTGCATAATATGGAAAGTAAAAGCACTGAGCAAAGGGATTACATTTGGAATCTCATGCTGCCATAATCTTAGATTTTTACCTTCACATTTCCAGAAAAATAATTACCTCCTTATATGATATTACTCCACTAGAGGTCCCGTCCTCCTTCTCTGAGGTTATTACATTAGTTGTGAAAATTCAAATGAAAGATCCTGCTCCTTATTAACATGTGATGAATGTTTGCTAAATATAAATATGTGTTGGTTCATGAAAATATGAATAGTTTCCTGTAGATGTTCAGAAATTATATTTTTTGACGGATTTCCAGTTGTGATTTTATGAACTTTAAGTTGATCAAACGGATTGATTTATCAAGTGTCCACTAAGTCTCTGGTGCTTGTGAACGGTGCTAAGTAGCCTGGTGTAGGGACTCAGCCTGGCAGAGTGGCTGTGTGTGTTCTCTGAGTCCAGGCCAAAGTTAAGCCTCCTTCACTCCCAGAGTTTGATGCTCAGTTCTACTTCCTCAACTACTCTTTGAGCTCAGGGATTGTATTTCTTTCACTGCTTTATTCCTTTGTTTCTGTCATGTAACACATTCTCAGTAAATGTTTATTAACAGAAGGAACAGCCAAATAAAGCAGGGAGAGTTTGAAGGAGTCACTGATTCAGGACAGATGTGAGGGCAAGAGCTTATTTGTGTTGGTATTTTTCCCTCAAAAGGCCTGAACTTATTTCTCTGCCATGATTTAAGTACTTGATTCTATTAATTTTAAATTCTTCATAATCTTTGCTTTAATTTCATTTTTTTTACTTGTAGTTGGACACAATACCTTTTTTAAAAATTTTATTTTTATGTGGTGCTCTACTGCTGAACCACAACCCTAGTCCCCCAAATTCTGCATAATCTTTTAAAATAAGGAGATGAACTATAAGTCTATAATTCTTCTCACATCAATTAAAAGTAATAGTTCTGTGTACATTTGTTTCCCCAAGTTCTAAACTGCAGGATTATTTGTGGTGACTAAAATAAAATTAATTTGCCTTTCTTTCCACACCTAATGAAACTTGGCCCTGCCCATGAAATAGGAATCTGGAGAGGAGATTCAGGCTCAGTAGAGATCCTCCCTAAGAGCTGAAGGGGCTTTCCATTGAGCCTAAGTGTGGTATTCCACTGAATGAATACAGGTAATTCAAAATTATTTGCAAATCAAATTTTGCTATCTTGTGATATGATTGAGAAAAGAAAATCAGTGTTTATTAGGCCAATATTTGTTGAGTGCCTAAATCCTACTGAGAAGTTTGCCAACTGTAATTCACACCAATCTCATATGCAGTTGCTGTTCTTATTTGCAATCTCATATTATACAGTTCTATAGAGATGGATATAGAATTTGAGAGAGGAAGCACAGCTGAAAAATGAGAGAGGCAGAATCAGGAAGCCTGTCTCTGAGTCCTCCTCAGCAGTCCTCCCCTTTTCCACAGGTACAGTCATGTCTTCTTTAAAAATTCAGTAGGTGCTTTCTTTATGCATAGCGCATGGGTAAACAGTCATGGACACTGCATGCATATTTTTTCTTGCCCTATAGACCTTAGATCTCCATGAAAAAGAGAGAAATAAATAAGTGCACAAATCAATGTGTATTTATACACTACAGCTCATTGTTTATAGTAAAATTATTGGTATCATAAGAACAAAATGAGTGCAAATGATTTCAGTGATGGAAATGATGATCTTGAATGGCCATTAAAAGTTCATGGCAGGCCTGATGAAGAAGGAAGAATTTGAAGGGGAGGACATACAATAAAGATGGACCAATAGAAAGGTAAGTATTTGAACATCAAGGATAGCACAGTACACCTGTGAAGTAAATGAACTCAGTGTTCCCTGTGGACACAGAGTTTACCTTAGGAGCATGGTGGGCTCAACTCAAAGCTGAAGGTTATTAGAGCACCTGCCTGAACTTAGTTTGCAGTCCCATCTCTGGGTACTCTTAGGCCATTAGAATGACGTGTTCTGATGCTGGCTCAATCTACCCTTTTGCTGAATGAAGCTCTTTATCTCAATGCCTTGTGATTTGTCGCTTAACACATGTCTTCAGAGTTGCCTAGGGACATTTCTGGTGACAAAAATCTTCTTAAAACTTGCAAAGAAACAAACTCAAATTCGGTGCTCACAAGAGAGTCACAATATGTCCTACGTTTCTGAAAGATGTTTATTTCATGGATTGTAGCTTTGTAGAATATATTTACATTTCACAGACTACTGTATATTCTATGGCACAACCGATCTACACAATACTGCATGCTCCATTATTCTCTGAGATCAGTCTCTGGGGATGTGGAAAGCTGATCACAGCTTCAGCCAAAGCATTTGTAATTTTCTTTAACTCAGCATTTCCTAAACTCATTTTGTCATGGAACAGTTTTATGTTGTTTAAGAACTTTATCTTCTCAGTAATAGTTTAGGAAAAGTGGCTACAACTTAACTGCATACACCAAAATGCCCTCAACTCCCTCTAGGGAAAGTATTATTTTTCCTAAATGATCACAACACAAAATCAGATAAGAATAAGTAGCGAATAATTCATCTACATTGATATTTTGTTGGCATATAATCAAATCAATTTATGTGGCACCAAAAATTACTCATGTGCTTAATCTCATCTATCATTTTTGTATAATTTTAATTGGCCCATCTATTAAACAATTATTGGCAAACCAATTCTATCAGAGACAAAATTTATACATACATTTCATTTTACTGCTTCCCTAAAAGTGAAACCCATAGTAACTCTTAAAAGATATTACTATATCTTTTTAATATCTACTTTTAATATATATCTTAAATTAGTATTCTCTCCTATTACTTCTCTTGCTTAACAATTTAAAGATTGGCAGTTTGTAATAAATTTAATTCCAATTCTTAAGCATGTCTTTTTCATCATTTTTATTTTTATTTTTAATTTTCACTTATGCATGTAAATACTTGCCAAAGACTTCAAACCACTTCTCAAAGCATAGTCATTAATAGGTCTTATTTTTACACCAAAAGTTTATTCTCTCCCAGAGTCATGGAGTCTCAGCATGAAAAGATCTTGCTAATACTTGCTTGTCTTTTCCTTATGTCCTGAAGTGTCCCAGGCCTGTACTTCATATTTTTCATGCTGGAACCAGGTGTTTGTTTTCAATTTCAGATGAACGGCTTCTCTTGTGCTTTACAAGTTTGTTTTAAAAGCAAAACTCCACCACCTTGAAGTACATGGAAAAATGTTTATTTTTTACAGATTTTCTTCTTTGGTCATCATCAATTTTTTACTATATTATAAATACTTTCAAGTTGATATCTGGATGATACCATTAGACTATTAATATTTGTTGAGACAGGCACCGTGATAGTGACTTTCCTCAAGAATATCCCAGACATTCTTTTAATACTTTGAAATAATACAGTTGAAAAATCTAGGGACCCCTAATTTAATATGAGACAGCTAAAAGAGGCAGAGCTGGCCTTAAGATTCAAGTTCTTCTGAGTCCAAATATGTGTTCCTGCTTCTTTACCACAAAACCTCATTTCATTAACAAAATGCTAAGGATGACTGAGTTTAGTACTAACTCATGCAAATGCTACTTGCCATGACCTTCCAGATGATTCTTTAATAACCCAATTAATGGCTAAGTGCTATGCCAAGCAAGGGCATGGATATAAAGAGGGAAATTAAAAAAAATCAACTGTTTTATTACAAAGAAATGATACATTCTTAACAGATACTAGCTAATTGCTAAATATAGCAATTTGTACTTTGAGGCCCAATGAATTTGGAATATCAAATCTATGACTTTTTGTGTAACAGATTACTTTTTCTAGTTGAGGTCAGTTATCATACTGATTTTAAACCTCTGTTGTTTGTGTATAAAAGAAGTAATAGAAGTACAGACAGAAGATTTTTTTTGTGTGAGAAAATATATAGGACTTTTGAATTTAACCAACTCTGAAAGAAAGGTAAATATGGAGATATTTTCATCTTAATACACATCTGTAATATCACCTCAATTTTATCAATTTTTAAAAATTTATTTTGATCAATAATAAAAAAATACAACTTATTGATCTGCATTTTCACTCAGGCTGTTATGGTGTAGTATTACTTGGATAGAGTACTATCTATTGTTGGAGACAAGGCAAATAATGAAGACTGAAATGATCCTTGTGTTCATGATTTTTTTTTTTTAGCCTCACGCCCTCATGATGTTGCAGGCAAATGATAAACCTAGGAACAATGTGTAGATTGTGAAGAATGATATACCATTGTTATACTAAGAGTAAAGCATGAGGTTGACATTCAAAGTCTTGAAGAATAAGAAGAAGCTATCTTGCAAAATGTTTTGAGAACAAGTCTGGTCAGAAAGGAATCGCAGGTTCAAAATGTCTGCACTGGAACCATCCTGACATGTTCAAAAAGAATTCACATCTTGGACCTTGGTAATCCAGAAGAGCAGTGATAAGAAATAGGATTTTCAAAGTTGACCCTCTGGAATTTCTAGGATGTCATAGGCTGTCACAAAAGGTTTCTCTTTTATTTTACATGCAATGAGTAGCTTCAAATGTTTTAAGCGGAAAAGAGATATAATTTGATTCGTAATTTATAAATATTATGCAGGCTAAAATGTATACATCTGATTCTGTAAGGTATGACTTAAAGAGTAGTTTTAACCAAGTATTCTATTCATTCTATTTCTTGGAATTGAATGGGTCCCCAACGCTGTTGGGCTTAGTCAGCAAATATCCTATGAATAATTCTGTAGTCTCCTCCTCCTCATGTTATGGCAATGGCAGAGGCTGAATATTCCAGAGGACTCACCCAGTCAGACCAAGACCCTAAATGATCATGTGTGGCATAATCCTTGGAAAATCTATGAGTCATATAAAGTGAGCATGAAATGAATAGTTGTTGGGTTAAAACACTGTATTTGGGGGCTGGGGATGTGGCTCACGTGGTAGCGCGCTCGCCTGGCATGCGTGCCGCCCGGGTTCGATCCTCAGCACCACATACAAACAAAGATGTTGTGTCCACCAAAAAACTAAAAAATAAATATTTAAAAAATTCTCTCTCTCTCTCTCTCTAAAACAAACAAACAAACAAACAAATACACACACAAAAAAACCACACTGTGTTTGGGGATTGTTTATAACAACAGCATAATCAAACTTATACATCATATACATTGAGCCAAGTAGAAAGTTGAAAACTAGTGAAAATCTCTATCATTTTGAACTACAGTGGTTGCAGTGTTAAGAAATCAAAGTAAATTGCATTTTACAGGTAAAGAAGACAAAGCTAATAGGTATATTGGGTTAGACTGGTGAGTGTCTCCTTTGTGGAATTACTTTATCAGTAGTTTGTTGGAATCTTAGACACACTCCTATGCTCTTCTTCATCATCACATCTGCTGTAGGAGCTTGAAGCAGGGAAACTTCTTTTTCTAGATCTCTTGCCATTAGGGTTCCAAGTTATGCCCTACAAGTGAGTAATTCTTGTTCAGGTTTTGAAGGAATGGAAGAGATGGCTTCAGTGGGAAGGCCTGAGGGCTTTGAAAGATGGCACACAGTAGATTTTTGCCAGTCAGTTCCTGATATCAGAATGTGAATCATCCTACCTGATACCTAGACCTTTGCTCAGAGTTACCAGTCATTTTTGCACTTCATGATTTCTGGAATCCTAGCAGCAGTTTCTGACCTTTCTAGCCCAAGCTCTCTCAACAGTTTCCTAAGCCTTAAATTCTCTGTATTAGATCCCTTTTTGATAGAAACACCTAGAGTTCTTTCTGTTTTCCACACTTTGTGTTACTCAGTAAACTATAGCTTACTACTACTTTACAACTAGTCATCCAAGTAGTCAGCAGAAACCAAGGCTCTGGAAGTTAGGGATGCTATCTAAGAGCCTTTCATTATCATTGTTATAACTGGTCATAACTCCATTTTAAAACTTGTGATTCATAATTTGTGCTCTGTCTATTATATCCTATGTAACATTCTCTTCAAAAAAAGTGGGATTGATTTTAAACAACTTCCTAGTAATCTTAGAGCCTAGGATTGATATCATCACAATTTATCCTATCTTGCTTTGGCAATGAAATTTCTGCTTTTAAGGAAAATGACACCTACTGGAGCATATTCACAGTCTGTTTTTCTCAGCATATTTTCCATCTGATTGTCATTTACCATAAAGCTACCTAATCAGATTTCATATTTCAAAACTCCTCCAATCTGCTGGTTTAGCTTACAGATAAATGATACTGTGCAGAGCGGCTGTTCTGAATCCAATAACACTACAGTGGGAAATGAGAAAATGGACATTATTAAAGAAGTGAGGTTTAAAGAACTGATTTTTGAGTCAAATGTCTTTCATCACGGTGAGAAATATTAGCGAAATGACTAAGGTAGGCAACATGCCACAGCTGTCGCTTATTTTATTTTTTTTATTCTCCAAAGATATTGTTCTTATATGTCCCAGGAGCACATTTTTTATAACCTATCAAAGTAACTTATTTTTTCCTCTTCAAATTTGAGAATGTCTTTTTTTTTAAATTTAATACAAATTAAGTCAAAAGTAAAAATTGAATAGGCTACCATGTGGTTAGAAATAGCTGGTAGGAAAAACAGAAGAAGCAGATTAGTATACACTTGTACACAAACAGAAACCATGACTGAATCAAGCATATGAATGCATACCCAGAGGAGAACACACCATGTGTGTTTTATTAAGTGATGAGCGTGTTTGTATTCCACACTTCCAAATAAACTATAAGCTCCTAAAAGTCAGAAGAGATTATTTAAATATACAGTCATGTGTCACTTAACAATAGAAGAGCATTCCTAGAAATGTAGTCTTAGATGATTTTGTCAGTGTGCAAACATCATGGAGTGCACTAACACAGATTAAGAAGGTTATATCACAAGACTATATAATTTAATGGAACCAATGTTGTATAATTGACGTGTCATTGGTTATAACATCTTTGTGTGGCACCTGACTGCATTTCTATTACCTTCCATAAGTGTATGAGTCTGCTCAGGATGCTGTAACAAAATACCACAGACTAGGTAAGTTAAACTACAGAGGTTTATTTTCCTCATAATTCTGCAGACTGGAATTTTCCATCCAAGGGGGTGGTTTCTGGTAAGGCCTTTCTTCCTGGCTCTCAGGGAGTGACTCTCTCACAGTGTCATTATATATTTCCTTTGTGCACGAACAAGAAAAATTCATTGATGCCTCTTTCTCTTTTAATTTGATACCAAGACCTTCAAATTAGGACCCACCTTGTGACCTCATTTGACTTTCATTAACTCCTTAAAGGACCTTCTCCAAATAAAGTCACATTGAACGTCAGTTTCATCAAATATATTTGGGGGTGGTAAATTCAACCCTGAATATACAGAAAACAAGAACTCAGTGAATATGTTTAGAAAAGAATTTGAGACTAATAATTACAAGTGGGAAATATGTTTTATATCACACTAATTTTCAATTGAGCACTACAAAGTTATTTCTTTTAAATATGGGCAGGATTACCATTTTAAGTATTAAATTAGAGGGATTAGAAAGGAAATGCCATTTTTATTGCAACTGAAACTTAAATCAACATTTTCCTTACATTTTTATTCACTGAGTTTGTGAATGAGGCCAGTATCTGGTTTCTTTTATGAAAAGTACATTATCAATGTTCATTTAAAATATAATTAAATAAAAACTGAGGATAGTAATGTTAATACTTGATGTCCCTCCTGTCTGGGGAAAAGAAAATTCCTCCACTTAAAAGTGAGGGAAAACAAAGTAAAACAAAAGTTTGGATCAGTTATGTAAATGTTAGAATCTCCTGCCAATAAACCAATGTTATAAACTAATAGAATATATTAGGGAAAAAAAGTTGAGAATAGAAATAACACCTAAAATATTGAAATTTATTCAATAAGAAAATAGAAAATGATTCCTCCTCATTAGTAACCAAAAAGATAAAATAAATGTCTTAACCCTCAATACAAAATGTAATGGAATCATCAATGGAAAGGATGAATACATATATTTTTATACTGAATATACATAAGAATTATGATACTGTAAAATGTGTTAACAATACATATGGGGGCCTTAAAGGTTTAAGCCATTTATCTTGATTTGCTGGTTCTGCAAGTAATCATACACAAAATTTAAATTGCAATATAATAAGCTAAATAATGACCCCCAATGATAACATACCCCAGTCTCTGGGATCGGTACATTGCCTTATGAGAGAAAGACTTTGTCTGTGAACCTAAATAGAATGTCTTGAGATTGGGGTATTAACCTGGAACATTCTTGATGTTCTATATAGTATCTCAGTGTTCTTGTGTGTTTATGCTAATTAGTTATGGCAGATACAGCAAACTAGTCCATGCAGATATACAACATCATTTATAAAAAAATTCTAAAAATCAAGCAGTTTAAATTTTAAAAATACTCTGAAATGATTAAATTAGTTACAGTATATTTATCCAATTACATACTATTGCACTAGTAAGAGAGATATTTGAAATGCATTTTAGATCGTAGAAGATTTTCATAATTTATGATAAATTTATGTATCAGTGTTTATAAAATGTTATAGATAGTGATGAAAAGTCATGTAACATTTTTCACAACGGTAAAAGTAAAACACATCATTTGCCATGTTATCTAGTTCATAAGAAGATAGATACTAGACATAATCTAGTAAAACTTGCTGTGAACCGATTTTGGAGATATCAGAGATCTTAAAGGAAAGTGTATGAATCTGCAAATATTTGAGGAATGTGTGAGGTAAGAAAAATGTGGAGGAAGTGACACATTTTGTCTATCTATATATCACCCATCAGTCTCAGGACGTCAGCCAACTGCATGGTCTGCTGTCTGTAGGTGATGGCATTACCAAAAGAGATACAGCTCATACAGCCCTGGATGAAAAAAAAAAAAATGTTTCACCCACAGGGCAAGAAACAGTGAGATAATCTTTGGTAGAGACTCTCAGTCCCCACTGGCCAGCAGGTATTGCCCCAGCGCCATCCCCTAGACGGGAGTTGGCCTGCATCCTTCTTGTGCTATGAATAAGATCCCCACAAACAGATGCAGCAATGAAGATGGCAAGTGTTGTGTTGATACACATGGTTCAGCAGAACAAATGAGTACACACCAAGTCCAAAACAGAGAAAGATCCCTGCCTCCTCCCGCAAAAGGTGACTGACATGCATTGTCTGTGAAGGATTCTTACTCTTTCATAAGAAAATGTTCCAGGCTCAAGGCCACTCTTCTGCCATGCCATAAGAGCCAAGAAGCTGGTGGACACTGTCTGCTCTGTCACATGGCCCTGGATGCAGCATTTCCTACCCTTCACCACATTGAGATGCAGACACAGCAGAATAAGTCCAAGGTTCTTGATGTCAAGACTGAATTCTCAAAGGAGCAGAGACAAGGACAAAAAGTTTATTAACAGGTACAGTAGAATGCTTGTCCTCAGGGATGGGAATCTTATCTCTGAGGGGAGCAATGGCGAGGATGTGACATGGAAAGTATTGCAGAATTTTATGGCCATCTAATGAGAAGACAGTATAAAGAAGTGGTAAAGGGCAGTTTGTGAAATATCTGCTTTTTCCTCTGAGATCTATGATTTCCTTTATATCTACTAGCACCTGCACAAGTCAGAATCTGGAACAGGCTGCTGTAATCTGTCCACTACAGAAGACTTGCACTCACCTCAGGGTGTTATAAAATCATTTTCAACTAGAATAGTCAGACCTCTATATCCATGGGTTTTACATCCATGGATTCAATCAGGCACTAATCAAAACTATGTGGAAAAATGCAACTGTATGGAACTTGTACAGACTTTTCTTGTCATTATTCCTGAAATAGTACATTATAACAACTATTTTTTGCTGTTTGCATTGTACTAAATATTAAAAGTAATGAAAAGATGATTCAGTGTATATGAAAGAATGTTATAGGTCTTATGCAAATATGATGCCATTTTATATAAAGTTCCCATACAGGGACTTTGATATCTGGTATAAGATTCTGGAACCAATCCCAAGTTGATACTAAAGATCAATGGTATCACACAAGCACTGACAATATATAAACGATTCCTGGTAACTGAAAACAAAACCAGTCAGAAATCACAGATATCTCTAAACCGGTGATTTATTTTTAAATGATTATCATCTCTCTTGATATTCTCATGGAAAATAAAAGTGTTTTCACAGAAGAAAATTGGGGATTGAAAAGCTTGCTAACCAAAAAAGAAGTAATATCACTGAACAAATATGAATGGTTTATACTGATGAATAAATTAAAACAGGTATAATAAATATCCTGAGACATAGAGAGAAGGTTGCTTTAAAATAAAGGATTCAGTGTTTTGAGAGATATTAAAATACCACATTTAACAAATAACCCAATAAATTGGAAAATCACAATATGGATATAAACATATATTAGTGAAATCAAAGATTATATTTCAGAAATATTCAAGACATCACTGCAGAGAGATAGGGTCTTTATATAAAATACATATAAGGGGGGATAAACAGAGAGTGGGATATAGAAATACAAGGGTCAGTAGATTGCCAGAGGATGAGAAAAGTAATTAACAAATGTGAAAAAGAAGAAATAAAAGAAGAAATAAGTGTTAAGACCTTAAAACTAACAAATGAAGAATAGGCCATCAGAAAACTAAAGAAGTTCAAATATAAAAGGAAAGGAACCCCATATCTAGACACACTATATTTAAATATAATAAAACATAAAGAAAAGAAAAATAGTTTCTGAAAAGCAGACGAAGATCATTACAAGAAGTATCATGGATATTTAAGATAATAAAATAGTGAGTATTTTGAAACATGGGAAAATACCTTTGACCTTGCTTTACTATAGCCAGCAAAACTGTGTTCATGTATAAGATTTTTTTTTTTGTTTTTACCTGGGATTGAATGCAGGGGTGCCTAACCACTGAATCACATCCCCAGATGGTCCCCACCACTTTTTTTTTTTTTTTTAGATAGCCCTGACTAAGTTGCCAAGTTGCCAAGGATGACTTGGAACTTGTGATTCTCCTGCTTGAGCCTCCTGTGTCCCTGGGTTCACAGGTATGTACCATTGGGCCTGGCTGGTATATAAGTAGTATATAAGATTTTATTCCAGGCATTCCAGGACCTATAAAATTTCAAAAACTTTCTTTAAGAGGACAAACTTTGTGGGGAATAAAATCTAAAACTTTGGGCTATGTCCACTTATGAATATACCACAAAGAATTCTGCCTATATGTATGTATAGTTATAATGTACAAATTAAAATAATAATATCAATAATAATAATAATAAAAGGAACATCTGTGAAGTACAGCAAGCAGATCATGTGGAGAGAGGAGGGAAGGGAAAAGGAAGGTACGGAGGAATGAGGTTAATAAAATTATGTTACTCACTATTTTATTATCTTAAATATTCATGATACTTCTACTAATGATTTTTGTCTGCATGTAAAAAAATATGTCACAATCAATTGTACTATTATGTATAATTATAAGGAACCAAAATAATAAAAAATGTTTTTTTGGAAGAAACAAACTCTTTTAGAAAAAAAAATCTAATTGAAGATAAACACATCTTTCAAGAGGTAAAACAATAAAATTCATGATGATTAGTAAATAGCTTATAAAAATTTATTTTGGTGTGGTAAGGAGAAAGAAAAAGAGAAGAGAGGGAAGTACAGAGAGAGGAGGAGATAAGGAAATAATATTGCAAAAAGTAATAAAACTTTAGATGGAAAATAGCCCTGTTGGCCTCATACCACTCTTAGTGTCCTGAGTAGCCCAACAAAGAACTGTTATTGTGATGTTAGAGCACCAATGTGCTGTCAATACTGAGCAATAAAACTGCAAACAATATTTACATAGATAGCAGACAAACTTGGTAATATTATATATATAATTTTTTTCTTTTTCTGTTTGTAAAAATGTTTCAAATATTTATGAAGTCAATGTATTATACAAACATATAAACATCATTTTGAGTATTAAAAACTTGCTCTGGGAAAAGATGAGTAAAGCATGTTTCTATATGCAATATTCATAAAGCAGTCCAAAGCTTCAAACTATTTGCACACAGAGCAGGATGAATATAAAAATTAAATTTTGTCATTTATAGTATAAGAACTGCAAACACCGAATGTTAATCCAGAGAAACTGAAGAATAAACCAAGCACAGAGACATGGAAAGAGAGTTTAAATTTGAAAGGAAAAAAACAAAAAACAATTGTGCAGCACAATTTCTCCTTTTCATGATTTTTGTCCTGACATCAGGCCAAAGTTTAGTTCCAGGGGGACAAAATTTGATAGTAAAGCCCCAGTTTCTCTGGCTAGAAGAATCAGAGGATAGAATTCCAGACAATCACAGGAACAGAAGAGTGAGCAGGGAGCCCTGGAAAGCAGAGAGCCTGGGAGGTTGATAATTGGTGCAAGAGGTAAGACCACACCCCTGGCTGGGCCCCACGGGGGGGGGGGGGGGGGGGGGGGGGGCCCCGCGGGGGCGGGGGTTCCTGTGGTACAGCTGTCTTCAAGCTGCTCAGCTAAAGGTGAGGGGAGCTGAAATGAAGTTCATCCTGCTGCTTAAGAGACAGAATGTGAATATTAGTCCAGCCGGGTTATTTCCCTTCTTTTTTTATTATTTTTTATTTTTTATTGGTTGTTCAAAACATTACAAAGCTCTTGACATATTATATTTCATACATTAGAATCAAGTTGGTTATGAACTCCCAATTTTACCCCAAATACAGATTGCAGAATCACATCGGTTACACATCCATATTTTTACATAATGCCCTATTAGTAACTGTTGTATTCTGCTACCTTTCCTATCCCCTACTATCCCCCCTCCCCCTCCCCTCCCATCTTCTCTCTCTACCCCACCTACTGGAATTCATTGAATTTGTTAAAAACAGAAAAAAATTCAACAAATAAGTAGAAACTGCTAAAGAACAAGTAACAAAATTTCTTTAACTTAAAAAAAAATGCATTATCAGGCTTTTAAAATTTTACTGCATAGTTTAGTAACAGAATGGAATGGCACAGGACAATATCGGTGAAAGTGAAGATTGAGCTGTAGAAATTATGCAGTAAGAAAAACCTGAAAACAATAAGCCATAGGATAGTAGAAAAATCAAATATATGCTAGATGATGCTGAGAGAAATCTACTTCATCTGCAAGAACGCATGTAAGAATCCATTATGGAGAATTCTAAAGCAGGAAAAGCTCATCTAAGGGAGAACAAATCAGAAAAGTCATTATCTCTGGCAGAAATCGCTGGGAGAAATGTTCCGAAGGAAAGAACATGTTCTATGTCTATATGGGGTACTGGGTCACACAGGCCTATGTTTGAATTTGCCAAAGTCTAGCAAATTAACAACTACAATTTGTGCCTATCATTCTTTTTAAAGATTTTACATCAATGTTAAAACTACGAACAAACATTAAACTCTAGGTACTGATATATGTAGGCAGAATTTTCATGATATCTGTAATATACTTTGAAATAATCCCAATATGTGATATTCACGGATGTATAGAGGAATAAATAGATGGACAGTAAATACTAGTGGTTGAATCTAGGTAATGGATATATGGAAACTCACGGTAAAATTCCTGTAACTTCATTGCATGTTTAAAATTCTTTATATTTCTAGCTTGGGTGAGAAAGGTAAGAAAGACAATAGTATAGTAGATTAAAAACACATTAATACAAAGCATCATGTATTTAACAGAAGTATTAAAGAACATACATGAAAGAAGTCTGAGTGGGACTTAGAACAGGGCAGAGAAGTAAGTGGGGCAGAAGACAAAGGAAAAGGCAGTTTTAAAGCTAGATCAGAGATGATCAAAAACAATAAACAGAAGAGTATGATTAAATCGACTCTCTGCATCTGTGGTTCTGTTTCAGGAGCCCACTATCTCTATAGTAATTCAGTACTGATTCTATATGGAGACATTTAAATTTCTATGTATGTAGAATTTAGGACTGTATTCATTACTCTTCCAACAAGGAAAAAAAAAAGGAAAAAATGGTTTCTCTGATATGGTCAGAATACCTACATTCTATCTTATGGGGAATTAGTAACAAAAGAAATTTTGTTACTTGTTCTTTTGCAGTTTCTACTTATTTGTTGATTTTTTTCTGTTTTTAACAAATTCAAATACAATGCTATGTGATTTGTGTACAAGAACCTAACCACTTAGTTTACTGTATCTTTCTGCCTATAAAGAGAGGACCAGGCATTAAATCATCCTTTCTTTTAGCTCATTTTCTGAGGAGGCATTAGAACGGGTAAAATGCAAAAGTTTGGAAGTTCATCAGTTTCTTCTCTAACTACACAACGCCCTCGTGGTTGGACTATGGGCACACTATTTCACAAGGAGCTTTTCTTACCTGAAAAGGGGGTGATAAATATTGAACACAGGGTCGTTAAGGCACTTAGCAAAGTATCTGTCCTACAATGCCTTCAACAAATAGTTTTGTTCATAAAAAGTTCAATTTCATTTTCCTCTGTGAATAGCTTTCCCAGATAATCAACAACTCATATTAGCCTTTGAACTCCTTCCTGATTCAAACATTCCTTTGAGAACTTCATGGACACTTGATGCTAGCAGTTCATTAGAGACAATTTTTCTCCTGCCTAATATAAGTGCAACCCTTGTTCTGATACACCTGACAGATGCCGAACTCCCAAAGCGAGGCTTGTAAAACATCAGCCAACAGGAGCATTTTTCAGTTCCAACTTCAAACACACCAATCAAACAAACATTTATTTCAACAAGGCAGTCAAAGCATTTGGTAATAGTCACTGTCACTAGAGTTCTGGAATAATCTGTTTTTTTTTTTGTTTTGTTTTGTTTTTTTTTGCCAAAAGTAACTCATTCTGTCCCAAACTCCTGCCCCAATCCTCTTACATTTCCTTCTCTCTCAATTATTTTTCTTAATTGAAACAGTAAGAGAACCGTTTTATAAATGGCAAGTATTATGTTGTGTGTTTTTAAAAATTTTTTTTTTCTCCCTAGTTTTGGGAGAATGCTGACGAATAACTGTCAGTTAGGTACTGGAAGCCAAGATTTTCATTGTTGCATTTTGGATTCTGTTTTTAAGGAGTAAGTAGACCTTAATCCATCACTCATTCTCTGTGGGCTTAATGATCCCTAGGTCCATCTTTGAACAGCAGACCCATTGTGATCGTGCCTGGAAAGCAGAGGCTTTGTTTCTCAACTGACACTTTTGCAAAAGATGTAAGCGTCATGCTTACATTCTCTTCTGGCTGCCCAGAAGTACTGTAAGTCTCCCTTGATGATGGCTCAACCCTCTGTGATCTGATATACTTTCCTGTGAATCTACTCTCCGTTTTTGACAGTCAAACTCCACTTGCCAATTTGCAAGGGCACTTATAGACTTTCTAACAATGGGGTCAAGCAATTATTCTGTGTGCCATTGTGAATTCTCTGATGTGGTTGCTTTCTATTCATTTGATTGAGAGGGTGACCTGAGGATATATGCCTGTTCTTTACAGTGAACAATTAGGTAGAAAGGATTTGAGCATCAGTGGTAAGATTTTAAAGCCCCAAGACAGCCCTTTCTGCCCTTTGCTTTCCACTTGGAGATAACTCCCTTAATGTCCATTTTCCAAATCATTTTAACAAGGAGCAAAAATGTTTTATTCTGTTGTTAGAGGTTAGTATTTAAAAGCCAATGGCTGTGACTTAACAAAGTTCCATGGAGCTAAATTAGTTCATCTAGTGGGTGGCATAGTATCGCCCCCATACCACCCCACAATCAAGTCTTTCCCAGAAACTCAAAATGTGTCTTTATTTGGAAATAGGTTCATTGTAGGCATAATTAGTTAAGGTGACATTGTCCTGTAATGGTGTGGTCCCTTAGGCCAATATGAATGGTTTTCTTTTAAGAGGTGGAGAAGAGATGCAGAGAAAGAGACTCACAGGGAGAGCACCGTAATGGAACAGGAACAGAGACCCGAGTAATGTGCCTGCTGGACCAGCAATGTTCAGAGAAAGGAAAGGGAGTTCTCCAAGAAAGCAGGATCCTGCTGGGGCACCAGTGTAGGGGTTTGAGTCCGTAGAACTGTGAGGAAATAGGTTTTTGTCGTTTTAAGCCACCAATATGGTGAAATTGATAAGGCAATGCTAGAAAATTCACACTACTGAATATCAAAATTTTTATGACATAAGGGATCCAAGGCCTGGGGTAAAGGTGAAGAGAGAGAAAGAGCTTGACACAGTCGAGAATAGTTATTGCATGTTTAGTAGCTTGTCAAAGCCTTTTAGAACTGGTGAGGATCTAAATGAAAATTCTAAAGACAGATCTCTCCTCCTTTCCCCTTCATTTTTATCATCCCTGATTCTTTTTAATTCTCTTATCAACTCCAGAACTTTCATCTATGTCCTGTTGAGGTCATTCTGTGCATGTTTGAGTACTACTTTATTTCTGTCTGTAATGTCTTGATATATAAAATGTCAATGTCCCCATGGGTGCACTGATTAATGAAACCCTTAATAACAAAGCCTATTCCTTATTTAGTCCTTGACTGTGGATTCAAATAAATGAATAACTGAAATGATTATGAGCATGACATTTTGAAGGAACTATTTTTCAGGGCTCATTTTGATGTAGAATGTCTCAGCTATCTTGAGACTAACCAAAAATCAAACCCATATACAAATAAATAAAAACAAAGTTGTACATGCTTAGCCTTTGAAATCTTTTAGTCTGCACATCAGTCAAGCTCATTATCACCCTCAGCCTTTCCACAGCTCTGATTTCCCCTAATTCTTTGTGGGTGATCATCAGCTGGCTGGGAACATGAGGTTGAACTCAGAACTGGAAAAAGAATAATACCCCCTGTGGTTTTTCTCTGATGGAGCTGTCAGGTAGGAATGAGTATCAGAAACAGCTGAGGCCAATGGATAGAGGTCCAGAGATTCAGTTTTGCACACATTAGTATATTTCTCTTAAAACCAGTGAGCTCTGTTTTGTAACACATTTGTCTTTTAATGGTAAAATTTGACAAGTTTGTTTTTGAAATGAAAAGTTTTCGTCTATCCTTTCAATCATATGTACATCTCCACATATTATTCTCCACCATCTCAATAAAATACATTTAGAATATTTTATTCCCCTCATCTTGCCTTCTCATCCTTCTGTTCCTAATTTTGAAATGATAGGAAGCATAATGCTGCTGGGATGGACTTGTTAAGAAAATTTCAATTTCCCATGGTTCATGCTCTTTTGTGATCTGTTTCTATGTTAGGTTTTCCTTTACAGCGTCTCTCCTCACACTGAGTTTTTTGCTTTTCTGAATATTTTTGGGATAGAATCTATTCCTAAATACTTTCTTCAGTAAGTATTTGTACATGTCACCTGAAAGTACACTTCAGGCTCTCTTTCTACCGAGAGAGAAACAGTCCTGCACTAATACTTGATCTGAGCACTATCAATCTTATATACTTGTTTTTCATCTTGAAGCATCATCTACCCTGATTCTTAGTACCTCCTTGGCTACAGAGAGACAGCTGATGGTTGGTTAGAAATCAGGAGGGCAGAGCTGCAGGAAAGAGATCAAGTTCCTAAATTTGAAATTTATGTTTATTTTCTATAGAAATGTGTCACTGGATTGTCATTTAGGTGTTATTTCTGATGCTTAAACGTTCTCCAATATACTTTCTTAGATAAAATACACATTATTAGTCCAAATAGATTTATTTCCTCATACTAAATGGTTGGCATTATGAAGTACAAGGACAGTCTCATTCTTCTGTATTTGTCAGATTTCACTGCAATTTAGATGTTTAATAAATATTACTTGAATTGGAAATTGACTAAAAAAATTCAGAAAAGACATACGTCCAAAAATTTTATAATATTTGCCAAGATTTGGCTATGAAGGGTTCTCTATAACCCAGAGATGAGGGTTTCCTTCATGTGTGAGAAAACGGAAGAATGTTCAGAGGTGAAATGATTAGATTGTGAGAGCTATGACCAAATCAGTGAATTAATTCACTGATGTGATATGACTGGATGGTAACTAGAGGCAGTAAGGGTGTGGCTTAGGGAAGAGAGGTTACTGGAAGCATGTCTTTGAGGGTTAATTTTGTCCCTGATATGGAGAGCCTGCTCTCTTTCTCTCCTCTCCCCTTCTCCTTCCCCTCCCCTCTCTCTCCTCTCTTTTCTCCTCTTTCCTTGACAAAACCCTTCCTAGATGACATTCTGCCTTGCCCCAGTCCCAGACCTATGGATTTGGATCACTATGGACTGAACCTCCTCCAAAACTTGGAGCCAAAACTTTTCCTCCTCTTAGTTGCTCTTGTCAAGTTTTTGGTCACAGGAGAAAACAAACAAACAAACAAACAAAAAATGATTGAGCAATTACTTAACTACTGAATATTATTTCTGTATTTTTTGAACACTTTATAATGATCATGTTTTGCTTGGTTTAACATATAAAGAGACAATAAAATAAGCATAAGTTATAATCATAATCTTACAATTCATTAGATTCCTATCTATTTAGCTATATAGACTTCAAGTGACATCAGAAATGTTTAGAGTGAAGGAAGGACAGATCAAAGGGAAAGTCAGAAAGGTGGAACACGAAACAAAAGGAAGACTCCTCAGTGCAAGTTAACTGTTTCTTGTTTGATTTATCATACCACCGTGGACTAAAAATTGTAAGCTTTGTTATATAAGTACATAAAGCACACTTGCATAAACCGCCAAAGTATAGTTTTAATTATTTATACGTATGCTAAAAATCAACTTCACTATACTTATGAAAATATTTAGAAAGTAATTACAATGCATTCAAACAATGAGGGAGAGGTCTCCCTAAAGAAACTCCAATAGGTGTTTAGAATAATTGGTAAGCATTTTTAGTTGGTGACTTCCTAATTGAATATTAGTTTTACTATTCAGAAGATACAGAGGGTACAAATGGTATAGACCAGATCAACAGTAATATATCCTAGTTATGTATAAGAGAGTTGAAGAGACAAAACCAGTATTGAAAACCAAAATCCCAAAATGGAGAATTTGAAAAGTTCAGAATAGTTAAATAAATAAATAAATAAATTATATATATACTTTTTTTGCTAATAATCAGTCTTTAGATAATAGGAGGTGTCGTCTTTCTCTTAATTGACAAGTGAGAGCAAAAATCTGTGAGGGCACCGTGTATATAAAGGTTTGCATTTGTCTCTCCATGTTAGAATGAAAGAGACAATTGAATGTATTTTATTTTTCTCTGTTGATCTGGAATGTTCAGCTGTCCCTTTTAAACAAGTTGTATTCATAAGACTTTGAAGGTTGGTTTTAAACAATGACTAACAGGAATTCTTCTTATCCCTGCTAGATGTGATTCAAGACCCCAATGCAAGGAAATCATGCCAAGCAAGAAAGAGGAAAAATGTTTATTTTTCCATAGTTGTAAGAGCAAAAATTCCACAGCAATTTTGCTGTCTTCTAACATTTCCATAACATTTTGTCTGATCTCTCAGAAGGAAGAAGGTGTAAGAACAATGAGAATGTAAATCTTTGCCTTATTTCTGTTATCCCCAGTGACACATATTGGCTGGAGATAACATTTCACAAATGTTTTTATCTCATTGGCATTGTTTCATCCTTTCATAATCATTTTTACTGAACTTTAAAACACTAAAACTTCTTATATCAATGTAATCTTTATATTTTAGTTTTTTAATATTAGTTTTAGATTCTAAAACTAAATGAGAATACAATGAGCCCTGGATCATGTATACTTAACTACAGATTTGTTGGCATTTCAGGTTAATAAAAATCTTAGTGATCCTCAAGTCATGTATACATTTATATTTCTGATGTGTGTGTTTTTCCTTATCTACACCTATGTGGATGGAATTAGAAAGTAGCTGGCTGAAAGTCATGAATGATTCATAGTGAAGTAGTGAAATTTAGCTCATATTTTGAAATTCATTAGAATTTATTCCCCCCGTGTGATTAATTAGCGATTACCATTTTACATACAAATATACTGTCAGAAATAGTAGTTTAATGCTGCCAGAATTTTAATTGAATGTATTAATTTATTGTAATATGTACAGGGAAAAAAAAGCAACTTGAAAAATGATGTGCTAGCTTTCTGTTATTGTAATAAGTACCCACAATAATCAAATTATAAGGAGAAAACTTTTACTTTGCCTTACAGTTTTAAAGGTTTTAGTCCATGATTGATTGTCCTTGTTGCTTTGAGTCTGTGAAAGCACATCATGCTGAAAGCACATAATGGAGCAGATACATTCCCCTCATTGCCAGGAAGTAAAAAAGAGAGAAAAAGCTGCCAGCATCCCACAATCCCCTTTAAGGACATGCCCCAAGGACCTAATTACTCCCAACAAGTCCCACTTCTTAAGGGTTTCACCACCTTCCAGTAGCTCCATAGCCTGTTAACAAAGACTTTCTTACATGAACCTTTGCAAGACATTCCTAGTCCAAACGATAGCCAACATCCTCTTAGGTATTTATTACACATGATCCTTTTAGAACTATCTATTCAATCTTCAGTTTATTAATAAATACCATGCTTCAAAACTTCTACCTAAAATTAGAATCTATAGGATTAATAAAAATTATGTACAGTCATGAATAAATTTGCCTTGAGCAAACTTGCTTTGTCATTTTTCTGATGAAGTGAAATCTGGAAATTCAAAGTTTTTTCAGGATAAAGTGGAGAATAAACTATCATCAAAAATCTAAAATATAAGAATTTAATATTTATCATCAAAGACGTGCACAGAATCAGTGAATTGATTCTTGTTATTTGATTGACCTACTGTCATAGATCCAGTTTGATCTTTCTCTTCAGACATCCTGAGTACTGGCTCTGTAGCACTCTCTGATTATAAAAGTAGAATAATAATTACAAAAATGAAAAAATAATTTTGATAGCAAGTATCTGACTGAATATGGTGTTCTTAGGAGGAAAACAGCCAAAGAAAATTACTAATATGACATCTAGACTCAGTGCCTGCAATATTTCAAGTATACAAGGAGACAATAAATATTACTAATATTTTTTCTGGACCATAATAAAGATTGAAATATTGTAACAAATAAATTAAAATAAATTGAAAAGAAACATAATACAAAAATCATGAAGGACTTTATTTAAGTTTTTTCTTAGTCCCTTAGCTATCTCTTGTCTTCTCTGAACAAAGTCTACCTACAGTTTCACCAAGACCTGATAAACTCTGGAGTGTGTGTAGGGAACAGAATGGAATCCCTGCTTGTAGAGACCAGAAAACAGGAAGTCCTGGTCTCCTGCTTTGCCAAGGGGTTTAGATATAACATCTAAAAGCAGAAATGACATCATCTGCAACTATTTCTCTTTTCCTCCTTCTCTTCTTCCTTTTTCTTCTTCCACCTCATTTCATTAGGTTCATTATTCTGTAATAATAAAGTCCTATAGTTTTATTTATGTAACACAAAATTTACAATAACACAAGGAGATTAATTCTCATGTCTGAAATTGTCTTTTAAAACTTCATAGAAATTCTTAATAGATTCAGAAGGAATGTAGAAAGAAGGAAATTGATTTTTCAGAGATTATCTCCTATTACTTTTATTGTTCTTTTGAGCAATACGTACACCTGTCTTCATCGAAGTCTTTCAAGGTCTGTAAAAAGTTCTGCCTACCTAGTAAGTATTATATTTATTTCTCTGAAGCTCAAAGCAATCTGTCATCTGAATATACTTTAAAAATACTTTTAAAACACATCAATTTAAAATCTTTAAAATTATTTGATTGTTATGTATGTCCTTAGCTTATCTCTCCTACTAAAGTAGAGCTTGTGCACTTAAATATCAGCCTATAAATGATGAAGCATTCAGTATGGGCAATAGGAAGAGGTGAGGACTGTGGAAATCAAAGAGCAGAGTGTCAGCCTAAGTGGTGTTAAAATGGTTTCCTAGGTCAACATACATAAGTACATAAATAAAAATAGAAAAGTAAAGAAAAAAAAAAGAAAAATCTGTTTGCTTTAATCTTAGCCTGTAAACTAGTATTACAGATTATTTTTTACTGTCCTATACTATAATAGCCTATGTCTTTTCTTAGTTTTAAATTTAGTTGTGAAGTAGTATACTAGTCAAATAATGTGTCAGTTCACTGAATTTTCAAAATATTCATTTTTTTTTCTCAGGTATTTCTCTACATTTTGATTTTTCCATCTTGCTTGCTTTCTATTTTAACTTTCTGCACACAGGATACTTTTTCCCCGAGGTGAGTACTGTGTCTTGAAGAGGGAGATGAGGGAGAGCTGAGGTGATGTTTTTGTTCAGTGAGCTTTCTGGGAAAGAAAAATATCCCACAAGCATTTGATGATTGTTAAAAGGATGAAGGCACAGAGCTCCAATAGGAGGACTAACAGGAAATAGCACAGCCATAATGTATCATTTTGTAAATGTCTATTCCCCAAGACATCTTGTACTAGAGGTTAGGAAAGCATAAAAGGAGAGATATAGTGTTCAAATATTTTCTTCATGAATATCAAAATATAGTAAGGAAAGAATAACATTTTACAAAATATGTGAGATTCTGAGTCATCTATTTGCATTCATATTTGTATGAACATGAGCTAGTGACTTTAGTTGTGTATGCTTAAGTATCTTTAGCTCTAAGAATTAAAATGTACTAATAGGGAAGTAGGAGGGAGCCAACTAATTTTAAAATTCCTTTCCAGGCTGCAATTCCAACTAGAATCACTAGCAATGCTTATGTATTTTATTTTTGCAACATGGAAGGAAAATAATTATTTGTGCACAATAGTTTTTATTTCTTTTTAGTCTGACATAAATCCAAATCTTCATAAAAAGTTCAAAATGCATCGTCTTTGATCAGGTTTTTATATGTTATAATATTTGATGTCTCTCTTGTGTTCTCTCTCTTGCTCTCTCCAGCCCTAGTTTTTCATGAAATGTAATACATGATAAAATGCACTTTACATGGCAACATACTCTTTGCAAGTATTTTTCTGTCTTGGTTTTTCAAGGATTTGAACATTTTCAAGAAGGTAGCCTAGTTATTCTTTATAATTCAGGTTTTTCTGATATTTGCTTAAGATCATAATCAAGTTGTACAATTTTGAGACAGAAATATCAAAAAAAAATACATGATAACATTTTCAGTGCAGTGTATCAGAAGGCACACCATTTCCATTTATCCCATGACACATGTAAGTAATCTTGACCTCTTCGGAAAGGCAGTATCTGCCTGTTTTTTTTTTTTTTTTTTCACTAAATGTTCTACTCTTTGCTTTGCAATTAATAAGCAGACTGTGAGGGGAGACTTTGAGATTATGTCGGGATCTTATTTCTCATCAGACTTTTGTTCACTAGTCTTCTGTGAGAAAGAAGCTTGATATCCAATTTTATGTATTCTTTAGGTCCTAGGAGATACATAATGACTGATTACATGCCAGGCTTCCAGAGTTCTTCTGATCATGAGTAAAACTACTCAATCAGGAAAATGAGACTGTTGATTAACTCCTGCCAGAACTTTGGAAGGTCAAGAGTTCTGTGGGCAACCTTAGTGTTACTATTACAGGAGCAGAGGAATATTTGAAGGTATAAAAGACATTCTCTTAGGAATGTATTACTTTAGAAAAAGTTTTCCTGCTTTACGTATCAAATCTGTTTTTAAAATAGTTTTCTTTGTAGAGTTATCTATAATCTTCCTTTTTTGTTTGCTTTGTTATTGGTTGGTCTTTAGCTTATCAGCATAAAGAACATGATAAAACAAATAGTTCCATGGGCATACACTATTCATATTTGCATTTTTAAGTACATTTTTGTAGCATCAAGATGTATACTTGTTCCTTTATAGATGTGCAGAATTTGGTGTTGCATTATATTTTGCAGTGTTAGTAGAAAGAATGTTGATACTATGAAAATAAAAATCTATATATTAATTTGACTTACCAAAAAATAAACAAAAATGAACTATTATTTAGTGTATTTGCTGGTGGCAAAGACGAGATATGATTTACATTTTCTTTCTTTGCTTTTTTATGATTATTCCCAGCATTAACAGGCAGTCATATTCTCTCTTATTAATGAGGAGAAGCTCGAAGCAAAGAATGCTTCTAATGTGGGATGCTTTTTGACTCAGAGATGTCAAGAACATCAATTAGCCTGAGTAATAACTCAAATGACCTTTCAAAAATATGGAAAAGAGTAATCAAATGAGATTTAATTTAAAACTGAAAAACTAATCTGACTTACCTCAGACCAAATTATCTAGGAAGCTTGATAAAAGTCAACCTAGTTTTCACAAAGCAGATGGCAAATCCTTTATGTTTGCAAAGTGACAGTAAATTTTTAAAAAAATATTCATTTCATTCCAATTATTAAAAACAAACTTTCACTAAAGCAATATTAATGTACGAATTGTTTTTGGACACGTGCATTTTTTTGTTAAAATACAATTATTACATTTACCTGCAATCCTTCAGTGGCAAGACAAGTCCTCACCAGTCTTCTACCATTGCTGTTTATTAGTAAAAGTAATAACAATTGCTATGATTTATTGGGGTTTAAGTGTGCAGAGTTTAGCTCCCTCAGCCTGACTTTTTGCAAGGGCTGTGGCTGTGATTTAGGTCAGCTGAAGGCAAGCCATCAGCTAGGAGGAGAAAAAGTTCTCTTCCCCTTATCGCAAGACACAAGCTTCTGCATGGTTTGGCCTAGAGGAAGAAGCTTCCTGCATACTGGACCTGGGAACAGTACATTTGGGGATTAGATAATGTCTACAAAGAACTTTGGGAGGGTACTTATCAAATGAACAGGAACAATCTGAATTTAGCTCTGTGTACCCGCTGAGACATGATATTTGGGCAATGTAGATGAAATGTTATTGAAGAATTGCTTGCTTTGTTAGAAGAAGAATATAAAAGGAACTTGCAAATAAACCTCAGCATGCAATTGCAATTGCTGCCTTGGCTCTGCATCCCCTGTGTCCAGGTGATTTCGCGACCCTTACCCAGGGACCCGGACGCACTAGACGTTCACAATGATTTAGTGGAACTATGTGAGAAACTATTTGAAGAACTATTCAATATTTTTGAAAATGTGACTAACACTGTCAGAATTTAATTCTAAGAGAAATGATAGACTATTTCTTATATTTTTCTGGACTCTCTAGAGAAAAATAATTAGTAGGAGATATATAGGTATGTATAAAGAGATGCGTGTGTATATGTGTGTTTGCTCTCCCTAGTACATAAAGATATTTACTGGAAAGCACTGGCTCACATGACTGTGGAGGCCAAGAAGTCCACCATCTATAGTCACAAACTGGAGGCCTGCTAGAACTAATAGTATTGTTCCAGTCCACGTGTGAAGCCCTGAGAATTAAGAGAATTGCTGGTGTAAGTTACAGTCTGAGTCTAAGACTGCAGGAAAGATAAGAACTATGTCTTTACTCAAAGAGAATCAGATACAAAAATTTCCTTCTCACTCAGCCTTTCATTCTATCAGTGCCTTCAGGGAAATGGGTGAGGTTCACCCTATTACGGAAAGCAAATTGCTTGGGTTCTGATTCAAATGTTAATTATATCCAGAAACACTTTCACAGACACAACCAAAAATACTGTTTAACCAATCTGTGCACCCTCTGGACCAATTAAGTTGATACATAATACCAGTTATCACATTTTGTGTTCAATATTTATTTGGGATTTAGGGAGAAAATATTTGGAGGCATGTGAAAAATCTGGAGTGTTTGTTGAATGCTTATATGAAAATATCTCACAGGCTTTCTAAAAGAGAGTTTATAAATTGGAAGAAAATTTCCTTTAAATCTCCAAATTTGAAAGTCGTTTTTTCTGAAGTTATAACTGAGGTTCCAGATGCATTTGGGATTGCTAACAAAAATATTTAAAGAAAGAAACGAGGTAGTTTAAGGATGGTCCTTTCTGGGTGTCAGTACATTTAATGCAAGAGCAAGTCCAGCTTGGGCTTTTTGTGCAAATAAAAGGAATTAAGAAGCCTTTGAATGAGAAAGAATCTTGAGTTCCAGTCATCCTAGCCAGGCTATGAAATAGCCTGGTGGAGAGGACTGGGAAACTCCAGCTCCCAGAAGTCCTTGGGATGGGCATGCAGAGCTACCCTGAGAACAGCCTCCGTGTTCTGGTCAGAAAGAAACAGATGGTATACTCCTGCATTTTATGGTTTAGACCTATGGTTTCGAACAAAAATACACTTTCACTTGACTTTCAGAGATTTTTCCCCATTTCTCTGTGATAAATGGGTTGATACAGTGTCTTTTAAAAGCTAACTGTCACCAAATAGATTTTGGGAAAAAAAAAAAATGTTGTCAGTGCAGCAGTTCATAATAGAAACTAATAGGTAAATGCAAGTGGCTCTTTTGTAATGTGAAAAAAAAGTAAAGAAAAATTGATTCTTGATAGTCAGAATTGGAAAAGAAAGAAAATAATTTTGCATTTCAATGCTTCCTTTATTGTGACCTAGGAGGATTTTAAAGATTTATAAAAAAATCACTTCAGTAAATACATTCAGATAGCAAAAAGAAATAAGAAAAAGGTTTAACACAGCCCCCAACTCCATGCTCAAAGAGAAAAGTCAAATCCATTCCAAGTTTCTGTGTGAAAGAAAATAGTGTTTATTCTTTTATGACTTTTCAATGGGAATCTAAAATAAATCACATGGATTTTTTAAAATGAAAATAATGCTTGTGACAATGTTCTTGAAAAGAGATGGATAATAAGATCCACGTAGCTACCTCTCTGCTTTCTCCTGAATATCATTGTTATTTTCTCTTCTGCTGTGTTTTGTACAAGATGGAAAAAAAAAAAACGACTAAACATTAATTATTGGAGAAGCAAAATCAAAAGCAAATACTTGCATTCAGTGTCTAAAATTATGTGATTATGCTACTACTATATTAATTTTGAATTGGCTCATGTATTTGCCTATGTTTGAATCAATGGAAAATGTCCTTCATCTTTTATAGAATGGTAAATTTTACATGTTCAAGATCTGGTAATATCACATCAATATCCTTCAAATAAAACTCACTCTTCCATGAGTCTTTCCAGAATGTAACTTTTCATAATGTTATTTCTAAATAGATAAATGCTGAAGGCAAAATATGGGTTTATCAATGTTACATTTCTTATGAGTGAGAAATAATATGAAGAGAGAAGTATTATGATTAATTATAATTACTTATACTGTAGACAAGAATATTCCCTAGAGTATACTTAAGCAAAATGGCTCGGTGTTAGGCTTTGATTTCATATAAGTGCAAGAGTTGAAAAAAAAAAAAAGAAAGAAAGAAAATTTTCTTCAAGAGTCAAAGTATCAATGACTTTTAGTTTTGTTTTTAAAACCAAGATAAAGTTATGCAGTGTATAATATTTGAGTGAAATATAGAGGCAAGAAAATGGAATAAAATATAAACTGTTGAGTATGCAGAAGATAGTAAGTACAGTACATTCAGGTCGACCCAGCTGTTCAGGTTGACTTGGTATTCAAGGGTTATGTGGAATAAAGCTAATTATGTTGTACATTAACATGATTATTTTAATTAAAGTATTTGAGGCTTTACGTTAAATTTTAAATCTCATAGAATAAAGATTGGAAGCTAAAAACATGGCAGACAATTTCTATCCAATCTGTCTTCAAACCATCCCCCTAGTGAGGCCTCTCTGCAGTACTTCTGGCATTCTAGTACCTAAGCCTAAGCCACTGTCAACTTTCAGGTGAGGTGTATCATTGCAATAGTACACATGCTAGTCAGTTTAGTTTTAAACCAGTATCTTGAGAAATGCTGTTTAAATATTAATGAAATCATATCAATTCCCTGCTCACAACCTTTCAGGATTTCCCAATTGCTCTCAAAATAAAAGACAAAGTTCTTCCAAAGGCTCAAAATGTTATTAATCCATGTTTCCATGACCTCTTGTATGCATAAACATGGGGAATTTCTTTTGTTTATTATTATATTTTTTGCACCTATGACAGGGCCTGGCCCGTGAGAACTGCTCAACAGTTATTAAACACATGAATAAGGACATGAATGGAAGGAAGGAATAAGGACATGAATGGAAGGAAGGAAGGATGGACACATGATTGAAAGTATGGACAGATGGATGCAGAGATAAAGTAATAAAGATAAACTTTTTAAATATCTTTTTAAAAGTATATTCCTATGACTTATTTTGACCAAAATGTACTTTAAATGTATGCAATTTACATGTGAATTACACCATAATAAAAGTGAAAAACATTAAATTAAATCTTATCTACTCATAGAATTCATCATGATCTATTTAGGTGGTGAATAGCTACATGGATTATTAGGTCAACTAATCTAATAATTCATTATTATTTTCATTAGTTTGGTTTATCTTTTGTATTGAGCTAAATCATCTTTGATAACTATTTTATTTTGTGTTTCACTTGCTGGCATGCAAATATTCTTTGACACTGTATCCTGATGTTAGATCAGACATGACAGTCAGATATATGTTTTTTGAAAGTAAGCATAATTTCTTGAGTTCACTGGTAGTGATATTAATGGGACTGTAGGAAATAACATTAGAAAGAGGAGACTAAAAATTTATTAATTTTCTTAGGCCTAGAGTTTTGTTTCTTTACTAACTCACCCCACACACACTTCATTTAAATTGGAGGTTTTTTTTTTTTTTTATTTCAAAGGCGAAAGGAAAAGCAAACTCGTTGAAACTACAATATGGCATTGAATGGATCTATAAAGAATGAGGTTTATTGCATCATGTTGGATTCATAAAAAAAGACAATGTTCACTTTTATTCTACTGTGCTCCATAGTTTATGACCATGTTCGTATACGCAACTTTATTTAAGTCTCCCTAGGATTTTGGGAAGTGAGCAAGATGGATATAAATATTCCCACTTTTTAATGAAGAAACTGAGATTTAGAGAAGTTAATTACTTTCCCATGTTCAAGGAAGTAGTAAAAGCGTCTGAAACAAGAACTCCAATTTCTCTCTTCCAGTGCAGAGAAACTTTGCTAAGAACCTGTGTCTCTGTCCTAATAAGAAATTCTTAGCAGAAGTTCAGTTACAGGGCAGTTCTTAAAAAGTTGGAAGATTTAGTGGAAAGTGACAGTGGCTTATCTTCGTTGACCTGGTTTGTTCATCCATAAAAATCACTGAAGGCAGAAGAGATAAAAAGGCTTGACATGTGAGAGAGTAGGCACCTTGGCTCAGCACAAATGTATGTCCTGAGCATTGAGAAGGGTGATTGGCAGGAAGCCAAGAAGAACTGCCAACTCAACATCTTCTGGGAGCACAATGAGATGAAGGCTGCTGGCAACCTGTGTGGATAGCAACCAGGGAACTCTCTAGTACCCAGATTTACTCGGAAGTCACCTATCCACTGAAATCTTATGGTCATCCGAAAGAAGGTTAGAACAGTTTCCTTGAAAAGAAAAATGATTACTGTACACCTCTACTGCAGAACACTAGGGTAACTAGAAACATAAAAACAAATGAAGATACTGCCATGCTTACAATCCAAACACACAGATAGGGAAGGGTAAGTGTAAGTGCTGAATTTTTGTGCAAGTTATACTCATCAAGTTTCTGGTCACATTCTGGTCCCATCTGATATGTAACTGCTTCAAGTAAATTAGAATCTGAATGGTAGGTAAGACCAATAAGATGATTTTGTTAGCACTCATTTACAATATGCTATCAAGGTGGAAAAACACTTCTTAAATATATATTTTAGGATTTTTTTCTAGGGGCTAATAGATTTACTGTAAGATTTTTTTTAAGCTTAGATTCTATTGTCTTTCCATTATCACGATTTTTATTTTCATAATATCCAACAATTAATAGCACTTAGATATCTGTCTAGTATAAAGTTTTCTCAATTGGAAAATAGCTAATATAAAGTAAGTAAGATGAGAAAAATGTGGGTAAAAATAGAAATACATACATGCATCTTTATGAATGTGTGTGTGTATGTGTACATATATACACACATACATGTACATCTGCAAATATATGAATTTATATATCTGTATTTCCAGAGTCCTCTGTAATTATACTTGTACTCACATGTGTATGTATATACATGTATATGCATATGACTATGAATATGAATCAAATTAATTACAGGGTTTTTTATATTTTTATTTCTTGGATTCCAAAACCCCTTTTGATAAGTTAAATTAGTTTTTCATATGTGATGATTGTATGTTCATTAAATAATGACAAATATTTCCATTAAAGATAGTCTGAGTTACTACTTCTTCATCTTAGTTCTACCTAGCTGATAATATTGGAAGAAAGAAGTAGAAGACATAAAATGTGATTAAGTATGTGTGTTTGCCAGCTTCTCATCTCTGTAACCATGACTGTGCCATTCACCTTACAAAGAGAAGAGGTGTCAGTTTGGCTCACAGGTTTAAAGCTTCCAGTTTGTGATGGATTTGCCCAGCTGAGAGATACATGTGCAGAACCAACCACTTGCCTAATGGCAAGCAAGCAAAAGGAAGAAAGAGAAAGGAAGCTGGGTCCTCCTGTGCCCTGTGAGAGCACACCCCAATGACCTAAGGACCTTCCTTGGGGCTTTGAAAGGACCCAACACCTCCCAAAGCACCAAAGTCAGGAAAGCAATTGACCTTTGGAGGTCATTCAAGATCCAAAATATGGCAGTATGTAAATTTATTTAATCCATTTAAATAAAATTAAAAAATGACATTTAGTTAGTAAGTTAATTTGTTCATTCTTCTGGTTTGGATACAATGTGTTCCTCAAACGCTACTTTTAAGGCAGGAATATTCAGAGGTGATTGCAAGAACTATAAGCTAATCAGTACATCACAGTTTGAATGCACTAGCTGGGTGGTAGCTGTAGATAGGTAGGGCAGTTGGAGGGGATGTGTCCAGGGAGGGTGTCCATCACAGCATCCCATATTGCCAAAAGGGGAGCAGATGCCCCCCTCTTGACCCAACCCCCATAATGTTCTGCCTCACCTCAAGCCCAGAGCAAAAGAGTAGGCTATGTCTGTAAACCTGTGAAACCATGAGCCCCAGATAAACATTTTTCCTCCACTAAGTTGTTCTTCTTGGGTGTTTTAGTCACAGCAATGAAAAACTATCTAAAACACCAGTAAACTTATCTGGCTTGGAAAATAATTTTACTAGGAAAATACTCAAAAACTGTTCTATTCTCAATCAATTGTTTGAATTAATATCACACACAAATACACTATTTGAGAGTATTGAACACTTCCTATTGTGATTTTACATGAAATAATTAGCAGTGACATTCTATATCTAACCTCTTTTAAAAGGTACCTGTTAAGCTGTTGTCTTGTACATACTGAGTGATGAACAATATTATCCAGAGTGTTTCAAAAATCACACATTATTAATAAGGTTGAATTCAGTCCTTCCTTCAGTCAATGCTCTTATTTTTTCTTTTCATCTTTAATTCATATTTTCTTTTTTTCTCTTCTAAAGTCATTTTCTCTCCTCAGTTACTAAGTAATTACAAACATGAAAAAAAGAAAAAAAAGAAAAAAAAACATGTAGGCTTTAAACAATCAAATATGGAAAAAAACATGGTTTGGTTTTGAAAAGTTATTTTCTATGAAAATGAATAATTATGATATGATTGAGTAGATCTTATAAATATACGTTATGTAAGATCTAGGAAGAAACTATTTTTGGTAGGAAAGTAGCAGAAACAATCCCTTCACAGGAGCTGGGGATGTGGATTAGTGGTAGAGTGCTCTCCTAGAATGTATGAGGCTCTGGGTTTGATCATCAGCACCACATAAAACTAAAATAAAGGTATTATTTCCACCTACAACTAGAAAATAAATATTAAAAAAAAATCTCTTCACAGAACTGGTGTGTGACATAAACCTTGAAAAAGTGGGGAGCAGTTTTCCAAGATGGCGGAGAATGTGGAAAAAGGAAAATTCTATATATGGAAAAATTAAAAAATAATAGTATCTAAATGAACCAACATGAAAACAAATCCAAATTTCTTTGGCATATATTGATTAACTTTAATTTTATCATATCCTTTTTTCACATGTGACAGAGAATATGACTTTTCCAATTCACATGCATATGAAAATAAAGGAAAATTTGGAGAATGCCTACAAATGTCTAGAGAACTATGTGTAAATATCAGGACATATGTGCATGAATTCTTTATTTTATTGGTTTAAGTCATAATTGGAGGTGATTATCCATTCAGAATGCAAATGACACAAAATATTCAGCAAAATGCTTTCTATTTTTATATTTGTCTATCCTAGCTAGCATCTAAGACAAATTATTTACCCTCAAGAACAAGGGTTAGTAAACTCAGATTAATGGACCAGAACTTGAGTACTTGCCTGCTGTTTTAAATAGAATTTTATTGGAATGTAGTCATGCTTGTTAATTTATATATTGTTGTGGACTATGTATGTGAAGTGAAATAAGAGCTGATTTGTAAAGACAGAGATTGTCTGGCATGCAAAATCTAAAATATTTATTAATGTGTCTTTAAAGAAAAAGTTTTCCAATCTGTGTATTGGATAATGAGAAGCAATAATTCTATCCCACATGTTCTGAAAATTTAAAAAAATGATAGAATATTTAACTATAAACAATTTACTGCATGCATGTAGTTCTTTCTTCCTATTCACATGTGCATATATAACTTTTTAATTATACACAAGCACACTCACACCCAGACAAAGAAGCAAGTACTTTTAATTTTTTGCTTTAATAGTCTTTATAGTTTTCATCTGTTACAAGACATGATAATATTTATATAGGTTTCAATGAACGTATAAAAAGAAAACAATACCCCATCTTTCCTCTTACCTTGTCTGATATTATTTTCAATTATTGTGTTTCCTCTTTCATTCTTGCCCATCTTTTTCATTAATAATAAGATATTGCATTAGCAACTCAGCCTTTGAAAAACAAGTATAGTAAAGTTTGTTTCTCATGAGTGTTATCTTGTAATATGCTAACAATACACCTTCCATTATTAGCCCAGGTCTTTTCTGGAACATATTAGTATCTATACTAATAAATATAGATGGATATTAATAAATATAGTTGTCCTATTTGAGAAAATGCAATTATTTATGCATTTCATTAAGCATTTATGGAATATTTCATTTCTATTGTAACTCAACAATTATTGAAATGCTATAGGAGTAGATTGCAAAGTCCTTTCCTCCCTTCATCCCTCCCTTCCTTCCTTCTTTTCTAACTTTGCCGCAGTCTGGCTAGCTGGGCACAAATCATGAGCCACTTGAAGATTCAAGCAGGAATGAAATTTATATTTAGAACCCATGCCGCATGCCGCCCATGCCAACTCTCCAGGAACTCTCTGAAAACTCCACCAGAACCAAGGGGAACTCAACTCAATGGGAACTCAGCGAGAACTCAAAAGTAGCGGGCACCCAAGGCAGCAGGAGCCGCCCCACTGCTGGACAACAGAGGTCCACATACACAACTGAATACACAGCTTGCCCCAATCCAGCATCATCCAGTTACAGCAATCAGTCACCATCCCAATAATTATACACAGCTTGACTTAATCACCATCATCCCAATGGCTCCTGGCGTCACCTCCCAATCACTCCTTCTGGCAAAATGCCAGGCGCCATCTTGACTTGGCTGTGGCTCTCAACATAACTTTATTTCTTCCTTCCATTAACTAACTTTAACTTTCATAAATTTTATTTAGGTTTTGTAAAAATTTTCCTGCTACTTTATCAGGGCTCAAGGAAACAGAAATAGTAAGTGAGTGTTTAGTGTACTCAACATTTGATTTCCAGGGCCCACTCTCTCCTAATTTAAGATCATTGAAACTAATTTTTTAAACTTTTAAAAATTATTCTAATTAGTTATATATGACAGTAGAATGCATTCTGACACATCACACATAAATTGAGTACAGTTTCTCACTCTTCTAGTGGTACACAATGTAGAATCACACTGGTTGTGTAATCATATAAGCACATAGGTTAATAATGTCTTATTTATTCTACTGTCCTTCCTACCCCATATCCTTTCTCCTCCCTTCAGTACCCTCTGTCTAACTCAAAGTACCTCTACTCTTCCTTAGCCAACCACCCTCTTATTGTGGATTAGCATTGCATATCAGAGAAAGCATTTGTCCTTTGGTTTCTTGGGACTGGCTTATTCTGCTTAGCAAGATATTCTTCAGCTCCATCCATTTACCTGCAAATGCCATAATTTCAGTCTTCTTTAAGGCTGAGTAATGTTCCATTGCATATATATTCCACATTTTTTTTCTTTCATTCATCTGTTGAAGGGCATCTAATTTGGTTACATAGTTTGGCTATTATGAACCGAGCTACTATAAACATTGATGTTATATGTAGTATGCTGATTTTAAGTCCTTTAGATATAAACTGAGGAGTGGGACAGCTGGGTCAAATGGTGGTTCCATTCCAAGTTTTCTGAGGAAAAATTCCAAACAAGTGCTGAGCCACACAACCAAGTAAAAGTTTCTATAAGTCTGTAAGTAGAAGGATCTCAGATGTGTGGTAGGCTGCAGCAATTTCAGGAATGAGGTGGTCAGGAAGGAGAATGGACCTTGGTTCTTTTTATCCATCAAGGATGAGGATCAGAGGATGGAGACCTAATAACATTTCTCAAATGTCACTGCCTTCTGAGACTTGTTCATCTAGTCCTTCAGTGGTTCTCTCTAAAAACTCTCTGGGGTCAAGGACTGAACTCTAGACTTTTGAGGATACTTGGTTTTCATGTGATGTGAGATTCACATCAAACAGGCCCTACTCCTTCAAGTAAGACTGAAAAGTCATCAATTCAAGTTCAAGGAATTTGAAGAGGAATTGTTGCCAAAAGCTTTTGTAGAATTTTCAATGTATGCAATATTCTACACCCATATTGGAGTTAAAACTGTATATAGTTCTGAGAAGGCCCCGAAATTGAATACTGCAATGCATTTTGTGTGTATCTAAGAAAATAATTATATTGTTACGGATTAATTGCTTCAAGTTTAAATCATATGTCTTTCCATTTGTATTTTTGGTCCATATGGAGTAACGAAATTGAAAACAAGGATTAACCTTAAGTGCCAATCACTAATTAGAAAAGTTCTGACTATAATTTTTGCTTTATTTTGTGTCACATCTCTGAACTTCATCAAGAGTGCTACAATCTCTTCCCAGGCCATGTAGTTGTGTTTAAAGGGACTGTTGGGATGTAGCCCGACTCCTAAGGGTAGAATGGCAAACTCAATCCTGTTTATCTTCTTTATAATAAATTAAATTACTGCACTGATAAGCTTTGGTGAAACAGACCCCAGCCACTTAGTTATTGTATATTTTGGACAACATTTAACTCAACTTTGCTTTCCAAATTTCCAGTTATTTTCCCAACTACAAACATAAGGGCAAAGATTAATTCCCTGCCAGTGTTTTTGTTTCATGTCATCTAACAAACCATGTTTATGTTTAGCTTATAACTCACAAAGGGAAGCTATTTTTCTTCATCATTTTCATGTGTTACCATTACATTATCATCACTGGAAAAAAGAAATTCTTCCTAGCACTGACTTGTGTGTGGAGCCATCTGAGGAATTGCAAGAAATGCACATATAAGGTCATAGGCTTCTTTCCTTCACAATGGCACCACATCTAACACATCATCTAACACAAGTCTTATTTTTAACTGGTGGCAACTAGGCACTTATTCAAATCAGGGTGTTTCTGCTCTGAAATCTCGTGTGGTATTTACCTTGAATAAATTATTTGTAATATCTTCAAAGAAGGTAAGTTTTGTCCTTTAATGTGTATTTCATGATGGTTCCCTGGAGGCCATATTAATTTGACGTCAGAGGTCTGGAGCCTTGGATTCTTGGAATCCAGTTCCATTCACTGTGCTCAGTGGGTTATCCTTAATATTCCTCCACTTCAGTATTCTTATCTCCAAAATGGAGACACCAAAACCTGTCAGCCCAGTAAAGTGTAGGACATAATGGAAAGGTGGGGATGAAAAACCATTTAGTACAGTGGCTGATAGCTGTGTCAGCCATTCTCTAACCCAAGTTAGGTAATGTGCGGTGGGCTCGGTTATACTAAGGTGGAGTAAAACTTGCTTGTACTTATGGAATTGTCTTTATTATTAGAGAAACGTCTCAAGAGTAATCCACAAACATGAATCACATACCTGGAAGAAGTGTATGGACTTCCAAGATAATTATATTAAAAAGGCAACACGTACATGCGTTATAATTGTCCTGAAGATAGACTGGTTAATGAATCACACTGTTTTCCATTTTAGTTAAAAATTCTACTCACAATTTAAGGGAGAGGCTGCCCAGCCTTCTCAATCTACCAATCCAAAAAGGATTACACACATTAGAAATGTTTGATGATGGTATCTGGTGTTTCCACTGGGTATGTGCCTCTTTGGAGGCCAGGGAGAAGAAATAAATGTTCAGAGAACATTTGCCTCTTAACATGAAGCCTTCATAAAGTTATTATTATTCGGCAGCTCTAGATAGTGTGTTTAAATACCATTTTATCATGAATTTTGCTGGGCTGTATTGTTTCTCTTGGGACACCTTGACAGCTCGTTACGAGTGGAAAATTTTCCCACCCTCTTTAGTGGGTAACTGTAGGACAGTTTTCTATAACACACTTTAGTCCTGACTCCACTGACAGGGTATCCTGCTACTTTGCAGTTTCATTGGTCATAGAGACTGCTTATTATTTGCTTAACTTCCTGGGAACTGTGCACTTAAGTCATAAAAGCCTTTTTTTTTTTCTAAACAGAACCTCATACTACTACTTTTGCCAAAGGCTAGGAGGGATTTATCATGGTGCTCCATCATGCATTTGAATGTGAACTGACATAGATATATAATATGGTTTAGTTGAAGCCGTTGATGTTGTCTGAATGATAACTCTTGACCTAGGAAGCTCTGAAGTAATGAAAGGGGGATAGATTTGCATGATTTGTGCCATAAGCGATATTTATAATGTAAGAGGGTTTTAAAGATTAATACATTCCCAGAGCAACACATGAAAGAGACAGGAAAGGTTACTTGATGATCATCCAAATGCTCTATTTATTTGCAGTGCTTTCATCTGAAAAATTATCTCATTTTTTTTGTTCTCCCCATTAATGTGATATACAAGGGAGACATTGATATCTTCCTAATTTCAAAACATTTTCTGCAAGTTTAACTCTTTTAATCAAGAAGAGGAGGCACAACACTGATTGAAGAATGGGTTGGTTGGTTGCCTCTAATTAGTTAAATGCCCCAGTCCTTTGAAAGTTCTGATATCATTAACTTCTGATTTTTTAAAACCCCATAGCTGAAGGTCTTTTTGAAAATACAGTTGCATTATTATTTTACCTAATTATCATGTGGTAGGTGGAGAAATTGAGTCTAAAACCCCTAAACAAAAGTATATAATTAAAAGTTCAATCCTTAAAGTCTGAGATTGACAACTCTATGAGAGAGTAGTCCTCAAAATAATTTGTTTGACATTACCTCTCACGCATTTGTAATTTTCTGTCTAATAATATAGAAAGGTTCCCAGATGGCTTCATTTTTCTTACTTTCTTTTCCCATGTTCAAAATCAGATAATTCCAGGGTACAGTGTTAAAACTTAGCACTGGTGGAGGAAAGCAGGGAAGACCAGTGTGCTCAAGAGAAATGAAAAGTTAAATCAATTTTGATATCTACATATATACTGATTTCCTTTAGTGAATAAAATTGCTGATAGCATAGTTGTGTCTGCAGATTTCCAAAACAATGGAACTAGCTGAAAAGAGAGGGATTCTGTCAGTCATGTGTGAGGTTCCAGCTTGCTGTACAGGGTGATATGGAAGGCAAGGTTTGTTCTAAGAACGAGGAGTCTGAATAGCCAATGATAAGACCATATTCAGCACCAGGTCCCCACCCAGAGTTCACACTATGCTTTGCTGTCTTCTCACATGTCTTTTTGCAATTTTGTTTTCTCTCATATTGGCAGACTGCATCTCAATAAGGAAGGAATTATAGATATTATGACTTTCTCAATAATATTCCTTTGAGACAGAAATAAAGAAATTCATTCAGCCTTATCTCATGTCTTATGAAGCATGTTCTAATATTATTTCCATTTCACAAATGAGGGAAACCCTTTAGGAAATACAGCCCAAATAATGTAAGATACAAGCAGAGCCAGAATGAGAGATCTCCCAGTTTCCCAATTTTTCTTCTGTATCCGTAGAGTCTTTATTTATTTATTTGGGCAAACATTCAGTTACAGAATTGTTAAAAACATTGCAAGAAAAGATATTTTTTGTTTTTCGTTACAGAATGTATAAAAATGACAATTGATTAATGTGATCATGTGTAATCTATTTTTAGAGTTGTTAAGGATGGTTAAGATATGTATATACAACACCAAGGCATTTAATCATGAACATTTATTACAGCAAATTAAATGGATCCAGCTTAAATAAATTCACAAGAATCATGGTCTTGACTTCATAATGAAGACAATTTCCCCTCTTTAGTCTCTGATCCATCCTATTTGCTTTAAAAAAGTAACCTGCTGACTGATGTTTTTGAAGATCTACTTTCATTGCACACTACAGTCAGTGGAATAGTCAGGCTCTCAGTCTTACTAAACTACACTTACAAGGCAAACTTACAACTCTGTTTTGTTTTCTTCACACCTGATGAAATGTGTTGTAGTTAAAATTCCCGGATATTGAGTCAGTCAGGGCTTAATTCAGTTGTGAAGCTCCACTTTCTGCCACATCTTATGTGATGTTACCTTTGAAAGCACAAACACATTTATCTTCTCCATAAAACAAAGATAACATCATTCTGGGGCTACAGAGTGATTGTTAGGATTTGCACAATAGATTGAATTTTAATAGTCTTGGTACAAAGTAAGTATGTTCAATTGTTTGATACTATATTATTGGTTTTTTCAGTATCTTCCTATGTCCTGCTAGCAAGTGTGGAATAGGTTTTATTACAAGGTGGAAAGTGAATCAAAATAATGTCCTCTGTGTACTCTTATCTCACCACCTCAGCATATGGTATGCCTTCCTTTTCAGAATAATCATGATTATTATTC
Organism: Ictidomys tridecemlineatus; assembly: GCF_052094955.1. NCBI lineage: Eukaryota > Metazoa > Chordata > Mammalia > Rodentia > Sciuridae > Ictidomys > Ictidomys tridecemlineatus. Next base: position 107,402,577 of record NC_135481.1, read on the forward strand.
GCTCATTAATTTACCAATGACTTACAATGCCTGTTGCCATAAAAGGTGTATGTGTTCTATTATGCCAACTCTGCATATCTTGAAGAAAAGTAATTGGGATTTTAATTCTATGCAAATAATATAACAGATATTTTGCCGAATTACTAGACCACATACATAAAGTTACATGACCTTATTTCCAGTTGTGATTTGTGTGTGTGTGTGTGTGTGTGTGTGTGTGTGTGTTGGGGATTGAACCTAGCCCACGGGCATTTTACCACTTAAAAATAGCTCCAGTTGTTTTAGGTTTTTAATTTTTTTAATTTTGAGGTAGGGTTTCACTCTGTTACTAAGGCTGGCCTGGAACTTGTGATCCTCCTGCCTCAGTCTATGGAGTCAAAGGATTATAGTTGTGTGCCATGGCATCTGACTTTGGTTGTGGTCCTTACTCTCAATAACTACTTTTTCTTATGCAAGTGACTTGATCCCAAGACTCTATATTATCCTTGATTGCTAAGCTGAGATCACCCAATCTCACTACCACTTAGAAGAGTGTGAGTCATTCAAGATAACACACATATACACACACAGACAAAAAAAAAAAATGTACTTTTCTACTGTACATTTGTGCCAAGAAACAGTCCTAACATGAAATTAAAACAAGAGCTGGTTCTTATGACAATGTCTCAAAAACAATAACATTTAGTTGCCTTTATGTACCTGAAAGGACAATGTGATTTTGATAATATACTTGAATACAATAATTTGCAGATTGATGTGATTCACTTATAAACAACAGCTATCATTAGTATTATTTATTTCATATTTCCTGGAGTCTGCTATTGCGTGCTAAACAAACATACGTGTACATGTAAAGAAAACAAGTATGGAAAGATGTTCCTTTTCACAAATGCAGTGTTGCCAACAACCCAATCCCTGTTAGCAATGAGCAGGTCATGCTGATGAAGAAACACAGTGGGATGAGAAAAACTTTTGTCATTTCTCTTCACTCCCAGACTGACCTTTCACCTCCTGGAGGAATGATCCTGAAATTCAACCTTCCTTCTAGGGCTATAATAAACATAGACTAGGTTTGTTTCCATTTCTTTCAGAGGATGGAGTGAAAAATGTTGAAATACCACAGGAAAGACCTTGCTTAGAGGGTTTCCAGCTGAGACTGGAGGCAGCATTCCCACGAGGGACCCGGACTTCATGACATTTCCAGACAAACCCTCAGCCCCTGGAGATCAAGGTCAACTTAAGTTCCCTTCAAAGTTGTCAGACCCAAAGGGGATTAATGGAGGGCTGTGGGCAAGTTTTCTTTATGATATTTTGTATATAGTATATTATTGTTTGTAGGAGTCCCTATGCTTTGCATAGGAAAGGCCTGAATATTTTTCACTTCATGTCAAATGTTAACTACATTGCAAAAAGTGCTTTCTTCTCCTTAATAATTTTTTTAATGACCTCTCCTCAACAAGAGGTCTTTGGAAAATAAAGTATTACCTTTCTTCATAGATTTTAATCTCTTTCATGGACTGCTTCAGACATATCATGAAATCTCTTAAAAGATTCCTAATTGTATACCAGGAGGGTACCAACAAAATTGTCCTTGCACCTCTGTTTTGTAGATTGTCAAAGAAGAAAAAAAAAAGCGTTCTTAGTTACCTTTGTTGTTGATTGACAGATGTAAAGATACTGTTTCCCATTAACAAATTACTATGATTCCCAACCTATCTATGTAACTATTCAGAGGTGATATAGGAATGAGACTGAAAGAAAAATCAAGATGATTAAAATAATAGGGCAAATGATAGTAGTCTTTAAAGAGTAAGATATTGTTACCAGGTATTTTGGTACTTTTTAAAGTAAATTAGACAACTGTGTCTGAGTATACTTTATTTTGTTATTTTAATCTGTTCATAAATATTTTTGAAAACAACAAGATAGTAGGTGATAGGAAAGGTAGCAGAATACAACAATTACTAATTGGGCATTATGTAAAATTGTGGATGTATAACCGATGTGATTCTGCAATCTGCATTTGGGGTAAAATTGGGAGTTCATAACCCACTTCAATCTAATGTATGAAATATGATATGTCAAGAGCTTTGTAATGTTGTGAACAACCAATAAAAAAAATTAAATTAAAAAAATCAAAAAAAAAAAACAATATTCACTTCAATGATTTAATCTGTTTTTTAAAAAGATGCATGATATGGAAAACATAATCACATAACCATTCTTTCCTTTCAATTCTGTTAATCAATAGTTTCAAAACCTTACATTCATTGATGAAGAAGAGGTTCATGGAAAAAAAGTATGTACACAGCTGCAATTCTTTCAATTGCCAATCAAAGGATAAACCTAATCAATACTTACCAGTATACTGTATTTCATTGGTTGAGAAAGAAATTTTAATTATAAATAAAAATAAGACATTTCTCTTTGACCCATTATTTACATGGGAAATATTCCTTGGAATAATTCATATTTTAAAACATTACCTAAGGTCCCCATGTTTGTTATAAAGACAAAATCTCTTTGGAAAAAGACAAAAATATTAAGCTCCAGTTCTATAAGAATTTCTTTTTTCTTTTTCTACATATACTTATTCCTCTTCTAGATTGTTTCATAATTTTTTATCTCCCACTGACTATGTACATTATTTTGAATTTACAAATCCTCATTGCTGCAAAAAGCACTCTACATTTTTCTGAGTCTCAATGAGAAGCCAAGGACATTTCTTATAAAAAGCAAATGAAACCTACCATAAGCATTAACCTCTGTCCATGAAATGGAAAAAAAAAAGGATTAAATCTCAGCTTATTAAATGTGGCTACATTTAGACCAACATTAATTCAAACTCATGTTTTGCCTAGTTTCTGTGCACAAATAATTTAAAATCATTTCAAAACATTTTCTGCTATGGATTTTAACTCACATTTATAGAAATAGACATTGTTTCAAAATACAGACATGCTTATTTTGACACCATTTACTTCTGACTATTCAAGTGTCATTCTGTGCCAAAGGTTTTATCTTTGATCAACAGAATTAGCCTACACTATCATTGTGAAGTATTCCCAAATTAGTATGATTATGTTCTTATTATTTTCTCTAAAGCAGAGGAGTTTCTACTTAAAAAGGAGCACTAAAACATTTAAAAATATGCTTTTAGAGATGAATAAGGAGATATAACAACAGACATTTTGTAAATCAAGAGGATGATTAGAAACTATTTTGAAAAATTATCCAAAGGTGAAAAAGCTTAAAGACATTGACAAATTTCTAGACTCATATGACCTGGCGAATTGAACCAGGGAGATAAGTAAAATCTAAATATGCCCATATCAATATGAAGTAGAGAAATTGAAATAACAAATAAAAGGCTTAAAACAAAGAAAAATCCTGGACTAGATAGATTCTCAGTTGAGTTCTGCCACACCTTTAAGGAAGAATTAACACCAGTTTGTCTCAAATTATTCAAAGAAATTAAAAGGGAAGGAAAACTCCCAAATACACTCAATGAAGCCAGGATAATCCTGATACTAAAACCAGAAAAAGACACATCAAGGGACGACAACTACAGACAATATCCTTATGAACATATATGCAAAAATCTTAATAAAATAGACAACATTCAACATTAAAATACATCAAGTGAATTTCATCCCAGGAATTCAAGGATGTTCAACATATGCAAATTAGTAAACCCATTTACCTTATAAATAGAAGTAAGAACAAGACTCAGATGATCATCTCAACAGATGCAGAATATGCCTTTAATAAAACCAGCACCCACTAATGGTAAAACCACTGAAGAGGGGCTAAAGTTGTAGCTCAGTGTTAGAGCTCTTGGATAGCAAGCATGAGGCACTGGGTTCAATCCTCAGAACCATATTAAAATAATAATAATAAATAAAATAAAGATATCAAAATAAAAATGCTGAAAAAACATGTAGAAAAATTTACCTCGACATTTTCAAGGCTGTACATGAAAAACCCAAAGCCAACATCATACTAAATGGAAAGAAGGAAATTAAATCAATACAAATAGGAAAAAGAAGTCAAAGTATCTCCATTTGCTGATACCCCCCCCCTGCAAAAAAAAACTTTGCCAGAAGACTTTACTTTTAATACTTTCTTTCTCTCTCTCTTTCTCCCTCCCTTCCCTACTCCTTCCTTCTCTCTCTGTTTCTCTTTCTTTCTTTCTTACACCAGGTATTGCACCTAGGAGAACTTACACACTGAGCCACATGCCCAACCAATCATTCATATGTATATATTTTGAGAGAGTGTCTTGCTAAGTTGCAAAAGCTGATTTGGAACTTGTGAGCTTTCTGCTTCAGCCTTCCAAGCTCTGAGATTACAGGCATGAATCACTATATCCAAATCCACTGGAAGACTTCTAGGTATAATAAATAAACTTAGCAAAGTAACAGGATACAAGATCAACATTTATAAATTAATAGCTTTCCTACACATCAACAATGAATCTGCTGAGAAAGAAACCAGAAAAACTATATCATTCACAATACCTCAAAAAAGTATTTGGAAGTTGATCTAACAAAGGAAGTAAATAAACTCTCCAATGAAAGATTATAGAATAATGAAGAAGGAAATTAAAGAAGAACTTAGAAGATGAAAAAAATCTATGTCCTTAGATAGGAAGAATTAATAATGTCAAAGTGAATATGTGATCAAAAGCAATATAAGATTCAGTGCAATCCTCATCAAAATAACAATGATATTCTTCACAGAACTAGAATGGAAAATGAAGCAGTCCTAAAACAAATTTGGAAAAATAAGAGACCCAGAATAGTTAAAGCATTTCTGAACAAGAGAGTGATTCAGAAGGCATTATATACCTGATCTCAAATTAACCTACAAAGCTATGGTACCAAAACTAGCCTGGTACTGATATTAAAAGAGATAGGAAGACAGATGGAATAGAAGACACAGAAACAAACTCGCAAATTTACAGTCATCTGTAAAAATGGCCCAAAATATATGTGAAAATATAGCCTTTTAAAAAAATGATGTTGGGAAAACTGGATATCCATATGTAGAAGAAGGAAACTAGATCCCTATCTCTCATTCTGTACAAAAATCAAAGTGGATTAATGACTTAAGAATTAGACTCAAAACAAAACAGGGTCAACACTGAAGCACATTGGTGCAGGCACCAACTTCCTTAACAACCCCCCCCCCCAGATAAAACCAAGAATTATTCAGTGGGATTCCATTGAATTTAAAAGCTTCTACAAAACAAAGGAAAAGATTAAGAACATGAAGGGAGGGTATATAGGATGGGAGAAGATCTTTGTCAGCTGTTGTTGTGATAGGAAATTTATATCCAGAATATACAAAGAACTAAAAAAATTAAAAAAAACTTAACTCCAATAAAAGCTGAATAATCAAATAACCCAATCAATAAATGGCAAATAACCAGACATTTCTCAAAAGAATAAACGTAAATAGCCAATAAATATATGAAAAAAAATATTCGACATCTCTTATAATCAAGGAAATGCATATCAAAACTCCAAAAACATTTCATTTTATTCCAGTCAGAATGGAAAATATCAAGAGCACAAATAATAATAAATACTGGTGAGGATATAGGGGGAAAGATACGTTCATGCATCATTGATGAAATTGCAGATTAGTACAACCACTCTGAAAAGCAGTATGAAGATTCTTCAAAAATGGAAACGGATTCACCATGTGGCTCAGCTAATCCACTCCTGTGTATTTATCCCAAAGAACTAAAATCAGCATATAGCATATAGCAATGTACCCACTTTAATGTTTATAGCACCACAATTCATAATAGTCTAACTATGGAATCAGCCCAGATGAGAATAATAGATGAATGGATTAACCGTGTGTGGTATAAATGAACACTGGAGTTTTACTGATTCTTACAGAAAAATTAAAGTATGTCATTTGCTGTTAAATGGATGGAAGATGGAGAACATCACGCTAAGTGAAATAAGCCAGTCTCAGAAAATCCAGGGTCAAATGTTTTCTTTCATACATGGGAGCTAGAGCAAAATAATGGAAAGAAATGGGAATAGCTGGGATATCATAAAGATATAGAAAAGATCAATGGAGTAGAAGGATTATAGACGAGCAAGGGAAGGATCAGCAGAGTGGGGGGGGATGAGGGAAGGCAGGTGAGTGGGGAGGAACAGCAACTGAAAAAGATTGGGTCAGATTCCAAGTACATATGATTTTGTCTGGACGATCCCAGCTACTGTGTATAATTATAATGCTCTAATTAACAAACAAAAAATAAAATAAAAATTTTTGAACATTTATTAGCCAATTGTTTTAGTCAGCTTTTACATTGCTGTGACTAAAAGACCCAACCAGAACAATTATAAACAAGGAAAAGTTTATTTGGAGCCTCCCAAGTTCAGAGGCTTCCTTCATAGACAGTAGACGCCATACGCCAGGGCTCTAGGTGAGGCAGAACAACATGGCAGAAGAGTAAAGTGGAGGGGAGCAGCTCACAGGATGATCAGAAAGCAGACAGAGACTCCACTTGACAGACACAAAATATATACCCTAAAGCCATGCCCCCAAATGTCCACTTCCTCCTGCCATACCCCACTAGCCTTCAGTTACCACTCAATTAATCTCATCAGGTGATTACATAACCCAATCATTTCTCCACCTGCATTGTCTCACACATGAGCTTTTGGGAGACACCTCACATTCAAACCATACACCAAGAAATTGCTTTAATATAAATATACATTAAATATATTTTAATATATAACATATTAATATTTAATATATATTAGTATATTTAATATATATAAATACATATTAATGTATATATTACTATAAACTGAAAAAATAAAATAGCTGTATTAAGATTTTCTATAGCTTCTCTGGGCATAAGTTTATGTCTACAAAAAATCTAATTCTTAAGTACATTTTATATTCAATTTTTAAAAAATTTTATATGATTCATTGTTATCAAACCAAATAACTTTCTTAGTTTGTTAAGCTTTAAACTGAATTAATATGCACACTGTCACATCAAATTAATTTTATCAACTGTTAAAGTGTTTAAATGAATTATGATAATATTCACTGTGAGCTGTTTATGAAAACAAACTTTTAAAAATTAATTTCTTGAAGACAATTTAAAGGTTGAACCATGATTAAAATTAACTGATTTTCTATTTAAACTACATCATATGGTGACATAAAACTGGCATATTTACCTGTTTGCAAAATTATTCTGCCAATGATCCAAAGAATTAATAATATAAATTCATTTTCTTGTGCATTCACAGGAAAACTTGAAATGGAAAATAAGAGAAATTTATTTAGAAGAATAACCATTGGATGCAAATGAAATGTCAAGTTTCACAGAAAGGCATAGAAATGAAATTTCTGTAGCATTGCCTGTTAACTAATTGTGTTTTTGCACATTCTTATTTAAATAATATATTGATTATCTATTGCTGCATAACAAATTACCCTCAAATTTAAGTAAAACAACTCTGCTTCTGAGAGTAAGAAATCCAGGAAAAAACAGCTAAATCTCAGTTGACCACTCATGGTTCTGGCTCAGTATTTCACAATGTTGAAATCAACCTGTTGACAGAGGCTGCAATTTTTCTAAGATGCACCTAGGGCTGAAGCATGAAGCATTTGCTTCCAAGTCTACTTCCACAATAGTTGGCAGGTTTCAGTTTCTATGTGATCAGTGGCTAGAGGATTCAGCCTCACTTTGTGACAGAGTTTCCCATAGCAGCCATTTGTCCCCAGAGCAAGAAGGGAAATAAAGAGAGAAAAAAAATGTTCCAGAAGAAAACCACAGTGTTTGCTTATATGATATATCATCATTTCTGCCCTTTCACACTGACCAACCTTCCCTTGGAAGGACTATATACCATAAGGCAGGATCACTGGGTGCCTTCTTGGAGGCTTATGCCTAGCAACAACTATGACATTTGAAGTAGATGAAAATTTGACTCTTTTTTCGATTTCAAGTAGTAATAAATATCACCGTACTCCTGATGGTGCGTGGGAAAGGTTAACTGACAGTGAACAAAATATACATTCATCAACAACTTTCTTATGAAAAGGAAATTCAGTGCCTATTTTTCTCTCAATATATTCCTCTCAAAATTTTCTTTAAAAATGTATAATCACACAATGAAATAAATAGCTATAGATTGATCTATGCCATGTAAGAAATGACAAAATACACACACACACACACACACACACACACACACACACAATCACCAAAGCAACTATATTCAGACAAATCACTATGCTTTACAACTGAACAGCTCATCCTGCATTTTTACCCATTTCAGAGCAAACTAAATCTGGAATAGTCCATATCTACCACTGAGCCATCAAATAGTGACTAGGCATAATTGTGATTATTTCAGCCTCTGTTATTGACAATGACATTTCTGTCTGATTAAAAAGTGACCAGCTAAGGTAAGGTGAGGATCTGGAAGAGTCAACTCTCCCTGGGTGCTGATTTTTGAGAGTGCTACTTCTTTTAATTAAATGCTAAACATATTGTCCTGTCAGAGGAGTTGTTAGTCCCTCACTTGGGGAAAAAGGTTTACAAGAGAGGGAAGCATTATTACTAGAGCAGCCCCCACTTACTCATGGGGGATAAGATCTAAGACTATCAATTGGTAATAGGAATAGTGGGTAGTAGTCATCCCTGTATATTATACTAATAACCAAGATGGCTCTTAAGTGACTAATGGTGGGTAGTGTGTACAGCATGGAGGTACTGGCAAAAGAGATTATTCACATGCCAGATAGAATGATGCCACACAGCATAAGATTTTATTACACTACGGTAGGTTGGCACAAAATTTAAATCTTAAAATTTGTCTTTTTCTAGAAACTTTTATTAATAGTTTAAAATTATGATTGGCCTAGGAAAAACAAAATTCCACTTAAAAGAAGACTAATATGATCATCTTTGAGATTTAAATATCTGTTAAAGTGAGAACTCTCTTTAGTGTAGTTAATTTTGCCACATTATTAAGGAGACCATGTGAGAAACTGGAAGTACAGTTAAATAAATTTTTATTTATAGTGATATAATAGTGAGAACTATAATACAATCATAAAATAGTAATGCTTTATTTAAAATATAGTTTTGTCAGTCAGTTTTACATCACTGTGACAAAAAACCTGAGATAAACAACTTAAAAGGAGAGATTCACTTTGACTCAATTTCAGTCCATGATTGCATGGCCCTGTCACTTTGAGCCTGTGATAGGGCTGAACATCATGGTGAGGAGTATGTGAAGGAGCAAAGACACTCACCTCATGGTAGCCCAGAAGCAAAGAGAAAGAGAGGATGAAGGCTGGTGTCCCAGTAATCAAGTACATGCTTCTAGTGACCTAACTTTCCTTCCACTAGGCCCAACATATACAGATCCTGCTACCTCCCAATAGTGCCAAACCGGCAACCCAGATTTTACCATGTGACCATTAGAGAACATTTAAGATCCAAACCAGAACAATAGTATATATAAATATGATTTCTGTCAATACACTTTTATCTAAAAAGAAAAATGTGCTAAACTGAATGAAAATCCCAGAAATCATTAAAGCAAGATTGCCCCTGCAAACTGGGCATACAATGCTCATCATTTGGCTAAATCCTTAAATTCAGTAGAAATCATGAAGAGGAATGCAGGTTAATATACAATATGGTGAGAGTGAAAATATTTACACACATTTCATGGTAGTATTGCAAAATATGTTGGTTGCATATTTCCTGGTAAATTTGTCAACACTTTAAAAGTTATAATGAGACTGACAAAGACTGAGCTTTCTAATTCCTATTTTTAGTATCAATTTCTTATGAAAATACAAGGTAAACATTGTATCTGTTAAAATATGTTTGTCTCAGCAATAGAGATGTTTTCATACAGTGAGGGGATATTGTTAATAGGAGTGTAAATAATGGATAAGAAAACAGATGGTAAAACAATATTTGAACAAACATCAGGTAATGGATGTCTATTTTGGCAAATGTTAGTAACATAGGTACTTTCAACACATTAAAAAAATGTGTGTTCAATAATCCTGGAGTTTTGAGTCACTTCCAAGAGCATCTTGGTGCTTCTCCAAAGTGAAATTAAGTTTCAGGGAATCAGACTCCTTGTGAACCTGCTCTCCCACAGAGAGAACTTAGAGAGATCCTACTTCTGCTGCTACAGTTTTTCCTGTCATAGGATTACTGTTTTCCTCCAAGTCATAGCTCATGAGTTTTTAAAGATGACTTTTAAAAAGTATCATTATGAACAATTTCAGCTACACAGAAAATCAATATACCTTATCATTCAGATTTATAAATAAAGAAGATTTCCTCTTCATTTCTACATTTGTTAATTGAGAATTTGTTGGTGATCCTTTTGGTATTACTAGGTATTAAAGTTTACTTCTCTATATGTTCTCTCTATATATTCTTATTTTAATTTCTTGAATGTTTTGTTTTTCTACTAGTTTATTTAGTACAGTGTGGTATTAAACTGAATTTCCCTGGAGTCAGAAAAATTGAGCAATTCTTCATATAACTAAGAATCTATAAGGTTTTCATTTCTATGTCTTGAGTGGTCATACACGTTATATATTTGTATTATTTAACATATATTTTTCATTACTTGTAGGGGTTCCTTATGTGTGTTGTGTAGTAGTTCTTTTAACCCTTATGCATTTCAATATACTTTCTAAGTCTATGGACAGTTTTCTAATGCTGAGTGTACTGTTTATTTTCATTAAAAGCTCAACAATTTTAGTGTGGTTCAATATAGTAATATTTTATAATTTGTGCTTTGTGAGTTTTACTAATAAAATCTCTACATGAAATCTTAAAAATATTTTCTATATTACTCTTTATAAATTTAAATTTTACTTTTAAAATTTATATTTTTAGTTTGATGTTTATTTTTATGACATGAGTAAAAATTGACATTTTATCCTATAGACATAAGATTTCCCATTTTGCCACATCATGGACTACCCATTCTTTGCTAGAACTTATAAGCCATCTGCTCAAACAGTAATATTTTATATATACATGATTCTAATTCTAGATTTTTTATTTTGTTTCCCAATTTGTTTGTATTATTCCAATGCAGTGCTGTTTTAAGCATATGTGTCTACACACACACACACACACACACACACACATATATATATATTTATATATATATATATAATAAACTTTGCTATACAGTAGAATCAATGCTACATCTATATTCTCTTAAATGTTCTTTAATAGCCTTAATTTGTCTTAGAATCAGTTCAAATATAATAATAAATATCTACTGGACTATTAATTGGAACTGAAATCCAATTTATATGTTGATTTGGGAAAAATGTTATTTTTATAATGTTAATTACTTTCACTTATAAACTGTTTTAACTGATTTAATATAGAGAGTTATTTTTTTGTTTTGCAGAGAAAAATTGTATTGCTTCTATTACATTCATTCCAATTCGATTTTCAGATGTTTTATTATTGTTAAGAGGCTATTTTAAATCACATTTTCCAATCTTCTTTATTCTTTTAAATGACATCCTTCATGAACTGAGGTATTAGTCATCATCGCTTTTTACCTATGGATGCTCATGGATTATTAACATTAGTTATCTTTTAATAATAGCTTTTTGCTGTTCAATCCTAATTTTGCCTACATTTGTTTCTTGTCTTATGTGAACTTCATGTATAATATTTATGTAGCAAAAAATAACCTTTTTCTGACTTTAACAGATATGCTTTTAGTGTTTTACCAATAATGTGGTTTGCCAAATTGTTTCAGTAGATACTTAATTTGGAATCGTAAAAATGAAAGTCCCAAGAACCAACAGAGTCATTGCCTAGAGAGATCCAAAGGGAATGACTCTAAGAACATATGAATCGTCATAAGGTTTTTCCAAAATATAGAGAAGCAGAAAGAGCAGAAAATGGGAAGATGCGAAATTTACAAAAAGTTAGATTTCATGTTTATAGGGGTAAAAAAATTCATGATGTATTTCTAATAAATGACTCTAAAATGTATATCAGATTAATTTTGGTGATTCTGGCAACATAATAAAAAGTACAAGATATAAAAATATTTTAAAAATCAAGTTTTAGCAAAATGTGAATTTAGTAAAGTATTGATGTTGTTTAAATCTTCCAATCACACCTTGATTCTCTTTAAATCTTCTTATTTATTTCCTACCAGCTTCCTTGCCCTCAGCCTTGATGATATAGACTTTGGGTCACCTCATTCCACTCTTAGTCACCGTCACTGGATTGTCAGTACTTTAAGGTTTCCTAAGTACATGTTACTTCTCTTATTTTCCCATTATTTGTTTCTTTTCCTGCTCTGGTTGTTCTGAATTGAGAAGATAAAAAAAATGCCTTACTTTCTTTTTCTACCATAAGACTTTACTTCATATCTTCTCACTTCTCATTTCCCATCTTTCCCTGCTTGTCTCCATTCCTAGCTGTTAAAACAAACAAAAAGTAACATAATATCAGTGAATGTGGGTGACAAAATTTGGCTTGTTCTGTGGTAACCAGGCACCATCCAGATTTTGGGGTGGACACTTCATAAAACCTATGTTTTCACAAAATGCATTTAATAATGGGAAGGTAACTAGATTGTAGGTTAGAGAAACCCAAAGTGCGAGGACTCAGAGGGTTTTCTGAGGAGACTAGAAGACAGATCATTATGACTTCATCTAGATTACTGTCAGAGAAGAGAGAATCGATCTCAAAACACTGCAAGTGGTAATTTCATAGTTTTCGGTTGTTTCAAGGAGGAAAGGAGCGAATGGGAGAGAGCAGACTGTCATTTCATTCATGTTCTGGAATGAGCAATGGGATAGGTGTTGAAATCACCAACACAAGAGGAGATTATGTAAAAATGTGTATGTGTAACCAATGTGATTCTGCAATCTGTATTTGGGGTAAAAATGGGAGTTCATAACTCACTTGAAACTAATGTTTGAAATATGATATGTCAAGAGCCTTGTAATGATTTGAACAACCAATAAAAAAAAAATTAAAAAAAAAAGAAAAAAGAAAGAAAGAAAACTGGGGGGAGAGAGGGATGTAATGTGGCTCAGTGGTTAAGTGACCCAGGGTTCAATCCCTGGCAGCAATAAAAAATTCAAAATAAAAAAAAAATGCACAATTGGACTTGAAGTCTGGATGCGAGGTTCTACTCGTCATCCAACTGGCTCCTGTGACCTTATTCAGATTTTTTCCTCTTTGAGTCTGATCACCCTCACGGTTAAAAGGGGGAGTGATGGACAATATGGAGCACAGGGTCTCTCTCTAGAACTTTTCAACCCTGGCACCCAACACATTATCTTTTTAAAGAAATATCTGTGTATGCCAATTCCATTTTAAAGCTTGGGAAATGTTCCACCCAATAAGCCAGAAAATAAAACAGTTGTTAATTGGGGGCGTATGGCTATTGTTGCATGAAGAAAAACTTATGTTAAAAGTTTTAATGAATAGCCCCAAATAGGATTTTGATGAGTTATAGTAACACTATCAAATAGAGCTTCTGTTAATATGAAAATATTTCAGACCTGTGCTGTCTAGCACTGAGGCCCCAGTCACATGTGGCTGCCAAGTTCTTGAAATATGGCAAGTGATAATGAGAATTAAAATTCAATTTTATTTAACGTAAGATTAATTTAAATTTAAGTAGCCACATGTGGCAACTGGCTTCAATCTTGGACTATATGGGTTCATACAGTATGGAGACATGGGGGTTTCTGGATGAATTTGGGGATGTATTATACTTAATTTACCTTCCATACTGATTGTATTAATCATGTTATTTCATGTTCACTATTTCCATTTTTGCCTGAATTTATGATATAAATGCTTTAGCATTTATTCTATAATTGTGTTCTTTCTCATGGATTCAGCTAAATAGGTCTGATTTATTTGGTTTTTGGTAAATATTATTTTTTCCTTCTGTTTCACAAATAAGGATTAAAACATGAAAAAAATGAAGAACACATCTTGCATACTAAGGGTACATTTCAAAGATTAACTGCTAAACAGCTATTTTTCTAAGCTAATACTGTGAATTTGAGAAGTCTTGTTCTAAAAGAAACAGGCTTCACTTGAGATATAGAAATATATCATTTTCTATTTATTATGGTGTCTGTAAAAATAAAATTTTCAGATGATTTTGTTAAATTTAACTTACAATTTAGCTTTCTTAAAATCTGTCTAGAAAATACCCAGTAACTTTGAATAGAAGCTTCATCCCATTTTATTCATTCAAAATTGTTTGTCACTAGTGTACTTTATTTGCTGCTCTTGAAATTGAAATTAAATCACCCATTTAACTCTTGAAAAAAAAATTAAAACTTCTTTGTTTTTAAAAGAATTTTTTTTTCAGTTTTAGATGGACACAATACCTTTATTTATTTATTTTTATTTGCTGCTGAGCATCAAACCCAGTGTCTTGCACATGCAAGGTAAGTGCTCTACCACTGAGCTACAACCCCAGCCCTTCTTATATATTTTTTTGTAACACTAGAGTTTTGATCCAGTGATTTGTATAGTGTCCAGTCACAGACAATGAGCAATGATTACAGTTAAAAGCCTGCATTTAAGCAGGAAAATTATATATCGGAGTTACAAATGTTTCAGTCATCCTCATGTAGATGGAAGAGAGGTCTGGGAGCTTACTTCATAGGTTTAGATTTGCCAATGCCTTCTTTTCTTCACCCTACCTAGGTCCTCAAACCTAAGGAACAGTCACACCACAGGACTCCCTTGCTCTGGTGATTGATGTTCCATCCCCTCTTTAGACAAGCTTTTAAAATGACAACTCCCTCTTTGTTTCTCATTTGCTGTTTAGTTCATTGCATTAGAGCTTCTGCCTTGACTCTGTTGAAATTGCTTTGGCAGATATTGCCAATAATGTTCTTATGGCCAATTCGATTGATAAATGTCAGCCCTTATCACATTGGACATGTGAACTGGTCCTCTCACGCTACTCTTTGTTCAGCCACCTTTAAAGCTCCTTCACTTTCCACTTGCTTTTCTGACCATTCCTTTCTGAGCTTCTTTTGAAATTCTTAAATGTAGGTCTTCCTTGTGGTTCTTTCAAACGATCCATTTTTGTTCCACTCTAAATCTTCTTTAAGCCTCGTGTTTTTTTTTTCATCCATGTACCATTTCATGTCCCTCAAGTATGATCCCAAAATACCTCAAATTCAGGGTATCAAAACTCATCATTTCTCCACCTGGAGTTACCAGGACGGTTTCTCTCTCTGACACCAAGGAAAGATTAACTGCTATTGTCCTTGATGTTATCACTATTGTTAACACCAACATTAGATGATATTATATATTTATTTTTCAGGGATCCCTTCTAATACTGGCAAAACACTAGAATCTTTTTAACAATGACCTATACAAAAGTTTATTTCCATATTTTAAAGAAACCTTCATATAACTTCCTAAGATGATGATGATGATATTATTTCATTCCTCATCTCTAACTATATGATTCAAAAATCTCAGGTTTCTTTATAATGCCTGCCATAGTCACATTTAGTAGATGTTGCTAATTGAAGAAAGTAAAGAAATTACTAACAATAGACCTTAGATTTTAGCCTGATTGAATTTTTAAAAAAAGTGTCCACTTTCCTTTATCTTTTATTTTTTCTCATCCTTTCTTTTCTTTTTTATTCTCCCTCATCCCTCACGTGATTTTAAACACCTCTGCCACTGGCTACTCCCCAATTTTATGTCTGACCTGAATCATTTTCCTGAATTCTAGGCTTAGCTTTTTTTTTTTTTTTCTTCAAGATAGATGATCCTCATCTCCTCAGGTTCTTTCTCATCTAGTGTCAAGTGTACAAGCAAACTACAGTCTTTCAGAATGTACTCAGATTCTGAGCAGAGGGTCTCATTTCTTCCTCCATAAGCCCTGTGGACCAGTCAAGCAAGTCCCACCCCTGCATCTTTGCAAATGCCTCTGTATCCTCCCGACTCAGCCCTTACCTGTTTTCTGCTCTTAGCCCCACAGAGTTTTTCTCCCAAAACCAATTAAGATTGTGGTACTTCTCAGTTCAAACTCTCCAGTGGTTTTCTAACTCAAGGTAAATATTAGTAATAAAAGGGTCCACAGGTCCCCACGCGGTTGCTTTCCCCTTTACCTCTACTAGTTTATGTCTGTGTTGTGCTTCTCTGGCCTTAAGTCTCCTGTCCCCTCCCCACTGGAGTATCAGATATGTTTTGAACTCAAGAATATTTAGGGGGTGCACTATGATCTAAAAGTACAGAGCAAATTTTATGTTATCTCTTGAATGCTGAGTTCCCCTAAAGTTCATAAGTCAATATATAGTCCCCACTCTGATAATATTTGGAATTTAGATCTTTCTGGGGTGATTGCTGACCATATAAAATGCCTAGGAGAGATTCCCTTTTCATTTCTGTCATGTAAAAATAAGGTGAGAAGACCATCATCTATGAATTTGGAAGTGTACCCCATCAAATCCTAAATTTATTGGTGCCTTGACGTTGAATGTTCCAAACTCCAGAATTTCGAGAAATAAGCTTCTGTGGTTATAAGCCCCTCAGTCTATAGTATTATGTTTTAGCAGCTGCCCTGACTATAATCCTTTCCTCTCATACTCCAATTCCTGTCCTGTTTTACTGTCTTCCAGTGAATTTGGGGGAAATGTTACTCATTTTTGTTTTTCATTTATCCTATGTCTCATCCATCCCAACCACACATGCACCCTAGAAAATGAATTAAATAGAAGTGACTTTTTTTCTGAGCTTTCACTATTATGCTGAGCCCCCATAACAAGCTAGGCATCCTCAAATTTTTACTGGATGAGTACTTGATTGTGAAGCACCAGGTGTCATTCACAGTATTTTAGATATCTGCAACATGAAATAGCTTTGGATGATATGATGGATCACCTGAATGGAAATCAGTGGGAAGAGCAGAATAGTCTTCTCTGTGGAAAGACTCAAAAAGCCACAGGTATTTCAGTAATTCAGCTTCTTTCTGCTCTTCCAGAATCTTGGTTTATTTTCTATTGTTCTCTGTGTGTGTTCTGTCTCTTCCTCTCTGCCTTTGTTCTTTGTTCTTTCCCTGAAATATTAAGTAGTGTCCTCTGGGATTACAAACCTTGCTTGGGGTCAGAGGAAAAAAGTATTCAAATCCTCAAACCTTCCTTGGACACTTTAGATCTGAAAAGTAAACAGATGTGCTTGTCACCAGCAGCTTTAACAAAGGATGAGTTCCCTGAAAACCAGAAATGACAAAAGAGTAATCAGAAAGTGAATTTGTGAGCCTATTATTTTGCCCATTTGGAAGAAAAAGAAAGCTTACTTTCATGGCAGTGATAATATAAATATGTGAATTCCTGGAATTTGATGTCTTTTTTTCTGACTTTCTAGGGACAGACAACATTGTTTTCTATAGTCTACACTTTCATTTTTTCAGAAGTCCATACAGACGCATTGTTTCTAGTTCTAGTTCCAAAGCTCATAGTAAGTGTTCTGTAAATATCGTGTGCATGTAATAATAATAGTATCTGATCAAGAATAAGCCAAATACTATTTTATTTCTGAGCTTTCAGAAAGATTGAAATATGAGTATCCAAAGAAAACTGAACTTTAATTAGTTTATCCATGGGTTGTCAACTTTGAGGTCTGATTAAATGAGCATTATGTGTCATCACCAACCTTTATTGAACCCAATCAGCACAATCTAGTTCAACTAATCAGTTGTCCTCAATAGCTCTATTGTGTTTCTAGTCTTTTGAAAGGATGCTTAGAAGAACTAAACCCAAAGTTGTGAAAGAGAAGAGCAAATTTATTTATCAGACCACAGTTCTGTGGAGAATAGGCTCTAATGCAAATAGTAATTCAGTCCATAAATCCAGACACACGGCATGTTGTAGAGTACTCCCCGGTCTTACATTAGCATGGGTTAAGCTGTGGATTCCTTATTTGATTCTGGAACATGGAAGGTGATTTCATTTTTTTTTTCTCAAATGTCCCTTTTCATTCCAGAATAGCACAGATCCTGAATGGAGTAAGACAATGTAGAAACACCTTCAGTCTGTGGTAGGCTGTCTGCCTGAGCCACCAGAGACTTGCTATTCCAACATTCCCTCAGGTCTGCTGGCTTTGCTAGTCTGTGCCCCACCTGGAGTTTGGGAATCACTGATGAGCTTGGTTGCAAGCAAATATTCCTTCTCAAGACAAAGACAGGAAAAGAGTGGAACAAATAAGAAAACCGACCATTTCTTGATTAAGAAGCTCTGACCTCTCTTCAAAATGTTTCCACTTCTTGCTGGGATCAGTGGTGCATGCCTATAATCCCAGGTACTCAGAAAGCTGAGTCAGGAGCATCAGAAGTTTAAGGCCATCTCAGCAACTTAATAATATCCTGTCTCTTAAAAAAAAAAAAAGTCCTGGGGATGTAGCTCAGTAGTAAAGTGGCTCTGGGTTCAACTTCCAGTACCACCAAAAATAACTAAACAAATAAAGAAGGAACATTTCTGCTTCCTTCTCTCTTACAAAATATTGAATGAAATCTCAGTGTCTTGATGTTCTGAGGAAAACAGACATCTTAGACTCATGAATAATTTCTGTCTTCTACGTTATTACACATCTTGCTTGAACAGAGAGCACAAAACACATTCCCTATTCTTGGATGAGAAGGATAATAGAAAAACAAAGAAAGAAGCATATACATATAAACCACCTTAAGATATTAGTTTCAAAGACTTAATTATATTTGAGGTTTGCATCACATAAAAATGAAAATAAGCCAATGAAAGCACAGATGAGTGAAAGTATTGGTTTTAGAAAATTATCAAAAAGTCTTGAGGAGAACTTGTTATTAGTGAGTTCTGTTTCCTGGAAACAGAAAAAAAAAATAGGCAACTGATGATAGAGATAAATAGGTAGATTTATCATAAGGAATTATCTTCCATGATTATGGAGGTTGAGAAGTTCTCAGACCCACAGTGGGTAACTGAATACTGAATGAGGAGAGTCAGTGGTGCAGCTCACCTCTGAGTCAAAAGACCTGAGAACAAGGAGAGGTAATGCTTTTTTTCAGTTTTCTGAAAGCTGGTGGGAAGGAGAGCCAATATTCCAGTAAAAGTTTGGTTTTGTTTGTTTGTTTTTGGTACTAGGAATTGCACCCAAGAGCACTTAAACACTGAGCCACATCCTCAGATCTTTTTTTAAATTTTTGATTTAGATACAGGGTCTTGTGAAGTTACTTATGTTTTTTTTTCTAAATTCCTGAGATGATCTTTCTGCCTCAGCCTCCCGAGCCACTGGGATGTGTACCGTCTTGCTGGAGCTCCAGTTTGAGTCTGAGGAAACAAAAATCCCATACGCCCTGCTCAATGCAGGTAGGAGGTGTTCTCTCTTCCTCATGGGAGGTTCAACACTTCTTTATCTCCAGGTCTTTTGAGGCACACACACATTTGGGATGAAGGCAAGTGTATGAGTCTGTTTTTTCAGTCTCTCCCTCTTTCTCTGAGTCCCTCACAAAATGTTTATGGTTTACATGCTACCACAAATTTCAATTTGGTGTTCAGTGTCCTGTGTTCAGTTTGGTTTTTGGTGTCAGTGCAACCTGTCACTTAATGGTTAATGAAGGAGACAAAACAACCAAATACTGCACATCTTCCCTGAATTGAGGGATTACTTCAGATGGTTCAAATACCTATGGTTAACGAGAAAAAGAAAGGTAAGTAGAGTACCGTGAGAGAGACTGAAAGAGAGGAGGAGAGAGATCATATTCGTATAATATTTTATAGCATCATAGGGTTACTTTATTGGTTATTGATACTAATCTCTTTCTTAGTTTACAAGTTGAACTTCATTATCAGTGTGCACATATAGGAAAAAAAAAAAAGAGTGTCCAAATAGGACTCAGTATTCCTTGCAGTTTCAGACATCCATGAGAGCATCCCCTACTGACAAGTATGTGAGCAGGGATTCTACAGTAGATGAACTACTCAGCGGAGAACAATAATGGTGACCAGAACTATAAGGAAAATGTACCATGTGTAAATAAAAGTCATTCTGAGAAGGCAGAAGAATTCAGCTGAGGGTTGGACTTGAGTTAGCTATACCTGAGGCATGGTGTAAGGTGTGCTGAGCCATGGGAATGAATGGGGTGAAAAATCATTGAGCCAAGAAAGGAGGCTATAACCAACTGGAGCAGAAAGACGGAAAGTAGAGAAAGGAGAGGTGAGCTAGCAAAAAAAGAAAAGCGCTCACACCAACTAGAGATCTGAGGGGTAATAATTATGACAACGTGCCTTACCAATGATAATAAGCCAGTTTGGTCTCAGTGTAGTAGAACTGGTACCCAGTCAGATTTGTAAAGTGTTCTTTGTCACCCTGAGGGGGCATGTTCAGCATTGGGATGACACTTGATAGTCCTCCAATGTAGCATACCAATGCCTGATGCTCTTAACAGCTATGACTTCCTATAAGATTGGGATTGTCTTTTCTTGGGAGAGTTTGAGATTCTAGAATTGTTTTCTGGGTTGGAACCCTCTGATTATGCTTTTAGAAGTGCTGATGAGAATTTTGCTACAAGAGAAGCTGGCAGGAATTCAGAAACACATTGAGATTCTTCAGGGCTGGAATTCTGCTATGAAGACAGAGATTTGAGCTGAAACATCTGACAGAATTGTCCCTGAGGACATGTGCCTACATTGGAATCTTCAGAGTTCAAAATTTAAAAACCAAGTAGAATGCTTTAAAAAAAAAGTTTCACAGTGTCAAGATTCTGAGGAGACAATGATTAGTGTTTAGGACTTTTTAGGCTCAAGAGCTCCTGTGTATAATACCCACAAGATCTTAGCTAGAATTCTACAAGCAGGGAGATTCAGAGCAGCTAGAACATTGCTAAATTTACATCTCGGATCCAATGCAGTTTAACTTTTGATTGAATTAAAATGATAAGCCTCTCTGTATCTGTCTTGCTAAGAATTTAGTGAACACACTTTGAAGAAAAATAGGTCACTCAGAGTGTCTAAGAAAGATGCCAAGTATGAAAAAAGAAAAAAAAAGGCTCTTTCAAATTCAAGGGAAAAACAGATAATAGGTAGAGAATTATGTGATCCAAATATTGATCTTATCATACAATATGGTTAAAAAATTGAAAAAAAAGATAGTTAAACAAATTCACCATATATGGAGCCTGTAATGATAGAATGAAAGAAGACATTTGATAGACTGAGGACAAATGGCTGTTTTTACTTTTTACTATAAAAATTAAATCCAAAAGATTGTTTGAATTTAACAATATTTAAATATTTTTAAGATCATACTATTAGATTAGAAAGAGAAAAGAAGAATAGACCGTTAAGGAGCCAAAAGTAGATGGACAGAAAATATCTAGATCAAATCAGAGTGAAGCAAAGAGAGACAGAGAGAAAACAAAAAAGGAAAAAAAGGGAAAATTACAGGAAGCAGATGAGATTCATGAAAGCTGTAACATATGCATTTTCTGAATCTCTGAGAAGATAAAATGAGACAGGAACAATATTGCAAAATGTCATTTAGCTGCTGAAAAATCTCTATCATCAAATTCAAAATGGCCTAAATACATTAACTACAACACAAATTATGAAAAAAAAATTTTGAAAAAAAATATAGAGTCCACCTGTAGTTTAGCCAGTTTTCCTCAATGGCAAATTACTGCAAAACTACTCACTATTTCAACCTAAGAATTGACATTTACATGGTCCACATTTAGAACATTTCCATCCCACAATGTTCAAAAAATCAAAAAACCTAAGGAAAAAAAATATCATTTTCTACAAACTACAGCCTACTACCTTCCTGATGCAATTGTCTTACTATTTACAGGGTTATTCAAATAACTATTAGTTCATGTATGTGTATTTTATTCATTATTTATTTTGTTTTTGTTTTCGTTTTTTTAAAAAAAAAATTGGTCCATTTTATATAATTTGGGAAATTCATGTTCAGTATCTGCAGCAATGTGCCTTGCCTTGCTTCAGTACTGAAATTGGTAATTCGTGTCATCTCTGTTCGGTACTTGTCTGTCAAGGTAGACCTTTGTCAATTGACCTTTGTCATTTGTCAATTTCATCTTTTAAAAGAACTAGCGGAGGAAAGTCTGTATTTATCCATATTTTTGTTTGCATTATTTCTTCCTTTTTGTTATTCCAAAGTTCCGTCTTTCAAAATTCCTTTCTGATTGGATAACTCCCTTCAGTCATTGCCTGTGGATAGATCTGGTGATAACAATTCTGATTTTTGCTCATTTTAATAATGCCTTGCTTGCCCATTCCTCCTTGGGGATGCTTTTGAAGGATGTAAGATCATAGACCAACAGGTTTCTCATTTGATCCTAAAAAATATGTACCACTTTTCACTAGTCTCTAGAATTTCCAATGAGAAATATACTGTTTTTTGGAATTATTTTTCCTTTTAAGTGTCTACTCTTTCTCTACTTTCATGATTTCTTAACTATGTTTTTTTTCTTTAATTTTCAGAAGTTGTACTATGATAGCTTCTGATATGTACATCGGTGGATTATCCAGTTTGTGGTGTTTTTGTTCCTTGAATCATGTTTCTCAAATTTGGGACATATTCAGTCATCATTTTTACTTTTGTATTCCATCTCCTCTTCTCCTGGATTTCTGATGACTCAAATGTTACATATTTTGTTATAGTTTTACAGAACACTGAGGCCCTGTTTATTATCATTGGTTCACAGCATTTTTCTTTCTGTTGTTCAGAATGTGTAACTTCTCTTCAAGAACAGATTATTCTTTCATCTTGATTCTGCTGTTGACTCACATTTTGAGTTTTTCTAAATTTTCAGGTGTATTTTTTTTATTTTTATTTTTTTAGTTTTCGGTGGACACATCTTTATTTTTATGTGGTGCTGAGGATCGAACCCAGCGCCCGGAACATGCCAGGCAAGCGTGCTACCGCTTGAGCCACATCCCCAGTCCTTCAGGTGTATTTTATTTTATTTCTGAAGTTTCCATTTGGTTCTTTCTTCACTCTCCCACTTGTTTGTCAACATTTTCTCTTTGTTTCAAGAGTGTTTGTGATTACTCCAGAAGGGATTTTAAGGATGATTGCTTTAAATATTTTTTTTCTAAAACACCTGTCATCTCAATGTTGAAAAATATAAATTTTATATATTTTTTTCAGTTTGAGGTCTTCCTGGTTCTTGATACAATGAAGGGTTTTTTGTTTTTTTTTTTAAAGCTAAGACATTTTGGTTATCATATTATAAAACTCTGGATCTTATTCAACCTATTTTAGTTGAAATTTTATGCTGCTTCTTTTACAAAGGAAGAGAAGAAACTGTCATCCAGGGGTAGGAACAAATTCAAGGTTTGTGCTTGATTTCTACTGATACCTGAGGGTGGGAAAACTTCTTGTTTCTCCAGTCAAAGGCAAAACTATTGGCTCCCTCCAGGTTCCTTTGATATCTTCCTGACTGGAATGGTTGAGGACACCATTTCCCCTCTCCCTATATGGTCCATTTGAAAACTTAGTTGAGTGGAGAGATGTTTTACTTCAACTCTGTTAGGCAGTAGTGAAAGTTTCCACTTTTGCCTTTTTGGTACCATCTTGATGAGAGTCTTACTATACTGTAAGAATAGAAATATAGGCTCCACAGTAAGCTTTCCATTAAATGGCTAGAGGTAGGTCACAGAAATTTTTGTATAGTTTATGACTGTAGTAGAGTGGCTATTATCTCATAGTTTTCTGTCTTCCTAAGGTGCCCATTTTTATCTAAAAAATAAAGTGGTCTTTTTAAAAATTTCTTTATCTGTATCTATTGACATATTCATATTCCCTGATTCTTTCATCCCAAGTCAAGATAGGCTAGACAAAAAGAAACCCCAGAGTGTTAACCAGCATGTTATTCCTAGGGTCTAAGTTGTTGAGAAATTTTGCTTTTTATAATCTTGTTTTATAGTTTCAATATGTTATTTTTTATGTACAGTGTCAGGAATTATTTTATCCAATTATGTGGTAAATATGAAAAACCCTTCTTAGCCATCTTCCTGAAATTAGAAATAATGATGTATAAAATTTTAATTGGAATAATGGTAGTTAGGAATGCAAAGCAAAATTTCTAAAATAATGAATAAATGAAAATTTAAACTATAATCTCTATAGAGAATATACACTTAAATTTTAAAAAGTGGAAAAATGCTTGCCTAGCATGCATGAGGCCCTGGGTTCAATCCTCAGCACCACATAAAAAAAATTAACAAATAAAACAAAAGCATTCTATCCATCTACAACTACAAAAAAAAAAATTCAATCATTATCCTTTATGCCAGAAATGAAAAAAATGAAATTCAAAATGAAAATAAAATATAATTTACATTAGTACTTTTAAAGAATACATAGGTAGAAATCTATCAAAATATGAATAAGATTTACATGGGGAAAACTAGTAACCTCTAATAAAAGAACTCAAAGAATGAAACACATGGAGAGACAGTTCATGTCCTTGGATAGGAACATTCATTATAGTCAAGATACCATTTCTCCTAATTTGATTTATAGGTTTAGCATAATTACAATCAAAATTCCAGCAAGTTATTTTGTAGATTTTAACTAATTTATTAAAAATTATGTGAAGAAGCAGAAGAACCAGAATAGCCAACAAAACACTAAAAAAGAACAAAACAAACAAACAAAAAAAAGAGCAGAAGAATGGAACTACCTGACTTCAAGTCTTACAATATAGCTGCAATAATTGAAATAATGTGATATTTGTAAAAGAACATATAGCTATAACAGCAGAATAGAATAGGAAGCCCAGAAATGCATCCATATAAATATGGTCATGGGATCTTTGGTAAAGGAGCAACGATGAGATGGTAGCACACACATCGTGTCTTCCACTAATGGTACTACAACACCATTATTTTTCAAAATATATTTTTCCCAAATTAACTCAAAATTGATTATATCTGTAAGTGTAACATTGTAAATCTGCATAATCCTTAGCAATACGAAAAATTCTGAATGATATTTAGTTTGACAATCACATTTTAAATACACTAAATGCACAATACATGAAAAAATATTTAACAAGCTAGACTTCACTGAAACACTCCTGCCTTGTGAAAGACAATAAAAAAAAACAATGAAAATTAAATGAATTTGAAAGGCCCAGAATGGTAGAAGATAATAGCAAGACATTTGATAAAAATAGTTATCCAAAATATACAAGAAATGCTTATAAGTAAACAAGTAAAAAGCCAGATAAAAAATGGGCAAAGACATGAATTCAAATGCCACCAATGACAATTAAACGGGAAGTAAAATACATAAAAATGTGGACAACATTATCCATCAATATAAAAATTCAAATTAAAATAAAAATAATATAAAAATACAAACTTAAACCCAAAATGTTGATAACACCAAATACCGGCATAGATGAGGACCAACAAGTCTTTTCATTCATTGCTGGTAAGAATAAGAAACAATACACAGCCTTTAAAGACAGTTTGGCAGTTTCATAGAAAACTAAACATATTTTTTTTTGTTGTAAAAATCTTGTACAAAAATTGCATATGGACTTTTATAGCAACTTTATTCATAATTGACAAAATGTGAAACAACCAAAATGATCTTTAGTAGGTGAAGGGATAAATAAACCAGTACATCCAGACAGTGGGATATGAAACACTAAAATAAATGGGCTAAAATAAATGAGACATGGAGGGAACCAGAAAGCAAATTACAAGTGGAAAAAGCCAATCTGAAAAGAATACATATTGTATAATTCCAACTACATGGCAACTGGAAAAGGCAGAATTCTAGAGACATGACAAGGTAAGCATAAATCTCTTGCACAATGCACTGTTCTCTACCATACTATAAACTGGCTGATAATGGCCAGTGTATAGCTATCAAAATCCTGAGGAGGTGCAATACCAAAAGTGAAAGCTAATGAAAACTATGACCATGTGTGTAAATGAAGAATTCATGTATCTTCATTGATGGTAACAGACGTACTATTTGACTGCAGGATGAACACAGTGGGAAAGGTTACACATTTGTAGTGGCAAGGTATACCTAGTATTATGATATGATTGTGAAGTCTCCTCCAAAATCTGGTGTGTAAGATAATGCAAGAAAATTTTGGAGTGAAATGACTGGCTTATAACAGGTTTAACAGGATCAGTGCATTAATTCCCCAATAGAGATTAACTTGGTGGTAACTGTAGGCAGATGGGGTTTGGCTGGAGGTGGTGGATCCCTGGGGGCATATCTTTGGGGCTTCTTTTGCCCTTTTGAGCAGAACTCTCTCTGGTTCCAGGTGCCACATCTCCCACTGCTTCCTCTACCACCTTCCTCCATGATGTTCTGCCTCCCCCCAGGCCTTGAGGAATGGAGTCAGCCATCAATGAACTGAACTTCTGAAACTATGAGACACCAAATAAATTTACTCTTCTGTAAGATTGTTCTTGTCAGGTCCTTTGATCACAGAGTAGAAAAGGTGACTGAATCTCCTAGGAACTCTCTATATCTTCTGATCAATTTTGATCAGAAGATAAAACTGCTTTAGAAAATTTTTTTAAACAAGTGTGTATGGAATATGTCATTCTTAGTCCAAAATCATGAAAGTGAGCAAAAAGACAAGAATTCCTTCAATGAACATAGAACTATAATCACTGGGAAAGATGATTATTAACTTAATTAGTTATTAGATGAAGTAGATTCAACCACATAGAAAATTTACTGCTGAACGCTCTTCAGAATAGTAAAAATAATTGATAGACTATGATAAGATTTTGTAGATTGTGAGTTTGGTAGTGGTCTCTTTTGTTTAAAATGAACTCTTTCATATCACTGGTGAAATTTGTAAAATAGTGCTTTGGAAAGCAATTTGATATTATTTAATGAAGGTGAACATGTATGTACATATCCAAACCTTTGTAGATTTCACATGCATGCATATAGCCAAGTGCTTAAAGTATCAATGACATTTTTATAATGGGCAAAACCACACCAGAAGATCTACCATAATTCAATGGATAAATCAATCATGATACATGCTTAGATGGAATTTTATATAGCAATGAGAAGTTTTTTTATAAATATTTAGATATGTCATAAAAATATGTTTAGCAAAAGAAGCTAATCATAAAAGTATACATGTTGTCAAATTCAAAAAATATTAAAATTAACCTATAGATTTAGAAGATTTTAGTTTAATTTGAAACTATGTAACTTTGTAACTATGTCCCCAGGAGGGACAAAACAGGGACTTTCTAATGTTGTAGTGTTCTCAGTGTTCATGTAAGTGCTAGCTCTTTATATGAATTTTTACTTTAAGAAAACTTCAAGATGTACACTTATGATTTAAACATGTTTCTATAAGCATGCCATTTATTAATTAGAATAAGATAAAATAATCTGTAGACCCCTGTGAAATTGTTATACAGTAAGACAAGATGATCCTTAAAGAAGTAAAAAAATCAAAGGGAAAGACATTTTCTTGACTAAAATTATGATATTTTGTTGTGTATTTATCATCATCACTGTTTTAATATAATGCTTTCTGGGCAGCAGTCAATAGCATTGTTTCAAGTATATGTTTTTTACAGGACAGTGGGCAAAGAATCACGTTCTTTGGAATTATATTCATTTTCTGGTAAAGAAATGGTCCATCATCATGTGGAAATGTAGTGAGCAGAGTGATGTCAACAGGTCTAAATTAGTTTAGTGATGGAGTCTGATTCACTTTAAACAAAAGAGACCACTAAAAGTTTTAGTTATAGAATTTTAATAGGATAATTAGGCACTGAGAAGATGTCTGGAATGCTGTCATTGAAAATCCCTTTGCTGCTCTGGTGGGTATTGAGGTGTTATGGTGATCCAGGTGCCATTTGGGATTCACTTTTTTTTCCCTCTCTGCAGGAGGATAAGGCTTGAGTGCTCAGGGAGTACAGTATGGTTTGAATTAAGAAGTCTAAATGCTGAGAAGAGAATCCAAATCTGAAATTTCCAAATGACAGCTTAGATACAGAGTGCCAAATTTTATCCCTCTCATGCTGTGCTACTGAAAGCCAAGAAAAACTAGAATCCAACAAAGGGACTTTTCATGCTATCTATAGTGATTCAGATCAAGAAGTCTGTTCAGGCTGGGAGCCATTAAACCAAGTTCCACAGGCAATGCTAAGAGTTGGCTAGTGCTGGGCTCTACCATCACCACATTCATCCACATGTTGGAACAACTGGCTGTGCTTCACCACTCTCGATTTGAAAAAAAAAAAAAAGACTGAGAAGAAGGTGCTAGTTTGACTTGCTGTATTTATGGGATCATAATATTTTCATTAACTCTGTGAGTGTAATTCAGTGAATGTGTTAACACTTGGAAACATCTGAACCACATTAAGGGATAAAGTCAGGCTCAGCATTGACTAACGTTGCCAATATTGCCAACATCTCCAGATTATTTTGTTTAAAAAAGTCAATAATATGCCTATCTAATTCCAGACATCTGGATATTTGTAAATAAATGTAGGAACAATCAATCTCATGTTTTGGCCTCATGTACAATTGGTGACACTGATGGATTAATCATGATCATTTTTCTCTGGGTATATTGACTAAGATACTGTATTATGATTCAATCCTTATATCTTGAATTTTTATTGTGCCTTACGTTTTTCAAAATAGTTTATATCCATAATTATATTTGTTCTATGTAAAAGCCTTTTCATATAAGCAGAGCTCATTTATTTGATTCTTTTACCAGAAATGGATAAAATGAGGATAAGTGACTTCAAGATCCAGTTGGTTATGAACAGATTAGAACCCATTTTAATTAAAATATATTCACTTTTCCCTCTCTGAATTGATGATACTGTAGAACTGAACATAATGGATGGGAGTTGTGAAATCATATATCTATTGAAATAGACAATGCAAAAATATATTTTCACATATATTACCATGATAAATTTTTGAAGATTAACACTGTGAGGTGTCTTCCCTCCAAACAATTTGATAATGATATTTTTATAGACTTAAAATGATGGAGCCATTGAGTAGGGGAGAAAAAAAAAACAATACTTTGACAGACTTTCCCAACTTAGAATGTCTTGGCTTAAAATTTTTCAACTCTATAATGGTGAATTCAGATTCAATAGAATCTGAATTTTAAATTCTGAATGTGATATTTTTCTGGCTTCTTACAAATATGACAACACTCACTTGATATGACCATGACCCATAGCTCCCAGTCAGCCACATGATCACAAAGGGAAACTGGGAATATTCTACAGTGTGTTTTGTGGCTAGCTATGAGGTTTGGTAGGTTAGGAATATTAATGGCACTTCTGACTTACACTATTTTTAACTTATGATGACACTATTATGATGTAACCTTGTCACAATGAAAGAGAATCTTCGGTCACTTCCTTTTTTTTTTTTTTTTTTTGTATCAGGGATCGAACCCAAAGGTGCTTTAACGCAGACCACATCACTAGCCCTTTTTATTTTTCTTTTGAGACAGGGTCTCTGTCATTTGTTATAATAATTTGGGGATAAGCTTGTTTCAGGCCTCCCTAAGTTGCTAAGTGTGGCTTCAAACTTGCAATCTTCCTGCCTCAGCCTCCTGAGTTGCTGGGATTACTGGCGTGTGCCACCATGTCCAGCTTGCAGTAACTGCTTGACCAACACAGGGGGACAGGCTCAAAGGAGGCTTTGTAATCTGCTTGAAGCTCAATGTGCTTCTAGAACTAGTTCAGTACTTTGGCTAGCTGTCATTTCAGAACACTGCACCTTAGCTTATTTTCCTGAAAGCAAAACATCCACAAAAAAAAAAAAAAAATGGTGCTAGATAAAAAGAGTGAGATGTTTTTTAGAAAACACAATTGACTGCATTCATGTTGACATTTTCCCAAGATTATCATAATTTCAGTCACACTTGGTATTTTAGAAAAGTTCTGATATTTTTTTAGTTTCTATTCATCTGGAAAGCAGCCTGCAGTAGTAACACTGTTTTGCCCTTTCAATTACAAGCAACAACAGAGGCACTTTATCCTAGAAAGAGCATTTATTATAATAATTTGGGGATAAAATGTGCTTTCTTCTCTATGAATATTAACTGAATTGTTTCAGTGTTGATTACCCACCATGATACTTGTTGTATAAACTTGGTGACTTTTACATTTACATAAACATTTTCCCTTAAAATAAAATACCTCCATGAGACATGAATTTGATTTTAGTGCATAAGTAAGAAATGCATAGAGATATTTAATCCTCAGGGCAAGTGAATGTTAAGAGTAAAATTATAAGAAATGAAAAGAGTTCCTGATTGCAAAGTAAGACTATATTACTTGATCATTTTCTTATTGATGAACTTCACTCAGTTCTCAGAAGAGATTTCTTTATTTGAATTTTTAAAAATTCATATGTTTAAAATAATAATAAAAAATTTGGAGCCCAGAGGCCTGCTATTCCAGTCACAAGAGTACTTTATCAAAACTCTAGTTGTGAATTAATGCTGTATTTCTCAGTACATGTTTTATTACTACATATATATATATATATATATATATATATATATATATACCTATCTATACTTCTTTATACTCCTTCTCTACTCAGTTCAATTAGTTGCTCTGATATTTATGGGTGAACATTATCAATTCAATATTAGTAATTGCATAATCTATTAAATAATATGACATGTTTTAAAAATATAAAATTTATTGATATAAAATGAAATGAAAATATTTGTGTGGCTAGGTGTATGTTTGGTAATCTAAGTGTGACACCAACTTCAGCTCCGTTTCACCTATTTCCCATATAATATGACTGACTTTTTTCAGGTGAAAATTGGCACATGAAAGCGACATATTTCCTATTCTTTACTAAACACAATAAAATTATTTTCCCCCTATGGAACATCTATAAAGTTTGTTCAGAGGAAGAAAATCTCCAAATTATTAGGATATGTTGCATACCTTCTAAAATGTGCATATTTTAAACAATTGAATTATGTTTTTTATGTTTAATGCATTTGAATATCTTTTTACTTATATAAAGTTAAAGTTCTTTTATAGCTATATTAAAATATTCGGCTTCAGGAGTTGTTAAAAATGTTGCTATTGAAATTATTCAATGATATGATTTCTTGAATATGGAAAAAATTAAATATCCTTTGCTGTTTTCTGTCTATGCACTTATGTATACTTGAGTGTGTGTATGCATTTGTATTACATTTTAAAAATACATGGATGTTGTGTTTTTAAACAGGCACATATACATAAGGTCTTGCCATTTTATATGCTACTATGCTTAACATTACTACAATGTTTGTATAATTGTCATTTACATTTCAATATATGGGAATAGATTTTCATGGCTCTACATTTAAAATTACCTTCTTGATTATGATTTTGGCTTCGTTCTCATTTTTTAAAACATTTTCTTATTGATCAACTTCACTAAGTTCTCAGAAGAGATTTCTTTATTTGAATTTTTAAAAATTCATATTTTATATTAATAATAAAAATTTGGAGCCCAGAGGCTTGCTATTTCAGTCACAACATATTCTTTTTAGAACTTTATTTTATAATATTGTGTAATTCCAAAATAAAAATCATGGTCTTTCTTAGTTATTTTGGCTTTTTGCTCAATGTTTCCTCACATGCAGAACAGTTACTAATATCTAATTATCAGTAAATCAATAGGTGTTTGCATCTTATTAACTTGTACAGAAAGCAATTATTTAGGTCTATGGGCTTCTCCCCATGGGTCAACCTCTCTACTGCTGAGTTTATTTTTTAGTAGACATATGCCTGTGCGGTATCCTTGTGTCTATCTACTTAAACATCACTTAATTTCCACCAGAATCTACCTTAATTGTAAGGTTAAAAAGTATTTGATTATCAAGTATTGGCATGTTTGATGTGGTTGTTTCCAGTCAGGAATAAGAAGTTGAATAAGTTGATGGAGACTAGATTTTGCATTTTAATCCTACAATAAATAAACACATTAAAAATAAAAATCAATCTGTTTCCAAAATTGTTTGCTTTGTTGTCTTTTTGTTTTGAGGTCTGAAGGTAAGGAACCAATTTGCCATACTAAAATTTATAACCCTAGTGCCAAAAATACCCACCATTCTTTCATGCATGTGTTTTTATTTACACTGAGAATATAGCTGGATTGGGAATTCCCACTGGCCTTCTGCAAAATATGTGTATAGAGGAAGTAGAATAAGTAAACATTGAAACTATTATAATGTATGTGTCGAACCAAATATGCCAAACTATGACTCCTCTGGTGACTTTTGTAGAATCTCTGATAGAGATCCATTAGAGTAGGTTCAAACATGCTATGGCAAAATACCAGCTTCATGGTAAAACTCCTTTGTTCTAGGCAGTAGAGTGACTTCTACTTAACAGTTGAAAATTGTGAGTACCGCATTATCCATGGAGTTGTAAGCAGAGAGAAGTCTAGGAGGAAGTCCTCACTCCAGTCATGCTGGAGAAATCCAACCCTATCAAGTTTCTAGTCTTCATTAACTTGTGCAGGTGATAACAATGGTACCACATACAGATTCAGAAAAGATGTGTATAACATACTCGATAGTTTGAGTCAATTCGGATCTTCTCTGAATATATCCAAAGTCAAAGTCTTTTTCAGAAAATGAAAACATATCCAATATCTAGTGTTAAACTATGTAATGAAACACAAACCCTTAACCTTGTTGATTTTGAAAGTTTTAACTTGATGCACGCCTTCATTGAGTGTGCTATTCTTCCATCCACAGGCAAAGCTCAGGCCTATCTTTGGGTCTTTCCCTTCAAATTTTCTATATATCTTTTTATGGATATGTACTTGAAACTCTCCTTTCCTCAAAAACACCTGGAAGATTGACATACTAATATTCCTTGACTTACAATGGGGTTTTAGTAAGTTGAAAGTACTGACATGCATTTCATAAACCTAGCCTATAGTACATCATAGTTTAGCATCACAGAATACTCTAGAGTGTTGGTTGCTCTGCCTGCTGTGGGAGCTGTGGTTAATTGCTGCCTCCCAGTCATGTGAGAGCATATTATACTGCCTATATAAAGCCTAGGAAATTCAAAATTCAATGTTCTATATCTACTGAGTGTGCACTGCTTTCACAGCATCCTAAAGTTAAAAAAAAAAAAAAAGCACAAGTGGAAATGTTCTAAGTCATGGACCACCTGTAGTATGAAATGAAATAATCTTAATTTGTCCATTCTAGAAGTTCTAGTCCAGAAATAAATGCAAAATAGAAAGAAAAAAGTATTTCCACTTGAACTTGGCCCTTATCCCATTTGAATTCAGTTCTGATGCATCAATCTTTCATATCTCTGGCAACATCCTGTAGGCAAATTATAATCCACATTTGAAGGGGCATTGAATAAAATCCTTACAACAGTGGATCTAATCAGAGATGATGCCTCCTATGACTATCATGCCTCTAGTTTCTTCTATCTTATCTCTCACCTGTTGCCAGGATTATCTCTCCAACAGAAATATGATCCTGACAAGTCTCATCTTAGAATCTGTTGCAAATCCCACAATTCACTAATCTAATTTAAACCTAAAAGAAAGTCTTAAATTACTGTTCCCTTTCATTTTCCTCTCTCTCTCTCTAAGCTCTATGCTGTAGAACTTTAATGTCTGAATTACTCATGTGTCCCTTAGGAGATGAGCTGTCTCATCACTTCCATTCCTTCAAATGTACCCTTTCTACAGTTTTAAAGTTCCATGCACTTTACCTTTTGTGAGATTCAGCTCTGATATCATCTCTTTTATGAAGGCTACCTGGAAGCTCTCTGCAAGTAGAATTAATTCCTCCTTTATCCACACTCAGGACACTTCTATAAAGTTTTCTGGCATCAGTGGGTATACCGTTTGGTTCACTAACTGCTACATTCTGAGTTCCAAAGACAGTTTATTTATCAAAGCATAATTTTAAACCATTAAGGAACAGTGACTATATCAAAATGTATCTCTGCAAATTACAAGAGCTCAGTGCATATGTGCTCAATGTATCAATGGAATTTCTACTGTTTTTTATTCATTAAGCAAATATTTGTGGAACATATCTGCCAGTTTGTGTTCTACATGATTGAAATATAACTTTAAGCTAGCTTTTTTTTCTTTCTCAAAGAATGGAGAAGTTTGCATCTTCCCCTAGTCCCAGATTACTGCCTGTTCTTTGTGTCTCCAGGTCGTAAGTTAAAAGTGTGACCTGAGTATGTTGTAAAACTAAGTGACTTCTCCTAGAACTGAACTAGTGACTGGTGCGTCATTTGGACATGCTCCAAATAGCCACAGTGACACTATTTACATTAATAAGGTATGAATGGATGAAATTTATGAAACGATGATCTAATTTATCTCCTAGACTAAGAGAGAAAAGCCTCAATGGATAACATTTTGGGGACTAATAGTAACCTTGGAAAATTGTATTCCAGCTATTTAAGATCAAGCACTGCTCCAGATATTACATTTCACCTCACTCTGCAATTCAATCTTGCCCTTTACAGGATATCCAAGTACCACACAAACATATTTATTACAGCAACTGCAGCTAACTTTCTCCAAATACTGGTACCATAGATCCTTCCAAGTAACAATCGCAGAACTTTTCAAATAATGTTCCCTTGGACAGAGTGCAAAGACTTGATCATAGTTTCTTTCTCATTTTTCTCTATTGAAAAATAAAACTTCAAAATACTTTTGAATTATGTGAGGGAAGACAGTGTATATTTTCTATGTTAAAAGCAATTTAAGGTGGAGTTCTCTGGCACAAAGACAATTCAAAAATAGCTACACCTTAAGAGTTGAAACTCCCCTTGTCTAGTATATACTGAGGAGCATTATTAGCAATCAGAGTTGTTTTCAAATGCTCAGTACAAAGATTGCAGAAATGTTTAGTTTTATAAATACTCAGAAGGCAACAGGAGTGCCAAATTGAGGGCACTGTTTGTAGAGATTGCAATTTGAAGGGTCATGAGCCATTGGGCACCTTCTTAATGGTTTCTATCTTTTCAAATAAATAAAGAGGAGAAAAAAATAAATGTGAAAACATGAAGTAGGTATATCTTCACATGTCATGTGAAATGTCATTCTAGTATCACCTTACATGAGATACATTAAAATGCAGGACTTGGAACTAGAGACATTTTAGCAGAATAGTAATATAAAAGAATTTGGATCTAGGAAGACACATGTGTCGAAATCATGTCCTCAGTATTTTTCAGTTTCCCTAGGAGAATTATTTAACCCACTCTGCCTCAGATTGCTTATGTAATAGATGTGTGATATGTATATTCTGGCAATCATGCCTTCTGATATCAGTGACCTATCTTTATTGACAATACTCTTCCCCACTTTCTCACCTAAAATGTAAATCATACATAGTTTTCTAGAACGTAAGTACAGTGAATACCTGCCCATATTCAAAATATAACTCATAGGGAAGACTATAAATATTTTGATGTTTTAAAATATCCTGTGTCTTTCAAAGATGCATAATAAATGAGACATCATACTTTGAATTTTCATAGTATACAGAACCAATTCACTGCAAAATCCCTTGCTCAGAATTCTCACAGAATTCTCAACTGAGCCACGTGGGTATCACTGCCCACATCTTTAAGATTCAATGAATTCTTAAGGTGCAAGATGAAATTGCTCTATGCAAATGTCAAGGTGGCTATATCTTGATAGATGGCATAAGAAGAAAACTTTAACATTTAAAGTTCAGATCATTTTCAAAGGAAGCACCAAGTAAGTACAGTACACTTTGGGAAAAGCTGAAGTCTGTGCAGTAAGACAAAAAAGATGATAGTCAATTAGAATGAAAAGCATGAATACACCTAGATGAAGGCAGGTGGACAGTTATTCAGACAATGAAAGGTTCCATATGAAAATAGGTGGAAATAAATGAGTGACCTAGATCTCCAATCAGAGAAGCAGTCAGAATCTTCTGACTTTCTGGAAGACATACTTAAGGCAAATTCTGTAATGGTATTTCTACAACAGGCTAAGCATGGGCATTTACTTATAAATATCTTCAATTTATTGATTTCATTGTTTAAAAGATTGGAAAATTAAGATTTAAATTTAATTGTAAAGTAAAACTTGGATTGAATAGGAATCATGCTTTGTATGGTAAAAATTACTAGTGGCTACTAAAGGGATTTCCTCCTCTGTGTTAGACCACAGATACACTATGTTCCCCAGTAGTACATGCCCTTTCTTTGCCCATTGCCAGAGAGCTGGGCAATCTCACACAGAGGGGGTTGATGCCATTTCTAGAATAAGGCTAGGAGAAAAGTCTTGGCTCAATCCTCCTTTTTCTACTTCTTCTGATAGAGGAAGATGAGCACAACAAATCTGAAACACAAGTTGAAGATACTTGAAGCACAGATGGAAGGTGCTGGAAAACATACGATGGATGAGGCTTAAATCTCAGAATGACAGGTCAAGGGAAAGCTGCTGTCCAATCAGGAATACCCATTTTAAAGTTAACTGCAAGATAAATAAATCTCCATCATGTTTAATTCATTGTATGCCTTTGGTTTTTCTGTTAAGTGAGATTTTTTTTCTATATAAACTTCATTTATTTTGAAGTCATCATGTGAACATGTGTTTTTATTTCTCCTCAGTAAATACCTAAAAATGGAATTTCTAGATTCTAAACAAGGTAGGTATTTGCTGTGACTTTTGACCATTTTTAAAATTTTTGTAATACATTCACAAAATTGTATCCCACATTTATCAAGGTTTATTGTTTCTTTATAATGAAAACATGTATACCTTTCTCAAAGATCTATTTACATGTAGGTGTAAGTCTTTTTCTCATCTCTTAATTATGTTTAACTAGTGAATGCATCAACATCATGCTATTTTAATTACTGTATAAATTAATTGAACTCATTT
This sequence comes from Ictidomys tridecemlineatus, assembly GCF_052094955.1. Classification (NCBI taxonomy): domain Eukaryota; kingdom Metazoa; phylum Chordata; class Mammalia; order Rodentia; family Sciuridae; genus Ictidomys; species Ictidomys tridecemlineatus. The sequence continues at coordinate 107,439,574 of NC_135481.1, forward strand.
CTTGATATGCTTTTCAGTGATTGTTTATGCTATTCTAGTTTCTTTTAATTTCTAATAAGTTTGTGATAACCTAAACAACTTGCTAATGTTAAAAGGAGTTGCGATGAATCTGTAGAATAAATTTGGAAAAAAAAAATCATTTAAAGATATTGATTCTTTAATTTTGTATTTATTTCTCATTTAACTTTTCTCCACATTATTTTTGTAAAATTTAAACTATAATAGTTTCACATTGCCAGGCTCAGTGATGCACAACTATAATCCTAGTGGCTTGGGAAGTGGAAGATGGAGGATAGCAATTAAGGCCAGTCTGAGAAAATTAGATAGACCCTGTATTGAAATAATAATAATAATAATAATAATAATAATAATAATAATAATGAACTAGGAATATAGGTGAAAAATAGAGCACCCTTGGTTTCATATATAGTAAACTCCCAAATAAACTTGCATAATTTTAATAAAATTACTCCCTGAAATTTTATGTATTTTGATGCTAGTCTTGAAGTCTTCAGTTGTTTATCACTAGTGCCTAAGAAGATAATTTTTATATATTAAGTTAATATCTGTGGCCTTCCTTACAAAGTCATATGTTAATAGTAATTTTCTGTATATTCCTCTAAATTTTAATGTAAGTAATCATGTCAAGTGCGTATGAAAGAGTTTTGTTTTTTACTTTTCACTTTATATCTTTTTATTTGTCATTTTATCATATCAGATATGTTCTCCAGGATAAAGTTTACTAGAAATGCTTAAGAAATATGATTTTTATCATATTTTTTTCCTGCAACACATTAGCTAGAATCCTTTCTAGATGCACTTCAAAAGACTAACAAAATATCCTGCTATTCCTAGTGTGGTGTAAATTTTTGTTGAGTGTGTGTTAAATTTTATAAAATGATTTTTCAGCATCTCTTGCAATAATTGTGTAATTTCTTCTCATTGTTCAATATAAAATTGACTCTCCAATTGTGGGGTTAACTCTGTTTGTTCATGATGTGTTACCTTCTTACATATCAATGGGTTTGATCTGCTAATGTTTTGTGAGAGATTTCCATCAAAGTATACCAAAGACAGTGATTTATTCTTATTTTCTTATTTTTTTATTTTATTCTTATTTTCTTATTTTTGTAAGGCTTTGACATGAAGATTATTTTGGCCTTACAAAAAAAGTTAAGAACTTTTCCTCCTTCTTTCTATTCTATTAGTGTTGGGTAGTTTTTCTTCTTCTTCTTCTTCTTCTTCTTACCTATTTCTAACAACGTATGAAAGAGTCAGTAAAATGTCCATGACATAAAACCTACTGTCTTAACCATTTCAAATGTACAGTTTATTGATATTGAGTTGATTCATATTCTTGGTTCCCCATTGATGCTTTCCACCCAACCAAGCTGAAATTCTGTATGCATTAAACAAAAGTAGGGAATTATTTAGTAGGATTCTTTTGGTATATTTATTTAATAGCTGTAGATACATTATGTTTCCTATAAATTTTAGAAATTTGTGTATTTCAAGTAAGCTTTTACCTAAGTAACCAAATTCATTAAAATAAATTTGTTAATGACATAATATGATTTTAACACCTAAAGAATCTGTAATGATCTCTTTTGTTCAATAATGCTATCAAAATTTAATGTTTTCTCTTTTCCTTACCTATTTGTTAGAAATTAAATTAATTTTTAAATAATCAAATTTTGACTATGTTAATTTAATTGATTTTTTAAGTTCATATCATTAGTACTTTGTATGTTGTGTTTATTTTACCATTTTATTTTTTTTAATTTTTACATATTACATAATCAATTTAATTCATGCCTAATTACTGTAAAGTATTAACTTAAGCTATACACTTATCTCTAAGCTCTAGTATAGCAGTTTTCAATAACTTTAATTTGAAAAATTTGTCATGATTTACATATTTTTCTTTGAACTAATTTAGAAACATGTGCATCAGTTTCCAAATATTCAGGAAACATCATTCATTTCTACTTTAATTCCATTGTAGTCAGAAACCATACTTTTTTGAATCTACTGAGACTTGTTTATGGACAACATATGGTCCATACTTCTGCAGGTTTCTATGCACTGGAAAATAACAAACTCTGCCAATAGAGTTTTATATATGTTAATCAGGTCACATGGACACTAAAATGTTTTAAAATATTCTAGATCCTTATCTGTTGAGCATGTACTTGTGATTTCCACATATTTCTCTTTAGTTCTACTCATTATTTGGGATATATACACACATAGATATGATTTTATATTTTTATACTGAAATTGAACCCAGTGGCACACTGAGCCAAATCCCCATATCTTTTGCGTATTTTATTTAGAGATAGGATATTGCTGAGTTGCTTAGGACCTCACTAAGTTGCTGAATCGGTCTGTGAACTCACAATTTTCCTGCCTCAGTGTCCTTATTCGCTGGGATTACAGGAGTGCACTACCATGCCCAGCTATTTGAGGAAGCATTTGAAATATCTTTACATGATCACTCAATCATTATGATGAAATATCTTCTTGATTATCTGACCTTTGTGTCATTATAAAATGTGTTCTTTACCTTTGTTACAAAACGTATATTTTCTGAAAAAATACAATCACATGCTATATAATATATTACATTCATTATATATTATCATATACTTAAAATGAAATAAATAACACACATATTATATATCTTCTTATATAATATATAATATAGAATACATATGATATATTCATTATTGCATACATGAATATATGATCTATATTATACATTCATATTCATTTTTATGAAATTATACCTACATTACATCTTGTGTGTTCTACTGTTATATTTTTATAAATAATTGTATATATTATACATGTTATTTTTATATAATTATGTATTATGCTTACATAAAATAATTATATATCACATATATTTTCATAAATTAACATATAATATTGCTTTCTTTGGTTACCATTTACACATTACATCTTTTTTCCATGTTTTTCTTTTCTCTTAGGTTTTGTAGTTAATTTGAGTATCAGGTGGAAGGCATGAATTTACTTCTTGATATTTTTCCATCCATTGTGACAATCTTGACTATTTAGTTAAATAGTCTAGGCCATTTACCTTTGATTTCATTAATATTGTTGAATTTAAGTCTGTCATCCTTCTAATTGTTTTTAATTTTCCAACTCTCCTTAGATCCTTTTTGTTCCCTAATTTTTAGTCATTTTTGTGTGATTTATTCAATCAATTGGCTTTCAGACACACATCTTTGTACTTTAGAGTGTATCTTCAAGGATTGCAATATGCCTCTGTAACAATTTTACTGTCTTGATTTAACAGCTATCATTTTAAGTGCAAGAGTGTCAGAAAAAGCACATTTCCAGAAGGACCATTGATCCACTCTACTATCATAGCCTTGCATTTTACTCCTTTATATTTTATATACCCAGTATATTTATTTATTTAATTATTTTGGTTCACCCTGTTGTTTTCATAAGGGACAATATAAGTTTCTATTTTTTGACATCAATGCTACTCCAACACTAGTCATTTTTTCTACAAGGCCCCATCTTTACCTGGCATAGTTTCTCTGCAAAATAACTTTTGCATTTTATGTTTTTCAGGAAATTCCATAAGAGCAGAAATAAATCAAAAGAATAAAAATTCCAAATATTCCTCATTATCAACCCATCTACCTACATATCAATTAATTGATATTTATTTTTAAAAATCATTCACATAATTTTGAATGTGGCTTATCTGAAATATTCAGGATAGGGAAGAAAGCTGGAGATTCAACTAAGAATTGATGTTAGCTATAATTTCAAATTATGTAGGTTAGTTGAGAAGGCTGGAAATTCAGGTAGAGTTTCTTTGTTACAGCTGTGAGGGAAAATTTATGTCTAAGGTCTTCAACAGATTGAATGATGCTCACCTATTTTATGAGGAGTCATTTGATGTAAATCAAATTTATGAAAATCAAATTACTATTAATGTAAATGTTAATCACATCTAAAAATGTCCTTCACAAAGTCTAGACTAGTGTTTGGCTAAACAACTGGGCACCAAAGCCTAGCCACAGAAAGTAGACCATGGGATATATTTTATACTGAAAGTCTCAAGGAGGCTAATTATTACAGATCTTGCTTTTGTAAATATATACTTTTTGGCTTCCTTTTAGGAATACATTTTTTCACTCTCTGATTTTCAGTTGGAAATTTCTTTTTGTATTTTTTGTGTTATATTTTTTTTTGTTTTTCATTTCAGAATGTTAAAAGCATAATTTGATTGACATCTGGTTTGCAATGTTCTAATGAGAAGACAAGTTGTCACCCTTCTTATATTTATTTTTCTTTTTTTTTTAATTTAACAATAACGTAGTCAGATATGTTTATTTATTCTCTGATTTTTCTTTATAAGATTTACTGATGTCTTTGAATATATAGTGTTATGTGTTTGTACAAATTTGGAATTTCTTTCCTATTCATTTTTCTCCTAATAGTTTCTTTCTTCTGCTATATAATTCCAATTACACATGAAGAAGATTGTTGATGTTATTCAATAACAATAGGTCACTGATGCTCAGGTCATTTAAAGTTTTTTCCTTTTATTCATAATTTTTGCAAACTGCCATCACGTTCAATGACTTTTTTTCCCACAGTGTCTAATTTATTGTTAATTCCAGTCTTTTTAGATATTTTCTTATTATCAGTGTTTCCATTTCATTATTTTCAAAATTTCAATTAGTTTTCTAAAGTGTTCTTTTAAATTATCATAAAATCTATCTTTCAACCTCCATAGCAAAAATAAAAATTCAAACTAATGTCCCTAAGTCCAATAAGTCTATTTTTATATGGGACACATTTTTTCAACTTCTTCATAATTTGACTTTTTTTTGTATTTCATAAGTTCTAAATAAAGACATATAGTGCTTATTAAAGTATAAACTTGTTTGCGCCCCCTTCCCCCCCCCCGAGAGCATATGTCTTTCCCTCCACCTGTCAATTAGGGTAAAAAAACAATCAAACAGATTATTTCTAAAATTGAGTCAACCTCATGCTGTAATACCACTTCTATTAGTTTGATTTGAAAAATAATTAGACCCGTGGCTAACCTGGTTCCCTGGAGCACCTTTTGGAGTTGCTGGTATGTGAAATAGAGGATTATTTGACTTCAGTTGTACATAGTTTTGTTTCATTTTTGCATTTAACTCCAGCAATTTTCCTGACTACAAGTGTCACCTAATGTGCAGGAATGAATGTATTCTATTCACTGCTGCTTCCTTGGCACACTTCACAAGGAAGCTTGAATTGTCTGATTGGGCAATTTGTACTTGCGTTCAGGCCTTTTCCTTATTCCAATATGTCATGCTAGCCTCCTCTGTCAACTAAAACTTAGCTGCTTTCTCCTCTCTCAGGCAATTCTTCTTTTCACTCTCTGATAGCTTCCTCCTGTATTCTTTCTTAGAACAAGTGCTCTGTCAGGGTAAAAGCCATCACAGCTTCAAGCTCACATATGAAATGTTGGTTACTTTTTTGGAATTTAGTTCAGCATTCCACACCAGCCTTACCATAAAGCATGTTGTTTTATGTTTTGGCTTATGGTTTCAGAAATTTCAGCCCATGCTCACAGATGGAAAGCACAAGACAAAGGAAGGGCCTAGAGTTCCAGTGTCCATTCAAGATTACACTCCCATGATCTAATTTCCTCCAACGTCTATTGATTCCACCACTTTCCAATAGTGTCAGAAAGTGTAATCAAACCTTTAACACATGATATTTGGAGGGCATTTAAGATGCAAAGCATAATGGAATTCTATCTTTAATGGATTCTACTTTTCAAGTATTCAGTTTATATAGGCATATGTAGATAATAAAATTTGGTTTCTTAAACCTCAAATTAAGATGAAAACTTGAGGAATAAAATACTGCAGAGTTAAGCACTATAACAAATTTTAATTTTGTACTTTTGACAATTTGGAAAGATTGTTCCTAAAGCTGAACTCTGAACTACTGCAATAGGACCTGTACATAATTTAATATGCATGTCTGGTTGTCTAGCTTACTTACTAACATTTTCAAAATGTTTTAAGAATTCTTAGTACATACAGGTAAAAAAGAAGAATCAGCAATGTAAAATTTGGTGTCATTGAGTGCTCCATTTAAAAACAGCAATTGCATGAAAAAATACTGCATGAATACTATCTATAAAAATATTAATTGGTAAAGTATCTCCATTGATACTTAAATGTAAAAATTTTGGAAGAATCAATAGTGTGGAAAATATACAAACCAGTCATTAGACAACAGTCAAAAATATAAAGTTATTTTTCATGCAATATGCAGTTGAACTTAAGGGGCAATAAAACAAAGAGGTCCAATAGTATTGGGTTACTCTGGCAATTATAAATTTAAAGATAACCAACTACACTGTAAAGTTCTACATAGTAAATACTTTACTCTTTGAAGTCCATCTGATGGCCTGTAAAATAATCATCTGATTTTGTATTGCAGTACATAATATCCACAGAAAATATGTGAACAAATGGATGTAGCTAAGCTTCAACAAAACTTTATTTACACAAAAGGAGGCAGGGTGGATTTGACACATAACGTCCAGCTCTAAGGCTACCTCTAAACTATCTCTAAATCACTACCTTATTCCATTGTGACCCTTTACATTTACCTTCAAATTGGATTTTAAGAAATCTCCTTTAACTCTCCCTTCATTGCTACAAATTCCTCTTCAATATTTTTCATAAAGTGATTAAAATATATAGTTTCACTTTATGCACTCTGCATATTATTTCCTTATATCTATAAATTATATTTCACATAAGTATATTGTTAATATTTGAAATATGTTTTTATAGGTGATTAATACAGCATTTTGAATTCTACTTCCAACATTTCTTTTGTACATGCTTTGTAAGGCTTGGTCTAAAAACAGAGGTTGTTTATTAATTTGAAATTCATAGTAATTTTACAAGAAGAAAAGGAGACCAGAAATAGATTAAAATTTTAATTAACATTTACTGTGAGTGAACAAATTAGGAAAATGATAAAAACTATGCAAGTCATTTTACATCAAAATTATAAAGCTGAGAAATTATATTATTAGGATAAGAAGAACACTTGAAAAGTAAGATTAAAGCTTTTGGAAATAACTAAATTGAGATAAATGATCATAACTCTAATAAAGAAAACGGAGAAGAAAACAAAGAGTGAACAAGCAACCAGCTGATTACTTACTAAAATATAAAAATATTAAAAATGATTTAAATCAAAATAAAATAAATGCACAATAGCAAATATTTGAGGGATTATATTCAGTATATGTCTATGTATATGCACAATATAGGCAAAACGTTTACTATTTATATAACTGAGATCTTCAAAATGAGAAATGTCAATGGATCAAAATAAATAATAAAAATGGGCAGTTTATTCATTATTGTTTAAATATAGGAGGATTTTAAATTTTAATATATAACAATACATCACATAGCATGTAAAATTGATCAAAATAGCCAACCCTGATACCAATTCTAGTAGTTATTAGAATTTGAACAAAAAGAGTGATTCTGTGGATATCAAGATAAAAAAATCAAGAGAAATAAAAAATATCACAGCTTTCAAACTTTTGATAGCAACACTTAGAAGAATCAGAAAAGATTCTTTAATCTTGCCAAAAAAGAAACGGTGAGCTGCAGATGTTTTATTCCTCTAAAGAGTCCTACAAGGATGAGAACTCCAAACACTGTGATGAGGACTCAGGGACACAGGTGTGTTTTTCATGAATTCTTCCTGAGGAATTTCTGTAGAGTGCAGTGACAATTAAAGTGACTATAAAATTTGATGTCTTGCACCTCAACAAGAAAGAGAGAGATCAACAGAAAAAATAGCTGTGTGCAATCAATATGTAAAGTCTGTAAAACTATAAATGATGGTTATATAGGTGACTAGTACAGCATTAAGTTTATTGAGAGGTGCCCACCACATGTAAGTCACTGTATATGGAGGTCTGAACTCCCATTACTACACAGTTCAGGATAAGCATAGAAGTATGCATGCACTATGGTCAAGGATCTACTTATCAAAAAAAAAAAATGACGACCTATTAGAATCAATGGGTACTCCTGATATAATGATCATGCTTTTGAAATATCATTTTCCACTAAAAGAATCTATTGTTCTTTGGATAAATGACTGATTTCAAGGTTTATACTATATCCCATTAAAAATAAATTAGGATTCCTTGAAGAAATAATGTTAAATTTAGAGCATAATTTATATCTCTATACCTTTGACTCTGTCTCTAACTCTGTGTAATTATCAGGAATATCTTGACATATTTAAAATAAACAAAACTGTCAGAGATAACTTTTGACTCAGAACGTGGCCTGAAAAAGTTCTTACCTGACAGACATGGTACAATGTCTGTCAGGTAAGAACTTTATTAGTGGTATTTTATATAAAAATATTTTGTTGTGCATTTTTAACACATCTACTAAACTCTACTTGAGATTAAATGAATGTCAATGTTGAATATCAAACAGCATAATGGTTGCAGTAGATCAAAAACCCAGTTTTCATGAGTTTCAAAAACCAACATATTATGGAAGAAAAAAAATCCATATTATTATTCTGAACCTTGATTTTGAAAAACAAGGAGAGAAAAAGAAACTACAATAGAGAAACTGTGGAACCAACCTAGATGTCCTTCAGTAGATGAATGGATAAAGAAACTGTGGTGTGTGTATATATATATATATATATATATATATATATATATATATATATACACACCCCCAATGGAATATTATTCAGCATTAAAAGAGAATAATATCATGGCATTTGCATGTAAATCAATGGAGTTGGAGACTATAATGTTAAGTGAATTTAGCCAATCCCCCAAACCAAATACCAAATGTTTTCTCCGATTTAAGAATGCTGATTCATAATATGGTTCTAGGGGGGCTGGAGAGGAGAGGGCAGTGCATGGGAGGATTTGATGAACTCTAGATAGGGCAAAGGGAGGGAGGGGAAAGGAGGGAGCATCGAGTTGGAAAGATGGTGGAATGGGATGGACAACAGTATCCTAAGTACATGTATGAAGACATGAATTGTGTGACTCTACTTTGTGTACAACCAGAGATATGAAAACTTGTGCTCTATATGTATAATATGTATTGCATGCATTATGCTGTTATAGATAACAAAATAAAATATGAAAAAAACTTTAAAACCTAATAACCTCACATCACTCCCTATCTCACCTCGTGTGGTAACTAATGTTCACAGCCCATTTGGTGTATATCTTTGTTTACTTTTTGTTCTTATCAATAACAAATATATAAGCATAAAAAAAAACTATAATAAAGTATATAACTGTCTTTTCTTCATATATGGTACTCCACGTAATCAAATAATTGAAGAGAGGAAATTAATCTTTAAATGTGCATTCTGGCTAATAAACAGAAGACAAAGTACCACTACCTCAGTGCTTTCCAAATCTGTTATGGATCGGATCATTTATATAGACTTGATCAATAACTAACAATATCTCAAAATGTTTTTAAACTCTCACACACATGTCTTATTTGTCGTATCATCCTTATATAGCTTGCTGTGACTACTTCTACCAAAATAAATTTAAACCTAAATTTCTCCAAGACTCAGGATGTAACTCCCAATTTACAGAAAATATGCAGAACATGCAGAGGAAAATGTTAAAAGGTACCAAAGTTGTACACTCAGCCATTTTCACATGAGGCAATTCTGCAAGGTATATAACTAGTTCCATCAAGCAAGCAATCAAACAAACAAACAAACAAACAAAGCTAAAAAGGAGTAAGATGTATTTAGGTTTCAGAAGAGTATCATAGTATTGGAATGCATAAATTTCTTTGGAATTCATATTAAATTATAAAATTAATATATGCATATATAATATTCATAGAATTGTTCTACCAACTTTTTAATATTTTTGCAAATTTGCATAATAACATTTAAATATAAACGGAAAGTGAATGTAACAAGAATGTAATGTTTTCTTTTTAATATAAAATCAGATGCATTTCATGGCCGTACCAATGAAGTATTTGTGACAAAATTCCTGAACATGATTTCAACCAAACTTTTGGCTAGAACTTCAAGTTAAAACCAAATGTCAAAAAGAGTAGAAGAACTTAAATGGCAAAGAGAATACTATCAGATAAATCTCAAATGTGGAATCAATATGGAGGATTGAATATAAGTCAGTCTCATTATATAAAAAGATTGGAAAAATACTATAGTAAGCATGTAAAATATATCTGGCATGCAATTTTTAATGTAATACTTAAGAGTGTGATTAGAATATTACAGTCATTTAAGAAAATGTTTTTTATAGAGATGTATTTAGGAATTTAGCATCTTTGAATTACTTTGAAAAATATAATTTCTGCAAAGAAAACAATTTAAAGAGCAAATAGGGAAAAACATTGTCATTCATTTAATTTCAAGTAGAGTTTAGTAGATGTGTTAAAAATGCACAATAAAATTTTTTATATAAAATACCACTAATAAAATGCTTTAGCATAATCCTATCTACCTTGGTAGCATCCAAGTGATTCAAGGTTTTTAAAAAGTTACTATGTATTTATTTAAATTGATTTGACAGTACATTTACTAAAAACTAATTTAACTAATGTTCAGATTTATAGTGTATGTGTATTCTTGAAAGTCATAAAAAGGTATGACTTTTAAGAGCTTCTTAGGGGATTCAGTCAACCTTCTCACAATTCTGAAAAGTTAAAAACTGACTTTAATAAATATCCAGGATTGGTAAATCTCTTTCAAAATGTAAAAAACAATTGTTGATAGTGACATACTATCATTTCTTAAGAGCACCCCCTTTCATTAAATTATTGCTTTTCCTTATCATAGACAATGAAGATTTTTTATATGCGTCTATTGATGGCTTTAAAAACAAAAGTAAAAAAAAAATAATAAAACTCAGCCATCCTGACTCACGCAGTCATTATGCATGCACTGTAAAATAAAGTCATCTTCGTAACATTTCTTGGGATAGAAAGTATAGTTACTGTGAGTGCTGCATCTTTGATAGTCGGAAAATCAATATAATAAATTACATATTTTATATCCACATATAAATGCATTAGATACATTCTGATCATTCCCCACATTCTTGTAAATTTCCCTAATGCAGGCTGTTTATGTTCCTCTATAAACAAATACTTTCCAGATAGCTAGGGTTTTTTTTTTTCACTTTAGTACACAGTTTACTATAATCTTTTACATGCCATCAAGTTATGTTTAAATCATTCCTCATTTATAAAGCTCTAGTCACACACAGTTAATTGGAAATTGGAAATTTCTCCTAAAGTTACCACCATATAAAGGTCAGTGAAAAGATAATAACAATTATTTTAAAAATTAGGATACAGGGTGAAGATGCTAATAGACCACTTTAGAGTTATTTTCTTGCAAATATTATTTTTAAAATGTAAGTTCAGAATAAATAAGTCTGATAATTTTAAGATATTTCTGAATAGAGGCAAGAGCCAGAAAGTATGCTTAATGTAATCTTAAACTACTCAATTTTATCAATTGTGACAGCTATTTGGGGATTTAAATGAACAAAAAATTACATAGAGAAGGAGATGCATGAAGAAAGAAAAAAATCATTAGAAATAAGTTGACTTAGGTACAAAGACGTGGGCTTAGTGCCTTCTTCTTATGAAACTATTAAGGAATTAGAATTTTTCCAACTTTTCTCATCTGCACTGACCTTGGGAAATCATCTGTTTTCTTTGACCCTTAGCTATGCATGGGATTCCTTGAGTGTCCCTGGTCCCTTGCTTCTTGGTTTGCTTGAGTGTTGAACATATCATTTATCTTCAAAACTAGAGCACGTTTGAGAGTAAAAGAACTTTGAATAATTGCACTAGGACAGGGAGCATCAACAGGGATTGCCTGGATACACTGGAATATCTGTTCATCATCCTCTTGAACCATTTATACTGAATTGTAGAAGATCAACAGCACACACAGCACCATTGCTCCATCTACAGGTCCAGAGCCCAAGAGTGGAACATGCATCTTGACTACAAAATCATCTGGATTTCATGAGGGACATGCAGCAGATGCTCACTTGATACAGAAGGCATTGAATCCAAAGGTAGTTCAGGAGACCCCACACATTTTTTGGCTCTCCTCTGGGTTTCAGGTCCCTTGTGTATCTCCAACCATAACTACGTTTGCATTCTCAGGAGTATACATTCATTCTTCTCTGATGTTTCTTTCTTCAACTTCCCCAACTGCAAAAGTGACAGACATATAAGTCTATTGTGTGAAACTTGTAACTACGTATCATTTGTACAATATGTGGGGTTTGAGAGGGAAAAATGTGCCATCAATCTCATTTCCTCCATTGTCTTGCTAATTGCAGAAGGATCTACCCAAAGCTGAGCAGTTTTATTCTGGAAGCTATTAACCACATGTGACTATGGAGTACTCGAAATTGGCTAGCCTAAGTTGAGATGTTCTGTAACTACAAAATACACACCAGATTTAAGAGAGATGGCTTAAAAAATGTAACTGTCTCATTAATAACTTTTTTACATTGAATACATTTGAAAGTGATTATAGAAATATTTGGTAAAAAATTATAGTATTAAAATCCACTCAAATTGTCACAAAATTAGTGGTTCCTAGATAATTTTCAATTATATATGTGGATCATATTTTTTAGCTTACATTATATTTTTATTTAAAAGTTCCGGTAAATCTTTGTTCCGTTTTGCCTTTTGTTGATATATTAATGAGCACTTTGCTTTTTTCTTTTACCTTATATTCCATTGCTTCAGACAACACTGTAGGAGATTGTGCTTCCCAGTCAAGCTGTTCCTTTTGTAGTTTATTGAAAATCTTTGCCATGAAACCACGCTATCCTGGTAATCTAAAACTGTGTGTAGCATCAGTGAGACTTTCAAAATAAGATCCAAAGCTTCCTGTGGTCCTGACCACATATACATCTTGTCAACAGGTTTGGAGCACAGATTAATACTCAACATAGCCACCAGCACCACTTGCTTTTAGCATACCATATTGTAAGAAAGGCAGAAAGTGATTCCTACAATAAGCTTATATTTTTGTATTAATTTTGGAATACATCTCATAACTGTGGCACCAAACCATACATTGTTCTTTCTGAAACTGTAAGATTCATAGTCTACTGATGTCCCACGTTTTTGTATAGATCCCATAGCCAAAAAGTAGTCTAAGTAATTACAGGATATTTTTCTCCCTTCTCATTCCCCATTAGTGATTGACAAGCAAAATATTTCCTGCTCTGAGACAACATGAGAATTGTTCCTTTTTCATAGACGATAATCTCTTAAAATTGTCGGTATCTCATACTCTGCATCCTTCAATAAAATATCATTTATTTTATGTGTTATCATATACATGTGTATATAAATGTATATGTGTATGTATGTGTGTGGATATATATGTATAAATATACATGTTCAATTAATGTTATATTGGTTTCATCTACTTTTACCATTTAAAGTCATTTTCTAAAGCTGCCTTCATAGCATTTCATTCTTTAGGATGACTATTTGTAGCTGTCAAAAAATAAATAATCATCAGAGGTAATCTGACAGTTATTTAATGTAACTACATCTTTATTGAATATGTTAATATGTGTATCTCACACTAAACACTCATGAGAGTCAAAAGAAAATAATCGTCTGTCCTGATTTATGGGTGGAGAATTGATTTCTGAATTTACTAATAAATAAAATGATTTTAAGACCCTGTTAATTCTTTACTCTGCTTGCATTAGTTTTTGGTCAATTTAATTCATTCCAGGAAATGCACTCCTATAAACATGGCTCAGAGGAAATGAATCTTTGAAATTCATTGCCCACCCCCCAAATGGAACTGTGTAGAGATGGCTCTGAATAACTACCCACCTCTATCTACCCCATGTAACTAATTTTTTTTTTCATTTTTATTTCATTCTCCATCCCTAAGAAGGTGAAACTATCATTTGAAAAATCCTGATGGCTTGGATAATAGCAAATCATAAAATATGTTCCAAAGCCCAAATACTGCATAGCAGCAGAATGAGCAAAACCACACAGACAGAATGAATCCACCTGTTAAGACTACTCTTCTGAGTTTTAAACTACGTAACTCTTCTACGTGATTTTATTTCACATGTTTATTTTTAAAAAATACTCATAAAGCAGAATATCCAAGTGAGGATTTCATACAAAAATCAATTAAACATTATCCATCTGCTTTATGATGTAAAAGCCTAATATGTGTGGTTTGACATGCCCCCAAAATTGACAGCCCAAGATAAGGTAAGGGTCACATACATAATACCAGAGGTTCATGTAGGGAGAAGTGGAGATTCTGAATTATTAGAACAGGTTTTGTTTTCTCTTTTACCAATATAAATGAGAAGTGGGAACAGGGGATAGACACATGAAGATGTCATCAAACCTCTCCAGACACACTGCATGAATATGAAACAAAATGCTATTTGTTTTTGCCTTCCAAGTGAATTTTTTCTTTGCTTTTGAATAATATAGACAATTTTTTTCATGATGCTTAGAGACAACTTTTGAAGAGTGACTATGAAAATTCTCCTTACATTATTTTTAATGAAGTGCCACTGTTAATTGTCTAATAACAAAACAGAGAATAAGCTTAACAAACCTAGTAGCTGATCTGCAAACATGTAACATTTTGTAGAAACAAAGAATAAACCCTATACATATATAAAAATGGAGACACTTTTTATCTGTACATTTCTTCAGTCTATAATCAATTTCTCCTTTTCTCCTTCAGAAACAAGTGGAGAGGGTGAAATACATCATCTACAGAATTTTCCTGTAATAAATTGCTACTTGCAACTTTATGACACCCCCAACTGATTAGGGGTATGTTTAGAAGGGAAATAAGGATAAAACAAATTTTTATAGTGTAACAAGAGAAAGAACCAACAAAATGTATTTCTCACCTGTTCCTTGCACCAATTTCTTTGGTATTGTTCAGATAAACATTTGCTTCTGATATAGTCAGGTACACTTAAGCTTCTTTTTGCACTATATTCTACCAACTCTGTGTATCAAATTGTATTCAGCTAAAAATGAATTCTTCAAAGCTGAATCATTTATAGCCTCTATATTTAAATAGAGGGGCCTTTAAAAGGTAGACATTTGGACTACAAAACTCAAAGTATAAACAATGGTCTAAATTTTGAGGTCAAAATACCAGTGATAAAAATAAATCTCAGAATATTTCCAGGGTGTAGAACCAGAAAATCTCACAGAGAAGCAATTCGGGACCCACTAAAGTTTGGTTATTTTGTTACTGTCAATTCTCCAACAATGTCTTTGTGGACAAATTTATAGAAGAAACTCCACAGATTAATTAATCTAGACTCTGAAAAAGGAAATTCGTAGAAGGAGAAAATAAAATCAGATTGCAAAGGAGAAAATCACTTTTATGTGAACTGTAGTTTAGATCTCCAAAGAGAAAAAATACAGTAAAATTAGAGCTGAAATGTCTAAATGAAATGTTGGTTTTAGACCAGGAAAGGTGGTGCAGGCCTCTAAACCCAGCTTCTGAGGAAGCTGAGGCAGAAATATCCTGGTTCAAAGCCAGCTTCAGTAACTTAGCCTGAATGTGTCTCAAAATAATATTATTAAAAGGGATGGTGGGGGCGGGGGGCTCAGGGGCAGAGCGCTTGCCTAGCATGTGTGAGGCACTGGGTTTGATCCTCTGCACCACATACAAATAAGTAAAGGCATTGTGTCCTTATGCAACTAAAAAAAAAAAAAAAATTGCAAAAAAAAAAGGGATGAGGATGTGGCTTAGTGCTTAAATGCTCCTGGGTTCAATCCTCATTACCCAAAACAAACAAACAAACAAACAAACAAGCAAAGAAATAAATAAAAGAAAAGAAAAATGAGGAAAAGAAAAAAAGTTGGTTTTAGGCTTCCTTTTAGTTTTAATCAGAGACACAGAAGAACAATTTAGCATCTGTCTAAATTCCATTCTCAATTTAACTATTTCGGCAGAAGGTACCATTCAGACTGCCACAGATCACATCTATTCATGGGTCTTTGCCAAGACCCTTGAGAAATAATTTGTCTTGTCAGAGGTTAAATCTTGAAAAATAAAATATGGCAGTTTAATTCCACAGTGTGTTGAATGATTTAACTATGATTCCAAATCATTTGTGAGAAACTTGGTTGCATAGTGAGGTTTCTTTGTCTTCACATACATTTTATTTAATTAAGGCAAAATAAAAAATATCACAGTTTTAAAATTAGGGTAACATTTTCATGTTTATTTTTGTAAAATGTTCATTTAAAAAATAATAGTCTATTAGAAAAGTTTAGAATAATTTTTTACTCCATTTTTCTTAATAAATTGCACAAGGTAATTAAAACTTTTACCCCTGGAAAATCTATATGTAGTTTTCAGCCACCATACTGTTCTATGTATATGTACTTTTTGTTACTCATCTGAAAATCCTATAAGAATAAATAGAGTATAAATGCAAAATAAAGTTCATGAGAGCTCTATAAATTCAAAGTGCATCTCTAAACATCTCTAAAGAGGTAGTGCTATTGAACAGTTGGTATACAATATTAATGGCACTTTGAACTCCTGCCCAGGCCTTGACTTAGGGAAAAAAGAGAAAAAAAAAACTATTCTAAATCATCTTTTAAAAATCTGTTTTTCCTTGTATTTTCTGCTTTCAACAAATTCTTATAAGTTCCTACTATAGTTTGGTGATTTGTCCTTCTGGATATAGAGAAAGCAATAATGAATCATAATAATGCACCCATTCTGGCTTTCTGAGAAAGAAACAGAGGAGAACCTGTGAGTTGGTGGTGGAGATTATAAAGAAAAACTGTGTGATCCAGCTATACCATTCCTTTTGTTTAAAAGTATTAAAGGCCACATACTATGAGATGTATACCCTTCCCCACATTTACAGTGGCACAATTCACAATAGCTGAGCTTTGGAACCAGCTAGGTATCCTCTAACACATGAATGACTAAAGAAAAATGTGTTATCCATACACAACGGAATTTTATTCTGTAATAATGAAGAATGCAATTATATCATTTGCAGGAAAATGAATATAATGGATAATATCACATTAAGCAAATAAGCCAGACTGAGAGAGACAAGACTGTATGTTTTCTCTCATACATGGAAGCTAAAGGGGACCAGGGAGGAAAAAGCATATCTCATCAAAGTAGAAGGGAGAATAGCAAGGCAGAGAGAAAAGGTGGGGGAGGGAGGGGCAAGGGGAGACAATGGGGTGGAAAATTGATCAATTTATGTTATATTCACATATGAATATGCCACTGTGAAACCCACTAGTCCATACAATTAACATGCATGAGTTAAATGAAAGAAAAGGAAACAAACTATTATGTTGTATAAAATGTTGCTTTTGGGTTACTTACCAGAAAGACCACCAATGGGATAGTCTTTGGGCTCAGATGATAAAAAAGCAGATCTAAGAAAAAAGAATTTGGAGTAGAGAATCAACAAGTAAAAGAATTGAGAATTTAAGAAAACGAGATAAAACAAAATACACGTGAGTTGGCCTAGTACTTGGTGGCTGAGTATAAGACTGAGGTGACAAAAGCAGACCGGGGCATATTGGCTCATAATTCAATTTTCTTCTGAGTGAGGATATTATTCTTGGATGCTTCAAAGTAGCATGGCTCACTCACAGTCTTTAAACTTTATCCAGGCTATCATGTAGAGATATTACGAGTGGAGGAAGGGTAGTTGCAAAGAAAGCAGTTGTGAGACTATCACGATAAAAGTGACAATGGACTGCGGTGGTATTGGAGATGGAGAGACCTGAACAGATGTGTTTTAGGAAATGCTTAAAATAAAAAAGTTTATAGGAATTTCTATAATGTCAGGGTTGAGTGAAAAAAAAAATCAAAGCTAGACTCCCAGGTTTTAGACTTGAGCAATTAAGTGAATAATGTTGTCATTTCCTTTAGTGGGTGTCTTAGTCTATTTTCTGTTACTGTAACAAAATATTGGTAGCAGGGTACTTTATATAGCAAAGGCACTTATCTAACTCATAGTTTTTGGAGGTCAAAAGTTCAAGATTGGGTGGCTTTATCTTTTTTGGCCTCTAGTAAAAGAATTATGGTAAATCATGCCATCAAAATGGCAGAAGTAAGTGTAGAAGGGACCACATGACAATACATGAAGCTGGAGGGATTCAGAAACCAGACTTGCTCTTTTTTTTCTTTTGCAATAACTTAAACACTTTCTATAAGGACCCACCACCTCAGTGTTACCGCATTGGGGTCCAAGCTTTCAGTTCATGAACATTTGAGAGATACTCAAACCACAGGCAATGCACAGAGACAGAAAAGAGCACTAGAAAGGGCATGAGAGGGTGAGTTAAAGTCCTCTTTTAATTCAATTATGCTGAGATGCTTCTCAACATCTCAGAGAGAATAGATAAGTCTGAAGCTCAGGAGCTTTGTACTCAGGACAGATATTTGGGAACAAAAGCTTATGAGACACTTCGAAGCTAAGAGACTGAATAATACGTGGTAATAGATTTCCTATAAGATGAGGATAGTATGAGCGACTCAGTGAAATTTGGTTCAGGTCTGGAGGTTTCCAGAAGCTCTAGCTCATCTGTCATATACCTCCAGCAAGGTCCAGTGCTCAGATTTTTATGATCGGTATTAGCATGTGTACTCACTGAGAATAAATTCCTTTTTCATAGTAACATTTACATCAACTAGGTTCACATAGACTGAAATATGAACCCCCAAATATGATTTTTTAATTTGTACGCTTTAGGCATATGGACCAGGAACTTTTTAAGCAAAATAAACTGCTTTTTTCATAATAGGTTAAAAAAAATGAGAACAAATTTAGCACAGGACCATTTTTAGGCTAATCCTTTAATACCTGTCCTGTTTGCCAATCTCATGATAATTTGAGTTTATATAGAATTCCCCACAGTTAAAAGAATGCAACTACTGCACTAGAATTGGCTGGAGATGATCTTCTGCTCTCCAGAAATGTTTTACCAATAGCACCATTAATATATTTTTTAAAAAATATTCTTTTTATTTATACAAAACAGTAGAATATATTTTGGCAAATCACACACACATAGAGTGTAACTTACTCTAATTAAGATCCTATCTCATGGTTGTACTTTCTTGGAAAATCTGTGGATTGTACCAAAATAAAAACTACTGATTTTTGCCTCTGCAAATCATGTTATATACATTTATTGTTGACCACTCCCTTTTATCTGATTGAAATGTTCTTTCTCTGAAGATATAAATAATATCAGATCTAGATACTGAGATTTGTACATACCTGAATTCTGTATCAATAGAATTTCTCAGTTCCCTGGTAACAACACTGTATCTTTGATATAAGTCCATGAGGAACACATAGGTAACTTCTAAGATCATGAATCACTCAAGAAACTTTTAGAGTTACTTACATGTCTATATTTATTATAAAGCAACAAAGACTAAAATTTTCCTTGCAATATTAACAGAACAAAAATAAAATATATTATGATAAATTTGAATTATCCATATATTCAATTAACCATATTTTCCTAGTGTTAATATTTCAGTGAAAGACGGTACTTTTATGGTAATTCATTCCTTCGATTTGAAAACTCAGATGACATTATTTAAAAGTTTATTTCTTCCAATCTGTGAACTCAGGAAAATTTATTTTAAAGAAATTGCAATTCATCTAACAATTTGTAGATTATCTTTGGTGTTCAAAGCAATTTGGCTGTATGTGGGATTTTCTTGTTCATAAATATTAAGGTAGGAGTTAGAAACTCTTGCCTCTTAACACTCAATGATTTAATAAAATTGACATCTGAGATGTCCTGGAACTTGTCTTTGAGCCAATCATTTTGCTACATGCTTTATAAGGAATATCTCATTTAATTGGCCCACAAACCTATCAAGTCTGTTATCACTTTCTCTCCCTTATATCACAGAAGAATCTGAAGAATATCGAGACAAAAATATTTTTTTTTCTGTCTTCAGAACTATGAAGAGAGGGCTCAAAATTAGCTGCAAGTGAGTCTAGGTTCAGAGTTCAGAGCCCCTAAAAGATGACCAATGATTACAGAAGGTTGATCCTCCAAATATTCTTCATTTTCATGTGCTTCTCAAAAGGCACCTCTCCAAAGATTGTTTATAAATGGAATTCATTGCGAGTAGTCCTAGAATTACTATGGGGTTTGCGTGTTACTCAACATATCCACAGAATGGTGAAGAGCCCAGCGGGAGTTCCTAGGTAGTGTTTACTTGCTGTCTTTTGTTTGTTGATTTGCTTCCTAACTTGGTTTGGCACTTACTCTTTAGACACTGCTTAAAATAGCAGAGGCATTCCAACGTTGTGTCATTGCTTTTGTACTCAGACTCTCTCCTTTATTTCTTCCCCTTTCCTCTTTCAGCTCCTCAGACCACTTAACTCCTTTATTCCCCACACACAGAGTCTCAACTCACTTGTGTCCAACATCTCTCATGTGTGACTCAACATTATTCTTCACTTCCCTGTTAAGGTTTGAGGGGAAGGGATAATAGGAATCCTAAGGGTAGGAAAGGTGGAAGAAACAAAACTGTAATAATGATCTGACCTCCAATAGTACTAGATAAAAATAATAATGAAAAGCAAGTGCTGAACTGAAAAGACTGTACTCTACTTAGCATTTGTAATTTGACTGTCAACGTCATTGGATTGAGATTCTAAGGATTCAGAGGCTTATGGGTGTGTCAATGAGGGTGTGTCTAGGAATGATTGGCATGTGGAATAGCCAACTGAAGTAGAGACCCTTTCTAAGCATGGGGAGCACCATCCAATAGAATAATGGCTTGGATGGAATAAAAATTGGAAGAACAAAGAAGAAGAAGCAGATGCAAGCTCCATTCTTCTTGAATGAGTTCTTTTTTTAAAATTTATTTTTTATTCTAACTTGTTATATATGACAGCAGAATTCATTACAATTCATATTGCTCATATACAACACAGTTTTTCATATATCTGGGTATACATAAAGTATATTCACACCATTCGTGTCTTCATACGTGTACTTAAGGTAATGAGGTCCATCTCATTCCACCACCTTTTTTACCCCCTTGACCCCTCCCTTCCCCCCCCACTCCTTGCTCTATCTAGAGTTCTTCTATTCTTCCCATGCTCCCCCTCCCCACTCCACTATGAATCAGCCTCCTTATATCAGAGAAGACATTTGGCATTTTTTTTGTTGTTTTTGTTTGTTTGTTTGTTCCTTTGTTTTTTGGTGGGGGGCATTGGCTAACTTCACTTAGAATTATGTTCTCCAACTCCATCCATTTACCTGAAACACCATGATTTTATTCTCTTTTATTGAATGAGTTCTTGATTGCTGCTGCATAGCCTGAGGATATTGGAGTCTCCCTTCTTCACTCTTCCAAAGCAGACTCCACCAGTGATTTTCCAGGGAGTTTTCAGAAGCCTTCCTCTTGGACAAGGGTAGAGCCATTGATCCCTCTTGTCAGCCTCTTGGACTGTACAGATACTGATTGGTTCTCCCAGCTTTCCAGCTTGTCGACTGCCATTGTGGACTGTCCATATGCTGGTCACATAAGCCAACCTGATAAATCCTCTTTTTATAATTGTGCTTCTTGTTGCTTCTGTTCCTCTAGAGAACCCTGACAAATACATTTACCTCATGCCAAAGTGCTCTGACATGGATCCCTTTGTTGTATCTCTTTGTTGTATCTCTTTGCTACAGAAGTCTTTTCTGTCCTCCCAAAAGTGAGGTTGGGGAGCTGGAGAATCAAAAGTAACAATATATAGCCTGAAATATACTCTTCAGATATGCCGCCGCTCAGTTGCTATGAGCATAATATGCTAACAAAGTCCAGAAAAAAACAAGCTCCTGGGTTACTAATTGTGTTTGTATCTGAGGGGCCTCATCCTCAACCTACCTTCATTTTTATCTGCCTTTATTAAAAAACAAAAATTTAAAAAAATAACAGAATGTGTATATCTTGCAAAACGCATGCCATATTATTTTCTGATGAAAAGAACAGCAAAATGAGCCCTGGTGGCTTGTCACAATAAATGGTATCTACTATTTTTGTTATATTGTACATAGTAATCATTATTTCCTTTACAAAGGACTTCATTAATGCTGAAATTGCCCTTGTTGAACCAGCATAGGCCCTCACTGCGATACATAAATATCTCAGAAATCTAGATAATAAATTACCACAAGAATGTTCTCTCATACCTGTAGAAATACTAGAATCCCCAGATGTGGAGGCCCACCACTGATGTTGCTCCCACGTGCTTTGTTTCTTTCTTTAGACAGGAAGAATACAGATTTTGCTCATTTTCCCAACACTTTGGTTTCAGGTGTCTATTCTCTTGGACCATTGCCATGCCATGGTGGTCTTCATTGCTTCCTGTTCTTTTATGTTCTCACTTCCGTCTCTTAAGCATCTGGATCAAATTTCATAAACTGAAATAAGCCTCTCCTCTGAAACATCATTACCTGCTTTTGCAGAAGTTTCCTTCTCTGCCACCCATGGAGAGATGGAGAGATTCCTTGCCCCGAACAGGGTCTTCTGCCAATTGACAGTCTTCAAACAGGAGATTCCATCCCACTACCATGAAATCCAGCCATTCTGTCCAAAAGTCTTGTTGACTTTCCCCTTCCTGGGGTGTGTAGAGAAATATCTGACATAGAAATTAGAAGTTTTAAGGCTATTATGGTGGTTTAGGCTTTTCTATAGTAGTCAGCGCTGTATATTCCTCAAACCCTCATTCTGAGTACTGTCTACCAACTGCAGGCTGGGCTGTAGATGCTACCATTATATGGCTACTAATGACTGGAAATCAAGTCTGGTAGAACAACTTCAGGAAACAGACAATGAAGTAGGGTGAGGTGTACTGGAGCACACAGTTGCTGGTAAAGGTATCAGCTCTAACATGGATTCTTCCATTAAAAATGAGCTATCATCCTAAATATCAATGTTCTTGTCTACACAATAAATTGAACTAGATGCTGCCAAATTTCATTTCTTAAAATATCTTTGAGGTTATATTCTGTTGTGTGGTTTGTTTGGGTTGTTTGTTTGTTTTTAGTTTATTTTTTCAGAAATTATTTCTTGAGACTTTAAATTGAGCCGGGATTCTTGTCTCTCTGCTGTGATATTACTGGATAGATAGGAAGGTAGATAGATAGCAAGAGAGAGAGATAGCCACAGTGTTTTAATCATGTGTTTATTTGTGGAAACCACCACTAACCTATAAATTCACTTACACTGAAGACTTAGGAGAATATTATTGCTAAGTACACCATTCATCTCTTAGTGATGATATATGTTAAATATGCAAAAACCTTGTGCTCTTAAACATAATTTACATGAAAATTACAGATAATTCTGTTTTGACCAAAGTTTTCTCTATTCTCTAAAATGTCTGCAATGTGCTATAAAACTACAAGAACTTTACCAAAAGCAGATGCTGTGATGTGGGATGAAGCCATCGCTCAGGCATGTGGAATGTCCAGAATTCTGTCACTTTTTGGCAGCAGGAGCTGTATGTCTGTTCTAATATCATGATTCAGAGATGCAAACCCTTATCAGCGGAGACAATAGGTAATTTACATCTTAAAGTCACAGAGAATATTCAAACTTGCACTTGGGGTCCAAAAATCATGACTGCCTCTTTCATAATTCTAAATTTAGCTCTGATCAGATTGTCAAATAGTGTGTATTAGATCATAATAATCTTTTAATACTATGGAAACTACTTTAAAAATTACATGTGGATATCATATATTTTTGGATGGCAAAGGATGTTAAATTTTGGCATACTGTTATTAGAGTTTTTAAGTAATATGTGAAGCCATACTTTCAAATTTGAGCTGTGGCCAAAGCAGACTAATTGAAAAGCACAATATGGTTTCATTAGTTACAGAGTTTTGCTAAAAATTTAGATTTGTGACTAAATGATAGTCATGAATATAGCCACATGATTATGCTTGAGAAAATATCTGAATTTTGTTAAAATAGTTGTAATTTTGCCTAGATACAAAACAAAATAAAGTTTTATCGCATAAAATTCTTGCATGTATTTGTGTGTTACTGGGGACTGAATCCAGGGGCGCTTTGCCACCAAGCTACATCTTTTGTCCTCTTTTATTGTTATTTTGAATTTTTTATTTTATTTTGAAACAGGGTCTTGCTAAGTTGCCCAAGCTGGCCTCAAACATGAGATGTTCCTACCTCATTCTCCCAAGTCACTGTAATCACAGGCATCATCACACCTGACCAGACAAGTAATAGTTCAAAATGATGCAGAAAATGCTTACAAGATACCACTAGTATTTTGAAAACTTAAATGGGGAGGGGCAAATCCACCGAATTGTAAACCTAAGGAACAACCCTTACTCACAGGAATACTTGGTAAACAAGAAAGAAAAGTGAAATTCTGAGATGCTTGGCCACTGTTAAGACCTGAGGGCTCTGTATGTGTGGACGCACCCTCCAGGAGAAATGAAACAGCAGGAAAGTCTGTGAGTCTCCAGAGAGATTTTCAGACACCATTGACAAAGTAATGGGAAGGAAAGGAAAAGTTCTTGAGGAAATAATCATGACATTTCTCCTTTTAACCTTTCATGTAGAATACAGTTTTATTTCATGTCTGTATCTTTTCTTCTTTCCTGTGTTCCATTTGAGTTTTAATACTATGTCCAAATTCATCACAGGAATCCTTGAATTCAGAGTACAAAGGTGGTCTCCCCTCTGTGATTTCAAACTCCTCAATGTTGAAATCCTCTCTTACAGGATAATAAATGCTACCTATCTTGAACATTTGAAAAAGCCCAAACGCATGGTTCATTACTCTTACAGCTACATCCCATCTTACCTTTGTCTGAAACAATGTTCCTTCAAATGGAAATTTTGTAAGGGAGATAGTCTATTTTTATGAATCATTTATGCCTTCAAATATCTAGTTTGACAGAGGATGTTCAATGGTATTGATCAGAAAAATATGGGAAACTTGAAGTAATATCATAAATCTAGGACTTCATCTTAAGAGATACTTTTGGTCTACAGCATAAATGTTTGGACATTGCATTCTCACAGAGTTTTTACCTAACCCTTGGAATCCATGGGATTTTGGTAAAAAGCACTATAGGTCTGAACAACATAACTGAAATGCAAAATTTCTAACTATCAAAAAAGAGATTATGAATGAATGTTTTCAGATATATATATCTCTTCTCATTTCTCTTCTACATTAAAACTCTTCATTTGGCTTGACCATTATGCTGAGGGTAAATTCTAAATTCTTTGTAAGGCTTACCATGCCCTCTATATCTTGGAACCAGGCTGATTTTCTAACATTGTCTTGATCTTCTTTCTTCCTTTAAATAGCTATTATTTGGTAAAGAGAGGGTGAGCCAGTATACATTTTGATCAAATATGAAAAGTTGAATATTAACATCAATGTCCAGGGAGAATCAAGACAGAAGCTAAATATCCTCATGGATGGAATTAATTTCTGCTGTATGAAAATAAATTTAAAATCCTTTAAGATTACATATATGAGTCTTATTAAAATGTTAATATACAAATTTTTAAATTGCCCATCAACATGCAAAACCAAAAAATTCTTAACATTCTCAAATACTGAATTCTTCCTATAGTTCTTACATTATATACTTGCACTATTAATAAAACATCAATTTACAAAATTTTTGTGCTGGGTCCACCACCACAGGGCAGGTACTACTGATAGTTGTGGTCAACTTATTATGTCTTCTTTCTCTCTGAAATGGCTAAGTGTGGTGTAGTCAATTTTTAGATTTCAGATGTGATTTATGTTGGAAGATCAGGCCATTCACCCATGTGATCACAAAAGTGAAGTTTTATGACTAGGTGGCCAATGCTTTTTAATATTTTGTGGAGAGCATACTTAACGATTTTAATCATTCATCATTTTGTTTTGCTTTGCTTTAATTTCTAATATTTTAATGTATCTGAATAATTTATATATAAACTTAAGGGGCCAGAAGTATGACAATGTAGCAGTAATTGGTTTTAAGATAATGATATGCTAATAATGTACACTTGCCTCTTTGCATCATTTCATAATTCTTATTACAATGCCTTTGCTGTAGAGTGATAGAATGAAGACCAAGAAGACATACTCTGGAGTCTGTTGTGGTTACATGGAAGAAACTAGTTTATCTTTGGTTAACCATTATTAGTAAATAATGTCAAGAGCAGGAAATATAGCCTATAACATACAGCATTAATTATTTTGTCCAAGAATTTTCTTCAACAAAGAAAAGTTTGTCCTTTATTGCTTTTTAAAATCTTATACTGAAATAGAATGAATATGACCTGTCTCTTTTGAATGTCATATGGTTCTTCCTTGGCTATATTAAAAATATGTAGAAAGTAATCACCATTTTCTACTCATGGTCCTTAATTCTGTTATATATAAATTGTTCTATAATTATTTTATAAACATTCAAGTGAAAGATGCACATTTAACTTTTTAAGTTAGTGGTCACTAAACAACTCATACTCAGTGATGAGTACATGACACTTTTTGTATTAATTATTTCTTATTTAAATACTCCTTTCATATGATTCATTCTCTCATTGGCTCTGGGAAATGCAGTAGTCACCTATCTCTCAGTAAGTAAGTACGGCAGGAAAAAAGTTGAGTCCATGAAGTTCATTAGTCCATGAAGCTGAAAAGCTGAAAAAAAATAATAATAAAAGGAGAGAAAGAGAGAGAGAGAGAGAGAGAGAGAGAGAGAGAGAGAGAGAGAGAGAGAGAGAGAGAGAGAGAGAACAATCTGTTTCTCTACCTGTGGAAAAATATGTGGTATGTAATATAAAATAGTAGAATAGTTTAAAGTATCACTATTTTATGCATGTCAGGAAAGTATAAGAGAAATGATGTATGGCATTTTCAAGTTAAGGCTTCACGAAGTAAATGTATCCACCCCAACCCTTGACATGCTCCCTCTCTCCTTCCACTTGCTAAAGACACATAATGTCTCTGGGGAAATTAGGAAGCCAAAATATAGAAAGAAAGTCTGGCAGGGGAAGAAGAAGGCAAGCCATCTGCTGCCTATGAACACCCTCCTGAATCAGTACATGAGCAGATAATAAACTTTAATGGCTATTGGATCTTTACCATCCATTTGAGTTTGTTGTTGTTGTTACATTGTCATTTATATATATGGTTCCATAAAAATGATTTCATTTTTTTCTGACAATTTTTTTATGTTTCTTATTTTATTATTCTTTAAGGTTGGATCAAATATGATTTATCTTTGATGTTATACATATATGTGACATTATATTTTTATTATGAAATTTGTAAGTGACATGGATGGTATAGTGTTAAATTATCTCTTCAAAGTGGAAAGAATTCTTAGTTCTAACAGAAACATTTCCTTAAAATTCTTTGAGTTAATGAAATTAAATTATTATACATTTAAAGGTTATGTTTAATATTATAAATGCTACAAAAATAAATAATTATATTGAGATTTGAACTTTGGTGATCTAATTTCCATCAATCTTCAACAACTTAAAATTGTTTAAACATAATTTGTTTCAGAAAAATATATTGTTCTTTCAAAAATTATTTAACCACTTCTTTCATTGCAATCAACACTCTTTAATTGTTGGAATACTTAAGTTTTGCAATGACAGACACATATTTATGTTTCAATTGATATAGTTTTTACACAAACTTACTTAAAGTTATTTTTTTCTGAATTATCCAGAGTGCTGATGTACATCTAAATGTTATTATTGGGATCCTTACTCTAAACCCAAATGAGCTGGTTTGATAGTATTACTGGAGGTAATTGAACTGGTTAGTGTGAGCTGAGACAATGCAGTCCTGACATTATTGATTAAACACAAGTTTAGGTCTGCCAGAAACGGCCATGCTGTGGCTTTTTAACAGTTCCTAGCTCTGAAGCTTGGAGCCAATACTGTGCAGCAGAGTTCTGCCAAGTACTAAAAATGAAGCTAAACACTGGTAAATTATTACTCCTTCCATAATGTTTTATAATAGCTCACATCTCACAGCTTTTCACACATTGTTTGCTTCGTTCACCTTGTCTATTTGATAGACCTTTCTTTTCAAATTTCAAATTCAGTGTAAGTATCTCCTCTTCAAGAAATGCTCTTTGAACATTATTTTTTCATTCTCTTATCCTGTATCATCTTACCTGACACTATATATATATACATATATGTGTATATATATATATATATATATATATATATATGATGTGTTTTCATATACATGGATGCAGATGTTGTATCATCAGTCAGAAAATATGTTAGAAAAAAAGTAATCCATTGTGATATTTTACCTCAATTGCTACTCTGCATGGGACGGCTTTCACATGTGCTTGAACATACACTATCTTGCAACATCAAGGAGAAGGGATGAGCTCATTGCGAAGTCAAAACTATTTACTGGGCTTCCAGAAAGGAGGGAGAATATTTACCTATAAAAAGAGCTGGGGATGCCCCTTTGATGGGAAGATTCCCAGGGTGCAGTGTTTTCTCAGCAGGGGCTCACAGAGTTGCCAGCTGTACCATTGGCTGCTGAGAAGAGAGAATAGGCCTTTGATCACACAGCAGGAGAGTTCTCTGAGGAGCCAACTATGGGTCAGTTCTGGCCTCAGTCCTCAGTTCTGAGAATCCCTAGGTTCCTCTTTTCCTCCCCTAGAATTGAGATCATTTGATATTTGACCCCCAGGTCCTGGGACAGGAACACAACATTAAAAGTGACAAACCATCTTTGATCTTTCTAGTGACAGTGGGAACTTCTCCAGTTCTTTGACTCCTTTTGGCATTTGCAAGAGGCCCTAGCTGTTTTTGGCTCCCACCATCTGAAGTGACACTTGGCAATCATCACTTTTTGCTCTGGACCAGTTTTGCCTGCAGCAGGCCCACCTAATAAATAGGCCAAATGGGGAAACGGTCTTGGCTCTGTAGTAGCACAGGGCACTCAAGGCTAGTTTAATCCACCAGTGCTGTCATGGTTCAGTCCAAAAGGACACCCAAGAAGCAATGTCTGTCTGAAGAAAAGATCAGGGAACTAAAGAAAAACATCAAGACTGGCAAACAGGAAGATAGGTCAAACATACTGGAAAATCTGAATATATTCTGATTAGCATCATTAGAGAAATCTATTAAATAGATAAGAATAGACAAATACAACAGAGAGGCAAGTAGAGATTAAGCAATTATGGGCAAAATTATGGGAAATATATATGTGAGCTGAAAATCCAATTGAGACACTCTTCTTGAGAGTTATGCAAAAAAGCAGGAAGATAGTTCATTAAAATTATAGTTATAGGACTCTGAAAAAAGTGAGAAAGGAGAGAATGAAGCAAAGAAAATAATGAACTCCAATAAAAATAGGAAATGTTAGAGAGCCAAAGTGAGGCAAGATATCTTTGTAGCAGGAGGACTTACTGAAAAACTAGAAGTATAAATGCAGGTAGACCTGTTCATGGGCTTCATAAACTGCAGCTAGTTCTTGAATGAAACATTAAGACAGTTTATACACAAAGGATACAGAAATATAAAGGGGTCAGAATTGCTGCCCATAAACAGGATAGTAAGTAAAAAAAACAATAGAGAGAAAATTATTTTGAAATAAAAATGATTTTGAATCAAGGAAAAAAATTAAAGATTAAAAAAATATTTAGAAATGGCAAAGACCAAAAATAGTTACCTTAAATTATCTCTTTGAAAGGAAAATATTGCTAAGATTATAAGGAAAGTAAAACAAAAACTACAGCATTACAAAAATGAGAAGACATGGAATAAAACTGAGAACCTATTCAAGCTTGTACATCTCTGCATCCTGCTCATTGGGACTGACCAGTCACTGTATCACAAGAAAGATGTTTTACCCAAGAAGACAACTTCCATTATACAGATGGTACAATTTGGACAACAGAGCATTCTTCGTGATATGTCAAAAGATACAGACTGCAGAGAAAAGTAGGTAGGCAATTTACAACACAATGAAATGAAAAGAAAAATAAAAAGGGAAATCATTTTGCATCACCAAAAAAATAAGAATCCCTTTAAAGCTGATCTTTCTCTGACACCTTTGTAGTTACACTGGGTTTTCTTTTGTGCCTCATAAGTTTATTCAGACTTACATTTGAATCAACATCATTTACGTGGCTAGAATAATGTTAAATTTTCAGATTCATCCTATTGTCAAAATTAAGACCATTACCCTTACACACGCACAAGAGAATTGAAGAATGACATTTGGTAGGCAGAAAGTATAACGGATAAAGAAGAGTAAGCAGAACAAGTGCTAGCTGATAATTCCTCCATTCAAGTGGTGGAGAGTGAAAAAGTTCTCATGAAAGTAGTGGGACAATCAAGGTGCGTGCACATTAATAAAAGAAATAATGGTGACATTAGGACATTTTAAACTATGCAAATATAAAAATGGGCAGCATAGTAGAGGAGGAAAATGAGGGAATAAAGGGAAATGAGCTAAGTCAATGTCTTTTGTCACTGAGACCCAATGGATGATGTTTACATTTGAAAATTCAGGAAATAGATATAAGGGTCCATGAATATAGCTCAGTTGGTAGAATGTTTGCCTCGAATTCACAAGGCCCTGAGTTCAATATCCAGCACCACAAAATCATTCATTCAATCAATCAATAAATAAAAGATATGGATGTAAAACTTTCTATACCTACTGCTCACTGCTATTGCCTCAGTGTCATTTCTGCTTTTTCTCTTAGGCATTGTGGTCATAGAATGATGTGAGGTCACTAAATAAATTACAGATATTTAGTCAACACCTGACATTATAGTAAAAAGTCACCAAAAATCATTTTTGTTTTATTTTTTGTGGGGTAGAGTAGGGCATAAAGGGGAATTGAACCCAGGGTGCTTAACTACTGAGCCACATAACCAGACCATTTTAAGTTTTCATTTTGAGACAAGATCTCCCTAAGTTGTTGAAGTTAGTCTCCAACTTGCCATTCTCCTGCCTCAGCCTCCTAAATCGCTGGGATTACAGACATGCACTATCATGCCTGGCGATGTTAACCTTCATTTTTGTAGCAATTCTGTAGAGCATCGCAGCCATTGTATGCATGGCAAAACCAAAGCTGACTCTGTCCATTGGCTGTGGGTTCCCCCTCTGCCCCAAGCTGTTGTTTTTATTTTAAGGTTCATAACTAAGATTTTTAAACCAGACCAAATTATTTGGAAAAAAAATTCAGTCTTATTTGGGTACATTTATTTTTCACAGTCTGGGCTAAATCAAACTAAAGAGTGCTCAGTGTGCAACATGTGTTCTCTGTGGATCATATAAGAGACTCCTAAGATAAATCCCAACAGCCCAGACATGCACTGGGGAAATAAATGGTGGCACCACCCAACCCCACTCAACATGTGTTACGAGTATATTATTAATACATGTTGCATCTTGAGGGATCTGGATTGAGATTATCCAAGGGTTAGATGTCAAAATTTTTAAAAAAGGAATCTTGTTGATATATATATATATATATATATATATATATATATATATATATATATATATATATATATATATTATGTTTTGCATTTAGAATTGTCTAAAATAATTAACATGCCTACCAACTGATAAAATGTATGCAAGATATTTACTCAAAGTGTATCTAAATTATAAAAGAAACTATGGAAATATGGCAGAAATATCAGTAGTAGAGGAAAAGGAGCCAGGATCAGGGGAGGGGAGGAGAAAGGGAGGTATTGGGTTCTGAATTAGGAAAAGATATATTCCATGTTTTTATAAGTTACGTCCAAATGGATTCTACTGTCATGTATAACTAAAAAGAACCAAAAAAAGTTCACAGCTTAAAAAAATAGGATGGTTTTTAATCATAGTATTTGCATTAATAGATTCAGTGGATCTCTGACAAAATACAATTTACAATCCTGCCTAGCAGTTTATACACCTAGAAACAGAATGAGTTACACAATCTATAGAGCCTACTCTGAAATGACAGCATAGAAGGTCTCTTTCTAAAAGGATTAGAAATTTCAAGACAGTGGCAGTAGGCACTAAACAAAGTCTGGAACTTTTCAAGAGCAGGTCCCTTGAGTCAACCTGTTGAAGTATGACTGTGAAGGTGAGCTAGATGGCTTGAAAGAAGGCAGGCAGTACATTCTTACATCTGGCATTAAGCGTCCTGTCTATCTGCTGTTGATTTCACTGTGGTTTTACCAAACATTGCAATAATAACCTTTCTGAGCAATCCATTCCTCAAAACACCTCTGATAATGCCATATGCCAGTAAACTATTTTCCTATATTAGAACTTGTCTAAAATGTTCAAAATAACTTTTGGTCAGAACAGCTCTGTTCAGCTTTCATTTTGCCTTTGCCTTTTCTTTTTCTCATGTGTATTCTGGAAATTACTCTTCCTTTTGTGATTAGTAATACCCTCAAACATATATTGATTTTTCTGTTGGATTTCTATAAAAAAAAGTTTCCAAAATTACATAAATTCATGGTTCCAGTGTATTACTTGGCATTCCGGTACTGTAATGGAATACCTGAGGCAATTAACATATAAAGAGAATAGGTTTATTTTAGCATATAGATATGGAGGTTCCAATGAAGGTATGAGCAGCCCCATACACTTTGGGCTTCTGGTAAAAACAGAACATTAGATCAGGATTTTGTGGTGAAACAAACTGTTTACATGATAAGCACACACACAAAAAAAAAAAAAAAGAAAAGGAAAAAGAGAAAGATGCTCCCATAATCCACTCTGATGGCATGATTTTCATGAACTAAAATCCTTCCATAATGCTTCACATATCAAAATTTCCATTACTTTCAAATAGTTACACACTATGGATCAAGGCTTTATTTAACACATATACTTCAGTAGTGTTATTAGTCTGCCCATGGTCTCTGACAATCAGCATTGAGATTCTTTTCCCATGCTGGTCTGTCTACTTTTACCCCTATTAATTTAGTACACAAACATGGCACAAGTTTCAAATGTAAAATTCTAAAGATTTATGCCTAAAAGTATTTTTCTGCAAATTTGGTGGAATACTTGTTCAGTACTTAAACTCATTTTCTGTATAAAAGTATTTTAATGCAATGTATTGATTGCAAACATTGTTGTGATCCATATTTTAGTCATCTTTGTTGCAGTTGTGGCCAAAAGACTTGACAAGAACAACATAGAAGAGTAAAAATGTCTTTTGACTCATGGTTTCAGAGATTCAGTCCCTGGTCAGCCTATTATATACCTCTTGGCCTAAGATGAGGCAGAACATTGCACACAGTGCAGAGACCTCTAGCTGAACCCTACACATCTATACTTACCACCAAGTTAATCCAATATCAGTGAATTAATCCACTGATTAGGTTACATCTTCCATAATCTAATAATTCCACCTCTGAACATTCATGCATTATCTCACACATGAGCTTTTGGAGGACACCTCACATATAAATAATAACAATCCTCTTGATAGAAATGGCATGGAAGACTGCCTGGTCCAAGAAACTTTAAGGAACACTAGTGTAACGGTTTGGATATGAGGCATCTGTCAACACCACTTGTGTTAATGCAGGAGGAGACCTGATTAGATTATTAGAGTTGTACTCGACATTTGTCCATGTCCTGAAACTCTGTGTAAGGTTCTACTTAAAGACCATGGACTAATTAATCGGACAGAGGAAATTTTAAATCAGTCGATCATTCAGGCAGTGGCAAGGATATTGCTGGCAGCTTTCAGCTGGATATACTCTGAGAATTAGGAGCAAACAGTAGAAAAGAAAAATCTAAAGAGTTTTCAGTTTGACCAGAGAATTATAGGTAATATCAGGGCCAAAGAAGTTGTGATTGCTGAATAGATTACCACCACTGAAGAAAGCAAATACTTTGCACAGAGACAATATGAAAGACACCTTGATTATCAAGAATCAGCATGGCTATGTCTATTCTAGGCTCAAGGTTGTAGAAGTGACAATTTGGTTAAGAGACCTTGGGGGAACCCTACTTCCTTCCACAGGGATGCCTAGAAAGTTTTTTCCCCAGGATTTGTTTCACTGTACTCAAAGATCTAGGCTCTCAGGCGATTTGCAGCTGTGGTCCAAAAGGACCCAGCTACTCCAGCTGACAGCATACCTTGGCAACATCCATGTAGTGCTGGTTCTGTAGTGGGCTGGAGTTAAGGTGTCATGAAGAATTCCACCAAACTTTCAAAGGAAAGCCTAGGAGACCAGGCAAAGTTCAGCAGAGTCGGAATCCCTGCACGCAGCCCCTGAGAGGGTGATGCGTAAAGCTGTGAGTAAAAAAGCAAAAACATTAGTGGAGACCCCCACAATTAAGAGATGCCAAAAATGTGGTAAGTCTAACAAGGAAGGCTACTGGCTACAGAGAGCCAGCCTAAGAGAGAGGCCACCTTTATTGCAACCAATAAGGCTATAGTGGCAGGACTGCCCAATCCCTTTAAAGTTCACACACACTTCACCTCCCTGTGCCCTAGACTTGGAGCTACAGGATACAGGACTTGTTCACCCACCTGGATTTTTGTCTTTATGTGGTCCCATCCCTTCTGTATGCACTTAACTTTTCTTGTTTGAAGGAAAATTTTGCTCTGTTCCATTACATATTGGGTGCACACAGCTTGCTTTTGATTTTTACAGGGCCACATAGTCAAGAGTTTGCCCTGGAGAATCAGATAAGATTTGGGATTTGGCTTTTTGGGCAATGGTGGAATTGTTAAAAATACATGGATTCTTGGATGTGGACATGAGAAAGATGTAAAAAGAGTAAGTCTTTTGAGGACAAGGGCAGAACATTATGTTTTGAATATGTGATGTTTCTCCAAATTCCTGTGTTAATATAGGAATATTCAAGGGGAAAATTATTAGATTATAAGAACTATCATATAATCTATGTATTAATCAATTGATGGATTCATAATTGGAATGAATTCCTGGGTGGTGACTATAGGCAGGTTGGGAGGTACTAGAAGAGACAGGACACCAAGAGCATATGTTGGGGACTATGTATTTTTGTCCCTGACTCCCTCACTCTGTCTCTGCTTTCTAAGCCTCTCTCCACTACATCCCTCCACCATGATGTTCTGCCTCCCCTCAGGCCCAAAGCTGACCATATAAACCATGGGACCTCTGAAACCATGAGCACAAAATTATCTTTTTCTCCTAGGTCTAAATTGTTCTTGCTGCATACTATTTCCATAGCAATGAAAGGTTGGCTAACACATTTAGTATGACTTGAAAAAATAATTAAAGCCATTAATTCTTATATGGCACTTTTTCATACCAGGTTATGTTCTCCATGTTCTACTTACACCAACCTATATAATCCTCACAACAACCATAATGGAGTAGTATAGCTGTCCTCCCCCTTTACAGTTGAATAAATCGAGACACGGGGAAATTTACTAACTTTCTCAAGTCCTGATTACCCCAATGGGGTACCACCTCATTCTGGATTCATTAATCATTTTCATATGATACAAGTCTTTTATTCTCCTATAAGTAAAATGTTTCTGCTCTTGGTTTGATTTAGAACATCTCTGGGGTCCTTTCTGTGTCTAAAATTATACAATGTTGGAGAAGAAAATATGAGCTGTAAATGACATTCAAATAATGCCCATTAACTATCAACAATGTAATTATGTGTTATTTTTACATCTTGCTTACACTTTTTTTTTGCTTTAAAAAATTAAATGATTGCATACAAAATTAGGAAATTTTCTTCTCATTTAATTCTTACTGTGAATGTCGGCACAATGATTTCATTATTCTGAATCTTTTGATTGCTCTTCAGATGTCCTGCTTCTGTAATTAGGACATGCTGTAATCAACCACATTCTAAATCCTTTCTTCAGTAACCTTCTTGGTTTTTTGTTGTTGTTGTTGTTGTCCTCCTTAAATATAACAGTGCGTCAAAAGGTTTGAGGTGTTCAGGTAGACACACTTTATTTGGGTGTCATGTTAAAGAAGTTTGACTTAAACTGTGTTTGACTATGTTTCCTTTAAGGGCAACTTTTTATTTTACTCACCCAGCTGTCAAACATCTGTGTTGGGTGATTCAGCATAAATTAAACTGTGCTGATTTATGTTATAAATCAGTTGGATGGTTGTATTATCTTAAAATAATTTCTCAGAATAAAATGACTTTTAGAATAGAATTGGCTTAAATGTTTTAAATATACTTAAAACCAGTTAGCTGAAAATGTCAGTAATTAAAGGTCAAAATGTCACATACCTACATGAAAAATATTGCTACAAGTATTAGCCAATATGCTCACCTTACATTGAAAGCCTGGTTTAAAGAAAAAAAAAAAAACTTGCCAATGTATCATTAAAATCTTAAGAATGTTTATTAGTTGTTCAGTTATCTACATTTCCCTATTGTGTTTATAGTGATATATGTAAAAAGTGATGTATGTAAAAAGACACAAGAATTTTGAACAATAAAATATATATACTAAGTAAAGTTTCTATTGTATAGCTCTCTACATTCAGTAGAAATGATCAGAAAATTAAGAATTCTTATTTGCCCTGGAAATGACTCTTTAAAGAATAGAAGATAAGCTATAAAATGTGTCAAATATGTGCAAGCCACCTATATGACAAAGTTCTTTAAGCCAGAATAGATTAAAAAAAACTGTTTAAAATCAACAATGAGAAAATGTTAAAACTATAAAAAATGTTATATGCATAAATAATAATTCCATGAAAAGATATTCAATATCACTGGCCATTATAGAAGTGACAATTATGGATGCAGTGAAATAACACTGCATGTTATTTCTTGGATATTTAGTTTAAGGTAATGAAAAATTATGTCCAAAAAAAAAAAAACTAGATGCAACTTGTTTTTGCAGATCAGTTGTAATTGCCCCAAACTAGAAAAAATTATCATATATCCATACAATACAATAGTATCCTTTACATAAAAAGAACAGCTATCCATACACAGAAGATTGGCTGGAGTTCAAGGATGTTTCACTGAGTGGAAAAAAAAATCCAACCTCAAAGGTCATATAACAGGGGTGAAGACTTAGGTCATTGGTAGTGTGTCTAACATGCATGAGGCTCTGGTTTTAATTTGTGCTGGTGCAAAAACAACACAAAATAACCACAGGTCAGATACTGAATGATTTCATTTATTTCATAGACCTAAAATTTTAGTGATAGCAAAGAGTCCAGTGGTTGCCAGAGGTTAACATTAAGAGAAACTTGAATATTCCAAAGCTATGTTAAATCCTTAACTTTAATAGATATATGAATTAGAAGATACACATGTATCATCATTTTAGGAAGAACTTCCGAAATTGTAATTTATTTAGTAATTTAATGAATTAAAAAAATTATATATGAAATGGAAAATAATTAATTGTATAATTAATGGTACTATTTACATATTTTTGTACTATTTACATATTTTTCTTGTTTTATGGTGATGAAGGATGCATCTAGCTAATTATTATTATATAAATGGATTGCTCTTAGACAAGAAAATAACCATGCATTATGTTATTTGCTTTATATTCATTTTACTTTACTTGTGGAAGACTAAAAAAATCCCCTCATAAAACTTTATTTCATTTTTCCTTTCTGATTTTTTTTTTGTGCTAGATATGTGTAAAAAAAAAAAAGCAGAGAACTGGGTAAGGAAAAAAGTGTTCATTCCTGCCTTAAGTTCTCCCATTTTCCTGAGACTGTTGATTTTCATGGTAAAATACCATGGGTTGAATAGCCTTTTTGTGAAAAGTCTATTATATATATATTTTTCCAGACAGAATAATTACCTAACAACAGGAACAGCATGTTACAGAAAACTCACTATTATCTTTTCTGAAATGAAACAGAACTTTTCAAAAGAGAGAGGAAATAAATCAAGGGAGCACACCAAGCAATATGTTTTGGGACAAAGGAAGTTTAATGAAAGAGACACCACGATGTCTGGTTCTTTGTTAGGTGGACTCATGATTACCGTTAGGATAAAAGGGCAGAGCATTATTAGAAATTTTAGGTAATTATTTCAATTTATTATGTCCTTTCATATCAAAGATAATATCTGACTTGGAGGAGATTCTTTTTTTTTTTTTAATGTTTGCTGAAATAGATTGAGTATGGGGGAGGAAAAAAGGCTCTTCAGAGTCAGAAGACTCCCTCCAAGTGAATTTAAGAGAGCAGATTTAGTATGTCACTCTAGGAAGGCAAAGAATTCCTGTTAGAATATACAACTATTTACTTATGATAGATATCTTTGCAATGTCCTTGAATACAAATCAAAGTACTTTTTAGCAAATATTTAGTGATTCCAAGGCATTTACTTGGATATCAAAACATGAGTAAGCGTGGCTCCTGTCCATGAAAAAGGATATTTCATTGGACAGGAAAAGGTAACATTAACACATGTCTCAAGCTGAATTGTGTGGCTGAAAGAGAAATAGAAGTCCTAATTCCCAATTTCTATGAATGTGCCCTTCTTTGGGAATTTGGACGTGGCATATGCAATTAACTTGAGATCTTTGATGGTATTCTGCATTTAGAGTAGCTCCCAAATCCAACAACTGATTTTTTATGAGAAGAAGACATGAGAAGTTGGGAGCTGGGAAACTTTTCTTCACATCTTCCTTGTTCTGGGATATATGGACCCCTCCAAACAAGTTCTCCTGCTAAAGAAATATCAACATGAGTGATCAAGGACACGCACATCCTCTTAAGCCCTTAGATGTAGAACTGCCTCCTTGATCTTGTCTCATTTCTGCTGCATTCTACTGTCTAAACTAAATCCAAGGTCTGGATAAATGTCTTCTTCCCTCAAGGGGAGCTGCGAAATTCCATGAAAAAGGCCACAATTACAGAGAAACTTGTTGAAACAGGCCAATAATACAATTTACCGCCCCTGGCTTCAGAGTACAGAACATTCCCACATTTCCTGTTTTTCAAGATATTTTCTTTAAACTCTTGGCTATTTTTTTTATCTCCTAACTCTCTCATCAATGAGTTGCCTTTGGCTGTGACCTTGAACGTCTTTTCTTTATTATTTACTCTTTTTTGAGTCTTTTGTTTCATCCAATCTTCCGTGTCACAGGTAATATATGTCCTGTGATGCCAAATTTTTTTCCTCATCCAACAAAATATGTTAATTTTAAATACATTAAATATATCAGTCAGAAAACCATCATGAGCTGCAACTTCTGCCTTGATCTCCCTTTTGAACTACACACACACACGTCATACTTCCTTGTCTAGTTCTATATTTTAATTTCACAAATTGCAAATTAGTCTTTTAAAAACTCAAATTCAAGTCTTCTTTTGCCATATTTTCTATTAAGTAGTAAGTGGAAAATCAATTTTTCTTCATGTTAACATGAAGTCATTATTAATTTCTCTCTTTCACACAAAAAATAATGTGTGTGTGTGTGTGTGTGTGTGTGTGTGTGTGTGTGTGTGTATGAATGAGGGGGAGAGAGAGAGAGAGAGAGAGAGAGAGAAACAACAACTTTGAAAGTTAGTCTATGTATCTCCTATAAATTAAAATATGTTCATACCATTTTTTTCATACAAGCCCTAAA
The DNA here is from genome assembly GCF_052094955.1 of Ictidomys tridecemlineatus. Taxonomy (NCBI): domain Eukaryota; kingdom Metazoa; phylum Chordata; class Mammalia; order Rodentia; family Sciuridae; genus Ictidomys; species Ictidomys tridecemlineatus. The sequence continues at coordinate 107,479,305 of NC_135481.1, forward strand.
ATTGAAACAACCCAAAATGGAAATAATCTCTGAAATACAAGAGAATGGATAAACAATGGTTAGATTTCATACAAATGAAACATTACCCAAAAAGAAAAGGTAACAAACTTTTGACGTATAGAATAACATCAATGAACCTCACATATATTACACTGAATTTAAAAAGCAGGGATTAAAAAAATGTACATGTGATTTTTTATATGAATTTCTGCAAATCCATGACTAATGTAGGAGGAAATATTTCAGAGCAGTGGATGCCTACGGGGATGATGATGACCTGGAAAGGGGCAGGATAAACATTGTATAATACCAGGAATATTCATATATTGATACAGCTGTGTGGGTTACCAAGGCATATGCAATTGCCCAAGTTCACTGAATTCTATGCCTAAGATGTATGGGTTTTACTATACATATTGTAAACACCAATAACAAATGAAATACTATGTGTATGCATACATATCTGTGGTTTTGAAATTAATATTAAAATGAAATACCTAAATAATAAAACTTAATGAATTGAACATTAGTAATATATTAGAACTTCTATATATATTCTTCAGTATGTCCTTCTTCTTTTAGACCAAAGTAAGCAGTACCTTGAAATATTTGCTTAGGCCTCTTTTAATTTTTCTTATAATTTTGTATATATACACAAATGTATCTCATGTAAAACTCTATATCTATTTCAGAAATTTCAATGTTTTAACTATACAAAAATTATATATCTCTACCAGTATGATTTTGCAATTTTCTTAATACATTTTTGGTATGAACAATTTAACTTTAATGCAATTAAGTAAATCACTTTCTCCAGTTTGCATTGGTTGTCTCTTATTTAAAAATTTCCACTTTATCCTGAATATGTAAAAACATATGAAATATTTTTAGTTTTGTTTAAGTTTGGTTTTCCAGTTTTAAGTGCTCTGAGCATGTGAAATTGATTATTATGTCTGGTATACAAGAAGGATCTGATTTAATTGAACCCCATGTAGATAATCAATTTTCACTCACACCAATTTTTGACTAGGTCCCCATTTTGACCCCTATGTATATAGTTTCCATGTAAGTGTGGCTCAGTTTTTGAAGTTTGAGTCTGTTGTCCTGCTGTACTTTTCCAAGTCTGTTTAGGACTGTTTTAATATCATAAATGACATTTCATAATTTTCTTCACAAAGTATTGCCACATTTCTCGCAGACCCCTATTTTCCAATAATTAGATACTTGATATTTTTGCTTCTACTATAAAGTACATTTTATATTAACTTTTTATTATGTATTTACTTATATGTAAATACACAAAAGATTTCCCCAGATCATTACACAAATTTAATATCATTAATTTAAATAATCTGTAGCAATTTTATAGTCTTACATAATCAAAAACATCACCAGAAATATTAATAAGTTGGAGTCTTCCTTTTTGATTTCTTTTTCCCCCTTTTTCTTGTATTACAGCACTAGTTAAATAATACTGTGAACTTAAGTGATCTTAAATATATTGTTCATGATTTTAGAAATAATAAGTCTATCTTTTTATCAAAAACATGTTTACTAGAGAATTTTTAAATTTACTTTTTATCATGTTGTTTTAGCTTCCATCAATTTTGAGTTGCTAAGAGAACCCAGAATAGGTTGAGAGTATTCTCAAGTGTTTTTTCACTTAACTTATAGACAACATGATGATTTTTCATGTGTAATTTGTTAATATGGTAAAAATTATTGTTAGAGTTCCCAATTTTAAATTATCAAGATTGCATTTTCCTCTTTTGACATGAAGCCCAAATTAAGTATAAAGCATTTTGAATTCTAATACCAAGGACTTTTTAGCCTTTGACAATATACTTGCATATATTCTTAACTTTTTCATTCTTTCTGTCTCTGAATGGGTTTGTGTAAGAGGGAACTTATTTTTGTTCTTCCTTTTTTAAACTTTATTTATTTATTTTGTTAATGTGGTGCTGAGGATTGAACCTGTGCCTCACTTGCACAAAGTGAGCACTCTACCACTGATACACAACCCCAGCTCCTTCTTTGTCTTTTTTGATATTTGGAATTGAACATGGGGGCACTTTATCACTGAGCTACATTCCAGGTCATTTAATTAATTTATTTATTTTTAAATTTTGGGATAGGGTTTTGCTAATTTGCTTAGGTCTCACAAAATTGCTGAGGCACCTTTTTTTTAGTTTTGAGTTTTTTTATTGACTTTTTATAAAATAAATGACAGCAGAATGCATTACAATTCTTATTACACATATACAGCAAGATTTTTTCATATCTCTGGTTGTATATAAAGTATATTAACACCAGATTTGTGATTTCATACATGTCCTTTGGATAATGATGTCTACCACATTTCACCATCCTTGCTAATACCCTGCCCCCTTCCCTTCCCTCCCACCCCTATGCCCTATCTAGAATTTATCTATTTCTCCCATTCTCCCCCTCCCTACTCCACTATGAGTCACCACTTCTATTCAACATAGTTCTTGAAACACTGGACAGAGTAATTAGACAGACAAAAGAAATTAAAGGGATATGTATATGAAAAGAAGAACTTAAATTAGCACTATTTGCTGACAATATGATTCTATACCTAGAAGACCCAAAAAGCTCCACCAGAAAACTTCTAGATCTAATAAATTAATTCAGCAAAGTAGCAGGATATAAAATCAACACCCATAAATCAAAGGCATTTCTGTATATCAGTGACAAATCCTCTGAGAAGGAAATGAGGAAAAGATTACAATAACCTCAAAAAAATAAGATACTTGGGAATCAACTTAACGAAAGAGATGAAAGATTTTATAATGAAAACTACAGAACCCTAATAAAAGAAATCAAAGAAGACCTTATAAGATGGGAATGTCTACCTTGCTCTTGAATAGACCGAATTAATATCAAAATGACCATACTACCAAAAACCCTAATCAGATTTAATGCAATTCTGATCAAAATCCCAATGGAATTCCTCATAGAAATAGAAAAAGCAATAATGAAATTAATCTTGAAAAATAAGAGACCCAGAATAGCTAAAGCAATCCTTAGCAGGAAAAGTGAAGCTGGTGGCATCACTATACCAGACCTTAACCTATGCTACAAAGTAAGAGTAACAAAAACAGCATGGTATTGGCACCCAAATAGGCTGAGGTGCCCTTGAACTTGCAAATCTCCTGTCATAGCCTCCTGGCCATTGGGATTGCAGGCATGTGCCACTGAACCTGACTTTTGTTTTTTTAAACAGGGAATTAATTCATTTGAAAAGTGGTTAAATGGATAAGCCTTGTATTTTATATTAGAAATTTTCAAAACTATCTATTCAGCTTACTTTGTGGTTATACAATCATTATTTTATTAATATTTAATTCTAGTTTTTGAATTGGAAATCTGTGGCTTTTGGTCCAAGGTTACATATTAATAGCATTAATCTACTAAACGTGCAGAAAGTGTCTATGATGCTTACATTTTATTTATTTTTAATTGGGAAAGTGAGAATATAGATCCGCACTACCATGAATCACACAGTTATGTTTCCCACATTTGGGGAATCATAAAGGTCTGCACAGTAGTGTAAAATGGATAAGTCTTATCCTGGGAAAAAACACCATCTTGATCATGGTATGTCCCCTGCCAGGTAAACAAATGTATGTATCAATTTGGTTAGGCTTTAATATGTAGTTATTCAATCAACACAGAGCTAGATATTGCTGTGAAGGTAATTTGTGGATGTTGTTACATTCTGTAAGCGAGGGACATTAAGTAATAGTGATTATTCTTGATCGTGTGGGTGTGTATTATTTATTCATTTAAATGGCCTCAGAACAAAGCAGAGTTTTCTTTGCAAGAAGAAATTCTGTCTCATGACCTCAACATGGATGCCTGCCCAAGATTTTCCAACCTGACATCTTGTTCTACCGATTTTGGACTATCAGCCACTATCACACAAACCAATTTATTTTCTCCCATTGATTCTATTTCTCTGGGGGAAGCTTAAGTGAAACAATGTTTCAGGCAAATTCTCATTCTCTATGTTCCATATCTGCCCTCCCATCTCCCTTGATTGGAAGCTACCACAGGTCATAAATGCAAAGAGTATTAAGCACAGACTTAGCCTCTCCTCTAAATTTTATCTTTGATCTAGATACTTCAAGAGTGACAAGCATTTTTCTTTGATATACCAGAATAGTGGAACTCCTAATCTCCAATACTCCAATACTGCTTGTAGAACCCAGAAAATTGGTACTTCCAATCTTGTTCACAATTTGGGTTATAATCCCTCAAAGGTCCTTAGTTTGATTTTGAGGGAATGTCTTCTTCCCTAAGCTGTTGTGGAGTCTGTACATCAACCTATGCTCCGAGTCCTCCTGATAATGTTTTCAGTTTTCTGCCTCTATAGATAGAGAAAGACTAGCATTTTTCTTTTTTTTTTCCAAAATGTAACTCTAATTTAAGGATACAATAGAACCCAGAGATTTACTCCTAAATGGGGAGAAGGCCTGCTAAACAAATGAGTACACACCCTATAGTATGAGGATATAGTGTCAGGTCTGGCTCCTAAAACTGAGTCTCAGGAATTCTATCCATGTGCAAGGTTTGACTTGTGGTCACCACATCAGGAAAAACAAGGTGTGGGATTGTTCATCTTAACTCATCAGGGCGTATTTGGCATGGAGACAAGAACGCGTCTTGGCTCTTAGGTTTCACTGTAACCTCACCTCAAAACCATAGATCTCTAAAACATATGGAACTATCTTTTCCAAAGTCACTCACATGACTTATTACAGAAAAGGACTGATTGAATGATATCAAGGTGTTAAAACTGGGCATCAGCTTTAAAAAAATGGCCATGATTTATGAACTCAGGAAACTGGTCTGTATTCCTTTTACAGTTTAATTTTTTTAAAAAAGATTAAGAGCTCAGATATTTCTAATGATCATCAAAATATCGATGCCCTATTCCAACTGACACATTCAAATATACTTTCTGTCAAATATATATTTGTTCTCAAATTGTACCATATGATGCTCTTCAAGTTCATTCATTTTCCATCTGTTTATAGCACAAGAATAGCAATCTTTACAAAATAATGTGTATTTAAATGAGCATCAAAAGAAAAATACATTTTCTATGTTATTTTTAGCTGAATGTAAATTTTAGACTCATACTGCTCATGTTTTTTCTATATGCATCAAGAGTATTTTATGATTTAGAATATATTGAAGGAGATTTTCTTAAAGAAAAAAGAAAAAAAATATGCTGCTATCAATTAAAACATTGGTAATTATCTAAGAGAAAAATAAATTCAATAGTAGAAAAATTGAGTACACAGCATGAAATAACCACATTTAGAAACTGCCAAGTGTAATGAAATTTGGAAACATGTTGCATTTCCTAATAGAATGAACACATCCACAATGAGATTTGTAAAATCCCCTTTCCTTCAGGTGGAATATCCACATGCTCTTTTCTGGTAACACGCCTCCAACTTTGCAACCTTTAATATTCCGAATTTATATTATTTTATTATATCATTTTATTTTGTTAAGATCATGTAAAAACAAGAGAAATAAATGTGGTTTTGTTTTAAATGTATTACATCACAATATGGAAAATAAGCACAGTTCCAAAGGAAAGCTCTGGAAAGCCTGAGTTTCAACTTTTTAAGGTGACTATAATCTATGTTTCCACCAAACATGAAAATATATATCATCATAAAAGGTTTCCATGGTAACTATTTTTTTTTATGCTGAAAATTGACTAATTTATCTCAGAAGATTGCCCTTCATTGTCTTTGGACAAATAACCGGTCTTTATTTATTCATTTTAAAAGTTCTTCAATATGTGTTACTCTGATTTTTGCTCATTACATCTATAGGGACACAGATTATCACTGGCTCTATTTATCATGAAGCAACCAATATGTAGCTAACTAAACTGGCTGTATAATTAAATGATCTAACTGGGAAAGAAAAGATTAAAAATTAGGTATTTTTCAGAACACCAACACAAAATCCCAGAAATAAGATCAGGTGTTAATACTTGAATACTACTAGGTAAGGAGAGAAGATTCTCTCAGGTGCCAGTGACCCCTAAATGCCAGGCCAGATTAATTTGGAGCATGATATTTATTAACTGCTACAAATAAATAAATTCACATTTTAAAAACATACATAAGGCACTTTCAGGTTTTAATTATCAAGATTCCAAATCCTTATGCCAAGACACTTTGACCCAAACTTTGAGATGCTTAACCTCTTACAGCCTCAATTGTTCTCATACAAAATGAGAATAATAATGCTTCTTCTACTTTCTTGATCAGACTATTAGACTCTCTTTGGGAATAAAAAAAGAAAAGGATTTAGATAGTTGTTTCCACTAATCAATGTACTCCTCAGTAACCACTTCTGGAAATGCTTTTGCTCTCAGGTGATCTTTACAACTTTCCAGTCAAAACACTTTCTCTCAGGATGCAGAATCATTTTGTAATATAGTAGGGGAAAGTTCTCAAAGCAAAAACCTGTAATATCAAGATTAATTGCTCCCAGAGATGAGGTGGCTTTCATTAAGAAACTGTAAGACAATCTTGACACAGTTAGACATCTAACCTTGTCTCATTAACATTGTAGTATGCTTCTCATTGAAAGAGTAATTGGCTGTCTCCTCCTTCATAAAAGGAATATCTCCCACTCCCAACACAGCCCCTTGTTTAGGAGGTTTACAATATGCTCTCAAATTCTTTAACACTGTCCTTATTCAGAGGTAGGACCTATGATCCGCTCCCCAGTACGCTGGATCATTGGTATATAGTGAAGGTGTGAGAGTGGCTATTCAAACATGATGTGTCACTAGGGCACTTGTACTTGGAGTGTTGAGTTGCAGTGGAAGACCTCTAACTTCCTGTGTGCAAGCCAAGCCCTATGGAGACGTGCTGTCCAGTAACTACTGTCATTTATCTTCACTGGACCAGTCTCTACATCCTTTATCCCAGACTCCAGAACAAGAGAGAAAGAACTTTCAGATTAGTTTAGGGCCCAGTCATTAGAAGACCAGCCTTTGAGTCTTCTTAGACATGGCCCAAAATGAAAAACTATTTCCTTTCTCCTGTGTTGTGAACTTATGGCCTATGGATTCTTGAGAAAGGAAGAGAAACAGAAAACAAACAAACAAACAAAAAAACCTAACTACTATCTAGGGTAATTACTATGTTGCAGTAGTAACAAATACAGGACTTTTTGTTCCCCAAAGGCAAAAAAGTGAGATATCCAGATTGAATTGATTACTTCATAGGATGAGACTGTGATAGTGGCAGTGGTGATGAGTATGTTTATATGAGTGGATTGTGCTTATGGGAGGAATGTAAATATCTTTTGTTCAACAGATTCAATGCAGTAATCTAAAAACATAGTCCCACAAATTTTTGACATTCTTCCTATTGAGGGTTGAAATTTATATCCTTTCCCATTATTCTTCTCAGGTTGTAAAAGTGAGACTATGTAGTTTGGGTCATATAAGTGATGCTACTTTTGCCATGTTTGCCCTGGAAACTAGCTTTGAACATCTTGTACCACCATTTAAAATGTCTGGCTGCTTGATGCTATCATGTTGGTAGGCCCCGTGCTGGTTGACAACCCCAGCTCAGCTCTGAATCAGCAGGAGCATCAGCAGTCAGCTATATGAGTGAGTAATCCTGGATAGAATTTAGTCCAATCTTAGATGACTTCAGTCTCAGCTGGCTTTCCCAAATTCTGAACAACAGAATTATGAGCATAAGTAAAATGATTTTAAGCTGCTAAATTTAAGGTAATTTTATGCAATAGTTATAACATATTTTCTTTTAAATGACCACTCATATTTATTGAGGAATAATATACACACCATAAAATTCACATGTGTTAGAGTACAGTTTGATGAGTTTGGACAATTGCGTTCACCTGTAAAACCATCGCCCTATTAGGCTTTATAGCATTTCAAGAACACTGTCTGGAACTAAAAGAACCTTTTCAGATAATCTCCAACTTATTTCCAACTCCTCCTTACCCAGCCTCACCCTATTTAATTTGCATTTAAATCTAGAAGTTGGATTACTGTATATAAAGTAGCTCTATCTAGGTAACCTTTGTTCTGAGTTCTATTACATAAATCAGTTCAGTTTTGCAGAAGCACTCTTGAACTCCAATTCCACATCTTACATTAACCCTAGCAGCTAAGTAAGTATGTGACTAGTGTCTCCAGTCCACTAGTTGAATGCTGAGCTCCCAAGGCAAAAGTGGGAAAAGATTAGGATCATGAATCTCCATTCACCTGAAGACCACTAAAGCAAAATTTTATTAGGCCCAGGTATCATACCTTATCCATTATGTGCACAGCCTTTTCTTCACCAATAGTTTAAAGAAACATAAAAATCAACAACTTCCCCACATCTTCGTCAACACTTATTAGTGCTTGTATTCTTGATAATTGCCATTCTGACTTCAGTGAGAAAATATCCAGAGTAATTTTGATTTGCATTTTTCTAATTGATAGTTATGATGAACATTTTTCTATATGTTTGTAGAAAGATTGTATTTCTGTAAAGTGTCTGTTCAGTTCCTTAGACCATTTATTGATTTTTTTTTTTTGGTGTTTTTTCTTGAGTTCTCTATATATCCTGGAGATTAGTGCTGTACTACTTGAGGTGCGCATGGTACAAATTTTTTTTTTCCATCTGTAGGCTCAGTCTTTATGTTATTGTTTCCTTTGCTGAGATAAATCTTCTAAGTTTGAATCCATTCCATTTATTGATTCTTAATTTAACTTCTTGCGTTTTAGGAGTCTTGTTAAGACTCCTAACTGTCTTGTTTAGGACCTAAACTGACATGAAAATTTGGGTCTGCTTTTTCTTCTATTAGGCATTAGGTCTCTGTTCTGGTGCCTAACTCTTCAATCCACTTTGAGTTGATTTTTGTGCAGGGTGAGAGAGAGGTTTAATTTTATTTTGCTACATATGAATTTCCAATTTTTTCTAGCACCATTTGTTGAATAGGCTATCTTTTCTCCAATTTATGTTTTCAGTGCCTTTGTCTAGTAATGAGATAAATATATTTATATGGGTTTGTCTCTGCATCTTCTATTTTGTAACATTGGTCTACATGTCTGTTTTGGTGAGAGGATATGGGGGAAAAGGTACATTCATACATTGGTAATGAAACTGCAAACTGGCCACCTACTTTGGAAAGCACCATGGAGATTCCTCAGAAAACTGGGAATGGAACTGCCATTTGGCCCACCTATACCATTCCTTAGTTTATACCCAAAGGACTTAAGATCAGCATACTATAGTGACACATAGATGTTTATATCAACTCAACTCATAGTAGCTAAACTATATAACCATCTTAAATGCCCTTCAACAGATGATTGGATTAAAAAAATGTTACATATACAAAATGAAATATTATTCAGAGTTAAAAAAAATGAAATTATTGCATTTGCAGGTAAATGGATGGAACTAGAGAGCATCATGCTAAGTGAAATAAGCCAATACCAAAAAACAAAAATAAAATAAAATAAAATCCAAATGATTAGCGTATTCTGATCCATGGGGAGTGTGTGGGGTGGTAGAGGGAAGCATCAAGGAACTTTGGAATGTGCAGAAAGGAATGAGGGGACGAGTGGGGTTGTGGGGACAGGAAGGATGGTAGAATGAAACAGACATTATTACCCGTATACATGTATGATTATACTACTGTTACAACTCTGCACCATGTACAGCCAGAGGAATGAGAAATTGTGCTCCATTTATGTCAAAATGCATTCTACTGTCATGTATAAATAATTAGAACAAATTATAAAAAATCAACAACTTTTTTTTATAATCTACTGAGAAAGCAAAATCATCTCAGTAAGCATGAATTCAGAACAACAAAAGTCCTTTAGCTGAGCAAATTGCTAGATGAAGTGTGTAAATCGTGGGAAAGACCTTGCACTTTACACCCAGAGGAGCTCTTACCCTGTCAGATGACATTGTCCTCTGACTCTCTCTCATTTCCTGTATGATACTTCCTACATTCTACAATTCCACGTTTGTTAGCAGATTCTTCACTGTATCCAACTAAGTTCCACTGAAAACTTGGCCTGTTTTTTGATGTTTATATTTCAAAAAATATTTGTTAATGTAATTTGTCAATCCAAATCTTAACTGTAAAGAGTGATCATATTTCTCTCTTTATGTCCTCAGAAATATGTCATTTTTGCTCTTCAAAAAAAAATTCCTGGAGACAAGGAACATAAAATACCAACATTTTTGCTTTAAGATAATGACTAAAATCAAGAATAGTAGATTGTGATATTAAGTGATTTTAAGATCTTTAATGTACTATTTAGTGACTGGTGGGTGACCATTTTCTCTATATTTTGCTGAGGCTCAATCTTTAGGTATTTATGCTAATGTGTTTGCCTTAGATTGTGACATATATCCTTATTTATCAAACAGAGCACATAGTAAATTTATGGAAGTTAAAAATTTTTCACTATAACTTAATGAGTAAAAGTTAAAAATTCTTCACCAAATATGTCTTCAGTCTAGCAATATTCCCTCAAGAAACTGTAAGCTTTACTTTGAATTCTAAAAGGAAATTTCAAAAATCAACAAAGATAACACTAAGTATCCCTGCCAGTATATAAGGATTTGTGGCCACGTGCATTGGCACATACCTATAATGTCAGCAACTCTGGGGCAGGATAGCAAGATCAAACCCAGACTCAGCAATGTAATGAGACCTTGTGTCAAAATAAAAAATAAAAAGTTGGAGCTGATAATGTAGCTTAGTGGTAAAGTACCACTGGATTCAATCCCCACTCTTACAAAAAAAGAAAAGAAAAGAAAAAGAAAGAAAGAAAGAAAGAAAGAAAAAAGAAAGAAAGAAAGCAAAAAAGAAAGAAAGAAAATGTGGATCTAGCTATCTCACTTATCCATATAATTCAAAGCATTTCTTGGTAGCTCTTCATATTTTCCTTCCTCTTCAGTAATATATTTTAATAAAAATGATAAAAATGAAGTTTTCAGTTGATTTAGAGTGAGATAATCATGTTTTTCAAGCCTGATTGAGATACAATTGACAAATAATAATTGCATATATTTAAGTTATACTAAGTAGTGTTTTGAAACACATATGCATTGTGAAATGATCACCACAATCAACCTAATGAACATATTATCTCAAACAGATTCTTTTGTGGTAAAAATACTTCATATCCACTCTTTTAGCAAAATTCAAATATAAAGTGTAGTATCATTAACTGTAGTCACCACAAGGTATATTAATTTTCCAGAACTTATTATTTCTGCAAAATTGAAACTTTGCCCCTTTTTTCCATATCCCTCCCCCATACCTGGAAGTCACAACTTAGATTTTTGTAGATTCTACATGTACGTGATATCATATGGAATTTGTCTTTCTGAATTTGGATAGTTTCATTTAGCATAATGTCTCAGTTCATCTATGTTGTTGTAAATGACAGGATTTCCTTAATTTTTAGAGCTGAATAATATTCCAAAAGTGCATACATACACAATTATATGCATGTATGTATGTATATGGACATACATATCACATTCTCTTTATTAATTCTTTTATCAATAAACTAAAGTCGCTTCCACATGTGGGATATTATAAATAATGATAGAGTGAACATAAACATGTAAATATGTCTTTGAAATATTGCTTTCATTTCATTTAGGTATATACAAATAAATGGAATTGCTGAATCATATGGTTATTCTATTTGTAATTTTTTGATGAGTTTCCATACTGTTTTCCACAATGGCTTTATGAGTTTCCATTCCACCAACAGTGTGCAAGTGTCCTCTTTTCTTCACATTACCATCAAAACTTGTTGTATTTTGTCTTTTTGATAATAGACATTTTAAGAAGTATGAGGTATTATTAGTGGTAATGGTAGCAGTGGGGATAAAACCCAGGGGCACTTTTCCATGGATCTTAATTGCCAGCCCTGTTTATGTTTTATTTGAGACAGAATCTCCCTAACTTGCAGAGGCTAGTCTTGAACTTGCAATCCTGCTGTCAGCCTCCTTAGTCACTGGGATTGTAGGCATGTACCATCATATCTGGCTTCATTGTGGTTCTGATTTGTAATTTTCTAATGATTAGTAATGTTGACTAAAACTTTATATTTTTTGGCCTAGACTAGAAATATCTAATCAGGATTTTGTCCATTTTGTAAATCAATTATTCGTGTTGTTATGTTTTTTTGATGCTGTCGAATTGAATTTCTTACATATTTTGAATGTTAACACTTCATTAGATGTATGGTTTAGAAATATTTTATCCCATTCCATGGGTTGTATATTCCCCAGTGTTGAAGGTCTCCTTTTCTATGTGAAAGTTTTTAGTTTGATGCTAATACATTTTTGCTTTTGTTGCTTATCATATACGAAATGCTCATTGTCCAAATCAATGTCAACAAAATTTTTTACTGGGTTTTCTTCTAGTATCTTTTAAATTTAAGAACTGATGTCTTAAATCCATTTGAGTTGAATGTGAGACAAGTCCAATGTCATCATTTCTCACATGAAAGTCCAGTTTCACCAGTGCCACTCACTGAAGAGACCTTCCTTTTAGTATGGCCAATCTTGATGCATGGGGTTTATTTCTAGATCCTCTGTTTTGTTTCATTCATCAGTGTATCATTTAGTATCAGTATGTATTGATGTAGCTGAGTAAAATATTTCAAAATCAGTTTTGTTCTTTTGGGTAAAATTGTTTTGCTATTTGAGATCTTTTGTGGATTCATAGGAATTTTAGGATTGTTTTCTATTTGTTTGGCACATGACATTGGAATTTTTTATAAAGATTTTATTGAATTTCTGCATTTTGCAGAATACAGACACCAGAACATTTCATGCATAAATACATAGTATCTCTTAACAAAAACCCATAACCACATTTTCCTGTGTAAACATAGTCAATTTATCATATGCAGAGACTATAATGTTAGTATAGTTCATAAAATCTACCAAATATCCTAGTAATTTGCATTGTCATTTAAAAGGCAACCCAGGATCCAATAAGAGATTATCTGTTGAGGTTCATTTAGTTTTTATTAGTTTCTTGTTTATTTTATCTAGAACAACCCCCCCCCATTTCCTGTCTTTTATACCAGTATCGTCAGTATTTTATGTTATTTTGAAAAATGTAATTTCTATTTGTTTGTTTATCTCATGATGAGAATCAGGTTAACTTATTTTTATAGAGAAGAGTGGGCAAGAATACACATAGGTGATCTGTTTTTTCAGTGCCTACTTTACAGACCCTGACATTGTTTCCTTCCAGGCAGGATTTTACCATTTCTCCAGCCCTGGAAAGGGCAGTGGGGTTTTCCGTTCTCTGTAGTGATCTGACAAAGTTTCTAACCCTGTGCCTGAGTTTAGCATTTCAGGTGTTCTACCCACAATGGGAATGCCAGTCTGGACCTTCATTGTTGATTGCCCTGTGGTTGACCTCCTTCTGTCCCTTTAGTTGCTAGAGTCAACCCAAAATGAACCCTAAACTTTTTGGTCCCATGGACAAAGCAAAGGGGAAAAATCAGAAAGAGGGTAGAAAATGTTTTCTGAGGTGTCCAGCCCTAGTAAAGTCAAGACCCTATTCGCAGACTTGGTTTTGAAGCTCTTCAAGCCTAGCAAACCATTTACAAGAAAACAGGTGGGGACTCTAGGCAGGTTGAATTCATATTATTAGGTTCTCATTCTCTCCTTGATATTAACTGGGCATTCCTCACTGTTTTATTAGGTTCTAGGCTAAGGATTTGTTTGTTTCACGTTTTACATATGTTTTCAGGAATTTTAATTCAAATCACATAGTCTACCCATATTAAATGGGGAAATATTAGAGATACTTTTAAATATTTTATCAAATGTCTTTATGCTTTTCTCAGTGCTTCATTTGTAAGATTTACATTGCTAATTTCTTCTCTTCCTTCTTTTTTTTGCTCTCCTTTTTCCTCTCCCTTTTTCTCCTCGTCTTTCCTTTTATGCCTGTTGTTTTTCTCATTTTTTAAAATTGTGTTTTTATTATATTCCTAATCATAATATGGTACATATATACTCTTATGTTGTTAACCAGAGCAGTATTAATCTCTAACTTCTAAAATGCTATAACTAAGATTTTAAACATATATAATAATTGTTATCTGTACCTCTAAATAAGATAACTTTATGACATTATACAATTACTTTTTGTTTGTTTTGAGTTTCAAATCATGAGTTCTGTACTCCATTATAGTTTAGGAAATAAATTTAGTAGTAACATCATTATTAAAATTAACATAGTAGAATTTTAAAATAATATGCATCATCACACTTTGAAAAAGAGATGTGTCATTTTCTAAATATTTGTTTATAATGATAGATACATATGTGGGGTCTTTTACTATATAAACACTGAAAGTAGAAAAATAGACACATGCACACTTATGCTTACTACATAGATACTGAACATAGAAAAGTCCACAAAATATCTATGTTCATGTATGGCCTGTGTCACAGTGTTAAAAGATGGAAGCCACTAGTTTGGTATTATACCCATGTTCTCTACTATATTGATCATATATTTTTATATCCCCTGCCTTTGATGAGACAATATAATATAAAAATTACAATGAAACATGGTACAATTAATAAATTACCCTGTTTTCATTGCTTCTATGTATTCAAATATATTTTTTAATTAAATTTTCCTTTTTTGAGGCTGTTTGGGTATTTCAAAACATCAAAAATCTGTGATGAATTTTAGATTTGGAAGAAGTGGAAAAAATCTTTATTGCATTATTATTTATAATTAGAAAATTTTAAATTGTATTTATGGTATTATCATCCTTCAACCCTCTGAATATATTATTCAACTGTATTTTTGCTTCCAGGATTACAATTAACTAGTCCAATATCAGGGTGGATTTATTCTTTGGCTGTTTTAATTTTATTCCTCCTGAGATTACAAAAGGTTTTTATTTCATTTTTAAAGAGAAAAATGCACAAGATTTTCAGTCTGTTTTCTAACCTCTTTTGAATATGGCATCTGGTATACTCTACCCAAGCTGCCAACTCCCCTCCATATCAGTTTAAAAATTTTATGTGCCCTTGTAAGAATTCCATGTGGTTTCTGGATCAGTTTTCCTGACTCATAATTCTCCCCATTTCTCTTGAGACAGTTTTTATGGGAGGGAGGAAACTGTCCATCCTTGCTCACCATCTTAGTCTGACCAATATCATCCATAACTTTAATCACCCTAAGGTTATAGAAAACATACACACCCTTTCAGTTCCTCAATGTTCAAACCAAATTTCAACTCAGCAAAGGCTGGCTTTTTTATTGCCCATTAAAAGTAAATTGTACTTGTAGTTTCATTACTCCTTTTTGTGTTGGTAAACTCAGCATGGTTCATCTTTTTCATCCTTAACTGCAGTTCTCTTGAGTCTACTTTTAAAATCAATCTGTTTATTCTGACTTGCATTAATTTTTACAATAACTATTTCAATTATCTCTCTTCTGACTTAATTGCCCACGGGTTCACCCCTCTTTCATACATCCTCATTTCACACAATATAAAACCAATACCCCAACTCCCCTTCTCAATACACGGCTAAAAGCTCCATGGTAAGAACTGAAATCAGTTGTAGTATGTAAAAATCATTAAAACTGACTTCTGTCTATAGAGCTCACCCAATAATCACTTTACATTTATATTCTGGCACTATAACATTTGTGTTTTCTAAATCTTGTCCTACTTCTATAATGCATCCATGTATTTTTATGTGGTGTTTCTAATAGATTTTGGGATATCTAACTTTTACCCTGTCTTGTTTTCTTTCTCTTTTTCAGGTTTTATCTCAAATAATGTAAAACACCAAATATGGAAATATGCTATTATTTTCATACATCTCATGAGTAGTGAATTGCGTGTTTGTATCTTTGAAACTTCATATGCTAAAACCTTAGCTGATAACGGAATTGGGAGGTAGAGTCTTTGGAAGATATTTAGAGATAGATAAGGACATGAGTATGGAGGCCCTGTGATGAAATTCATGGCACTAAAACAAAAGAAAAAATATATACTGCTTTCTCTCACTGATGTGTGATAGTAAGAAAATAACCATCTATTATCTAGGAAGAGGGTCTCTCCAAGAACCTGATCATTCTGGCACCCAGCTCTCAGGTTTCCATGCTCCAGAATGGTAAGAAATAAATGTCTGTTTTTTAAGCCACCATGTCTACACTATTCTGTTATAGCAGCCTTAACTAAGACACCAGGAAGACAGAGATGTTACTGCTCATTACTATGTTTTTCACTTAAAATAAAGATATCAGAATAGCCTTGTTGTATATATATATTTACTGATGAGTTAAGTCCTTAGGAAGGAAGTTACTGAAAGATGTGGTTTTGAAATTAAACACAGTGTAAATTTTAAAAGTCATTAATATTATATTACCACAGTGATTATTGAACAGGGTTGTTATTCTTAAAGAATTACACTGTTGAAAACAATACTAGAGATTTTCAAAAGCCAAACATTAAATTTATGAATACTTTCGAAGATATGTTGGATTCAAATATCACGGCATCAGGGTTATGAAACTTTACAGTGAAAGAAGCAGACTTCTATTTTGTTGTTGAGTAAGTTATTGGAGAGCAAAGATATTGCTGGATTTATAAATATATTAAGATGAGGTAGTAATTACATGGTCTCCAAATTCCAGAAGGATGGAAAGAAGGATCTGGAATAAAATCAGTGTGAAATATTGACTTTATATTCCAACTGAGCCCAAATGCAGTGCTTCTTATGGAAGTTATATGGGAAGAAGTTCTGTTTGAAGTGCTCAAAATTCCTAGTTACTCAAAAGCCTTTGGGAATACATAATAGTCCTTCTCAGGAGGTGGTCTTACTTCCTGAACAGACAAGAAATATGATATATATAAACTGTCATTCTTCATAAGATTATTTTCTGCAATTTACGAAGTTACAACTTTGAAGCTTTTTATTATCATGACATAAAAAAGTCAGGGAACATTTCTTTACAAGAAGATATATATATATATATATATGGGTCACTGATGTATATTTTCTTAAATCAGAGGAAAATTCTCCAAGCAGGGTCATTAACCCTCATGCAGAGCTAGTAATGTACATGTATGCATACAGGGACACATGAAGACAGGATTTTAGATATATTCATAAATGATGTGGATGAAAAGATATACAGAACCACTGTTTTTCAAAATTAAGAACAAAAATAAAATCTTCTGTTCAGGAGTATGGTGGTAGCTCAGAAATACAACTCATACATAGCATATGTGAACCCCTAGGCTCAATGCAAAAAAAAAGATGTCTGTTTAGAAACTATCAGTAAATAATATCTTAAAATAAAAACTAGTTTTACAGCCATATATAATTGATGAGTGAAAAAGTTTGTGAAATTTGATAAAAGGTACATGTTGACTCCTTGTCAATTTTTCTTGAATATCCATCAAAAATTTAAGTCATCCATAAATACTTGTCATCACTGGGTAGTCAGGAAGGCCTATGGAAGCTGACCATGGTTTTCTTTACAGGTGTCAGAAAAATCTTCTGGTTTTGAGATTTAACCAGACAGCAGGTGGGACTGCTGTATATCGTGACTAATCCACTTAATCACAGAATCCAGAAAAAAAAAATCTTTTTCTTCTTTACGGAAGAAAACTTCATTCAAATACCCAGTGTCCTATCCACAAGTCGCTAATGTTGAGATATCTTCTGGATAATTATATGAGATGAGAAGGCATATCTTGTTATAGCAACAGCATATTGATATGTAAAATTTGGTTCTAGAGCTTTTCATGCTTATTATCATGTCAATCTTCTTATGATCTTGTTTCAAATCATTTTTTATGAATGCTAAGTATGTCAAATACTCTGTACCCTTATATCTTCTTATTAAATTTTTCTACACAGGTGCAACTATTTCCATAGGGCTCCAAAATGTGGAGGCTTGTGATCAATAACAAAGTAGGCAAAACCAGTCATGGAAATGAATAAAGACAGGAAGGCATTTTAAATAAAAAGTCAAACATTTTTTTTTCTATAATTTGTCCATTTTGGTTACTACTCTATATACTGGCTTAGTCTGTTTGGACTGCTCTATCAAAGTACCATAGAATAGTAGATTATACACAACACAATTTATTTCTCAAAGCTCTGGAGGTCAGATGTCCAAGATGAACTGCCAGCATGGTTGGGTCTTAGTGAGGACCAGCTTCTGGTTTGCAAACTGTTGTGTTCTCCCTGCATCCTTACAAATTATAAAAAAGGATGAGAGAGCTCTCTACACTTCCTTTTTTGTAAAGTATATTTATTTATAGACAAACACATTTTTGTGTACTTCATTTGTTTTTAAGATGTTAATAAGATCTTTATCTTACTCATTTATTTATATGTGATGCTGAGAATTGAACCCAGTGACTCTTACATGGTAGGTAAGAGCTTTACCCCTGAGCCACAGTCCCAGCCCCTCTCTGCAGTTCCTTTTATAAGGACAATAATCTTATTCAAAAGGAACCCAGTTTTATGACCAATGAAGCCCAGGAGTCCCAACTTTGAATAACATCACAATGGAATTAGGGCTTCAAGGTATGAATTTTGGGGGAGTGGGACACAAGCACTCAATCCATTAAACATGCATAACAATTTCTTTAAAGAAGTGGCTTTCTTTGGGATAATAGATTTGGTGATACTAAACAAACTTTTCATCTTATTCTTTTGATTGGTTGACTGGGCAGCTTGGATTCATGATGGATCTGGAAAGTTAAATTTTTACTCAGTTGTGATCATCATATTTTTCTTTTTTTTATTTTACCTTTGTCACAGGATGGATTTATTTATTGTTCTTTTGTCTCTTAGTTTTTAAAAAAGAACTGTTTGTTGACTGTTGATTTTTCATTATACTGGCAAATACATATATCTTTAGCATAACTATCTCTGTGCATCAGAAATGTAGAAGAAAGATCAAGGATCTTTAAAAAAAATAGGTGTTAAATTCATATCATTCCATTTATTTATTTATTTAATTGAATGTTAACTTGAGGAAGCAAAGCATTTTGTTACTATGGAACTAACACTATTTATATCTATTCAATTTTCTAAAATAAAATATCTATAGAATTTCATTAGAGGCATAAAGCACATTTGTAGTTATGATTTTTTTCTTTTCAGTTTTTTTTTTTTTTACGATTGCCTTCTAGGAACAGCAAAAAAAAAAAAAATATTGCAAGATGAAAACAAGTTGTGACAAGCCTTTAGTATTAACAGGATTTTAAAGTTCATTAGTGTCCACTTTTTACTTTTATACTTCAGGATTTATTACCATAATTCTACTACAAAAAGATCTATGATGGTTAGTAATATATTAAACTTTACTGACAATTATGGAGATATTTCATAAATTAGCAAAAAATATTAACTGGCTCACAAGGGCTTGAAATGCTCAAAAATATAATAACTGAAAGTATGAACATAATTTCTCCATCCTCTTTAAAATTCCTAAAACAAAGAAGCAATATTTTTAAAACTTTAGAAAAATAAAACTGTTTTAGTCAGCTTTTTTGTTTCTCTGACCAATAGACCTGACAAGAACAATTAAAGGAGGGAAAGTTTATTTGGGTCTCACAGTTTCAGAGGTTCAACTCTGTAGCTCTGGATTCAAGGTTAGACAGAACATTGTGGTAGAATGGCAAGGTTAAACATAGAGAGAGGACTCTACTCACTGGGACAAAATATAAATCCCTTAGTAACTTACCTCATCAACTCACACCCTACTTGCCTAACTATAGTCATCACCCAGTTAATTCATATTAGTGGATTAATTAACTGACTAGTTAATATGTTTTATAATCTAATCCAGCTCTAAACTTTCTTGAACTGTCTAACACATAAGCTTTTGGGGACCTCTTTACTTAAAAGCCACAACAAAACTAAACAAATGCTCTGATAACTTCTTGGAATACCATAATACGAATCCTTAATGAGAAGGACACTTGGAAACATCCTGAGAAGCAGAAGGCAGGAAAAACCTAGGCTGAATAGGGAACCAGCAGCACAAATGTATGTAAATAAGTAAAGCTGCAAAATGCTACCAGAAGAGAGAGAGAGAGAGAGCTCCATGCCTCGCACATGTCAGTCAGAGAAGTCCTTGTGGCATTTACAGCATCATTAATTGGGGTAACATGGAAGACAAATTCACATCCTTCAAATACCTCTCAACATTCACACCATGTGGCCTCTGGTCACTTCAATTTTGTCTGCTTTTTGAATCCGTAAGCAGGTAAAGGAAGAAAGGCACATACTGAATGTCTGGCCAATGCAAATAATACCGACAGCACTCAAAACCCAAAGAAGAAAAGGTAAGAATCACTTCCTTTTACAGATTGAATGTTTGTCTCCTTCCCAAATTCATATATCAAAACCCTACTTGTGTCCTGAAGGTAGAATTTTATGAATGGGGTTAGTGTCCTAAAGAAGGAACCCAGGTTCTTCCCACCAGGTAAGAATGAGGGAGAAGACTGCAATTTGCAAATCAAAAGAGAGCCCCCATCAGAACCCCACCCTGGTTATACCTGGTCTCAGACTTCCACCCACCAGAATTGTGAAAAGTAAATTTATATTCTTCATAAAAGAAAATATAAAATAAAATATAAGTACTTTGTTTTAGTGGAAGACAACAGGTAATAACTTCTATGGTTGCATTCTTCACATCAATCTTATTGTAAAATCTGAAGGCAGAGCAGCCCCACACTCCTACCCCTACTGGCTAACAGACACTCAGAGCAAGGACAGTCAGGAATTTGGAGGACAGAGACTCCAGTTATAGAAATGAGTAGGCAATCAACAATTTCTAAAAAGCACACAGCATGAAAAGTACAGGAATCTTGGTAAATGATGGAACTATTGTAGTAAACAATGAAATATAACAGATGTTAACATTTTTATTTTAATATTCTCAAGAAAATAGGAAAGAAGATTGTTTGAATCCATATAGAAATCAGTTTGTGATTTAAACACACACACATACACACACACTTATGACTTTAGACTGAGGAGAAGATTTATGCAACAAAATAATGGAATATAATTTGTTGAATGTAAGAAATACATGACTCGTCTATGAGGGCCTATTTAAGGCAAATAATTTACAAAGCATGGACACATGCCTCCCCCCAATAGCTCCATTAAATCCATGGTGACTTTAAACTATCAAACTTTAAACTATCAAAAAAGATAGAAATTTCCAAAAGTTTATATCTGGAGTGAGTATCTGGGGGTGCAGGGTGGTGAGGACCATACAAATGAACAGAAGATGAACAGGATTTAGTTTATTATTCAAACATGGCTAATTACTAAATATTTGTGTGACCCTAAATTTCATATGTTGAAGTACCAACCTCCAGTGTGAAGGTTTTGGAAATGGGGTGTTTTGGAGGTTTTAGGTTTATATAAAGCTATGGTGCTGGGAACTCCATGACTATTCTGATTGTTCTTACAAATACAGGAAGAGGCTAGAGCTACATGAGAACCAGGTGAGAAAATAGCTGTCTTCAAGCCAAAAAGAGGAACCTTACAAGAAACCAAACAGGCTGACACACACTAGTATCACACTCTGACTATGAGGAAATAGATGTCTATTGTCTAAGCCACCCAATCTATGTATCTTGTTATGGTGGTCCCAGTTAAGACAACCTCATCACCCCCACTCTACACTCCACATGAAGTGTCAGTAGAGCAGCAGATTGACATTTGTAAAGAAAAGTACCTTTAAAGATATCAATAACAGGTACCAAGTTGGTGAAATTAAGACATTGCATAAGATACACCAGTATTCCAGATGTTTACTTCCCACATGTCCTGTCTCAAAATATTATCAGAGAAATGTGGAAGCCATGGTTGTACAACATTGCAAAGGTAATTAAACCTACTGAATCACACAGTTAAAAAAGAGTTAAAGTAGAAAATGCTTCATTATATCCGGTTTAACCATAATTAAATATGTTACTAGAACATTAATTCAAATTAGGCAAAAATACAAATCTAGAAGAATAGGAATGAAATAGGCAATACTGAAGAATCAATATAGAGTAATCAAGCACACTTATTTCAGAATGTTTAAAGTAATACAGCAAAATTAAGGAGGATAATAGAAGGTTAGAGAATTATACCATATTTCAAAGGCTTTATCTAATAAAGACATATTGAACTTTTTACCCGATAACACATGCAGTAATTTTTTTTCCGAAAAGATGTAAACACACAAAACTGACAATGAACTAAAATACAAAGGAAGACAAGCATTACTTCAAAGTTGAAACTATGCTCTCTATGCTGAATGATACCATTTAGTACTCTACCTATAGGTTTGTAATCAAACAACTAAGTATGTATATAGCTGGAATAAGGATACATATGTGGCAAGTTCTAAATAAATTTTATGTAAAGAAAAATTCAATAGAAATTACAATTATTTTAAAATATTTTTATAAGGAAAAATAACATATAGAAAATATATAGCCCTTAAAATTAATAAAATTGCCTCAAACTAGAAAATCTGAATAGGTAAACAACTCCAGGATACATTAAAATGGCAAGAAAAAAAAGATCTAACTTTAAAAGTAAACAGACACAGCTGTTTTAAGAACAAATGATATTACTGTCTCAAGGAACAAATAACTCCTACTTCGTAAAATAATGTTTAGAACAGATAAAAAAAAAAACAGAAAAGGTGGGAAGCAATCCAAGTCATTTTGTGAAGTGTGTTTATGTCTTGGGACTTGGATAAAGACAGAGAAGCTGGAGAACTGTCGCTGCAGACCGTGCTGGGTAGGATATTGTGAATTCAGGAGGAAGATGTAGCTGCCACCCAACTTCACAGCTTAACTTTGCAGGTGATTAGATTGGATGGATGCACCCTCTAGCAAAAATACCTTGGGAGAGAATTATCGGCATATCCTCCCCACCTCCTAATTCCAAAGGAAAGCTTTGGAAGCCTCCTGTGAACATGCACTTAGCTGGAGCTCTGAGGACACTGGCACCAGTTTGCAGAAATTGATGTGGCAAGGACTCATGAGTTTCCCTATGGGGTTGACAGACCCAAAGATTGGAAGATGAGCCTTAGACCACTTGAAAAGTATCCCTCAAGAAGGACATCTGAAGGATAAAGGTGTTGACAAAGGAGAGTCTCTATAAGAAGGAATGGGGAAAGCCAGAGATGACCAGGTATGAAGGAGCCAGCCAGGAGGAAGCAGTTTCTGTATCAGAAAATAACAGTTTTCTGAACAGTGCACAATCTAAGAGGCAATAAAGGCACTACACACAAGAAAAAGGAAGAACACAGATATCTGTCCCACAGATGGCCTAATGCCAGATGAAAACCAGCAAGAGGCATGCAAGACTTTGTTCTTTCCCCTAAACCTTTCTACTCCCTCGTCCTGACCCTGGAGAGACCTCAAAGGGAGGACAACTAGAGGAAGATGACAAGATCAAGGAAAAGAGAAGGAGAAATGTGCTACTCCTGCCTCCCTCTGCATTTGAATCAAATAGCATTGCCATGCGGCCAAACTGCACCAACAGTAAGGGACCATCTCCCACTACATAAAACAACCTGGTAAATCAGAGGCTGCACAGAGTCGCCCTGAACCATTTTATAGTCACACCGGTACCACTCCAGGTCCCTCAACAGACAAAGGATACTGCAAATTTTGATAGCCAAACAAAGTTAAGATTGCACAGAAAAGAAATAGGAAGAATATTTCTCATAATAATAATAATAAATCAAATGTTAAATATGTCCAGGGAGGAGAATTTATCCTGTTATAAAGTAATGCTTCAACAGCAGAGACTATGAACATAATGTCTACAAATGCCTGTGCGTTCATTCTCCCTACCTACTCTAGAAGATGACATTAGGAGGAATGTTTTTCAGTTTTGTACCTCAAGGTGCACATTAACAAGGTGGAAAATACATAGCAAAGGACTGTGACTCCTCTGTGAAACTCTGAGCTTTCCTTTCCTACCAATTATGATGTTTAAATAACGGTTCCAGCTCCGTATTTCCTTTATTGTTTGTAATATTGGTGAATTATATAATTATATAGCTCTTTGAAATTTTTCATGCACATTAACTTAGTCATAAATAAGATGCCACTGTGCAGATTTGCTTACCTTTGGATGAATTTGTACTTGAGGAATTATAGATTATCACTCCAAAATGTTTTTATTACCCATTTTAAATGTATACATACCCAGCCATGATATCTTAGATTTATTACTCTTTACTGTAATTGCTGAGAGACTTAATTGTTAAAGTAATAATATTAAATATACATGCTATTTTTGTCAGTTTCAGATCACAAAAAAAAACCCAAACCACTACTTTGTGACTAAAATCTTTATTATATACAACTTTAAAACAGATGGTGATTTTTTGAGTGTGCAAGGTTACTTTGAAATCTTATTTAAATTAATGTTTAAAATTTTAAAATTATAAAAATAACAGAATAATAGAGATTGTGGTGTTCTTGACAAATCAGATAAGATCTCTAAACTGAAACATATCCCTTTTACTCCATTATGTCTGAAATTAAATAAACGAATTTGAAATTCAGATATTTGCATCAGAGAAATGCAATTTTACATTTAATTTTTTTCTTTTAAATTGATATATGGGATTCATTGTACTGTGTCTTACTTTTTTAATTTTTTAAAGCTTATTTAACATTATTTTTATAGTACACTATAATTACACATATTATTGAGCTCCATGTGACATTTTCATAAAAAATATACCATGATTTGCTCCATTACATTTGCCAGTACCTCTCCTTTCCATCCCTCCTCTCCCTCTGGTCTACTGGTCTTCCTTCTACTTATTTGCTTTTTTAAATTGGTGCATTGTAATTATACATAAAAGTGCTCACCACTCTGATGGATTTATCAGTTTCATTCTGCTGTTCTTCCCCTTCCCCATCTCTCTTCCCTTCCTGACTCTGAGTACCCCAGCAGATTCTACCGTTTTCCCTTCTATTCTCATGGAATCTCTTCTACTTATGCCTTATTCCTCACTAGCTTCAGGAAATGAAACTCTACTTTCTGCAACTAGCTTATTTCACTTATTTCAATGTAGTTTAGATACTGAAAATACAAAATTATCTTTTTTAAAGAGAGAGAGAGAGAGAACTTTTTTTAATTTTTTAAATATATGTATTTATTTATTTTTTAGTTTTCGGCAGACAAACATCTTTGCTTGTATGTGGTGCTGAGGATTGAACCTGGGCCGCATGCATGCCAGACGAGTGCGCTACCGCTTGAGCCACATCCCCAGCCCCGAGAGAACTTTTCTTAACATTTATTTTTCAGTTTTCAATGGATACAACATCTCTATTTATTTATTTTTGTTTGTTTGTATGTGGTGCTGAGGATCGAACCCAGTGCCTCGCGCATGTCAGGTAAGCGTGCTACCATTTGAGCCACATCCCCAGCCCCACAAAATTATTTTTAATTTTCAGTTAAAATAAGTGTTCACCGTGGTAAAAATAAGAATTCATACCCCACTTGAATCAAATGTATGAAATATGGTATGTCAAGATCATTATAATGTTTTGAGCAACCAATAAAAAAATAAAATTATTTGCCCTTAACTGATGAATTAAAAGAATAAGATTTGCAAATACAAATATTAGTAATTATATTATTGGTCACTTATATAATATGAAAGGATTCTAAGATTATAAGGGTCCTCCTATGGGCTTATATTTCCTGAGTCTTTAAAATAGTTCAGAGATAGTCAACATTTCCAGACATACCTTGAGATAAAGAGCTTTTAATCAGTAGTTCTCACAAGAGGTTGATTATAAATCCACATCCTTCATGAAAATTTCTCTCACTAGATACTTCCTTCCTTACTGAAATACTATTTATACCCCTAGTTCTCCTTCTTTTGTGGCATCTGTTTCTATAATATCATGTATGTGCATGCTAAGCTGTTTGCTCATTTAAGTCAGCATTTCTATGTTAAAGAAAACTGTATTAAATGTGACTTTATGATTCTTAATACATTTATAAAGGAAATGAAAATAAAATAAGTGTTCACTTAAGAGATCCAAGCAGATCCACAAGGATTCAGTAAAAGGATCTATAAAGAAACTCAATCATAGAAATCTAGTACTACTCCTTAAATAAATCTATCAAGCACAGAAAGTAACAGAAAAAAATTCCTTTTACCAATTAATAAAGCTTTAAAGTACCTAAGAATAAATGTAAATGTAATAAAAATGTGAAACTTTAAAAATGCTAAGTGAATGAAATTTTTAAGAAAAATGAATTAATGTGATAACACTGTCAACATAAAGAAGAATACAGAAAATAAAACATTGATCAGTTACCTAAATAATATTCACAGAACTTGATAAAATGATATAAAAATGCATAAAATGTTAGTATATGAAACCTGGCAAGATAATTTATGGTTATGAGAGAAACAGAGAGAGAGAGTGCAGAGTCAGAGAGATGGAAGAGGGGACATAGAATGGTGACCCCACCATGTGACAAAGCATTTTGGTTTTATACATTCAATCAACATAATATTGGTATAGAAATACACAATTTGACCAACTGACTACAACACAGAGTACAGAAATATATTCATGTATGTGTAGAACTTTGGAAGTAGGTAACAAGTATTTCTGACTAGTGAAAATGAAAGGGTTATTTGTTAAATAGTTCCAGGAAAACTTGATATTCACATGGAAACAATAAAATTAGACACTTATGAAACTCATTAACATTCAAGATGGAAGTAAAAACAAAATTGTAAATAACAAAGCCATAGATATATTAAAATCTATGATAAAATATGTCTATGACTTTTGGGTAGAAGGACATAGTAAAAAAAATTATCAATTCACCACATTGAAATTCTAAACTTCTATAATATGAAAGACAAGTTAACCAGAGGAAAGCTAAGCTGTGAAGTTGGAGAATACATAAATAACATAAATAAGTCTGAAAGTTACTCTCCAAGTAACAGTAAAGCATTCTAAAATAAAAGCACTCATGAGCCAATAGAAAAATGGATTTCTATACACAGCAATTTGAAGGAAACATTGTAAAAATATTTAAAAATTTACAAAATAGAAGATTTTTCTTTAGTAGTAAAATATACTAAATTTCAAATTGCAAGAAGTTTAGATAGGCCTGAATTCTTACCCTCTGTAGAATTTCTGTTTTTTTTTTTAAATATTTTATTTATTTATGTTTGTTCTTTTAAGATATATAACAATGCAGTATCTTTTGATATATATGGTTGTGGTTGTACATGATGTGGAGTTATGCTGGTCCTATACACTCATATTCATATATAAGCATAGGATAGGAGTGTTCTATTTATTCTACCATCTTTCCTATCCCCAACCCACTTTCCTTCCCTTCATTTCCCTTTATATAATCCAATGAAGTTCTGTGTCCCCCCTATCCCTTATTGTGTGCTAGTATCCACTGAAAAAACATTCAGTCATTGGTTTCGGGGGTGGGGTGAATTATTTCACTGAGCATGATAGACCACAATCCCATTCACTTGCTGGAAAATGACATTATTTCATTTATCTTTATGACTGAGTAATATTACATTGTGTATATATACCACATTTGTCTATTCATTCATCTGTTGAAAGGTACCAATTTTGGCTTCATAGCTAAGCTGCTGAAAACATTGATGTGGCCATGACATTGTAGTATGCTGATTTTAAGTTCTTTGGGTATATGCCAAGGAGTGGGATAAATGAGTCAAATGGTGGTTCCATTCTAGTTCTTCTAAAGAATCTCCATATTGTTTTCCAGAGTGGTTGCATCAAGTTGAAGTCCCACCAGAAATGTGTTGTTTTTTTCCCAGCATCACGACCAAGATTTATTTTACTTGTATTCTTTTATAAATTATTGTTTTGAGTTGTCAATGAATCTTTATTTATTTATATGCAGTGCTGAGAATCAAATGTGCTTCACACATGCTGAGAAGTGCTCTGCCTCTGAGCTACAAATCCTGCCCTTAATTGTATTCTTGATAATTGCCTTTCTGACCAGAGTGAGATGAAATTTCAGGGGAATTTTAATTTACATTTCTCTAATTGCTGGTGATGTTGAGCTTTTTGATATATTTGTTGACTGAGTTTATTTCTTCTTCTGTGAAGAGTCTGCTTAATTCCTTTGCCTATTTATTGATTGGGTTATTTGTCTTTTCCATGTTAAGTTTTTTGAGTTCTTTATCCTGGAGATTAATGTTCTATCTAAGGTGCAGGTGCCAAAAATTTAATCCCATTCTGTGTTCTGTAGACACTGTCTTCACATTCTTGATTAGTTCCTTTGCTAATAAGAAGCTTTTTAGTTTGATTATCCCATTTATTGATTCTTGATTTTACTTCTACTCCTTTAGGAGTCTTGTTGAGGAAGTCAGTTCCTAAGCCAACATGATGGAAATATGGACCTACATTTCCTTCTAGTAGGCTCATGGTCTCTAGTTTAATGCCTAGATCTTTGTTCCACTTTGAATTAAGTTTTGTGCTGGGTGAGAGATGGGGGTTTAATTTCATTGTGTTGTGCATGAATTTCTAGGTTTCCCAACACCCCATGTTGAAGAGGCCATATTTTCTCCAATGTATCTTTATAGCATCCTTGTCTAATATAAGGTAACTGTATTTATGTGGGTTTGTCTCTGTATCTTCTATTCTGTACTATTTTTTTGTCGGTTTGGTGCCAATACCATGCTGTTTTGTTCCTATAGCTCTGCAGTATAATGTAAAGTCAGGTATTGATGTCTCCTGCTTCACTTTCCTTGATAAGGATTGCTTTGACTATTCTGGGCTTCTTATTTTTCCAAATGTATTTTATGATTGCTTTTTCTATTTCTCTGAAGAATGTCATTGGAATTTTCATAAGAATTGCATTAAATCTGTATAATGCCTTTGGTAGTATGGCCATTTTGACAATATTTAATCTGCCTATTGAAGAACGTGGGAGATCTTTCCATCTTCTAAGGTCTTTTCCAATTTCTTTTTTTAGTGTTCTGTAGTTTTCATTGTAGAGCTCCTTCACCTTTTTTTGTTAGATTGATTACCATTTTTAGGCCATTGTGAATGAGATAGTTTTTCTAATTTTTGTTTCAATTGATTCATCAGTGATGTATTCATCACTATTCCTATATTATATAGAAGTGTGATTGGTTTGTGGGTGTTACTTTTATACCCTGCTGGTTTGCTGAGTTCATTTAAGAGTTCTAGAAGATTTTTAGTAAAGTTTTTTGGGTTTTTATAAATATAAAATCATGTCATCAGCAAATAGGGATAGTTTGAATTTTTTTCTTCCTATTCATATCTCCTTAATTTCTTTCTTCTGTCTAATTGCTCTGGTTAGAGTTGCCCAGACTATGTTGAATAGAAGTGATAAATATGGCATCTTTTTCTTATTTGAATTTTAGAGAGAATGTTTTCAATTTTTGTCTATTTAGAATGAAGTTAGCCTTGGGTGTAGCATATATAACTTTTATGATGTTCAGATATATTCCAACTATCCCTAGTTTTTCTAGTGTTTTGAACATTAATGAACACTATATTTTGTCGAATGTTTTTTCTGCATCTATTGAGATAATCATGTAATTTTTGTCTTTTTATGTGTATTTATGTGGTTAATTACATTTATTAATTTCTATATGTTGAATAAACTTTGTAGCTCTGGGATGAACCCTACTGGATCATGGTGCTGATCCATCTGTTTAATATGTTTTGTCAGTATTTTATTGTGAATTTTTACATCTATGTTCCTCAGTGATATTGGTATGAAGATTTCTTTCCTTTCTGTGTCTTTGTCAGCTTTTGCTATCATGATGATACTACCTTCATAGAATGAATTTGGAAGGGTTCTCTCCTTTTTCTAAATCATGGAATAATTTGAGAAGGTCCAGTAGAACTCAGTTGAGACTCCATCTGGTTCTGAGCTTTTCCTTGTTGGTAGACTTTTGATGGCATCTTCAATTTCATTGCTGGAAATTGAGCTGCTTAAATTTTCTATGTTCTCCTCTGCAGAAATTTTTAAGGTAAAATAGTCCATGAACTAAAATCCAACAATTCAATTTTTGAATAGTCACTTTAAAATAGGTATAGATGACACAAAATATATATGATAAACTAAACTTCATCCTAGTTTGTAACAGTAAATACTGAAAAATATAGCTAACTTCATTGTAATATATACATACTATGATATATTATATTTTCACTTTAAGGATTGAGACAGAAATATTGGAATCAGCTAGGCATTAAGGGAAATATTTCATGCATATATAATAAAATAATTTCATTAAAAATTACTCAGTTATATTATTTTACAAGGACACACACACACACACACACACACACACACACACATATATATATATATATATATATATATGTATATATCAAAGTGCAGAGAAAAATATGCAAAGAGAGATAATATACCTAACTGTTGTCAAAAGTTTTCCATAGGAGGCTGGGATTTCAGACCCTCTGTAGTAGTTATACAGATGTTTAACTGGGTGTTAGGTAGTCATTTTTTTATGATAGTTAATCGACCATGAGATGACCATAGTTGATCAAAGGAGAAAAACTCTATGCTCATCTCTATGAATCCATTTGATTGTTTTTTGCTTTTACCCTTTTTATATTCTTAGTCATAACTTCTAATACATGTACATTGTGTTTGTATAATAGTGTATATCTCCATGGGTGAGGAAAAAATATACTTGTGCTTTTCAATTAATATACTTATTGCATATTGAAATATTATATTCATTCTCTATTAATAACATCATTATTTTATCATTAATATATTTAATAATAAATATGTAAATATATACTACATTCTAAATCCACCTGCATAAAATTTTTCTTAACATATTGAAAATAAAATTCATTTAGGACAAGGTTTAGGACAGAACTTTACCTGTAGTTAGGAAATAGTCCAGCATCCCTCTAAAGGTTACAAAACCACATCCCACCAAACCTCTCTGCATCGCCCCCTGTGTCCAGCAGAAAAAAAGACAATCTGATGGGGGAGCCAACTGCAGCAGGCTCACCTTTCAGAGCAGGCACTTCTGAGCTTAGGTAAAGCATTGCTACCATCTCTTAATTATGTGAAGAAGTGGTTAAGAAGTGACATAAATGTGCTGCATGAGCAGAGTTGATGAATATTTTGTCCTTTAAATCTTAACTTTGAATAATTCCCAGCAAGGAGAGTTTCAGCAATTTTTGTATTCAAAGGTTGATCATTTTGGTATCTTAAAGGTTTGGGACTAGTGATGATTTCAAGATTTAGAGCAGGGTTAAAATATATCAAACAAAAAAGACAGCTTACAAGCAAATATGAACATGTCCCACCAACAGAGGTTCTCCACAATCATCCTGTCAACTGGACTTGACACTACATTATCAGAATGACATGTTAATAATTTTAAGATGATGTGCAGGTTTATACATATGAACCACCCTACTCATCCAAGGATAAAGAGAGGTCTGGGAAATAGCTTGACAGGTGAAGAACTCAAGAACTTCATTGCTGAGAAGAAACATAAAGATGGGAAAGAATTGACAAGGGTTGAAGCAGCAGGCAGATTCAGACCAAGAAAACCCTCCTAAGCCATGCGAAGAATCTGAGTTTCAAATTGAGATCCTCAATCTAAGTCAACAGGCTGATAGGTACTTAGAAACTTGTCAAGCAAAGATGACTTTATGGGACTCTGTTTGTAGATCTTCAACTTCCAAATCTTTCATGTACATACATTCTCATTCTTAGCTGCATTAAGATGCCTATCCTTTTATTCTTCCCCACTCACAGAAGAACAAAAGCCCTGATGTTAATTGCAGAACACAAAAGATTAAATATATTGTTTTTATAGAAACCTCTTTAATTATTAATGTATTGGAATGTCCTCAATTGGGAGTTATTGAACCTGGTTCTATTAAGCAAAACTGAATATTTTTCTAGGATGACCAA
Organism: Ictidomys tridecemlineatus; assembly: GCF_052094955.1. Lineage (NCBI taxonomy): Eukaryota > Metazoa > Chordata > Mammalia > Rodentia > Sciuridae > Ictidomys > Ictidomys tridecemlineatus. Next base: position 107,511,398 of record NC_135481.1, read on the forward strand.
ATATCTTATTAGATGAAACAAGAAACAAGTATAAAAATCTTATATGGTTTCTTTAGTATTGGGTGTACCTTATTCAATAAGGTATTTTAAACCCATTTTATCAAAGTATGCAATATTTATTACAAGAAGAGTAAATCTTGACCTATTCTTATAAAATATATAATATTTTGTCTTCTGTTAACCAGAAATAGACTCTTTGGTTGTGATGGCATGTTCATAAATGTGGAAAATTCTTTGAGGCAAAATGAAAGTGGAATATTTTGGTGTCTGATGTGGTAGCCTTTAAGAAAGTGGTATGGCAGGAGAAGGGTGCAAAGGTGAATTTGGTAATGGCAGCTCACCTTGGAGAATGAGGTGGCAGGTAAAGGCCAGAGGAAGTTTCTTCCAATGTATTAAAAACTTAAAAAATGCCATCAAGCACAAAGCAGGACACGGACATGATCTGTGCCTGCTTTATGTACACATCCTTCAGAGAATTCCTGAACCTCCAGAGCAGGGCACTCAGTGTGATCATGGACCAGTGTCTTTTAACATGAAAATACTGAATCAGGCTGATAGTTACTTAGAAACTTGCCAAGCAAGCATGTCGACTTTGAGAGGTCTATATGGAGGAAACTGTATTTTTTATGCAAAACTTTTGTGATAAATACTTATTTTTAGAAAATGAGCTCATTATATCCAGGATGATTAAACAAACAAACAAACAACAACAAAATAATCCCGGACCAAAAATAGAATAAGAAGTACTGCCAGAGACTTTTCATTGTTGAGGAAATCATTCTTGTCAACTGCTGGTTTCACATTCATGGTTTTCTTCCTCCTTGTCCTGTCTGTGCCCCATACTCCTACTCCTCCTCCTCTCTGGAATTGTGGAGGTACACACATAGAGAAGGCACAGAGGTCCTTTGGTAAGAGATCATTATTGGCCATTAGGGAAGTTACTGGACTTCACTCCACACCCACAACACTCATCTTTTAAGTATTTTCAAAACAAAAAATAGTTCAGGGTTTTTTTAAAAAAAGACCATTTTTTTAAGTATGGCCATCTAAACAAACAATAAAGGGTTGTTTCAAAGGTTTTTTGGAAGCTAAAATTGGAAAATTCTGGGACTGATATTATGACAAAAATGGAAAGGGATTTTTTTTTTCTTCTGTAACTAGAAATCATGAAGCAGAAGTGATCTGTGAGTGAGTGAACAGGGAGTGGAACTATTAGCACACCGTGCTTTGAAAAAGTGAACCTGTACTGGTTGAATACATAATGGCTTCAGGAATCTAATACAGAATAAGAGAGTTTAGCTCATGTTTGTTTTGTTTTGTTTTGTGTTATGAACATTTCTACTTTCTTAAAGCAGTTTAATAGTTTATGTGATGTCTTTTATTTCTTACTTCCTTTTTCTTTCCTTCCTTTGGAAGTGTGTCATTAAACACAACGCTGCTGCTTATCTTCTGTTGCTTCTTTTCATAAGTAAAACTTTCTGCTTAAAATTAAAATCTGTTTGGCTTATAAAGTCCCCTTGAATAATATAATATATCAAAATGCATTTTTTTCTTCGAGAAAATCATCAAATTAAGTCAAAAAATGATGGTGTGATTTGCCTGTAATTTTTTTTTTTTGGATATTGTGGGAGGCAAACCTTATGGGTGACTGAGTTACATTCCCCAACTGAGTGCTGAAGCGCTCAGTCACAGAAATGGGTGTCTTGCTACAGCCCCATAGGTGAAGCTACGCTCATCTGTTCCTTTGTAATATAACCCCTTGCCCTGTTTAGGATAGAATCTTCCATGGAAGTGCCTTGTGTGTGTCCCCTCCTCTTACTGTGCCCTTGGGTGTGGCCTATCCAGGTGTCAGTCAACCTGCTGACAGTGGACATCATGAAGACAGACTCAGCCTCCTGAAATCTGACCCTTTGCCTCATGTGAATAGCTTCTCCTCAATAAAAGGGGTCAGCACGTGCTCTCTCTCTCCCTCTCTTTTCTGCGGACCCTTAAGGTCAGAGGAGCCATCACGGCAACCCCAAAGAAAAAGGTATTCGTGTCGCTTGTGTGGTTATTTCGTGCAGCCCAGTTAGCCCAGTTTAACTAGAGTGACCCCTAAGCCTTTTAGTTGTGAGAACAGAAACCCGGCAGGATATCATGTGATGTAGGTATAATAAATATTCTAGTCATAAACCAAGTTAAAAAAAATCCAGTGTAACTGTGTGAATCACAAGTAAACTTTTGATCCATAAAAGAATGAGAAAATTTTGGAGCATAAACAAATATGTAAGTTTTACTAGCATGCCTGGATATTTGATTCATAAATATGTCCATAATGTGTTCTGAATGTCAAAGAGAAAAATCATTCCATATAGCAGTACTTGTTCAACAAATTTAGATCATTGTCAAATCACATATTCAGGTATTTACTGAAAGTTCCTGAAATATTTGAATGCCATAGGGAGCAAATTATTATTTTCTTTATTAATGCATCAGGAGAAAATATCTGCTACCAAAATATTCTCTTACTCAAAAGTGTGGTTTAAACAAATGGTTAACTGCCAAGTGAATGCAATGTCAGTAGGAATTGTCAAGGTTTTAAGATACTATGTTAATATGATAAATAAAGATGTTGTATTATTTAATATACAATACTGCACTGTCAATTAAAAGGCTTATTTTAAAAGAAGATAATTCTGAAATATAATTTTGTTGCTTTGCTGTGACAGTCTAAACTGAATATATTCTTCAATCATGTCAGTTCATCCAAGGGAAAAAGAATGGAAATAGAAAGCATCACAGAGAGCTCAGGACTATATTATAGTCTAAATTAAATACCAATTTTTCCTCTAATATGAGCCATGGTTTCCTGGTTGCAGAAAGGTAGAATTCAGCTAAAGCAGAAGCTAATTTCCCTGCTGTGTTCCTGGAACGCCAAAGGCAGAACATTCCGCACTGTATCAGGCAATACTCCCATAAAGCTAATAGATTTAGCAGAATTGAACAGTAACATGACCCTTGGAATTGAAAAACTTGCTGGCGAGGTAGAAATATCATAACCCTGGGATTTCCTGGTCTTGGTTCCCTAGCCAACTCATAGGAGTGAGGAGCTGCCAAGGACCACCTGGTAAGATAGAGGTTTTGCAGAGTTAAGAACCCAGAACCCGTAGCCTTTAACACTGTGTCAGTCACAGCGTAGTCTGTGGGACAACAGTGAACTTAGGGAATGAAGAGCTGCTCAGAGGTGGGATCACTGCACATTCCAAGATAAATGGGAAAGAAATACAGTAGCTAATAATTTTTAAGTAGTTTACAGGATTCCTCCCTTCCTCCACCCTTTCTCTCTTTGGAAATATGTAAGTAAATATAATGCTACTGTCCATCTTCCATTGGTGCATTAGATATTCATATATGCAAACTATTGTCTCAAATTAATTTTCTTTGTTCAGTTACAAAAATCACCTTGAACAATCCAATGCATAAGTTCAACACTGGTGTTTTTGCTTGGAGAAAACTGTCATGTTAAATCAAGTAGGCTATTTTAGGAAGTCTGCAGGTCTGAGGGAAGGTAAAGCAGAACTACCCAATCCCACCAGTGTTGACACAAGCTAAAGCCACATTATATTTGATAACCAGATGGTGGTATGAACAAGTACAGAAAGATGTTCCATGTCAATTTCACAACATAAGAAATGAATTTAATTAATCGCTACATAACATCTTAGTTATGAATGTGAAATCCATACATCATTGTTACTATAACATTTATGTTTGGCCACAAAGACCACAAGGCCTCCAATGTTCTGTGTCTGTATGTCTGCATTTGTAGAAAGAAAGACCAGAAGGTTATTAACTGAAGCAAAATAGCCGGTAAACCCATTAGATAGAATAGATTAAAATATAGCAAATCAAAACCTCAACAACATTTTAGCTAATGAACTTCTGTTTGCTTGAAAAAAAAACAACAACTCTCCTCAGACCTTTTCTTCTTAACAGAAGATTAGTAGAAGGAAATTTTTTACTAGTTTAGGTAGTGGCATGTTTAGTTATGATTCACATCATCATCTCTCTTGATAATTTAGTGACCTCCAACTTAGTACATTTTTAATCATATATGTTTATGCTATTTGTACACTGATTACATAGCTACTAATTGCAATTATTACAGAAAATGCATTATATTTTGTGAATAAACATTTGAGATTTTGTAGGTCAAGATCATGTGCACTTGATTTAATGAGTTCAGTTATCTGAATCTGCTTCTCTAATAATAATTGCTATATTTTAAATTACATTTCTTGAAAAACCTTTGTGCTGCTCACACGGATATTGAAATTTTTGTGTATGCTTATGAGATTTCTTATGATGAATATCTGACTTCAGTGTAGCTAATTATTATCATGATACTTTGTATGTATGTATGTGTGTGTGTGTATATATATATTAGGAAATATATATATATCTTAATTATTTATAGAGAAAATTGATACTAGTAATAAAATAATTATATGCTATAATAAAATATTAGTATGATAATTAGGACATAGAAATTAGATATGACTCAAATCATTCCTGATTATTTTGATTTGTTTTATTTATATTTAAAATTTATTACCAATTGTGCTTTAATCAGAATGTTTAAACTGTAGGCAACTTAATATTGAACTACAGAATCAGATACATACACATACACAGGCAAATATAATTTGTTTAAAGCTAAATCTATTTTTACATAAATAGAGAAACAAAACAAAGGGTTACATAAGCTGAATAATTACTTACGCTTCACTTGGATACTGTCAGAAGATTCTATTTTCAGGAATAGAATGGTACAAGATGTTTTGTCTTCAGATTAGTAATATTAGAATGGAGAGTTTTGTTGGCTATGGTGTATGGTATAAAGAAAGGTCAGAGAGGATGCAGAGTTTACTATTTGTAATTGTACAAAACTGGCAAGATATTAAATAAAAAATTACCAGGCTTTTCAAATGTCTGCATTTGTATGCTAAGGTCAACTAAAGACTGTTTAATTGATGCTCCATTTAGGTATGTGGGTTTATATGGGCGTCTATTACATTATTGAGACTAATTCTAACAGCAGCAGCCATTTACCATACCTAGGAGATACTGAGCAGTTTATTAAAATGCTCATTTTCACTAATAAGAAATCTGATCACTATTTTTTTCTAGTGTTATTATGAAGGTGAAAATGTGATTTGGGAACAATTTATCTTTGTAGTAGATATAGGTTTACTCTTATTGTTTTAATATATCAAAGGAGTAGGCTATTAAGAGTTGTTTAATAAAAGGAATCTGCAGAAAGTGCAAAAAGGAGTGTACCCTGCCAGGGATATTTCCACAGCAGAACAAAGAGGAATAATGGAACACTCCCCCCATCCACATCACTAAATAGCTTACTGTCTTTTCATTCCTCATGAGCAAAAATATTGAAATTGGAAAATAAAGGTGCCTTTGGAAATCTAGATTTCTATACCAAGTTTTTTCCTACACTGCTTGCTATGTTATTATCAAGTGAAACGTTAAGTTCAAAAGAAATCTAACTTTACTTTTCTTTGTAAATAGGGATAAGTAGAGGCTTGAACAAAATAAGCAAGTAGGACCTACCTTTTCAGTATTTTGGAATTGAGCATTCTTAGATACCAAATATAGCTTGCAATTAAGCCAAGTATTCCAGAATACCATACTGCACCATAACTTAATATCATCTGAATTGGGATATGGTATTTCTTCAAATGCATTTTCATATTGGGGTGACATCTTGTAATAACCATCTTGTGTCACTAGTAGTAAGTCACTAGCGATGATGGTTATTATTACTGCAAGCTTACTGTTTGCCATGTGCAATGCCAGGCATTTTGCCTGCAGTCTATTTTCTTACAAAGACATCAAAACCACAAAGTTGATTTTGGTCATTTTGACCTTCTACTTCATATATTTGCTAAATTCTCGATCTCTCAATCTCTTTTCTTCAAAAAGTTATTTTTTTGTGTGTGTGTGTGTGTATGTCTATCTTATTTCTGTATTCTGCAAGATCTTCCAGCTCAAACATAATGTCTATATTTATTTTGCTAAAACATTATTTATAAAGACAAATATTTGCAATCCACTTGTAGTTCTAGCAGCATGATAATAGTGGTGGTTACATTGCTGTATATTATGACAAACTGTATAAATATAATTTTAAATATTCTGGCTTTTAAGTCTTCACCTATTCCTTCTTGACCATGTCTACTCTGCTGTGCCTTCCTGCTGCCTCTTCTTTTGGATTCCTTCGCCTCTTCAATTATGTTGTCCCCAGGTACTTTTTCATTACTGGCTCAGTTCAAATCTTTGATCTTCATGTATGCCCAGAAAAATCAAAAGTTCTTATAAATATTATACATATCAGTTCCGTTTTTAATTTGGCCATAATAATGTACATATAAATATGCATATCCTGATGGTTCGCTACATTTAAAATAATTAAAACACACACACACACACACACACACAGTCTCCATTCTTATATTTCAAAAAATGAATTCTGATTTTAATAGTCCTAGGGCAAGTTTGTTCTGTATCCATTGAAAACTAAATCTATTTGCACATAAGTAGCCCTATTGTGTTGGTTTCTGTTGGTTATGGGTCTAGTAATTAGTAGAAAATATGGGAGGGAGGGAGGGAGGGAAGGAGAGAGAGAGAGAGAGAGAGAGGGAGAGGGAGAGGGAGAGGGAGAGGGAGAGGGAGAGGGAGAGGGAGAGGGAGAGGGAGAGAGAAATCAGGTGTGATATTTCAGTTTGACATGCTTTCTGAGGAATGGACTATCTGAACATCCCCACCCTGACTGACTTAGGCAGAGTTTCTAAGGGTTAAGAAAGTATTGCTTCTATTAGGAAGTCTGAGATGGTCCATCATTTTGAGATTTGTTACTAAAGATTGCACTATTGCAAACTGCATGAAGTCACCTAACTCAGGGAAAGAGTTAAGTTGAATTGTAGCTCAAGCTCTTCAGGACATGAATGTCCCCAGAAAAGGCATCTTTTCTACTTCATTCAGACCCTGTGGACCTGACCTGTGGCCATGACTGCTTTGCCTATATGTACTGTCCGGTGGAATGTGTATTCATATTTCCTTTATTTGCTCTTGACTGGGGGATGACAAGGAAAATATTTCCTACATTTCTTTAGGCTCTTCAGGTTTTCTAGTATATTTTCCCATTTTTATTGGAGTTTTATGGTTACATATTTTATGTGGTAGACATTAAAGAGTATTGAGTCATCTGTACTAACTAAGGGGGTGAAATCTGTCTCTCATCGAATAATTCCTCCTCTCAAATCACCGGCTTCACACAGGGTTTTGGAAATTCCTAGGGTGACACAAATGCTCACCAACAAATCCTCTGTTGTCTTAGTTGTTGATTTGAAAATCACTTATTGGGGAAACCTTTTTGTAGGAGTTTTCATGGCACATTATTCTTTGCTATAATTAACAAGTTTTTACTTTCAGGATAAGAGATCATGCACAGGTTTCTTCTCACACCAACTCCTCCATAAAATGGTGTGCCTTCTTATGTAAAATTCTGCAATATATTCAGGAAATAGGCTCAGATGATAAAATCAGGCCCAGAAGATAAAAGTTGTTTTGGTTTTTCCTAAATTTCAACCTGAAGAGCCCATGAGAGAAGAAAAAAATATCTCCATGACACTTGTCTCCTATGAGCATAGTGATACAGAACAGTGGTCCTGAACCTTGACTGAAAGTGAGCTCACCTGGGAGCTTTCAAAATTCCCACTGCTCAGACCTCATCCTTGGACAATTAAATAGGAAGCTTGGGGGAGGAGCCAGGCATGAGAAACTTTTCAAGCTTTCTGAGTGATTATAATGTGAAGCTAAGGTCTAGAACCACTGATGCAGTTGCCATTATGCTTGTGAGATATAATCAGAATTTGTGATAAAAAAGAATTTAACAAGAAAATGATGTGGGTGTCTATCTATCATCTATCTATCTATCTATCTATCTATCTATCTATCCATCCATCTATCTCCTTTCTAGTATCATTGCCCAACAAAATATATTACTTCAATGAATCACTAAAATTAAGCCCTAAAAGTAATATGAATATTTAATATAATGAAACCTAACAGTCTTGGTTATTGTTTTCTTTACTCCTGTAATTTGATGCCATTCTTAAACAGAGGCACGATATGTGCACAACCTACCTTTTCATAAGAACGAGAGAACTTTGCTCCTAATAAAGCTCAGTTTCCTGCTGCCTATTTCCTACTTAATGTCATAATCTTCTGTGACATCACAATTAATTCCTGCCGAGATGATTATAGCTGCACTGAGCAGATTATGATTTCAGGAAAGTGATAAACAGCAGGGACAGAATGCGGTCTTTTCTTTTTTGCTTTCCCAGGATTAATAGCTTTGTAAGAGTAAAATCCAAAAGGGAAAATAAAAAGTGCGTGCAGAATATTATAAAATAATATAAAACTGTAGATTTGTTTCTTTTGTGAAAGACCATTGACTCCTAAAAGAGTTTTCTGTTGATTGCACTAGCTTAATTACTTGCTTAAATAGCTAATGTTTTGTCAGCTCAATCAAATGTTTTGCTGGTATTGCTTTAGATTAAGATTCTTCCAAATGTGTGTTGTGATTTAGATTTGCCAGCATCATTATCATGGATATTGGCTACCTGTGATTGTTAAAACCTATGAATACCTTTGACTTTAAAACAGAGATAAAATGCATTTGGATTGCAGGGAATCCAATTATTTCCATTAAAAATTGTCAAGAGTTGGGTGGTAAAGTAGGTGGATTCTTTGTTTTCATAAGTCCTGTATTTGTTAAAGGGAAGCATCTCTCAGTACCCTTAACTTCACAAAAAGATATTCAAAGGGTTATGTACAAAGGATCTGCTTCTATACTTTCTCCTAAACAAGTTCTATATCACTTGATCCAGTAATCTCCCAGAGTACCATCATCCATTTATTTATTTAGAAAGTGAGAACTATCAATAAAGTGCCTTGTAGTCACACCCAAAATTGCAAAAGGAGGAATAGAAGAGACACAGGTCATGTTTGAGTACAACGCAAACCTTGTCCCCACTTGCTCTTACCATCTGATTAGATGCAGTCAATAAGGGTATTTGAGTAGCTACTATTTTTTCCATTTTTTATTTTATGTTCATAAAAGTTCCAATAAAATGTGTAATGGGGACTCTCTCAACTAATAGTCTAAACAGATGTATATTTTAGGCTTAGTGGAGTTGTTTTTTGATCTGTTTGTCATTTTTGTTTTCACATTTCTCCTGAAAGGCATGTAAACATCACAAACATGAATGGGGACAGTAAGATATCTTGTCCCTGAATGCCCCTTCCTGTTCCCAAATTCCTGGTCAAAATAATGCAACAGTGAGATCTAGCCTGGCTAAAAAGTCCAAATATATATTACCTTGAAGGGCACTGGCTCTCTCCCATGCACACTGGGAACTAGCACAGTCAATGCCATCTGTCGAAAGCTGCTTTCTTGCATGTAGGACAGGAGAGTCGCTGGGCACACAAGCAAGCTCATGTAGATGATGTCACTGCTTCTGCAGCCTCACATAAAACCCCTCTCTCAGTGGCCATGGGAGTGGAACTGAGGGCACTGTGGAGAGGGGACATGCTACTCCTCCAGCCAGTTGCCACTGGACAAAACCCCCTCAAGGACAGGAGGCACTGCTTATCTAGTGCTGGCAAGGACAGAAGTGCTACTTATCAACCTGTTGCCACTGAACTCTTGAAGTAGTCTCTGATTGCGTGTGAGCTTTTCCCAATAAATTATATGTCTCCAGGCACTTTCTTTGACCTGTCTGCTTCCTGTCACACTGCCCTGTCACTACAGGGCTGTGGACAAGACAGCAGGTTGTTTTTTAATAGCTCTACAATCCATAACCAAGTGTCAAGAATTCAAAACAAGACAAAGATTTTTTTTTCCTGTTTTTAAGAGACATTGAGCAGCTACTCTTAGAAAGTTCAACCATAATAATCTTCAAATGATTCTTTTCACAATTTTGGCTTTGTGCTTGAAACTGAAAAATTGAAAAGAAATGAAAAAGTTGTGAATCACTTAAGGAACCTCCAAAATGGCATTTTGGGAAGCTATGTTTTTAAATCGGAAGAACTTTCTTCCTAATTATCTGAACATGATTCTCATTTTGAAAGCTTTCTAGCTTTGAAAATTTTCTAAATTATAATTAATTGATTTAAATCTTGCCTTGATGAAAGAATCCAAGCAGACAAGATTAATTTCTTAGTTTCTAACCATCCAACTTACCCAAGAGGCTATTCTAAAATTCTCAGCACTTAGCTCCCCATTGATTATAATTTATATAAATGAAGTGCTTTTTTGCAAAGCTACTAAGGAAGGACAACAGATAGACAAATTAGTGGGCTAGTGGGAACAGAGAGAGCTGACTCTATCCACGTGGGCCATCAGAAAAGCTGATTTAATTATTTCTTTTAGAAGTTTAATATGCAAAAAGTTAACTTCTAGATATACTCAGACCATTGCCAGATGGCTATGAAAATTGTTTTTCATTAAATTGGATTGTTTAAATTTTCCAGGCCTATGAATCCAAAGGCAGTTTAATCATAGTCAAGAGGGAATTGTAACTCTGGAAAACTAAGCAGAACCCCCTAGCCAGGGCTATAATGATAATTATAATAAAATAAGACCACATGATTGGGAGTCATTCTACAAGAAGGTAATTTTAGTCATCCAGAGTCTAACAGAAATTCATCAAAGGCAGGCCTTGTGGAAAATTCCTGCATAGTCTCTCGAAGACACAGAAAGAAACTGTTTTCTTTAGAAAAGGAGATACATGGTGCCATCTTTGAAAGTACATGTCGTTGAGATTGGATTATGGTTTCAAATCTAATACTGCTTTACCCAGTCAGAGGAATGTTCATTGAAGTCTAATTCATTGTAGAATGTTGATATATAAAGTAATGTGCTCTTGAAAACAACCTGTCATTTGAGTGACATTTTATCTACATCTTCATGAGAAGTTATCTGGACTGTTCCCCAATTCAAAAACTATTTTGCAAACATTTCTTTGCCAAATAACTTCAGAATCATTCCTAAACAATGTAAGAAAACATTGTTAGTTCAGTTGCAGACATCTTAAAAGCATGACTAAATTCTGGGATTAGTGGGCTAGTTGAGAATTTATGAACATGGAAATAAGGAAATAGCTATCACATGGTAATATAGAATAAATGCAAGCCACCATTATACTTAACACTGTAATTAAAATGTCCTACAGTAGAGGAGATAGTTGATGGTCTTGCCTAGGGACTATCAGAGTGTGCAAAAGTAAGAGATAAATTTGCAGAACAAATTCTAAACAGGAAATAAATTGTCCCTCCAGTAAAAAAATTAAATACAGGCAAACCTCATTTTATTGTGCTTTGATTTATTGTGCTTCCCAAATACTAAATTTTTTTTACAATTGAAGATTCATGCAACTCTGTGTCAAGAAAGTGTATCTGTGCCATTACAATTTGCTGAAAAGAAGTGAAAGAGGAAAATGTCTCTAAATAGGATTTTACACTGAGAACTAAAAGAAGTTTTGCCTTAACCAGACTTGATTGCTGCCCTTTATAAATTCCATTAGGCCAAGGCCAGGAAGGGGTTAATTTACAGATAACACTTCCAAAAATATTTCTACATATTCACAATCAGTAAGCTGCCGGCTTGCTTAACAAGTTCAACTGTTCCTTGTTTTTGTTTCCTAATCCCTCATGAAGATTTAATAGCTTTATGCTCTGAACCTGTAGAACATTTTGTTTCTGAAAGAACCTACTTCTGGGTAACTGTGATGAAATTAGCAAACATTTATTGAACATTTCCTAATGATGCTAGCTTAATTGCTCTACAGAAGTTATTTTATTTGATTCTCACAGTCACTAGGTGAAGTTGATGCTTCTGTTATTCCCATTGATTCACAGAAGGAAAGCTTTTGAAGAGATTAAGTGACGTGTCCAAGGTCACAAAAGTTAAAGCCAGAACCTTTCAATTAACACAGTACCACGTAATTCAAACAGTTCAGCAAATATTGCCTTTTATGTTAGCTATCCTGCTCCCTGCTACCTGCATAAGATTAAGACCTCAACTCTCAGACAGGAAGCCTTAACAGCCAAAATTTCTAGTGTTCTGTGAATGAAGAAATAATGGAATGAATGAAGAAAGAAATGAATAATTAAAAATAAACAAATCAACTTTCTGCTTACTCAAAGTTACTGATGCTTCTACCTGTTTCATATGCTTTTTAAATGTCCTTTTTTCATAAACAGAAAGCTTTTATTTCTTAAATTTTTAGAATGGTCACAGAGTTATGGAAGTAAATGTTCTTCCTTGATCTGAGAATGGTTTATTTTATTTTCAGTAATTTTGGGGAAGTCTTTCTACAAAGACAGCTCATGGCTTTGGGTATATCCCTACTCCAAAGAGCATGAAGAGAGGAGAAAAATCTAGATCTATTAACAGCTTGACCCTTAAAGTGAACTTGGGAAAGTTTGTGTGAATTATGGGGGATTTTAAATATGTTTTTTTGATACTTAGAAGCTAAGATTTGTCTACTACTATCTAGTCTAAACCAATGTCATAAGAGCAAAGAGTGGGTCCATTGATGTCTGAACCTCCCATCTGGGCTTATATTCTTATTAATGACTGGAGTCTCATGGCTCCCACTTCTTGTTCCTTGGCCTTGCTGTAAGAAATGTGCTACATACTGTAATCTTAGATTTGTTCCCAGAAATGGCAGAATTCTTTTCATCCTAAGTAGTTCTCAAGTGCTTTCAAAGCGATTCTTGTCTCTCTCTTAGGACCAAGAAGATAACTGACCTTTAAAGGATTTAATATTTGTAAAGCTTGTGAACCTCCCTGAAGTATTATTAAATATAAAAGTTACCCACAAGGTAGTCCATATATGTAAATGAATCTTCATTTGAAAAAAAGATGGCTAGAATTAGACACAAGAGAATCTAAGTCCAATTAATCTATTTAAACTGAAATAACAAATACTCATTCTAGAAAATATATTTTTTTATTTTTACATATTTTCAAATAATCACACAAAAAATTCTTTTATAATGTTTTTGACTAGGTAAAAATCTATAGGCAGAAGAAAAAAATAGCTCTGCATTTTCAGATGATTTTCTTTGAATGATGTAGGTCTTGCGAAGATATAGCACATTATTCACCAGGTGAGAAATAGATACCAAGATTCACCCTGATAATGATTAGACAAAGAGTTTGCCAGTTTGCTTGGAATTCTCTGTATTTGGACTTAAAGTTTTCATTTTCTTGTATCTCTTGATCCTCAGACTCATTTGTGTTTTATAATTGTAAGAAACATCTGTCACAGCTCAAGAGATGCTTCCTGAAGACAGGGTAGACCCAGCACTCTAAAACCTGGATCTCATCTGTATTCCATTCCAAAAGAAACTAACTGGCTTTGGATAGAATATTCTGAGACTTTTCATTTAGATTTCATTTGAAAGATCAAGGGCAAAGGCAATCAAAATAAAATAAAAATATCTAGGTGGGAAGAGTCGATGTTGATCTTTTATGATCAGAGAAGATTCAAATTAAATTAGAGGTGAAGATCTGAAGGGTGCCTTGATAGGAATTCTGATTAGTTATTACTGTGGTAAAGCTGTTTGCTATGCCTATCTGGAACTATGCCTAGGATAAGGTTAGCCAGGCTTCTTGTGGCTCTAAGTGGCTATCAGAGGTAACATCATTTTATCATTCTTTTTTTTTCTTGTTTGTTTGTAATCAATTTCCTATTTTTTTATTTTGGATTAAAGCAGAATAGGATATGCAAATTCCCTCATCTTCATCACGAATCCTGCTGATGACATTGGTGATGGGACCCTCCCTGCTTACTGCACAATGCTTATCTCTTCCTATAAACATGACAGCATACTCAGGGTTAGTGGAGGTGACTTGAACTCATTCTGAATATTTTTTTTAATTGTACCTTGAGAATAATTGGGAATTTAAAACAGTGGTTTGGTTCTTTGCTTTTATTGCACATCAAAAATATTCTGCTTAGAAGAATGCTGATTCAGTACAGACACCTATAATTAGGAGGGGAGATCACTTTATGAAAAAGAAATACACACACACACACATACACCAGGAATGACATCATTATCTTTTACTTTTATTAATATTAGGTATTGGAATTTAATCCAGGGTGCTTTACCATTGAACCACATTTCCAGTGCCCTCTTTAAAAAAAAAAAAAAAAAAAAAGTTGAGACAGAGTTTCACTAGGTTGCTTAAGGCCTTGCTAAGTTATTGAGACTAGACTTCAACTTGCAATCTTTCTGTCTCAGCCTCCAAAATCATATATACTTTGTTTGAGAAAACTCAAAATTATGTATTTATGTATTTGTATGTATTATATATGTGTATGTATTTGTATTTGTTTTTGTCAGTAGTTTGTTTTTTTTTCCTCACTTCTCTGTTATATGTATAGAGAAAAGAGGCACATTACAATGCTCAATAGCAATTGTCCAAGAAATCACTAATAAAATAACAAAACTAGTCTCTCAATAAGACATGGAGAAGTAACATAAAGATACAGTTAAGATGAAAATACATTGCATTGCAGTAGCACCAGCCAATAATCCCAGCATCTCTGGAGGCTGAGACAAGAGGACAGAGAGTTCAAAGCCAACCTAAGCGAAAGCAAGGTGCTACGCAATTCAGTGAGACTCTATCTCTAAATAAAGTACAAAATAGGGCTGGGGATGTGGCTCAGTGGTTGAGTGCCCCTGAGTTCACCCCTTGGTACCCAAAAGAAAAAAAAATGAAAAAAATGAGGATAAGAAATGGTAATAAGCATTCAGTTTTACTATTCATCAAGGTTATATGTGTATATGTAGACATATATAGGCAAAAATATTTTTGCCTATCAAAGTGAAAAGTATTGGCAAAAGTATTAATATAATTTTCATGACAATGTGGGAAAATTTCTGCATAAAAGATGAATTTTGGAAGGTAATAATGTTCACTTTTAATTCCAAATCATCAGACTATATATGCCAATATAACATACGTTCCACTTCTGTGAACTTACATTATTCCAAAAATTTTTTTAAAAGTTTCCACATATTCACATGTAAAGATAACCCTCCAATAATATTCATAATTAAGGAATTGTGAATATAACCCAGATAATCAACAAAGTCTTTGAATGTATATTGCCAGGCATAACAAAATCAAGATACAATAACAGATGCAAGTAGATGTCAATAATTTATCATTAATTTAAAAGTATACTTACAAAAAATATTATGCTTATATGTCGATGATGTGTATAAAATGATGAACTTATCTCCAATAAAATATCAAGTATTTACTTTAAGTGTTTAGCTAAAATATCACTTCATATTTACATTCAAAGAATATTTGAGAAGTTTTATATGCTACATTCATTATTTACAATTATTATTATCTTGGAAAAATTTCCCTTCATAGAAACTTAAGAATTCCATGTCCAAGAAAATTTAGTGTTGTCTGAAAGCTATGTG
Organism: Ictidomys tridecemlineatus; assembly: GCF_052094955.1. Classification (NCBI taxonomy): domain Eukaryota; kingdom Metazoa; phylum Chordata; class Mammalia; order Rodentia; family Sciuridae; genus Ictidomys; species Ictidomys tridecemlineatus. Next base: position 107,526,971 of record NC_135481.1, read on the forward strand.
TGTGTGTATATATATATACATATATATATATACATGTGTGTGTGTGTGTGTGTGTACACACATATATATGTATACACACATGTGTATATAATATACACACATTTGGTACTGGGGATGGAACCCAGGAGTACTTTACCACTGAGCTACATCCCCAGCACTTTGTATTTTTTACTTTGAGACAGGGTTTCATTAATTTGTTTAGGTCCTCTCTAAGTTGCTGAGTCTGGTATCAAATTTCATTTCTTCTGCCTCAGGCTCCCAAGTTGCTGAGATTTCAGCTGTATGCCATCATGCCTAGTAAGAAGAAAAATATATTTTAAGAAAAATTGTGCCTAATATAAAAATTCATAAAAAGAACTCAAAGATTAGCTTACATCAATTTATTTTGAGTTCTCTCAAATGACCATGACAATATATATAATTAATTTTCTATTTTGTTTTTTTTCCTCCCCAATTGAAGGGGCAGGTTATAATAACTCATTTTAATGTCTTTATCAATACAATTGGAGTACCCTTTTTTATTTTTCAAACTTTTGTCTGGAGAAAACATGCAGACAAGCTGATGTTAGCCTTCTGTCAACTTGGACATATTATCTGTCTTTTAAGAATTTTGTCATCCTAAAGTAAATAGGATTCTGGATGAACTAAACAAATTAAATTTCTGAAACTGGACAGGCTGGAATATTGAAGATGATGATGGTTAGTTTTATGTGTCTATTTGACTGGATTAATTGTTGACCATATATCAAGTAAAACATCATTTCCAGGTAGTGTTGAGAGGCTGTCTCCTTAGGGGAGGAACATTTGAATTAGTGGAATGTGTAGAAAAGATCTGCCTTCATCAGTGGGGGGCGGGGCAATCCTTTGAGGCATGAACAAAACAGAAAGAATGAGGAAGGACAAGTTCACTGCCTTCTACCTATTGCTGCCAGTTTTCAGGCCTTTGGTCTCCAACTGAATTATATCATCAGTTTTCCTGGGTCTCCAGTTTGCAAACAGCAGATTGTGGGGTTTTTCTGTCTCTGTGAAATATCCTCATTTATGTATCCTATTTACATCTTCTCTTGGTCTGGATAACCCTAATATAGAAGCCCTCTTTCATGGGTGAGCACTGACATCCTGAGAAACCTGCTTCTGAAATAGCCAGTTAACCTTTCAATTTCCTGCTTCCTGTGGGATAATGGATTTATCCTTATAGCTTCAGTCGTGTTGGATGGTAAATAGTATTTAAATGTGTGTTACGTATTGTGAGCATGCCTAACATGTCTCCTGTCATATGACTCTTGCTTGTGCCCAGCCAGTCTTATCTCCTATCATTCTTTGATATACCCTGCTCCATCACAACAACTCCAGTTGTCTCCCCCATCCTCAGGGTATATTCTCAAAGATCCCCAAAGCATATCTGAAACTGTGGATAGTACCAAACCCTATGTGTACTATAATCTTCACTCTACATAACTGCATGCACGAATACATTTAATGTCTTTGAAATTTTATCTAAACATTTACAGGAGCCATTGCTTTTTCGGTTTGAAATGCAACAGCCTAAGTAGTACCCATTTATTTTTTCCTTCTTTACATTTTCAAAGATAGCGTCTCAACATATGATATTTTTTTTTCTTTGTAGTAAAAGAATTTTACTTATATCAAGAACTTTTACTCTTTTCATATAAAGGAAGCACTTCACGGCTTCCCTTTGGCACATCAGAACTGCTAGCATCCCTACATTGATGCTTCGAAGCCATTGTTAAGTAAAATAAGAGTCAATTGAATAAGAGCACAGTGATACTGTGAGGACAGATCTGATAGCTGAGATAGTAGCTAAGTGACTAACTAGTGGGTAGCACATAGAGTGTGGATACACTGGACAAATTGATGATTCATATTCTGGGTGGGATGAAGTGAAATGGCAGAGATTTCATCATGCTACTGAGAACAAGTTAGGGGTCATAATAGTTTATTTCTGGAATTTTCCATTTAATATTTTCGGACTGAAGTTGAACTTAAGTAACTATATTCTATAGGGTGGGGGGAACAGGTTGGGGAAGGTGGCTTCCAGAGTTAAATTTTCTTGTTTGTCCAAAAGATGACACTTCCAAGTCTGACCTGGCTCTCCTTTCTGCTGCCCATATTTCCCTGGTTATCTTTCATTGGCCACCTCCACTAGGTTAGGGTCAACTTTTTGTGCTCTCACAGTTCACTGTATACAACCCTATTGCCATATTATTCTTTTTATGATTCTTCTTACTAGTTTCTGAGTCTCAAGGACTTTTACTTTTTTATTACCTGCTAAGACAATGACAAACATCAGCCACTCAAGAAATATTAACACAAGAATGAATAATTGGATGCATGAATGAATGATAATTAAAAAATTAAAAAAATTCTCAGTCTCCAAGGATAACTTGCTATTCACGCTTACTTTGTCTAATTTTGATTTGAGGAAACAGGATGGTAGTTTTAATGAAATCAGAAAAATCAACATACTCTTTAATGAATGAGATCCAGCACTTTAAGATTTTAAATTTTAACTGCTATCATGTATTTTACTAAAGATCCATTAAGTAATGTTTTAAGCTCCAGGAACAAAAAACAAAGCAAAAAAAAATAATAATAAATCCTAAGCACACGATTAACATACTATGATGCATTAGGATTTCTATCATGTGTTCCCTTATCTTCTTTTTAAGTCAGCCATTGTAACTATTTCTACACTGCCCCACTATGTGTCACACACTACTTTGTGAGATCAGGATATACCTGTGAATAAGTCCAACAAAGTTTGTGACCTCAGAACACACATGCTGGAAAATAGGGAGATAATAACCAAAAACAAGCATCTAAGTAATTTAACAATATAATAGACAGGTAGTCAGTGATAAATGTTTTTTCTTATTTAGAATAGATGGTCAGAAAAAGTCTTCAGACAGATGATAAAATTCTTGACCTGAACAGCAATGGAGTCCAGAGGTATCCGTCGTCTGATATTGAGTGTGCACATCTTACTTCCAGAATTACTCTTAAAATGATTATCTCCAAACATTGTTATCTTTGATTTATTTAAAAAGATTTTTTTGAGAGATGTAACTTCACAATGATATTTTCTCTTTCTTTTGTGATTCTTCCAAATACTATCACCTCGAAGCTTCTTTTGTCATGACATTCCTGGACACAACATCTTCCTTTCCAGTCGACAATCCATTTCCTGTTTGCTATTTTTCAGTGATGTCACATTGATGGGCACAGCAGGAAATGTGTCTTCTGCATTTGTGTTTCTTGTAGAAAATGAAAAAAAAAAAATAAAAACAAAAATAGAAACTTGAAATTGATGAAATTAATGACTGTGACTTTAGGGCATTTTCTCTAAATTTATAAAGACATTCTAATCTTTGCATTTCTTGAATGATATTAACATGTCAGATGTATTTTAAACTCATCTTGTACAAGACATAAGTAGGTCATCTATCTAAAGTGTACACAGATCCAACTGTATGCCTCTTGGCATACCATGCTTGATTGAAAAACCGATTTCATTCTGTAAGAATTTTCTAAATTAGTTTGAGTTGAACATGATTGTTTTTTCTCACAAATGGATTGTTTATAGGGGGGATTCTTAGCTTCACACAGAATCAGTGACAGTCTAATCCTTCATACTGTAATGAGGTTCCCACAACAGAGTCGTGGATGTAAAGCTGAAGCCACACGCAACAAATTGACATCCTTCAATGTGGCACATTTCCCATTGATTTTGAAACACCACTTGGTCATAACACACCCCACTTACTCTCACCAGAAAATGCAAAGAAGAAAAACAGACACAAAGGAACAAGGAGAGATGCCTTCCGCCCTCACACCCATGTGTGGTTGCCCTCATCATTAATCACAGAGTTGAGAAACTGAAGGGATAGCTTCTTATTTATTTATTTAGATTACAGAACAATTATGGAAGTCTTTAGACTTCTAAAGCTTTAAAGAGTAAGTCCCTTGATAGTTTCCTCTCTAGGCTTTAGAATAGGCAAGAGCTTTACCCCCCCTCCAACTCTGAAAGAGATTTTTTCCCCTTCTTTGTGACAATCCAGCATCTCTTGTATTGATATCTTAAAATGTTTCAGTTCCCTCAGAGAGCTATAAATTTCTCAAGAGAGAGTTTCTTTATTTTTCTTATTTCTATCATCCAGAGCCACTGTAACTTCATAGAACCTTAATTCTTGTTAGTGAATTATTTTCTATTTTCTTTTGATGAAGGATTAAATCAAAAGTATAACTAAATATATGATTAAAATTTTAATAGCTAATGAGATTCTATAGGACTAAAAATCAGGAAAGTCTCATCTGAAGAAATAACCTTTAAGTTGAGAACAGGCAAGGTATTGGAAAAGATGATTCTAGGAAGACTGGCTAGCAGGAAATCAGTGAATTCTAGTGTGGCTCAATACTACAGAGCTAAAGGAAGTCAGAGGTACTCCTAGAGGAAAATGCTGGAGCCACATTATGTATGTGTCGGTAGGAAAGGATGTAGAGATTTGAATTAAAAAAAAATGTGATGGAAAACCAAAAGAGGACTTTGTAGAGTGTGGTAGAATTGTATATGCCAAAGGTATGTCACATTTGTTTCCCTCCACCCCACATTCAATGTCTCATTGTTCTCTCCTTTTCCATGTTGCTTTCAGGTTAACCAACTTAAAACACAGTTTCCATTTCATTTTATTTATGGCTTTAACCACACTAATTTATGTTCATGGAGAGCTGTTTTTATTGTTGCTGTTGTTGTTTACATGTATGTCCCATGTATTTTCAAGTACATTCCTTACTGTCACCACAAAAGTTCTGATAATGGAAGTATGAATATTCTCACTTTAAAATTAAGAATATTCAAGAAGTAAAATAACTTATCATATTTACCCCAGGTTTGCATGACTCCTGTGTTAGTCAGCTTTCCATTACTTTAACAAAATACCCAAAGGTAATCAACTTCAAAAGAGGTAAAGTTTAGTCTGGTTCTTAGTTCTACTGTTTTCAGTCCATGGATGCTTGCCCCAATTGCTTTTGGGCCTGTGACTAAGCAGTTCATAATGGAGGGAGCATATGGAAAAAGGAAGTTGCTCATCTTCTGGCAGACAGGAAGCAAAAGAGAATGAGAGAGCCATGAGATCCTACTAACACCATCAGTGGTAGAGCCCCAGTAAGCTAACTTCTTCCAATCCGGACCCAATTCTTGAAGTTACTACCAACTCCCAATAATACATCATGCCCCTGATCAAGTGTTTAAGACAGTAGCCTTTTGTGACATCCCAGATTCCAACAAGCAAGTCCAAAGATCACTATGGTGCATTTTATACTATCCTTTACAAAACACTCTTTTTTTCTTACTTCAGTCATTTCTGAAAACTTACATGTTCTTTAAAACATTTCATTATCTGACTACATTTGTATATCTACAGTACTACCTCTATTCCCATTTTTTTATTTACTCACACATCCCTGTCTTCTCTCCTTCACCACATATAACATGCTTCTTCTGTGACTTGAGTGATAACTAAAGAAAATTTGCTGATCTGAAGAAAAGCTCACTTTCAGTCTAGGCTTTACCACTAATTGAAACTCACTGATCCTCAAGACATTAACTTTTACATCAGTAATCTCTAGCTCACTACCTTTCAAGAAGTGAGTGAAGAGTAGATAAAATAATATTCATATTTTCTTTTAACTTTAAAGCACACAGTATTTTATTTTCTATCTGATTTCATGATCTCTCCTTAGTAATTAATGGCTTTCTGAATCCTTCAGTTGTGCAAAATGCCATCCATCACCCAGTCTGAATGTAAAGAAATGTCATGAATGCTAAGACTTTTCTCATTGATTCTAGTTTCTTTTTACTTTTTTCTTCCATTTTGCACTTTCATGTTTGTACATCACAATTTTGTGTCAGCTTTTGTGTCACTGGAGATAAATTTATTTTGGCTCATTGTGTCAGAAGTCTTAGACCATAGATAACTATCTCCTTAGCTCTGGGCACAAGGTGAGGTAGAACATTATGGTAGAAGTGCATGGCAGAGGGAAGACGCTCCCTTCATGATAAGCAAGGGATAGAAATAGAGGAGAAAGTGAACCTTTGCAGGGCAAGCTTCAGTGACCCTCCTTGTCCAACCATGACCCACCTATCTACAGTTACCACCCAGTCATTCCATTCAAACTAGGATGGACTGATTAGACTACAACTCTTATACTTCATCTTTGTACTTCTGAATATTCCTGTATTAACCCAGGAGTTTTTGGTGACACCTCATATCCAAACCTTTACATTCCATCCCTGGTACCCAAAAGCTCATGTCCATCTCCTAGTGCAAAACACATTTAGTTCATCTCCATAGGTACCAGAGTCTTAAGAGTTCCAGCATTGTCCAAAATTCCAAGTCTAACACCTCCTCTGAGACTCAAGGTAAAGTCTTGACTGTGAACCCTTGTAAAATCCCAAAGCAAGCTACATATAAAATGGCACAGAGTAAAGATTTCCATTCTGAAAGAAAGAAAAGGGGGTTCAGAAATACAGGTGTTCTGGAGCAAAACCAGATCAAAAATCAGCAATGAAAACAGATCCTAAGACTTCTTATTCATCATCTAGAATACATAGATGGCAAAAGACTTGGGGAGCCCCACTTCTTCATTTTTGTCCAGTTGCACCCCACATCACCTCTCTTCTAGCATGGCTTCCTCTATATCTAGCAACTTTTCTTAGCAGATGGTTCATATTACTGGCTTTGCTTAATTCCTGGGTGTCCATTCCAACTTCAGCTTCAATATTATAGCTTCACATACTGCCGTCTCAGGAGCACTCTGCATCTGCTATACCTTGGCCAGCCTCTGATTGAAATCTTACTGGAAACCTCCATGAGACTTCAGTCTAGCATCTTGCATTTCTGCAGAACCAGCACTGCTTGGATGACACACAGGTTTGTTGACAGCTCTCACAGTAGCTGAGCCCCTGGAATCGTGACCACAATAGCTTCTGAGTGCCTAGGTGAGCCGAGAATGGTGCAACAAATTACTAGGTCTCCTTGTGGGAACAGGGTGATCCCAAGATCTCTTCTCAAATGAATTTCCCTTCTATACCCTGGATCTTTCAGTGGGTGTGGTCTTACAAATTTCTGAAATGCCATCAAGACATCTTTTTCTATTGTTTCCATGTAACATACTTAGCATCACTTTAGTAGCTATAATCTCTTTAAGAAGTATATCTTCCTTAGCCCTAGTTTTTCCAGCACTTTCCTGGCCACAATGCAATTCTTAAAAAATCCTTTAGATCAAATTTCTGATCACAAACCTCATCGTAAGTTTGGTTAAAAATGGCCAACAGTAATCATACCACTGACTGAATGCTGCGCTGCCTTGAAATTTTCTCTACCAGCTTAGTTTATCACTTTAAATATTTAATTTCAGTTTCACTCAAAGTCTCAGTAAATGGACAAAGTATAGACAACTTTTTTTTCCAGAATGTAACATGAGTGGCCTCCAGTTAAATTCATATAGAGTCCTCATTTCCCACTGAAACCTCCTGAGCTCAGTCCTCATTCCTATTCACATTCTGGACTTCAGAGCTCCTACTATAATCATCCATGAAGTTTTACTTACAACTTCTAAATCTTTTATGTTATAATCTCTACACTTCCCAGAATTCTTCTCACACACCAGCTCCAAAGACTTCCAAACCACACGGTCAGGCTAGTCACAGCAATGACTCTTCATCTTTGTAGTAACTTACATTTTAGTCAACTATAGTGTTGCCATGACAAAAATACCCAACAAGAACAGCTTGTTTTAGAGAAGAAAAATGTATATGCGTTCAAGAGATTAGAGGTCTCAGTCCATAAATAACACACTCCATTATTCTGGACCAAAGGTGAGGCAGCACACTGTGGTAGAAGGGTATGATAGAGGAGCACTGTTTATAGTGGCCAGGAAGCATAGAGAATGGAGAAGGAGCCATGGGAAAGATGAACCCTTGAAGGACACGCTCTAAGTGACCCATTGTGTCCAACCATGTCCCATCTGCCAATAGGTGCCACCCAATCATTCCACTCAAGCAAAGATGGACTAATTAGGTTATGACTTTCAGAAATTAATCATTTTATCTCTTAATAGTAGTGCATTAACAAAGGAATAGAAACACAGCAATCATCAACTAGCATAGAGAAATAATCATTAAAGACAAATTATATTTTTGTGTTTTCCCTTGTGTAAATCCTGCTTGGTAGTCTTTGGTGCAAATCTGTTCAAGGAGAATTTTTTTTCTGTTATCTGTAACCACCATATAACTGCATAGTTTTGATAGAAAGCCAAAGCTTAGCAGAAGATAAGAGGCCCTTCAAATGGACAGTCCTGAGCTATATGCCTGGCTTTGTATATTAGCTGGAGAATCACGAATTCTCATAATCTACTTACCTCATCTTTAAAATGTGGCTGTTAATCACATCTTCCCTTCTGAGTCGCTGTGAAATTTAACCCAGAGAAAGCATAGATAACACAGAGACTGGCTTTCCTTCTTTTCATTATCATTATTACCATCCTTCTTGTTATAAATATTGTAGTCTCCATTTTGTTCCTAATAATCATTATTTTCCTAAAGCTCAGTTAATGTGTGCTTGCTATATAATTAAATATATAATCCCTTCCTTAGGACTTCTGTAGGCAATAAATCCTCTTTAAACAATCCTAGTTATCAATTTATCTGTAATAGCTCTTTCCAATCAGCCCAAAGTACATTGTAGCCAGGTTGCCTGAAGCCTTAGATGAAAGAAGCTGTATTCTGTTTTGTTAGCTGATAATATCATTGCCCACAGACAGAAAGTAATATAATTTATTTTTAATAATTTTTGTCATCTATGTCATGATATATTTGTATATTTAATAGCTTAAAAAGTAATTAGTTATATAAAGTCATATTTGTCATGGGCAATGGAAAAAAGTAACTGGAAAAGTAGAGTTGTAGGTCATTATTACTGGTTTATTTACTAAGAATGAGTATTGATCAAATAAAAAGCAAGTGTTCTTTTTAGTTGTTATTTTTAATGTTGTTTTCTTGTTGTTTTATTTCTCTCTCTCTCTCTCTCTCTCTCTCTCTCTCTCTCTCCATTGTGAAAGTTGAGTATGGAATGGTTTCCATATATCTATATAAAGAATGTACCTGCAAATCAATTGAGTTGTCATTCTTAATATGTGAAAACTTTTTATTTATGATACCATGTTAAATTCATCATGCACATTCACATTAGGAATCACTTGAGTTCTCTTATCATAGATAAATAATATGGAAATTGTTAGGGACAAAATGTTAAGTATACTTTGGACAAAGACAACTTGGGAAAACACTTTACAAAAAAGTTATATTCTTTTGGCACTTCACTAATAAAATTAACAGCATTTAATCATGCCACTGCTTGTTTACATTGGTAAGATTAAAACCAATTGCTAGATTTGAGAAGAAGGGCTTTTTAAGGATGATATGAATATAGTTTGGCTTCTAGCTATTTTATAGCTGAAGAGTGTAGTTGATTAAACAGGCTTGTCTTCAGAAGTTGTGTGACATGGCTGATGGTGGTGTTAGAGTTTCCCACACCACTGAGGTCAACTTTGTCCAGAAATTCTTTGAGAAAACTCTCCATTTTTTACTCTAAATTTATTCTAGGCCTGAGGCATAAGTGGAGAAAGATTAATTTTGCATTCTCTGCTTAAGTTCTCTGTTTTCCATTTTCTTCCCTACGACTCTGCTGACCTTAAATTTAGCTGGGGATGTGGCTCAAGTGGTAGCGCACTCGCCTGGCATGTGTGCGGTCCGGGTTCGATCCTCAGCACCACATACAAACAAAGATGTGTCCACCGAAAACTAGAAAATAAATATTAAAAAATTTTCTCTCTCTCTCTCTCTAACTCTCTCTCTCACAAAAAATGAAAAAAACAATTCTCTCTCTCCTTCTCTCTTTTTTTAAAAAAATAGCATATGTAATAGAGACATGAACCATAAAAGGATTTCAGAATTGAAAGACCTCATCTATGTTCTCTGAGACTAGGGTGCAAAGGAGAGTGAAACTGACTTAACCTGAGTCTAGGGCTCTCTTTGTCCAACCTCACAGCCAGGGCCAAGGCAAGAGCAAAACTTTTCCTTTAGAAGGTATTTGGAGACCAAGCAGTTTTCCCTAAGAGCCCAGTTCTTCTAATCTATACCCATGTGATATTGAGATGAAGTTTAACCTCCCTTTTCCTGGTTGTTGCATCTGTATGGTACAGGTAATATTGGTGTGTACTAATGTAGGTGATCTTGTGGATAGAAGTAAGGCAATCTCTGCATCCATTTCAAGTGTGCTCTAAACATATTGTGCAGTCCATAAGTGAGCATTGTTATCTGTAGATTCATTTGTATTGTTAAAATGTTGTATGGAAGACAAAGGTAGGGCAGTCAGAGTTTTAGAAGATAAAATTCCCTGCTGAAAGGAGTCAGACACAATAGGCAGCATCTTTCATTTCAGATTCTTTATCTGGAAAATAGAAATAGTGATAGTGTCTACTATGGAGGTATTTTAAGAATTCAGTGGAATAGTACACTTAAAGATACTTATAAGTATGTTTTTCCTATGGTAAACACTTGAAATTGAGCTATTAAGATGATATCAGGGGTAAATAAAATGATGTAAAGTCAGGGTTAATGGTGGAGTGACCTGGTTATAACGTGTAGAAGAGATGGGGGTAGGGGATATATTCCTTGAAAAGAGGCTAAATATATTATAAGGTTTACAGAAAGGTAAAGGAATTGAGATACCTCTCTACTAAGAAACCCTCAAGCCTGTACCATTGCTATGCCTCTGTGCTTCCTAAATTTGTCATCAGGTACTCGTTTTCCATATTTTCTATATCTGCTAACTAAGTCTCCTCCTAGTGATTAATGTTCAAGCAATCACATTTTGGGCCAATTTACCTTTTCCTCAAACATACACCCAAACAAATTTGTGACAATTAAAACTAGAAATCAGATTATCTGTGCTCCAAGGAAAATTTGGGGAGACAACAGGTGGTTCATACTGAGGAAATACGATTAATTAATAATATTAATTATTACCATCATTGTCCCAAAGCAGAGTAAGTACAGTGAGGTTCTGGGATTACAAGAACCCAACCAAATGAGTCCAGTTGTTTCAGTTTGTCTTTGCACCGTGGTTGTCTGTCATTTCTCTTCCATCCCTTGTGCCTCTCTAGTCAATTCTGGAAAGAGTTTCTTAATATTTATGACATGTTGACACAAAATCCTAACCTTGTACAAAGAACTTAAGCTCTTCAATACACTTACATGTCTCATATATTGTGTGTATTAAAAAAATTACAGTATTGTTACATATAATGGGCGTGTATTTACTAGTAATTTATTTTATTTTCACAGGTTAATGAAGATCAAAATGGGGTTCTTCCAAGTGTAGGTTTTTGATCTTCATAGAAAACAGAGGGAGAAGGCTAAAATTAGTATTTCTAAACACTAATTCCTTTCCCCAATTGTTTCTTCTTTATATTTCCCTCTCTAATAGCTCCTAAAAATGGAGGTAAAGTTGACTTATTCAGCTCGAGTCATTCAGTCCATTTCCTCACCTAACACTTCACTTTGAGATAGAGACTATTAATTGTTACAACTCCGGGTAGCCAGACAGAGAAGAAAGATGTACTGACACAGGGACAGGTATAAAACAGCTCATTAAAGCTCACTTGCCTGCCCATTCCAGGCCCTGAGACGCACGGAGCTCTTATTACACACCTGTGTGATTCTCTCTGCACTAACTGGGCCCTGCCAGGTCGGCAGCATGATCCTCTCCAACTCCCTGCAAGCTTCAGGTCAGATTTTTCATTTCACACATCATTCCACTCCTCGCTCCAGTGATTCTGAAGAGCCAATAACCCACCTGTTTTTGTGTGCACATTAGCACCAATCATTGAAATTCATACTTGGGAGAGGTGAAAATTCTAATAGGAATTCTTAAAAAGCATACACGTGGAGGACTCTTATGCTGGGTTCTCTTAGAAATCACGCCAGAAAATAATGAAATTTTAAAATCCAAAAAACAAGATTGTTCATTTTAGAGTTTGATCATTCTTAGAATTTATAATAGTATTTACTTCGTGCTGCTTCTCCTTCTATGTTTATAATATGTAATTATATTTAAGCTCACATGAAACAAATATTATTTTTTCTTAAGTGCAGAATACATTTTTCGGCCATGTTTGCTTAATGTCTGACAGGGATAATGGAGAGTGAGGAGAATTCATTTTTAAACCTAAATGCACTTTGCCTCTAATAGCCACATGTTCTTATCTTTAAAAGTGAATGTTTCAGAATGTGGGAATTTCTACATGATACCAACACAATGACTATAAACTTAAAAAGAGTTTAATAATTCAAATAGTTGACAGTATAATAATTAGAAATATTTGAAAACCAGTAACTGAGTTGTGAGACCCAATTATGACTTAAAAATAGAAAACCAATAGTTGAGTTTTATGAGAAAGTTTTACTCCCATTAGAAGCATTCTTTATTCCTCAGTTGCAATGATGAATTCAGTGTATCATACTTGAAGCTATTACTAAATATTGGCTTGCTGGAAATTGCAGAAAAATTAAAGATAAAGTAGCATTAGATACATTTTGAGTTTAAAATTGCATTTGAATTTGGGTGCATATGATGAGAGAACATTTCAACTCTTTATTTTTCTATATATTTTTAAATTTGTTTTCATGAGTTATACATGACAGTAGAGTGCACTTATACACTTTGATATATATATCAAATATATATATATGGTATATATATATATATATGGTATAATTTCTCATTTTTATGATTATACATGTGGTAGAACACATTAGTCATGCAGTCATATATGCACAAAAGGTAATAATGTCTGTTTCTTTCTACCATTCTTCCTACTCCCATATCCCTTCCCCTCCCTTAACTTCCCTCTACCTACTTTCACTATTTGGATATCTTTTGTACTGTCAGACATTATTCTTTACTGGTGGACTTTATTTACATTTTCTTGATGGCAGAATCCTAAGTTTATTGAGTTTAGGCAAGAAAATTTAATTCAACACCAGACACTAAATATAAAGGTTTCTTTTTTTCTTTTTCTGAAGTGTGTACAGGATCACATGAAATTTTTCCTCCTCTAAAATAGACATGACATCTTTGATATTCAGGGTCATGTGTCATGCTGCTATAGACAATCCTACAATAACCCACCTTCTAGAGTACCTTTTATTTGTGTTTCTCTGACCAAAACACTTGACAAGAATAGCTTAGAGGAGAAAATGTTTATTTTGACTCACAATTTCATAGGTTAAGTCCATGGTTGGCTGATTTCATAACTTTAGGCCAAAGGTGAGGCAGAACATCAAGATAAAAGAGTATGGAAAAGAAATGCATCTCACAACTTGGCAACCAATAAGGACACAGAGAGAGAGAGAGAGAGAGAGAGAGAGAGAGAGAGAGAGAGAGAGAGAGAGAGAGAGAGAGAGCGCTCTGCTCACCAGGGACAAAATATAAACCTCAAAGGCATGTCTCCAGTGATCCACTTCCTCTAGCCATACCCTATGCCTATGGTTATCACCCAGTTAATCCATGATTTCATAACTTTAGGCCAAAGGTGAGGCAGAACATCAAGATAAAAGAGTATGGAAAAGAAATGCATCTCACAACTTGGCAACCAATAAGGAGACAGAGAGAGAGAGAGAGAGAGAGAGAGAGAGAGAGAGAGAGAGAGAGAGAGAGAGAGAGAGAGAGAGAGAGAGAGAGAGAGAGAGAGAGAGAGAGAGAGAGAGAGAGAGAGAGAGAGCGCTCTGCTCACCAGGGACAAAATATAAACCTCAAAGGCATGTCTCCAGTGATCCACTTCCTCTAGCCATACCCTATGCCTATGGTTACCATCCAGTTAATCCATATCTGTGAATCAACCCACTGATTAGGTTAAGGCTCTCATAATCTTGCTTTGTTTCACACCGAAGCTGTTGGAGGACACCACATACTTAAATTATATCTGATAATAAATTGCTCTCTATTTAAAATATTGATGGTCATTTCTCCCCAATTGAAATCATGCTAGTTGATTCAGTTTTACTTCAGGATTTGGATCCATTACTCTGTGCATAAGTTCATTCCCTTTGTCTTTATTCATTGGATTGGGTTGAAAATGCAGGCACTTATTTTCCCCAACATAAATTCTGCAACAGTTCCAGTGGATTTCCAGGTAATCTCTTAATATTGATTTAGGGATTCTGTATGCTTCTATCATGTGGATTTGCTTTCTCCCTGCATAGTTTCCATTGAACAACAAGAGGAGTCCTGCTCTTCCCAAAAGTTCACTGGCTCAAAAATGGTGATATCCATTTGCAGCCCATCAGCTTAAACTAGACATGTGACCCAGACCAACCTCAGTGTCTGAGGAGTGTAAGAAGCTCTTGGATATTTATTCGGTGAGGTTTAAAAATATCTGCCAATGTGAATCTGGTTTAGGTGTAGAAAGGTTTCAGATTATTTATTAAAACTACATAATTTACCTCCCTGACTATAAACAAATAAAAATATATCCTTCTGATTCCCTTTGATCATTTCAATCTTTTAAAGGAGTTTTATGGAACTTGACTTTTAATCACCAAGGAAAAGTTTTGTAATATTTAGAACATGAAAAAGTCAAACTGCAGGACACTGCATGAGCCTAGAAGGATGGAACAAGGACGCTGAAGGCTGGAAGAGCTATGTCTGGATCCTAGCTTCTTCTCATACCAGATGTAAAACCTAAGTTTTTAAGTAGTTAAACTTACTCATCTACAAAATGGGAATAATAATATTTTTTCCTTGGAGTTATTGAAAAAATGTGCTTGGCTCAGAAAAAAGATATATAATAATTGATCAGCATTATTTTATTTTATGCTGTTGTAAGCATGGATGTTTACTAAATCTATGAATGATCTAGGCAAATCCTGTACAATCCAATATAGCAGGGCTTCCCACATAACACAGTTTCTTTTATTTTAGAGGTTTGTTTCTTGGCATAAACATATGGTACTTAAAATGCTGAATAGTTAGAACCAATAAACATTTCCTTTTATAAGTAAAACAGCCCATTCTTTCTAAGCAAGCTTTTTATTTTCCTCTTGCTGTCTATGTTTCACTTTTTACACTCATGTCACAGTGTGGTCAATTAAATAGGGTAAAAAACAATTATATTGTTTTTAAGCATGTATTAAGCAGTTTAAATAAAAGTAACACAATGCCAGAAGACAGTACGAGATGTTCTCAATAAATAAAGTATTGTTTAAACATTCTTCTGCATTCTATTTCCCAAATCTCTGGTGTATCCATAGAATGCAATTCTAGAGAGATTTTGTGATATACTATTTAAATGTGTGATTATATAAACAACATAATATTCTCTAACCATAATTGTGCCAAAATGTCTATATTTTCAAGTATTAAATATCCAGGAATAATATGATTATAAAAAGGTTCTTACTCCTTTTATATTAATGTTGTCACTGAATCCATGTTGACTGGAGATGTGGGGGAGACCCTATCCAGTGCTATCCTGATGGGACTGCACTTGGAGATAGGTAGGGTCTTTAAGAAGTCATTCACAGTTACAGTGAATATGATTGGTGTCCTGCAGAGAGGAGAAAGACACTAGGGATGCATGCATCCAGATGGAAGTGCATGTTAAAATGCAGTGAGAAGGCTGCCATCTGAAAGCCAAGCAGAGAAACCTCAGGAGAAATCAACACAGCCAGCTTCTTAATTTCTGCTGTGTGAGTTACCCAGTCAATGATATTTGGTGATGGCAGCCTTAGCAGGCAAATTAGTTAGTGAAGGTCAATTTTTACCTTTTATAAATTTGGTTGCCTTGTCTATTATATTCATGCATGTTTTGTGTATACTCTTGTGTGTGTGTGTGTGTGTGTGTGCGTGTGTGTTTGTATATGTGTAAGGTTTGGATGATGTTCAGTAAATCATCACTTTGCCATGTATATTTAAATTTCAAAACAAGGCTTTATAATATTTTTGTACAAGAGGAATACTGCACACTTAAACATTTTTTCTTTATGCTATAATATTCACATTTCTCCCCAATACTAAAAGTGTAATTTTTGTAACATATTACATTCTTAATTGAAATGCTTTTGATTTTTTAAAATTTTTTTTGTGGCAATTAAGTTTTAGCAATAAACTTGTGAGTTAGGTTATTTCAGAAAGTTTAGCTCATCAAATTGCCATCAGAGGAAGAACAATCTTTTAATCCACAGTCAGAAATTTTTGTAGATAACTTTTAATTATTTGAAAAACAAGAAACAATGGATGCTTAATACATGTAATGTAGCTAGGCACAATAGCACACACCTGTAATCCCAGCAACTCTAGAGGCTGAGTCAGGAGGATCATAAGTTCAAAGTCAGCCTCAGCAACTTCGTGAGGCCCTAAGCAACTTAGTGAAACCCTATCTCTAAATAAAACATGATTCAATGATTGAGCACTCCATGTTTAATTCCTGGTACATACATACATACATACATACATAAATTAATTAATTAATTAATTAATAAAATACATGTAGTACATATTTATTTAGCTACTTATTCAGTTAGTTATAAATTTATTGATGCATAATAATCTTATGTACTAATGGCTTATGGTGTGATGCTTTTATACGTGTATATGTTGTGTGGTAATCAAATCAGGGCATTTATTATATTCATCATCTCAAATATTTGCTATTTATTTTGATGAGAACAGATGCAATCTTCTCTTCCAGCTGTTTTGAAATAGCAAATACAATATTATTAACTAAAATCTCCCTACCATACAATAGAACACTAGATGTGCATAGATACTGAAATTCCCTGACTTACTCCTTCATCTAAGATTCACTGACATCGATACACATGGATTGTCCACTGTTCTAGTCAGAGTTCTCCAGAGAAGTAGAATCAACACATACAAATACTATGCTACTCGGGCTACAGAAGGGCTTCACCATCAGCCTCACATGTTCCATGAACAGGTGTGTCCTGATCTAATCTTGAGTCTGGATTTCTCCCATTCAGCCATTATTTCTAGTTGTGTACCCTCTTCTTCATCCAGATTGGTTCACCAACTTTTCAGGGACCCCAATCTCAGGCCATAAAACATTTCATTATACCTTTCTTTAAGGCAATTGAAACTAGATTGCCCTAGACTTTCTCAACCATGGGAAGGGGATCTATTAATCTTTCATGGAATATCTTCCCTAAGGTGACATGAAGTGACTAATCATAGACTAAGAGTTTTGCACAATTTTATGCCTTTTCTTCTGTGAACATGTGTTTTATCTCCATGAGAGGAAGACATTAGTAGGATGCTGTTCTATATTGTAAATAAACATGGAAACATCTAACACTCAAACGAAAATACCTGAGCCAGTTCTTGACCTGAATGGGACAATAACTATTCATTTTTCTGAATGAACCCCACATATATTCTTCTAACACCTGTCTCAATAAAGCCTGAAGGGAATTCCACATAGAGAAAGCAGCTTTGCAAGTTTCACTTCAGTGGGGATGCACTCTTGACCACTGTCACCTTGCCAGTTCCTTTTCCAACTGAGTGCAAATTGTTTTATTTCTTCCTTTACTTTGCCTACTGCTGTCTCTTGCCTCAATTTACATTATGTATATTTTTGTGGGTATTTTGGAAAATGGCCTGCTTGGCAGCTATTAATTTTTTTTTTTTTTTGGAAAAACTACTTTAAGAAAGCAACTATCAATAAAGCTGTGGTGCATATCTTTGGTAAATTAATTTCAGCAGAAAAACATGTTCAATTAAAACCAATATGCCAAAGAATACACACACTAATATACTAACACATAGTATTTATAGTAGTAATAAAATGACAAGGTAATTTTTATCATCTTCATTGTATTTTTTTCCCAAAAGTCATCCTATTTGTCTACTGTTTGACTCTACCAAAACTAATTATTGCTGAAAGTTATTACTTTTCAATTATAGTAAATTGTTCCTATGATGGAAAAATATTAAACATATTTAACTTCTTTTTTGTATGTAACAGAAGTAAATCATAAGTTATATTTCCTATGGTTTCAAATCTTACAAATATTTTCTCTACACAATGGTTCTCAATCACCTGAGTTATCAGTGTGGCTCAGTGTGTATATGGGATGGGTATGGAGACAACTGTGCATATAAAAAGGTATTCTGGGATGCTGCCAGGTTTGAATTTGACCCTCAAATTCATGTGTTGGAAATTTAATTCCGAGTTCAGCAATGTTGGGAGGTGGAGACTAATTAAATGAAGTTAGGTTGCTAGGGCTCCACCCTATAATGGGATTCAAACCCATTAATAAAGGGCTTGAGGCTTCCATTTCATCCTCTGTTCTGTCACCATATGAGGACTTCTGCCATGTTATGACAGAGCAGGAAGCCCTCACCAGATGTGGTCCCTCCACCTTTCCTAGCCTTTAGAATTGTGAGCCAAATAAACTACTTATGTTTTGTATGTTCCCTAGTTTGTGGTATTCTGTATATGAGCACAAAATGGATAAGGAGAGAAGATACAGATGTAATAGGGAAAAATAAAATGGATATAAGGTGGGAAAGCAGGTTAAATAGTTATTTCAGCTTATCCTCAGCATCTCGTTTTTCTAAGAGTTACATTTCTCCACTGTGCTTTCGTTACTGCATCAGAAGTCACCATATTAAAACTTAATTTTTTTTCTTCATCAGAATTTATTGGTCTTCCAAGAAGTGTCCTATCTTAAGCTGGGCTAATAATAAGGATACCCCAGACACCAACACTATAGAGCTATCACAAAATGTCTGATTCAGTGATGGGAATTAATCCTTAGTGGGGTCAATGATTTTTGCATTTGAGCCCCACAAACTGGAGCAACAATTTATTGGGGATCTGAATGATGAGATGAGTAAGGCATTCAAAGCTATATTTCCTGCTTCAAGAACAAAACTGGAAGAAGATGTTCTATAAAGTCGAGGGGCTAAATAAGGAGCTATTAGAAAAGGAACAGAAAAATGATGAAGAAAATGGCCTAAGGTTTTTTTTTTTTTTTTTTTTTGAAGCCTTGGAGTCATTTTTTTTCTGAATATAAGAAATTTTTAATATATTGCAGCTCTTTGAGAAAGCCAGTTTTAATTGAGATATCTCAATGACCAAATGAATGTTAACTATTGTGTACTATACTGGAGAGTTACTCTGTCATAAGTGCAACAGAATGCAGTGACCTCATGACAAATGCATGTTTCATACTGTGGTTAAATACTTGGAAGTGCACAGGTTGTAGTCAAAGTGTCCATGATTAAGGAATTTATCTCAAGTTTGGAGCACCACTGCTCTACTGTCACTTTATTCTAAGCCATTTCTCTGCACCTTGTTCAGCTTTCCCAACTATAAAATACCTTATTTGGAAGCACTTGGAAACGATGCTAAAACTACATCTGGTGACTACTTATTTGGAAAAGATAGCAGTCAATTAAATGGGAGGTCACATGAACAATCCAAGGTTGAGAAGGTTGGTTTTGTGCCCTACCCCAGTGCTAACTGCATTATTATCCCACATGGCTGGATGTCAGCAACCTGTACCCTGTTCCTCTTTTTGTTTTCTGACTTTAGCTTAGCTATCACCATATTTATCATCCTTTTTTTTCCATTTAAATGTTAGTAGTCACAAAAAAATTGGAAAAAATAAATTGAGTAGGGGTCTGGGATTTTTCTGAAGCTGAGCACATCAACTTTCAATAGCTTCAAAATTCAGAAGTAAGCTTAAGGTAGACAAGGACCAAGGACACATGAACATCTTCATCCGGCTCACTTTGGAGGTTGAGATCATAGTAGTTGTTTGATTAGAAGTCTTGAGTATATGTTTTTTAAACAACAGCATTTTGCACTATTACCTGTATGTGTCTGCGTGTGTGTGTGTGTGTGTGTGTGTGTGTGTGTGTGTGTGATGTGTTTTATTATTAGTTGCATGGATTTTTTTTAAAAAAATTAAGATGCCCTATTGCTACTAATTCCAGGTTAAAAATGTATTCATAAAATCTTAATTTCAGTCTTTTTCTGAATCTCTTTCTTGTTACTTTGAATTGATGGGGCCCATTCCTTGGCAAAAATCCTTGACCCTGAGAATAATCATCTGAGGGCAACAAGTCATTGTACCTTAGCTCAATGCTTCTGTGTAGGTGATTATTTATTAAGATTTCTGCCAAACTAGTCCAATTCCAAAGATCTTAGGCCAAGGTAGAGGGGACTGGATTATAAATGGTCATTGTACAACCCTGATATTTATGATATAATTTGTACTTTTCTCATGAACTTCTGTGTAACTGTGCACCAGTTTGTTTGAATTCTGGATGACGTGGTCAGATGAGTGGGAAGGGGTAATTTGGCAAGTTCCAATGCAAAGCCCACCACAGAAAAAAAAATGAGAACTTCAATCATGAAGAATGAGATGTGAGGAGAAGTGACAGGTGTTGAGGGCTTAAGGAAGAAGGATGAAAACAGAGTATGGAATAAAGAGAGGGAGGAGAAGATGAGCTGGTGGATGACCACATGGGGCACAGCAGAGAGGAGACAGGCCAAAGGATGGCCACGTGCTCAGGGCTTGAGACATTCTATAATGAACACGAGGCAGTGGCCCCTCAAAAGCTCACTAAGGTAAATGTGTGTGCATCTGTCCTAGTAACGGCTTGCTTGAAGAAGTAAGAATGGGTTAATTGGAAAAAACAAAATGAATCTAAAATTTAGTGCCTTCTGGACACAGTGCAATTGGCTCCCTTGGGCACTTAGGGCAACATGCCAGACGCTGGTGTTGGCAGGGAGCAAGTTCTCAATTAGGCAAATCTCTCCCCTTCTCACCACCAGCACTGCTAAAGCCTGGCCTTGGCTGGGATTGTTGCAATCACCTTCTAACAAGTCCCCCTGCTACTCCCCTTGACCTTTACAGTCTCTTTGCCACATGTCAGCTCTGGTGATCCCTTCAGTTTGTAAAGTTACATCACTCCCCTGCTCCATGACTTCAAACTGTTCCCACTTGATCAGTAAAAGTCAAATTCTGGCAGTTTAAATATTCTGTATTCGGCTCCCGCTGTCCTTATTCTTCTGACCTGTCTTCTGCTCATTTTCTCCTGGTCTACTCCCCTCCAGTCACAATGTCTCCTTTCTATGTCCCCATACTCTAGGCTACATCTTCCTCCAAGCCCTTGCACATTCTCTGACCCAGATGGGTGTACATGGTCTCTTGCACCTCCTCAAAGCTTAAATGAGGCATCTCATTCTCAGAGATGCCATTAGGTCTTGAAATGTGCAACGTTCCTGGGTACTCTGAGCCCACCTCTCCAACTGTAACTTGCTACTTGTCAACTTCAAAAATGTGCATGTGTGTGTGCACATATGGATATATGCATGTGTGATTATTGTATCTCCTATTTCTGACACTTAAACACAGCCTGTTTTATTCACTGATTTCTCAGTATCTTCAAGTTCCAGATATATAGTATGCTGTCAACATATACATATTGAAGGAATGACTTGTAGAAGTGGGTTCTCCCTTAAATTTCCAGAGATGCCAACAATTGCTATGGTATTTTATTTGCACTTCATTTGTGACAAATACTATACAATTGATAAACGAGATATTAAGTGAAGGGAATTTTCTCTTTATGAGGGTTTCATCTCCTAAATTAAGACAATACCATAAAATCATAAATGGTCATTTTGCAACTTATATATGAAAATTTGTATCTTGGTATTGATTACCAACAACTATTAACAAAATAATAAAGAAAATCCACGTGTTTTCAGAACATACCAACTCCCAATGAAAGAATCTTTCCAGGAAAAAAACAAAAGCCAAAACCTAATCTGATTGAGCCTCAATTGATGACTGCTATTTTGTAAAGAAGCCTGTTAATCCACACCAGGGAAATATAATAATAAAATGTAGATTATAGGATAAAAATAAAATGTAGGTTATAGACAGACAAACTAGCATCCTCAACAAATAAATACAAGAAGGGAATAAAGTGAACAAAACTTATAATAAAAAGAAACTTAAAGAAACATCAACCAATTGCATGTGTGAATTTCACATAGTGTCTAATTTGAACAAAAACTAATAATCATGATGAACAGTCGGTAGATATTTTATATCATTAAAAATGATTGTTTATTTTGGATGTGATAAAAATGAATGAGGACCATATTCCTTGAGATATTTATGGTGGAAATTAGATGATGTCCAATATTTTCTTCCTAATTCACTTCCTATACTTTTCTCAAATTTCTCTGTATTATTTAATGCTATTTTTTAGCTTGTGTCTTCCAGAAGCAGGTCCAGGATGAAGACAGTGGCAAGTTATCGATCAAAGAGTTGATGTCAGGATTGAGTGCTAGGGAGCGGATATAGAGAAGAGAGGGCAGAAGTCAGAGTGGTAAAGGAGCAAAATTCAGACAAATAAAGCAAACCCATGAATTCAATTATGTCTGTGGTCTTCCTTCCTGTTCCAAGCTGGGTTCTAATCTTCAGAAATAAACAATAGATCAGTCATTTCCCGTAATTGTGACTTCTTATAAACGGTGATCCAAATACTTGTTGATGCTAAGTAAACACATCGTATTACTTGGGACTTTTGTTTGACTTGATAGGTTTCTTCTTTCAAAACATAGTCATCTTCTTTTCTCATGACATGGCATTAGTGTAGGGGAGGTCTTTACTTTTTCTTCAGGAATTACTTAAAAGGTCATTTAATGTATATCCCTAAAACTGCAGAGCCCACAATTAATCTTGCATCCTCCTTGTTACCCCCATACTGAAATCGGTTTGGTAAAACACTCAAAGAAAACTTAAACCTCCTCAGTTATGATAACTCTGAAATCGGGATCAACCTCATTTTCTTTCATCTGTTTTCATTTGGCAGTATTTTTCTATCCAACTAACTACACTTTTTCAGACTTTTTTTTTTTTAAATCGTCATTACCAGAGATTGAACCCAGGGGCACCCTACTACTGAGCTACATTCACATCCCTTTTTATTTTATTTTTTAAAATTTTGAGGCAATGTCTCTCTAAACTGCTGAAGTTGACTTCAAACTTGTGATTCTCCTGCTTTACCCTCCTGAGTTGCAGGAAATACAGGTGCACTCCACTATGCCCAACTTCTAGCTACCTTTCCTTTTTGGAAGGTACAGGACATTGAACTCAGGGGTACTCGGCCACTGAGCTACATCCCCAAACTTTGTTTGTATTTTATTAGACACAGGGTCTCACCAAGTTGCTTAGCCCCTCCCAAGCCGCTGAGATTATAGGTTTGTGCCACCATGCCAGCCTCAAGCGACTTTTTCAATCAAAGTCTATATTGTATATCTAAGGTATATCTTGTCTGTTTCCATTTTTATTTCCTCATTCAGTAAATATCCAATAAGTGTATATGGTATATAAAAAAATCTTGTAAACTTTAAGATATCTTAAGGTTAAAAGTTCTCTTTTACTATGCTTTTAAAAGGAAAATTGTCAGGCTGGTTTTTGTTACTTACTGAAAGGTTTTTGTTGTTGTTGTTGTTGTCGCAATTTTTAATCAAGCTGTTGTACAGAGAGGATTAAAATTATGATAGTCTGTGCATCAGCCTCCATTATTCCTATGAAGCTCTACCTCACATAGGCCTTCTCAAATGTTCAGAAATTGTTCCTACTTTTTATTTTTTTCATACTGGAGTTTTTATTTATTTATTTATTATTTATTCTGTCACCCTCCTCAAGCCCAAGATACTACCTCATTACCTTCATTTTTAGAGATGCTCATTGCTTACCCAGAGGGACACTGCTATTCACAGATGGATGTCCTTTATTTTCCCTTGAAATCTCTCTGTAATAATTAACAATCTGTGCTTAACTTGTGCTCGTCAGAAGCAAACCCCTGGATGAGTATTGTGTTAGAGTGATTTACTAAGGAAGAATCCATAAGGGCACAGCATCAGGAGAATGAAGGGGAAGAAGTCAGGAGACTTAAAGTTCCAGTCTCAGCCTGCCTCTATAGGGGAATCACGGGAGTCTTGGTGACACATTAGAGAACTTTTAAACTGGAGATACGAAAAATAAAAACTCAAAGATTGCGGACATAGGAAAATCAGCGCGACATCAGAGAAGCAGACGTTCAGCTTTGTGGTAGCAGAAATTGAGAATGGTGAAGAAAGATGACCTCTGCAGTCCAAGGGCTAATATGTAAATTTTAAACCCTGACTCCACTGCCTCCATATTCTTATTTGGAAAATGGGTTAAAAATAGCACCCATCTTGTAGCCTTGTGATGGGGAGTGAGTCAGTGCACGTGAATCATTACAAGCAATATCATACATAGGTTTGATTAAATGTTCGGGGTTTATCAGTTATACATGCATTTATTGATAGATGTCCTTAAACATTAGATCTATTTTATAGGCTCCATAAAAACCATTAGTAAATGTAGGGCTGAACAGGGAGGTAGTGATTATAAAAGAGTCAACAGGGATTTCACAAGTGAAATGGATAGTGCCTTAGGTCATCTCCTAAGGTGGCCACCTGAGGTGGATTTTGTGCATTTGAGTATATTTAGGACACAGCACCTATGAGGACAGGGTGAAGTGGGGCTGGAATCTCTGGGAACAGCTGAGGAGCAACACAGGATCACACATTCATGGGGAAAGTTCTTCTTGAGAATGGTGGGCTGAATCTTGTGATTGGTGCCTCAAGAGAGAGAGTTCAATACCCAGAGTAGGGCAAGGTTCTAGTTCCTCTCAGCAAAGTATTACCTGATAGTAGAGAGAGCACGATATATCATTTGATGGTATACACTTTTAGTAATCATAATACCCTATAAAAGGCAGTTAATTATCATTTGGGAGGTGAAAATCAACTGTATGTGCTGCGTAAGTAGTGTGTTCAAGTTGACACATTTGTCTCCGTAAGCAAGGTCTAGTCCTAGGTTTGAGATATTAGCTTCACTACTCAAATTTCAATGTTCAGTTTTTAGGCCTCCAAGAGAGTTATCTTAGGTGCTTCACCACAAAAGCTCATGAGGACCAAACTGTTGTTAAAACACTTGGATACCAACATGCTCACCACCCAAAAAGTCACAATATGCCATACTTGGAATGTTGTCCCAAGCATTACAAACATTTATTGGGTATCCCCAGGCAGAGAAAAATCACTGAAAAGTTTTTGTCCCTTCATGCCATACCTCAGCCTCCAATAGAGCTGGCACATATAAAGCTGAGTTTCCTGTTGGTGATGACAGTGGTTGGGATGACAGTGGGTTCTATAAAAGGCAAAGCAACATGCAGAAGGAAACTGCTCACTTCCATTTTCTCATGCATAGAAACAAAGAAATAGGGATACAACAAAATTTTTTGCATCATTGGTCATTAATGTATAAGCAAGCATGAGACCATTTCCATCCGGCTACTGTATCAATGCCAGTTTAGGAACAGAATGAGAGTAATTGACTCAACATGCCTTTAGTCATTTGTTTATCTGAGAATAAAACACTGAGAAACATATTGGCAAGTTAAATGAAAATGAATCTTATTCAAAACCAAATTAAAATGTAATACATCCAAGAATATTCTTATATTGAATGTTCCCCTTTGCTCTATTTAACTGACTGGAATGATTTCCTAAATGTTACCTTATCCAGATTTTTAAAATACAAATGCCCCATTTAATAGGAAATCTGCATTTTATTGTCAAGTTGGAACACAAGACTTTAGCTTTGTCATTCTAAATGGAAACAGATTTGTTAGCCTGATCTTTTATTTATCATAAAAATACAGATCCTAGTAAATTTTAAATACATAATGAAATGTCCAAAATAACACACACACACACACACACACACACACACACACAGAGACAGACAAAATGTGAAAAGTTGCTAATATCAGTGTAATTCAGGGAATAGATGCATGAAGGCATATGCATGAAGATGATATAACACTGTTGGTAAACAGGATTTATAGAATTCAAACCAGCAGAGAAAGGAGATCAGGAAAGAAGGTGGTATCTGGGGATGAAATTGATCAATTTTTGTTATTTGCATGTGTGAATATGTCACAATGAACACCACCATTATTATGTAATTATAATGTGTCTACATATTTATATTATATGTAATTAATATTATTATTTATATTATATATATGCATTTATGTATGTGTGTGTGTGTGTGTGTGTGTGTGTGTGTGTGTGTGTGTATTTGGTCTTGGAATTGAACTCAGGGATGCTTAACAACTGATCCACATCCCCAACCCCTTTTTTTTTGTTTTGTTTTGAGTCAAGGTCTCACTAAGTTGCTTAGAACCTTGCTAAGTTTCTTAGGTAGGCTTTCAACTTGCAATCCTCCTGCCTAAATCTCCCAAGCCATTGGGGTTACAGGTGTGCACCCAATAACATTTTTAAAATCAAATAATGATAAAAATATACAGAAACTAGAAAACTACACAAACCAATTGAGAACTTTTCCAAATAAATTGGATAGTCAGAATAATCCAATTCTGGAATAACTGGAAATACCTCTGATTTTTGATAGCTATCATTCTGGTGGGATATAAAGCTCTGGAATGCTTTAAGGTATGATTTGGAGGTAAGTTCAGATTATTTATATATAAACTTTTACTTCAATGATAGAGTAAAATAACTGTACAAAGAATCCTAGAAAGGCCAGAATATGGACATGTATACCATAGAAGCTCTACTAATTTTTATTATGCAACATAAACACAGGGAGGTCTTGGGTTGTCCAATTACATAAGCATAAATTAAAAATTCAATGGGAAAATCATCTCTGATGGCTTATTTAATTTCTTGACCCTCAGTTTCTTTTTTTTTAAAGAGAGTGAGAGAGAAAGACAGAGAGAGAGAGAGAGAGAGAGAGAGAGAATTTTTTAATATGTATTTTTTAGTTTTCAGGGGACACAACATCTTTGTATGTGGTGCTGAGGATTGAACCGGGGCCGCACACATGCCAGGCGAGCACGCTACCGCTTGAGCCACATCCCCAGCCCATCAGTTTCTTCACTGAAAGAATTTCTACTTAGAAAGGAAATTTGAATTACACTTAACACAAAATAGGTGCATTAACCTCTTTTTTGTTGAATAAGACATTTTGAGAGGCTGAAATTCTCATATCAAAAACCACTGTGAGCTGTTATTGACAACACTGGCAATTTAATTAAGTGTATTGGAAATAGAAGCAAAGCTGGAATGTGTGGAGCTGGTCTCTGCAGGCTGCACAAGAAACTCTAGAAGCAAAATGCCTTCCAGAAAGTTTCGATTATTTTACACACTCTAAAATGTAGCAAATATTTCCATGTTTAATTTTAAATGTAAAATTTTGTTCAATTTTTGTTGTTGTTGTTGTTGTTGTTTTACATCATGAATAATGGCTCAAAGAACTGGGTGACTGAATAAATGAGTGAGTGAATAACTTGATAATTGAACTTGAAAACTGTAACTTTGATAGCATTATCACTTATGAAGTTCTTCATTATTTCCTGAAACTATTCCAGTGTCTAATTCCTGCAAGTCTGAGAATTATAAATTCTACTTAAGAAACAATAAACCTAAGCGTTGAAAAAGAATTGGCAGTGTAATTCTGTTTTGAGTGACACCAAATACAATAGGGTTACATCAATCCTGTTTGATAATCCAAGAGCACTTGGGATTATCATGGAGATACTTTTTTTTTAGTCAACAAATCATAGAGACCCAGTCAAAGCAGGGCTGCAGACCTGTTTCTATAAATTAACATGTGCCATTTTATCATAATATGATGTCACTCTCCCACATTAGCAGAAATATCAAAGCTTGATTAACAGATAAGATTACTACATTTCAGTATAATAATGAGGCTGGTGAAAATTGTCCAGTTTTTATTTAAGTACAGAGATAAGTCTCAGTATTCTGATTTTGAAGCTATTTTAGATAGTGTGGAAAAAAATTGGTCATATATATATGTAGTTTATAGAGAAGTCTTCTGTATATTTTTAATTAAACTAAACTGGATATTTACAGTAGAAAGACAAAAGAAAAAAAGTAATAATTTTGAAGCCACTTTGAATATAATCAAAAGATTTTTTGAGTATTTTTCTTCTATATACAAGGTATGTGAAAAAATATAGTTAAAACTATTTTATTAAATGAAATATATTTTACTATAAAATAAAATATTGTCTATAACGATCCTGCAATGTAGAGAACAGCTTCAATTCAAATACAACTGAGGAACTGAAAAAAAAAATCTATTTCATAACAACATACAGTAAAATAGAATGTCAGTCAGCTTTGAAACAACAATATAGAACTTCTAAAATGGTAATCTAAGAAATTGACAATTCTCTCCCCCAAAAAGTAGGGAGAGAGAGAGAGAGAGAGAGAGAGAGAGAGAGAGAGAGAGAGAGAGAGAGAGATTGAGAGAGAGAGAGAGAGAATGAATTGAATTGTCAAAAATAACCATGTAAATACTCTAGAAATTTATCAGGATTATATGATGAACAAAATGCATGAATTTAAGAAAATATGCTGAGATTCAGTCAAAATTGACAGGCAATTCAGTGTTTTACCTTAAGGCTGCTCTGCTGTGGCTCATAAGTTCTGTGGTCAGCAGGTTTCTGCCTGGTGGTGTAGGGCAGGGCACAAAAACCTGAAGCTTCATTGCCACAAGGCCACACACACAATGCTACCTGCTGGCTTAGGGCAGATTGGAAACATCTCCATGAATCACTGAATTTGCCTTGAGAATGTAAAATGTGCTATCTACTATGGACTTATAAATTGCCAAACTTGAAATGTATTGAGCAAATTACAAAGATCCTACTTTAAAATATGAAAACCCTACTTAAACATCATGACTGTTCAAAGTACAACCTCTGGGGGAATTTGAAAGGGACTTTTAACAAACAGTACAAAATGAATAAGCCAAGTTAACTCAAGAACTACCCCAAAGTGCCAATTTCAAAAACACACACAAGAATTTGTAGAACAAAAGAACAACAAAATAAAAATCAAATAACCACACAGAGTTGATATCAGTAACCACACAGTTGACAGTTTAGTTCAAGTATATTGAGAAGCAGACAACCGCAAAAAATAGAAATAAATATCAAGTTGGGAGAAGTCAGAATATAGATTTCCACAATGTGTTATCTAAAAAGAATAATTTTCAACAATAGCCAAAAACTCCCACAATTCTCACATAAACAGAAGATTTGCCGTCTGACAAGAAAGGCATTATAATTCTTTGAGCAATCACTAAGAAAATATGTTGGAATATACAGTAAATAATTCTTCCAAAAACACTTGATATAATTTCCATTTTAATACCAAGATAAGCAATATAATAGAAACAGAGTGGGCAAAGTGTGAAGTACATTGAAAGCATATAGCAAAATGGCAGATAAAAATCCAATATTAATGAGTAATGATGCTAAACTTATATAGATTAAAAACTTCAATAAAAAGGCCGAGATTGGGGTTGACGTTGTAGCCGAGTGGTAGAGTGCTTGTCTAGCATGCGTGAGGCACTAGCTTTGATGTTCAGCACCACATATAAATAAATAATTAAAATAAAGGTATTGTGTCCAACTAAAACCAAAAATTTAAAAACAAGGCAGAGATTGTCAGAGGAGAGTCAAAACAAAATGAAATAAAAACAACAAATATCCAAATATATGCTGCCTACTATAGCAATACTTTATATTCAAAGGTATAAATAAATCAAAACCAAAAAGATGAAAGGAAATACACCACACAAATAGTAACCTCCAGAGAGCTAGAGTGGCTTTTCTAGCATCAAACAAAAGAGGCATTAGGGAAAAATTGTGTTTATACACAAGACAGTCATTTTAGCATGGTAAAAAATCAATTCATCTGGAAGATACACCTTATAAAACATACAGTCATCTAACAAATCATTCCAAAAATACATGAAGCAAAACTTATAGAATTAAAAAAATGAAAATATTTGAAGAATTCATTGCCTCACACTCTGAAAACTGGATAAACCAATTATGGTAGAAAATTCACAAGAATGTAAGATGTGAACTACAAAGACACTATTAGGAAAGGTAACCAAACTGATATGCCAATACCATTTCTCAACAACTGCAGAACAGACACATAGAACATTTAGGAAAGATACACCATGGAAATTCTCAATGAATTCGTAATAATTGTATTCCTATAAAGTTTTTTCTCTGATCATGATTGACTATTTTTAAATAACCAAGGCTTAAAAGAATACATCACAAGTGAAACTAGAAAATATTTTTATTATAACAAAAATCAAACAGAATGTATTAAAATTTGTAGCATACATCTAAATCAGTGCTTAGAGGAAAATTTATAACTTAAAAGATCTCTATGAGATAAAAGGTATATAAGCAACAACTAATCTCTGAGTCCACCTAATAAAAACATCGTAAATTTTCAATTTCAATTAAATTTAAATATTACACAATTAAAATTGTTTAATATTTACTTAGAGGTAATATCCATTAACAAGTTGGGAATAAAATGGAGATCCTACTACTGATCTTCCAGAAATTAAGGCTATAAGAAAATATCCTAAATAACAGGTTGACAATAAATTGAAGAATGTGTATTTAAAAAAAGGAAACTTTTCTAGATGATAAAAAATACTAAGTATGATTAAGTAAAGCTAGAATATCTGCATAGATCTACAACAAATAATAATATTGTATTCATGATTGATAATCTTTCCACAAGTTAAATACAAGGCTCTGTGGCTTCACCCAGAATTCTGTACTCATTGTCATGAAAGAATGATACCAGGATTTCATATGCTTTTCCTTCTAAGACGAAAGTGGCATGCTAATTCTGTCACTAAGTTTTTTTTTTTTTAAAAAAAAGGAATAAGAGATTACTAGAAGACAGAATATACTATCCTACTAGCCCACAGCTCTTATGAATAGAGATGCAAAAACCCCTGTCAAAAAATTATCAAATCAAAACATGTGCAAATTATATCAGGTCCAATTGATTCAGCTCTGTAATGTAAAGTTACCTTAATATTAAAAATATATTAATTGAATACATCATGTTAACAAAATAATATACAAAACCATAAGGTTTTATCAATACATGAATAACACCTTTTGAAAACCCTTACAAGCATCCATGATAACTTTTAACAAACTATGAATAAGAATAGAAATTTGTTCCAACTTACAAAAAATATCTACAATAATTGTGCCACATTTCTCATAATGAGTGTTGAAAACCCACATGCTTCTTCCTGAGATCAAGTAAGGACAAGACAATAAATAAATGCAAGAATGCTCTCACAACCTCTCATTCTATAGGTCATCTATTACTTTATTTCTAAGAAGTCAATAGGTATCATCACTGTATTGGAGAAGTGTCCCTGCAAGGAGCCAAACAAACATAGAAAAAGCTAAAAAGCAAAAGCGATTCCAAAAGGGAAAAAAATTTAAAAATGCTTTCATTTTTCATTTTCAGATGACCTGACCCTGACCCTGTAGGTGAAATATCCAAAAGTCTAAAACTATCACCTACTGAAACTATTCCACAATTTAAAGAGGAATATCACAGGATTTAACATCAATATGCAAATATTCATTTTTATAAATTAGTGAAAGAAAACTGCTTCTCTACTTATCCACTTCTGAAACCAGATGTGTGGGGATAACTTTTCCCCACAACGACCAACACTGTGGCTCTCAGACACCCACTGAGTATCCTAAAATTTAACTCTATTCTGATACTCCCTGCCTGAGACTCCACACAGGCTTAAGGGCTTCCTCCTACAGACTACCTTCCCTTAGACACGAGCTGCCAGGATTGAAGACTCCTGCTTCTTTCTGACTTGGCTGCAGTGTCCAGGGTTTCCTCATATCCCTCCTCAGATTTCATAGTTTGCTAGAAAAGCTAAGAAAACTCAGAGAAATGTTGACTTATATTTACCAGCTTATTGTAAAGGACATTAAAGGCATACAGAAGGACCGCCAGATGAAGAGGTGCTTAGGGCAAGTCTGGAATAGTTCCAGTGCAGGAGTTTTGTCTCCATGAAGTTTGACATATAGTCATGTGAACTAACACAGAAACGCTCCGAACCTTATAGTTTTGGGATTTTCTTGGAAGCTTCATCACATAGGCATTCGACTGTAACTCATCTTTAGCCTTCTACCCATCCAAAGTTTGGCGACAAGGCTGAGTTAGTTATAGGCTGCTCATCATGGTTTGTTATTTCTGGTGACATGTGGTTTCTCTGAAATGGTGCAGGATCTCAACAGAAGTCACTCCTTTAGAACAAAAGATGCTCCTATCACTTAGAAGACACAAAGGGACTTAGGAGACTTCTGTAAGATGACCCTAGCATTCCTATCCATCAGGAAATTACACCAGAGTTTTAAAAGCAATGTGGATGTTTTTTTTTTTTTTTTTGCAAAGGACAAGAGTTATTATGAGCTAGGAATTGAGGGTGGAGCCAGATTAGATTAATTTAATGAGAGAAGGGTTAAAGAAATAATAAATAAACAAGCAAAAAAAATTCTGAATTATAGAGCAAACATAACAGAAGAGGAAATCAATAATGTAAAAGTTGGATTTCTAAAAAATTGATTTAAAAAAATAATGAAATAAATTCCTGGCAAGAGTTTTCAGGAAGTAAATCAACAAGTAACAAATCACTAATATCAAAATTCAAAAAGAAAATCATTATATATCATAAGGACATTAGAGATAAGAGGGAATTAGGAAAAAATTCTATTATTTTAACAACTTGGATAAATTGTGAACATATTTTAAAAATGATTGCATTGAATTGGAAAGGATAAATATATTTTAACAGCATTACAAGTGTTAAAACTATTGAATCCACTCTTGTTTAAATCTGATGAAGATCTCCACATTCAGAAAATTTCATCAGCAAATTCTCTAAAGAAACAAAAAAATGCCAATCTAATTCAAAATCTCCCATGTATTATAAAAACAGAAAATAATTCTCACTTCCTTTATTAGGTTATAATAATTTTTATCCAAAAGCTATCAAAGAAACAGAAAAATTATAATAATATTTATCAGATACAATTTCAAAAATAAAAGTAAAATATTAGCAGCTAAAATTCAACAATATAAAAATTGGTGCATAAATGAGTTGAAAGTCCTAATTGTTTTTTTATGTTTGGGAAATTTTAGACATATATAAAAGGAGATATTTGTTAGAAAAATTAATTCATAAAATTGGAGTTTTTATCCATGTGCCATTATTATAACCATCATCATTTCAACCATAAGTATTTGTTCAATTTTTAAATTGAGTGTAGTCAGCACTTGATTTTGTCATATCCATTCATTTTAGTTAATTTGTGTTTCTATTTATTCATTTTTTAATCCACATTTCACAGCTGATACCTTGTGTCACACATACTATTTCTATTTTATTAGTTGCCATTAAATCTTAGACAAGTACACTTGTCACAAAATTCAAGAATTGTCTGTAATTCTCAGTTTATTCAAAACAAAAGAAAGTTTTTTGGAACATTAAAAATATTTTCACTTCTTCACGTCATTCATTTCATTGATGTTAATGTTTACACTGCTCTGAGTTCTTTCTCCATCACAAATGAGTCCTGGTTTTCATGTGCACATCACTTTCAGTGGTTACTTATGTTAATTTTTGCTTGCTCATTTTATTGTTCCAAATAGCTTTCTATATCATTTCTTTTCTTCTGGGATTTTCTTACTGAATTAAAGTCTTAGTTTGTGCTTCTATAACCATATACCTGAATTAGGGTAATTTATACAAAATAAAAATGTATTTCTCTCATTTCTGGAGGATAAAAAGTCCAAGATTAAAGTACTACGACATTCATTTGTCTGGAAATGTCTTGGCCTAGGTGGCACCTTAATATTCTGTCTCTGGAGGGGAGAAATGCTGTGTCTGTACAGAGTAGGAGGTAGATAGAGGGAGATAAGGGCTGCATGAAGCTCTTTGATGAAAGTCTTAATCTTCTTCATCATGAAAAGAGCCCTCATAACCTAATATAGCTGGTCAAGTTTCCACCTGTTAATAAAGTCACATGGCCATTAAGTTTCAATGTCAGAATTTTGGAGGCGACACATTCAAAGCCTTTAAATTTTTTTCAAGTATGATTTGTAATAACTCATAACCCTTCTATTTTTCTTTAGGCAGAAAATAACTGGATCTCTGACCTCAGTGTTTTACCAATGATCAACCTATGTATCTTGCTGCTCCACTTTTCTCTTTGTTATCATTTAAGTTTTTGCTTTTAGTTGGGGTACATTTAGTTTCATTCCCAAGTGTATAAATATAAGTTTCTATCTGTGAACTTCCTGAGTTGGTAAATTCATGTAGTCTCAGGGTATTTGGATTAGTACTTCTTGAAATATCATCTTTTTTTTTCTCTAAGTGTTTCTTCAAAATGCTTTCTATTTTCTTATCCTGAAATTCCTATAAGACATATTTTGGACCTTATAATTTATCCTCCAGGCTTATTCATTTAGTTTTTCATATCTTCCATCTGTTTTTAACTATGCTGCATTCTGAAAAAGAGTTTCACAGATCTAGTGTTTAGTTAAGTAATTCTGTCTTCAGCTTTAAGCTTGATAGGCTGTTTATACCATCCATTCAGTTTTTAATAGCAAAGATTCTATTTTTAAGGTACTGAATTTATAGTTTGGATCTTCCCACATGTAATGTTTACTCATAATAACTTTGAACATTTTATTTTCACACATTTCCTATTTTTTTTATTTTCCATTTTTCTGTCTACCTTTGGAAAAAAATTTTTCCTACATATTTCTTTGAATATTATTCTTATTTAAAATTACTTAATTTTTTTTTAGATTATGAGTTAAACTTATGCCTCATTTGCTTTTTCATAGTGTTGGCATCTACTCAAGAAGTTAAAATGACCTTAGATAAAGTTTGTTATTTTTCCTAGGCCCCAGGAATTTTGAGAGTTCTGGACTAGGTTATCTAGCTAGCTGTCTATCTATTTACTGTTTGTCTCTTATTTATTTATTTAATATGGATGTTTCTCATACTCATGCATAGGTAAATTCACACATACTTTTCATATCAGGAAACAACTAACATTCTACACACACAAACACACACACACACACACACACACACACACACACACAAGCGTGCATGCATGCAGCTCTGGTGTGAATAGCAAGCTCTCTGATTTCTCTGGGCCATTCATTGGCATCTCTGGTACTACTTTCTTATATCCTATTGGAAACACATGCATGATTTGGGTGTATGAAGTGAATGGAATTCCAACTTTGCAAGTCCATGACAGCTGAGTCTCGTGTTTTTTATGTTACTGTGGATGTTAAAATTCCAGGCTTGGTGTTTGGTGCCTTGAGCAAGAAATAGTTCTGATTGCTCCAGCATTGTTTTCTCTTCTGGTTTAAGCCTTAGGTAATTCCTCCCTCCTGCTCCTGTTTCTGCTTCACCAACTTCACTTCTTTCTCCTTCTTATCTCTTCCCTTCTTTTCCTTCTCTAGCTTCTTTTCTGCTCCTTTGTCTTCCAGATTATCTTCTTTCTCACATTTTAGGTCAGCTTTTATTGATGTATTTTATTTTTTTATTTATATGTATTGGAGGCAGAGCTGGGAGAGTGGACCATACCATTTCCTCATTGCTTCTTGTTATATGAAAAAATTCCATGGAGTCATGAAATAACATGAATAAAATCTGAATACAAAACATTTGCCTGAGCTGGGCACAGTGGTACATACCTATTATCTCAGACACTTGGGAGGTGAAGGTAGTAGGATTCCAAGTTTGAGAGCAGCCTCAGTATATAGCAAGACACTATCTCAAAAATAAATAAATAAATAAAGGGTTCCAATTCCAAGGCACTCCCCAAAGTAAAACAAAACCCAAAACCTTGAATTAATAATCATTTTTATTTCCCTTTAAATCTCTTAATTTATAATTTGATGTAACTATTTCAATTGAAGTTAGAACTACTGAAAAGAAAATCTCACAAGCCCTTATGTACTTCCTTCCCCTCAACCCTGAATCTTTCTTTCTCTCTGTCTCTTCCTCTTACTATGAAGCTTTTATTAGTTAAGGTCACTATTTTTTTTTCTTTATTTAGTGAAGGTCACTAAAATCTAGTGGGAGAGATGAGAGTATACAAATCAAGGCCACCTGTAGCCTAGAAAGGTATCTTTTGGCTCTTGGCTACTTAATAGGAGATGCAGATATCATAGATTCTTAAGATATAAAAACATATGCACTTAACAAATAAATTTAAGAAGGTATTTTCAGGAATATGGGATATTTATGAATTAAATCTATCACTGGTGCAACTACACTGTGGAAATAAAAAATAAGTCAAAGAGTTAATATGTTCACATCTCCTATAATAGCCTCTGCGTTTAAGAATTCTCAAGAAAAAGTTTCTCAAACTGAAGAGTAGAAGTTCTTTTTTTTATGTGTGAGGTTATCCACATAATCTATACATATTCCCAGTGTCCCCTAGACATGAGCAAGAGAAGCAAATTCTTGTACTTCTAGTATTTCCATCTTTCGTTTCAGGTCCTGAAGGGATTGTCACAGTAAAAGCTTCTGTCACTGTCTCTGTCAAAAAAAATTGAAAATAAAGGTTAAAAATCATGACTTTAGTGCAGTAATAATCTCTTGTGCAGTTTTAAAATATTTATAAACCAGAAACATAAATGTAACCTCATAGACATCATGCTTAATGAATGATCAAATTATTTTCAAATAAGTTCATCATAAATTATTTCCTCATAGCTTTTCTAAAACTACGTATTCTGAACTAGAAAACGTTCACTTCAGTTGAGTATTTCTCTGTTGGATTTTCATCTCAGAATAACTGACTGAATTGTGCAAAAATGTTCATATTTTTAACCATATATTAACAATTATCTCAGTGCCAATGCTTTGCCAAAAAAAAAAAAAAAAAAAAAAAAACCCAGTGTCTTTTCTGTTCTTTATAAAGGAACAAAAGGAGGGTAGAGAAGTTAAGAAAACAAAATAAAAATGGATTATTTTTGTTGCTTTTAGGATATTTAATATATAATATTAGCCAGAGGATTTTCAAACAGAGAATCAATATTGATTTGAACAGGTTATAGGGTTACTTTACCCAGTGTAATTCTATGCTGTCTAGTAGGGGAAAAAATGAATCAAATCTATTGAATATTTTGTATTTTATTTCCGCTTTTGAAAATAGATTTCTTTTTCATACTTTTCTGGTTGGTCAAATGAAATATGGCATTAGGATTTTTAAGGAGCCTTAATTATTTAAGAACATGGAGTAGGTTTATTAGATCCTACTCTTTGTCTGCTGTCTGTTGCATGTCAAACATTTAATGACCATCTACTACACTTTTACCATAGACCAGCATCTCTGCTAGTTACTATTTGAAAGTTATCTAGCAAAGAGTAAAATGTAATCCAATTGTGATTTTGAAACATGGGTGTTTGTGCTTTGTACTTAGGTGTGCGGGTACATGAGTATTTTCTCCTTTCACTGGGAATAAGGCGAAAAGTCAATGATGAATTTTCTGGTATCATTCATAATTTTGCTTTTTTTTCTTTCAGAAAATTAGGATGGATTCCTTGAGCATGATTGGAGAATGTGCTGCATTCCACTTCCTTTTTCATTTTTGATAAATAAAATAATCTGGAGACTTGGGTCTACAATGCTGTAGTCTTAATGCTGTACTTTGGGAGAAACTGTGAGAATCAAAAAGTATTACTACAACAATGATAATAATTGGGCTACAAAGGGTAGATTAACTTAAACTTAAATGTGAAGAAGAAAGAGAATGGGGACTAGGGGTATGACTCAGTGGTAGAGATTTGCCTAGCAAGTTGTGGGTTCAATCTCGAGCAGTGTGAAATAAATAAATAAATAAACTAAAATAGATAAAGTTGGAAAATAACCAGTTGAATGCCCCCAAAAGCTTATTCAAAACAAAATATATAAGAAAGAAAATGGAGTGAGGAAGAAGCCCCTTTGAAACACACACAAACAGTTTGGTCTTTGTCAGCTGCCAGGATAAAAATTCAAGAGAAGTTTGAGTTCAGTTCAAGACCAGCAGACAAAGACATTTATACACAGAGATATGGCCTGTGACTGAAGATGTGATGTGACTCATTTTTCCTTAGTCAATTGAAGTCCCAGAAATAAAAGTCTGATACAAATAAATCACCATCACAAAAGCATATACCTGTACCATCATGCACACACAGATATTTCAGTCAATGATGGACCACAGGTAGGATGATGGTTATACCACATAGTCTACCTCTATACTAGACTACATCATCCCAGTTGGTATAAGTATGCCTTGTGACATTCTCAAAATGACAAAATTGTATAGAAATACATTTCTAAGAGCTCATGTCCATCATTAAGTGACACATGACTAACATTAGTGATACAAATTTCCTCTTCCCACAGTTCCTTCTCACAATTCTAGAATTTGATGGTTAAATATTTTGCATTATAAAAAGTGTTTTGATTCACACATATCAATCATATGAATTTATTATGTGGTACAATATTACAACATTATGTGATATATACATATATATATATATATATATATATATATATTGAAGATTATTCTAGCATAATGTTCAATTCAGATAAGGATATCTATATCCACAAACCATTGTCATTCCTTTGTAGTAAAACTATTCAAAATCTTTTCTTCTAGCAATTTTGAAATATATAACACACTATTATCATCTGTAGTATGTGACTAACTTGTTCTTAGGTTAACTGTTGTTTATGCCATTACTCCCTAACTCCCTTGATTATTTTCTATTTATGCTCATCTTAACCCAAATATCTCCACCTCTAATATGCCCCCACACTGTGGTCAACCAAAGAACAGCTGCCATTGACCATAACCCCCAATGTTTGCTGGTTTTGTATATTATGTGTATGCACACATGTGCATGTGTGTACTCACATGCTGTGTGTCTGCCCCGTATGTATATGCTTGGATACATCTTGAAGGCATGTTTATCAGAGGGGATTGTGATGAACCATTATTCTATGAACTTATTTTTATTATTGTTTGAATAATTATTCCACCTCTCCTCTCTTAGGCAGGATTCATGTGTGATTTCTTTAGGGCTCAGATATTTATTTAGATGTACATCATTTTAAATTTGCACAGAAACATGGAATATTAACTGTTTTCACATTAGCTGATCAAGAAATTCCAGCACAATGAGGTTAAACAACTTGATTAAGTTTATACATCTAGTAAGGAAAGAATCCAGCATACCAAACTAGGAATCTAGCATCCAAACTTAACCAATAGAGTATCTACTTAAATATGATCTTAATAACCCAAACAATTTTAATAGTTCACTAGTTAATAACCTGGATATGTAAGGAGTATTCACCATAAGCATATTAATGCTGTAAACTCCAAAACTAAAAAAAAATTGTAGTTTATACAAATAAAATGTATGTATATAATTTTAATAACTGTTTAAAGTACATTTTATAACATCTATAAATTTTTCCAATAACACATTTTAAAGAAGAATAAAAATGTGCCTCTATAAAATCAAACTTTTATTTATGTATTCTATTTTTGTGATTTCCATATAATTTCCTTGAGAAACACAATTTATGATTTTTTAAAAAAGAATTACAAAGAAAAATGATATCCTGTCACCATTAATGTTGGGAAAAGTCATTTTAGCTGACATTACTATTTGTAGAAACATTTTAAATACTGTATTTCTTTGTCTTTGTAATACAAAATGCAAATATCCCAAACTTGCTAACCAAGCTGATGGCAAAGTTAGCCTGCTAACCACAAAGCTTTCCAGAAAGCTACACAGCCAACTGTATTCTCTTCTCTTTCTTTAACCAGAGAAATGGTTTCTATTGTAACTTGTAACACTCCACTGACACTTATGATACACTACAGTTGTTTCTTCAATTATATGAAAATTGTGCTTCACAGACCCCAGGCCAAGCCCTGTTCCCAGACCTAATGTGATGTACAGACTCTATTCTGTGATGCCAAAGCAATCAAGCTTTTGCTTACAAACTACTTACTTATGTGAACTGGTCATTTCCTTTTCAATGGAAATATGATATAATTTTATTTCTTCTCCATGTTTGACTATTTTTACCACAACTTTTGAAAGCTGTAAACATTTTAAAAAATTGATACCATTTAAGACAAAAAAAAATCAGCTAAAAGCATTTCTACATTAGACAAAATAGGAAAAAGTAATGAACTCCCTATTTACAACAGAAACAATTCGAAAAACAATTGTCATTATGCAATATGCAAAATATTAATGCATAGAGAATTAAGATAACCAGCTATAGTTGGATAGTTCAATTATCCCCAAGTTAATTATTATATATAATATATTTTTAGTTACACATGGACACAATATCTTTATTTTCTTTATTTATTTTTGTGTGGTGCTGAGGATCCAACCCAGTGCCTCACATGTGTGAGGACACTGCTCTGCCACTGAGCCATGTCCCCAGCCCTATATATAATATTTTACTAAAAAATAATTTGGAAACTTTCGCAGATTTGCAAATGGGCGAAGAAACTGAATAGGCCTTTCTGAAAGGAAGACATACAAATGGTCAATAGATATGAACAAAATTCAATATCACTAATCATTGGAGAAATGTAAATTAAAACTATAGTGATAGAACCTCCCATCTTTCAGAAGGACTATTATTATAAAAATGAAGAATTTTTTAAAAAATCAGGCAAGGATGGAAAATAGGAAATCTCTCTAAACTCTTGTTGAAATTTCCATTTGTATAGACATCATGGAAAATACTATGGAAGATCCCTCAAAATTGAAAAAAAATAAGATCAAACAATTTCACTCTTCCAGGTTTTTGTCCAAAGGCAATAAAATCACTATGTCAAATAGATAATTGATTGTCCATGTGCATTGCAATATTATTTGTAATAACAAAGATGTGGAAGCAATCTAAGTGTCCCCAAATAGATAAATGGATTAAGAAAAACTATAATATGTGCACGCAATGGATTACTATTTAGGCCTCAAAAAGAATAAAATTATTATGCCATTTTAAGCAATGTGGATAAGTTTAGAACACTTATTTTAAAAGATAAGCCAGACACAGAAAGATGAATACCACTCCAACTGAGTTATATATGCATATAAAAAGTTTGACTCAGAGGTGGACAGTAACTAGAATGGCAGTTCCCAGAAGTCTAGCAACACAAGACTTAGGGAGACACTTTTCAAAGAAATGGCAATTAGGAAAATTAAGTCAAAGAGATTTATTTTACATCATGGCTGCTATCATTTGTAGAAACATTTTATTCCTGCTAGATCACTAGATTTCAAGTATTTTCAGCACAAAATGATGTATGTAAGCTAATGCATATGCCTTTTAGCTCAATTTAGTCATTCCACAGTGTTTATATATTTCAAAACTTTGAGTTCATTAATTTTAACCTCTTACATGAAGTGAAAGTGGAAACTGTGTTCTTCATGACATCATGACAACATTTCTTCATATTGCTTTCCCATCCCAGTATTAATTATTTCAATCAATGGTTGTATAATCTTTCTTTATTTCTACCTAGTAGGCCTAGTATGTACAAAATAAATATTTATTAATGAGTAAATCATATAGCCAATGGTATACATATATATATGGCCTATAGATGGAGGATAGAATAGATATCTATACTAGTGAAGATAACAAGATAAAATTCCTTCTAAGTTAAATCAGCCCCACAAGTCAGAGCAATATAGTATGTCAAGCAAATGATATGTCTTTAATTATCCTTTCAAATATGTGTTATTAGCATTTTAATAGCTCTTTGGAACTGAAAAAAAATCTATATCATTGTTAGCCAGGGGTTTCTTAGGTTGCATTTTGTAAAAACCAGAATGTCTATAATTTTGCTGTGTTGAGGTAGTGGGCCCGAGGTACATGCATACCTGTGAGTACATAAGGGCCCAAGTAAGTATTGTAGAAGCCATATTTTAGTTAACTGAGTTTGAGATATATGCTTTTCCAAAAGTCCAAATTTTGAGTGTACTGATGTCACCTGGTATTATCTTTTCCCTTTCCCTTTTAACTATTTACTGCCTTTACCTTGCTTAAAAAAACA
This sequence comes from Ictidomys tridecemlineatus, assembly GCF_052094955.1. Classification (NCBI taxonomy): domain Eukaryota; kingdom Metazoa; phylum Chordata; class Mammalia; order Rodentia; family Sciuridae; genus Ictidomys; species Ictidomys tridecemlineatus. The sequence goes on from NC_135481.1 coordinate 107,569,238, forward strand.
AACAAACAAATTGTATCTACTTATCTATCACCCTCCTGAAACTTAGGGATGAGCCATAAGCCTCCATATCAAACAAAAAGATAATAAAAAAATTGATTATTACATTTTAAATTATTTTATCAAAGGTTCAAAAATTGTAATGTACTTAGATTGCTTTCATTAATTATACACTATAAATAATGAAAACAAATCTAAAAGATTTTTTTAAATAATTAAATATTAACTATAGATTTAAAGAACGTTAGAGAAAATATTTCTAGAGAAATTAATTTCTAGAGAATATTAAAATGAACAAATTTCACTATGCAGATTTTCCAGTCTTAAGCTGAAAATCTGAAATCTAATATGATCCAAAATCTGAAAGTTTTTGAATGATGATATGACACAAATGTCACCCTGGAGGATGGCATTTTACTTTGCCCAAGTTTTTGTTTATGTTAACTTCTATCTATTCTATATATCTAGAGCTAATTTGGGAGAGTGTTCACTTTCTCCATAGGTTACATTATTATTAATAATTTTAATCGTTAAAATTAAAATTAAATTATTAATTAAAATTAAATTATTAATTAATTAATAATTTTAATTATTAAAATTAAAATTGAAATTAATTAATTAATAATTCTGATAATTTACTATGATTTGATCATGCTTCCTTTATCATTCTAAGCTTAAATTTTTCCCAATGTACAGAATAACTCTCACATCTGGAGTAACCAACTGGTTTGAATTTGGAATTGCAGTTTCCTTACCTCTGGCTTTTCTAACAAACTAATCCTTTAGACATCCCTCTTTGGAGACAATTCTTACCATTCATGGTCCATGTATTCTTTCTAAGTATTTATAGATTTTTCATCTTATCCTCTTACTTAAATCTTTATAGAAATTTTAATGCAATTTGAGAAAGCAGAAACATCTCCTGTCAAAAATGTTGAAGGGGTTATTTCTGACAGTCTGCATAATTTTTTTTTAACATGAAGCCAGCTTTGAGGCTTATGAAAAATTTGGCAGCTTTTCTCAATGTGATATGCTAACAACAGTATAAATGTTATATACTCCCTTTGTCAAAAAAAGTTTGGGCACAAAAAGCAATTGCATATGCTAATCATTATTGGTAGAATTCTTTTTATATACCTACAAATAGCATGAGTGTGGCTATTTGAAGGACATGTGAACATGGCAATTTGCAAGTGTATACTTATAGAACCTGTTAATGCTCACTTAAGTTATAACTGAGTTCTAAAATTGTGCCTTTACTTGAGAATAGGTAACACAATATGTGAACAAAATAAGTCTCATGGTGTGTTGTTCTATAAAATGGAGTGTTCTGAAATGCAAACTTTTAAGGTTATACAACTTATTCAAATTGAAGTAATTTGAAACAGTCTGTTTCTGGTTAGTTTTAAAATATGCAAATAAGAAAGGTCATTTAATTCATTCATTTTCATTTATGCCATTTCCAGATGGGATCATAACTGTGCATTATGAATTCATTCCCACTTTTCATCTCATGACTACATCTTAATATTTGAAAACAAATTGATGCTTAAATATTACAAATTGAATTGTAACCTTTCTAACGTATCCCAGCTCAAGATATTATAAATTTAAATCTTTTACAATGAAGCATTGTTGATTTTACCTTGTGCAGTTTAGCTGTAGGTTTTAATGATACACATCTCAAGAAATTCATAATGAATTTGAATAACAACAATTCAAGAATGAAGAAAGAATTATATTTTATACACTTCTACATTTCACCTTGGGTTGGAAAAGACCTCATAACTTTTTGAATTGCTAGAATAAAGTGTATTTTTTCAATTTATTGGTGTATTTATGAAAATATCTTTAATATTTTTAAATTAAAGGAGAAGTATTCAATTTTAACAGAGTTTTCCAACTGTTATTTCTATTCTTCTATTGAGACGAGTGTTAAAGGGAGGTAGCATCTAACACACCAAAGTCCATGATTTGAGAAGACCCCAGAGTACTAGAGAACATTTTTCTACTTTTATTTATCCTTTTAAAGTCAGATATCTAAGCACAATCTTAGTCATATTGTTCTACCCAATTTCAGTTCTTTATGACCATTAAAACAAGTACTTCTGTTAAATTTACTTCAAAATCACTGAGTGCCTTCTCAATGTCAATGCTATTTATTGTCTACATTTTAATAATGTAGAATTTGAAGATCAGTTTCATTTTTAGTATTGAGCCCAAATACATTCCTGGTGCCTAACCTCACCTAAAGCTAAAGTCCTGAAATTTGTGTTTATTTGCTATCTGATTTCAATTTATTTATATCTGTATTGCTGTATACACTATGGGACCAATTCTAAGATAGAATTTGAATTATGTGGAAAAAAGGCTTCAAATAAATATTCAAAGTGTCAAAAATTGACAGGTCAATTAAGGTAATGACTGAGTGAAACTGGACGTGGTAACTTTGGTTAGAGTAATTTCAGGAGAGTGTGAAGGAGTTACTTAGGAAGTTAAGCCAATCCCAAAGGTTTAATATTCTCCAACTATCCTATTTCCTCAAAATCCACAGGAATTTCCTTCTCAAATGTATTTAGTATTGAATATCTTTAAAATCCAAAGTCACCAGTTAACTAGGTAAATAATGAGACTCCTTTGAGCTGTCATAAAAATCCTTCTCTGTTAACAGCATCTCTATCACTACATTCATGATTGAAGGTGTCAACTCCTGATACTAGGTTTGATAGCCTCAGAGTATTTTTTTTTACACTTTTTAAGGTTCCATCTTTTTGCCCATATAAATTAGAAAAGTTTTACAATATTTTGTAAAGCTTTTTTCTCTGAATCGGACTTCCTGACTCTGCCCTTTACCTCACTTAACTGGGACAGGACCCTGGTTACATAGGTCTAGAGACATTAAGGGAATGAAGGAAGGAAGGAAGAACACCTCCCATTTCTGGGTAACCCTCAGGCAACGTCATTCATGCAGGCAAGAAGAGTCTCCTTAGGCACAGATGCCCAGGCTTCTGCTTCTGGCCGTCTTCACCCAGCAGGATTTAAGGTTCAGATCCTGAGTCACACAAAGTACATTCTCAAATATTTTTTGCCTTCATTTCATATAGTCCTCTTTCTTTCCTGATGAATAATTGATGCTTTACAGAAGAGACGTGATGAGACTGATTTCAAATTAGCACATAACATAGTGAACTTTGAATTAGATTTTTGGTTCCATCTGCCAGAACTATCCTGGGCTTCTCAAATGCAGGAAAAGTCACCAGCAGCAGCATCTGCCTTTCAATTTGCTGCCTTTGCTCTGCCATATGAGCAATCGCATAGATTACTCTTCCTGCTGCTGTACCTACATCCCATGAGTTTATGTAGTTTCATTTTTTTAATGTATTTTCTATTTCCCAGCCTGTTTTATGTTTTATCATACTTTTACTTTTAATATTTCTGTATATTTAACAAGACAGTGTATTTCTAGTGAATAGAATATAATTAATTTTTTTATTTTGTAGCTAATTACCTTAATCTTTCTGTGTGTGTGTGGGGGGGGGTGGATTGAACCCAGGGCCTTGTGCATGCAAGGCAAGGAGTCTACCAACTGAGTTATATCCCCAGCCTTAATTACCTTAATCTTTAGTGTGATACATTTTTTTCATGTATGAAATTAATGATATATTTCATTTTAAAATAGGATGTTACTTTATGTTAATTATACCTACTCCTTATTATTTCTTTTTTTTTCTAAATTGATGGCTATAAGTCCACTTTTCCCCCTGCTATGGCTTGTGAAAGGCATATGTAATTTATTGAAATATAAAATTATTTTGTCATTTTGTCATATTTTTGTATCATATTAGAATCTCATAATATTTTGGATCCAATTTTGTTTCCAAATTAATGACTTATTGTACATTAATTTTTTTAACCTAATACAACATTTAATACTTTTATTTAATTAATATTTTTCTAACATAATTTCATTTGTTTTGACAATTGTTCTATTTTGCATCTGACACTTTTCACCTGCGCCTCTGAGAGTTTAATCCCTTCAAAGGATATTTGCAAATTTTTTTCCCTGCTAAGTAACACTATTAACTACTCTAGGACATTTTTTATATTAATTCATGGAATGTTCATGTAGGCAAATTAATAAATGTATGTTTTCAGTGGTTTTTTTCACAGCTCATATTTTGAAGACCTATAACTGTTGTGAGATACCTACATAGTCTAATACCCCAAGATCTTTGATGACTAAGAATAACAGTCAATCAACTCAGGACCTGGTACTGCTCCCATAGTTTTATGTTTATATTCCCCATGCTAAGCTATGCATTTAGAAAGTGTTAGTTGTTATTATCTTCTCCATTATGTTTTCTTATATCTTATGGTATTTTTGTATATCAGCACTACAAAATAAAAGAATTGCAAATCAATGTATTCTTTACACTATAAATTCTCCCATATGTGGAAGAAGCATCAGTCTTTCTACATTTTCATTTAGGTTTTCTCAGTTTTCTCTTTAAATATATTCCCACTATGAAAGGCTCAGAGACACAGTGTGAGGGGAAAAAGTATTACAGATCTTCACAATATTCATAACTGAAAGGAGGTTTTCAAAAGAAATTGTAATTATTTTCCAGTTCACTGTGCTGTTTTCAAACTACACCTAAAAATATATTGCACACTGTAAATATTTGGTAACATTGATTTGTTCCTTTTGTGGCCTATACAGAATTATTTTATCAAGAAAGTGACAAAATTAAATTCCTGATTTGAAACCTCCTAACCTCTAATTTTATGATGAGTTGTCATCACAATTTTTCTTACAGTGGCATATCATTAGTTTTAAAATGAAAGCTGTTTAACAAATGAGCTTAAAATTCTTCTTCTTTTTTTTTCTTACCAAAGCAGAAAGTGTTCTAAGCAACAAAAGGTAAAACAATAAGGTTGCTTTGGAAACATTAAAGGAGAAAACATCTTGAAAATTATGGTGGAGGAAATTCAGGTGCAATGGTGTTGTGCTGCCTGAACATTTGTTAATTCATAACAGTCGTTAGACATTTCTTGTGAGTTCTAAACAGAATAAGGCTAACTTTAATTCCCATATGGGCATGACATTTTTGCCTAGTGACCTCACTTTATATTTTGTAGTAATGGATTTCCACACTGACTTCGTTGCTAGCTTTTTTCTACAGTGTACCTTTTTCTGCCCTGTAAGAATATAAATACTGTAAGAGCATAGCTATAGCATGCATTCTACTTTTTTCCTTGACATAGGTGACTTATCTTGCTAATCACTGCAAATCAAGACTTTTATATCAAATCAAGACTTGTATATCGTGTTTAAACCTGTTTTCCTTTAGATTGTCCCCAATATAATTTTGTATCCCTAACATAATTCTCAGTCTTAAACACTTGAAATTTTATGTTAATTAGACATTATAATGTGATGAATTAAAACATTGATAGAAAAAACTCTTACCATATTAATGTTAAACAAAATTCAGATTCATTCAATAATCTAACCATTCTTTGTAGCCTCTGAAATAAAGTATTTTCTAAAAATATTATTTTATCTGGAACATTTTTGTGATATATTTGGAGTTTTCAGAGAGGATATAAAGTTACTTGATCTGAATAACAGTATAAGAGTGAAAGAATGTAGATTTAATGAGCACTTATTAATGATGAGCATCATATAGAAGGGGGATACCTTTGTGTACCAGTTGAAACTACTAACACTAGGGAGCTTTGAATCTGATGAGAGGATGGAAACATACAGAGATGCTAGCCCAAGTTGAAAATTGCTGAAAATCATATATGAAAGGAGAGACTTATTCAAGTAAGTGTGCAGATAGTCCTCTTGAATTTTTCAGGAGTTGAGCAAATCTATTAAAAATATAGGACAACTCATTCAACCCAGACTCATCAAGGAAAGGTGGAACATATTTCCCCTGCTTTCAAAAAAGGTATCATGCAGGCCAGTGTATTTTTACTTCTTCTTAATTACAATGGATACAGATAGCCACTGTGCTCCGGGAGCATGATGTTGGTATCAGAGAAATTGTTAGGCTTTTTACTAAAAGGGAGAGAATGATTTATCCATGGAAATGTTTTCATACCTATACATTCTTAGGACTGGGAAACACCTTAAGTGGCATGGACAATCATGGTGGAGTTCACATTTGATGACTCAAGTCTACTTTAACCTTCATCTTTGAGATTTTGTCATGGGGAAATAAAATAGTGATAGTACATACTGTAGAATAAAACCCTGGAGGAAATGCAATCACATTATGATTGGGGAGTACACTTCAATGTGCAGATCAAGAAAAATCAGGGTGACTGGATTCTTTGAGGAGTTGTCTTTGAGGAGGAGGGTAAAGGAGTTTCACCTTTCTCTGTAAAGCAGCACGGTAAGTCCAAAGGCTTTTACTGCAGTATTTTTTTTGATGCACCACAATCAAGCTCTTCCTCAAATCTAGACACAGGAGTAACACATGTATGCATAAAGAAATTCACTGTAATGAAATAACATGGGTAAATGAAAGATTTCTTCCTTGTGAAGCCAATCAGCAAGGATGACTCTCTTAGCGAGTAGAGGCTTCAGAATTGTCTGTGTGGAGCTCTGTCTTGTGTGCTCCTCTATAAATCTGTGTATGCCACTAACGGTCAGAACCCCAAACTGCAGTCTGAGGAGCTCTTCTCATGGATAACCTCCACTTTAGTAAGAAGAGATGAGTGTGACCGAGGATGGGTAGAAAATTAACCAATGCGCTATTAATAGCAAGTTCCAAGATGGTTCAGAAGGCAGACATATGGGAACTTGCTGCATATATTTAACTGAAAGCTAGATGAGAGTCAAATTTAGGGGATCACTCTGCTGAAAAGGCAGAGAGCATCTAATTACTCATTCTTAAGTTATTCCCTAAAATTTTCGTTACCTTAGTTCTGCAGAGTTAAGAAAACTTAAGGTCAAGAAGTACAGTATGTAATATAAAATTATAGTTACTAGCATAGCACCAAGCATGTCCAGGCACAAATAAATATTTCTAGGTGGATATTATATAGGCTTGTGACTGCCTAATGTTATTATTTATAAATGAAGAAGTGGAAATGTACAAAAGGAGATTCAGAGCAGGTTTTAATCCATTTTTATTTGTTCAGCCTCAACTGAAAGCTTTTGAATAATATAGTGAGTAATCAAATGCTGAATGCAGGCTTGATTATTCAAGCAATTTAGGGTTTTGTCAATCCTCTTCAAGAACACTCTGGTGTGATCATAAAATGAAATTTCACTTACAAAGTTAAATATAAATAGAATATGTTTATAGGTATTAAAATATGACAGTATCTCAATTGGGGTGCTATTTACATGAGTGTTTTTGCTTTGTGAAAACTAATCAGGTTACATGCTTATGATTTTTATACTTTTTTGTATTTATGCTATGCTTCAAAAAGGATGTTGTTAAAAATATTATGATGCCGTTTTTTGTCCATTATGATATACTGTCCAGTTATTGTTGAATAAGACAACATTGATTTCATGGGTCACATAGGCAATAAAAAAGGATATGGAACTGGATAATGGCAGATACAAATCCATGTATGAAGGAGGGTATGGAAGTAAGAAAGAAGTTTTGATGAGATAATTTTGGAAAAATTTTAAAGCTTTTAACTTGGTAGGACTGTTTCTGAAGAGCCATTTTTATGTGTATGCTGATGGCTATCTACCTGCTGCTAAGATGCATAAATTTGTAAATGGCTGAGTCAAGGTGATATGGACAAGCAGGAAATCAATTGCCTGTGTGTGGTTCTTGTTAAATAATTTGTCTGCCTGAAAGCAATCTAGTGACATTCTGGCTTGAAAGTCATGTAACCTGTAATCTTATTTCTAGATCAGAATTATATTATATGCAAAACAAATAGTGATGTATACAGAGTGTGTGTGGTGCCCTGGACCAGCACCAAAAAAAAAAAAAAATATGAAGGGTGAATCTAGAATCTCTATCACATATGAATACTCTGATATCATACACAAAAAATTTACTTAAAAAGCAAGCAAAGGTTTAACTTATTGACCAAAGTTATATTGGATTTCTCTGTGACTTATTTTTTTTAAATTTTTGTTGCTACACATTCTCACACACTATGTATATTTTTATAAAGATGGAATAGCTCACTAAACAGGCAATGTGTCATTTAATGATTTAGTGACTCATTTGAGTATATGAAGTATCTTGTGGAGAACCCCTAAACCCTCTTGATCTTCTTTAGGCTTTATTTGTAACTTGTCCGTTTTTCTTGTTTTCTGCTTTAGAGAAAGGGTTTGTTCTTAACCAGTCCAGTAATGTTTAGGTTTTACAGGTTTAAGGTTATGTGATTTTCATTTCTCATATTGTCTTTATTCCAAGGATAAGTTAGTAACAAAAATCTGAGTTTTCAACTAGCAATAAGAGAGCAGCAAAGATAGAGAAATAGACAATGTTTGCCAGTAGTCCAAGAAAATACCTAAATCTCCTCAGGGTTATTCCATCTGAGATATAAGCTTGGTATATTCTCTACTGTCTTTAAATTTTTCATATTTAACACAGTAGTATCTGCTATTAAAGTAGTACCTGTTATTTACATAGGTAAGCTATTATATGTTCATCATAACTTATGGCAGACCCAATAATCATAGATCTTATAATCAATCAAGGAATTTAGGAAGCCAGAAAGAGTATGCTCGTTTATGCAAATATTATTTGTTGAAAAAAAATAAATCTCCTTTTTCTTTTTACAACAAAGACATACTTAAGAAAATGAAGATGTGTTAAAATCGTATATTTTATTCAGAGTGGTGTTTTCAAGTGATGCGAAGGGGACCAAGTTTATTATTTCATTCTCTGAGCAATAAGCCAACAAAACAAAAATCTTTGCTTTATAATTAAAATATGGCACTATGACACCAAGATTGAACTTTTGAAACACAACACGTTTTATTGCAAGTAAAAGAACATGAGAAACTTGAAATAACCATTACTAATCTTCAACTATTATCAAAAATTCCTGCCACTTTCATTTATCATGAGAATAACTACACTCTTTTTTTAACAGTTATTTTCAATGTACTAATCATTTGTCGTTTTCTTTGTCATGATGGTTCTAGTTCTGTTCATTAATTAGAAGGGTAAGCAAGAAATGAAAAACATTTGGTGATACAAATACAAGTGGTAGACAGTCAAAGGTGAGGAAGATGACAGAACTGTTCAGAATTATTATCTCACTTACTATAAGCTACACTTGACTCCTCATTCTAACTTTTGTCATTATCAATAAGCCTGATAATGCCTGGAATATTCTGTCATGATTTGTTAAATTACTAAATGGCTAATAAACTCTAAATTTTATGCTGGGTGGTAAAGTAATAAAACCTACATTGGATGTGTAAGCAGACTCTACCCACTACAAATAATATAAGAGGAAAAAAAATACAGAATAAAGATGGATTCTAAATTAGGACAATGATCTCATTTTTATTAGAGAATATCCTTTTTCCTATGTAAAGCATTAGAGGGAGTAGAATTGCTGTGAATATGTAGACTTTAATAAAAATCCCCTCATTCTGTTTATTAAGTCCTGATTGTGCTTTGCCCCAAGACAAAAAGATCAATGAATCATTTTCTTTCCTCTCAAGGTGTTGGTGAACTAAGTGGATACAAATATGCAAAAATCTCTGTGATAAAGGATGACAAATACCATGACCAAATAAGAATGTGCTATAAATAATATTGTGTGAACTCTTCCCTTAGCTCAGAAGGAGTCAGTCAAGTGTTCCTAGAGGAAGTATTTTAGAAAGAAGAGTCCTTCCTGAGGAAAATCAGAGGAACTGCATTCTGCAGAGAGCATGCCTTACATCAAAAGTTACACATACAGAATATAAACATGACACTTCCAGGCTACTACACATGTTTTGGACTAAAAATAAGAGCAGTATATGAATGGGAAGATGGAGAACAAAAAATTGAAATTGAGGAACGATATAATATAGATGTTTCAGGCCAACTGTTTAATGTTTATAGCCAAGGAACATCACTGAACTTGCTGTGGAGTGGCTGGGGAAATGTAAAGCATTTTAAACAGGGAGTATCATTATGAGATTTCTATTTTAAGGAAATAACTCTTTTGGTAAGGAGTTTTGTTGTTGGGAGTGGTATGGAAAGGGCTTTAGAAAAAAACATGGGAAGTCTAAAAAGAGAGGTTTTAAAAATGACCTATTTTTTTATTGCTTATTTTGTGATCATGCATTGGATATCTGCTTTCTATAAAATTTTAATATCCGTGCAATGACTTCAGGGAGATGCTCAGATTCCATGGATGGAATTCCTGTCATGATCTATGCCTTTCATGTGAGATCATTCTTGAGAAGGGGAACAAGGCATTCTGATTATCCAACTAACATGCTACACTACTTGTCTCTCCATCTCTGAGAATGGTACATAATGTGCAGACTATGGGCTATTTGACTGTCTTCACTAGGCCTTGGAGCCAAAGAGATTTTGGTTTGGCACTGCAAGCTATTTTGTGGCTCGTCCCACTTAATGGATTGAGCAGTGCAAGTGACCTCTATCTTCATCAGGCTAGGAAGACTGATTTCGAAGCTCGAGAGTTGGGCATGACCCTCTGAGAACTGGACAGCCCACCTCCAACTTTAATTGGCTAAGATCATTCTGTAGAAAGCCTTTGAAGTTCCCCCATGTAAATAAAACAAATGCCTCTCTTGCTCTCTCTCTGTCCGTTTCTAGTGTGGAAGCAGGACCCTTAAGGTTACAAAGCCATCCTGCCCCCACGTTTCCAAATTATTTCTGTGTCATGTGATTTTTCATCGCATTTCTCACCCCGCACATTTCACACAAGGGAAGCCAAATTCATAGCCTGCATGGGATGCAGGAGACAAGTATTAAGAATCAAGAAGTGTAAGACTCGAGAGCAGACAGATAAACTAGACACACCGGAGTGCTATTGTCCAAAAGGAGAATAATATCAAATCGAGTGTCTGATAATCACAAATGTTTCTTTAATTCATTCTGTTTCTTTCTACAGAATTAGAAAAATAGATTATAGATTAAATAGCTGAAAGTAAGAATTTTATAGAGGACAGTGATGTCCAATTGGTTTTCATGGCATAAAATCCTTCAAATTCTTCCCTGTGACACTCTTGGTGTGTCTTAGCTCCAATGGTCATGAGTGGTAGCGTGTGCCAAGGGGATACCCCAGATGGTAGATACATTCAAGAAAGACCCTATAGACTAGTTTCAACGTTTGTGATAGACAAAGGTAACCAGTTAGAAAACACAATAAACCAGATTCAATGTTTTGGGGAGATATTAGTGCCTCCCATAGAGTGACCCTACAACAAAAGGCCAGCATGGGTCACCATCTAGCCTCCCATTATGAGCGTTCTCTGTGATCTGCTGTAACCCAAGGTCAGCCATCAATTATCCAACCTCTCCTGCTCTCACCCCATGTGTACCTGGAGATCCCTGAATTTAGACTGAAGGTGGACCTTGATTTTATGCCCACTGAGCTGTACATTCATTTGGAGAAAGATGACAAAGTCCACTGTGGAAGTGAATATTTTATCAGAGATTCGTATCTTCAGGCCAGGAATTTAAAAAGAGATGTTATCTGATGTCACACTGAAGAACATTTTAGATATTGGAGTTAGTTAAAAACAGGAAAATAAAACAATTCTTATAGATATTTTGATTGTAGAGCAGGAAGAGAAACATTTTTTCCAAATTAATCTCTCCTTATATCAAGGTAACCTCTTAATCCATGGCTATCCACTGAAAAGAATAAGTCCATGTTTATTTGAAAAGTTATTAGGACTTTATTTCAGTATTCCAAATAAATATGGGGCAAACAATGGCTACTAAAATTCCACCAATTCCAAAATGTATTAAAAAAAAAAAAAAAAAACCAAGAAGTAGGGGCAACTGCCAAAATTTGTCGAGGTTGATTAGTCCCATGATGATTTAGCTTAGGCTATGTTCCAAGCAAAATAGGAATGACATTATTGAAGCTGTGTGCTTGATTTTCCTGAATAAATTTGAAACCCCTAATGGGCTAGATTATTCAGATAAGCACAGATACAACTACAAACCTTACAAGCCTTTTAAAGGGGGCCTAACCTTCGAGACTTAATAACTCATAATGGGAAATGTTTTGAATTTACACTTGAAAATGGCTATTGGGCTTAATGAAGCATGCCTTACAATATAATTTGATGGCATTGTTCATATAAGAATGGATCACAACTGTCTATAGTGGTATTGCAAATACATTTTCCTCAATAAGTTACAACCCAGTGCTTCTATGGGTTTGGGAAAAGAGATTCCCAAAAAATGGGCCCAGGAAGACTAGGATACACAGCAATGCTCATTATTCAAAGGCAGATAAAAGAAACTGAATAATATATTCATAAGCCTCTTGAATAATTCCCAACTATGACAACTTCAAGGGACATATTTTTTTTTCCTTTTAATTTTACTCAAAGTGGTAGGTAAGGGGGATGGAGTATAAATTCTGCTAACTAAAAATGTGCAACCATAATGGTTATACAAAACATATAAAAGTATAACTTTTCTGTTAGGAGGGTTTTCTCTGCCAAGAAGAAACAGGATAAAGACATAAGCATGCATGTCTTTTGTAAGTGTTCATATAATACCATTTGTTAATGCTTAGATTTTTTGAAATGCTAGACCGTTTATTTATTGATGTGTAACTTTTTATATCTAAAAATTATCTGATACAAGAGTAAGTTACAAGGAAAATTTGAAAGGAATTCTTATTTTCATGTCCTTTGGTCACTAAGCATTTGTTATTAACTGTGCACTTGAAAAATATCTTCATTTGATATAGGAATTTAGTGAGGTTGGGGACAGCTATCGATATTTCATTATGATGACGATGATGATGATTACTATATTTTAAAAATAAGATATATTGAGCATAACATGAGAAAAGATTGAAAGTTTCATACAGGACTTATAGGAATTACATTTAAATAAGATTGGACATTGAATAATATATAATTAATATATGTATGTATTCTTTGGAGATAATTTAATTACAGGTTAATTTTTAAATGCATATATATATGTGTGTATATATCTATATCTATATCTATTATCTCCAAATATTCACCTGATAATCAGAATTATAATGTCCATAAAATGATTTGACTCTGTTACAACTTCCTTGACCCCAAGAAGAACACTTACTTTGGAGAATTTTAGGCACTAAAATTCTGACTAATGTTTGGGATAGATTGAAATATTAAAGTCATGTGGTATCTTTCTGGACCACACAAATTACACAATTTTGTTACTTTCCAAATCTGTTATATTTCAAGGATGGGCCTGGTAAAAAAAAAAAAAAAAAAAAAAAAAACCCTATTGAGCAGAGCAACATGAATAATAAACCACCAGTGTGTCTATAGAAAATTTACCCAATTCCTGAGCCCATTAGAAAAAAAAATAGCTTCTAGCTTCTAAGGATCAATAGAGATTTCAGTTCTAACTAGATTTATTGTTTTCATTGCGGAATTTACTTTGTTATTCTAAGATTTATATCAAACAATTTTGAGTAATATAATTAGACCTATGTCTTTATATATCAAATCTTTTACTATTGGGGAAAAAAAGCTATATTAAATGTAAAACAATATTCCACATGCTTTTATTTTGCCCTGGATGCTCTTCTTTTTCTGTGGATGTATAAGGGAGTATTTTGGGGGCCTAAGCAGAAACATCAGCTCAGTGAATCTCCATTCCTACAGAAAGCTTGCAGGAGGCAGTCCCTGTGTTCATTATTTGTGACAGAAGCCTGTTGCATTTCATATATATTTTAAATTCAGCATTGTTAGGGTCCTTGATCCTATGGTCCCTTCTTACCTTGTGCTTGGGCAGAGAACTTGAAACACCCCACACAAGGCCATGTGTTGAACACAAGGAGTGGCCTTTCTTCACAGGTTTTTCTAGATCAAAGCAGCAAAGTCTTCCCAGAATGATCCCAGCTACTTATAGAGAGAAGCACTATAATTTCAACTGTTGCATTCTACAAAAATTAAGAGACAAAGCACTTAATATTCAAAACTCAGCTTCCTTATGGTATCCTGAGATCTCAAACCATAAATGTAACTTCAGGTTTCTAAAACTCTTTCTGATAAGTCAAGTGCCTCCTTACCTCTGTCCCTCTTCCTGCTGGGCTTAATCTACATAATCCAAGAGTGCTGCTTCATTTTCTTTCTACTCCTTTCCTACCCCTTCTGAATGAGGTTTTTCCTTTGGGATTTATCAGAAAAAATTAAGAAGAAGGAGGAGGAGGAGGAAGGAAGGAAGGAAGGAAGGAAGGAAGGAAGGAAGGAAGGAAGGAAGGAAGGAAGGAAGGAAGGAAGGAAGGAAGGAGAAGGAAAAAGAAAGAAAGAAAGAAAGAAAGAAAAAGAAAGAAAGAAAGAAAGAAAGAAAGAAAAGGAAAAAGGAAAGAAGGAAGGAAGGAAGAAAGAAAAGAAGAAAGAAAGGAAGGAAGGAAGGAAGGAAGGAAGGAAGGAAGGAAGGAAGGAAGGAAGGAAGGAAGGAAAGAAGGAAAGAAAAAGAACACTGTAAAATTTCTGGATCTAATGGTGATCTACAGAATATTAATTATATCCAATCAAAGCCAAGTTAACTAGTTTTTCCTATGCATTAGGAAAATTGGGGGGGAATTTAAGGTGTTTTGTTAGATTCTCATTTTCTTCAATTGTAGTTCTGTATCAACATTTAGCTAATTGCTTGGCCCTCAGATGAAAACAAAATGAACATGTTGAAAGGCAGATGGCTATACCAGTATGTACCACTGGCCAAGGTATTGCCATCTCAGTAACTGCTTATATTACTCTACCTAAGTCTGGATTTTCTTTCAAGACTAGTTAAAATGTCATGCCTACTGTGACATTATGACTGTTGGACCAGTGTCCCCTTTTTTTTCTGGCATATTTTGTGTAGCCCAGGAATGGTTAAATAAGCAACATGTGACATGAGCTGTTGTCACCAGGACACCTTTGTACCATGCATAAGACAAAAGGTCACCAAGGCTGTTTCCCAAGGATGCTGCATTAGACTTCAATCCTGAAGATGTTCATTCTTCCAAATTATTGAAAAATATATGTCCCTTATCAATATCAAAATAAAGCCATAGACACAGTTGGACATAGATGATGTAAAATGATGGACAGCTTTCAAAAAGAAATCTGAACACATACACACCTGGAGACATATTTTAATAGCAAAAAGAGTCGAGTTTTCACAAGTTTCTAGAGGAAGAGCATGAAAAATTCTGAGTACTTATAATATGATGATATCATTATAATTAAGTTAAATGCATAGTTGCATACCAGACAGTGGTTATTCTAGTAGAATCAGTCATTCCCAAATTATATGTATGATTTTGACTTCTAAAACTCAAGTTAGAAATCCTTACATTAATTGTAAGACATCTGGCTTACTCGAACCCAACACAACTTTTAAGAAGAATATGGTACCTAGCGGAAGAATACTTAGCTCTCTCTGTCCCATTTCTTACTGGATATTCTAAACCAGTGAGCACACACTTCATTAAGTCTCTTACCATTGGATAATGATTGTATAATGGCTTTTATGTTCTCTTACATGTTCTTGGACTTAGGAGCTATCTCCTGTACTTAGCCATATGTGTGTAAGGAAGAAAGCTTATACCAACATAGGCCAAACATAGAAGCCACAGTCTTGACTTTGGTGACCATCCTAGAAATAGACATGCTAATTGGATCAATAAGCCATGCCACCAATATTTGGGATTTCAAGCAGATAAAACATATTTTCCCCCTTTTTTGTGTCTAAATATTAAAGTGAAATCTGGGTGTAATATTATTAATAATTTTCCGTATCTCTTTTTGAAGTTTATCTGTACAAAAGAAAAGAAAGTGAAGTGGAGAGAGAAGTCCTTGCTAGCAAGAAGATGGCAAAATCCTGGTGGAAGTATTTTGAGGGGCCATATCTTTCCCATTTTTTTGTTTGTTTGCTTGTTTCTGGAGACTCTTAACATTCCCTTACATTTATTTGTCTCTGTTACCTGTGCAATATAGGAATCCCAAAGAATGTGGGAGATTTGTGGGAAGAAGCATAGAAGTCTTTCCACTTAGACTTTAACAGACTGAAAATATATTTTCTTCACTCATGTTTATATAAAACAGCATCTGTCTAGGACATCAATAAGTATCTCCTGGAAATCCAACAGCAGGAACCTTAACTCAAGCAGGCATTTTGAAAAGTAGAAAGAGAACTGAAATATCACCCAACAGCCTTTCTCAGGATGTGTCATTTCCGATGGTACCTGCTCTTCTCCATCTATATCTCATCCTTTTTCCTTGTCTATCAATTTGTCTGTGCTTACTAGGTATGCCCCTGATTTACTAAATTATTGGGTGGCAGTTAGCCTTGCTAAGGTGCCAGATCTCCCCTATCACATCTGGCTTAATAAGAACTACAATAACACAGTACACACCTTTTTCCTGACATACTATGCAGGTTAAACACAAGAAGAGGATGGAGGCTCTATCCAAATCCATCAGTAATAGTAAATCAGGAACTAGTCATAGGAAAGAGTGGGGATCACAGCCTGCCTATTTTGTGGAGACACTTAGAAGAAGGACTCTTGTGTCTCACATACAGCATAGCAGCCAGGAGTTTGCAGTGACATCTAAACCACTGAGAGTACTGTTGGGACCGACTGTGGTGTCTGCTTTCCAATAGAAATAATGGACTGCCTCTCCCAACTCTACTGCACTGTAAAAGCTTCCTTTAATCTAAAACCTTGAAACTTGGTCTCACTGGCCCCGAGAGGATCTATGAGTTTCAGGTCATAATTTCCTTATATTATCCACAGTTATTTTTTGTCTTTGATTGAAACACCATCGTGATGATGATTAGAGCCTCAAGAGTTGGCAATTTTCTTCTTTAAAAGGCCCAGTACTTCAGATTTTGCTGGCCATGTGCAGGCACCTTATTTGTCATTAACATTGTCATTGTTAATTCCCTATAGTTTTTTTTTTTTTCTCCAGCTCTGGGATTATACAAAAAACAAGTTAGAGTTTACATATCCCTTTTCAATTCTACTGCTCCTTACCTCAATCTTTAAGCTACCCAATTCCAGCTTGCAAAGAAATGTATTCAGTGCTATTAATCTTCCCAACTCAAACTGTTCCTAAAGATAGATTCAAAATATTCTCTTGTAGCCAGTTGCTGTCTCCCTGAAGAAGCAGAGGTAAAAGTCGAAAGCCAAGAGTTGCTGCTGGCATAAGTACATTACATTAGGGACAATTTCTTGGCTTTGCCAAACTGACTCCCGCTACCCATGTCCAACCTGTTCCAGGAAGCATATGACAGAAATGACCCCTACAGTTTCTGAGAGAAGGACAGAAGTTCAAGAACCTGTGATGAGAAGTTTGAGTATGCTTATTATGCATTTTTAAAAAAAGCAAACCAAATCTCAAATGACCTCTTTAGACTTTATTTCCAACTGATTTAAGTGAATATGAAAGTAGGCTGAATTGGCTTCAGGGCAGCTTTAGTGCCCTTCATAGACTCTACGCAAGACAGGAGAAGCTGTCTGTGGCTCCCAAATAAAAATAATAGATGCACAAGCAAAAACTAAATAAGTAAATATGCAAATGAATAAGCAAAATGCTATAAGGTTTCAGATGGCTGAGACCCAGCTGCAGACTGGTTTCACTAATCTTGCTGTCACCTCAACTCCTAACACAGGTTGTCTCAATCTTCTGCTGCCTCCCATCAGGCTAAGTAGGGCTTACGTGAGAGGGGACAGAACACAACTGCTTTCCTGTTGACAGAGTGGACTTGACCACTCATATTCATTGCAATGAGGTGACATTTTGAAGAAGAATAATGCAAGGAAATAACATAATGATAAATGTGACGTTAACCCTTTTATTAAAATACAGTCTCAAGTCCTTATTGAGATTCAATAACATTTTGTAAACTTCAATTTTATTCAATGACTTTGAGGATACTTGAGTACAATTGAAAAATAAATAGGCATGGCTTTTGACCTGAGTCTTCAATTAGCAGAATTTCAGACCATGAACCCAATCCATCAGCAGAGATCCAGTCAAGCCTTGCTAGAACACAGTGGGAAAGTACAAATTTAAATAGAAAATACTTATAATTTGTTTATTTACTGACATTAAATTACATTTGATTTTGTATTACAAATTATTATCCCTCTTACATTTGTTAAATGATTACAGAAATGGACAGTTAGCCAAAAGTCAAGAAAGAAACATGGTTGAGAGTTTTTATGAAACTTTGTAAGTTGTTGCTCTGGTTTTTGGTAATGAAAAAATAAAAAGTGCTTATGAGCTTTTTTTCTTCCAAACAGTAGCCATATTTAGCACAAACCTGTTTATGGTATCGCTTGTCAACATTTATGCTGAATTAGAGAATAATTTGATTCCAGATATTTCAAGTATCTAAAACTTTGGCAGAGAGAAGGTCTTTAACTATCAGCTCAATTATTCATATTGGATTTTTATATTTTTCCCTAAATAAAACTTGATTTAACCAAGTCTTAGTCACTTCACATGAATTCTGGAAATTTACACATTTGTAATTTAGATTCTTAATAATTTTACATTACATGGTTTTTGAAAGCCTTAAATAATGCCTGGTCACTTTCATAAGAGTCTTTAGGGTTTGCAAAATGACATGAAAATCATAAAAATATAAATAATGAAATGATTCTATTTTAATAACAAAACTTTAAATCTGATAGTCTGTTTTTGGATGATCTGGAAGTTATTGAAAAAAATATTTTATCAACAGACATTCAGTGCAGAAGCTTAGCTCTGAGTCCTATATAGAATTTTACCTTAATTGGAAGCTTATAATCTATTTTTATATTTAAGACATTTGTAGTGAAGTAATCAAAAACCTATTCATCCAGCTTCAAAGCCCAGTTTTGAGATTGTATTAGTCGGAGTTGGGTTTCTTTTCTTTTTCTTTTCTTCTTTTTTTTTTTTTTCATTGTAAGCAAAGTAACCAAAGCAACTGTCAAGAAGAAATTGGAGGAGGGAAAGTTTGTTTTGGCTTATGGTTTCAGAGGTCTCAGTCTCTGGTTGGTTGACTTCATTATTTTGGGCCCAAGGAAAGGCAGAACATCATTGTAAAAAAAAGGTGGGGCATAGGAGACCTTCTCTATCCATGGCACAGGAAACAGCACATGAGAAAGAGACCAGGGCACAGGCACAGTGACCCAGCTCCTCCTGCCAAGTTCTACTGGCCTACAGTTACCACAAGTTATTCCATTCAAGCTAGCATGGACTGATTAGATTAGAGCTTTCATAATCAAATCATTTTACCTGTGGATATTTCTGCAGTAACACAGGACTTTATGGGGGAGGGGCATTTCATATCTAAACCATAATAGTTACTTAATACTTGTGCAACTTGGGGCAAGGGACTAAAACTTTTGTGGATGGATTTATGTAAAAAAATTTGCTTGTTAATCTAATGAGATTATCTTTAATTTGATTAGTGTTTAAGTAATAGCAAAATACTTAACAGGACCAAAATTTCAAATTATTAAGAAGTGACATTAGGGGGCTGTGGCTGTGGCTCAGCAGTAGAGTGCTTGCCTAGCACATGTGAGGCCCTGGGTTCGATCCTCAGCACCACATATTACATATATATATATAGAAAGAAAGAAGTGACATTAGGATTGGTGTTTGCCTTTGACTGTATTAGTCATCTCAGGCTGTTAACAAAATACCTCAAACTAGTAGTGACTTAAGCAATAGAAATTAATTGTCCCAGAGTTCTGGGGGCTGAGAAGTCTCAGATAAAGGTGCCATAAGGCTCAGTTCTTCCAGGGACTCTCTCTCAGCTTACCCAAGGCCATATTGTCCTTGGACTTCCTGGACACTCCTGTGTCTTTTTGGCTCTCCTTATAAGGACACAAATCATACTGAATAAAGTTTCCAAATTTATGATCTCATTTAATTTAATTACAATTTTACAAACAATTCAGTCACAGAGGGGGTTAAAGCTTCAACATATGAATTTCAGGGAAACTTGCTTCATAATAGTGAACTTGATTGGATTTCTTAACTTCTCTACTTAGAGAACCTTCATCTTGATGAGGGAAATAAAGTTCTGGGAGACATTAAATAACCAGTGGAGCAAGGAAAAAGCAGATGGCCCTGTCCACAAGTGGTCTTTCTGCCCAGTAAAGTTCTCATGCAGGAGGTACCACATGGCCACACTGGCTGGCTCCAGTTAGATTTTGGCCATCAGTGACTGCTGTGGACCTGTCTCATGAGATAATGAAGATGCTTTGTAGTACAAGAGAAGAAATTGATTGAAATAAACTTTTGAAATACAAATGTTCAATACTGTGATTATCACAAGCATCTCCCTAAGACTCACCAATCATTTGAGTTGTAAATTTTATTTAAAAGAATATCTGTCAAGTCAGCATGAGTGTTTTGCATAATTAAATGTGGAAAAAAAAATTTCTGAGTTCTTCAGATAATGCATGCTACACTACTTATAGTAAATATCAGTTTTAAAATACCTTATTAAAGTTATTCCAATACAGAAGGTATATGGGTTAAATCTGCACTTTGTACATTTCTAGCAACAAACAGAAAGTTTGATGTAAAAAAGCAAAACAAGTTTTCCATTAGAGGTGCCATGACAACTAAGTCTAGTTAATGTTATTTATTACAATGTTATTTTTCTCAGTCCACACTACAATATACCCAGATGAAGGTGAACTGTTTCCATGCCCTTGAGCAAATAGCTCTCCCCATTTAAATCTTCTTTGAATACCAGTTGAATAGAAAACAGGAAGATTTCAAAGAATGTTTTAAAATTCAATTGCTTCATGGTTTGAGTACCAAGAATATTTTCCTGTTTCTTGCTCTGCTCTGACATCTGAGGGCCTCAAATAGCAGCCATTTGTGTATCACAACCTCTGGTTCAAGCAAACCCCACGTCCACTAGCTATGTTTTGTGATTTGCTTAATACAGGAGAATCTTGCTTTTATTTTTCTTAAATACTCACTAAAATATATTTTGTTTGCCTTTGACATTTTTATCATGTTTTTATTAGTGTATTATAATTATACAAAAAGCTAGATTCACCGTGACATATTCATTTAAGCACATAACATGATCTGCTTCACTTCATTTCCCAGTACCCCCTCCATCTTTTCCTCCCCTCCTCCTTCCCCTGATCCTCTAATATTCTTTCTTCTCTTCATTTATTATTTATTTTTAACTGGTGCAATATAATTATATATAAAGGGGGATTCATTGTGAAGTATTAATGCACAGACATAGCACAATTTTTTGATTTCATTCTGCAGTTCCCTCCTCCCTCCTTGACTGCCTTTCTCTTCTGTTCTCTCTCACATTTTTGTGAGATCCCATTTCTTTCGTTTTCTCTCTCTCTGGCTTCTGCATATGAGAGGACACATTCAACCCTTGACATTCTGATTCTGGCTTATTTCACTTTTCATGATGTTTTCCAGTCCCATCCATGTACTGGCAAATGCCACAATTTCATTCTTCTTTATTGTGTAGTGAAACTCCATTGTGTATATAGATCACGTTTATCCGTGGATGAACACCTAGGCTGCTTCTAGAAATTGGCCACTGTGAATGAAATGTTTTTTAATGTCAGAGGACCCCTCGAATATTGTAATGTATCATCTTACAATTTTTATACTTACTTTAAAAAGTCACAAAGAAGATAATTTCTAGTGCATCGTAAATACTAACATTTTGAAATAACATTATTACATTAATGATTAGAAGTCTAAATGAATTCAAATGTCATTATGAATTTTTACCCACCATATTAAAAGGTAGATTGCATAGAAGTTGAGGGTATACAAGAGGTTCCGTAAGCCAGAGAGAATGTGGGAAAGGAACACGGGGAGATCCACCAATAGGTGCTGTTACTGGTGGATAGGAGTAGGATGTTCTGGTGTGTGATGGCCCAATGGGGTCAGTATAAAGAGTAATAATGTTATGTATACACATTTAATGCTTTTATTAGAGCATTATAGTTACACATAATAATTTAGTTCATTTTGACATATTCACAAATGCATATAAAATAATTTTTCCAATTTCAATCCCTAGTTCTGTCTTTTCAATCTAATCTTTCTTACATCTGGCTGCTTTCTTTCACTGTATTGTCTTCCTTCTATTTGCTTATTGCTTTTTAATTGATGCATTATGGTAATGTGTATTCATTTTAGGACATTTATACATGCACATATTTCAAGAAGAGGAAAGAATTTTAAATGTGTTCACCATAGAGAAGTGATAAATGTCTGAGGAGGCAGATACATTTACCCTGATTTAAGTAAACATCACATGATCATGCTACCAAAAGCATTATATAGATTTAATGCAATTCCTATTAAAATTCCAATGGTGTTCTTCATGGAAATAGGAAAACCAGTCATGAAATTCATTTGGAAAAATAAGAGGTCCAAAAGCCAAATAAATCCTTAGCAAAAAATAGCAAAGCAGGAGACAACACAATATAAGACCTTAAATTATACTACAGAGCTTCAGTAATAAAAATAGCATGGTATTGGCACCAAAATAGACATGAAGACCAATGGTACAGAATAGAAGACCCAAGAAAAAGGACATAAATAAAATTATTTCATAGTAGATAAAGGCATCATAAGCGTAAATTGCAGAAAAGATAGACTCTTCAACAAATGGTGCTGGGAAAACTGGAAATCCATAGTAGCAAAATGAAATTAAACTCTTATATCTACTCTGCACAGAACTCAACTCAAAATGGATCAAGGACATAGACATTAGACTGAGAACCCGCACCTTCTATGCACAAAAACGTAGATCCAAATATCCATCACGTTGGTTTAGCAATCGACTTCCTTAACAAGACCCTTAAAGCACAAGAAGCAAAACCAAGACTCAATAAATAAGATGGCATGAAACTAAAGAAAAACTTTTTCACAGCAAAAAAAAAAAAGTGAAGAACACAAAGGGAGAGCCTATAGAATGGGAGAAAATCTTTGCCACCTGCATCTCAGAGACAGCATTAATCTCCAGGATATATAAAGAACTCAAAAAACTAAATACTCCCCCCAAAAACTCAATAAATGGGCAAAGAAACTAAATAAACACTTCACAGAAATACAATTGGCCAACAAATACATTAAAAAGTTCCACATTTATAGCAATTAGGAAAACACAAATTAAAACTACAGTGAGATTTCATTTCACTTCACTTAGAATGGCAATTATGAAGAATACAAGTAACAATAAATGTTGGATAGGATGTGGGAAAAGAGCCAAACTCATACATTGCTAATGGCACTGCAAATTGCTGCAATCAATCTGAAAAGCAGTATAGAAATTCCTCAGAAAATTTGGAATGGAACCACCATTTGACCCATTTAATGCACTTCTCTGCATATATCCAAAGGACTTAAAATCAGCATACTGTAGTGATGTGGCCACATCCAAATTTATAGCAGCTCAATTCACAATAGCTAAGCTATGGAACCAACCTAGCTAGGTACCCTTAAACAGATGAATGCATAAATAAAAAGTGTTATATATCCACAATGGAATATTACTCAGTCATAAAGAAGAACAAAATTATGGTGTTTGCTGGTAAATAGATGGGACTTGAGACTATCATACTAAGTGAAATAAGTCAATTCCAAGAAACTAAAGGCCAAATGTCCTCTCTAATGTTAAATTGCTAACAAATAATAAGAGGGTTGGGGGATAAGAATAGAATTTATTGGATTAGAAAAAGGATAATGAAGGGAAGGGAGTTATGGGAATAGAAAAGACAGTAGAATGAATATGACATAACTTTCCTATATTTATATATGAATACATGACCAGTAACTACACATGATGTATAAAAAATTTGGAGGTTATACTCCATGTATGTATAATATGTCAAAATAGACTCTATTGGCATGTATACCTAAAAAAGAACAAATTAAAAAAACACAATACATATGTACTGAAACTTTTTTTATGTTTTTATGTCTGAGTTAAAATACATTTATAATGAATGGAAAAATGAGATAAGGGTTTTGTTCTAAAATAGCTGAGTCAAATTTTTTTAAAAAAAATTTAGTGAAATAATCAGACAATATGAGCAAGTTCTTCAAGTGGCACACATTTAAATCTGTTTTTTCTGTTCAAACTAATGTTTTTCAATCTCCAAATGATCATAATTTTACTCAAATCTAATTTTATATATGACAGTCTTCTATTGATCACCATACTATACTCTCTGCAAAAATAATTATATAGAGAGAGCACATATATGGGTATAACTATACCATATATATAAATGGGAGAACTGATATTTAAAACTTTCTTGAAACTATGTCTGAAAATACTTTAAAAAATCTTCTGGATTTTAATATTGGTACAATATTGTCAAAAACACAATTTACAAATGATATAAAGTAAATATTAAGCATTAAAGATAACACATGTTAGTAATGCTCAATGAGAAAACATTATTTTCCCCTCTGTAGTTCCTGTATCTGGATTATCTAATTTTCAGATTTTGAAATGTAGATTATTATTAATATTTCTACTTCACATTTTTGTAAGTGAAAGTAATACATTGTTTATCCCATGAATGATGTAAAACTTGATATATGATAAATGGTATGCAAAACACCACTGTCAGACATCAAAATTTACTTTTAATAATCTATTAGCTGGAAAATCTATTTGATTTTCCTTAGCTTTAGTTGAAAATACCTCTTACAAAAAGTTCACTAAATTTGAGCTATTTACTTACTTCATTTCCTTAAGGTACACCAAACAACTTTCTAGAACTAAACTACTGATTGTTTATTATGTTAATTTCATTATTACTTAGAGGAATCTTATGGTATTTAACCATGCCTACTCAGTAACATCAACTGTAATGTACTTAAATTACATTTCTCAATGTAGAGAATTGGCAGTATGCTTTCATCTTCTTACATGATTTAAATACATTTTCACTGAAATGTTTGACTTGTAGTAGCAGACCAAGATGTTGGTAAATAGGAGAGTCTCTCACTAGTAGAGATGATCAAAGTACAGAGTGATCTCTCAAGGCAGACAAACATCCTAAGTAGATTTTCATTAACTCTGATATTTGGAATCTACAATATATATAAAGTTCAAAAACTTTATAATGACCTGGTCTACTGAATGATCTATACTACCACTGTCTTCATTATATTTTACAAAAGCTCTATTTAGTAGGTTTTTACAAAGCCTTTCAATGGAAACAAAACATTAATTCTTCAAATATGTAGGATAAGTTCTCACTCTGGTTGCCAAACATATGATATATCTGAATTCATAGCATCATAGTTTGTAAAACATTCTATTTCTATTGTTGTTTTTCAGAAATATTTATAAAGCAGCGAAGACATCAGGCCTCTTGTGGATGTATGATGCCTTGAATAATAGAGAATTCTGCAACACTCATATTTAAACTGCTTGGAGACCAGAGACTTGTACAATCTTAGGCAATGCACATTAGTAAGATTTGAGAAGAGAAGAGTTTTACTTTCATATGATAGAAGAAGAACTATTGTCAAACAAGAATTAGGTTATTAGAAGCAGCTAGACACCACAAACACAGGTGTGTTCTCAATTTTAGACTTAAAAAAAAGGAAACAAATTGAAATTAATGATCTGAAGGGAACATTCTCAAAATTGTCTGTGCCCACACACCACATTTAATGTATCCCTTAGGATATGCATACTGCATTTTGCAGATCATAGCTTTAATACTGCTATAAATGAACAACAGTGGAAAGTGCATGGGTTTTACATTCAGTCTGACTTCTTTTTGAACTCCGGATCTGTAATTTACCACCCTTGATGACTCCTTAATATCTCTAAGTTATTTAATTTTGAATCTATGAAAAAGTGATATCGGTATCTAAGGTGATATGTTATTTTGTGCAATAATAACTGAAATTTCTAGTGTATGATCTGATAGGTAATTAGTGCTCAAAGATATTAGTCCTGTCTTCTCTTTCTTCCGCACCAATAATGATGATTTTCCTTTGAAATCTGTCTTGCAATTGGCAAAACAAAGGAGAAATCAAATGCTTCACCTCAGCAGTCACTTCTTTGATGTAAAATGTATTTATTTAATTCCTACTATTTGCAGAACATTACAATCTACATAGACTTTATGCTCTAGTTTTTCAAAATCATTTTATAATTTTTCTACAGTTATCCAGACTCTAATTTTTGTTTTTTTCTCACAGTACTGGAAATCGAACCCAAGGGGACTTTACCACTGAGCTACACCCCCAGCCCTTTTATTATTTTTTGAGACAGGGTCTTACTAAATTGCCCTATCTGACCTTGAACACATGATCTTCCTGCCTTAACTTTCACAATAGCTGAGATCACAGGTATGCTTGGCTTCAGACTGTAAATTTTGTATTTGTAATCATATTAAAAATGTGTATGGGAAAAATATTGGGAACTATATTTAGAATATTCTTGTCACCTGATATTTGCATTATTTCTTCTAAAATCAAGTTTGAAATGGGAGGCAAGAAGGGATATTTCTCTCAGATGTGGAGCGAAAAAATAGGAAAAAGAGGAATTGCATGAATGCATCGGTTATGGTGTCAAGCAGTGATATCCCAACACAAAGATGTAACAATGGTGGCCTTCCTGATGAGAAGTTCTCAAGAACTTTTGGCTTAAATGTCTTCAGTTTATTCTAAAACAGGGGAAAATGTAGCAGGACCTTATTTACACTGGGCAGTAAAAATCAGCATGGAATGCCTTAGTGGTCTTTATTATTTCCCCCTGTGTTCTTAGGATGACACAATGAGGAGGTCTCTAATTATGTTCTTTTTATTTTGTTAGATTTTATAGAAAGACCATTCTGGATTTGGTGGCTTAGAAGCCATTGACCATTCAGGTAATGTGTAGAGGGACATAGCAATCCTCTGACATGTGCTTAATTTATTTTCATAATTTAATTCTTATTCTAAAAAAATTTTATCTCCTTCTCCTCCAAAATTGTAAATATACAGAAGTGTTTTAATATGCAGTGGAATTGGCACTTAAAACTATCACTTTTTCCTCCCCTCTATTAAATAGAAGAAACAAAGGCTAAATATAGCAAGGAAATATTCATCCTAACATAGACTAGATAAGAGAAGCTTGAGACTTTGACAGGTTGTGATTAAAATTGTCATGGATTTAAGTATATAACATTTTCTTGAGAATGTCATCCTACAAAAATAAATTATCCAATTCTTAACAAAGGTGTCATAGCATTTCTTTTGGTCATGGAGAACTTAAAATAATCATCTGCTGAAAACTCACTGTAATTTGTAAAGACTAAGTCAAGGGGACATAGCCATATAAAATGTACTTGGAAAAAATAGGAGGAAAAAATAAAAAATAAAAATAATATAAAATAAATTAAATAGAAAGGCATAGAGAGGAAGATGAAGAGAAGAAAAATCAAATAATCTTCCAAGCAATAACCCACACTTCAACAAAAGGTATTTTTAATGTCAAAACCTATGTGTGCCCCTATTTTTCTTTTGAAGTAAAAGGCAAAAATTTAATTATATTTTACATTTTTTCTATCTTCTGAATATATTAGAAAAGTCAAGTATAGTAAGTTGGATACTTTGAAAATCCAAACATGGGGTTTTTACTCTCAACTTTCTGTGAAAGATGATAAACATGTATTAATGCACTTGTCTGTCAGTCTACCCTATTTCAAAGAGTATTTCAAGTGTCTCTGAAATTTCAATTTGTAATGTAGGGCATGCAGATATAGAGTATTTACTCTCGCCTCTTTCTGAGAGGCTGCTTCTTGAGTGATCTATTTATTCTGAGCATCAGGATCCTAATGACACTTATCAAATGTGGACATCTGGCTCAGTGGAAACACCAATAATTGGAAATATTGAGAAAACCACTAAAATACAGAATACAATAATGAATTAAACCATATGCAAATTGTTGAACTATTAACCTACACACATATTTTAGTTTCAACAAACCATAATTAATATGCTAGCCTCTCTACAGCACAGTTGAAAGTCATTCTTAGCCAGAAGTGGATCTGAGATTTAAGTCTTTTTTTTTTCTTCTTCTTCTTCTGTTAAAGAGTGATATCTATCTTTCCCTCTCTAATTCTTTATTGAAATTGCTCAAAATTCAGAACTTCATGTATGGGATATTCATAAATGTACTTGTTTAACCCCTACTTTTCCCATATCTATATGCCAATTTGTCTCAAATCCATGCAAAACACAATTTTAAGTGCATACACAATTTCCAATGCATGCTCTCAAATATATATGTAAAAGTCCTACACAAGACCATGCATTCATTTCCTAGGAATGCTGTAAAGAAATACCACAACTGGGTGGCTTGAAACAACAGAAACCTATTGTTTTGCAGATCTGGATGCTAAAAGTCTGGAATCAAGATGTGGACCAGGCCTTGCTCCCTCCAAAGCCTCTGGAGCTACACACTCTTTTGCCTCTTTCAGCTGCGGTAGCCAGAGGAGTCTATGGCCACATAACTAATTTCTGTCCTCATCTTCACATGGTTATCTTTCTGCAAGTCTGTCTTCACAGAGCATTTTCATTGTATAAGGATACTAGTCACATAGTTTTAGGGACCACTTTGATGGCTTCAGTTTTACTTTATTTCATCTGAAAAGATTCTAATTTCAAAAAATGGTCACCCAGGCCGGGTGCAGTGATATATGTCTATAATCCCAGCAATTCAGGAGGAGGCAGGAGGATTACAAGATTGTGGCTAGCCTCACCAACTTAGTGAAACCCTAAGCAACGTAGTGAGAATTGTCTTAAAATAAAGAGTTTAAAAAAAAAAAAAAAACAATGTCGGATGTAGCTCAGTGGTAAGGCATCTCTGTGCTCAATTCTCAATAACAAAAAAAGTAAAATAAATGAACAATAATATTACCCAGAATTAGGACTGCAACAAACTTTTTAGGGGTCACAATCAGTCTATAGCTGACTAAAAATGTGATTTTCCTATTTGTTGTAAGTTTGAATGGATGAACCTGATTTGAGACTTTGTTATAGTGTTATAGCATCTTAGAATAAATCTCTGCCTCAGATTTTTTTTTAATTTTTATAGATAATTATTTTAAATTCTGTATTTCAACTGTACTATTGTACTTATTGTTCCTATTTATTATGGAATGTGAGTACTCAAATTGCTTTGGTTGCTTTGACAAAGTAATTCAGCAATTGATACTTTTTAGAAATTCTAAAAACTAAAACAAAAACTAGAATGAATGTTCTTATTAACATAGGAAA
Organism: Ictidomys tridecemlineatus; assembly: GCF_052094955.1. Taxonomy (NCBI): domain Eukaryota; kingdom Metazoa; phylum Chordata; class Mammalia; order Rodentia; family Sciuridae; genus Ictidomys; species Ictidomys tridecemlineatus. The sequence goes on from NC_135481.1 coordinate 107,598,675, forward strand.
CTGATTTATTTTGGACTCATTCCTCCCTTGAGAACTCTGAAGTCTTAAGAAATGCTGGGGGTAAAAAAAATACTGAAGGCATCAGAAAGCGACTGATACCCTGAAGAGGTGTGTTTCTGAAATTAAGGCAAGAGAAGGAGCCCAGAGCTGAGCTCAGCCTTTCATTATGTGACTTCCACAGAAGCATTTTCTGGTTTCAAAGTGACAGCTGCTAGTCTCAGAACCCGAGAAGGGATTTTTGAAATGTTCTTGATACTGGAAAAAATTAAAATTGGGCCTGAAATTCTAGAGAGTGAGAGAATCTCTGCAAAACATCTCAGGCTTTTGTTTGAACAAGAAGTCCTTGTTCTATCTGCGAAAGGGAAATAAACAGTCCTCAGGAAATAAAGAGTTCGGAGTTCAATCACGTTAGTCCCTGATCAGATTAATTAAACTTCTAACTGCCTGAATGAAACAAAAGCAGCGTCTCTCTGGAAGAAGGTAGCCACAATTCTTTCTAGTGTATATCACACAATCAAAACAATTGTCCATATGAAAATGAAAAAAATGTATAAAAGAAAATATTGATAAATGATAGGTATCAGAACACACTCATAGGAACTCTAGATTAGCCTTTTCTGATATGAATATTAAAATATTTATTGTGACTATATTAAATGAATTAAGATAATATAAAATACTTCAACACCATCTGGAAATTTTAAAAACTAATTAAATGCAAATTTGACAAGGGCACAAAAATAATACACAGTATTATGAATTTAGTAAGTTGGTTTCTCATCAGATTAATAAAACTGAAACGGAAATTAGTGGATCAGAAGATACATCATAATAAACTAACTAATTTGAAGCAATAAGAAAGAAAATATGGTGGGACTGGGGTTGTGGCTCTGTGATAGAGCGCTTGCCTGGAGTGTGTGAGGCCCTGGGTTTGATCCTCAACACCACCATATAAATAAATAAATAAATAAGATAAAAGAGTCATTGCCAACTAGAAAAAAGAAAAAAAATGTGGTAAAATACAAAAGAGAACTCAAGAGATATTTGCGTGCAAAAGCACAGAGTAAGGACAGAAGTGATAAAAGAATAAAGATACAAAGAGTAATTGTAAGATGAATGTAGATAAATATTGACAGTATAAAGCAATAATAAAGCACAAGCAAAACAAGAATGACAATGATTATATAATTGGTTAGAATGGATTCAATGAAATTCCAGTGCTCTCATGTTAAGGAATAGTTTCAAAATGGTAAAAATATAAAATTATATTAAGAGTTTTATAACTGAAGGATATTGGAATGTTGAGGATAATGAGTAAAATTATGGTGAAATGATGTATTAATATTAAACCAACAGAGTGAATGAAGTACACTAAGTAATAAAAAAGTTAGATACAAAATAGAGCAAAATATGAGACAATTAGCAAATAAAGTGTATGTTAATCTCAAAAATATGATACATTAAAAATAAACAGTATAAATATTGAAACTAATTATAATCTCATTTATAGGGTTAAAAATCATGGATAAATATATTCCTTATGTAAAAGAAAAAAACTGTGTTAGTTATACTACATAAAATTAAATTGAATTGATATAAAATACCTTTAAGAAATGACACATTACTAGAGAAAGGGGGCAATATTAAATAACAAGAAGATCAATTCACCAGAAGATACCAAAAACTTATATTTGTTTCCCCTTTATATGTATCCTCAAGATACATAAAAATAACAATAGCAAATAAAAAAATAAAAATTTTAGATTGATATTTTAATGTTTGATAGACAAAGACAACAAGTAGACAAAAACAGTATGATTTAGAATACTAGAACACATGATTAATAAAATATCACCAAATATATAGTAACATTGTACACAATGTCAGCGGATATACACTTTGAAAATACACAGAAAGCATTTCTTAAAGTCGATTTTTTAGATCCATAAGGAACTTCTGACCAAGTTCAGAAGACTGATGAATAGTTCCATGTTACAGTGCTTGCCTAGCATGCACAAGATCCCTTCACTAGCATTGGAATGGATGGATGAATGAATGAATAAAATATTGAGGTATGAAAGATAATTTATGATGAGTAGAATTAAGCTTAATATCAATAACTAAAAGATAAATTATATATAAAAAACTACATAAAAGAGGTTGTGAGGGGAATTGGAAGAAAAATAAGGAGAGAAATGAATTACAGTAGATGGGATAGAAAGAGAAGATGGGGGGGAGGGGGATAGTAGAGGATAGGAAAGGTAGCAGAATACATCAGTCACTAGTATGGCATTATGTAAAAATGTGAATGTGTAACCTATGTGATTCTGCAATCTGTATTTGGGGTAAAAATGGGAGTTCATAACTCACTTGAAACTATTGTTCGAAGTATGATATGTCAAGAGCTTTGTAATGTTGTGAACAACCAATAAAAAAAAAGTATAAATTGCACACCTATGTGCATTTAATTTAAAAAAATAAATAAATAAAACCTATTTACTTATTGTGATAAATTAATGTGTAAAATACAACTAGCTTAACCTTAATGAATATAATTAGACTAATTTTTAGCATTCTTATTTTGTTATATCAATCTAAACAATGAAATAAACAGATGGCTAAAGGAGCAGATTATGGAAATAAGGGTAACATAAATAAAGAACTGAAAGTATAATTTTTAACATTAAAAAAAAAGATAAATTATAGCATTTCTAAATGTTTGGAAGTAGTATAACAGATCACTTCTAGACAACCTACAATGGTTATATAAAATCTCATTTATTCATTCTGTGGAAAACCAAAAGCCAAAAAAATTAAAACATTTTGCTGTATGCATTAACACAAATGAACCTCACAAACATTATACATAAAACTGCAACTTACAGGAGTCCATTTAGCAACCAATTGTGTTTTGAGGTTAAACAATTGTATTTACAGTGATTACGGCATTCCATGAGAAGGCTTTTATGAGCATATATTGAACATTTATTTTATTGATTTGAAAATAGATTCATGGGACTATTTGTCATAATTTGTCAGCCTGTAACACTAATTTGTTCATATTATGAATTTTAAAGTGAATATGGAAGTTTGGTTTTACATATTGGTTGTTAATATAATATGAAATCACTTATTTGTTAGATATCGTCAATCTCGTTTGGGGTTCCTATTCAGCCTTGATTCTCCATTCTCAATGAATTACCTTCATAGTTTCTGGGGATTTAGATATCTTTCGTATTATAAGTCCAGAAAATTTCTTGATTTTAAAGGATGGCTCTTTTTCTATCACTGTATTCTCTAACCTTTATGCAACCTGCTTAAGGGAATTATTTCCTGTTGTAACACAATGAACATAACTGCAATGTAGCACAATAAAGCAGAAGGAAGTTCATATTGACAGGTCATTTGGTAAAATGAATGCAACTAACATGTCCCCAGTTTATAACAGAATTAATAAATAATTGCATTTTCATTTCACAAATGGGATGCTGGAAGGGGAGAAATGTTAAGTGATTTGTCTAAGTTTTCTTTAGGGGGTCAGTTGCAAAGTTGGGAATGGAGACACTCAATCTATTTCTCCATGTACCTCATTCCCTTGACAGATGTGTGCTTTTAACAAGAACTTTTCCCAGGATAGCACAATAGAACTCACTTGGTGGTTAACATCCTCGCTACATTTCATACAGGAAGAATGAAAACTGAGTACAAGCTTTTAGCATAGACCGTGAATGTTGCAATACTGGCGACCGTGGGTTTACCCAACAGCTGTAAGATCACAAGTTCAGAGGAAGTTAGATAAAATGTCTCTCTGAGTAAAGGTTTAAATTTGGAGAGTCAGATTTCAAAGTGCATTAGGGAACAGCAACTAAAAAATAATAACAATAATACAACCAAACCTAAAAGCAGTGACCTTAGCAGGGTTATTGGAATGGTCATCAGAGGAAAAAAAAGAAAAAAATTCCCTGCAGCCTGTGTCTCCCTCTGGCTCAACACATCATAAACATTCAGCAAGTCAGTTCTCCCACGTAAATAGGCTGCAGATGCAGAGTTAAACAATGGCAATGATTTCTGGTGATGAAAGGTTAGAGAGAACCAGTCTGGATCCCTCATTGTATGCTATTGTCTGCTCCATCTACCATCTGTCACACTGCAAGATTTTGGCACTGACCTAGAGGACTTACCCCTGGCAGCCAAGTAGGAGACACTGAATTTCTGTGACACTCCTAAAACTATATAGGGAAAGCCATGGATTTGTTGGAGCCTGTGACAACATATTTTAAGTTTTGAAAAGTTATAGTTGGGAGCTTTGTTCTCTCAGAGTGATGTAAACGTTCTATGTTGGTGTTTAGGGGTGCCTGCTGGATCATCGCAATGAAGTACTCAATTGTATGAGCACTAGGGTTAGAAAAAAGTCCAGCTATCAACAACAAAGCACCTCATCTCACACACCTGTGGTTTCCTGGGTGAGGAGGTGGATTTTGAAACATGCAGGTAGTGAAAGATTTGGTGGAAAGCAGTTCCTATGGACTTTTGGAAACTGTATTGCAGAGAAGGGACAGTATGTAACAGTAATGGTAGTATAAAAGTGGATAAAGAGCATACATTAAAATTGAGCATACAGACATCAAAAACTTTACTTTTGATGTGTGTGTGTGTGTGTGTGTGTGTGTGTGAATGACAGAGAGACAGAAACATAAAGACATTTTATTTCTGTTTTAAAAGGTCACATATGAACAAGGAATTAAAAAAGAGTAAAAAATGAAATTTTCATGGTTCTGTTTTTTGAAGTTTAGAATCAGCCAACTTTCACAGAATTGGTCTGTAAGTTTGCTCTCTGATTCCATGGGCCTCTTAGGAAAACAAAGATACTTCCTTCTGATTGTTTAGAAAGAATAAATACCATTAGGAGCCAAGTATAAGAAGAACTTGAGACTCTGCAAAATACAAATTTTCCTCCTTCACCCAGACATACCCACAACACACACACACACACACACACACACATACACATGCACATAAAACAACAATGAACATGCATTTAAAAGTCTGATTTGGAATAAAGGCAGCAAACCCCCTAAAATGGAAAATGTACAGATATTGCCTTATTTTCTTTCTTAAACAAAAGATTATATCAGTCTGTCTGTGATCTTTCATCACTTCTTAAAGAAATTCTCAGAGTTTTTCCTGAGAAAGCACTTGTTCCTATTGTTCTAGAAGGTAACATTCTGTGGAGTGGCTTGGAAATAGTGACTTCTACCAGAAGTTAGGATGCATATAGGCTTCAGCATTAGCTAATGGAGCAACTTTATTTCCTGCTTGGACTTTGCCTCTGTATTATGTTGTCCAGTGGTCACTCACTCTCCTACCTCAATCTTAAGCCCACAAAGTTATTATTGATCAGAAAGAATCAGATCCTCAGGGATGGGGATGCAGCTCAGTGTTATAGTGTTGCTTAGCATATGTGAGGTCTTGGTTTAAATCCTCAGTATTAAAAAAAAGGAAAAAAACATCATATCATCACTTCTCCTCACTCTACCACCTTATATGCCAACATGTCCCATATTTTCTCAATGTCCAAATCTCTCTACCCAAACACTCTCGTACATCTCCCTTACATAACACCTTCTGCCACCACTGCATTGGAATGTGCATCCATTACATTCCTATTGCTCTTCTCAAAGGAACCACATTCTAGTGCAACTCTACTTAGCCTTAATTTGAAATTCATTATTTTATTCTGACAACTTTATTGAATGAATACACGCACTCTGGATGTTGAAGAAGTACAACATTATGAGAAAAATCCTCTTCTCTGTAAGTTCATAAAATAGAAAGGATGCACAAGTAATAGTAATAATGGTGATGGTGGTATAACATGTTGTAATAAAAATACTCCCTGTTGTAATGGTTTTCCCTAAGTTTTGTGGACTCTCTCATGGGAAATAGTAACTATTTCTGCATTGATATATATGGAGCAATAGTCATGGAAGAGAAAGAAATGCATACAATGCATTTTGAAAACATGAAAATTTCAAAGTATGGGGAAGATTGAGAAAGGAAGTCAAATGGAGAAAAGAGCAAAGCTAAGATTCAGAAATGTGATAGTTCATGGAGGAAGAAGAGTTGGCCCAACCTGAATAATAGCACAACTAAATTATGTTAAATATTTTGAGAGTTCTTAAGACAATGCTTTGAGAGGGATTTAAAAAAAAAGCAAAATATCAATGACCTAATATAACATCTTCAACATCTAGAAAAGTTTGTTAGTTATGTCTTCATCTCTGTGACCAAAATTCTTGATAAAAGCAACACAGAGGATAAATAGCTTATTTTAGGCTCAAAGTTTCAGAGTTCAATTCATGGTTGGCTAACTCCACTGCTGTGGCGCAAGGTGAGGCAGAACAGCATTGAGGAAGGCATGGTAGAGGAATTGCTACTCTGCTCATGACAGTCATGACACTTAGAAAGAGAGACAAGCAGGGGCGGTAGGGAAGATGCAACATTCCAGGGCATGCTCCCAGTTAACCACCTTCTCCAGCCATGCCCCACCCTCCTATAGTCACCACTCAGTCCATTCAAATGAGAATGAACTAATTAGTTTATAGCTCTTGTAATCTAATCATTTCACCTCTGGATTTTCCTGCATTAACACAGGAGCTCTGGGTGGCAGGGTGGGGGGTGGTGAGGAATACCTCATATTCAAACCATGACAAAAAAAAGTACTAAATAAACCCGAAGTCAAGAAGAAAATTGATATAAGAGCAGACATCAGTAAAATAAAAAAGAGACTCAAATTTGAGGAAGTTCACAATTATATTACCCTTGTCCAAAAACTCAAACCTGGTATCTTGTGGATACACTGTTACAGTTATTCTCATGACTACCATGTCCCTATCAAAGACCCACAGCTTTCTCTAGGTCAGAAGATGGGTTGTACCACACCTTGCCACAGTTTTTGCCTCTATTTTCTATAGCCACATAAATTTACTACAAAACGTTCTGAAACTAGCCCCTAATTTATGATATTCTCTCATAGTCCTTTAATGTCATTGGGGTTTCTTTCTCATGGATCATCTCTTAGTTGATCTCAATTTGAGATTATTTTATTACTTTTTGCAATCCGTGATGGTTTTCTACACACACATTTCTTTCTGGTCAGTATTCCCACTTGAGGCCCATCAATCACAAAGACTGTCAATGACCAAGTTGGATTTTGGGCAACTCTTTACTAACTTTTACAGCTGGGATTACTCTCATTGCCTAATATGCACAACTGAATATAATTGATGACTTTCTGAGTACAAAACCCCTAGTGCCCCCCACCTCCATTACATTTAAGTCACCACTGCAATCTGTCTCATTACACATGGTATATTAACACAGGTAGACCCCCACGTATCTGGTCCAATAAACACTAAAAATATACAATAGGGGTTGGGGTTGTGGCTCAATGATGGAGTGCTCTCTAGCATACATGAGGTTCTGGGTTTGATCCTCAGCACCACATAGAAATAAAACAAATAAATTGTGTCCACCTTAAACTAAAAAAATTCTAAAAATATGCAATAAAGTTCCAACTCACTTCATTATGAATTCAGTTTTATAACTCTTCTTCAATTTGCTGTGATTGATGCTCAACAATTAATTTAACTGTGATATCCAAAGTAATAGCACCTAAAGGATCCCTTTGTTTAAGTGCCCAACAACTATAATCTCTTCTCTGAACACTTCTCCAATGCCTCTGCCCCCCTTCTATTTTGTATTACATCTTTTGCACAGTTCAAACACTCTCTTCACAGTGTAACTTTCAAATATCTTCCCTGCATGAAACAATATTCCTGTTTCATATTCCACTATTCTGGTTGTCAGCCCTTTATTTCTGGATTTTTTTTTTGGTAAATTCAGAAATTATCTTCTTTGAATAAAAAATTAAATTGCATGATCAATGTGATTCTTCAACCTGTATACTCAGAAAAATTAGAAATTATATCCCATCTGATTCAAATGTAAGATATGTCAAGATCATTGTACTGTCATGTGAAACTAAGTAAAACAAAAAAATTGATATTTTTGGCAATCTTTTCATCATATAATAATAGGCAGAGTCTAAAAATAATGTTTCCAGTAATTAGAGGTTAATTATTTTGCTATTTTTAATTAAAAATAAATGTTCACCTAAAATTTTATCATTGATATTAAAGTTTGTAAAAATTAGAAGTATCCATCCTCCAATTCAAAACTTATGCTCTAAAAGCATTTATTACACATTGAAAATCTGGAGTATCACTATAATTCATTCTTAGGTTTATAATAATTGAATAGTTACAAGATAAACCATGCTTTGCTACTTCTTGTATTATGCTTAATAATATATTTGCTCATCTTTCTATATAAATATGTACAGATTAAGTTACTTAATTTTGTTAACTAGAACACATACACACATACATTCTAAAAATAAAATAAATACTTATGACCATTGCTTTTATTGACCTCAGAGGAAGTAACACAAGAAAAAAAAATTTCCTCTGTGTGACAATCTACTTATTAAAAACAACTTTTCCAAAATTGTGGAAAACAGCAGCATTGAAAAGAGGAAAAACAAAAGTTTTCTTGGAGTGAGAGCATATTATCTTTAACATGCAGATCTTTCAATTTCTTTTTTAAAGTTTGCTCAAAGATATGGATGTACTGACTTAACTAACACAATTTGTTCTTGATTATAAGAATCTGGGTATGGCAATGAGCTACAATGGGTCTCAATTAGATTTTCAAAGTCATTTATGTTTCAGAAGCTTTCTTGGCTCTTCAAATTGTGAATCTCTTGTACATCAAAGGTTGATCAAAATCTTATATGACTAATGGCTACTATCATTTAACATGAAAAAGTACAATATATCAGAATGCCTCTGATCTTGTATGCTTTATTACTGGTTGCTATAAAATTCTACTCCTCCACATATTTCTAAAGATTTAAAGTCAGATTTAAAGTCATCTATACAGATGTAGCCACACATCAATGTTCATGGTACACAACAGGCCAATATGAAATCAACCTAACACCTCCTCAACAAATGAATACATAAAGAAAATGTGGTATATATACACAATGGAGCATCACCAAGAAATAAAGAACAGTGAAATTAGGGCCTTTGCTGGTAAATGGATGGTACTATGCTATGTGAAATAAACTAGACTCAGAAAGTTAAAGGTCAAATGTTTTCTTTACAATGCAGAAGCTAGAACAAAATAGCAGAAGTGGTAGGGGTGGGGAGTACAACATGGGAATATTTTCATGAAAATAAAAGACACATCAGTGGAGTAGACGAAAGGGAAGGGCAGGGAGAGTAAAAGGGAAAGTACTGGGTACTGACCTAGAGCAAATTAAATTCCATGTTTATATAAATATGTCAAAATGAACCCTAATATAATGAGTATTCTATAAAAACAAACAAATAAAAATATATAAACAAAAAAAATTTCAAAAGCTCAGAAAGGATAAAATTTAGAAGATGTAGAAAGAAGATGTTCTACTTGGAAAATAAATCTGGAAAAATTAGAGTTATCAGTTTTCAGTATAAAACAAGAGATTGCCTCCCTGTAGGAGCTTCCGTTTCTGATCGTATATTAATTTCTGTAATGATAATTTGGGAACTGAAATTAAAACTGTATATTTTTATTTTATGAACTTTTGACAATGTTTGCATCTCCTTGATTGAAGATCAAAAATTTTGAAAGGGAGCTATTTTGTTTTTCCTGACTGTGACATCTAGGTTATTTTTGCATTATGTTTATTTCAACAAATAATTGATGTCTTAATGTGTCAATCTGGCCTGAGAAAAATGACCTACTTTTGCACAGTGACCATTATTGTGAAACAGTTTCTCATTTGCTTTGATTGTATCTGTTATAATTGAGATGATGCTCTTATTAATAACCTGAATGGAAAAATCCAACTGAAATATGCTATGCCCCAGTAACAACTATGAAAGTGCTGTTGAAAGCGAAAGCCTATCTTCCCAGGGTCATCAAGTTAGCATTGTATAAACAAACTTAGATCTTAACATTGAAAAGGTCCAGGGAAGTGTTTGCCATCACAAAATGGCAATGGAATTGTTAGGGTGAGTATAATAGTTAGACTGCCCTGATTATATTCCTTCCAATACACTTACTTTCTTTTAAGATTGGACATGCATGAAACTGGGCAGCTAATGTTAGCCCTGTTGCTGTTCACTGAAATATACATTTTATATAGAACTGCCGCCATGCTTATACATTTATTAAATTAATGTCTAGGAGACTATTGTGTATAAAGAAAAATATTTTCTGACTCAAATAATGAGAATTTTGAGACCATTGCTTTAGCTGACACACAATGGATAATTATTTTCTCAAGTTGTTTTGTCTTCACCGTAAAGTCTATCAACTTAATGATCAGCATCATCATGATCACCATTACCAAAGGTGTCCTGTCAATCATTTTTACATATACTATGGCATTTCAATTACCACTCAAGTCAAGGGAAAAATTTTTAATTATTTATCTATTTTCTGGTTAAAAAAGTATGTGAAACTAGATGAGTTTGCATTTCATGTTCCATGTTATAGGGCTAATTAATGGCAGATGCACAATTCCCATTCATATCTAATTTCAGAACTTAACCTCTTACAGAAAACAGTAGTGTCTTCTCTGTAACATTTGATGTAGAAGACAGGAATAGGAAATGTACAGATCTTTCTTTGAGAAGTAATTTTTTTCCCATAAATGTACACATTTTCCTTTAAATATCAGCAACTTCTGACCTTTTTCATAGTCTGGTACCCCCACTCATTACTTTTTCCTCTTTGATTGATTCTCTAAGGCTTTATCTGCTGTGTGATTATTTCATTGGCTACATATTCATTCTACAATTTTAGGACAAGTAATGCCTCCCACGAAAGAATTAGTAATATTTCAATCTGAAAGTGCATCAACTTGTTTTCAAAAATCAGTTATGGTTTTTCAAAATTATACCCATCTTCTGCTATTCAAAGTAATTTTTATATATTGCCTACTTGTTCTACTGACTTACAATATAATAGATAACACATTTAGGTATTATTATTACAAAATGTTTTGAAGAAAGTATTTTTAAGGGCTTATTAGGATTACTAAGCTATTAGTTTCACTAATCTTCTCAATATTAATTTTACATGAGAACATTTTCTTATAAGAAAAATCCAGAATTCATGTGTGTATATCTACCTATTTTTCATAGGTAATACTATTTCAAAAATATTTTAATTTCCAGATGAAACTTTTCCAAGATCATGTAACAATTTACCTGATCAATAAATGGGCAAATGATCCAAACACAGTTTTCTAAAAAGAGGAAATAGAAATGGCTAATACATAAAAAAAAAAAATGCAAAACATAGTCTGGTGGCAAACAGGGAAATGTAAAACAAAACTACACAAAGGCTTCATCTCATTCCTGTTCAAATGGAAATTATCAATGATACAAATAACTGATGAGGGTGTGGGGGGACCAACACTTTGTTGGCGGGAATGCAAATTAGAGAACTACTTTGAGAAGCTGTGTGAAAATTGCTCAAAACCTAGAAATGGAATCACCAATTATTCCACTCCTTGATATTTATCCAAAAGGACTGAACTTAATATATTATAATGTTACAGCCACTTTCAATTTTTATAATAGCACAATTCACAAGAACCACCTTGTGGAGACAACTCAGGTTCCCATCAACACATGAATTAATAAAGAAAATATCATACACACACACACACACACACACACACACACAATGAATTTCTCTTTAGTCTTAAAAAATGATACTATGTCATTTGCTGATTAATGAATTGAACTGAAAAACATTATGCTAAGTGAAATAAGCCAGATTCAGAAAGTTAAGGGTTGATGTTTACTGTCATATGTGGATTCTAGAAGGAGAAAAATTTAAGAAGTGGGATCTCACAAAAATAGAAGGGAGACCAAAAATAGAGAATGGAATCAAGGGAGAGGATGGTAGAGAAGTGAATGGGGAAGTTCTGGGGAACAAAGTCTATCAAGTTATGCTATGTTCGTGTATGAACATATACCACAATAAATCCCATATATTTATGTATATGTATAATTATATATTTATAATGTTCCCTACTAAAATAATAAAAACAACAATAATTGAAGAGAGATGAGTTGAGCAGAGTAAGGAGAGGAAGGATGGGAATAAAAGGGGCAGTTTTGGAGAATGAGATAGATCAAATTATGTTATGTGCATGTACAAATGTGGATTGGTGAACCCCACTATTGTTTATAATCATAATGTACCAAAAATAATTAAAAGCAAGAGAGAAAATAATAAAATAAAAATTACATATCTCTAGAGTAGGAAAAATCATTTTTCACAATTTAACAATGACTTTCTATTTTATGAATAAAGTATGTGAGAATCATGAGAACTATCTGTTGATGAAGACAACTGTTACATATCCAAAAAGTATCCCATCTGAAGATAATTTTCAATTATCCCATCTGAAGATAATTTTCAATGCTGTATCACTTCCCATTTTTATAAGTGTCATAATGCATGTAACTAACTCTCTATTTTAAGATACATAGGACATTTAATTTCAGAACATAAATATGAAAAATAATTCTGCAATTAAAGTATTTGGAATATATCTTTCATATTACAACTGATCATTTTCTTATAAAACTAATAGTAACTAATATAAACCAGTACACTAGTTGTTATATAGCAAATCATACTTAACAAGTACTCACTATAAAAAATGTGATAAACATTTTGCCTTCTCATTTTACTTGACTCCCCAAATAGCCATCATAAAAGAGATATGTTCCCCCATTTAACAGTCAAAAATGTTGAGGTACACCTAAGCTTTTAAGGTCCCACAGGTAGAAATTGGTTTGGCAAGAATCAGTCCTTGTTAACTAATTACCAAATCTATGGTCTATACCACAGCTGCATTTTTGTAGAATGGAATTTACTCTGCTTAAACATATATGTTGCTTAATTTTTAGATTCATTTGCCTATTGCTGGCTTGTTTGTCATTTGTGCATATGTACATGATATATATGTGCTGTTTTAATTTTCTGCTCATAATTTTTACAGACTATTTCAATTTTATATCAAGCCAATTATACTTCCTATTCTTTGTTACATTATGCAAAGTACATTTTTTTTCTGTTATATTGCTTCATACCAAAGAAATCATGATGTTTCCTGATACAATTTTATTTTCAATTGAATTATTATAGAACTTTCTAATTGGATTTTATTCTTCCCTCTGTACTGAGGTCCCTTAGTTCAACAGCAGGACTAATACTAATGACCTTAGATTCTCTGTCCTTGAGTGTTTAATAGCAACCACCATCCAATGTAGGGTAGACACAGATTTCAGGAACATCTGCTTTGGCTCTCCATCCTGGACAAGCAGGTCCATTTCATCTGCATCACAGACAAAATTATCATAGCTTTCCAGATGTCCATGGTTAGGATATGGTCTAGTACACACAGTAGACTAGTACACAGAGCTCCCATGCAAATTGAAATGTGGAGCCCCTTGTTCCAACTTATCAAGAATTTTATGATGGCAATAGCAGAGTATTAGAATAAACAGAAGCATTCCTAAGCCCAGATCCTGTGTGACCTGAGCAGGCATTGTATAATTGATCAAGTAGGAAAACTTATCTCTCAGTGAATTTAAAGCCATGACTTTGTTTGTCTAGGCTGGTGGCATCTCAATACCACAAAGATCCAGTTCCATAATTAACTTCCACCCTGATTTATATTATATCCTAATGTATTAAACATGTTATATTTTTTTAACGGCTGTTATTATTGCACAGATTGTCCATAGTTTATCACAACCAGTAGGTATACTGGACTTTAATATAATGTTTCATTTTCAATTTTAAGTTGTTTTCTTGAGTCTCTTCTAAAATATATGTTATGTTGTTAGGTTTTTCTGTTTAAGAAAAATTATATAATCATACGATTATTATATATTTCTCACAATAATGCTATACTATATTAATCTCTTTATTAAGAGTGAACTATTGCTTTTTATATTTTATTATAACTATTCATGCATATTTATTTTACAAAGTAAGAGGTTTCATTGGGATATTCTGACATACAAAGTAAGAGGTTTCATTGGGAAATTCTCACAGATGTGAGAAAAACATGCTTTGATCATATCTACCCTCCCTATTATTCTCTCTTATACTCCCCACAATTCCCCAGGTCCCTTTCCCACCCCTTAGTAGTAGTCCCTGTACATGCCCAGCAGTGGATGAATGAAAGAAGAAAATGGTATGTATTTACACTGCAGTATCATTCAACCATAAATATGAAAGACATTGCAATGTGAATTTTTGTTCTTTTAACCAAAATTTTAAAAAAAGAAAGAAGACCAAAATCAATGAAATTAAAGATAAGAATGAATATTAAAACACAAAGCACTGATATTTTATGGGGAATCATTAGAAAATATTTTGAAAAATAATTTAGCGATAAATTGGAAAATCCCGAAGAAATTGACAAATCTTTACACATGTATTATCTTACCAAAGTGAACCCCCGAATGTAAAGAAATCTAAATTCATAAATATCAAGCAGTGAATTTGACTGAAACAGAGCAAACCATTTTCCATACATGTTCAATTATGCCAAAAATGAACCCACTATTATGTATAACAATAATGTATTGATAAAAACAGTTTTAAAAAGAAAAACAAAGAAACAACCAAAAAACAATGAAGTCTATTTACTTTATTCTCTCCCTGATTTCCATATACATTTTATGCACCCTGATCCTTTACAGGCAAGCAAGAGAACTATGCTTTGTGTGTGTGTATGTGCATGTTTACAGTAAATTAGAAAAACAGAGTGGGCTTTTTTGTCATTATGGAAAATTAACTCAGTAATTGTCTCACTAAATCATATTAATGACGAAAATAATCAGGATAGATTTTCAAGGTTACACAAAAATAGATGCGGTAAATTAGAACCTAAAATAAACAAAGCCACATTTAAATTTAAAGATTCACTTCAGCATGTTTTGTTTTTTGTGCATATTGCATGAAACATAGAAATTCTTTGAGAAATATTTTTTATGCATTGAACTTTCAAATGAATTGTATTAACCAAAGTATATAAAAATGTTTCTTCAATTAATTAAGAGCATAAAGACTCAATGTACATAAGTATTTTTATATTATATATAACATAGACATGTCCTTGATTAGAGTAATTACTCTATTATATACATATTGTGGCATTACATATTTATATGTATATTAATTTGTTAATAAAATTTTTGTATTATATTAATTGAGGATATATGTGTGTACATATATTTACATAAAACTTTTCTCAATTAATTGTCCCTAAATTATTTCAATATTAAAATTGTAATCTTATGTGTATAGTTTCAAAATAAAAATTGTATTTTAAGTGTTAGCCCTAGAATATATATGCTTGTATCCTTAATTCTGAACCCTTAGTATTTTGTTTGCATGTTTTTAAATTTAATTAATATTGTCTATATGCTTTCTATGTGCCAAAAATTTTGTTAGCTATTGGGCACACATTACCCCCCTCCCCATACAAAGAAAATGTGACATCTGATAACACAAGAAAATATTTTATATTAGTCTATGTTCTATTGCTATGACAAAATACTTAAGGCTAGATATTGCATAAAGAAAAATTGTTGTTAGCTCACAGTTTGAAGTGCAATGTAATATGTTCCCATTGTTTAGCCTCTGATGAAGGTATCATGGCAGATGACTTCATGTGAGAAGTATATATAAGAGAGATCATTGGGGGATACAGGAATCCAGAGAGTGGAGGATGAGCCAGGTTCATACTATCATAGCTACCCCTCTTCTGGGAGCTAAAGGGAGTTCCCTCTGGGGGCAGTGCCTCAGTGACCTAATCACCGGACTCAATCTCTTAAAAATTTCATCATTGGGCTGGGGATGTGGCTCAAGTGGTAGCGCTCTCTCCTGAGATGTATGAGGCCCTGGGTTTGATCCTAAGCACCACATAAAAATAAAATAAAGATGTTGTATCCACAAAAACCTAAAAAATAAGTATTAAAAAATTCTCTCTCTCTCTCAAAAAAAAAAAAACAACAATTCCATCATGTCCCAAATCTTAGAACCCAGTGTGAACCCAGTGATCCTTTGAAAAAGAAAAAATCATTCAAATCATAGCACAAAGGAGGAGGAAATGATGTTCATTGCTTTTTAGTGAATGTGTACACAAAGATTTATTTTCTTAGAAAATCTGGAAAGGCTTTATAGTGGAGTGCATACTTGAACCAAGAATGATAAAATGACTAGGTTGTCCACAAGCATTCTGAATAGGTGTCTGAAATCGGAAAACTGGGTTATAGGTAAAAGGAACAACAACAATGGAGACATGGAGGCCTAGAGCCCATGTGGCTTTCTGTCTGCTTTGAACAGATTTGCAACAACTTCTACGAATCTTTTTTTCTTTACTTTTTTGCAGTTTTATTTTCTAATTGTTGATGGTATAGACATTCAGATTTAAAAGAAAAAAAACAAAAACCTTGATCCAAATATAAATTCTTAAAGGAAGAAATTCCAATAAATATCTGAAAAAAAAATATTCAACATTACTAGGCATCAAGGAAATGAAAATCAAAACCACAGTGAGATAAAACCTCACCCACTCAGAATGGCTATAATCAAAAGGGAAAAAAAAAAGAAATGCTGATGAGGATGCTGAGAAAAGTAACTCTTACCTGCTGCTCGTGGGATGTGAATTAATAGAGCCATGATGGAGAAGAGCATAGAGATTCCTCCAAAAACTAAAAATAGGTCAATGAAAGGCCATTTCTGGGTATATATCCAAAGGAAATGCAATCAGCACACCACAGACATACCTGCACTCCCACGTTCTCTGTGATTCTTCCTGAAGGATGGTTTTGCAGACAGAATAAGTTTGCTTCCCTCTTACAGCATACCTAATTTTTAAAAGTTTTATGAAAAGAAAAATATCGATCACATTATAATCCCATTTTTTTCCTGCTCTCTCCTATCACTTGCTCCACCTTTCTTCAGGAAAAACATTCACACAAAGCTGCCGTCTTCTTACAAGGAGAGAAATAAGCAGTCCTCTCTTATAAATTAATTTCAACATCACTAGCAATCAGAATCAACAGGCACTCCTGGGAAGCCAGTCTCAAATTAATTTACATGCCCTATGTTCTACAGATTATAAATACAATATTCTTAATAATGAAATTGAAATAGCATGCATTTTTGTAAGCCCTTTTTTGTGTGTTTGCATGCATTTTAATGTCATTCTATTTAGGTCAAACAATATACTGAAAGCAGATGATGAAGTTAGAAATCAGATATTTGTTCTCAGTTATTCTATCGTCATTAGTGTGTGCTTTCTCCTCTGACCATAGTGACACTTTAGAGTCAGAGATCACCTGAATGGATTCTGGGTGTTTGAATGTCATAGAACAATATTTAGGAACAGAAAAATAATGATCTGATGAGCATGTAAATGATGGATACATCTTTCACTATTTCTTTTTGCACTGATTTAGCATGGAAGTTTGGATTGTCTAAAAAATCTTTATCCTTTTATCTGTCAGGGTCCATGACAATCTGAGTGTTTCATGTGTTTTAACTCTCACTTTGATGGACAGTTTTAATCGTAACAGGTCTGTTGTCTCCGCATTTCCTTTCTCTTCTCTCTTCCCTTACTTGCTTCTGCAGACTTCCCAAGCAGACTTTCTCAATGACTCTTTTTTTGTTTTTAGAGAGAGAGAGAGAGAGAGAGAGAGAGAGAGAGAGAGAGAGAGAGATATTTAATATTTATTTTTTTGGTTATTGGCGGACACAACATCTTTGTTTGTATGTGGTGCTGAGGATCGAACCCGGGCCACACGCATGCCAGGCGAGCGCGCTGCCGCTTGAGCCACATCCCCAGCCCTCAATGACTCTTTTTTCATATACTCTTTTCTCTATTGCCAGGTGCTGGGTCCACAAAAAAAAAAAAAAAAAAATTATCTGAATAAATAGCTTTTGCTTTAAAAAGAACTCAGCCTAGCAGGGGAAAAGTCATGTATCCAATCAACAACTACTTATTGATATCCTCCCTTGTGTGATGAACTGCATTCCACAGAGGTAAGGAAATATTTACAATTGTCTGATGGATTGAAATTACCCTGATTTCCGTTTTCTTCCGTGTTTCTTTAAATATCATAATTTTCATGATTGCTTTGTAATGGTCTCCGTCTCTTACAACCTGACTAGTCGGTAATGTTTATAAAATATTTGTCATTTCTATTAGACTTTAGAAACATTCATCTTTATCCCCCTGAGAAGTATTAGGTAAAGCTGTTCTTTTTCTTTTTAGATTTATTTGCCTTAAGGTCCTGTGAGACAACATTAACTCTATAATTTTTTTTTCAGGATCCCTATTTTGAAAGTTTGTTGACCCTACATTTGATGGTCTAGTTACTAGAGCCAGAATTTGTGGTGGGTATAGCTCTGTATTTTTAACCTACATAATTAAGAAACTGATGATGACATTTTAAACAGGTATTTGGAAAGCAGAAGTCATCAAATCTTACAAGGTTAAACTGGGGGGAAATTTCGCTACCTAAATGTGCTGCCCACTGGTTTCAGAACAGTATTAACATGACATGACCTTCCTGAGCCATGTCAGTCAGCCACAATGTATCATGATGAAGAAAAAGAATGAAAGTTTTTGCAAG
This sequence comes from Ictidomys tridecemlineatus, assembly GCF_052094955.1. NCBI lineage: Eukaryota > Metazoa > Chordata > Mammalia > Rodentia > Sciuridae > Ictidomys > Ictidomys tridecemlineatus. The sequence goes on from NC_135481.1 coordinate 107,617,466, forward strand.
ACCTGCACAACTGTGCCTGGCAGTTGATGCATGTTGAACAGAAAGATCTAAAGAATATTATATGAAAGGGAATACGGGATTCTCTAGTCAGCTTTAAAATGCAGACTTTGAGCCTGTTGCTGCTTATCTGTTGCATTGTAAATCCCCTGTTTTTCTCCTAATGGCCTCTGGAAGCATTTTGTAATGAGAAACAGACTCTGGTAATCCACATTGTGATCAAATTACTTTTGTCAGTGTCTTTCATTTAGCAATTATTAAATATATAAAGCCTAATTTGATAGGTAAAAAAATGTTCATTCTAAGCCACCCTGATTGTCAACTGTTGGTGACTGATAGAGAATGACTCATTGTGGGAACACAATTAGAATCTTAAAATACCAATGGGGAAGTGCATAAAAGGAATTCAAGGGGTTTCAGATCCATTAAATACACTGAAGCTTACTTATAATGTGCCTACTCTCAATGCTTTCCTATACAATAAGTGAAATAACTGAAAATTGGAAAATCCTGACCAATGGCCCAGAAAGTATTATTTTCTGCATTTGGAATTTTTTTTTTCTCTTCTTCATTCATTGCCTTTCAAAAGGCTGATATAAATTAAACTGTTCCCAACCATTTCATGGCTTTCTGTACAGAGGAAAAATACTTTAACAATACTAAACCAGCAATAAAATTTAGTCTGCTAGAAATGGGAAACAATAAGACAAAACCCTAAATATATAGACCCTTTTACCTTCCATTAAGGTTGGGGCAAAGAGTCCTATGACTCAAATTTCTATAGAAACCACAAAGGGGGAAATAATAGAGATCATTTTGTCTCATGCTCTGAAGAGAGTTGATGGACTTTCTGGGGCTGACTCAAAGACAACAGAGCAAGTCCAGTGACTCTGAGTTTTCATCAACTGCCTTTAGCCCCCCAAAGAGAAAAGTAGAAATTTAGAATTGATCCAGTAAGTAGTGTCAACAAGATAATGAAGGAGATAAAGGCCTAAAGGTTGATCTTTCTGTTCTCTGATCCTGTGGGAAGAAAGAAGGGAGCATGTTAAATTCCTAGCTACAGTGTTAGAATGTGTTAAAGGAGGCTGTAACAGGCTTTCGGCTGGCTGCCCTCCCACCCAACTGTGCATACACAAAGTCTCTCCATCAATTGAGGGTGAGCATCTTCATCAATAATTCCAATTTAATATTAAACACTAAATTGTGCCTAGTGACTGTATCCCTATTTAAACCCAATAAACGACACTATTTTAAAGTCTTCTTTTTTCTAATTGAAATATAAATATAGATGGGAACATGTCATTTTCTATCTCACTATTTTATCCATCCATGCTAAGCTATTTGTTATGATAAAATAATGTTTCATGGAAAAAAAGGGACATTACACTTTAAAATTAAAGAGGGAAGATCATAATTATATCCTTCCTGGTCAAATTAGTATGTGTGTATGTATGCAGGTGTGGCTATGTGTCCTATGGGGTGAAGCCTACAATTCTAGGCAAATTAATCAGTTTTATTAATTTCCCATCTGTATAAAATGATTCTGCAGTGTTTAATACCATCTATTAGAAATAGGATATGTTATCCAAACACCAAGAAAAATTTTGAGATTCACAAAACTCTTGCTACCTAAAAAACCATAATAAGGGAGAAATTTTTCAGAAGAGAAGCATTTCTGCCATAATTGTAACTTCTCTTGTTGACATTCAGAAGAAGAATCCAATAGGATTCAACCTTATAACTTCCAAGCAAATCACGACATGACACGTTGATGGTGACCCTTCAGTCAGCATAGACACCACATTTTCCACTACATGCAATATTTGGAAGTTCTAGGACTAGTTGTCTTATAGTATCTGTGGTGTTTTAAAACTGTTTTCCTAAAACTATCCTGTTTTGTTATCTTTTGGGGTCATTATTATATTTTTTTACTCTAGAAATTTTTGTTTCATTAGTGAAATGCATAGTCTCTTTTTCTCCCAACTACCATGGAAAGTAAACCCTGGTATTGTCTCATGCATTGAAGAACCTGAAGGCAATTACTTTAAAAATTTTCCCCACTATAATTCACTTGTCTAGTGTCTCAGTATTTATTTGAAAATGATTTATCACCAAGGTATCACTTTTTTTAATTCTTTTGAAAGATCTTCTTCCCCTCATTCTCTTTGAACTTGACAGTGAGATGCTTGGTCAGGTATGCAGGGCCCAAGTGATTCTAACCTGATAAACACAGCTTGAATTCCTTCTTGTAAATTAAATAGGAGAATCTGAAGCCCTGCTCACCTTCTTTCCATGAATAAGGTAAAAATAGTCTCTTATTCCCCTTCATTGGTACTCAGAAAACATAGTTGTTTGTCTTTGTATTTTTTTTGCTGTTGCTCTTGGTTTTCCCTGAAGGGTCTGGGATCTAAAATATGGAGACAGAAATATAGTGTGCTATTAAAATTAAAAATGAAAAATACTACTAATTTTGAGGAAGCTATAGAATTTTGGGGGCATGTTTTCTGTAAATATGACACTAAAATAAACACTTTAGAATATTGATCTTTTATCAAAGTTGGAATACAAAGAACCACAGTATTTGTTTGGCCTTCTATATGAATGAATGTAAGACATGTAGTGGTAGTAGACCAGTCTTTGAATGCAAGTTTTCTTGATTTTAATCTTGAATCTTTGTCTCTATTTTATTTGATGTACAAAAATTCTCTGTTTTCTCATTTTATTTGTATAAAATATCTGTCTTGATTGTTTGTAAAGAAATGAAAGTGCTACTGAATGAATAAAAATTTCCTGGACAGATTCTAACACAAAACAGTTACATGCAATTGCTAATATTAATAACAGTAATAATGGTAGTGGAAAAAGAAGTAAAGGAGTAAATATATGAAGCATCTAGGGCCTCTTTACAATAAAAGGTAAAATCTCTCATGAGCTTGACAGAGCTCCATTCTTCTGAGCCTCACACTTAGGTAGCAACCCATGACTTTCTGTATTTATTGCCTCACCTGATATGGGACCTGCAGGACTACATAGTTCAGAATCGGAGACCGCACTTTGTGGAGGTATAGGCCATGGTCTGTGACTCAAGCATTTTCTACAATCTACTGTGGGACAAATAAACTTAAGCTTGGTATTTTTCATTCCTCGGTAATGAACGTGGTCTCTTTTGCTCTTTGAGAACAGTCCTGGAATATCTCCATCCACATGGTAACGGTGGTCTTTTAAACCAGTCTCAGGTAATAGCAACCATCTGGACAGGGCTTGGATCCAGGGAAAGGGTGATCTCTGAGGTCCCCTGGAGACAAGGGCAGCAACCACTCAATGAAGGAGAAAACTCAGCTTCAAGGTGTGTCACTGGAAGAAAGAGATAGACTGAAACCAAAGAAATATAGAAGAAAATATGACACTTTCTGTTTGAAAATAATTGACATTGGTTAGGAAGTTCAACATTTTAAGAACACAATAAGAATTAGGAATCATTTTTCCTACTATTTCTGTTTTACTTGCAATACATTTTGAATCCCTGCTACCACTAGGTGAGTGTGCATGTGTGCGCCTTTAATAGACTCACCCCTAATATAATTCATCTGGATGCATTTCTTGAGTTTTCTTGTCAATGAATATCCTTCTGCCAATAATACGTTTGGCAGTTTGGTCAGGATTAATAAGACTATGACACAATACCAGGTTCTTATACTTTTCTGGATTATGTCTATTCGTTCCAAAATGAAGCAAAGTTCAAAAGATAAAATTTTAAAGCTTTGCTAATTGTTTTAGTTTTTCTTTTCAACTGATACCATACGTCTGTTCCAAGAACTCCATCTACCAAAGAAGATAAAAAAATAGATGCCTTGGTGTGTAGGCTGAGAAATTCACACAGATCGTAGTGCATCAAGAAGATAAAGTCTGGAGTGATAGCCCCAAATTAATCAAGTGCCTGAGAAATACAAATGTCACAGGACTTCAAAGAAAAATCTTCTCCCTTAAACCTTCTTCCATTATTTATCTGTGTGGCACAATGGTTTCACCTAAAACAAGGCATATCTTCCTAACTATGAAATTGCTCCAAAAGCAAAAATATGTTCAGCAGTACTAAAGGTTAATTTTATTGACTAGAGGATGACTGTTGAGAGATGTAGGCTTTAATTCAGCCCTGCACCTCACATACTGAATCATATAAGACAATATAACCTAATCACATGCTTTAGCACTGAATAATAGGCTATTTGTAAGATAGTATAATGAATACTCAAGTAAGTGTTACTGTAAGGAGAATTAGAAATTACTTTACTAATCACAATAGTGTCTATAAGTGGCTTGAACCTATTATTTTCCTTAAATGAAGAGGAAACTAAGACTGAGAAATGTAAATTACTTCATTTCCACAAAACAAATGTTTGTATTTTGGTGATATATACCAAAGTTCAGAAAAAGAAGCAAGAAAATTATGAAAAATAAAAAAGGTTTCTTATGAAATTTCAATTCTCTCTTAATATTTCATATTTTCTTCCTTTTTGTAGATTGTTTTTGGGAAAAAAATGTTCCTCATAGTCTTGTTGCTTGAATGGAGGGTTCATTGATATTTATGATATCTACACCAAGTGCTATAATTCAGGACAACTTCAAGGTAAAATTACTCTCATTTCTATTGTTCATTACACCACAGTTAAGGGCTCTACCTATCTACCAGCACTAATGCAGAATGCATATGTTTGATTATGTCACACATATTGAGTTAGACAGGGTTATAAGCATTATAAGACTTAATAATTACAAAATCAACAATCTAAGAGTCACAGCTCTAAAACTTAGAGCTGCCAGACTGTTTTCTTCAGAAGATGCTACCCATAGAGAAACATTGATTGAATACACAGAATTCACCTTCCATCTTGTTAGAAATCTGCCTAGATTTCCAGGAATGTAATGAACACGTTGATTAAAATTTGTGTTCTGAGCTTGTAAATATACTGTGAAGACACAAAAACAGTCATGAAGCTAAGAAACCAACAGCACTTTACAACTCAGGCAAGGAAACTTTTTTCCCTGAGGAAGGTGTTTTTCTTGGGAACTACTATCTTCGTGGTCTTCTTTGTCACACTCACTCAAATTAAGGTTGCCATATGCACATGAAATGAATAATAAGTCAAGTCATACACAATCCAGAGCTGTTTGTCATTGCCACCTGTGTTAGCCTTTCAGAATTTCCTTCTGCCCAAAACAGGATTATGGGTTTGATACTTACAATGATATGAGTGACTGGGAAATATATAAATGTGAATTTCACATGAATGTTGGAAGTAGAAGGATTTGAAGAGACACTCGTGATTAACCCAACCATTAAAATCAGGAATGCCTGGATTAGGGTTAGCAGAAAAGGGGGGGGCGGTATTTTGGACTGGCAGAATGAAATAAACAGGGAAAGTATTTGGTTTGGATTGAGGAGGCTAAATGAGCTTTGTGAACTGTGGCCATAGCCTGCAAAAGAAGGTGAGGAAAACAGATTTGGACTCTCCTGAGGTTCTTCGGTATTATCATTATATATTTCATTTTTCTCATCCCCTGCCTACACAAAGAGAAAATGCTTCCTGAGAAACAGGAGGACATTTTAAAATGATGAGCCATTTTCTGTAACAAGCTTACTTCATCTTTCGCATTTAAAAAAAGAAAGAAAGAAAGAAAGAAAGAAAGGAAGGAAGAAAGAAAGAAATATCTATCCTAACTTTGTGCTGGAGAGTGGGATGCAGACAATAGTTAACCTGCAAGTATTTTTAAAACAATGCTGGTGCTCTCTGGCTTGCCTGCATTTCTTTCTTTCTTCTTTCTTTCTTTCTTGCTTTTCTTTCGTCTTTCTAAACTTCAGTGTTCAGCCTGAGGTCCCTTTGTGTCCTGGAGGTATCTGGCAACCTTTACAGACATTTTTATCACCACAACCAATGAGGTTTTGTTGATATCTGTGTTTTGTTGCTATCTGCTGGTAGAGTCCAAGAATATAACTACATCTTCTACGATGTACAGGACAGGTCTGGCTACACAGAATTACCTGCCACTGAAGGTCTGTGGTGTTGAAGTTGAGGAACTCTGAGTTAAAGTGGAATTCCCCAGAAATGGAAGCATTTAGATCCAGTGGAAGTACCACAGTGCAGTGCCTAGCTCTCAGTCTTTGCTGAATGACTATGTTTCTCATTGCCAATATTATTTGCAAAAGAAATATGTTACAAATGCTTAGTGAACAAATTGAGACACAAGACCATTACAAGAGATAAGAATCAATTGTGGCATACCTCTCAGGATAGTGACTGATTTTTGCTTGTCACATTATCATTGGATTTGAAAGTCTAATATGATATTTGCATTTGTATGATGTGTCATTTACAGAAATGGTGTCTGGATTGTACTAACTTTTAGTCCAAAGGCCATTCGGTGTCCCTCCTAGATTGAGTGTTCTATTCATGATGGACTGTGGGGTTGAAGAGGCCCAAAATAAACTAACCATATCACTTAGGCACAATTGCTTTGTGTAACAATTATGTAATGCTGTTCAAATTGGAAACTGCTTAAATGTTTTCTTTTTTTTTCTTTAAAAATTGTGACAGGATTACTCCTCCCCAGCTGTATTTTGATTTTTAGTCTGATGTGGTCTACCATTATTCCACTGCCTGTGTTTGCTACATAATGAGATTCTGCCACATCAAAAAGAGAAGGCTGTGTAAAAGATTCATAATAAATAGAATGCTTTACATAGTAACAATAGGGAAGCTTCTTTCCCAGTAGAGCTGATATAGGTTGGTTGATGGAGATGCCTAATGACAAATTGCTACAAGAAAACATGGGTACATTTGCAGAGGTGTTAGTGTAAGATACTGGTACACTTCTGAAACAAATATTTGCATGAAAGCAGATCACCTAAAACAAAGAGAAGTAATAAGAAGTGAGAAAACTAAGTTCTTCATTTATTTAAAAATGCTGTCTTCAAAAATGAAAATAGAGAAACATCAAGTTATAAATGAGTATTTTTTTCCTGATTTATAAAATTAAGGATTATTTGCGTGTTTAAATTCAAAATTGGAGTTTTGAATTTTAGTACCTGTAAAAGTGGGAGCACCTTACTATAATCCCTTTATAGTAAAGAGATTATACACACACACACACACACACACACACACACACACTTTTTTGTTGTTGTTCAGAAAAGTCTCAGACTGTAATGGTGTCACTCTTGGGATCATTTTCTTCCTCACTGTTTATTGTGAGAAAAATGCACTCTCTTTAAAACTGAGATCTTCTTGAAGCATGCTTTGCAGCCATGATGATTTATAGAGATATGCGGCTGAAGTACACAGAATTTTTCCTGAAGAGATGTAAGGGGCAGAAGCCCAGGCAGCATCCATTATGGGGAAATTCCATTTCATTAATTTGTAGGCAAGTTGATAGTGTTGTTGAGTAGGAGGAGGATGGTTTCCCCATTGGAAGTTATATTTAAAACTCTCTTTGATTTCTGTTTTCTTTTTCTTCTCTCTTTGGAGAATGTTCATACAAAAGCATGAAGGACCGGTATTAAAGAGAATAGGGCT